>NC_141928.1:36863959-39263959 GCF_057802395.1 Ceratotherium simum simum | reverse complement strand
GGGTTGCAGGCTCAGTTTTCAGAGATGCCGGTTAGCACCGAGAAAACCTGCGTTTTGTCCACAGCCAACTCTCCAGGGCCAGCAGTCCGGTGTAGGAGGCCCAGGCTCAGCAGGCCTGGGCATTGCCTGCTTTACCACTAGCTACCGCAAGCCAGTCAGCCCCTTCCGTTCTCTGGAGCACTAATTGTGCTGATATTGGCATCATAAGGTAAAAAAGGTTTAGTCGTTGAAAGCTCGGGAAATGCTGGTTGAACAGTTTCCTTTAGTTCAGGACATCTCCAGATCTTTAATATGTTCTTATACAATGTGATCCTTTGGGCGGGAACATCACAGATAGCAGCTGGTCTCGAGTTACTTGTCTACAGAACCAACTTTTACGTGGAGCATCTTTTGGAACTAGTGTTACATGAAAGAAACTTTGGGATATGCCAGTTTACTTAATTTGTAACATGAGAAGATGGGAACTAACTTGTTTTTGATGACTTTTTATTTGGATGTAATCTCAAACTTACAGAATAGTTGCAAATATGGAGTAAGGAACTTCTGTATATATATAGTTAAATTCACAATTATTTACATTTTTCCCTATTTGCTTTATCATTCTCTGTGTTTATGTGTATATGCATATTATTTTTGTGAACCAGTTAAGGTAATTTGGAGACACCATAGTCCTTTATCATTAAATACTATGCATATATTTCCTAAAAGCAAGGACCCTCTCTTTTATAACCACACTTTAGTTATCAAAATCAGAGAACTTAACATTGATACAATTTGTCTAATCCACAATTCATATTCAAATAGTGCTAATTGTACCAATAATGTCCTTTGTAGCTATATTTTCCCTCCAGTCCAGGATTCAGTTCAGGATCATGCATTGCATTAAGTTACCGTATTTCTTTGGTCTTCTTTTGGTCTTCTTCAGTCTGGAAGAGTTCCTTAGGTTTTCTTTATCTTCCTTGACATTAACATTTTTGAAGAAGGCAGCTATTTTGTAGAAAGTGTCTCAATTTGACTTTGTCTGATGCTTCCTTATGATTAAATTCAGGTTAGGCATTTTTGGCAGAAATACCACTGAAGTGATGTTGTGGCCTTCTCAGTGCATCATAGGAAAGGGAATAAACTTTTACCGAGCATTTATCATCGTCCTGGAATCATGCCAGATCCTTTTTTGTTTTTTTTTCAATTGCGGTAAAATACACATAACATAAAATTTACCATCTTAACCATTTTTTAAACTGTCTTAACTATTTTTATGTGCACTGTTCTATCTTAACCAATTTTAAATGTGCAGTTCAGTGGTATTAAGTACATTCACATTGTTGTGCAACCATCTCCAGGGATCTTCTCTTCTTGCAAAACTGAAACTCTATACCCTTTAAACAATTTCTCTCTATTCCCCCTTTCCTCACCCTTGGCAACCACCCTTCTACTTTCTGTCTCTATGAATTTGGCTAAACTAGGTACCTTATGTAGTGGAGTCATACAATATTTATCTTCTTATGGCTGGCTTATTTCACTTAGAACAGTATCCTCAAGGTTCATCCATGTTGTAGCATGTGCCAGGATTTCCTTCCTTTTTAATGCTGAATAATAATATATTATTGTATGCATATACCACATTTTGTTTATCCATTCATCCATGGATGGCACTGGGATTGCTTCTTCCTTTTGGTTATTGTGAGTAATGCTGATCGGAACAAATATCTCTTTGAGGTCTCACTTTCAGTTCTTATGGATGTATACCCAAAAGTGGAGCTCCTGGATTGTACGGTAATTCTATTCTTAATTTTGGGGGAACTGCCATACTGTTTTCCGTAGTGGCAGCAACATTTCACGTTCCACAACAGTGCACAAGGATTCCACATGCATTTAAGCCCCACAAAATCCTTTGGAGTTCACTCAGGGCCTATCAGGTGAGTCTTTTTTCACCAAAGCACTGTGCACCTTTCTTTCTGGTGATTTTCGGTTGCTTTCTGAAATGGGTGAGTTTGTGCATGGGCCCTTTAAGAGCTGGTTTTAATTTCTTTGTGAACCGGGTTTTCTGGGGGTACTCCCCAATGTTTTAGTAGCAGGCAAAGTCAAATATTATGCCACTCGTCTCGATTGTGCTGGGTCCACAAAATGCCCACAGTGGGGGCGCCCCCCAGCTCAGGGCCCCACTCCTCCAGGGAGGGCTGTGTACCTTTGCGCTGCTCCCGGGCGGCTGTGGAGCTGGCGGCTTGTGAAGGGGGCGTTTTTCCTCTCCAGAAGGGACTTTCTGCCTCTTCCACCTCAATTAGGATTGTCCTTTGTTGCAGGAGTTCCACTTATCCAGTTTTCAGTTCTGTCTCAGGGGTAATTTTTCCACGAGTAGTTGTAAATTGGCTGTGTCCGCGGGAGGAGGTGAGTTCAGAGTCTGCCTACACCGCCATCTTGACTTCTTCCCTCAAATTCTTTGGATAAATACCCAGCAGTGGAATAGCTGGATCATATGGTAGTTCTATCCTTAATTTTTTTAGGAATCTCCATACTGTTTACCATAGTGGCTGCACCAGTTTGCACTCCCACCAGCAGTGTATGAGAGTTCCCTTCTCTCCACATCCTCTCCCAACACTTGTTTCCTGTCTTGTTAATTACAGCCATTCTGACAGGGGTGAGGTGATATCTCATTGTAGTTTTGATTTGCATTTCCCTGATAGTTAATGATTTTGAACATCTTTTCATGTGCCTGTTGGCCATCTGTATATCTTCTTTGGAGAAATGTCTGTTCAGGTCTTTTGCCCATTTTTAAATTGGGTTGGTAGTTTTTTTGTTGTTGAGATACATGAGTTCTTCATATATTTTGGAGATTAACCCCTTATCAGATGTATGGTTTGCGAATATCTTCTCCCAATTGTTAGTTTGTCTTTTCGTTTTGTTGATGGTTTCCTTTGCTGTGCAGAAGCTTTTTAGTTTGATGTAGTTCCATTTGTTTATTTTTTTTCTATTGTTTCTCTTGCCCAGTCAGACATGATGCTTGAAAATATGTTGCTAAGACCAATGTCAAAGAGTGTACTGCCTAGAAACTCTTCTAGAAGTTTCATAGTTTCAGGTCTTACATTCAAGTCTTTAATCCATTTTGAGTTAATTGTGGTGTATTGTGTAAGATAAGGGTCTACTTTCATTTTTTTGCACGTGGCTATCCAGTTTTCCCAACACCATTTGTTGAAGAGACTTTCTTTTCTCCATTGTATGTTCTTGGCTCCTCTGTCGAAGATTAGCTGTCCATAGATGTGTGGATTTATTTCTGGGCTTTCAATTCCATTCCATTGATCTGTGTGTCTGTTTTTGTGCCAGTACCATGCTGTTTTGGTTACTACAGCTTTGTAGTATATTTTGAAATCAGGGAGTGTGATACCTCCAGCTTTGTTCTTTTTTCTCAGGATTCCTTTAGCTATTTGGGGTCTTTTGTTGTTCCATATAAATTTTAGGATTCTTTCTTCTATTTCTGTGAAAAATGTTGTTGGAACTTTGATAGGGATTCACTGAATCTATAGATTGCTTTAGGAAGTATGGACATCTTAACTATGTTAATTCTTCCAATCCAAGAGCACGGAATATCTTTCCATTTCTTTGTGTCTTCTTCAATTTCTTTCAGCAGTGTTTTATAGTTTTCTCTTCCCTCACTCTTAAATGCCTGTTTGTACTTGTTTTCCAGTCCTAGGGATGAGTAGAATACATCTTGTCAGCCTTTGCTGAACATTGGAATCCCCTGGGAACTTGAAACTAACCCTGATGCCTAGGTCCCACCCTCCGAGGCTGTGATTTCATTGGTCTGGGCTATGGCCTGGGCATCAGAATTTATAAGAGCTTCCCAGATGGTGGCAGTGTGCAGCCAGGAGCTGAGAAGTGCTGCTCTAGAGTCTTGCTATTCAAAGTGTGGTCTAGAACCAGCAGTGTCAGCATCCTGTGGTGCTTGTTAGAAATGCAGAATCTCAGGCCCCATCTCAGCCCTCCTGAATCAGAATCTGCATCTCGATAAAATCCCTCAGTGATTCATACAAACATTCAAACTTGAGAAGCGTTGGTCTAAGTCAGTGGTTCTCAACGGGGGGTGATTTTGCCCCTCAGGGGACATTTTTGGTTGTTACAACTGGGGTGTGTGTCTGTGCTAGTGGCATCTCGTGGGCAGAGGCGAGGGATGCTGCTAAATATCCTACAATGCACAGAACAGCCCCTCGCAACAAAGAATGGTCCAGGTCCGTGTCGGTAGTGTTGAGGTTGAGGAGTCCTGGTCTAGGCAGTCTCAGAGGATTCACGTTGGTCCTAGGTACTTGCCGGTTTAAAGAGCCTCAGGAAAAGCAGGTTTGGGATCAGCTGTGTCTCTCATATTTTTTCTGGCATCTGGGGAGCTCTGCCTTTCTTTTGGGGCTGGTTAGACAGGACAGAGAGATATCAGTTTAGTGTGCTCCATGCTGGTATGGTGCTGCTGATGTTTGTGCAAAGAGAGAGAAAGTGTTATTCCCAAACAATAAACTCAGAGAACTCCCACTTTATATTATATACATGAGCACTCTGAAACTGGTTTTTGTATGCAGAAGGGAGAGTTCCCTGTCTCATGCTTTTGAGCTATCTATTGTAGCCCTCCTGAGATTCCCAGCAGTGGTGCTAGAGCATCCGCCTCATTGCTTTTCTTACTTTCCCCCTATTCTTCCCGCTGTGAGCGGCTCCGGGTTGTGGGAGTCGCCTGTCATCTGGTAGGGGAACCTCACCGATGGTCACATGTGCAGATGAGAACCTATTCAGACCAAGACAGATCCCTTTCCCACCCCTGCAATGCAAATACCCGGGTATTCTGGTGGCGGAAGTTTAAAGATTGAGGGAGGGCTGCGGGAGCAAGGTCAAGGGAAGGCTAGTGGGCCACTCCTCAGTTTCCCAAACCCTCTGTACCAGGAGCTGCGCCTCCTCAGTGCAGGTGCCTGGGCAGCTCTTTAACGTTTGGTTCAGTTTAACTGCCTGAACAATAACTGGGCATTTAAAAATATTTTAGTTTTCTAGAAATGGAACCTTCTTTATGACCAGGTAAACCTGTTGCTTTACTTTCAGACATTTGACTTTCAAAAGAGGGACCTGCCTTACAGATAAGGGAGACTTTGGTTGTGTCAGACTTGTGGATTGACGTCACTTGAAAGTGTAACTAATGTGTTGATTTATCTGTTATTGATCACAGAACTCCCCTGTGCATCTTATGTAATGCATAGTCTGTAGCGGCTGTGGCAAAAAAGTTATAAAAAGGATGCTTTTTGGCCTGGGAAAAAGAGGGTTTAGGGGATGACTGTAAAACTCCTAGGCATGTTTAGAAAACTTCATCTAGAACTCTTAGCACTGTCCAGGTGTTGTGTACAGTGACTGGGTTATGCCACTGTTGATGAGCAAGTGGCACCTTGTTGCTGAGCCATTGTCGCTCATCAGTTTATGGCCTCTCTTTCCAAAAGGTGGCTTCATACATGAGACCATAGATGTGGGAGGTGCGGGAAAAATCTTTAATGTACTTTTTGGAAAGCAGAGAGTGATTATAACCACATAGTTTGTTTGTTTTGTGAGGAAGATCAGCCTGGAGCTAACATCCATGCCAATCCTCCTCTTTTTGCTGAGGAAGACTGGCCCTGAGCTAACATCCATGCCCATCTTCTTCCACTTTATGTGGGACGCCACCAGAGCATGGCTTGACAAGTGGTGCATCTTTGCATGCCCGGGATCCTAACCCCGGCCGCTAGCAGCGGAGTGCATGCACTTAACCACTATGCCACAGTGCTGGCCCCTATAACTACATGGTTTTCACCCAGTTCCCAAGCACCTTCTCCATGAAATCTTTTCTGTCCTTCCTTCCCCGAACCCTGTTTGGATTAAAGGCAACATTCTGTGATAATTTATGATAGTAGTTTACCCTTCTCCCACTAGGTTAATGGGTCCATTATGTAAACTTCAAAGCATATACTATGACTGTGGCCATCTAAACTATTAACTGATAAAATTTATTAATAAAAACAGAGTTAGTAATAGACTTCTTTGGATCATGTATTTTTTGAGGAGATACACAGTGTTAAATATTATCCAATAGTATTAATTTTTTTAATTGAGGTAACATTGATTTATAACATTGTATAAATTTCAGGTGCACATGATTATATTTCATCTTCTGTATAGACTACATAATGTTCCCCACCAAAAGTCCAGTTGCCCTCTGTCACTGCACAAATGTGTCCATTTACCTCTTTTGCCCCTCCCCTTCCCTCCTGGTAACCACCAATCTGTTCTCTGTATCTCTGTGTGTGTTTGTTTGTTTATCTTTCACATATGAGTGAAATCATACTCATTGGCTTTCTCCATCTGACTTATTTCACTTAGTATAATACCCTCAAGGTCCATCCATGTTATTGCAAATGGGAAGATTTCATCTTTTCTACAGCTAAGTAGAATTCCATTGTATATATACCACATCTTCTTTATCTCTTCATTCATTGATGGGCACTTGTGTTGCTTCCAAGTCTTGGCTATTGTGAATAATGCTGCAATGAACATAGGGGTGCATGAATTAGAGATTTCATGTTCTTTAGATAAATACCCAGTAGTGGAATAGCTGGATCATATGGTATTTCTATTTTTGATTTTTTTGAAGAATTTCCACACTGTTTTCCATGGTGGCTGCATAGTTTGCATTCCCACCAGCAGTGTATAAGTGTTCCCTTTTCTCCACATCCTCTCCAACGCTTGTTATTTCTTGTTTTTTTAATAAGCATTCTCATGGGCATGAGGTGATAGCTCATTGTGGTTTTGATTTGCATTTCCCTAATAATTAGTGATGCTGAACCTCTTCTCATGTGCCTGTTGGCCATCTGTATATCTTCTTTGGAAAAATGTCTGTTCAGATCCTCTGCCCATTTTTTAATCGGGTTGTTTGTTTTTTTATTGTTGAGTTGTATGAGCTCTTTATATATTTAGGATATTAACCCCTTATTGGATATATGATTTGCAAATATCTTTTCCCAATTGGTACATTGTCTTTTTGTTTTGTTGATGGTTTCCTTTGCCTTGTAGAAGCTCTTTAGTCTGATGAAGTCCCATTTGTTTATTTTTTCTTTTGTTTCCCTTGCCTGAGGAGACATATTCAAAAAGATACAGCTAAGACTGATTTCAAAGAGCGTACTGCCTGTGTTTTCTTTTAGGAGTTTTGTGGGGTCAGTATTATTAAAATCTGACACTTTCGTAGAGCAGGGAGTCTTATAGTCTTACAAGTACATTATTTAGAAACTTCCAGTTAAAGATGGTGGATTAAACAGATGTGTTTACATCCAACACTTCCTAAACCTCACTAAAATAACAATAAAGGGATAAAAAAAGGCAAAAAATTCACAAAGATGAAGAGAATAAAAGAGGAGATAAAAGGAATGGCAATAAAATAGATGAGTGGTAGCTGACAGCATTTTGGAGAAAGCTGAAAGCTAAGTGTCTGCAGTGGGAAAGGGCAGTAAGAAAATTGATTAGAGCCCTGGAGCTCCAGGAGGCTCAAGAATCAGAGGTACTAGGACCCTCCACAGTCAGGGAAGTGAGCAGGGTGGGAACCAGGCAGATGGGTGAAAGTCTGTATTAGAAAGGGTTAGACCCAAGCGAGGTCCCTTTCTCTACCTTGTGCTGCACAACAGCCACCTCTCCCCACCACAGAAGGCTGGAGGAATTGAACAAGAGGCACTCCGGTACCAGACCCAGCTCAGGTGGGGTGATGAACCATTCTGAAATGGATGCATGGACACACACAGGCCCCAGATGGAACAGTGAACCACTGCCTCTAACCCCTTCCCTGTTCAACTCTGAGAATGCTGGAACCAGGATGTTATGCTTATTTGCAGTGGGAGTGAGGAGAATACTGTAAGATTCATCTCTAGGGAAAAGCTAAGAGAGAAGACCTGCTATACCAATGGTTGGGAGTTCAGGTTCTTGTCTGCTCACCTTAGAGAGAAGCCCCCATGGTGATGAGCACCCCCAGCTACACAGAGCCTTGAATTAGCTGTAGGGGAATTCTTCACTTTTAAATAGAAATAGACAGCCCCAGATCATCAGGCATTTGAGGAAAGCCTGTAACACAAAAGTCAGAGATGAAAACAAATGGCCTGGAGTGGGGGAAGAAGGAAGAAAAAGTAAAGATATTCAGAAAAAAAGATTAAGCAGGGAGTGGAAGGAAATGGCTAAGAAACGGTAATTAATATTCTCAAAGATAAGAGAAGCTATTTCCTTCTTGAAATAGGAATAAGATGACTAGAAAGGAACATTTCAAGAGATAGCTCTTGAAAATTTAAAATGTGAACACAGAAATGAAAAGCTTAGTAGAAATGTTTGAAAATGAAGTTAATGTGAAATCTTTCAAAAGTAGAATCTAAAGACAAAGAGATGCACAAATAGAAGAGAAGGGGTAAGAAAAGTCCAACATACAAATAACAGAAGTTGCAGGAAGATAAAATAGAGAAGAAAGAGGGGAAGAAACCATCAAAGAAATACAGTGGCGTAGTGGTTAAGTTTGCACGTTCCACTTTGGTGGCCTGGGGTACGCCAGTTTGGATCCTGGGTGCAGACGTACGCACTGCTCATCAAGCCATGCTGGGGTGGTGTCCCACATGGAGCAACTAGAAGGATGTACAACTATGACATACAACTATCTACTGGGATTTTGGGGAGAAAAAAGAAAAAAAAGGAGGATGATTGGCAACAGATGTTAGCTCAGGGCCAAACTTCCTCAAGGAAAAAAAAAAGAAAAAAGAAATAATACAAGAAGAAACATTCTAGAACTGAGTTTCTAAGAATGAAGGGGCTTAACCAGGGCTTGGCAAAATGGATGAAAACAGATCCACACAAAACCCTATTTTAGTGAAATTTTGGAAAACTGGGGAAAAAGAAGATCCAGAAACTTTCTAGAAACAAAACCAAAAGATCATACACATGAAGGCTTGGAAATCAGAAAAACTTCAGAGTTTCCATAAGCTCTACTAGAAGCAAGAAGACCATGGAACAATGTCTTTGAAACTGTGGAAATGATTATCAACCTAGAATTCAGTACTCAGCCAGACCAGAATCAAGTGTAGAACAGAATGCAGCCGCTTATCAGACATGCAAGATCTCAGAAACGAATGATCTCAGTCAGCCACCCTCGGGGAGTTACTGGAGGATGTGTCGCACCAAAACAAGAAAGAAAAATCAGGCAAGAGGCGTAGTTAGGATCTAGGAACCTGGGGACACGTTGTGGGATAGAGGGGAAGGGAATGCCGAGACGGACAGCCGAGACTGACAGGCTGAGAAAGAAGCTAGTCCAGAGTGAAGCGTGGAATGCAGGCATCAGGTGCAGCCTCCAGAAGGCAGAGAGAGGAGGAGACAGGTTGCTGGTGTGTGATGTGTGTGAACCTGTTGAGAGGAGGTGAAGAGTGTTGGAGAGTGTGGAGCTGAATTAGTAAGATGAAGAACTGCCTCTTTTTAACTTCAAGTGAAACAGAGTTTCAAAGGAAGAAAGTGAAGAGATTAGCACCCTGTGAAGTTTAGCTGCAGGGCTGATTTTCAGCCAGTGTGGCCATGCTGCTTGTTAAGATGCTAGAATATTTCTATACTGATTGGTAAACGATTACTACCTCTAGTGCCCTCCCTGTTGCCCTTTACCTCCTGGAGGCCCCCTAGGCACCTCCCCCGAGTCCCGCCTCACATCCGGCAATTACAAGGTTAACGATTGGCGTGGCAGGGGTCCCCCAGGATCCTACTCACCTCTTGGCCTCTGTTCTGTTTGGTGTCAGGGTACCAATTAAGTATTTTGAACATTACCTTACTTAGTTGTGACTACTATTTACCTAATCATAATATAAATATTGATATAAGTAAAAATTGTGATAAAATTATCTAGGAGGATGCAGGGAGGAGATGTGTGGGGAGGCAGGAGTTGTAGTGGAGCTAAATTCTTCTTTTCCATAGTAGGAAATCTACAGTTAATATCTGCAGCTGAAAAAAAATTAAAGCTATATAAGCAATTCATTTAGAAATATAGAAAAAACAGCTAAAAGTTTTTAAAAGTGGTTCCTTCCGGGGAGTGGAAATTGTGTGTGTGTGTGTGGGGGGGGGTTGTGGTGTAGGGGATTGCTGTTTTCCATTATATGCCTTATAAAGCTAAAAAAAATTTAAATTCTGAATGTCTATTACATTGAGGAAAAAATTAATTTAAAACAGAATATTATTTCAAAAAACAGTTTTGGTCTTCTAAACAACTTGATTTTCTTTTCTTCCAGTGGCAATATGATCACCTCACAGCTACCTATCTTCTGCTTCAAGCCACGAAGTCTTGAGGAAAAGCAGTTTGTCTAAGGCTTCCTTCTTTTTCCTGTGGACAAGTCAGCGCTACCCCCTTCACGAACATGAAGGTAAATATTAGAACCTTCTGTGTGGACACCCACTGCTCTTGCCCTGCCCCTGCCCTGGTCATGAGTGGAAACACCACTGGAAAAGTTAACTTTGCTGGTGTCCAGGAGCCAGAGGCGAGTCAGTTTATTATTTAAATATTTATTTTTATTGAGGTCATGATAGTTTATAACTGTGAAATTTCAGTTGTACATTATCATTTGTCAGTCACCATATAAATGTGCCCCTTTACCCATTATGCCACCCTCAACCCCCTTCCCCTCTAGTAACCACTAATCTGTTCTCCTTATCCATGTGTTTATCTTCCACATATGAGTGAAATCATACAGTGTTTGTCTTTCTGTGTCTGGCTTATTTCACTTAACATAATACCCTCAAGGTCTATCCACGTTGTTGCAAATGGGATGGTTTTGTCTTTTTTTTATAGCTGAGTAGTAATCCATTGTCTATGTATACCACATCTTCTTTATCCAATCATCAATCAGTGGGCACTTGGGTTGCTTCCATGTCTTGGCTATGGTTAATAATGCTGCAATGAACATAGAGGTGCACTGGTCTCTTTGAATTGTTGATTTCAAGTTCTTTGGATAAATACTGGGATAGCTCAGATGTATGGTATTTCTATTTTTAATTCTTTGAGGAATCTCCATACTGTTTTCCATAGTGGTTGCACCAGTTTGCATTCCTACCAGCAGTGTATAAGGGGTCCCTTTTCTCCACATCCTCTCCAATATTTGTTGTTTTTTGTCTTGGTGACTATAGCCATTCTCATGGGTGCAAGGTGATATCTCACTGTAGTTTTGATTTGCATTTCCCTGATGATTAGTGATGTTGAACATATTTTCACGTGCTTATTGGCCATCTGTATATCTTCTTTGGAAAAATGTCTGTTCATATCCTCTGCCCATTTTTTGATGGGGTTGTTTGTCTTTTTCTTGTTAAGTTCTGTGAGTTTTTTATATATTTTGGAGATTAACCCCTTGTCGGATATATGATTTGCAAATATTTTCTCCCAGTTGGTGGGTTGTCTTTTCGTTTTCTTCCTGGTTTCCTTGCCTTGCAGAAGCTCTTTAGTCTGATGAAGTCCCACTTGTTTATTTTTTCTTTTGTTTCCCTTGCCCAGGTAGACATGGAATTTGAAAAGATCCCTCTAACACTGATGTCAAAGAGTGTACTACCTATATTTTCTTCTAGGAGTTTTATGGTTTCAGGTCTTACCTTCAAATCTTTGATCCATTTTGAGCTAATTTTTGTGTATGGTGAAAGATAATGCTCTACTTTCATTCTTTTGCATGTGGCTGTCCAGTTTTCCCAGCACCATTTTTTGAAGAGATTTTCCTTTTTCTCTGTATGTTCTTAGCTCCTTTGTCAAAGATTAGCTGTCTGTAGGTGTGTGGTTTTATTTCTGGGCTTTCAATTCTGGTCCGTTGATCTGTGTGTCTGTTTTTGTACCAGTACCAGCCTGTTTTGATTACTATAGCTTTGTAGTATATTTTGAAATGAGGGATTGTGATGCCTCCAGCTTTGTTCTTTTTTCTCAGGACTGCTTTAGCTATTCGGGGTCTTTTCTTGCCCCATAGGAATTTTAGGATTCTTTGTTCTATTTCCGTGAAAAATGTCATTGGGACTGATTGGAATTGCACTGAATCTGTAGATTGCTTTCGGGAATATGGACATTTTAACTATATTTATTCCTCCAATCCACGTGCAGGGAATATCTTTCCATTTCTCTATGTCATCATTGATATCTTTCAATAATGTCTTATAGTTTCCATTGTATAGGTCTTTCACCTCCTTGGTTAAATTTATTCCTAGATACTTTATTCTTTTTGTTGCAATTGTAAATGGGATTATATTTTTAATTTCTCTTTCTGCCACTTCATTGTTAGTATATAGAAATGCAACTGATTTTTGTAAGTTGATTTCATACCCTGCAACTTTGCTGTAGTTGTTGGTATTTCTGATAGTTTTCTGATGGATTCTTTAGGGTTTTCTACATATAAAATCATGTTGTCTGCAAACAGTGAGAGTTTCACTTCTTCATTGCCTATTTGGATTCCTTTTACTTCTTTTTCTTGCCTAATTGGCTCTGGCCAAAACGTCCAGTACTATGTTGAATAGGAGTGGCAAGAGTGGGCACCCTTGTCTTGTTCCTCTTCTCAGAGGGATGGCTTTCAGTTTTTCCCCATTGAGTATGATGTTGGCTATTGGTTTGTCATATATGGCCTTTATTATGTCGAGGTACTTTCCTTCTATACCCATTTTGTTGGGAGTTTTTACCACAAATGGATGTTGGATCTTGTCAAATGCTTTCTCTGCAACTGTTGAGATGATCATGTGGTTTTTATTCCTCGTTTTGTTAATGTGGTGTATCACATTGATTGATTTGCAGATGTTGAACCATCCCTGCATCCCTGGAATAAATCCCACTTTATCGTGGTGTGTGATCCTTTTAATGTATTTGGTTTGCCAATATTTTGTTGAAGATTTTTTGCATCTATGTTCATCAGCAATACTGGCCTGTAGTTTTCCTTCTTTGTGTTGTCCTTGTCTGGCTTTGAGATCAGGGTGATGTTGGCCTCATAAAATGTGTTAGGAAGTGTTCCATTATCTTCAACTTTTGGGAATAGTTTGAGAAGGATAGGTATTAAATCTTCTTTGAATGTTTGGTAGAATTCTCCAGAGAAGCCATCTGGTCCTGGACTTTTAGTTTTGGGGGAGGTTTTTCACTACTGTTTCCATCTCTTTCCTTGTGATTGGTCTATTGAGATTCTCTATTTCTTCTTGATTCAGTTTCGGGAGGTTGTATTAATCTAGGAATTTATCCACTTCTTCTAGGATGTGCAATTTGTTGGCATAGAGTTTTTCATAGTATTCTCTTATAATCCTTTGTATTTCTGTGGTATCCATTGTGATTTCTCCTCTTTCATTCTAATTTCATTTATTTGAGCCTTCTCTCTTTTTTTCTTAGTGAGTCTGGCTAAGGGTTTGTCAATTTTGTTTATCTTCTCAAAGAACCAGCTCTTAGTTTCATTGATCCTTTCTACTATTTTTTTGTTTGTTTCAATTTCATTTATTTCTTCTCTAATTTATATTATTTCCCTCCTTCTGCTGACTTTGGGCTTTGTTTGTTCTTCTTTTTCTAATTCTGTTAGGTGTAGTTTAAGATTGCTTATCTGAGATTTTTCTTGTTTGTTAAGGTGGGTCTGTATTGCTATGAATTTCCATCTTAGCACTGCTTTTGCTGCATCTCATATGAGTTGGTGTGGTTTATTTTCATTTTAATTTGCCTCCAGGTATTCTTTGATTTATCCTTTAATTTCCTCAATGATCCATTGGTTGTTCAGTAGCATGCTGTTTAGCCTCCACATATTTGTCACTTTTCCAGTTTTTTTCTTGTAGTTCATTTCTCATTTCATAGCATTATGGTCAGAAAAGATGCTTGATATGATTTCAATATTCTTAAATTTATTGAGGCTTGCCTTGTTTCCCAACATATATTCTATCTTTGAGAATGTTCCATGTGCACTTGAGAAGAATGTGTATACTGCTGTTTTTGTATGGAGTGTTCTATATATACCTATTAAGTCTATCTAGTCTAGTTTTTCTTTTAATTCCACTATTTCCTTGTTGCCTGTCTGTCTGGATGATCTATCCATTGATGTAAGTGGAGTGTTAAGGTCTCCTACTATTATTTTGTAGTTGTTAATATATCCTTTTAGGTTTGTTAATAGTTGCTTTATGTATTTTGGTGCTCCTGTCTTGGGTGCATATGTATTTATAAGTGTTATGTTCTGTCAGTGGAGAGTCCCTTTTATCATTATATACTGCTCCTCTTTGTCTCTCATTACCTATTTTATCTTGAAGTCTACTTTGTCTGATATAAGTATGGCAACACCTCTTTCTTTTTTTTGCCATTAGCTTGGAGTATCATCTTCCATCCCTTCACTCTGAACCTGTGTTTGTCTTTAGAGCTGAGATGTGTTTCCTGGAGGCGGCATATTGTTGGGTCTTGTTTTTTAATCCATCCAGCCACTCTGTGTCTTTTATTGGAGAATTCAATCCACTTACTTTTAGAGTGATCATTGACATATGAGGGCTTAATGCTGCCATTTATCACTCATTTTCTGGTTGTTCTGTATTTCCCTTGTTTCTTGTCCTGTGTATTTTGGACTACCAATTCAGTTTGGTAGTTCTCTATGATGATTTTCTCAATTTTCTCTTTATTTATCATTTCTGTCTCTGTTCTGATTCTTTGTTTAGTGGTTGCCATGAAGTTTGTATAAAATTTCTCATAGATGAGATAGTCCATTTTCTGATAGCCTCTTATTTCCTTAGCCTAAGCCAATTCCACCACTTTCTTCTTCCCCTTCTCAGTTATTGTTGTCACAAGTTATTCCATGTTTGTGTTATAAGTTTGTCATTACAATGATGAGATTATAATTATTTTTGATGTTTTCCTCCCCTTTATCTTTAATGTCATATTATTTTTGATGTTTTCCTCCCCTTTATCTTTAATGTCATAATTAAATGTTTGCTAACCTGTTCTAATAGAGAGCTGCAGTTTCCTGATTTTGTCTGCCTATTTATCTCCTTGCTCAAGGCTTTGTAAACCCTTTCTTTTTTTTCTGGTATGAGGGCCTTCTTGATCATTTCTTATAGGGTGATCTTGTGGCAATGCACTCCCTTAGCTTTTGTTTATCTGGGAAAGTTTTTACTTCTCCATGATGCCTGAAGGATATTTTCACTGGATAGAGTATTCTTGGCTGAAAGTTTTTGTCTTTCAGAATTTTGAATATATCATTCCACTCTCTCCTGGTCTGTAAGTTTTCTGCTGAGAAATCTGCTGAAAGCCTGATATGGTTTCCTTTGTAAGTTATTTTCTTCTGCCTTGCTGTCCTTAACATTTTTTGTCATTGACTTTTGCCAGTTTTACTAATATATGCCTTGGAGAAGACCTTTTTACATTGATATAGTTAGGAGTTCTATTCGCTTCTTCTACTTTTATTTCCAGCTCCTTACCCAGGTTTGGGAAGTTCTCAGGTGTTATTTCTTTGAACAAGCTTTCTGCTCCATTCTCCCTCTCTTCTCTCTGTGGAATACCTGTAATCCTTATGTTGCATTTCCTAATTGCATTAGATATTTCTCAGAGAAATTCTTCATTTCTTGTTAGTCTTAGTTCTCTCTCCTTCTCCATCTGAAGCATTTCTATATTTCTGTCCTCCAAGCTGTTAATTCTGACCTCCATCATATCAGCTCTGTTGTTCAGGGATTCCAGACTTTTTCTTATCTCATCCATTGTGTTTTTCATCTCCAGCATTCCTGATTGGTTTTTCTTTATAGTTTCAATCTCTTTTGTGAAGAATTCCCTCTGTTCATTAATGTTGCTCCTGATTTAATTCAACTGTCTCTCTGTATGTTCTTGTAACCCATTGAGTTTTTTTATGATAGCTATTTTGAATTCTCTGTCATTTAGATTGTAAATTTCTTTGCCTCAGGATGGATTTCTGGGTGCTTGTCATTTTCTTTCTGGTCTGGAGTATTAATGTATTTCTTCATAGTATTTGACGGTGTGGATTTGTGCCTTCGTATAATGATAGTATTTGGTCACAGATTCCACCTGCCACCACTGTGGGGGGGGGTCAAGGGCTGTTTATTCTGAGCCCACCATGATCCCTGGCGTCTGTAGCTGCTGCCTTTTTAACGTATGCACAGGTGCTCTTGCCGACCAGCTGAGCTGGAGCACTCAGCAGGGGCAGGGGCGCATCCTTTTGTGTGTGCATTCCCAAGGGCATTCTCACTGTACCCTCGCTACCTGCTCTTCTAGGGTGCTGGCTTGATGAAGACACCCTCACAATAGCTTAGCCTCCTCTGTGTGGGGCTTTCCCACTGGCTGTGAGGGAACTTGGAGAGCAAATGCATTCCCATGGAAAGCCGCCTCCCACCTTCTTTTCTCAGAGCTGTGCACCCATGGTCCTGTGCCCTGGGTTGCTGTCGGGCAGGAAGAGGAGGTTTCCTTACCTCCTTCCACTTCCTCCTGGGGGATCCAGCACCTCCACCTTCAGATGTTTGGCTGCATGGGTCTCTAAGACATCTTTTGTGTTATGTGAATGTTCTCTGTTGGTTTTTGAATGTCCTTTTTGTTGTATCTTAGGGGGGAGAGTCTAACGGAAGTGCTTGCTCCACCATGATGCTGACATCACTCATGACTTAAATATTTTTGATGTCCTCATTTCCTAAATGGGAAATTCTGAATTTGAACTCTGAAATTTTTAAGGTTAACATGGCATTTAAAAATTCCTCCCCTCCCCTTTTTTTCACAAAAGTAATTCCTGATTGTTATAGAAAAATTTTAAGCCACAGATAAGCTAAAGGAAAATAGTATTTGCCTATAAACTTACTACCTATAGATAATATAGTTTATATTTTCTTGTGTCTTTCCAGTCTTTTTTTAGTATGCTTATTTATCTAATTTATGTACATGTAAGTGCTTTTAAAGGACACAGTATTATTGAAATGTAGATAACAACTTAAGAGATTGTTGGGAGTAAGACCTGTGAATACAGGACATATTATACTTCATATGACACGAAATATTTCAGTGAATGTTTTGATACTCATTGTGTTAAGGGTTTAGGTTTTGTATTGAGCAGTAGCTGTAGCTCACGCAACTCAACTTTCTGGTATGAGTTAGTTGTAAGCAAATTATTTTTTTTGATTTTGTTGTCTTTGTCTCATTTTCCTTGGTCATGAACATTCTGAATGGTGGAGAAGATTTACATATTGGGAAGCACTGTGTCATTCATAAGTGCTCACGTTAGTCTCTGTTTTCTGTGTGATTCTTTGTATCTCCCTGGTGTAAAATTCTGCCTTCCGAATACTTTGGCAGATGGGTGTGGAACTTTGTGATATAATCTTCCCTCAGATTAATTCAGGTTGCAGTTTAATGATTTTGGCACTAAGAAACTCTACTTTTGTTATTCTCAGAGAGAGGTAGTTGGCCCTCTTCATGGAATCCAATATAGCCCAAATGATTATGTGGGTGAGGTGATTTTCTTGTTTCTTTTTCTTTAGGTTTCAAAACGCTGTAAAAAATGTTGAAATGCCACCTCTTTCATGTTCTTTTGTTAAATTCCCTGCTCCCCCATCCCCTCGAGTTCCTTTGACACTCATTTAGATCTCTTTTTTTTGGCCTTTTTCAATCATGTGCTGCAGGTGTAGTGTGTCTTATGTCTCCACTGGACTAACTTGTCTCCCTTCTTCCCTCCCTAGTTGATCTTTTGACCAAACTAAGAATTAGAAAGTGTTAGTGCAGGTGGCTACTGTGTAAAGAAACCTGTGAAGTGAGATAATCATATTCCTGGGATGGTTTTCTAGTCTGTTCTTGGGGATTTTATTGGGCTGGCGAATACCCCATACCCAGGCAGATCTTTTATCCATGGACTTTATGAATCAGCCCATCAGCCATCCTACCTGCATTGCCAAACCCTTTAAACTCTCAGACTCAAGTCAACACCTTTGGGTCCAGGAGGACACAAAAGCATGAGCTTTGCTTCTGATCAAGGTAATTTCAGGAAGGCATTAGATACCTCTGTACTTAGAATAACCACTTCAGCTAAATTTTTAAATTTATGATACCTCAGTTAAGAGGTGTGAGACATTTTCCTAAGCCATTGGATTTTCTTATGTGTGGACTGGCCCAGTCTCAATTCCTCTACTTGTATGATTCATAAAGTATGCAAGTGGAAAAGATCTAGGAAGGTATTTACTCTTATCTTCCATCTAATGAGCATTTACCTAATAATTTAATTATTTGGGCATTCATATTATTGAAAATTTTTATAGCAGATAGACATTTTAATGACAAGAAATGAAGTAGAAATCTAATTTTGGGTTCCTTTTTGAACTTTATGCAAGTCATTGAGATTTGAAGCAAGCCACAGAGTCTCTATCTCCCCCTTGACAGAATCACCCTTTTTCTCTGGGGTGTTGTTTATAAGAAAGTAAGTAATCCTGAACTGTTAATAAATAGATGGCACTTTCAGTGAAACAATAGTTCAATCTGATTCAAGAAACCACATAATCAACATCATTAGCATTTTCAGGGCCCATGCTAGGCTCTTGGGAAACAAATCTCTATGAAGTGTGGTACTTGGTGAGGCAAGACATACACAGAGACAACACCACATCATATGGATTAGTGCCAGATGAAGGGCTAGAGGTGTGCTGTAGGGGCTTTAGAGGATGAGAGTGACCACTGGGTGATCCAAAGTAGACCCAGAGTCAACTTGAGAAAAATGTAAAAGAAGGAGCACAGTATTCAGGGCAAGATAAATGGAATTAGCAAAAGCTCAGGCACCTGAATGTGCTCAATGTGTTCTGTTGACTGTGCCTAGACTTGTTTGCTTAAAATGAGGAGTTCAAGTAGGGAAAAGTGAGAGGAAGAGAGAGAAAAAGTGAGAGGAAGAGAGAGAGAGTGAGCTGGAAGGATAGTGAGAGTTAGATCATAGACAGCCTTAAAATGCCACATCAGAGGGGTTGGACTTTATGCCGTAAGTGATGGGAACCATGGATTTTTGAGCAAGATATGACAAGTCACTGACATGATTAATTTTGAAAAATTCATCCAGTGGTATATGGAATCATCAGTCAGGGAAGGGTGTGCTGTTACTCTCTTCTGTAGTAGCGGTGACAGCCATCATTCATACAACACTGTACTTTCCCCACTGAGCCTATACCTAGCTTTAGCATTTTTCTCAGCCTAGCACTCCATGTAGCTAGTTCTAGCTGGTGGTAACTGACAATCCTAGAGAACTCTGTCATCCCCAGGTGAGAGGGTGGAAGGACTGGTGGCAGAGACTATATTGTCTGTTTGAACAGTTCAGGTCTGAGAAGATTTGTCCTTGAATTAGAACAGTGGCAATGGGACTGGAGGAGAAAGGATGTGGTTAAGAAATTAAAGTTGCCTGGCCAGGTTAACTAGAAGTTGGGGGAAAACGGAAGGAGGGAGAAATAAAAAATCCAATTACACCCCACAGTCTTAGAATTTAGGGTATATTTGGTATACCCTTAGTTTATACAGGGGGACGAATGAGGGAAAATAAATGACTCTGGTGGTATTGTTAGCACAGGACCTCAAATACTCTGTCCCCAGCAGATCTTTCCTAAGGCTAATTTATTCCTGCTGCTAACTACTCTGTTCTTACAACTAAGAAACCTGTGTTTTCAAGTTGTTTCCCTTCCATCTTCTACTTAGTCACAGCTTTTTATTTGTAGATACTCAGGGGAGTTATTTGTCTGCTATTATAGCAATTATTGGACAATGATAAGCTATGTAGTATGCCATATAACATAAGAATGTTCCAAGACATATTGTTTGAGAGTCAGAGATTCTCCTGTCTAATAATCTGAATGAAATTTTTTGACTTCCGTTTTCTGTACTGAATAGTGAGCTCCTTCAGTATACAATCTCTCGTTTGTTTCTGCTTCCAGGGCCTTGCCCTGTGCCAGGAATACACTATTTTAAAAACTGAATCATGGTGGTGGTGTCTCTAAGTTCTTCTGTGTTTGAATAGTCAAAGAATCTGAGTCTAGAAGATGTCACCACAAGTGATGAAAATGATGTGGCTGGATTAATAGACCAGGAATGGTGTGCAGACAATTCATCAACAGGTGTGGCTACTCCCCAAACACCACAGGTTGGTTACTTTTATTGCTATGTAAAGCAGGATATGTTGTCTCGATTACAAAAACCTCCAGGCTGTAACATGAGATCTAGTATGTTCTTGCAAATTTAATGAATTCCTAAGCCATTGGAAACATTAATCAGAGATTGTTGGAATATGAATGAAAGGGAGGCCAATTATTTCCAAGTTGAAGAAAGCCAAGATTCCAGTTTGGAGCACTTTACCACCCCTTTTATCTTTTTTTTTTTTTTTTAAATGAGGTATAATTTACATGTAGTTAAATGGTTAAATTCACCATTTTAGTGCACAACTCTATGAGTTTTGACAAATGCTCATTTGTCATGTAACTATCACCAAAATCAAGAACAGCTCTGTGGCCCCCCAAAATTCCCTCATGCCCCTTTGTCGTCAGCTCCCCCTTCCCCCCAACTAAGAGTAGCAGCTGATATTTTCCTCTCCTTTTGATCATCTTTTTCTCCTACTTGGAGTTGGTCGAGCATCTTGAATGTATACTATTTTTCCTCCGCTCTCTCCGAGGGCACCAGCAGAGTGCCCTCCTTCTTTCCGCGTGAAGTACAGCAGCAGCTGTGTGTGTTTCCACTCAGGGAAGCTCACCAGAGACTCAGAGTCCTGTGTGTGTTTCCATTCAGGGAAGCTCACCACAGACTCAGAGTCCAGAGTTTTTATTGGGGGCTGGTTACACAGGCACTCTGCCTGTGTGATCAGTCACAATCACAGAAATTCTAGACTTCAGAAGGAAAGCAGGTGTTCAGCATAAATCACACTGTGCAGTCCGTACAACCTGGTGTAGCAGGTTTCAGTGCCCCAGACATATGAATAGACTTATCTGCGTTGCGAACATTTTAAGAGCTGAGTCCCCAGACTCCAGCCAGGACCACTATGTTAACTATTGTGCACAGCAAGGCCTCTGGTACATATGTGTGAGAATTCTACAGAGTATATACTTAGGAGTGGAATGAGTATCTTCAACCTTACCAGATAACGCCAATTTTTCCCCAAAATGGTTGTATTAATTATCCTGTAACCAGCAGTATAAGAGTGTTCCCACTGCTCCACATACTTATCAGTACTCGATATTTTTAGCTATTTAATATTTTCTAATCTGGTGAGTGTAAAGTGATATCTCACTGGGGCTTTAAATTGTACTTTTCTGATTACTTAGGCATCTTTTCATATTTTAATTGTCCAATGGTGTTTCCTGTTCTGTGAAATGGTTTTTCAAGTGCTTGCATATTTTTCTATTGGATTGTTTCTCTTTTCCGGTTTTATCGAAAAAGTTCTTAATTTAACCTTAATTCTAATCCTTTGTTGGTTATGTGTTGCAAGTATGTTATCTGAGTTTGTCACTTGTCTTTTTACTTTGATGACAGAAGTCATTTTTTTTATTGATGTTTTAATGGTTTCTAACATTGTGAAATTTTGGGTTGTACATTTTTGTTTGTCCATCACCATATATATGACTCCCTTCACCCCTTGTGCCCACCCCCCACCCCCACTGCCCCTGGTAACCACAGTCCAGTTTTCTCTGTCCGTGTTGGTTTATATTCCACATATGAGTGAGATCATACAGTGTTTGTCTTTCTCTTTCTGGCTTATTTCACTTAACATAATACACTCCAGGCCCATCCATGTTGTTGCAAATGGGATGATTTTGTCTTTTTTTATGGCTGAGTAGTATTCCATTGTATATATATACCACATTTTCTTAATCCAATCATCAGTCGAGGGACACTTAGGTTGCTTCCACTTCTTGGCTATGGTGAATAATGCTGCAATGAACATAGGGGTGCATAAGCCTCTTTGGATTGTTGATTTCAGGTGCGTTGGATAGATTCCCAGTAGTGGGATGGCTGGATCATAGGGCATCTCTATTTTTAATTCTTTGAGGAATCTCCATACCGTTTTCCATAGAGGCTGCACCAATTTGCATTCCCACCAGCTGTGTATGAGGGTTCCTGTTTCTCCACATCCTCTCAAACATTTGTTGTTTTTTGACTTGGTGATTATAGCCATTTTAACGGGCGTGAGGTGGTATCTTAGTGTTGTTTTGATTTGCATTTCCCTGATGATTAGTGATGTTGAGCATCTTTTCATGTGCCTATTGGCCATCTGTATATCTTCCTTGGAGAAGTGTCTCTTCATTTCCTCTGCCCATTTTTTGATCGGGTTGTTTGTTTTTTTGCTGTTCAGTTGTGTGAGTTCTTTATATATTATGGAGATCAACCCCTTGTCAGATGTATGTTTTGCAAATATTTTCTCCCAGCTGGTTGGTTGTCTGTTCATCTTGATTCTGGTTTCATTTGTCTTATAAAAGCTCTTTAATCTGATAAAGTCCCACATGTTTATTTTTTCTTTAGTTTCCCTAGTCTGGGTAGGCATGTCACCTGAAAAGATTCCTTTAAAACCAATGTCCAATAGTGTGTTGCCTATATTTTCTTCTATGAGTTTTATAGTTTCAGGTCTCACCTTCAGGTCTTTGATCCATTTTGAGTTAATTTTTGTGAATGGCGATAGCACATGGTCCACTTTCATTCTTTTGCATGTGGCTGTCCAGTTTTCCCAACACCATTTATTGAAGAGACTTTCCTTTCTCCACTGCATGTTCTTAGTACCTTTGTTGAAAATTAGCTGTCCGTATATGTGTGGTTTTATTTCTGGGCTTTCAATTCTGTTCCATTGATCTGTGTGTCTCTTTTTGTACCAGTACCATGCTGTTTTGATTACTATTGCTTTGTAGTATGTTTTGAAGTCAGGGATTGTGATGCCTCCTGCTTTGTTCTTTTTCTTTAGGATTTCTTTAGCTATTCGGGGTCTTTTGTTGCCCCATATAAATTTTAGTATTCTTTTTTCTATTTCTGTGAAGAATGTCATTGGGATTCTGATTGGGATTGCATTGAATCTGTAGATTGCTTTAGGTAATATAGACATTTTAACTATGTTTATTCTTCCAATCCACGTGCATGGGATATCTTTCCATTTCTTTATGTCATCATGGATTTCTTTCAATAATGTCTTGTAGTTCTCATTGTATAGGTCCTTCACCTCCTTGGTAAGATTTATTCCTAGGTATTTTATTCTTTTTGATGCAATTGTAAATGGTATTATATTTTTGAGCTCTCTTTCTGTTAGTTCATTATTAGCATACAGAAATGCAACTGATTTTTGTAGATTGATTTTGTACCCTGCGACTTTGCTGTAGTTGTTGATTGTTTCTAATAGTTTTCCAACAGATTCTTTAGGGTTTTCTATATATACAATCATGTCATCTGCAAATAGTGAGAGTTTCACTTCTTCGTTACCTATTTGGATTCCTTTTATTCCTTTTTCTTGCCTAATTGCTCTGGCCAAAACCTCCAGTACTATGTTGAACAGGAGTGGTGAGAGTGGGCAGCCCTGCCTCGTTCCTGTTCTCAGAGAAATGGCTTTCAGTCTTTCCCCGTTGAGTATGATGTTGGCTGTGGGTTTGTCATATATGGCCTTTATTATGTTGAGGTACTTTCCTTCTATTCCCATTTTATTGAGAGTTTTTATCATAAATGGATGTCATATCTTGTCAAATGCCTTCTCTGCGTCTATTGAGATGATCATGTGGTTTTTATTCTTTGTTTTGTTGATGTGATGTATCACGTTGATTGATTTGCGGATGTTGAACCATCCCTGCGTCCCTGGTATAAATCCCACTTGATCATGGTGCATGATCTTTTTAATGTATTGTTGTATTCGGTTTGCCAATATTTTGTTGAGGATTTTTGCATCAATGTTCATCAGCGATATTGGCCTGTAATTTTCTTTCTTTGTATTGTCTTTGTCTGGTTTTGGTATCAGGGTGATGTTGGCCTCGTAGAATGATTTAGGAAGTGTTCCATCTTCCTCTATTTTTTGGAATAGTTTGAGAAGGATGGGTATCAAATCTTCTTTGCATGTTTGGTAAAATTCACTGGAGAAGCCATCTGGTCCTGGACTTTTATTTTTTGGGAGGTTTTTGATTCCTATTTCAATCTCTTTACTTGTGATTGGTCTATTCAGATTCTCCATTTCTTCTTGGTTCAATTTTGGGAGGTTGTATAAGTCTAAGAATTTATCCATTTCTTCTAGATTGTCCAATTTTTTGGCATATAATTTCTCATAGTATTCTCTTATAATCCTCTGTATTTCCATGGTATCTGTTGTAATTTCTCCTCTTTCATTTCTAATTTTATTTACTTGAGCCTTTTCTCTTTTTTTCTTAGTAGGCCTGGCTAAGGGTTTGTCGATTTTGTTTATCTTCTCGAAGAACCAACTCTTTGTTTCATTAATCCTTTCTACTGTTTTTTTAGTCTCAATTTCATTTATTTCTGCTCTGATTTTTATTATTTCTCTCCTTCTGCTGGCTTTGGGCTTTGTTTGTTCTTTTTCTAGTTCTGTTAGGTGTAATTTAAGGTTGCCTATTACGGCTTTTTCTTGTTTGTTAAGGTGGGCTTGTATCGCTATGAGTTTCCCTCTCAGGACCGCTTTTGCTGCATCCCATATGGTTTGATATGGCACATTATCATTTTCGTTTGTTTCCAGATAGTTTTTGATTTCTCCTTTAATTTCATCAATGATCCATTGGTTGTTCAGTAGCATGTTGTTTAATCTCCACATTTTTTTCACTTTCCCAGTTTTTTTTTCCTGGTTCATTTCCAGTTTCATAGCCTTATGGTCTGAAAAGATGCTTATTATGATTTCAATCTTCTTAAATTTATTGAGGCTTGCTTTGTTTCCCAACATATGGTCTATCCTAGAGAATGTTCCATGCACGCTTGAGAAGAATGTGTAGTCAGCTGTTTTTGGATGGAGTGCTCTGTATATGTCTACTAGGTCCATCTCGTCCAGTTTTTCATTTAAGTCTACTATTTCTTTATTGACTTTTTGTCTGGATGATCTATCCATTGTTGTAAGTGGGGTGTTAAGATCCCCTACTATTATTGTGTTGTTGTTGATGTCTCCTTTTAGGTTTGTTAACAGTTGCTTTATGTACATTGGTGCTCCTATGTTGGGTGCATATATATTTATAAGTGATATATCTTCTTGATGGAGTGTCCCTTTTATCATTATATATTTTCCTTCTTTGTCTCTCTTAACCTGTTTTATCTTGAAGTCTACTTTGTCTGATATGAGTATGGCAACACCTGCTTTCTTTTGTTTGCCATTAGCTTGGAGTATTGTCTTCCATCCTTTCACTCTGAGCCTGTGCTTGTCTTTAGTGCTAAGATGTGTTTCCTGAAGGCAGCATATTGTTGGGTCTTGCTTTTTAATCCATCCTGCCACTCTGTATCTTTTGATTGGAGAGTTCAATCCATTTACATTTAGGGTAATTATTGATATATGAGGGCTTAATGTTGCTGTTTTGTCACTTATTTTCTGGTTCTTTTGCATTTCCTTTGTTTCTTGTCCCATTCGTTTCAGACTGCCAATTCAGTTTGGTTCTTCTGTCTTATGACTCTTCTAGTTTTCTCTTTGTTTATCATATGTTCTTTTGTTTTGATTATTTGTTTAGTGGTTACCTTGAGGTTTGGGCAAAAAATCTTGTGTATGAGATAGTCCATTATCTGATGGCCTCCTATTTCCTTATACTAAGTCAATTCAATCACTTTCTTCGTCCCCTTCTAAGTTGTTCTTGTTATACCTTATTCTATCTTGTGTTGTGGCTGTGTGTTTACACTGATGAGGTTAAATTTATTTTTGGTGAGTTTCTTCCTTTGATCTTTGAATTTAGTATTTAAGTGGTTGCTAACCTATTCCGGTAAAGATCTACTATTTTTCTGAGTTTGTCTACCTACTTTTCTCCTTGCTCCAAGCTTTGTGTTCCCTTTCTCTTCTTTTTTTCAGGCATGAGGGCCTTCTTGAGTATTTCTTGTAGTGGGGGTCTCATGGCCATAAACTCCCTTAGCTTTTGTTTATCTGGGAGAGTTACTATTTCTCCATCATATTTGAAGGATATTTTTGCTGGATAGAGTATTCTTGGCTGAAAGTTTTTGTCTTTCAGTATTTTGAATATATCATTCCAGTCTCTTCTAGCCTGTAAAGTTTCTGTTGAGAAATCCACTGAGAGCCTGATGGGAGTTCCTTTGTACATTATTTTTTGTTTTTGTCTAGCTGCCCTTAATATTGTTTCTTTGTCATTGACCCTGGCTAGCCTTACCACTAGGTGTCGTGGTGAAGGCCTTTGTCTGTTAATATATATAGGTGTCCTGTTGGCTTCGCTTACTGGTATTTCCTTCTCCTTCCCCAGATTTGGGAAATTCTCAGCTATTATTTCCTTGAATAGGCTCTCTGTTCCTCTTTCCCTCTCCTCTCCCTCAGGAATACCTATAATTCTTATGTTACGTTTTCTAATAGAGTCAGATATTTCTCGGAGTCTTTCTTCATTTATTTTTAGTCTTAGTTCTCTCTCTTCTTCCATCTGGAGTATATCTGTATTCCTATCCTCTAAAGTGCTAATTCTTTCCTCCATATTGTCAGCTCTGTTCTTTAAAGATTCCAGATTCTCCTTTATCTCCTCCATTGTGTTCTTCATCTCCATCAGCACTGATTGGTTTTTCTTTATGATTTCAATCTCTTTTGTGAAGAAACTCCTAATCTCATTGAATTGTCTGTGTTGTCTCGTATTTCCTTGAGTGTTTTTATGATAGCTATTTTGAAATCTCTGTCATTTAGATTATGGATTTCTGTGTCTTCAGGGTTGATTTCTGGGTGCTTGTCATTTTGTTTCTGGTCTGGTGATTTCATATATTTTTGCATTGTGGTTCCTGTGTTCCTTTTGTTTTTCCTCATCCTGGAAATCTTTGGTTGCAATTTCCACCTGCTGCCACTGTCTGGTGGTAAAGGGCTGTGCACTCTGCTCCGGTTTTTCTGCTGCGATCCGGTTTTTTTTTTCCCCCCGCTGCGATCCATGGGTCCGGTCATTTCATCAGGTCTGCTGCGGATTGCTTGGTCTGGTCTGTTGCAGATCTCTTGGTCCGGTCTGCCGTGGATCGCTAGGTCTGGTCTGGTCGGTTGAGCTGCAGGGTCCGGTTTGCGGGGAGGGAGGAGCTCTCTCTTTTGCCCTCTGGGTCCCTGACGTGGGAGGCTTCTCGTTTGCCCCTCTTTATCCGTTTTCTGGGGTGCTCAGATGTTGATGGTAGCCCTGTGGCTCTTCTGAGTCCTCTGTGCGGGAGTTTCCCACTGGGTGAGAGAGTCCGAAGAGCTACGGTTTCCCCTCCGAGTGCCGCCCCTCCCCCCTCTCTGGGAGCTGTGTGGACCGGGATCGCTGATCTGATGGGGAGGGAGAGGAGTTCTCCTTACCTCTCCCCACTTCCTCTGGGGGCCCAGCACGTTCCACTCTCAGATGTGCGGCAGTGTGGATCTTTCCACTCTAGTTTTCACTGTCTGGGATTCCCTTGTTGGTCTGTGACTGTTCCTTTTGTTGTATCTTGTCGGGGGAGGAGTTCACGGGAAAGCTCACTCCGCCATGATGCTGACGTCACTCTCCCATTAATTTTAATGAATTAGAAGTTGTCAGTATTTTCCTTTATGGTTTGTAATTTTTGTGCTTTTTTAAAGAAATCTTCCCTTAGCCAAAAGTCATAAATGCATTCACATATATTGCTTCTCAAAGTTTTAAACTTTTCCTTTCACATTAAGTCTTCAATCTATTGAGAATTAATTCTCCTGTATGGTATGAGAGAGGGAGCCAGTTTTTCCCTCATAGAATCAGTTATACCAGCACCATTGAAAATTCTGTTCTTTCCCCACTGATCTACAGTGGTACTTCTATCACATATCATGTTGTCATGAGTGTGTCTGTTTCTGGGCTATATTTTGTTTATTGGTTTATTTGCACCAATACCACATCCTATTACTTTGATTTTATAATTGTTCTTCTATCTGGTTGGCCAATTTCTTGTCATGTCATTCTTCTTTAGGAATGTCTTGGCTTTTCTTGCCTCTTTGCATATTCTTATACATGTTAGAATCATTTTGACAAATTTCACATACACACAAAAATTGAAATTACATGGAATTTAAGATTCAATTGGGGGGGAAGTCAAGATGATGGTGTAAGCAGACTCTGACTCACCTCATCCCTCAGACATAGCCAATTTACAACTACTCATGGAAAAATTACCCCTGAGAGAGAACTGAAAACTGTCTAAGAGGAACTCCTGCAACAAAGCACAAATCTAACTGAGGTAGAAGAGGCAGCGACTCCCTTCTGGAGAGAAAAAATGCTGCCTTCACAAGCCGCCAGCTGCACGGCCACCCAGGAGCAGCCCACAGGTACGCAGCCCTCCCTGGAGGTGTGGGGCCCTGAGCCGGGGAGCGCCTCCGCTGTGGGCATTTTGTGGACAGAGCAAAACCGAGATGAGTGGCAGAATAACTGACTCTGCCTGCTACTAAAACATTGGGGAGTACCCCCAGAAAAGCTGGTTCACAAAGAAATTAAAACTGGTTTTTAAAGGGCCCATGCACAAACTCACCCGTTTCAGAAAGCAACCGAAAATTACCAGAAAGAAAGGTGCATAGTGCTTTGGTGAAAAGAGACTCACCTGATAGGCCCTGAGTGCATCTCAGTGAGAGGTGAGACCTCTCCAGGGACTGGGACATTGGCGGCGGCCATTGTTGTGGCCTGGTGTGGGCGTGATGACACAGATGCCATTGGAGTTCTTCCTGAGGCCTGCTACCCAGGGTGTGCCCCACCCGCTAGAGCACCGATTTAATCCAGCTCAGCCAGGACAGGCAGCCCACCCTAAAGACTGGCACCACCCAACAACAAGCCCTCAGGCAACTTGTGGGCCTGCACAGATTGGTGACTGGATTCTCTGCAGTCTGGCAAGTGAGCCCAATTCAGTGGGGCAGGGTGTGCACAAAGAGCGGGTGGAGAGTGTGGGGCGGTGGTGGAGTGTGTGGGGCTCCTGCCGTGGAGAGACTGGGTCTGCTTCGGGAGGTCGGGGCGAGCACACCGAGCAGGACTGTGTTGACTGTGTATGCGGGCCTGTGGGTGGCAGGGCTTCTCAGCTGCAGAAGACTTGTGCTTCTGAAAGACCCACATGGGGGTCTGCCTCAGTTCCAAAGCCTGAAACTATTGGGTGCTCCTGTGCCTGAGGCCAGCCCCACACAGCTGCAATCCTCAGAGAGCAGACAAGAGACCTAAAGCCTGGAGGCTTATAGGAATTGTTGCCCCTGAGCCTAAGAACCTGTCATGCTGGGGGCCTCCTCACTTAAAAGAAATACTGCAACACAAATGTAGTATTAGAACTTGCGGCAAATTGTGCTGGGGCTCCCCACACCTGATAAAGAGACAGAAGGGCCCACAACACTACAAGCAGCTGAGCATTACAACAGCTGGCCAGGAGCATAACTCGGCCTCCCTGGGGGTCTACAGGGAGAGCAAACAGGCCACAACAGAAGGACACACGTAGCCCACAGAGGAGTAACCCCTGGAACATTGAGAACTGAGGGAAGCACACTGGAAGCCTCCTAAGGCATCACTTGTATAAGGTCACCTATCCAAGAGCAGGATATGTAGCTGACCTACTTAATACGTAGACACAAGCACAGGGAAAGGGGCAAAATAAGGAGGCAAAGGAATACATTCCAAGTAAGGGAATAGGACAAAACTCCAGAAAAGGAACTCAGTGAAACAGAAATGAGCAACCTACCTGACAGAGAGTTCAAACTAAGAGTGTTAAGGATGCTCACTGATCTGGGGAGAAGAATAGATGAACTCAGTGAGAATGTCTACAAAGAAATGGAGGATATAAAAAAGAACCTATCAGAAATGAAGAATACGATACTGGAAATGAAAAATTCACTAGAGGGACTCAAAAATAGAGTAGAGGATACAGAAGAATGGATCTGCGAGCTGGAGAAAAGACTAGAAGAAATTACCCAAGCTGAACAGGTAAAAGAGAAAAGAATTAAAAAGAGTGAGGACAGTCTAAGGGACCTCTGGGACAACATCAAGCGCACTAACATCCATGTTATAGGTGTCTTGGAAGGAGAAGAGCGAGACAAAGGGGCAGAAAATCTATTTCAGGAAATAATAGATGAAAACTTCCCTAACCTAAGGAAAGAAACAGACATCCAGCTACAGGAATCACAGAGAGCCCCAAACAAGATAAAGCCAAAGAGGCCCACACCAAGACACATCATAATCAAAATGTCCAGAATTAAAGATAAAGAGAGAATCCTAAAAGCTGCAAGAGAAAGTCAAGTTACATACAAAGGAAGCCCCATAGGGCTATCCGCTGACTTCTCAGCAGAAACCTTACAGGCTAGAAGAGAGTGACACGATATATTTAAAGTGCTAAAAGGAAAAAACTTACAGTCAAGAATACTCTACCCAGCAAGGTTATCATTCAAAATGGAAGGAGAGATCAAAAATTTCCCAGACAAGCAAAAATTAAAGGAGTTTGTCACCAAGAAACCAGTGCTACAAGAAATGTTAAAGGAACTGATTTAAGGAGAAAAGAGAAGATCCCAAATAGAAAAAATTATCTATTTCCACGATAAGAGAGTAATGGATACAAATGCACAAAAAAGAGGTTAGATATGTATCAAAAACATAAAATGAGGGAGGAGGGGAGTTAAAGAGTAGAGCTTTCAGACAGAGGTCAAACTAAAGAGACCATCAATTCTGTACAGAAGGAGAAAGGAACAGAGAAGGACTACGAAAACAGTGAGAAAAAAAAAGTTAAAAAATGGCAGTAAGTACATACTTATCAATAGCTACTTTAAACGTCAATGGACTAAATGCTCCAATTAAAAGGCATAGGGTGGCTGACTGGATAAAACAACAAGACCCATATATATGCTGCATACAAGAGACACACTTCAGACCTAAAGACACTCACAAATTGAAAGTGAATGGATGGAAAAAGATACTCCACGCAAATGGCAATTAAAAGAAAGCTGGAGTAGCAGTACTCATATCAGACAAAATAGACTTAAAAACAAAAACTGTAAAAAGAGACAAAGAAGGGCATTACATAATGATCAAGGGAACAATCCAACAAGAGGATATAACACTTGTAAATATCTACGCACCCAATGTAGGTGCACCTAAATATGTAAAGCAATTATTAACAGACATAAAAACAGAAATAGACAGTAACACAAAATAGTAGAAGACTTTACCACTCCACTTACACCAATGGCTAGATCATCCAAACAGAAGATCAATAAGGAAACATTGGCCTTAAATGACACACTAGAACAGATGGACCCAGTAGATATGTACAGAGCATTCCATCTAAAAACTGAAGAATACACGTTCTTTTCAAATACACATGGAACATTCTCCAGGATTGATCACATATTAGGCCACAAAACAAGTCTCCATAAATTTAAGAAGATTGAAATAATACCAAGCATCTTTTCTGACTACAACGGTATGAAACTGGAAATCAACTATAGGAAGAAAATCAGAAAAGCCACAAATACATGGATATTAAACGAAATGCTACTGAACAACGACTGGGTTAATGAGAAATCAGAGAAGAAATCAAAAAATACATGGAGACAAATGAAAATGAAAATACGACATGCCAGAATTTATGGGATACAGCAAAAGTGGTTCTAAGAGGGAAATTTATAGCAATACAGGCCTATCTCAACAAACAAGAAAAATCTCAAATAAACAATTTAACAATGCACCTAAAGGAAATGGAAAAAGAAGAACAAAGACCAAAATCAGTAGAAAAAGGTAAATAATAAAAATCAGAGCAGAAATAAATAAGAGACTAAAAAAAATAGAAAAAATTAATAAAACCAAGAGCAGGTTCTTTGAAAAGATAAACAAAATTGACAAACCTCTAGCTAGACTCACTAAGAAAAAAAGAGTAAAAATAAGTAAAATCAGAAATGAAAGAGGAGAAGTTACAACAGACACTTCAGAAACACAAAAGATTATAAGAGAATACTATGAAAAGCTATATGCCAACCAATTCGACAATCTGGAAGAAATGGATAAATTCTTAGAATCATACAACCTTCCAACACTGGATCAAGAAGAAGTAGAGAATTTGAATAGACCAATCACCAGTAAGGAGATCGAAACAGTAATCACAAACCTCCCCAAAAATAAAAGTCCAGGACCAGATGGCTTCCCTGGTGAATTCTACCAAACATTCAAAGAAGACTTATTACCTATCCTTCTCAAACTTTTCCAAAGACTTGAGGAGAGGGGGAAGCTCCCTGACTCATTCTATGAAGCTGACATTACCCTTATACCAAAACCAGACGAGGACAACACAAAAAAAGAAAATTACAGGCCAATATCACTGATGAACATCGATGCAAAAATCCTCAACAAAATACTAGCAAATCACATACAACAATACGTTAAAAAGATTATACACCACGATCAAGTGGGATTTATTCCAGGTATGCAGGGATGGTTCAACATTCGCAAATCAATCAACGTATTACACCACATTAATAAAATGAAGAATAAAAATCACATGATCATCTCAATAAATGCAGAGAAAGCATTTGACAAGATACAGCATCCATTTATGATAAAAAACTCTGAATAAAATGGGTATAGAAGGAAAGTACCTCAACATAAAAAAGGCCATATATGACAAACCCATAGCTAATATCCTCAGTGGTGAAAAACTGAAATCTATGCCTCTAAGAGCAGGAACCAGACAAAGATGCCCACTGTCACCACTCCTATTTAACATAGTATTGGAAGTCCTAGCCAGAGCAATCAGGCAAGAGAAAGAAATAAAAGGGATCCAAATTGGAAAGGAAGAAGTGAAACTGTTACTATTTGCAGATGACATGATTTTATATACACAAAACCCTAGAGAATCATCCAAAAAAACTTTTAGAGGTAATAAACGAATACGGTAAAGTTGCAGGATACAAAATCAACATACAAAAATCAGTTGCATTTCTGTACACTAACAACGAAGTAGCAAAAAGAGAAATTAAGAATACAACCCCATTTACAATTGTAACAAAAAGAATAAAATACCTAGGAATAAACTTAACCAAAGAGGTGAAAAATCTGTACACTGCAAATTATAAAACATTGCTGAAAGAAATTGAAGAAGACACAAAGAAATGGAAAGATATTCTGTGCTCTTGGATTGGAAGAATTAACATAGTTAAGATGTCCATACTTCCTAAAGCCATCTATAGATTCAATGCAATCCCTATCAAAGTTCCAACAACAGTTTTCACAGAAATAGAACAAAGAATCCTAAAATTTATATGGAACAACAAAAGACCCCAAATAGCTAAAGGAATCCTAAGAAAAAAGAACAAAACTGGAGGTATCACACTCCCTGATTTCAAAATATACTACAAAGCTATAGTAACCAAAACAGCATGGTACTGGCACAAAAACACACACACAGATCAATGGAATAGAATTGAAAGCCCAGAAATAAACCCACACATCTATGGACAGCTAATCTTTGACAAAGGAGCCAAGACCATACAATGGAAAAAAGAAAGTCTCTTCAACAAATGGTGTTGGGAAAACTGGATAGCCACGTGCAAAAAAATGAAAGTAGACCCTTACCTTACACCATACACAAAAATTAACTCAAAATGGGTTAAAGACTTTAATGTAAGACCTGAAACTGTGAAACTTCTAGAAGAAAACATAGGCAGTATGCTCTTCGACATCGGTCTTAGCAACATATTTTCAAGCACCACGTCTGACTGGGCAAGAGAAACAATAGAAAAAATAAACAAATGGGACTACATCAAACTAAAAAGCTTCTGCACAGCAAAGGAAACCATCAACAAAACGAAAAGACAACCTACCAATTGGGAGAAGATATTTGCAAACCATACATCTGATAAGGGCTTAATCTCTAAAATATATAAAGAACTCATGCATCTCAACAACAAAAAAACTACCAACCCAATTAAAAAATGGGCAAAAGACCTGAACAGACATTTCTCCAAAGAAGATATACAGATGGCCAACAGACACATGAAAAGATGTTCAAAATCTTTAACTATCAGGGAAATGCAAATCAAAACTACAATGAGATATCACCTCACGCCCGTCAGAATGGCTATAATTAACAAGACAGGAAACAGCATGTGTTGGAGAGGATGTGGAGAGAAGGGAACTCGCATACACTGCTGGTGGGAGTGCAAACTGGTGCAGCCACTATGGAAAGCAGTATGGAGATTCCTCAAAAAATCAAGGACAGAACTACCATATGATCCAGCCATTCCACTGCTGGGTATTTATCCAAAGAGCTTGAAAACACCAATGCGTAAAGATACATGCACCCCTGTGTTCATTGCAGCGTTATTCACAATAGCCAAGACTTGGAAGCAACCTAAGTGCCCATCAAGGGACGAATGGATAAAGAAGCTGTGGTATATATACACAATGGAATACTACTCAGCCATAAAAAAAGATGAAATCCAGCCATTTGTGACAACATGGATGGACATTGAGAGTATTATGCAAAGTGAAATAAGTCAGAGGGAGAAGGTCAAATACTGTATGATTTCCTTCATTAAGTAGCAGATAATAACAACAATAAACAAACACATAGAGACAGAGATTGGATTGGTGGTTACCAGAGGCGATGAGGGGAGGGAGGAGGGTGAAAGGGATAATTCGGCACATGTGTGTGGTGATGGGTTGTAATTGGCATTTGAGCAGTGAACATGATGTAATCTATGCAGAAATAGAAGTATAACGATGTACACCTGAAATTTATACAACATAAACCAATGTTATTGCAATAAACAAATATTAAAAAATAAATTAATTAAAAAAAAAGATTCAACTTGGGAAAAATTGAAATCTAGAATCTCAAATCCCCCTATCTATAAACACAGTACACCTCTCCATTTATTAGGTTTTAGTTAATTACTTTCAATAAAGTTTTATAAATTTCTCAAAAAGCCTAACATATCTTTTATTAGACTTATTCCTAGGTACTTTTATTTTCTTGTTTTTGTTTTTTGTTGTTGTGTTGTTTTGTTTTGTTTTTTGGTGAGGAAGATCAGCCCTGAGCTAACATCTGTTGCCAATCCTCCTTTTTTTGCTTAGGAAGATTGGCCCTGGGCTAACATCCATGCCCATCTTCCCCTACTTTATATCGGATTCCACCACAGCATGACTTGATAAGCAGTGCATCAGTCTGCGCCTGGGGTCTAAACCCTCAAATCCTGGGCCGCTGAGGCGGAGCTCGCAAACTTAACCACTAAGCCACCAGGCCAGCCCCATTACTTTTATTTTTTATTGCTATTGGGAATGGTAGTTTTTTAAAATCACATTTTCTAACTGACTGGTACTGGTGTATAGATATGAAATAGATTTTGTGTATTGCTCTTATATTCAACAACTTTCCTAAACTCTTTTTAATTCTTATAATTTGTATTTTCTTTTGAGTGTTCTATATAGAAAATTATATCATCTATGGATGACAGTTTTGTTTCTTCCCTTCTAATTCTTATGCCTTTTAATATCTTTTTCTTTTATTACTTCACTTAGTAGTCCTTGCAGTATAGCAGGCATTCTGTTTTCTTCCCAATTATAAAACAATGCTTCTAATATTTTATCATTAAATATGATGTTTGTTCTCTCTCCCCTTCTTCCTTCACCTTCTCCCTTTTTCTCTTCCTCACCCTTCTTCTCCATTTCCTTCAACTTACATTCTCCCTCTCTCCCCCTTGTGCCCCCTCCCACCCCAAATGTTTCAGGCTATGACTTTTTTTTTTTATCTACTCCTGGTTTACTAAGATTTGTTTAAAAATCATGAATCTCTGTTGCAGAAAAAGGATTAGATAAAATTTATCTATTGAGATAATCATCTTCCATTTGTTAATGTAGTATATTATATGTTATATGAATAGGTTTGATGTTAAACTAATCTCACATTCTTTAGATAAGCCCAGTTTGGTCATGATGTATTACTATCCTTTTTATACATTGCTGGGTTTAGTTTGCTAATATTTTGTTTAGGATTTTTGCTTCTATCTTCTTAAGAGAGATTGGCCTATAATTTTTTTTCTTATATGAGTCTTTTTTCTTTTGAAAATGTTAATTTTATTATTATATAATACATGGATACATTCATCTTGTAAAAGATTCAAACAACATAGAACTGTGTTGAATAAAGAGTGAAAGACTTTCTTCCTCTTTCCTTGCATCTCATTTTATATTAATCTTATCTGATTTTGGTGTTAAGACTATATTAGTCTTCTAAAATGAATTGGGGTGTGTTGCTTTTTTATACTCTCAAGTAGTTTTTAGGAGCTAGGAATTATATTTTTCTTGAATGTATCATAGAACTTATCATATAACTATCTGGGCCTGGAATGTTTTTATGAAAAGCTAGTTAACTACTGATTCAATTTCTTTTGTGTTTATAGGACTATACAACATTTCTATTTTTTCTTGTCAGTTTGGTGAGTTTTGTTTTTCTAGTGTCCATTTCATCTAAGTTTTAAAATATATTGGGATAAAGTCAACAGAAGGATATTATGATCTTGTTAATATCTGTAGTATTGGTTTATGTCCCCATTTTCATTTCTGAAGTATATTTGTTTATTTGCAGCTCTGTCATTTTTTGGTTCAGTCTTGCCAAAGTTTTGTCAGTTTTATTATTCTTTTCAAAGAACCAACTTCTGGCTGTAAAATTAGCATATAAACTCAAAATTTTTATTCTGGTGAATTGAACTTTTTGACATTTATAGTGATTCTCTTGATTACTAGTAACATTTTTCTCCTGGAAGTTTATTTGTTTCTCTGACATTAAGATAGCTATACTGATTTCCATTTGATTGTTATGCCCTTATATTTTACGTATATCTCTTTAAAACAACATAGAGCTAGATTTGGTATGCAAACAAAATCTCTGGCCTTTGACTTGAGAGCCTTACATTTATTTTAATTACTAATGTATTTATCATATATCTGCCACCTTATTTTGTGTTTTCTATTTGGCCCATTTTTTCTGTAATTTTTCCCATATTTCTTGTTTTTTTATGTTAATTTTCCCTCCTCATTCTATTGGTTTCTATTTTATTTCTATTATTTTAACATTTACTCTAAATTTTTAACATACTATTTAATTTAGCCAAATATAAAGTTAATCTGTATTTTTATTTTCCTTCCAGATATATGAAGTCCTTGAAACACTTAATCTCTGGTCTGCCTCTCCTGGATTATATAGTATTGATCTTGTTTATGGTTCACTGTGCTTCCTATATATGAGGATTTACATCTTTAATCAATTTTGGAAATTCCTTGAATAATCACTTTGTCATAGAATAGACCTCTGTTAGACCACCTCACATCATTTTATATTTATCTTAAACTCTCTTTCATATATCCCATATCTTTTTCTCTCTGGACTACATTCTGGATAATTTCTTCAGATTTATTTCTCATTCACAAATTCGTTTTTATTTCTATGTAATCTACTATTTGACAAGTCCATTGAGTTTTTCATTTTTATCATTATGGTTTTTTAAAAAATTTTATTGAGGTCATAATAGTTTATAACATTGTGAAATTTCAGTTGTACATTATTATTTGTCAGTCACCAAACATATGTGCCCCATTTTCCCCTTATGTCCACCCCCCAAACCCTTACTTTCTGGTAACCACTAATCTGTTCTCTTTGTCCATGTGTTAGTTTACATTCCACATATTAGTGAAATCATATGGTGTTTGTCTGTGTCCAGCTCATTTCACTTAACATGATATCCTCAAGGTCCATCCATGTTATTGTAAATGGGACAATTTCGTCTTTTTTATGGCTGAGTAGTATTCCATCATATATGTACCACATTTTCTTTATCCATTCATGGATTGCTTCCACATCTTGGCTACTGTGAATAATGCTGCAAGGAACATAGGGGTGCATAAATCTCTTTGAATTGTTGATTTCAAGTTCTTTGGACAAATACCCAGTAGTGGCATAGCGGGGTCATGTGACACTTATTTTTAATTTTTTGAGAAATCTCCATACTGTTTTCCATAGTGGCTTCACCAGTTTGCATTCCCACCAGCAGCGTATGAGAGTACCCTTTTCTCCACATCCACTCCAACATTTGTTGGTTTTTGTCTGGGTGACTATAGCCATTCTACCAGGTGTAAGGTGATATCTCACTGTAGTTTTGATTTGCATTTCCCTAATGATTAGTGATGTTTTTCATGTGCCTATTGGCCATCTGTATATCTTCTTTAGAAAAATGTCTGTTCATATCCTCTGCCCATTTTTTGATCCAGTTGTTTGTTTTTGTTGTTGAATTGTATGAGTTCTTTATATATTTTGGAGATTAACTCTGTGTTGGATATATGATTTGCAAATATTTTTTCCCAGCTGGTGCGTTGTCTTTTCATTTTGATCCTGGTTTCCTTTGCCTTGCAGGAGTTCTTTAGTCTGATGTAGTCCCATTTGTTTATTTTTTCTTTTGTCTCCCTTGTCAGAAAAGATACGGTATTCGAAAAGATCCTTCTAAGTCCAATGTCAAAGAGTGTACTGCCTATATTCTCTTCTAGGAGTTTTATGGTTTCAGGTCTTAAATTCAAGTCTTTAATTCATTTTGAGTTGACTTTTGTGTATGCTGAAAGATAATGGTCTACTTTCATTCTTTTGCCGGTGGCAGTTTTCCCAGCACCATTTATTGAAGAGACTTTCCTTTCTTGATTGTATGTTCTTAGCTCCTTTGTCAAAGATTAGCTCTCCAGGGGCCAGACCCATGGCACAGCAGTTAAGTGTATGTGCTCTGCTGCTGGTGGCCTGGGTTCAGATCCCAGGCGCACATTGACGCACCACTTGTCAGGCCAGGCTGTGGCAGCATCCCACATAAAGTAGAGGAAGATCGGCATGGATGTTAGCTCAGGGCCAGTCTTCCTCAGCAAAAAGAGGAGGATTGGCATGGATGTTAGCTCAGGGCTGATCTTCCTCACACACACAAATAAGTAAATAAATAAATAAATAAATAAATAAATAAATAAATGGCAGGTGTGTGTATAAAACAATTAAAGAAAAATAATTGTATATAGACGTGTGGTTCTACTTCTGGGCTTTCAATTCTGTTCCACTGATCTGCGTGTCTGTTTTTGTACCAGTACCATGCTGTTTTGATTACTATCACTTTGTAGTATACTTTGAAGTCAGGGATTGTGATGGCTCCAGCTTTGTTCTTTTTTCTCAGGATTGCTTTAGCTATTTGGGGTCTTTTGTTGCCCCAGATGAATTTTAGGGTTCTTTGTTCTATTTCCATGAAAAATGTTATTGGGACTCTAATTGGGATTGCATTGAATCTGTAGATTGCTTTAGGTAATATGGACATTTTAACTATGTTTATTCTTCCAATCATCGTGCATGGAATATCTTTCCATTTCTTTATGTCAGCATTGATTTCTTTCAATAATATCTTATAGTTTTCATTGTATACGTCGTTGACATCCTTGGTAAAATTTATTCCTAGATATTTTATTCTTTTTGTTGCAATTTAAATGGGATTGTATTCTTCAGTTCTCTTTCTGTTAGTTCGTTATTAGAGTATAGAAATGCAACTGATTTGTAAGTTGATTTTTTACCCAGCAACTTTGCTGTAGTTGTTGATTATTTCTAATAGTTTTCTGATGGATTCTTTAGGATTTTCTGTGTATAAGATCATGTTGTTTGCCAACAGTGAGACTTTAACTTCTTTATTATCAATTTTGATACCTTTTATTTCTTTCTCTTGCCTAATTGCTCTGGCTGAAACCTCCAGTACTATGATGAATAAGAGTGGCAAGAGTGGATATCCTTGTCTTGTTCCTGTTTTCAGGGGGATGGCTTTCAGTTTTTCCCCATTGAGTATGATGTTGGCTGTGGGTTTGTCATATATGGCCTTTATTACATTGAGGTACTTTCCTTCTATACCCATTTTCTTGACAGATTTTATCATAAATGGATGTTGGATCTTGTCAAATGCTTTCTCTGCATCTATTGAGATGATCATGTGATTTTTATTCTTTGTTTTCTTAATGTAGTGTATCACACTGATCAATTTGCAGATGTTGAACCATCCTTGCATCCCTGGAATAAATCCCACTTTATCATAGTGTATGATCCTTTTAATGTATTCTGGTATTCGGTTTGCCAATATTTTATTGTGCATTTTTGCTTCTATGTTCATCAGCAATATTGGCCTATAATTTCCCTTCTTTGTGTTGTCCTTGTCTGGCTTTGAGATCAGGGTGGTGTTGGCCTCATAAAATGTGTTAGGAAGTGTTCCATCTTCTTCAACTTTTGGGAATAGTTTGAGAAAGACAGGTATTAAGTGTACTTTGAATGTTTAGTGGAATTCTTCAGAGAAGCCATTTGGTCCTGGACTTTTATTTTTCAGGAAGGTTTTTGACTGCTGTTTCCATCTCTTTCCTTGTGATTGGTCCACTGAGATTCTCTACTTCTTCTTGATTCAGTTTTGGGAGGTTGTTATGAGTCTAGGAATTTATCCATTTCTTCTAAATTGTGTGATTTGTTGGCATAGAGTTTTTCATAGTATTCTCTTATAATCCTTTGCATTTCCGTGCCATCTGCTGTAATTTATCCTCTTCCATTTCTAATTTTATTTACTTGAGCCTTCTCTCTTTTGTTCTTAGTGAGTCTGGCTAAGGGTTTGTCAATTTTGTTTATCTTCTCAAAGAACCAGCTCTTAGTTTCATTGATACTTAGTACTATTTTTTTTTTTGGTTCTAATTTCATTTATTTCTTCTCTAATTTCTATTATTTCCCTCCTACTGCTGACTCTCAGCTTTGTTTGTTCTTCTTTTTCTAGTTTTGTTAGGTGTAGTTTAACATCGCTTATTTGAGATTTTTCTTGTTTCTTAAGGTAAGAATGTATGGCTATGAATTTTCCTCTTGGGAGTGCTTTTGCTGTATCCCATATGAGTTGGTATGGTGTATTTTCATTTTCAATTGTCTCCAGAGATTTTTTCATTTCTCCTTTAATTTCTCCAATGATCCATTGGTTGTTCAGTAGCATGTTGTTTAGTCTCCACATATTTTTAGATTTCCCAGTTTTTTTCTTGTAGTTCATTTCTCATTTCATAGCATTATGGTCAGAAAAGATGCTTGATATAATTTCAATCTTCTTAAATTTATTGGGGCTTGCCTTGTTTCCCAACATATGCTCTATCTTTGAGAATGTTCCATGTGCACTTGAGAAGAATGTGTATTCTGCTGTTTTTGTATGGAGTGTTCTATATATATCTATTAAGTCCATCTGGTCTAGTTTTTCTTTTAATTCCACTATTTCCTTGTTGACTTTCTGTCTGGATGATCTATCCATTGATGTAAATGGGATGTTAAGGTCCCCTACTATTATTGTGTTACTGTTTTATATCTCCTTTTAGGTCTGTTAATAGTTGTTTTATGTACTTTGGTGCTCCTGTGTTAGGTTCATATATTTCTATAAGTATGTCCTCTTGGTGGAGTGTCCTTTTTATCATTATATACTGCCCTCTTTGTCTCTCATTGCCTTTTTTGTCTTATATAAGTATGGCAACACCTGCTTTCTTTTGTCTGCCATTAGCTTGGAGTATCATCTTCCATCCCTTCACTCTGAACCTGTGTTTGTCTTTAGAGCTGAGATGTGTTTCCTGGAGGCAGCATATTGTTGGGTCTTGTTTTTTTTTTCTTGTGAGGAGATCAGCCCTGTGCTAACGTCTGCCAATCCTCCTCTTTTTTTTTGCTGAGGAAGACTGGCCCTGGGCTAACATCCGTGCCCATCTTCCTCCACTTTACATGGGATGCCGCCACAGCATGGCCTGCCAAGCGGTGCGTTGGTGCGTGCCCGAGATGCGAACTGGCGAACCCTGGGCCGCCACAGTGGAGCGCGCGCACCCAACCGCTTCCACCACCGGGCCGGCCCCGGGTCTTGTTTTTTAATCCATCCAGCCACTTTGTGTCTTTTGATTGGAGAATTCAATCCATTCACATGCAGAGTAATTATTGATATCTGAGTGCTCAATACTGCCATTTTATCATCTGTTTTCTGGTTGTTCTGTATTTTCCTTGTTTGTTGTCCCATGTATTTCCAACTGACGATTTACTTTGGTGGTTCTCTATGATGGTTTTCTGATTTCTGTTTATTTATCATTTCTTTCTCTGTTCTGATTATTTGTTTAGTGGTTACCATGAGGTTTGTATAATAGATCTTTTAGATGAGACAGTCCATTTTCTGATAGCCTCTTATTTCCTTAATCTAAGCCAATTCCATCCCTTTTCTCTTCCCCTTCTAAGTTATTGTTGTCACAACTTATTCCATTTTATGTTGTGAGTTTGTGGTTAAAATGAAGTGATCATAGTTATTTTTGATGTGTTCCTTCCCTTTATCTTTAATGTTATAATTAAGTGTTTGCTAACCTATTCTGATAGAGAGCTGCAATTTTCTGATTTTGTCTGCCTATTTATATCTTGCTCAAGGCTTTGTAAACCTGTTTTTTTTCCAGGTATGAGGGCTTTCTTGTAAAAGGGGTCTCGTGGCAATGAACTCCCTCAGCTTTTCCTTATCTGGGAGTTTTTATTTCTCCATCATATCTGAAGAATATATTTTTTTAATTTTTTGTTTATTGCAGTAACATTGGTTTATAACATTGTAAAAATTTCAGGTGTACATCATTATACTTCTATTTCTGCATAGATTACATCATGTTCACCACCCAAATACTAATTACAACCCATCACCACACACATGTGCCAAATTATCCCTTTTGCCCTCCTCCCTCCCCCCTTCCCCTCTGGTAAACACCAATCCAATTTCTGTCTCTATGTGTTTGTTTATTGTTGTTATTATCTACTACTTAATGAAGGAAATCATACGGTATTTGACCTTCTCCCTCTGACTTATCTCACTTTGCATAAGACCCTCAATGTCCATCCATGTTGTCACAAATGGCTGGATTTCATCATTTCTTATGGCTGAGTAGTATTCCATTGTGTGTATATACCACATCTTCTTTATCCATTCGTCACTTGATGGGCACTTAGGTTGCTTCCAAGTCTTGGCTATTGTGAATAACGCTGCAATGAACACAGGGGTGCATGTATATTTACGCATTGGTGTTTTCAAGTTCTTTGGATAAATACCCAGCAGTGGAATAGCTGGATCATATGGTAGTTCTATCCTTGATTTTTTGAGGAATCTCCATACTGCTTTCCATAGTGGCTGCACCCGTTTGCACTCCCACCAGCAGTGTATGAGAGTTCCCTTCTCTCCACATCCTCTCCAACACATGTTGTTTCCTGTCTTGTTAATTATAGCCATTCTGACGGGCGTGAGGTGATATCTCATTGTAGTTTTGATTTGCATTTCCCTGATAGTTAAAGATTTTGAACATCTTTTCATGTGTCTGTTGGCCATCTGTATATCTTCTTTGGAGAAATGTCTGTTCAGGTCTTTTGCCCATTTTTTAATTGGGTTGGTAGCTTTTTTGTTGTTGAGATGCATGAGTTCTTTATGTATTTTGGAGATTAAGCCCTTATCAGATGTATGGTTTGCAAATATCTTCTCCCAATTGGTAGGTTGTCTTTTCATTTTGTTGATGGTTTCCTTTGCTGTGCAGAAGCTTTGTAGCTTGATGTAGTCCCATTTGTTTATTTTTTCTATTGTTTCTCTTGCCCGGTCAGACATGGTGTTTGAAAAGATGTTGCTAAGACCAATGTCGAAGAGCATACTGCCTATGTTTTCTTCTAGAAATTTCACAGTTTCAGGTCTTACATTGAAGCCTTTAATCCATTTGGAGTTAATTTTTGTGTATGGTGTAAGGTAAGGGTCTACTTTCATTTTTTTGCATGTGGCTATCAAGTTTTCCCAACACCACTTGTTAAAGAGACTTTCTTTTCCCCATTGTATGTTCTTGGCTCCTTTGTCAAAGATTAGCTGTCCATAGATGTGTGGGTTTATTTCTGGGCTTTTGATTCTATTCCATTGATCTGTGTGTGTGTTTTTGTGCCAGTACCATGCTGTTTGGTTACTATGGCTTTGTAGTATATTTTAAAATCAAGGAGTGTGATACCTCCAGCTTTGTTCTTTTTTCTCAGGATTCCTTTAGCTATTCGGGGTCTTTTGTTGTTCCATATAAATTTTAGGATTCTTTGTTCTATTTCTGTGAAAACTGTTGTTGGAATTTTGATAGGGATTGCATTGAATCTATAGATGGCTTTAGGAAGTATGGACATCTTAACTATGTTAATTCTTCCAATCCAAGAGCACAGAATATCTTTCCATTTCTTTGTGTCTTCTTCAATTTCTTTCAGAAATGTTTTATAGTTTTCAGTGTACAGATCTTTCACCTCTTTGGTTAAGTTTATTCCTAGGTATTTTATTATTTTTGTTGCAATTGTAAATGGGATGGTATTCTTAATTTCTCTTTCTGCTACTTCGTTGTTAGTGTACAGAAATGCAACTGATTTTTGTATGTTGATTTTGTATCCTGCAACTTTACCATATTCGTTTATTACTTCTAAAAGTTTTCTGGTGGATTCTCTAGGGTTTTCTATATATAAAATCATGTCATCTGCAAATAGCGACAGTTTCTCTTCTTCCTTTCCAATTTGGATCCCTTTTATTTCTTTTTCTTGCCTGATTGCTCTGGCTAGGACTTCCAGTACTATGTTAAATAGGAGTGGTGACAGTGGGCATCCTTGTCTGGTTCCTGTTCTTAGAGGGATAGCTTTCAGTTTTTCACCATTGAGGATGATATTAGCTGTGGGTTTCTCATATATGGTCTTTATTATGTTGAGGTACTTTCCTTCTATACCCATTTTATTCAGAGTTTTTATCATAAATGGATGCTGTATCTTGTCAAATGCTTTCTCTGCATCTATTGAGATGATCATGTGATTTTTATTCTTCATTTTATTAATGTGGTGTATTACGTTGATTGATTTACGAATTTTAAACCATCCCTGCAAACCTGGAATAAATCCCACTTGATCATGGTGTATAATCTTTTTAACGTATTGTTGTATGCGATTTGCTAGTATTTTGTTGAGGATTTTTGCATCGATGTTCATCAGTGATATTGGCCTGTAATTTTCTTTTTTTGTGTTGTTCTTGTCTGGTTTTGGTATCAGGGTAAGTCAGCTTCGTAGAATGAGTTAGGGAGCTTCCCCACCTCCTCAATTTTTTGGAAGAGTTTGAGAAGGATAGGTATTAAGTCTTCTTTGAATGTTTGGTAGAATTCACCAGGGAAGCCGTCTGGTCCTGGACTATTATTTTGGGGGAAGTTTGTGATTACTGTTTCAATCTCCTTACTGGTGATTGGTCTACTCAAATTCTCTACTTCTTCTTGATCCAGTTTTGGAAGGTTGTATGATTCTAAGAATTTATCCATTTCTTCCAGATTGTTGAATTGGTTGGCATATAGCTTTTCATAGTATTCTCTTATAATCTTTTGTATTTCTGAGGTGTCTGTTGTAACCTCTCCTCTTTCATTTCTGATTTTACTTATTTGTGCCTTCTCTCTTTTTTTCTTGGTGAGTCTAGCTAAAGGTTTGTCAATTTTGTTTATGTTTTCAAAGAACCAGCTCTTGATTTTATTAATTTTTTCTATTGTTTTTTTTTTGTGTCTACTTCATTTATTACTGCTCTGATTTTTATTATTTCCCTTCTTCTACTGATTTTGGGCTTTGTTTGTTCTTCTTTTTCCAGTTCCTTTAGGTGCACTGTTAGATTGTTTATTTGAGATTTTTCTTGTTTGTTGAGATAGGCCTGTATTGCTATAAACTTCCCTCTTAGAACTGCTTTTGCTGTATCCCATAAACTCTGGCATGTCGTATTTTCATTTTCATTTGTCTCCAGGTATTTTTTGATTTCTTCTTTGATTTCTTTGTTAACCCAGTCGTTGTTCAGTAGCATTTTGTTTAATCTCCACGTATTTGTGGCTTTTCTGATTTTATTCCTATAGTTGATTTCCAGTTTCATACTGTTGTGGTCAGAAAAGATGCTTGGTATTATTTCAATCTTCTTAAATTTATGGAGACTTGTTTTGTGGCCTAATATGTGATCAATCCTGGAGAATGTTCCATGTGCATTTGAAAAGAACGTGTATTCTTCGGTTTTTGGATGGAATGCTCTGTATATATCTACTAGGTCCATCTGTTCTAGTGTGTCATTTAAGGCCAATGTTTCCTTATTGATCTTCTGTTTGGATGATCTATCCATTGGTGTAAGTGGAGTGGTAAAGTCTTCTACTATTTTGTGTTACTGCCTATTTCTGTTTTTATGTCTGTTAATAATTGCTTTATATATTTAGGTGCACCTACATTGGGTGCGTAGATATTTACAAGTGTTATATCCTCTTGTTGGATTGTTCCCTTGATCGTCACGTAATGCCCTTCCTTGTCTCTTTTTACAGTTTTTGTTTTTAAGTCTATTTTGTCTGATATGAGTACTGCTACTCCAGCTTTCTTTTCATTGCCATTTGCGTGGAGTATCTTTTTCCATCCCTTCACTTTCAGTTTGTGAGTGTCTTTAGGTCTGAACTGTGTCTCTTGTATGCAGCATATATATGGGTCTTGTTGTTTTATCCAGTCAGCCACCCTATGCCTTTTAATTGGAGCATTTAGTCCATTGACGTTTAAAGTAGCTATTGATAAGTATGTACTTACTGCCATTTTTTAACTTTTTTTTTTCCCCAGTGTTTTATTAGTCCTTCTCTGTTCCTTTCTCCTTCTATACAGAATTGATGTATAGTTTGATGTTTAGTTTGACCTCTGTCTGAAAGCTGTACTCTTTAACTCCCCTCCTCCCTCCTTTTATGTTTTTGATATGATATCTAACCTCTTTTTTTGTGCATTTGTATCCATTACGTTCTTATCATGGAAATAGATAATTTTTCCTATTTGTGGTCTTCTCTTGTCCCCTTAAATCAGTTCCTTTAACATTTCTTGTAGCACTGGTTTCTTGGTGACAAACTCCTTTAATTTTTGCTTGTCTGGGAAACTTTTGATCTCTCCTTCCATTTTGAATGATAACCTTGCTGGGTAGAGTATTCTTGGCTGTAAGTTTTTTCCTTTTAGCACTTTAAATATATCGTGCTATTCTCTTCTAGCCTGTAAGGTTTCTGCTGAGAAGTCAGCTGATAGCCTTAAGGGATTTCCTTTGTATGTAACTTGACATTCTCTTGCGGCTTTTAGGATTCTCTCTTTAATTCTGGACATTTTGATTATGATGTGTCTTGGTGTGGGCATCTTCGGGTTTATCTTGTTGGGGCTCTCTGTGCTTCCTGTACCTGGATGTCTGCTTCCTTCCTTAGGTTAGGGAAGTTTTCATCTATTATTTCTTGAAATAGATTCTCTGCCCCCTTGTCTTGCTCTACTCCTTCTGGGACACCTGTAACACGGATGTTAGTGCGCTTGATGTTGTCCCAGAGGTCCCTTAGACTGTCCTCACTCTTTTTAATTCTTTTCTCTTTTACCTGTTCACCTTGGGTAATTTCTTCTAGTCTTTCGTCCAGCTCACAGATCCGTTCTTTTGTATCCTCTACTCTGCTTTTGAGTCCCTCTAATGAATTTTTCATTTCCAGTATTGTATTCTTCATTTTTGATTGGTTCTTTTTTATATCTTCCATTTCTTTGTTGAAATTCTCACTGAGTTCATCTATTCTTCTCCCCAGATCAGTGAGCATCCTTAACACTCTCAGTTTGAACTCTCTGTCGGGTAGGCTGCTCATTTCTGTTTCACTTAGTTCCTTTTCTGGGGTTTAGTCCTGTTCCCTTACTTGGAATGTATTCCTTTGCCTCCTCATTTTGCCTCTTTCCCTGTGCTTGTGTCTACGTATTAGGTAGGTCAGCTACATCTCCTGTTCTTGGATAGGTGACCTTATGTAAGTGATGCCTTAGGAGGCTTCCAGTGTGCTTCCCTCAGTTCTCAATGTTCCAGGGGTGACCCCTATGTGGGCTACATGTGTCCTTCTGTTGTGGCCTGTTTGCTCTCCCTGTAGGCACCCAGGGAGGCCGAGTTATGCTCCTGGCCAGCTGTTGTAATGCTCAGCTGCTTGTAGTTGTGGGCCCTTCAGTCTGTTTATCAGGTGTGGGGAGCCCCAGCACAGTTGGCTGCAAGTTCTAATACTACATTTGTGTTGCAGTATTTCTTTTAAGTGAGTAGGCCCCCAGCATGGCAGGTTGTTAGGCTCAGGGCCTTACAATTGCTGTAAGCCTCTAGCCTATTAGGTCTCTTGTCAGCTCTCTGAGGATTGCAGCTGTGTGCGGCTGGCCTCAGGCACAGGAGCACCCAATTGTTTCAGGCTTTGGAAGGTGGGGCAAACCCCCTATGTGGGTCTTTGAGAAGCAGAAGTCTTCTGCAGCTGACAGGCCCTGCTGCCCACAGGTCCACACACACAGTCAACACAGTCCTGCCCCGTGTGCGTGCCCCGACCTCCCCAAGCGGACCCAGTCTCTCCACAGCAGGAGCCCCACACACTCTGCCACTGCCCCACACTCTCCACCCACTCCTTGTGCACACCCTGCCCCGCTAAAGTCGGCTCAGTTGCCAGGCTGCAGAGAATCAAGTCACCAATCTATGCAGGCCCACAAGTTGCCTGAGGGCTTGTTGTTGGGTGGGGCCAGTCTCTGGGGTGGGCTGCCTGCCCTGGCTGAGCTGGATTAAATCGGTGCTCTAGTGGGTGGGGCAGACCTGGGCTAGCAGGCCTCAGGGAGAACTCCAATGGCGTCTGTGTCAGCACGCCCACACCAGGCCACAACAATGGCCGCCGCCAATGTCCCAGTCCCTGGAGAGGTCTCACCCTTCACCGAGATGCACTCAGGACCTATTAGGTGAGTCTCTTTTCACTACAGCACTGTGCACCTTTCTTTCTGGTGATTTTAGGATGCTTTGTGAAACGGGTCAGTTTGCGCACGGGCCCTTTAAGAGCCGGTTTTAGTTTCTTTGTGAACCGGGTTTTCTGGGGCTGCTCCCCCATGTTTTAGTAGCAGGCAAAGTTAGATATTATGCCGCTGGTCTCGACTGTGCTGGGTCCACAAAATGCCCACAGCGGGGGCGCTCCCCAGCTCAGGGCCCCGCGCCTCCAGGGAGGCTGCGTACCTGTGAGCTGCTCCCGGCAGCCGTGAAGCTGGCAGCTTGTGAAGGCAGCATTTTTTCTCTCCAGAAGGGAGTTGCTGCCTCTTCTACCTCAGTTAAGATTGTCCGTTGTTTCAGGAGTTCCTCTTATCCAGTTTTCAGTTCTGTGTCAGGGGTAATTTTTCCACGAGTAGTTGTAAATTGGCTGTGTCCATGGGAGGAGGTGAGTTCCCAGTCTGCTTATGCCGCCATCTTGACTCAATCTCCTGAAGGATATTTTTGACAGAGAGAGTCCTCTTGGCTGAAAGTTTTTGTCTTTCATAATTTTGAATATATCATTCCACTCTCTCCTAGCCTGTAAGGTTTCTGCTGAGAAATCCGCTGAAAGCCTGATAGAGGTTAATATTAGCCCTTAATATTTTTTCTTTGTCATTGACTTTTGCCAGTTTTACTACTATATGCCTTGGAGGTCTTTTTACATTGATATAATTATGAGTCCTATTAGCTTCATTTACTTGTAATTCTAACTCTTTCCCCAGGTTTGGGAAGTTCTCAGCTATTATTTTTTGAACAAGCTCTCTGCTCCTTTTTCCCTCTCTTCTCCCTCTGGAATACCTATAATCCTTATGTTGTATTTCCTAATTGAGTCGGATATTTCTTGGAGAGTTTCTTCACTTTTTAGTCTTAGTTTTCTCTCCTCCTCCATCTGAAGCATTTCTATATTTCTGTCCTATAAATTGCTAATTCTGTCCTCCATAATGTCAGCTCTGTTATTTAAGGACTCCAGATTTTTCTTTATCTCATTCATTGTGTTTTTCATCTCCAACATTTCTGATTTTTTTTATATAGTTTCAATCTCTTTTGTGAAGAATTCCTTCTGTTCATTAATTTTATTCCTGATTTCATTGAACTGTCTTTCTGAGTTTTATTGTAACTCATTGAGTTTTGTTACGACAGCTATTTTGAATTCTCTCTCATTTAGATTGTAAATTTCTGTGCTTTGAGGATTGATTTCTGGGTGCTTGTCATTTTTCTTCTCGTCTGGAGTGTTAATATATCCCTTCATACTATTTGATGGGGTAGATTTGTGTGATCGTATAGTGGTAGTATCTGGTCGCAGATTCTACCTGCCGCCACTGAGGGAGGCAGGATCTGTGTATTCTGATCTCATCAAGCTCCATGGCAGCTGTGCCTGTCATTCTGAAGCACAGCTGACAGGGCCCGTCTTTGTTTGCATGCTGGCCACCACTGCTTTACACACATATGCACAGACACTCTGGTGGGGTCCCTTACTCTGGCTGACCAGTGAAGCTGGTGTGCCAGGTGGGGGAAGGGGTGCTTTCTTTCATGTGCACAATCCCACAGGTGCTCCTGCTCTACACTCGCTGTCTGCTCTCCTGGGCTGCTCAGCTTGGTGAAGATGCGCTCGCAATTTCTCAGCCTCCTTTTTGTGGAGCTTTCCCACAGGCTGGAAGGCAACTCCAAGTGCGAAGGCATTCCTGTTGGGGCCCCCCCCCCCATCCTCTCAGAGTTGCATGCAGTCCTGTACCCCAGATCACTACCATTCGGGGAGGGAGAGGAGATCCCCTTACCTCCTTTCACTGCCTCCTGAGGGGTCCAGCACCTCCACCTTCAGGCATATGGCTGTGTGGGTCTCTCAGACATCTATTGTGTTGTGTGAATGTCCTCTGTTGGCTTATGAGCGTCCTTTTCATTGTATCTTAGGGGGAAGAGCTCACTCTCCCATGATGCTGACATCAATCCATTATGCCTTCTTATTGAAGAACACACCACCACCTATGATGTATTCTTGCCAAAAAATTGAAGTTGAATCTGATCAAGCCTCTAGATCCAAATTCCATTTTACAGGGGACAGAGGAACATTTTAAATGACACCATGGAGATGCAATTATCAAAATTCTGACTGTGGGAGACTATACAGGACAAATAGCTCAATTTCTTCAACAAATATATTGTAAGAAAAGATATAAAAGGGGGCCTATAGTTTAAATGAGAGTTTAAATGATAGTTAAGAGACATAACCGATTGTAATGTGCAGATTTTGAGTCCTGATTCAAACATTGCAACACAGAACCTCTGCTCCATGCTGAGGCTCATAGCCCATGGTACTGCCAGTGAAAAACAGTGTCACCTGTACCCATTTTTTTGATGAGGAAACTCAGGCTCAAGAAGGGAAGTAACCTTCCCATGTTCCCACAACTGGTCCAGGGCTAGACTCATCAGGAGGGAAACTCTATCCTTAACCCCACACCACCTTCCAGGGTCATGAGACAAAGGAAACTACTGAGAAGAGACAGAGGGGGTCACCAGACCTGGGAGAAGGATCAGGCCCAGTGAGGTTGGCAGCTGCCTTCAAAGCTCTGAGGGGAGAGAAGAGGAGGAAGGAAGAGGAGAAAAGAACCAAGATTCCTGAAGAGCCTCCTCTGAGCCAAGCCATTTATGGACAGACCTGCCTGAAGGGCCCCAGAAGAAAATCGGGGGCTGTGGAGTAGAAGTTACAGGGGGCAGACTTGGGGCTTAATGTTGGAGCTGCTGAAAGGTGGCAGGAACTCTTGGGCCTGGCTCCTTGCAGTAGGAGAAGGCAGCAGGGCAGGCAATGTGGGGTGGAGGCCCTGGGCAGCTTAGATGGGGCTGAATTTAATGGTCCTTTGGGCCGGAGCTTTTAACTGCTGAGAGGGTGGGTCCCCTCTTCCCTCTTGGCTTTGGCTGGGACAGGCTCCACCCTCAGCATCCATCCTCCTCTGAGGCCCCTAGGGCCCAGCCTGACTCATTTCTCTGCCTCTCCAGACTCCCCACTAAGAAGCCCAGGACATCAGAGGCCAGAGCAGGAACTGTGGACAGGCCCCTTCTGTCCCCTTGGCAAGAGACTGGAAAGCGACCTGGTCCCGCCTTGGGGAAAAGCTGGTTTTGCTAGTTTTTCAGGAAGAGAGAATGAAAAGTTGATTTGAAGAAAAAAAAAAAAAAAAAAGAATGAGTTCCAGATGGGTAGCTCCTGCTTTTAAGCCTGGGTTCCAGGAAATTCAAGAGGTAAAGCCCAGCTGTCTTTTCCTAGCTGTGTGATCTTGGACAAGTTGCTTAGTCACTCTGTGCCTCGTTTCCCCCACATAAAAAATGAGGATAACAGTACCTACGTCACAGAGTTGTTGTAAGAATTAAATGAATTAATCTGTGTGAATGCTTTAGAACAGTTCTGGAACACAGTGAACAGTTATGAAATGTCAACTATAATTATTATCATTACTACTGGTGGAGATCCTTCAGCCTCTGGCCTTGGGAGAAACTGCCCTGTCAGATCCCTTCCCTGATTTTAATGGGAGCAGGGCTGCTGGTATTTAAATTGGTCTTTGATGACATCTTTTAGCACCTCTGAGCTCGCATGTTTGCTGAGTGAATGAGTGCGTGAACAAATGAATGAGATTCTCACACCAGCACTGGGAAGGCACTGGGACAGGCGTCTTCTCATTACAGACAGGAAACCTGGGTCTTTGGGAGGACCTGTGAATTGCCCAGGGTCACACATTAGGGCCAGATCTAAGACTGTCCCTCCCTTCCTGCCCTCCGCTCCCCAAATCTCACACACCCTCCACTTTTACAGACATCCTCCTCTCCCTAAGCAAGAGCATGGTCAATGAAGGGTTGCTCAACTGCTCACAGGAACAAGGGTGTCCGGGGGACTCGCCCCAGGCTGCCCCTTTGGGGACAGACAGGAGTTGCTGAAGGCCTGAAGGAGCCAGGGCAAGGAGGCACTTGCTCCGGCCAGCAGAGAGGCTGTCCATTCTCCAGCCCCACCTGCCGCCACTCAGGCCAGCGGGAGCACGGGGCCAGTCCCCCCTCTGGGCCCGCTTCCCCTTCTGCCTGGAAGCCTGAGAAGGAGGAATGGCACCTGCAGTTTTCAAAATATGTTCACAGCAGGGAAACCCTTTCTTTGAACTTTTCTTTCTCAATAAAATCAACTGATGACAATGGAACTGCTGACCTGACGGCCACACGGCCACACGGCCACACGGCCCCCCTGCAGAGGTGTGAGGGCTCCACTCAGCAGAGAGTCGCTGGGCTCGCTGGTCCCAAAGGCTCTTCTGCTCCGACATCTGCTAGTGCTGGGAGGTGCGGGTCAAGGGGCTCTAAGATTCTTAGGGGCGTCCAGGCTGAGAAGCAGGTGGGGAGCGGGGACAGCTGGCCAGTGTGGTAGAGGGGAGAGCACGCAGCTGGGCAGTCAGAGCGCTGGGTTCCAATCCCAGCTTGTCCACTTACTGGTCACGGTGTGCACCTGCGCAAGGTGCTCACCTCCACAAACCTATCAAGTGGACAATACCTAACAGCGGGGCTGTTAGGGAGGTTGGAACACGCATCAGATGCCTAGCTCCAAGTCGGGCACGCAGGAGGAGCTGAGGAATTGGTAATGACTATTACTAAGGACTAGAGGCTGCCACTGAGCCCCAGGCCATTGCCTTTCTCTGCCCCATCACACCTGCTGCCAACTGAAGCCCTCAGGGAGCCCAGGGCCAGGACAGGACCAGGGAGTCTCTGAACACTGGGCCCAGCGTCTTCTGGAATTCAAGCTGTGTCGGTCGTGTGATACTTTCTCAACAACGCCCAAGATCCCAGGCGGCTCTGGGATGTATCTGAGGTTAAAGGCTAAAAAGAGACTGTCTCCCAGGCAGTGACGAGGAAACCGAGGCCCAGAGGAGGCAGGGACTGGCGCCTGCTGATGGTCTTTATGGAGCCACATAAAGCCCCCATGCGGCTACCCACGCAAAGGCGCCCCCGGCCCCGCAGCACAGACAACCGCAGGCTGTCGGCTGGGAACTTCCAGGTGGGGCCTCTTCACCCAGAAGAGTCACTTTCTCTTGGGGACCCTTAGGGGAGCCAGACACTGTCCTGCGGGCTCACAGTCTTTGGGGGAGACAAATAAAATGCATGTGGCTATGAGGCAGATAGGCCTGGGCCAGCAACTGGGAACTCCCTGGGTATGGGGGGCCGCGGAGGGGCACCTGCCTGAACCAGCTCTAACCTGCCTTCTGCCGCCGTGCCCCTGCTCTGAAACTTGCCCGACCCCACATCTTCAGTCCTAGAAGGCGTCACCACCATCCTGCACCCAGACTCACACCACTGACCCTTCCCTCTCCTTCACAATAAGTTGGTCACCAAGTCTGCTGGAGGCTACCATCTGGAAATCCATCCCCTCCTCCTCTGCAGTCCCTTAGATGCCTCAGTCATCTCCTGCCTGAGTAACTGCAGCAGCCTGCCTACAGCCCCCCACCTCTCCCCTCTCCCCATCTGACCCGCCCTCCTGGGCGCAGCTCTTGTCCTGGCATCCCAGGTACCATGGATAAAGCCCAAATTCCCAAGGCCCTCTGGGATTTGACCCTTCCTCTGGGAGCCTTCCATGGGCTCCTCTGCAGGGATCGCCCCTCCCTTGAGCTCCCCCCGCTCTCCGCCTGCACGGCTTGTGGCCTGGATCACTTTCCACCTCTCACGGGAGCCATGTGGCGCCTGTCTGTCCCCCCAGTCAGCTTCACGATTTATTTCACAGTCCAAACGCACACCCTGAAGACAGTGGCCACGCCTCCACAGCACTGGTCCACAGTTTGTACAGAGCTGAGAGACGAGGAATGGAGGGAAGAAGGGGAGAGAGAAGGAAGAAGGGAGGAAGGGACAGACGGATAGACGGATGAGCAGAGAGAAGAATGGGCACACAGCTGAAGATCAGCAGTTCTGGAAAACTGTTTCTTAGGGAAGAAGCCAGAAACAACTGATTAAATGCTAACTTGAGAGAACTTGTGGGTTTTCTCTAACCTACAGAGAAAGGAGTTGGTTTCTCGAAATGCTCTCTCACAGCTGCCGTGCTCTCGCCCCATCACCAGCTTTCAGCCTGTTCTTTAACTACACGACCACTCTTTACGTCACCTTTCCACACTGCGAAGGGCCCTGGGCATCATACGGGCCTCCCTCATTGAACATGTGAGGACACTGAGGCACAGAGAGGGAAAGAGCCTTGCTCAAGATCACACAGCAAGTGATCAGGAAAGCCAGGACTGAAACTCAGACCTGTCACCACAGGTAAGGGAGGTTAGGACCAACGCCAGGGAAAGCCACTTACTCCCAACGCTGGTACCTCATGAGACCAGATCTTGGAGGATGGATTCAAGATGGGACCCAGCCTCACCCATCTGAGGCTGACAACCTCAACTTCCCCTGAAGCAGGACTTCTGAACTCTGTTCAACAGCTGTTCTTTAAGAGCCTCCTGCGAGGCAGGAATTCTGCTGAGAGACATAGCCTCTGGACGCCAGAAGCGAGAAGTCTATGGGACACAGGTCTACGGCTGGGTAGTGTGCCAAGCTGACTGTTGGCCCGGCTGCAACAAAGAAGACACCGGGTGGGTCGGTCCCTCTGGGGGAGGGGAAATCAGGGATGGACTCCCAGCTCAGGAGTGGAGCCTAGAAGGGTGGGGAGGGTTCTCAATCTCAGAGAAGTGGGGGGTGGTGGTGAGTGCTGGGAGAGGGAACACGGGGACTGGACCAGTATGCCGGCCCCAGGTTAGCTGAGGAGGAGGAGGCGAGAGCTGATGACCACCTCTCGGGGGGCCCCAAGGCGGGCTGAAGAGCGCACACTCTTTCACCCGCAGACAGTAGGACGGAAGGTGCTAGAGAGCGACAGGAGGAGATCTGCATTTTAGAAAGTTCACCCTGACAGCCACAGTGGTGAGGATGGGCCGGGACAGGTCAGAGATCAAGGGGACCCGCAGTCTGTACCCGGGTGGAGCTGACTGAGCCTGGCACACAGCCTGGCCCAGAGGGGGCGCTCAGGGGAGGAGGGACAACGACAGAAGAAAAGGACACTCAGAGCTGTCCGTAGGAGGGTTAGTTGGAGCAAGCTGCTTTGCAGCCAGAGATGCTGTCACAGTTGGGTAGCTTTTTCCAACTCTAACTCTGCGCTCCTGAAACAAAGCAAAAGCCACGCCTCGGCCGGACGCTGAGCGCTAATCCCATCAGCGCCTGGAAGCCCTCCCTGACGCAATCTCTGGATCGCAGACAGGGGGACCCTCCCTCGGTCTCGCCTTCCCTCCCTCCCTCTCTCCCGGCGGCCTGGCGGCCACCCGGCTTCCCGGCTGCCCCGGAAACTGCCCGCGCTGCGCCTCCCCTCGCCCGCGCGCCCCTCCATCCCGCACCCGGGGGTCCCGCAGCGCAGCCGGAGCCGCGTCCCCGCGCGGAGGCGGCCGCCCCGTCCCCAGGGGACCAACCCGCCGCGCGGAGGGCGACGGCGCAGAGCCCGGAGCCCGGGGCTCCCGAGCCATCCCGCCCGCGCCCGGCCGGCCCGGGGCTCACCTGACTTGCCCATGGCCGGCTCGGCGCTCCTGCTCCCGCCGCGCTGCGCTGCCCTGCGCTCCCTCGTCGCCCAGCGCCCCGGGAGAGCCGAGGAGGAGCCGGCGGCGCGGCCCCTCCCCCGGCGCGGCCCAGCCCCCGCCTTATAAGGCAGCCGCCGCTGCGGGCGGAGGCGCCGGGGGCCACGCCGCCGGCTGCCTGGAGGAGGCGCCCCGCGCGCCGCCCCGCCGGACTCCGGAGGCCTTGCCCCGCGAAGTGACCCCAGCGACTGCCCAGGGCTCTCCAGGTGCGGGCGGGGAGCCCGGGACCCCCGGACCTCTGCCCCGAGCTGTCCCCTCTCGGGACGGGGCGGGGGTGCGCTTAGGAAAGCCCGCGCCTCCCACTCGGTTCCCGGTAACTCCTCAGCGGCTGACGCGCTGCGAGGACGCGGTACTCACTGTCGCCGCGCGAGCGACCGTTCCGGCCTGTGCTGCCGGTGGTCGGGGTTCTCCTGGCCTCGGCCTGACCCCGGAACACCTCAGGCCCCGAGTGTGCCGCCTTCCTCTCCGCAGTGACGCCGGGCTCTGAAGGGCATCTGCGTCCTCCCCCCGGGACACCCCGTCTGGTGCAGTCCGGGTTGGAGCTGGGCACTGGCTAACCCTCCTGCGCGGCCGCCCTGACCTGTCCGCTTGTCCCTCACTGCCTGTCACACCACGCTGAATCCCCCACCTCTGAAGTCTAGCCCCCGACCTGTCTCCTCAACTCCCTGACTTCATCCCACGCTCCAGTCAAACGAGACTTGATGTTTCCCAAACGCGTTCTGAGATGTCCCACCTCCTTGCCTTTGCTCAGGCTGTTCTCTCAGCCTGGGGTGCGGGCCCATCTCTGTCCTTTCAAGTCCTACCCATCCCTCGGGGTCTGTGGGTCCCTTCAACTTGCAGAGGCCCGACCTTTCCTGACCTTGGGGGCAGCGGTCACTATGCACCTGGCGCTGCGAGACTTGGTCTCAGTCGTGGCTGCGCCCGCGTGAGAAGAGCCCTTGCACGAAGGTGTAGCCTGGGACGCCTGCGTGAGACTGCCCAGGGTAACTGCTTACTGCCCAAGGGCGCAGGAAACTCCGATGGAAGGAAGCTAATTTCAATAACTGCGCCTTGAAGGGAGCTGACTTGCTGATTATAAGGGTAGAATCTGCAATACCAATGGTTTCAGAAGTCCAGTGGGGCAACAGCAGGGCTGGGCACTGCCCTTTCTACTCCCTCCCCCTATGCCAGGCAAGTACTTTCAGACAGTGTTAGAGTGGGCCCCGCGGGCGCCCACTCTGAATCAAAAGGGACTTCTGGTGCTAGGTGGGGTTCTTACCCGTTCTGTTCAATTCTCTCTCCCACTTCGCCAACAAATCCCATTGAAGTGACCAAATGAACCCAGGAGGAAGAATTCCACACTGCCTCTAGAATCTCTAGAAGGCTATTTCCATGTAACCCAAACTTCAGGGCTTGAGCACAGTGGAGCCACTCTCTGCATGCAGAGGGAAGCCCATCTGGGGACGACCAAGTTTCACTCACACTCCTTGTACAGAGGTGAGGGCTGGAGGTGAGAGAGGGGCCCTAGAGTGGGTGGGGGACAAAATCCTAACTTAGAGGCATCTTTGGAGTCTGTGTCGGGTGGGATGCTGTGGACCTTAGAGCTGGCATTAGCAGCAGGCACGTGGAAGGGACAGCGTGCTGAATGGAGTTAGGGCAATGCCAAAGGCGACCCCTATCAAGGGCCGTGGGCTGGTTGGAGGGGGGTCACTGCCCAGCTGGTGCCCAGGCTGCAGACAGAGACAAGAGAAATGGCCACAGAGGTCAGCCGCGAAGAATGTTTGACCCAAGTCATCATTTCTTTATGTCCTATTTAAGAACTCCTTACCTACTCTGAGACTGAACATTTTCTATGTTTTCTTCCAGAAGTTTCACATTACTCTTACATTAATTATGGTGTATGGTGTGAGGTCAGGGTTGTGGTCCTCTCCCTCTCTTTTCTTCTTTGGCATATGAATATCAATTGCTCCAGCATCTAGAGGTTTATCAATGCAGTCAATCTCCATTATTTGTGGATTCTATATCTATGAATTCGCCTACTTGCTAAGATTTATATGTAACCCTGAAATCAATACTTGTGATGTTTTCATCATTCGAGGACATGCGCAGAGCGGTGAAAAATTTGAGTTGCCCAACACACAAGTTCCCAGCTGAGGTTGAACGAGGAGATGCTCTTCTTGTTTTAGTTCTCATACTGTAAACAAGTAGTCTATTTAGTCCCATGTTTGTGGGGTTTTTGTTCGTGGTGGTGATTTTTGTTCGTGGTGGTGATGTTTAAAATGGTCCCCAAGTGTAGTGCTGAAGTGCTGTCTAGTGTTCCTAAGTGCAAGAAGGCTGCGATGGGCCTTATGGGGAAAATGTATGAATTAGATTATCTTCTAATCTAAGAAGGTAACGTATGGCCGTGAGTCTGATGTTAATGAATCAACAATATATGTTAAAGTGTCTTTAAATAGAAGCACACGTAGTGGTCCGGCCCCGTGGCTTAGTGGTTAAATGCGTGCGCTCCGCTGCTGGCGGCCCGGGTTCGGATCCCGGGTGTGCACCGACGCACCGCTTCTCCGGCCATGCTGAGGCCGCGTCCCACATACAGCAACTGGAAGGATGTGTAGCTATGACATACAACTATCTACTGGGGCTTTGGGGTGAAAAATAAATAAATAAAATTATAAAAAAAAAATAGAAGCACACATAGAACAAGGTTATTATTGATCAGTCAACCAAAAGGTTGTGACTAGAGGCTTGAAGGAACCTAGCCCTGCATTTCCCCTAGGAGCAATGGTCCAGGATTCGCTAGGTCAGTGTTCCTGGCAGTGTTCCTGATGGTTGATAGAACAGAACCACCACAAATAATGAGAATCAGCTGTGCTACTACTGATCTCAAAAAACTAGCTTTTGGTTTCATTAATTTTCTCTATTGTTTTCCCATTTACTTTTCATTGATTTCTCTTTTTATATTTATTATTTTCTCTTCTGCTTCCTTTGGGTTCAGTTTGCTCTTCTTTCTCCAGTTTCTTCAGGTGGAAGCTGAGCTCGTTGGTTTCCAGCCTTTCTTCTTTTCTGATACGAGCATTTAGTGCTACCAATTTGCCTCCAGGACTGTCTCTTCAGTAAGACTGTGTGTCACCAAATGTGGTATGTTATGTTTTCATTTTCAGTCAGTTCAAAAGGATTTCTAATTTCCCTCATGATTTATTCTCTTGTGACTTATGGGTTCTGTAAGAATGTTGTTTAGTTTCCAGATATTTGGGAAATATCTTTCTGTTACTGATTCCCACTTTAATTCCGTGTGGACAGAGAATATACTTTGTATGATTTCAAATCCTTTCTTACATTTACTGTACTAAGAATTGTTTTATGGCCCAGAATATGGCTTATCTTGGTAAATATTCTGTGTGCACTTGGAAAGGTTGTGTGTTCCGTTGTTATTGGGTAGAATGTTCCATAAATGCCGATTAGATAAAGTTGGTTGATAGTGTTGTTCAAGTCTTTTGTATCCTTACTGATTTTTCTGTCTACTTGTTCTATGAAATATTGAGAGAGGGATGTTGAAATCTTTAACTATAAATGTAAATTTGTCTATTTCTTCTTTATATTCTAATCAGTTTTACTTCATGTACTTTGAACCTTCTTATTTGGAGCATAAACATTGACAATTCTTATATCATTTTGATGAACTGACTCTTTTATCATTATGAAAGGATTCTATCTCTGCTAATATCCTTTCCTGTGAAATCTACTTTGTCAAATATTAATATAGTCATTCTGGCTTTCTTTTAATCAGTATTAGTATGTTCATCTAATTTCCATCCTTTAACTTTTTTTCCTTCTTTCAGCAACTCAGAAGACTACTGTTTTACATAGCAAAATACCATTTTGGCTTTATGTTTCATAGTATTATAGCTTTATTGGCTTAAAACTTGTATTTTGATGTATTTTATGTATATTGAGTAGTATAGAATTGGTGCATACATGCAATAAATGGATGCTTTTTGCTTTATTGCAACATTGTTCACACTAAATCCCTTGTAACTGAATGCTCTGTAAATATAAAAATACAAACTTGAAGTGACCAATGTGTGACCTTGGACAAGTTACTTGACTCAGCTTTCTCCTCTGTAAAATGGGGATGGTAAGAGTGTCTCCCTCGCAGGATGGTTGTGAAGAGAAACGAGCTAATAGTACCTAGAACAGTTCTTGGCACATAATAAGCACTACAGACATGTTTGCCACCACTCCATCCTTGACTTTTAACCTAGCTGTGTCTTTACATTACAAGTGGGCAGCTTGTAGTTGACAGGATGTAGCTGGGTCTTTCCTTTTATCCAGTCTGACAATATCTGTCTTTTAATTTGTGTTAAGACCTTTATATTGATAACATTATTTTCAAATTTCTATGGAATAAATATAAAAATTGACAAAATAGTAGGCCTTAAAGTAAACTGAGATAAATTCTTAAAAGTAGAAACTATTCAGTCAAATTTTCTGAACACAATGTAATAAAACTAAAACTTAGTAACAAAAAGTTAACTGAAAAATTTTGAACCATTTAGAAAAATTTTACAAATCCCTCTTAGAGCACTGAAAGGTGAAATCAAAGTGGATATTTAGAGATGAGTGACAATCAGAATACTGGGTCAAGAGCGTGGGGCAGGGACTTGCAGTCACGTGGCCCAAGTCCACGTTCTGGCTCTGCTGCCCACTCACTGTGATTCTGGTCACGAAGATAGTAATACCTACCTTAGAGGATCTTTTTTTAGATTAAATGAGATGATACTTTAAAAGCATTGTTTAAACATCACTTATTTTTGTGTGTATAATATTTTGCAGTCACAATTTAGATATGTAAAAAGGTAACTGTTTCTTTGTATAGATCAAACCCCAATTCTGCTGATGGCGGAAAACTTGCGCATTGAAGGAAACCCTACTAAGTCACATTTACTTTAGTCTCTCAGGGATAAATATTCAAGCAATCCAGAATCTTTCCCAGCCCCTCTCCACACCTCTGGGTCAGCTCCTCCAGACTCAGATTCTTGGGCAGGAGCATCTGTTGGGCTGAGCCAGGGTCACATGCCTTCACACAATTTTTCAGAAAGAGAACAGTGGGATGTCTGCACCCCTTCAGCTTCCGTAGAGAGGTACAGGATCTTTTACACTCAAATAGAGACTTCTCCACATGCTGAGCAGCCAAAACCCAGCAAATGTCTACCCTATCGCCCTTTTCAGAAGGGGGAATTTTGTTTTTCTCCTATGTCTGTTTCCCCAGAGAGTTCTACACTCCATGACTCAGCAGTTTTCAGTGTCTAAGCTCTTACATCATTATGAATTCTTCCCCAAACTACGGCTTAAGATACAACTATGCTTTAAGCCCTTCAGGCTTTGGCTGTTGATCAGCAGTGGTTTTTGAATAAAAAATTCATTGTAATAGCTGCATGTGTGGAAGGCCATGGCAACTAGAAAAGTTGGGGAAAGAAAAAACCTGGCAGGAAATCTCCTTTTATCCTCTTATACTCTCTTTATTATTGTTGTTAGGAAATGTATGTGATGCAGCCAAAGCTGTACTTAGAGGAAAATACACAGCATAATAAATATGAGCATAAGCTTTGAGTTAGACCTAGGTTCAAGATATCCCTGCTCTGCTACTTACCAGCCATGTGACCTTGGAGAAATTATTTAATCTCCTCAAGCCTTAGTTGCATTAGCTGTAAAAGGTGTTAATAATACTATTTGCCTGATAGAGAGGTTGTGAGAATTGCAGGGGATAATTCATTCAAAACACTTTCGACTATGCTTGTGTGAAAGGAATCCTTGGACAACCTTGAGAAAGTGGTCCAGGAACGTTCTTGGTCATTCTTGGCCATTTGTGACATGACAGTTCTTCGAGTGGGAACTGTCAGTAGAAGGGCATGATACACAAGGCTCAAGCCGTTTTAGTCCCATGAGATAATAGATGTAAGATATAACCAAGCGTGGAGTGTTTTCTAGAGTTTACATTTTGCTGATTTGTAGTATAATATTCCTGTTAACACATAGACCAAGTTCATCTCTCAGTGCTCCAAATGAGAAAGAAAGTCTGTAGTTAGATGACATCACTGTCAATCTTGGATAAGCAAGAAGAAGGTAGGAAGGTAGAAGGGAGAGAAGTAGTCACCAGGTCGTGTCCATGGAGCTAAACCGTCGATGAGCCTCTTATTGACCCCCCTTCCTAAGAGAGGGGGCTCCTCTGACTCTCTGCCCAGAGCTTGGAAACCAGTAAGGAGAGACGCTTCACCATCAAAGGGTGGAGAAAAATGTGTAGATAGTGACTTATTGTTACTTAATACTTCCTTGATTGAAAATAAAGGGACTTGAATGAAATCCCTTCCTGTTGATATCCCTTTGCTGTAGACTGAATATTTGTGTCCCTCTAAAATTCATATGTTGAACCCTAATCCCCATGTGATGGTATTGGGACAGGGGCTTTGAGAAGTGATAGGTCATGAGGAGGGAGTGCTCATGAACGGGATTAGTGCCTCTGTAAGAGGGACCCCAGAGAGCTTTCGGGCCTCTTTCCTCCTTGGGAGGACACAGCTAGAAGCTGGCAGTCTGCAACTTGGAAGAAAGCGCTCACCAGAACCCAACCATGCTACATCCTGATCTCGGACTTCCAACCTCTCGAACAGTGAGAAATAAATTTCTATTGTTTATCAGCCACCCAGTCTACGATATTTTCTTATAGCAGCCCAAGCTGACTAAGACGTGTTTCTTAGAATTCTGAACCTTATGTTTACTGACTTATAAAAATAATCTATTACCTAATTTGGAGCCTGGAGGGAGAAGGCTCTCCCCTGATCTTTGACAAAAAAAGAAAATTCTTGGGGCAGGCCCCAGGACGTAGTGGTTAAGTTAGGCACACTCCACTTCAGTGGCCCGGGGTTCACAGGTTCAGATCTTGGGCACAGACCTACACCACTCATCAAGCCATGCTGTGGCAGCGACCCACGTACAAAAAATAGAGGAAGATTGGCAATAGATGTTAGCTCAGGGGCAATCTTTCTCACCAGGAAAAAAAAAAAAAAGAACCATAAACAGATATTGAACTCTGGTTAATGAATGAATGAATGCTGAGGTGTTTAGGGGTGAAATGTATTGATGTTTGCAACTTACTTTGAATTGCATACAAAAAATAAAACGGACTCAACTTACTTTGAAACACATAAAATAAGATTGATGGATAGAAGGAGAGACGGATAAATAGTGATCAAGTAAATACAGCAGAATGTTCATTGTAGAATCTAGATGGTGAGTATATGCATTTTCACTTTAAAATTGTCTGTAGGTTTGAAATTTTCCATAATAAAGTGTTTAAAAGTTAATTGAATAAAGAAATTAATATAGATAAAAACAAATTATGCATTAGGAACCAGAAAAGAACAGAATTTAAAAATATATCCTAAAGCTGCAAGACATATCAGATAGGTAAATCTCTACAAAATCAAATCAATAAAAAAGTTTGAAAGGAGAGAAAACTCAAATGTACCACATTAGTAATGGAAAAGGGGGATGTAATCTCTCTTTAGAAGTGTTCAGAAAACTAATATCGATGTCTCCACTAGTATTTTCCTGAATTGGTCAATTTTCTAGGAAAATACAAATTACTGATATTTATTTAAGAAGAGAAAAACCCTAAATTAACCAATATAGCCATAAATAAAAGAAAAAGAAAAAGGAAATATCACTGCTTACCCAAATAGAGCTGGACCCAGATAGGTTTGCAGGCAAGTTCTATCAAACCTTTGAGAGACAGATGATTCTGGTACTATTTACATGTTCTAAAGCATAGAAAACCTCCTCCATTCATTTAATGAAGCTAGAATGATCCTGATTCCAAAACCTGAAAAATATGGCAAATACGAAAAACCAGAGTGCAACATCATTTATGGATATAAATACCCAAATCCAAAATAAAACATCACCAAATTGTATCTAGCAGTGTATTGTTAGAATAATACCAAATAAAATTTATTTCAAGGGCATAAGGATGGTTCAATGTTAAGAAATATATTCACAATTTATAATATTAATAAGTCAAAGGAAAAATATAATGTAAACAAATGCTGAAAATATCTTTGATACAATTCAGTATCCATTACTGAGTTCTTAAAAAATCTCCTTTTTTTCCCTTAGCAGAATAAAGGGAAGCCTCCTGAAACAGACAGTGAAACATGTCATAGTTCAACATGTCCCGCTTAACAGTAAACCGTGGCACACTCCCATTGAAGTCAAGAACATCATCGAGTTTCTTGCTGTCTCCACTGTTTCAACGTTGTTCTGAGTTCCAGCCAGTACTAGGACAACAAAAAGAGATAAGAGGTATAGATGTTGGAAAAGGAGGAGCCAAGTTTTCATTATAGCATCTCCCTGGAAAAACCTAAGAAAACCCATTAAATTAATATAAAAAATTTAAATGATAGCCAGGTCCCAGAAAAATATTTTTGAAAGTCAGCTTTTCTACATAGCATCAATAAGCAGTTAGAAAATATCATGCGAGAAACACTGACAATAGTAACAACAACAACCCATTTTAAAAGCACCCAGGTATAGACTTATTTTGCTATAATAAATTCATTTTACTGTGAGGATTATATACCTTCCTCACATGTGACAGCCTGGGCTGTTTAGGAAGAAAATAAATACTCGCTATGAGGAGAGGTGCTTGCTCTTGGATGGCTCCTTGCTGATAGGGAAGGTAACTGGATCCAGAGCGCCACCTTCCCCACTCATGGGCCAGAGCCTGGTCCTCCACTTGAGAGCCGGCAAAGCCTGGCTTTGAACTGGTAAAGCCTGAACTAGCGCAGCCTATAGCTCTGCTCTAATGGAAGCGCTGTAGCCTGAGGGCTGTGTTTGTGTAACCCAAGAAGGGGCAGAAGGCCTGAACTTCTCTCTGGGTCGTGGAGGAGTGGGGATTCTCAGGGAGCTAGGGAGAGACTCTGGAAAACATGGGTGTGAAGAAGGGCTAGGAGAGGAAGACGGAGAGGAACTGAGGTCAAGAAGGAAGGAGCGTTCAGCGGAACACCTCCAAAGGTTCAAACCAAGAGGTCTTCCCCATCTTGGGCGGGTGCCGGCATGAGTGGGCAGAGACCGTCACATCTCCTGGTCCTTACTCGGCGTTGCCCTGGCCTGCTGTGTTGGTATCTTCTTTTTGCTGCACTTCCTTCCCTAAATTGCCTCTCCACCCTGCTCTCTGCCCGGAAGGCTGACCTGTATAGTTACCACGACAGGCTCCCTTGTCCTCTGGTTTCCTACCGGGTTCAGCAATGGGGGGAGACCTGGAGGAGGGGAGGAAATGCCTGCTCCGTGCAGTGCTCTCCTTGGGTTCTGGTAACTACCTCACCACTCGGGGCTTAGGGGTGCTAACAGCCCCACCTTACATCTCACGCCCTGCTCTCTTCCTGTGGTTTTTCACATCCTGCTCACACCTTTGTAAATAGCACCTTTAGTAAGCCTTCCTCAAATTATCCTAATTTGGGTGGGCCACTTGTTTACCTGCTGAGTCCTGACCAATATAAACCTTACCTGACTGCTCAGTAAAGCAAGTGCTCACATCTCCAGCAGAGTTCGGTGGGAGATCGGTCAGGTGAAGACAGGTGAGCTGGCCCTCAGGAAGAGGACAGCACGTCGCCTGATTGCTTGGTAGGGCTCTGGCCAACATGGGGCTTCAACCTGTGAACCGTTAGGCAGGGAAGTGCCAACCAGCAGGCAGCTTCCCAAATATGAAACCAAGTTCTTGAACTTCCCCTCACAGGGTAGTGAGGCACCCACCTCCGCCCTCATGTGGACAGAGGAGGGACCCTGCCCCAATTAGATCAGAGAGATATAAGTACAGAGAAGGTTCTGGAAGGATTCTGTTCTGCACTCATTGGTAGAAACAGGGAGAGGAAGGTGCATTGTGGGCGAGTTTTTCCTTTGTTTATGTTTCCAGTACTTTGGGGAATGCACGTGTTATTTTTATAATAAGAAAACAATACAGCGAACTTCATTTTGGGAAAATGAAAGAGTGGGTGGAGTTGGAGGCAGGAGCGTTAGCATGCTTCCCCATGTGAAGGCTTCCTGCCTTCCTCTTACCCTCCACCAGCCTAACTTCCCGAGAACCTGACTCCACCCTAGACTTTGCATGTGCTCTCTGTGCACCATTTTGTGTGGGCCAGTGAGAGAACAAGGCGAAAAGCACAGTGCAAACTCACAGAAAGTGCCAGAGAGCTGTGTCAGTTACTTTTATGATTCCTGTTTCTCCTTGGACCTGTCTGTCAGACCTCACCCAGCATGCCTGCCTTGTCAGCCTGACCTGACCTTGAACCTATTCCACTCTGCCCACCCCTGGTGTCCACCTTTGGGGAGCTCTCCTGCGTGGCTGGCTCCATCCCTGAGAAGCACTAATCCCGCCCAGCTGCCTTGTGCCGGGGAAAGCCCAGACCTGGCCTCAGGCCTTGGCTTTGCCCTGACTCGCTGTGTGACCTTGGGCTAGTACTTCTGCTCTCTGGGCCTGTTTCCCTCTGTACAAAGTGGAAATCCACCCCCAGCCCTGAGATTGCTGGACTGGGGAAAGGAATTTCCCCAGGAATGAGCCCTCTGCTCTCCCTTCCCCTCAGCCGGCAAAGCGCCCAACGCAGGCCCTTCTGCAGCTGGGAGAGAGGGAGGGAGGAGAAGGCTCTGGGAGCAGGGCCCTTGGAGAAGTGGAGCGCCTTCTGGGGGAGCATGTGGGTTTGGCTCCCACTAGCCCAGGGCTGAAGGAAAACAGTTAAATCCAATGAAGGAAAATAAAATGTCCTCTCCGGATTTTGTGTCAAGACCTGCAGTGTTGCTGGTGAGTTTAACTTTCTTCCGCAGTGGAGCTGAGGCAGACCCAGGCTGAACCCTGAGGGAGGGGCCGGGCTTCCCCTGGGCCTGGCCCCCAGCCTGGGTCAGTTCTTGTTTCCTCAGCAGAGTCGAGGATGTTCACAGGACCGGGAAAGGAAGCACAGCCTGAGCACAAGATCGGTGGATGATCTCAAAGGTCTCTCCTGACGCTGAAGTTGGACACACCGGGTTCTCTGCACGCCAGAGCCACCCATGTCAGTCAGTAGAACTGGGAGGGAAGGGCAGGTGCTCTGGACGCCACTCTGGGCTGGCATTCAAGGCCAGCACGTCTAATCTGCCTTACACCTCCCCTCGCCACCCCTTCCCAATTTGTCAGCTCCACTCTTCTACCACTGGGGACAGCCCCAGACTTGCCTACTTCTGTGCCTTAACTCAAGCCGTACCCTCTACCTAGAACGCCTCTCCTCAAAGCTATCTGGAAGAGCCTCCCTGTTTCTACCAGGCCCAGCTCAAGTCAAACCCTGTCCAAGAAGCCTTCTGTCTTCTTGTTAGACTTTCTCTCCTCCTCCTCGCGCCTCCCGGGGCACGTCGTCGGTGCAATTAGATTACCTACTCCCGGCTTGCGCAGGCAAACCGGAGCCAAGGGCAACGCCACTCAGGAGCTCCTAGTTGACAGACCTTCTTACTAGAAACGAGCGTCCACAGCTTGTATTGAAGACATCCTAATGACTGTTAGTGACTGACGCCAACAGTGACAGCAGGCCAAGCTCACTGTCCTGGAGAAGTGAGCCTTGCCCGTGTATGGGGCAGAGACCATACCTCCCACCCCCTACTCTAGGCAATTAGAGCCACTCGTCTAGCCTGGGCTGAGGAGGCAGAAGAGGCCTTTGCGTTGGATATGGGACTGAAGTTTCAAAATAACCAGGAGAGAGACCTGAGAAACGGAGCGAGGCTGTTCAAAGAACTGGAGGTAAGTAGTAAAGGTATGGAATCTGGCAGAGATGCTGTTGTGGGTTCCACCACCTACTGGGAGACAGGGGTCCATGTAGCACAGCTGGGGGCAGTTACTGGAAAAAGAAAACTGCTCATATTAGACTCTAATGAGTTGAGACAGCAGAAAACCTGGTTTTCTCTCGGGGCCGATGCTGCTGGGGGCCTTGGCCTTCTCACTTGCCTCCCGCACCTGGCGAGGTTTGTGCAGCAGCATGTGCAGTCCCCAACTAGCCGGCTACGGCCACCCTGCTCCCCGGGGCCAGTGACTGGTCTGGCCGCGGGATCTGACCAAGGAGACGCAGGGGCGACTGCTAGGGAATATTTTCCTTACTCAGAAGAGGCCCTGGCAGCAAACGGAGAAGCCACTGTGGCTCCCGTCCCCTTTCTTCTTGCTGAGAACACTGTGCTGGACCCTCATGTGGAGCTGAGGCAGCCCCACGAGACCACAAGGACAGAGCTGTGCTCTCTTTACCATGCACGTAAAAGGAACGCTCAGTGGCGTGAAGGACATGCATTTGCCGTCCTTGGCCTACAGACAAATGATTACTTAGGAGAGACCAACTGTGTAGTGTCATCCAGTGACAGTCAAGCGTCAAGCCCGGGTCCTGTCCTGGAGCCCCGGGGAAGCTTCCTGACAGAGCTGGCTCTGGAGCGAGGCCTCCAGGAGGCAGGCGGAATCTTCCCCAAGTTGGCTGCTGCTTCTCATGCTGATTTAAATTTCCCGCACTCATCAGTCTCTCCTCTTTGTTGCCATGTTTGCTCTGGGTGTAACAATTACTTTACTGTTAGTCACTTTGGATGATCCCTTTTCAATAGGTCAGTTGTACAAAGCACCCAGTGGTTGTTACTGGGCTCTGGTGGATACATCTCTGGGTGTGCCCGGCCCGAGGGCAAGGCAGTGTTGTGTGCTCACAGGTTGAATTGGTTTGAGGACTGATGGCCGCCTGTTGGGATGCACACTCCTCAGAGAACGCGTCCAGCAGAAGGCTTCTCCTCCGAACAGTCATTTCCTGTGAGAAATCCAGCCCACCTGGTTTAGGGGTGGCTGAAGCTCCCCTAACTTTCCTTCTCTGCTGCAGAGGTGAGCATGTGACCCAGGCCAGGCCCCTGACCCTCTTGGGGTCCATTCCTGCCCAATTACTTTCTGTAGTCTGGACAGGGAGCTGTTTCATCTGTTTTCTAGTATCTTGGTTTCATTACCCATGGCCATAGGAGCCTCTGAATCTCTCTCCCCCGCGCCGAGCCCCAGTTGTCTCCCACAGGCTCTCCGTTCAAGGCCTCTACCAGCTTGACACACTTGGCCTCAGGAGGAATGCTGAAGAGCCATCCAGCAGGAGCCAGCCTGCGCTGATGCCGGGAAGCCACTGACAACCCGTCCAGGAGGCAGCCTGGGTGTGCTCAGCACAGCAACTGGCAAGTGAGGAGCTTGACCTCCCTGACCTGGGCTTGCTGGGCCCATAACCATCTTCGGAGTTCTCATGAGTGTGACCTCAGAGCAGTACAACCTTTAGATCTTTCTCTCCTTGATATACCCCTGCCCCCAAACCCAAGCACCTCTCTTGTTTCTCTGACTTCTTTCCCGGGCCATGAAACTTCCATTGCTTTTCTAATAAAAAATGTAGTCAGTCCTGGCTGTTGTCCTATCCTGATGAGAAAGGACCTCTGTGGTAGACTGTATTATTGTCCAAATACTCACAGTCCCTCCTCCAGCTCCTTCCCTGCCACCTCCCCTAACACACACACACACACACCAGAAGATTCAACATCCCTACGTTTTGAACTCAGGAGTGGCCAGTAAGATGTAGGCAGAAATGACAATGTCACTTCTGAGCAGAGACCTAAGGGCCAGTGTGGTTCTCTGCCTCTTTCCACCCCTTTGTGAGGACACTGCAGTGGGTCCTGGAGTGAAGATGGTGTAGAGAAGAAGTGCAGCTGGCCCACAGTGGACGTGTGACAGGAGCAAGGTGTGAGCCTCTCTTGTTGTCAGCCATGGAGGTTTTGGAGCCTTAGCCTCAGCTGATTGATAGAACCTCCCAGGCCCAGATCAACAGGCCCTCTGTCTCCACAGTCCAAAGTCCTCTCTGCCCCAGGATGTACCCTGAAGCTGGAACATCGGGCCCAAGGCAGTGGGGAACAGAACTGCCTAGTCTGTTCTTGGGTCTCGGAGGGCCTGAAGCTCTCTTGGGCCTGAAGGCCTAAAGCTGGGGTCTTTGTACACTTTCTGCCACAGCCTGCCCTCTGGTCATGCCTAGGTCTGGTCTGACCAGCTCTCTCCCAGCTTCCCTGCTTTCCCAGGGCCCTGGGCTGACAATAATAACATTCCCATAACTTCCTAATCCAGATCAGAGGACACAGCTCGCCCAGGAGTGACCAGTGGTTTCATTTTAAATGTCCACATTGTTGGAAGTACACATAATCATATAAAAGTTATCTTTATTAAAATGGAAAAGCTTTCCAGTATCTTGCAGTGAAGACATTTATATAGAAAAAGCCACTGCAGCAAACAACGCTCCGTCAGCACTGAGATATTCTGAAAACTTTAAGTGCCCACTTTTACACAACATTTTGGTAAAATAAGCATATCCCTATATATTCCAGAGGCTACATACAATACTGGAAAAAATACTTCATGTAAAATCTAAGTTTAGGTGCATACAAACAAGAAGTATTACATTGAATAGCTTATTTCAAACTGTGAAACACATTCGAAGAATTCAATTTCTTAGACAACATGCAAACATGTTCATACTTAGATTGACATTTGTAAATATATAAACCACAATTCTTTATAATTCTATATCAAAAAAGAGAGAGAAGACTCATCTATACTGTGCATATCACAAAAAGCAAATGTGTCTTCATGAACGCAAAGTACTGGGTTAACACACACGATTGTCATTTTACAAATATGGCTATTCACCTTCTTCATAATAAAATAGATAAATCATGTATTATGTACATGAACTACTCATTATTTCACTTTTTGGCAATTATATAAGTAGCAGCAATTGGTTTAAAGATTGATGTTTAAAAACTCTAAATTTAGCTTGGATGAATACCAAAGAATATACATCTAGTTAATATAAAAATGCATAATGCAAGACACTTTGATGTGATGTAACTTTCACGAAAGTCACAGTAGCCACATTAGTAACCACTGAGACTGTCACCATCTATCATTATGTGTCATTTAATCAGCTTGCTTTTGCTTAACACAACAGATGGGTTCCTGAATTAAGTTTCTGTAAATTAAATTTGCCTGGTGATTTACATGATAATTTCAAAGATGCTTTATCTTTACTTCATACTCTAACAGCAGTGGCTCTTCCCTGTGGCCCCTAGCTTCGAGACAGAGTATGTAATTATCTGTAAAGAAAAATGTATACACTGGGGCACCTCAATACTTACAGGAATTCTGAAATGAAGTTTCTGTGATACGAAGCCCATAGTAAAGTGAGTTATCTTTCTAAAAAGGGATCATCTCATTTATCAGTGATTTTGAATTTGGTTTAGAGTAGGGGTCCCACCAAACAAGCAAAATGTAAATTGTAAGGCAGTGATCCAGCAGAAGGAGACATCCTCTTTTCATTAGTATTTGGAAGAATGTATTTTAACATTTGTAAAAACAAAACAAAAACCCTACTAATATTGGCAGATTAAAAAAATACTGTGTGGTGAAGAGAGGTGACAAGTGCGTTTACCTGGCCACTATTCAACTACAGACCAGCAGTCCTGTATGGTTTTCACAAGGCAGAAGAATTAGATGGAGGAACACTCTGCGCTTTTCATGGGCAGTCAGTTATGTGTCCAGAGCAAGCGCAAGGCGAGGCCCAGGCTGAGGAGGAAGAGGCAGAAGTGGCAGGGGGGTCTGGCCCCGATGCCAGCCGACGGCACGCTGCTGGAGACCTGTACCTGGGAAATGATGAGTGCTGAGAGAGGGACGTGGGATGCCAGAGCAGGGCTGTCGGAGTTGATAAGGGACTCGATCTTCTCTGCTTCTCTATTGCAGGCCTCAATCTGGAAGAGGAAAATCCGATTCTTTTAATATAAAACCACGGAACCCGTGAAAAGGTCAAGTCAGACAAATTCCACATAGATCCCGACATAGGGAGTATGCTCTCTCTGTCCTTTTCTTGGCTAAAGTCACATTTTACTATAGTCTTCATTTATTACACAAATAATAACAGCATCAATGAAAATCAAATCAGAAAAGAAATGATCCACAGTGCCACTGCCCTTTCCTGGTTCCACCATCCTGTTCTCCACTCGTCCACATTGAGACGTTGTCTTTCCATGGTTAAACAGTCATGGGAATGGACTTCAATGCCTATTTAAACCTGAGGGTGAAAGCACTCAGACTTAATGAGCCTTCTCATTGTGTAGTTTACACCCGGCTTATCTCTACCCCCTCCTCTCAGCCCTCACCATTTCGATGCTGAAACTTGGGCCTATATGTGTGAGGCTCCATGCGCCTCCAGGTTGTGAGGAAGAAAACTCGGGGCCCACCAGACCAGCTCTGGCGGGCTCCCCCTCCCCAGTGGGAGCACAGCTCTCTGGAGACTGGAGTCTATTCTGGCTCTGTCACTGCATGACCTGTGCCAGTGCCTCCCCTCCCTGGGCTCAGACCCCTCGTCTGTACGATGAGCAGGTCCTTCTGTCTCTGCACATTCTAAGTCACAGTATCTCAACCTCTCCCCTCTCCTGCTCCTTTGAATCCTGCTGTCAAAAGGGTACCAGCCCTCAGCCACCTGGAAAATGCTCCCCTGGTGTAGGTCTGTCCTTCAGAGCCTGCCTTGCATCTCTCCCGCCAAAGGGCCTCCATGTCCTCGCCACCTGGTCCTCCCCCAGTCCTGGTCTGTGCCCACCCCCTCCCAAGTCCACCAAACTTGACAATGACAAGATGGCTGCACAACACGTGCTGAACCCCACCTGCAAAGCTTTTGGATAATGATCAACGGGAATAATCAGGATCACAATTTCTGACTCAATGCTGAAGTATCCAAATACGTCACACTGTGGGACAGACACATGCATGCGGATTTTCTGAAGTATTTCCAGAACTGTTATCGGCTTTTTGTTTGTTACCTAGAAAGAGAAAAAGGTTCTATTACCTGAGAAAAAGAAGAATTCCTTATTACTGCCAAAGCTGCCCTGCTCCCTTGCCTAAGGCAAGGAGGCTATTTTTTTTTGGTGAGGAAGAGTCGCCCTGAGCTGACATCTGTTGCCAATCTTCCTCTATTTTTGCTTGAGGAAGATTCGCCCTGAGCTGACATCTGTTGCCAATCTTCCTCTATTTTTGCTCGAGGAAGATTAGCCCTGAGCTAACATCTGTGCCTATCTTCCTCTATTTCGCACAGCATGGCTGACGAGTGGTCTAACTCCATGCCCGGGATCTGAACCGGTGAACCTGGGCTGCCAAAGTGCAGTGCGCCAGACTTAACCACTACGCCATGGGGCCAGCCCCCCAAGGAGGCTCTTTTAACCAAGGAACTCCTAAGTGCAGGCCCCATAGGGCCCAGCCAGCTGAATGCCAGAGTCTGTTCCAATGGGCTTTGGCCTGACTGTGGGGCTTTGTAGCCTGGATAAATGCTCTCACCAGAAGTGTTTCTTTTTTTTTTTTTTAAATAACGTGACTGTTCTGAGATGGAGGCCGCAGGGAAATAAAGTCCTCCTGTAAAAACACAGGTGTTTAAATCCAAAAGGGGACAGTTCTCTAGGTTGTGGCAGCTGTTGTCTGGAGCCCTGTCTCCACAACAGCGAGCAGCACAAGCAGCGGCAAAGGGAAAGGGGGCAGAGCCTGGTGGGGAGGCGGCCGGCTCTGGATGCACTGGGCGGAGTGGGGCTTGGGTGGGCAGGCCACCTGGAAACCAGCGGGCATCTCCCAGTCTCTGGCTGCCTGGTTCTGCCTCCAGCTCCGACTCTGCTGACTGGGCCAGGAGGGGACCTTTCCTAAGAAAGGCTCAGGGTGGGATGTGCAGAGCAAGGTCACCACACAGCCAGGCTGCAGAGGAGAGGAGCACGGGATGGGGAGCAGACAGCCTGGGGTCAAACCCTAGCAGTACTGGTTCTGAGCCGACAGCCTTGGGCATGTTGCTTCTCTGCAAACAGGTTTCTTCCTCTAAAAATGAGAAAACATCTTCTACTCTGTAGGATTACTGAGAGGTTTATCAATACGGTTTCAAGAGGACCTGGCATAGAAAGCAATTTACCTTAGCAATAGTATCCAGCTTTTCTTTGTCAAATAAAACTCTTAGCATCCCGGCACATAATGGGCAACAAGCACCTGTATAACAGAAACCATTTTATGTGTGTTCAGAACTAGAAACACGGAGAATTCAGCCGAGTTGGTGAAACTCCCAGCCCTTCCTTTTGTGCTCGGAGAGTTACAGCTGCCCTTCCTGATGATGCGCTTTTAGACGTGTTCCCCGGCCAACGGGTTTCAGAATCGACTCGTGTACCAGAACCCTTCCTCCAGCCCTGCTCTCCCCCTTCACCACTTCTCAGGGTGAGGCAGCTGTGCTGGAAGGCAGCACAGAGAGAGCTGGCCTTTCAGGAGATGTGAGGCTGAGACCCTGCCCTCCCTCAAAACTTGCTGTTCCATGCTGGGCAGGTGCTTTCCTGGCCCCTAGATTTCCTGTCTGCAAAAGCAGGGATTCCATGAGCGTTTGATTCTAACTTAATTTTAAGAATTATTTTACACTGTTAAAAAATGATAAGCAAGTAGCAGAACATAGTCTCCAGGGGAAGGAGGCTTTGTTTTGCTCACTGCTGTGTCCCCAGTGCCCGGAAGAGTGTCTGGCACATAGTGGAAACTCAGTGAACTTTTGATGGATTCACAGATGGGGCCACCGCAGTGGAGTACGCGCACCTAACCGCTTGCGCCACCGGGCAGCCCCTCATTAACTTTACAATAAGTAAACATCATGCATTTGAGCTAATAATCATAATTTTAGTAATTAAATACTGCTTTATTTGTTTATATATTGGTGTTTGGTGTAAGATTTTGCCTGAAAAAAATTCGCTATATTGTTTTAAAACGGCGGGACCAGATGATGGCCAAGGTCATGCACAGCTTTGTAAGGTTGACCCGGAATAACACATCTAATCAGCGTCAGGTCGAGTTAAGACTTCTTGAGAAATGTACATAAACTAGTCAACTCTCTTCCCCGCAGAGACTCACGCTCTGGAGGCGGAGAAGCAAGTCTTCCCAAGCCACCCCCCCCACAAGACTGCCAGCTTACCGGGTGGGATGACGGGTTTGCACTCAGTCGCTGAGAGAGAGGGACACTTCACCGCAGCACATTCGGAGACAGAACTGGACACTGAGAGGACCCCGACGGCCTGGCAGGGCCCGAGGTAATCGACCGCCACCCGGTCCGAGTAGGCGGCACACACGCTGCTGTAGGTCTCCCCATTGTGCCCGCAGACGGGCTCTGCGGCTCTGCAGAAGGGCTGAGGGCAAACAAATCACATTCAGCCTGGAAACCTCCAGGACGCACTTTTCCTAACCAACAGCACACTGTAGAGCTCTCCCTATTTCCAGGGAGGAAAAAGGACACAGACATAAATTCTGGGGCCCCTCTTAATGAAGCTCCTGAGGTGGGCTGAACATGGCGGGGGCGCAATAGGACCGTCCCAAGATGAACTGAAGAGATTACTTTTCTCAGCCTCTTTGGGTCTCGGGTGCTCATTCCACGTGAACTGATACGAGATACAATGCCTCCCTCCAGACTTCCATTGTTCTGGAAACGCCTGTTTGAAGAAAACAAGATCCACCTTCCTGCAAATACGGAGGCTTTATCGTTTCTCGCTGGGTAGGGGATAAGGACAGGGTCAGTGGGGCAGACAGACTCTGGATCCGTCGGGCAGGGTAAGAATATGTAAGAGAAAAACTGTAGCCAGGAAGACGGAACAAGTGGGAAGAGGAGACTGGGATTCAGAGTAGCAGGTATGGAAGCAACCGGAACACAAGTCCTGAGAGGAAACAGCCTAGGGAGACAAGCCGAAGGGGTTTTCTGGCCACAAAGACCAGGGACGGAGAAGCAGTCGTGTCAGGTGTCAGCCGGTTGTGGCGGGGACGCTGGGCCCAAAGACGGGATCCCAGAAAGGGGCGGGGCCCGCACACGGATCAGTGGTGCGCGGGAAGCCTCAGGGGTGCTGTCCTTGCGGGTATTTTTAACACGAATACGGATTTTGCAACCTTAAAAGACTGAAGGATAAACTCACGTAAAAAGACATTAAGTCTTGGAGAAATTTTTGACCACTTTTCAGTACTGAGGGAGGGACTTCGGTGGGAATCGTGGGAAAAAACTCTTCTCCTGGTTGTTTCAACTCGCATTCTTCCCGATTTCTTTTGCAATGAGGGCCCACAGAACTATGGGAAGAGAAAACGGTGCTGACTCGTGCCAGGGGTGTGAAACCAGGGAGTCCTCCAGAGTGGAGGAAAAGCCAGTCTTGGGATGGCTCCCTGGGAGTGGGGACGGAGTTTTCTAGACAGGACAGGATTCACAAGCCCCGCAAACGGTCTGACTGCTGGGTCATGTGTAAAAGCCCACAAACCGATTTCATGCTCAGAGGACGTGGGTCTGTCAGCCAAACAACTGTACCTGGCACGGGCCTTTGTACAAGAGGCTTTTCCCTCTCTGGTACAAAGTGCAGAGGTTGCTGTGCTCCAGGTGGTTTGTGTCACACACAGGATCGCGGGCCTGGTCACAGGTGAGCTGTCTGGGCAAACACTCATGTTGGCTACATCCAAATTTATCAACAGTCGTCAGGCAGACTTGTGGTTTGGGTATGCATCTGAAAAACACGAACACAGCCCATCAACCAACGTCGGGAGGGAGTGTGGGGGGCCGGCAGGGCACCGACAAGGCACAGGAGGCTGAGGAGAAAGCAAGAGAGAAACTAGAAGCAGTCCCTGTCCCCAAGAGCTTCTGGAGAGTGGAGAGCCAAGCGTGCACATAAAGTAGGCTACCAGGTAGAAAACAACATCGATGCTCGTGAGAGTGAGTCCTTCTGTCCAGGAGCCTGGAGAAAGCCCCGGGAGGGGGTCGTGTCCTGGCTGGACCCTAGAGGTGGGGAGGGCCGCACAGGCCTGCCCGGCTGAGGGAGCTGCATGTGCAAAGGTGTGATGCTCAAGACCCTGTGGTGCTGGGGGAAGGGGCAGGGGACCAAAGGGCGGGAGCAAAGAATGCACGGGGTAAAAGTGTCACGAAATGAGGCCATCGGGGGGTGGGGGTCTGACGCTGGAGGCCTGGTAGTCAATAATAAATGAAGCATTTTCAGGGGCTTAATTTTCAACTTGGCCAATATGAGTCTATCTTAAGAGAAGGCTTCACAGTGTGTGCTGAAAAGTTCAGGTGTCTGTGCTCACAGGCTAAGGACCGGATGCTGGCTGGTGGTGAATCGCCGAGAGAATGCCACCCCATGAAGCTGGGTTTCCTGGTGATATCTGAACCTTGCTTCACTCCCAATTCCTGAACTCCTTCAGAAGGGTTAGGGATGATGCCCTTCTTTTCTTCTTTCTCTATTTTATTAAGGTCATATTGGTTTACAACATTGTGTAATTTCAGGTGTATGTTATTACATATCAGTTTCTGTATAGACAACATTGTGCTCAACCACCAATAGTCTAGTTTTTCTCCATCACCATACATATGTGCCCCTTTACCCCTTTGGCCCACCTCCCCACCCCTTTCCCCTCTGGTAACGACTCATCTGTTCTCTTTATCCATGTGTTTGTTTGTCTTCCACATATGAGTGAAATCATACGGTGTTTTGTCTTTCTGTGTCGGGCTTATTTTGCTTAACAGAATACCCTCAAGGTCCATCCATGTTGTTGCAGATGAGATGATTTTGTCTCTTTTTATAGCCGAGTAGTATTCCATTGTATATATACACCACATCTTCTCTATTCACTCATCAGTTGATGGGCACTTGGGTTGCTTCCACATCTTGGCTGTTGTGAATAATGCTGCAATGAACATAGGGGTGCAGAGATCTTTTCGTATTGTTGATTTCATGTTCTTTGGATAAATACCCAGTAGTGGGATAGATGCCCTTCTTCTTTAGACTTTTCTGTCTCCCTCATTTCTATAAAGGGTATTTATAACTTTCTATAAGAAGATACCTATTCAAATGTTCAGCTTTCACTGGGTATTTGAAATAATAGGATATACAAATCTTTGTCAAATAAAAGGAGAACAATATAGTAGCCAGCATTAGTTTAATTTCAAAGGAAATTACCTTTACTCTTTTTTAGAGATAAGCCTCCTGCCCCGAAATGCCCACCACCATCATTACCACCATCTGTGGTCGCCTTTTCTGATGGGATTTAAAATTAGAATGCACTTAGTTATGGTTTTATGGAAATTCAAAACATTTGAAGAGAAATAATGGAAAAGAATATTTAGAACTTCATTATCTATTAACATGAAAGGGATGAGAACCAAGAACATCAGGAGAAATTTGGTAATTTTGGCAGGAAAAACTTTATCAATATGAATATGTAAAAATAAGAGGATCAAGAGGAAAGGTTGAGAATTGGGGGGTAAATTAAAGTAAACACGATCAGGGCAGGGACCTTGTCTTGTTTACTGTTGTGTCCTAGTGTTCAGAAAGATGCCTGACACATCAATAGATATTTGATGATGAATACAATTTTATTCTTTAAACAATTATTTTTGAACAGATAATACAAGCCCATGGTGAAACTGAAAAGACATAAAATCACATATGGTGAAAAATAAGTCTCCCTCCTACTCTATGTCCCAGCTACCTAGTTCCCTTCCCCAGAGGCAACCAGTATTACCAACTTCTTGTTTATTCTCCCAGAGATATTTTCTGTAAGTATAAGCATTTATATAAGCTGATTCAAAGAGTATGTGCATTTAAAATTTTGGTGGGCATGGCCAAATTGCCCTCCATAGAGGATGTACCAATCCTCCCCTCAGCCCTTTCATATGGGAGTGCCTGTTTCCATATAATATGCTATCAAATTTTTTATCTTTGCCAATCTGGTAGATGGAAAATGGTACACAATTGTATTTTTTGTGAGGAAGATCAGCCCTGAGCTAACATCCATGCAGATCCTCCTCTTTTTGCTGAGCTAATATCTATTGCCCAATCCTCCTGCTTTTTTTTTTCCCTTTTTCTCCCCAAAGCCCCAGTAGATAGTTGTTTGTCATAGTTGCACATCCTTCTAGTTGCTGTATGTGGGACGCCGCCACAGCATGGCCGGACAAGCGGTGCGATGGTGCGCGCCTGGGATCCGAACCCCAGGCCTCCAGTAGCAGACTGCATGCACTCAACCGCTAAGCCACGGGGCCGGCTCCACAACTGTAGTTTTAATTTAATTTACATTTCTCTTAATATGAGGAAGGTTAAGCATTGTGGTGGATTGGCCAGATGTTCAGCAAATTCATTTAATTTTCTTCCTGGGCACACATTTAGGTTACATTTCCGAGTCTCCCTGGCAGTAGTCAAGCAGTCACTTGTGGTCACGTGACAATGGAGTGTGGCTGGAAGTAGAGACGAAGGTCACTTTTAAACCTGGCCTACAAAGGTTCTCAAGAGCAACCTCCATCACCTCCCTTGTCTAATCTGCTGGCCAGATGCAGAAGATACAGAGGACTATGAGGCTGTAGGAGCTGGCAGAGTCACTAGATGGAAGGATCCTAAGTCTCTGAATCACCATGTGGAGAGCCATCTGCTGAACACCCAAACGGACTGTATTTAAACTTCTATTATGTTACAATACTGATATTTGGGAGTTGTATACATAGAGTTTGTATACCACACATACATAGCTAGAGTTACTCACCCTGACTAATAAAAGCATCTTTTCAAGTGTTTAAGAATCATTTGTATTTCTTTTTCTACGTTTATGTCCTTGATCGATTTTTCTATTAGGATGTAGATCTTTGACCCTTTTTCTATTAGGTTGTCAACCTTTTTCATATGGATTTGTAGGGGCTCTTTAGATTGCAAGGACATCAGCCCTTTCTCTGTGATATTCTTTCCAGTTTGTCATTTGTTTGTTACCATGCAGAAAATGTTCATGTCCAATGTAACTGCATTTTTCCATCTTTTCTTTTATATTGGTTTTGTATTATACCCAGCAAGTCCTTCCCACTTTGAGATTTTATTGTTTTATTATAAAAGCAAGACAACCTTATCCAGAAAGGTTAGCAAATAGAAGAAAACAAACAAATGAACAAATAAACAAATACCAAAACAACCCTCAATTCTACCTCCCAACACAACTATATTATCCTTTTGGCTTATTTCTTTATCCTTTTTTCTAATGGACAGCACCCATCTTCTTTCCATAGGAACTTTCTGGGCTTAGTTTTCACGGTATAAACTTTGCCAGATGGGCGACCAACTCTCTGCCATTTCTTTCAGCACACGAGAAATCCCCCCACCCCCACCACCCCATACTGCGCCAGAGTTTTCAGGATGGAGAAGCAATAGCTTATTCCCCACAAAATCCTTCAGAAGGAAAGGACTCTGGCCCTTGGATGTGTCCTGCTCAGGTCTCTGAGGCAGCCAGTGAAAACTCCAGTTCTACAAGCCTGAAATCTGAGCGAGTCAGCAGGACCCTTGCCCTGCAGCCACACATACAGAAATCTATCATTAAGGCTAGGTCAGCTGTGCTCTGAGCCCATGAGGAAACTGCAGAGAAAGGGCCCCTAAACCAATAACTTCATATAACACTGAAGTTGCATTTCCAGAGATTTCTCCTGTCCAATCCCTAAAATGGAGGTAGGTCAGTAGAAGGAAATCTCCCATTACTATCAGGCATAAATAGCTAACAAGGTAGGAACACATCCATTTCTCTCGCTTCCTCTGCTCCCTCTCCCTTCCTCACGCTTTCTGTTTCAGTCTTACTGACCTGCTGTAAGCTTCTAGCCTGCACCACGCCATCTCCTCGTTTCCAGCAGCCGAGATCTTTGCTCCTGTTACTCTCTGCCTTCACCAACACCACCATTCCTCCACTGTAAACTTTGCCTGCAGTCTCCTCCTCGTCTTTCCGGCCGAGTGTCACATCCTCTAGAGGCTTTCCCAGGCCTCGTCCGGGCTGCCTCCACTGCTCCATTTCTGGGCCCTCAGTCACAGCACGTTACCAAGCAGCTTTACATGGCTCTTTCCCTCTAGACTCCAAACTCTTCAGGGCAGAGACCAAACTCTTCAGGGCAGAGACCTTCTTGATTCATCTTTGTATTTTCACTGTCTGGTCCACACTAGATGCTCAGTAGGTGCTGGTCTTCAGTTGAAAAAGATAAGGAGCCATTTGACTTACCTTTGGTTTTTGGGGCAGGGGTTAGGATTACAAGGATCCTTTGAGATGCATGATCCAAACTCAAATTGATGGTCTTGGAGGCCCACACAGCGAGCAATGCAGGCACTGGGGTAAGTGCGTCCGTTCTGCCCACACACGGGGACAAACTGCTCTGCACAGTTACAGGGCAGACCTGAAGAGAGGAGACAGCCTCAACGACGTGTGCTTGTGCATTCCCCTTCCCTCACATGTTCTAAGTCAGGCAAACCACTAACGATCACATGGAGGTCTCATGTCAAAAGAAAATTGTAAATTAAGTCAGGAAAACATCCCTCCACTCTCTGACAGTGTTTTTAAGGATGGCAAGCCTCTGAAAAGCCATTTGTCTGCATAATGGTGACAAGAAACGTTCACATATAGAGGTATATGGGGTCGCTATTCTGATTTATACCAGATTCAGCCTGAACTAAAGAAGCCTGACGTGTGGCTATCAAACATACATTGTACATCTGCTTTAACCATTAAGATAAGGATGCATTAAACATTATCTCAAAGTAAAAGAATGCACTCTCTGAAGATAAGAATGCATACTTCCCCTCTTATGAGGGCAGTATCAGTACTCCTGATGATAAAGCTTCCTTTCCTGGACATCAAGGTCATGTTGACCTGCTAATCTGGAACTAAATATCTCTTTGAAACTTTGATAAGTATGTATCCTGGGCCTGTTTGACGTATGTTCTTTGTTCTAAAAAGGTATAAAACTGTCCTGAAACCCACGCTTTTCTGAATGCTTTCTTCTTTTGTGCAGGCTGCCTTCCTGGGCTATAGTTCTCAGCTTGGTTCAAGTAAAATTCTCCTTCTCTCTCTCTCTCTATAGAATGATTACTAGTTACTTGCAATGGTTATTCAACAATGGATTTCCTTTGTTCCACTTATTTCCAGCTAATTGATGGTCTCCAGACCTTGATCCCAGGGGTAGAGACCCCTATAAACAAAGGTATAGGTGAGAAAAGTAAAGAGTGTGATTCCCAATCTAGTATATCAAATCTAAATTTAGATGTTTGAAATCCGGCCTGGGGGATTTCCGGAATATTAAAGAGTAAGACCAAAAACAAGACAAAGAACAAAGGTTGTAGAGTCCTCACATAGGTTCTGTGGGAGATCAGAATTGGCCACCTCAAAATATGTCTCTTGGGGCCAGCCTGGTGGTGCAGCGGTTAAGTTCATGCACCCCGCTTCGGTGGCTGGGGTTCGCAGGTTCGGATCCCAGGCATGGACTGACGCACCGCTTGTCAAGCCATGCTGTGGCGGCGTCCCATATAAGGTAGAGGAAGATGGGCATGGATATTAGCCCAGGGCCAATCTTCCTCAGCAAAATAGAGGACCATTGGCAACAGATGTTAGCTCAGGGCTAATCTTCCTCACACACACACATACAAAATATGTCTCTTTACCTTGATTATTTTCTCTGAAGGACACTTGACCTTCCCCCCAAACTGCCTAAAAGCGCTAGACTGGGAGGGTCCTTGCTAAGCCCATTCTTATCAAAGTTCTGTTTAAGGGAAATCTCCATTTGTAAAGGTATCTCTCTCTGTACCAGAAAGAAGGGGGGATGACTTTATCTCTAGAAACTCTTATCAGTGAGGAAGGCAAAGACTTAAATCTGCATACTCTTGTTTACTGTGATTTCTGGTAATCTCCCATAGTGACTGCCCCCCACCCCCAACATCCTCCTTTGTCTACCTGAATATGCTATTTAAGGTGAAAACCTCCATCATTTGTCTAGAAATTCAGTTTCCCTGGTCTCTCTCATGTATACATGTTATAAAGCTTTGTTTGATTTTCTCCTCCTATTCAGTCTCATGTCAATTTAATTTGTAGCCCAGCCAGAAAGGACCCAGAGTGGTAGAAGATACTCTTTCTCCCCTTTAGTTCCTTCCATCTCCTTAGGGAGGGGGAAGAACAAGAAGGTAACTTAGAAAATTATTGTAATTTTGAGACTTAAGAATTTTTATAAACATGTCTCTCTGAGTCATGTTTGGATGGGGGCACTATCTGAGTTCCAAGAAATGTGGAAGACTTTGTGGCCAGTAAAATCTCCTTAGAGTCTGCTAGCTAAACAGTCATTAACTTAATTTATCCCAAGACATGAGGGGCTATACACTACAGGGAAAAAGGGTCCTGCTAGTTGTAAAGTTCACCTTCCCACACATTTAGATATAAGTAAATAAAGAAATAAATAAAGTCTTCCATATACATCTTTAGCTCACTCCTCAGCCCCACATCATTCTATGGTTTCTCTAAGCAGAATGAATTGTCCATATCAGAGCAGAGCAGATCAAAGACAAGGACAATGACAACAACAAAGCAGCAGAGGCCGGTGCTCATGAGGGTGATGGGGATGGGATGGAGTTAGTCCTGCCTCTACTTCCCCATAAGTCTGCCACTCACTTATTTCTGATCTCCTTTTTATTTCCAGTGGGCTGGAGACACAAGGTTGGTAAATCCCTCTTCTGTTCTCCTCCCACCCCACTCCATGTGTAATACTAACTCCAGGGAAAAAGGAATCAGGTTGCTGCTGCAGCAGCATGAAGGGGCAAGGGCAGCTACCTGGCTCCTCTTGACCCAGAACCAAAGGTATTTCTGGGAAAAAGTAGATACCAATTGATGCCAGTAGACTGTGCTGTTGCTGTTGGCAACTGTAGCTTCCTCTCAAGGGAAGAGCATCCCATCTCACCAGCTTTTCACTTACTGTAGCTGGTACCAGCATAATACCAGCAGCATAAAGCATAGGAAAGTCGAGAAAGTAGCATACTTGATTGATTATGGGTACCTAATGAACCAGTAAGCTAAGGTAGGTCAAGGAAGGTAGTGAGAAAAACACTAGAACAGATACAAACTTAGAAAATACACGGACATTTTAGACCATATTTAGTAGCTAGGGTAAATAGGGTATTTTAGCAGGTAGAAAAGTTCCATTTAACTAAAACCATCCCAATCACTGGCCTTGTTCTTTTTAGCTCATAGAATTCCAGAATATGAGTGCTGGAAGGGCCCTAAGAAACCATTTAGTTGAATGCCCTCAGTTCACAGAGGAGGAAGCAGATCCAGAAAGGGGAACTATCATGCTCTCGGATTACACATATATTTTACTCTGTACATTTGCAGTTAAGGCAAGACTGGAGAAGCCACCTTGAAGGGCAAAATAAATACAAAGGTATGATGGCCCATTAAGGACAGCTTCTGGGTGACCAGTTACCTGTGAAGGTGCGACAGTCATCTTCTGAACTGTGCTCACTGATGCACAGGTGGGTAGAACACACCAAATTGCCAGCAAAGCAAGAACAGACATTGCAGTCGATATTAAAGGATGTTCCATGACCTGAGAGAAAGAGAAATAAAATGTTGATCCATATCACGTATTTATAAATAGAGCATAAACTAAACATTTAATAGTTTAAAAAGTTTTAAAACTAATTTTCAAAAGATGGATTTGAATATACAAATTAGGGAGTTCAATCTGTAATATTTATATTTTTGTGTTTACCTCGTGCCATATCCTTCCAGACCCCTAATTTGCTGGTCTTGCCACACTGCTCCCTATTCTCTGAGAATGTTTCTGGCTGCCCTTTCTGCCTCGAATGCTCCTCTCTTCCTTCTAGAACTTCACACATCTCTCCAGGACCAGCCCTGATGCCATCTTTGGATCCCAGACTCTCCCAATGCCCTTGCAGGAATGACTAGCTCCTTGAAGAGCACTTGGTCTGCTCCTCTTTGTGGCTTAATTTCTCTCTCATTTTATCATGTAAGGCATGACCTCAATCCCTCATCCCAGTTTCAGCTCCCGAAGGCACTAGTATGTTCTTTTGTAGAGAATATGCTTTTAATCAGTGAAAGTTTATGGAAGGAATTAATTTGTTTACCCTCAGATATTTTCTGTGACACAAGGTACCTCCCTTACATTTTAACTAAGTAGCATGTGGACTAAGAAATCAATATCTGACTTGCTCTAGGGCAGAAATTTGCAAGATCTTTTTAGCAAAGAGAAATCTTCTTTCAAATAAGATCTCATACAGAAGAGTAAACCAAGAGGCATAAGAAGCTGAACTACTCTGGTTAATGGGGTGGGGGATGGAGGTAGGGGTAAGGGTAGCAGAGTGAATAGGTGTGGGGAGTACATTTCAAGAGTGGCATTTTTTCACACTTTTTGAGGTCATATGTTGACATGAACAGTTGTTAGGGCTATAAGTAAAAGATGGCTAAGGAAGCAGTGAGAAAGCAAGACCTTAGACGTTTTGAGAAGGTGATCAAAGGGTGGCACCTTTTAAAAGGGGCTGGAAGTGCTCTCTTCCAGCCCCTAATGAACAGTGTCGTTCCCATCCCCCAGTCTGCTCTCCATGATGTCAATACCTGAGTTTTACATCTGGTAAAGGGGTGCAGGGGAGAGAGAACAGTTGAGGAGCGGGTAGAGAGGAGTATACCTATGTTCTTGCCTGCACAGGGCCAGGGATTTGGAGTCAAGGAGGCCTGGGACTGCCTGCTTTGGTCACTTACTGCCTAAGTGATCTCTCTGAGCATCAGCTTCCTCATAACAACACCTATATCAAAGAGCAACTGGAGGATTAAATGAGGTAATGCAGGCCAAGATTTAGCATAGCACTTGGCCCACAGTTAAGAGTTCAATAAGTATTAATTAATTATTATTATCTATTAGTCCCTTCTTGAATGGCTTCTAAGGGGGTTCCTTAGAAATCCTAGTGTCCTGTCGTGTTTGTTGTTATAGTCCTGTCAAGTGGATTCCAACTCCTAGTGACCCTGGTAGAGCAGAGCAGAACCCTGCCCGGTCTTTTTGTGCCATCCTCTCACCTTCCAGGGCTGTATCAGACAATGCTCCATGGCTATTCATAGAGTTTTCATGGCAGATTCTTTTGGAAGTGGGTGGACAGTTCCTTCTTAGTCTGTCTTAGTCTGGAAGCTCTGCTGAATCCTCTCCACCATGGGTGACCCTGCTGGTACTTGGAATAATGGAGGCATAGCTTTCAGCATCACAGCAACAAACAGCCACCACAGTACAACTGACCAATGGGTGGTATAGTTCCCTGGGTGGGAAATGAGCCTGGGCCATGGCAGTGAGAGTGCTGAATCTTAACCACTGGACGACCAGGGCTACACACTACTTGGTAAGTGAAGGCATTTAGGAGGCAGAGAGAGATCAGATTCACAGATAATATTTACAGTTTGGAACAACATGAACAGAAATAGCCACAACAGGAAAAGCCAGTTGAGTGGGAGGGGGCAGGATATGGGACAAATGTAGAGTTCAGTGCGGACATATTGAGCATGAGGGACATGTAGGATATTCAGGAGACATTCAACAGGATACTTGAGATCCAAGTCTGAAGTTCAGGGGGGAGGAGGTTCTAATTCCAGCAATGATGGGCAAAGTGTTTAGGGCCAAATCTTCTGCTGAAAACAACTAGACGAGCTGGGAGAAAAGTTTAAACGATCTCTTTGAAGACATCAGAGGACTACCAAAGCTGTGAGGAATTGTGGGCCCAAGTTCTAGGAGAGGCAGGAAGCCAAGAAAAGTGAGCCTAACATTGCAGCCACGTTTCCTCCTCTTCCTTCAGATTGTTAGCTCTGAAATCAGAGGCTGAGAAGCTGAGTAGAGCTTCAGTGAACAGGGTTGGGGAGATCAAACAGTTGAGGGCCTACCAAGAAGGAGTGGTCCTGATAAATGTACCAGGCTTTTGTGGGGACCCTGTGGGCTACACACTAGGAATAAAGGTGAAAGACTAAAGCCCAGCTTTGAGTCATATAAATCCTTGGTTGATGGGCACTTGGGTTGCATCCACATCTTGGCTATAGTGAATAATGCTGCAATGTACCTAGGGGTGCATAAGTCTCTTTGAATTGTTGATTTCAAGTTCTTTGGAACTTGTAGTGAGATAGCTGGATCGTATGGCATTTCTATTTTTAATTATTTGAGAAATCTCCATACAGTTTTCCATAGTGGCTGCACCAGGTTCATTCCCACCAGCAGTGTCTGAGGGTTCCCTTTTCTCCACATCCTCTCCAACATTTGTTTTTTTTTTTTTTTTATCATGGTAATCATAGCCATTCTGACAAGTGTAAGGTGATCTCTCATTATAGTTTTGATTTGCATTTCTCTAATAATTAGTGATGTTGAACATTTTTTCATGTGCCTGTTGGCCATCTGTATATCTTCTTTTGAAAAATGTCTGTTCATGTCCTCTATCCATTTTTTGATGGGGTTGTTTGTCTTTTTGTTGTTGAGTTGTATGAATTCTTTATATATTTTGGAAATTAACCCCTTGTCAGATACATGATTTGCAAATATTTTCTCCCAGTTGGTGGGTTGTCTTTTCATTTGTTCATGGTTTCCTTTGCCTTGCAGAAGCTCTTTAGTCTGATGAGGTCCCTTTGTCTATTTTTTTAATTGACTTATTTTTTTTTGTGAGGAAGATCAGCCGTGAGCTAACATCCGTGCTAATCCTCCTCTTTTTGCTGAGGAAGACGGGCTCTGAGCTAACATCTATTGCCAATCCTCCTCCATTTTTTTTCCCCAAAGCCCCAGTAGATAGTTGTATGTCATAGTTTCACATCCTTCTAGTTGCTGTATGTGGGACGCGGCCTCAACGTGGGAGAAGCGGTGCGTTGGTGCGCGCCCGGGATCCGAACCCGGGCCGCCAGTAGCGGAGCGCGCGCACTTAACCGCTAAGCCACGGGGCCGGCCCCCACTTGTTTATTTTTTCTTTTGCCTGAGTAGACATGGTATTCAAAAAGAGCTGCTAAGAATGATGTCAAAGAGTGTACTACCTATATTTTCTTCTAGGAGTTTTATGGTTTCAGGTCTTACATTCAAGTCTTTAATCCATTTTGAGTTAATTTTTGTGTATGGTATAAGATAATGGTCTACTTTCATTCTTTTGCATGTGGCTGTCTGGTTTTCCCAACACCATTTATTGAAGAGACTTTCCTTTCTCCACTGTATGTTCTTGGCTGCTTTGTCAAAGATTAGCTGTCCACAGGTGTGTGGTTTTATTTCTGGGCTTTCAACTTTGTTCCGTTGATTTGCGTGTGTCTGTTTTTGTGCTGGTATCATGCTGTTTTGATTACCATAGCTTTGTAGTCTTTTTTGAAGTCAGGGATTGTGATGCCTCCAGCTTTGTTCTTTTTTCTCAGGATTGTTTCGGCTATTCAGGTTCTTCTGTTGTTCCATGTAAATTTTAGGATTCTTTGTTCTATTTCCATGAAAAATGTCTTTGGGATTCTGATTGAGATTGCATTGAATCTGTAGATTGCTTTAGGTAATATGGACATTTTAATTATGTTTATTCTTCCAATCCATGAGCATGGAATATCTTTCCATTTCTTTATGTCATCTTTGATGTCTTTCAATAATGTCTGATAGTTTTCATTGTATAGGTCTTTCACTTCCTTGATTCAGTTTATTCCTAGATATTTTATTCTTTTTGTTGTGATTGTATTCTTGACTTCTCTTTCTGTTAGTTTGTTATAGTGTATAGAAATGCAAATGATTTTTGTAAGTTGATTCTGTACCCTGCAACCTTGCTATGGTTGATTATTTCTAACAGCTTTCTGGTGGATTCTTTAGGGTTTTCTATATATAGAATCCTGTCATCCACAAACAGTGAGAGCTTTACTTCTTCCTTTGCAATTTGGATACCTTTTTCTTCTTTTGTTGCTTAATTGCTCTGGCCAAAATCTCCAGTACTATGTTGAATAGGAGTGGTGAGAGTGGGCACCCTTGTCTTGTTCCTGTTCTCAGAGGGATGGCTTTCAGTTTTTCACTATTAAGTATGACATTGGCTGTGGGTTTGTCATATATGGCCTTTCTTATGTTGAGGTACTTTCCTTCTATACCAATTTTATTGAGAGTTTTTATCATAAATGGATGTAGGATCTTGTCAAATGCCTTCTCTGCATCTATTGAGATGATCATGTGGTTTTTATTCCTCATTTTGTTAAGGTGGTGTATCATGTTGACTGATTCGTGGATGTTGAACCATCCCTGCATCCCTAGTATAAATCCCATTTGATCATGGTGTATGATCCTTTTAATGTATTGCTGTATTTGATTTGCCAATATTTTGTTGAGGATTTTTGCATCTATGTTCATCAGCGATATTGGCCTGTAATTTCTTTCTCTGTGTTGTCCTTGTCTGGTTTTAGTATCAGGGTAATGTTGGCCTCATAGAATGAGTTAGGAAGGGTTCTGTCTTCTTCAATTTTTTTGAATAATTTGAGATGGTTGGGTATTAAATCTTCTTTGAATGTTTAGTAGAATTCTCCAGAGAAGCCATCTGGTTTTTGTTTTGTTTTTTGGAACTTTTGGTTTTTGGGAAGTTTCTGATTACTGTTTCAATCTCTTGTGATTGGTCTATTCAGATTGCCTATTTCTTCTTGATTCAGTTTTGGGAGGTTGTATGAGTCTAAGAATTTATCCATTTCTTCTAGGTTGTCCAATTTGTTGACATATAGTTTTTCATAGTATTCTTTTATAAACCTTTGTATTTCTGTGGCATCCATTGTGATTTCTCCTCTTTCATTTCTAATTTTATTTATTTGAGCCTTCTCTCTTTTTTCCTAGTGGGTCTGGCTAAGCCTTTGTCAATTTTGTTTATCTTCTCAAAGAACCAGCTCTTAGTTTCATTGATCTTTTCTATTGTTGTTTTAGTCTCTATTTCATTTATTTCTGCTCTAATTTTTATTATTTCCCTCGTTCTGCTGATTTGGGGCTTTGTTTTCTCTTCTTTTTCTAGTTCAGTTAGGAGTTGTTTAAGATTACTTATTGGAGATTTTTCTCCTTTGGTGAGGTAGGAATGTATTTCTGTAAGTTCCCCTCTTAGGACTGCGTTTACTGCATCCCATAAGAGTTGGTATGTTGTGTTTTCATTTTCGTTTGTCTCCAGGTATTTTTTGCTTTCTCTTTTGATTTCCTCATGGATCCAATGGTTGTTCAGTAGCATGTTGTTTAGTCTCCACATATTTGTGAACTCCCAGCCTTTTTCTTGTAGTTGATTTCTAGTTTCATAGCATTGTGGCCGGAAAAGATGCTTAATATGATTTCAACCTTCTTAAATTTCTTGAGGCTTGCCTTGTTTCCCAACATATGGTCTTTCTTTAAGAATGTTCCATGTGCACTTGAGAAGAATGTGTATTCTACTGGTTTTGGATAGAATGTTCTATGTATATCTTTTAAGTCCATCTGGCCTGGTATTTCGTTTAAGGCCACTGTTTTCTTGTTGACTTTCTGTCTGGATGATCTATCCATTGACGTAAGTTGGGCGTTGAGGTCCCGTACCTTTATTGTGTTGCTGTTAATTTCTCCCTTTAGGTCTTTTAATAGTTGCTTTATATACTTTGGTGCTCCTGTGGTAGGTGCATATATATTCATAAGTGTTATGCCCTCTTGGTGGACTGTCCCTTTTACCATTACATACTGCCCCTCTTTGTCTCTCATCGTCCTTTTTATCTTGAGGTCTGCTTTGTCTGATATAAGTATGGCAACACCTGTTTTCTTTTGCTTGCCATTTGCTTGGAGTATTGTATTCCATCCCTTCACTCTGAGCCTGTGTTTGTCTTTAGAGCTGAGATGTGTTTCCTGGAGGCAGCATATTGTTGGGTCTTGTTTTTTAATCCATCCAGCCACTCTGTGTCTTTTGATTGGAGAATTCAATCCATTTACATTTAGAGTGATTATTGAAATATGAGGGCTTAGTACTGCCATTTTATCTCTTGTTTTATGGTTGTTCTAAATTTCCATTATTTCTCTTCCCTTGTATTTCTGACTGCCATTTCAATTTGGTGTTTTTTTTGTGATGGTTTCAGTTTTCTCTTTATTTATTATTGGTGTCTCTGCTCTGATTTTTTTTTTTGTGGTTGCCATGAGGTTTCTATAAAAGATCTCATAGATGAGATAGTCCACTTTCTGATAGCCTCTTATCTCCATTAGCCTATATAGATTCCATCCCTTTCCTTTTCCCCTTCTGAGTTATTGTTGTCACAAATTGTTCATTTCTGTGTTGTGAGTTTGTGACTAAATTGAAGTGTTTATAGTTATGCTTTCCTTCCCTTTGTCTTTTATGTTATAATTAAGTGTTTACTGACCTATTGTGATATAGAGCTGCAATTTTATGATTCTATCTGTCTATTTATCTCCTTGCTCAAGGTTTTGTAAACCTTTGCTTTTTAGTTTCAGATGGGAGGGCTCCTTTCAACGTTCCCTGTAAGGTAGGCCTCGTGGCAATGAACTCCCTCAGCTTTTGTTTATCTGGGAAAGCTTTTATTTCTCCATCATATCTGAAGGATAGTTTTGCTGGATAGAGTATTCTTGGCTGAAAGTTTTTGTCTTTCAGCATTTTGAATATACATTTCTGTTCTCTCCTAGCCTGTAAGGTGTCTGCTGAGAAATCCTCTGAAAGCCTGATAGCGGTTCCACTGTAGGTTATTTTCTTCTGCCTTGCAGCCCTTAATACTTTTTCTTTGTCATTGACTTTTGCCAACTTTACTGTTATATGCCTTGGATAAGGTCTTTTTGCATCCATGTAACTAGGAATTCTATTGGTTTCATGTACTTGTAGGTTCAGTTCCTTCCCCACGTTTGGGAAGTTCTCAGCTATTATTTCTTTGAACAAGATCTCTGCTCCTTTCTCCCTCCCTTGTCCCTCTGGAATACCTATAATCCTTATATTTCTTTTCCTAATTGAGTAGGATATTTCTTTTTTTTTATTGTGAAATTTTTGTTGTACATTATTTTTTATCAGTCACCATATAAGTGCATCCCTCCATCCCTTATGCCCACCCCCACCCCCCTAGCCCCTAGTAACCACCAAACAGTTCTATCTGTGCGTGTGTTGGTTTATCTTCCACATATGGGTGAAATAATGCCCTGTTTTTCTCTTTCTCGCTTATTTCACTTAAGATAATACCATCCAGGTCCATCCATGTTGTTGCAAATGGCACAATTTTGTCTTTCTTTATGGCTGAGTAGTATTCCACGTATATATATACCACATCTTCTTTATCCATTCATCAGTCAAGGGATACTTGGGTTGCTTCCATGTCTTGGCTATAGTGAATAATGCTGCGATGAATGTAGGGATGCATATGCCTCTTTGGATTGTTGATTTCAGGTTAGTTGGGTAGATACCCAGGAGTGGGATAGCTGGATCATAAGGTATTTCTATTGTAATTTTTTGAGGAATCTCCATACTGTTTTCCACAGAGGCTGCACCAGTTTGCAATCCCACCAGCAGTGGATTAGGGTTCCCATTTCTCCACAGCCTCTCCAGCGTTTGTTGCTTTTTGTCTTGGTGATTATAGCCATTGTAATGGGTGTAAGGTGATATCTTAGTGTGGTTTTGATTTGCATTTCCCTGATGACTAGTGATGTTGAGCATCTTTTCATGTGCCTATTGGCCACCTGTATATCTTCTTTGGAGAAGTGTTCATTTCCTCTGCCCATTTTTTGATTGGGTTGTTTGTTTTTTTGTTATTCAGTTGTGTGAGTTCTTTATATATTTTGGAGATTAATCCCTTGTCAGATATACAATTTGCAAATATTTTTGCCCAGCTGGTGGGTTCCCTATTCATTTTGATCCTGGCTTCATTTGCCTCATAGAAGCTCTTTAATCTGATGAAGTCCCACTTGTTTATTTTTTCTTTTGTTTCCCTTGTCTGAGTACACATGGAATTCAAGAAGATCCCTTTATGGCTGATGGCGAGTAGTGTACTGCCTATATTTTCCTCCAGGAGTTTTATAGTTTCAGGTCTCACTTTCAGGTCTTTGATCCATTTTGAGTCAATTTTTGTCTGTGGAGAAAGAAGATGGTCTAGTTTCATTCTTTTGCAAGTGGCTGTCCAGTTTTCCCAGCACCATTTATCGAGGAGACTTTCCTTTCTCCACTGTATGTCCTTAGCTCCTTTGTCAAAGATTAGGTACCCATAGATATGAGGTTTCATTTGTGGACTTTCAATTCTGTTCCATTGATCCGTGTGTCTGTTTTTGTACCAGTACCGTGCTGTTTTAATTACTATCACTTTGTAGTATGTTTTGAAGTCAGGGATTGTGATGCCTCCAGCCTTGTTCTTCTTTTTCAGGATTGCTTTAGCTATACGGGGTCTTTTGTTGCCACATATGAATTTTAGGATTCTTTGTTTTATTTCCGTGAAGAATGTCCTTGGGATTCTGATTGGGATTGCATTGAATCTGTAGATTGCTTTAGGTAGTATGGACATTTTAACTATGTTTATTCTTCCAATCCAAGTGCATGGAATATTTTTCCATCTCCTTATGTCATTATTGATTTCGCTCAATAATGTATCATAGTTTTCATTGTATAGGTCTTTCACTTACTTGGTTAAATTTACTCCTAGATATTTTATTCTTTTTGTTGCAATTGTAAATGGGATTGTCTTCTTGAGTTCCCTTTCTGTTAGTTCGTTATTGGTATATAGAAATGCAACTGATTTCTGTAAGTTGATTTTGTATCCTGCCACTTGGCTGTAGTTGTTGATTATTTCTAATAGTTTTCCAATGGATTCTTTAGGGTTTTCTATATATAAGATCATGTCATCTGCAAACAGCGAGAGTTTCACTTCTTCATTGTCTATTTGGATTCCTTTTATTCCTTTTTCTTGCCTAATTGCTCTGGCCAGAACCTCCAGTACTGTGTTGAGTAAGAGTGGTGAGAGTGGGCGCCCTTGTCTTGTTCCTGTTTTCAGGGGGATGGCTTTCAGTTTTTCCCCATTGAGTATGATGTTGGCTGTGGGTTTGTCATATATAGCCTTTATTATGTTAAGGTACTTTCCTTCTATACCCATTTTGTTGAGAGTTTTTATCATAAATGGATGTTGGATCTTGTCAGAAGCCTTCTCTGCATCTATTGAGATGATCATATGGTTTTTATTCCTCGTTTTGTTAATGTGGTGCATCACATTGATTGATTTGCGGATGTTGAACCATCCCTGCGTCCCTGGTATAAATCCCACTTGATCATGGTGTATGATCTTTTTAATGTATTGCTGTATTCGGTTTGCCAATATTTTGTTGAGGATTTTTGCATCTATGTTCATCAGGGATATTGGTCTGTAGTTTTCTTTCTTAGTATTGTCTTTGCCTGGCTTTAGTATCAAGGTGATGTCACCATTGTAGAATGTGTTGGAAAGTGTTTCATCTTCCTCTATTTTTTGGAATAGTTTCAGAAGGATAGGTATTAAGTCTTCTTTGAATGTTTGGTAAAATTCTCCAGAGAAGCCATCTGGTCCTAGACTTTTATTTTTTGGGAGGTTTTTGATTACTGTTTCAATCTCTTTACTTGTAATTGGTCTATTCACGTTCTCTATTTCTTCTTGATTCAGTTTTGGGAGGTTGCATGAGTGTGGGAATTTATCCATTTCTTCTAGATTGTCCAATTTGTTGGCATATAGTTTTTCATAGTATTCTCTTATAATCTTTTGTATTTCTGTGGTATCTGTTGTAATTTCTCCTTTTTCATTTCTAATTTTATTTATTTGAACCTTCTCTCTTTTTTTCTTGGTGAGTCTGGCTAAGGCTTTGTCAATTTTCTTTATCTTCTCAAAGAACCAGCTCTTTGTTTCATTGATCCTTTCTACTGTTTTTTTTAATTTCAATTTCACTTATTTATGCTTTGATTTTTATTATTTCCCTCCTTCTGCTGACTTTAGGCTTAGTTTGTTCCTCTTTTTCTAATTCTGTTAGGCATAGTTTGAGGCTGCTTATTTGGGCCTTTTCTTATTTGTTAGGGTGGCCCTGTACTGCTATGAGTTTCCCTCTCAGGACCACTTTTGCTGCATCCCATATGAGTTGGTACTGTGTATTTTCATTTTCACTTGTCTCCAGATATGCTTTGATTTCTTCTTTAATTTCATCAATGATCCATTGGTGGTTTAGTAGCATGTTGTTGAGTCTCCACAGCTTTGTCATTTTCTCAGTTTTTTCCTTCTAGTTGATTTCTAACTTCATGGCATTACGGTTGGAAAAGATGCTTGTTATGATTTCAATCTTCTTAAATTTATATAAGCATGCCTTGTTTCCCAAAATATGGTCTATTCTTGAGAATGTTCCATGCGTGCTTGAGAAGAATGTGTAATCTGCTGTGTTTGGATGGAGTGTTCTATATATATCTATTAAGTCCATCTCATCTAGTTTTTCATTCAGGTCCATTGTTTCCTTATTTATTTTCTGTCTGGATGATCTGTCCATTGATGAGAGTGGGGTGTTAAGATCCCCTACTGTTATTGTGTTGTTATTAATATCTCCATTTAGGTTTGTTAATAGTTGCTTTATGTACCTTGGTTTTCCTGTATTGGGTGCATATATATTTAAAAGTGATAAGTCTTCTTGGTGGAGTGTCTCTTTTATCATTATTTAATGCTCCTCTTTGTCTTTCGTTACCTGTTTTATCTTGAAGTCAACTTTGTCTGATATGAGTATGGCAACACCTGCTTTCTTTTGTTTGCTATTAGCTTGGAGTATTGTCTTCCATCCTTTCACTCTGAGCCTGTGTTTGTCTTTAGAGCTGAGATGTGTTTCCTGGAGGCAGTATATTCTTGGGTCATGTTTTTTAATCCATCCCACCACTCTATGTCTTTTTTTGTGTGTGTGTGAGGGAGATCAGCCCTGAGCTAACATCCGTGCTAATGCTCCTCTTTTTGCTGAGGAAGGCTGGCTCTGAGCTAACATCTATTGCCAATCCTCCTCCTTTTTTTCTTCCCCAAAGCCCCAGTAGATAGCTGTATGTCATAGTTGCACATCCTTCTAGTTGCTGTATATGGGAAGTGGCCTCAGCATGGCTGGAGAAGCGGTGCATCGGTGCATGCCCAGGATCTGAACCTGGGCCGCCAACAACAGAGTGCGTGCACTTAATCGCTAAGCCACTGGGCTGGCCCCACTCTATGTCTTTTGATTGAAGAGTTAAGTCCATTTACTTTTAGGGTAATTATTGATATATGGGGGATTGTTGTTATTTTATCACTCTTTTTCCGTTTTTTTTTTTGCATTTCTTTTGTTTCTTGTCCCATGTGTTTCAGACTACCAATGCAGTTTGGTAGTTCTGTATGGGGGTTCTCTTAGTTTTCTCTTTCTTTATCATGTGTGATTCTGTTCTGATTATTTGGTTAGTGGTTACAGTGGGTTTGTATAAAAAAATCTCATGGATGTGATAGTCCATTTTTTGTTGGCCTCTTATTCCTTTAGACTAAGTCAATTCGACCCCTTTCCTCTTCCCCTTCTATGTTATTGTTGTCACATCTTATTCCTTCTTGTGTTGTGAGTTCGTGTTTAATATGATGAGGTTATATTTATGCTTGGTGCTTACCTTCCCTTGATCTTTGGTTTTATAATTAAGTGTTCGCTAATCTATTTTGAGAGAGGACTGCAATTTTTTTGGTTTTGATGACCTATTTTCCTCCTCATTCAAAACTTTGAATCCCCTGTCTCTTTTTTTCCTCAGGGATGAGGTGCTTCTTGAGCACTTCTTGTAGTGGGGGTCTTGTGGCAATGAACTCCCTAAGCTTTTAGTTTTAGCTTTTAGTTATTATTTCTCTATCATATCTGAAGGATATTTTTCCTGGATACAGTATTCTTGGCTGAAAGTTTTTGTCCTTTAGAATTTTGAATATATCGTTCCACTCTCTCCTAGCCTGTAAAGTTTCTGTCGAGAAATCAGCTGAGAGCCTGATAGGAAATCCTTTGTATGTTATTTTTTTTTTGTCTAGCTGCCCTTAATATGTTTTCTTTGTCATTGACTTTTGCCAACTTTACTACTATATGCCTTGGAGAGGGTCTTTTCGTGTTGATATATTTAGGAGATCTATTGATTTCATTCACTGGTATTTCCAGCTCCTTCCCCAGGTTTGGGAAATTCTCAGATATTATTTCTTTGAACAATTCTCTGCTCCTTTTCCCCTCTCTTCTCCCTCTGGAATACCTATAATCTTTATGTTGGATTTCCTAATTAAGTCAGATATTTCTTGGAGGGTTTCTTCATTTCTTTTTAGTCTTAGTTCTCTTTCATCCTCCATCTGCAGCATTTCTGCATTGCTGTCCTCAATATTGCTAATTCTTTCCTCCATATTGTCAGCTCTGGTGCTTAAGGCTTCCAGATTTGTCTTTATCTCCTCTGTTGTGTTTTTCATCTCTAAGATTTCTGATTGTTTTTTTTTAATAGTTTCTGATTTTTTTTTATAGTTTCAATCTCTTTTGTGAAGAAACTCCTGATTTCACTGAATTGTCTGTCTGTGTTTTCTGGTATTTCATTAAGCTTTTTTTATGATGGCTATTTTGAATTCTCTGTCGTTAAGGTTATACATTTCTGTGCTTTCCGGGTTGACTTCTGGGTGCTTGTCATTTTCCTTTTGGTTTGGAGATTTAATATATTTTTGCATGGTGCCTGTTGGTGTTGGCTTACCTTTCCTCATAGTGAAAATATATGGTCGCAGTTTCCTCTTGCTGCTGATGGGTGGGGGTCAAGGGCTGTGTATTCTGGCCTGGCTCAATCCTTGGGCACTCTTGTCAGCCCCTAGCTGTTCTGCAGTGTGGCTGAGTGGAGGCTGCTGCGGGGGGAAGCATGGAAACAGCTGGAACTGGAGCGCAGCTAGGCCAAAGCAGCTGGGGCTCGGGTGCGGATGGGTTGAAGAAGCTGCAGCTGAAGTGCCACTGGGTCAAAGAAGTGGAACTGGAGTGCTCTGGGCCAAAGAAGGGAAAGCTGGAGCACTGCTGGGCCAAAGATGCTGGAACTGGAGTGCACTGGGCCGAAGAAGGAGGAGCTGGAGTGCCACTGGGCCAAGGAAGCTGGAACTGGAGTGTGCTGGGCCAAAGAAGCTGGAACTGGAGAGTGCTGGGCTGAAGAAGGAGTAACTGGAGTGCCACTGGGCCAAAGAAGCTGGAACTGGCGTGCGGTGGACTGAAGTTGCTGGCGCCAAGTCAGCTGGAGACTGTGCACAGGCCAAGCCTAAGCAGCTGGAGCCAGGGGAAGGGGGAGGGAGTCAAGCCGAAGGAGCTGGGGGCGGGGCACCTTCCAACTGAGAGAGCTGGGGCCATGGCATGGTGGAGCCGGGGAAGCTGGGGCTGTGGCTTGGTCCAGCTGGAGCAGCTGGGGCTGTGGCATGGTGGGGACAAAGCTGCCGCTGCCTCTGGTGCAGGGGTGGAGGGTGCCTGGGGGCCGCTGCCTCTGGGGACAGGGCTGAGCTGAAGCGGCGCTGTGCTGAAGCACCAGTCAGGTGGGCCGAGTAGGGGAAGGGTGCTTACTTTCGCCTCCCCGATCTCAGAGGTTTCTCGCCTCACTGTCGCTCTCTGTTTTCCTGAGGGGCTAGCTTGTTGAAACTACCCTTGCAACAGTTCTGCTCTCTCCTTAGGGGGATCCTCTTGGGTTGTGAGGGGTCTTGGAGAGCGCCGTTTTTCATGCAGCCAGTTGCCCCTCCCCCTCCTCTGAGAGCCACATGGTCTCAGTCTTTGGGTCGCAGTCCTTAGGGAAGGAAAGGAGCTCCTCTTATCTCCTTCCACTTACTCTGGAGATTCCAGCATCTCAGTCCTCAGGTGTACGGCTGCCTGGGTGCCTCAGATGTCCCCTGTGTTGTATGAATAGCATCTGTTGGAATATGAATGTCCTTTTTGTTGTGTCTTAGAGGAGGAGAGTTCAGTGGGGGAAGCTCACTCTGCCATGATGCTGACATCACTAGGATATTTCTTGAAGAATTTCTTCTTCTTTTTTAAAATAATAGTTCTCCTCTTCCAATGGAAGCATTTCTATATTTCTATCCTCCAAATCACTAATTCTGTCTTCTGTAATGTCCATTCTATTTTTTATGAATTCTAGATTGTTTTTTTATCTCATTCATTGTGTTCTTAATCCAGAATTTCTGTTTGGTTTTTTTTGGAGTTTCAATCTCCTTGGTGAAGTATTCCTTCCACTGATTAATTTTATTCCTGAGCTCATTGAAGTGTCCTTCTGAGTTTTGTTATAACTTGTTGAGTTTCTTTATGAGAACTATTTTAATTCTCTGTCATTTAGATTGTAAGTTTCTGTGTGTTCAGGATTGTTTTCTGGAGACATCGTTTTCCTTCTGCTCTGCAGTGTTAATGTAGTTCTTCATGGTGTTTGATGAAGTGATCCTTTGCCAGCCCATTTGTGGTAGTATCAGGTCACAGATTCCATCTGCCACCACTGGATTGCAGGACCTGTTTTCTGATCCTCTCCCATCTGCTGGAAGTTGTGTGGGTAGGGCTACCCTCAGTTTTCTGGGGCTGGCTGCAGCTACCCTGCAGGTTGCACTCATGTGGGCAGGGCTTCTGTCTTGGGAGGGGGGGTCAGGCACCATAGGTGGGCACTCTGTGCTCTACGGGGGACCAGCTGAGCTGTTGCTTGCCAGGCAGGAGTGATGCCTACCCAGGGCTGAGCTGCCACTCAGTGGGTCCCTTGGTGTGCTGTGCTCCATGAGCAGGGTGCCTTCTGAGTGGCTGGGTCCTTCTTGCCTGCACTGCATTCAGGGTGAGTGAGGGGTGCCCACACAGAGGCTGATCTGCCACTTGCTGGATCCCTCAGGCTGCTATGGTCTGCAGGCAGGGGCATCTTCTGAGTGGGTGGAGTGCCTTCTCCTCTGTGCTGTGCTTGGAGGGAGGGGCATCCACATGGGGGCTGAGTTGCTACCACTCGGTGTAGAGCGTTCCCATGGGCAGGGCTGCTGTGGCATGGGGGGTGCTCCCACATGCCAGGCTGCAACTCTGAAGACTTTGTGCAGGCTGTGCTGTCCCTGCCTCCTCTTACAGTTATGCCATCCACTGTGTAAGGATCTGAAGACTGGCTTGCTGTTCCTGGGGAGGGGGAAGGTTGCACTCACCTAGTTCCACTGCCTCCTGGTTCTAGTCCACCCACCCTCAGATATGTAGCTATGTAGATCTCTCAGAAGTCCTGTGCTGTTCCAGGGGATTCTCTGCTGGCTAGTGAATGTCCAGTTAGTTGTAACTTAAAGGGGAGAGACTAAGGGGACAACTCATTTCACCATGATCACACAATGGTCTTAAGAAGGGCATGCAGAGCCCTCAGAGGATACCAGTGAGTTCACACACCTTCCACCCTCAAGGCCAGAGGGGCTTCCCCAGGCCTGAACCTTCAGAATCAGAACCTGGATTCTAAGGTTCTCCATTGAGCAGAGGTACCAAGCACTTGTTGTGTGTAGAGACAGAGGAAAGTGGTACCACTCACTCATTAATGCACCCAAGAAAGATTTACTGGGTGTCTACAAGTCCCCCCTCTCACAAACCTTAACTTCCAGTGGGTGAGACAAAGAACAAACATGTAAACAAATAAGTGATTTTACTTCAGACCCTGACACTTGTAAGAAAACTAAGCAGGTCCAGGGGATAGAAAGGGATGTGGGGAGAGTTGCTGTTTCAGATAAGGCAGTCTGGAAAGGTCCTTTTGAGGAGGTGACAAGACAGCAGAGGCCTGAAGGATGAAAACTAGAGAGCCGTTTGAAGATGGGAAAAGAACATTCCATAGAGAGGGAAGCACAGAGACAGGCTCTGAGCATGACCATACTCGGCATGTTCAAAGGAGGCCGTGTGGCTGGAGTGAAGGGAGCAAGAGCAGAAGGGGTGGCAGTTAGGTGGAGGGGCGGGAGCCACCAGATTGTGATGGGCCCTGCAGCCCATGGAAGCTTCAGATTTCATTCTAAGAGTGATGTAAAGTCACACCTGGGGAGTGACATGACCAGACTTACATTTATAGTTTTCATTGTATAGGTCTTTCACCTCCTTGGTAAGATTTATTCCTAGATATTTTATTATTTTTGATGCAATTGTAAATGGTATTTTCTTTTTGAGCTCTCTTTCTGTTAGTTCATTATTAGCATACAGAAATGCAACTGATTTTTGTAGATTGATTTTGTACCCTGAGACTTTGCTGTAGTTGTTGATTATTTCTAATAGTTTTCCAATGGATTCTTTAGGGTTTTCTGTATATAAAATCGTGTCATCTGCAAATAGTGAGAGTCTCACTTATTCATTGCCTATTTGGATTCTCTTTATTCCCTTTTCTTGCCTAATTGCTCTGGCCAAAACCTCCAGTACTATGTTGAATAAAAGCGGTGAGAGTGGGCAGGCTTGTCTCATTCCTGTTCTCAGAGGAATGGCTTTCAGCCTTCCGCTGTGGAGTATGATGTTGGCTGTGGGTTTGTCATAAATAGCCTTTATTATGTTGAGGTACTTTCCTTCTATACCCATTTTGTTGAGAGTTTTTATCATAAATGGATGTTGTGTCTTGTCAAATGCCTTCTCTGCATCTATTGAGATGACCATGTGGTTTTTATTCTTTGTTTTCTTGATGTGTTGTATCATGTTGATTGATTTGTGGATGTTGAACCATCCCTGTGTCCCTGGTATAAATCCCACTTGATCATGGTGTATGATCTTTTTAATGTATTGCTGTATTCGGTTTGCCAATATTTTGTTGAGGATTTTTGCATCTATGTTCATCAGCGATATTGGCCTGTAATTTTCCTTCTTTGTATTGTCTTTGTCTGGCTTTGGTATCAGGGTGATATTGGCCTCATAGAATGAGTTAGGAAGTGTTCCATCTTCCTCTATTTTTTGGAATAGTTTGAGAATGATGGATATTAAATCTTCTTTGAATGTTTGGTAAAATTCACTGGAGAAGCCACCTGGTCCTGAACTTTTATTTTTTGGGAGGTTTTTGATTACTGTTTCAATCTCTTTACTTGTGATTGGTCTCTTCAGATTCTCCATTTCTTCTTGGTTCAGTTTTGGGAGATGTATGAGTCTAAGAATTTATCCATTTCTTCTAGATTGTCCAATTTGCTGGCATATAATTTCTCATAGTATTCTCTTATAATCCTTTGTATTTCCGTTGTATCCGTTGTAATTTCTCCTCTTTCATTTCTAATTTTATTTATTTGAGCCTTTTCTCTTTTTTTCTTAGTAAGTCTGGGTAAGGGTTTGTCAATTTTGCTTATCTTCTCAAAGAATCAACTCTTTGTTTCGTTAATCCTTTCTACTGTTTTTTTTTGGTCTCAATTTCATATATTTCTGCTCTGATTTTTATTATTTCTCTCCTTCTGCTGACTTTGGGCTTTGTTTGTTCTTCTTTTTCTAGTTCTGCTAGGTGTAATTTAAGGTTGTTTATTTGGTCTTTTTCTTGTTTGTTAAGATGGGCTTGTACCATTATGAGTTTCCCTCTCAGGACCGCTTTTGCTGCATCCCATATGATTTGGTATGGCATATTTTCTTTTTTTTCTTTTTGTGAAGAAGATCAGCCCTGAGCTAACATCCATGCTAATCCTCCTCTTTTTGCTGAGGAAGACCAGCTCTGAGCTAACATCTATTGCCAATCCTCCTCCTTTTTTTCCCCAAAGCCCCAGTAGATAGTTGTATGTCATAGTTGCACATCCTTCTAGTTGCTGTATGTGGGATGTGGTCTCAATATGGCTGGAGAAGCAGTGCATCGGTGCATGCCCGGGATCCGAACCTGGGCTGCCAGTAGCGGAGCGCACGCACTTAACCGCTAAGCCATGGGGCAGGCCCTGGTATGGCATATTTTAATTTTCGTTTGTTTCCAGATATTTTTTGATTTCTCCTTTAATTTCACCAATGATCCATTGGTTGTTCAGTAGCATGTTGTTTAATCTCCACATTTTTGTCACATTCCCAGTTTTTTTCTCGTGGTCGATTTCCAGTTTCATAGCATTATGGTTTGAAAAGATGCTTGTTATGATTTCAATCTTCTTAAATTTATTGAGGCTTGCTTTGTTTCCCAACATATGGTCTATCCTTGAGAATGTTCCATGCACACTTGAGAAGAATGTGTAGTCAGCTGTTTTTGGATGGAGTGCTCTGTATATGTCTACTAGGTCCATCTTACCCAGTTTTTCATTTAAGTCCACTGTTTCTTTATTGACTTTTTGTCTGGATGATCTATCCATTGGTGTAAGTGGGGTATTAAGATCCCCTACTATTGTTGTTAATGTCTCCTTTTAGGTTTGTTAATAGTTGCTTTATGTACTTTCGTACTCCTATGTTAGGTGCATATATATTTATAATTTATATGTCTGCTTGGTGGAGTGTTCCTTTTATCATTATATATTGCCCTTCTTTGTCTCTCTTAACCTGTTTTATCTTGAAGTCTACTTTGTCTGATATGAGTATGGCAATACCTGCTATCTCTTGTTTGCCATTAGCTTGGAGTATTGTCTTCCATCCTTTCACTCTGAGCCTGTGCTTGTCTTTAGAGCTGAGATCTGTTTCCTGGAGGCAGCATATTGTTGGGTCTTGCTTTTTAATCCGTCCTGCCATTCTGTATCTTTTAATTGGAGAATTCAATCCATTTACATTTAGGGTAATTATTGATATATGAGGGCTTAATGTTGCTGTTTTGTCACTTACTTTCTGGTTCTTTTGCATTTCTTTTGTTTCTTGTCCCATTTGTTTCGGATTGCCAATTCAGTTTGGTTGTTCTGTCTTATGACTCTTCTATTTTTCTCTTTGTTTATCATATGTGATTTTGTTTTTGTTATTTGTTTAGTGGTTACCTTGAGGTTTGTATAAAAAATCTTGTGTATGAGATAGTCCATTATCTGATGGCCTCTTATTTCCTTATACTAAGTTAATTCAATCTCTTTCCTCTTCCCCTTCTAAGTCGTTCTTGTTATACCTTATTCTATCTTGTCTTGTGGGTGTGTGTTTACAGTGATGAGGTTATATTTATTTTTGGTGATTTCCTTCCTTTGATCTTTGATTTTGGTATTTAAGTGGTTGCTAACCTATTCCGATAAAGATCTACTATTTTGCTGATTTTGTCTACCTATGTTTCTCCTTGCTCCAAGCTTTTTATTCCCTTTCTCTTCTTTTTTTCAGGCCTGAGGGCCTTCTTGAGTATTTCTTGTAGTGGGGGTCTCGTGGCCATGAACTCCCTTAGCTTTTGTTTATCTGGGAAAGTTACTATTTCTCCATCATGTTTGAAGGATATTTTTGCTGGATAGAGTATTCTTGGCCAAAAGTTTTTGTCTTTCAGTATTTTGAATATATCATTCCAGTCTCTCCTAGCCTGTAAAGTTTCTGTTGAGAAATCCACTGAGAGCCTGATGGGAGTTCCTTTGTACATTATTTTTTGTTTTGTCTAGCTGCCCTTAATCTTGTTTCTTTGTCATTGACTCTGGCTAGTCTTACCACTATATGTCGTGGAGTGGGCCTTTGCCAGTTGACATATTTAGGTGACGTATTGGCTTCACTTACTGGTATTGCCTGCTCCTTCCTCAGATTTGGAAAGTTCTCAGCTATTATTTCCTTGAATAGGCTCTCTGTTCCTCTTTCCCTCTCTTCTCCCTCAGGAATATCTATAATTCTTATGTTACATTTCCTAATAGAGTCAGATATTTCTTGGAGACTTTCTTCATTTCTTTTTAGTCTTATTTCTCTCTCCTCTTCCATCTGGAGCATATCTGTGTTCCTATCCTCTATAATGCTAATTCTTTCCTCCATATTGTCAGCTCTGTTCTTCAAAGACTCCAGATTCTCCTTAATCTCCTCCATTGTGTTCTTCATCTCCATCAGTACTGATTGGTTTTTCGTTATGATTTCAATCTCTTGTGTGAAGAAACTCCTAATCTCATTGAATTGTTTGTCTGTGTTGTCTTGTATTTCATTGAGTTTTTTTATGATAGCTATTTTGAAATCTCTCTTGTTTAGGTTATGTATTTCTACGCCTTCAGGGTTGGTTTCTGGGTGCTTGTCATTTTCCTTCTGGTCTGGTGATTCCATGTACCTTTGCATTGTGCTTCTTGTATTCGCTTTGTTTTTCCTCATCCTGGAAATATCTGGTTGCAATTTCCACCTGTCGCCACCATGTGGGGGTTAAGGGCTGTGTAATCTGAGCCCCCTGTGCTCTTCCCTGGCTGCTTGCTGCGGCCGGCAGCTCAGTCTGGTCTAGTCAGCTGAGCTTCAGTGTCAGGCACATGACGAGGGGGGCAGGGCTCTCTCTTTTGCCCACTGGGTCCCTGGCGTGGGGGGCTTCTCGCTCACCCCTTGTTTTTTTAAAATAATTTTATTTATTTATTTTTTCCCCCAAAGCCCCAGTAGATAGTTGTATGTCATAGCTGCACATCCTTCTAGTTGCTGTATGTGGGACGCAGCCTTAGCATGGCTGGAGAAGTGGTGCGTCGGTGCGTGCCAGGGATCCGAACCTGGGGCACCAGCAGCGGAGCGTGCGCACTTAACCACTAAGCCATGGGGCCGGCCCAGGCTCACCCCTCATTATCTGCTCTCCTGGGGTGCTCAGATGTTGATGGCACCCCTGCAGCAGTTCTGAGTACTCTGTGTGGGAGTTTCCCACTGGCTGAGAGATCCTGAAGAGCTATGTTTTCCCTGCAGAGGGCCGCCCCTCCCCCCTTTCTGGGAGCTGTGTGGACCCAGATCGCTGATCTGATGGGGAGGGAGAGGATTTCTCCTTACCTCTCCCCACTTCCTCTGGGGGCCCCAGCATGTCCCCTCTCAGATGTGCGGCAGTGTGGATCTTTCTGATCTTCCTTTTTGCCCTCTAGGAGTCCGTTGTTGGTCTGTGACTGTTCCTTTTGTTGTATCTTACTGGGGGAAGAGTTTACAGGAAAGCTCACTCTGCCATCACACTCTCTTATCCAGACTTACATTTTTAAAAGACCAGAAGGCAGCTGTGTGGAGAATCAACTGGAAAGGGGAAGACTTTAAGCAGTTAGACCAGTCACGAAAGCTTTTGCTGTCCAAGTGGATGATGGTGGCTTGGATTTGGGTGACAGTAGCAGAAGGTAAAAGTTGTTGGGATGTTGGATATATTTTGAAGGAAGAACCCACAGGATTTGCTAATGGATTGGATCTTGGGAGTGAGAAGAAGAGTCAAGGATAACTCTAAGGTTTTTGAGTTGAGCAACTGGGTGAATGGTGATGCCATCAACTGAGATGGTTGTATCTAGGGGTGGGGGTGGGAAGGGGTCTGGACTCAAGAATTCTATTTGGGCCTTGTTAATTTCGCAATGGTAAGTAGGTGGCTAGATATACGATTCTGGAACTCTGGAGATAGATTAAGACTGGAGATAGACCGGGGAGTCATCCATGTAGAGGTGGCATTTGAGCTCCAGGACTAGATGAGATGAAAAGGAAGAGAGTAGAGATGGAAAAGAGGTTTGTGCGCTGAATGCTGGACATGCCACCACAATGTGGTCAGGAAGAGAAGGAGGGGCTGAGAAGGCACAAGGACAGCCACATGGCGACTGGGAAGCCTGGGGAGGATGTGCTTCAAGGAGTGCATCAAAAGCTGTAGTAGATTAAAGGCGAGATGAGAACTGAGAAGTAACCCCTGGCTAAGAAATGTGGAGACTGTGCTGACCCTTCGGTGAAGTGCTAGGCTGCTGCCTCACTGATGTGGACTGAGGAGAAAATGAAAGGCGAGGAAGTGAGTGAAGAGTGTGAGAGAACCCCGGCAGGAAAAATCTCTGCTGGGATTTCTTAAGAGACGTCTTAATGAAGATACTGTTTACTGAGGTGCGTGGAGTGAGGGTGCTAAAGGGGAAGTTGAAGCTCCTGGGAAACACAATAGTGGGAAGTTGCTAAAACCCTGAGGCCTGAGGGGCAGGAGGAGAAAATTCTATGAACTGAAGCTGGGTGGAAAGCCACAGAAAAGGGCCACGTGGAACAGAAGTTGTAATTGAGGGAAGCAGCACTCAGAAACAGCAAAGCAGGGAAGAAGCACAAAGAATAAATTGGGCTGAATTCATGTGGAAGCCATTGGAGGCAGCAGGTGAGGCAGTCTGGTGATAGAATCCACAGAAGCCAGTGTCCCAAGGCAGGGACGGGTGGAGAATGGATGGGGGCACAGAGGGGAGCTGGTGATAGAATCCACAGAAGCCAGTGTCCCAGGGCAGGGACGGGTGGAGAATGGATGGGGTTGGAGGGGAGCTGGTGATGGAATCCACAGACGCCAGTGTCCCAGGGCAGGGACGGGTGGAGAATGGATCGGGAGCAGGGCTGTAAGCTGGGGGACAAGAGAGAGGACAGAACTGCCGGTGACTCCAGTACACACCACAAGGGAAGGTAGCGAGGCACAGAAACCGTAAGCAGTGTAGACATCAAATCCTAGGCTCACCACTGTTTTACCATGGACTCAGTGATTTAATATTCCTGGGGATTGTGAGAACTAAATGAGGTTGTGGATATAAGGTTCTTGGGCTCAACAAATTGTAGCTATTATTACATGAAATAAATGTGCTATAAAGACACAGTATTCTTTTATTTTAAAAGTAACTTTGAAGTATCATGTTTAGGAATCATGGGGGTTTAATGTAGGTTCAATGAGGAAGACATGTCCCACCTCCTGGGATGTCACATGTAAAGTGTTTCTCCTGTTTTACTGCTTGAACTTGTGGCTATGTGTGCTGTCACCACCTGGTGGCAGCATACCCCAGTTGTGTGCTCCATTGTTGGGAGAGACTCCTTTTCAAAGGTTATGGGCAGAAGACACCCAGACCTGTGTACCTCCTGATGAAGTGCACATCACCACCTTTGAAATAGTCTTGCCAAATTCAAACCTGAATCCAGTTAATGCTTTGGATCCAACTACCAATTTACAGGAAATACAGGAAAGAAGGAGACACGTTAACCCCATGAGGATGCAAGCAGCAAAACCAGAGTACAGAAATCTCTACAAGACAAACACTTTAGTTTCTTAAAAAAAAAAGGCAAGGGAAAGAAAAAGCTGAAAGAGGAATCTTCAGATTAAAAGAGACTAGAGAGACAAATTAACATATCACAACAAAAAAGCATTCTGGGAAATGTGAATGCTGACTGGACATTATGTAAGTGAGCATGAGTGAGGTCATCTTGTTACACTAAATGGCCCCAGCCCCTCCTCTGTGTGACTACTCACTGCTCTGCACGTACTCCAAAAAAATTCACATGCTCTCCTTATTTATGGCCTCCACTTATGTATGTACTCCCCATAGGCTAATAAATTAAAAACTTTGTTCTATGAGTTTCTCTCCAGGAACAGGCTGACCACAGGTGGGAAACACACCTACAAGGTATCCATCACAGCTGACAGAAGAATGGAACAATGTAATGCCTAGAGCCCGTCATGCCTGAAGACCAACATCCCTGGACCTCCTCCTTACTGCCTATGTAACTGCCTCAAGATTCTGTAATCTTTGGATGGTTTTTTGAGACATTAGTTTACCATCTTCCTGGTTATGTCAGCTAATGGAATTAAAACTTCGTTTCTTGATCCCTAACTCGTTGTGATTAATTGGCTCTGATTGCAGCAAGCAGAGAGAGCCCATTGCTTCGCAACAATTATATGATATTAAGGAATCACTGTTAAATTTGGGGGCAGGTGCTATTGGTCTTATGGTTTTATTTCTTCAGAGGCAGTACCTTAATATCTCTTTTAAAAGAGCTGCATACTGAAATACAGGTGTAAGGACAGGACGTCCAAGATTTCCTTCAACATAATCTGTGGGTGGAGGGGAGATGGATGAGGAGAAGGTGGAAACAACACTGGCCGTGAGTTAATATTGGTTGAAGTTGAGTCATGGTGTTGCAAGTTCATTATACGCTTGCGTTATGGACCGCATGTTCGCGTCTCCCCAACATTCTTGTGCTGAAGCCCTAACCCCCACATGACGGTATTAGGAGGTGGAACTGTGGGGAAGCAATTAGATTTAGGTGAGATCATGAGGGTGGAGCCCTGATGGGATCAGTGCCCTCTAAGAGCAGGAAGAGACACCAGAGCTTCCTCTCTCTGCCACGTGAGGACACGGAAAGAAGGCAGCCGTCTGCACTCCAGGAAGAGAGCCTCCCCCAGAACTTGACCATGTTGGCACCCTGACCTTAGACTTCTCGGCCTCCAGAACCATGAGAAATAAATGTCTGTTGTGTAAGCCACCCAGCCTACGGTATGTTGTTATAGCAGCTCAAATATGGTGTTTGTGGTCAGCAGACCAGCAACATGAGTGTCACAGGGAAGCTGTCTAGAAATGCAGAGTCTCAGGCCCCACCCCAGACCTACCGAGTCAGAATCTGCAGTTTAACAAGCTCCGCAGTGAACCAGAGGAACTCTAAGGCTTGAGAAGCGCCACATTACATGACGCTTTCTGCTTTTGTGCATGTTTGCGATTTTCACAGTAAAAACTGAAAAACTAAGAGGTTGCAAAAATAAAATTGATAATGTGTAGGAAACATTACATAAAACATGCTCATTAAATATTGGTTGGGGTGAGTTGGATGCTGCCCAGATAGCAAATATTTCTAATTTTCTCATCAATAATAATTGTATCATAATTGCAGTGTATAATGAAAAGTACAGCACATATCAACATATTTAATCTTTGCAAAAAGCCTCTAAAGTAACCATTGTTACAGATTTCAGGGGTGAGCAAACTAAAGTTCAGAGAGACCAAATGACTCAGCCAAGATCCCACGGCTTTTAAGTGGAAAAAACAGAACTCTAAACCAGGACTTCCAACTCCAAAACCCATTCTCTTTCGACCACTACATCGTAAGTCTACGAACTGAAAGGGGTGCCAGGCATTTGCGGTTTGTTTTTATGTAATTTGGTTTGGGTTTTAGTCTTTTATATGCCTATAAAAAAGTTCCTTCTTATAACACGGCTTGTTGGGCCACAACAAAGGCTTCTTATAACACGGTTTGTTTGGGCCACAAAGGGGTTTACTCCCCCCTTTGAGCTCTACTGACATTCTGCTGGGAAAATAATGCTGCTCTGCCTTTTAAATCTGTCCCCAGTACTTTTCATCTGATCGAGCACTGCTGGCCCTAGGCACATTTTTCTTGTGGCAAGGAAACAGTCTCTAGATTTGTTTGTTTGTTTTGCTTCTGGTTTGGAATGGATGTCCTTTAGGTGGGTTTCCTCATTAAAACTGACTGAGTCTTATTTTCCCTTACATCTGTTTGCCTCTGTTTCAGGGGTTTTATTCCAGGTTGCTGGAGTTTGTTCAGGGGGCTCCAATTTGTTGAAAGGACTAGAGATCTCACTCAGAGAGGAACTGCAAGCTCCATTTGTTTTGATACTTGTGTGTGTGTGTGTGTGTGTGTGAATTTGTAGTTTGTTTGCCTCTGTTTAAGGGGTTTTGTTCCAGGTTACTGAAGTTTGTTCAGGGGGAGTCCCAATTTGTTGAAAGGACTAATTCTTGGCTCCATCTGTTTTGATACTTGTGTGGATATGTGTGACTGTGTATAATGTGTCTATGTGGGTGGTGCCATAATGGAAAACTTGGATTCAATTCCCAGTGGCAGCCCACTGGCTTATGTACTGCAAAATCGTAATGTTTTCAGTTACAAACCCATGAAAAAATGTGAAACTTAATCAAATTTGTGAGTGTCAGCTTCCTATCATGGTCTTACAGGAGCTAATGAAAACAAGCTAACAAAAGAATAAAAAGAAGCTGAGAGAAATATAAAGGGATTCTTGTTGACAAGATGAAAAATTTTAAAAGGTTTTTTTAAAAAAAAAAAACCCAATAAGGTAAATAAGACAGTGTGTACATAAAATAAATATTAAAAGGGGAAAAAACAAAGGAATCAGAAATTGAAGAGTCACAGGACTCATCTCAGCAGGACGGAAACCTTTAGCCAGTTATTAAAAAGAAAAATGGGATAAATACAACAGACATGAATGAGGTTATAACAAAGTTTTTAATAAAAACCTGCCTAAGGTTGGGTAGGTTAAAAGAACCTCCTTATGGCCCCCAAACATTAAAGGACCTCAACAGGCCTATTCTATTCACCCCAGTTCGAAAAACAAATTTTTTTTTTTATGAGGAAGATCAGCCGTGAGCTAACATCCATGCCAATCTTCCTCTTTTTTTTTTTTTTTTTGCTGAGGAAGACTGGCTTTGGACTAACATCTGTGCCCATCTTCCTCCATTTTATATGGGCAGCCACCACAGCATGGCCTGACAAGTGGTGCATCAGTGCACGCCCAGGATCTGAACCCGGGTGCCAGCAGCGGAGTGCACACACTTAACCACTACGCCACGGGGCTGGCCCCTGAAAAAAAAATTTTAAGGCCAAGAGGCAGAAATCACAATGAGAAACCTGACCAACAATTGCTTGGGTCAACAGTTAGGCTGCTAAGGTTGATAAGATTATAAAGATTAAAATGTTTGAGCTAATATTATATGAAGAGGTCACGTTAACTTTGCCTGATTATTTTTTGGGAATGGATGTTACGTCTGGCTGGGAATGCTTCCTCTACACTTTATTATAAGATGAAAACTTATTGATAGACTCCTAATGGAAACTATGATTAGAGGCATAGAAAGTGATAAAATTAAGATAAAAACAATTTAAAATTAGTATATGTAAATGAGCTTTACGTAAAATGATTGCATCTCCTTTGCCTGGTTGTATTATAGATTATGTTGTGGGGATAAACACTGTGTCTCACTGGGGAACATTTCCTCTACCTAATATCGTAAGAGCATATAAATCCACCCTTCAGGCAATGTTAATTAAACATGCTGAAGGAGATCTCACTTCAAAATGGTGAAAATGGAGTAATTTCTGGTTACGCAAATTGGTGTATTTGCATATGCAATTGGAAAAAGCCAGCTGTAAAATTAAACAAGAAATGGGAAGCCTATTTTCATCGTTTGAGCCTTCTAAATGAAATCAGGAGTACTTTACTGCTTCTTTAAAGAAAATAATTAAATAAAAAACATGCCAGGTTGGAGAATGACAGCTGCACCAGCAGCCAAAATCAAATTTGCTGCTCCTCTCTCCTCTCTCGCTGAGCTTCCCTACTTCAACTCCCCTGAAATTCCTGATCTAAAATTAAGCAAGTGAAAATAAGTAAATGTTTGAGATAATCTGGAGTTGTAATGGCCATTCTGGGGAACCTCTGTTTCAAGTCCACCATAAGGGTCACCCTTAAAAGAGAGGAATTAAAACCCCCGATAATGGAATACAATCTTTGAATAAATATGCAGAAACTTCTAAAAGACAAAATGATTTCAAAAGGAGGTCTAAAAAGGATCCTTACAGCAAAAAGAAAAGAATCTTTAGTAAAAATCTTTGGCCATCTGAGTAGGTCTATCTGCCAGGGAGCAATTTAGATCCTACTGTTCTTCTGAGTTTTGTACCTGAGACCTGGCTAAAATTTTAAAGATCTCTGTTTGTGTCTATCTGTATATAAGTCCCTCTATATATATATTTGTCTGCCTCCAGACATAATTTCTAAAGGATTTCTATTTAATTGGGTTGAAGTAAGTGCTTATGTAAATTATTTCTAAATGTAATAGAAACTAGCCCAGATGTCTTTCAAGTTAACATAATATAAAATGATCTTTGGTAAATGAAAGCTTGTTTAAGTTTCTTGGTTTGATTAAAACAAACATATTTTCAGAGTTATCAACATTGGATATGGTGCAAACATATTATCTCTGTTACAAAATTTGTCAGAAAAAATAATAACTTTAATAGTTGATTTTATTTGATGTTTCATGAGGGTTTTGTAGACAATCTAAATATAATTATTGGGAACAAGTAAGCTAAATTGATGTGAAAAGGATGAAAATTTAGGGGGGGGACTTTTTAACAATAATTGTGTGTTATGGTGTATGTACTTAAAACAACTTCAGACGATTGGTAACTGCTTTAATGTCACATAAAGTTTTTGTGAATAATCTAAACATAATGGTTGGGAAAAAATAATTTAGATAGATAAAAATGGGTAAGAGCTTTGGGGTGCAATAATTATATTTTATGGTATATATGCTTGAAAAATAGCTTCTAAAATCTTTTTGGTAACTGAAAACTTTAGAGTTTTGCTAAATTAAGTTAGATGATAAAAATTTGTTTGAGTATCTAGGTCATTTCCACATAAGATAAAATATTAGAAATTGATTATTAAGCATAGATTTGTCTGCCTTTGGTTTCTTATCTTAGAGAAACTGAAAGATGTTTAGGTTTATTGATAAACATGTTTTGTGCATGCTGAGAAATTTTCTATGAAAGCATATATTTCTAGAATGTCTGTATACAAGTAAAATAAAGTGTATGTTTTCAGTAAAGAAGGTATAAATAATAGAGATATTTTTGTTTGTTTTGTTAAGAAAGAAATTTGTCCTAAAGTACTGGGAAAGAAAAAAGAAAAGAAAACATGGGACAAATTCTGAATGTAAAAAGTAAGTGACAGAAGGTTTGTGGAAGTAAAACACTGAGGAGTTCTGTGCATGTTCAAGTTGGCTGAGATTAAAATAAATTCAATTAAGTAAATAAGTTTCAATACAAAAAGTAAGCTGGTGCAAAATTAGAATTTTGCTTTCTCTCTCTTAAAGACAATTCTCATGAACTTTTGGTCTGCTCTTGATAAAGGGGTTATAAAAGGTTTTTCTTTACCTTTGAATAAATTTACCTAAAAGACATAAAATCTGGGTTTTGTTAAAATAATTTATGTTCAAAAGGACTGAGGTCTCTCTATTAAGGTTTTTTTTGACTGTTTTAACTCTCTGTTTGCCTTTGACATCTTCTGTTGTCACTTTGATTAAGTGGATAACTAAGAATTGTTTCCTATTTGACAAGTGTTTTAAAACTTTTTGATATTTTTGATAAACTTCACCGCCTCCCAATTAAAGTCTTTCTTTTGATTTAAAAAAGGAAACTTTGAGAATTTCCAATCATCCCTGGGACTTCTCAAAGAATTTGTTCTCTCTTTTTATAAAGAGGAAGATATTAAACTAATTAAACTTATTAGTTAGTTAAATTAATAAACTTATTAATTAGTTAAATTACATGGGAAGCATTATCAAATAAATTATAATAAACCTTCCTAGGTTATATTGTGTAGATACATGTTATTAATACAAGTGTTTTTAAAAATTATGTAACATTCTAAAATTCTGATCTGTCCTGGTTGTCAGTCATAATTCTAGAGTTTACCTCAAAGTGTTGTATGTCACAGAAATAGCGAAGTGTCTTTGTCAGTTGCCATTTTTGAATGTTTTGTCATTTGCAGACAGTTATTTTACTCAGATGTTTTTGCAGATGAATTTCATCTCAGAAAGATTCATGGAAAGGACTCTGACAATTGCTCTAGAATGCAGGTTTCTGATAAACTTTCCGATTATGAAACTGAGCTGGGTAGGAAATTAGAGAACTGTAATGGAGAAACTGATGGCCTCATGAAACTGCTAACAGAAGATCAAGAGTTCATATCATGGGACTGAATAAATTGATGAAGATGATTATAGTTTTTATGGCTTTTCATTTGAAATATTGTTGATTTTTTAATGTTTTGTTTTCCCAGATTTAAGGAAATCTTTTTCTCTTTTCTCTTAAAGAACTATGACATAGCAATTTGTAAGCAGAATTGAAGCATTTATCTTTTTCTCCCTATCTGATCCCTCCAGAATGTGAAAACTCTTGATAAGTATTCTTATATTCATGGCAATATAGTTATTTGCATAAGTTCAATAAGAATCTGTTCTCCTTATAGCAGGACACAATTGAAAAAACTGGTTATATTACCAAGGCTTTGACTGGAATGTTATATTTGAGAGAAACATGTGCAGGCTCAGATATGACAAGACAGCTAAGAAACAAAGATTGGACTTTATGGAATAAAGCCACTTGGAAATATTGGCCTAGTACCTTGCTTACAGTGTTCCCATCAACTTTGCCAGGTGAATAAAGAAGATCACTTCCCTGGCAGGTACAAGGAATCTCAGGATATTGAGGAACATCAAGAGAAGAGAGGAATTCACCCAGATCTGTAGGTATTGCAGGTAGAGTCTGATGACAAGTCCTTGGCTTGGCTTTCCTGGCCTCAGGAGGCCTTTAAAGTTCAATCTGAGATTCCTTATAAAAAGTTCCAGCAAAGCAGATTTAAAAGAGCCTATATGATCAACTGCTATTCTTTCTGTACTTATGTAAATAATTGGGCCAACTTTATTGAAACTAGACTTATTTTGCAAACCAATGGGTCTTAATTTGGTTATCTTCACTAAAAATGAGGGAGATTTTAGAGAGAAAAGTCACGTTTCAGTAGAAACTATAATACACATTTGTAGATGTTGGATTCTGGTTCTGTTGTCTTTGAGGTTTTTGTTTTTTATCTACAAACTGGACTGGATCCTGAATTCTTCTAGTTTCCTCAAATATTTGATACAGATCTCCAAATTAATGTTTTCAATTTTTTTCTGTCTTTTTCGTTTGAAATCATTGAGATCCAAAATCACCCTTTTTCCTGAAGCCCTGAAAACTGAAGTTGGACAATTTGGTGCAAACCTGAGAAAGAGCACCATGATAGCCCATGTTTAGACAATCTTCATGCCTGTTGCTGTGTAAGCCACTCAAAAGGTTTACCTGAATGCCTGACGACATAATCAGAGATATCTTAAACTGCAAAAGATGCTTCTACCCTGACGTCTAAAAATCTTCTTGGGTCTGGCCCCACAATGTAGCGGTTAAGTGCGCACACTCCACTGCTGGCAGCCCGGGTTTGGATACCGGACGTGCACAGAGGCACCGCTTGTCAAGCCATGCTGTGGCAGCATCCCATATAAAGTGGAGGAAGATGTGCACAGATGTTAGCCCGGGGCCAGTCTTCCTCAGCAAAGAAAAAAAGAGGAGGATTGGCATGAATGTTAGCTCAGGGCTGATCTTCCTCACACACACACAAAAATCTTGACTGACTGTCCCCTGGGCACAGAAATTGGTTTATAGTTTGCTCTAACCATTAACCTTGTTTTTCTTTTTGTTCCTCTAGAAATGCTCCTTATTAAATGCCTAGTTACTTGCTTACACAATATAGGCCTAACTTTGGGAGACCCTTCCTATGTTCTAAAGATGATCCAAAAGACCTAGAGGGAACTTGAACTAAGGAACTAGGCACTGTCACATGTTCCTCTGCACCTTCATTGTCATGGAGACTGGGTCCTATTAAAATCTTGGAAGCACAAGATGGGACCATATGAGAAATGCCACAGGGAACAATGCCATAGAAAAATGTCACAACTGAGATCACCCAAACCTTGGCTGGCTTCAAACTCTAGACACTGACTTCTCTGAATGGACAAATGAACCCCTGACAGACCACAAGTAGCTGTTCAGAAGATGGTATCCTGAAGATAAGTAATAAATGACTCCCAGGTTCTTACCTTACTTGTTGTACTATTAGACAACAGTCTACTTGGCTACAAAAGATTTTACTTGGGGGTCTAGACACTAACCTTGATTAGTTTACAGGCCTCTTGTCCAGGATTCCCCAAGGATTGAGGTCCATTATGGAGGGGATACTAAAATTTGGGCTATCTATTTTGCTAATATATATGGTCATCTATGTAATTATAAAATATAGACTTAAGTGTTGTTCCAAAGCAATTGATCAGAGTACTAAAATATTAGTCATGCAAAGAATATCTCACTCTCCCCACCTGATACTCAAAATATTTTAAAATAAAGGTAAACAGTTTCATTCCTCTGACCCTCATCTTTGCCCTTTCACAGCAGGAAGTAGCTAGAGCAGTTTTTGACTCCATTCCCCAAGATTGTTGAATGAGCATGACAGTGGGGATCGAAACAACTAATGCACACAAAAACACAGGTGAATGTCAGAAACATATGTTGAGTGAAAGAAGCATGACACAGAATACATACTGTGTGATTCCACTTATATCAGGTTCAAAGACAGACAAACACTACTCTACGGTAATGGAGATCAGAGCAGTTGTTTCCTGGGGGATGGGGAGGGAGGAACACAAGGATTGACTGGAAAGGGGCAGGCAAATGTGGGAACTTTCTAGAATGATAGAAATATTCTAAAGCTTCATTGGACTGGTAGTTACTCCAGTGAATACAATTGTCGAAACTCATAGAACTGTACACTTAAGATCTATGCATTTTATGGTATATAAGTTATACCTCAATTTAAGAATCATGTAAGAAGAAGGCTGGAGACCCTAAGACCACCCATCATTGATCACTCTCTCCAGGAGGCTTCTCGACCTTGGCTAAAGTGAGAATGGGCACAGGCCCTAAAGGGCACTCTGATCAGTGCTGGTGTCCCAGAGCTTCCTCCCCATGAGGGCAAAGGCCCAGAGGTAGCAAAGTGCAGGAGAGTTTGGAGAACATCAAGCAGTGTGTTGTGTGGCACTGCAGCTCTGCTGGAGTGTGGGGTACGGGAAAGGGAGGCTGGGAAACAAATGGCAAGGAGAGCCTTGAATGCCAGGTGGAAAAGCTTGATCTTTCTGTAGGCAGTGGAGTCTGCTGGATGTTTGGGGCAGAGAATCCTTCTTGGATAAATGTCTTCCTCTTGAGAGTTTCACTGATTCCCCTTTGATTCCTTCTTAATGCCTTTTGGAATTCAGAGGAATTCACAAAACCTATTAGCTGAAGTTCCTCCTCCTGGGTTCTATCAAACTCATAACCTTAGTCCTCTGAAGATGAGCAGAAGCATGAAGGCTGCTGTTTGCTTTGGATTCAGACTTGTTTTATCTTTTTCTAATACCAAGGAGATACTTTCATGGAAAATTTCCAGAAAAGCTTACTTTCTGGCTCCCTTTTCCTCATCTCCAATTACACTCTGCAGTCTTATTTCCCATTTTATTGTTCTTAAACCATTTTCACATAGAACACCAATTCTATTAATTAAGACTGTACTAGTTTATCTATTGCTGTGGAACAAATTACCCCCAAATGTAGTTTCATTAAAACAATGATAATCATTTATTGTCTTTCACATTTTTTGTAGGTGAGGATATCAGACAGGGCACCACCAAAATGGCTCGTCTCTGCTCCTTGATGTCTCGGGTCTCAACTGGAAGACTTGAAGATTGGAGGCTGGAATCATCTGAATGCTCATTTACTCACATCTAGTGATTGATTCTGGCTGTCAGCTGAGACCTTAGCTGGGATTATTGGCTAGAACACCTACATGCGGCCTCTCCAAGCGACTTAGGTTTCCTCACTATACAGTGGGTGGGTTACAAAGGCAAGCAGAGAGAGAAATGGAATCTGCACCTTTTTATACCTTAGTCTCATATTTCATGTAGCATCACTAAGCCATACTCCACTGGTAGGGCAGTCACAAGCCCCACTCAGACTCAAGGGATGGGAACGCAGGCCGCAGCCCTCAGTGGGAGGAGTATAAGTCACATTTCAAGAAGAACAGGTGAAATGGGGTAAATATGTTGATGCAGCCATCTTGGGAAAACACAATCTACTACAGACTCTTTTAGTTTCATGTTACAGAAAACCCAAGACTAACTGGTTTAAACAAAGAGGATATTTATTAACTCACATATGTGAAAACTCCAGGGGTAGGGCCAAGTCCAAACTAGGCTTGAATAAACCTCAAGCTATGTCAGCAGAACCCAGTTTCTCTTTTTTCATCTCTGGGCTCAGCTTCTTCTGTGCTGGTTTGAATCTCAGACAGATTCTCCCCTCATGGTGGCAATAAGCTGCCACAGCTTCATCCACGTATCATCTCTTGCTCAATTACTTCAGGAAAAGAGAAGTTTGCTTCTCTGATAGTTCACACAAATGTCCTGGAGATTGAGTTTCTTTGGCTCCATCTGTCCTGACTTGGTTCTTGTGCCCAGCCCTAAACAACCTGCTGTCATTAAGGAAATGTTCTGTATGAACTGGCTTAGGCATGAGTCACATATCCACCTCGGGTGCTAGGGGCAAGGTCAGCATCACAAGTCACAAGTCTTCTGCAGCAGAGATTAATTCAGCCCCACCCCTGGAGTTTTCACAAATGTGAGTCAACAAATTTCCTCTTTGTTTAAACCAGTTGGTCTTGGGTTTTCTGTAACAGGAAACTGAAAGAGTCCATAGCAGATTGTACTTTCCAAAGATGACTGCACAAATACATCTATCCCATTGCACGTGCTCTTCCTGCAGTGTGACTGATACTCCTCCCACGGATGGGTGAGGTTTACATCAGGAGTTTGTATTTCTCACATCACAAAAAGTCTGGGGTCATATAACTACTGGTGTCCACCCAGTGGTTCAATGATTTAGGGCTGGCAGAGCTGTGATTCTCTTGATCTTTCCACTTTTTCCACAAAATGGATGCCCCAGTTCTAGTCCTCATGTCCGTCTAGACATTATGTTTCCTTTACACCATACATTGCATTGCCACTGCTTGCTGTAAAGTGATGGGGAAAATGAGTACAGGTGAGGCAGGCAAGGGAAAGAGGGTTGGGAGTGGTGTTAGGTTATCCAACCCACAGTCTGCCACATCAACCTTTGGACATGCAAGTGAGTTCTCCTGAACCATACGGCTGAAAGTAAGGAGGGATGTCTCTTTCATAGTAAAATTGGAGTGCACTTACCATAAGAAGGCTAATGAGATGCTGGGTAGCAAACATAAGAAATGACCACTACCTCAATGTCCTTTCTTTTAATTCTGCAAGTTTTTTCTCTCTGTGGGAAGCTCAGAAGAAACCCTAGTGACCTCTTACTAATAATTGCCAAATGTAGAAATTTAAGTAATTTTCGTATTGGATCTCTCTTTTGCATTTGAGGCTGTTTATTCCCTCCTTTCTACAACTCCTCATTGAAACTTTGTTTCCCTTGTTTCTGTGGCACTGAGGTCTTTCAGTAGTCCTTGAACGTGGCTGACCATATGCTTTATGCATTTGAGAGGGCCCTCTTCCTCTTCCTGTCCCACCCCCATAGACCTGGCTGCAGCCAACCACCTGTCTCATTCTGTCTGTTCCCTTCTCTTCGTCATGTTTCTTTTTTATTGTTGTTGTTGCTGAGGAAGATTCGCCCCGAGCTAACATCTGTGCCAATCTTTCTCTATTTTGTATGTGGGTCACCACCACAGCATGGCTGACGAGTGGTGTAGGTCCACACCCGGGATCCGAACCCGCAAACCTGGGCAATGCGAAGTGGAGTGTGCCAAACTTAACCTCTATGCCACAGAGCCACCCCCTGTCGTGTTTCTTAATTTGACTGCTCACTTCAGGTATTTTCATTCTTATTTCTATAATAAGGAAACTTAAGCTTGTTAATCTTCTTGTAAGTAGAGATTTGGCCCATTCCTGTAAGCTTTGTTATGTAGCACTCTCCCTTTGGTAAATATCTAAACAGATTTTGCTTTCCTTGAATTTATTTTGTAATATGAATAATGCATATCTGCTTTCTTTTTGTTTGCACTTGCCTGTTGTCTTTTCCTAAAGGTTGCGTTTAATGTTCTGCTCATTCGTATGTTGCACACACTTTACTTAAATACACACCCTTGACGTCCATCTGGTACACATATGGGCCCTCTTGATTTGCCATGTTTATTAGTTTAAATGCCAGCAGCTGCCCACCTAGGGATGTCTGAACTTGTGCCCACTACTGAAAACACTTTGGATGCCCTTGATAAACCTCATGGAAGAGATATTGATAGGCCTGAATCAGGCAGGGTTCTTTGGTTGCAAGCAACAGAAACCGGCTCTGGCTAATTTAGGAAAAAATGACATGGGCTAGCCCACAGACGAAAAGGAAAGACTGAAGAACCAAACCCCCCATTACCCACAGGGAAACATTCAGAGTCATTAAATATCGTGGAAAATGTCCTTCATTCCTTTCCCTGAGCCAGGCACTGTTCTAGGCCCCAGGAAATCAGTGGGGAACATGATGGATGTGACCCCTGCTTTCCAGACATATATGTCTAGCGTGGATCTGGATCCAGGGCTATGGCTCAACAGTTTCTTTTCCTGCCACTTTCCAACATACAGCCTAAATCCTCCAGCCGTGCACTTCCCTGGTGCGCCAGGCTCGCTAATGTTTCCATAACTTTTATTATGTGACTTTTTCTGTCTGTAATGTCCCCTCCCATATCTTTACTTGGTGGCCTTCTACTCAGTCTTCAAAAATCAAGCAAAATGTCACCACTGTTGGGAGGTCAATAAATGACTTGCACCTTTTCCTTGCTCAGTTCAGAACTATTTGAGACGTAGACAGAGGAATTGGCTGATTGAGATAAAAATGTCATTTTTATTATAATAAAGTCTAGGCTGGAGAACAAGGCTTATGTTTGAGGCCAAATGACTTTGTTAATATTTGGCCTTAGAATTAGGCAGACTTTTTTTTTTTAATATTTAAAATTTTATTTTATCTACTAAAAGTATTACTTAAAAATTATTTAAAATTATTTGTATCTTCTATTTTATCTATTAGTTATTGAAAAACCACTTTTTTACCAATGATAATATTTTAATGAGTACCACGTAATTGAATGTATTTCATTATTTAAAAAATATTTTTTAATAATTTCTGATATAGAAGTTGGAAGTTGTGTTCTCATTTCAGCTCTTTTAGATGTTTTGTTTTGAGGCTGTCATAGCTAAAAAAGATGCTACACAGTGATATGTAGATCTAAGACTATATCAAAACCTAATTTCCTCTTTCAATTATGTACTCCCATTACTTTTGTTGAAATTCAGCTTGTTAATTTCCATCTTCCTTCTTATTAATCAATTTTTCTTGCAAACTATTTGGAAGATGTGGCATTACAATACTTTTAAGAAATGGATAAAAAAAATCCACTGATACTCTTTATCTGGAAGATTTTAAAACTGGTTAACATTTCTTTTTCACTTTCTATGTGTGTATATATAAATTTTATAGGTGGCTTTCATTGGATTTTACAATAAAGTCATATAATTATAGAAAATGCTTTGTCACAATTATAAAATGCTTTTTCACAATTCTCTCTGCATTTACCTGTTCAGTTTTTTTCCAGCTTTATTAAGGTATAATTGCTATATAATAAACTGCATATATTTACAGTTTTGACATTCCTATATACCTGTGGAATCATCAACACAATCAAGGTAATGAACATATCTGTCACTCCTAAAAGTGTCCCATATCCTTTCCTAGTAGGCAGCGACCCTCTCCTCACTCAGCTCCAGGTGATCATTGATGTCCTGTACACTTGAGGTATGAAGGAACAGATCAGAATGTCTGCCAGGTCCATGTGGGCTTGTGCCAAAGAAAAAGAGAGAGAAATGCTGAGCCCTGAATATGCTATTCCTTCCTCCAGTCACGTAAGCCACTGCTTCTCCCTTTAAGGAGGTCCCTCCCTGGGAATGCGTGAAACCTGGGGTAAGGAGTTTCATTCCTCAACCTCGATCCTTGTGATGCTTTGCCCTCATCCTCAGACAGAGTCAGTAGCTCCTCTGGGCTCCCACTTTATCAACACCTCTGTAACAAGATGGAGAAAACATTACTCAGCAGAATTCCTGGAGGACCGGGAAAACATATGTTGAGACTTCTCTCCATCAGGGAGGCAGCTGGGAACAGGGTGTTAGGAAAGTGGGCTTTTAGAGGGTGGTGGATTTTCAGAGATGGAGCCAGAGACAGTTGAAAGGTGCATCTTGTGTGATATCGTCCCACCTCCAGTTACTCTCTGAGAATAAGTGTGACTGGATTTTTACACTTGTGTGAAAATGGTGATGGGCCAGAGACCCAAGAACAGGTTTGATGAGAGGCTGTGCACCAGTGCTGAGAGAGCTCCTGTGAAAGGGCTAAGAGAACCCACAAATTTAGATATCCAAAGATTTTTCCAAGGGCCATTGTGTTAACCGGGTTCCAAGATGGCCCCCATAGATTTTCCTCTCCTGGTATTCACTCTCTCCCACAATGAACAGAGTGAGCTGTGTAGTCTATAGGATATTTTGGTAATGATGGAGAGTAACTTCCGAGGTGAGGTCATAAAAGACAGTGTGGCTTCTGTCTTGCTCTTTCTTGGATCTCTCGCCCTGGAGGAAGCCAGATGCCATGTTGTGAGGACACTCAAGCAGCACTCTGGGGAGGTCCATGTGGGTGGAGAAACTAAAGTCTCCTGAGCAGCTATATGAGTCCATCTTGGAAGTGGATCCTCCAGCCTCAGGCCAACATCTTGACTGCAAGCTCACGGGAGACACTCTGCCACTGACCTTTTCTCATGCTTTGCAAGCTGTCTGGTTACTCAGCTGCATCCCTGATGGATTCTGAGCTCCTCAAGCCCTGAGCCTTGGACTTGGTCATTTAACTCTGTCCTCAACACAGCAGGCAGACTAAAGGCACAAAGAAAGTGTATTGGATGAATGATGGCTGCCCTCTAATCAAATGAATGAATGAATGAGTGAATGACTGAGGGAGATATTCTCAGGGTCCTTTAAGTCAAAAGGCACAGACTTAGACTTCATCTAAGGGTCTTTCTGAAAAACCAGACCTAGGTCTCACAACAGCAACATCCAAGGGAGAGGTTACTTTCACATAGACCAGGAAAGACTGCCAAATGCCCAAAATAACAGGCAGGGGGAAGCAGTCTTCAAGTCTCCCTGCAAGAAGAGATGTCACCTTGGGTAACTGTGGGTGGCAAAGAAGGATCAGAGCAAGGACAACAACTCCCCAGTGAGCACCTCACTCTATAGCTTATGTTTTCCAACAGTCTTGTGAGGCATTCAGAGATGGGATTATAGCTCCACTTTGTTGAAGAATTGAGAATCAGGGAAGGAAAGCATCTCGCCTGAAGTCACACAGGAAGGAAGTATTCCTTGGATTTCACATCAGACAGTTGTTACAAGACTCTGATACCATTCTCAAAACTCTTTTGTATTCCTCCCTGGACTTGGCCCAAGCCTGCACCCACCAAAGACAAGCAGAGGAAAGGAAGTGAAAAGAGTAGTGGCTTTCCTGCTGAGAACACTTTCAGTCTATTTGCAAAGAGATCCTAGCAAACTGGATGTGAAGAGGAGGGTCAAGGTAGGGATGGGCAGTGCTTATGAAAGGCAAGGGAAAGGACTGAAGAAGCTTCTGGACTGCAGAATTCTACTGAAGGACACTTGGGCCCCCACCTCCTCTCAGAAGCCAGCTAGGGATGACCCCCCAAGCCTGAAACTCCCACTCATTTTTGCTGAGCTCATTGGGAATGTTGGGGAGTGATGTTTGGGGGAGCAGAGTAGTGGGAGGGAGAAGGACATTGTCTGTATTTCACCAGTTTACATCCATTTGTGCCCCCATCTCTATACTCCTAATATACCTTATACAGGCCCCTCTTATGGGTCCTATCAATCCACCCCAGCCTAAATTATATGAACTCTTTTCTGGAATATTTGACAAAGAATGAAACATTTCTGCAGTTTCTCAGGAATCATCCTGTAAATGTTAATAATTGAGACAAGTATAAAAGAAGAGAACATTAAAGGTAAGTATTTACAAATACTCTGCCTGCTTTCTTTACCCTGTACCCAGGAGTGTAACAGAAGCTGAGAGCCGGCCAGACTGTTTTCCAGGAGAACGAATGGGAGCAGGGAAGGGGCAGGAGAGAAATCAGTCGAGGTTGGGGTGGGAAGAGATGGAGGCAATCAAAAGAGCTGTCACCCGGAGGAGTGGAACTCTGGGGACAGAATCTTGTAATGAGGATTTTCATGAAATAATGTATGTTTTGCAATATAATTCTCCTCTTGTTTTCAAGGGCATTTAGTAAAGACTTATACTGCTTTTCAATGCTTTTTTAGAGTCCCATTTGTGTTTCTCTTGGATGCATGACTGACCTAATTTTGTCCTTAAAGTGACAAGATACATTCCAGTTAAGTAACAATAATTTTAATGCTACTACTACTACGAATAGCAACTACTCTTTCTTGAGTGCCTATAATATGCCAGGTCCAGACACTTTTTTAATCGCCTTCATTGCATCTAATTTTTTCTAATTAACTGCAAGTAATTTCATGTGATTGTTGATTCATAGACTATTGCAGTTACAGTCTATTCCTGGAGTCGTTAACTCATTTGTCTACAGGGATCAGGCTCTAATGAAGTGGGCTGCGCTTAACAGTATAACACTGACATTGACCATGGGATCAGGGGATACAAGGGAGGAACAGACTGGTCAATGGAGAGTCGCTGCCCCAGGGAGGCGGCTGCTGCTTCGTCACAGCCAATTTTTGCACTGAGGAAACGTGGCCTCGTTGTTACCGGATCCTGTGTAATTTTCCGCCAAGAAGTCAGAAATGCGTTTTCATATATACCTAATTTCTAAATTTTCTGTTCTCTTTGAAAAAATTTAAATATAAATCTTTAGGGTGACAGTTTGTGGCCTCTGTCTATTAAAATGGGCAAAGAAGAAAAGATAAAATTAATGTTGTTTGGTCAGAAAAGCTTAAGCCACTTGGCTCTTGAGGAAAAAAAAAGGAGACCAGACCAGGACAGGGTTTGCTGCAAGGCTTCTGTGGAAATCTGGTTTCTTTCTTACTCAGTTTTCACACTTTTAGGTCTGTAGTTCACTAACTCCACTGCTGGATTTCCCAAAAGGAATTTGGGCACTGGATGGGGATGACACAGTGAAATCATAAAGAGAAGTGCTCAGATTTAAAAGATAGGCTGTGCTCCGGCTAAGTGAGACAACCAGCTCTGTTCTGGGCTTCCCCACATTTCCCGCTATAGCGATTTCTGGGACTGGTTCCCACTGGGTGTCCAGAGGAGAAATCCACTTCTTAGGATCCTTCCACCTGCACGGTGCACTCTTGTTGAGTTCTGTGTTCTAAGGCCAGAGGGAGGGTTGGGGTGGAGGAAGGGAAGGAGAGTTAGGGGAGAGTGGGATGTTTATATTCTCAGACTCAAATAACGTCAAGTAGGGATGGACCTTAGGTAGCATTCTAGTCCAATTTTTTTTTTAATGTGAAAATTTGTTGTACATTGTTGTTTGTCAGTCACCATATAAATGCATCCCTCTACCCCTTGTGCCCACCCCCCACCCCCCTTGCCCTGGTAACCACCAAACAGTTCTATCTGTCCGTGTGTTGGTTTATCTTCCACATATGAGTGAAATCATGCAGTGTTTGTCTTTCTCTTTCTGGCTTATTTCGCTTAACATAATACCCTCCAGGTCCATCCACATTGTTGTAAATGAGACGATTTTGTCTCTTTTTACGGCTGAATAGTGTTCCATAGTATATATATATGCCACATATTCTTATCCAATCATCAGTTGAGGCACAGTTGGGTTGCTTCCATGTCTTGGCTATAGTGAATAATGCTGCAATGAACATAGGGGTGCATAAGCCTCTTTGGATTGTTGATTTCAGGTTCATTGGGTGGATACCCAGTAGTGGGATAGCTGGATCATAAGGTATTTCTATTTTTAATTTTTTGAGGAATCTCCATACTGTTTTCCATAGAGGCTGCACCAGTTTGCATTCCCACCAGCAGTGGATAAGGGTTCCCATTTCTCCACAGCCTCTCCAGCATTTGTTATTTTTTGTCTTGGTGATTATAGCCATTCTAATGGGTGTAAGGTGATATCTTAGTGTGGTTTTGATTTGCATTTCCCTGATAATTAATGATGTTGAGCATGTTTTCTTGTGCCTATTGGCCATCTGTATATCTTCTTTGGAGAAGTGTTTGTTCATTTCCTCTGCCCATTTTTTGTTCAGGTTGTTTGTTTTTTTGCTGTTCAGTTGCATGAGTTCTTTATGTATTATGGAGTTTAATCCCCTTGTCAGATATATGGTTTGCAAATATTTTTACCCAGCCGGTGGGTTGCCTGTTCATTTTCATCCTGGTTTCATTTGCCTTCTAGAAGCTCTTTAATCTGATGAAGTCCCACTTGTTTATTTTTACTTTTGTTTCCCTTGTCTGAGTAGACATGGAATTCGAACAGATCCCTTTATGGCCAATGACAAATAGTGTACTATCTATATTTTCCTCCAGGAGTTTTATAGTTTCAGGTCTCACCTTCAGGCCTTTGATCCATTTTGAGTTAATTTTTGTGAATGGCGAAAGAAGATGGTCTACTTTCATTCTTTTGCAAGTGGCTGTCCAGTCTTCCCAGCACCATTTATTGCAGAGACTTTCCTCTCTCCATTGTATGTTCTTGGCTCCTTTGTTGAAGATTAGCTGCCCGTAGATGTGAGGTTTTATTTCTGGGCTTTCAATTCTGTTCCATTGACCTGTGTGTCTGTTTTTGTACCAGTACCATGCTGTTTTAATTACTATCGCTTTGCAGTATGTTTTGAAGTCAGGGACTGTGATGCCTCCAGCTTTGTTCTTTTTTCTCAGGATTGCTTTAGATATTTGAGGTCTTTGCTTGCCCCACATGAATTTTAGTATTCTTTGTTCTATGTCTGTGAAGAATGTCCTTGGGATTCTGATTGGGATTGCATTGAATCTATAGATTGCTTTAGGTAGTATGGACATTTTAACTACATTTATTCTTCCAATCCATGTGCATGGAATATTTTTCCATTTCTTTATGTCATCATTGATTTCACTCAATAATGTCTTATAGTTTTCTTTGTACAGGTCTTTCACTTCCTTGGTTAAATTTACTCCTGGATATTTTATTCTTTTTATTGCAATTGTAAATGGAATTGTCTTTTTGAGTTCTCTTTCTGTTAGTTCATTGTTGGTATATAAAAATGCAACTGATTTCTGTAAGTTGATTTTGTACCCTGCAACTTTGCTGTAGTTGTTGATTATTTCTGATAGTTTTCCAATGGATTCTTTAGGGTTTTCTATATATAAGATCATGTCATCTGCAAACAGTGAGTTTCACTTCTTCGTTGCTTATTTGTATTCCTTTTATTCCTTTTTCTTGCCTAATTGCTCTGGCCAGAACCTCCAGTACTGTGTTGAATAAGAGTGGTGAGAGTGGGCACCCCTGTCTTATTCCTGTTTTCAGAGGGATGGCTTTCAGTTTTTCCCCATTGAGTATGATGTTGGCTGTGGGTTTGTCATACATAGCCTTTATTATGTTAAGGTACTTTCCTTCTATACCCATTTTGTTGAGAGTTTTTATCATAAACAGATGTTGGCTCTTGTCAAATGCCTTTTCTGGGTCTATTGAGATGATCATATGGTTTTTATTCCTCATTTTGTTAATGTGGTGTATCACATTGATTGATTTGTGGATGCTGAACCATCCCTCTGTCCCTGGTATAAATCTCACTTGATCATGATGTATGATCTTTTTAATGTATTGCTGTATTCGGTTTGCCAATGTTTTGTTGAGGATTTTTGCATCTATGTTCATCAGGGATATTGGTCTGTAGTTTTCCTTCTTAGTATTGTCTTTGTCTGGTTTTGGTATCAGGGTGATGTTGGCCTCATAGAATGTGTTGGGACGTGTTCCATTTTCCTCTATTTTTTGGAATAGTTTGAGAAGGTTAGGTATTAAATCTTTGAATCTTTGGTAAAATTCTCCAGAGAAGCCATCTGGTTCTGGACTTTTATTTTTTGGGAGGCTTTTGATTACTGTTTCAATCTCTTTACTTTTGATTGGTCTATCCAGGTTCTCTATTTCTTCTTGATTCAGTTTTGGGAGGTTGCATGAGTCTAAGAATTTATCCATTTCTTCTAGGTTATCCAATTTGTTGGCATATAGTTTTTCATAGTATTCTCTTATAATCTTTTGTATTTCTGTGGTATCTGTTGTAATTTCTCCTCTTTTTATTTCTAATTTTATTTAATTGAGCCTTCTCTCTTTTTATCTTGGTGAGTCTGGCTGAGAGTTTGTCAATTTTGTTTATCTTCTCAGAGAACCAGCTCTTTGTTTTATTGATCCTTTCTGCTGTTTTTATTTCAATTTCATTTATTTCTGCTCTGATTTTTATTATTTCCCTCCTTCTGCTGACTTTGGGCTTTGTTTGTTCTTCTTTTTCTAATTCTGTTAGGCATAGTTTGAGGTTGCTTATTTGGGCTTTTTCTTGTTTGTTGAGGTGGGCCCGTATTGCTATGAGTTTCCCTCTCAGGATCACTTTTGCTGCATCCCATATGAGTTGGTACTGCGTATTTTTGTTTTCATTTGCCTCCAGCTATGCTTTGATTTCTCCTTTAATTTCATCAATGATCCATTGGTGGTTTAGTAGCATGTTGTTGAGTCTCCATAGCTTTGTCACTCTCCCAATTTTTTTCTTGTAGTTGATTTCTAGCTTCACAGCATTATGGTTGGAAAAGATGCTTGTTATGATTTCAATCTTGTTAAATTTATATAAGCATGTCTTGTTTCCCAACATATGGTCTATTCTTGAGAATGTTCCATGTGTACTTGAGAAGAATGTGTAATCTGCTGTGTTTGGATGGAGTGTTCTATATATATCTATTAAGTCGATCTCATCAAGTTTTTCGTTTAAGTTCATTATTTCCTTATTGATTTTCTGTCTGGATGATCTAGCCATTGATGAAAGTGGGGTGTTAAGATCGCCTACTATTATTGTGTTGTTGTTAATATCTCCTTGTAAGTTTGTTAATAGTTGCTTTATGTACCTTGGTGCTCCTGTATTGGGTACACATATATTTAAAAGTGATATGTCTTCTTGGTGGCGTGTCCCTTTTATCATTATATATTGCCCCTCTTTGTCTCTCATTACCTGTTTTATCTTGAAGTCTACTTTGTCTGGTATAAGTATGGCAACACCTGCTTTCTTTTGTTTGCCAATGGCTTGGAGTGTTGTCTTCCATCCTTTCACTCTGAGCCTGTGTTTGTCTTTAGAGCAGAGATGTGTTTCCTGAGGCAGCATATTCTTGGGTCTTGTTTTTTAATCCATCCCACTACTCTGTGTCTTTTGATTGGAGAGTTCAGTCCATTTACATTTAGGGTAATTATTGATATATGAGGGCTTATTGTTGCTATTTTATCACTCTATTTCCGGTTCTTTTGCATTTCTTTTGTTTCTCGTCTTATGTGTTTCAGACTACCAATTTGGTTTGGTAGTTCTGTAAGGAGGTTCTCTTGGTTTACTCTGCCTTTATCATGTGTGATTCTGTTCTGATTGTTTGGTTAGTGTTTACTATGAGGTTTGTATAAAAAATCTCATGGATCTGATAGTCCATTTTCTGATGACATCTTATTACCTTAGACTAACTCGATTCAATCCCTTTCATCTTCCACTTCTAAGTTATTGTCACATCCTATTCCTTCTTGTGTTGTGAGTTTGTGTTTAACACGATGAGCTTATATTATTTTTTGGTGCTTACCTTCTCTTGATCTTTGGTTTTATAATTAAGTGTTTGCTAATCTATTCTGATAGAGAGCTGCAATTTTTCCCGTTTTGTTGACCTATTTTCCTCCTTGTTCAAAACTTTGAATCCCCCTTCTCTTTTTTTTCTCAGGCATGAGGGTCTTCTTGAGAACTTCTTCTAGTGGGGGTCTCGTGGCGATGAACTCCCTTAGCTTTTGTTTATCTTGGATAGTTATTATTTCTCCATCATATCTGAAGGATATTTTTGCTGGATAGAGTATTCTTAGCTGAAAGTTTTTGTCCTCCAGAGTTTTGAATATATCATTCCAGTCTCTCCTAGCCTGTAAACTTTCTGTCAAGAAATCGGCTGAGAGCCTGATAGGAAATCCTTTGTACGTTGTTTTTTCTCTCTAGCTGCCCTTAATATTTTTTCTTTGATGTTGACTTTTGCTAGCTTTACTACTATATGCCTTGGAGAGGGTCTTTTCATGTTGATATATTTAGGAGATCTATTGATTTCATTCACTGGTATTTCCAGCTCCTTCCCCAGGTTTGGGAAGTTCTCAGCTATTATTTCTTTGAACAAGTTCTCTGCTCCTTTTTCCCTCTCTTCTCCCTCTGGAGTACCCATAATCCTTATGTTGGATTTCCTAATTGAGTTGCATATTTCTGGGAGAGTTTCTTCATTTCTTTTTAGTCTTAGTTCTCTTTCCTCCTCCATCTGGAGCATTTCTGCATAGCTGTCCTCAATATTGTTAATTCTTTCCTCCATATTGTCAGCCCTGATACTTAAGGCTTCCAGATTTGTCTTTATCTCCTCTACTGTGTTTTTCATCTCTAAGATTTCTGATTGGTTTTTCTTTATAGTTTCAATCTCTTTTGTGAAGAAACTCCTGATTTCACTGAATTGTCTGTCTGTGTTTTCTAGTATTTCATTAAACATTTTTATGATGGCTATTTTGAATTCTCTGTTATTAAGGTTATACACTTCTGTGCTTTCTGGGTTGACTTTTGGGCACTTTTCATTTTCCTTTTGGTCTGGAGATTTAACATAGTTTTGTATAGTGCCTGTCAGCGTTGGCTTATTTTTCCTCATAGTGAAAATATATGGTTGCAGTTTCCTTTTGCTGCCTAGCTGGTGGTTAAGGGATGTGAATTCTGGCTCACCTTGATCCGCGCATGCTCTGTCGGCCCCTGGCTGAGCTGAGGCATGGCTGAGCAGAGGCTGCTGGGGGTGAAGTGTGGGAACAGCTGGAGCTAGAACGTGGGAACAGCTGGGACTGGAGCACAGCTAGGCGGAAGCAGCTGGGCCTTGGGTGCTGGTGGGTTGAAGCAGCTGCAGCTGAAGCATGCCTGGGCTGAAGAAGCTGGAACTGGAATGTGGCTGGGCCAAAGTTGCTGGTGCCGAGTAAGCTGAAGCCTGAGCACAGCCAAGCCAAAACCTCTGGAGCCAGGGGTGGGGGTGGGGGGATGTGGGGAGGAGGTTGAGCTGAAGGAGCTGGGGGCAGGGCACAGTCGAGCTGATGCAGCCGGGGCCCAGGCACAGTCTAGCCAAAGGAGCTGGGGCCGTGGTGCGGTGGAGCTGGGGCAGCTGGGGCCGTGTTGCGATCTAGCTGGGGCAGCTGGGTCTGTGGCATGGTGGGTCCTAAGCTGCCACCACCTCTGCTGTGGGGCCGCGGGCACGCCGTTCGGCTGTTGGGGCCCAGGCGCCTTGGGGCAGCTGCCTCTGGGGGTGGGATGTGGTTGCCCTGCTGCTGCTGGTGGGGCCTGGGTGTCTGGGGGCTGCTGCCTCTGGGGGCAGGGCGTAGGCACTGGTGGGGTCCAGGCATCTGGGGACCACTGCCTTTGGGGGCGGGGCCGGGCTGAAGCGCCTGTGCTGAAGCAACCGGTGGGTGGGGCGGGTGGGGGAGGGGTGCTTACTTTTGCCTCCCTCATCTCAGAAGTCTCTCCCCTTGTTGTCCCTCTCTGATCTCCTGAGGGCCTGGCTTGTGGAAAGTACCCTCAAGGCAGTTTCGCTTCCTCTGTAGGGGAATTCCCCATGGGCTGTGAGGGGTCTTGGGGAATGCCGGTTTTCCCTCGGAGAGCCTCGCCTCCCCGCCTCTCTGAGCCGCGTGGTCTCAATCTCAGGGTCACAGTCCTTGGGGAAGGATGGGAGCTCTTCTTACATCCTTCCACTTGCTCTGGAGATTCCAGCACTTCAGTCCTCAGGTGTATGGCTGCCTGGGTGCCTCAGACGTCCCCTGTGTTGTGTGTATGGCTTCTGCTGGAATATGAATGTCGTTTTTATTGTGCCTTAGAGGGGGAGAATTCAATGGGGGAAGCTCACTCCACCATGATGCCGATGTCACCTAGTCCAATTTTTAAAACTCCTTTCTTTCTCTACATTAAAAAGTTAAGATATACTGTGCTAATAGATTGCTATAAATAGAAAGTAGACATTCCTTCCTCTCCTGCCTTCATTTGCAGATGGACAGACAAGCTCACAGAGGGAAGTGACTATGCAGTGTCATCTAGTTAGAGTGCAGGGAAGTTTTCATGGAGAAAGACACTGAGACAGAGCAGGACTGTTTCCCATAGAAAGGCAGGAGGCTGCAATGTTGAGGAGAATCTTTATTCAATTATCTCTTTTTATATCTGAGAAGAGACTGGAAAGTAAAACAAAAAGACTAGGGCTGTCTTTTTAAAAAAATATTGAGATCCAGCTATTCCACTGCTGGGTATTTTTCCAAAGAACTTGAAAACACCAAAGCGTAAAGATACATGCACCCCTGTGTTCATTGCAGCGTTATTCACAATAGCCAAGACTTGGAAGCAACCTAAGTGCCCATCAAGGGACGAATGGATAAAGAAGATGTGGTATATATACACAGTGGAATACTACTCTGCCATAAGAAACGATGAAATCCAGCCATTTGTGACAACATGGATGGACATTGAGGGTATTATGCAAAGTGAAATAAGTCAGAGGGAGAAGGTCAAATACCGTATGATTTCCTTCATTAAGTAGTAGATAATAACAACAATAAACAAACACATAGAGACAGAGATTGGATTGGCGGTTACCAGAGGGGAAGCGGGGAGGGAGGAGGGCAAAAGGGATAATTCGGCACACGTGTGTGGTGATGGAGTTGTAATTAGTCTTTTGGTGGTGAACGTGATGTAATCTATGCAGAAATAGAAGTATAATGATGTACACCTGAAATTTATACAATGCTATAAACCAATGTTACTGCAATAAACAAAAAATTTAAAAAATGTAAAAAAAAATAAAATAAAATATATTGAGTGCTTATTAAGGTAACTCAGAGCACCTTATTAAGGTGCTCAGAGCTTTGTATACTTTTTCACTTAAACCTTACCACCCCCATGGGAGGGAGGTATAGTTATTCTCACATTAGAAATGAGGAAACTGGGGAACCAGAGGGCTACTTCACTTGCCCGATGTCACACTGCTAGAAAAGTGGAGTCACCAGAATCCAGGTCTCTCTGACTCTCAACTTTCAATCTCATATGTCACCTGTGTAAATTAAAAACAGGTGCCTCTGCCTCTGGGCACATGAATCCCTGCACCGGAGCTCCTGGACATAGGGGACATTCTGCTGTGCATTGGCTGTGCATTCTGCTCCAAGCTCATGGCCCTCAACCACTATGCAATATAGTATAGCAAAAGAATGATGATATTTTCGTTATAAGTGTGTACTAATTCTGCAAATTGTCTCTTTCCATTTTATTCTGAAGTGAGAGAATGGGGAATAGAGACATAGTACCTGCTGAGATACTGTGAGACGCAGATACAAGAAAAGGGAAGAGTCATGCTGCTCAGACACAATGGCACCGTATCTTGGTCAGCAATGATCTGGGTTCGGGGCTATCTTCCACCATAAGCCAGCTGTGTGACTTGGGTCTTGGTTTTCTCATCTGTAGAGTGGTACAAAGAAGGGATGGGACCAAATGAATTCTGAGGTTCCTTCCAGCCCTGAGGTCTGTGGTTCCAAGAATGGACAGAGGTACCCAGTGGGGAGATGTTTTAAAATCCACCAGAAACCTAACAAGCAAAAGAGAAGAGACTCTTATGAAGAGTAGAAGACAGGCAGACTACAGAGATCATCTAGTCCGGTATCGGAAACATTGAAAAGTGGTATCTAGGTTCTGCTGAAATGAGGCTTTTCCCCCTTGAGATGGCATTGTTGGCCAGTTCTGATGGCTAGAATTCCTTGTAGTGATTCAAGGTTGCTTTCTTAGTCGTGGCTGTGCCATGGGGACCACACAGCCCGTTCCAAATACACTTCCTCAAGATAGGTCTTCAAATATTGGAAAATAGTGAGTATGTCTCCCCAGAGTTCTCTCTTCTCCAGGCTAAATGTCCTCTGGACTGCCTTCCATCCCTCAAAGGGCATGGCTTCACATCCCTTGACCCAGGTGCATTCATTCAATAAACGTTAATCAAGCACATCACGTGTGCCAGGTTCTGTGGGAGTAACTGGGAATGCAGAAGGTGAATAAACACAGTCCCAGCACTCGAGGGGCTTATCATCTAATGGGAATGACAGACAAACAGAGAAGCTCATTGCACCAACCCTAGTAGAAGGTATGTAAATACAGTGGGAGTCCAAGAGGAGACAGTCAGTTCCACCCACGAGGTCAGGAAGGCTTCGTGGAGGAGGTGAGGCTTCTGTCTCTTGTAGATCACGCAGATTATCTTCCTCTTCATCTGAGGACTTTACCTCCTTCTGCCTTTCCTTGGCATTTCTCTAACACACCCTCTTGGATTGTTATGTTTCCAGAAAATTTTTAAAAATATATTCATCTGCCACCTTAGGAATGTTTTCTTAAGAAGAAAATCTAGCAGCTTGTGACAAGAATGACTATTTCAGCCCATAAAGTCTGAAGCAAATTCACCAGCTCCCATTCTTCTTACAGTCCCTCCAACCTGGCCTCCTCTCTCTCATCATTCTGCTCTTTTTCTTCCTCTCTCTTTCAGTCTTTCTCTCACTCTCCTTTAAAGGCATTTTTACATCCTCATAGTTATTCCTCACAACACAGCTTTTTTAATAAACTCAAAGGGGTTAAGTGACTCGGCAGAGGGCACCAGCTGGGAAGTGGCGGAAGCAGGATTTGAACCTAGCTCTTCTGACAAATATTCACGTTCAGTTACAGAAGAGGTCACAGCGTGTCTACCTGACCCTTTGCAAATCCAAGAGTGCATATTTGAAAACAGAATCATCTCTGTGACACGCCAAAACTCAGGCCCAACTCTCCCGTCTAGTTGCCCACTATCCTTCCCAAATAAAATATCCTCTCCTAACTGCTTTTAACCTGTTTCTGCTACATGTACATATATCCAGCTATTCAATCATCACTTTCACATTAAAGAGTTGTCTTCTCATAATGTCCTGAGTAGGTGGATTGGTCGAAGTCCTTTATCTTATCTTGGAGTGATACGGTATGATATAATATAAAAGATTTTCTTAAACTTTACTAATTTGCATACCACTTTCATGATTTTTACCACATTTTTGTACCAGTTACACTACTTTTTAAAAACATTTTAGTCTTAATTCATTCACCTTTTTGACTTAAATTTTAAGGAAACTTTAGATCACTATATAATATCCTTATCCATAAAATCAAAGTTTGATGTGCTTTTTATGTTTCCTAAACACTAAAATAAGTGCATAATTATCAGTACCTTTAACGTTTGTCCTGCACTACTTAAAATAATCTCAGGAGCATGTCAGTGAAGCCAGGGCTGCTGCATGCAAAACTCGAAGGGCGCCATCCGCATCATGGTCATGTCAAAGCTGCTCAGGGCACAGCCTGTGGTTGTACACGTTAGCCCTGAGTAAACCTGGGGAACTCTAAGAAATAGTGGAAAATAGGAGTACTTAGTGGGAGCCTGTAAACCTGTGCCCTAGCCCTGGCACTGCCACTGATTTGCTGTGTAACCGCAGGCAGATCCTTCCACCTCTCTGGACCCCAGCTTACAGATCTGAAAAATGAGGGGGTTGGATTGGAAGAGCTATCACAGCCACTTTCAGTTGTTATAATCCTTCTTTTGAGTAACTCTAGTCATTTTGGACATCATTCTGAGCCATTCCTTAGCTTTTAATCCCACAAGAAAGCCTTGCTATCATTGTAATTCAGCCAGATACAGTGGGTACTTACAGACCGAGGAAAAGAATTTTCTTTGCCCCTGTGCTCGGGAGATAAGATCAGGCAAGTCTTCCAAGATGGGGTTCATGTTGGGCAAGAGGGCAGCTCCAGGCAAAATTGTGGGTTTCATGTTATTATACAAAGTCACATGTTATCACTACAGTTATAAATATTGCTATTTGTGAACTTTTTTTCCCTCTTGACTAAACAGTAAACTCTTTGAAGGCAGGGGCTGAAATCCTCACAGTGCCTTAATGCTGTGGGATCTCAGTAAATGTTTGAAAATGAGAAGGGGAAGGAGAGGAAGCAGAAAGGAGAAAAGGGAAGAAAAGAAGGGAAAGGAAGGAGAGGGGACCGGGGGCTTACACTTTTATTACTTAGAATAAGCTAAATCATTTTGGTTCATTACAGGAGTGACACTAGATGTGAAGGGGGAATATTTCACTATTTCTGCTCACTGTCTTAATTTTCAAGAATACATTATTTCATATAGTAGAAATGGCATGTAGGGTGTTTTTCTAATCCTTTCACCACAGTTAAGACTATTTTGAGATTCCTCTCACGTATCTTTGATCGATTACCCTATTTAAATGATTTACATGCAATGCTAATTATTATATATTTCCATTGATTTATTCATTTATTTCAAAATTACTTTTGAGTCCCTGCTATGTGTCAGGAACCATGCTAGATATTGCTGAAAATGTAATGATGAATAAGATATAGTTCATGACTTCAAATTTTTATAGGCTATTATGGGAGACAGACAGGTAAATTAGAATAGACCCTTGACATTTGTGAATTACTATTCATTGTTTCAGCTATTCAATTCACAAACAGCCTCAAAGATCCATGACATGAATTTAATTGTAATGAGAATAGTTATACTGATATTGTGGGCTATTGACAGCATTAACTGAGATAGTGCATTTTTAAACACCTGGCGTGAATTTGAATCAAGAGCACTGTAAGAATCTCATACAGGAGGGGCTCACTTGGCTAGCCCAGCCAAACATAGGTGAGCAACTGGGATGGGTTTAAGGAGGAGGGAAATATGGGTAGAATATCCCATTCTCCAAATTTGGGGGAGGGAAAACATTTCTTGTAACCAATAAGAATACAGTAGACCATGAAAAAATACATGAAATCAGCTGTACGAATTGTAAAACATAAGTCACAGTCCAAGTTCTTGAGTGACACTATTTAAAAAAATCACAAACTATTTACCAAGATTGAAGAGAAGAAGCGTGAGCACACTGGTGTAAATCCAGCAAAGATCACTCCCCCTGCTGTCTCCACCTGGATGACATCCTTTTTCCCTGTCTGCACAAATGTAGTTGTTCATATCAATACCTGCACAGCTTTGCATCTCTTAGAACACAAATTTATGACTCATTTTTTAACTGTCAATCTTTATTAACTCTGATGACATTATTTGAAATTGTCAAAAGAAAACTTCTTTCTTTTTTCATTTTTGCTCCCTGGCCTCCCTACAGTGGCCATGTTCTGAGCAGCCTCTGTGTTCTATCCATTTGTCTCTCTCTTTCAGCTCTTACTGGTTTCTCCCGCCATTGCCTCTTTCTTGCCTCCTCAGAATTGTTTGGTGAGGTTAGTCAGGTGGAGTTAGCGTCTCGGAGATTGGAGAAAACAATGGTGTCCTAGTGTGTCTGAAGCTTCAGGACCTTAGACAGCAACATGCATGCCGGCCCTCCCGCATTTAAACACTCTCATCATGCTATGCCTATGCAGCCAATAACGAACAGTAATCCTAACTGTGTGTGTGTCAGGGACCTGATATAAGACTCAATATGATAAGTGTTATCCTAGCAGAATAAACAAAGTGCTGTAGGAGAACCAAGGAGGGAGAGATTGAATCTTCCTAAAGAACCTGGGACAGTTTCATGTAGAAGGTGACATGATACTGCGACCTCAGAGAATAATAGTCATAGTATCCAGCTGTTTGAGCTAAAAGCGATCTCAGTTGTCATTTTATACAATTTTAGTGTGAAAAAAGTTTTGCTTAGTGTATCAAGATTAGGATTGGCTGCATATAACAGAAAACCTAAGGAAATAACTTAAAAAACAAGGTAGAGGTTTGTTTCTGTCATGTAAAAGAAGCCCAGAGACAGTCAATATAGAACTCATATGGAGACTTCACAGTCATTAGAGACCCAAGATCCCTATGTCTTTCTCCTCCACTATCTTTAGTGGATTCAATTTGAAGGGCAACTCATGGTCCAAGATGGCAGCTCAAACTTCAGCCTTTACATCTATATTCTAGACAGAAATAAGGAGAGGGCAATAATGGTACCTCTATTACCTAAGTCAGCCTCTTTTAAGGAGATGTCCTGGAAGTCCCACCCTATAACTTCCATTCACATGTCACTGGTCATTTCTAGCTCCAAGAGAGGTCGGACAATGAAATATTTCAGCTGAACACATTACAGCCCGTAACAAAATCAGAATTTTGTCAGTAAAGAAGAAGAGGAGAACAAATAGATAGACAACCTGCAGTCTCTGCCACACTTAATAAGCTCTGTATGGGACCTTGTGGGTCATGCTCTCTGTACCCAGAGCCTAGCACAGCGAAGGAAAGCTTGCATGAATAAACTGCATTTTAGGAAAATTGTGAGGTCTCTGATTCCCCATGAAGGAGTCTTCACGTTGAACTCTATTTCCAGAATTTCCACTCACTGGTCCTTGTTCCCCTCTGAAGTCACTTGCAGCAAGTCTGCTTTTTTCTTACATGGCAAAACCTTCAGATATCTGGAGAAAGATATCTTCTCATGTCCTGTCTTGTTCCCCCCGATCTTTGCTTCTCCAGGGCCATGACCTCCATCCTCTCAACCATTTCTCATAAGACACGACTCCTGGATTCTCTCTTTCAATTTGGTTTTATGGCAGAAGTTTCGTCCCAGCCTGAAGGCAGGAATGAATGAATCCATTTCAACCATGGGCAGGGCCTAATTTCAGGTCTGGGCTCCAAACTGACAAAAATAAGACCTTATAAATTATTTTATTAAATTCTCCTACAATTCAACCTCTTAAAAGTACAGTAGTGCCCCCTTATCCATGGGGGTTACCTTCCAAGTTCCCCAGTGGATGCTTGAAACCACGGATAGTGCTGAACCCTATGTATACTATGTTTTTCCTATACACACATACCTATGATAAAGTTTAATTTATAAATTAGGCACAGTAAGAGATTAACAACAATAATTAATAATACAATAGAACAATTATAACAATATACTGAAATAAAAGTTACCATAGATCTTAGCAACCTCAGCATAAGATTTTTTCCGTTCCTTATTAAGTCGAGAACTTTCAACTTGTCACTTAAAGGAAGCACTTTACGGCTTCTCTTTGGCATATCCGAATTGCCAGCACCACTACTCTTGTGCTGTGGGGCCATTATTAAGTAAAATAAGGGTGACTTGAACACAAGCACTGCGATACTGAGACAGTTGATCTGATAACTGAGACAGCTACTAAGTGACTGATGGGCCTGTAGCGTATGCAGCGTGGATACTCTGGACAAAGGGATGATTCACATCCTGGGCGGGATGGAGCACGATGGTGCAGGATTTCATTATAGTGCCACAATTTAAAACAAATTATTTGATTCTGGAATTTTCCATTTAATATTTTCTGACTGTGGTTGACCGTGGGTGACTGAAACCATAGAAAGCGAAACTGCAGACAAGCGGGGACTACTGGACATGAGGAAAACAGAGAGACACGTGAAAAGGAAAACATCCCCAAAGCTGCCACTTGGTATTCACAAAATATTACCTCCCCTGTGTTTTATATTGGTAGCTCCTGGCAGAGTGGAAGTTTGCCTTTTGGTTGAAGTCCCAGGCTCTGCTTCTCTGCTTGTCTGCTTCCCTTGGGAGTTGGACATCCAGGTCCTGTGACCCTAGTTCTCTTCTCCTCAAAACCTTGGGTCTCTCTGATTGAACACTATTCATACACCTGTACCATGGGGCTCGCACTCTCTACCCTGCAGAGCCAGTTGGGAGCTTTTCCAGAAGATGCAGCCTCCAGCCCAAGGCCTCAAATTTGCCTGATCTCCCATTAAGCACCCCACTCACCCTTGGGTCCAGCCTATCTTTCTGCATCTGGATTCCCCGAATAAATCTGCCTTCACATATTTTATGAATATATACACCCACTCACGGAACCACCACATAGATCAAGATATGGAATATCTATAGCTCCCTAGAAGGTTCCTCTGTACCTCCTTCTAGTCAAGACACGCCCCTCAACAACAGCCACTGTTCTGGTTAGTTTTGCCTGTTTTTGAACTTCAGATAGGTGGAATTATCCTGTATATGCTCTTTTGTGTCTGGCTTCTTCCCTTCACCATCATGTCAGAGAGATTCATCTGTATTTGTGTAGCAATATTTTGTTCTTTTCCGTTGCTGTGTCCATTGTGGTGAAGGATTCCAACATCATTTCAGTTTGAGTCAATGTGTGGCCAAGATTGAGAACCACGGCTCTAGAGTCAGAAAAAGCAGGGTTGAGGCGCCGGCCCCGTGGCTTAGTGGTTAAGTGTGCGCGCTCTGCTACTGGTGGCCCTGGTTCGGATCCCGGGCGCGCACCAACGCACTGCTTGCCTGGCCATGCTGAGGCAGCGTCCCACATACACCAACTAGAAGGATGTGCAACTATGACACACAACTATCTACTGGGGCTTTGGGGAAAAAAAGGAGGAGGATTGGCCATAGATGTTAGCTCAGGGCCGGTCTTCCTCAGCAAAAAGAGGAGGATTGGCATGGATGTTAGCTCAGGGCTGATCTTCCTCACAAAAAATAAATAAATATAAAAAGAAAAAAACCAAGAAAAAGCAGGGTTGAAATCCTATCTTCAGAACAACTTGACTTGAATTTGTCCCTGAAATGTCCACCATCAGATGGTGTTTGGGCTCAACTAGTCATCTGGCCTCACTCAGTTACCATAGGCCTCACTTGGCATCAGATTAATTCACAAGCGTCCCAGATAAGAAACAGCATGCCAGCAGGACAGCATCTGGTCCTTCTCTTCAGCAAGAGTTCTTGTAATGATTCAGTGATGAGTCTTCTTTGGCCCCCCAGGTGACAGCTCAGGTACAAGGAGACAAGATCACATGAGTGAATGTGGTGACAACCTTAGTTTAGAAATGCCCTGTCCCAAATAGGAGTCAATACCCTGCATCCCCTAGGCATAGCTTTCAGGTTCCCTGTGAGAGATGAGCCTACTTACAAGAGTCACTGTGCTTAGCGAGGCCCAAAGCCATGGCTTCTCACCAGGTACTTACATATCCTGGCCCAGGGGCACTTTACCAATCAGTGGTTATTTTTACCATAAGCAATGCTGCCTAATACCTAGCTGACATAGCACCTTTATGTTAGACTTCCAGGGGGACAGAGCTGTAAAGTTAACCAAATTTGTCCTAAGAGAAGGAGAAAGGAAAACTCTATTCATACTCCCTTCAGCTGACACGCTGACATTCATAGAGTAGTTAGCTAACAAGATTAGGTCTGGATGCGTCCATGTTCCTTGAGTGAAAAACAATATTTGGCACATCAAGATGCATAGTAATAAATGCTTTTCAATGAGCAAATTAATGACAAATAGCAACATTATAGGGTTACATTCATCTAAAACAAAACTACTTGACTACTCTGTTACCTTGAGCAAGTCTTAATTTCTCTAAATCCCTGCTCCCTCTTTTGTAAAATGGGAATAATGATAGTTCCCATCTCATTGGGATTGTTGTAAGGATTAAATGAGATAATGTATGTAAAAGATATTACGAAGAGCTACACTTAAACTTTATTATTATAGATGGAGGGAGGAGGCCTAGACAGAGAAAGGGATTTGCACCAGGTCACATATGGTGGCAGAACTGTCCAGGTCTCCTGACTCCCAGCCCAGTGGCTGTCCTCAATACCATGTGGCCTCTTTACACAAGTTGTCTTACCCAGTTAATGTTTAGGAAATCAGAAATCTAGACCAACCAGGGTTTTCATCCAGGAGAGAAAACTGTTGGGAAGGTCCACTTGCCCTGTGGACCCCTCACCCATCCTTCACAGGACACAGTCCATTCAGGTGCACTTCTCTTAGTAGTGAGGGTGAAATCAAGATTTTTCTCAAGGGCATAAGGAAAAGTGAAAATTGTGTTCTCAGCTTGCTGCTGACTAGCAGACGAAGGGCAAACAGAACCCCTGAGCATTTATTCTTGAAGGCTCTGGTTCCTTTTTCCTCTCCAACAGCCACTGCAGGGAGGGGGATGTGAAAAGCAATATGATCAGAACGTAACGAAGGAACAACTCTCCCTCGGGGTCAGATACCGTTGTTAAAAAAAAGGCACCATGGGCAGAAGCCTCAAAAGCAGAGGCTTCCCCCAGTGTTCTTTGAATCCATTTTTTAAGCCATTAAAAACACCCTTGAAATAAAGCTGCCATCTTGTGAGGACAGGAGGAAGGTTACCTGTCTTTCCACCACCATCTGCAGGGCTAGCTCAGCTTTAGGCTTCCTTGAGCCACACTCCCCCGCCTCCAGCCTGTTCTTTACAACACATCAGGGTGGGGTTGATTGTAGTCTCTCTCTCCAACTTAGCAAAGTTCAGTTACAATTAAAATTTGAAGTGAACTGAGGACAGACTACAGAGATAGTAGTTCACTTCACGATGCATTTTATTCTCGCATTTTCACATTCGCTAATAGGTTCTAACATTGTGCTTGGCCCACTTGTATTATCAGTGTGAGTCTGGATCATGTCAGTTTGTGAGTAGGGTCAGGGCTCAGCCTATATGTAGGATGAGAGCTCACTCTGCTACTGGGATCATGGCTCAGACTGTGGTTGGGCTCAGGGTTCATCCTGTAGCAGTGATTAGGCCTCCATCTGTGGTGGGCTATGAGTATGGTCTGTGACTAGGGTAGAGGCCTGTCTGTGATTAGCATCAGGGCCCAGTCTGTGCTGGAGTCGTGTCTCAGCCTGTAGCAGAGATCAGATCTGTTTGTGGTGAGCACTAGGATTCCATCAGGGTCTGGGGAGAGGGCTCTATTCCAGGATAGAAGGGCAGGAAGCATTGGTCAGGAGTCCTAAGTCCTAAGATTCCATTGAGGGGCTGTTAGGACAGGGGACTGAGCAGATGGGGAACCAGAGAACCAAGTGGGGGTGGTCAAAACAGAGTTGGTGACCTCCATCAAAATGTCTTAAATTAAAAGGACTGGCAATATCAAGTGTCAGTGAGGATGTGAAGCACCTGGAACTTTCTTCTATTGCTGGTAGGAGTATAAATTGCACATCTACATTGGACAACTGTTTGGCGGTCTATATAAAGCTAAGTATATGTATACCATACAGTTCAGCACTTCCACTCCTGGTATGAACAAACAACGGCTACACAGACCATGGGTGAATCTCACGAAATAGTGTTAAACAAAAGAAGCCAGACACCAAAGAGTAGATACTTTATGATTCCACTTATGTGAAGTTCAAAAACAGGCAAAATTAATCTATGATGATAGAAGTCAGAGTTGCGGTTACATTTAGGGGATGGTATAGACCGGAGGGGGCATGAAAGGGCCTTCCGGAAAGATGGCATGGTCTATATTTTGAACTGGATGGTGGTTACACAGTGAACACATATAAAAATTCATTGAGATGAACATTTCATATTTGTACACTTTACCATGTGTGAGTTATATCTCAATGAGAAAAAAGGAAGTAGGTGAAAGAGTATGGAAGTGTGGTTGGCTAAAGACTGGTTGGGGAATTAATTCCACACTCAAGACTTTCTGCCATGACAATTGTGAGGTTACTGCCATGGCTTGCTGAACTTTGGGGGTGGGTCCAGGGCAGGTGTTGGGGGTGGGAGGGTGCAGCCTTGAGGCAACCACCCTGGGCAATGACATAGTGTAAAGCCACAGACTAGGAGTCAGAAGTCCCGAGTCTGGATCTCAGTGCTCTGCATAGCATCTAATCCAGTGGGAAGCACTAGCGTGTTGTGATCAGTCATGAGGTGAGTTACAAATTATTCATTGGTAATTATAAATCACTGAAGCTTTTAATCATTTTCTCCCAACTCATTTGAATTCATAATACATGCATTTGGTTAAAAACAAATTAAATCTTATAAAAGTGTATACAGTGAAAAGTCCATTTTCCTCCCATCCTGACTCCTAACACTAGTCCCCCACTCTCCCTCTCGGGAGGCAACCCCTGTCATCAATTCTTAAATATCCTTCCAGAGATAGTCTATGCATATTCACGAATGATTTCCTTGAAGAAAATCAGAGCAGATTCAAGGTATGCCTATAATAATGTTGCTTGCATACTGAATGCTCTCTTTTATTTTCAAAATGGAATTAAGTTTTCATTAAAAATAATACATGCCTATGTAAAAACTGCATAAAGTAAAAGTGAAAGCTCCCTCCACCCACTCTACCACCCCTCGCTCCTCAGTTCCAGAGTTAACCACTGTGAGCAGTGTCCTCTGTGGCCTTTCTGACAACTTTATGCACGTGTAAACATACATAGAGTATTACTATAAATAGTAAATTTGCAATGTGATTTTTTTCATAACAATATTTCAGAAGCATCTTTCCAATCAATTACATATAGCCCTAGGTACCCTCCTTAACGGCTGCATAGCATCAAACACTCTTCAGTGGGAGAGGAAGGGATGAAGCTACGGCAGGATTACACGTGGGCGTGTATCTATCATATCGTCTCAGAAGAAAAATTTTGAAAGTAGCCGATTTAATGCATCTGGGTCTCAGTTTCTAACCTGCAAAATGGAGATAATAATGAGAGCCCTGACTACCTCACAAGATTACACAGATTATCTCTTAAGGATTACATAGAGCGAAGGAGAGCGGATGACAGAGCACTTGGAAAACACGTGCTGTGCAAATGTGAGCCACTGTTGTTCCCTGAAGGGAGTGGCAGGGGAGGGGAGGGGAGGGCAGTGGTTCCAGGGTCTACTGTCCTACAACCAGCACTAATAATAATCCCTTTTCCTGCCCTTCTTGGCCAAATGAACTGCTCATCTTTGCATAATAATTGTGAACATTTGTTGAGTTCTTCCTTTGCTAGGCATTCTTCTAAGATACATATATAAAATCTTCACTGAATCCCTCCAACAACTCTGTGAGATAGCTACTCTTATTATCGTCATTGGACTGATGAGGCACTGAGGCTGACACAGTTGACAAGCGGTGGTCTTACTTCTGAACTACACCAAGCTCTGTGCTATCCATTTCGGAGGCTTTTGCCATGCTTCAACTATGCGGTTGGCCTGTGACTTCCACTGGTAGTTGGGGTGTATGCACTGGAGAAGGAAGTGGCTCATCCCACTGGTACTAAAAACTAAAAAGCAGCCAATGACAAAACCCCTGAGTCTCACAGGGAGTCACACAGGTAGTCATGCTGCTCCGAGACGCTTCGTGACTCCCCTCTGATAAATAAAGGCCAAGCTCCTCAGCCTGGTCTTCTGGGCCTTCCCGTCTGATCAGATAACCTTTCCAGGCCTTTGTCTTACACTACAGGACCTTCTAAAACCACTTTCTCCATCATTTCATACGTGTCTGGGAGCCTCGTATGGGTTGAATTGCGTCCCCTCAAAAAAAAGGCATGTTGAAGTCCTAACACCCGATACTTCAGAACATGACCTGTTTGGAAATAGAGTGGTTGCAGGTGTAATTAGTCACGATGAAGTCACACCGGAGTAGGGTGGGCCCCTACTCCAATATGACTGGTGTCCTTATAAGAAGATGGCCACGTGAAGAGACACATGTGACCACGAAGGCAGAGACTGGAGCTATGCAGCTGCAAGCCAAGGAAGGCCGATGACGCCGTAAACCACCAGGAGCCAGGAAGAGGCAAGGATTCCCCTACGGGCTCCGGGGGAGTGTGGTCCTGCCGACACCCTGATTTGGGACTTCTCCCCTCCAGAACTGTGAGACAATAAATTTCTGTTATTTTTAAGCCATGCAGTTGGTAATACTTTGTTGCCACAGCCCCAGGAAAATAACACAGAGCCTCAGTCATTTAACTCCAACACTGCAGATCTGAGCCCAAGATGCATCAGGCCTTCCTTCTCCTGTCTGGTTCCTGTTCTCTTAGCCGGCCGTAGCATCCTTGGCAGTTTGCTCGTATGACACTCAGACAGTCACACCCATGACATTCCTACCTCTTCTGGCAGGCAGCACACCAGTGGTCTGTTTACTTCCCTGCACGCCCTGTGCTGGGCAGTCAGGTCCCCTGCCCCCTGCCTCTTCCTGGCTCAGGGCCAGCCCAGCCCCTCTGGGGAGACAGTGGATTGAAGCCCCTTTCTGGGTGCCTGGGAACCAGGCAGCGGCAGCTGCAGGGAAGGGAGAGACCAAGGGAAGGGGGGAGAAGGTGGGGGTGTAGGGGAAAGACTCAAGGAGAGCCCTTAAAAGTGGCTCTAGTACAAACCCAGAAGGTGAAATTAAAACCACAGCCTCGCCATAACCAGCATTATAAAGCACCGTGCAAGACTCGAGATGGAGAGGAAAGACTTTACTCGGGGGATTCTATATGGAGCTCAGCTCTGTGGGTCTTTGAGCCCAAACCCCATTCAAACCTGTGCTTTGAGGCCTTTTGACAGCATGAGAGATCCAAAGATAGCAAAATTCAGGCGAATGGGGACTGGCATTTTGCACGCCAAGGGCAAATCTTCTATGAATTGCCTTAAGGTGCACAGTAAGTAAAGACAAAGGTGCCTGTGATTTGTAGTTCGCAATGAGCAGTGCCTGCTGTGTGCAGGGGAACATGCGGGTGCTGTGTGTGGGGTGGGAGTACAGGGAGGAACAAGATGTTATACTTGCCCTCAAGCAGCACGCAGTCGTCCTTCAATCATTAGCGCAGGAGTGGACTTCTGTAATAGCATGCTGGAACACTCCAAGGCGATGCTTCCCAGTCCATGGGGTTGATTAGGGCTCCAGGGGGCATGGGACTCAGTCCTAATCAATCAGGTCATCACATTGCCCTGGCCACAGATCGGTGCAGAGGGGCACGTACCCAATCTCAGCAATGAAGAGTATGGAGTCTTTTGCTAGGATTGCTGAGAGCGATACATGTTCTCTCTTCTGTGCCAGGAGCTGCCATCGGCATCTTGCCACCACATGGAATCTCATATGAAGCCAACATAGTGGTGAGCACAGCTGAGAGATGGAGGAAGATTGGGAGCTGATGACATCATTTGAGCCATGCCAGATCCACCCCAGATTTTGGGTTATAGAAGCCAATAAATTCCATGTTTCTTAAAGTGGTTTATGTTACTTCCAATTCAAAATGTTCAATAAAAGACATATTAGAACCTCTTTTAAGTGAGTAACCAGATTAACCAATGCTTTCCATTCCCTATGCAAAATATACTACCAATTTATGCCTCTGTCTACTGAACACTCACAGCCAATAGGCTGCTTTCTGGTACTTCGTCTCCAAACTTGTTTATGTTAGTTGTAGTTATGACTGCAGTTATGTTTCTAATTAAGTAAACTGCAGAAACCAAAGTACAAAAGGAAAGACAGTTCCTGGTTCTATGAAAACTAAGTTAAATGCTTTCAAAAGACTTGATAAAAAGTGAGTATTTCAAAATTGCTTTTGGGCTAGATATGGATATATATGTAGTTAAAAATGAAACAATAAAAACATGGATGGGTTTTACACTCAGCTTGGGAAGGGTCTTTAGGTTCTTTTTACCCTCTAAAGAAACCAGTGCTGGAAATAGTGGATGATGCACACTGGGTGAGAAGGAGACTATTCATTGTCTTGTAAGAAGGCTTGCAGCTTCCACCTGGGACACGTGGAACATTTGTTCTGGGGAAGCTGGGTGCTATGTAAGAAGTCTATCTATCCTGAGACTGCCATGCTGTTAGGAAGCCCAACTAGCCACATTAAGGGAGAGAGAGAGATGCCCTGCTAACCCCAGCTATTCCAGCCATGTCAGCTTAGGTTCCAGAAAAGCGAGTGAGGAAGCCACCTTGGATATCTATCCCAGTGGAGCTTTCAGATGCCTCCAGCCCTAGCCACATCTGACTGCAACCTTACAAGAGATTCTGAGTGAGAACCACCCAGCTGAGCTCAGTCTACCCACAGAGCCACGAGAAATAATGAATTATTGTTTTTAGCCACTTAATATTAGGTCGGTTTGTTGTACAGCAACGGATAATCAGCGTTTTGTGGATGAAAGAAGAGAGTTACAAGAAAAGGGAGGTGGCCCCTAATGTCAAATATCATAAAAAGATCATGGAGGGTGAGAAAAGGCCGTTGTATTTAGCAATTAAGAAGTCACCATCATCCTTCAAGCACTGCAGTTTTAATAGAATGATGGCAGCAGAAGGCAAACTGGAAGTATTCCTGAGGTAAGTGAGTGGCAGGAAATAGATACAATGGTAGATTGGTTTTTTTTCTTTCTTTCTTTTTTAATAGTTGAACATTCACTGATGATCCTCGCCTGAATCAATTATCTCATCGGAGATTGCAAAATGGTGATTTTCTAATTCTATCAGTCCTTCTACATTTATTAGCTGACATTCTTCTGTAAAGAAGAGTTTTCCCTCATCAATTGGGGATGAACCTAATTTCTTCCTAAAATGGCAGGTTAAATGCTTCATTCTTTCTCTTTAATTACCAACTTCCTGACACAGAAGTTATTGTCATAGTATTTCCATTGGTGGCAAATGAGTGCTTTTTCTCCTTTCTCTTTCTCTCTTTGAGTATCACTATGGACTCATGTTTGGACCCATGTATCACATGTATACAAGGTGTTGCAGTCAATTACAGGCTAAATTAGTCTTTAGAGAAGCAATGGAGGATAAGCCTCAGGATGTGATCAGAAAATTCCTGGAAGAATATAGTGGTTAAAGAAACACACACACACACACACACACACACACACACACACACAAATTTATCCTTATCAGTAATCAAAAAATGAAAATCACAACCATATAAAAAAGAAAAACACTATAAAATATCCAGTTCTGCCAGTGGATATGTAACCCAGAGAAATTCTCACACAGCTCCATAAAGGACGCGTGTAAAGATATGCACAGCAGCTTTGTTTTTGGCTGTGGGGAGCTGGAGACAATTTGGGTGTCCATAATTGAAGAAGTCCTTAGGCAAAATGTGGTGGGTGGAGTACCAAGCAGTAGTTAGGAATGGCCCAGATCTTAAAAACACGTTGCTGCAAGGAGGAAAAAGAAGTAAAAAAATAGATATCTTACAATACTACTTACATAAGAAAAAAATACATGCATTCAAAACAGTAATACGCACTGAAACTAAACACTTACAAACAAAAGGATATACACTAGACACACTGGAATGATTTCCTATGGTGGGAAAGGGGAATGAGATTGGAGAATATGGATAAAGGAGAGAAGTAAATAAATAAAACTAATGCCACAGGCTTTGCAAGCGAGGAATAGGAGCAAGTCAATCCCCTACATTTAAGTAGAAATTATTAAATAAATAAGTTGCTACAATCTTTCTGGGAAGTAAAACCTTTGAAAACGTTGACCTAGCAATTCTAGTTTTAGGAATCTAGCCTAAGGAAGTAGAAACTCATGCCTATTAGCGTTACAACAGTGAGAAAAAGGGTCAGGGTGTGTTCTTTTGCCCTTGCCCACACCCTGTAATACCCATCCCTGGGTGTTTCAGGGCAACCTCAGAGGTGCTTCACAGGTGTTTCTGATCTGCTTGTGAACAAGTGTAGTCAGGAGGTGAATTGGTCGTTAAATTCATCATCTCCTGCTCCACCCCTTCCATTTGGCTTTGCTATTTCCACTGCCTTTGCTGGGCATGGTTACGACTGTCATTGAGTTCCACCTCTCCTGGAGGCCTGTAGTTGCTAAGGCTGCAGAGTATTCTTCTGTGGTGTAGCCGAGACTATCTTGCTCTTCTTTTGGTTTTATATACTAATAGAAGTCTATTGTTGTGTAATGATTTTTCAGTAAATAACTCTTTCAGTATTTTTTTATAGTGTCTCTCTTCTACCTACCCCACCCCATAGCCAAAACAATTGCAAACCAAGCTGGAAGACAAATGCAAGTAATAGATATGCTGGGCTTGAAAGTGAAATGGGAAATGCAAATAAAAACCGCAATGAGACACCTCTTCACACTCAGTAGGATGGCTAATATATATAAAAAAAGGAAAATAACAAGTGTTGATGAGGATGTGGAGAAATTGGAACCCTCGTGCATTGCTGGTGGGAACATAAAACGGTGCAGCCACTATGGAAAACAGTTTGGTGGTTCCTCAAAAAGTTAAGCGTAGAATTACCATATGATGCAGCAATTTCACTCCTATTCAAAAGAATCGAAAGCAGGGCTCAAATAGATACCTGTACACCAATGTTCATAGCAATATTATTCACAATAGCCAAAAGGTGGAAGCAACATAAATGTCCATTGATGAATGCATGATGGATAAACAAAGTATGGTATAAAGACGCAGTGGAATATTATTCAGCTTTGAAATGGAATAAAATTGATACATGCTACAACATGGTTGAACTTCGAAAACATCATGCTAAGTGAAATAAGCCAGACACAAAAGGACAACCATTGTATGATTTCATTTGTCTGAGGTACCTAGAATAGGGAAATTCATAGAGACAGAAAGCAGAATAGGGGTACCAGGGGCTGGGGGAGAGAAAATGGGAGAGTTATTGTTTAATAGGTGCATAATTTCTGTTTGGGATGATAAAAAATTCTGGAAATGGATGGTGGTGATGGTTGAATAACATTGTGAATGTAGTTGCTATGGACTGAATTGTGTCCCCCCTACATTCATATGCTGAAGTCCTAACACTCAGTGTGGTAGTATTTGGAGATGGGGCCTTTGGGAGATAATTAGGTTTTGAGGTCATGAGGGTGGGGCCCTCAAGATGAGATTAGTGCCCTTATAAGAAGAGACACCAGAGAGTTGGCTCTCTGTCTCTCTCCCCACCACGTGAGGTCACAGGGAGAAATCGGCCATCTATAAGCCAGGAAGAGAGCTCTCACCAGAAACTGACCATATTGGTACCTTGATCTTGGACTTCTAGTCTACAAAACTGTGAGAAAAATAAACTTCTGTTGTTTAAGCCGCCAGCATGTGGTACTTTTTTTTTTTATGGCATCCCAAGTTATGTCAGTAATTAACGCCACTGAATTGTATACTTGAAAATGGTTAAAATGATAAAACTACGTTATGTATATTTTCCCACAATCAAAAAAAAATGGAAACAAAAAGTGAAATGGGCAATCTGCTGTCTTGCCTCTCCTTTGTAAATCTCTGGATGCCAATCTCAGAAGGACATTTAGTAACTGTATAGTAGTGACTCTAGTCCACCTCCCTCAGCCCTTCTGCCTTATACGGATGAGGAGAGTGAGGGTCACAGAAGTGAATGATTTAACCATGATCATAGTTCTCTGTTCCTCCTCCTCTATTCCCTATCTTCGGGAATGGCACCACTATCACCCAGTTGCCCACGCCAAAGATCTTTGTCATCCTTGATCCTCTCTTTCTTCCTCAACAGCTATGTCTTGGTGATTCTACCACCTTAACACCGCTATTCCTACCATCTCTGCGCCAGCTTGGGTCACTTTCATCCCTTGCCTAATAGCTGTTTAGCTGGTTTTATTGCTTCTCTTCTTGTTTCTCTCTACTCCATTTTCTACACAGCAGCCAGAGTCCTTCCAAATTCCAATCTGATCATGTCATTCTCTCTAAACCCTTCAATAGCTCCCTTTAGTCACTTGGGCTAAATTCAAATTCCTCAACATGGCATTCAAGACTCTTCATGGTCTTCTGGTCTCCTCTTAACTCTCCACTCATCACCCAGCCCTCTTCAACTTGTGGTTCCCTAAACACATCACGCTCATTTGTCTTCCTGATGATTGCTGGAGGATGGAAATTTTCAGAGATAAAGATGACACCACGCACGAACGTGGTCCATTCTTTCTTTTGCACCCCTTAACTGGCAAGGTGAGGTGCCCAAGGCCTGGCCTGGCCCTTCTCCCATGTTTCCCTCGCAAGGCAGCCACAGTGGGCTCCTTTGGTTACTGGATTAAACTGCTTGTCTGCTCCTTTTCTTCTAGGGCTGTTGGGCGAGGCATTTGACCAAATTGGGGTTGCACAAGCTTCAACTGGGTTTGGGCTTTGGGGTGAAAATAGGTCTGATTTTGTTCAAGGCTGCTGAGCCCTATCAAAGGAGAGAGGAGGGCCGGCCCTGTGGCTTGGCGGTTGGGTGTGCGCGCTCTGCTGCTGGCGGCCCGGGTTTGGATCCCGGGCGCGCACCAACGCGCCGCTTCTCCGGCCATGCTGAGGCCGTGTCCCACACACAGCACCTGGAAGGATGTGCAACTATGAGATGCAGCTATCTGCTGGGGCTTTGGGGAAAAAAGAGAAAAGGAGGAGGATTGGCGGTGGATGTTGGCTCAGAGCCGGTCTTCCTCAGCAAAGAGAGGAGGATTGGCATGGATGTTAGCTCAGGGCTGATCCTCCTCACAAAAAGAAAAAAAAAGAAAAAAATGGAGAGAGGAATGCCATAGTTTATAGGCATAGTTCATGGGCATTCTACAGTGGGCATTGGGACTGAAGCCCCAGCTAGTAGTATGATGTTATCTGTCTCCTTTGTGACCAGAAAATCAAGAATGGGATTCAGGAAATACTAGGCGTCTTGGCCCATTATAATCTTTTTTTTTTTTTTTTTTTTTTTTTTTTTTGGTGAGGAAGATCGGCCCTGAGCTAACACCCCTGCCAATCCTCCTCTTTTTGCTGAGGAAGACCAGCTCTGAGCTAACATCTATTGCCAATCCTCCTCCCTCCCCTTTTTTTCCCCCAAAGCCCCCGTAGATAGTTGTATGTCATAGTTGCACATCCTTCTAGTTGCTCTATGTGGGACGCAGCCTCAGCATGGCCGGAGAAGCGGTGCGTCGGTGCGCACCCGGGATCCGGCCCGGGCCACCAGTAGCCGAGCGCACACGCTTAACCGCTAAGCCACGGAGCAGGCCCATTATAATCTTAATGTCTTCCCAGTCCACTTTCCCCCAACCTGCTCCACCTGGTAAACTCCTACTTATTCTTAAGTTCTTAACTTCCAAGAATATATCTCATCACCCTCCAAGGAGGTTGTCAACTCTTTGAAGGCCTGGACTCGACCTTCATCACTGTACCCCCAGTGCCTAACACTGTTGACGACCGTGTGAATGCAAGATCACGCACCTGGTAAGTGTCAGGTTGCCATCTGAAATGTCTGTTGCCAAAGATCCATTCCCACTTCTCTCTCACGGGGCCAGCCTACCACTGTGGCACTGGGCCTTGTCAACTTGCAGCTCTGTCTCTGCTCAGTCCCCAGTTGGTGGCTGCATATGGGGAACGGCTGAGGATAACACTTCATTGAAATGATCTAGTCAGCAGTTTAGCTGCGCCCTCACCCACCCGGCTGTACTTAGAGGCACTCCCGGCACACGGCTGAGTTCTTTTGTCCTCTACTGCTTTGATATGGGAGTCAGAGAAACATGAAAAGGAAATGGGTTCAGGGACCAGCATCACATCCAAGGAGAGGAGGGTGGCCAAGGGGGTCATGAATCTGCAGACTTCTCTCAGCAAAACTGTCAGCACAGCTCAAAAGCCTGTCCTCACCTCACAGCCTCTCCCTCTTCTGCGACTAGGCCCGGCGGGGTGGGATGGTTTGCTCTAAGTCTTTCCACAAGGGCGTTTAAAGTAAGAAAGAGCAAGACAGAGAAAGGGGCGAGGGGCCGGGGCTGAGGCAGCTGGCCTCTGCTCCGAGTTCAAGTCGGGTCTCCAGACTCAGAGAAGGCAGCGCATCTCCGTCTCTTGCCTTTCCGCCTCTGCTGTCCTCTCCGGGCCGCGGGGGCCGATTTCGCGCCGAGACGCAGCCTAAGAAGAGGAGAGGGAGTTTCTTCCGAGGCGCCGGGACGGGAAGAACTGCGAGGAGACAGCCAGGAGAGCGAGCGGCGAGGAGACCGCGGCTCCAGTGTGGGAGCGGAGGGAGGAGGCCGCGGCGACACGGCCGCGCAACGGGAGGCCGGCGGGCGGGCGGGCGGCAGCTACCCGGGCCGAGCGCCTGGCTACCCCGCGGGCGCGAACAGCGGCGCCGAGGCAGCCGCGAGCGCAGCCCCAGGCGCAGGCGGGCCCGGGTGGCGCGAGGCCTGGCCGGGAGGCCCCTGTCGCCCCCGGAGGCGGAGCCGGGCGGGGCTGCCCCCGAGCGGGGCTCTCGCGGCCGCCGGCCCTCAGCCTCCCCGCCCCGCGAGCGGCCCCGGCACAAGATGCCCCCCAGCGCCACCCGCCCTGCCCGGGAGCCCGGCGCCCATTGGCGGCGGCGGCGCGGCGTCCCCGCCCCTCCCCGGCCCCGCCCCCTCCGCCGCCGCCGCTTCCCGGCTCCGCCTCCTCCCCGTCCGGGAGCCGCCGCCGCCGCCGCCGCCGCCGCCGCCGGCCGCCTCAGCTCTCCGGGCCACGGGCCTCTCCGGGCGGGCGCCCAGGGTGGCGGCGCCTGCGGCCGAGCGCCGGGAGCAGGTACGGGGGCCGGCAGCGGGCCAGACGGGGAGGGGTGTGCGGTGGGCTCCGGGGTGGGGGCCGAGGGCGTGCGGTCCAGCCGCGCGGCCCCGCCGAGGCGGGGAGCGTGGTCGGGGTGAGCTTTGTCCGCCCGGAGCCCCTGGGAGCCCCGCGCCCCGCCGCGCCGAGCGGCTCTCAAAGCGTTTTCCCACCGGGGCAGCCCGGTCCCCTCGGGCGGCAGGGCAGGACCCCTCTAGGTCTCCGCCCGGCACAGGAGGAAACTGAGGCTTCCGGGGCAGTGACTTGCCCGAGGTCACATACCGGTGAGAGTCGTCGCCTGGCTGGCACCCAGCGCCGCAGGGGCTGGGAGGAGGAAGAGCCCCCCGCGGCCGAGAACCGGGAGAGATTGATGGGGAGCAGGGGGCGCTAGGCCCTGGTCCCAGGCTCGCCCACCCAACGCTCTTTGGGCTGGCTTGGGAGAAGAGGTCTCTGCGGCGTGGGACGGAGGAGCAGGGACCGCTTGGGGCTTGGTGGTGCCCTGGGGAGCGGATTTGGGGAGCCGCAGGGGGAGAGACCCCCGTAAGGGGTGTGCTCTCGGGGAAGAGGGCTTTCTTGAGCGAGTGGGCCAGAGCTTCAGAAACTTCTCATCGCGGGGACCGTTTGGTCTCTGCCAGGCCACCTTCTCTCCCAGACTACACCAACCCCGCTGGGCTGACTAGGAGGGAGGCCTGCCTGCTTTTGCGGAGACGCCCGTAAGGTGTCTTTTTCAGCAAAGGCCCCCAGTTTCGTTCATGCCCCGAACAGAAGTGCATATATGGCCCTGGTGAGGACATTTCTGCCACAGAAGGCCGAATGAGCTTTTTCCAGGTGGTCTGGACCTCTCACACTTGGAGAACCCCCAGAGACAGGACAGCTGTCCCAGGCGAGCGGGGAAGGAAGCTGGGAGCATGAGGACCAGTCACCCGCCTGCCTGCCTGGCATGTAACGCAGGACCCTGTACTGCAGGGGATTCCTGTTTTTCTTTGGGGTGGGTGATTGGGTTGGTTGTTTACTGAGGATACATCTTGGGAAGGGAAGGAAGAGAGGACTTGGAGTTCTAGAGGAGAGGGAGAGGGCACATGTTATAGGCAATGAAGAGGGTCCTGTGGAACTTGGAAACCAGAAGCTGTAGAATGGGGACAAAGGAGAGGCTAGTCAGTTTTGTGGGCAAAGGGAGATGAAAGGGCTGCTGAAGGGAGGGGGACAGTGTCTGGTCTAGAGAAAAAGATGGGAGTGTTTCAAAGAGGGAGCCAAACTGATGAGTTTGAAGGAGTCGGTTAGGGGTGGACAGTATCTTACAAGGTTGAGTAATAGGTTTTGGTCTGCAGTCACTGCGTTTTCTTTGAGCACGGACAGTGGTAGTACTTTTATATGAGCGTTTAGCTTTACTTTTCGCCACCCCCATTCTGTCTCCTGTTGTAAGGCCGCAGGCCCGTAGTGTTGTCTTGGAAGTAAGACTTGACAAAAGAGGAAAGGGAAAGACTAATTAGCCAATGCATTAATTAGGGCCCCTTGTCCTAGATGATTCCTTCTTTAACTCAGCTGTTTTCTTGCTGCCCTCCTGCACCTCAGCTTTGCAGTTGTGGTGGCTGTTGGCACGGTACTTGGGGAAGAACTGCCCCGATTCAGACAAGATGGGTTAGATTTTTCTAAACTAACACATATTTGACAGATATATATAAAAGCATGAAAATTTACTTATCAGAGACTTATAATCAGGGAAATGCAAATGGAAACAACAATGAGATGCCATTTCACAGCCATCAGATTGGCAAAAATTCAATGCTGTGATAACCAAGTGTTAGTAAGGTTGTGGGGATGTCAACTTTTATATACTGCTAGGGGGAATGTGACTGGATCCAGCCACACTGGAGAGCAGTGTAGTGATGTCTAGTTGAAGGAGGGCAGACATACCTGTTTACCCAAAATGTCCATTTCTGGCATGTACTCTAAGAAATCCTTGCACACTTGTCCAAGAAAATAAGTACAAAAGAAGTACAAGAATGCCCATTGCAGCTTAAATGTCCACCAGCAGTGGAATAGACAAATCGTTAGATAGTCCCACACAATTGATGGTATAGCATTGTGACAAATAAACTATAGCCACGTGCATTAAAGTGGTTGCATCTCACGAATATAATATGGGGTGGGAGAGCAAGGAACAGAAGAATTCTTACAGAATGTTTCCACTTGCATAAAATCTGAAAGCAGGCAACATTATGTTGTTTGTGGCTGTGTGCAGACGTAGTAATAGTAGAACAACGTGCATGGTAACGGCTAACACCAAATTCAGAGTAGTGATTACCTCTGGAAAGAGAAGATGAATGGGATTGGACAGGGGTACACAGAGGGCTTTAGTTGTACCTGTAATATTCTGTTACTGAAAACATCTGAATCAGATCATTGCAGATGAAGATTTCCTTATCTTGGGTGTATGGTACAGAGATATTCATTACATTATTTTAAATATTTTTTCAGATGTTTGAAGTACTTCTCACATGCAAAAAATTTTTTTGTTCATACAGGGTTTTTGCTCTGTAATAATGAAGCTCTAGCTACAGGCCCCCGCCCAGCACAGCCTGTTAGGCTGCAGGCTCGTGATCCTTTTCTCACCCCTTTCTGACCCGCACAGCCTAGTGTTGGCGGTGGCCAACTTTTATTTTGGAATTGCTGATAGGCATGGAGCATTTCCCAGTCTCTCTAAACATGCTAGTGACCTAGGTCTGCAGTTTGAGCTTTGTCAAAATATAAGTGCTCCAGGACATGCTGACTTATCAGATGTAGGGAGGGACCCAGAAATCTGGTTCTGAAAGGTTCCCCAGTAGATTCTGGTGTCCACTAAAGTTCAAGAACCACTGCCTTAGACTTCTGACTCTGGGCTGTACTGCATTTCAGCTTTGCTGCCTTCTGTTGCCCGTCCTGCATGACTGGGACTAATGTGGACCCATGTGATACTTAGCTCTTTTGCAGGGCACAAAAGAATGGTAGGGTTGGAAGCCACTGAATGTTAAGCCCTTCGTAATCCAGGCTAGCTATTCCTCTTATTTTCATGCAGGTAGCTAAGGGGCCCACCTCCCGCGAGGGCTGTTTATCCGGTTTTACAAATTTAACCACGTTTGTCACTATATGTGGTTTCATATAACTATAGGATAGGAGCGAAAAGGGTCTAACAAAGAAGGAAAACCATCAAATTTGGAGAAAGTAAACCCCCAAAGGTAAATGTATGTGATCATGCCTTCTTCTGCAGATGATAGTGATTGTTTTAGTGTTTAGCTTATGACATGCATGGGAAGTTCAGCTGTTTGAACCTGTAGTCTAAGATTATGGTCTTTAGGAAACAACTGATTATTCCTCAAGATGTAAGAGTTTCCTTTTTCCCAAATTTGCTGGTTTTCTTTCTCCACTCCACCCTTTTTGCTCTGGTCCTATTATGTTTAGGGATGAATTTCTATTAACAAATATGAGGATTTCTGGTAATGAAATTTGTGAAATGCCTGTTTGTCTTTGGCGAGGTGGTTCTTTCTGGAAATCTACTTTGGAGGTACAGTGTTGCCCCAGGTACATCTTTGCAGGGCTGCTGTGTAGGGTTGTGTAGATTGGGTGTAGCACAAGGACACCTATTTTGGGTGGCAAGTGGGAGTGGAAATCCATTCTGTGCTCCACTTACCAGGATGAGCAGAAACAGTTGTCTTGGCCCGTCTTTGGCCGAGCCCCTCCTTTTGCTCCTGGTGAGCACCGTGATCACCTTATCCAACCCCCTCTCAAGGCTCCCAAACACTGTTTCCTTTTCTTTTTAGAGTTTCCTCTACATGTGCTTGGTTGAGATCCATTTCCACTGTGCGACACCTTAAAAAACAGAAACACCCACGAGTAGAGCTGGGCCTCCTGCCTGCTGGGGCCCCCACAGGCTGTGCATTAGCTGAGCCTCACTCAGGTATGCCAGGGCCAGACAACCTCACTCCTCCTGAGGAGCACGAAGGCCATCTCCCACTAGAAAGTAGCTATCACCCTTCCCCCCACCAACTGCCACTTGGCAAAACTACTTTTCCCCTCCTTTTTTAAAAAATGTCAAATATACAGGAAAGTTGAACAAACAGTGCAATGAAAATCCAAATATCCTCTTAGATTCAACAGTTGTTACTATTTTGCCACACTTGCTTTCTCCACATATATAGACAGATAATAAATACAGTAAATACATAGATATCTTTGCTGAGCCATCTGAAAGTAACCCCTTGAAGATATATCATGATACTTCACTCTGAAACTCTTCAGCATACATCACCAATGAATAAGGGCATTTTCCTACAGAACCACAATACCATTAAGACATCAAGAAAATTAACAATAATGCCATAGTATCATCTCATAGTTCCCATTCTAATTCCCAAACTGTCCTCACAATGGATCCTGCTTAAAAAAATAGCTATAGAAGACAATGAAGGGTCATCTATGCAGCAGAACTGTTTATGCAAGACGAATGGGTTTTCTTGGAAACACCCTTTAGTATCTTTACTATCTGAGCGATGCTGTTAGTGGGTGTCTATACTCTACTGGCAGAAGTGCAGCGTAATATGGGCCCTAGAGAGGGAACCATGTGGCTGGGGCCAGGGCCACTGTTGCCAGCCTGCTGTATTTAAGATAAGGTGCCAGTCCTACTGCTGATGAGTTTCACAATTCTACCCCATAAGGAAGGCAGTGGCATCAGCTCCCGTAATGGCCACTGTCGACGCAAAATAACCAATGACCATTCTATAGATAAGAGAAATAAGGTGAGTTTACTTGAGCCAGAGTGAGGATTATAACCCAGGAAGGCCTTAGAAAGTGTTCCGGAGAAGCATGGTTTTCAGTACAGTCTTGTATCTTTTTAGAACAAAGAACATACATTAAACACACCCAGGATACATTTTTATCAAAATTTCAAAGAGGTATTCAATTGCAAACTTGCAGGTCAATGTGACGGTGATGTCAGGAAAGGGACTGATCCTGGTGTTCCCAATAGGGCGTTACCAATAGGGCATAGGAGGGGAAGTATGCATTCTTATCTTAAGAGAGTGTATTCTTTAATGGTTAAGCAGATGTACAATGCACGTTTGATAGGCCATAAGTCAGGCTTTTTAGTTCAAGCCGAATCAGTTTTGAATCCAAATAGTTACCGCATATACCTCAATATGTGAAAATCTCTTGTCACCACAAACCATCCTCATACAGTCAGACAGACATTCCTACAGTCTCCAACAGAATCTACATGATGGTTTATCTTAGTCAGGTTTATCAGATATGAAAGAAGGAAATGTGGTTACATACGCTAAAGATGAAAGAGTCTGAAAAACAGAACACTTACCGCCTCTCAGGGCTAATGACACCTGTCATTAACCTCTCTGTTCCTGCTGAATTTACTGGAATTTTAATTGGAGTTTCCTTCAGGCACTGGTTTCTAGCTATTAGAAAAAAAGAAAACATTTGGTTTAAATGTAGCTGACACTATGGTTTCAAAATTTCTATTGTGGGAGATCAAAATTGGCCACCCCAAAATATGTCTCTTTACCTTATTTTCTCTGAAGAACATTTGCACTTCCCCTCCCAAACTGCCTAAAGAATTTAACATAGAAGGCCTGTTACAGGAAGGAGCCACTACCATATGATGGCTGTAATATGTAAAATAGATGCTGTGATAGGAAAGGCACCAACAAGTCAATCTTATCAAAAATTCTGTCTCTCCCAGGACACATTCTCTAGGTGGTCCTGTAAAGAGTTATCAGACAAACATTTGCATTTTCATCTCCATGTGAATTGTCGTCTTCCCCTCTGAGATCCCCCACAGCTACCCCCCCATCCCCAACATCCTCCTTTGTCTTTATCTATTTAAGGTGAAAACCTCTGCCATTTGTTGAGAAACTCAGTTTCCGTGGTTTCTCCCATGTATACGTTATTAAACTTTGTTTGATTTTCTCCTGCTATTCAGTCTCATGTCAATTTAATTTGTAGCCCAGCTAGGAAGGACCCTGAGTGGGTAGAGGATACTCTTCCTCCCCCAACACTATCAATAATGCAGACATCACCTTGTTCATTGACTCAGAAATATTGTAATCACCTGGCCAGTGATGTTAAGGCTCTTTCTTTAAAGAAATGCTTCTGGGCCAGCCTGGTGGCGCAAGCAGTTAAGTGCACATGCTCCACTTTGGTGGCCTGGGGTTCATGGATTTGGATCCCAGGCGCGCACCAATGCATTGCTTGTCTAGCCACGCTGTGGCGGCATCCCATATAAAGTAGAGGAAGATGGGCATGGATGTTAGCTCAGGGCCAATCTTCCTCGGCAAAAAAAAGAAGAGGATTGGCATCGGATGTTAGCTCAGGACTGATCTTCCTCACACACACAAAAAAACAAATGCTTCCGTGTGATTTATAATAAAAACAGAATCATTTTTCTTTGCACGTGTTGCTCCTCTTTTTCTTCACTGCAAAACTGAAGCTGTGCTTATGATTTTATTATAAATATATGAAAAATCTAAATAGATCATATAAATACAGATTTCATGATTACTGATTGTCTTTTCTGTAAATAAAACTCAATCTGTATTTATACAAGGACCCAATTTATGCCTTTAATTCATACAGTATTGAGAGGTGTTAATTCAGTTCATAGCCTGATTCAGCTCCTGTTAGGCTAAGAGAACAATCCCCTGTGAAAGCCTGACAACAGTTTCTAAAGAGGCTTGAGCTTTGGCTATTGTTCTATTCCCTACTCCAGAGTTGTGTGGCTTATTCTAGCGAGGTGTTTGTATCCCAGACGGTTTGTGAAAAACCTGCAACAACGAATCTGGTTACCACTGATTACTTAACTTTTTGCTTATGATCTAAAAGTTGTAATAATATTCACTTTATAATAAATACATGATATCAAGTTTTTAAAAAGATGGAAGGTTTTGTTTATGACTACTCAGCACTATTCTCACTGGTTCCACAAGAACTAGAAAATAAGATCAATTCATAATATCTGTGTGGGGCTGGCCCAGTGGCGTACCAGTTAAGTTTGCGCGCTCCACTTCAGCCCAGGGTTCGCGGGTTTGGATCCCGGGTGCACACCGACGCACTGCTTGTCAAGCCATGCTGTGGCGGCGTCCCATATAAAGTAGAGGAAGATGGGCACGGGTGTTAGCCCAGGGCCAGTCTTCCTCAGCAAAAATGTTAGTTCAGGGCTAATCTTCCTCACACACAAAAAACAATAATAATAATAACATCTGTGAAAACAGCTTTCATCTTTATATACTAACAGTATCTACTACCACAATTACCCTTCAGCAAATTGTCACTGACTGGATTGTACAGGATTCAGAAAGGAGAAATTAATGCTTATATCAAAATGACTCAGTAAAAGTAAAATGCAGAGAGAGCACTAATGGGAGCTCTCAACTGGGGCTTTAGCCACTTGCGTCTCTTATGTTTAAAGAAAAACGGCCAGTCATAGCTTTTGACCAACACAGTCTTTCTCACAGGAACAAGATATGTAAACTGATGACACCTTAAGATTATAAATTCTAAAACTATCCAGATTTCAAAACCTTCAGAATTAGATAAAAAGTAAAATTTATCAATAATAAAAGGGACTGAAAGCATCAAAGGCTTAAAAACAACAGCCCTCAATGAGCTAAGGTCCATCTTATCTCCCTGCCCAACCTCCTGATTCACAGGACGTTGTGGCGATATTAAGAGAAATAACAGGAGACAAAGAGACACCCCCCTTGTTAGGAAGAGATGCAATAGCAGCCACCACTGAGGTCCTACTGCATGCAGATGTTACCTGACTGAACCCTCATAACCACCACAGGCAGCCACACACAAACACATGTCACACCAAAGTAGTCTCACAACTTAGGGGAAAGTGGTGTTTGAGTTGATGAACTGGAAAATTCCATTAACATAATAATAGAACTTTCAGCAAATATTCTGACAAATATTTTCAGAATATCTTTATGTATAAGAAGCAGACCTCTGGATCCAATGCCTATCAGCCCCATTAGCAAACTGGGAGCATGATGGCAGGATGTGGATTAGCAGCAGTTCACATGGCAATGTTTCAGAGTTTGGGTTCATTAGGGTCTTAACATAAAACAATAGTAGGTCACAAACGCTGGAAAAAAAGGCTTTTAATAAAGTTTATAGGTCGTTTAAAAAAGTGACAGAGTCTAGATCACAGTAAATAAAATCTCTTCAGGGTCTAATGTATCCATTCCTTCATTCAACGGATATGGCCCGCACCATATACCAGGCATGGGGCACCTACTATGTATCAGACAACAGACGTGGCCCCCTCTGTGTACTAAGTGATGCTGCAATAAATGTGGCAGACAGAGTCTCTACTCTCCTGACGCTTCCTGTCTTACCCTGGTGAGACCCAGGACTGGAAAACTGGGTTCACTTCTGGGCACTGTGTTTTAAGAGGCACATGGACAAAACAGAATGTGTCCAGATGAGGCCAGCAAACAAAACACTGAGGTCATAAAGGAATCAGCTTAAATCATTGGTGGTGAGTAACCTGAAGAGGAAACCAAGAGAAATGAGAGAGTTGTAATATCTGGATAAAGATACACATATCTGGAAGGGCATCATGGATTTATCCCATATGCTGGAGTATGGGCAATGATACAACAGGCAGAGAAGGATCAGATACCAGAACTGGAGATCCAGATGAGTGTGAAGGGCTCAGCAGAGACTTCCACTTCAGTCCTTATAAATGGGGGCGAAGGGGCAAGTTCAAACCTGGACACATGACCTTGGGCAAATCACTTGTCTGAGTCCCTGGTTCTTCAGCTGTGACAAGGCAGGGGGATTAAAGGAGCTCTAACTTGCCTGTCAGCTTTGATCTTCTATGATGCTATGATTCAACTTGACATATGTGAAAAAGAGAAAAACTTAATATCATTTAAGAAAAATCGGAAGTTGATAATATGCTTCCATTTCAACTAATGCAAATAACATATGATAAAAAGCAGCTTGGCTTCTAGAAATTCCTGAGAGCAATGCTAGTCATTTCTGACCTGCTGTATGTTTATTTAGCATGGTGAGAAGAATGGAATTTGAAGGTATTTTACCACTGCTTAATCCACATAGCAAATACCTTTTGAGGGTATAGAGTAACAATTTGGTGTAGCGAGTATTTCTCTTTTATGCTGGTTCTTATTAACTGAAGTCTTTGGCTCAGGACATACAAAGCACTCTTCATTCTTTACAGCAGAATTAGGAGTATATACATTCTCTTTGTTCTTTAATTTATTGGCAGATGCTCCGCCTAACACTGGAGTTAATGATTTAGTCTCCAGACCATTTGAGTCTGTCCTATGCTTGGCAAACTGGAAAAAAACGTTACTGAATAAAGCACACTGAAGAAGAAGAAAAGTCAATTTCTTTACAATATGCCTTAATCATTTGCAAATTACCTTGCACCATTTTTATTAAAATAAAATACTATCAAAAGGATATTATTGGCAATACCAGGAAATTTGAAAATGTATATTCAGTGCTCTTTAGTACATGAAGATCACTTTAGTCTGTTCTATTGATAGGTAATTTTCAACATATTTCAGGCTGAGTGTTTAATCAAACACACCCAGATCCTAGGTAATATTGAGAATGGCCAGAAATAAATCCCTAAGAATCGCTTCCCATACTTAGATTGCCATGGTTTGTCTCTAATATGCACCAAAAAATAAAGATTTAGTCAACGATTAGGGCAGAAAACCCATGTTAAAATACTATAAGGGCATCTACCTACCATCTCGGATAATCAACAGCATGGGTTATAACAGCCACGGAAGCCTTAGACCTATGCAAGGTGCTAAGTCAGGTCCAGAGCTCCCCTATAAAGCCAGCAGGGGCTATAACTAAAACAAAAGGGGGAATTAAATATAAATCTGCCTTGCAAAGGAGTTGGCAAGAAAACGTATCTGTCTTGGCCTTGGCTCTGGAAGAAAAAAAGAGTCTCCTTTAATAATTTCTAAGTAACCACAGGACAGTCTTCACAAAGGTTTGGGCCCAAATTCATACTACCTGCGTGGTTCTGGAAATCTCAAGCCAAAAATTTAACTTTAGTCTTAAGTCAGTTATGTCTCAGGAGTGTGGTAGAAGCAAACACAACTTCTATCTGAAAGAAAAGCTTTAATCCATCACAACCTAAGCCTTCAACCTCAATCCAAGCCTCAAAGAATTCCCACAGAGTACCAAGAAAAATGAGCCTATAAAAATATTTGCAAAAGACACAAACACCATGAAAAAAAGTCAACAGAAAAAAATAAACAGAATCAAACCCATAAAGATGTCAGATATTAAAATTATCAAATATAGAACACAAATATGTCCATATGTTTAAAACAATAAAAGAAAACTGAAAACATGGGAAAAGACTACTAAAATGTTAGTTTCTAAAAAGAATAAAAGTCTCTAGAAACAAAAAAATGTACTGATAAAAATGAAAAACTCAATGGACATGTCAAATAGACAGATTAGATACAAATAAAAAAAGAATTTGTGAATGGGAAATAAATCTGAAGAAATTTATCCAGAATGTACTCCAAAAAGAAAAAGATATAGGATATATGAAAGAGAGTTTAAGATAAATAGAAAATGAAGTGAGATGGTCTACCATAGGTCTATTCTAAATTCCAGAGATAGATACTAGAGACAAGAAAAAAACCCCAATTTTTCAAGGAGTTTCCAAATTTATTAAAGATATAAATCCTTATATATAGGAAGCACAGTGAATCATAAACAAGATCAATAGTGTGTAATCTAGGAGAAGGTGACCAGAGATTAAGTGTTCTAAGGACTTCATATGTTTGGAAGGAAAATAAAGACACAAATTAACTTTATATTTGGTTAAATTAGCATGTTAAAAATTTAGAGTAAATATTAAAAGAACAGAAGTAAAATAGAAACCAATGGAATAAGGAGAGAATATTAACATAAAAAGCAAGAAATATGGGAAAAATTACAGAAAAAGTGGGAAAAATAGAGAACACAAAATAAGATGGCAGATATATGATAAATACATTAGTAATCAAAATAAATGTAAGTTTGTCAGGCTCTCAACTCAAAAGACAAAGATTTTGTTTGCATACCAAATTGAGCTCTATGTTGTTTTAAAGAAATATAACTAAAATATAAGGGCATGAAAGATTGAAAATAAAAAAATGAAAAAATATATACTAGACAAATGACCAAAAGTAAATCAATATAGCTATCTTAACATCAGAGAAACAAACAAACTTCAAGGAGAAAAACATCACTAGTAATAAAAAGAATCACTATAAATGATAAAAATTCTGAATTTATATGCTAATTATATAGCTTCAAATATATATAAAGCAAAAAACAGATAAAACTACAAAGAGAAAATCATAAACTACAATCACATTAGAAGATTTTTAACAGATCCTACTCTCAAGCAAATTTATGGATCAAGCAGACAATAAATTAGTATGGACACAGAAGATTTAACAGTAGAATTTACTAAGATTGATCTAATAGACAAATAAGAAAATAACAAAATAGAAACAACGATATAATAGATAGAACTAACAAAGCCAGAAATTGATTCTTTGAAAAGACTAATAAAACTGACAAAACTCTGGCAAGACTGATCCAAAAAATGAAGGAGTGGCAAATAAACAAATACACTTTAGAAATGAAAATGGGGACATAAACAGATAGTACAGATATTAACAAGATCATAATATCCTCCTGTTGACTTTATGCCATTGTCTTTTAAAACTTAGATGAAATGGACACTAGAAAAACAAAACTCACCAAACTGACAAGAAAAAAAAGTCAATAAGCACCTACTTATCACTAGCTACTTTAAATGTCAATGAACTAAATCCTCCCATCAAAAGACACAGGGTGGCTGAGTGGATAAAAAAACAAGACCCATACATATGCTGCGTACAAGAGACACACTTCAGGCCTAGAGACACTCACAAACTGAAAGTGAAGGGATGGAAAAAGATTCTCCATGCAAATGGCAATGAAAAGAAAGCTGGAGTAGCAACACTTATATCAGACTGACTAACTAAATAAAATCAGACTTTAAAACAAAAACTGTAACAAGACAAAGAAGGGCACTACGTAATGATCAAGGGAACAATCCAACAAGAGGATATAACACTTGTAAATATCTATGCACCTAACATAGAAGCACCTAAATATATAAAGCAATTATTAATAGACATAAAAGGAGAAATAGACACAATAATAGTAGGGGACTTGGACACTCCACTTACATCAATGGACAGATCATCCAAACAAAAGATCAACAAGGAAACATTGGCCTTAAATGACACAGTAGACCAGATGGACTTAGTAGATATACAGAACATTCTATCCCAAAACTGCAGAATACACATTCTTTTCGAACGCACATGGAACATTCTCCAAGATAGATCACATATTAGGCTACAACACAAGTCTCAATCAATTTAAGAAGACTGAAATAATACCAAGCATCTTTTCTGACCACAACAGTATGAAACTTGAAATCAACTACAGGAAGAAAATCAGAAAAGCCACACATATGTGGAGATTAAACAAAATGCTACTGAACAATGATTGGGTCAATGAAGAAATCAAAGGAGAAATAAATACCTGGAGACAAATTAAAACAAAAATGAAAACAAGACCTGCCAAGATTTATGGGATACAGCAGAACTGGTTATGAGAGGGAAGTTCATAACAATATAGGCCTACCTCAACAAACAAGAAAAATCTCAAATAAACAATCTAATAGTACACCTAGAGGAACTAGAAAAAGAAGAACAAAGCCCCAAATCAGTAGGAAGTAAATAATAAAAATCAGAGTGAAAAATAAATGAAATAGAGACTAAAAACACAGTAGAAAAAAAATAAATGCAACCAAGAGCTAGTTCTTTCAAAAGACAAAATTGACAAACCTTTAGCTAGACTCACCAAGAAAAAAAGAGAGAAGGCTCAAATAAAATCACAAACAAAAAAGGATAAATTACAACAGATACCTCAGAAATATAAAAGATTATAAGAGAATACTAGGAAAAGCTACATACCAACAAATTGGATAACATAGAAGAAATGGATAAATTCTTAGAATCATACAACCTTCCAAGACTGAATCAAGAAGAAATAGAGAATTTGAATAGACCAATCACCAGTAAGGAGATTGAAACAGTAATCAAAAACCTCCCAAAAATAAAACTCCAGGACCAGGCAGCTTTCCTGGTGAATTTTACCAAATAGTCAAAGAATTAATACCTTTCCTTCTCAAACTCTTCCAAAAAATTGAAGAGGAGGGGAAGCTTCCTAACTTATTCTACAAGGCCAACATTACCCTGATACCAAAGCCAGACAAGGACAACACAAAGGAGGAAAATTAGAGGCCAATATCACTGATGAACATCGATACAAAAATCCTCAACAAAATACTAGCAAATCGAATACAATAATACATTGAAAAGATCATACACCATGACCAAGTAGGATTTATTCCAGGGATGCAGAGATGGTTCAACATCCACAAATCAATCAACGTGATACATCACATTAACAAAATGAAGAATAAAAATCACATGATCATCTCATGAGATGCAGAGAAAGCACTGACAAGATATAGCATCCATTTAGAACAAAAACTCTGAATAAAATGAGTATAGAAGGAAAGTACTATAGCATAGTCAAGGCCATATATGACAAACTCACAGCTAACATCATACTCAATGGAGAAAAACTGAAAGCTGTCCCTTTAATAACAGGAACCAGACAAGGATGCCCACTTTCACCACTCTTATTTAACATAGTATTGGAAGTCCTAGCCAGAGCAGTCAGGCAAGAAAGAGAAATAAAAGGGATTCAAATTGGAAAGGAAGAAGTAAAACTGTCATTATTTGCAGATGACATGATTTTATATATGGATAACCCTAACGAATCTACCAAAAAACTTTTAGAAATAATAAATGAATAAGTAAAGAAAGGATACAAAATCAACATACAAAAATCAGGTTGCATTTCTGTACACTAACAACAAAGTAGCAGAAACAGAAATTAAGAATACAATCCCATTTACAATTGCAACAAAAAGAATAAAGTACCTAGGAATAAATTTAACCAAAGTGGTGAAAGGCCTGTACACTGAAAACTATAAAACATTGCTGAAAGAAATTGAAGAAGACACAAAGAAATGGAAAAATATTCTATGCTCTTGGATTGGAAGAATTAACATAGTTAAGAGGTCCATACTTCCTAAAGCAATCTACAGATTCAATGCAATCTCAATCAAAGTTCCAATGACATTTTTCACAGAAATAGAGCCAAGAATCCTAAAATTTATATGGAACAACAAAAGACCCCAAATAGCTAAAGTAATCCTGAGGAAAAAGAACAAAGCTGGAGGTATCACACTCCTTGATTTCAAAATATACTACAAAGCCATGGTAATCAAAACAGCATGGTACTGGTAAGTTTAAAACTTTTAAAAGCAATATATGTGAATGCATTTATGACTTCTGCATAAGGAAGGATTTCTTTAAAAAGACACAAAAATTACAAACCATAAAGGAAAATACTGACAACTTCTAACTCATTAAAATTAATGACTTTTGTCATCAAAACAAAAAGACAGATGACAAACTCAGATAATATATTTGCCACACATAACCTTTGTTAAATTAAGAACTTCAAGAAAACAAGAAAAAAGAAACAATCCAATAGAAAAATATGCGAAGCATATGAAAAACCATTTCACAGAACAGGAAATACCACTGGCCAATCAATATATGAAAAGATGCGTAAGTAATCAGAAAAGTACAAATTAAAACCACAGTGATTGGGGCCAGCCCGGTGGCATAGTGGTTAAGTTCACACATTCCACTTCGATGGCCTGGGGTTCGCAGGTTTGGGTCCTGGGCCCGGACCTACATACACCTCTCATCGAGCCATGCTGTGGCAGTGTCCCACATACAAAAAAACAGAGGAAGGCTGGCACAGATGTTAGCTCAGCAACAATATTCCTCAAGCAAAAAGAGGAAGGTTGGCAACAGATGTTAGCTCAGGGCCAATCTTCCTCACCAAAAAGAAACCACAGTGAGATATCACTTTACACAAACCAGATTAGAAAATATTAAATAGCTAAAAGTATCAAGTATTGATAAGTATGTAATATCAAGTATTGATAAGTATGTGGAGCAATGGGAACACTCTTATACTGCTGGTTGAAATATAATTAGTACAACCATTTTGGGGAAAAAATTGGCATTATCTGGTAAGGCTGAAGATACTCATTCCGCTCCTAAGTATATATCCTGTAGAACTGTCACACACATGTACCAGGGGCCTTGCTGTGCACAAGAGTTAACACAGTGGTCCTGGCTGGACTCTGGGGACTCAGCTCTTAAAACGTTCCCAACGAAGATAAGTCTGTTCGTATGTCTGGGGCACTGAAACCTGCTACACCAGGTTGTACGGACTGCACAGTGTGATTTATGCTGAACACCTGCTTTCCTTCTGAAGTCTAGAATTTCTATGATTGTGACTGATCACACAGGCAAAGTGCCTGTGTAACCAGCCCCCAGTAAAAACTCTGGACTCTGAGTCTCTGGTGAGCTTCCCTGAGCAGAAACATGCACACCCGCTGCTGTACTTCACGCGGAAGGAAGGAGGGCACTCTGCTGGCCCCCTTGGAGAGAGCGGAGGAAAAATAGTAAGTATACATTCAAGATGCTCGACCAACTCCAAGTAGGAGAAAAAGATGATCAAAAGGAGAGGAAAACAGATCAGCTGCTGCTCTGAGTTGGGGGGAAGGGGAAGCTGACTACAAAGGGGCATGAGTGAATTTTGGGGGGCCGCAGAACTGTTCTTGATTTGGTGGTGGTTACACAACTATGCATTTGTCAAAACTCATAGAGTTGTGCACTAAAATGGTGAATTTAACCATTTAACTACACGTAAATTATACCTCATTAAAAAAAAAAAAAGGGGGGGGGGTGGTAAAGTGCTCCAAACTGGAATCTTGGCTTTCTTCAACTTGGAAATAATTGGCCTCCCTTTCATTCATATTCTAACAATCTCTCATTAATGTTTCCAACAGCATAGGAATTCATTAAATTTGCAAGAACATACTAGATCTCATGTTACAGCCTGGAGGTTTTTGTAATCAAGACAACATATCCTTCTTTACTTAGCAATAAAAATAGCCAACCTGTGGTGTTTGGGGAGTAGCCACACCTGTTGATGAATTGTCTACACACCATTCCTGGTCTATTAATCCAGCCACATCATTTTCATCACCTGTGGTGACATCTTCTAGACTCAGATTCTTTGACTATTCAAACACAGAAGAACTTAAGAGACACCACCACCATGACTCAATTTTTAAGATAGTGTATTCCTGGCACAGGGCAAGGCCCCGGAAGCAGAAACAAATGAGAGATCGTATACTGAAGGAGCTCACTATTCAGTACAGAAAACAGAAGTCTAGATAGGAGAATCTTTGACTCTCAAACAATGTCTTGGAACATTCTTATGTTACATGGCATACTACATAGCTTATCATTGTCCAATAATTGCTATAATAGCAGACAAATAACTCCTCTGCGTATCTACAAATAAAAAGCTCTGACCAAGTAGAAGATGGAAGGGAAACAACTTGAAAACACAGGTTTCTTAGTTGTAAGAACAGAGTAGTTAGCAGCAGGAATAAATTAGCCTTAGGAAAGATCTGCTGGGGACAGAGTATTTGAGGTCCTGTGCTAACAATACCACCAGAGTCATTTATTTTCCCTCATTCGTCCCCCTGTATAAACTAAGGGTATACCAAATATACCCTAAATTCTAAGACTGTGGGGTGTAATTGGATTTTTTATTTCTCCCTCCTTCCGTTTTCCCCCAACATCTAGTTAACCTGGCCAGGCAACTTTAATTTCTTAACCACATCCTTTCTCCTCCAGTCCCATTGCCACTGTTCTAATTCAAGGACAAATCTTCTCAGACCTGAACTGTTCAAACAGACAATATGGTCTCTGCCACCAATCTTCCACCCTCTCACCCGGGGATGACAGAGTTCATAATAGTTTAGATGGCCACAATCATAGTATATGCTTTGAGGTTTACATAATGGACCAACCTAGTAGGAGATGGGTAAACTACTATGATAAATTATCAAAAAATGTTGCCTTTAATCCAGACAGGGTCGGGGGAAGGAAGGACGGAAAAGGTTTCATGGAGAAGGTACTTGGGAACTGGGTGAAAACTATGTAGTTATAATCACTCTCCACTTTCCAAAAATTACATTAAAGATTTTTCCCGCACCTCCCACATCTATGGTCTCATGTATGAAGCCACCTTTTGGAAAGAGAGGCCATAAACTGATGAGCGACAATGGCTCAGCAACAAGGTGCCACTTGCTCATCAACAATGGCATAACCCAGTCGCTGTACACAACACCTGGACAGTGCTAAGAGTTCTAGATGAAGTTTTCTAAACATGCCTAGGAGTTTTACAGTCATCCCCTAAACCCTCTTTTTCCCCAGGCCAAAAAGCATCCTTTTTATAACTTTTGTGCCACAGCCACTACAGGCTATGCATTACATAAGATGCACAGGGGAGTTCTGTGATCAATAACAGATAAATCAACACATTAGTTACACTTTCAAGTGACGTCAATCCACAAGTCTGACACAACCAACGTCTCCCTTATCTGTAAGGCAGGTCCCTCTTTTGAAAGTCAAATGTCTGAAAGTAAAGCAACAGGCTTACCTGTTATAAAGAAAGTTTCATTTCTAGAAAACTAAAATATTTTTAAATGCCCAGTTATTGTTCAGGCAGTTAAACTGAACCAAACGTTAAAGAGCTGCCCAGGCACCTGCACTGAGGAGGCGCAGCTCCTGGTACAGAGGGTTTGGGAAACTGAGGAGTGGCCCACTAGCCTTCCCTTGACCTTGCTCCCGCGGCCCTCCCTCAATCTTTAAACTTCCGCCACCAGAATACCCGGGTATTTGCATTGCAGGGGTGGGAAAGGGATCTGTCTTGGTCTGTATAGGTTCTCGTCTGCACATGTGACCCTCGGTGAGGTTCCCCTACCAGATGACGGGCGGCTCCCACAACCCGGAGCTGCTCACAGTGGGAAGAATAGGGGGAAAGTAAGAAAAGCAATGAGGTGGATGCTCTAGCACCACTGCTGGGAATCTCAGGAGGGCTACAACAGATAGCTCAAAATCATGAGACGGGGAACTCTCCCTTCTGCATACAAAAACCAGTTTCAGAGTGCTCATGTATATAATATAAAGTGGGAGTTCTCTGAGTTCATTGTTTGGGAATAACACTTTCTCTCTCTTTGCACAAACATCAGCAGCACCATACCAGCATGGAGCACACTAAACTGATATCTCTCTGTCCTGTCTAACCAGCCCCAAAAGAAAGGCAGAGCTCCCCAGATGCCAGAAAAAATATGAGAGACACAGCTGATCCCAAACCTGCTTTTCCTGAGGCTCTTTAAACCGGCAAGTACCTAGGACCAACGTGAATCCTCTGAGACGACCTAGACCAGGACTCCTCAACCTCAACACTACCGACACGGACCTGGACCATTCTTTGTTGCGAGGGGCTGTTCTGTGCATTGTAGGATATTTAGCAGCATCCCTCGCCTCTGCCCACGAGATGCCACTAGCACAGACACACACCCCAGTTGTAACAACCAAAAATGTCCCCTGAGGGGCAAAATCACCCCCCGTTGAGAACCACTGACTTAGACCAACGCTTCTCAAGTTTGAATGTTCGTATGAATCACTGAGGGATTTTATCGAGATGCAGATTCTGATTCAGGAGGGCTGAGATGGGGCCTGAGATTCTGCATTTCTAACAAGCACCACAGGATGCTGACACTGCTGGTTCTAGACCACACTTTGAATAGCAAGACTCTAGAGCAGCACTTCTCAGCTCCTGGCTGCACACTGCCACCATCTGGGAAGCTCTTATAAATTCTGATGCCCAGGCCATAGCCCAGACCAATGAAATCACAGCCTCGGAGGGTGGGACCTAGGCATCAGGGTTAGTTTCAAGTTCCCAGGGGATTCCAGTGCTCAGCCAAGGCTGGCAAGAACATCCCCAAGACTGGAAAACAAGTATAAAGAGGCATTTAAGAGTGAGGGAGGAGTACAAAAGGAGAAAAACTATGAGTTTCCTCACTGCATTCTTGATGTTGGCCATGCCTAGCCGTCAGAATAACTGAGATTTTCAGAGAGATGTAACACCAGAAAACAATCTCTACCATGCTTCATTATCCATTTTGTTTTCTGTATCAGAAGTAAAGGAAATAATTCCTATTTCCATTTCACTTTTAAGTTTGAAAATTTTATGTAGAGACCACATAAAGGATACTATTTTAAAGACTTTTTTTTTCAATGATTCTTGAAATTCAGAGTATGCTACTTTTAAGATTCAGAGTTTAAAAGTTTGTGGATCTCATACCAAATTTTTTCTGGATAAAATGACATGACGTATGGGATTTGCTTTGAAATACCCTAGCTGGAAAGGGCAGATGAGGAAGTGTGCTGGGCTATAGATAAAATTGGCAAAATGTTAATAACCGTTGAAACTGGATGACGAGTACATTGAAAATCACTGTTATACTATTCTCTCTACTTTCATAGGTGTTTAAAAATTTCTATAATAAAAATTTTAAAATAAATTTTATGTATCTGAAATACAGTCATCTATTAAAGATCATCCCAAAGAAAGTCATGCAATTTTTGTAAGTTGCTTTTATGGAAAATTCAGATTTTCATTGTAAAAGACTAAGGACTTGACATATCTTGCAACAGTTCCCAATTCTTGCCATTTCTTTCCACTCTATGGAAAAGTAAATTATCATTCTGTTTTTCAGACATATTCCAGAGCCTTTGCTTATTATGTCATTCCAAAGAATTCCTTTACCCTTGGTAGGATAGTGACCAGAAGGGACATGGGAGTGTTTCTGGGGTTCTGGAAATGTTTTGGTTATGGAGCAGCTGGTTCCATGAGTGTGTTCACTCAGTGAAAACTGATCAAGCAGTTCCCTTATGATTTGTGTGTTTTTCTGTATGTATGTTATGCTTCAATAAAAAGTTAATGTTAAAAAAAAAAGAATTCCTTTATATCGCCTCTTCACTGAAAAGAACTGTGGCTTAGCAAAGCTTTGTTTAGTAAAAAAAAATTTGCTTAAGGCCTTTACCTTGCAAGTTAGAAAACAGAAAAAACAAACAGAAATCACAGGTGATGAGAGACACAGTACTGAACCAGGAGCAAATGTGGGTGCAGCCCCTGACCATCAGGTGAGATTCTTCTCAGAGACAGCCGGGAATGCCTCTATCTCTAGGAAAAAACACATTGCCATCTAGAGATTAAGCATCTGAAAGAGCTAAAACAACCCAACACCAGAAATCACGATAATGATTTCATGTATTTGGTTCATAAGCTTGGGGGTGACGTGATACAGGGCTGCTTTTAGGTAAGAAGAAAATGGCTCTGTGTTCACCTTATTCCTACAGCAGCATCCTAGTTTCATGTTCGAGAATTTGATGTAGTCAAAACCAGAACTCTGCCAATTCTCTGGACTAGTTTGTTCTGTTTCTGAAATTTTTTCACTATAGTTCTCTTTAATCAATGTCATTTTTCAAAAGGGTATGTAGTAGACATCAGAAAAGAGTGGAAATCATACCTAAATATAAGTGCAAATTTACACCCATAATAAAATCATAGGTCTGAAAAATGCTATACTATTTTTAATGTACTGATAAATAAAGAATAGACAAAAGATATTACTCTCAAATTCATGCTGTAGTTTTTACCAAGGAAATCAAATCCTCCATCATTTGCCTGTTGTTTCTGTGACGTACAGAAAGTTCCATGACATAATCTTCACCAAGGTGAATAAGCTACAAAAAAAATTTTATAAACTTTACTAACAAAAAATTACAAAATCTTCATTGTTTTGAAATTTTTGAATTACCATAATTACCTTGTAAAATCAAACACCAATATGTAAAAACAACACGAGTTCGTCAAACTCTTGGGTAAGAATAAACATTCTCCGTGATTGTTTAAGACATAAGCAGATGACAATCAGCAGTTCAAGAAGATGAGCTCTTCCCAGCCCTTCACATCCCCATCATCATCTGATCAAGTGCTAAAATTCTGCTGTGCAGCCAAGGGGCTCTATCCTCCCCTGTCACAAGACCCGCACTGGCGTTTTCATCAAAGAGCAGTCATCCAGGCACCTCAAGTCAGTGGCTCAGACTTGCAGCATATTGCCCTCAGGTTATGTCTGCGTTTAGCACAACCCGAGGAGCCCTCGCGATGGGGCCGTGGATGCTGCACAATCATCATCACGCTGAAGGTACTGCAAAGCAGTTTGAAAAAGAAGTGGGACGGCCTCTCTACAAACTTTACTTTGCTTAAGGATAGAAATTATCCAAGTATTCGGATGCCCGCATGATGGGACCTCACCAAAGATGGGGCCAGAAGAGGGTTCTCAGAACAAAGTAAGGATCACGGAGAATGAAAAGCAGGAAGGGCCTCACCTGGACCTGGACCAGGAGTTCGGAAAATCACACGGGAAGAGATCATAAGAAGTGTAATTTTAAAGTTATTTTTCCAACATAAGAATTCTCTTCACAATAGCCCCGATAAGTGACGTTTCAGTTTCTGCTGGAAGTCCTCTGCAGAACAGCTGGGAAGGTTAGCTTCTCCCTCCTGCCCCCCAAGGGCTGTCTCCCTGTGATCCCTACCCACCGTGAGTCGGCACAATCTGACAGCCAAGAGGCTTTGGAATTAGACGGACTGTGGTTTTAGTTGTGACATCACTGAACAACCGTGTGACCTCGAGCACTTTACTATACCTCTCTGAGCCTCCGTTTCATCGCCTGTGAAACAGAGATAGCACCTGGCCTGCAATAAATGTAACACACATGGAGCGCCCAGCATGACACCTACACAGAGTGGGCCCTCGAAAAGCGGTGAACTGTTTTCACCAACAGTCATAATTCCATTTCCTCTTTGGTATAACAGCCTTTCAGGAATCTGAATCTTCCTGTTATAGACAACCCGTCCTCTCAAGTTTTCCCTTTTCCAGTTCTTTGAACCACTGTCTTAATGATTAACCCCGCCCGACCGCTTTGGCCCTTTCTTTAGTCACAGTCCGGGCTGTCACTGACCCTCAAGGTGAGGTGTTCAGAACCCAACGTAATATGCCAAGAGAGCTTTGCCCAGCACAAGGCAGAGCAATATGACGATCCTCCCTTGTTCCGGACACCACACTTGTAACAACGGGCTCAATCGTTCTGCCATCATGAAAACAGAGGAACAGAACAGACAGTGACCTGCACAGTTGGCTGGTACGAGCACAACCTCATGAGTTACGGAGAATGTGGAGACCACAAGGTTCATACTAACGGTACCGTGCAAGTCTCAAATGCTAAGAATACGTTTTCATCGTGTTGCTTTGACCTTGGCAGCTCCCAGAACTGTGGATTCCCGCTTCAGGAAGGGCTCAATCTGAGCAGCCCGGACACTTGACCACCCAGCTGGGCATCTCCTTGTTGACATCACTGCTCGAGCGAGAAGGGAAAGATTCCGGGGGTTTCCTCCAAGATCTTAAGTTACTCTCCTAAAAAAAAACCTTCCTTCTCTCCCATAGCCTCCTGCTCTGACCTTACCACAAGGTGTGTGTGGGAAAGGAGGGAAGGGTAGGAAGCAGGTGCTATTTTCTTTGCTGGGCTCTTGAACTGGAAAGAATGGAAAGAGGAGGTGGGGATGAGACACCCAAGTCTGAAAAATATGGCTTATCTCAAGCTGGGTTTTCCAAAGAGGCTCAATACTTTGAGTACTCTGAATTCTCAGCCACACAAGGTCAAGTTAAATTCAGTACAAAAATGCATACCAAAAGCTAACCAATGATTTTGGATTATCCGTGCCTACTGCATTTCCTGTTCAGTAGGGCAGAAGATAGAACTGAATATAACTTTCATTTGATACAATACTTGAGCACTAGAGCTATGTGTGAAAAGGATAGAAGATCGTGCACAGAGTTATCGAATAGCATCTATACTTTAAATATCCAAGTAAATCTGAATTACTTTTTATAGTTCACTCTTAATGAAACACGATACTGAGGGAGAAAAGCAAATACTTCGAAAAGCAACAATAATCCCGTACAGCTCTTCTGTGTATAACTCATGTGATCCCGGCACCAGCTCTGTGAGGCAGGCAAGACAGATGAATGACCTAACACATAAAGGCACTCTATAAACGGCAAAACACAACCCAAATATACCTAGGAGACCGACATTAGAACACCCAGATCAGAGCTGAGAAAATGAAGACTCAGAGACATTCATGCGATCTGCCCGAGTCTGGCATTTTTCATTCCTAGCCCAGGTTTCTTCTACCACAATGCCACCTCTCCATGACTCGGCTCCAAGCTATTCCCAAAGAGACCAGACCAACAATGCTTGTCACAAAGGCTACAGCTACGCAGGATACAGGCCCTGAGACTGAACTAGTTGACCCCTCAGATCCATTATATTCTGGAGCCCTTCTGTCTGGTTTCAAATCCTGCCTCTGCACTTACTATTGTTTGACCTCGGGCAAGTTACTTCATGGTTCTGTGTCTCAGGTGCTTCATCTGCAAAATGGGGACAATAAAAGTATCTACCTCAGAGGGTTGGCACGAGGACTAAATGAGTTAAAAACATAAAGCCCACAGAACAGCACTGACTCTTACAGGTACTATCTGAAGGGCTCTATCTGTATTACACTGCAGGATCATATACAGAGGGTCCTTACTATAACAGCACACTGTTCTATTATAGCAAGTATTCCATAAATATTAGCAATTATTATGCAGAGATTTAAGGAAAATTATGTACCTCTTTGGAATACTCAAAACTATGCATTTTACTTTATACTGTAACTCAATTTAAAATCATTTTTGTCTTGTTGAAATCAGAGGCTTCCTTCATTTTGGCATCTGTCCCACTGCAGACAGTAGTGTCCCCTATCCTATTAAGAGCATGGCTGGGTGGACATGCAGAGCCCTCCCACACATGGAGAAATGGTGACCCCCAATGGTGGCACACAGGCATTTGCACCGCCCCTCTCTCCACCTCACGAGGGGCACATCACAGCTTCTCTGGCCCTGCTGCTACACTGCTCGGACACCTGCACCGGCCGCTGTTCCTAGGCTCTCAGTGTGGACAGTCGGTAGAATTAAGTTGCGGCTCTACTTGTATTTGCTCAACAGATATTACAGATGTCATGAAGGGCTGACACGACAACAGAAGGGAAATTTCAGGAGCCAGCAGTCACAGGAGAATCAGGAAGGATTTCAGCTCAGGCTATATGGCCAAACAGTGGGCAGACTAGGGAGAAGGGGCTAAATACAAGCATAGTCTATTTTTCCAAGACCAGCTGGCCACTAGGAAGAGTATTTATGTCTATTGGTGTGATTATCACAGAAAGCAAATACTGCCCAGCTGTACCAAGTCTACACTGTGGCATATCCAAGACACACCTCCGAGCTATTCTGTTGACCCACGCACATACTCCACTCCACTGCAGAAGTTTTAGTGGATTATCAGAGAAAATTCCCAATTATCTGAAAAGGCTATTAAATACTTCTCCTTTAAAATATTAAAATCCTTGTCTAACGACCTATCTGTGTGAGGCTGCATTTTCTTCATATGCTTCAATCAAAACAACATATCAAAACAGATTGAATGCAGAAGCAGATGAGTATCCAAGAGTCTTCTATTAAGCCAGACATTAAAGAAATTTGCAAAGATGTAAAACGATGCTACTCTTCTTGCTAAATTTATTTTTAAAATTGTCATTTTTCATAAAAATATTTATTTTTTATAAAATGTAATAGGTTTACTACTGTTACCTTTAAGTGAATCCATAAATAAATATTAAGAGCATAGAAAGGTCCTCAGACGTAAAAGTTTGAGAACCACTGTAACCTCGTAACTGCTCTAGGAAGCAGAAAGAACTGGTTTAACGTACTTTTCACAGAGGAATAAATAGGTTTGGCAAAGTTAAGTAACTTGCCCGTGATTCCCAGAGCACTGTTCACAATCCTGGCTACACATGAGATACACGTAGGAGCTTTTAAAAATATCCGTTAATTGTTCTGGGATGGGGCGCAGGCATTTTTTTAAAGGTCCCAGTGATTCTCATGTGCAGCCTGGGTTAAGAACCACTGTCCAAGAGATTAACAGGCAAATATATAATTAGGTTACAAGTCTCCCAAACGCCAGTCTGATGAATAAGTCTACAAAATACATTTTCTTTTATATCTAGACCACAACTTTGTAGGTCCTGAATCCACACAAAGTTTAAAAAAACATTCTACTGCATTTCATTTCACTTACAGGAGTCTTGCTTTGCCACTCAACAGGACAGTTGTAATCTTGCATGATCTAGCGATGGCTCAACAGATTTTTCACAGAAATCCATTTCTTTGGGTCCACCTAGTGGCCATTGAGAAGTAACTAGAGATTAACGTTTCAAATAGAGAACATAGAACTCCTTTCCTCCTGAGAACTCAAAATTCATCAGAACAGATGTTAAACTTTATCATCACAAAAACGCTGTCAAAGACCTTAAAATGGCTTTGGAATAAATTCTTTAAAAAAATCAATAGAGGCAAGAAAACTAGAGCAACCAACACAGGCTTACAAGAAAAATGTTTAACAAACATGAACATTGACATTGGCATGGACATTATTGATGAAGTTCAGTAAATCCATTGTATGATGGAATAGTCTTTTGCTGGAAAACCTATTCACAGGAGATATTGACCAATTTAACATTCGAGCAGGCACAATGCAGGGCATTCATAGTGAATATGCAATCTCTACCTCTGAGAAGCTTACAATCGCAGAGGACAAGTTGAAAAGCACACCTTTCTTTTCCATTTGTAATTTTCAAATGTGAGCAGAGGAAAATTAATCAACAGAGATTAAGTTTTTTTGGAGTTGAGAAGAAAGGCTGAGGTGGTTTCTTTCTTTTTTTTGTGAGGAAGATCAGCCCTGAGCTAACATTCATGCCAATCCTCCTCTTTTTGCTGAGGAAGACTGGCCCTGAGCTAACATCCGTGTCAATCTTCCTCTGCTTTATGTGGGACGCCACCACAGCATGGCCTGACGAGCGGTGCGTCAGTGCATGCCTGGGATCCGACCCCGGGCCGCCAGCAGTGGAGCACATGCACTTAACTGCTACGCCACGGGGCCGGCCCCTGAGGTGTTTTTGATCTCATATGGAGATGTGGTGGTCTGGCCCTACTTAATCAAGGTGGGTGAGCCTGAGGTAAACTTTGAATAAAAAGTGGAGATGGCTTAATAGATGGGAAAACTAGGAGATATTCTGAAGACATATTAATGAAAAAAATACACTAATAACGTACTCATATGTTCAAAGTGTTTCCTGTTAATCTCATTTTATCCTCATCACACCCCATAGCCGGAGGCCCAGTTCAGAATCCCCACTTCGTGGATCAGAACTAGGTCAGGTGGCGTGCCTACTGATTGGCAGGGCAGACATCGAGACTTGAGCATTCCTGTCTTTCACCCTCAGAGGCCATTCACTAAATCGGCGGTTCTCAAAGCGTGTCCCAGCAGCATCAGTGTCGTCTGGGAGCTTGTCAGAAATGCAGATTCTTGGCCCTCCCCCGATCTACTGAATCAGACCCCCTGGGGGTGGTGCCCAGCAGTCTGTGTTTTAACAAGCCCGTCTGGCGATTGTGAGACACGCTACAGTTGTGAACCACTGCACTAGATCACGGCGCCCTCTCAGCTGTACATCAGCTTATTCAAGCATTTATTCAGTATCTACCGTGTATCTAACGTACGAGAGTGAGAGCGAGAAATGGTTAGAGAAAACAGACAGTGCTCAAAAAAAGGACGAAAAACCCCATCAGCAAAGACATATGGCAGAGGTCTAAAACAAACGCATTTGCGACATAATGAAGACAGCGTCTTGCAGAGGACGTCTGCACGGCAGACACAGTAAATGGAATTCCGAGGCTAATAGATAAATGGTCTGTCCTCCAAATGCAGCAGCACCACAGACATCTTCAAGTTGGATCAAACAATTGCAACAGACTCCTATTATTTAAAAATAAATGAAAAAATTTACCTGTAGCATTTGTTGAAGAAGCAGAGTGCTACTGGGAGAGAGCCACTTAGGAACCTCATATTTCCCTCTCTACAGAAAAAAAAAAAAAAGCATTTAAGAGATTTAGATTTAGGTTCAATGACCCTTGACACAAATTTCTAAGGTAACAAGATGCTGGAGGTTTACTTCCAAGCTTGAAGACTTCATCCAACTATAAGATTTGGTAAACACTATTAATAACATAAGAAATCCATTTCTTGCCTTAAAGAAGAAAATCCAGTAAATTAAATACTATTGTCACCTCTAAATTAGCCACATATCAGAGAAGGACTAGAGCACAGAGCATGTAACAGTGGGAAACGCACACGTGCTAGGGCTTTGGGGTCTGCACTATGAGTAAATGGACAGCAGGTACAGTGTCGTCCCTTTTTGTATCACGGAAGCAAAGTTTAGTTTATAATCTCAGAGCAATTATCAGTTGACAAAATGAAGCAGCAGAAAAGCACATTTGGTGGCAGCACACGGGCTGTGGTTAAAAACAGGTCACGTATCATCCACAAGGCAGAATTCACAATCATTGAGGGAAACTGAAGAGAGCCACCCTCTAAGGCAAGTGCCTCTTTGGGGAATGGAAGAGACTCAGGAGACACATGTTTACAACCCGGTACACTCAGAAATTACAGTCACCAAGTCATCAACCGAAAACAAGACCAGCGGCCCGTTAAACACTAATCCGTGACTGAATACCTCTGCATGACCCCCCACAATTCAGAGGAAAGGACCCCCACAATTCAGAGGAAAGGATACAATCATTTCCCCTAGCAGAGAAAAAACTTGTTAATGATGCTAGGGTAACAGGGTAATTATTTAAGAAAAATTAAAATTAAACTGTAATTCACAGTCTACATCAAAATTAATTCCACCCAGATTAAAGAGTTAAATGCAAATACAAAACCATGAAAGTCCTTAAAGAAAACATGGGTGGTTATTAGAATCTTTCTAGACAGGACAACAAAACCAAAAACTGTCAAGACTAACAGATGACAAAAGGAAAAGTTGCATTTCTGTACAGCAAAACACTGCTAAGAAAGTAAATTAACAGCAAATTGAAGACAAAAACCTTTTCCACCTAAATGACAAAAGATGAATACGCCTCCTCACATAAAAAGCTCTCACAAAGTGTTAAGACTTCACCACCACCAAACCTGTTCTTCCCGCATTTCCCCATCTCAGCCGCACTACCAGCTGCTCAGGCCAAAACCTTGGAGTTGCCTTTAGCTCCTCCCTCTCACGCTTCACATCCCATCCATCAGCAAGACCTACTGGTTCTGGGTTCAAAGTATATCCAGAACCCCGTCACTCCCCCCAGCTTCTCTCATCCAGCATCCTGCAAGGGGCTCCTGACGTCCTCCAGGGTCCACACTGTCCCCCAGCCTGGTCTCCACTCACCACCACTGTTCTTTTAAAACACTGGGTCGGGTCACATCACTTCTCTACTCAGAACTCTCCAATGGCTCCCCATCTGGCTCAGAACGAAATCCGGGTTCCTTACTCTGGCTCTAAGGCCCCGCACGGTCTGTATCCCCACATCCACCCCATCCTTGCTACCTCTCAAGCTCACCTCCTAACTCCCCCTCATTCACCGAACTACCGTCACAGGTCAAACACATTCCTGCCTCAGGGCCTTTGCACTCTTTGTTCCCTCCGCCTATGGTGCTTTCCCCCAATACCAGCAGAGCCTGCGCCTTAATCGTCCTCAGGTCTCCACTTAAACACACTGGTGCAGTGAGGCCTCCCCTCACCACCTCATCATTCTCCCTCTCCCTTTCATGCCTACTTTTCTTTACAGTCCTTATCCCCCACTTGTCATATTCCACATTTCTTTATTTTCTGCCTTATTATGTTAGACTGTAAGCTCCCCAATCACGGAGATTTTGTCTGTGCTGTTCACCTAGAACAGTGTCTGGCCCTAGCATAGAAAAGACACTCAATTAAGATTTGTTTAATAAGTGAAGGAATGGATAAAAAACATACATTCCAAAAGAAAATGGGCAAAGAACATTCACAGGTAATTCCTAAAACAAGAACTTTTAAATAGCCAATAAATACGAAAATATGTTCAACTAATCTAGTAATAAAAAATAAATTAAAAAAGAATATGGTACTGATGTGGTCAAAACCTTGTTTACGACTTGTTTTACAATTTCCATGAGACTCCATGCCCCTACTTACTCAATCACCTCTGGCTAGGAGCAAAGGGATTTACCTCAGGAGGTGATCAATGACTTGAATCTCTTGCCTATGTGTTCCTTGAGGTATACCGTACCTTGGAATGCAAGGATGCATCCCATTCCTCTGCCCCCATGCCCTAATCTTCTAGAGTAACCAGATCACCTAATACTTTTTCCTTTGACATTTCTATAGAATAGTAAAATAGCTAAAATTGTGTATAATGGCCCCGCACAGACACTTGCACTACAGCTCCTTACTGCCCACGGGTCCTTTCCCCAGGCTGAACACAAAATAAAGGTACACAAACGAACGAGTGGCTTGTGTCTAAATATTCTTTTTCGACTCGTGACTCAGTGGCCCCACACCAATACCACCTGTTGTCTATCAAACTGACAAACTTAAAAAAACACAACCCAGTGTTAGTAAGAGTTCAGGGACAGGAGTGCTTATATACACACCTAGAGAGTGTAAACTTTTCTGAAGAGTAATTTGGAAATATGTATTAAAAGCATTCAAAGTTGCATATCCTTGATCCGGCAAGTTTACTTCTAGCAATTTATGCTAAGCAAATAATCTGGCATAAAAAATTGATGAACAGGGGCCGGCCCGGTGGCGCAAGCAGTTAAGTGTGTGTGCTCCACTGCGGCGGCCCGGGGTTAGCTGGTTTGGATCCTGGGCGTGCACCGACGCACTGCTTGGCAAGCCATGCTGCGGCGGCGTCCTATATAAAGTGGAGGAAGATGGGCATGGATGTTAGCCCAGGGCCAGTCTTCCTCAGCAAAAAAAAAGAGGAGGATTGGCAGATGTTAGAACAGGGCTGATCTCCTCACACACACACACAAAAAATTGATGAACAGTAACATTAATCACAGAATTGTTTATGATAACTTTGGGAACTAAGGAACATAGTCTGATGGCAAACTCCAGAGGGTTCCCACAACTAATGAAGACAAAATTAACTGAACAGGGATCCAGGGTTAGAAACATCAAATAGGTCCAGGGAGACAAGGGGAAGCACACACACAGAAGCCAAGAGTAAGTGAATGAGGCTGGAAGGGTGGAGGCAGGGAGGTGGGCAAGCCATTGAAGGGTACCACCACTGGGGTTCTCTGCTCTTACAAACCGTCTAGGACATAACTCTTACAGAAATCAGTCCAGCTTACAGGTGAGGGGAGAAACAGACAGGTATGGGTCACTCCCAGTCCTAGGACTACATGACAGGCTGGATTCTGATTACGTTAAAGAAATAATCAAAGTTCCAAAGTGTTATCAAGCAATGAATTTAAAAAGAAAAGGTGCTGACGTCTAAACAACTGAATCTCTGACTCAGCCTCCTTGATGAGGGCAGACAGGCTGACCTACAAAGCGTTTCCTAGGAAGGCCGAGAGCTTTCATGTTACAAGTGACACTCAATCTCGTTGACTTTTTCATCCTCCTTTATCTCGAGCACTCGCTATTACCCAGAGAGCCCACTCCCACGTACACCTTGCCAGGGCACCTCAACACTCGCCAGTGTCAGAAACTGACCAAGTTTGCTTCTGAATTATGATGATGAAGCCTCGAATTCCCTTCTCCTTACTGTCCCTCATCCACGGCCAACGGAACCCCAAGCTGAAGGCTCAGTGCTGCCTGGGCTCCAGGCCTTATCCCGAGGAAGGGGGGCTGTTTAGACGCTTCAGCCAGCTCCCTGGGACTCAGCAGTAAGTCACAGTTGCTGCGGGACTGGCCCGGCCTAGTTGGCCCCACTCTCCTATCTGAGCTCTTCCTTATTCCTGAGACCAAGGCCTCTCACGACGCAAATCCTGGGTACCTGACTGGCTCTCTTTCTTGGCAAACTGACCATCTGCCTGATCCTCAAACATTTCAGCTTGCTCTTGCCAGGGTCCCATAGGAAGTGGAGACCAGCCTGGGCTAAGGACTCTCCCACCTGCTTACACTGATCAAATGGGCGTGACCTCCTGCATCTCCAATCACAGCGTGCCCGTGGAGCGTCCTCTGTCATGCTTCACTCACTAGGCAGAACCCCACGTGCTCCAGTGGGTCCTCCCTCACGCTGAGTGTATGCGAGCCATTTGCTGCTTACTCTGAGTGTCGTCTGCATTGGGTTGAACAGTGTCCCCCCCAAATTCATGTCTACCCAGAACCTGTGGACGCATCCTTATTTGAAAATAAGGCCTTTTGCAGATGTAATCAAGTTAAGATGAGATCATACTGGGTTAGGATGGGCCCTAAATTCAATACGACTAGTGTTCTCACAAGAGAGAAATTTAGACACGGGGACACACACAGGGGAGAAGGCCACGTGAAGACAGAGGCAGAGACTGGAGCGACACAGCTACAATCCAAGGATTGCCAGCAAACACCAGAAGCCAGGAAGAGGGAAAGAAGGACCCTCCCCTAGAGCCTTCAGAGAGAGCAGGGCCCTGCTCTAGGGATCCAGATTTGGGACTTCTAGCCTCCAGAACTGCGAGGGAATAAATATATGTTGTTTTAAGCCGCCACCTTGTAGTATTTTGAGATAGTAACCGTAGGAAACTAATACACCCTCTATAAAGGTTTAACTTCCTCACATGACCTCTCTCCTGTCAGCACCTGCCCACCCCCAGGATAAGTCTGGTTCCAGGTTCTAGCCCTTTCTGGTCTGCTCCAACACAGAGATAACAAGCCCATAACCAGACCTATGATAACAGGAGAAATGTTATGCCTTTAAATCCAGAAACTACCATCTAAAACAAAAGTACTCTTAACTAAAAGTAGCAGAATTCTATAGAAACCAGATGTAAAAATAAATATTCAGACCAAAGCACTGCATAAGAAGCCTCCACCAGACTGACTGCAAGTTCCTCTTTGCCTCTTTTTATCACCCTTTATCCTCCCACCTTGAGTTCATAAAGCATCTTTTAATAGATCCCCGTGCCGTGCTGTAAGCTAGCCCCACGCAGGCAACCCCGTCCAGACAGAGGCAGAGAGAACAAGTGAATGAGCAGTGTGGTGCCTGACACACGGGAGACAGCAATGCACTAGAGTCGCACATTATGTCTGAATCCCAGTTCCGCCTCTCATTAGCGCCTTGGACTTCTACAAGTTACTAGTCTCTCTGACCTGTCTCCTAAGAGAGTAGGCTCTGGAGACAAATTGCCCAGATTCAACTCCACCATCTACCACTTACTAGCTGTGTAGATGAGCTATTTAACCTTGCTGTGCCTCAGTTTCCTCATTTGTAAAAAGAAGAAGAATAGTACCTACTCCATAAATTGTTGCTGGATTCAATGATCTAACACATATAAAGCACCTAGCACAGGGCCAGGCACACAGTAAGAACTCAATGTACGTTAGTTTCTACTACTACTGCTGCCTCCAGTCCCACCACCGTTACTGCTACTACTATAGTTACTATCTGTAAAACAAGTAATGCCACTTACAGGTTTATATAAGGAATAGAAGAGAATGTATGTGAAAGCACTCAGCACAAAGCCTTGCATGTAAGAGACCATCTGAAATAAATAGGAGAGGGAGACAGGGATACTCAAGAAGGTAGTAGACCAAGATGGGCATGCTGGCCAATAGCCATGCATGCCAGAGTGCTAAATACTCAGCATTACACGAAATGCTGAGTCATTCTGAGGAACGCCACGTGCCCTCCCAGGCGGCTCTGCCCCCTTGCAGCTGCCTCAGGGTCTCAGGATTGCCTGGTAAGGAACACATCACCTAGTCAGGTCCTGCTCACATCACCCACCAGCTCTCCCTGTCTGGACAGAGGAGCTCTGCAGAGTACCATCCACGAACAAGTCATGAGACCTGTGACCCGTCACCACAACCTGACACTCTCAGCCTCATTCTCTGCACTGAAACACTGGCAGAAACAAAGTCCAGAGCTGAGTTCTGCTGCCGGGCCTGCTCCAACCTGTTATTTGTACGCGTAGTTTAAAACACCTGTACCTATATTTTATCCTGTGCAGTAGGCAGGGATTATTAACCACATTACACAGATGAGGAAACTCTGTCTCAGCCAGAGAAATCAAGTCCAATATTATATGGCACTGGTTCTCAGCCAGGGGTGAATTTGTCCCCAGGGGACATCTGGCAGTGTCTGGAGATGATTTTGATTGTCATGACTCAGGGGCTACTACTGGCATCTAGTGGGTAAAAGCCAGAGATGCTGCTAAACACCCTACAATGCACAGAACAGCCCCCACAACAAAGAATCATCTAGTCCAAAATGTCAGTAGTGCCAAAGTTGAGACACATTGCTGTAGAGCAAAAAAGGGGTAGATTTAGGACCAGGAGAGAGACACAGAACTTTTTCTGTTGTGTTGTGCTGGAAGGTCTAAGCAAGCCTAGAAGGAGACAGGCAGAAAGGCTCCTTATGTCAGTATTGAAGGTACACATCTAAGGATCAGACAGAAAAGACCTTGAGAGGAACAAATCTGCTGGGGAAGAGGCCTTGTGTCAACCAGGGCTGTGCCCCTTAACCCTGGTTTCTGCTCAGTGTTTGGGGCATTCTTGTTTATTTAAGGGATGATTACCTTGCAAAAAAGAGCAAAAAACAGGTAATAGAGGGCGAAACCAAGTGGGAGGGGAAAGATTTGTGGGCTAATAAGCAAGATAATCCTGGGAATTCTAATGGGCTTGAAATTGTTTTTCACGTGGTGCTAAGAAAGGCAGGTGATCTCTCAACACATAATCATAGTGCTAGAGTCAAGTCTATAATTGTAAAATATAATCTCATAAAGAGATAATTTGCTCATTTTCTTTAAAATTATAAATTATACTGGTTAGCAATTTTACTTTCAAGATACTCAACTTTCATTTACTAAATTATTTATACTTCCCTAATATTTATGTACCCAGAACTGCAGTATAGTCATGCTTGTCGTTGAATGCAGTGATGGCTAATGAATATAGGTGACACTAATAAGATTAATAATCTATTAGTAATCATGCTGGAAATTGCAGTTGAGCATTTTGGTTAAAATTGCATTTGATTAACAAATGCAAAAGATAACAAAGTCTGCCTCTTAAATAAGAGTTACATACAGTGTGTCAAATATTGCTGGGTTTTTCAATCAAACCAAGAACTGAGGGAAGTGTTATTCCCAAATGAGGAATTTTAGAACATTCCAGGCAAAGATACATACTGCATGCAAGTGATCGGACACCTTAATTACATTCAACCAGCAGACAGTATTACACTGCAACTCGGAACAATAGTTCTGAGCCAAGATTACAATAAATTTCAAAATCTATATTGTGTGATACTAAATTCTACAATAATGCATAAAAATCCTAATTTGAATCAGAGAGCCAAAGCCACAACTGCTACCCTGCAAAGTGTAGGGTAGGCTTCTCGAGAAGGGACAGGAGGAAATACAGGCTGTCTTGGCTTCCCCAGGAGGCTCCAGGAGGCCAGCTTCCAGCCCACCGCCCCATGCATCTCCCGTTCCCAAGGAGAAGCCCACGAACACAGTTCCCCCAGCTGCGGCAACTGCTACTGCTAACAGCGCTTCTCCTCGACCCTGCAGAATCACAGCTCCTCAGCCTTCAGGGAGCTGGAACTACTACAATTCCATCTCTTCCCAAAACTACTCCTTGTAGCTTTGGCACCGATTTTAAAGGGTTTCCCAGGGTGGGATACAGGAAAAACTATTAAGTCAAATAAATTAAAAAAACTGAAGACTGAACTCGGTGCCCTTAGACTTGGTGTTCTATAGGGTATGCAATGAGCCAACCGGACAATCACTTTCACCTCTGTGCGCTGCTTTCCAGAAATGAGAGTTGATTTAGGTAGTCTCCCTACCTAAGGGGCATGAGAGACCCAACGGCCCAGCCACATAAAACTTCCGACCATTTCTCCCCACGCTTCTCCCATCTTATGCCCTGGCTCACATTGTCTACTCTGCCAGGCATGCTCTCTCCCATATCCCTTTCTGAAGCACTTCTCCCCTTCTTTGACAGCCCTGCTCAAACCTCACTGCCTCCAAGCTGTTCTCCCAAATCCCTCGCCCGCTCCTTCATGTACACCTCTGTCATAACACGGCATCCCTGACCTCTGCCCTTTTTAGATAGCCTTGCATCTGTCTCCAACAAGAACTCAGGCCCTGGTGGACAACGGTCATGTTTCATAGATCCTCGTTCACGCCTTTCAGTATCTCATACAAAGAAGACCTTCAGGAAATGTTTGTTAGAACTAAATTCAAGCCGAACTCAGAGCAGGTGCTCTGCTGGTCTGACCCTGGTTTGCTACAGATGCAATATGGTGCTCTTTCTTCCTCCTTCCGTGTCTTCTTTTGAATGTTAACTCTTTAAAAAGAATTTTACTATTTTCCTTGCTATATCTGATTTTGGGGTTTTTTAAATTGAATATAATTCATATAACATAAAGTTCATCCCTTTATTTATTTATTTTTTTGGTGACGAAGATTGGCCCTGAGCTAACATCTGTACCAACCCTCCTCCGTTCTTTGTATGTGGGATGCCGCCACAGTATAGCTTGATGAGCAGTGTGTGGGTCCGCACCCAGGATATGAGCCCACAAACCCTGGGCTGTCAAAGTGGAGCGCACAAACCCAACCACTATGCCACTGGGCCAGACCCAAGGTCACCCTTTTAAAGTATACAATTTAGTAGTTCTTAGTGTATTTATTAGTGATTCAGTGCAATATCACCACTATCTAATTCCAGAACGTTTTCATCACCCCAAGAAGAAACCCCATACCCACTAGCAGTCGCTCCCCTCCTACTCCACCACCCTCCCCACCCCCACAACCACAAATCTACTTTCTGTCTCTGATACACATGATTTTAACAAAGCTTACAGTACTCCTAACTGTGGTTTTATTATACATCAAAGCCAAATTCTATCCTCCAGAAGAAACAGTTTCTCTTATTTTACAATAACTCAATAAGAAAATGTAATTTAATGCAGCAAGTTCCTAAGATATCATTTCACGATGCAAAAAAAACTCTTACCAGGAAAATCATCTCACATGTTTACTTGCTCATCTGTTTTTGTTTTGTTAAGCTTTTACTGAAGAAGTATAATATACATATAGAAAAGTACACATATCATAAGGGTACATCTTGACAAGTTTTCAAAAACTGAACACACCTAATCAGCACCCAGATCAAGACACAGAAGTCCCCCAGACCCCTCTTCTAGTCACCCCTGCTTTAGAGCAACCACTGTCTTGACTTCCAAAACCATATGTTACTTTTGCCTGTTTCTGTACTTTTACAAATAGAAGCACAGAGTGTACAGTATAGAAAACATTTACATTGAAACGCTAGGCCTTGTAATACTCACCATAATCTTGGAAAAACCATGACATTATCATCATCAAATGGTAGAAAGACACACGTAAGTACATATAAGAGTATGCCCATGCTCCAAACATCTGCCTGAGAGCGAGAAAAAAATAATTCAAAAAAATTTAGAACATATTTCAGAATGGCAATACATGTAACAGAATCACAGAATCTTCACAGAGCTGGAAAAGAGCTCAGAGATCATCCAGTTCAACCTGCTCATTCTACAGACAGGGAACCCAAAGCCCAGAAAGGAAGGCTGGCCCAAAGTCACCCAGTCAATGGCAGGCCACCCAGGTCACCTCCTGACTCGAGTTCCTGCACTCTCCTCTAACGCTGGACTCTAAAGCTTAATAGACAATAATTTCCAGGTGGCTGGGCTGGACTGGGCATGGTAAGGAAGGAGATGAGGCCAGGTCTCTGATTCTGAGAGACGACTGTCCAGTGCTACTGAGGGTTTATTACATATGAGGATTATGTAAACATGCATGAGGATAGCAAAACAAGTCCTAAAATTTACTGCTAATAATCTGCAAATGTGACTAAGCTGAACTGTAAAGTCCTCTCTATGCAGAGAAACCTTAATAAAGTTCAACAATTGACTTTTCAAATATAGAGGCTAGAAATTAGCCTGCCAGTACAAACAGCCCTACAAATCTCAAAATCTCCACAAGGAGCTTAACCTTTATATAAGATAACCAGGTGTCCCATGAGTCCTAAGCACTAACTACCTATTCCAGCAGTGTCTGGCCTTAGTCAATAATGATGCCACCACTGGTTGAAGAGAAGTCACAGCTCCCAGCCGCATTTGAGCCTTAGGAAAATTTTAAGAGGTAGGAAGGGCAGCATCTGTTTTTTCGTTTTTTTTTTTTTAAAAGGGAGGTGGGGTGGGAACAGAGGTAAAAGAACTTGAGCAGCATCACACATCGAGGTAGCACCTACACTAAGTAACCCGAATTGAACTCCTAGTCCCGTCTACCAAATCACATAAAATTACCAGGACTCCTCTAAGATGCCCCAAGTGAACAATTTACTTTCAAGCAAACACCTGAGTTTTCTTTGAAGTTGCAAGAGGTCAGAAATTAACCTCAGAGATGTCAATACTTAATCTGTAATGGAGGCTCGATGGCAGAGCACTCCTAACCAGGGTGTTAAATTCAAAGCAAAGAGGCTCCATGAGAAAGAGCGGGCTAACATGGCCTCGTCAGATGCCATAAGAAGAGGTCAACAGAGAGATTATGTCTGAGGTTAAGCTTTTTGAAAAGATGAAGAAAATAATGGTAACATCCCCATAGAAATCTACCAAAGCCTAGCAGAGAGAAAAAAGCAGAAAAAGTATTCTTCAGTTAACTCATCAAACCACTTTCACTTCACTGTTTTGAAATGGATGAGAATAGCGGCCAACCCCCCGTCGCATAGTGCTTAAGTTCAAGTGCTCTGCTTCAGCGTCCCCGGGTTCGTGGCCCGGATCCCAGGCACGGACCTACACACCACTCATCAGGCCCTGCTGTGGCAGCATCCCATATACAAAAAATAGAAGAAGATTGGCACAAATGTTAGCTCAGGGACAATCTTTCACCACCAAAACAAAAAAAAAAGTTTTCTCTCTGAAATGGATGAGAATAAATTAATCAACTAAAATCACAAACCAAAGCAAATGCAAGTGAATCCATAAGCTACCAATTGCCAAATAAAAAAATAATTGGGGAGAGGTGGGGTTTGAAACCATTTCCTGTGAGAAATCACAGAAAGAATTAGAGATGTTTACCATGGAAAATTCCTTAAAGCATGATCTGTACCATGAGAAACAGAATCACCTAAAGTACTTATTTTAGAATGAAGATTCTTAAAGTCCCACCTTGGAAAACAAAACCAAAATCTAAGCGTACAGCCCTGAGCTCTATATCCTTGCATCATAAGTGGGCTATGTATTATATTTATTGCAAGTTATTCATTTCACTTATTACTTTACATATCTTACTCTCTGAACAGACTGAACTCTTCAATTAAGAAGATTATTTCTTTCCTCATCTTTATATCCCCAAAGCACAATGCCTGACTCAGTACAGGTCACCAATAAGTGTATATTGATCACATACTGAATTAATCAATGAATAATTACCTCTGAGCCCAGATACGATTTGCCTTGTATTAATTTGGGTGCTGCATAAGCAAGACTCCCACAGCAGGTCTGTAGATGGTAATCCTTGTTGTCCTGACAATAAGATAGATATGAAACACTGACTAATTACAGCCTTAAGAGAATTAAAACCTTGATAAACATTCTTTCAGCACAAGCAAAGAGAAGCTAGATGAAGAATTACCCAAATAAGAGACTTCAGCAGCCAACCCAGTGCTCGCTGCCTACATGCATGCACGTGCGTTTCCTCTTCGCTGGATTTCCAATGTGGCTACAACCCGGCACGAGCAAATTCTCTTCCCCTTAGCTCAGTCAGGTCGGGCTCATACTTCCCCAGACTTCCACTCCCATAATAATCAGCTTAGCACACATCCAAGCACGCATGTCTTCCCACCTCCAAGCACTCAAGGAAAAAGGATTATGTCTTTACTGCACCCTATCTCCAACACTGAATCTTTAGACACAGAAGAGCTTCTTTCCCCTTAGAGGGAAGAGAGCAACATGCTACACAGAACAGTGCCTTGGGAGTCTGTTTTCTAGACTCAGTTATCACAGGAATCACAACGTGAGCTTCCAGTTCTGTTAAAATGAGAAACCTGCTCCACCTCCTCTGCTCTCCCACAGAAATATTGAGACATAATGAAAATGATGCTATTGCCCAACATGTGTACTAAGTTCCACAACTGGCAAATGACCTGCCAGATTGTGAGATTTCATTTACAACTGCAACAACATGCCCAGAAGTGAGCTCCTCAGCAGAAAACTGAGGCAATCCCCTGCTAGCCAACTCCAGCTTCCTTAGAGGGTGTCTGTGTGGGTCGAATCTGCGGCAGCCAGAAAGAAAGGCTGATGGAGTCTGTCAGACAGATTCTCCACTGCCTCCCGTAGAGAAGATGACTTAAACCACTTTATCTGCTCAGAGTATGTTTTATCTTTATACGCCTGCCAATCAAAAAAACGCCTTCTAGCATTTAGTTCCCAGACACAAGCTCCACTGACCATCTCTGAAGAGCCAAGGGGAGAGGAAAATCAGAAAGAATAAGACATTCAGCCAAAGGGGCAAAATCTGCTTCCCTTAGCACCTAGCTAATTCTGATTGGGGCAGGAAATAATCATGGGACTACACAGGACTAAGGCAGGTTTGCAGTTTCAACATTCTCAATCAGTGTAGACAGCTCATTTTAGAGACTGTGGGAACCATCATTAGAGAACTCAGGAGGAAGCCTCCAACAGGCAGCCACACAGGAGCTCTGCCACAGATAGCCGAGCTGGAGAGTTCAAAGTCACCTCAAAGAGAAGGTGTGCTGGAGAACACCAGTACTTAACTGTGGAGCACAAATTAGGGACATACATAACAGTATAAATTGAAAAATGCATATGGACTTTTTCCTTCTTCTTTCGTAAGGAAAGCGGACTGTCTTTCAAAATCTAATTGTTAGTTATATACCATCTGGATAACAAGGAGTAGATTTGCACTAAATTCGCAAAACTCACATCTAAATGAACAAAGGCGTCATCTAGTGGCAACATACTCAAACTGCAAACACACGGTCAATTCAGCATTCCTGCTGTGATGGTCTCACGTCACCTCAGCACCGCACATTCCCTCACAGCATACCCAGGGGTCTTCAGCAGGACCAACCCTGGACCTAGAGCAGTGGTGCTCAATCTTGGCCACATAGTAGAATCAACTAGAGAACTTATAAAAGGGATGAAATTTAACATTCTTCTCAATGGATGCAACCAGGCTCAATAAAGACTATGTGGAAGTCAGTGCAAGATAACGCACTAAGAGGTGCATTTACAAAGGAAACAAGTGCACTTTTATTTCTGCACTTACCTTGAGTTTCGCACAGAGACCAAAGTCAATCAGCTTTAATTTATGATATTCATCAAACAACAAATTTTCCTGGGGGGAAAAAAAGATAAATTCATAGCTGTATACTGACTTCCTTATATCACATGCCACCTCTAGCCATTTCTAAAAGCAGCGTAAGGTTGTTTATATTAAATAGCCTGGGCACAACAGAGCGAAAATCATTTAAAAAGAATGAAATGATAAGAAGTGTAAAAGGGGAGAGGGAGGAATGTTGATAACTATCCCGCTTCCCTTCAAGACATGTCAGCATAAACCATTTTCTCAGTGGTGCTCTGAAGCTCAACTAAAAGCAAACACAGTGTGTGCCAAAGGCAAGTTTAAACCAAAAGAGTGAACTCACATCAAAGGGTTGCGTATACACAGAGGGAAAAGGACAGTAACACTGCCCTATCTTGTCAGACCAATTCTAGGTGCCTGACCCTGGTACCAGTAACACTAAAATCCACGTTCACCATCATCCACCTTAGTCAGAGCCTGCAGACGTAAGAGAATTCACATTTTATTCTGTCCTTGAAAAGTAGAGTCTGTCAATCCATCGGACTGTTTCCTTCTGAAGTGCAATGGAATTAAAATTAGAGGAAAATGAGGTTAGGAAAAGAGTATTGGACGGCAACACTCAATGGCAATATTCTTGAAGAAAACACTCAAAACTCTTCTTTCCTAGAGATCAAATCCTGAGGTTTATAGGCCACAGCTGATTACAAGGACACTTATAATGTCACACATAATTGGTATATAAATAGAATGCCAATAAGTCCATTCAGAAAAGCCCACCAGAAGTCAAAAGTAAAGGAGGAAAAAAAAGTGATTCATGATGAGTGGAACAAAGAAAAAGAAGCAAAGCCAAGACAGATTCTAAGCAGAAAGAACATTTGGAAACCTAGCGAAAACAGGTAAATGAGGTTGAACTCTGGGGTGAGCATCTAACTGTGACGCAGTCACTTGCTGGTTTGAGGTCCCTGTGAGCGTGGCCCTGGCTGTGCACGTAAGCAACCGCAGCCACTATCTGCAGGAAGACGACTCGGGTCTCCTCCTCTGACAGGCGACCCTGGGAGATGATGTAGTCAAACAGCTCTCCTCCAGGGCAGTACTTCAACAGCAACACAGCCACACAGATAGTGTCACTACTTACAGAACTCACTTCCGAGGAGTGTAAAACAAAACATTATACTTAACTGAGCAATATTATTAATTCCACTTAACAGGCAAGGGAACTGAGTGAGGCACCTTCAGAAATACACTCTCAGGATCCAACAAGGCAACAGTGATTCCGGGAAAGAGAACAACAGCTCTTGGTCTCAAGCAGTTTTATTACCAGTAGGTAGAAGTACAACCAACTACCACCGTGATTTTTAAGCTCATTCAGGGTTTTGTATTTTATAGCAAAGCACTAAAACCCCTTCTCATCCTAATGTACTCACATTTAGTGTAGTTACCTGACACAAAAAACCCAGCAGCATTATTGCTTCTTCATCCCAAAGACCAGTGATTTTCAGTCTGTACCAGAAGGAGCCCGGTTCTACAGAGGATCCTTGGAGGCTGCAGGAGAATGGAGGCCAGAGCGCAAAGCCCGAGGCTCTCCATCCGTTCTTCTCCAGAGCAGCTCCACCTTTCCGTAAACGGGGGTTTCCATTTAAGATTTCGTTTCATTTTAGCAATATCAATTATATTTATATGTGTATATGGCATTTGACCTCATAGTTCCACACTGAGGAACTGTTCCTACAGACACTCTCATATCAAAAGCAATGCACGTTCAAGGTCATTCACCACAGCAGCATTGTTTGCAGGAGCAAAAAGATGGGAAACAACCCAAATGCTCACATATATAAATTATGACACAGCTGTAAAATGGAATTCTATGCAGCCATAAAAAAAGAGGAAGCTCTTTATGAACTGATATAAAACAATACCCAGTATTAAGTGAAAAAAGCAAGGTGTAAAGGAGCATAGGTTGATACGGTGACTTGCAAAAGCATTAAGCTGAACAGAAGAGGCTAAACACAAAAGAATACTGACTGTATGATTCTATTTACATCAAGTACAGTGGAACAGTTTACATCCACTGTAAACTGATATAGAACAGTTAAAACTAACCTATGGTGACAGAAATCAGACCAGGGCTGGGAAGGGCAGTGGGTGGGTGGTGTTACAGGGATTAACTTCAAAGGGTCAGGAGAAAACTTCCTGGGGTGCTGGAAATGTTTTACACCTCGACTGGGGTGGGAAGTACACGGGTACATACCTTTGTCAAACTGTATATACCCAATGTGTGCATTTTATCATATGTAAATTACACCTCAATTGTCAATTTCTTAAATGCTATCCAATAAGATTTGCATTAAGAAATCATACTTTATATTTTCAAATAAAGAAATATAAAATAAAGAGAAATAAAAACATCTAAAATCTCTGTGAACGTACCTGGATGGTCTCCAAGCTAAAATGTTAAGTGGGGACAAAAACACAAAGTACAGAATAATACTACAGTGTGTGACCATTTGTGTGACAGAAAATGATAAGCAACACACACATATTTATATATATTTGTATATATAAAAAAACATACATACACGCATATATGTACACACATGCATACATACATACATAATATATGCAGGTATTTGTAAATACATGGCATATCTATAGGAAACACAAGAGAAGTAAGTGACTGATTCAGGGGAAGGGAATTAGATGACTGGGATAATGGCAGAGAGAATGTCACTTAGTAATACATACTCTCTTGTCCCTTTTAAATTCTGTCCTAGGTTCATGGTTTTTTGTTGCTGTTGTTTTTTAAGTATTTAATTTGGACAAAGAGATCAACTTAAAAAAAAAGGCTTTAAAATCACCACTGTAGACCACGTGAGTGTATCTACAATGTAATAATGAGAAAATAGTTCTAGGTCCAAAACTTTCAGCATTATGAATTTTAAAATGTGCTTTTTAAAAAGTGCTAATCTGTGAAAATGATGTGCAGTTAGAAATTATTTGGCTGAGACTAAGGAAAATGAAACCAGAGATGAATGATGCAAGTTCTCAAGACTTCACTTTCCAAACCAAAAAGGGCAGGTTAAAAACTTGAAAGAGTTTCGTTGGCATAACACATATATTGAAGGCTAACTATAGGCTGTGGGTGGAACTGAGTCCCCCAAAAAGATATGTTCCAGTCCTAACACCCAGGACCAGTGAAGGGGACCCTATTTGTAAATCAGGTCTTTGTAGATTAGGGTGGGCCCTAATCCAATGACTTGTGTCCTTATATGAAGAGGGAAATTTGGACAAAGACAAAGACACACAGAGAAGAAAACCCCATTTGAAGACAGAGGCAGAGACTGGAGTGGTGCATCTATAAATGAAGGGACACCAAGGATTGCCAGCAACCCCCAGAAACTAGAAAAGAGGCATAGAACAGATTCTCCAGAAGGAATCAACCTCGCCCACACCTTGATTTCAGGCTTCTAGCCTCCAGAACTGAGCCTACACCTTGATTTCAGGCTTCTAGCCTCCAGAACTGTGAGACAACAAACTTTTGTTTTAAGACAAGTTCGTGGCAATTTGTTACGACAGCCCTAGACTAATACATCATATAAAACTGAAATGGATATGTCCCTCTAGGAACAAATTCTAACATATTTTATCCAGAAAACTACACCACCCCATTAGGAGTGTATTAGAAAGAGAATGTTCACAATGAATCTCCAGTTTATTATATATGACTACTTGATCTAAATTGTTATAGACAGAATTCAAACAGATAAACCACTAAACATTTATTCTAATATTTCAGGTAAAACGTACTTTTCTCTTAACTTTTGATAAAGTCACTGCTATGGTCTGAATGTTTGTGTCCCCCCAAAATGTTTACGTCCTAACCTCCAAAGATGACAGAATTAGGAGGTGGCACCTTTGGGGGGTGATTAAGACTTGAGGGCAGAAGACTCATGAATGGAATTAGTGCTCTTATAAAAGAGGCTCCAGAGAGATCTCTTGTCCCTTACACCACATGAGGACACAGCTAGCTATGAACCAGGATGAGGGCCCTCTCCTGACCATGCTGGTGACTTGATCTTGGACTTCCAGCCACCAGAACTGTGAGAAATAAATTGCTGCTGTTCATAAGCTACCCAGTCTGTGGTGTTTGCTATAGCAGCCCAAGCAGACTGAGACAGTGACCAAATACTTTCAGGTCTCTGGAACATACTACTAACCTCAAGAACAATGAATATTTTGTCCGCTGTCTCTAGCACATGGTAGAGTTGACATATATGCTGATGTCTCAGGTTCTTCAAGGCATCGATCTCTGTTTTGATGTGGGGCAAATCGCTCTGTGACAAAACATTATGTGGAGTGAGCAGTCAACCAATTTGGGAAATGTTCCAAGCACCATCAGCAGCTTCAATAGTGAGTAGAAAAGTGATCAACAGCCTCAAAACAAATTGTTCAACAATTCCAAAAAATATCACAACAAAACTTACTTGTGTGTACATAAAAAAGGCCTGAAGGTTTTATGAAAGACAAGTTTGATGTGGGTCAATAGTACAAAATCCAGAAAAACTAAAAATCTCAGACTCCTGTAGAAGGTTAGCATTCCAAACAAGGAGATAACAGGAACACTCCTCTGTGCACGCCTGGGCTACCACTTTCCGTCTTAGCAGTGTCCCTAAGAAGTAAGCTGAGCTAAAAATCAGTGAATGTAGGTGAAAGGTATGCGGGTATTCACTGTCTCAGTCTTCCAACTTTTCTAGGGGCTTGAAATTTTTTTTTTTTTGTGAGGAAGATCAGCCCTGAGGTAACATCCATGCTAATCCTCTTCTTTTTTTTTGCTGAGGAAGACCGGCTCTGAGCTAACATCGATTGCCAATCCTCCTCCTTTATTCCCCCAAAACCCCAGTAGATAGTTGGATGTCATAGTTGCACATCCTTCTAGTTGCTGTACGTGGGACGTGGCCTCAGCATGGCCAGAGAAGCAGTGTGTTGGTGCGTGCCCGGGATCCGAACCCGGGCCGCCAGTAGCGGAGCGCGTGCACTTAACCGCTAAGCCACCAGGCCGGCCCTTGAAATTTTTTAAATAAAAACTTGGAAAAAAAATTAATTAAATAAAATAGTAAGTTGGTTGAGTGGGCGAATAGGCCAAGATGAAATAAATTTTAAAGTCCATATTAAAGACAGAAATCTAAACACCCAAGAAGTAACAAGTAAAACTTGATCATAAAAAGGGACTCACTCTAATAATCACTGGCTTAAGATCCAATTGTCTAGGACCATGCAACCAGATATCAGGTCTTGACCAAGAATCAATTGTAACTTTGACTATTCTGATGTGATAATCTTTTCTTCTTTTTTTGGGGGGATTGGGAGTCTGATGACCAAAACTCTGGAAATAATCAAAATATTATTAAAATCCTAGAAACTAAAATAAGCATAATAACATTAGAAAATATAAAAACAAGTTTAGAAATGATGAATTAATGCATCAGATTGATGCATTAGGATAAGTTTTGAGTATCAGTGTAGTAATACATTTTGTAAATACAGGTCACATTTTTTTTACTATTTAAGTGTTTGAGTATTCAAGTAAATAAGTCATACTAAAGTTGTAACAAGTTTAAATTGCTTTAGGGAATTAATCAAATTTGTAATCAATGTTTAAAGGCTCAAGAAAAAATGGTTTTTAATGCCTTTTTATTAGTTACCTCAATACAACATGGAGCACCGAAAAACAAAAATATTAAAAGAGAGACTGAATTATCAGTTGATAGATTATTAAAAATAATTTCTAATATAGATCACTGTGTGATTTAGGCATATAGTTTTGAAGAAGGTCAAAGAATTGAGTGACATTTCTATAACAAACTGCTTACATTCCCTTTGACTTATTTATGTATGTTAATCAGCACTTACATTCTTAAAAATAAAAATCAAGGCAGCAATTGATGTTAAACTCTGTCTCCTTCCGGCAACAAGGGAGATCGAAAAGAGTCCAATGTGTCTAATTTAAAAATGCATTTTCAGCAAATTTTTTTTTTTTTGCTGAGGAAGATTCACCTTGAGCTAAGACCTGTGCCAATCTTCCTCTATTTTGTATGTGGGTTGCCACCACATCATGGCCAACAAGTGGTGTAGGTCCACACACAAGACCCAAACGCATGAACCCAGGGCGCCAAAGTAGAGCGCACCAAACTTAACCACTACACCACAGGGCCAGCCTCTCAGTAAATTATTTTTTGTTTGATAATTATCAACATTTATAAACTGTTCGTGTTGTTTTACTCAATTGTATACTACTAATAATTATAATGCTAACTCAATCCAGAAGAAAAAAAATTTTTTTAACACGAGATTTTTGGTTAGAGAAAAAAGATTTTAAAAAATTTTTTTAACTTACCTTCAAAAAAAGAAACAATCACAGACACACACTGAGAGACCAGGGAATTCTCAGCAGGAGACCAGAACAAAGAAAAGCACAGACACCAAACCACATGAGGGATGGTAGAAAGAACTAGGAAGAAAAGACAACTCAGGATGACTTCAAACACTGGAAAGGGTATAAAAGGCCCAAAAAGACCATCAAAGGAGACAGGTCTTCCCTCAATATAAAAACAAAAAAACTGTTTATAGAAATGAAACTGATTTCTGTAAGCTGATTTTGTACCCTGCAACTTTGCTGTAGTTTATATCTCTGAAGAACATAGATGCAAAAATCCTCAAGAAAATATTGGCAAACTGAATACAGCAATACGTTAAAAAGATCATACACCATGATCAAGTGGGATTTATACCAGGGATGCAGGGATGGTTTAACATCAGCAATCAATGGGTTACACCACATTAACAAAATTAGAAATAAAAATCACATGATCATTTCAATAGATGCAGAGAAAGCATGTGACAAGATCCAACATCCCTTTATCATAAAAACTCTCAACAAAATGGGTATAGAAGGAAAGTACCTCAACATAAAGGCCATATATGACAAATCCATAGCCAACATCATACTCAATGGGAAAAAACTAAAGCCATTCACCCGAGAACAGGAACAAGACAAGGGTGCCCACTCTCAAACACTCCTATTCAACATAGTACTGGAGGTTTTGGCCAGAGCAATTAGGCAAGAAAAAGAAATAAAAGGAATCCAAATTGGAAAGGATGAAGGGAAACTTTGGCTGTTTGCAGACAACATGATCCTATATATAGAAAACCCTAAAGAATCCACCCTAAAGAATAGAAAACTATTAGAAACAATCAACAATTACAGCAAAGTTGCAGGGTACAAAATCAACACATAAAAATCAGTTGCATTTCTATACACTAATAACGAACTAGCAGAAAGAGAAGTCAAAAATACAATCCCATTTACAATCACAACAAAAAGAATAAAATATCTAGGAATAAATTTAACTTTAATTTAAGAAGGTGAAAGATCTATACACTGAAAACTATAAGACACTACTTAAAGAAATTCAAGATGACATAAAGAAATGGAAAGATATTCCATGCTCATGGATTAGAAGAATAAACACAGTTAAAATGTCCATATTACCTAAAGCAATCTACAGGTTCAATGCAATCCCAATCAGAATCCCAATGACATTCTTCATGGAAATAGAACAAAGAATCCTAAAATTTATATGTAAAAAAATTTATACAATGTTATAAACCAATGTTACTGCAATAAATAAAAAATTAAAAGAAAAAAAAAACAAATATTTTCTCAATTTGTCTGAAAAGTGAAAACTTTCTTCATGATGTCCTTTAAGGCCCAAAAGTTTTCAAGTTCGATGATGGTTATTTATGTTTTTGGAGTCATATCTAAGAAACCATTGCCTATCCAGAGTCATAAAGACTTGCACCTAGGTGAAATTGACAAGTTTTTAAAAATTCAAAATCAAGAATAACAAAGAGATCATTGAAAAATCTACAGACATTTTAAAGATCACAAGAAGATACAGAAACAATCATATATTAACAACTTTGAAAATTTAAATGAAATAGAGAATTCTTAGAAAAGTACAACTTAAAAATAACAGGGAGAAATAGAATTGAATATTCCTATAACTAGTAAGAACACTTTAATAAATTAAACACTATTCCACAAAAAAAACTCCATTGGTGTCATTAGTGAAAATCCCAGAGTTCATAAATTCTTCAAAAGAATTTTAAAAAGGATACACTCCTCAACCCATTTTATGGGAACCATAATCTTGATACAAAACCCAACAAAGACAGTGACAGAAAGGAAAATAATAGGCAAAGTCATTCAAGAATATAGTTGAAAAAATCTGAATGGGAGTAAGAAGGAATAAGCATGTTCCTCGTAGTCTTTCCCACTGAATGCAGCTATAAAATCTACTCAGAATGCATGGAGCAGAAGTTATTGGAGGACTCTGAACAGTAAATAGTGGCAGGAGAATTGGTGAAGAAGACCAAAATATGAAGCGCTGAACTGGCAATGAGTTCACCATTTTTTATCCTCTGGTGGTCCTGCCACTTGGCCTCAGACACGGGCACAGCTATGAAATGCATGGCAGAGTGGGCTAAGTAAACCTCTAGCTTTCTGGCTGGAGAACCAAAAAGAGGAACCCCAGGGAACTGAATAGTACAAGGGAAATCACAGAGAGGGAGAAGCTTGGGAAAGTGACCCCATAAAATTGTTCACAAACTCCTGGTATCATCCTTGAGCTGTACTTGGATTGATCTGGTCTTAATCAGCATATACGAGACTTGAAGAACTGGATTTACCTTTATCCAGATCCCAGACTGGCCACTGGGTGGTGCACACATGGGCAGATCCTAATACCATTGCAAAGTCTTTGTCAATTGAAATGAAATTCTAACTGCAGACCACAAAAGGTAAGTTGGAACTTATGGACTGAACCTAATCAGGTCAAGTGCATACCAACACAAAAATATCAACATCCTTCATAGGATTTCAACAAAAGTCAGAGTCCATAGTCTAATAGCATAATATTCAACATGTGAAAGATTTAATCTACAATCACTGGACATATGAATAACTAGGAAAATCTCACCTCATGAACAAAAAGACAATTAACACATGCCAATTCCAAAATTTGAGTCATCTTGCTATTATCTGACAAATGCTTTAAAGCAGCTATTATAAAAATGCTCTAACAAATAACTGTAAACACCCTTGGAACAAATGGAAAATTAGAAAGTTTCAGCAAGTAAATGGAAAATATAAAGAATAACAAAATGGAAATATTGGAACTGGAAAATAAAAAAACCTAGAAATTAAAAACTCACTGGATAGACCCTGAAGCAGAATGGAGATGACAGAGGTAAAAGTCAGTGAACATAAAGACTGACTAGTAGAAATCAGTCTGAACAACAGTGAGAAACATAAAATCAAAAGAGCCCCAGGGACCTATGCAACAACAAAAAAAAGTCCAACATTTGTTCCATCAGACTTCCAGAAAAAAAGGAGAAAGACTGCAGAGCTGGAAAAACATTTGAAGTAATAACAGCTGAAAACTTCCCAAGTTTGCCAAAAGATATAAATCTACAGATTCCAAAAGCTCAGTGAACCCCAAACAGGATAAAGGCAAAGAAATTTATATACACACACATCATAAAACTGATGAAAACTAAAGGAAATAAAAAAAAATTTAAGGGGCCAGCCTGGTGGTATAGTGGTTAAATTCATGTGCTCCGCTTCAGTGACCCGGGGTTTGCAGGTTCGATTCCCCGGCATGGACCTATGCACCGCTTATCAAGCCATGCTGTGGCGGCGTCCCATATAAAGTAGAGGAAGATGGGCACGGAAGTTAGCCCAGGGTCAATCTTCCTCAGCAAAAAGAGGAGGATTGGCAACAGATGTTAGCTCACGGCTAATTTTCCTCACCAAAAAAAAAAAAAAAAAAAAAAAACTTCAAAGTGGCCAGACAAAAAAAAAAACACATTATTAACAAAGAAACAATGACTGGAATGAATGCTGTATTCTCATTGGAAACCATGAAGGCCAGAAGAAGGTGGTACAACATTTTTAAGGTGCTGAAAAAAAGGAACTATGGAGCCAGAATTTTATTTCCACTGAAAATAACTCTTCAGTAATGAAGATGAAATAAAGACATTCTCATAGAAAGGAAAAGTAAGAGAACTCAGGGACAGCCAACATGCTCTAAGAGAATTGCTAAAGAAAGTTTTTCAGAGAGAAGGGAGACAATAAAAAAGTACACCTGGACATCAGGAAAGAAAGAAGAGCAACAGACATGATCAATATCTGGGTAAATATAATGGACTATTCTTTTTCTCTTGAGTTCTTTATGATATTCTTGATGTCTGAAAGCAAAAAAAACTTATAATACTGTCTCCCGGCATTTTCCATGTGTGTAGATGTAATATATAAGCCAACTACCATATAAAGGAGAGGGTAAAGGGACCAAGATGGCAATAAGATTTTTATATTCCACTCGAAGTAGCAAACTATTAATCTTAAACAGACTATAAAGTTCAGTGTGTATATTGTAATCCCGAAAACCACTAAAGACTTTATACAAAGAGATATAGCCAAAACACAGTAAATCAAATGAAACACTAAACAATATTCAAATAACCCAAAAGAAGGCAAGAAAGAGGGCAGAGGAATGAAAAAGAGGGGAAAAATGGAAAACAAATAATAAAATGGTAGACCTAAATCCAAACATTAACGGTAATTGCATTAAATGTAACTGTTTAAAACACACCAATAAAAAGATCAGAGGTTGTCAGAATGATTAAGACGACAAACCAGTTATACTCTGTATACAAGACACTCACTTCAAATATAATGATACAGATAGGTTCAAAGTAAAAGGATGGAAAAAGACACACCATGCACTCATATCAGACAGAATAGACTCAAAGCAAGGAAAATTATAGGAGATAAAGGCGTATACTACACAAGGATAAAGAGGGTCAATTCACCAAGAAAATTACAATCCTAAATGTGTATGTAAGAAACAACAATGAACTCAACATACATGAAGCAAAAACAGACACAACTAAAAGAAAAACACAAATCCACAATTATCCTTGGGGACTTCAACACTCCTCTCACAGATCTCTATAGAACTCATAAAAAGAAAATCAACAAGGATATAGAAGGAATAAACAACATGATCAACCTACTGGACCTAACTGGCATTTATGACACTCAATCCAAGACGAGCCAAATAAACATTTTTTTCCAGTGCACATGGGACATTCACCAACAAAGACCATATTCTGGGTCATCAAACAAACCTTAACAAATTTAAAACAACTGAAAAAAGTACAGTATATGCTCTCTGATCATAATGTAATTAAAACTAGGTATCACCAACAGAAAGACACGAGGAAAACTCCAAACCTTTAGAAATTAAAACACTTCTAAATAGTCAATGAGTTAAAGAGGAAGTCTCAAGAGAAATTAGAAAATATTTCAAATTGAAGGACTGAAAATACAAATATAAACTTTATGAGACGCAAAGTTATTTTTAGATTAAAATTTACGGTATTAAATGTTTATATTATAAACAAAGAAAGGTCTCAAGTAAATAACCTAAGTTTCCACCTTAAGAAACTGGAAAAAGAAGAGCGATAGAGGAAGATATAAAATTGTCCCTATTTGCAGATGACAGGATTGTCTACATGGAAAATTTCAAGAAATCCACCCAAAAAACTCCTAAAATTAATATGTGAGTTCAGCAAAGTTACAAGGTACATGGTCAACACACAAAAATGAATCATATTTCTATATAGCCTCTGTGTGAGGATCCAGGCATTGGATCACAGCTGCTGGGGGGGGGGGACTGCTCCCCTAATTACACTGCTTCCCAGGGGTCCAGTCCACCCACCTTCAGATGTATAGCTGCATGGATCTCTTACATGTCATGTTGTGCTGTGTAGGGAATCCTCTGTTGGTCAGTGGATATCTGTTTGACTGTAATTTAGAGGGCAGAGGCAAAGTGAACAACTCACTCCACGAAGATACTGACATCACTGCCCCAAAACTTGCGAATATTTGTGGGATCAAGAGAAGAAATCAAGAAGGAGATGTGGAGAGAGAGGGAACTGAGGAGCCTGAGAAGTTGTGAGGGGACAGAATGAAGACACAGAAAGGCATCAGCTTTGAATCGTGGACGGACACCTCTTCCTCTGAGGTGCTCAACAGCAGCAGCTCTGGAGAGATTTTTGGTGGACATGGATTGTTTATGGAGCTCAGATCATCTGACTCTATTTCTCTGGAGTCCTGGTGCCAGAATGAGAGGTAAGGGGCTGAGAAAGAAGACAGGGGAAGAGTGGGGCCCCATGACACAAGAGAGGGTGGAGAGCCAGCTGTGGGGAATGGCATCTGGGATCAGTAAGAGGTGACTCAGTGGTCAGCTGAGCCTGGTGGGGTGGGGAGGGGACAGCTGGGCTTAGCTGCATGGATCTGGAAGGCCCTGCTCTTCCAGCCGGCGGATAGCAGTGAGGTGAGCAGAGGAGGGGGCTGCCCAGGGCTGGAGAAGTGAGGAATGTGGGAGAAGTTCCAGGGGACAGAGGGTCAGCTGTGAAGTCCAAGGTCCTGGCCTGGAAGGAGGAAAGTAAGACCTGGGCAGAGGGGCAGGCTTTGCAGAGAGAGGCCAGCCAACAGAGAGGTCAGGAAGACGAGGCTGAGCAGGTGAGCAGGACTGAGGGGGAAAAGGAAGGGGATGGAGCAGATCTGAACCATGAGGACCTGTAAAGTGTCCTGCATTGTCTAATAAGAGCTGTTAGCCTCCTGGGGCCTCGCGTATGTGGTTAGTCCAAACTGAGCTGTGCTGTAAGTGTAAAGTACACACTGGATTCTGAAGACTTAGCATGAAAAAAAGAACGTTACATATCACATGGATAAATGTTTACATTGATTACTTGTTTCAATGATAATATTTTGGATATATAGAGTTAAATAAAATATTAAAATTAATTTCACCTGTTTCTTTATACCTTTTTAATGTGACTACTAGAAAAATTTAAATTACACATGTGGCTGGCATGATATTCCTGTTGCAGGGCACTGGCATAGACACTCCCTCCCAGGGCCATGGATTGTCCCTGTCATGCCTGTGGCCCCAGCACCTGGAACAGGGACCTGCACACAGAGGCCTCAGTGATGGTGTGTGTGTGTGAAGTGGAGGAGAAAGTGAATTCATGATGAGTGAGAGAACGGATGAATGAAGATTCTATATGCTGTTCCAGAACGTGGTCAGTTTCTTCTAAATTGCTGAGGACTATGTGTGAGTACACACATGACTGAAAGGGAAACAGGGAGTTGGAATTGAGGAAAGCTCACCAAGGCTTTGAGGGCGGGAGTCTCAAAGAGCATCTGATGGGACCTCACCTAATATAAGGGCCCAAGAGCCCAGACCCTTGCCTCACCCCTCTTTCTTTCCTTCTAAAAAAGTACTCCTGTAGCACTTTAATATATGCCAGGGACTGTCCTTAGCATTTTGCATGTATTGACTCGTTTAAACTTCCCACCACCCTATGAGGTCGGCACTCTTACTGTCTCTCTTTTAGATAAGGAAACTAAGGCACAGAGATGGTGAGTAACTCGCCCAAGACGACCCAGAAAGTGATGGAACTGGTATTTGAACCAGGCCATCTGTCCCCAGCGTCCATACCCCTAACTACTACACCCCCCGTCTCTCTTATTCTGTCATCTTGCCTCATCTCCACGCTTCTCTCCAATAGAGAAATAGGTTTCTTTTTTCTCCCTTGACTGACCTCTCTTCCACCCCCAGTCCCTCAGACCTCGTATTCTGGAAGAAAGTTCTCAATGAACCTTGCTCTCTGGAAACAATTGTGAGTAACCCCCCAAGTTCCCTACAAATGAGTCACAAACACACCACAGCTGCATGGTCCAAAACAACAGCCAAGTAACCCTGCCCCCCCATCCCCTCTGCCCCCATGCCTGAGACTGGCCCACACCACCTTCCCAGCCCAGGAGGCTCTTCTCCCAGACTGGGGGTCGGCCCTCCCCGCCTTCCTGGGCAGACTCGAGGTTAGTGACTGTTGGAGGAGCCTGAGGCTTCACAGATCTAAGCAACTGCTTTACCTGTCAGTCTAGCAGATGCCTGCGAGGTGACTACAGGGGACAGAACAGGGGGTTTCCAGACACCACCTTGGCCAGTGCCGGGGAGATGCTCAGTCCCACCCACCAGGGACACCATTCCAGCCTCAGCTTGGATCCCTCCAGTGACAGAATAGCCCTGAGTTTCCACCCACTGGGAGCAGCCCTAGCCCAGGATCTCCCCTTCAGGGCCAAACACAGACTGAAGTACTAATAAGAAACCTACAGGCCGTCTTCCTCTCTTTCTCTTTCTCATTAAATTGTGAATAATAATGCATTCAATTATTCTCTGAATTAAAAAATGGTTTAATTCCTTTGAAGAACCTTGCAAGGTAGCTTGGCTAGACAGCAGGTGGGACAGTCCAGTGCCTCCGGTGGGGGGGCTAGGGTTTTCCATTGGCTTGTCTTCTGGTCCAGCAAGTAGGCATTTGGATTAATGGTGTGTTCCTTTTTCTGAAGATCGCTGGCTGTGGTGATACCCCCACATACAAACACCCGGTCATCTCCAATGGAGCATATAGCATGGGACACATCCAGGGGACAGTTGTTGGGCAAGAGAGGCACTGAATCGGTTGTCTTGTTGGCCTTTTTCTTCTGCAGGCTGATTTCCACACTCTGCCGGTGGCTGTGCATGCAGAGGATGTTGTCACGATTGAAAGAGAGCAGGGGCCGGTGGTTGAACTCAATGGGGAAGGTAATACTCTGGACCACCTTACCAGTGTTGGTGTCAAAGCAGTCCACCACTCCGACCCTGGAGATGGAGCCCTTCACCAAGCACCGTCCAGTGACAATGTACAAATTCTGGTCATCCCTGGTGATCACAGATGTGCCATCCATAGGGATGCTCATCTTCCCTGCCAGGCACCAGGCCTCCTTGCACTCATCAAAATGATAGATGTCAGAGACATACTGTCTTGGGGCAATGCTCCCACCCACTGAGTACACTGTCCCCCCACAGGTCACCATGGTGTGGAAGACAAGTCCAATTGGCAGGTCAGGCAACTTGGTCCAAGAGTTGTCATCCATGTCATACCGCCAAGCCATCTTCAGCCCTGAAATCCGGTCTGTAGTGCCACCAGACATGTAGATGTAGCGACCAGTAGAGGTGGCACTAAGTCCTGCTGCCTGATAGGGCATCTCTGAGAGCTTCAACCACAGGTTCTCCTGGATGATATAGGCAAACACTCCATTGTTGAACTTGCCCTGGGCCTTTTGGCCACCTAAGATGACCACTGAATCAAGCAGGGCCCCTTTCCGCTGGTGGCTCAGCAGGCTGGATGGTCTCTCCTGCTTTCGTTCCACAAGGACACTCTCAATCAGGGTTGTGTGGGCTGAGCTGTTCTCCATGGCCCTCAACTTGTTGCTCGCAAACATCAGTGTCTTATTGGAGACAGCATTAAGATTGATGTAATAAAAGAACTTCTTGAAATACTTCTCCCGTTCCTCCTTCTGGAAGTACACCCAATTTAGGAGTGCACTGAGAGCCTGGTCCTCGTTGAGCACATGCAAGTTTTCATCTTGAAGCAGGCGGCCAAAGATGACAGGTGGACAGCACAGGAAGCCCTCAGGCATGGAGCCCTCAGGACTGGCCCAGTAGTGGAAGTTGTCGCGAATGCCAGAGTAGGCCAAGTCTGATACCTCTTTGAGCCCAAACATCTCAGCCAAGATGAGGTAGCGCAAGCAGTTGGCATGGCGAATGGATTTAATCAGGACGTTACTGCAGTGGTTTCGAAGGCGTGGTGTGTTGAAATACTGGGCCCCACGAAGGAGCTCCTCCACGTTCTGCTCCGAGATCACCACCTTGCCACAGTAGAAGTAGTCCAGGAGCTGGTCCACCGTGGCTGGACTCACATAGTTGGGGTCAAGGGTGATAAAGAGCTCATCGGTGGTCTTCACATCATTTCTGGAGATGAGACTCTTCACTGCTGGAGAGACAGCAGCCAGCACATTGCGATGTGCATAAAAGACATGGCGGTCCACAGTCAGGGCCATGTCCCAGTACTCTTTGCGTTTCCTCTGTTCATTCAGTTTCTGCAGCAGGAAGCTGTCATAGTTTTTCTCAGTGAATTCCAATTCCATGGTGCTTCTTGTTGGCTGAGGCAGAAGATGAGCAGCAGGTACTGGAGAAAAGACTTTCTCAGGCCGTTGGGATTCAGACTGATGGTTGTTTGCAGAGCAGTTGATGGGGGAGGAGTGAAGGGGGGGAGAGAGGATGATGTCATAGTCGATGAGGCCATCACAATGCAGGTCCCCCAGATGCTCAGGGCCTTTCTCCCCCCTGATGGCTCCAACCTGACAAGGCCAGATACCCTATCAGGACCTAGTGCCCAGGAGGAAACTCAGAGATGGGTTGCAACTCCCACCTGTGACCTTCAAAGCTTAGTTCAAAGCTGCTTCTGGAATGTCAGAGCCAGTTTGGACAGGGGGTCATGTAGGAAGGAACAGAGGAGACTGGGAGAAGGAAAGAGATTATTAGATCATAAAGAAGAATTCTCCCATTATACAGGAGGGAAACTGAAGCCCAGAGAAGAGAAGGGACTTGCCCAAGATCACACAGCCAGTTGGAAGTAGAGCAGGACCTGGAACCCGTTCCTTCTGTAACTTGGTACTTTTTCCGCCCTTCCAGGAAGCTCCTCACTACTCAGCTTTCCCCAGCCTCTGATTCTCAGGCCTAGAAGTACCTTTCTCTGCCAAGGATCTGGCCATCAGAGAAGAAAGGCTCTGTCCTTTGGCTTCTGACCTTTGTGGCCACAGAAACCACTCTTCTTTAACATAGAGAGAGAGGTGGAGGCCACTCCCTGGAGCAGGGATGCTGGGGTTAGCATCCAGTGAGTGGGGATGGGAGGGCCTCTAAAGCCCTGATCATTTCAATTCCACAGCAAACTGGGACATCCTCGGCTTTTTTTCCAAGTCTCTAGTAGCAAAACATTGGGGGCTCTGGGGGTCAGCTGTCTCCATCAACTGTGGACTTGGACAGGTTGCTCAGACTCTCTAAACCTCAGTTTCCTCATGTGCGAGATGGGAATAACAGTATCTGCTTCAAAAGTTGTCAAGAGTTTAAATGAGAAAATGACTAGAGAGTGTTAGCATAGTTCGGCTCATAGCAAACGTTCAATAAACGCTAGGTGCCATACTGTTGTTGGTGCCGTCGAGTGGATTCGGACTCCTAGTGATCGTGTGTACAGCAGAGTGGAACCCTCCACGGTGTTTTTGCACCATCCTCTCACCTTTCGGTGCTAAATCAGACAATGCTCCTCTGCTATTCACAGGGCTTTCATACCCAATTTTTTTCAGCAGTGGGTGGCCAGGTCCTTCTTCCTAGTCTGTCTTAGTCTGGAAGCTCCCCTGAAACCTGTCCACCATGGTGGCCCTGCTGGTATTTGAAATCCTGGTGGCACAGCTTTCAGCTTCACAGCAACATGCAGCCACCACAGTATGACAACCAGATGGGTGGTGTGGTTCCCTGAGTGGGAAACGCACCCATAGTGACAGGTGTTGAGAGTGCTGAATCTTAACTACTAGACCACCAAGGCTCGCAGAGTTGGTTTGTGATGTGTTATTTGGTAAACCACATGTTATTTCGTTAACACAAACAGTATTAATCACTCTATTACTTTCTGCAACCTTTTTTCCACCATTTTCAGTTCAGTTATAGAAGAATGCTCAAGAAGCCATGGTTCTCCTCAGGGTTATTTATACTCTGCCTCAGTGGCTCTCAAAATATGCCCCTCCCCCCAGCTGTATTAGCATCTCCTAGGAATTTGTTTAAAATGCAAAGTATCAGGCCCCAGCCTAGCGAAGTGAATGCAAAGCTCAGGAGGCGGGGCCCAGTAAATGCCCTTTTACCCAGCCCTCCAGGCGACTGTTATACAGGCCAAACTCTGAGAGCCACTACTCCACCTTCTGCCACTCAAAACTACTTCACCATCACCTGTGTCCTTGCTAGAAATCTGCATTTTAACAAGAACCAGGTGATGCATAAGCAAAGCGTGAGAAGCGCTAGTCTATCTCAGAACCATAAACCTAACCCCAATCCATATTACCCACACCCCCCCGCACACAGAGTATCTATGAGTGGTTTCTGGGGATGGGAAGTGGGGAGGCCAGCAGAAAGAGCCATGGTTTTTAATCTCTTTGCATACAAATCACTCCAGTGGGAAAAACATCAGCACTGCCGTCCTAGTTAGGCAGAGGCACGTTAGCAGTGCCATCTTTTGCTCGTGCCAGATAGCAGGTAACTACCATTAAACCACCTTGGAAATTTATTGCTCTTAGGTGTCAGTGTTATTTCATAAGTTTTCACTTTTCTTTTAAAATAAGTGAATTTCAATTTTAATCCCACGCATAATAAAATTATATAAGACTAGCTAACCTTTGTTTGTATCACCAATATTGTAGTGGGAATCTACCATTTTATTTTTTTTTTAAATTTTTTGTTTATTGCAGTAACATTGGTTTCTAACATTGTAAAAATTTCAGGTGTACATCATTATACTTCTATTTCTGCACAGATTACATCATGTTCACCACCAAAATACTAATTACTACCCATCACCACACTCATGTACCGAATTATCCCTTTCACCCTCCTCCCTCCCCCCTTCCCCTCTGGTAACCACCAATCCAATCTCTGTCTCTATGTGTTTGTTTATTGTTGTTATTATCTACTACTTAATGAAGGAAATCATATGGTATTTGACCTTCTCCCTCTGACTTATTTCACTTTGCATTATACCCTCAATGTCCATCCATGTTGTCACAAATGGCTGGATTTCATCGTTTCTTATGGCTGAGTAGTATTCCATTGTGTATATATACCACAGCTTCTTTATCCATTCGTCCCTTGATGGGCACTTAGGTTGCTTCCAAGTCTTGGCTATTGTGAATAACGCTGCAATGAACACAGGGGTGCATGTACCTTTACAAATTGGTGTTTTCAAGTTCTTTGGATAAATACCCAACAGTGGAATAGCTGGATCATATGGTAGTTCTATCCTTGATTTTTTGAGGAATCTCCATACTGTTTTCCATAGTGGCTGCACCAGTTTGCACTCCCACCAGCAGTGTATGAGAGTTCCCTTCTCTCCACATCCTCTCCAACACATGTTGTTTCCTGTCTTGTTAATTATAGCCATTCTGATGGGCGTGAGGTGATATCTCATTGTAGTTTTGATTTGCATTTCCCTGATAGTTAGTGATTTTGAACATCTTTTCATGTGTCTGTTGGCCATCTGTATATCTTCTTGGGAGAAATGTCTGTTCAGGTCTTTTGCCCATTTTTTAATTGGGTTGGTAGTTTTTTTGTTGTTGAGATGCATGAGTTCTTTATATATTTTGGAGATTAAGCCCTTATCAGATGTATAGTTTGCAAATATCTTCTCCCAATTGTTAGGTTGTCTTTTCGTTTTGTTGATGGTTTCCTTTGCTGTACAGAAGCTTTTTAGTTTGGTGTAGTCCCATTTATTTTTTCTATTGTTTCTCTTGCCCGGTCAGACGTGGTGTTTGAAAAGATGTTGCTAAGACCGATGTCGAAGAGCGTACTGCCTATGTTTTCTTCTAGAAGTTTCATAGTTTCAGGTCTTACATTCAAGTCTTTAATCCATTTGGAGTTAATTTTTGTGTATGGTGTAAGGTAAGGGTCTACTATCATTTTTTTGCATGTGGCTATCCAGTTTTCCCAACACCATTTGTTGAAGAGACTTTCTTTTCCCCATTGTATGTTCTTGGCTCCTTTGTCAAAGATTAGCTGTCCATAGATGTGTGGGTTTATTTCTGACCTTTCGATTCTATTCCATTGATCTGTGTGTCTGTTTTTGTGCCAGTACCATGCTGTTTTGGTTACTATAGCTTTGTAGTATATTTTGAAATCAGGGAGTGTGATACCTCCAGCTTTGTTCTTTTTTCTCAGGATTCCTTTACCTATTCGGGGTCTGTTGTTGTTCCATATAAATTTTAGGATTCTTTGTTCTATTTCTGTGAAAAATGTTGTTGGAACTTTGATAGGGATTGCATTGAATCTATAGATTGCTTTAGGAAGTATGGACATCTTAACTATGTTAATTCTTCCAATCCAAGAGCACGGAATATCTTTCCATTTCTTTGTGTCTTCTTCAATTTCTTTCAGAAATGTTTTATAGTTTTCGGTGTACAGATCTTTCACCTCTTTAGTTAAGTTTATTCCTAGGTATTTTATTCTTTTTGTTGCAATTGTAAATGGGATTGTAGTCTTAATTTCTCTTTCTGCTACTTCGTTATTAGTGTACAGAAATGCAACTGATTTTTGTATGTTGGGAATCTACCATTTTAAAACAAACCAAGGGGATACACCTTTTCTGTTCTAACAAGGTAACTTTACCTCAACAAGTGCATCTACCCTCAACTTCCATGCTGCAGTCTCCACCTCCGTACAGCTCGTGAGGAGGGGAAAATGTCCCCAGAACTCCACCTTTAACTCCCTGCAGCCTGTCAAAGGCTCAGAAATTTTCTTTGATAACCTGTACCCTAAGGCCCCTGCCTCAACCTCTCCCTTTGCTCTTCTCTCATTTTCCTCCATTGAGTCTCAGGTCTGTCCTTAGTCAACTGTGAACATGCTGACTGTCTCAGGAAACCTGTCAGGTGAACTACATACACATTTGTGCCTGGGAATCAGTCTCCCTGCTCAATCCGGCCCGACTCAGCCCAGTACGAAGATCTGCTTTTTTAAGGCAGTTCCAATTTCACTTCTAGTTCCTCCCAGGCTAGGGCCCCGTCCCAATGCAACAGAGCCACCCTCTGAGCTTTCCTAACCCAGGAAGTAGCCTGGTCAATTCTGTGGGGCCCATACTCAATTTGACTAGCCTCTCTCCCTTCTTAAAGCAATCTCGGAATCAAAATTTAATTAATCCGCAATTTAAATATACCTGATCTAAAGTAAACCCACTCTAATGCAGGTACCCCTACACCTTATGTGAAAAAGTAATGAAATGACTAAAAAAATCAATTCAATAATCCTAACATAATAACTTAGAATTTTTTTTAAAAAAGTATATTTCTCAGGAGGAGCAAAGGTTAAACTAAAGACTGCAAATTCTCTTTAGTGGCTAACCAGTGATCACCTTTGCTTATATTCAAAATTTTATTACCAAAACTAACCACTAAATTTGCTTAGGCTATCTATACATAGTGAGAGGCAGTAAAGCATGATGGCTAAAAACACAGACTCTGGAACAAGACGGCTTGTGTTCATATCCCAGATAACACTCTTAAAGAGCTGGACCATCTCTAGAGAGTTAATAACTCTAGCAAGTTATTTTACCTCTCTGTGCTCCAGTTTCTTCATCTGCACGATAAGGATAATAACAGCATCAGCTGTAGAGGACTGTACTGAAAATTAAATGAATCAATCCAGGTAGAGCACAAAGAACAGAGCCTTGCACATAGTGAGCACACAGTAAGTGACCACTATTATCTAGACATTAAGAAATAAGTAGGATTTGGAAAAACTACAGGAGGATAGGCATTCCAACAGCTGAAATAACAATCGAAGTACAGAGGTGAAAAAGAGATATACACACATGGACAACAGGGCATTCCACTTCCCTGGAGAATAACATTCACGAGGAAGAATCATAGAGATTGGGAACAATGAAGACCCAATTATCCTGGCCTTGAATGCTAGACCAAAAAATACTTCTTTTACTTAGAAGACAGCCACTTAAATTTTCGATCTGATTAGATCTGTACTTTAGCAACATTAATTATCAAGGTTATATCCTATCACAACTAGGAATGCAATTTTGATGTTCTCTGCCCTCTTACTAAGGGTTAGCAGACCCCAAAATGCATTTGTTCTGCTAACACACTGTCAGAATCTATCTCTGAACAGCTGCATATCTGAATCATGCTAAATCCTCATCGTGGCTGGTACATAGTAGGTATTCAATAAATGTTGTATCCTTACTTTTAGTGGCCACCACAGAGCAGTGAGTAAGCAGAAAAAGAGGTTAATCCCTGAAGGAAATATATATTATAAATGAAGCAAATTAAGTAGCCAAATAACAGTTTACAATTAAGCTAAAATATAACTCACTGCTGATCAATATACTTGCCTAAAACAGTGGAGGTGGGACGTCGGGATCAACCTTACTTTTCATTAAAAACAGATAAAATGGATCCCTGAGTATTTTTAAATCTCATAAAATTTAGCTGACAAATTGGTACAGTCTTTTCAAAGGATTATTTGGGCAATATCTTTGTAATAGACTACCCAGTAGTCTTCCATGAAAATAAATTAAAGGAAGATTTCCTCAAGATACCTGGACTCCCCTGTTCACTACAGCATTAATCACAATAGCTAAGACAGGGAAACAATTTAAGTGTTTGATGGATGAATGGATGAAGATGTGGTATATATTATTGGAATATTATACGGACAATGGAATATTATTCAGCCATGAGAAAGAAGGAAATCCTGCCATTTGTGACGACATGGATGAAACTGGAGGACATAAAGCTAAGTGAAATAAGCCAAACAGAGAAAGATAAATACTATATGACCTCACTTGTATGTGGAATCTAAAAAAATAATTTTTTTTAAATTTAAAAAGTCAAACTCACAGAAACAGAGAGGAGAATGGTGGTTATCGAGGGCTAGGGAGTAGGGGAAATGGGGATATGACGGTCAAAGGGCATAAGCCTTCACTTATAAGATGAATAAGTTCTGAGGATTTAACGTACAGCATGGTGACTATAGTTAGTACTACTGTACTGTATATTTGAAATTTGCTGAGAGTAGATCTTAAGCATTCTCACCAAAAAAAAAAACATAACTATATTAGGTGATGGATGTATTAACTAACCTGATTGTGATAATAATCATTTCACAATGTATACATATATCAAATCATCATCTTGTGCACTTAAAATATATACAATTTTCTTTGTCAATATAAAAGGTAAATTTCCTCAAACAGGACAGAATCATGCTAGACAGTAAAACTAAAGGTCCAACTCCTGACTCGACTCCAACAAGTAATTAGAGGAAGGGCCAGCTTACAGGAGCTGCAGGTTCCCACGGAGTACACACCGTCTACCTGGCTGCTTCACTCGCCACAGGCGTCAGTGCTAATGACAACAAAAAGGACCCTTTTCCCCTCACCTTGAGTAAGGATGACTAGAGTCCACTATCCTACAGATACCCTTTGCAGTTAACTGTTTGGTGCATTTCTTAAAAAAAAAAAAAAAGTTTGAGACACCAGTAAAGGTAATATACTAATAGTTAACATAGTAAGAAACAAAGCATTCACTAAAAGATTGCCAACAGAGCTTGGAAGCACATCATGACATAGGAAGGATGATATAAGAGTTTATTAAGCACACATCCCCAGATTATTGTTTTTTTCTGGTGGTGGTAGGGGAAAACCAGCTTCCCAAAAACGTCAGTCAGTGCTTACTTTCAGAAACTTAAAAAAAAAAATAGGATTAGTAAGAGCAGCCCTTGGATAGTAAGCAAGTTATGTATTTGGCTTCCTTGGGCCATCAATCATTCTGGCAACACAAACATAAAGCAAAGTGGGCCCAGATTTCTACATACCATCTCCTAAAGCACTTTTCAGTTACAATTTTAGACTAAAAAAGTGGGGGGGAAAAGTTTCAGCTGTCTCATGCTTTTTAAAGCTTCAAGTATCAGTATTAAAATTTAAAACCCTGAACTGTATTCACTTAAACATGTTCCCGTCAGCATCACCAACAATGCCCCATCATCCATTCTGGTTCTGTCTCCAGATGGTTTTTAATCCCACCTGGCTTCTCCCTACCAACCTGTGCCTGGATACCTACCCTGCCTGCCCCCATTGCTTGGCTGTGCTTAGGGAATTATAATTACAGTGACCCTGCCTTGAGAACATCCTCAGAGCACAAAGCCTCTTTGTTTGACTGGGGATGGGGGTACCTTCCAGGCTCCACAGCAAAGGGTGGGCGGTAGCAACACAGGCAGCAACGAAGGAAGAGGAGCTGGAGCCCTGTGGTGGCCCTCAGTCTGGCTCAATACTGTTCGAGCGGTATACTTGTGGGTGCCCAGTCCAAAGAACTGGACAGGGCCTGTCCTAACAGATGGGCAGATCACCACCAAGCTCAGAAGGCCAGGAAGCAGAAGGAAGCATGAAGAAAGGGAAAGAAGAAAGCAACGGCTGAAGCACACTCTGTGCTGTCGTCAGTGCCTCAGGTAATGAAGTCTCCGACAATGAAGGCCATCACCCCAATGAATTGGTGCTGAGTACTGGGAATACTGGCCCCTAGAGGTGCTCAAATATGTACTGAGGTAGCAACAAAAATCTACACAGGAAGACAAACCTATTAAATATTCTAAAAAATAAAACAGCCTAAAAGCCAAAGGAAAAACAAATTTTGTTTGTTTTGTTTGTTATTGTAGAGTCCCAACTCCTATTTGCAAAAGCGATTATGAAATAAGTACTTGTTTTACTTTTAGCCTACCCTACCACCTCAGTCTAGTCTCCAAAATGGCTACTTTCTAGCTCTGTGACAATAAAACAGGTTTCAACTCAAGATCAGTGAGCACCATCTGCAGACACTGAAATCAGAGGTGCTGAGGCAGAACGGATACAGACAGGTAACTTTCAACTCGGGACATCCCCAAAGCTACAAAACGTCCCACCACTTGAATGTTTGCCACTCTCTCTTCCAGGGGTAGAGTTTTTCCTCTTACCACTTCTTCCCTCCATCTTTCCCTTCAGCAGGGTCAAATGATTATATACATCAAAGGCACAATCTCTCCCTTATTTCTACACATATTTTACCACAAAAGCAGAGAAGGCAGGAACAGCTTTCCACATCATGAGTGGAGGGAACTACTGACCACCCCCAGTATAATCCCGTCATTCTCCTCCTCCACCTGCCCAAACTCACCCCAGGTAAGTGTTCTGAGCAGTCCCTAGAACAGCACTACAGGAAAAAAACCAAACTGCTTTGGGTAAGGCCTACAGGTGAGGACTGTTTATTCTCCTTGTGTGGGCATAAGACTACTCGTGTTAAACATTTTTAGTTTTATTTACACACATTTCCTTCAAAAAAATTCCTTCAAGACAGCAGCAAAAGCACAATGGAACTCTCTATCCATCATCCTCGATCATGTTTAAAAATAATAAAAAAGACAACAGAAACCACTTCAAATGTCCCTCTCCCTTGAGCCCACAGAGCAGCACTCTGTCCTGACAACTGTTCTGAAAACCCTACTGCCATTCTGTGCGAGAGCAGAAGGAAGTCCAGTCTTGTCCTCAGTTCAGCTCCCCCCACCCCTCTCTCTCCAGGAAAAAATGAAACAGCAGGAAGCGTCAACAACCACTTAATGGAAAATACAAATGGGTAAATATTTTCAAAATTGGCTAAAAAGCCTCAGGTCTTAAGAAATTCAAGACTGCTAGTATGGGGGAAATAGGAAGAGAAAAATAACATCCTATTTCCCCCCGAAAGTGAGCACTGCAAGAATGCAAAGGCAAATGTGGCATATACCCACCTTCTCTCCTCTGCTTACCAGATGCGTTTGTCTTTTTAGCGATTTCTCTCTCATTCTGTCTTTCCATACATAGTGGTATTTTCTAAATAGCTTATTCTGTACATATTTCTCTAGTGAAACCAGCAAACAGTTAGCCATTGAAGATTAAGTAGCTAGGAACTGAAGTGTTTTTTTTCCTTTTTGCAATTACTGATTATAGCTTTTAGTTGTTCACCCGCCTACTGTTAACCGTGCTGTTTAGGCAATATGCTATCTGACTCCCACTAGGTTACTACAGATAATATCTCCCTGGAGCCTGGGTCACCATGGTAATGGGTGTTTGAGCTGTTTTTCAAGAATTAGAATCCCTTGTCCACTTCAGGCCAGTTGAGACCACCAACCCATCAACTGGCCCGCGCAGATGTCTGGTAAGTGATCTTTTGACATCAGGAGGATAATAAAAACTCCACCCTCAGATCATGCTAATGCCACCATTTTGTGAACATGTGTACTATGAAGAGCCAAGAAATCTGACTACGCTTGCACAGATTATCAATTACCTCACCTTTTCTCACCTCCAATCATCTATCTCCACATTTCAGACCACCATGCCCCCCTACCCCATAAATATCACTGAGTCCCTATTTTCAGAGAGGCGGATTTGAGACTCATTCTCCCATATCCTCATTTGGCTGCCTTGTAATCAAACCCTCTCTCTGCTGCAATCTGGTCGTCTTGGTGTTTGGCTTTCCAGGCGACAAGCAACAACGAACCTGGTTCAGTAACAATTTGGCGAGCCAGCCAGGAGGTAAGTCCAGATGGACCTTTTTGCCTGAAGTTTGTCAGCTCCTTACCAGTGTGGAGAACCTGTGGACGAGTCCAGCAGCTGCCAGGAGCATTTCTCCTGGGACTGTTCTGGGATTTTTTCCTGGCTTGGTGCTGCTGATGGTTTCCGGGTTTGGAAGACGTCTTTGTCATGAGTAAACTTTGGTACAAGTGACCAGATTCTTATTTCTTCTTTCTTTTGGTCTGACTTCTGAAAAGGAAGCCTTGATTTGGCAGGGGACACCCTCGACGACTACTGAAAAAGGAAGCCTTGGTCTAGCCTACTTTTCAGAGTCTTGGTTTTGGGGACGCTCGATATTAAGAATTAGGGGATGCGCTCACAGAAGTTCTCTTGGCTTGGTTTGGCAGGGGACACCCTCCATGACTTCCAAAAAGGGAGCCTTGGTTTGGCCTTCATTGTGAGGGTCTCGGTGTCGGGGACACTCGAAATTCTGGAGATCTGGTTCTAGCTGCAGCATAAATATGGTTTTGACTGGCCATGTCTAAATTCTGAAACAATGGGAAATGCTAATTGGATCCCCACTTGTAGCCCCTTAGGCTTCATTTTCCCCGAACTGGGCAACTTTTAGCTAAGAGCCCATGAAACAGGAAAAGGTGACATTCTTTTATAACACAATATGGCCACCATCAGAGCTCTTGCAATGACCAGTCTTAAGAATTTAACCAAATTTGGAGTATCAGCTTCCTCTTATGGTCTTACAGATGATAATGAAAGCTCCAAACCCCACTTACCACCCTTGGTAGCTCTCCTCTAGCTGGTTTTGGAGAGTCCGAGCTCCACTCCTGGGAGCTCCCCTCTGCCTGGTTTCAGAGAGTCCACGTTCCACCCCTCGGAGCTCTCCTCTGGCTGGTTTTGGAGAGTCTGAGCTCTACCTCTGGGAGCTCTCCTCCGGTTGTTGGGCACCTGGAGTAATTCCAGGTTGGCCCTCGGGTCAGTCATTTGACTGACAATCTGGAACCCTGTTTTGTCTCCTGTCAAGACCTGTTGAGGGGCCAGCCCCGTGGCGTAGCGGTTAAGTGCTGGCGCTCCACTGCTGGCGGCCCAGGTTCAGATCCCGGGCGCACAGCGATGCAGTGCTTGTCAGGCCATGCTGTGGCGGCGTCCCATACAAAGTGGAGGAAGATGGGCACAGATGTTAGCTCAGGGCCAGTCTTCCGCAGCAAAAAGAGGAGGATCGGCATGGATGTTAGCTCAGGGTTGATCTTCCTCACAAAAAAAAAAAAAAGAAGAAGAAAGAAGACCTGTTGAGTATTTTAGGTGCCTACTAATCAGTTAGGGGACAGGAGATCTGTAATTTATTCTGTAAACTGTCTTGCTGGCGTCGTCTGCCCCAGCATGGGAACTGTTATTTGTGTGACCAAACACCAAAGCAATGAGGGCAAGGCCTGATCATCTCTTTCCCTTGTCTGTATCATTCATCACCTCCTCTGTTGTCACCAAGTCAAGGTTAAGGTCAGGCTGGACCTGAGCAGAACCTGGACCTTCTGTAAAATCGAAAATTTGAAAAACTTTCTGCCAGAGACTTAACTCTCAACCCTGGTGTTGAGAGCCCCAGCCCCGAGCCCACTTCACACCATAGCCTCTTGCCTCCCTGGCTCGCCTTGTGCTGGCTCAGGGACTAAGTGACCAGGCAGAATGGGACTTGACTAAATCTTATAACTATAATGACACCAGCAGTCAGGTTCTGCACCCTTCTCTGGCCCGCTGATAGTTGGAAACCAGCTTTACCGCCATGGGGAATGCCCCAAGCATCCCTGCAGAATCACCCTTGGGGTGCATTTTTTTTAATTGAGGTTTTAAAAGTTTATAACATTGTGAAGTTTTAGTTGTACATTATTGTTCATCAGCCACCATATAAATACCTCCCTTCACTCCTTGTGCCCACCCACCAACTCCCTTGCCCCTGGTAACCACCAAACAGTTCTCTCCATCTGTGTGTTAGTTCACATTCCAGACATGAGTGTGTGTTTGTCTTTCTCTCTCTGGCTTATTTTGCTTTACATAATACCCTCAAGGTCCATCCATGTTGTTGCAAATGGGACAATTTTGTCTTTTTTATGGCTGAGAAGTATTCCATTGTATATATATACCACATCTACTTTATCCAATCATCAGTCAAGGGACACTTGGGTTGCTTCCACTTCTTGGTTATAGTGAATAATGCTGCAATGAACATAGGGGTGCATAAGCCTCTGTGGATTGTGGATTTCAGGTTCGTAATAGAGTATTTCTATTTTTAATTTTTTGAGGAATCTCCATACTGTTTTCCATAGGGGCTGCACCAGTTTGCATTCCCACTAGCAGTGAATGAGGGTTCCCGTTTCTCCACAACCTCTCCCACATTTGCTGTTTTTTGTCTTGGTGACTATAGCCAATCTAACGGGTGTAAGGTGGTATCTTAGTATAGTTTTAATTTGCATTTCCCTGATGATTAGTAATGTTGAACATCTTCCTGTATGCCTATTGGCCCTCTGTATATCTTCCTTGAGAAAGTATCTGTTCATTTCCTCTGCACATTTTTTGATTGGGTTGTTTTCTTGTTGTTCAGTTGTGTGAGTTCTTTATATATCATGAAGATTAACCCCTTGTCGGATATATGATTTGCAAATATTTTCTCCAAGCTGGTGGGATGCCTATTCATTTTGATCCTGGTTTCATTTGCCTTGTAGAAACTCTTTCATCTGATGAAGTCCTACTTGTTTATTTTTTCTTTTGTTTCCCTTGTCCGAGTAGACATGGAATCCGAAAATGTCCCTTTATGACTGATGTCAGTATACTACCTATACTTTCTTCCAGGAGTTTTATAGTTTCAGGTCTCACTTTCAGGTCTTTGATCCATTTTGAGTTAATTTTTGTGTATGGTGAAAGAAGACGGTCTACTTTCATTCTTTTGCATGTGGCTATCCAGTTTGACCAGCACCATTTACTGAAGAGACTTTCCTTTCTCCATTGTATGTTCTTAGCTCCTTTGTCGAAAATTAGCTATCCGCAGATGTGTGGTTTTGTTTCTGGGCTTTCAACTCTGTTCCATTGACCTGTGTGTCTGTTTTTGTACCAGTATCATGCTGTTGTGTTTTTTTTGGTGAGGAAGATCAGCCCTGAGCTAACAGCCATGCCAATCCTCCTCTTTTTGCTGAGGAAGACTGGCCCTGGGCTAACATCTGTGCCTATCTTCCTCCACTTTATATGGGATGCAGCCACAGCATGGCCTGACAAGCGGTGCCTCAGTGCGCACCCAGGATCGGAACCCGGGCCACCAGCAGCAGAGTGCTCGCAGTTAACCGGTAGGCCACCAGGCTGGCCCCAATGCTGTTTTGATTACTATTGCTTTGTAATCTTTTTTGAATTCAGGGATTGTGATGCGTCCAGTTTTGTCCTTTTTCCTCAGGATTGCTTTAGCTATTCGGGGTCTTCTGTTGCCCCATATGAATTTTAGGATTATTTGTTCTATTTCCGTGAAGAATGTCCTTGGGATTCTGATTGGGATTACACTTAATCTGTAGATTGCTTTAAGTAATATAGACATTTTAACTATGTTTCTTTTTCTAATCCATGTGCATGGGATATTTTTCCATTTCTTTATGTCATCACCGATTTCTTTCAATAATGTCTTATAGTTTTCATTGTATAGGTCTTTCACATTCTTGGTTCAGTTTACCCCTAGATACTTTATTCTTTTTGTTGAGACTGCAAATGGGATTATCTTTTTGAGTTCTCCTCCTGTTCGTTCGTTATTAGCATATAGTAATGCAACTGATTTTTGTAAGTTTATTTTGTACCCTGCAACTCTGCTGTAGTTGTTGATTATTTCTAATAGTTTTCCAATGGATTCTTTAGGGTTTTCTATATGTAAAATCATGTCACCTGCAAACAGTGAGAGTTTCACTTCTTTCTTGCATATTTGGATTCCTTTTATTCCTTTCCCTTGCCTAACTGCTCTGACCAAAACCTCTAGTACTATGTTGAATAAGAGTGGCAAGAGTGGGCATCATTGTCTTGTTCCTGTTCTCAGAGGAATGGCTTTCAGTTTTTCCCCACTGAGTATGATGTTGGCTGTGGGTTTGCCATACGTGGCCTTTATTATGTTGAGATACTTTCCTTCTATACCGATTTTGTTGAGAGTTTATCATAAATGGATGTTGGATCATGTCAAATGACTTCTCTGCATCTATTGAGATGATCATGTGGTTTTTATTCATTTTGTTAACGTGGTGTATCACATTGATTGATTTGCAGACGTTGAACCATCCCTGTGTCTCTGGTATAAATCCCACTTGGTTGTGGTTTATGATCTTTTTAATATATTGCTGTATTCAGTTTGCCAATATTTTGTTGAGGATTTTTGCATCTATGTTCATCAGCAATACTGGCCGGTAATTTTCCTTCTTTGTGTTGTCCTTGTCTGGCTTTGGTATCAGGGTGATGTTGGCCTCATAGAATGTGTTGGGAAGTGTTCCATCTTCCTCTATTTTTTGCAATAGTTTGAGAAGGATAGGTATTAAATCTTTGAATGTTTCATAAAATTCTCCAGAGAAGCTGTCTGATTCTGGACTTTTATTTTTTGGGAGGTTTTTGATTACTATTTCAATCTCTTTACTTATGATTGTTCTATTCAGATTCTCTATTTCTTCTTCGTTCAATTTTGGGAGGTTGTATGAGTCTAAGAATTCATCCATTTCTTCTAGATTGTCGAATTTGTTGGCATATAGTTTTTCACAGTATTCTCTGATAATCCTTTCTACTTCTGTGATATCCATTGTAATCTCTCCTCTTTCATTTCCAATTTTATTTATTTGAGCCTTCTCTCTTTTTTTCTTTGTGAGTCTGGCTAAGTTTTTGTCAATTTTGTTTATCTTCTCAAAGAACCAGCTCTTTGTTTCATTGATCCTTTCTACTGATTTTTTTGTTTCAATTTCATTTGTTTCTGCTCTGATTTTTATTATTTCCCTTCTTCTGCTGACTTTGGGCTTTGTTTATTCTTTTTCTACTTCTGTTAGGTATAGTTGAAGGTGGCTTATTTGGGATTTTTCTTATTTGTTAAGGCAGGCCTTGCTATGAGTTTCCCTCTCAGGACCACCTTTGCTGCATCCCATATGAGTTGGTATGGCGTATTTTCATTTTCATTTGTTTCCAGATGTTTTTTGATTTCTCCTTTAATTTCATCAATGACCCTTGGTTGTTCAGTAGCATGTTGTTTAGTCTCCACATCTTTGTAACTTTCCCAGTTATTTTCTTGTAGTTGATTTCTAATTTCATAGCATTATGGCCAGAAAAGATGTTTATGATTTCAATGTTCTTAAATTTGTAGAAGTTTGCTATGTTTCCCAACATATGGTCTATCCTTGAGAATGTTGCATGTGTGCTTCAGAAGAATGTGTAATCTCTTGTTTTGGGATTGAGTGCTCTGTATATATCTATTAAGTCCATCTCCTCTAGTTTTTTGTTTAAGTTCACTATTTCCTTGTTGACCTTTTGTCTAGATGATCTATCCATTGATGTAAGTGGGGTGTTATGATCCCCTACTATTATTGTGTTGTTGTTAATATGTCCATTTAGGTTTATTAATAGTTGCTTAGATACTTTGGTGCTCCTGTGTTGGGTGCATATATATTAAATATAAAAATCAAAGATTAAGGGAAGGAAAACACCAAAAATAAATATAACCTCATCACTTTAAACACAAACTCACAACACAAGATGGAATAAGTTGTGACATGTCTTCTTGGTGGAGTGATATGTCTTCTTGGTGGAGTGTCCTTTTTATCATTATATATTGCCCCTCTTTGTCTTTCATTATCTGTTTCATTTTGAAGTCTACTTTGTCTGATATAAGTATGGCAACACCTGCTTTCTTTTGTTTGCCATTAGCTTGGAGTGTTGTCTTCCATCCTTTCACTCTGAGCCTGTGTTTGTCTTTAGAGCAGAGAGGTGTTTTCTAGAGGCAGCATATTACTGGGTCTCGCTTTTTAATCCATCCTGCCACTCTGTGTCTTTTGATTGGAGAATTCAATCCATTTAGAGTGACTATTGATATATGAGGGCTTAATGTTGGTATTTTTTCACTCATTTTTTGGTTCTTTTGCATTTCGTTTGTTTCTTGTCCCGTGTGTTTCAGACCAATTCAGTTTGGTAGTTCTGTATGATGACTCTTTTAGTTTCCTCTTTATTTACTGTATGTGATTCTGTGCTGATTATTTGTTTACTGGTTACCTTGAAGTTTGTATAAAAAATCTCATGGATGAGACAGTCCATTATCTGATGACCTCTTATTTCCTCAGACTCAGTCAATTTGATCCCTTTCCTCTTCCCCTTCTAAGTTATTATTGTCACAACTTATTCCATCTTGTGTTGTGAGTTTGTGTTTAAAGTGATGAGGTTATATTTATTTTTGGTGTTTTCCTTCCCTTAATCTTTGATTTTTATATTTAATTGTCTGCTAACTTATTCTGATAGAGAGAGGCCATTTTTCTGATTTTGTCTACCTATTTTTCTCCTTGTTCAAAGCTTTGTATTCCCTTTCTCTTTTTTTTTTTTTTCAGGCTTGAGGGCCTTCTTGAGCATTTCTTGTAGTGGGGGTCTCGTGGCAATGAACTCCCTTAGCTTTTGTCTATCTGGGAAAGTTGTTATTTCTCCATCATACCTGAAGGATATTTTCACTGGATAGAGTATTCTTGGCTGAAAGATTTTGTCTTTCAGAATTTTGAATATATCATTCCAGTCTCTCCTAGCCTGTAAAGTTTCTGTTGAGAAATCTGCTGAGAGCCTGACAGGAATGGCTTTGTACTTTTTTTTCTGGTCTAGCTGCCCTTAACATTGTTTGTCGTTGGCTTTTTCCAGCTTTACCACTATATGCCTTGGAGAGGGGCTTTTCATGTTGATATATTTCAGCGATCTATTGGCTTCATTTATTGGTATTTCCAGCTCCTTCCCGATTTGGGAAGTTCTCAGCTATCATTTCTTTAAACAGGCTCTTTGCTCCTTTTTCCCTCTCTTCTCCCTCAGAAATACCTATAATACTTTTGTTGCATTTCCTAATTGAGTCAGATATTCCTCGGAGAATTTCTTCATTTCTTTTTAGTCTTAGTTCTCTCTCCTCCTCTATCTGAAGCATTTCTGCATTCCTATCCTCAATAATGTTAATTCTTTCCTCCATATTGTTAGCTCTGTTCTTTAAAGATTCCAGATTTTCCTTTATCTCCTCCATTGTGTTTTTCATCTCCAACATTACTGATTGGTTTTTCTTTATGGTTTCAATCTCTTTTGTAAAGAAATTCCTTATTTCACTGCATCATCTATCTGTGTTTTCTCGTAATTTGTTGAGCTTTTTTACAATAGCTATTTTGAATTCTCTGTCATTTAGGTTATAAATTCCTGTGTCTTTAAGGTTGATTTCTAGGTGCTTGTCATTTCCCTTCTGGTCTGGAGATTTAATATATTTTTGCATGGTGCCTGCTGATGTTGGCTTGTTGTTCCTCATCCTAAAAATATCTGGTTGCAGTTTCCACCTGCCGCTGGGTGGGGGTCAAGGGCTGTGTATTCTGAGCCCACTGCAATCCACCGACGCTCTGGCCAACCAGTTGTGCTGAAGTGCCGGGCATGCGGGGGTAGGGGCTCTCTCTTTCTTTTGCCTGCCCAATCCCAGGGGCTTCTCATTCTTCCCTTGCTATCTGCTTTCCTGGGGTGCTCAGAGGTTGACAGCACCCCGAAACAGTTCCATCTCCTCCATATGGGAACATCCCACAGGCTGTGAGAGAACTTGGAAAGTGATAGTTTTCCCACAGAGGGCCACCCCCCCTCACCTCTCTCCAGGAGCCATGCGGACCCAGAGTCGCCGATCGAATGGGGAGGGGGAGGATTTCTCCTTATCTCTCCCCACTTCCTCTGGGGGGTTCCAGCACTCGGGTGCATTTTAACTAATTAGAAACACTTTCAATAGGATGGATTATGCCCCAGAAACTCTATCTTGGAGAAAAGTTGAGTAGTTTCTCTGTGCCTTTGTGGTGTAGTTGGACAGGCAGATCAACTAATAGTGTCATTTGAGTTACAACACAATTTCTGAGAAATCAAGAGCAACTTTCCTTAAAAAATCCTTGCAAGACTGGAAATGCAGTTCTAGAGGCAGTTCAAGTTCCACCCATTTCCCTTATCTCAAAGAGCTTGCCAATCCTCAAGAGAATATCTAGCTCATCATTAATTCCTAGGACTGAAAAAAAGAAAAAGAAAAAGGAAAGAAAAACATCCATAAGAGCACTCTCACCAAAAATCTAGCATTTTAAGTGTCTTCTCCACAAATATTAGTGAAAAAGCTTAAAACGAAATTTGGATTCATAACTAGTGTATCACTGTACCTGATTTATGGCAATAATTTTAAAACAATAGGTGTGGAGACTCTTTATGTGTGTCTATATGTATGTTACATATGTGTGATATTTTACCTCCAGATGGAGTAATTTCTAAAGAGCTCTATTTAATTGGCTAAAAGTAAGCACTTATATAAATTATTTCTAAATGTAATAGAAACTAATCCAAATGTCATTCAAGTTAACATGATAAAATTAACCTTTGGTAACTGAAAACTTATTTAAGTTTGTTGTTTTGATTAAAATGGACATGTCCTCAGAGTTATCAGCATTGGATATGATGCAGACATGCAGCCCTTATTCTACATTTATTGGTCAAATAAGCTGATGTTACCTCTATTAGAAAACTAGTTAGCAAAAATACTAACTTAAAATGATGGCTAATTTTGCCAAATGTCTCATGAAGTTTTGTAGGCAACCTAAATAATTACTGGGAACAAACAAATTAAATAAATGTGAAAAAGATAAAAGTGTTGGGTGAACTTTTTAAAATAATTATGTGTCATGGCATGTATACTTAAGATAACTTCCAAAACCTCTCTAGTAACGTGCAACTTTGAAGTTTTGCTAGGTAAAATTTAATGACAAAAAACCTCATTGACTATCTGGGTCATTTTTCCAACAAGATAAGATACTGAAACATTATCGCTAGACATGTCTCAGTTTATCTACTTTTGGCTTCTTATTACAAAGAAACTAAATGATATTTCATTCTATTAGTAACTATGTCTTGTATTTTATTAAAAATTGTACTATGAAGTAACATGTTTCTAGAAAACACAAAAAGTGTCTATAAACTTGCCAAGCCCCAGAATGCTAATGTAAAAGTTCATAATTGCTTACTTTTCAGTTTTCACTAAGGTCTGTAAGGGTTAAAAATTCTAATTAATATATGTAATGAAAGCCACTAAAAATTAATAAAGAAAACATCTTTGTACTCAAGGAAAGTAAAAGGTGTGTTTTCAGTAAAGAAGGCATAAATAATAGAAATATTTTTGTTTGTGTTGTTAAGAAAGATAAATTTGTCCTAAAGTACTAGAAGGGAATAAAGAAGGCATGAGACAAATTCTGAATGTAAAAAGAAAGTTAAGGAAGGTCTGTGGAAAAGAAACCCTAAAAAAGAGTTTTATGCATGGTCAAGTCGGTTAAGATTGAAGTAAATATAATTAAGCAGATGAGTTTTAATGTCAAAAGTAAGCTGGTGCAAAAATTAAAATTTTGTTCTCTCTCTCAAAAGGATAATTTTCCCGGACTTTTAGTCTGCTCTTGATAAAGAGGTTATAAAAGGTTTTCCTTTACCTTTGAGTAAGTCTACCTAAAAAAACGGAAAATCTGTTTTGTTAAAATAATTTCCTATGTTCCAAATAATTGAGGTCTATTAAGATAGGTTTTTTTTGACTGTTTTAACTTTCTGTTTGCCCCTGGTTGTTTCTGTTGTCACTTTGATTGAATGGATAACTGAGCATTGTTTCACATTGAGCCTTCTTTTCTATTTGACCAGGTGTGCTAAACTCTTTTGATATTTTTGACAAGTTTCCCCCAAAATTCAAATCCTAAATGAAGTCATTCTTTTGACCTGAAGGAAAAATTTCTCTTTGAGAATTTTCAGGGGACCCCTGAGACTACTCAAAGAAATTCATTCTTTCTCTTTCTATAAAGAAAAAGACACTAAACTAACTTGGCTTATTTGTTATGTTAAATTACATGGGAAGCATTGTCAAGTAAGTGATGATAAACCTTCCTAGGTGGTATTATGTGGGTAACTACTATTGATATAAATGTTTTAAAAATTATATAACATTCCTAAAATTCTGATCTGTCCTGGTTGTCAGCCATAATTCTAGTTACTATCTTCAAGTGTTGGATGTCATAGACATAGCCAAGTTTCTCTGTCAATTGCCCTTTTGAGTCTTTTGTCATTTGCAGAGAGTTGCTGTTTTACTCTGATGCTTTTGCAAATATGTTTCATCTTCAGAGAAATTCATGGAAATGACTCTGACACTTACTCTAGAATTCAGGCTTCTGATAAACTTTCCGATTATAAAACTGAAAACTGAACTGCGTAAGAAATTACCAAACTCTAACAAACTGATGACCTCATAAAACTGCTAACAGGAGATTAAGATCAAGAATCCATTACACAGGACTCAATGAACTGATGAGGATGATTATATCACTTTTCATTTGAGATACTGCTGATTTTTTTTTGATGTTTTGGTTTTTGTCAAATTTAAGGAAAACTTTTTCTCTTTTCTCTCAAGCTATGACTTATATCAATTTGGTAAATTATACCTTTGTAAGCAGAATTGAAACATTTTTTTCTACCTACCTGATCTCTCCAGAATTTGGAAACTGTGAGTATTCTTTTCATGACAATACAGTTATTTGCATAAGTTCAATAAGAATCTGTTCTCCTTATAGGGGGACACAACTGGAAACACTGATTATATTACCAAGGCTTTGGCTGGAGCATCACATTTGAGAGAAACCTACAGGCTCAGATATGATAAGACAGGTTTTGAGAAACAGAGGTTGACTTTCTGGAATAAAGCCACATGGAAATATTGCCCTGGTATCTTGTTTACAGGGTTCCCAGCAACCATACTGGGTAAGTAAAGATGGTCACTTATCTGGCAGGTGCAAGGAACATCAATATTTTGGGGAACCTCAAGAGAAGACAGGAGTTCACCCAAATCTAAGGTATTGCAAGCAAAGCCTGATGACAAATCCTTGGCTTGGCCTTCCTGGCCTCGAGAAGCCTTTAAAGTTCAATCTGAGATTCCTTATAAAAAGCTCCAGCAAAGCACATTTAAAAGAGCCTATATGATCAATGGCTAGTCTTGCTGTACTTATGTAAATAATTGGGCCAAATTTATTGAAACTAAACTTATTTTGCAAAGCAGTTAGTCTTAATTTGGCTATCTTTTATAAAAACATGAGGGTGACTTTAGAGAGAAAAATTATGTTTCAATAGAAACTACAGTACACATTCATGGATATTAGATTCTAGTTCTGATAATTGTCTTTGAGGTTTTTGTTTTGTATCTGTTAAATGGACTGGATCCTGAACTCTTCTAGCCTCCTGAAATATCTGGCTACAAATCTCCAAACTAATATTTTCAACTTTTTTCCATTATTTTCATTTGGAATCATTGAAAACTGAACCTGTCCTTTTTCTGAAGCTTTGCAGACTGTTTCTGAAGTTGGACAACCTGACATAAACTTGAGAGATTCATCGCTGTTGCAGTGTAAGCCACTCAGAAAGACACCTGAACACCCGATGACATCATCAGAGACATTTCAAACTGCAAAAGATGCTTTAACCCTGACATCTAGAAATCCTCTTGACTGGCTGCCCCCTGGGCTCAGGAATTGGTTTATAATTTGCTCCAACCATTAACCTTGTTTTTCTTTTTGTTTCTCTAGAAATGCTTCTTATTGAATACCTAGTTACTTGCTTACACAACACAGGCCTAACTTTGGGAGCCCACCTACATCACTGCCTTACTAAGAGACTGGTTCAATGAGACAGAATGACCTACACTCCTTATCAGCAGATATCCCCAGAGGTACCAGGTCCAGACTGGTTTTCAGAACTGTTTTCTTGGGTTCCCCAAGAGATGAGATCTATTTTTCAGAGGCTGTTAAGATTTGTGTTGTCTATATTTCTTATCTTTCTGGTCAGATACTAGATTGTAAAATGTGCCTTTAGATGTTGTTCCAAAACTGTTGAGCAAGGTACAAAAATTCTAGTAATGCAAAATGTCAACCCTAAGACAGGAACAAGAGAATATTTCCAGATGAGTATTAAACAGCTTGATTGTTCTAACCTGGATCTACACCTCAATTCAGCAGGAAGTAGCTAGATCGGTCATCACCCAGAATCCCTCAAGAATGAGGAAACACCAAAGAATGGGGGGGGGGGGATTGAGATTGGCAAACAGTTAGCCATGGATCATTAAGTAGCTAGGAACTGAAGTGTCTTTTTTTTTCCTTTTTGCAATGACTGACTACACCTTTAGTTTTCACCTGCCCATTGTTAACTGTGCTGTATAGGCAATATGCTATCTGACTCCCACTAGGTTCCTATAGATAACATCTCCCTGGAGCCTGGGACACCATGGTAATGGGCGTTTGAGCTGTTTTTCGAGAATCAGAAACCCTTGTGCACTTCAGGCCAGTTGAAACCACCAACCCATCACTGGCCCCATGCAGATGTCTGATAAGTGACCTTTTCACATCGGGAGGCTAAAAACTACACCCTCAGATCATGCCAACGCAGCCATTTTGTGAACATGTGTACTATGAAGAGCCAAGAAGCCTGACTACACTTGCCCAGACCAGCAATTACCTCACCTTTTCTTACCTCCAATTATCTATCTCCACATTTCAGGCCACCTTGCCGCCTACTCCATAAAAATCCCTGAATCCCTATTTTCAGAGAGGCGGATTTGAGACTTATTCTCCCATTTTCTCACTTGGCAGCCTTGTGATTAAAGGTTTTCTCTGCTGCAATCTCATTTACTCGGTGTTTGGCTTTCAGGACAATGGGCAAAAACGAACCACAGGAACATTTAGAGAGACTGGGAAATCCTATTGTCTATGAGCAATACCAAAATAAAAGTCAGCTATTGCAAAACTTGGCTCTGCAGTTAGAAAGAGATGAGAAAAGGATCACCAGTCTACAGCATAACAGGATGTGCTGGGCAGGGGCCTATAGCTAGCGTTTCATTATTCCAGGGTAAAAACACTGTGCTCTATAAACAAAAGAATGTTTTGCACGTGAGAAATACTTCAAACATCTGAAAAAAATATTTAAAATAATATAATGAATATCTCTGCCCCTACACCCAAGGTAAGCAAATCTTCATCTGCAATGATCTGATTCAGATGTTTTCAGTAACAGAATATTACAGATATAACCAAAGCCCTCTGCGTACTCCTGTCCAACCCCATTCATTTTCTCTTCCCAGAGGTAATCACTACTCTGAATTTGGTGTTAGCCGTTACCATGCACGTTGTTCTACTATTACTACGTCTGCACACAGCCACAAACAACATAATGTTGCCTGCTTTCAGATTTTATGCAAGTGGAAACATTCTGTAAGAATTCTTCTGTTCCTTGCTCTCCCACCCCATATTATATTCGTGAGATGCAACCACTTTAATGCACGTGGCTATAGTTTATTTGTCACAATGCTATACCATCAATTGTGTGGGACTATCTAACGATTTGTCTATTCCACTGCTGGTGGACATTTAAGCTGCAATGGGCATTCTTGTACTTCTTTTGTACTTATTTTCTTGGACAAGTGTGCAAGGATTTCTTAGAGTACATGCCAGAAATGGACATTTTGGGTAAACAGGTATGTCTGCCCTCCTTCAACTAGACATCACTACACTGCTCTCCAGTGTGGCTGGATCCAGTCACATTCCCCCTAGCAGTATATAAAAGTTGACATCCCCACAACCTTACTAACACTTGGTTATCACAGCATTGAATTTTTGCCAATCTGATGGCTGTGAAATGGCATCTCATTGTTGTTTCCATTTGCATTTCCCTGATTATAAGTCTCTGATAAGTAAATTTTCATGCTTTTATATATATCTGTCAAATATGTGTTAGTTTAGAAAAATCTAACCCATCTTGTCTGAATCGGGGCAGTTCTTCCCCAAGTACCGTGCCAACAGCCACCACAACTGCAAAGCTGAGGTGCAGGAGGGCAGCAAGAAAACAGCTGAGTTAAAGAAGGAATCATCTAGGACAAGGGGCCCTAATTAATGCATTGGCTAATTAGTCTTTCCCTTTCCTCTTTTGTCAAGTCTTACTTCCAAGACAACACTACGGGCCTGCGGCCTTACAACAGGAGACAGAATGGGGGTGGCGAGTGCGAAAGCTAAAACGTTCATATAAAAGTACTACCACTGTCCGTGCTCAAAGAAAACGCAGTGACTGCAGACCAAAACCTATTACTCAACCTTGTAAGATACTGTCCACCCCTAACCGACTCCTTCAAACTCATCAGTTTGGCTCCCTCTTTGAAACACTCCCATCTTTTTCTCTAGACCAGACACTGTCCCCCTCCCTTCAGCAGCCCTTTCATCTCCCTTTGCCCACAAAACTGACTAGCCTCTCCTTTGTCCCCATTCTACAGCTTCTGGTTTCCAAGTTCCACAGGACCCTCTTCATTGCCTATAACATGTGCCCTCTCCCTCTCCTCTAGAACTCCAAGTCCTCTCTTCCTTCCCTTCCCAAGATGTATCCTCAGTAAACAACCAACCCAATCACCCACCCCAAAGAAAAACAGGAATCCCCTGCAGTACACGGTCCTGCGTTACATGCCAGGCAGGCGGGTGACTGGTCCTCATGCTCCCAGCTTCCTTCCCCGCTCGCCTGGGACAGCTGTCCTGTCTCTGGGGGTTCTCCAAGTGTGAGAGGTCCAGACCACCTGGAAAAAGCTCATTCGGCCTTCTGTGGCAGAAATGTCCTCACCAGGGCCATATATGCACTTCTGTTCGGGGCATGAACGAAACTGGGGGCCTTTGCTGAAAAAGACACCTTACGGGCGTCTCCGCAAAAGCAGGCAGGCCTCCCTCCTAGTCAGCCCAGCGGGGTTGGTGTAGTCTGGGAGAGAAGGTGGCCTGGCAGAGACCAAACGGTCCCCGCGATGAGAAGTTTCTGAAGCTCTGGCCCACTCGCTCAAGAAAGCCCTCTTCCCCGAGAGCACACCCCTTACGGGGGTCTCTCCCCCTGCGGCTCCCCAAATCCGCTCCCCAGGGCACCACCAAGCCCCAAGCGGTCCCTGCTCCTCCGTCCCACGCCGCAGAGACCTCTTCTCCCAAGCCAGCCCAAAGAGCGTTGGGTGGGCGAGCCTGGGACCAGGGCCTAGCGCCCCCTGCTCCCCATCAATCTCTCCCGGTTCTCGGGCGCGGGGGGCTCTTCCTCCTCCCAGCCCCTGCGGCGCTGGGTGCCAGCCAGGCGACGACTCTCACCGGTATGTGACCTCGGGCAAGTCACTGCCCCCGGAAGCCTCAGTTTCCTCCTGTGCCGGGCGGAGACCTAGAGGGGTCCTGCCCTGCCGCCCGAGGGGACCGGGCTGCCCCGGTGGGAAAACGCTTTGAGAGCCGCTCGGCGCGGCGGGGCGCGGGGCTCCCAGGGGCTCCGGGCGGACAAAGCTCACCCCGACCACGCTCCCCGCCTCGGCGGGGCCGCGCGGCTGGACCGCACGCCCTCGGCCCCCACCCCGGAGCCCACCGCACACCCCTCCCCGTCTGGCCCGCTGCCGGCCCCCGTACCTGCTCCCGGCGCTCGGCCGCAGGCGCCGCCACCCTGGGCGCCCGCCCGGAGAGGCCCGTGGCCCGGAGAGCTGAGGCGGCCGGCGGCGGCGGCGGCGGCGGCGGCGGCTCCCGGACGGGGAGGAGGCGGAGCCGGGAAGCGGCGGCGGCGGAGGGGGCGGGGCCGGGGAGGGGCGGGGACGCCGCGCCGGCGCCGCCAATGGGCGCCGGGGTCCCGGGCGGGGGGGGTGGGGCTGGGGGGCATCTTGTGCCGGGGCCGCTCGCGGGGCGGGGAGGCTGAGGGCCGGCGGCCGCGAGAGCCCCGCTCGGGGGCAGCCCCGCCCGGCTCCGCCTCCGGGGCGACAGGGCCTCCCGGCCAGGCCTCGCGCCACCCGGGCCCGCCTGCGCCTGGGGCTGCGCTCGCGGCTGCCTCGGCGCCGCTGTTCGCGCCCGCGGGGTAGCCAGGCGCTCGGCCCGGGTAGCTGCCGCCCGCCCGCCCGCCGGCCTCCCGTTGCGCGGCCGTGTCGCCGCGGCCTCCTCCCTCCGCTCCCACACTGGAGCCGCGGTCTCCTCGCCGCTCGCTCTCCTGGCTGTCTCCTCGCAGTTCTTCCCGTCCCGGCGCCTCGGAAGAAACTCCCTCTCCTCTTCTTAGGCTGCGTCTCGGCGCGAAATCGGCCCCCGCGGCCCGGAGAGGACAGCAGAGGCGGAAAGGCAAGAGACGGAGATGCGCTGCCTTCTCTGAGTCTGGAGACCCGACTTGAACTCGGAGCAGAGGCCAGCTGCCTCAGCCCCGGCCCCTCGCCCCTTTCTCTGTCTTGCTCTTTCTTACTTTAAACGCCCTTGTGGAAAGACTTAGAGCAAACCATCCCACCCCGCCGGGCCTAGTCGCAGAAGAGGGAGAGGCTGTGAGGTGAGGACAGGCTTTTGAGCTGTGCTGACAGTTTTGCTGAGAGAAGTCTGCAGATTCATGACCCCCTTGGCCACCCTCCTCTCCTTGGATGTGATGCTGGTCCCTGAACCCATTTCCTTTTCATGTTTCTCTGACTCCCATATCAAAGCAGTAGAGGACACAACACCTCAGCCGTGTGCCGGGAGTGCCTCTAAGTACAGCCGGGTGGGTGAGGGCGCAGCTAAACTGCTGACTAGATCATTTCAATGAAGTGTTATCCTCAGCCGTTCCCCATATGCAGCCACCAACTGGGGACTGAGCAGAGACAGAGCTGCAAGTTGACAAGGCCCAGTGCCACAGTGGTAGGCTGGCCCCGTGAGAGAGAAGTGGGAATGGATCTTTGGCAACAGACATTTCAGATGGCAACCTGACACTTACCAGGTGCGTGATCTTGCATTCACACGGTCGTCAACAGTGTTAGGCACTGGGGGTACAGTGATGAAGGTCGAGTCCAGGCCTTCAAAGAGTTGACAACCTCCTTGGAGGGTGATGAGATATATTCTTGGAAGTTAAGAACTTAAGAATAAGTAGGAGTTTACCAGGTGGAGCAGGTTGGGGGAAAGTGGACTGGGAAGACATTAAGATTATAATGGGCCTGCTCCGTGGCTTAGCGGTTAAGCGTGTGCGCTCGGCTACTGGTGGCCCGGGCCGGATCCCGGGTGCGCACCGACGCACCGCTTCTCCGGCCATGCTGAGGCTGCGTCCCACATAGAGCAACTAGAAGGATGTGCAACTATGACATACAACTATCTACGGGGGCTTTGGGGGAAAAAAAGGGGAGGGAGGAGGATTGGCAATAGATGTTAGCTCAGAGCTGGTCTTCCTCAGCAAAAAGAGGAGGATTGGCAGGGGTGTTAGCTCAGGGCCGATCTTCCTCACCAAAAAAAAAAAAAAAAAAAAAAAAAAAAAGATTATAATGGGCCAAGACGCCTAGTATTTCCTGAATCCCATTCTTGATTTTCTGGTCACAAAGGAGACAGATAACATCATACTACTAGCTGGGGCTTCAGTCCCAATGCCCACTGTAGAATGCCCATGAACTATGCCTATAAACTATGGCATTCCTCTCTCCATTTTTTTCTTTTTTTTTCTTTTTGTGAGGAGGATCAGCCCTGAGCTAACATCCATGCCAATCCTCCTCTCTTTGCTGAGGAAGACCGGCTCTGAGCCAACATCCACCGCCAATCCTCCTCCTTTTCTCTTTTTTCCCCAAAGCCCCAGCAGATAGCTGCATCTCATAGTTGCACATCCTTCCAGGTGCTGTGTGTGGGACACGGCCTCAGCATGGCCGGAGAAGCGCGCAGCAGGCGCGCCAGATCCAAACCCGGGCCGCCAGCAGCAGAGCGCGCACACCCAACCGCCAAGCCACAGGGCCGGCCCTCCTCTCTCCTTTGATAGGGCTCAGCAGCCTTGAACAAAATCAGACCTATTTTCACCCCAAAGCCCAAACCCAGTTGAAGCTTGTGCAACCCCAATTTGGTCAAATGCCTCGCCCAACAGCCCTAGAAGAAAAGGAGCAGACAAGCAGTTTAATCCAGTAACCAAAGGAGCCCACTGTGGCTGCCTTGCGAGGGAAACATGGGAGAAGGGCCAGGCCAGGCCTTGGGCACCTCACCTTGCCAGTTAAGGGGTGCAAAAGAAAGAATGGACCACGTTCGTGCGTGGTGTCATCTTTATCTCTGAAAATTTCCATCCTCCAGCAATCATCAGGAAGACAAATGAGCGTGATGTGTTTAGGGAACCACAAGTTGAAGAGGGCTGGGTGATGAGTGGAGAGTTAAGAGGAGACCAGAAGACCATGAAGAGTCTTGAATGCCATGTTGAGGAATTTGAATTTAGCCCAAGTGACTAAAGGGAGCTATTGAAGGGTTTAGAGAGAATGACATGATCAGATTGGAATTTGGAAGGACTCTGGCTGCTGTGTAGAAAATGGAGTAGAGAGAAACAAGAAGAGAAGCAATAAAACCAGCTAAACAGCTATTAGGCAAGGGATGAAAGTGACCCAAGCTGGCGCAGAGATGGTAGGAATAAGCGGTGTTAAGGTGGTAGAATCACCAAGACATAGCTGTTGAGGAAGAAAGAGAGGATCAAGGATGACAAAGATCTTTGGCGTGGGCAACTGGGTGATAGTGGTGCCATTCCGAAGATAGGGAATAGAGGAGGAGGAACAGAGAACTATGATCATGGTTAAATCATTCACTTCTGTGACCCTCACTCTCCTCATCCGTATAAGGCAGAAGGGCTGAGGGAGGTGGACTAGAGTCACTACTATACAGTTACTAAATGTCCTTCTGAGATTGGCATCCAGAGATTTACAAAGGAGAGGCAAGACAGCAGATTGCCCATTTCACTTTTTGTTTCCATTTTTTTTTGATTGTGGGAAAATATACATAACGTAGTTTTATCATTTTAACCATTTTCAAGTATACAATTCAGTGGCGTTAATTACTGACATAACTTGGGATGCCATAAAAAAAAAAAGTACCACATGCTGGCGGCTTAAACAACAGAAGTTTATTTTTCTCACAGTTTTGTAGACTAGAAGTCCAAGATCAAGGTACCAATATGGTCAGTTTCTGGTGAGAGCTCTCTTCCTGGCTTATAGATGGCCGATTTCTCCCTGTGACCTCACGTGGTGGGGAGAGAGACAGAGAGCCAACTCTCTGGTGTCTCTTCTTATAAGGGCACTAATCTCATCTTGAGGGCCCCACCCTCATGACCTCAAAACCTAATTATCTCCCAAAGGCCCCATCTCCAAATACTACCACACTGAGTGTTAGGACTTCAGCATATGAATGTAGGGGGGACACAATTCAGTCCATAGCAACTACATTCACAATGTTATTCAACCATCACCACCATCCATTTCCAGAATTTTTTTATCATCCCAAACAGAAATTATGCACCTATTAAACAATAACTCTCCCATTTTCTCTCCCCCAGCCCCTGGTACCCCTATTCTGCTTTCTGTCTCTATGAATTTCCCTATTCTAGGTACCTCAGACAAATGAAATCATACAATGGTTGTCCTTTTGTGTCTGGCTTATTTCACTTAGCATGATGTTTTCGAAGTTCAACCATGTTGTAGCATGTATCAATTTTATTCCATTTCAAAGCTGAATAATATTCCACTGCGTCTTTATACCATACTTTGTTTATCCATCATGCATTCATCAATGGACATTTATGTTGCTTCCACCTTTTGGCTATTGTGAATAATATTGCTATGAACATTGGTGTACAGGTATCTATTTGAGCCCTGCTTTCGATTCTTTTGAATAGGAGTGAAATTGCTGCATCATATGGTAATTCTACGCTTAACTTTTTGAGGAACCACCAAACTGTTTTCCATAGTGGCTGCACCGTTTTATGTTCCCACCAGCAATGCACGAGGGTTCCAATTTCTCCACATCCTCATCAACACTTGTTATTTTCCTTTTTTTATATATATTAGCCATCCTACTGAGTGTGAAGAGGTGTCTCATTGCGGTTTTTATTTGCATTTCCCATTTCACTTTCAAGCCCAGCATATCTATTACTTGCATTTGTCTTCCAGCTTGGTTTGCAATTGTTTTGGCTGCGGGGGTGGGGTAGGTAGAAGAGAGACACTATAAAAAAATACTGAAAGAGTTATTTACTGAAAAATCATTACACAACAATAGACTTCTATTAGTATATAAAACCAAAAGAAGAGCAAGATAGTCTCGGCTACACCACAGAAGAATACTCTGCAGCCTTAGCAACTACAGGCCTCCAGGAGAGGTGGAACTCAATGACAGTCGTAACCATGCCCAGCAAAGGCAGTGGAAATAGCAAAGCCAAATGGAAGGGGTGGAGCAGGAGATGATGAATTTAACGACCAATTCACCTCCTGACTACACTTGTTCACAAGCAGATCAGAAACACCTGTGAAGCACCTCTGAGGTTGCCCTGAAACACCCAGGGATGGGTATTACAGGGTGTGGGCAAGGGCAAAAGAACACACCCTGACCCTTTTTCTCACTGTTGTAACGCTAATAGGCATGAGTTTCTACTTCCTTAGGCTAGATTCCTAAAACTAGAATTGCTAGGTCAACGTTTTCAAAGGTTTTACTTCCCAGAAAGATTGTAGCAACTTATTTATTTAATAATTTCTACTTAAATGTAGGGGATTGACTTGCTCCTATTCCTCGCTTGCAAAGCCTGTGGCATTAGTTTTATTTATTTACTTCTCTCCTTTATCCATATTCTCCAATCTCATTCCCCTTTCCCACCATAGGAAATCATTCCAGTGTGTCTAGTGTATATCCTTTTGTTTGTAAGTGTTTAGTTTCAGTGCGTATTACTGTTTTGAATGCATGTATTTTTTTCTTATGTAAGTAGTATTGTAAGATATCTATTTTTTTACTTCTTTTTCCTCCTTGCAGCAACGTGTTTTTAAGATCTGGGCCATTCCTAACTACTGCTTGGTACTCCACCCACCACATTTTGCCTAAGGACTTCTTCAATTATGGACACCCAAATTGTCTCCAGCTCCCCACAGCCAAAAACAAAGCTGCTGTGCATATCTTTACACGCGTCCTTTATGGAGCTGTGTGAGAATTTCTCTGGGTTACATATCCACTGGCAGAACTGGATATTTTATAGTGTTTTTCTTTTTTATATGGTTGTGATTTTCATTTTTTGATTACTGATAAGGATAAATTTGTGTGTGTGTGTGTGTGTGTGTGTGTGTGTGTGTGTGTTTCTTTAACCACTATATTCTTCCAGGAATTTTCTGATCACATCCTGAGGCTTATCCTCCATTGCTTCTCTAAAGACTAATTTAGCCTGTAATTGACTGCAACACCTTGTATACATGTGATACATGGGTCCAAACATGAGTCCATAGTGATACTCAAAGAGAGAAAGAGAAAGGAGAAAAAGCACTCATTTGCCACCAATGGAAATACTATGACAATAACTTCTGTGTCAGGAAGTTGGTAATTAAAGAGAAAGAATGAAGCATTTAACCTGCCATTTTAGGAAGAAATTAGGTTCATCCCCAATTGATGAGGGAAAACTCTTCTTTACAGAAGAATGTCAGCTAATAAATGTAGAAGGACTGATAGAATTAGAAAATCACCATTTTGCAATCTCCGATGAGATAATTGATTCAGGCGAGGATCATCAGTGAATGTTCAACTATTAAAAAAGAAAGAAAGGAAAAAAACCAATCTACCATTGTATCTATTTCCTGCCACTCACTTACCTCAGGAATACTTCCAGTTTGCCTTCTGCTGCCATCATTCTATTAAAACTGCAGTGCTTGAAGGATGATGGTGACTTCTTAATTGCTAAATACAACGGCCTTTTCTCACCCTCCATGATCTTTTTATGATATTTGACATTAGGGGCCACCTCCCTTTTCTTGTAACTCTCTTCTTTCATCCACAAAACGCTGATTATCCGTTGCTGTACAACAAACCGACCTAATATTAAGTGGCTAAAAACAATAATTCATTATTTCTCGTGGCTCTGTGGGTAGACTGAGCTCAGCTGGGTGGTTCTCACTCAGAATCTCTTGTAAGGTTGCAGTCAGATGTGGCTAGGGCTGGAGGCATCTGAAAGCTCCACTGGGATAGATATCCAAGGTGGCTTCCTCACTCGCTTTTCTGGAACCTAAGCTGACATGGCTGGAATAGCTGGGGTTAGCAGGGCATCTCTCTCTCTCCCTTAATGTGGCTAGTTGGGCTTCCTAACAGCATGGCAGTCTCAGGATAGATAGACTTCTTACATAGCACCCAGCTTCCCCAGAACAAATGTTCCACGTGTCCCAGGTGGAAGCTGCAAGCCTTCTTACAAGACAATGAATAGTCTCCTTCTCACCCAGTGTGCATCATCCACTATTTCCAGCACTGGTTTCTTTAGAGGGTAAAAAGAACCTAAAGACCCTTCCCAAGCTGAGTGTAAAACCCATCCATGTTTTTATTGTTTCATTTTTAACTACATATATATCCATATCTAGCCCAAAAGCAATTTTGAAATACTCACTTTTTATCAAGTCTTTTGAAAGCATTTAACTTAGTTTTCATAGAACCAGGAACTGTCTTTCCTTTTGTACTTTGGTTTCTGCAGTTTACTTAATTAAAAACATAACTGCAGTCATAACTACAACTAACATAAACAAGTTTGGAGACGAAGTACCAGAAAGCAGCCTATTGGCTGTGAGTGTTCAGTAGACAGAGGCATAAATTGGTAGTATATTTTGCATAGGGAATGGAAAGCATTGGTTAATCTGGTTACTCACTTAAAAGAGGTTCTAATATGTCTTTTATTGAACATTTTGAATTGGAAGTAACATAAACCACTTTAAGAAACATGGAATTTATTGGCTTCTATAACCCAAAATCTGGGGTGGATCTGGCATGGCTCAAATGATGTCATCAGCTCCCAATCTTCCTCCATCTCTCAGCTGTGCTCACCACTATGTTGGCTTCATATGAGATTCCATGTGGTGGCAAGATGCCGATGGCAGCTCCTGGCACAGAAGAGAGAACATGTATCGCTCTCAGCAATCCTAGCAAAAGACTCCATACTCTTCATTGCTGAGATTGGGTACGTGCCCCTCTGCACCGATCTGTGGCCAGGGCAATGTGATGACCTGATTGATTAGGACTGAGTCCCATGCCCCCTGGAGCCCTAATCAACCCCATGGACTGGGAAGCATCGCCTTGGAGTGTTCCAGCATGCTATTACAGAAGTCCACTCCTGCGCTAATGATTGAAGGGCGACTGCGTGCTGCTTGAGGGCAAGTATAACATCTTGTTCCTCCCTGTACTCCCACCCCACACACAGCACCCGCATGTTCCCCTGCACACAGCAGGCACTGCTCATTGCGAACTACAAATCACAGGCACCTTTGTCTTTACTTACTGTGCACCTTAAGGCAATTCATAGAAGATTTGCCCTTGGCGTGCAAAATGCCAGTCCCCATTCGCCTGAATTTTGCTATCTTTGGATCTCTCATGCTGTCAAAAGGCCTCAAAGCACAGGTTTGAATGGGGTTTGGGCTCAAAGACCCACAGAGCTGAGCTCCATATAGAATCCCCCGAGTAAAGTCTTTCCTCTCCATCTCGAGTCTTGCACGGTGCTTTATAATGCTGGTTATGGCGAGGCTGTGGTTTTAATTTCACCTTCTGGGTTTGTACTAGAGCCACTTTTAAGGGCTCTCCTTGAGTCTTTCCCCTACACCCCCACCTTCTCCCCCCTTCCCTTGGTCTCTCCCTTCCCTGCAGCTGCCGCTGCCTGGTTCCCAGGCACCCAGAAAGGGCTTCAATCCACTGTCTCCCCAGAGGGCTGGGCTGGCCCTGAGCCAGGAAGAGGCAGGGGGCAGGGACCTGACTGCCCAGCACAGGGCGTGCAGGGAAGTAAACAGACCACTGGTGTGCTGCCTGCCAGAAGAGGTAGGAATGTCATGGGTGTGACTGTCTGAGTGTCATACGAGCAAACTGCCAAGGATGCTACGGCCGGCTAAGAGAACAGGAACCAGACAGGAGAAGGAAGGCCTGATGCATCTTGGGCTCAGATCTGCAGTGTTGGAGTTAAATGACTGAGGCTCTGTGTTATTTTCCTGGGGCTGTGGCAACAAAGTATTACCAACTGCATGGCTTAAAAATAACAGAAATTTATTGTCTCACAGTTCTGGAGGGGAGAAGTCCCAAATCAGGGTGTCGGCAGGACCACACTCCCCCGGAGCCCGTAGGGGAATCCTTGCCTCTTCCTGGCTCCTGGTGGTTTACGGCGTCATCGGCCTTCCTTGGCTTGCAGCTGCATAGCTCCAGTCTCTGCCTTCGTGGTCACATGTGTCTCTTCACGTGGCCATCTTCTTATAAGGACACCAGTCATATTGGAGTAGGGGCCCACCCTACTCCGGTGTGACTTCATCGTGACTAATTACACCTGCAACCACTCTATTTCCAAACAGGTCATGTTCTGAAGTATCGGGTGTTAGGACTTCAACATGCCTTTTTTTTTGAGGGGACACAATTCAACCCATACGAGGCTCCCAGACACGTATGAAATGATGGAGAAAGTGGTTTTAGAAGGTCCTGGAGTGTAAGGCAAAGGCCTGGAAAGGTGATGTGGTGACAGAGGAGGGCCCGGAAGGCCAGCGTGAGGAGCTTGGCGTTTATTTATCAGAGGGGAGTCACGAAGCGTCTCGGAGCAGCATGACTACCTGTGTGACTCCCTGTGAGACTCAGGGGTTTTGTCATTGGCTGCTTTTTAGTTTTTAGTACCAGTGGGATGAGCCACTTCCTTCTCCAGTGCATACACCCCAACTACCAGTGGAAGTCACAGGCCAACCGCATAGTTGAAGCATGGCAAAAGCCTCCGAAATGGATAGCACAGAGCTTGGTGTAGTTCAGAAGTAAGACCACCGCTTGTCAACTGTGTCAGCCTCAGTGCCTCATCAGTCCAATGACGATAATAAGAGTAGCTATCTCACAGAGTTGTTGGAGGGATTCAGTGAAGATTTTATATATGTATCTTAGAAGAATGCCTAGCAAAGGAAGAACTCAACAAATGTTCACAATTATTATGCAAAGATGAGCAGTTCATTTGGCCAAGAAGGGCAGGAAAAGGGATTATTATTAGTGCTGGTTGTAGGACAGTAGACCCTGGAACCACTGCCCTCCCCCTCCCCCTCCCCTGCCACTCCCTTCAGGGAACAACAGTGGCTCACATTTGCACAGCACGTGTTTTCCAAGTGCTCTGTCATCCGTTCTCCTTCGCTCTATGTAATCCTTGCGAGATAATCTGTGTAATCTTGTGAGGTAGTCAGGGCTCTCATTATTATCTCCATTTTGCAGGTTAGAAACTGAGACCCAGATGCATTAAATCGGCTACTTTCAAAATTTTTTCTTCTGAGACGCATATGATAGATACACGCCCACGTGTAATCCTGCCGTAGCTTCATCCCTTCCTCTCCCACTGAAGAGTGTTTGATGCTATGCAGCCGTTAAGGAGGGTACCTAGGGCTATATGTAATTGATTGGAAAGATGCTTCTGAAATATTGTTATGAAAAAAATCACATTGCAAATTTACTATTTATAGTAATACTCTATGTATGTTTACACGTGCATAAAGTTGTCAGAAAGGCCACAGAGGACACTGCTCACAGTGGTTAACTCTGGAACTGAGGAGCGAGGGGTGGTAGAGTGGGTGGAGGGAGCTTTCACTTTTACTTTATGCAGTTTTTACATAGGCATGTATTATTTTTAATGAAAACTTAATTCCATTTTGAAAATAAAAGAGAGCATTCAGTATGCAAGCAACATTATTATAGGCATACCTTGAATCTGCTCTGATTTTCTTCAAGGAAATCATTCGTGAATATGCATAGACTATCTCTGGAAGGATATTTAAGAATTGATGACAGGGTTGCCTCCCGAGAGGGAGAGTGGGGGACTAGTGTTAGGAGTCAGGGATGGGAGGAAAATGGACTTTTCACTGTATACACTTTTATAAGATTTAATTTGTTTTTAACCAAATGCATGTATTATGAATTCAAATGAGTTGGGAGAAAATGATTAAAAGCTTCAGTGATTTATAATTACCAATGAATAATTTGTAACTCACCTCATGACTGATCACAACACGCTAGTGCTTCCCACTGGATTAGATGCTATGCAGAGCACTGAGATCCAGACTCGGGACTTCTGACTCCTAGTCTGTGGCTTTTTACACTATGTCATTGCCCAGGGTGGTTGCCTCAAGGCTGCACCCTCCCACCCCCAACACCTGCCCTGGACCCACCCCCAAAGTTCAGCAAGCCATGGCAGTAACCTCACAATTGTCATGGCAGAAAGTCTTGAGTGTGGAATTAATTCCCCAACCAGTCTTTAGCCAACCACACTTCCATACTCTTTCACCTACTTCCTTTTTTCTCATTGAGATATAACTCACACATGGTAAAGTGTACAAATATGAAATGTTCATCTCAATGAATTTTTATATGTGTTCACTGTGTAACCACCATCCAGTTCAAAATATAGACCATGCCATCTTTCCGGAAGGCCCTTTCATGCCCCCTCCGGTCTATACCATCCCCTAAATGTAACCGCAACTCTGACTTCTATCATCATAGATTAATTTTGCCTGTTTTTGAACTTCACATAAGTGGAATCATAAAGTATCTACTCTTTGGTGTCTGGCTTCTTTTGTTTAACACTATTTCGTGAGATTCACCCATGGTCTGTGTAGCCGTTGTTTGTTCATACCAGGAGTGGAAGTGCTGAACTGTATGGTATACATATACTTAGCTTTATATAGACCGCCAAACAGTTGTCCAATGTAGATGTGCAATTTATACTCCTACCAGCAATAGAAGAAAGTTCCAGGTGCTTCACATCCTCACTGACACTTGATATTGCCAGTCCTTTTAATTTAAGACATTTTGATGGAGGTCACCAACTCTGTTTTGACCACCCCCACTTGGTTCTCTGGTTCCCCATCTGCTCAGTCCCCTGTCCTAACAGCCCTCAATGGAACCTTAGGACTTAGGACTCCTGACCAATGCTTCCTGCCCTTCTATCCTGGAATAGAGCCCTCTCCCCAGACCCTGATGGAATCCTAGTGCTCACCACAAACAGATCTGATCTCTGCTACAGGCTGAGACACGACTCCAGCACAGACTGGGCCCTGATGCTAATCACAGACAGGCCCCTCCCCTAGTCACAGACCATACTCATAGCCCACCACAGATGGAGGCCTAATCACTGCTACAGGATGAACCCTGAGCCCAACCACAGTCTGAGCCATGATCCCAGTAGCAGAGTGAGCTCTCATCCTACATATAGGCTGAGCCCTGACCCTACTCACAAACTGACATGATCCAGACTCACACTGATAATACAAGTGGGCCAAGCACAATGTTAGAACCTATTAGCGAATGTGAAAATGCGAGAATAAAATGCATCGTGAAGTGAACTACTATCTCTGTAGTCTGTCCTCAGTTCACTTCAAATTTTAATTGTAACTGAACTTTGCTAAGTTGGAGAGAGAGACTACAATCAACCCCACCCTGATGTGTTGTAAAGAACAGGCTGGAGGCGGGGGAGTGTGGCTCAAGGAAGCCTAAAGCTGAGCTAGCCCTGCAGATGGTGGTGGAAAGACAGGTAACCTTCCTCCTGTCCTCACAAGATGGCAGCTTTATTTCAAGGGTGTTTTTAATGGCTTAAAAAATGGATTCAAAGAACACTGGGGGAAGCCTCTGCTTTTGAGGCTTCTGCCCATGGTGCCTTTTTTTTAACAACGGTATCTGACCCCGAGGGAGAGTTGTTCCTTCGTTACGTTCTGATCATATTGCTTTTCACATCCCCCTCCCTGCAGTGGCTGTTGGAGAGGAAAAAGGAACCAGAGCCTTCAAGAATAAATGCTCAGGGGTTCTGTTTGCCCTTCGTCTGCTAGTCAGCAGCAAGCTGAGAACACAATTTTCACTTTTCCTTATGCCCTTGAGAAAAATCTTGATTTCACCCTCACTACTAAGAGAAGTGCACCTGAATGGACTGTGTCCTGTGAAGGATGGGTGAGGGGTCCACAGGGCAAGTGGACCTTCCCAACAGTTTTCTCTCCTGGATGAAAACCCTGGTTGGTCTAGATTTCTGATTTCCTAAACATTAACTGGGTAAGACAACTTGTGTAAAGAGGCCACATGGTATTGAGGACAGCCACTGGGCTGGGAGTCAGGAGACCTGGACAGTTCTGCCACCATATGTGACCTGGTGCAAATCCCTTTCTCTGTCTAGGCCTCCTCCCTCCATCTATAATAATAAAGTTTAAGTGTAGCTCTTCGTAATATCTTTTACATACATTATCTCATTTAATCCTTACAACAATCCCAATGAGATGGGAACTATCATTATTCCCATTTTACAAAAGAGGGAGCAGGGATTTAGAGAAATTAAGACTTGCTCAAGGTAACAGAGTAGTCAAGTAGTTTTGTTTTAGATGAATGTAACCCTATAATGTTGCTATTTGTCATTAATTTGCTCATTGAAAAGCATTTATTACTATGCATCTTGATGTGCCAAATATTGTTTTTCACTCAAGGAACATGGCCGCATCCAGACCTAATCTTGTTAGCTAACTACTCTATGAATGTCAGCGTGTCAGCTGAAGGGAGTATGAATAGAGTTTTCCTTTCTCCTTCTCTTAGGACAAATTTGGTTAACTTTACAGCTCTGTCCCCCTGGAAGTCTAACATAAAGGTGCTATGTCAGCTAGGTATTAGGCAGCATTGCTTATGGTAAAAATAACCACTGATTGGTAAAGTGCCCCTGGGCCAGGATATGTAAGTACCTGGTGAGAAGCCATGGCTTTGGGCCTCGCTAAGCACAGTGACTCTTGTAAGTAGGCTCATCTCTCACAGGGAACCTGAAAGCTATGCCTAGGGGATGCAGGGTATTGACTCCTATTTGGGACAGGGCATTTCTAAACTAAGGTTGTCACCACATTCACTCATGTGATCTTGTCTCCTTGTACCTGAGCTGTCACCTGGGGGGCCAAAGAAGACTCATCACTGAATCATTACAAGAACTCTTGCTGAAGAGAAGGACCAGATGCTGTCCTGCTGGCATGCTGTTTCTTATCTGGGACGCTTGTGAATTAATCTGATGCCAAGTGAGGCCTATGGTAACTGAGTGAGGCCAGATGACTAGTTGAGCCCAAACACCATCTGATGGTGGACATTTCAGGGACAAATTCAAGTCAAGTTGTTCTGAAGATAGGATTTCAACCCTGCTTTTTCTTGGTTTTTTTCTTTTTATATTTATTTATTTTTTGTGAGGAAGATCAGCCCTGAGCTAACATCCATGCCAATCCTCCTCTTTTTGCTGAGGAAGACCGGCCCTGAGCTAACATCTATGGCCAATCCTCCTCCTTTTTTTCCCCAAAGCCCCAGTAGATAGTTGTGTGTCATAGTTGCACATCCTTCTAGTTGGTGTATGTGGGACGCTGCCTCAGCATGGCCAGGCAAGCAGTGCGTTGGTGGGCGCCCGGGATCCGAACCAGGGCCACCAGTAGCAGAGCGCGCACACTTAACCACTAAGCCACGGGGCCGGCGCCTCAACCCTGCTTTTTCTGACTCTAGAGCCGTGGTTCTCAATCTTGGCCACACATTGACTCAAACTGAAATGATGTTGGAATCCTTCACCACAATGGACACAGCAACGGAAAAGAACAAAATATTGCTACACAAATACAGATGAATCTCTCTGACATGATGGTGAAGGGAAGAAGCCAGACACAAAAGAGCATATACAGGATAATTCCACCTATCTGAAGTTCAAAAACAGGCAAAACTAACCAGAACAGTGGCTGTTGTTGAGGCGTGTCTTGACTAGAAGGAGGTACAGAGGAACCTTCTAGGGAGCTATAGATATTCCATATCTTGATCTATGTGGTGGTTCCGTGAGTGGGTGTATATATTCATAAAATATGTGAAGGCAGATTTATTCGGGGAATCCAGATGCAGAAAGATAGGCTGGACCCAAGGGTGAGTGGGGTGCTTAATGGGAGATCAGGCAAATTTGAGGCCTTGGGCTGGAGGCTGCATCTTCTGGAAAAGCTCCCAACTGGCTCTGCAGGGTAGAGAGTGCGAGCCCCATGGTACAGGTGTATGAATAGTGTTCAATCAGAGAGACCCAAGGTTTTGAGGAGAAGAGAACTAGGGTCACAGGACCTGGATGTCCAACTCCCAAGGGAAGCAGACAAGCAGAGAAGCAGAGCCTGGGACTTCAACCAAAGGCAAACTTCCACTCTGCCAGGAGCTACCAATATAAAACACAGGGAGGTAATATTTTGTGAATACCAAGTGGCAGCTTTGGGGATGTTTTCCTTTTCACGTGTCTCTCTGTTTTCCTCATGTCCAGTAGTCCCCGCTTGTCTGCAGTTTCGCTTTCTATGGTTTCAGTCACCCACGGTCAACCACAGTCAGAAAATATTAAATGGAAAATTCCAGAATCAAATAATTTGTTTTAAATTGTGGCACTATAATGAAATCCTGCACCATCGTGCTCCATCCCGCCCAGGATGTGAATCATCCCTTTGTCCAGAGTATCCACGCTGCATACGCTACAGGCCCATCAGTCACTTAGTAGCTGTCTCAGTTATCAGATCAACTGTCTCAGTATCGCAGTGCTTGTGTTCAAGTCACCCTTATTTTACTTAATAATGGCCCCACAGCACAAGAGTAGTGGTGCTGGCAATTCGGATATGCCAAAGAGAAGCCGTAAAGTGCTTCCTTTAAGTGACAAGTTGAAAGTTCTCGACTTAATAAGGAACGGAAAAAATCTTATGCTGAGGTTGCTAAGATCTATGGTAACTTTTATTTCAGTATATTGTTATAATTGTTCTATTGTATTATTAATTATTGTTGTTAATCTCTTACTGTGCCTAATTTATAAATTAAACTTTATCATAGGTATGTGTGTATAGGAAAAAACATAGTATACATAGGGTTCAGCACTATCCGTGGTTTCAAGCATCCACTGGGGAACTTGGAAGGTAACCCCCATGGATAAGGGGGCACTACTGTACTTTTAAGAGGTTGAATTGTAGGAGAATTTAATAAAATAATTTATAAGGTCTTATTTTTGTCAGTTTGGAGCCCAGACCTGAAATTAGGCCCTGCCCATGGTTGAAATGGATTCATTCATTCCTGCCTTCAGGCTGGGACGAAACTTCTGCCATAAAACCAAATTGAAAGAGAGAATCCAGGAGTCGTGTCTTATGAGAAATGGTTGAGAGGATGGAGGTCATGGCCCTGGAGAAGCAAAGATCGGGGGGAACAAGACAGGACATGAGAAGATATCTTTCTCCAGATATCTGAAGGTTTTGCCATGTAAGAAAAAAGCAGACTTGCTGCAAGTGACTTCAGAGGGAACAAGGACCAGTGAGTGGAAATTCTGGAAATAGAGTTCAACGTGAAGACTCCTTCATGGGGAATCAGAGACCTCACAATTTTCCTAAAATGCAGTTTATTCATGCAAGCTTTCCTTCGCTGTGCTAGGCTCTGGGTACAGAGAGCATGACCCACAAGGTCCCATACAGAGCTTATTAAGTGTGGCAGAGACTGCAGGTTGTCTATCTATTTGTTCTCCTCTTCTTCTTTACTGACAAAATTCTGATTTTGTTACGGGCTGTAATGTGTTCAGCTGAAATATTTCATTGTCCGACCTCTCTTGGAGCTAGAAATGACCAGTGACATGTGAATGGAAGTTATAGGGTGGGACTTCCAGGACATCTCCTTAAAAGAGGCTGACTTAGGTAATAGAGGTACCATTATTGCCCTCTCCTTATTTCTGTCTAGAATATAGATGTAAAGGCTGAAGTTTGAGCTGCCATCTTGGACCATGAGTTGCCCTTCAAATTGAATCCACTAAAGATAGTGGAGGAGAAAGACATAGGGATCTTGGGTCTCTAATGACTGTGAAGTCTCCATATGAGTTCTATATTGACTGTCTCTGGGCTTCTTTTACATGACAGAAACAAACCTCTACCTTGTTTTTTAAGTTATTTCCTTAGGTTTTCTGTTATATGCAGCCAATCCTAATCTTGATACACTAAGCAAAACTTTTTTCACACTAAAATTGTATAAAATGACAACTGAGATCGCTTTTAGCTCAAACAGCTGGATACTATGACTATTATTCTCTGAGGTCGCAGTATCATGTCACCTTCTACATGAAACTGTCCCAGGTTCTTTAGGAAGATTCAATCTCTCCCTCCTTGGTTCTCCTACAGCACTTTGTTTATTCTGCTAGGATAACACTTATCATATTGAGTCTTATATCAGGTCCCTGACACACACACAGTTAGGATTACTGTTCGTTATTGGCTGCATAGGCATAGCATGATGAGAGTGTTTAAATGCGGGGAGGGCCGGCATGCATGTTGCTGTCTAAGGTCCTGAAGCTTCAGACACACTAGGACACCATTGTTTTCTCCAATCTCCGAGACGCTAACTCCACCTGACTAACCTCACCAAACAATTCTGAGGAGGCAAGAAAGAGGCAATGGCGGGAGAAACCAGTAAGAGCTGAAAGAGAGAGACAAATGGATAGAACACAGAGGCTGCTCAGAACATGGCCACTGTAGGGAGGCCAGGGAGCAAAAATGAAAAAAGAAAGAAGTTTTCTTTTGACAATTTCAAATAATGTCATCAGAGTTAATAAAGATTGACAGTTAAAAAATGAGTCATAAATTTGTGTTCTAAGAGATGCAAAGCTGTGCAGGTATTGATATGAACAACTACATTTGTGCAGACAGGGAAAAAGGATGTCATCCAGGTGGAGACAGCAGGGGGAGTGATCTTTGCTGGATTTACACCAGTGTGCTCACGCTTCTTCTCTTCAATCTTGGTAAATAGTTTGTGATTTTTTTAAATAGTGTCACTCAAGAACTTGGACTGTGACTTATGTTTTACAATTCGTACAGCTGATTTCATGTATTTTTTCATGGTCTACTGTATTCTTATTGGTTACAAGAAATGTTTTCCCTCCCCCAAATTTGGAGAATGGGATATTCTACCCATATTTCCCTCCTCCTTAAACCCATCCCAGTTGCTCACCTATGTTTGGCTGGGCTAGCCAAGTGAGCCCCTCCTGTATGAGATTCTTACAGTGCTCTTGATTCAAATTCACGCCAGGTGTTTAAAAATGCACTATCTCAGTTAATGCTGTCAATAGCCCACAATATCAGTATAACTATTCTCATTACAATTAAATTCATGTCATGGATCTTTGAGGCTGTTTGTGAATTGAATAGCTGAAACAATGAATAGTAATTCACAAATGTCAAGGGTCTATTCTAATTTACCTGTCTGTCTCCCATAATAGCCTATAAAAATTTGAAGTCATGAACTATATCTTATTCATCATTACATTTTCAGCAATATCTAGCATGGTTCCTGACACATAGCAGGGACTCAAAAGTAATTTTGAAATAAATGAATAAATCAATGGAAATATATAATAATTAGCATTGCATGTAAATCATTTAAATAGGGTAATCGATCAAAGATACGTGAGAGGAATCTCAAAATAGTCTTAACTGTGGTGAAAGGATTAGAAAAACACCCTACATGCCATTTCTACTATATGAAATAATGTATTCTTGAAAATTAAGACAGTGAGCAGAAATAGTGAAATATTCCCCCTTCACATCTAGTGTCACTCCTGTAATGAACCAAAATGATTTAGCTTATTCTAAGTAATAAAAGTGTAAGCCCCCGGTCCCCTCTCCTTCCTTTCCCTTCTTTTCTTCCCTTTTCTCCTTTCTGCTTCCTCTCCTTCCCCTTCTCATTTTCAAACATTTACTGAGATCCCACAGCATTAAGGCACTGTGAGGATTTCAGCCCCTGCCTTCAAAGAGTTTACTGTTTAGTCAAGAGGGAAAAAAAGTTCACAAATAGCAATATTTATAACTGTAGTGATAACATGTGACTTTGTATAATAACATGAAACCCACAATTTTGCCTGGAGCTGCCCTCTTGCCCAACATGAACCCCATCTTGGAAGACTTGCCTGATCTTATCTCCCGAGCACAGGGGCAAAGAAAATTCTTTTCCTCGGTCTGTAAGTACCCACTGTATCTGGCTGAATTACAATGATAGCAAGGCTTTCTTGTGGGATTAAAAGCTAAGGAATGGCTCAGAATGATGTCCAAAATGACTAGAGTTACTCAAAAGAAGGATTATAACAACTGAAAGTGGCTGTGATAGCTCTTCCAATCCAACCCCCTCATTTTTCAGATCTGTAAGCTGGGGTCCAGAGAGGTGGAAGGATCTGCCTGCGGTTACACAGCAAATCAGTGGCAGTGCCAGGGCTAGGGCACAGGTTTACAGGCTCCCACTAAGTACTCCTATTTTCCACTATTTCTTAGAGTTCCCCAGGTTTACTCAGGGCTAACGTGTACAACCACAGGCTGTGCCCTGAGCAGCTTTGACATGACCATGATGCGGATGGCGCCCTTCGAGTTTTGCATGCAGCAGCCCTGGCTTCACTGACATGCTCCTGAGATTATTTTAAGTAGTGCAGGACAAACGTTAAAGGTACTGATAATTATGCACTTATTTTAGTGTTTAGGAAACATAAAAAGCACATCAAACTTTGATTTTATGGATAAGGATATTATATAGTGATCTAAAGTTTCCTTAAAATTTAAGTCAAAAAGGTGAATGAATTAAGACTAAAATGTTTTTAAAAAGTAGTGTAACTGGTACAAAAATGTGGTAAAAATCATGAAAGTGGTATGCAAATTAGTAAAGTTTAAGAAAATCTTTTATATTATATCATACCGTATCACTCCAAGATAAGATAAAGGACTTCGACCAATCCACCTACTCAGGACATTATGAGAAGACAACTCTTTAATGTGAAAGTGATGATTGAATAGCTGGATATATGTACATGTAGCAGAAACAGGTTAAAAGCAGTTAGGAGAGGATATTTTATTTGGGAAGGATAGTGGGCAACTAGACGGGAGAGTTGGGCCTGAGTTTTGGCGTGTCACAGAGATGATTCTGTTTTCAAATATGCACTCTTGGATTTGCAAAGGGTCAGGTAGACACGCTGTGACCTCTTCTGTAACTGAACGTGAATATTTGTCAGAAGAGCTAGGTTCAAATCCTGCTTCCGCCACTTCCCAGCTGGTGCCCTCTGCCGAGTCACTTAACCCCTTTGAGTTTATTAAAAAAGCTGTGTTGTGAGGAATAACTATGAGGATGTAAAAATGCCTTTAAAGGAGAGTGAGAGAAAGACTGAAAGAGAGAGGAAGAAAAAGAGCAGAATGATGAGAGAGAGGAGGCCAGGTTGGAGGGACTGTAAGAAGAATGGGAGCTGGTGAATTTGCTTCAGACTTTATGGGCTGAAATAGTCATTCTTGTCACAAGCTGCTAGATTTTCTTCTTAAGAAAACATTCCTAAGGTGGCAGATGAATATATTTTTAAAAATTTTCTGGAAACATAACAATCCAAGAGGGTGTGTTAGAGAAATGCCAAGGAAAGGCAGAAGGAGGTAAAGTCCTCAGATGAAGAGGAAGATAATCTGCGTGATCTACAAGAGACAGAAGCCTCACCTCCTCCACGAAGCCTTCCTGACCTCGTGGGTGGAACTGACTGTCTCCTCTTGGACTCCCACTGTATTTACATACCTTCTACTAGGGTTGGTGCAATGAGCTTCTCTGTTTGTCTGTCATTCCCATTAGATGATAAGCCCCTCGAGTGCTGGGACTGTGTTTATTCACCTTCTGCATTCCCAGTTACTCCCACAGAACCTGGCACACGTGATGTGCTTGATTAACGTTTATTGAATGAATGCACCTGGGTCAAGGGATGTGAAGCCATGCCCTTTGAGGGATGGAAGGCAGTCCAGAGGACATTTAGCCTGGAGAAGAGAGAACTCTGGGGAGACATACTCACTATTTTCCAATATTTGAAGACCTATCTTGAGGAAGTGTATTTGGAACGGGCTGTGTGGTCCCCATGGCACAGCCACGACTAAGAAAGCAACCTTGAATCACTACAAGGAATTCTAGCCATCAGAACTGGCCAACAATGCCATCTCAAGGGGGAAAAGCCTCATTTCAGCAGAACCTAGATACCACTTTTCAATGTTTCCGATACCGGACTAGATGATCTCTGTAGTCTGCCTGTCTTCTACTCTTCATAAGAGTCTCTTCTCTTTTGCTTGTTAGGTTTCTGGTGGATTTTAAAACATCTCCCCACTGGGTACCTCTGTCCATTCTTGGAACCACAGACCTCAGGGCTGGAAGGAACCTCAGAATTCATTTGGTCCCATCCCTTCTTTGTACCACTCTACAGATGAGAAAACCAAGACCCAAGTCACACAGCTGGCTTATGGTGGAAGATAGCCCCGGAACCCAGATCATTGCTGACCAAGATACGGTGCCATTGTGTCTGAGCAGCATGACTCTTCCCTTTTCTTGTATCTGCGTCTCACAGTATCTCAGCAGGTACTATGTCTCTATTCCCCATTCTCTCACTTCAGAATAAAAATGGAAAGAGACAATTTGCAGAATTAGTACACACTTATAACGAAAATATCATCATTCTTTTGCTATACTATATTGCATAGTGGTTGAGGGCCATGAGCTTGGAGCAGAATGCACAGCCAATGCACAGCAGAATGTCCCCTATGTCCAGGAGCTCCGGTGCAGGGATTCATGTGCCCAGAGGCAGAGGCACCTGTTTTTAATTTACACAGGTGACATATGAGATTGAAAGTTGAGAGTCAGAGAGACCTGGATTCTGGTGACTCCACTTTTCTAGCAGTGTGACATCGGGCAAGTGAAGTAGCCCTCTGGTTCCCCAGTTTCCTCATTTCTAATGTGAGAATAACTATACCTCCCTCCCATGGGGGTGGTAAGGTTTAAGTGAAAAAGTATACAAAGCTCTGAGCACCTTAATAAGGTGCTCTGAGTTACCTTAATAAGCACTCAATATATTTTATTTTATTTTTTTTTACATTTTTTAAATTTTTTGTTTATTGCAGTAACATTGGTTTATAGCATTGTATAAATTTCAGGTGTACATCATTATACTTCTATTTCTGCATAGATTACATCACGTTCACCACCAAAATACTAATTACAACCCATCACCACACACGTGTGCCGAATTATCCCTTTTGCCCTCCTCCCTCCCCGCTTCCCCTCTGGTAACCGCCAATCCAATCTCTGTCTCTATGTGTTTGTTTATTGTTGTTATTATCTACTACTTAATGAAGGAAATCATACGGTATTTGACCTTCTCCCTCTGACTTATTTCACTTTGCATAATACCCTCAATGTCCATCCATGTTGTCACAAATGGCTGGATTTCATCGTTTCTTATGGCAGAGTAGTATTCCACTGTGTATATATACCACATCTTCTTTATCCATTCGTCCCTTGATGGGCACTTAGGTTGCTTCCAAGTCTTGGCTATTGTGAATAACGCTGCAATGAACACAGGGGTGCATGTATCTTTACGCTTTGGTGTTTTCAAGTTCTTTGGAAAAATACCCAGCAGTGGAATAGCTGGATCTCAATATTTTTTTAAAAAGACAGCCCTAGTCTTTTTGTTTTACTTTCCAGTCTCTTCTCAGATATAAAAAGAGATAATTGAATAAAGATTCTCCTCAACATTGCAGCCTCCTGCCTTTCTATGGGAAACAGTCCTGCTCTGTCTCAGTGTCTTTCTCCATGAAAACTTCCCCTGCACTCTAACTAGATGACACTGCATAGTCACTTCCCTCTGTGAGCTTGTCTGTCCATCTGCAAATGAAGGCAGGAGAGGAAGGAATGTCTACTTTCTATTTATAGCAATCTATTAGCACAGTATATCTTAACTTTTTAATGTAGAGAAAGAAAGGAGTTTTAAAAATTGGACTAGGTGACATCGGCATCATGGTGGAGTGAGCTTCCCCCATTGAATTCTCCCCCTCTAAGGCACAATAAAAACGACATTCATATTCCAGCAGAAGCCATACACACAACACAGGGGACGTCTGAGGCACCCAGGCAGCCATACACCTGAGGACTGAAGTGCTGGAATCTCCAGAGCAAGTGGAAGGATGTAAGAAGAGCTCCCATCCTTCCCCAAGGACTGTGACCCTGAGATTGAGACCACGCGGCTCAGAGAGGCGGGGAGGCGAGGCTCTCCGAGGGAAAACCGGCATTCCCCAAGACCCCTCACAGCCCATGGGGAATTCCCCTACAGAGGAAGCGAAACTGCCTTGAGGGTACTTTCCACAAGCCAGGCCCTCAGGAGATCAGAGAGGGACAACAAGGGGAGAGACTTCTGAGATGAGGGAGGCAAAAGTAAGCACCCCTCCCCCACCCGCCCCACCCACCGGTTGCTTCAGCACAGGCGCTTCAGCCCGGCCCCGCCCCCAAAGGCAGTGGTCCCCAGATGCCTGGACCCCACCAGTGCCTACGCCCTGCCCCCAGAGGCAGCAGCCCCCAGACACCCAGGCCCCACCAGCAGCAGCAGGGCAACCACATCCCACCCCCAGAGGCAGCTGCCCCAGGCGCCTGGGCCCCAACAGCCGAGCAGCGTGCCCGCGCCCACAGCAGAGGTGGTGGCAGCTTAGGACCCACCATGCCACAGACCCAGCTGCCCCAGCTAGATCGCAACACGGCCCCAGCTGCCCCAGCTCCACCGCACCACGGCCCCAGCTCCTTTGGCTAGACTGTGCCTGGGCCCCGGCTGCATCAGCTCGACTGTGCCCCGCCCCAGCTCCTTCAGCTCAACCTCCTCCCCACATCCCCCCACCCCCACCCCTGGCTCCAGAGGTTTTGGCTTGGCTGTGCTCAGGCTTCAGCTTACTCGGCACCAGCAACTTTGGCCCAGCCACATTCCAGTTCCAGCTTCTTCAGCCCAGGCATGCTTCAGCTGCAGCTGCTTCAACCCACCAGCACCCAAGGCCCAGCTGCTTCCGCCTAGCTGTGCTCCAGTCCCAGCTGTTCCCACGTTCTAGCTCCAGCTGTTCCCACACTTCACCCCCAGCAGCCTCTGCTCAGCCATGCCTCAGCTCAGCCAGGGGCCGACAGAGCATGCGCGGATCAAGGTGAGCCAGAATTCACATCCCTTAACCACCAGCTAGGCAGCAAAAGGAAACTGCAACCATATATTTTCACTATGAGGAAAAATAAGCCAACGCTGACAGGCACTATACAAAACTATGTTAAATCTCCAGACCAAAAGGAAAATGAAAAGTGCCCAAAAGTCAACCCAGAAAGCACAGAAGTGTATAACCTTAATAACAGAGAATTCAAAATAGCCATCATAAAAATGTTTAATGAAATACTAGAAAACACAGACAGACAATTCAGTGAAATCAGGAGTTTCTTCACAAAAGAGATTGAAACTATAAAGAAAAACCAATCAGAAATCTTAGAGATGAAAAACACAGTAGAGGAGATAAAGACAAATCTGGAAGCCTTAAGTATCAGGGCTGACAATATGGAGGAAAGAATTAACAATATTGAGGACAGCTATGCAGAAATGCTCCAGATGGAGGAGGAAAGAGAACTAAGACTAAAAAGAAATGAAGAAACTCTCCCAGAAATATGCAACTCAATTAGGAAATCCAACATAAGGATTATGGGTACTCCAGAGGGAGAAGAGAGGGAAAAAGGAGCAGAGAACTTGTTCAAAGAAATAATAGCTGAGAACTTCCCAAACCTGGGGAAGGAGCTGGAAATACCAGTGAATGAAATCAATAGATCTCCTAAATATATCAACATGAAAAGACCCTCTCCAAGGCATATAGTAGTAAAGCTAGCAAAAGTCAACATCAAAGAAAAAATATTAAGGGCAGCTAGAGAGAAAAAACAACGTACAAAGGATTTCCTATCAGGCTCTCAGCCGATTTCTTGACAGAAAGTTTACAGGCTAGGAGAGACTGGAATGATATATTCAAAACTCTGGAGGACAAAAACTTTCAGCTAAGAATACTCTATCCAGCAAAAATATCCTTCAGATATGATGGAGAAATAATAACTATCCAAGATAAACAAAAGCTAAGGGAGTTCATCGCCACGAGACCCCCACTAGAAGAAGTTCTCAAGAAGACCCTCATGCCTGAGAAAAAAAGAGAAGGGGATTCAAAGTTTTGAACAAGGAGGAAAATAGGTCAACAAAACGGGAAAAATTGCAGCTCTCTATCAGAATAGATTAGCAAACACTTAATTATAAAACCAAAGATCAAGAGAAGGTAAGCACCAAAAAATAATATAAGCTCATCGTGTTAAACACAAACTCACAACACAAGAAGGAATAGGATGTGACAATAACTTAGAAGTGGAAGATGAAAGGGATTGAATCGAGTTAGTCTAAGGTAATAAGATGTCATCAGAAAATGGACTATCAGATCCATGAGATTTTTTATACAAACCTCATAGTAAACACTAACCAAACAATCAGAACAGAATCACACATGATAAAGGCAGAGTAAACCAAGAGAACCTCCTTACAGAACTACCAAACCAAATTGGTAGTCTGAAACACATAAGACGAGAAACAAAAGAAATGCAAAAGAACCGGAAATAGAGTGATAAAATAGCAACAATAAGCCCTCATATATCAATAATTACCCTAAATGTAAATGGACTGAACTCTCCAATCAAAAGACACAGAGTAGTGGGATGGATTAAAAAACAAGACCCAAGAATATGCTGCCTCAGGAAACACATCTCTGCTCTAAAGACAAACACAGGCTCAGAGTGAAAGGATGGAAGACAACACTCCAAGCCATTGGCAAACAAAAGAAAGCAGGTGTTGCCATACTTATACCAGACAAAGTAGACTTCAAGATAAAACAGGTAATGAGAGACAAAGAGGGGCAATATATAATGATAAAAGGGACACGCCACCAAGAAGACATATCACTTTTAAATATATGTGTACCCAATACAGGAGCACCAAGGTACATAAAGCAACTATTAACAAACTTACAAGGAGATATTAACAACAACACAATAATAGTAGGCGATCTTAACACCCCACTTTCATCAATGGCTAGATCATCCAGACAGAAAATCAATAAGGAAATAATGAACTTAAGCGAAAAACTTGATGAGATCGACTTAATAGATATATATAGAACACTCCATCCAAACACAGCAGATTACACATTCTTCTCAAGTACACATGGAACATTCTCAAGAATAGACCATATGTTGGGAAACAAGACATGCTTATATAAATTTAACAAGAGTGAAAGCATAACAAGCATCTTTTTCCAACCATAATGCTGTGAAGCTAGAAATCAACTACAAGAAAAAAATTGGGAGAGTGACAAAGCTATGGAGACTCAACAACATGCTACTAAACCACCAATGGATCATTGATGAAATTAAAGGAGAAATCAAAGCATAGCTGGAGGCAAATGAAAACAAAAATACGCAGTACCAACTCATATGGGATGCAGCAAAAGTGATCCTGAGAGGGAAACTCATAGCAATACGGGCCCACCTCAACAAACAAGAAAAAGCCCAAATAAGCAACCTCAAACTATGCCTAACAGAATTAGAAAAAGAAGAACAAACAAAGCCCAAAGTCAGCAGAAGGAGGGAAATAATAAAAATCAGAGCAGAAATAAATGAAATTGAAATAAAAACAGCAGAAAGGATCAATAAAACAAAGAGCTGGTTCTCTGAGAAGATAAACAAAATTGACAAACTCTCAGCCAGACTCACCAAGATAAAAAGAGAGAAGGCTCAATTAAATAAAATTAGAAATAAAAAGAGGAGAAATTACAACAGATACCACAGAAATACAAAAGATTATAAGAGAATACTATGAAAAACTATATGCCAACAAATTGGATAACCTAGAAGAAATGGATAAATTCTTAGACTCATGCAACCTCCCAAAACTGAATCAAGAAGAAATAGAGAACCTGGATAGACCAATCAAAAGTAAAGAGATTGAAACAGTAATCAAAAGCCTCCCAAAAAATAAAAGTCCAGAACCAGATGGCTTCTCTGGAGAATTTTACCAAAGATTCAAAGATTTAATACCTAACCTTCTCAAACTATTCCAAAAAATAGAGGAAAATGGAACACGTCCCAACACATTCTATGAGGCCAACATCACCCTGATACCAAAACCAGACAAAGACAATACTAAGAAGGAAAACTACAGACCAATATCCCTGATGAACATAGATGCAAAAATCCTCAACAAAACATTGGCAAACCGAATACAGCAATACATTAAAAAGATCATACATCATGATCAAGTGAGATTTATACCAGGGACAGAGGGATGGTTCAGCATCCACAAATCAATCAATGTGATACACCACATTAACAAAATGAGGAATAAAAACCATATGATCATCTCAATAGACCCAGAAAAGGCATTTGACAAGAGCCAACATCTGTTTATGATAAAAACTCTCAACAAAATGGGTATAGAAGGAAAGTACCTTAACATAATAAAGGCTATGTATGACAAACCCACAGCCAACATCATACTCAATGGGGAAAAACTGAAAGCCATCCCTCTGAAAACAGGAATAAGACAGGGGTGCCCACTCTCACCACTCTTATTCAACACAGTACTGGAGGTTCTGGCCAGAGCAATTAGGCAAGAAAAAGGAATAAAAGGAATACAAATAAGCAACGAAGAAGTGAAACTCACTGTTTGCAGATGACATGATCTTATATATAGAAAACCCTAAAGAATCCATTGGAAAACTATCAGAAATAATCAACAACTACAGCAAAGTTGCAGGGTACAAAATCAACTTACAGAAATCAGTTGCATTTTTATATACCAACAATGAACTAACAGAAAGAGAACTCAAAAGACAATTCCATTTACAATTACAATAAAAAGAATAAAATATCCAGGAGTAAATTTAACCAAGGAAGTGAAAGACCTGTACAAAGAAAACTATAAGACATTATTGAGTGAAATCAATGATGACATAAAGAAATGGAAAAATATTCCATGCACATGGATTGGAAGAATAAATGTAGTTAAAATGTCCATACTACCTAAAGCAATCTATAGATTCAATGCAATCCCAATCAGAATCCCAAGGACATTCTTCACAGACATAGAACAAAGAATACTAAAATTCATGTGGGGCAAGCAAAGACCTCAAATATCTAAAGCAATCCTGAGAAAAAAGAACAAAGCTGGAGGCATCACAGTCCCTGACTTCAAAACATACTGCAAAGCGATAGTAATTAAAACAGCATGGTACTGGTACAAAAACAGACACACAGGTCAATGGAACAGAATTGAAAGCCCAGAAATAAAACCTCACATCTACGGGCAGCTAATCTTCAACAAAGGAGCCAAGAACATACAATGGAGAGAGGAAAGTCTCTGCAATAAATGGTGCTGGGAAGACTGGACAGCCACTTGCAAAAGAATGAAAGTAGACCATCTTCTTTCGCCATTCACAAAAATTAACTCAAAATGGATCAAAGGCCTGAAGGTGAGACCTGAAACTATAAAACTCCTGGAGGAAAATATAGATAGTACACTATTTGTCATTGACCATAAAGGGATCTGTTCGAATTCCATGTCTACTCAGACAAGGGAAACAAAAGTAAAAATAAACAAGTGGGACTTCATCAGATTAAAGAGCTTCTAGAAGGCAAATGAAACCAGGATGAAAATGAACAGGCAACCCACCGGCTGGGTAAAAATATTTGCAAACCATATATCTGACAAGGGGATTAAACTCCATAATACATAAAGAACTCATGCAACTGAACAGCAAAAAAACAAACAACCTGAACAAAAAATGGGCAGAGGAAATGAACAAACACTTCTCCAAAGAAGATATACAGATGGCCAATAGGCACAAGAAAACATGCTCAACATCATTAATTATCAGGGAAATGCAAATCAAAACCACACTAAGATATCACCTTACACCCATTAGAATGGCTATAATCACCAAGACAAAAAATAACAAATGCTGGAGAGGCTGTGGAGAAATGGGAACCCTTATCCACTGCTGGTGGGAATGCAAACTGGTGCAGCCTCTATGGAAAACAGTATGGAGATTCCTCAAAAAATTAAAAATAGAAATACCTTATGATCCAGCTATCCCACTACTGGGTATCCACCCAATGAACCTGAAATCAACAATCCAAAGAGGCTTATGCACCCCTATGTTCATTGCAGCATTATTCACTATAGCCAAGACATGGAAGCAACCCAACTGTGCCTCAACTGATGATTGGATAAGAATATGTGGCATATATATATACTATGGAACACTATTCAGCCGTAAAAAAAGACAAAATCGTCCCATTTACAACAATGTGGATGGACCTGGAGGGTATTATGTTAAGCGAAATAAGCCAGAAAGAGAAAGACAAACACTGCATGATTTCACTCATATGTGGAAGATAAACCAACACACGGACAGATAGAACTGTTTGGTGGTTACCAGGGGCAAGGGGGGTGGGGGGTGGGCACAAGGGGTAGAGGGATGCATTTATATGGTGACTGACAAACAACAATGTACAACAAATTTTCACATTAAAAAAAAAATTGGACTAGAATGCTACCTAAGGTCCATCCCTACTTGACGTTATTTGAGTCTGAGAATATAAACATCCCACTCTCCCCTAACTCTCCTTCCCTTCCTCCACCCCAACCCTCCCTCTGGCCTTAGAACACAGAACTCAACAAGAGTGCACCGTGCAGGTGGAAGGATCCTAAGAAGTGGATTTCTCCTCTGGACACCCAGTGGGAACCAGTCCCAGAAATCGCTATAGCGGGAAACGTGGGGAAGCCCAGAACAGAGCTGGTTGTCTCACTTAGCCGGAGCACAGCCTATCTTTTAAATCTGAGCACTTCTCTTTATGATTTCACTGTGTCATCCCCATCCAGTGCCCAAATTCCTTTTGGGAAATCCAGCAGTGGAGTTAGTGAACTACAGACCTAAAAGTGTGAAAACTGAGTAAGAAAGAAACCAGATTTCCACAGAAGCCTTGCAGCAAACCCTGTCCTGGTCTGGTCTCCTTTTTTTTTCCTCAAGAGCCAAGTGGCTTAAGCTTTTCTGACCAAACAACATTAATTTTATCTTTTCTTCTTTGCCCATTTTAATAGACAGAGGCCACAAACTGTCACCCTAAAGATTTATATTTAAATTTTTTCAAAGAGAACAGAAAATTTAGAAATTAGGTATATATGAAAACGCATTTCTGACTTGTTGGCGGAAAATTACACAGGATCCGGTAACAACGAGGCCACATTTCCTCAGTGCAAAAATTGGCTGTGACGAAGCAGCAGCCGCCTCCCTGGGGCAGCGACTCTCCATTGACCAGTCTGTTCCTCCCTTGTATCCCCTGATCCCATGGTCAATGTCAATGTTATGCTGTTAAGCACAGCCCACTTCACTAGAGCCAGATCCCTGTAGACAAATGAGTTTATGACTCCAGGAATAGACTGTAACTCCAATAGTCTATCAATCAACAATCACATGAAATTACTTGCAATTGATTAGAAAAAAATTAGATGCAATGAAGGAGATTAAAAAAGTGTCTGGACCTGGAATATTATAGGCACTCAATAAATTGCTATTCATAGTAGTAGTAGCATTAAAATTATTGTTACTTAACTGGAATGTACCTTGTCACTTTGAGGACAAAATTAGGTCAGTCATGCATCCAAGAGAAACACAAATGAGTCTCTAAAAAAGCATTGAAAAGCAGTGTAAGTCTTCACTAAATGCCCTTGAAAACAAGAGGGGAACTATATTGCAAAGCATACAATTATTTAATGAAAATCGTCATTACAAGGTTCTGTCCCCAGAGTTCCACTCCTTAGGGTGAGAGCTCTTTTGATTTCCTCCATCTATTCCCACCCCCAACCTTGACTAATTTCCCTCCTCCCCCTTCCCTGCTCCCATTCATTCTCCTGGAAATTGGTCTGGCCTGCTCTCAGCTTCTGTTATGCTCCTGATTAGAGGGTAAAGGGAGCAGGCAGAGTGTTTGTAAATACTTACACTTAAAGTTCTCTTCTTTTATCCTTATTGCAATTATTAATATTTACAGGGTGATTCCTGAGAAACTGTAGAAATGCTTCCTTCATTGTCAAATATTCCAGAAAAGAGTTCATATAATTTAGGCTGGGGTGGGTTGCTAAGACCCATAAGAGGAGCCTGTATAAAGTATATTAGGAGTATAGAGATGGGGGCACAAATGGATATAAATTGGTCAAATCCAGACAATGCCCTTCTCCCTCCCACTACTCTGCTCCCCAAACATCACTCCCTGACATTCCCAATGAGCTCAGCAAAAAGGAGTGGGAGTTTCAGGCTTGGAGCCATCATCCCTAGCTGGCTTCTGAGAAGAGGGAGGGGCACAATTGTTTTGATAGAAGACTTACATTATTTTTCCCAATACTATATAATTAAAAACCCAAGGCCCAAATTTATTTTAAGGCTTTTTTAAAAGTCTTTACTTCCATGGGAGAAAAGTTATCAAGTTGAAAAGTGGCTTTAGAAATTTTGATTCCGTGCCGGCCCTGTGGCTTAGCGGTTAAGTGCGCATGCTCCGCTGCTGGCGGCCCAGGTTCGGATCCCGGGTGCGCACCGCCGCACCGCTTCTCTGGCCATGCTGAGGCCGTGTCCCACATAACAGAAACTAGAAGGATGTGCAGCTATGATATACAACTATCTACTGGGGCTTTGGGGGAAAAAATAAATAAATAAAAATTATAAAAAAGAAAAAGAAATTTTGATTCCAAGATTACTTTAAGAAGTCAGAGAGGCAAGTCAAATTGGGTATGGGCCCCACAGAAGTGACCAGGCTACTTCCTGGGTTAGGAAAGCTCAGAGGGCGGCTCTGTTGCATTGGGGCGGGGCCCTAGCCTGGGAGGAACTAGAAGTGAAACTGGAACTGCCTTAAAAAAGCAAATCGTGGTATTGGGCTGAGTCGGGCCACATTGAGCAGGGAGACTGATTCTCAGGCACAAATGTGTATGTAGTTCACCTGGCAAATTTCCTGAGAAAGTCAGCATGTTCACATTTGACTCAGGACAGGCTGAGACTCAATGGAGGAAAATGAGAGAAGAGCAAAGGGAGAGGTTGAGGCAGGGGCCTTAGGGTGCAGGTTATCAAAGAAAATTTCTGAGCCTTTGAGGGAGGCTGCAGGGAGTTAAATGTGGAATTCTGGGGATATTTTACTCTCCCCACAAGCTGTGTGGAGGTGGAGGCTGTGGCATGGAAGTTGAGTGTAGATGCAGTTGTTGAGGTAAAGGTACCTTTGTTAGAACAGAGAAGGTGTATCCCCTTGGTTTGTTTTAAAATGGTAGATTCCCACTCCAATATTGGTGATACAAACAAAGGTTAGCTAGTCTTATATAATTTTATTATGCCTGGGATTAAAATTGAAATTCACTTATTTTAAAAGAAAAGTGAAAACTCATGAAATAACACTGACACCTAAGAGCAATATATTTCCAGGATTAATGGTAGTTATGTTACTGCACAACGGGCATGATCTGCTCACCGCAAGACAAAAGCCAGTCGTCAAGAGGCAAGATGGTGGCAGAGAAAGGGCATTGTATTACAGTTTGCTAGCAAGGGGGAAGATGGTTGACTAATGTCCAAAAGAACCATCTTAAAGGGGCACAGAATCTTGAAGCAGTTATATAGGCCAGTGAGATACAGGGGAGGGAGTTAGAAATGTTGACCCTCTGGTGTTCCAGACTAGGAGTGGTCACACCAGATAGACTCTCTGTCCAGGAGTCATCACATTCCTAAGGAACTCGAACAAAGTTAACATGTTATCATGTTATCACAGCTGGGAGGTACATGCACAAGGAGGGGTTGTAAAATCTACAGAGCAGTTAGGTCTCCTGGAGGGTGCATATCCAGCTGAGTTAGTTAGTCAGAGGTCATTCAAAGTTACAACATGGCTTCTTTTCAACAATATGGCTTCCCTTATGTCAACCTTGTGTTGAGCCAGTATCCGTTATGTGCTGTCTGTCACGAACAAAAGATGGCACTGCTAACATGCTCTGCCTAACTAGGGCATGCAGTGATGTTTTTCCCACAGGAGTGATAGATTCAAATTCAAAGAGATTAAAAGAGCCTAACCATGGCTCTTTCCACTGGCCTTCCCCCTTCCCACCCTCAGAAACCACTCATAGATACTCTGTGTGTGGGGGGCTGTGGGTAATATGAATTCGGGTTAGGTTTACAGCTCTGAGATAGACCAGCGCTTCTCACACGTTAATTTACCTATGCGTCACCTGGTTCTTGTTAAAATGCAGATTTCTAGCAAGGGCACAGATGATGGTGAGGTAGTTTTGAGTAGCAGAAGGTGGAGTAGTGGCTCTCAGAGTTTGGCCTGTATAACAGTCGCCTGGAGGGCTGGGTAAAAGGGCATTTACTGGGCCCCGCCTCCTGAGCTTTGCATTCACTTCGCTAGGCTGGGGCCTGATACTTTGCATTTTAAACAAACTCCTAGGAGATGCTAATACAGCTGAGGGGAGGGGCATATTTTGAGAGCCACTGAGGCAGAGTATAAATAACCCTGAGGAGAATGATGGCTTCTTGAGCATTCTTCTATAACTGAACTGAAAATGGTGGAAAAAAGTGTGCAGAAAGTAATAGAGTGATTAATACCATTTGTGTTAACGAAATAACACGTCATAAACCAATCCTGCCAGCCTTGGTGGTCTAGTAGTTAAGATTCAGCACTCTCAACTCCTGTCACTATGGGTGCGTTTCCCACTCAGGGAACCACACCACCCATCTGGTTGTCATACTGTGGTGGCTGCATGTTGCTGTGAAGCTGAAAGCTGTGCCACCAGGATTTCAAATACCAGCAGGGCCACCATGGTGGACAGGTTTCAGCTTCCTGGAAGGGCGGAAAGAGTACTAAGTTACAGAAGGCTTGGCTTCCAGGCCCTGCTCTACTTCCAACTGGCTGTGTAATCATGGACAAGTCCCTTCTCTTGTCTGGGCCTCAGTTTCCCTCTTGTACAATGGGAGGATACTTCTAGATGGTCTAATAATCTCTTTCCTTCCCCCAGCTTGCCCTTATCCCTCTTTACACCATCCCCTGCCCAAGTGGTTCTGACATTCCAGAAGCAGCCTTGAACAAGAGGTTTGAAGGTCTCAGGAGGCAGTCGCAACCCATCTCTGAGTTCCCTCCTGAGCTCTGGGTCTTTGGTACTAGGTCCTGTTAGGGTATCTGGCCTTGGCAGGTTGGAACCATCAGAGGGGAGAAAGTACTGAGCATCTGAGAAAGGCCTCAGGGGGACCTGCATTGTGATGACCTCATTGACTCTATGACATCATCCTCTCTCCCACCCACTACTCCTCCCCAATAAACTTCTCTGCCAACAACCATCAATCTGAATCCCAATTGCCTAAGAAAGTCTTTTCTCCAGTACCTGCTGCTGATCTTCTGCTTCAGCCAACAAGAAGCACCGTTAAATGGGAATTCACTGAGAAAAACTACGACAGCTTCCTACTGCAGAAACTGAATGAGCAGAGGAAATGCAAAGAGTACAGGGACATGGCCCTGACTGTGGACCACCATGTCTTTTATGCACATCACAATGTCTCTCCAGTAGTGAAGAGCCTCACCTCTAGAGGTGATGTGAAGACCACCGATGAGCTCTTTATCACCCTTGACCCCAACTACCTGAGTCCAGCCACAGTGGACCAGCTCCTGGACTACTTCTGCAGCAGCAAGGTGGTGATCTTGGAGCAGAATGTGGATGAGCTCCTCTGTGGGGGCAGGTATTTCAATACACCGTGCCTTCGAAACCACTGCAATGACTTCTTGATTAAGTCCATTAGCCCTGTCAACTGCTTGTGCTACTTGTCTTGGCTGAGATGTTTGGGCTCAAAGAGGTATCAGACTTGGCCTACACTGGCATTCGTGACAACTTCCACTACTGGGCCAGTCCTGAGGGCTCCAGGCCTGAGGGCTTCATGTGCTGTCCACCTGCCATCTTTGGCTGCTTGCTTCAAAATGAAAACTTGCATGTGCTCAACAAGGACCAGGCTCTCAGGGCACACATAAATGGTGTGTACTTCTGGAAGGATTAGTGGGAGAAGTATTTCACGAAGTTCTTCTCTTGCATTAATCTCAGCGCCGTCTCCAACAAGACGCTGATGTTTGCCAGCAACAAATTGAGGAGCATGGAGAACAGCTGAGCCCACGCTACCCTGATTGAGAGTGTCCTTGTGGAACAAAAGCAGGAGAGGCCATCTAGCCTGCGGAGCTACCAGCAGAAGGGGGTCCTGCTTGATTTGGTGGTCATCTTAGGTAGCCAAAAGGCCCAGGGCAAGTTCAACAATGGAGTGTTTGCCTATATCATCCAGGAGAACCTGTGGTTGAAGCTCTCAGAGATGCCCTATCAGGCAGCAGCACTTAGTGCCACCTCTGCTGGTGGCTACATCTACATCTCTGGTGGCACCACTGACCAGATTTCATGGCTGAAGATGGCTTGGCGGTATGATGTGGATGGCAACTCCTGGACCAAGTTGCCTAACCTGCCAATCGGGCTTGTCTTCCATACCATCGTGACCTGTGGGGTGCAGTGTACTCATTGGGTGGGAGCATTGCCCCAGGACAGTATGTCTCTGACATCTATTGTTATGATGAGTGCAAGGAGGCCTGGTGCCTGGCAGGGAAGATGGGCATCCCTATGGATGCCAGAGCCGTGGTCACCAAGGATGACCAGAACCTGTACATCATCACTGGGCGGTGCTTGGTAAAGTGTTCCATCTCCCGGGTCAGGGTGGTGAACTGCTTTGACACCAACACTGGCAAGGTGGTCTAGAGTATCACCTTCGCTATTGAGTTCAACCACCAGCTCCTGCTCTCATTTTATCAAGACAACATCCTCGGAGTGCACAGCCACTGGCAGAGCATGGAAATCAACTTGCAGAGGATCAAGGCCAACAGGGTGACCATCTTACTGCCTCTCTTGCCCAACAACTGTCCCTTGGATGAGTGTCATGCTATATGATCCATCGGAGATGGCAGGGTGTTTGTGTGTGGGGTTGTCACCACAGCCAGCAATGCTCAGAAAAAAGACTGCACCATCAATCCAAATGCCTACTTGCTGGACTAAAAGACAGGCCAGTGGAAGACCCTGTTTCCCCCACCGGAGGGACTGGACTGTCCTGCATGCTGTCTAGCCAAGCTACCTTGCAAGATTCTTCAAAGGAATTAAACCACTTTTTAGTTTGGAGAATAATTGAATGCATTATTATTCACAATTTAATGAGAGAGAGAAAGAGAGGAAGATGGCCTGTGGGTTCCGAATTAGTGCTTCAGTGTGTGTTTGGCCCTGAAGGGGAGATCCTGGGCTAGGGCTGCTCCCAGTGGGTGGAAACTCAGGGCTACTCTGTCACTGGAGGGATCCAAGCTGAGGCTGGAATGGAGTCCCTGGTGGGTGGGACTGAGCATCTCCCAGGCACTGGCCAAGATGGTGTCTGGAAACCCCGTGTTCTGTCCCCTGTAGTCACCTCGCAGGCATCTGCTAGACTGACAGGTAAAGCAGTTGCTTAGATCTGTGAAGCCTCAGGCTCCTCCAACAGTCACTAACCTCGAGTCTGCCCAGGAGGGCGGGGAGGGCCAAGCCCTGGTCTGGCAGAGGAGCCTCCTGGGCTGGGAAGGGAGAAGGTGGTGTGGGCCAGGCTCAGGGATGGGGGCAGAGGGGATGGGGGGCAGGGTTACTTGGCTGTTGTTTTGGACCATGCAGCTGTGGTGTGTTTGTGACTCATTTGTGGGGAACTTGGGGGGTTACTTACAATTGTTTCCAGAGAGCAAGGTTCATTGAGAACTTTCTTCCAGAATACGAGGTCTGAGGGACTGGGGGTGGAAGAGAGGTCAGTCAAGGGAGAAAAAAGAAACCTATTTCTCTATTGGAGAGAAGCTTGGGGATGAGGCGAGATGACAGGATAGGAGAGACAGGGGGGTGTAGTAGTTAGGGGTATGGACGCTGGGGACAGATGGCCTGGTTCAAATACCAGTTCCATCACTTCCTGGGTCATCCTGGGTGAGTTACTCACCATCTCTGTGCCTTAGTTTCCTTATCTGCAAAGGGAGACAATAAGAGTGCCTACCTCATAAGGTGGTGGGAAGTTTAAATGAGTCAATACATGCAAAATGCCGAGGAGAGCCCCTGGCATATATTAAAGTGCTACAGGAGTACTTTTTTAGAAGGAAACAAAGAGGGGTGAGGCAAGGGTCCGGGCTCTTGGGCCCTTATATTAGGTGAGGTCCCATCAGATGCTCTTTGAGACTCCCGCCCTCAAAGCCTTGGTGAGCTTTCCTCAATTCCAACTCCCTGTTTCCCTTTCAGTCATGTGTGTACTCACACATAGTCCTCAGCAATTTAGAAGAAACTGACCACGTTCTGGAACAGCATATAGAATCTTCATTCATCCGTTCTCTCACTCATCATGAATTCACTTTCTCCTCCACTTCACACACACACACCATCACTGAGGCCTCTGTGTGCAGGTCCCTGTTCCAGGTGCTGGGGCCACAGGCATGACAGGGACAATCCATGGCCCTGGGAGGGAGTGTCTATGCCAGTGCCCTGCAACAGGAATATCATGCCAGCCACATGTGTAATTTAAATTTTTCTAGTAGTCACATTAAAAAGGTATAAAGAAACAGGTGAAATTAATTTTTATATTTTATTTAACTCTATATATCCAAAATATTATCATTGAAACAAGTAATCAATGTAAACATTTATCCATGTGATATGTAACGTTCTTTTTTTCATGCTAAGTCTTCAGAATCCAGTGTGTACTTTACACTTACAGCACAGCTCAGTTTGGACTAACCACATACGCGAGGCCCCAGGAGGCTAACAGCTCTTATTAGACAATGCAGGACACTTTACAGGTCCTCATGGTTCAGATCTGCTCCATCCCCTTCCTTTTCCCCCTCAGTCCTGCTCACCTGCTCAGCCTCGTCTTCCTGACCTCTCTGTTGGCTGGCCTCTCTCTTCAAAGCCTGCCCCTCTGCCCAGGTCTTACTTTCCTCCTTCCAGGCCAGGACCTTGGACTTCACAGCTGACCCTCTGTCCCCTGGAACTTTTCCCACATTCCTCACTTCTCCAGCCCTGGGCAGCCCCTCCTCTGCTCACCTCACTGCCATCCGCCAGCTGGAAGAGCAGGGTCTTCCAGATCCAAGCAGCTAAGCCCAGCTGCCCCCTCCCCACCCCACCAGGCTCAGCTGACCACTGAGTCACCTCTTACTGACCCCAGATGCCATTTCCCACAGCTGGTTCTCCACCCTCTTTGGTGTCATTGGGCCCCACTCTTCCCCTGTCTTCTTTCTCAGCCCCTTAACTTTCATTCTGGCACTAGGACTCCAGAGAAAGAGAGTCAGATGATCTGAGCTCCATAAACAATCCATGTCCACCAAAAATCTCTCCAGAGCTGCTGCTGTTGAGCACCTCAGAGGAAGAGGTGTCCATCCACGATTCAAAGCTGATTCCTTCCTGTGTCTTCCTTCTGTCCCCTCACAACTTCTCAGCCTCCTCAGTTCCCTCTCTCTCCACATCCCCTTGCTCATTTATTCTCTTCATACCACAAATATTCTCAAGTTTCTCCAATCCTGAAAGCAAACCCTCCTCAGCTCTGAGGTCTGCCTCTTACTATCTGCCCATCTCTTTCCCCAGTAGAACTTCCTATATGTTGTCTCTGCTCTCTGGCTCCAGATCAATCTCTAACCCACTCAGTCTGGCTTCTGTTCCCACCATGCCACCAAAGTGTCTCCTGAAAACACTGTCCTTTTCTCAGAATTGTTTCTTTTCCTTGAAGTACTGTACAGTATTGACCACTGCCACATGCAGCAGAATCACTAGGGTGCTTGCTAAAATGGGAAACCTTTAACATAGTGGGATCATAATTTGATATACTAACCAATGTGATCCTCCTTCCTTCTTCCTTCCTAAGCTCTTCCCACATGAAAATTAGACCATGAGCCTGAAGCATTCAGGGCTTGTCACCTCGAGGAGGCTGGCTCAGCTTAATGGAGGAATCAGAGTCAGTTCTTGGCATTGCTGCTAGGGAAGCTTGATCAATTCACAGCAGAGATTATGGTCTTGAAAGACAAGGTTTTGAACTACAGCTCAGATCTTCACACTGGGTGCCAAGGGAAGTTCAGACGTGCATGGTTTTAAGGGAATTGGTTTCCAGATCTTCACATTTTTTCCTAAAATTGTTCTACCTGGCAATACGCCTAGAGATTTCATTCTAGTTCTCTTTTCCCACCTTCCCTTTCAAAATTATCTTTCAAAAACTTGACACACACACACACACACACACACACACACACACACACGCAAAGCAACCTTTACCCACCCCCAATCTTCCTAGGATGCACTGCCCCAGGATGCCACCTAAGAGTGTAAACGTGTCAGTGAGGCATCAGTGAAGCCTCCTTTCATCAAGACACCAATAATCGAAGACGAGTTTGTTGTATTTTTCTGTCCTATCTATGCAGGAGGGTTTCTGTTAAGGTGTGAAGTCTGGTGTTAAAACCTGGGCTGTGTTGTCCAAGTTGGGTTGTTCAGAAATGTTAATAGCATGACAGAATGATGACATTTTTAAAAGCTTTATTAACATATAATTGACATACCATACAATTCACCCATTTAAAGTGTACAATTCAATGGCTTTTAGTATATTCACAGAGTTGTGCAATCATTACTACAATCAATTTTAGAACTGTTTCATTACCCCAAAAAGAAACCTTGTACCTCTTAGCTGTCACCCTCTAATCCCGTCTTCTCCCCAGCCCCACGAAACCACTAATCTATTCTGTCTCTCTGGATTAGCCTATTCTAGACATTTCATATAAATGCAGTCATATAATATGTGTCTTTTCATGTGGCTTCCTTCACTTAGCATAACACTTTCAAGGTTCATCCGTGTCGTAGCATGTGCCAGTACTTCATTCCTTTTTATGTCTGAATAATATTCCATAGTGTGGATATAGCACATTTTATTTATCCATTTATCAGTTAGTTGATGGACATTTGGCTTATTTCCATTTCTTGGCACTTTGAAGAATGCTCTATGAACATTTGTGTACAAGTTTTTGTGTTCACATGTGTTTTCATTTCTCTTGGGTATATACCTAGGAGTAGAATTGTTGGCTCAAATGGTAACTCTATGTTTAACCATTTGAGGAACTTTCAGACTGTTTCCCAAAGCAGCTGCATCATTTTACATTCCCACCTGCAATGTAGGAGGGTTCCAATTTCTCTGCATCCTTATCAGCACTTCTTATTGTCTGTCTTTCCAAATACAGTCATCCCAGTGGGAGCAAGTGGCATCTTATTGTGGTTTGGTTTGCATTTCCGTGATGCCTAATGATGTTGAGCACCTTTTCATGAGCTTACTTTTGTTGTCAGTTGTTTAATAACCCAGCCTCTTCCATGCTCAACTGTTATCAGAGAAAGTATTACTCCTGAGGAAGAGCTCTGTGAGGACAAAACCAAGAAAGCATGGCTCAGAAACATTGACGGTCATAGTGCATCATTTCATTCAGGCCACAGAATCATGACAAGCCTCTCTGCCTTCCTACATCTCCTTTCTTAGAATTAGAATATTTGAGCTTTGTTACAAGTATGTTAGAAATATCCTCTACCAAGAGTGTCCTCTCTGCATTTTCACCACTCTCAGTAATGAGAAAGAGCTCCCCTTCTCCCATGTCCAGTTGCCTATTTTGTACCCTTTAAAGGATGACGTAAAAAGTTCCACATTTACTTCGGAAAGGGCAGTAAATATATCACATGTAGGTTAGAATGCTTATTCAGCCTTGTAAGAAACATTTTAAACTTTTTTTATTACGAATGTAACACACATAAAAAGTGACACTTATAAGCTATAATTGTATAGCTTAAAGAATTATTGTAAATATCCACATAACCACCATTGAGTTCAAGAAATAAAACATTATCAATACCTTCAAAGTCTCCTGTGTGGCCCCTTCCTGATTATAATCCTTTCTCTCCCCTCTGACCTTTATGACGATGTGTTCCTGGATTTTTCTATGTAGTGTTACAATCTAGGTGGGTATTTCTAATATAGAGACTAGTTTGGCCTGTTTTTGAACTTTACAGAAGAGAATTGTACAGTATGAATTATTTTGTGTCTGGCTTCTTTCAATCAAAATTTTGTTTTTACAATTTTTCCATGTTGTTGTATGTAGGTGTAGTTCCTTCCATTCTTCTTCTGTATAGCGTTCTGTCATAGGAATGTATCATTTTATTTATCCAGTATCCTACGTCTAGGTTGTTTCCAGTTTGGGCAAGGACAGACAATTCTTGTGAATTCACAAGCTATTCTTATGAATGTATCTTGGTGCACGTGTACTCAAGTTTATCTAGGGCATATACCTAGGACTGGAATTGCTATCTTCGTTGCTAGATAATGCCAGACTATTTCCAAAGTGATTGGGCCGATTCACATTGCTATCAGCAGTATACGAGAAGTCCTGTTGCTCTGCACACTTGTCAATACTTGGTATTGTCCGACTTCTTAATTATAGCCAATCCGACATTAATTAGCATCTCAATGTGGTTTTAATCTGCATTCTCTTGATTGATAACTAATTAAGCACTTTTTCATGTTTATAGGCCTTTTGGATTTCCCCTTTTGTGAAATCTTTTCTTCTTTTTTCTATTTGGTTGACTGTCTTCTCTTATTGACTTACTGGAATTCTTAATTTATTCTGGATGTAACTTTAACAATTACACACGTAATAAATATCTTTTTCCATTCTGTGGCTTGCCTTTTTATTCTTAATGGTATATTTTAATTTAACTAGTCTAATTTGTCTTTTCATTTTTGGTTAATCCTCTTTGATACTTGAAGAAATCTTTTTCTACTCTGAGGTCACGAATTTCCCGTATGGATAAATAATTGTCCCAGCACCAATTTTCTCACTTCTCTGCAGTGCCAACTTTGTTGTAAATCACACGTCAGTACACAGGTGGATGTGTTCAGGAGCTCTCTGATTCCATCCGGTCTATCTGTCTGAGCTATGCCAACACCAAAGTCTCAGTTACTATAGCTTTATCATCACCTGTACAGTTTAGAATTACTTTGTCAAGATCCACAAAAAACCTGTTGGGATTTTGGTTGTAATTGCACTGAATTTATAGACCAATTTAGGGAAATTTCATTGATGTATAATATCAATTTTTAAAATTCATGGACGTGTATATCTCTCCATTTTGGGGAGTCATCTTTAATTTCTCTTAAAATTTTGTTTTTTGTAGAGGTCTCAACTTTTGTTAGATTTATTCCCAGGTACTTGACATTTTAGAATTATACATATATAGTATCCTTTAAAAAATTCATTTCCTCTTTTTGTACTTAGTCTATAGAAATATAGTTGATTTCTGTATATTAATTTTGTATTTAGCAAATTGTAGGAGATCTTTAGATATTCTGGATGTGAGCCCATTATCAGTTATAAATGTGGTAAATATCTTCACTCAAAGGGATCATTGCTCTAAAAGTAAAATTTAAAACTACAAAATTTTAGAAGAAAACATGGAGAAACTATTTCTAATCTAGGGGTAAGTAAAGATTTCTTAGATATGACCACAAAAGCATGACCATTAAAAAATTGATAAATTGGGGCCAGCCCGGTAGCATAGCGATTAAGTTCGCCTGTTCCGCTTCAGTGGCCCGGGGTTCACTGGTTCAGATCCTGGGCACAGACCTACCTCACCACTCATCAAGCCATGCTGAGGTGGCATCCCACATAGCAGAACTAGAAGGACCTACAACTAGGATATGCAACTATGTACTGGGACTTTGGGGAGAAAAAAAAAGAAAAAGAGGAAGACTGGCAACAGATGTTTGCTCAGGGCCAATCTTCCTCAAAAAAAAAATTGATAAATTGGATTTCATCAAAATGAAAAACTTTTGCTATGGGAAAGACACGTTAAGAGGATGAAAGGATAAGCCACAAATTGAAGAAAATATTTGTGAATCACCTATCTGGCAAAGGACTTGTATCCAGAACATCTAAAGAACTTTCTAATAATTTATTTGTAGATATTTCCATACTTTCCATATACACAATTATATAGTAAATAAACACAATTTATATTATAAAAGAATAAATGTCTCAAGTAAATAATCAAAGTTTCTACCTTAAGAAACTTTCTAGTTTCTATCTTAAGAAGCTAGAAAAAGAAGAGGGATATAAACCGTAAGCAAGCAAAAGGAAAGAAATAATAATGATTGAAAACAGAAAAATAGAGAAAATTAATGAAACCAAAAGCTGGTGACTGTAAAGAAATTTTTTTCCGAAAAGAAAAAGAACTATAAAGAAAATTTTTTTCTTTACAGAGGTTCCCTCTTTTCCAAGTTTGCTTGGAACCAAAGGAAAGGGGGGCAGTGGGCAAAAGGGGTAAAGGGGCACATATGTATGGTGACAGATAGAAACTAGGCTATTGGTGGTGAGCACAATTGCAGTCTATACAGACACTGATATATAATAATGCACACCTGAAATTACACAATGTTATAAACCAATACGACCTCAATAAAAAAAAAATTTGTGAACTGGTATTCAAGATCCTATGCAACCAGCTGGTAGTAAACTGCAGCGCAACTATGATCCCAGACTCTGAATTTAAGAACAAGACCTTGCCATTTGTAACAACTGCAATGCAGGAAGGAGGGAAAGAAGGGAGTACTCACCTGACAGAGGTTGGGACCATCAAGCTCCAATTCCTTAATCCATCCAAATAGAGACTTCCTTTTATCCACTAGTAAAACCTCAGATTCTCCTCCAAAAATCACCTTGTGATCACAATGGAGGAGGCCCTTGTGACACAGGTAGGGAAGAGGAGACACTGTGACACTCTGTAGTGGACACATCTTGTAGTCAAGAGTTAGCCAACTTCACAAAGACTATTTGATTACAAAACTCTATAAATAAATGATCCCGTTTCTTTAAAAAAATCACAAGGAGAAAAGGATAAGAAAAATCCTATAGATTAAAAGAGACAAGAAACATTGCAACCAACTGGGAAGTATAGGTTTTGTTGGGATCCTGATTTGAACAAACTGGAAAAGAATGAGACAGTTGAGAAAATGTGCACTCTGGGTATTTGATTATATTCAGGAATTTTTATTAATTTTTTTTACATGTGAGAATGGTATTGTGGTTATGTTTTTGAAATAATTCTTACTTTTTAGAGATGCATTCTAAAATATTTATATGAAAAGATATAGTATCTGGGCTGCCTCCAGATAGTAGAGGGCAGGAGGGTAGTGGGCAGGGGGATAGATCAGACCAGACTGCGTGTGAGTTCAGACGTGCCGTAGTCTGCTGATGAATGTATGTGTTCATTATACTGTTCTCTCCACTCTGTATATGTTTTGAATTTTCCAATATAAAAAGTCTTGTTTTGTTTTTTTAAAAAGCCTTTTTGAAAGAGTAATAATATTTATTTAAAAGAAGTCACAATTATTTGTCCAATAAAATATTTAGAATCCTTATAAAAGCCTTACAGTATTAGTGCAGGTGAGTAAAACATTAAAGATGTTTTTAATGATTGGGGTTTTGCCTGCATGGTATTTTCCAGCGTTTTATTATGGAGGGGCTGCTTTCCTCCTCGTATTCTCCCCTCTCGGGATAGACGAATCCACATATGCATTCACTGGACTTTGAATATGCCTTTCTAGGGATGATTGCTGTTTATCATCCCTACATGATGGAGGAGGTGAGTTGGGGAAGGACGATCCTCCTGGCAGGCAGCAGCAAACCACCATTGCAAGCACGGTCAAGACTGCAAGGAATCCTACAGGCAAGGTTGGCTCTGAGGTCTCCCAGTTCACACAGTTAGTTCTAGGGTTATTTATCCTGCATCTCCATACAGTTCTCCGAGAATACCTCTCTGTGGGCATCCCTTAGTTATGGATGCCACTTTTTCCAGGTGAAAGCCACTTCAGAGCAGTGAAAACATAGGGGTTCCCTTTCAGGCTATCGTGGTCCTAAATGGTATCTGTGATTTGCAGAGGACTCAGGAGTACTTAGTTTTTAGTGCTTTGGATGTGGCTGTGGCTTGTCTCCGGTCTCCAGCCAGGCTTGCAATGAGATGTATGTATCCACGTGGGTGGTTTGGTACAAAGTACAGCCATGGGAGTGGCCAAAAGAATTTAATAAGGCTGAGTAAATAGGCTTGGCAAGTTTTTCTCTAGAATTCCTTTTTTGTACCCAGTTCCCCCAGCTGGAATGGATGTGTTGATATGGAGTCCAATCTTGGCCTGGAAGCCAGCTGAGGCACATGGTCCTTTAAATTACAGTTTGCTTGTACATCATAATAATTGGAAATGGCTCAGTTATTTAAGGCTGTTTTATTGCAAAGTTTATTCAGTCCTTGCTTTGCAGTCTATTTGCCAGAGTTTTGGGGGTGATGCAGAATACATGGTTGAAGTTTGACATTTAAGTTTTTATATACAAGTTGGAAAGTTTGTCCTGCAAAATGAGAACCTTGCTCTGAATCTACATTAAGAGAAATTTCCCAGGTTGGCATTATAATCCTTCTTATCAAAGGTAGTAGCATTTGCTTTCCTGCAGGGAAATGCTGTGAGCCATCCAAAGAATAGTTATTCCTTGCTGCCTAACAAACCACCCCAAGACTCAGTGGCTTAAAAGACCAATATATTGTTCTCATGGATCTGTGGGTCAGGAGTTAAGTCCACGCTCAGCTAGGTGGTGCTTCTTTCCACCTGACAACGGCTGGGTCACTCAGGTGCATTCAGCTGGCAGCTGGGCAGCTGCAGGTGCCTCCGTGGTCCTCCATGGTCTTTTTCTCCAGATGGCTACCTTGGGCATGGTGGTCTCAAGTTAGTCTCATTCTTACATGGTGGGCAGATTATAAGAGGGCATCGAAGCAGTTCTGTTAAAGGCTAGGCCCAATACTGGCCCAGGGACACTTCTACCATATTCTTTTGGCCAAAGCAAGTCCCAAGGCGAGCCCAGATTCAAGGGATGGGGAAGTAGACTTTACCTCTTGATAGAGGAGGGAAGGAGTTGATGAAAGCCGTGTTTGGAGACAGTCTACCACAGTCACTTCTCTCCCACATGTAAGATACACTCACACCTTCCCCAAAGTCTCATTCCACTAAGGCATTGGTTTGAAGTCTAGGATCTTAACATCTAAGTCAGGTCTAGCTGTGAAGGAGGCTCCTCAGGTGCAGCTCTTCGGATGCAGAGGGCTGTGAACAAGAAGGACAATTTATGTTTCCTCCACACTTTCAAGATGCAGTGGTGAGGCAGGGATAAGAGAACCACATTAGACGTGATCCTTTACAGAGCCAGGGAACAGCACACAGCAGTTACCGATTCATGGCGATCCTGAGAGGGAGAGAAAGAGAAAGATAGAGACATATATACAGAGAGTGAGAAAGAGAGAGACATATATACGTATATACAGAGAGACAGAGAGACTTGTTATGAGGAATTGGCTCATGTGATTATAGTGGCTGAGGAGTCTCACAATTGGCTAGCTGTGAGCTGGAGACCCAGGAAAGCCTGTGTGCAATTCAGTCAGAGTCCCAAAGCCTGAGAACCAGGGGGCCACGGTGTAAATCCCAGTCTAGGGGCAGAAGATGAGATGAGATGTCCCAGCAGCTCAAGCAGTGAGGCAGGAAAAAAAGGGTGAATTCTTCCTCCCTCTGCCTGTTGTTCTATTCAGGCCCTCAAAGTACTGGATGATGACGCCCACCCACATCGGGTGGGTATGATGCCTTCCCCACATTGGGAAGGGTAATCTATTTTGAGTCCACCAATTCAAACGCTAATCTCATCCAGAGGCAGCAGAAATAACATTTAATCTGGTCACCCTGTGGCTAATCCAGTTGACATATAAAATTAACCATCACACATGGTATGGATGTACTGGTTTATTTAATCATTCGTCTATTGAAAGACACTTGGGTAGTTTCCAGGTTTTGGCTATTGTGAATAAAGGTGCTATGAACAGTCATGGACATGTTTTTGTGTGAAAATAAATTGTCATTTTCCTGAGATAAATCCTCATGTGTGAAATTGTTGGGTCACATGTTAAGTCCATTTTTGGTTTTAAAAGGAATTGGCCAACTATTTTCAGAGCAGCTGTGCCATTTTACATTCTCACTGGCAATGTATGAGTGACCCAGGTTCTCTGCGTCCTCACTGGAACTAATCACCATTTTTTATTTTAGTTGTTCTTAATATTTGAACAATCAAAATTCTCTCACAAATTTCCAAAATGTTCCTTAGGTGGTAGCTTTGCTTCCAATGAGAACAGCTAGGTCACTGGTTCTCAGACTAGACTGCACATTGGGATTGCCTGGGGAACCCATGTCTGGGCCCCTCCCTTAGAGATTCTAGTTTAATTGTTCTGGGATGTGACCTGGCCATTAGCAATTTTTAAAGTTCTTCAAGTGATTTCAACGTACAAACAAACTCATGAAACACCAATGCCTTTCTCATGACTCAGTCATTTTAGTCCTAAGGTTTCAAGATCCTGTGAATGAGATAAATGCAAGATTTGAGATAATTTTCTCTTGAATAAAGTGAGATTTAAAAGGCAGAGCTGCATTATTTTCCCAGCAGAATGTCAGTAGAGCTCAAAGCGGGGAGTAAACGTAACTATGGCCCAACAAGCCATGTTATAAGAAGGAACTTTTTTATAGGCATATAAAAGACTAAAACCCAACCCAAATTTTGTTTAATCTCCACATATTTGTGGCTTTTCTGATTTTCTTCCTATTTTTGATTTCTAGTTTCATACTGTTGTGGTCAGAAAAGATGCTTGGCATTATTTCAGTCTTCTTAAATTTATGGAAACTTGTTTTGTGGCCTAATGTGTGATCAATCCTAGAGAATGTTCCATGTGCATTTGAAAAGAATGTGTATTTTTCAGTTTTTGGATGGAATCTCCTATATATATCTACTAGGTCTATCTGTTCTAGTGTATCATTTAAGGCCAATGATTCCTGATTGATCTTCTCTTTGGATGATCTATCTGTTGGTGTAAGTGGAGTGTTAAAGTCCCCTACTGTTATTGTGTTACTGTCTATTTCTCCTTTTATGTCTGTTAATAATTGCTTTATATATTTATATGCTCCTACATTGGGTGCATAGATATTTATACGTGTTATATTCTCTTATTGGATTGTTCCCTTGATCATTATGTAGTGCCCTTCTTTGTCTCTTGTTATAGTTTTTGTTTTAAAGTCTATTTTGTCTGATATGAGTACTGCTACCCCAGCTTTCTTTTCATTGCCATTAGCATGGAGTATCTTTTTCCATCCCTTCACTTTCAGTTTGTGAGTGTCTTTAGGTCTGAAGTGTGTGTCTTTTATGCAGCATATATATGGGTCTTGTTTTTGTATCCAATCAGCCACCCTATGCCTTTTAATTGGGGTATTTAGTCCATTGATGTTTAAAGTAGCTACTGATAAGTATGTACTTACTGCCATTTTTTAACTTTTTTTTCCCTCACTGTTTTAGTAGTTCTTCTCCGTTCCTTTCTTCTTTTCTTACTCTCTTCCCTTCTGGTTTGATGGCTTTCTTTGGTATCATGTTTGGGTTCCTTTCTCTTAGTTTTTTGTGTATTTATTATAGGCTTCTGGTTTGTGATTGCCATGGGGTTCATATATAGTAACCTATGTATATAGCAGTCTATATTAAGTTGATGGTCTCTTTAGTTTGAGTTCTATATGAAAGCTCTACTCTTTAACTCACCTTCTCCCACATTTTATGTTTTTGATATCATATCTAACCTCTTTTTTGTGCATTTCTATCCATTACGCTCCTATCATGGAAATAGATAATTTTTCCTATTTGTGGTCTTCTCTTTTCCCCTTAAATAAGTCCCTAAAACATTTCTTGTAGTACTGGTTTCTTGGTGGCAAACTCCTTTAATTTTTGCTTGTCTGGGAAACTTTTTCTCTCTCCTTCCATTTTGAATGATAACCTTGCCAGGTAGAGTATTCTTGGCTGTAGGTTTTTTCCTTTTAGCACTTTAAATATATCGAGCCACTCTCTTCTATCCTGTAAGGTTTCTGCTGAGAAATCAGCTGATAGCCTTATGGGGTTTCCTTTGTATGTAACTTGTCTTTCTCTTGTGGCTTTTAGGATTCTCTCTTTATCTTTAATTCTGGACATTTTAATTATGACGTGTCTTGGTGTAGGCCTCTTTGGGTTTATCTTGTTTGGTGCTCTCTGTGCTTCCTGTACCTGGATGTCTGTTTCCTTCCTTAGGTTAGGGGAGTTTTCAGCTATTATTTCTTCAAATAGATTCTCTGCCCCTGTGTCTTGCTCTTCTCCTTCTGGGACACCTATAACACGGATGTCACTGCACTTGATGTTGTCCCAGAGGTCCCTTAGACTGTCCTCATTCTTTTTAATTCTTTTTTCTTTTATCTGTGCAGCTTGGGTGATTTATTCTAGTCTTTCGTCCAGGGTGCAGATCCATTCTTCTGTATCCTCTACTCTGCTTTTGAGTCCCTCTAGTGAATTTTTCATTTCCAGTATTGTATTCTTCATTTCTGATTGGTTCTTTTTTATATCTTCCATTTCTTTGTTGACGTTCTCACTGAGTTCATCCATTCTTCTCCCAAGATAGTGAGCATCCTTAACACTCTTTGTTTGAACTCTCTGTTGGGTCGGTTGCTCATTTCTGTTTCATTTAGTTTCTTTTCTGGGGTTTTGTCCTGTTCCCTTACTTGGAACATATTCCTTTGCCTCCTCATCTTGCCTCTTTCCCTGTGCTTGTGTCTGTGTATTAGGTAGGTCAGCTACGTCTCCTGCTCTTGGATAGGTGACCTTATATAAGTGATGCCTTATGAGGTCTTGAAGTGTGCTTCCCTCAGTTCCGAATGTTCCAGGAGTGACCCCTATGTAGGCTATGTGTGTCCTGCTGTTGTGGCATGGTTGCTATTCCCGTAGGTGCCCGGGGATGCTGAGATGTCCCCCTGGCCAGCTGTTGTAATGCTCAGCTGCTTGTAGTTGTTGTGGACCCTTCAGTCTCTTTATCAGGTGTGGGGACCCCCAGGACAGTTGGCTGCGAGGTCTAATAGCACATTCCTGTTGCAGTATTTCTATTAAGTGAGTAGGCCCCCAGTGTGGCAGGTTGTTAGGCTCAGGGGCTTACAATTGCTGTAAGCCTCCAGCCTTTAAGTCTCTTGTCAGTTCTCTGAGGATTGCAGCTGGGTGGGGTTGGTCTCAGGCACAGGAGCACCCAATTGTTTCAGGCTTTGGGAGGTGGGGCCAATACCCTATGTGGTTGTTTGAGAGCACAAGTCTTCTGCAGCTGCAAGCCCCACTGCCCACAGATCCTCACTCACAGTCAACACAGTCCTGCCCAGTGCACGCAACCTGATCTCCTGAAGTGGACCTAGTCTCTCCAAGGCGGGAACCACACACACTCCACCCCACTCTCCACCTGCTCCTTGCACAAGCCTTGCCCCACAGAGGTGGAGCCACTCACCAGGCTGCAGAGAATCCAGGCAGTTCACTTAGCAGGCCCACAAGTTGCCCAAGGGCTTGTTGTTAGGTGGGGCCAGTCCCTAGGGTGGGCTGCCTGCCCTGGCTGAGCTGGATTAGATCAGTGCTCTAGTGGGTGGGGCAGACCCTGGGCCAGCAGTCCCCAGGGAGAACTCCAATGGCATCTCTCAGCGTCTGTGTCAGCACAGGCCACAACAATGGCCACCACCAATGTCCCAGCCCCTGGAGAGTTCTCACCTCTCACCAAGATGCACTCAGAGCCTATCAGGTGAGTCTCTTTTCACCAAGGGACTGTGCACCTCTCTTTCTGGTGATTTTAGTCTTTCTGAAACGGGTGCATTTGTGCGTGGACCCCTTAAGAGCCAGCTTTAATTTCTTTGTGAACCAGCTTTTCTGGGGGTACTCCTCAACATTGTTAGTAGCAAGCAGATATTATGCCACTCGTCTTGGTTGTGCTGGGTCCTAATAATGCCTATAGCGGGGGCGCTCCCCGGCTCAGGTCCCCACTCCTCCAGGGAGGGCTGTATACCTTTCAGTTGCTCCCGGGCAGCCGTGAAGTGCTGCGGTTTGTGAAGATGGCTTTTTTTTTCTCTCCAGAAGGGAATTTCTGCCTCTTCCACCTCAATTAGGATTGTTGTTTGTTGTAGGGGTTCCTCTTATCCAGTTTTCAGCGCTCTCTCAAGGGTAATTTTTCCAAGAGTAGTTGTAAATTGCCTGTGTCTGTGGGAAGTGGTGAGTTCAGAGTCCACCTACGCCGCCATCTTGACTTCTCTCAATATGCATCTCTTTTAAAGGAGATATTAAGGTACTTCCTCTGAAAAAATAAAACCAGAAGACCAATAGCACCCCCCCCCAAATTTAATAGTTATTCCTTAATATCATATAATTGTTACCAAGCAATGGGCTCTGTCTCCTCACTGCAATCAGAGCCAATTAATCACAACGAGTTAGGGATCGAAGAACAAAGTTTTAATTCGATTAGCTGGCATAACCAGGAAGATGGTAAACTAATGTCTCAAAAACCCATCTTCAAAAATTACAGAATCTTGAGGCAGTTACATAGGGAAAATCGGCAGTAAGGAGGGGGTCCAGGGATGTTGGTCTTCAGGCATGACGGGCTCTAGGCATTACATTGTTCCATTCTTCTGTCAGCTGTGATGGATACCTTGTAGGTGTGTTTCCCACCTGTGGTCAGCCTGTTTCTGGAGAGAAACTCATAGAACAAAGTTTTTAATTTATCAGCCTATGGGGAGTACATACATAAGTGGAGGCCATAAATAAGGAGAGCATGTGAATTTTTTTGGAGTACGTGCAGAGCAGTGAGTAATCACACAGAGGAGGGGCTGCGGCCATTTAGTGTAACAAGATGACCTCACTCATGCTCACTTACATAATGTCCAGTCAGCATTCACATTTCCCAGAATGCTTTTTTGTTGTGGTATGTTAATTTGTCTCTCTAGTCTCTTTTAATCTGAAGATTCCTCTTCCAGCTTTTTCTTTCCCTTGCCTTTTTTTTTAAAGAAACTAAAGTGTTTGTCTCGTAGAGATTTCTGTACTCTGGTTTTGCTGCTCGCATCCTCATGGGGCTGTTTAACATGTCTCCTTCTTTCCTGTATTTCCTGTAAATTGGTAGTTGGATCCAAAGCCTTAACTGCATTCAGGTTTGAATTTGGCAAGGCTATTTCAAAGGTGGTGCTGTGCACTTCATCAGGAGGTACACAGGTCTGGGTGTCTTCTGCCCATAACCTTTGAAAAGGAGTCTCTCCCAACAATGGAGCCCATGGCTGGGGTATGCTGCCACCAGGTGGTGACAGCACGCATAGCCACAGGTTCAAGCAGTAAAACAGGAGAAACACTTTACATGTGACATCCCAGGAGGTGGGACATGTCTTCCTCATTGAACCTACATTAAACCCCCATGATTCCTAAACATGATACTTCAAAGCTACTTTTAAAATAAACAAATGCTGTGTCTTTATAGCATATTTATAGTACGTAATAATAGCTACAATTTATTGAGCCCAAGAACCTTATATTCACGACCTCATTTAGTTCTCACAACCCCCAGGAATATTAAATCGCTGGGTCCATGGTAAAACAGTGGTGAGCCTGGGATTTGATGTCTACGATGTTCTCTTTACCGTTTCTGTGCCTCGCTACCTTCCTTTGTGGTCTGTACTGGAGTCACCGGCACTTCTGTCCTCTCTCTCCCACAGCTTACAGCTCTGCTGGTTTTGTTCCCCCATCCATTCTCCACCCACCCCTGCCCTGGGACACAGGCTTCTATGGATTCTATCACCAGCTCCCCTCCGTCCCCCATCCATTCTCCACCCGTCCCTGCCCTGGGACACTGGCTTCTATGGATTCTATCACCAGCTCCCATCCATTCTCCACCCACCCCTGCCATGGGACACCGGCCTCTGTGGATTCTATCACTAGCTCCCCTCCGTCCATCCATTCTCCACCCATCCCTGCCCTGGGACACTGGTTCTGTGGATTCTATCACCAGCTCCCCTCCGTCCCCCATCCATGCTCCACCCATCCCTACCCTGGGACACTGGTTCTGTGGATTCTATCACCAGCTTCCCTCCATCCCCCGTCCATTCTCCACCCTTCCCTGCCCTGGGACACTGGCTTCTGTGGATTCTATCACCAGGTTGCCTTACCTGCTGCCTCCAATGGCTTCCACCTGAATTCAACCCAATTTATTCTTTGTGCTTCTTCCCTGCTTTGCTGTTTCTGAGTGCTGCTTCCCTCAATTACAACTTCTGTTCCATGTGGCCCTCTTCCGTGGCTTTCCACCCAGCTTCAGTTCATAGAATTTTCTCCTCCTGCCACTCAGGCCTCAGGGTTTTAGCAACTTCCCACTATTCTGTCCCCTGGGAGCCTCAACTTCCCCTTTAGCACCCCCACGCCACGCACCTCAGTAAACAGTATCTTCATTAAGACGTCTCTTAAGAAATCCCAGCAGAGATTTTTCCTGCCGGGGTTCTCTCACACTCTTCACTCACTTCCTCAACTTTCGTTTTCTCGTCAGTCCACGTCAGTGAGGCAGCAGCCTAGCGCTTCACAAAAGGGTCAGCACAGTCTCCACCTGTCTTAGCCAGGGGTTAGTTCTAGTTCTCATCTCACCTTTAATCTACTAGAGCTTTTGACGCACTTCCTCCCTGGGCTTCCCAGTCGCCATGTGGTTGTCCTTGTGCCTTCTCAGCCCCTCCTTCTCTTCCTGACCACATCATGGTGGCATGTCCAGCGTTCAGTGCACAAACCTCTTCTCCACCTCTACTGTCTTCCTTTTCATCTCATCTAGTCCTGGAGCTCAAATGCCACCGCTACACGGATGACTCCCCAGTCTGTCTCCAGTCTCAACCTATCTCCAGAGTTCCAGAATCACATACCTAGCCACCTCCTTGCCATTGCAAAATTAACAAGGCCCAAATAGAATTCTCTTTTTTTTTTTTTTTTTTTTTGTGTGAGGAGATCAGCCCTGTGCTAACATCTGCCAATCCTCCTCCTTTTTTGCTGAGGAAGACTGGCCCTGGGCTAACATCTGTGCCCATCTTCCTCCACTTTATATGGGACGCGACCACAGCATGGCTTGCCAAGCAGTGCGTCGGTGCGCGCCCAGGATCTGAACCGGTGAACCCTGGGCTGCTGCAGCAGAGCATGCACTTAACTGCTTGCGCTACCGGGCCGGCCCCCCAAATAGAATTCTTGAGTCCAGACCTCTTCCCAGCCCAACCCCTAGATATAATCATCTCAGTTGGTGGCATCACCATTCACCCAGTTGCTCAGCTCAAAAATCTTGGGGTTATCCCTGACTTTTCACTTCTACTCACTCCCCTAGATCCAATTCATCAGCAAATTCTGTGGATTCTTCCTTCAAAATATATCCAGCATCCCAATAACTTTCACCATCCGCTACTGTCACCCAAATCCAAGCCACCATCATGCACTTGGACAGCAATAGCTTTCGTGACTGGTCTAACTGCTTAAAGTCTTCCCCCTTCCAGTTGATTCTCCACATAGCTGGCTTGTGGTCTTTTAAAAATATAAGTCTGGTCATGTGACTCTCCAAGTGTGACTTTACATCACACTTGGAATGAAATCTGAAGCTTCCATGGGCTGCAGGGCCCATCACAATCTGGTGGCTCCCGCCCCTCCACCTAACTGCCAGCCCTTCTGCTCTTGCTTCCTTCGCTCCAGCCACACGGCCTTCTTTGAACATGCCAAGCGTGGTCGTGCTCAGAGCCTGTCTCTGTGCTTCCCTCTCTGTGGAATGTTCTTTTCCCATCTTCAAATGGATCTCTATTTTTCATCCTTCAGGCCTCCGCTCCTTTGTCACCTCCTCAGAGGGGCCTTTCCAGACTGCCTTATCTGAAACAGCAACTCTCTCCACATCCCTTTCTATCCCCTGGGCCTGCTTAGTTTTCTTAGTCGGAAAGTGTCAGGGTCTGAAATGAAATCACTTATTTGTTTACGTGTTTGTTCTTTGTCTCACCCACTGGAAGGTAAGCTTTGTGAGAGTGGGGACTTGTAGGCGCCCAGTAAATCTTTCTTGGGTGGGTTAATGGGCAAATGGTATCACTTTCCTCTGTCTCTACACACAGCAAGCGCTTGGTATCTCTGCTCAGTGGAGAGCCTTAGCATCCAGGCTCAGATTCTGAAGGTTCAGGCCTGGGGCAGCCCCTCCGGCCTTGAGGGTGGAAGGTGTGTGAACTCACTGGGAGCCCCTGAGAGCTCTGCGTGCCCTTCTCAAGGTCATGGTGATATCACAGCTGTGGGGTCGGAGGTGTTAGAGGACTGTCAGTAAGCCTTCCTGTTGCGGCCACGGCCATTTCTCAGCCCGAGCCCCCCTCTTTGTCCTTCAGTTCAGTTCTACACGCATCCCAGAGTCCTCTGCGGGCCCTGCTGTGGGGTAGGTAGAGCCACGGAGGCTTTGCTGTGGCAAACTCATGGCAAGAAGGGGTTCACAATAGCTGTCACAGGAAGCAAGAGGCCTGAGTGCACAACAGAGGCCGAGCAGCCAGGCCCACAGGTGCTTAACCAGGAGCCCATCTGGTCCCAACGTCCTGGCCTGAACCCTTCTGGCCTTGGACCTGCTGGCTCGCCTTAACCTCGAAATAATCCTCAGAGTGAAGGTTGGGCCTCCCCTGCTCCAGCCCAGCTTCAGGGATTCTGGGAATCCTGGCTGGCATGGATAGCCTCTGAACTGAGGGTTAAAGCTGTTTCAAGATTGGTTTGTACCCAGGGAGGGTGATCTGTGGCTCCGGTGATCGTAGATGACCCTCCACATGAGCTCTTCTGACGGTCATGGCTCTCGGGCACATGCAGCCTTGCAGCTGAGTTGGAGATGGGAGACAATGCAAGGTCGCTTTTTTCCTCGGCAGGTGTGGACTCATTCATTCACGTCATTAAAAACGAATGGCGTCTTTATGTGTCGTGGAATAAAATTTTTTGAGCTGTTTCACAATATTCCTTTCTCCATGTAATTTAGCACTCGCCCTTCAACGCGTCCGCCTCACCCCTCCTTCACTCAAGGTGCTGCTTTTTTGTCGTCTATGTCCCCAGGGAAGGGATGTGATAGAGACGACAGGAAAATCAAAGGAGTCTTTCTTGCTTTGGTATCCAGAATGTGTGCTCTTCCAAACACAGAGAAGTCCTTAGGAATAGACAAAGTCCCACTCCCAAGCACAGAAGAGGTTTCCCTGCAGCTGGGAGAAAGAAAAGATAAAGAGGAGGCGTGGGGGTGGGACTTGCTGTGTGGCGGGAAAGGCCTGCCTTCTGGACAGAGCCTCAGGGGGCACAGCTGAAGCTTGGGATTTCTTCACCCCGAGGAAGGAGCAGCCTGATCCCCACGGTCCTAGATGTGGCACAGAGGGGGAGAGAGCCTCCAGGCCAGAAGGGTCCTGGCTGTCAGGAATGAGAGAAACAGCAGTGGCCGCCGGCATGGGCCGACGACTGAAGGCCAGATGCCCACCTCTATCACCTTAAAGCTGGGGAGAAATTGCAGGGTGGACTCCAAAAGACTAAGTTTCTGCTCCTTTGGCAGAATGGGAGTTCAGATTCAAAGTTAAGCTGAGTTTCCACACACACACACACACACGCACACACACACACACACACACTCTCACACATCTTATTTCAAAAAGAAAGTTTATCGAGCTCCTACTGTGTACCAGGCTGGGAGCAGCCACACAGACACAGTCTCTGGCCTCCAGTGTCACAGAGTCCGGTCTGGGGGAGCAATGTGTGACCCACTGGCCATGCGCCTTGATGCTAAGCGGACTGCTGGAGGTGTGTGCATGAGGCTGTGTGATCACAGGTGAAGCAGGCCTTCTCCCGGGGACTACAGCTCAGGCTTCGCAGACTCAGAAGACCTCAGTTTCAGGGTGCTCGCAGAGGTCACTAAACTCCCAGAAGACTGCTAGGGAAAGCCAGAGCCTGTGGATTAATTCACACGAGGACGAGGACGATAGACCTTTGGGGACTGGCCACTGAACTTCCAGAAGGTTGCTTAGAGAGTGCCGGCTCGAGTGAGGCAAGGTGCAGGGATACTGCTGTGCGACAGTCCCCTCCCTCTGGCTCTGAAAGGGCTCAGACTTGGAGAACTCTCCCTGCTGTCCGCTCAGTCTCTCCCCTGGTGACAAGTCCTCCACCCACAGGGACTGGAACACTGGACACAGTGCTCTTTTCTTAAAAGTCGACCTTCTTTCCTCTGCGCTCCAGGCAGGTCCTTTTCCTCCCTCACTTTTGTCATCCACAGTTTACAGTTTCCTGGATTATCATTTCTCTGATAATTGTGACCATTTTGCTTGTCTGGTTTCTGTTCTCCTGGTTAAGATTTGAGGGAAGCATCTGTATTTCATTGGCGACACACTTATAGTACATTATCTCCGTGGGTGGGCAAGATTCCTAAACTTTGGTTCATTCTCACTAATCCCAATCAGAGTAACACTTCCCGACCAGGTCCCCAAGTTCGGGAAGTGCAGGCCGTTTGGAGAGGAATATATAGCCCTGAAACCTCTCTCCACATACAGCTTTTTTGGTTTCATCTAAAAATCATTCTTAAAAAATGTTTTGTTTTTTTCTATTTTTACTGGAAGTGATCATGTCTGTTTGAAAAAATTTAAAAGTGCATGTATTACTTAATAAAAATCAGTTTTGAAAAGGTAATAGACAAGCTTGGTATATAACTCAAAAGCCGAAGTGCTGAAAAGAAGTCTTTCCTCCCCTTTCCTCTAGCCACCCAGTTCTCCCCAGAGGCAATCTCAGCTACCAGTTTATTTTGTTTGTCTATGTTTAAGTCATAAATATTCCCCAGTTTGTTGTTTCCTTTTTAATTTGTGGGGTTTTTTTGTCATGTTGATGTTTTAACATTTTTATATGTCTATTATTTTTAGATCTAAAAATTAGTTTTAAATTACATGCAATAACCCATACACAAATGTTCATAGCAGCTTTATTTGTAATAGGCAAAAACTGGAATCATCCCAGATGTCCTTCAGCAGGTGAGTGGGTAAACAAACTGGTACATATATACCATGGAACACTACTCAGCAATAAAAAGCAATGCACTATTGATACACCAAACTATTGGATAAATTTCCAGGGATTTATGCTGAGTGAAAAAAAGCCTATCCCCAAAGTTTACATATTGTCAGATTCCATATACATAACCTTTCTGAGATGATAAAATTGTAGAAATAGAGGGTAGATTAGGGGTTGCCCAAGGGTTAAACCTGGGGTTAGGGGGAGCGGGGGCGCAGTCCAGAGGGAGGTGGATGTGGTTATAAAGGGGCAGCACAAGGGATCCCTGTGACGTTGGAACTGTTCAGTATCTTGACTATGCTGGTGGGTACACGAACTTCCGCAGGTGAAGTATTGTATGGAACTTAGTACACACACACATGAGCACAAGTCAACTGGGGAAATCTGAATAGGATTAATGGATTATTGAATCAATGTCAGTATCCTGGTTGTGATATTATACTATAGTTTTGTAAAATGTTACCATTGGGGTGTGACATAATAAGTATATATTTGGTCCCTGCCCCCATCCCCCCCTTTCCTGGCACACAGCTCCCAAAACCCTTGGAATCTCTAAAGCTGTGTCTTTTTGGGTGCTAATGAGATGTAGTGGCTGGAGGCTCCTGGAAAGCCCCTAAGGATGGGGGCTGGTTGCCGGGGGAACCAAGAAGCTGATTGGAGAGTTGGAGAGAGGCTGGAGGTTGAGTTAATCACTAATGACCAATGATTTCATCAATCCTGCCTAAGTAATGAAGCCTCCATAAAAACCCCTAACAGAAGGGGCTTGGAGAGCTTCTGAGGTGCTGAACATATTGAGGTGCTGGGAGGGTGGCTGGCCTGGAGAGGGCACGGAAGCTCTGTGCCCCTTCCTGCGTACCTTGCCCCATGCATCTCTTCCATTTGGCTGTTCCTGAGTTGTACCCTTTCATGATAAATCAGTAGTCTGGTAAGTAAATTGTTTCCCTGAGTTCTGTGAGCTGCTCTAGCAAATGATCAAACCTGAGGAGGGGCTCACGGGACCCTTGATTTATAGCCAGTTGGTCAGAAGTACAGGAGGCTCACACTTGGATTGGCAACTGAAGCGGGGGGGGGGGCAGTTTCGTGGGACTGATCCCTGAACTTGTGGGGTTTAATGCTCACTCCAGGTGGGTAGCGTCAGAATTGTAGACACCAAGCTGGTGTCCAAGAAGTGTTCAGTGTGAGTGTGCTGCTGACAAGAAGAGGGAAACTGACAAATCATATAAAGAATTTCTCTGCATTATTTCTTACTACTGCATGTGAATCTATAATTATCTTACTAAAAGTTTCAATTAAAAATACATGCAATATAGTAATATAGAAAGTAAAAACTCAGTCTTCTCTCCATGCTTTCCCCTAATTCCATTTCCTAGAGGGAATGTTAATGGTATAAGGTATATCCTTCCAGACATTTTGCTATACTTACACATGTTTCTAAACAAAAGTGGGGCTGTGCTCTTTATCTATGATGTCATAGCTCATTTTGTCCACTTAAAAAACAGACGTCCTTCCATGGCCTTTAGGGCTGCCAGATATAGCAGATAAAAACACAAGATGCCCAGTTAACTTTGAGTTTTGGATAAATAATGGGTAATTTTTTAGTATAAATACGTCCCCAGTATGTCGCCATTTTCTCTAGCACCCCTAATGGCAGTATACCTACCTAATTCTTTCGAGAAATTGGTTGCATAGTATTCCACTGGATAATATTTAGCTTTTGTCTCTTGATGAGGGTGCTCTTTAGATCAAAGTGGTCATCATCATTCTCATTAATACATAAAGTCTCTTATATTTGTATGGTACCTTAAATATTATTCTTCAAACTTCTCTCATATTCAATTCAGCAAACATTGAGTAAGAACTACAGCAGAAAAAGCTTTGGATCCCTGGCTCTGCTTCTTACCAGATACCTAAACTTCTTTGAGCCTCAGTTTCCTCATCTGTAAAGTGGGACTACGAATACCTACGCTGCAGGATTAGAAATGATGTGTATACAATCCCTACTACAGTCCCTAGCAGAGACTGGAAACTCAAGGGATAAGTCATTATTTATTTATAGTAATGTGAAGATCCTGTGGTAGGTGCTAAGGAATAAGCAGAATTAAGCAACATATTCCTGATATTTTTTGTCACTTTTTATTTTGATATAACTTCAACCTCACTGGAAATTTGCAAGAATAGAACAGAACAAGGAACTCCCACATAGCCTTTGCCCAGATTCACTACTTCTACATTTTGTCCTATCAGCATCAACATCATTCTTCTTCTTTCCTCTCTCTCTCTCTCTGTGTTTTCCCAAGAACAAGGACATTCTCTTACGTAACCACAGTTCAATTACCAAAATTAGGAAATTTAACAAATTCCCAAAGTAGTTTTCAAATTCAAATTCCTGAAGTATTTTTAACAGGTTTTTAAGCCTATCTCTTTTTCTAGCAGGACTATGGCCAAAGACTTAATTTTGTGTGGCTTCCCACTTTCTCGTGGGTTGGATGTGAGAATCAGGGCATGGTTTGTCGCTTGAGGTGGGCTAAGCTGGACGGCCCTGGAAGGGAAGCCCATTGCTCTGAGTGGACCGCAGCCTTTGCTGCCCGTCCCCGGTGAAGCCTCAGCCACACGTGGTGGTGACATTCAGCACTCCTTCTGCCGCAGGGCAGGCCAGATCTCGCCCTGCCTCGCCAGGCCCAGATCCGCCTGTGCTGGCAGAGTGGCTGCTGGGGCTTCCTCTGAAATGCACGTCTGCTCGTCTCCCTTTCCCGGTCAGCGTCCCTCCCAACTCCAGCCTGGCACACATGGCCCTTCACGGTGGGATCCCCAATTACCCGCTTTTCCTTTCTTGCCACACCCGTCTCCCGTGCTCCACCCACCTGCCTCTCTCTGAGGAGACTCGTGCTTTCTTGCCTCCGTGCTTCCGCACTTACAGCTTCCTCTGGGGAATACTCTCATCCAATTTTCCTATTGTTTTCAAGGCCTAACTCCAGGACAAAATACTTCAGTCCCCTGGTCAGAAATAATTGCTCCCCCCTTTGAGCTCTAACCAGCATGGCTGCATGACTTGTACTCAGTACCTCTGTTTGGTCCTTTATTAGAGTTGGTTGCCTGTGAGTCTGGCTCTTCTGTCTCTGAACTACCTTGGGCAGAAGCCACATCTCTTTTCTTCCTTTCTCTGGCCCTCAACAGAGTCTGGTGTGGGGTGGACACAGGTGATTGATGAAAGAATAAATACAACAAATTACCCTGTGTGAGAGAGGCAGACATTGGTTATGAGATGATGCATGTACGTGCACATTAATTGTTCAAAATATTGTAGTGGGTTCTATTATTGCTGTTAATGGTGGTGTTATTGGTGGGGACGGGACATCCCAAATGGCCTGACCCACCCAGTTAGTGACTCACGAAACAGGGAGCAGCAGCATCATAGCCAATCTCTTTCTTGTCCATTTGAGGAAACAGGTCTACAGGCTGTTCCTTCAGGTCAGGCCGCAGAGCTCAGGGCCCTGCCTCCTTGCACTGGGCTGTTTCCTCCTGGGGCATAATTACTCTCCTTAATTCAGCAATAGTCAAACACTTTCGAATATGTACACTCAAGATAACTTTGCAAAACTTTTAATAGACATCTAAATCTTCTCATCATAATTTTGAATAGTCCCAAGGGTTGTAATTTGGGGATTATTGTAAAAATTTGTTTTTTAAATTTTATTTTATTGAGGTCATAATAGTTTATAACATTGTGAAATTCCAGTTGTACATTATTATTTGTCAGTCACCATACATATGTGCCCCTTTACCCCTTATGCCCACTGCCCAACCCCCTTCCCCTCTGGTAACCACTAATCTGTTCTCTTTTTCCATGTGTTTAATTTCCACATATGAGTGAAATCATGCCATGTTTGTCTTTCTCTGTCTGGCTTATTTCACTTAACATAATATCCTCCAGGTCCATTCACGTTGCTGCGAACAGGATGATTTTGTATTTTTTTATGGCTGAGTAGTATTCCGTTGTATATATATATACCACATCTTCTTTATCCAATCATCTGTCAATGGACACTTGGGTTGCTTCCACTTATTGGCTATAGTGAATAATGCTGCAATGAACATAGGGGTGCACAAGTCTCTTTGAATTGTTAATTTCAAGTTCTTTGGATAAATACCCAGTAGTGGGATAGCTGGGTCATATGGTATTTCTATTTTTAATTTTTTGAGGAATCTCCATACTGTTTCCCATAGAGGCTTCACCACTTTGCATTCCCACCAGCAGTGTATGAGGGTTCCCTTTTCTCCACATCCTCTCCAACATTTGTTATTTTTTGTCTTGGTGATTATAGCCATTCTAATGGGCGTAAGGTGATATCTCAGTGTAGTTTTGATTTGCATTTCCCTGATAATTAGTGATGTTGCACATCTTTTCATGTGCCTACTGGCCATCCGTATATCTTCTTTGGAAAAATGTCTGTTCATATGCTCTGCTCGTTTTTTGATCAGTTTGTTTTTTTGTTGTTCAGTTGTGTGAGTTCTTTATATATGTTGGAGATTAACCCCTTGTTGGATATATGGTTTGCAAATATTTTCTCCCAGCTGGTGCGTTGTGTTTTCATTTTGTTCCTGGTTTCCTTTGCCTTGCAGAAGCTCTTTAACCTGATGAAGTCCCACTTGTTTTTCTTTTGTTTCCCTTGTCCTAGTAGACATGGTATTGGAAAAGATCATTCTAAGACCAATGTCAAAGAGCATACTGCCTATATTTTCTTCAAGGAGTTTTACAGTTTGAGGTCTTACCTTCAAATCTTTGATCCATTTTGAGTTAATTTTTGTATATGGCAAAAGATAATGGCCTACTTTCATTCTTTTGCAGGTGGCTGTCCAGTTTTCCCAGCACCATTTATTGAAGAGACTTTCCTTTCTCCATTGTATGTTTTTAGCTCCTTTGTCAAAGATTAGCTGTCCAAAGACGTGTGGTTTTATTTCTGGGCTTTCAATTTGTTCCATTATCTGTTGTCTGTTTTTCTACCAGTACTATGCTGTTTGATTGCTATAGCTTTGTAGTATATTTTGAAGTCAGGAATTGTGATGCCTCCAGCTTTGTTCCTTTTTCTCAGGATTGCTTTAGCTATTTGGGGTCTTTGGTTGCCACATATGAATTTTAGGATTCTTTGTTCTATTTCGGTGAAGAATGTCATTGGGATTCCGATTGGGACTGCCCTGAATCTGTAGACTGCTTTAGGGAGGGGGGACATTTTAACTACATTTATTCTTCCAATCCATGTGCATGGAATATCTTTCCATTTCTTTATGTCATCTTCAATTTCTTTCAATAATGTCTTATAGTTTTCAGTGTATAGGTCTTTCACCTCCTTGGTTAAATTTATTCCTAGACATTTTATTCTTTTTGTTTTGATTGTAAATGGGATTGTATTCTTGACTTCTCTTTCTGTTAGTACCTTGTTGGTATATAAAAATGCAACTGATTTCTGTAAGTTGATTTTGTACCTTGCAACTTTGCTGTAGTTGTCGATTATTTCTAATAGTTTTCCAATGGATTCTTTAGGGTTTTCTATCTATAAAACCATGTCATCTGCAAACAGTGCGAGTTTCACTTCATTGCCTATTTGTACTCCTTTTATTTCTTTTACTGGCCTAATTGCTCTGGCCAAAACCTCTGGTACTATGTTGAATAAGAGTGGTGAGAGTGGGTACACTTGTCTTGTTCCTGTTCTCAAAGGGATGGCTTTCAGTTTTTCCCTGTTGAGTATGATGTTGGCTGTGGGTTTTTCATATATGGCCTTTATTATGTTGAGGTACTTTCCTTCTATTTCCATTTTATTGACAGGTTTTATCAAAAAGGGATGTTGGATTTTGTCAAATGCTTTCTCTGCATCTATTGAGATGATCATGTGATTTTTATTCCTCATTTTGTTAATGTGGTGTATCACATTGATTGATTTGTGGATGTTGAACCATCCCTGTGTCCCTTGTATAGATCCCACTTGATCATGGTGTATGATCCTTTTAATGTATTGCTGTATTCAATTTGCCAATATTTTGTTGAGGATTTTTATGTCTATGTTCATCAGCAATATTGGCCTGTAGTTTTCCTTCTTTGTCCTTGTCTGGTTTTGGTATCAGGGTGATGTTGGCCTCATAGAATTACTTAGGAAGCATTCCATCTTCTTCAGTTTTTTGGAATAGTTTGAAAAGGATAGGTATTAAATCTTTGAATGTTTGGTAAAACTCTCCAGAGAAGCCATCTGGTCCTGGACTTTTGTTTTTTGAGAGGTTTTTGATTACTGTTTCAATTTCTTTACTTGTGACTGGTCTATTCAGATTCTCTGTTTCATCTTGATTCAGTTTTGGGAGGTTGCACGAGTCTACAAATTTATCCATTTCTTCTAGGTTATCCAATTTGTTGGCATATGGTTTTTCATAGTATTCTCTTATAATCCTTTGTATTTCTGTGGTATCTGTTGTAATTCCTCCTCTTTCATTTCTAATTTTATTTATTTGAGCCTTCTCTCTGTTTCTCTTAGTGAGTCTGGCTATGGGTGTGTCAATTTTGTTTATCTTCTCAAAGAAACAGCTCTTAGTTCCATTGATCCTTTCTACTGTGTTTTTTTTGTTTGTTTGTTTGTTTTTTTGGTGTCTATTTCATTTATTTCTGCTCTAATTTTTATTATTTCCCTCTTTCTGACTGTAGGCTTTGTTTGTTCTTCTTTTTCTAGTTCTGTTACGTGTAGTTCAAGATTACCTATTTGAGATTTTTCTTGTTTATTGAGGTGGGCCTGTATTGCTATTAATTTCCCTCTTAGAACAGCTTTTGTTGCATCTCATAAGAGTTGGTATGATGTACTTGCAATTCCCTTTGTCTCCAGGTATTTTTTTATTTCTCCCTTGATTTCTTCATTGATCCAATGGTAGTTCAGTAGCATATTGTTTAATCTCCACATATTTGTGACTTTCCCAGCTTTTTTCTTGTAGTCGATTTCAGTTTCATAGCATTGTGGTCAGAAAAGATACTTGTTATGATTTCAATCTTCTTAAATTTATTGAGGCTTATCTTGTTTCCCAACATATGGTCTATCTTTGAGAATGTTCCATGTGCACTTGAGAAGAATGTGTATTCTGCTGCTTTTGGATGGAACATTCTATATATATCTATTAAGTCCATCTGGTCTAGTTTTTCATTTAAGTCCACTATTTCCTTGTTGACTTTCTGTCTGGATGATCTATCCACTGAGGTAAGTGGGGTGTTGAGGTTCCCTACTGCTATTGTGTTGCTGTCAATTTCCCCATTAGGGCTGTTAATAGTTGCTTTGTATACTTTGGCACTCCTGTGTTTGGTGTATATATATTCATAATGGTTATGTCCTTTTGGTGAAATTTCCCTTTTATCATTATATACTGCCCCTCTTTGTCTCTCATTGCCTCTTTTGTCTTGAAGTTTGCTTTGTCTGAATGGCAACACCTGATTTATTTGGCTTGCCATTTGCTTGGAGTATTATTGTCCCATCACTTCAGTCTGAGCCTGTGTTTGTATTTAGAGCTGAGATGTGTTTCCTGGAGGCAGCATATTGTTGGGTCTTGTTTTTTAATCCATCCAGCTACTCTGTGTCTTTTGATTGGAGAATTCAATCCATTTACATTTAGAGACACTATTGATATATGGGGGCTTAATATTGCCATTTTATCTCTTGTCTTCCAGTTGTTCTATATTTGACTTGTTTCTCTTCCCTTATATTTCTGACCGCCATTTTGGTTTGGTGGTTTTCTGTGGTTGTTTTCTCAGTTTTCTCTTCAAGATTTGTGTCTCTGCTGTGATTTTTTGTTTAGTGGTTACTATGAAGTTTGTGTAAAAGATCTCGTAGATGAGATAGTCGGTTTTCTGATAGCTTCTTATCTCCATTAGCCTAAGCAGGTTCCATTCCTTTCCTCTTCCCCAGGTAAGTTATTGTTGTCACAAATTATTCTGTTTTGTGTTGTGAGTTTGTGATTAAAATGAAGTGTTTATAGTTATTTTTTATGCTTTCCTTCCCTTTATCTTTTATGTTATAATTAAGTGTTTGTTAACCTTTTCTGATAGGAGAGCTGCAATTTTCTGATTTTGTCTGCCTATTTATCTTGTTGCTCAAGAGTTTGTAAACCTTTGCTTTTTTTTTCTGGTATGAGGGCATCCCTGATCATATCTTGTAAGGGAGGTCTAATGGCCATGAACTCCCTCAGCTTCTGCTTATCTGGGAAAGTTTTTATTTCTCCATCATATCTGAAGGACAGTTTTGCTGGATAGAGTACTCTTGGCTGGAATTATTTTCTTTCAGCATTTTGAATATATCATTCCAATGTCTCTTAGCCTGTAAGATTTCTGCTGAGGAATCCACTGAAAGCCTGATAGGGGTTCCTTTGTAGATTATTCTCTTCTGCCTTGCTGCCCTTAATGTTTTGTCTTTGTCAGTGACTTTTGCCAGTTTTACTAGTATGTGCCTTGGAGAAGTTCTCTTTGCATTGATGTAATTAGGAGTTCTCTTGGCTTCATATCCTTGTAAGTCCAGTTCTTTCCCCAGGTTTCAGATGTTCTCAGCTATTATTCCTTTGAACAAGCTCTCTGCTCCTTTCTCCCTCTCTTCTCCCCCTGGAATACCTATAATCCTTATGTTGCCATTCCTAATTGAGTTGGATATTTCTCAAAGAATTTCTTCATTTTTTTTTTGTCTTAGTTCTCTCTCCTTCTCCACCTGAAGCATTTCTGTATTTCTGTCCTCTAAATTACTAATTCTGTCCTCCATAATGTCAGCTCTGTTTTTTAAGGTTTCTAGATTGATGTTTTATCTCATTCATTGTGTTTCTCATCTCCAGAATGTCTGTTTGGTTTTTTTCTGAGTTTCAATCTCTTGCGTGGAGAATTCCTCCTGCTCATTAATTTTATTTCTGAGTTCATTCCACTGTCTGAGTTTTCTTGTAACTAGTTGAGTTTCTTTATGACAACTATTTTGAATTCTCTGTCATTTATATTGTAAATATCTATGACTTCAGGATTGGTTTCTGGAAGCTTGACATTTTCCTTCTATTCTGGAGTGTTAATGTAGTTCTTCATGGTGTTTGATGAAGTCATCCTTTGCCAGTGCATAGTGGTAGTATCAGGTCACAAATTTTATCTGCCACCACTGTGGGGGGACAGGAGCTGTATTTTCTGAACATGTTGCTTCTGCTGGAAGTTGTGCCAATAGGGCTCATCTGCATTTGCCCGCTGGCCTCAACCACTTGGTGGGTCACACACCAAGGCACTGGTGCAGGCACTCTGATGCAGATCCACTGCCTTGGCCAGGACTGAGCTGGTTTGCTAGGTGGGGGGAGAGGGGTGCTTTCTCTCTCACATGTGTGGGCCTGCTCTGTGCTCATGGGTGGTTCACCTGGGCTGCTGTACATGTTGGGGGTTCTCATGTGGTAGCTGAGCCATGCCACTTGGTTGGAGCATTCCTGCTGGCTGGGTTGCCACTCCAAAAGCAAAAGCATTCATACACAGGCCTGCCTGCTCCTCTGCCTCCTCTTACAGTCACATGCCAGCTGCTGCCTACGTGACCTAGATCACTGCCACTGGAGAGGGAGAGGGAATCTGCTCATCTTCTTCCACTTGCTTCCCAGGCATCCGGTAACCCCACCTTCAGATGTATGGCTGCATGGACCTCTCAGAAGCCCTGTTGTGATTTGTAGGGAATCCTCTGTTTGATTGTAACTTAGCAGGGGAGAGACTAAGGGAACAGCTCACTCTGCCATGACGCTGACGTCACTTTTTCTCCAATCATTTCTTGACTGGACTATTGTAACAGTTTCCTAACTCAAACCTCAATCCTCTCTGCTCTGTTCTCCACACAGAGTCCAGAATTATCTTTCTAAAATCAAATTAGGTCATTCCACTCCCAACCTTAAAGACTTTAATAGGTTCACTATAGTCTGCAGGATAGTCCAAAACCTGAGCAGAGTTTAACAGAAACCTCCATGCTTTGGCTTCTGCCAACTATTCTCCAGCCACATCACTCACCACTCCCCACAGGCACCTCCCTCATCAACCTGCTAGTCCCTTTACACACACACTATCCCTAACTGTCCACTCTCACTCCTATTCTTTCAATAAAATGTTTATTGACCAGTTGAAATGTGTCAGGAAATTTTCTAGGTATGGGAGACTACATGATGAATACAAAGACAAAAATCCCTGCCCTCCTGCTGCATGAATTCTCTCTCTACTCAAATGCCACCCTGAGCAGGATGCCTTTCTTGAGTGATTCTACAGAACTGTAAGAATATCTTCATGATACTTTATCACAACATGCTGTAATTGTTGATGAACTTGAGTGCAAGGGTAGATCTAGGTTTTATGAGCCCTGAAGCTTATGCAATTTGGTCTTGTGTGTGTGAGGGGACATCTTTAGGAAAAAATATTACTAATATAATATTGCTAAGCCCTTTCCAGGGACTTGGAAGGGGCCTATGCAAGTTACTTCATGGTAAATCCACTCCTATTTACCTGTCTTTCCCATTAGACTGTGAACTTTGCATTTCTATACCTCCACTCTACAGTCCCACTCCACACCAGCTCAGAGAGTCCTTTCTCCCAAGTCTATTATCTTTGCTTACTGGTTGCCCACAAAGGCCACTATGGAAGAACAATCTTGCATAGGAGCTATATCTACCTGTCTTCTCTAGGGGTGACAATGCCCTGGAGCTTGCTTTTAAGGTAGTGGATCACTAATGCTTACACTTCATTCCAATTCTTGCATGCTTTACTGGAAGTAGGAATGCTCTCAGAGGACAATTCACTGGCTCTCCAGGGACTTCCAGACACTTCAATCAGTTTTCAGTCTAGTCCCATAAGGCACAGGACCTCTTAAGCAGATTAAGTACAAGTACAAGAGTGTTCCCAACATACGCCAAATGATTTTAAAACTGTTTACAATGGGGGCTGTCACATGTACATATTGCAAACTCAGAGTCCAGACTTAGAAAAATTCTTTCTGGCTTCCTTACTTAGTCTACATAAGACTTTAAGGCTACCTAAATCTGTAATCTTTTTGGTCCAAAATCACTTTGTCTGCTTCCTCTGGAAGTATATATTCTATTGGTCCAAATATTTCCTGAGCTGCCCAAAATCAGAGAATCAAAAATTTTACAGTAAGAAGGGACTTAGAATTAAAAATGTATATATTAATACATCCATTATGTGCGAGCTATCATGAGGAATACAAAGAAGAGTAACATATGATCTCAGTTCCTAAACAGCATATAAAAAAGTCTTTCCATATTCAGATTTTTCTTACCTATATTTTTATTTCCCCCCTCTTTCTCCAGCTCTGAACATTTTATTTTTCTAGGGTTTTACTGGACTTTAAACAAGTCCCACTAATAAAGCATATGCTTTTCACACAAATTAGAAATAATTGCAGAAAAACTAGCATACCTATCAACTACTCTCCTAAATGTGGTAAACAAACTCAGAGAAAACTGCCTTTTTAATATCTTGTAACCAGGTAATACATCCTAGAAATTAGCTAAATATCACTTGCTGGAAACTAAGCAACTGAGCTCTAAGAAATGACAAAGAGCTTCCAAGGGCTCCCATGGCCTCAGCAGATCTGTATAACTGATGAGTCTCACAGTGCAAATAATTCAGTTCTGAGGCAAATAAAGAATTTAAAGACAGAGCCAGCCCTTATGGCCTAGTGGTTAAAGTTTGGTGCTCTCCACCTCAGCAGCTCAGGTTCGCTTCCTGGTTGTGGAACCACACCACTTGTCTGTCAGTTGCCATGCCGTGGTGGCGGCTCACGTAGAAGAACTAGAAGGACTTACAACTAGGATATACAACTATGTACTGGGGCTTTGGAGAGGAAAAAAAAGAGAGAGAGAGGAGGATTGGCAACAGATGTTAGCTCAGGGCAAATCTTTCCCTACAAAAAAAAAAAAAAAAGAATTTAAGGACATAAAAAGTAATATCAACCAAACATTTATGTTTGTGCCTTTGAGTACCCACTAAATCTCAGACACTGAGAATAAAACATAGTCCCTGCCCTTAAGAAACTCATAGTCTAGTAAGAGAGACAGAAATCTAGCAGATAATGATATTACAAAATGGCAAAAATGATGATAGGGATAAGCACAGGGTACTAAGGGAATCCAGAGGAAGAGTACTAACCAAGCTGGTGTGGACGAAATAATATCTGACCTGACTTTTGAAAGAAGTAAGTTTTAGACAGCAAAACTATGAGGCAGGTAAGGCAGGGTGCATATACTGGTCAGGTTACCAATCAATCAACAGAAAACAACTTTGGCTGATTTAATTAGAAAAGGAGATTACTGAAAAAGTACCATGTAGCTCAGAGAATCCCTAAGAAGACTGAAAAATCCAAGATTAAAAAACAGACAGGAAAAAAAGGATGCTGCTCAGAGTAAACAGTCAAAATCACACCAGAGAAACAGCCCAATGAAGATACTGCTGCCATCATTGAACACTGGATCCTTCAGCTGACATTGCCAATGCTGCTGTATTGGATACTGGATGCTGTACTGGACAGTGGATGCTAGTACTGGGTACTGGATGTCCAGTGCAAGACACTGGTTGCCCCATTGACAACCTTCAAGACTTATAAAACTGGTGATTCCTAAGCCATAGGAAGGAAGTTCCAATGCTGATAGTTTAAAAAGGGGCTCTATAGCAGCATTCTAAAGAGATGAGAAGGCAAGAGAAAATGCACAGGCGAATGTCTGTATTAGAAAAGAATGATGATGTAATCTATGCAGAAATAGAAGTATAATGATGTACACCTGAAATTTATACAATGTTATAAACCAATGTTACTGCAATAAACAAAAAATTAAAAAATAAAATAAAATAAGATAGAAGAAAAGGAATCACAAACAAAAAAATAAAAAAATAAAGAAAAGAATGATCCCAAATCAATAACCTAAGCTTTCAACTTAAGAAAGTAGGAAAAGATAAGCAAACTAAATCCAAAGCTAGCAAAAGAAAAAAAATAAAGAACAGAATGGAAATCAATGAAATAGAAAACAGAAAACAATGAAGGAAATCAATAAAAACAAAAGTTGTTCTTTGAAAAGAACAAAATTGGACAAACCTGTAGCTAGACTCACCAAGAAAAAAAGAGAGAAGACACAAATTACTAAAATGGAAATGAAAGAGGATACTTCACTAGCAACCTTAGAGAAATTAAAAGGGTTATAAAGGAATGATATACACAACTTTATGCCAATAATTTGGACAACTTATATAAAAGACAAATTCCTATAAAGACACAAATTACCAAAACTAACTCAAGAATAAATGGAGAATCCAAATAGACCCATAACAAGTAAAGAAATTGAATCAGTAATTTAAAATCTCTCCACAAATAAAATCCCAGGCCCAGGTAACTTCAATGGTGAATTCTATCAAAATTTAAAGAATAAATAATACCAGTCTTTCACAACTCTTCAGAAAATAGTAGAGGAAGGATCACTTTCCAACTCATTCTGTTAAGTCAGTATTACCATGATATGATGCTGCATAAACACATCAAAAGAAAAAACAATCATAAACCAATTTCTCTCATGGATATGGACACAAAAATTCTCAACAAAATAATATGAAACTAAATCCAGCAAAATATAAAAAGGATTAAACAACACGATCAAGTGGGATTTATCCCAGGAATACAAGATTGACTTGACATACAAAAATCAATTAATGTAATACACCATGTTAACAGAATAAAGGACAAAAACTACATGATCACCTTAATAGATGCAGAAAAAATGTTTAACAAACTCCAATACCAATTCATGAAAAAAAATTTCAACTAGCAAGAGAATTTCCTCAAACTGATAAACGGCATCTATGAAAAACCCATAGCTACCATTGTACTTATGCAGACTATGAAATATTGAATGATTTCCCCCTATAATCAAGAGCAAGGCAATGATGTCTGCTCTCACCACTTCTATTCAACATTGTACTGGAGATTCTAGCTAGTGCAACTAGGCAAGAAAAAGAAATAAAAGGCATCCATATTGGAAAGAAAGAAGTAAAACTGGATTTGCAAATAACATAACCCTGTATGTAAAAAATCTAAGGAATCAAAAAACACAAAAACAAAAACAAAAGTCAAAAAACAGTAGAACTAATGAATGAGTTCAGTGAGGTCACCAGTTTCAAGATCAATATACAAAAACCAATTGCATTTCTAAATACCAGCAATGAGTAATCCAAAAATCAAATTAAGAAAACAATTCTTAGGAACTTAACAAAAGAAATACAAGAACTGTACACAGGAAACTACAAAACACTCCTGAGAGAAAGATCTAAAAAAATGGAAAAAGAGTCCATGTTTATAGATTAGTATACTAAATATTATTAAATAGCAATTCTCTCCAAATCTATCTCCAGATTCAATGCAATCCCTATTAAATGACAAGCTGTCTTTGTTGCAAAAATTGACAAGTTGAAACTAAACTTTATATGGAAATTCAAAGGACCCAGAATAGACAAAACAATGTTGAAAAAGAACAAACTTACATTTTCTGATTTCAAAACTTAATACAAAGCTACAGTAAATAAGATAGCATGATACTGGTATGAGGACAGCCATATAAATCAATAAAACAGAATTTAAAGTCCAGAAATAAATCCTTATACATGTGGCCAACTGGTTTTTGACAAAGGTACCAAGGCAATTCAATGAAGAATGGATAGTCTTTTCAACAAATGGTGCTGGAACAATTGGATATCCACCTGAAAAAGATGAATTAACACCCTTAACCTTATATAATACACAAAAATTAACTCAATTTGGAGTCATTTGTACAAGCTAAGGCTGCAAAATTATAGGACAAAATCTTCATAACCAAAGTTTAGGCAAAATGTTTAAAATATAATCATAACAATATGACATCACCAAAAATATAACTCATAAGAGAAAAATATTGCTCAAGTGGACTTTATCAAAGTTTAAAACTTTTTTAATTCAAAAGACACCATAAAAAATGCAGAGGCAAGCCATGGTCTGGGAGAAAATATTTGCAAATCAGATATCTGATAAAGGACTTGTATCCAGAATATGTAAAGAACTCTTAGAACTCGATAATAAAACAAATACCACAACTTTTAAATAGGCAAAAGATCATTAGACTTTTTATTAAAGAAGACATACCTACGGCCAATAACTACATGAAAAGATTCTCAACATCTTTAGCCATTAGAAAAATGAAAATTAAAACCACAATGAGACACCACTAAATATTTATAATCAAAAAGACAACCACATGTGTTGGAGAAGATGTAGAGAAACTGGAATCCTCATAGATTGCTGGTGAGAATGGTACAGCCACTTTAGAAAAGAGTTTGCAGTTTCTTAAAAAGTTAAACATAAATGTATCATATGGCCCAGCAGTTCCACCCTTAGGTATCTATCCAGGAGAAATGAAAACACGTCCACACAAAGACTGCATATAAATGCTCATAGCAGCATTATTCATAACAGCCAAAAACTTGAAATAATCCAAATGTCCATCTGCTGGTGAATGGATAAACAAAAAATATGGTAGATCCATACAGTGGATTACTATTAGGCAATAAAAAGGAAAAAAGTGATACATGCTACAACACGGATGAACCTCAAAAACATGCTAAGTTTAAAAAGCCAGGTGCAAAAGGCCATATATTGTATAATTTCACTTATTTAAAAGCCCAGAAAAGGTAAGTCTATACAGACAGAAAGTAGATTCATGGTCAATTGGGGTTACGAATGGGGAGTAACTGCAAATGGGCAGGAGGGACATTTCTGTGGTGGTAAAACTATTCTAAAACTGAATTGTGGTGATGGTTGCACAACTCTATAAATGTACTAAAAATCATTGAATTGTATACTTAAGTGAATTCTATCATATGTAAATTAATTCTCAATAAAAGTGTTAAAAACAATTGCTGAATGACTGAATAAGGAACATGAAGGAGAAGAAGAGACCTAAATCCACATATCAATAATTATGTTAAATGTAAATAGTACAAATGCACCAATTAAACAATAAAAATTGTCAGATTGGATAAAAATAATAATCAACCATATGCTATAACAAGAAATCCACTTTAAAAAAAAGTAAAAAAAATAAAAAAATAAAGACTTTATTTATTTGTTTCCCCCCAAAGCCCCAGTAGATTGTTGTACGTCATAGCTGCACATTCTTCTAGTTGCTGTACGTGGGACGCGGCCTCAGCGTGGCCAGAGAAGCGGTGCGTTGGTGCTTGCCCGGGATCTGAACCCGGGCCGCCAGCAGGAGAGTGCGCGCACTCAACCGCTAAGCCACGGGGCCAGCCCAGAAATCCACTTTAAATAACAAGATATACATAAATAAAAGTTAAAAGATGGAAAAATAAATACCATGGAAACTCTAATCAAAAGAAAGCTGGAGTGGCCATATTAATATCAGACAAAGTAGTCTTCAGAACAAGAACCATTACCAGGAATAAAGAGCCACATTATGCAATGATAAAAGGGTTAATTCACAAGGTAGCATCACAATCCTAAAGGCGTAGGCACAACAACAGATACTCAAAATACATAAAGCAAAAACTAGTATTACTAAAAGTCAAATTCACAAATATACTTGAAGGCTTAAACACTAATCTCTCAGCAATCTATAGAACAAGTAAATAGAAAATCAGTAAGGATATAGAAGACCTGAACAACACTGTCAACCAATTTGACCGAATTGACATTTACAGAGTACTCCAGCTAACAAAATTCTTTTAAAGTGCATGTGAAAGATTCACCAAGATAGACCATATTTATAGGCCATAAAATAAACCTCAATGAATTTAAAAGAATTGAAATCATACAGAATATATTCTAGGACAATAATGAAATAAAATAGAAATCAATGACAGAAAGATATCTGGGAAAATCCTAAAATATTTGGTCTCTAAACAAGACACTACAAACAACCCATGCATCAGAGTGTAAGTCTCAAAGGAAATGAGAAAATATTTTTGAAGTGAATAAAAATGAAAATAAAACATATAAAAATCTTGGGATACTTATACTAATAAAGAAGAATGTTCTAAAATTAGATAGTGGTGACCATTGCACAACATTGTGAATATACTAAAAACCACTGAATTGTACACTTTAAGAAGGTGGATTTTATGATACATTAATTATATCTCAATCTAAAAACATAAAAGAAAGAAGAAAGGTCTCAGACCAAAAATCTAAGCTTCCACCTTAAACTAAAAACAGAAGAGCAAACTAAACCCAAAGAAAGCAAAAGGAAGAAAATAATAAAGGTAAGAGCAGAGTTTAATAAAATTATAAACAAAAAAACAGAGAAAATCAATGAAAACAAAAGCTGATTCTTTGAAATGATCAATAACATTGACAAGCCTCTAGTCAGGCTGACAAAGGGGAAAAAAAGACATAAATTACCAATATCTGGAATGAAATAAGGGACTCCACTACAGACCCTACAGATGTTAAAAGAATAATGAGAAAACATTATGAACAACTATATGCCCAATGTATTAGTTTTCTATTGCCGCTTAACAAATTACCACAAATATAGTGGGTTAAAACAACACATTTATTATCTCCCTTTTTCTGTGGGTTAAGAGTTCATGCATGATTTAGCCGGATGCTATGTTTAGGGTCTCATAAGGCTGCAATCAAGGTGTTGGCTGAGCTGTTCTCATGTGGGGGTTTGACACACGTGGTAGAGTTCCTCCAAAGATGCTGACGTCCTAATCCCCAGAACCTGAGAATATATTACCTTACATGGCAAAGAGACTTTGCAGATGTGATTAAATTAAAGATTAAAATAGGGAGATTATCCTGGATTATCTGGGTGGGCCCAACGTAATCACCAAGGGTCCTTGTAAGAGAAAGAGGCAGGCAGGCAAGTCAGAGAAGGAGATGTGACAACGCAAGAAGAAGTCACAGTGATGTGATGTGAGAAAGATTTGACCAGCTATTGCTGGCTTTGAAGACAGAGGAAGGGTCCACAAGCCGAAGAATACTGGTGACCTCTAGAAGCTGGAAAAGGCAAGGAATGGATTCTTCTCCAGAGCCTCCAGAAGGAATACAGCTCTGCTGACACTGTGATGTTTAGCCCCATAAGACTCCTTTTGGACTTCTGATCTTCAGAATTATGAGATAATAAATTTGTGTTGTTTTAAGCCACTAAGTTTGTGGAAATTTGTTACAGCAGCAATAGGAAACTAATATCATTGAGGAAGAACACACTTCCAAGCTCACTCAGATTGTTGGCAGAATTCATTTCCTGTGGCTGTGAGACTGAAGGCCTTGGATTCTTACTAACTATTGGTTGGAGGCCATCCTCAGCTCCTAGAGGCTTCCTCAAACTGATAAAGAACTTCTAAAAAAAAAAACCTAAAACTACAGCTAACATACTTAATGTTGAAAACTGAATGCTTTCACCCTAAGATTGGATGTCTGCTCTCCTCGCCCCTTTTCAACATCATCCTGGAAATCCTAGCCAGTGCAAGAAATGAAAACAAAATAAAAAGCATATAGATTAGAAAGTAATAATAAAACTGTTTCTATTCCCAGACAACATGATTGTCTACAGGAAAAATTCCAAGGAATCTATAAAAAACACTGCTAGAACTAAAACGTGAGTTTAGCAAGGTAACAGGATATAAGGGCAATACAAAAACCAATTGTATGTCTCTGTACTAGCAATAAATAATCAGAAACTGAAATTATGAAAACTGCACAAAAAACATGAAATACTTAGGTATAAATATAACAAAATATGTGCAGGATCTATATACTGAAAACTACAAAACACCAATAGAAGAAACCAGAGGAAATCTAAATAAATGGAGAGATACACCATGTTCATGGATTGTAAGATTCAATGTTGTTAAGGTGGCAATTTTCCCCAAACTCATCTAAAGATTTATTGCAACTCTAATTAAAATGCCAAGAGGATTTTTTGTACAAGTCGACAAGCTAATTCAAAAATGTATATGGAAAGGAAAAGGAAGAAGAATATCCAAAACCATTTTGAAAAAGAAGAATAAAGTTGCAGGACTCACACTATCTGATTTTAAGACTTACTATAAACCACACTAATGAAAATGGCAATGTGGTATGGGTGAAAGGATGGAGACAGATCAACGGAGCAGAATAAAGAGTCCAGAAACTGAGCCACACAAAAATGGTCAATTGACTTTTGAGAAGGTACAAAGTTAATTCAATGAAGAAAGTCTTTCCAACAAAGGGTGCCAAAACAATTAGATAACCATATACAAAACAATGAATCTCAAACTATACCTCATACCTTATGCAAAAATTAATTTCAAATGGATTATAGACCTAAGTGTAAACAATAAAACTATAAAACTTCTTTTCCTATAAAACATAGGACAAAATCTTTTGTGATCTTGAGTTAGGCAAAGAGTTCTGGGATATGACACCAAGACCATAACCTAGAAAAGATAAAATTGATAAACTGGATTTCATCAAATTAAAAACTCTTCTCCGCAAAAGACACTGTCAAGAGAATGAAAGGACAAGCTACAAATTGGGAGAAAATTTTTGTAAACCACATAACTAAAAAGGGACTTGTATCCAGAATATGTAAAGAACTTTCAAAACTCGATAAGAAGACAACCCAATTTTTTAAAACCGGCAAAAGATTTAAACAAACACTTCATCAAAAATGTTAAATGGATGGCAAATAAGAACAGGAAAAGAAGTTCAACATCATTAGTCATTATAAAAATTGAATGAAAATCAATGAGATACCAATACGTACTCATTATAACAGCGAAAACCGAAATAAAAACTGACAATACCAAGTACCGGAGAGGATGTGGAACACTCATACATTGCCGATGGGAATGCAAAATGATATACCCATTTTGGAAAACACTTTTAAGTTCCTTATAAAGTCAAACATACACTTACCATACCACCCAGCAATCATACTTCTGTATTTACCCAAGTGAAATGAAAACTTATCACACAAAAACCTGTACGTAAATGTTTCTAGTGACTTTATTCATAATCACTGAAAACTGGAAACAGCCCTAATGTCCCTCAAATAGCTGGCTGAAGCATAAGGAAAAGGGATGGAAAAAGAAGAAGAACCAAGATGCCGGAAGGGCAGGGACCAACACAGCTGTGGGGTCAGAGCAGCAGCAGTGGGTGGCTCTGCTCTTCAGGACACACTCTCACTAACTCAGATCCAGCAATTCCCAAGCTCTGTGCTGCTTGGTTCTGAGTTTCAAATTCCTGGGAAAGACTGTGATTGCACCAATTTAAGTTGGATATCTACCTCTGGATCAATTGGAGGCAGCCAGGGGGTGAGTAGCCTACATCTGAGAAGGCCACTGGGACCTTGTCCCTGTGCACTGGAGCCACTCACAGCAAAGGGGAATTGTGTGCCAGGTAGTTGCCCCAAGAGAGGAGTATTGCAAGCAAAAAGGGTGCACGGATTCTTTTCCACTGGAGGTCACCATCAGCACACGAAACGGACAAAACAGCATTCAGTGGAATTCTAATTCTTTTTTCCCCCCCAGTCTCTTTAATATCCCAATAGGTTTTTGCCTAAAGCCTAAGAGAAATTACCCTCATTCTCATGTTTATATTTTAAAATTTTGTTTAAACTACTGACAAAAGATCATATGCACTTTCATTCAGTCCTTTATCTAAAACATAATACTTCTAAATGCTTAATGTGGTCTTTAACATACTACTACCCCGCTCAAAAACATGTAGGGGCTCCCTCTTACCTGCCATATTAAACATCTAAATATTTAGGGTTCTTTATCAAATAGTCCCTCTCTGCCTTTCCCAATTCCTTATTTATTAAACATTTGTTGAACATACAAGGGAACTCTACTTTCTAGACACTAACGTGAACATGGCGATCATATTTGTCAATCATATTGACAAGAACGTATGGGCAAAATGGAATCAAATATCTGAACTCAGACCATCCCAGAATATTTGTGGCATATGTTTGCCATAAAGTATATGGCAAAAAAAAAAAAAAAAAAAAAAAGTTGAAAACACAGTCTCTACCTTGCAAGAGCAGTTCTGTGTGGTACAGGCTACTCTCCAGCAACCCTTGATCCTGTCCAGTCAGAGTCCTGGCTGCCCCCAGACCTACCTTGCTCACTCCCACCTTGCTTTTTCTTTTGCTCTTCCTTTGACCTTGGAAATCTCATCTGGTGCATCATCATTCTACTCTGTGCTGCCCACTTGAGGAGATCAAGTAAACCACCTTCAAAAAGTTTGCACTAACCTCTCCATACTCTAAACAATCCTTATAACATGGTAAAAAGCTGACTTTTCTGAACGTGAGAAGAACTTTGCATGGAATTTTAAAAGAATAAAGGAATTTGATAAATTTTTATACTGTTTGTAATACTTTAATATCAACAAGTTAAATGATAATTATGTGTTTTCCTTAACCCAAGCACCTTCCTTCATGAAGTAATCTGTCTCTCTCCTCCTTGGAACTTCCATTGCATTTCATTCCTCCATTGAGCACCATTCGTTTTCTGTTTTGTATTATGGTTCTCTGTCAGTGCCTGTTTCCTCTGTGAGATCACAGCTCCTTGAGGGAAAGTACCCTGTCTTACCCTTATTTGCACCCCTTCTAGTTCTCAGCACAATGCCTGGCATACTACAGGTGCACAACACGCATTTTTTGAACGAAGGAAGGAATTAACCAACAGAGATTTCTATGGTGATATTACAGCCTCCTCTTCCATATAAACCTGTCCAACAGCCTAGAAATAAAACACTGAAAACAGTTCACAGAACCCTATCTGTGAAACTCTTAGTATGATGTAATTCTACAGAAGGTTAGGGGCCCCCAGGCTATATGGAAAGCTGTCTGCTCTTTTGTGTTACTTCCACAAGCAAAAAAGGATAGTGGTTCCTGGGAAATAGGTACTAATTTTAGAATTCCCTATAGTAATGGCTAGCAGCCTCTCCTTTCTCAGTGGCAGTACACTAAAATGGTTAGGAACCTGGGGTCTGAAGCCAGAATACCTGGATTTCAATCTCATCTCCACCACATACTAGCTATGCGACCTTAGGCAAGTTGTTTAACCTCTCGGTGCCTCATTTTCGTCACCGGCAAACTGTAGCAACTCACAGTACAACCCCTCAAAGGGATGGTGTGAAAATTAACGACTTATATTTAAAGCGTTTAGAACAGTACCTGGCACGTTGTTTACAAGTGATAGCAATATGTAGTACTATATGGACCTTATATTCCCTATTGGCAAGTTCCATGATGTTAAGGACAAAATGAGTTCGTTCTTTCATCCTCTACAGCACCTACCTCGGCGTGTAACAAATACTAGATGCTCCAAAAGTGAAGACGTGAATTGTATTTGAGGTATAGAAATTGAATGCACAAGGAAATGAAGGTATGTTAAAAACGTAAACGCAATTAATGTAAAGGGTTCTTGGCATGTCATTTGCATATCTTCAGTTACTTCTGTGTAATTAGTTGCTAGGTGCTTTAATGACCTGGCCTTTTCCTTGCCCTCTTCAGAGCGCGCAGTTTGGAGGACCGCACGTTACAGCCCTCAGCACTCGGGGCTCCTGACCAGCGGGCTATTCGGACGGTCCGAGGGGTTGCCCGCGGCACAGCGGGCACATTCCAGTGCTGCCTCGCTGCTGGAGGTGACGGGCCAACAGCCGAAGACAGCAGCGCACAGGAAGAGGGGCGCGCCCCGCACTCGGGAAGGCTCACCCGGACACCCCGCAGTGCACCGCGAAGGTGAGCACCCCCACGCCCGGGTCGTGGGCCTGGGCGGAGAGGTGGAGCCCGGCCGAGGCTCCGGATGAGTCCCTGTCACCTCCGAGGCAGGTGCGGCGGGGCGGGGAGGGCCGCCTCCTCCGGGCGGGCACTGACCTTGCCGCGGGGGCCGGGCCGGAGCAGTCCGGGCGCCACGGAGCCGGGCGCGTGCGGGGGCGCCCGTGGGCACGCGGACCTCCAGCTCGTCCGAGCCGGCCGCCGCGCCCGCGCCCCTCAGCGCCGCACTCCCGCGCGCGCCCGCCAGCCGAGGGGCCCGGGCCGCGCCTCGAGGCGCAGGGGCGGGGCGCGGGGGCGCGCGGAGGTCGCCGGGCGGGCGCATGCGCCGCAGCCGCGCGGCGGGGGCGGGGAGCGTGGGTGTGCTCGGGGCGCGCGCCGTCTCAGCCTGCCGCCCGCGCGGACCGCTCCCGGCCCTCGGCCTCAGCGCGCCGGCTCCCGAGCGGCCCTGCGCGGTGCGCGGCCCGCGGTGTGGAGTCCGCCAGCCCCGGACCCGCGTCCCGCACCCTGATGGTCCCGGTAAGCGGGGGCGGGAGCGGCGGGGAGCCGGCAGGCGCCCTGAGGGGCGGGCCTGCGGGCAGCGCTCTGAGGTGTGTTGTGTGGGAGCAGCCCCCGCGGTGGTCCCTGTGTAAGTGGACGGACCTCGAGTGTCCTGCCTCTCCCCCTTGGGGGAGTCCCGGAGGCGGTGGGGCCGCCGCCCCCGTGGCAGACCCCTGTGTGGATGGAGACCCCCAGGGCGCTCTCTGCGTTTGCGGGCCGCCCAGCGTGGAGGGCACCGTCCCCGAGAGACCCACTGTGTAACTGCGGGAGGGAAGGGGGGGTCTCGAGCTGTCTCAGTGGAAACCCGTTTGGGAACGTAGGGGAGCCTCAGGAGCCTGCGTGGGGGGATGGACCCCACCCACAGAGGACCCCTGTAGGAGAGGGCCTTAGACTGTGCCCTGGAGCTGCCTGGGAGGGGATCCTGCCGTGGGATCCAGGCCAGGGAAACTTCCCGTATGCCCGGAGGACTTCCTTTGGCCTTGATCTCTTTTAGGGCGCAGTGTGCCCCAACTTGTGTCCCTCCAACGCGGTCGAGAGGCAGGGGCCCTGTGGGGCCGCTGCCTCTGTCCATTGCTCCCGTTCGGATTTTTGTGCTCCGTGGGATCCCAGTTGGCTCCAAGCTGGATTTCAGTGGAGGCGGGAACTTCTGTAGGAGCACAGGACATGAGGAAGGGGAGGACCAGTGAGGCCTCTGAAGCAAAGAAAGGAGATTTGAGCCCCTGGGCCTGACCTTCAGGAAGAAAGCAGTAAGAGCAGGTGGCCAACTGACTGGAGCAGGTCCTGTCAAGAACGGCCTCTGAAGGAAGGAAGAAAGGACAGTAGGATTATTGAGCACCCACGTGCCAAGGACTGGACCAGCGATGTTTCACATCTCATATAATCCTCACAACAGCCTCAGGAAATTCTCTCACGCACTTGAGACTCAGGGAGGTTTAACAGCCTGCCCAAGGTCACAATCAGGGATCATTAAATCTGTTTTTCCACGTTTTTATGGGGAAAAGTATCAAGGGGAGGCAGAAGCAAGAGTGTATATTTGTTAATAAGTTGCACTGAGGTGCCAAGCATAGGGCTTTGCAATAGTGTACGCTCAGTAAATGTGCTGATTAAATAGGTGGATGAGGACAGTTTAATTAGGGATGAGACTGCTGCAGGAACTGATTTCCACTGAATCCCCAGATTTGGGAGCGTGGCTTCCTTCACTGGCAACCCCGCTAACCATGCCCCTGGGTGGCTCTGGACTTAATTGGGTCTGGGGGAGGCCTCTGGGTGTGGTCTTTGACCGGACTTGCTCTGGAGAACTAAAGGAACCCTTCAGAGGATGGAGTGTTCTGAGACCACCCTCCCTGCTGCAGAGTCCTTGAGAAAGGAAGGAGAGACAGGATCACTTTTAGGAAGCACGATCCACAGTGTCTTTGTAGCCATCTGACTACATGCACAGCAGACATTGCTCCACAGTTACCACTTAGGACACTTCTGCCCAGCAGTGCCTCTGAATGACGAGGAGGAGAGAGGGAAAGGTGCAGAGCCAGGGAAGGCTTATTGGGAGTGCGTTGTCTGGGGAGTGCAAAGGGTCTGCGCCTGACATAGCGATGCACCCTCATCTCGTCCCCTCGGCCGTGGTAACGCTTCATTCCACCTGAATCCCATGGGTGTGAATTTGGGACCAAGGATAGACTCTGGTTTCTTGTCCACAAATGGAGTGCTGAGGGAGTGAAGCAGTGGAATTCACCACAGAGTCATTCTGGGAGAGTTTTCCTGTTCCCCTGCCTCCCTTCTTCCACACAGCCAAACCTAGTGACCTCCTCCTTTAATAGAAGTGGCTTCCTTGGGCTCCTAGGGTTACAGAGTGAGAAGAGAGATCAGGCTTGTGAGAAAACAGAACCTGGTTTACCAATTGCTGGCTTTTCTTTTTAACTTGATGGCTGCCTGAAACATGGGTGTGGCACCTCAGGCACAGCTCAATGGAGTAAATTCTGACAAACGTTTATATTGGTTAAGCACCTCCTCCCCATTACAAAGCTGTTTATAATCCCCTTTCAGGTCAAACCCCTCTCATCAGCTTAACACAGTAAAATAAAGAAAGATATATGTATATTTTTTAAGGAAAATCAGAAGGAGCAAGCCTGCAAATATGATCTTTGCTCCAATTCAGAGATTTGTCATTGGGGTTTTATTCCTAAACTGGTCTTTTCACTGAGGGCTCTTGGTGTCACACTCACTCATAAGCCTGGAAAAATTGCTAGGTGGCTCCAGGTGCTCCCCAAATACTAGACCTTGGATATCACCTCCTTGGTGTCCAGCATTAAGATTACAAAAATCCTAAGAATACTAACTCTCCCCTAATCACAACATGAGTCTGCAAATCAAATCATTCCAGAATGGGTGTGAAGGATGTCACCAGGTAGCCTTAATCCTCTCAAATAATGCTCTCTCCACAGGGAAATAAAAGGGGAGAATGGCTCACCCAGTTTCACTTGAGTCTACACAAATGTGTCTGGATTTTTCAGCCTTTAATCTTCCACATCTTCTCTGACCACGTTATTATGGTTTTCTTCCTCCTACATTTGCCATCTTTTTGACAGTGCTTCCTTTTCCTTGAACACGAATAGTGGGACCTTCTCTGGCCCGTTTCCCACACTCCCTGTATTTTTTTCCAGTACACCTGTTCCTAAGTGGATCATATTTATGCAAATAGTTTCCTTTCTCTTCAGCTACAGAATCTATTATCTTCCAGTCCCACATGCTCTTCTCCAGCAGTGCTCTTGGTTTCTGCTATCTTTATTTCCCAAAGTGATTTATTCATTTCTGATGGGGATATCATTATCCACTCCACCGCTCAATCTTAATGACAAAGTTCTGACAGGAATTGCTTACCAGCTTTGGACCAAGAAACCAAGACCATCGGTGTCCGGCTGGAGACGATTATTTTTTCATTATAACATCCCCCTCAGTCCTCCTCCTCTTCCAGCAATCCCCTCAGGGACCCACATACATTTACTAAGTGCTACCTACTTGCCAGGCACTATGCTGGATAAATATGAGAGTTCCTTGCCCTTGAGGAGTCACATAGAATCAGTCTGCATTTCTCTAATCATTTACTATAAAGAGTAAGAAAAGAAAGGGGAAAGTTACAGCTTTATAGAGTGTCCACAGGAATCACTGTAGAATATGCCTTTTCCCAGGCATCACTGAACCGCAACTGCTGTCCAGTGCTGCCTCTGGCAGCCACATTCTCAGCCCTCCTGCCATTGCCCTGCGAAAATTGCTTTTGCCCATGTGCTTTGAGTGAACTGGCCACACTCTTGGCTTGCTATGATAATAATGACAGTACCTTATATTTGGATATCATGTTACAGTTGACAAAGCCCTTTTCCATACATGATCTTTATTTGGTTTTGAGAAATGTTTCATCGTACTGGGGCCTTCTCACTAAAACAACAGTGTATATGCTGGCTTGGCGCTGTCATCACTGTGGCCTGGATTAGTTTCCTATCAGGGAGCCACACCACCCGTCTGGTTGTCATACTTTGGTAGCTGTGTGTTATTGTGATGCTGAAAGCTATGCCACTGGGACTTGAAATACCAGCAGGGTCACCCATGGTGGACATGTTTCAGCAGAGCATCCAGACTAAGACTAGGAAGAAGGACCTGGCCACCCACTTCCGAAAAAATTGCCCATGAAAACCCTATGAATAGCAGCAGACCATCATCTGATATAGCGGAAGGTGAGAGGATGGTACAAAAAGACCGAGCAGGGTTCTGCTCTGCTGTCCACAGGGTAGCTAGGAGTCAGACTTCACTGAAGGGCACTACCAACAAAATCAGGTTTATGGGTCTCTCAGAGGGAAAGCCCCAGTGATTCACTACAGTCACCACCTACCAGCTCTTAGGCTAAGGAGAGGAGTTTCCTCTTGGTCGAAAGACCAAGGAGTGTACTCACTGGGCCTTGTCAGGGCTATCCTGTTACCTGGCCTCAGAAATCCAATTCTCTGGGCTATTTTTTTTTCTCCCTGAAATCCAAAGACATATTCCCTTCTAAGCAAATATTTTTAGCATACCATCTCAAAACAGTTCTTTGGGCTGATTCTTATGTGAAGGCACGAGTTCCCTGCCTGTTTCTTCCCTGCACCTAGCTGGCTTCATACCATCTAAGCCATGATGGAGTCCCCAGAAAGCTCCATGCCTTGGCCTGTTCTTTAACCTCTTCCTGGAATGGCTCTTTTTTTTCCTTATCCACTGGGGTAACTCCCACTCATATTTCAAAATTTAGCCCAAGCAACACCTTTTTTTTTTTGATGCTACACTTATGCCCCCTACACACACACATACACTGCATTCTTACAGGCTGAGTGAGGTTCCATTTGTTCATTCTACCAACAGTTATTAAGCACGTGATTTGTGCCTGATACATAGTAGGCTGCACTCAGCAAATGTTTGTAGAATCAACAAGCAAGTCGCGATAATTATGGTATAATAAGTGCATTAAATGGGGGTGAATCTGCTTCTGCAGCACAGAGCAGAGAACAGAGGGTGCCTCTCCATCTTGCTGAAAAGCTCTGCTTGCTCAGTGCAGTCACACCAGCCAGTTGCTGATGGTGTTCCTTAACTGTCGCTCTGCTTCTGTGGGAGGTTAGCACTGTAGCTTTTCATGAAGACTCATTGCAGGGCCTCTGAGGCTAAAGGTCATTCCATAGTTTTGTCCTCAGGTATATTAGAGCTTTGTGAGCTTCCAGTAAATATTAAACAACAGCAGCACCTTCCTCTTGGCTCATTCTCTTGAGCTGAGTCCAGGAAGACCGTTTTACTCAGTCTTTAGCCCTTCTGCTCCTTGGAAACCCCAAAAGAGCCCAGTGCAGTTGGTGTGACTATGTCTTCCTGGGCTGACAGAAGCCAGTGCTGCCGTGCTGGATAAACAGCAGAGAATGGAGGAAGGCAGGGAGGTGCCAGGTAGACCCCTTCAGGGTCTGTAGACATTAAAGACTAAGAGTAGTCTGTAGGCTACTGCCGGGCAACAGAACTGACAAGGAACAAGCTCCAAGAGCACTGTGGTGAGGAACTGGATTCCTAAAGGAACACCAGTCACTGGAGAACAGCTGGACCATTTTGGGCTTGAATTTCCTCAAGGACCAGCAGAGGGTAAGGAGACTCCTTTTGATGATTTTTGTTTAAAGTCTCATGATTGATGTTGATGTGCACAGTCAGCTTAGGGTCTATGCTGAGCATTCTGCATTTTTTAGACCCTGGTTCTGCTGGTTTTCCATACCCTTGTGGCTGATCACCTTCTATGTTAGGTGTGTGGCTTTCTTTGAGGCTCTCAGACAGTCTTTCAGGCACATGCTTTCTGAAGCCAATTGTCAACCACCTTGAAATTTTTAACCGTAGGTGCAGATGCTGCTTGTGCTAAATTTCTGAAGCCCAAACCCAGAAAGGAGGGGATACATTTTCAAGCTTCCCTTAGGGCAGTTGCCCTCCTGTGGGCCAGGCCACAGTGCCACAGGACCTGTCAAAAATTCAGGGACTATTGACTTTGGTAATATTAGTCTCTCTTTTCTTATCCTTGTGATTGTGGAAACTGGCTAAATTCCGGAATTCTGTAGCTCTCCCCTGTGGTTGAAGGAATCACCCATAACTGCTGTCTGGTTACCTGTTCTCATCCCTGCTAGCCCTGAATTACCAGTCAGAGTCCACCTCTGGGGAAACAGAGTAGATGTGATGAGATGAGCTGGTGACTGTGTAGTTTCTAGAAATGAGTTATGAAGATTTGGTCTGATCAGTCTCTCTGCCCAACTTTGAGGAAGAAAAAGGGTACTGACACCATGATCTCAAACTTTTTATTTCCCAGTAATCTCTGCAACATTCCTTCAACAAAGATCTATAGAACACATGCTCTGTGGAAGGCAATGGGAACCATCTAGGTTTTTCTCCCTCTTGATCTCAGTGAAATACTGGGATTCATTTTTCCACCTGCTCATCCCAGTCTCTGGTTGTTTTCCTCTGTTCCCCACCTCAGAGGTTTTCTTTGCCTTGTTCCCGCCTAGGGAAGCTCATAACCTCCAAGCAATCACTTTAGTTGCTTTGGAGCCTTTTCGACACAGCTGCCATTCCCACGTCAAGAGTCAGATGAAAGCAAGTAAATGTACTTCACATTTAGCATGCCGAATGAGGAGACTCCTGCCTGTTAGGAGGGGTGCTCCCCATGCTCATCGCAGCTATGAATCCTTATAGAGAGCTGGGAAGAGGTTCCCTAGCTGCCTTCCCCTTCCTTCTTTCTCCACCAGCTCCTGCTGTGGAGTAATCCCTCCTCTTACTTCCACTGCTTTGCCCTTATACATAATCTCACTGTGTTGTAAGCATGTACTCTGCAGAGAATGGGTGTCTTGCACACACACATTCCAAGCTGCCCACATATGTCTTACTGCCTGACAAACACATCTAGACAGGCTTCTCTTACCCGAAGGGAGATTCTGGTTGTCATGTGTTTTCATTTCCTCCAGATCATATAGTCGGACGGTCCTATTCTAGCTGCATGTCCCTCTCTTATTCACCGCCACCTGCTCCTGCCCTCTGAGGTTTTTTCCGTGTTCCCTAGATGCCACAAAGTCTCTGACAGTCACGTCATTCTTGGGACAATGTCTTTTTATCCCTCCTTCATCCTTGTTAGGGCGGCAGAAAACCCCAATTCCACCCAACAGCCAAAGAAGTAGTCATTAGGCATAATTTGTGGGATCTTTGCATCTTGATTTCCTTTCAACTCACTCTTCTTCCTAGGACTTCTCCCAGCAGAGGAGAGGCCAGGTTTTTCTCTCTAGGCACGTGTTTTTGCCCATCACTAATCATTACCACTTGTTTCTCTAGAAATTATAGCTGATTTTGTTAATTTCTCTAACACCCCAGGTGCACATCCTGGATATTTCAGGACACTTGCTTTTAATCAAGGTGTCCTTTATATCCAGGTTTGATCCTCTCCATTAAGCATTAAGGGTTTCACTCTTGAAACCTACTTCTGTTGTGTCCTCACAGTTTATATCAACAGCAAAGCCATGTTGATTCTGAATGACTTGTGGTCTTCTTTGGATTTTGATAGTTTCTTTTTAATGGTTCTTCTCTACATTTTCTGCCCTTATGGGCATAAAGTGGCCTAGAAAATTAACCATCTCAGGTAAAAGGAATAGCAATACTCCAAGATCCAGTGGTCAGGACTGGAAAGTGGTTTTTTATTTGTTTATGTTTGTTTGTTTTGCTAGTGGATGTCATCTTCAGTCTTCACGGAACTTCCTTTAAGGATGAACTCCCAAAACCACTGCAATGATATGACTGACAACTGAGATAGCTTAGTAGTGATTCTGGTTATCCTTCAGAGGCTGATGGTTGTGGCAGGACTACAGTGTGTCGGGAGATGCCTGTGGTTAGTTTGCTGATACACTATTAATGAGTCAGTTCACTTACAGAGTAACCCTCCTAGTTGGCTGGCCTGTGTTCAGAACTCTTATTACATTATCTGAAAAAGCCCATAAGAACCAAATGCATGCCATTTATTTTCCTCCAGTGAATCATTCTTGAAAAAGTGAATTTTGTATGGTTATTCCAGGTCTCCAAATAAGTGTTTCTCAACGTTTTTCCCCAACCCGTGCCTTCTTGCTGATAAACATAAATGTCTTATAATTGCTCCCTAAAACTTCTAATACAACTTGTGGGAGGGGGTGCCCCAACTATTTGGAGAGCTAGCACCTTCTGTATATACCTAGGAACCTTGAGGATACTGTCAAACTGTGCTATTTTGTAGTCCATGTTACAAAAAAAAGGTGATGGCTTTTAATATTTGCTTTCCAGATATAAATATATGTTATAATTGATATGCTTTTTCAGTCCACTATTTCTCTCCTCCTCCTGGAGTTCTGATTCATACCTTGCCACCTGCCCCAGGATCCACCTGATTGCTCTGATCTTTGTGTTCCTATTGCACTAAAAGTTTTTTTCTCTTTTTATTATAGCATGAATATATCACAAGTTATTCAATAATTCTCCTCTTGAGGTTATTTCCACCTTATACCACTGTAAAGAAATGCTCCAATAAATATATTTTTACATATGCCCACAGGTCAAAGAGGATCAGCCTCTCATATAGAGGAGGGTTTTCTTCAGTCAAAGATATATTAGTAGCTGTCCATCTCTGCTAGACCTTCCAACCACACAGACTCTAAGAGAAGCTTGAGAATTCCATTCTTGCATCACTCCAGTCAAGGGGAAAGCTTACCTTATACCCTGCAATGCTGTCCTTGTCTTTTAGAGGTAACCATCTTTAAATCAAAAGACAAGATGTAGTTCTCTAATCAAAAATGTAAAATGATCCTAAGGCTGTGTTTTTCAAATTGCAGGTCCAGACCCACAAGGAAGTCCTGAAATCATGTTAGGGAGTCACTGTCAGGATTGTTCTAATGAAACAGGAGAGAGAGGATAGGAAATATCAGGGAGCATCACATGTAGTAAATGTAGGATTGTTTCCCAAAACGTTGGGTTCAGTTATAGATCTATGAACACGTGTTTATTACTGTGTGTACAGGGTCACGTCGTAAACTCTGTTTCTTATGGGTCACAGTCAAGAAATCTGAAAAACTTACCACGGAAGGTTTCTGAGGAAAACACTGTGGCCTTGGAAATAGTAATTGATCGTGAGGAAGGTCCGCAGTGAAGGGTTGTGTGTTGGTTTTGCATTTTCCCTCTTGCTGTGCCTGTTCCTCTCACTAAGCTGTGGACTTGTTTTCCCACCTAACCGTAGAGCACAGCTGGTGCTCTTGAGGTGTGTGGGCACTGTCTGGGGACTATAGGCTCAGCGTCTTCAAGAGGCCCCTGGGTCCACAGCCTCAGCAAAAGCTCAAACATACACACTCTGTCCTCTCCACCCCAGCCCCACCCCGACCCAGGCTGCATACCTTCCTTAGGTCACATGGACTCTTAAAAGAACATGAAAAAGAACATGAGCATTCTAAATGCTTAAGACTACATACTCCAGGCACACTCATTAACAGATAGACAACTGAAGCCTGAAGCCTAAAGCAGTAAAGCAACATGTTCTGGGTCACAGCAGATCCAGAACTAAAACAAGTCACCAGGTTGCCAGCTCTAGGATTTTTTTATTACATAATTAATGTGCAATGTAAAAAAATTAGAAAATACAGATCAACAAAAAGATGGAAAAATATGTATGCATTCTTAGAAAAATTAGATCATAACGAGCATTTTTGTGACTTGCTTTTTTCATTAATATGTTCATATATTTTGAACATCTTTTCATATCAATAAGTAGACTTCTACCTCAATATTTTTCATACTGTTTGGTCTTCCATCGCACCATAATTTAACCATTCCCCAGTTGTCCAATATTTGTTTGCGATCAGGGATAAAAAGGACTTTTTAATCACAGTTTATTATTATTCGTCCACTGGGTTATGAACACCTTAAGTGATTTCCCAAATTTGATCAATAAACCTTTCCTCAATAAATCTCCTTTGCCGTTGCTCTTTAAAAGACAGTTACTTATTCAAAGTAAATATTCCTTAGTCAGATACTTTAATTTTACAAATGGGGAGAGGGGATCTTTCCTTTCTTATCAGTTTTTAAATTCAAAAATATGGATTGGGTTTCTGTGGTAACAATTGATAGCAGGGCAAGCACCCAGGCAGTGTAGGAATTTGCAGCACTGTAGTGCATACAAGAGCTGTTTCTGGAAAGACGATGTGGCTATCATCAGATATTATGTGTATTAAAGCTTTATTGAAAAATCAAAAAGACTTCTCCACAATTAATTAATTGGGAAATGTTTATTACTTGTCTGTTCTCTTCCAGACACATTGCTAGGCAGTGCAGATAGGCACTGTCCAGGGTAAAAACAATCTAATGGAGGAAACTGACATTGATCAGATAATCATCCTATCGAATATGTAATGACAAAGGTAAGTGCTCTGGAGTAGAAGAACATCGTGCTGTGAGCACTCCGAGTTGGACTGGGGAGTCAGCAGTGACTTCCCCGAGGAACTGGTCCTTGAGCTGAGCTCTGACAGATGAATAGGCACTAATCCCATGGGAAGGAATGTTCAAAGGTCCCCAAAATAGAGGGAGCATGGCAGACAAAGACTGAAAGAAGGCCATTGTGGTTGGAACACAGAGTAAAGAAGGGAGGCCAGGCCAGCAGGGCCTCACAGGCTGTGGTAAACAGACTGATTTGGAGGACTTTATGCTGAAAGCTGTAGAAAGCCATTGAAGAGTTGTAAGCAGGGGATAACGTAACACCTGAATGTCCCAGAGGCATCTTTAATTCAACATGTACAAAACCCAATTTCATTGTCCCTCTTTCTTATTTCCCAATTCCTGTAAATGGCACTACCATTCTTCTAGTTAGTCGATTTAGCACTGCCCTCTCAATAAGTCAGACAGAGAAAGACTGAATGAAATACTGTATGATTTCACTTATATGTGGAATCTAAAAACATTGAACTCATAGAAACAGAGTTAGAATGATGGTTGCCAGGCGCTGAGGGGTGGGGAAAGTGGGGCGATGTTGGTTAAAGGGGACAAATGTTCAGTTATAAGATGAATAAGTTCTGGGGATCTAAGGTACAGCATGGTGACCATAGTTAACAAAACTGTACCGTAGACTTGGAAGTTACTATGAGAATAGGGCTTTAATGTTCTCACCATAACAACAAAAAAATGGTAATTATGTGAGGCGAGGGATGTGCTAACGAACCTTACTTTGTAAGCATTTCATAATAGATATGTGTATCAAATTTTCATGTCATATATCATAAACTTATACAATGTTTTATGTCAGTTATAAAGCTGAGAAATAACTGTAGTCGTGTTGCTTAGCAACTGGTATATGCTTTGAAAAATGTGTCATTAGGCAATTTTGTCATTGTGCAAACATCATAGCGTGTACTTACACAAACCTAGATGGTATAGCCTAAAACACACCTAGGCTATATGATACTGATCACGTGGGACCACTGTCATATATGCCGTCCATCATTGACTGAAACGTCATTATGCCATTTGTATTTCTACGGAAATTTTGAAATCAGTGTCCACCAGATATCTGCTTATATTTTATAAGCTTATATCTGCACAATATTTTATTGTGATTATATGAATCTATAGATCAATTTGGGGAGAAGTGATATCTTAACAATACCTAGCAAAACAAACAAACACAAACACCTAAAAAGCAAAACAAAACATAAAAAAGGAAGAAATGATATACTGAGAATAAATATTTGCAATCCCTTACAAAGGGGCTCACATCCCCGATACATAAAGAGCTCCTAGAAATTGATAAGAAAAAGAACACAGTAGAAAAATTGGCAAAAGACATGAACTCACAGTTCACAGAAAAAGATATATGAATAGCCTTAAATATAGGAAAATATGCTCAACCTCAGTCATAATATGACAAAATTGTGAAATTTAAAAGCTTGACAATATATTCTAAAGCTGGGGGAGAAATAAAAGTGATTTCCTCCTCTCTAGACTCTTCAGGCCCACCATATCCAGTGCCCTGTGGACCCGCCTGATTGCATTGGCGGTGCCCGCAGGGCTCCAGAGGACTTGGGCACTCAGAGGTGGAAGGTGGAGAGGATGGCAAAGAACTCACATCCTGAGCAGAGCCGTTGATCCAGTGCACACGCGTGCACAGCGAGGCGAGGCTCAGCCAGAGCAGATGGGGCTCCAGCTCCCCACCTCACAGCTCATCGTCTTCCCTTCTGCAGGAGTGCTGAATCCTCAGGAACTTCTCACTACACACCATCCTCTCTGCTCTGCAGAGCACCTCCATTCACTGTCTGAAAAAGACATGAGGAGAAGTTTCCAGGTGGGTAGTCCTCTTTCCATTGGAGCACCAGGGTGGATGAGAAATCTGCCGTAGGGCTGGCATTGCCCCCTCTTTCAGCTGGGATCTCTCTGGAGGCAGTGAACCCTGGGGACAGGGACTGGGCTGGGGTCTCTAAGCCTCCCTAGGACCTTAGGCCACCAGTTCTGCTTCAGGAATCAGTTTCCTTAAGCATCAGAGACTGGGTTGAGCCAAATTGGAGAGTTTCAAGTGTTTACTTTATAGCAACAAACTCTGTGTCCAGTTGAAACCCAAACTGGTCAAACAGAGCTGCTCAGAAGAAATGCAAATGGAGGCCCCAGGTGACCAACATGAAGGCTCCCTTCCCCAGGCCCACGGAGCCCTTTGAGGAACCCAGTGGAAACCCTCATCCGAACAGTTTGGATCTTTTGGGTTCTCAAATAAAAGGAATTTGTACTCACACCCCTCCCATAATTCCAAAATTTCTCCTTCCTTCTTTCCTTTCCCCTCCCCTCAGGAAGTGCTCCCGAAAGTGTCAAAAGCTGTGCAGCAAAGACAGTTCACTGAGCAGGGAGCTGCTCATCAAGGTAGAGTGGAGACTGGAGGTCTGGAAAGAGAGGAGGGGTGGGAGGGGAAGGGCGAATAGGCAAGATGTGGTTTTGTTTCTCATTAAGTGTCTTTGAGAAATTCCAGTCTTGTCTAGATGAACAGGAAGAGGGATCTGTTTGATCCATGAGCAGGTGAAAGGGGAGGTTGAGGGGCAGTTGAAGGGGGGAGGCCCTGGTAATGGCATAGAGTGGTGGTGCCTGGGCTGTTCCAGGAAGGGTTGCTGAGCTGGCAGAATCAGCAGGTGTCTGGCTTCCATGCTGGTCCATCCTGCTGGCACTTAGCTTCCTCCAGGCTGTTGGGGTGGGTAGGGGTTCCTTTCTTCCCTCAATCAGTCCAGCCTGTCCCCAGGAGTCCAGGCCCCTGCTGCTCCTCCTGTCTTCACTGCATCTCCAAGGGGAGGGCACCCTGCCTGCCCTAGGGATGGGCACTGTAGGGGAATCCCACAGGCGAGGTGGACAACACTGCTGATCAGTCGCAGTTGGGATTCTCACCTGGGTGTCTAGTTGGCAATGACATACGCCCTATATTTTATAAGAGTCGGGGGAACTGATGGATTCTTAATGGGTCCTTTCTGAATGAAGTCAGAAGCTTCGTGTGCAAGAGGAAACAAAGTGTTCGCAGCCTGTGCCCTGGTCACCCCCTACCCTGTCAGTCGTGATGGCTCTCAGGAGTCCCCTTCCTGAGTACATGAAGAAAGTGCTATTCAGGGGAACGTTCTGAGGGGCACCTTGGGGAGGTGAAGCCTTTGGCATGGCCTCGGGCCCAGCCTGGGGGGGGCAGAGACTCCCATGGGGCTGGGACAGCAGGAGCCTCTCAATCAACCTCCCGAGACACCCCATCCCTCTCCATCCATGGCTCAGCCAGACTGGGGGCTTGGACACTCACTGAGAGCCCAGAGGACAGGACTCTGGTCAGTGGTGGGGCTGGGGTGGGGTGAAGGCAGCTGGGATAGGGCCTCTGGCTAGAGCGGGGAGCAGCCTCCTCTGTGGCCTCTGAGCAAGTCACTGCCCCTCTTTGGGCGTCTGTCTCCTCATCTGGAAAATGAAGGGTGATGATCCTGTGGTGCAGGCCTCACAGGGTGGTGATGAGGTACAAGGGAAGAAAGGAATGTGCTGGAGGTGTGAGGGGAGAACAGTGATGATAGTAATATGGCATTGAGTCCTCAGGAGGCCCTGTGAGGTAGGTGGAGTTCTCACACTTTCCAGATGAGGAAATAGGCCCAGGGAGGCCAGGCCACAGGCCTATGACCACACACCGGTGGGTGTTGAAGCTGGGACTGTTCTAGAATCAGAGGACGCTGAAGGGCAGAGAAGTTGGTACCAGCTGACTGGGATCAGATGTCCAGGGTCCGAGGTTAGGGGTCCTGGGGGGAAGTGGGGTGATGGGGGTATGGCCTCACTGACCCTGTCCTTGACCCTGGCAGGAGGGGCCTTCCAAGTCTGCCATCCGGGAGATGCTACCCCAGAGAGCCCACAAGAAGTGGCAGCAGCCACAGGTGAGTGTGGCTGTGGGGGAGGGGCTCTAGGGTCAGAGGCGAGGGGTCTTCCCCCTCCCAGCTGCAGCTCTCCAAACCAAGAGAGGAGGACCCTTCCTCCTCCAGCCCTGCCTCCTGTTTCCACAGTGCCTGAAATCTTCCATTAGAAGTGACCAGGAGGAGGGCCTGGAAGAGCTGGGTACAGGATGGATTTGGGGGTGGGGAGAGGCCAGAGACCACATACCCTGTGATTTGCAGGCCCTGGGAGGTGATTAGGAGTCTGCTGTTCTTGGGGCGGGGGGGGAATTGAGGGGAGGCTGCTAAGGGTCCTAGGCTGCTCCATGTGGGAATCCTGGGGTGGGCCAGGAGGCTGAGGGTGAGGAGTTTTCAGGGGAGGGGCCGTGGAGGCACCTGAGAGTGGGGGCTCATCACCACTCCCACCCCGATGGCACAGGGTGTTGTCCTTTTCCTTGGCACATTCCTCACTGACCTAGTGATGCTGGACACTGTGATGCAGGATTATCTGGAGGTGAGTGAGCCTGGGGGCAGAGCAGGGGGGCCAGGATCCTGAGGCTTGGGAGGAGAGAGCTCCCATACTGAGCCCTGAGCTCTCAGCACTTGGCAAACCTCCTGTCCTGAGAGCCTCTCAGCCACCCTGTGAGTGAAAGGAGGCTCTGCATAAGACACCCGTCCCAGTTCCCCAGGCTGGTGAAGCAGCAGAGCCGCCTGACTGCAAAGCTGCAGGAGGTTTTGTTGGGGCTGGAGTCAGCCTCTCCCCCAGACGGTACCCATGGAGAGGAGAGACGTTGGCTTGCTTCAAGTCAGACAGCACAGAAGTAGCCGAGCAGTCTCTTCCTGCCTGACGCCTCAGTCTCCCCATCTGTCATCAGAGAGGGTTGGGCTGGAAGATCCCTGAGCCTCAGCTCCCATGTCCCCCCAGCTCTGAAGCCCAGAGCCTGGCCTAGGTCCAAGCCTGTTTTCTGTGTGTGCTGCCCCCTTGAGGGCGCTGGTGGTAGTGCAACATGAGAAGACCTGAGGATGAGGGGCTAGTTATGGGCTAGGGGGCTCTTTCTGAAGGACTTTGGCTGCCTGCCTCTCAGGAGAATCGGATCAACCTCCAGAAAAGGACTAAGGTGAGCAGCTGTGGCACTCACTGCAGGGGAGGGTAGGGCAGTGGAAATCAGAGACCCGCTGGGCAGGACCCTCCCTGCTCCATCCCCTGCGTCTTACATTTATTGGGAGAGTTTGGTGACAGAGAAGTGGGAAACGCACTGGATTGGCGGGTGAGGGAAAGGGGCTGGCATCAAGGACAACTTCCTGGAGGAGGGGCTATTTACACCCATCCGTGAGAACAGGTTGGACCTGGATGGAATTGGAGGGAAGGAGGGTTCTCATGTGAGCAAAGACGCAGGACCGAGCCCTTCCTCACTCCTCACCCCTCACCCCAACAAGGCCCCTGCAGCATCCCCCACCCAGGCCCTGTCTGCATTTTCTGTCCTTCCCTCTGCCCTGGGAATACAAAGTCGTGAGAGAGATTCTGCTGCTCCAGGTGGCTGCAAATCATTGCACCCAAGCCCGAGGAGCGACTTGGGGCCTGGTCCAGGACATGGAGCAGCTCAGCAAGAATGAGAGGTGAGGCCAGGCAGGAGCTGGGTGGGGGCAGGTACAGACCCTGCCCTCATGGCCACCTCTCCTAGTTTTCTCAGTTTCTAAAAGCAGAATGACAAAGCTTAGTTGTGGAGTATTAAGAGAGATAAGTATGGCAGACACACCTAGCAACACGACTGGTTTACAGGAGATACTCAGTAACGATTACTGAGTTGCAGTGGCTCTGGGACTTGTGAGGTGGACAGGGATTTCTCTCACCCTGTTGGTGGAGCCTCCTGGCTCTTGCACAGGCTTCATGAGTGACTTGAAATGGTCAGATTTTGTACAGGTTCCAGGCCCTCAGAGACTTGAGGCTTAGCTGTGAAGAATTTGGGTCAGTACTGGGCCCTCTGCACAACAAGAGATGTCCAGGCCTCCCAGCCTGGCATCGGGGCCTAAGGAGGAATGGTCTAAGCAGCCCCCAGTGCCCTGCACTGCAAACACCAGAGGGCTCATCCTCCTCAAACAGGCGTGGACCTTTCCGGCTCCCACACCTCTGCTCTTGTTGTCCCCCACCTAGAATGCCTGCCCACCCCATCTCTGCCTCCTCAGACAGGCAGCTGTCCCAGGTGATCCTCCCTTGTCAGAGGGAATCTGTGCATCTTCTTTGTGACCAAGACCCTGGTCAGTTTGGATCTGTCCCTCTTCCCAGTGGCCCTGGCAGGGAGAGCTCACTGTGTGCCGGCTCACTCTCCCAGATTGGAGGCTGGGATCATGGATTTCCTTCTTTCCCACCACCGTAGGACCTGGAAAGGAGGAAGCAATGAGGACCCCGTTGGATTAAGGCCACCCTTTCTTCCCAAGAAAAACTGCGTCAAACGGTTAAACTCTCCTCATATAGAAATTTTACCACCTTCTTCAGTGGCACAAAGTTCTGTCCTGTGGTCAAACTAACTGCTTCTCGCCATGGAAGTCCCCAGGCTGCCTCCTAACCATGGATAGTGGAGCTCATTATTGGGCAAAGTCTGTTCAACAGAAATTCTCTTTAGTTCTTGATCTTTTGCCAAGGGAGTGATTCAGACCTGAGACTTCCTTGTTCAGCCCAGGTGCCATCCTGGCCAGTGCTGTGTGCCATTTGCATGGACAGTAGCTGTGCATCCCATCACACTGCAGGGGACAGCTGCTGGGGGGCCTGGGCCTTCTCTCAGCGGCAGTGATCCTGGAATGGCCTGGTGGCACAGTTGCAGGTCAGCGTCAGCATTCCAAGCACGCCACTGGAATCGGGGTAAACTCCTGGGAACCATAACCTGCTCTCGATTTTCTGAGCATGACCAGTCTGGGGTTGTTGATGAGGGTCTGCAGCAGGAGCCACCTCGTCCTGGACCTGGCTGAGATGCGGGACCTAGGATAGAATCAGAGTAGACGGATTGGAATGAGGGGGCAGCTTGTCTCTGTCCTCCTCAGAGGCTGTAGGAAAAGCTGCCCAGTAGATGTGAGGAGTAGGAGAAGGAGCTGGACCAGGACTCCTGGGGACATGAGGGCGGCTGGAGGGGTGCGAGTTTGTCCCACAGAGCTGAGTATCTGCAGCGTTGGGAACAGTGATGAACACAGTCCAGATCGCTGCTGACAAGACATGGCTAACTGATGGGCTTCCGAGCAGAAGGCAGAGCAGAATAACAGGGGTGGGAGGAGACACTAGAGCCTTGAGGGGCAGGAGTTGGTGGCCGGGAGAGCTTGTGGTGAGCAAAACTGAGTGCTATCTTGGAGGGCATCTGGCCTGCATCCTGGGATATGGGTGGGGTCTCAAATGGGGGAATGAAGGACTCAGCTAGCAGAACTAGAGCTCATTTCCCAGAAAAAGGGAGGAACCCAGTCAGAAAGACAAGGACACAAGGCCTCAGGGGTCCCATAGCCAGGCTGACTGGGGGGTAAGCCTCCTGATCTCCTGGGTAGAAGGTTTCCCAGGGCATGGAGTGTGGAGGAAGGGGGGTGGGGAAGGGTAACCTGGGACATCTCAGGAATCCCAGACAAGGCTTAGGGTACTTTTTCCTCTCATCCAACCCCAGTGTAGATTCAGACAGGAGACTTACCTGCTGACTGATTTAGGTACCAGTATTTGATGGCCTGCTGCAGCCTCCTCTCCCTGTGGCCTGTGATCAGGATGTGGCAAAAGCTGACAAGCACAGGGTTGGTATGATAATGATCCACATAGAGCATGCCAATCCATGCACTGTACCCTGAAAGCCAGAAGACAAGTCAGGCCAGGCAGTACAGCCCAGGATGGCCCAGTTCTTGCTTTTTATAACATAACTGCAGCATCACTTTGTTCCTAAATGGTGCCCGTGTCTTTGCTGAGAATCTAGAAAATAAGGTAGAAAGAGCTGGAAGAGTTCTTCGAGATCACATCCTAATCTATCCATTCCATGGGGAATTTGAAGCTCAAAGGGGCCAGGAGCCTCTGTGGCTAATAGGAGAAGGCATCGGTCATATAATGAATGGATGAGTGAGTGAATGGACACGGGCCAGAAACAGAACAAAAACCATTTCTGCTCCACAGAAGTGGCTGATTTTTGAGTATTGCAACCGAACAGACCGTTTTCTTAACTAAGTTTGTTTCCAACTAAGAATACCAGTAATTCTGAGATGTGTTCTTTCTCAGAAATTTTAGAGCTGTGCATTCATACGTTACCTTCTGTTTGGATAGAATTCCGCTACCTCTCACTGCCCTCCATGATACCTCAAAGGTCTGTCAAATGTGAGGTGTTGATAATAGCCTGAATTCGCTTCTGAATGAGTGTGTTTTTCCTACTCAGCTTCATAGCCTCCGTGGGAAGACAAGCTCTAAATATAAGTGAAGAGTGTGACCTGTGGGCCTCTGATACCCGACCTCCAGGCAGCTTCTACAAAGGTGCAAGGCCAGCCCTCCCCAGATGCATGGCCCTCGGGGGCTGGCCACTTACCCATGTCTGCTCCCTCATAGCCACTCTGCACGATGGTCCTGTCGATGCGGGCGATCAGCCACGTGCCCAGGATGCAGCTGATGAGCAGCCTGGAGAGGCAGGCACCCAGGCCCAGCAGCACGTTGTAGAAGAACAGAAAGTAGTTGAAGTTGTGGAACGCTTTCCTACAAACGGAAGCAGGCAGAGGGCAGCACCCTTTCAGTATGAGAAGGTGGCTAGGCAGGCGGGCTAGGGGCCCCCCAGACCTGTGTCAAATCCTACATCTCCTGTCTCCTAGCTGTGTGACCTCGTGCTGTAAGCAGGAGCTGACTGTCCCCACCTCACAGCACTACTGTGAGGACTGGCTCAGAAGCAGTGTAGGGGCACTGAGCCAGTGCTGGACAGATGTTACTGAGAACTGTCAAGTTTCATGGAATCCTTGGGTTTTGAGCTTTCCTGTATGATAAGAAATCTCATGTGGCTACAGCTGGTTTTGTGGTTCTAGCAGAGGTTGTGGCTTTCCCACTGTCTGTTGTGACAGTGACCTCCCCCCAGCTGGAACTGCTCCCAGTCCTCCAGATGAAACTTCCCACATGACCACCTGATCACGTGGTTTCCTGTTGCCTCTGGGATAAAGCCCCAACTCTGCATACTGAATTTCTGGGCCCTCTCTGAGAGGGGCCTTTCTGGCATTGTCACTTTGTGCCCACTCCCTGCCCCTCACCATCTAAGGCCACTGCACGGCCACCATATTGGATTCTCATTCTCCTCCCAACATGTCCTGCCCTTTCATGGCTTCCTGCCCACATTCATGCAGTGGGGGCTGCCAGCCATGCCCTCTCCTCATCTCTGCCTGCAGGAATCCGTCCATCCTACCCATCTCAGCTCAAATGACCCACCTGCACTTGGGTTAACACTCCTGCCTCTCCTCCTCCATTATTCATGTTTCTCTAGTAATTCTTCCATACCCTCTGGAGTCTACTGTCCCTGTGTGTCTGTGTCTGTCAGCTCCAGTGGACTGTGAGCTCCTCACAGGCAGGTGATGTAGGGATATCTCTGTATCCTCAATGCCCATGTTGTTTCCTTCACTAGTGAACGGCTTTGAATGAATGAATTGGAAAGGATTACCATGGGCCAGCACTATTGTTCTAAATTCGTATCTTAACATTTCATCCTCTGAACACCTCATGGAGGTATGCACAATTATTTGTAAAATGAGGAAGCTGAGGTTCATAGATGTTTAGTAAGGTCACACAAGGTCACATAGCTCATAAAGGATGGAGCCAGGACTTGGAGCCAGGCAGTTTGGCTCTAGCGCCCACTCCTGACACTGCCCCTCACCTTCTCAGAGAGTGCCGAGTCCGCCCAGGACCCTGCCACGGGTGGAGAGGAAGGCACGAGAGACTGCTGAAGCCAAAGCCCTGCAGTGCCCATTCCCTTCTCTGCCCTCACCTGTTGTTGAGAGCCAAGGGCTTCTGCTTGTCGGCTGTGCCCATCTTTGGTTGCAGGAAAAAGCTGGCAGCGATCCATACCTGCAGGATCATGAGACCCAGGATGATGGCTATGGTGATGCTGAAACATAGGGTGAGACCATCCTGAGGTGGGCTTGTCCACTCTTCCCAAGCCCTTCTTGAATGCCGGGTGATAAAGAGAGAGATGCTGACAGCCCGCCACACCAACAGTAGCATGAGCTTTATGCTTTCTGCCTACAGAGCATTTTCATGCCCATTGTGCAGATATGAAAATTGAGGCTCACAAAGGGGAGATGATTTTCCCAAAGCTACAGAGTCAGGTCTTCTGGCTCCAGAGCAGAACTCCAGGATTTAATTGATGTCCTTTGTCGAGAGGGGGCAGCTGGGATGAGTGGTTTCACAGCATGGGAATCCAAGAAAGGAATGGAGTTTTTAGAAGAGCTCACAAAAGCCATGGGACAGTGGACAGGGCAGGCTCTGCCTCAGACTCACAGGGAGCTCTAGAGGAGGATGGAACCAAGGAGCTCAGAGCAGGGAGGTCCCCAGACAGTACCACATCCCGTCTTTGCATCCTCCGAGCACCAATGTGGGGTGGGGTTAAATGAGGCTTTGGTTTCCATTGCCTAGCTCCCAATCCTGCCTCCTCCCCGTCCTTGGACAAATTGCTTAGCCTCTCTGTGCCTCTGTTTCCTCATCTGAAAAAATGGGGCTAACGTAAGCCCCAACCTCAAAGGTTTCTTAAGAGAAAAGACGCATAGTAAATTCTCAGTAATGTCAGCATTCACCTTTATCTTCCATATGGGTTAACTGAGGCTCAGAGAAGCAACTTACCCAAAGTCACACAGGTGATCTAAAACCTAAGCTCAGATTCCCTCTCTCCTTCCACTATACTGTCTTGTCTCTCACTCGACCTCTCTGAACCTCAATCTTCCCAGCTATAAAATGGACATACTTGTATCCACCCCCCCCCCGCCACACACACACACAATTGTGAGGACTCCATTCAACAGTGAGAGTGGAACCATTTTGTAAACTGTAAGGCTCCCACCCCTGTGAGTTGCTATGATGGTTCATCCCTGCATCAGAGTTGAGAGCATGGGGCCACAGGTTGGTGACAGCCCACAGGGAAGGGGCATTTTGGAGAGCAGCTGCAAGAGCCCACCAGCCCCCAGGCCCTGGGTAATGACAGAAAGCCCCAGCGCTTACGTCCCGATGCCCAGTCCTCGGAGCATCTCCAGGCCCTGCTTGTGGATGATGGGCAACACCAGGCCATACATGATGGCCAGGCCACACAGGCTCTGCACCACGTGGATGATGAGGTAGCCTGTGGGCCAAGGGAGGCAGTGGTCAGTCAAGCCCCTTCATGTTCCAGTCCTCGTGTTCCTCCCTGCATTCCTCCCTCCATCCTCCTCTCATCGAGGGCCCTGGCACTTTTGCTTATGCTGTTTCTTCTGCCTGACACCACTTCCCCTCTCTTCCTGCTGATCTCCTGCTCATCCTGCCAGGTGCAGTTCAAATGTCAACTCACCAGAAAGCATTTGTGCCCTACCCTGGGTGTGGATAGTCACTTCCCGCTCTGGGTCACCACCACCCTTAGCATATATGCCCTGTGGGCTCAGGACAGATGGTGATGATGATCTATATGTGTGTGCTTCTCCCTTCCTGAAGGTCCCTCGTGGAGGAGCTGGGGCTGCTTCTGCCTCACCTCTCTCCTCCTTGCCCACACCAGGACTCCACAGGTGCCCAGGGAATGCGTGTTGAGTTGAATGGGTCACGTGATGGCACTTACCCCACAGAATGTAGGCTATTTGCCAGCCAGAGTACCTTGCAATGGCCACCTGAGATTTAAAAAAAAAAGGGGGGTCTCTCTCAGAGGGGAGAAAACCTTGATTGCCTGTGACACACGTGTCCAGTATCCCTGTCTCATTTGAGGTTCACCCACCAACCCACTGAGGCATGTGATGTGATCATCCTCATTTTACAGATGAGGAAATGGAGGGCGGGATGGCGTAGTGACTTGTTCCGAGTCACTCAGCAGCAGAGCATACTAGAATGGAGGACACTGGACTCCCAGTCCGGGGCTCTTCCTCCCCCAGCTCCTGCCCCTGTCCGAGATGCAGGAGAGCAGGTTTTGGCAAATCACTTAGTGTCGCAGCAGAGAAAGACCTCTGCAGGCTTACCACACTCTCCGACGAGGAAGGATTGTGGAACTTCAAAGGGAGAAAGTGTTTATCTCCTGCCCACAACCTCTTCATGTGCTTTCTAGAGAAAAAGTGGGAAATTAGTAATGTCCATAATTATGGCACTTTCTGCACTTAGAGCTCAATAGATAATGGTTAATAAACCAAAAGGCCTTTGGAGGGAGATGGTGGGCAGCTCAGGCCCCTGAATTGACCACAGCTCGCGGGACGGTTCTGATCAGCCTTAAAACTCTTAAATTTAATATATTTTGTAAAAATAATATAGTTTCCTGTCTTAATGGAGACTGATTGTCACTGTTGAGGCTGTGTCTTTTATCTTCTTCATTTTGCTCTATTTTCTGATTTTTTCTGTGATGAATATGTATTACTTATGTAACAATATTTTAAAACAGATAAAGACAGAAAACCATTTTTAATGATAGCCCCACCTTATAACAACATAAAGGGAAATGAAAAGGGACCACCACCCTCACAATCCCACACCCCAGGAAATCCCATGTGCTAGTCTGGCCCTTTGCATAAAGATTAGGTTGGCATACTTATGATTATAGTCCACATTCACCTCTGTGTCCTCCTTTTTTCTTAACATCTTATCTCCAGCATTTTCCAGGTTGTTTTGAAATCTCATGACCACTTAATTGGGAAGACTTAGTATGAAATACGGGATGTATATTTATTACATGTTGAAATGATGATATCTGGGTTATGTTGGGTTAAATAAAATATATTATTAAATTGTTTTCACCCCCCCCTTTTGCCTTTTTAATAGTGTCTACTAGAAAATTCAGAATTGCATCTGTGGCTTTCATTGTGTTTCTGTTCAGCAGCACTGGAGTAGAGTGTGCTACCAGGAATACGAACACACATATAGATATATTTGCATAGAAAATGTCTGGAAGGATGCTCAGAGAATTAATACCAATATTTAGCTTTGGGGCAACAAAGTGGGGTCTGAATGGGAGGAAGACTTACTTTACACTATGTTTTTTGTAACATTTAAAAAAAAAGGCCTGTGTGTAGGTTGGAATAATGCTAAGAAAAATAAAAATAGTGGCACACTGCTAGTGCTTCCCAGTTTGTAGGGTGCTTTCCCCTCCAATATCTCATTTACCCCATGGTCCTGTAAAGGGACAGGGCAGGGATCATCACTCCCAGGCAACAGCTGTGGGAGGGAGAGGCCAGCCTGGACAGGAATGAGGCCTCCGCACCACAGGTGCCCTCTCTTCCCTGTACCTCAGTTGCCTTCCACCCACGTCCACACAGCCAGTTCTGCAGGGTCGTTGTCCCTGGTTGTGGTCAAATGCCTCACTGAAAATCTCCCAGACACTTGCAGACTAATGAAAGAAGGAGCAGACATATCCCTACATCAGACAGGGTGGGGAGAGCAGCAGTGTGCAGTCCACCCACGGGGTCCAGGGAGAAGAAAGCAGAGAGGGAGCAAGCTAGGGTGGGGATGGAGAGCTGGGGCCTCTTTGTGCCAGGAGAGTCTTCTCTTGGATGCCATCTGCAAGAGACCCACCCTTTGGACAGCCAGATGGAGAACATGTAAAGGCAGGATGCTCCGGGGCAGTGGGGATTGGCCCTGTGCTTCCTGTGAGTGAGTGTGAGTAGAGACTGAGCCAGCAAGAGAGAGGGGCAGAGACAAAGGCAGAGAGACAGAAAAGGGAGCAGTAGATACCTAAAATTCTACTGCTGTCTGCACGCAAATGCTGGTTACATGCTGAAGGCCGTCCCCTCCTCCTGCACTGCTGTTCTCGCACCTCCTGCACCTGGTCCCCTTGACCCAATCTCCTGTGAGGTCCCCTTGAGCCAGATTCATCTGCTGGGAGCCCAGTGTGATTGGTTCTGGAGAGCAGGGCAGATGTGATAGCCAACAGAGATGCCAGAGTATACAAGAAATGACAAAGTCTGTGGGGTCAGAAGACATGATCGGCTGCTAATGGCTTGGGTTACGTTGTTGAGTCTCAGCTTTCTGAGCTGTAAAAATGGAGATGAAAGTACCCCTCAGGGTTGTGGGACAATCAAAAGATTCTAGCACAATGTCTAGATGATAGTAGAAGCTCAAATCAGTAGCTGTTGTTTGGTTTTTTTCTTACTACCAATCGATGTGGTTGTCCTAGACCTTGCATACACTCCTGGTTCCGCTGCGGCCACTGCTGGCACTGCTTGGGAATTCTTAGGAAAGTCTGTCAGATGCTTTCCTGGCTGAAGACACAAATGACTCGCAGAGCCCTCTCACCTGTAACAGGCCAAAATGTGAAACAGGTAGCTCACACACGTAAGGGAGGCAGGCAAAATGGTCACCACCCAGACTCCTGAAATAGAAAAAGTGATAGGAGAGGCTTCAGAAGATGAACCAGAAACAGTATTTTCAAAATGCAGAAACACATCAGAAAGGCCTGGGCAAAAAATATTGTACTTCCTTTAACACATTTCTTGTGTAAATAAAGTTTTGCTCATATTTCTGTTTCATTTTAGCCACACACACCCTTGATATAATTTATTTCCTGCACAATCCTTCCTTTGGTATTAATATTTTCAATCTACAGTGAGTAACAGGAAGAGAAAATTATGGGGTATACACATCACAGGTTGCTTCCATCCTTGTAAAACCATTAATAGTTGAACTTCTGGGTGGTGACCCACCTCCAGTTAAATATCAACCACGTGCAAGGATAACTGGAATCGAGAGGTCTTGACTATTCATTCATCTTCTTTCAACAAGTTTTTAATATTTTGTATCTAATTTGCTTTTAGAGGGATTCTGTGTATTAGAGAGAGAGGGATGGAGAAACAGGGAAGGAAGATTTGTGGGTGTAAAAGCTTCCATACAAGCTGATTCTCAATATGTGCAGAGAAAGCATTTTAAAAAATCCAACACCTCTTATAATTAAAAACACTCCACAAACTAGAAATAGAAGGCAATTTCTTCAACCTGATAAAAAGCGTCTGCAAAAAAACCCACAGCTAACATCATACGTAAGGGCAAAAGTCTGACGGTTTTCCCCCTAAGTTCAGGAATGAGAAAATCAATGTCTGCTCTCACCACTTCTATCCAGCATTGTACTGGAGGGTCTAGCCAGGGCGATTAGGCAAGAAAATGCATCCTGACTACAAAGAAAGAAAATAAAGCTATCTCTATTCACCAATGACTATATACATAAATATAAAATGATATATATGAATATATAGAATATATATATGAATACTGATATATATGAATATATAGAAAATCCTAGGGAATAAAAAAAGTTGACATAAATGAGTTCAGCAAGCTTGCAGGACACAAGACCAATACATAAAAATCACTTGTATTTCTGTACACTAGCAATGAATGATCTGAAAATGAAGTAAGAAAACACTGCATTTGCAATAGTATTAAAAAGAATGAAATACTTAAGAATAAATTTAGCAAAAGAAGTATACAACTTGTACACTGAAAACTACAAAGATTGTTGAAAGAAATTAACAAAGACCTAAGTTAATGGAAAGACATCCCACTTTCGTGTGCTGGATGTTCTTTGTTAACATGGCAATACTTCCTAAATTATCTACAGATTCAACCCAATCCCTATCACATTTCAATGCTATTTTTGCATAAATTGATGAGCTAATATTAAAATTCATATTAAAATGAAGGGACCCAGAATACGCAACACAATCTTGAAAAAGAACAAAATTGCAGGACTCACATTTCTTGATTTCAGTCTTACTACAAATTGACAGTAATGAAAACAGTGTGGTACGCCAGAAGGATAGAAAAATAGTTCAATGGAATAAACTGCAAATCCAGAAGTAAACCCTCATTGTCAATGTATTTTCAACAAGGATGAGAAGACAATTCAATGGGAAAAGAATATGCTTTTCAACAAATGCTGCTGGGACAACTGATATTCACATGCAAAACACTGAAGTTAGACCCTTACACCATCTACAAAAATTAACTCAAAATGGATCGTAGGCTTAAATTGTAAGACCTAAAATTATAAAAGTCTCAGAAGAAAATATGAAAGTAAATCTTTGTGATCTTGGGTTAGGAAATGGTTTCTTAGATATGTTGGATATGTTGGACTTCATCAAAACTAAAAACATTTGTGTTTCAAAAGACACCATCAAGGTTTAACATTCGCAAATCAATCAACGTAAGACACCACATTAATAAAATGAATAAAAATCACATGATCATCTCAATAGATGCAGAGAAAGCATTTGACAAGATACAGCATCCATTTATGATAAAAACTCTGAATAAAATGGGTATAGAAGGAAAGTACCTCAACATAATAAAGACCATATATGAGAAACCCACAGCTAATATCATCCTCAATGGTGAAAAACTGAAAGCTATCCCTCTAAGAACAGGAACCAGACAAGGAGGCCCACTGTCACCACTCCTATTTAACATAGTACTGGAAGTCCTAGCCAGAGCAATCAGGCAAGAGAAAGAAATAAAAGGGATCCAAATTGGAAAGGAAGAAGTGGAACTGTCACTATTTGCAGATGACATGATTTTATATATAGAAAACCCTAAAGAATCCACCAGAAAACTTTTAGAAGTAATAAACGAATATGGTAAAGTTGCAGGATACAAAATCAACATACAAAAATCAGTTGCATTTCTGTATACTAACAACGAAGTAGCAGAAAGAGAAATTAAGAATACCATCCCATTTACAATTGCAACAAAAAGAATAAAATACCTAGGAATAAACTTAACTAAAGAGGTGAAAGATCTGTACACCGAAAACTATAAAACATTTCTGAAAGAAATTGAAGAAGACACAAAGAAATGGAAAGATATTCTGTGCTCTTGGATTGGAAGAATTAACATAGTTAAGATGTCCATACTTCCTAAAGCAATCTATAGATTCAATGCAATCCCTATCAAAGTTCCAACAACATTTTTCACAGAAATAGAACAAAGAATCCTAAAATTTATATGGAACAACAAAAGACCCCAAATAGCTAAAGGAATCCTGAGAAAAAAGAACAAAGCTGGAGGTATCATACTCCCTGATTTCAAAATATACTACAAAGCTATAGTAACCAAAACAGCATGGTACTGGCACAAACACACACACACAGATCAATGGAATAGAATCGAAAGCCCAGAAATAAACCCACACATCTATGGACAGCTAATCTTTGACAAAGGAGCCAAGAACATACAATGGGGAAAAGAAAGTCTCTTCAACAAATGGTGTTGGGAAAACTGGATAGCCACATGCAAAAAAATGAAAGTAGACCCTTACCTCATACCATACACAAAAATAAACTCCAAATGCATTAAAGACTTGAATATAAGACCTGAAACTGTGAAACTTCTAGAAGAAAACATAGGCAGTATACTCTTCAACATCGGTCTTAGCAACATCTTTTCAAACACCACGTCTGACCGGGCAAGAGAAACAATAGAAAAAATAAACAAATGGGACTACATCAAACTAAAAATCTACTGCACAGCAAAGGAAACCATCAACAAAATGAAAAGACAACCTAACAATTGGGAGAAGATATTTGCAAACCATACTTCTGATAAGGGCTTAATCTCCAAAATATATAAAGAACTCATGCATCTCAACAACAAAAAAACTACCAACCCAATTAAAAAATGGGCAAAAGACCTGAACAGACATTTCTCCCAAGAAGATATACAGATGGCCAACAGACACATGAAAAGATGTTCAAAATCACTAACTATCAGGGAAATGCAAATCAAAACTACAATGAGATATCACCTCACGCCCATCAGAATGGCTATAATTAACAAGACAGGAAACAACATGTGTTGGAGAGGATGTGGAGAGAAGGGAACCCTCATACACTGCTGGTGGGAGTGCAAACTGTTGCAGCCACTATGGAAAACAGTATGGAGATTCCTCAAAAAATCAAGGATAGAACTACCATATGATCCAGCTATTCCACTGTTGGGTATTTATCCAAAGAACTTGAAAACACCAATTTGTAAAGGTGCATGCACCCCTGTGTTCATTGCAGCGTTATTCACAATAGCCAAGACTTGGAAGCAACCTAAGTGCCCATCAAGGGACGAATGGATAAAGAAGATGTGGTATATAAACACAATGGAATACTACTCAGCCATAAGAAACGATGAAATCCAGCCATTTGTGACAACATGGATGGACATTGAGGGTATAATGCAAAGTGAAATAAGTCAGAGGGAGAAGGTCAAATACCGTATGATTTCCTTCATTAAGTAGTAGATAATAACAACAATAAACAAACGCATAGAGACAGAGATTGGATTGGTGGTTACCAGAGGGGAAGGGGGGAGGGAGGAGGGTGAAAGGGATAATTCGGTACATGTGTGTGGTGATGGGTTATAATTAGTATTTGGGTGGTGAACATGATGTAATCTATGCAGAAATAGAAGTATAATGATGTACACCTGAAATTTATACAATGTTATAAACCAATGTTACTGCAATAAACAAAACATTAAAAAAAAGACACCATCAAAAAAGTGAAAAAGCAACTCACAGAATGGGAGAAAATATTTGCAAATTACATCTCTCGAAGGGATTTGTGTATTGAATATATAAAGAACTCTTACAGCTCAATAATAAGTCAACAAATGACCCAATTTAAAAATGGGCAAAGAATTTCGATAGACGTTACTCAAGGAACATGTACAAATGGCCAATAAGTACATGAGAAGATGCTCAACATCATTAATCATCAGGGAAATGCAAATCAAAACCACAATGAGATACCACTTCACACTTACTAGATGGCTATAATAAAAAAGGCAGATACTAACAAGTGTTGGTGAAAATATGGAGAAATTGGACTCCTCATACATCACTGGTGGAAATACACAGTGATGCAGCTGCTTTTGAAAACAGTCTGGCAATTCCCTGAAAGGTTAAACATAGTTACCTTATGATCCAGAATTCCACTCCTAGGTACATAACCAACATATATGAAAACATATGAAAAATGTGCAGATGAATGTTCAAAGCAGTATTACTCATAAAAGCCAAAAAGTTGAAACCACCCAAATTTCCATCAACTGATGAATGGATAAATACAATGTGGTATATTCATACAACAAGATAAAATTCAGCAATAAAAAAGAATGAAGTTCAGACACATGCTGTGACATAGTTGAACCTTTAAACATTTTGCTATGTGAAAGAAGGCAATCAGAAAGGGCCACATATTGTATGATTCCATTTCTATAAAATGTCCAGAGTAGGCAAATCCATAGAGCCAGAAAATAGTGGTTATCTAGGGCTGAGAGAGTGGAGGAGAAATGGGGAGTGATTGAAAATGGTGATGATTGCTTTTTAGGGTGATGAAAATGTTCTAAATTTGATTGTGGTGATGGTTGCCCAACCTTAAGAATGTGCTGAAAACCAGTGCATTGTATACTTTAAATGGGTGAATTGTATGGTATGTGAATTGTATCTTCATAAAGGTGTTTTAAAAAGAAGGAAAAAAGAAAGCTGACTGCCATTCCTTTCAAGTTTCAAATGTGTCTTTGTTCCATCATCACCAGGATTAGACAAAGACAACTGCTATATCCCAAACCTCAACCAACACAAAGGATGAGGGTAAAAGGCCATAAATCAACCTTCTGGGGATGCAGGGGAGCCGTCCTTAGAAGGGAAGGATAGGAAGAGTCTGGCCACAGGAAGAGTGAGTGCAGACTTGCTCCAGCCAGCATCAAGAACACGAGTGAATACCTTTAATTTAGTGCCTTCATCTTCCCCAAGGGGAAGCACGTTCACCTTAAAAGTCTCTCTTGGCAAGAGGGTAGCTCTTTAAAGCTGGAGGAGATCGAGATAGAGTGAAAATTTTATGCTTTGATCCTCAAAGTGCTTAAATGTGAGAAATATGTCAAAGAGGGAATAAAACATTGAGTGAATACGGTGATATTTTTACTACAATTCACCCAGACCAAGAAGCAGGTTGGTATTAAAAACTTGCCCAGAGCAAGGGATGGAAATGTGATTTTTTTTAAAAATATCCAAATGTTTTATTCAGTTGAGGATTATTTTTGAAGGTCTATTTATAGTGTTTGCCATGGTTCCAATAAAATAAGGATCAGATGAGGGATAACTAGTGGTTTTATGAATTTGCTCACCATCAAGAATTAGGAAAAAGAATAATTGTGGGGCCCTTTATGTAACAGGTTCTCATGAGAGTGTTTTTTATCAATGTCATAATAGTTTATAACATTGTGAAATTTTAGTTGTACATTATTGTTTGTCAGTCGCCATATAAATGCGCCCCTTCACCTCTTGTGCCCATCCCCAAACTCCCTTCCCCCTGGTAACCACCAAACTGTTCTGTCTGTGTGTTAGTTTATCTTCCACATATGAGTGAAATCATACAGTGTTTGTCTTTGTCTGGTTTATTTCACTCAACATAATACCATCAAGGTCCATCCATGTTGTTGCAAATGGGACGATTTTGTCTTATTTTATGGCTGAGTAGTATTCCATTGTATATATATACCACATCTTCTTTATCCAATCATCAGTCAAGGGACTTGGGTTACTTCCATGTCTTAGCTATGGTGAATAATGCTGCAATGAACTTACGGGTGCATAAACCTTTTTGGATTGTGGATTTAAGGTTCGGCGGGTAGATACCCAGTAGTGGGATAGCTGGATCATAAAGTATTTCTATTTTTAATTTTTTGAGGACACTCCATACTGTTTTACATAGAGGCTACGCCAATTTACATTCCCCCCAGCAGTGAATTAGGGTTCTCATTTCTCCACAGCCTCTCCAGCAATTGTTGTTTTCTGTCTTGGTGATTATAGCCATTATAACGGGTGTAAGATGATATCTTAGTGTGGTTTTGATGCATTTCCCTGATGATTAGTGATGTTGAACATCTTTTCATGTGCCTATTGGCCATCTATATATCTTCTTTGGAGAAGTGTCTGTTCATTTCCTCTGCCCATTTTTTGAACAAGTTTTTTTGTTGTTCAGTTGTGTGAGTTCTTTATATATTGTGGAGATTAATCCCTTCTTGGATATATGATTTGCAAATATTTTTTACCAGGTGGTGGGTTGCCTATTCATTTTCATCCTGGTTTCATTTGCCTTCTAGAAGCTCTTTAATTTGATGAAGTCCCACTTGTTTATTTTTTCTTTTGTTTCCCTTGTCCAAGTAGACATGGAATTGAAAAGATCACTTTATAACTGATGATGAATAGTATACTGCCTCTATTTTCTTCCAGGAGTTTTGTGGTTTCAGGTCTCACCTTCAGGTCTTTGATCCATTTTGATTTTTGTGAATGGAGAAAGAGGATGATCTACTTTCATTCTTTTCCAAGTGGCTGTCCAGTCTTCCCAGCACCATTTATTGAAGACGCTTTCCTTTCTCCATTGTATGTTCTCAGCTCCTTTGTTGAAAATTACGTTCCCGTATATATGAGGTTTTATTTCTGGGCTTTCAATTCTGTTCCATTGATCTGTGTGTCTGTTTTTGTACCAGTACCATGCTGTTTTAATTACTATCACTTTGCAGTATGTTTTGAAGTCAGGGATTGTGATGCCTCCAGCTTTGTTCTTTTTTCTCAGGATTGCTTTAGCTATTTGGGGTCTTTTATTGTCCCATATGAATTTTAGCATTCTTTGTTCTATTTCCGTGAAGAATGTCCTTGGGATTCTGATTGGGATTGCATTGAATCTGTAGATTGCTTTAGGTAATATGGACATTTTAACTACATTTATTCTTCCAATCCATGTGCATGGAATATTTTTCCATTTCTTTATGTCATCATTGATTTCACTCAATAATGTCTTATAGTTTTCTTTGTACAGGTCTTTCACTTCCTTGGTTAAATTTATTCCTAGATATTTTATTCTTTTTGTTGCAGTTGTAATTGGGATTGTCTTCTTGAGTTCTCTTTCTGTTAGTTCGTTGTTGGCATACAGCAATGCACCCGATTGTTGTAAGTTGATTTTGTACCCTGCAACTTTGCTGTAGTTGTTGATTATTTCTGATAGTTTTCCAATGGATTCTTTAGGGTTTTCTATATATAAGATCATGTCACCTACAAACAGCGAGAGTTTCACTTCTTCGTTGCCTATTTGTATTCCTTTTAATCTTTTTTCTTGCCTAATTGCTCTGGCCAGAACCTCCAGTGTTATGTCAAATAAGAGTGGTGAGAGTGGGCACCCTTCCCTGTCTTGTTCCTGTTTTCAGAGAGAGGGCTTTCAGTTCTTCCCCATTGAGTATGATGTTGGCTGTGGGTTTGTCATATATGGCCTTTATTATGTGAAAGTACTCTCCTTTTATACCCGTTTTTTGACAGTTTTTATCATAAACAGATATTGAATCTTGTCAGATGCCTTCTCTGCATCTATTGAGACGATCATATGGTTTTTATTCCTCGTTTTGTTAATGGGGTGTAACACACTGACTGATTTGCGGATATTGAACCATCCGTGTCCCTGGTATAAATCCCACTTGATCATGGTGTATGATCTCTTTAATGTATTGCTGTATTCAGTTTGCCAATATTTTGTTGAGGACATTTGCATCTATGTTCATCAGGGATATTAGTCTGTAGTTTTCCTTCTTAGTATTGTCTTTGTCTGGCTTTCGTATCAGGGTGATGTTGGCCTCGTAGAATGTGCTGGGAAGTGTTCCATCTTCCTCTATTTTTTGAAATACTTTGAGAAGGATCGGTGTTAAATCTTCTTTGAATGTTTGGTAAAATTCTCCAGAGAAGCCATCTGGTCCTGGACTTTTATTTTTTGGGAGGTTTTTGATTACTGTTTCAATCTCTTTACTTGTGATTGGTCTATTCAGGTCCTTTATTTCTTCTTGACTCAGTTTTGGGAGGTTGTATGAGTCTAAGAATTTATCTATTTCTTCCAGATTGTCTAATTTATTGGCATCTAGTTTTTCATAGTATTCTCTTATAATCTTTTGTATTTCTGTGGTATCCATTGTAATTTCTCCTTTCTCATTCCTAATTTTACTTATTTGAGCCTTCTTCCTTTTTTTCTTGGTGAGTCTGGCTAAGGGTGTGTCAATTTTATCATCTCAAAGAACTAGCTCTTTGTTTCATTGATCCTTTCTACTTTTTTTTTGGTTTCGATTTCATTTATTTCTGCTCTGATTTTATTATTTCCCTCCTTCTGCTGACTTTGGGCTTTGTTTGTTCTTCTTTTTCTAATTCTGTTAGGCATAGTTTGAGGTTGCTCATTTGGGCTTTTTCTTGTTTGTTAAGGTGGGCCTGTATTGCTATGAGTTTACCTCTCAGGATCGCTATTGCTGCATCCCATATGAGTTGGTACGGTGTATTTTCATTTTCATTTGTCTCCAGATATGATTTGATTTCTCCTTTACTTTCATCAATGATCCATTGGTTGTTCAGTAGCATGTTGTTTAGTCTCCACATTTTTGTCACTTTCCCAGTTTTTTTTCTTGTAGTTGATTTCTAGCTTCATGGTGTTATGGTCAGAAAAGATGCTTGTTATGATTTCAGTCTTCTTAAATTTATAAAGGCTTGCCTTGTTTCCCAACACATGGTCTATTCTTGAGAATGTTCCATGTGTACTTGAGAAGAATGTGTAATCTGCTGTGTTTGAATGGAGTGCTCTCTATATATTTATTAAGTCATCTCATCTAGTTTTTCACTGAAGTCCATTATTTCCTTATTGACTTTCTGTCTGGATGATCTATCCATCGACGTAAGTGGGGTGTGAAGATCCCCCACTATTATTGTGTTGTTGTTAATATCTCCTTTTAGGTTTGTTAATAGTGGCTTTAGGTACTTTGGTGCTCCTATGTTTGGTGCATATATATATATATAAGTGATATGTCTCCTTGGTGGAGTGTCCCTTTTGTCATTATATATTGCCCCTCTTTGTCTCTCATCACTTGTTTTATCTTGAAGTCTACTCTGTCTGATATAAGTATGGCAACACCTGCTTTCTGTTTGCCATTAGCTTGGAGTACTGTCTTCCATCCTTTCACTCTGAACCTGTGTTTGTCTTTAGAGCTGTGTTTCCTGGAGGCAGCATATTCTTGGGTCATGTTTTTTAATCCATCCCACCACTCTGTGTCTTTTGATTGGAGAGTTCAGTCCATTTACATTTAGGGTAATTATTGATATATGAGGGCTTATTATTGCTATTTTATCGCTCATTTTCCTGTTCTTTTACATTTCTTCTGTTTCTCATTCCGTGTGTTTTGGACTACCAATTCAGTTTGGTAGCTCTGTATGGAGGTTCTCTTAGTTTTTATTTATCCTGTGTGACTTTGTTCTGATTATTTGGTTAGTGGTGTCCATGAGTGTTGTATAAAAAAATCCCATATATGTGATAGTCCATTTTTTGGTGGCCTCTTATTTCCTTAGATTAAGTCAATTCCATCCATTTCCTCTTCCCCTTCTAAGTTATTGTTATCACAGCTTATTCCATCTTGTGTTGTGATTGTGTTTAAAGTGATGATGTTATATTTATTTTTGGTGTTTTCCTTCCCTTGATCTTTGGTTTTATAATTAAGTGTTTGCTAATCTATTCTGATAGAGAGCTGCAATTTTTCTGGTTTTGTCGACCTATTTTCTTCCTTGTTCAAAACTTTGTATCTCCTTTCTCTTTTTTTCCTCAGGCATGAGGGCCTTCTTGACCACTTCTTGTACTTGGGGTCTTGTGGCAATGAACTCCCTTAGCTTTTGTTTATCTGGGATAGTTATTATTTATCCATCACATCTGAAGGACATTTTCACTGGGTAGAAGATTCTTGGCTGAAAGTTTTTGTCTTTCACAATTTTGAATATATCATTCCACTCTCTCCTAGCCTGTAAAGTTTCTGTCAAGAAACCGGCTGAGGCCCTGATAGGAATTGCTTTGTACGTTTTTTTTTCTCTTGCTGCCCTTAATATTTTGTTGTTGTTGTTGACTTTTGCCAGCTTTACTACTATATGCCTTGGAGAGAGTCTGTTTATATTGATATATTTAGGTGATCTATTGATTTCATTCACTGGTATTTCCAGCTCCTTCCCCAGGTTTGGGAAGTTCTCAGCTATTATTTCTTTGAACAAGTTCTCTGCTCCTTTTTTCCTTCTCTTCTCCCTCTGGAATACCTATAATCCTTATGTTGGATTTCCTGATTGAGTGGGATATTTCTTGGAGAGTTTCTTCATTTCTTTTTAGTCTTAGTTCTCTTTCCTCCTCCATCTGGAGCATTTCTGTATTGCTGTCCTCAATATTGCTAATTCTTTCCTCCACATTGTCAGGTGTGATGCTTAGGGCCTCCAGATTTGTCTTTGTCTCCTCTATTGTGTTTTTCATCTCTAAGATTTCTGATTGGTTTTTATTTTTTATTTTTGTGAGGAGATCAGCCCTGTGCTAACATCTGCCAATCCTCCTCTTTTTTGCTGAGGAAGACTGGTCCTGGGCCAACATCAGTGCCCCTCTTCCTCTACTCTACATGGGACGTCGCCACAGCATGGCTTAACAAGCGGTGCATCGGTCCGCACCCGGGATCTGAACCAGTGAACTCTGGGCCGCTGCAGTGGAGCACGCACACTTAACCACTTGCACCACTGGGCCAGCCCCGATTGGTTTTTCTTTATAGTTTCAATCTCTTTTGTGAAGAAGTTCCTGCTTTCATTGAACTGTCTATCTGCATTTTTCTTGTAACTCGTTGAGCTTTTTTATGATAGCTATTTTGAATTCTCTGTCATTAAATTATAAATTTCCGTGCCTTCAGGATTGATTTCTGGGTGCTTGTCATTTTCTTCTGGTCTGGAGATTTAATAGATTTTTGCATACTGTTTGATGGTATGGGTTTGTTTTTCCTCATAATGATAATATCTGGTCACAGTTTCCACCTGCTGCCACTGGGTGGGGGTCAAGAACTGTGCATTTTGAGCCCTCTGCGATCTGTGGGCACTCTGGCCTATGGATGAGCTGAAGCTCCAAGCGGGAGGAAGGGCGCTTTCCTTCCCCTGCCCGATCCTGGGGGGTTCTTGCTCTTCCCTTGCTATCTGCTCTTCTGGGGTGTGGCTTGATGAAGACACCCCCTCAACAGTTCGGTCACCTCCGTGTGGGAGTTTCCCACGGGCCGTGAGGAAAGTTGGAGACCGACAGTTTTCCCATGGAGGGCTGCCCCTCCCCCTGAGAGCAGTGCGGTCCTGGTCCCGGGTTCACTGCTGTTGGGGATGGAGAGCAGTTCTTCTTACCTCCTTCCACTTCCATCAGGGGTTCCAGCACCTCCGCCTTCAGATGTATGGCTGCTTGGGTCTCTCAGACATCTTTTGTGTTGTGTGAGTGTCCTCTGTTGGTATATGAATGTCTTTTTTGTTCTATCTTAGTCAGGGAGAGTCTAAGAGGAGAGCTCACTCCACCATGATGCTGATGTCACCTGGAAATGTGAATTTTTAAAAGTATGACTTGGCATGAGTGTTACTGAAATTTAAGATTAAAATATGCTCGCTGAGTGTTATATTCAAGGATTCATCAGGCTGAACATAAATCCACATTAAAGATGAATAAAAATGCTCAAGGGCAACAATAAAATAATAAAAAAAAATAATAATAAATAAAATAAAATAAAATATGGTAACATGAAAGAAGCAGTACCTGCCTCAGCGTTCACGTAAAAGGTAACTTTCCATATCACATATATGTAAGGGAATTGTCCTCAAATAATTCATAGTAGATCTATTCCCCTCTGGTTTTGATATTCTACTAGCTTATGAATCTTAAGTAAAAATATCATTTGCATCACTTGTTTCATGGCTTAAGGAACATTTGGTAATTTATAGCTATCAAATATCAGAGCTCAAAGGCTTGCGGAAACCATTTAGTACCCCATCCAAGCCCATTTTAAAGATGAGAAACTGAGGCCAGGAGAGGGGACCTGGCTAGTCAAATGACACAGAGTGAGTTTATCCTGACATCTTGTCCAGGGTCCTTTTTCCTCAGGGAATAGTGAAGAACTCTCCCCCCTCCATGGGCAAGGGACATGTAATTAGAATATGTCATTTTCAAAGAAAGGTGAAGTGGTTGCTAGGGATGGAATGTTTTTGTCTCCCCCAAATTCATATGTTGAAACCCCAATCCCCAATGTGATGGTGTTTGGAGATGGGGCCTTTGGGAGGTAATTAGGTCATGAGGATGGAGCCCTCATGATGGGATTAGTGCCCTTATAAGAAGAGACATGAGAGAGCCTCCTTCCTCTCCTTGTTCTCCAGCATGTGAGGATACAAAGACAAGATGGCACCTGCAAACCAGGAAGCAGGCCCTCTCCACACACCAGATCTGCCAGCACCTTGATCTTGAACTTCGCAGCCTCCAGAACTCTGAGAAATAAACATTTGTTGTTTATACCACCCAGTCTATTTCTTATAGCAGCCTGACCTAAGAAATAAAATTTGAAAGATACAAATAAACTTTTCATATAATCTTAAAGAAAAGTCAAGACTTCATGTTTTATTTTTTCCAAAGTGAAAAATATATCATGATTTTACTACTTCCCAGTGGCATCAAAACAAAATAGGCTATTTAAGATGAGAAAATTCTCAGAGCATGTTCAATTCAGCCCCAAATAGGTTTTACAAAATGGCCTGTGTCCTGACCCCACTGACCTTCTAGTCAATGCAGGCAGGCAATTATCAGTTGTAACACATTCTTCTCCAACACCAGTCACCTCATGCAGGTAATAGCAATACTAGCAGCAATAATCACTCCAGGTGTGCACCTGCCAGCAGTTACAATTCCCTCTCTGTTTCCCACACAGGTGGCAGGAACAAAGGTGGCATGATGGTTTTACCTTCGGCAACGCTCATCAGCTCCTTCACCTGCAGGATGACTGGGGTCAGGGTCCCCGTCTGGTTCACGGAGGTGAGGTAGCTCTCCAATTCACCTTCAAACATGTCCAGCTCATCTCTCACATACACGAACATGTAGAACTCAATGGCAATGAACTGGGGACATAGAGCAAACATTTCAAAGTCTCACCTGAGTCCAGCTCAGTATGTGAACAACATATGGGTCTCTGGTTTTGAGGCCAAAACTCTTCAAAATTTGTAACTCATCTGAAATAGACTCTAGATTGGCTATACTGAGATGAACAGGATTGTGATTTCTTTGGAGAAAGGAGTCACTCCACACTCTGTTCTTCACCCTACAGCACACAAGACCACGCCTCACAAGGGCTCAAGGAACTTTTCAAACATTAGTGAAATCAGAGTGAAGTGAATGGCTCACTTTGAATAAGGGGTGACATTGGGGACAATTCCAGCCATATCTCTCACTGTTCCCCCTCTTGCATCTTGGTGGTAACCAAATTGGAGAAGGTACCACTTCCTGTACACATATCATGCTTGCTCACTCGCACCATCCTGTCCTCATGCCTTCTATCGTCATGCCAATGCTTCTAGAGTTCCTGCTGCCATTTTACTTCACCAGCCGAATCTTGTTTATCTCTGAATGTGGAGCTCAAATGCTGTTGTCTTCAGGTAGCTTCATAATTCACTAACCTTCCAGAACACTTTCACCTTTCCTTTTTCTCTCTTTAGATGGCAGGTACTTCATACCATCTTCTCTCCTTCTCTTAGACCATGGGCTTCTCCAGGCCAAGACTCTCTCTTCCAGCTCTTAGCATAGTGCTTGCCATAGAGTAGATAACCAATAAAATTTAAGAAACACAATAACTCCAAGTGAGTTATTTATTGTTGCAAAGAATTCTAGTTGTCCATTAAAATCCATTCACCCTTACTTTGGGCACAAAGCTGGACTACATTTTCCAGCCTCCCTTGAGTTAGATGTGGCCACGTGTCAAGGTTCTTGCCAAAGGAAGAGGAATGGGAGGAATGTGTGCTGCTTCCACACGGCCTTTGAAAACCTCCCACATGCATTTCTCCACACACTTTCCCCTTCTGCTCACTGGCTGCAGATGGTGAGGGTTCTTGGGGATGATGAAGGCACATGATGGAAGAATCTGGATTATGGAATAGCACATGGAGAACTGCTGCCTCCCAACCTGACCACCACTCAACATTGCTATGTGGGCAAAAATATATGTGGTGTTAAGTCACTGAAATTTGGGGGTTTATGTGGTACTTCAGCATAACCTAAGTAATATATTCAACTAAAACTTAATCACAGGATTAGTTTATATAGGCATCATCCTAGTACATTTAAAATGAGCACAAGACAATTTGGCCTTGCTATTTTTATGCCTCCATTTTGACTCAGACATTTTACCTCACATAACTTGGACCACATGAAATGTTTTGAATCTGTGCTTAATAAAATACTGAAGTCAGAATTATGCCAACATTTAAAATTTCTTGTTGAGAAAGCAAACTTAAGAGCAAAATAAAATAAAGCATTTTAATTTTTGATCCATTTTTTGAAATATAGTACAGTAGACAAATTCTAGTTTTTCCCCTTTTATTTTTATTATCCAATGAAATTATTTATTAGGATCAATTATTTTATGTTTAAATGACATGACTTTTGTTCATGGCATAATTTGCTGACTATAGATTCTGCTATTGTAAGTTTCCTTTAGGTATCATTATCTCTACCAAGTCAACGTTCCTGGGTCAAATTTTGCATATCAAAATGTTTTCAAATATATTTCTCTCCCGTCAATTTTTAGTTAATTTAGATAAATTTTACCATGTGCAGCTTTAACCATTATCAGTTTGATTTTGTGTGGATTACTTTTTTTTATTAAAGATTTTATTTTTTTAGAGGAGTTTTAGATTCACAGCAAAATTGAGAGGAAGGGTCAGAGATATCCTACAGTCCTAACTGCCCCCACACTTGTAAAGCATCCTGCATTATCAATAAATATCCCCCACCAGAGTGGTACATATGTTACAATTAATGCACCTATACTGAAACATCATTATCACCCAAAGTCCATAGGTCACCATCAGGGTTTACTCTTGGTCTTGTGCAGCCTATGGATTTGGACAAATGTCTAATGACATGTATTCACCATTACAGTATCATACAAAGTATTTTCATTGCCCTAAAACTCTTCTGTGCTCTGCCTGTTCACCCCTCCTTCCCCGCAACTCCTGCAACCACTGATCTTTTACTGTCTCCATAATTTTGCCTTTTTCAAAATGTCATATAGTTGGAATCCTATAGTTTGTAGCCTTTTCAGACTGGCATCTTTCACTTACTAATATGCATTGAAATTTCCTCCATGTCTTTTCATGGCTTGATAGTTCATTGCTTTTTAGCACTGAATTGTATTTCATTGTCTGGATGTACCACACATTATTTATCCATTCACCTACTGAAAGACTCTTGGTTGCTTCCAAAGTTTTGCAATTACATATAAAGCTGCTATAAACATCCACGTACACGTTTTTGTGGGGACATAAATTTTCAGTCTCATTGTTTAGTTTGCATTTCCCTGATGACCTATGCTGTGGAGCATCTTTTCATATGCTTATTTGCCATCTGTATATCTTCTCTGTGAAGTGTCTATTGAGGTCTTTGGTCCTTTTTCAATCGGGTTTTTTTCTTATTGTTGATTTTAAGGGTTCTTTGTACATTTGGGGTAACAGTCTTTATCAGATGTGTCTTTTGCAAACATTTTCTTCCAGTGTGTGGCTTGTCTTTTCATTCTCTTGACAGTGTCTTTCACAGAGCAGAAATTTTTTATTTTAATGAAGTCCAGCTTATCAATTCTTTCTTTCATGTATTGTGTCTTTGGTGTTGTATCTAAAAAGTCATCACCAATCCCAAGGTCATCTAGATTTTCTCCTATGTTATCTTCTAGGAGTTTTACAGTTTTTCATTTGACATTCAGATCTATCCATTTTAAGTTAATATTTATAAAAGGTGCAAAGCCTGTGTCTAGATTCATTTTTTTGCATGTGGATGTACAGTTGTCCCAGCACCATTTGTTAAAAAGAAGTGGTTAAGTTCTCATGCTCTGCTTCAGCACCCCAGGGTTTGTAGGTTTGGATCCTTGGCACAGACCTACACACTGACCATCAAGCCACGCTCTGCTGGCGTTCCATATACAAAGCAGAGAAAGAGTGGCACAGATGTTACCTCATGGACAATCTTCCTCACCAAAAAAAAAAAGAAAAGAAAATCTTTGCTCCATTGTATTGCCTTTGCTCCTTTGTCAAAGATAAGTTGACTGTATTTATGTTGGTGTTTGGCTCTCTATTCTGTCCACTGATTCATTTGTCTATTCTTTTGTCAACCCCACACTGTCTTGATTAGTGCAACTTTATAGTAAGTCTTGAAATCAAGTAGTGTCAGTCCTTCAATGTTTTCCTTCTCCTTTAATATTGTGTTGGCTATTATGAGTCTTTTGCCTCTCCATACAAACCTTAGAACCAGTTGGTCAATATCCACAAAATAACTTCCTGGCATTTTGATTGGAATTGCATTGAATCCCAGTACAGATCAATCACAATATATATAGATCAAGTTAGTAAGAACTGATATCTTGAGAATATTGAGTCTTTCTATCCATGAATATGGAATATCTCTCCATTTATTTAGTTCTTTGATTTCTTTCAATAGAGTTTTGTAGTTTTCCTTATATAGATCTTGTACATATTTTGTTAGATTTACACCTAACACCTAACACCTAAGTATTTCTTTTGGGGACGTACTAATGTAAATGGTATTGTGTTTTTAATTTCAAATTCCACTTGCTCATTGCTGATATACAGATAACCAATTGACTTCTGTATGTTGACCTTGTACCACACAACCTTGCTATAATTGATTATTAGTTTCAGGAGGAGTTTTAGTGATTCTTTTAGATTTTATACATATACCATCAAGTTATTTGTGAAAAAATACATTTTTACTTCTTCCTTCCCAATCAGTATACCTTTTATTTCCTTTTCTTGTCTTATTGCATTAGCTAGGATTTCCAGTAAATGTTGAAAAAGAGTGGTGAGAGGGAACATCCTTGCCTTCTTCCTGATCTTAGTGGGAAAGTTTCTAATTTCTCACTATAAAGTATGATGTTAGCTGTAGATTTTTATCAGATTGAGGAAATTCCCCTCTATTCCTAGCTTACTGGAAATTTTTATGGTAAAGTGGTGTTGGATTTTGTTAAATGTTTTTTCTGCTTCTATTGGTATAATCATGTGATTTTTCTTCTTTAGACTGTTGATGTGATTGATTACATTAACTGATTTTTTAAAATACTGGGCCAGCTTTGCACATCTAGGATAAATCCCCCTTGGTTGTGGTATATAATTCTTTTTACACATTGTTGGATTGGATTTGGTAATATTTTGTTTAGGATTGTTGCATCTCTGCTCATGAGAGATATTGGGCTGAAGTTTTCTTATAATGTCTTTGCCTGGTTTTGGTATTAGGATAATGCTGGCCACAGAATGAGTTAGGATGTATTTTCTCTGCATTTATCTTCTGAAAGAGATTATAGAGAATCAGTACAATTTATTCCATAAATGTTTTGTAGAACTCACCAGTGAATCCACCTGGGCCTGGTGCTTTCTGTTGTTGTTTTTTTTTTAATTTTTTTTATTTATTTATTTTTTTCCCCCAAAGCCCCAGTAGATAGTGGTATGTCATAGCTGCACATCCTTCCAGTTTCTGTATGTGGGACGCGGCCTCAGCATGGCCGGAGAAGCGGTGTGTTGGTGCGTGCCTGGGATCCGAACCCGGGCCGCCAGCAGCGGAGCGCGTGCACTTAATCGCTAAGCCAGGGGGCCGGCCCCTGGTGCTTTCTGTTTTAAAGGTCATTACTTACTGATTCAATTTCTTTAATAGACATAGGCCTATTCAGATTGTCTATTGCTTCTTGTGTGAGTTGTGGCTGATTGTGTCTTTCAAGAAATTGGTCCATTTCATCTAAGTTATCATATTTGTGGGCACGGAGTTCTTCATACTATTATTTTAATGCTCAGGGAATCTGTAGTGATGTTCCCTCTTTCTTTTCTGACATGAGTAATTTGTGTCCCCTCTCTTTTTTTCTCAGTTATTTTGGCTAGAAGCTTATTGATTTTATTGATTGTTTTAAAGAACCAGCTTTTGGTTTCATTGATTTTCTTTACTCATTTCCTGTTTTCAGTTTCATAGGTTTATGCTCTAATTTTTATTATATCTATTCTTCTGCTTACTTTGTATTTAAATTGCTCTTTTTTTGTTTCCTAAGGTGGAAGCTTAGATGATTGATTTCAGATCTTTCTTCTTTTTTTTTTTTAATTTAATTTAATTTTATTTTTTGTGAGGAAGATCAGCCCTGAGCTAACATCCATGACAATCCTCCTCTTTTTGCTGAGGAAGACCGACCCTAAGCTAACATCTATTGCCAATCCTCCTCCTTTTTTTTTCCCCCTTTTTCTCCCAAAAGCCCCAGTAGATAGTTGTATGTCATAGTTGCACGTCCTTCTAGTTGCTGTGTGTGGGACGCGGCCTCAGCATGGCCAGACAAGTGGTGCATCGGTATACGCCTGGATCCAAACCTGGGCCACCAGTAGCGGAGCGTGCACACTTAACTGCTAAGCCACGGGGCTGGCCCCTCTTCATTTCTAATAGACACATTCAGTGCTATAAATTTCCCTCTAAGCACTGCTTTTGCTGCCTCCCACAAATTTTGATAAGTTGTGTTTTCATTTTCATTCATTTTTAATTTCTCTTGAGATTTTTTCTTTGACTCATATGTTACTTAAAAGCATGTTGTTTAATTTATACTATTTTGGGATTTTCCAATTATCTTGCTGTTACTGATTTCTAGTTTAATTCCATTGTGGTCTGAGAGCAGACACTGTATGATTTCTATTCTTTTAAATTTGTTAAGGTGTGTTTTATGATCCAGGGTGTGGTCTATCTTGGTGAATTTTCCATATAATCTTGAGAAGAATGTATATTCCACTGTGGTTGATGTAGTAGTCTATGGATGTCCAAAATATCCAACTGATTGATGGTGTCAATTACAGTTCAGCTTTTCCTGCTTTGGCACTAGTTCCCAAGGGGTTTCTGCTCCATTCTGTTGTGACTCTCTGTATCCACCTGTCTGTCTCTCCAATTTTAGGGGCAATGGTTTGCCCCATGACCTCATTTCTCTTACAGATCCAAGAAGAGTTGTTGATTTTTCAGTTCAGAGTTTTACTTGTTGTTAGGATGGAGTGGTGTCTTTCAAGCACTTTATGTGTGGAACTGGCAACTGGAAAGTATCCATAAATAATTCGATTATATCTATTAGTTACATTCACCATGTGGGTTAAAGTGTCCTTGGAGTCAAAATGGTAGGGTCCAAGGATTGTACTTCTTTGATTTACAGAGATTCAATTTTGATCCAGCTTTTTAAGAACCTGCCCTAGCCCCACCTCATTTATAAAACAGAAAAGGATCTGCTCAGATCTACTTACAAGGTACAGGCAGATAAAAGCCAATGCAGTGTTTCCGATCATTCTCCTTGGGAACTGAAAGCAGGGGTCCCACTCATATATCCTGGTTTGGAACCAAGACTTTTTTCTCCCTGTGAGTGAATAAACACCAAGAAAAAACAGGTTGTGGTTGGTAAACAAATGCCTGATTCTTCTGAAAATAACCTCATCTCCTCCTCTTCGTCTCAGAGTGGAGTGAAGAGAAAGAACACTGGGAGATTCCACAGTTTTCATTCTCCCTTTATTCTTAAGAACAGAGACTCAGTTTTATTCAGTGCAGCAGTTCACCAAACTAAAAGTTCCTGACCTCTCTTACAGCTAAGAATGACCAAGACTAAGAAGTACAGGCCAATGACCTGTGATCAGAAGTGTGGTGTGGAACTTTGGGGAGGGTGCTTAGAGGGAACCAACACAGCTGGGAAGGACCCCATTGCCCTTCCTTCTTTTCTCCTGCCTGCCATCTGAAATGCAGACATGGTGGCTGGTTCAGGCTGGAGCCCCAGCATCTATCTGTGACCATGGACAGCTTTCATATTGGAAACCACTAAAATACTGGAGCAGAAAGACAGGTGGTCGGTAACCTGCCAGAGTGAACAATCTAGGGTCAGTATAGACTGCCCACCTCCAGAATTCTTTTACATGAGAAAGAAATAAATCTATTATTTTGTGTTTTTTGCCATATGTAGCCAAATGTTGTTCCAACCAAAGCACTAGCTTTGCCACTGTGTGACCTTGGACTAGATATGTCCCTACTCTGAGGCACATCCCCTTGTACATAGTGGCAGTGGCAGGGGTGGGGTGATCTGTATGATCACTGAAGACCCAGGTGCCTTTGCCTGGCCACAAGCTATGCCCTCTTTTATTGGTAACAACATATGAGTTTTTCTCTGGGAATCTACTCTTCCCCACCATCAGTCCTGTGGTTCAGTGAGGCTGAACCACTTCCCGGTTCTAGTGGTGAACATGTAACCCATGCTTAACAATCAGTTTTCTCCAATCACCCAGCCACAGGAATTGGTTCTGGGATGGCATGTGGTCCAATTTGATCCAATGAAACACATTCATGGGACTTTTGTTTGAATTATCAGAAAGGAAATTCTCTTCTTCCTGTGAGCTTAAACCAGGAGGGTATAAGTTGAGATTCTGGGGGTCACCACAGGAAGGAAGCCCACCTAAATATGAGGCTAACACAGATAAAAGCAGAACTGACAGGCTGGCCCAGTGGTGTAGCAGTTAAGTTTACGCACTCTGCTTTGGCGGCCTGGGGTTCACAGGTTTGGATCCAGGGCATGGACCTACGCACTGCTCATCAAGCCATACTGTGGCAGTGTCCCATACACAAAATAGAGGAAGATGGGCACAGATGTTAGCTCAGGGCCAATCTTCCTCACCAAAAAAAAGCAGAGCTGAGAAGAGGTGAGGGAAAGAGATCCAGTTCTGATGATATCAATTAAGCCCCTGGATCCATCTGTATCTGAAACTATCTCATGTTTTAAATCATGTAAGGCCATAAATTTCATTTTTGTCTTTCATCCAGTTTGAGCTGAGTTTCTGTGATTAGCAAACAAGTGCCCTTCCAGTCATCTCAGGGTCTCTCACGCCATCAGGGCCCATCAGTGTTGGTGCAAACACCGAGGGGTGAATAAATCCATCTTCAACTCACTGCAACTTCCTCAGGAGCTTTTGACATGCTCGGCCTGGTGAACTTCCAAGAAAGGCTTTTCTTCCTGTGAGAAAAGAGAGAAGTTTATGCTTCGGCTCACAAATTCTTGTTAGAGTTTTGGTCTCTGAGGGGCTGTCATCACAGAGGGCAGGAATTTGGGTAAAACTTGCTCTTTTGGATTGAGCCATTCCCAGACATCTGTCATTTCTTGAAGAGAGGGGCAGGGTCCAGTCTCCTGATCACCAAGCACTTGCTTTCATGAAACGCCAGAGGTCTGGCCTTCCGTGACTCTTCTGCTTACTGAGTGCACAGGCACTGTTTCGTGAAGTCCTTTTTCCCTTTGAGATTTGGTGATTTCCCTTCGTAGTTCAAAACATTGTTTCAGGAATGAAACACTCCAAAACCCAATGTTTTTACTTCTTATGAATAGGAGTTTCTTTTGCTCATTTCTTATTTGGCAGTATTTAAAGAAATATACGTCAGTGGTATGTTTTGAAATGTTTCAGCCAAGTGTGATAAGTTTTCCACAATAGTCATCAATTTCACTACATATATTGAATATGTAAATTGCATATGCTATGAGATGAAATCTTATATATTGCAGATATGTAAGAGGGAAGTTTACAGCAGTAAATGCTAACATTAAGAAAAAAGAAAGATCTCAAATAAACAACCTAGCTTTATACTGCAAGGAATTAGAAAAAGAACAGTGAGTGGTTCAGAGAGAGCCTCAACAACCAAACTGTCCGGGTTCCCATTCTGGCTCTGCTACAGACTAGCTACGTGACCTTGGGCAATGGAACTCACCTCTCCGGGTCCAAGTTTCCTAATGCAGAATGGAAGACATAATAATAGTGCCTACCTCACAGGGTTGTGATTCTGTCTTGTTAACTTTTTTTTTTTTTTTTGAGGAAGATCAGCCCTGAGCTAACGTTCATGCTAATCCTCCTCTTTTTTTTTTTGCTGAGGAAGACCAGCTCTGAGCTAACATCTATTGCCAGTCCTCCTTTTTTTCCCCAAAGCCCCAGTAGATAGTTGTATGTCATAGTTGCACATCCTTCTAGTTGCTCTAAGTGGGACGCCGCCTCAGCATGGCCAGAGAAGTGGTGCGTCAGTACGCGCCCGGGGTCCGAACCCAGGCCGCCAGTAGCGGAGCGGGCGCACTTAACCGCTAAGCCATGGGGCCGGCCCCCTGTCTTATTTGCTCTTATCCTAGCACCCAGGTCGGTGGCTGGCTCATAGAAGCATTTTGTAAATACTGGACCTAATAGGCCTCCTTAGATTCCAGTATCCTTGGTCTAGAGGCTTACCATCTTGGGCTCTTTGCCTTTCCAAGACAGCTTCTGTACAATTTCCATTTCCCTCACAAGTTGCCTAGTAACACTATGGAACTGGTTCATCATTGTTAATATGACTCTATAGTCTCTTTAGCTTTCAGAACTCTCAGTCCACATTTTGTTGTTGAAGAGATCCAGAAGATTAAGAACAACAGATTCAAAGCATCCTTCTGCCTGCATCAAAATGTCATCCAACATCCTTGTGAAGTGGCAGCTGATTAGAACCTCCATGGAGGTAAAATTTCAGAGCTGCTATTTGGTCCCTGAAGCTGATGCTGCCCATTCTTATATTCCAATGGAAATCCCTGCAAGTGGTTATCTCTGGGTGATAGGATGATGGGTGCCTTTTATTTCTTTTATAACTTCATTTTTCAATGTTTTTTATATAGAATGTTTATATGATTGGGAGAGAAAGCACTTCTTTTTTTAGAGAAAGAAATACATTGCACTTGGATTCCTTCTTCAGTTACACAACAAGCCATATAGAGAGATACACATTACCAAGTCTTTCTTACCCTAACTTTTCTATACTGTGTTTGAGACTGTCTGACCCTGCTTGTAGTAGTTATCAGCCCTGGGCATGCTATCAGTGTTTCTGCTTTTCAGCAAGGCAAAAGGCAAGAAGTAAGAAGAAAGGGAAAATAAACAATGGTGTAACTGCTTAAAACTGTTTAGCAGTAGGCTGTTAAGAAATATTCAGAGGTTTTTATTCAAAATATTCAAAACAGTTTTGAAAAATATCAATGGCTGTTAATAAGACTGGCAGTTTTTGGCATCCTAGATACAATGTTCACTAAGCAAATTCTCATACCTAATAATTGATAGTGATTGCATCTAAACATTCCCATCCAAAGTTGAGAGAGACAGCAGATAGATAAAAAAGGTATTATTATATTTTTGCTTCACGTTCCACCTTCACTGCCTGGATAGAAAATAATCATGCAACAAAGATGAATCTGAGCAACCAGAAAATAAAAAGTCAGTTGTTTCAGCACCTGAAATTTAGTAGGAAACCACTCATTTTAGGTCAAGTTTTAACATCAAAGAGATAGATACTCTCTCACCTACAATCCTAGCAAGAAAAATTTTGGGGCTTTGCAGACATGTAGAGTAGCAAGGTTGAAAATTTCTCCCTGCAAAAAGCCATAAATTAAGCTACACAAATACCAGTAATTATCATGGAGTATAATATTAAGGTAACCAGAAACATAATACATTAAGAAGAATCTGTGAAGTTAATTTTTAAAATATTTACTCCAAAGATGACTTCTTTATCAAAGCTTAATAGTGAGTTATATATGTATCTTGACAACAAAAAAAAAGGCTCTATGTTCACTGAAGATATGCTATTAGTTCAAGAATGTCTATTGATTTAAAAAATAAAAGAAGCATATGCATTCCAAGAAGGAGCTCGATGCCCTGAACCTTCAAATTGAGCAGTCTGGTGAAACGTCAAAAGTCCCCTCAAGATTAGAGAAGTCTGAGGGGGTCATCACCAACATTGACGCTGCTAAACTTGCATCCAGAGAGAAAATTCTTCCCAGAAATGAGTAAAAGTGGAATGAATTGAATAGCAACCTTAGAATCCCCATTATAAGAACAAACCCCACATTCCACATAAATCAGAGGTAACATTCCTGTGACCATTAAACATTCCTGACTTTATAAGTAGGGAAACAGCCATATTTCCAGAGTTGGATATTTCTTCTTGTTTTCCCACTTCACACTGTATAATCTAACATGTCACATAGCCCTAGATGTTCTTAGCAGCTAAGGCAGTGACTGGTACCTGCAGGTGCATAGTGAATGTTGTATGAATAAGTAGGATGGATGGATGAATGAATGACTCTTGTCTGGAAAGTGCATGAGACTTGTGCGAGTGTCAGTGGCCTGGAGGAAAAAGTGGTTACAAAAATAGAACCTGTCTTTGGGCCAGGTGCTTATAAAGAGGGAGTAGCCTACACTTTGCCCAATAGGGTTGGGGCCAAAACATATATTAAGTTAAAGAAATAAAAGCCCTCTACCAAACAATAATCATCATGCATATTTAATTCTACAAGCTTAGAGGCAACAAGAGCTGTTAATCCTACCATTTATTATTTATTTATGTATGTATGTATGTATGTATGTATGTATGTATGTATGTGAGGAAGATCAGCCCTGAGCTAACATCCATGCCAATCTTCCTCTTTTTGCTGAGGAAGACTGGCCCTGAGCTAACATCTATTGCCAATCCTCCTCCTTTTTTTTTTTCCCCCTTTTTCTCCCCAAAGCCCCAGTAGATAGTTGTATGTCATAGATGCACATCCTTCTAGTTGCTATATGTGGGATGCCGCCTCAGCGTGGCCAGACAAGCAGTGCGTCAGTGTGCGCCGGGGATCCGAACCCGGGCCGCCAGTAGCGGAATGCACGCACTTAACTGCTAAGCCATGGGGCCGGCCCCCAGTGCTACCATTTAAAATAGTTATGTCATTGAATATATACTATATAAATAAAAACATTAAGAAACATCTAAAAGTCAGTTACTTTGGTTTAAGAATCTAGTTGTCTCTGTCTCTAGCTGAATTAAGATTTCTAATAAACTATTCTGATCCATCATTTTATTATAATAATAGACTCTCAAGTAGGAACAGGTATGGAAATTGATGTCAGCTCACTTTTCAATTTTTTTCTCCAAAGATTGTAAAAATTTTAAATCTGAACCCTATATTCATTTTAAAACAAAAATCAGGTACTCTATAAATAATTAGCCAAAATAACTAAAAACTGTTCAGCTGAAAGTGCTTAAAAATCCTCAGGAACAAGCACAGAAAATTTGAGACTAAAAAATAGGTTTCATTACCAGTGAGTTCAAGTTATTAAAATGGCAAAGCTATCAGTATCTGTTGGTAGCAGTTTAATGCAAAATGGCATACATATTAAACACATTTAAAAGTAACTTAAAACAAAATATATAAAAACAGCAATTATAACACACACAGCCCTCAACCCTGACATACTTCTCCTATAAATGAGAACCAATATGTGTTAATCTTAGAGATAAAATTAATGAAGCAATATTACAGAAAGTGCTTCATGCTCCTTGGATAAAAGGTAATATGACTAATAACTCAAAATCTGAAAGTGAGGCAGGGAGGAGGCATCAGGAGAGAGAAATAAGGAGAAACGTATCGTGCAAAGATGAGGCCAGTGTTTGAATTGCTGTAAAATTCCTTAAGTTCTTCTTTATATAACTCTGTAAAAATATGGGAGCTTAGATATCCAAATGCCATTGTTATGCTTGTTTAGTATTTCCTTTCTGTGGTTTTAAACCTTATCCATTTTATAAGTTTAAGAGGCAGGAGGCATGACATTTGGTTTTTCAACAGTCTGATTTAAATTATCTTTAAATTAAAAAAATGATAGAATTAACCAAAATGCTTAACATTTTAGATTATTCTCATTACCTGGTATTTGTGTCTTTAGGCTTTGTTATACTTCAGGCTTGTGGGGAGTCAAGGGACTTAGAAGGAGCAGGATTAGGCAAAGCAGGACCATGACAGCTTCAGTCTCAGTTTTAACCCTGAAATAACGAGCAGGGTCAACAGCCACAGCAGAGGAAACCTAGCCCCTTTATTTTGCAAGGGTGCCTCACAGTTTAATTTAAACATCAGGATGATCTTGCTGCATAAAGAATAATGAAACATTATATAATTAATCATTTTCTAACTGCAACAAAGAAAAGTTAAATTTTAGACAATAATGGTATATATGCAATGCTGAATTTGAAGCTATATTCCACAGATTATAAAGATAATGCCTTAATAGTAAGATCAAAGAACATTTTATAGAAAGTAAAAAATTGTTCAAGTTTTAAAATGTAATCAATTTTCCCCTTTATTAATGAGAAAAAATAATTTAGTAATACACAGATGTTCGAAAATTGATCCACCCACAATAATCATCCTAGCCTCGGGTTATAAACATAAACAAAAGGTTTGGTGCCCACAGATTAATGATTTGTTTTTGTTTCTCCAATCCAAATCATTTATCTTTCATAAGTGAATATTTAGAGAGTTTGGCTAGCTCTCTTACTCACATTTATTTTTTATTTAAAACTTAGAATGCCTGAGTTAATATCCTGAGACAATAAAGAAATCTGAGTGTCCATTATAGCAGTTCTGGAATTTTAAGAACTATGAAATTCATTCCAAACCTTTTCTTAATTTCAATGGGATACAGATCAGAGTATATTAAAAATTACCATCTACAAGTAATATATGTCCATATTTTAATCAGATAGTATTTCTGCTGGGATTCAACAACTTTATTTTTAACAGCCTGGTAGAGACTCACAGGCTGGTTTGGGGACACTGGCTTCTGAGGATGCCAGGAAGCCAAAGGGTGAGCTTCCTTGAGGATGGCTGGATGCTGACTCTGCTTTACCCTCCACAGAGAATGAGACCTGGCCTTGCTAAGACTTAGTTTGGCTCAGAGAACAGAAGGGTCCAGGATGTCCATATATACTTCCTATTAAAGGCATAACTAATTTATTTAAGTTTTTCCCAAATAATGATATAAAAGGACCAGGAGGAAGGAAAAGACGAGTTTCTCAGAACTGGCCAGACCCCCCCTTAAATAGAGAGTGTCAGCAGCTGATGCATAGTCTTTGCAAACACACCTGCTCAGTGGGGCCACTGGAATCACCCAAGCTTCTGTACCTTTTGTTAAACAAATAAAGGAAGTAATCTAGGCTGCCAGCAGGTAGGGGAGGTTGTGCATAAGTGTGTGCATATCAGCTGCCAGGTGAATCGCAATCCTCCCGAAACAAGTCCTCTTGGTTCTGTAGAAAAAGCTTATTCTAATTTAAAAGGATCTATGACCTCTAAAAAGTATACAACTTTACTGAGTAGTCATGTTTCAGAAATAGCATATGTAAAAGTAACTGATATAAACAAAAATCATATTGTTCAATTAATTTTCATAAGCAATATTGGAGATATGTTTTTATAGAAAAAATGATTTCAACTCAGTAAGAATCACACTTAAAGCAGCAAGCTATCTAAAATCACATTTAAATTTCATGCAACACAAATACTAATTCTGAAAACACTGTATCCCTCAGTGGGGCTATGAACAGGGGATTTACACTTTGGTTGGAGAGACAAGATGGCAAGTGGGTACATTTCTAATCTTCAGATTCTTTGACTTTATTATGTCTCCTGTTATTTTCTTAACAGCTCTTTGGGACTTTATAACCTGAGGAATCACTTGCATTCACACTTAGATGTTTCGTGGTCACTGCACAGTTTAGGGTCCCAGCTTTTAAATGCCGGAGTATCTGAACCTATTTTATGAGTTGATGTCCCATATTTATGTACTTTAAATCCTACCCTCTAATGAGTGAGAGGGTGACAAGGGACACAAGTATCTCTGCAAGTGACAATGGAAGTAAAACAGAATAGGTTTGGTGTGAGGAAGGCCTCAAGTCAGGATATAATAATGATATCCTTGGAGGTATTATTTTCTCTTTACTCACTTCAATTCAAAATTTAAAGAAATTAGGACAGAAAGGAGGAGAGATATATTCCATGTAGGAGAAGGTGATAGCAAATGTCAAAAGCCACCAGCAGACATTTTTCTTAGGGTTCTGAGGCTCCAGAAGCCAAGATGTATCATGAAGACAATGTTTAGAAAACATACCACTCATTTCCTCAGTACAGGTTCTTGAGAGATGCATCTGAAAAGGTGGTGGAAGAGACGCCTTTGGGCTAAACCTAAGGTATGAAAAAAAAACTAAATTAAAATTCAAATAGCATGTGTGGTGATGGACTGTAATTAGTATTTGGGTGGTGAACATGATGCAATCTATGCAGAAAGAGAAGTATAATGAAGTACGCTTGAAATTTACACAATGTTACAAACCAATGTTACCGCAATAAAAAAAGAAATTAAAAAATTTCAAATAGCAAAGTCTATACCAACTTTTAAACACTGTACTTTTCAGTTAAAGTCTCAGTGGTATTGAACAGCAAAAGAAGTCACTAAAATATTTCAAAATGAGCAAAAATGAAAACGATACCTGGTATCAGCTTTCATGTTTCATATTCACCCAGAGAAAAGTATATTAAAAGCTAAATTTAGGGCCCTCCTGGTGGCACAGCGGTTAAGTGCGTGTGCTCTGCTGCGGTGGCCTGAGGGTTCGCAGGTTCGGATCCCGGGTGCGCACCGACACACCGCTTGTCAAGCCATGCTGTGGCAGTGTCCCATATAAAGTAGAGGAAGATGGGCACGGATGTTAGCCCAGGGCCAGTCTTCCTCGGCATAAAGAGGAGGATTGGCATTGGATGTTAGCTCAGGGCTGATCTTCTTCACACACACACAAAAAGAAATATAAAAGTTAAATTTAAACTAGGACTTTAAAGAACTTGGAAGTCAGATTTTCAATTAATCACCTTTAAGGAACCAGCAATACAAAACAAAGAAAACCATGCAAAGAATAAACAGCTGAACACAAGGAAATTTTGAAATATAACTAAAAAATGATGGACTTTCATCACTAGATATTGAAATGTGTTATAAAGTTACAACATTTAAAATAGTTGGACAGCTAAGTAAAATGGTAGAGACCTTAGAAACACTCAATTTACACTGTATCTTAGCACATGATAAGAGTGGCATTTCATGGGCCGGCCCCGTGGCTTAGCGGTTAAGTGTGTGCACTCCGCTGCTGGCTGCCCGGGTTTGGATCCCGGGCAAGCACCAACGCACCGCTTCTCCGGCCATGCTGAGGCCGCGTCCCACATACAGCAACTAGAAGGATGTGCAACTATGACATACAACTATCTGCTGGGGCTTTAGGGAAAAAAAAGGAGGAGGATTGGCAATAGATGTTACCTCAGAGCTGGTCTTCCTCAGCAAAAAGAGGAGGATTAGCATGAACGTTAGCTCAGGGCTGATCGTCCTCACAAAAAAAATAAATAAATAAAATAAAAAAATAAACTGCACTGATAAAATAAAATAAAAAAAAAAAAGAGTGGCATTTCAAACCAGAGAGGAGATTGCTCAAATAACTACTTGGAAAAGAGGAAACAGATTCCTCACCTCATACCCTCACCAAAATAATTTTTATATGAATTACACTGGATATATGTAGGACGATTTTTTCCAAATATGAGGACAAAGAAATAACCCTCCCACCCAACATACACACACACAAATCCTTTGCGTTCATGCCTGTCTCCCTCACCAGACTCCCAGTGTCTTAATTACCTGTGTTCCCAGTGCCTGGTACATGAAGGGAGAGTGAATGTTGTAAGAATAAATGGGATGACTGAATGAATGAATGACTACGTCTTGCCTGGCAGTGGGTATGGGACAAGAGTGGGTGATAGTGACACAGTACACACATTTCCCAATTTTTGCATGGTATAGAATACTCTAAAAATTAGATCAATTCTTTGAAATGAAGCACATCTCATAATATTTTAATTCTGAAAGGAATGATTAGATTGTAGGCTACTAATAAACGCTTACTTAGCGTATGATGCTATGCAATTATAAGAGCATCACATTTGTATATAATGCATCTGGGAAATAACAGAAGATGCCAAAACATATCCAACTCCTATTTTCACTAAACTGACAGGGAGACAGCACTCCCTCCCCTTGCACCAGAGCCCTAAAACTGTAAACTGAAACCTTCCCCTGCTTTGAGGCAGCTTTGAGGGCTCTAGTAGAAGCAGAGGGTTATGAGCAAAGAGTGAGAGTACAGGGAGACTATGGCAGGGACAGCTATGGTTCAAGCACTGGTAGGTCTAACGGAAAGGAAAGAAAACCGTCAACAGAGCAAGAGAAAGATATTCAAGGGAAAGCACAGGGACACAAAAAACAAATGTGGTAATATGACAGAGGTCCAACCAATTTTATAACAGTAAGTATAAAAGATTTATTTCGTTTCTTAAAAGACAAATAGTTAGACTGTCCCCAAAAAAACCCCAAATCTAAACATATGCCATTTATTAGAGACACACTCTTATCCCACAAATGTTTATTTAAGGACCTACTATGTGTCAGGCACTGTGTCTGACAGTAATGATCATAGAAACATACCCCTACTCTCATGGACTATACATATAGTCGAGAAAACTGACTGTGGTAAGCAGCTATTAGATGGCCCCCAAAGATTCTTGCCTCCTGATAGTCACAGTCTGTGTAATGCTCTCCCCTTGAGTAACTTGCTTCTAACCAATAGAATACTTCAAGGTTGAGGGGATTACAAATAATTAGATTACAAAAGACTCTAATTTCCACTTTTTTAGCATAATCTCTCCCTTGCTGGCTTTGATGAAGCAAGTGGCCATGTTGGGGAGGCCTATGTGGCAAGAAACTGAAGGTGGTCTTTGGCCAACAGCCAGACAGAACTAAGGAACAACTCAAAAGGAAGTGAAGCAGAGGACCTAGCTAGGTGGTGCCTAGATTCCTGACCCACAGAAATCAGGAGATAATAAATATGTGTTGTAAGCGGCTAAATTTGTCATAATCTGTTACACAGCAATAGACAACAAATGCACAAAAAAAATCTCTATGTAAGAACAAAGTCTACCAAGTACTGTGATAGCGGCAGTAGGTGTAACAACAGCACTGACAGAACCAGCAAACCAAACTAGGAAGTAGAGAGAGGAGGAAGGAGAGAGTAGAGGTTATTAACACTTATTATAAAGTTCTAATAATCTGAATACGTTGGCTCTGCAAAAGAACAGACAGGTAATCAACGATTCCCAATGGAAAGCCCAGAAACTGAGTCAAATATTTATAAACAACTTAGCACGGGTAAATACAGCATTTCAAACCAGCAGAGAAAGAAGGATTATGTAATAACTGATATTAGGACATCTGGCTAACAAGAAAAAGATTCCTACTCTCACTCTGTACAACAAAATAAATTCCGGATGAATTAAAGATTAAATGTAAAAAATGAAACCACAAAAATTCTAAAAGAAAACAGAAGACATGTTACATAATATGGAGGTAGAATGCTTTTCTAAGCATAACACCTAAAGGCAGAAGCCAGAAAGGAAGAGATTGATAGATGTAACTATACAAAATTTTAAAGTTTTTGTACACCAAAAACCATAATTAAACTAACTGAGGAAATACTGCCAACATAGTCAACATCTTTAATTTATATATCACTTTTACAAATTAGGAAGAGAAAAACACCAGAAAAATTGTGCAAAGGACAAAGAAATGTAATTCATAAAAGAACTATAAATGGGGGCTGGCCCAGTGGTGCAAGCGGTTAAGTGCACGCACTCCGCTGCAGCGGCCCGGGGTTCGCTGGTTCGGATCCCGGGCGCACACCGACGCACTGCTTGTTAAGCCATGCTGTGGCGGCGTCCCATATAAAGTAGAGAAAGATGGGCACGGATGTTAGCCCAGGGCCAGTCTTCCTCAGCAAAAAGAGGAGGATTGGCATGGATGTTAGCTCAGGGCTGGTCTTCCTTACAAAAAAAAAAAAAAGAACTATGAATGGGCTAAAAAACATATGACAAAAATATAACTTCCAGAAGAATCAAAATAAAAGAAATAGAAATTAAAACCTAGGTACATTTTTTTCACCTTCTGTGGTATCAAATAAAAAACTGATGCCCAATGTTGGCACAGGTACAAGAAAACAATCACTCCCATATGCTTCTAGAAGAATACAGTTGGTATAATCTGTTTAGAGCACAAATTAGTAATAGTCTTAGTGTGTATACCCTTTTACCCAGATATTCTATTTCTACCAATTTATTCTAAGGAACTAGTTGTGAATATATGTAAGGATTGTTCTACAAATATGTTCATTATAGAATTGCTCACAATAGTGGAAATCACTTATATTCAACAATAGGTAATTGGACAGTGGACTACCCTGACATTCAAAATGATAATGTAGAAGTGTACTTAATCATGTGGAAAATGTTCACAATACATTGCCTTTTAAAACAGGTTATAAAATAGTGACATATAGCATGACCCAATTTGTATTTTAAAAAACTTACATATGCATAAATAAAAATAATAAAAAGATACTTTTAAATGTTTACATTTATGTCTGGATTAGAGGTGATTTTTTCTTCCTTTTACTTTCTTATACTTTGCAAATTTTCTAGACCGTACAAACAGTACTGTTGTAATCAGAACAAAGCAATAAATATATTTTAGAAAGTGCTGCCTACAAATATTTAGTACATGTTTTAATCATATAAAAACTCAGAAATAAACAATAAATTGACATTCATTTACTTTAGCTTAATACTTGAAAGATGCCTTTTCAATCATGTCCCTGTTGGCTAATGCCAGACAGTCACTCCTATCCAAAGTCCACAATCTTACTCACTACAATGAACATACAGCAATTTCTTCTCTTTTTCTAGGCCTAATAGGGGAAACTGGGCCTCCAGCTCCATACTCATCTATATTTTATGCATAAATACATTAAATACCTCATTTAGTAATCTTAACACTTTAACAAAATACAATGGTCATGAACCATATTATTTTAAAGATAAACATTTCCTTCCCTCATATAAACCAGAGAAACTACAAATTAATCACATATCTGCACTCCTGACCCCTTTTTCTATTTTACTGAAGACACATGGTAAACTTAGATTGATATCTACAATATCAGAGAATATCAGTTATGTCATTTTTCCAGAGTCTTCCAGTTTGTTAACTGGTAGGCATGAGCTTTTAACCAGAGTTCTTGAGAACAGGCTTCTGGGGCCCATGAATCTCCTCAATTAGTATACAAAGATGCGTGTATACGTGCACACATTTTTCTGGGAAGATCATTTATAGCTTTTATCCTCCTGACAAGATTTGGGGACCTCAAAAAGCTTAAGGTCATAATAGCTTTTACTAATTAAGATTACTGCTTAATATTTCACAGGTAGAAATAAAATTTTTTGCTATTTTATTTTGATAAGAGTAACTTTTTTGATTTTATAACTAGAAAGGCTGCCCATAACATGTGCCACCAGGTGGTATTTAGATTTCTCTTAAAAGGTATCTTTCAAATTGTATTATGATCTTTAAAAAAAGATTTGATGAAGATGTTTTATATCTTTAATTGTCTATAATTAAAATAGTCTGTAACACAATCCATATAAAGACAGCTGAAGACAGCTAGGTCTGTAGTTCTAGAAACTACATAAGACATTCTACCATATGGAATTCAAAATTCTTGCAGTGAAAGGCAAAAGACAAAAGTATATACTACATTAATCCTCAAAAATCCTCAAAACTAAAATGATACATAAGGCTTTTGCTATCAGTTTTTTAACTTTTTAGTTTGAAATACATATAAATTCATGAGAAGTTGCAAAAAATGGACACAGAGGTCCTACGTCCCCCTCACCTAGTTTCCCCCAATGGTAACGTCTTGCACAGCACAATATCAACACCAGGCAACTGACACTGGTACGATCCAGAGCTTATGCCGATTTCACTAGTTTTACATGTACGTGTGTGTGTGTGGAGCTCTGTGCCATGTGACCACACATACAAATCCATGTAACCACCACGGCAATCAACATCCAGAAGTGCCCCATCACTTCAAGGCTCCCTCTTGCTACCCCTTTATAGCCACACCATTCCCCCTTCCCCCACCCCTAACTCTTGGCAACCACTTATCTGTTCTCCATCTCTATAATTTTGTCATTTCAAGAATGTCATATAGATAAGAGTCGGAGGGTATGTAACTTTTGAGATTGGCTTCTTTCACTCAGCATAATTCCCTTGAGATCCATCAAAGTTGTTGTGTGTATTAGTAGTTCACTCCTTTTTATTGCTGAGAGTATTCTGTGGTAGGATGTATTACAGTTTGTTGAACCATTCACCTACCAAAGGATGTCTGAGTTGTTTCTAGTTTTTGGCTATTATGAATAAAGTTACTATGAACATTTGCGTACAGGTTTTGTGTGAACATAAGTTTTCATTTCTCTGGGATAAATGCCCAGGAGTGCAAGTGCTGGGTCATACGGTAGTTACATGTTTAGCTTTTTATTTTTTTTTTTAAAGAAACTCCCAACCTGTTTTCTAGAGTGGCTGTTCAATTTTACATTGCCAACAGCAATGTATGAGTGATCCAGTTTCTCTGCATCTTTGCCAGCACTTAGTATTATCACTATTTTTTATTTTAGCCATTCTGATCGGTGTGTTACAGTGATACCTCACTCGTTTTAATCTTCATTTCCCTAATGACTAATGAAGTGGAACATCTTTTCACGAGTTTTTACATTTAAAGCAATCATTGCGGGCCGGCCCTGTGGCTTAGCGGTTAAGTGCATGCGCTCCGCTACTGGCGGCCCAGGTTCGGATCCTGGGCGCGCACCGACGCACTGCTTCTCCAGCCATGCTGAGGCTGCGTCCCACATACAGCAACTAGAAGGATGTGCAGCTATGACATACAACTATCTACTGGAGCTTTGGGGGAAAAATAAAAAAAAATAAATAAAGTAATCATTGCTATGTTAGGGCTTACACCTGCCATTTTATTATTTGTTTTCTGTTTGTTCCCTGTTTTTCATTCCACTATTCCTCTCTTCTTGCATTCTTGTGGGTTACTTAAACTTTTTTGAGAATTCCATTCTAATTTATTTATAGTGTTTTTTAGTATATCACTTTGTATAGTTTTCCTATTGGTTGCTCTATGCATTCAATATTATATATAGTAACATGAATTCTACTGGTATCAGTGTTTTACCACTTCAAGTGAGTGTAGAAACCTTACTTTCATTTAGGTCTCCTTACCCTCTCCACTTTATAAATATAATTGTCTTAAGTTCTTTCTCTACATATGTTGAACACCCCATAGATGGTGTTACAATTTTTGCTTCAACCAAACATGATTTAAGAAACTCATCAGAAGGGTAATCTATTATGTTTACACCTTTTTTTTTTTTACTCATTTTGTTCTTTTCTTTCTGAAGTTTCAAGCCACCTTATATTATTTCTTTTCTGTTAAGAGAACTTCCTTTAGCCACTCTTTAAGAGTAGGTCAGCTAGTAACAAATTCTCTTAGTTTTCCTCCATCTGAGAATGTCTTTATTTCCCTTTCATTCCTGAAGTACATTTTTGCTGGATATAGAATTTGTGGTCGATAATTTTTTTCTTCCAGCACTAGAAAAATGTGCCATTTCCTTCCTCCATGGATCCTCCATGGTTGTAGATGAAAAATCCACTGTCATTAAAACTGGTGTTCCCCTATAGGTGATGTGTCACTTCTCCCTGGCTGTTTTCAAGACTTCTTCTTTGTTCTTAGTTTTCAGAAGTTTAATTATGATTTGTCTTGGTGTGGGTTTCTTTAGATTCATCCTCTTTTGGAATTTCTCAGCTTCCTGAATTTGTAAGTTTATGTCCTTAGACAAATTTGAGAAGTTTTCAGCCATTATGCCTTCAAATATTCGTTCAGCCCCACTCTTTCTCTTCTCCTTCTGAGATCTGGATAATACAGATTTTCCATCTTTTCGTATTTTACCCACAGGTCCCTAAGGCTCTGCTAGTTGTTTTTTTCCCATTGGCCCCTCAGGTTCTGCTAGTTGTTTTGTTTTGTTTTGTTTTTGAAGTCTATTTACTCTGTTGTTCAGATTGGGTAATTTCTATTGTTCTATCTTCAAGTTCACTGATTCTTTCCTCTGTCATATTCATTCTGTTATTGAGCCCATCCAGTGCATTTTTTATTTGGTTGTTGCATTTTTCAGTACCACAGTTTCCATTTGGTTCTTTAAGTATGTTCTATTTCTTTGGCAAATTTTCTCATTTTTAAAATTTTTTCTAAAAGTATTTGCAATTGCTCATTGAAGCATTTTGTTATGACAGCTGCTTTAAAATGCTTGTCAAATAATTCCAACATCTGATTCATCTTGGTGTTGGCATCTCTTGATTGTCTTTCTTCATTTAAGTTGTCATCTTCCTGGTGCTTAGTGTAACAAGTGATTTTTTTTATTGTATCCTGGACATTTGGACATAGTTAGGAGACCCTGGATCCTATATAAATTTCCTATGTTAGCAGGCAGTTACCCTGTTTACGTTTAGCTCGTAGCTTCTGGACCACTTCTGTAGGCTGTGGTTCCAATGATAATTTAGTTTTCAGAGCCCTTACACTGTTATTCTGGTTTGGCACATTCACCTGTTGCTGCTGGGGCTACTGCTTGATCTCTGCGGGTGCTGCCCACAGGAGCAGAATGCACTTCCCTGGGCCTGGTGCTGCTTGGTGCGAGGTGGAAACACACTAGGCTCAGGTCAGAGAGCATCACCTTGCACCTGCTCTTTGGGCTACTTGGTGCTGGCAGGGCCCCCGCTCAGTCCCTACTGGTGCTGCCCGCAGGGATGTTAGGCACTTACCTGGGCCACCCAGTGCTACTAGGTGAGAGGGAGGAGACATCAGACTGCAGGGTGGAGAATGCTCCCCTCGGCCCACAATCCAGGGTGGCTGATTTTGCTGTCATTTTATAGACTCAGTTCAAAACGGGATCTTGAAGTTGAGACACACAATCAGGGAAGACAATGGTACCTCAGTCACATACTCGACCCAACTAGTGCTCTGGGTCAAAATCCAAGTTTTAACTATGTATTTTCTAGACCTTATCAAAATTATAATAACTAACCATAAACCACATTAAATATATACCATTATGAAAAATATTTTAGGGTTACTTTATAAAAAAATCAAAATATAAAAAGTTAGTACCCTTTTAGCTCACTTTTTAAAAAAATTCTTTCTAAATGTTCTAGTATTGGGAGAAACTATCTTTTACACAAAATGTAATTTTTGAACACTGATTTAAAGGGATATGACATAACAAAATTTGTCTTGTAAAACCACAAATAGGATGGAAGAATGTGATACTGATTCTTCTATATCAGGACTTGGCAAACCTTTTTTGTAGAGGGTCCAATAGCACATATTTTAGGCTTTGCAGGCCATATAGTCTCTGCACAACTACTCAACTCTCCAGTTGTGCAAAAGCAGCCACAGACAACACATAAAGGGATGTGGCTGGGTTCCAATAAAACTTTATTTACAAAAATGGGCAATGGGCCAGATTTGGCCCATGGGTCATAGTTTTCAGACCCGAGTTACCTTATGAAACCATAAATTTAGAGTCAGAAAGGAACTTTGAGATCACCTAGTTTAACATTTTCATTGGACAAATGAGGAAACTACAGCCCCAAAAGATTAAATAATTTCACTTATTTTACCCGGCTAGTGAATGGCAGCACCCAAACTAAGACTTTAAGATTGTGTTATTACTGCGAGTCCGGTATTCTGATGCATGGGTGTATCATGCTACTGTATAATTATGAATAAGATCATTGGAGCATAGTGGAATGTTCAAATCAATCAGATTTTACTTAAAACTTACAAAATTAATTATAAGAAAGGTTTTCAGAAATGTTGTAAGTTATGCTGAAATAGCATCTTAGAATAACCTGTGAGAGCTTTTAAAATGAATTTTATAAGCAGAGATTGCCAACAATTCAGAGAAAATATAAAATGGAGATATGTTTGGAGAACGATGTTCGGGCACCTAGGAAAAGAGGACTTACTAGTAATGATGCATTTCTCTACTACGTGTGAACTTACATTAGACAAAACAGAAAGTACTTCCTTCTTACCCTGAACATGCATTTTTAACATTTATTATCCTAGGTTCACCAAACTTCTCCTTTTAGCCAGACAAAGTCCAAGTACCTGTTGTTGGCAGACATGGTCACATGCCTCGGCACTGGAGCATCTTTGAATACTTCACTTCCAGCAGTTGTGTGTAATGCGTAAGGCGGCATTTCAGCATCAGACTTAACTCCAAGAGAGTTTCCTTTGTCTCTTAACAGTGTTGGATTAGGTTTTTTGCTGATAGAAAAGTCTGAAGAAAATCCTGGTTGTCTGAGGGTTGCTTTTGGTTTTCCTATGAAGTTAGGCATACATAATGGAATCAATTAACCTCCCAAAACCCTAGTTTCACTACGTCACTCCCCTGTCCAGATGTTTTCTGTGGGTCTCTATTCTCAGAACAGTTTCTAAGAACATGAGGAGGCTGCCACTAGAGGGTTGGTCAATAGGGAGAGAGTAGACTGGTGAGTATTTAGCAGATGAGGTTCTTCAAGAGGTGGGCTTCATCTGCCGGACTAGCCAGTTACCTTCCCTCTACTCACCAACTAACACTTCAGTGGCAGCCACCTTCCATTCTTACAAATGCAGCACACACAGCCACATCTCGGTCCTCCCATGTCTTCTCCATCCATTTAAATTCTTCCCATTGTTTGAGTTCTGGGTTCAAGTCTCCCTTTTGCCATGAAGCTCTCCATTGCCATTCTCACTTGCCATGAGTGCTCCCTTGTCTAAAATGCTCATTGTGGCATTTAGGCATCTGCTCTTATATTATCATTAAACTATTTCTTAAGAATTTAGTTTTAGAACTTATTATAAGCTCCTTGAGATAAGCATTCAGTAAACGCAGGCCGAGTTGTCTATAACAACTTTGTGTACTATATAACTTATGTTTTTCTGAAAATAAAGGATTTATACTAAAAGACATGATTTGCTAAAGAAGACATTAAAGCATAGTTTTTGGTTCATCCAACATTCTGGATGAGGCTTTCCCCCAAATAACCTAAAAGAATAAATCCACACTTCACCATAATAAGTTTAATTAAAATCTACTCTGAGTTATTTCACAGTGTAATTACTTCACTCAGTAAGTCATACTTATCATGTTCACTTAATTTCAAATGGAAATACTAGCTTCAGGATTTCTCGCTCGATAAATGAATGTTAACAAATAAAGATGTTTATCATGATTATAAGCACTATTTCCATAATTTCATATGACAATGTATTCATAGATGGGTTTAAAAGCTTTAGCATGTGAAAAGACTTTACCTTCTAGAAAAAAGGGCATGGTTTTCTTAACTCTCATCTGACAATTAACTTGCCACCTAGTTTTCCTTTTAGAACTCCTCTGACGAGCCACAAGCTGAGCAATTCTTGCAGTTTCTGTGCAGGCCACAGCATAGCAGGTAATCTATTCACAAGAGGAAGGTGAGAGGAGAAACACCTCTCAGATTCACTGGTGCCTAGAGGCCGATTTTTACAAGTGGATCTTAGTGAGTTTACATGTTCCGAATCCAGCTGTATGCAAATATCCATGTATTTCTATCCTTGAGAACGTTAGACACAAAATCATACTTCCCACAAGAGAAATCGAGCATAGTCTAGCACATTGAATAATCTTCTTTCCTCAAATTGAAAATTTCATTTATTCCTTAAACAGATATTTATTAAGCATCTCCAAGTGCTAGGTGCTATGGGATTAACAAATGAACCAAAAGAAACCTGTGATATGCATATATTATCTCACACAATCTGTGAGATGTTTTATTCCCATTTTATACATGGAAAAACAGAAGTTCAGGAAAGTTAAGCAACCTTCCTAAGTCACACAGCTAGGCTCTCTCTCTGAATCCAAAGTATGTACCTGTAACTGCTACTTGTATTACCTCTCAAAGACCACGAAATCCTCGTCTTGCCACTGCAACAGATTAGCTGGGTGACTTGGGGCAAATCAGTCTATTCTCAGCTGTAAAACATGGGTGGGCCTAGATCTGGGGTTTTCAAACTTAAATGGAGCCACAGGATTCCACAGAGGTGCCTCGGGGTCCTCACAGTGGCAGGGGTGTGAGGGTGAGGCAGGACAAGCAGAGGCCCTGGACCCTCCAGCACCTGCTTAAAACACAGCAGCTCAGCTTTTTATCTTTTAAAAAAATTGGTGCGATATATAGGATATTTGAAAAAAGTATGCAGACTATTGGGACTAGATGATCTCTAAAGCCCCATCTCGAGTTAAAGCCTTTGATTCTAAGTTGAAATCAAGAACAGGAAAGCAATAAGGCTTTACACCACAAGCCAAAACATGTTCCTACTCTTTGGGCCAGTATTTCTATTCCTGAAAATAGATTACAAGAATATAATTCAAAAGAAGAAAAAGTTACATACCCAAGTATTTGTAATAGGGGTTATTTTTAATAGTCAAAACCTGGAAACATTAAAAATGCCAAAAAAAGGGAATAAAGAGTTCAGTAAATTATAGCATAGTAACTGGATGAAGCATTAACTTATTAATTCATTCAGACATTTGATCATTCACACATTCACCACACAGTTATTAAGCACCGACTGTTAGAGGTGAAAAAACAATCTCTCATCCTCCAGAAACCTATGAAGGAAAAAGAGAGAGGCAAAGAGACTAAATGGAAAACACTGTGTCACGTGTTATGTTAGATGTATTACAACGTGCCAAGTAGACAGAAAGGAGCGCTTACATCTGTCTGGGAGAATCAAGGATGCTGAAGCAAGTTTTATTATTCATATAATATTTAGTTAATTTACACCTGCTTCTTATAAAATGACCACAGACGAGGTGAGCTTCCCCTCTGACCACTCTTCCAGTCCTGGCTCCTTCTTCCTCCTCCGCCCCCTGCCTCCCCAACCCCCCGCAAACAGAGGAATGACTATTACAAGTTTCGGTGAGAAATACTCTAGACCTGTTCTATGTATTTACATATGTAGAAATGTACCCAGAAAAACGTGCTGTTGGGGGGTGGGTGCTTTCTTGTCTCTTGGATGGTGGTTTTTCCATCTCTTTCACACTGTACACTGGGCAGATACCAAGAAGAGAAACTGCTGGGTCACAGGGTATGTGCAATAAAAGATTTATTTGCTACCACCAAATTGCCCATGTTATCCATAAAATATTCTTCCAGAGAAATGAAAGGATTTAAAACTGTAGAATAATATGATCACATTGCGGTGAAGGTGGGAACAGGCTAGAGAGAAGGGACTAAAGACAAGGAGGCAGGGAGAGCCCTGTAATAATCAAAAGTGCTGAACGTCAATTAGGGACTGAACCAGCGTCCAGATAGTAGGACTAGACAGGAGTGAGGGCAAACAACGAGAAGTTACAAGTATCTATTAGATTTGGCAATCAGGAGGTCATTAGTGACCCGGGCAAAAACAGCTGTAGTAGGTTTTTAATGGACGGGTATGACGTTTAGGCAGTTAAGGTCTCCAGTACTGTTACTCTGTTTGGACATGGAGACTGGGTAAACTTTAACTTTAAAATTTTTTATTTAATGTGGTTAAAATCTTATTTTTACAATGGAAAGAATTTGAGGGATAAAACAAAAAAACACCAGAATCTGGGTTGTGCTTTGGATGCTGTTCTCTCCATCACCACCGATCCCAAACCACTTAGTTAATACTCTTCACTTGGACTTCTATCCTGGCTGTGAGACCGGAAGTGCCAGACGGGCAATGAAGAATTGGCTGACTTCTCCGACACGCACAGTTACCTCCTTACCTCTCCAGATCTACTAGTCTCTATCCTGACAACTCCGGGCACACTTCTCAGATAGGCTTCTAGTGTAGGGGAGCCTAACTGCTTGAAGGGGATCCAGTCTCCAGTCAAGGATCTGTACTCTCCTTGGAGCCGGGGTAATGCCATTCCGTTTTTATGAGACTGTAGAACAGCTCGCAGCATTTTTGAAACCAGATCTGCTTCCAGCATCTTCACCTATAAGAACACAGTAGAAGGTTACTATAATATGATTCATTAGTCTGTGAATTCAAGTAGATTTTCAGAATTTACATTTAGATTATTCATAAATTGTTACAGAAAACGTTCTGTGCTATTACAATAGAGGGAAATAACTGCTGTGGTAGAGAAAAGCACAGAATACTATGAGAACACAGGGGAAGTCAGAAGGGCACAGATGAGCCTGGGGAGGGAAGACATCAGGGGATGTTTCCCAGATGAAGGGAGGCCTGACGGAGAGGGGATGTTTCCCAGATGAAGAGAGGCCTGAACGGAGTCCTGAAGGGCAAGATGGAATCAGCCAGGCAAGGAGGAAAAGGGTGTGTGGCGGGTGGGGATGGGGAGAGGTATCAGCTCCAAGTAAAGGGAACACCGAGTTCACAAGGCATAGAGGTGAGAGAGAAGCACATGGTTGGTTCTGAGAATTCCAGGCAGTTAAGTGGCCGGACCTGAATGAACAGAGACTCCAAGATGAGGACTGAAAGACAAGGATGGGAGAGGTGAGAAGAGGCAGACCCAGAAGAGACACTATATTATGCTAACATGTTTGCATTTTTGCCAAACATAATGTGGGACCTTAGAGAGATTTTAAATAGGGGAATGAAGTGGTCAACTCTGCATTTCAGAGAGATTCCCCACTACTCAGCAGTGGGGAAGATAAATGGGAAGGAGAAAGATTAATACGTTGTAAGAATACTGGGAGATGTGGAGGACCTGAAAACAGGGCCTTGGGAATAAACAAAAAAATCAACTTGAGAGGTAATTAGGAGGTGAATCAATAGGGATTGATTAGCTGGTGTGGATGATGAGGGAGGTTCCCAAGTTTCTAGAAGCACAGTGGACACTAATGACCCCCACTGAGGTGGGGTAGAGGCAGGTCTGCAAGAGAGGAAGAGCGTGAATTCATCCTGGACATATGGAGGTTGGGATGCTCGTAGGGCAGCCCTGTAGATATATTCACTAGGAACTTAGGTTAGAGGTCTGAGCTGGTTACGGACTTGTTGGTCTTCAGCATATATGTGGTATTTGGTGTCCAGGGAGGCAAAAACAAGGTTAAGGATGGACCTCTGTGGAAAGCTGTCATTTAAGGCATGGGCAGAGAAAGAAGAGCCTACAAAAGGCTAAGAAAAAGCAACCAGAGAGACAGAAGTAGAAAAGGCAGAGTCAGCATCATATAAACAAAAAGAAGAAAGAACCACGAAGAATGGCCTATTCAAAGGTGTCATACACAGCGGACAGGTCAAGTGAGAGAAAAACTGAAAAATGACTACTGAATATTTGCTACCTAGGAAACCCATGGGGACCCTGGGTAAGGATTTTCATTGGTCAGTAACAGGTGCTTTTCAAGATTAACCACTCATATTTTCTTTGGACTAATGGTAAAAAGAATGGAGATACATTCAGAGAATGATATTCAAGCAGCCAGAAAAAGTGAACTTAGCCTTTCATTAAAGGAAGGCAAAAGGCAAGCCATGGACAACTTGTTAATTTTTCCTTTGACAGTGCTATCCAATAGAACCTTCTGTGCTATGGACATGTTTTATATCTGCACTGTCCAATACTATAGCCACTAGCCACATGTGGCCACTAAGCACTTGAAAGGTGGCAGCATGACTGAGGACCTGAATTTTTAATTTAATTTAAATTAAACATGGCTAGTGGATACTATATGGGACAGCATAGAATGCTAGACAGTCTTGTTCTTTCTCTGGTTTAGAAAACAGAAAGGAGGAACAGCATACGATTCTAGCAATTTCCTCATTTGTCTCTTTTAAAAAAGAGACAAAGTATCAGCTCACTTGTGGGTGCTCTTAATTATAAATATGATACTCATATGACAGCAAGGTTTAAATGCAAATAACCTAAGTATTCATTATATACTTCTCTCTACTAAATATTAACTCTTTTCAAATTGTCACCACCAGCAACAACATTTAATTAATACTATTAATTAAATAGTACATAGTCTAGGAAAGTCTTATACTAGGTGCATATTCTCATTCTTCCTATAGAGAAAGAGACAGATGGACAGACAGACACACATATATACACACACATATATCATTTATATATTAAAATCTTCGTTTAGGTATAATTTATATACAATAAAACTCCCTCATCTTCTGTGTAGTGTATACTGAGTTTTGAAAAATATATACACCCATGTAATGATCACCACAATCAAGATATAGACATTTCCATCACCAAAAAAGTTCCTTCATGTGGGCTGCATAAGATATGCAAAAGTAAAATGCACAACAAAAACAGCACAAAGAATGTGAGAGAAGAACTGGAAGTACACCATTGGAAGGTTCCTATACTATACATGAAGTAGTATAACATTATTTGAAAGGGGAATATGATAAAGACATATATTGTAAACCTAATGGCAACCACTATAATATTTTTAAAGAGGTATAATAAGCCAGTAGTAAAGACAAAACAGAATAAAAGATTCAATCAAGGGGCCGGCCTGGTGGCCCAAGCGGTTAAGCGCGCATGCTCTGCCACTGCGGCCCGGGGTTCACCGGTTCGGATCCCAGGCGCACACCGCCGCACCGCTTGTCAAGCCATGCTGTGGCGGCATCCCATGTAAAGTGGAGGAAGATGGGCACGGATGTTAGCCCAGGGCCAGTCTTCCTCAGCAAAAAAAGAGGAGGATTGGCAGATGTTAGCACAGGGCTGATCTCCTCACAAAAAAAAAAAAGATTCAATCAAAAGGCAAATAGAAATTTAAAAAAAATTAGGCAGGGAAAACAACAACAACAACAAAGAACACATAGGGCAAATAGAAAACATCTAGCAAAATGGTAGATTTAGAGCCAACCATACCAAAAATTACATTAAATGTAAATGATGGAAATATCCCAATATTCCATATGGATATAAAAGCAAGACTTACCTATATACTATCTACAAGAAACTTATTTTAAATATAAATACATAGGTTAAAAGTAAAAAGATACACCATGCAAATACATGTCTATATTAATATCAGAACAAGGAATATTACCAGGGATTAAGAGGGACATTACATAATTAAGGAGTTAATTCATCAGGAAGATATACCAATCCTAAGTGTGAATGCATCTAACATAAGAGCTTTAAAACACATGAAGCAAAACCCAACAGAGCTGAAAGAATAAACAGATTCACAATTATGGTTGGAGACTTCAGAATTCCTTCCTCAGTAATTGGTGGAACCAGTAAACAAAAAATCAGTACAGATATAGGAGAGCTGAACAACAATGTCAACCAAACTGATCTAATTGATATTTATAGAACATTTCACCCCAACAATAGCAGAAATATACATTCTGTTCAAGAGAACATGGGACAGTCACCAAGACAGAATAAATTCTGGGACTTAAAACAATCCTCAACCAATTTAGAATAACTGAAATTATACAAAGAGTATTCTGTGACCAGAACAAAATTAAATTAGGTCTTAGTAGCAGAAATATATGTGAACAATCCTCATGTATTTGCAAATTTAATGACATACTTCTAAATAACCGAGGGTCAAAAAAGCCCTCCCCTCCAAAAAATCAGAAAATATTTTAAATAAATGAAAATATAACATAAAAATTTGCTGGATGCAGTTAAAGCAATATTTAGAGGGAAATTACAACATTATACACTTATGTCTGAAAAGAAAGGTCCCCAATCAGTAATCTAATCTACTACCTTGAGACAAAAAGAGAGCAAATTATCCCAAAAGCAAGTAGAAGGATGGAAGTAATAAAGATGAGAGCAAAATCAATATTGAAATGATGAAATCAATCAGTTATGTAATAGGAAAAAAAGTAGAGAAAAAAATCATGAAACGAAAACTAGTTTTTCAAAAACATCAATAAAATTGATAAACTTCCAGGTAGATTAACCAAGGGAAAAAAAGAGAACACACAAATTCTTAATAATGGGATTGAAAAAGGGGCCATCAATACAGATCCTACAGACATTAAATAGAGGTTATTATGAACAACTTATGCCAATAAATTTGGTAAATCAGATGAAATGGATAAATTCATTGAAAGACACAAATTCCAAAGCTTGCTCAAGAATAAATAGATAACCTTAATATCCCTATATCTATTAAGGAAATTGAATTTGTAGTTAAAAACCTTCACACAAGAAAAACTCACACCCAGAGGGCTTTATTGGCAAATTCTACCAAACACTTAAAGAAGAATTAATACCACTTCTATATAAACTCTTCCAGAAAACAGAGGGGAAGGGAACACTTTTGAACTCATTTTATGAGGCCAGCATTATGTTGATACCAAAACCAGACAAAGACATTACAAGAAAAGGAAAGCACAGACCAATATCCCTCATAAACATAAATGTAAAAGTTCCTAATAAAATATTGTAAATCAAATCCAACAATATGTAAGAAGGAAAACACATCATGATCAACTATGGCTTACTCTAGGAATGCAAGATTGATTCAACAGTCATAAGTCAATCAAGGTAACTGATTATATCAACAGACTAAATGAGAAAAACCACATATCAACAAGTGAAGAAAAGACATTTGACAAAGTTCAAAATCATTTATGATAAAAACTCTCAGAAAATAAGAACATAAGGGAACCTCCTTAACCTGATAAAGACTATCTGTGAAAAAACCACAGCTAACATCATATGGAACAGTGAAAGAGTGAATGCTTTCTTTCTAAGATTGGGAACAGGGCAAGAACATCCACTCTCTTCACTCCTATTCATTATCATACTGGAGGTCCTAGCCAATGCAATAAGGCTGATTTCAAGACTTACTATAAAAGCATATTAATCAAAATAGTGTGGTATTGTCAAAAGGACAGTCACATCAATGGAACAGAAATATAATCCAGAAATAGACCCACACTAATGGTCAACTGATTTTTAATAAAGATACCAAGGAAATTCAATGGAGAAAGTTCAACCAATAGTGCTGGAACACTAACCATCCATATACAAAAAATGAACCTCACACCATATACAAAAATTATCTCAAAATGGATCATTTAGGACCTAAAGGAAAAGCTAAGACTGTAAAACTTCTAGAAAAAACAAAGGAGTAAATCTCTGTGACCTTGGGTTAGGCAAAGACTTTTTGGAATCATAGAAGAAAACATTGACAAATTGGATCTCATCAAAATTTAAAATTTATGCTCTTCTAAAGGCTGTTAAGAAAATGAAAAGCCACAGACTGAGAGAAAATATTTTCATAACATACCTGGTAAAGGGCTGGTAACCAGCATCATATATAAAAACACTCAAAACTCAATAAGAAAACAAAGACCCAATTAAGAATGTGCAAAAGATCTGAACACATACGTCACTAAAGTAGAGATGCAGATGGCAAAAAAAACACATGAAAAGATGCCCAACAGCATTATTCATTAGGGAAATGCAAATTAAATCCACAATCAGATATCACTACACATCTACTAGAACAGCTTAAATTTTTAAAAAGCTGACAATGTGAAGTGCTGATGAGAATGCAGAGCAACTGGAATTCTCAGTTTCTTATGAAGTCAAGCATATACTTATCATACAATCCAGCAAACCCACTCCTAGGTAATTACCCAAGAAAAATGATAACATATGTCCACACAAAAACCTGTACTTGGAATGTTTACAGTAGCTTTATTCATAATTGCCCCCAAACCAGAAACAATCCAAATGTCTATCAACAGGTGAATGAATAAACAAATGTCATATATCCATACAGTGGAGTACTACTCAGCAATAAAAAGGAACAAACTATTGAATCATAAAACCATACAGACGACTCTCATATTATGCTAAGTGGAAGAAACCAGACACAAAAGACTATATACTGTATGATTCTATTTATGTAACATTCTGGAAAAGGTAAAATTATGGCCACAGAAATTAGATCACTGGTTGCCAAGGGCTGGGGGTTTGGAGAGGGGATTGACTATAAAGAGGGCACAAAGCAATTTTGGGGTGATGGAAATATTTTATATCTTGATTGTGGTGATAGTTATACAACTATATAGTTTTTCAAAATTCATAGAACTGTAAACCAAAGAAGGGTGACTTTTACTATATGTAAAATATATCAACAAAACTGGAAAAAAAGTTCCTTCAAGTTGTGTTCCTTTGCAGCACTGTCTCCCCCTCATATACTACAGTGTTCTGGCTCCCAGCAACCACCGATCTACTTGCTGTCACTATAAATTAGTTTTGCCTAGTGTTCTTGAGTTTCAACCATGTTATTGAATTTATCAGCAGTTCATTCCTTTTTATTGATGAGTAGTATTCCACTGTATGGATATACCACAATTTGTTTATCCATTCAAATGCTGATAGGCATTTAGGTTGCTTCCAATTTGGGGGTATTATAAATAAAGCTGCTTTGAACAGTACAAGTCATCAGGTAGACATATTTTCCTTTTTCTTTTGTAAATTCTGAAAATTTTCTGGATTTTCTAAAAATTTAATATCCATAATAATTCTGGAAATAAAGTATTATTCTCATTCTGTAGATGAGAAAACCAAGGCTCAGAGAAGTTAAATAACCAAGGTATCACAGGATGTATGGAAGCCAGGATTTTAGTCCTGGTCTGTGTGATGCCAAAGCCCACATTCTTTCTATCATATCACCCTGCCTACTCGTACTGAAAAAAAACAAAAACAAAAGACAAAAGCTGAAGAATTAACAACGGGAGACAAGATTGTCAAGAAAGACAGTAAGCAAAGGAAAGAGAAGAAAACCGTGATGTGAAATCAACAGCAGACTCCGCCTACTCACAGGGATGCTATGGGTGCCAAGGCAAAGGGACAGCTGGAGACAGGCACCCGAAAGACTCAAGAGAAAATTCATGGCAGAGAAAGATGAGAGCTCTAAGTCAGAGCACCTCCATTATCCCTGATGTCCAGCCACACTTCGAGTACGCCCGGGAGAAGGAAAGAGAGGACGGCTTGGGATCTATATTTCAAGGTTGTCAGATGTTAAATCTGAAGTATGAATTCTGGCTCTTAAATATTCCTGATTACAAGAGAAATGCTTTGCTCTGCAATGGTTCATGACTGAAAGGTCAAAGACCACTGAACTTGCACTACATCGTTATTTCCTCAAGTGGGAAAAACCATAACGGAGGCTGGCCAAGTTTAACTTGCAAGAGGAGAAACCAAAGGATCACTTACTAACCTCCCAGTGCCAGGCCTCCCCAACTTTCTCTCTTTGCCCTCCACCTTCCCACCTTCTTTCCTTCAAAACACACTGCCTCCCACCTATTCATCTAGAGCTCTTCTGAGTAAAACTGGACTTCGCATCTTTGTACATCTGCATATCTGGATGGGCCTTGACAATGAATCACATACCCATCATGAGAAGATATAATGCCAGGTGGTACATTACGTACACATGTAGGAATATACCCACTTGGCTGTGAGCAGGGTACCTGGGTCAACTAGACTGTTTAGTCTGTCTGGCTCCTCCCCAGTCAGAACCACTTTAAACTCCCCTGCCAGAGTTTCAGTCTGAAGGACTCACCCTTTACCTTGAGAAGGGAGTTTCTAAAGCCTCCTTCTTCCCCTCTTTGTGGAACGAGCATCTTTTCCATTACTACCTCTCCACTGTGGTCTACTTTTCCACAACTACATCAGGGGGTGAACAGCAATCACTAATTTAAGGGGGGAAAAAAATCTCTGATAAATGCATTCTACTCACCAATGGAAATTCTGTGACTAACACATAACAGAACCCCAATATGATGCTAGTTTGAAAGGACAGGTCTAAGCCCATCTGAGACGCTAATCACAGGCTTGTTCCACAGACCGCCCTATAGGAAAGCCTTCTACTCCTTCCACCCTCAGGAGACCAATTTCAGACCTCTTTTTCTGAACTGTCCTCCTCTATCTTCCTAAGTTCTGCTCTAAAGTAGCTGCCAGCAGGGATCCCCCAAACAGAACACTTAACAACTGGGGGGCGGGGGGGCACACACCCACACACAAAACCTAACTGCCACAGAGTTCAGTAAAAACTGGAAAGCTTTGCCCAATGCTTGCTTCCTTAATCTCACCCTCTTTAAGTGTGTCTTCTTTTGGGACCTCCTAGACTCTGCCAAGATACAGCAGATGCCTTATGGCCTCTATCCTAATTATCCTACCCTCCTGCCCCAAGACTCGCACATACGTTTCATGTCGATACAAGGTGTGTATTTACAGTGAGCAACTGCTAATAAAATTAAATAAAACCCCACTGCAAATCAGTGTGGCATGATAGTGCTCATCCTTATTTTTCACCCCCCCCCAATCTAACCTCATGTTTGTCTAACTTCATTTCTTGGTAATTAGATTCTTTTTTCTAATTTAGACTTCCCAACATGACCTGAGAAAGGCTCATGCCACACACACATCTCCTAGTTCCACTTTTTCTTTAAAGCACAAATTATCATAGTTAAAACCCAAAGAAACTGAATGTTTCTTTCAACAGTAAAGTTGCTGACAACTAGTAGTCGATATATTGATTTGATTTGATTTGGAGGGAGAGGCAGGGGTTTGCAGAAGGCTGTGCCTGTGTTTTCTCTTGCTCGTGTCCCCAAGTTCAATATCACTACAAAAGAACACTTATCTTCCTAGGACAAATCCCTTCTCCTGGGCCTCGATTTCCTTATCTGTAAGATGAAGGAGTTCCATATTAGTGTTCGCAACTCCCTGCCACCAGCACCAAGTGATACCTGAAGATGGAGAGGCCGACGCCCACAATCTCCTGCCCCTCACCACCTCCATGGCGATGGCCCTAGTCCACGCCAATGGATTGGGGCAACTGCCTCCCAGCTGGTCCCTCTGCTTCCACTCCTCCTCCTAGAATCTCTTCTCCACATAACAGCTGGAGTGATCCTTTTATATCATAGTATAGTAATATAACATCCTTTTGATATTTATAGATCCATAATATAATATTCTTTTATAGCATAATCTGTATCACGTCATTCCCCTGCTCAAAACCCTCTCAAGGCTTCCTGTCTTACTCAGACAAAAGGCCAAAGTCTTCGAGAAGTCAAAAGGGCCCTAGACAATCTGCATCCACCCTGCTTCTCTGACCTCAATTCCTCCTTCCCTGTTCTTTCTCTCCCTCCACTCCACCCAGGCCGGCTGCCCTGCTTTTCCTTGAACACGTCTGGGACAGCCTCACATCAGGCCTTGCGCACTTGCCATTCCCTGTCTGGGAAGCCCCTGCCCCAGGGGTCCACCTGGCTCACTGCCTCACCTCCTTCAGGTATTTGCTCAAATGTCACCTTCTCAGTAAGGCCTTCCCTGGCCACCCTATTCAAAATCAGAACTGTTATGCCAGCTTCCCAGTACACCCCATACCCCTTCCCTGCCTCATTTTACTCCTGAGCACTTATCACCACCCAATATTCTTCTTTATTTAATTTTACTGTCTGTTCCCTTGACTTGAATGTAAGCTCCATGAAAGCAGGGATTTGTAAGGTTTTGTTCACTGCTGAATCCCTAGTGCCCACAAGAGCTCAACAAATATTGAATCAATGAATGAGAAATTCTCCAGCTGGCTAACACCACTCCTCTTCTCTCCTACTCACTAAAATATAGCACAATGCATGTGAGCTATTAAAGGAATAATCTTTAATTTATTAAAAAATTATTTGCAAATTTTAATGATTGTTATAAACTGACTGAGACAGTCAATTGTATCACCAAGCTGTGGTTGAGAACCGTCAGGTAGATTATTCCTGGGCCTTTCCACTCTGAGCCAGCGAGTGTTCTCAACGGGCAGGCCCAGGGCAGGGCCACAGTGTTACTGCAAGAAGTCCACACGCCCCGAAGGGCAGCAGGCACTGCCTGTAGTGGCGGGTGTCTCAGCGTGCAGACACTGCCGGGATTCACAGACACAACTGACACTGAATCCACAGCAGCTTCTGGCAGCTATATACTTCATCACCCAGGGGACGACAGAAATGCAACTACCAGCGTGTGAGGTTTCACTAAGTTTTTTAAAAAGCTAAATGAAAAGGACCTTATACTTGAGAGGACTGGGAAGCAGTGCTCGAGCACATGGCTGCAACAGGAATTAAGTATCCCTCCCCTCCTCCCCCGCCTTTTTTTAAGTCTGCTATTTTCATGGAATACTATAATTCTCTATTTGCGAAAAACTTGTTGGAGGGAAGGGCAGTCCCCTGGACTATAAGACTGAGGATCACAAAGCTGGCGAGAAGCAGTTAAGTGCAGTATAACCTGGAAGGGTAAATGCGATTGTACTTCTTGTTCAGACTCATGTCTTATGCTCATACTTGGCAATTTCTTCCAGTCTGGCTTGCAATTCCTACATTAGCCATATCACTTTAGGCACCAAACAAAAAGAAAGTTGCAACTAAAGCTTAAAAAAATCATCATTATTTTCTAATCTACTATATTGCTTTAAAATGTTCTAAATTTTAATTCCTTGGTTATCATGGCATTTTTCAAGACTTCCTGAAGATGGCAATTACACTCCAGAACTTTTGTAGAAAGTATATAAGAATACTTTCCTCTGACTATAAAAATCAAGTCTGTCATCTTGGACGCCATCCTTAGAAGCACAAAAGGAAGCTTATGGGAATTTCAGTTAGTGTCTCAACGGCAAACCTTTAGGCAATCCCCCCAAAGAAATTAAGTTTGGAAGTTTCTCTAAAGCGGGAATTCTCCCCAAATTTTTAAACTTACCATTCTGATCGTTCAACTCTCTTCCCTCCTTATTTCTACTCTCTACAAGTGTTATCATAAATATAATTTAGAGTTTAGAGAACTCAAATTGCTTTTATTTTGAGAATGTTATGCAAGCCCTGGTGACCTTATATAAGTTAGGCTAGGTTGGAAGAAATGAGGTCGGCCATCTCTGTTTCAGACCACAGGCTCTCAGGTAAAATTCTTAAGGGTCTCCCTAGACAATATGGGGCCTGCTTGAGCTGAATGAGAATCCTAAACAGCAGAGTAATGTGGAGGAGGGTCTGGGGAATTACTTAATCAGAATGGTTTTGATTTCAAAAACTGACCAAGGTCAGCTAGCGAAGACCTTAGTCAGGGAGAAAGACACTGGCCACCACAGCTCACAACAAATTGCACTTGACTTTCACTTCCTTTCACTCTTTTTCCTCCTCCTTTCCTTTCCTCTCTTTCTGAATGACAAGTCTTAAGAGTTATATGTGCTTACCACAATACCTGGCATTCAGTAGTTACTTAATAAAAATCATTTTCCTAGAAGCATGGGAAACTATGGGAGGGAATAGCGGGAGGGAAACTACCTATGAATACATACATTAAATAGCTAAGAGTACAATGATATACTCATTGAAATACTGGAGAGATTTTTAGTTTGGATTAAATTTGAAATATCAGAATTTTCCCAGATTTTCTTACTTGCCTCATTAACATACTTATAAACTGGAGAGCTTGGTAAGAAAGCCAGTGGATCTCCTCCAAGATCTCTCACCTAACTAGTGGGCAAAAAGTCACTTCCTGCGTTGGCAAAGGGTCTTGCAGCAGAGATTCCCTGATGGACTGCAATCCCACAACGTCCCCGGACCCTGCCTGGCTTAAGAAAGTAGCACAGGAGGGTGGGCTCCCCTCAGAGTGGGGCGCTGAGAGCAGCATGGAATGCTAGCGGGCACCTTCACACCATCCCCTCCAAACTCTTCAGTGTAAAATGAGGAAACTGAGGTCCAGGGTAAATATTCCAGGCCTCACATATTTTTATGGCCAGAACCACAACAAGAACCCCAGTCTTCTGGCTCCCAAACTTAGGGCTTCCTTTCAGACAGCTGCTCCAAAAGTAGAGTTGGCTTCCGAAAGTACATTTGACTTAGGGAACACTGACAGCAACCCTGGGGCAGGTTTATCGACTAGCCCTTAACGTGGCGTGAAACAGGGCTCCGCCATAGTTCAAGTTCACGGTGTGGCATCCAAATCCAAAAGAACTGCCAACTGCTGCAAAAATTCAATGGTGGCAACTGACATCTCCTTTTATCCTTTCATTCTATCCCTTTTCTCCTTGCTACACAATTAATCATGAGTACTCCAGGTGCTCACAATGCACAAGAAGTGGGGCAAGGAGTAGGCGGAAGTAATGACAACATTTAGGAAAGCAAGATTCAAACAATTTCAATAGCCTAAAATAATTCTCACATTCAAAACTGTAGTGTTTTGGAAATTCACAGCTTTTCTCTTTAACACCTGAAAATGGTCCTGAGAAAGTCTTATTCTGAAGAACCTGCTTTTGGTGTACTCTGAATACTTGCCTTTACCACTCGCTGCTCCTCCCCGGCTCGGTCATTTGCATGTATCTGCTTCCTATAGCTTGAGTTTCCTCACTACTGGTGCCCGAAGACCTTTAGCCGAGCTGGTCTGGCTCTCGTCTATGCTCTCTCTTCTCTAAGTCTCTCTTTTCTCAACTATTTCCAACTGTACTATTTGGCTCATCTTCCTCATTGTATTTTTCATGTCAGAAGTTTGAGTTGTGTGGATGAATGAATAAAGATGTGGTATATATACAACAGAATACTACTCAGCCATAAAAACAGATGAAATTGTGCCATATGTGACAACATGGACCTTGTGGGTATTACACTAAGCAAAATAAGTCAGAAGAGAAAGACAAATACCATATGATTTCACTCATATGTGGAAGATAAACAAACAAACAGATAAGGAGAACAGGCTGGTGGTTACCAGAGGGGATGGGGATGGGGGGAAGGCAAAAAGGGTAAAAGGGCACATGTGTATGGTGATGGATGGAAACTAGACTTTTGGGGTGAACACGATTTAGACTATACAGAAGCTGAAATATAATGACGTACACCTGAAATTATAAACCAATGTGACCTCAATAAAATTTTTTTTAAAAGTGTCTCAAAAAAAAGAAATTTGAGTTGTAGAGTGGCACTAAACTCCAAAATAAATCTGAAGAATTACTGGGATAAATTGAAATCACCAAGTAATCTCTTACCTTCTTTAGTCAGCTACTCAATTTTTAGTATCTCCTTAGGCATATACTTCTGGTAACTAGCTGCCCTTCTCCTTGAAGACACTATTCTAGCAACGAGCTGGGCCCCTAAAGTCCAGAATGTCTGTGCTGAAAAGATTTGACTTCATCTAGTCTATATCAAACTCTTCATCTTGCAAATCAATAAACTGAGCCTAAGAGAGGGAAGGTTTTTGTCTAAGACAAAATTTCCAGTCCATTTCTCATCTTGCCACAGTCTAACACGCTATCTTTTCTTTCCAATTAGAGTCTACTTATTACCGCCTGAATTACTCCACCAACTGTTTTTAAAAGGAAAGACAGTAATTAATGCCCTCAGGTGGTAATATACTTCCTTAGGGTTTCCTTAGGGAGCACTTTTCTTTTTTATTACCGTAATTTCAAGCTCCAAATTATGCAGGCATTACTAACTACATACTATGGATATGTAACTAAGAGTTTCCCACAAATCCACATACTAGAGAAAAAACTCTGAGATGATAAAGTGGCTTAGGAGTGTGCATCTTAATCCTAGTTCTGCTGCTAATTAGCTGTGACCTCTTGAGCAAGTCACTTCAGGTCTCTCTTTTCACATGGAAGATGAGGGTGGACAAGATCTGCGTTTCTCAACTTTCCTTGGAGTCCTTCAAGTTCTGAAATGGGGTCCAAAGATCTAACGGAAACCATGGGTTTGCTTCCTCCTGACAAAGCTGCACGGCTCAAATACTGAGTTTGCTCTAGGGTCACACTGGGTATCTTGTGCTGATCAGAAGCTCTAACTGGCATATATATTTACTTCTTCAGCTAAAAATGGCTAAATAAATTACTTTTAAATAGTTTGTTTGAAAGACAAATTAACAACATGAAAAAAAACCATTTGGCCCAATGGAGAAATAATGAAAAGAATGAAGCTTTCAAAAGCACAAAGGTGGGAGGAGGAGGAGGAGGAGAAATTAGGTTTTGCATAGAGAGAGAAAAATCAACTCACATACACATGAAATTAGATTTCACTCCAAGCACCGAGGAACTTCTGTCCTTCCTGTGTTTGTCTGCTGACCCTGCAAGTGCCCAGATGCACAGCACTCTCTCTCTACGCCAATCTCAGTTCTTGAAAACAGCACTTGATCAAGCAGAGTAGGCACTTAGAGTTGGATTATAAAGTATTTTTCCATTACATTCATATTAAGTCTCCAACTAGATTATATCGCACAGAGGACTTAGAGAGAGGTCTTTCAAGGAGTTTAAATCTCTTAGTACAAAATACAGTACTTCATTCAGCCACATTCAACCAATACACTTAAAAGGGCATGAGCAGGGATTACATTTCATTTCCACTCTACAGGGACTGAAATCCGAAGGTACTGCCACCTGCTGCCTCAGTCTCACTGTGTTTAACTCACAAAGAGGGAGGCTGTGTGCCACCATGTGGCCCTGGGCTGGTGCAAGGAGATGTGGGTTCCAAACCAGCTGGCCCCAGGAGCAAGTGCCTGCACACAGGACAGTATTTTGTAAGTAACTGATGCTCAATGAATGTCAGTTGGGTAGAACTGCGAAAATCTCCCCACGAGCCAATTTATATTATATACAGAGCCTAAAGATGTGTCCCTCCAAGAAACTGAAATCTAATTATGTAAAACATGGGAAGTTTGGTGGAAGGAAGAGAGTCAACATTTCTTGACTCATTATTAAAAGCCTAAGGATTTACAGTACTTGTCTCACAAAAGCTTTGCAGAGTAAGTTAAGTATTTCCATTCGATACACAGAAAACCAGACTCAAAGAAAGTACTATCTAATTCGTTCATGATCCCACAATTAGTAAGAGAAGCCCAGATTCCAACTCAGGTCTGTAAAGCCCACACTATTTGCAGAATGCAACACCCACAGGTGGAGGCAGCCCAGGATGAGTTGGGGACTCGAGTCTAAGTTTCACTTCTGTCATTAAGTTGTTGCATACTAGGCAGCACACTTTTCTGCAATTTTTCCACCTGCACGAACGGGGCAGTGGGAGGGGAGGATGACCAAGATCAGTGGTTTGTTTTGTTTTGCCGGGCAGTTATCCGAATGGTTTTGGGCCAGGGCTTTTTTTTTTAACATATGTATTTCCCTTTCCTGCTCTTTGAAATTCATTTGGTGGTGTCTTCGGTTGTTAATGGAAACGTATGACACCTCTCAAGTGGACTGGAGCAGAAAAGTGGTGCGGGCTTCAAGCCCCCTCCCACTGCGTTGAGGCCGAGACCCTGCCCCTGTTGGGGGATCGTGGGGAAGGTTAGGAAACAACTCACTCAGGGATCCACGTTTCCTTCCCGGCCTGGGGCTCTCTACCCACCCAGCGCCCACGGCTCGGGAGGAAGGGCTGGTATCTGTGCCCTGCAATACTTGAGTGGCCTGCGGGGGTGGTCCGTGCAGAGGCCGTGCCTCTAAGGACTGTGGTTCACGTGTAAAACCCGGGAGCTCGGAGCCCGGCGCTCGGGCAGCCCCTGCTCCGGTCGCGCCGGTCCGGAACCACTTCCCGGTCGGCACCTCCCGCCCCGGCCCGCACCCGCCGCGGCGTTTCCCCCTCTGCACGGAGCTGCCCGGGCGGCGGGGGGTCCGTCCGGCTCCGGGTGACGCCCAGCGCGGCCGAGCGGCCGGGAGGGGCCCCGCCGAGATTTAAAGCGCACCGCTCTGGAACCCCGGCTCGGCCCGGGCCATCCCCGCGGCGCGGGGCAGAGGCCCCGGCCCGCCCGAGTCCCGCCGGCCCTGCCCGCCGGGCCCAGGCGCCGCGCCGCCCGAGCCTCGTCCCGCGGCGGCCGCACCTGTCGAGCCGCGGCGGCGGGCCCTGCGCTCACCTCGCTCCGGGGGCCCCGGCCCGTCCCCGCGCCTCCGGGCCCAGCTCCCGCCGCCGTCTCCGCCAGCGCCCCAGCTGCGGCCGCCGCCCACTTTCGGTTTCCCCTCACGGCCCGGGCCGCCGCCGCGGCTCGGGAATCACCTCAGGCCCCCGCCCCGCGCGGCCCCGCCCCGCGCGGGCAGCCCGGCCTCGCTTCTGCGCACGCGCGGGCCCCCGGCCGCGGCGCTCCTCGCCGGCGCCCGCGCGTGGGAAGGGAAACCGACGCCGCCTAGCGGTTTCTGCGCGTGCCCACGCACGGGCCGACGGCGGAGGGCGACTGCGGGGGTCGCGCAGCAGCGCCTCCTCGTGGACACCGCGAGTACCGCCGGGCCCGGGGGCCGGCAGGGCCGGGGACCCAGCTGATGTTCTCCGTCCGTCAGACGTTTCATTCAACTTTTGCTCATTCTTTTCTTCTGTTCTGGAACAGGTGCTTTTTATTCTCCGAGACGTCTACCTCCTGGTCCGCTCGTTTCCTCTGTCTTTTCTCAAGCGTCATCCTTTCAAGGGTGGCCACACTCTCAAAAGTGTCCGTCCCTCCCTGGCATTCCGGTCTCGCTTCTCAGCCTCACCTCTCCGTGCTCCCGTCTAGCTCGCTACGTGTGTGCGTTTTACTTATCTTTTCACGGCCTGCTGGCCTCCTCAAACTAAAGCTCTATGAGCACAGGGATCTTGGTTCTGTTCCCTAATCTATTCCCAGAGCCTGGGACAGTGCCTGGCATGTGATGAGCGTGACATAAATATTTGTCAGATTCATTCATTCATTACAAAATTATTGAACTCCTAATATTTATTCACTTATTTTTTCTGCGTATTAATTCTACCAACATTTATTGAGCATCCGCTTTGTATTCCTTAAACCAACTTTGAACACTTCTCTGCGTTCACTCTGTATGCATTTACTGAGGGCCCGCTGTTTGTTCAACCAGGTTTTTTTTTTACAGCCTTATTGAGGTATAATTGACATACTATAAGCTGCACATTTAAAATGTACCAGTTGATAAGTTTTGACATATGTATACAGCTGTGAAACTATCACTGCCATGAAAATAATGAACATATCCATCACCCCAAAAAGTTTCCTCATACCCCTTTATGACCCTCACCTCTTGTGCCTCCCAGTCCCTTGCTCCCTCAACCACTGATCTGCTTTCTCTTATGAATTAGTTTGCTTTTTCGTGAATTTTATAGAAATGGAATCACACAGTATGCGCTGTCTGTTTTTGGCAGGGGGCGGGGTCCAGCTTCTTTCACTCATCATGTCTGTTGAGATTCATCCATGTTGTTGTGTGGACCAATAGTCCATGGCTTTTTATTGCTGAATAGTAGTCCATTGTACGGATGTACTAAACCTACCATATGACCCAGTGATTCCATTCCCAGGGTTTTCCCGGGAGAAATGAAAGCACATGTCGACACAAAGACCTGGACAAGAATATTCATAGCAGCTTTGTAATAGCCAAAAACGGAAACAACACAAATGTTCGTCGGTAGGTGAATCCACCCGTGTATAATGAACACCTGCTGTTGAACAACAAACCTGTAGGGAGAGCCTACTACGTTAAGGCACAAGCCTGTGCCTGAGGAGCCTTGATTCAGAGAAAAGATGTAGTGGGTGCTGAAAAGGTGGATTGGAAGTAGACCATGGAAGGCCTGATGGCCCGTGCTCGGGAGGTTAGGCTTTTCCCCAAAGGCGATGGGGACTGTTGAAAGTCGTCTTTGAACACCGTTCTCTTTTATGCTCCCACACCTAGTCCCTGACCAAGTCTGCCCAAAAGTCTCTCCCTGGCACTTCTCTCCATGCCTGCTTCTGTGTTTCAGTCTATTTCAGATCTCCTTCTCCCTTCTCTCCCCTCCAGTCTGCTCCAAACACTGCAGTGGATTTAATAGACCTAGAACACAGCTAGACCTGGTCTGGACGCTGCCGGGCTCGTAACATCCTCTGGCTCCACATTTAAGATGGGAAAGATATAAAAAGCAGCTCCCAATTAAAAGAACGCCAGTTGGAGTAGGAAATTAGGGAGTCCAATATGCAAAATAAATCATAAGACGATGTGAGTCGACCCCGAGTCTGAGATCCTTCATCCTTGCAAAGGGGTTCCGTGTTTGGACTGTCCTGTGTATAAAGAAAAATGATGCTCTGCAGCTAGTTTTTATAAGCCAGCTTTAGTGATGAATAGTTTACATATAATACATATTTTAAATGTACGGTTTGATGAATTTTGACAAATGGATTCAATCATGTGTCCACCGCCACAATCAAGATATAAAACTAGTTTATCATTCCAAATTGTTCCCCTGTGCCCTTTTATAGTCCATTTCCTCCCCCTACCTCCAGCCCCTGGCAGCCACTGATCTGATTTCTGTCTACAGATTTGCCTTTTCTAGAATGTCATATAAGTGGAATCATACAGTATGTAGTCTTTTGGGTCTGCTTCTTTCACTCTGCACAATGCTTTTGAAAGTCAGCCATGTTGTTGTATATATCAGTAGTCTGTTTCTTTTTGTTGCCACCATATGTGTGGATATGTCACAATTTGTTTATCCATTCACATTTGATACATACTTGTGTGGTTTCCAGTTTGGGGCTGTTATGAATAAAGCTGCTATAAACAGTTACATGCAGGTCTTTGTGTGGTCATATGTTTTTCTTGCATAAAGATTTAGGAGTAGAATTGCTGGGTATAGGATAGATATATGTCTACACTTACGCTATTTTTTTAACAGAAAACTATCAAACTGTTTTCTAAAGTGGCTGCACCATTTTGGACTCATCTGCCCCCATCCCCCAGCAATGTATGAGAGTTCCAGTTTCTCCAAATCCTTTATAATACTTAGTATTGTCAGTCTGTTTAATTTCATGCTATATGGAGATATCACATTGAGGTTTTATTTGCATTTCCCCATGACTAATGATGTTGAGCATCTTTTCATGTGTTTATTGGCCCTTCATATATGTTCTTGGGTAAAGGGTCCATTCTACCGGTAGATTTTTGGCTAAGACATATCAATCACGAAGGTCTCAGAAATCCCTGGGTAGCTGACATAGCAAGGACAGTTTAGGAAGTTGTGTTTATTTTCTTTGGGAATGGTCCAAGGCCCAAGGGAGTTCAAGAATTAAGAAATCCAGCCATTTGTGACAACATGGATGGACATTGAGGGTATAATGCAAAGTGAAATAAGTCAGAGGGAGAAGGCCAAATACCGTATGATTTCCTTCATTAAGTAGTAGATAATAACAACAATAAACAAACACATAGGGACAGAGATTGGATTGGTGGTTACCAGAGGGGAAGGGGGGAGGGTGGAGGGTGAAAGGGATAATTCGGTACATGTGTGTGGTGATGGGTTGTAATTAGTATTTTGGTGGTGAACATGATGTAGTCCATGCAGAAATAGAAGTACAATGATGTACACCTGAAATTTTTGCAATGTTATAAACCAATGTTACTGCAATAAAAAAAAAAAAAAAAGAATTAAGCTCATGCCGTGGATATAATTGGATTTCAGGGGAATTAAGAGACGTCAGAGATGACACAAATTGGTTACTCTTTAGGCACAATGGTTGTTACCTTTTTGGGGGGAAGGAGGTCAGAATATGTGAAAGCAACACATAGATACAAAATCTGGCATACGATTTCAGAGAAGATTTTGGGGTCCCGGAAACTCGCCTATGAGCCTGTGTTAAAAGCTGCTTTAGATGAAAGCATATATCCTGAGGCCAAAGAGCAGCGTTTTCAGAATGGACAAGACTCAGGTGGAAGGCATTCTCTCTCTCCAACCCAAGCTCATCTTTGGATGATGGGATGGGGCCCGGAGAATCTGGGTCTCTGTTTCAGGAGAGGCAGGCACATTTCCCATCCCCAAGGGCTGTGGAGAGGTCCTTGGCACTCTGCTCAGGTGGCTTTTGGGGGTAGGCAAGGTGGATGGCGGGGGATCGGGAACAGCTGGCCAATAGGCAGCAGCCTGGCAGGGACTCTGTGCCTGTCCAGATCCTTCACAGGAGAGAGGTTCCCGTGGAAAGGGAGTGCCAGTGAAGGCCCAGGTATGAGGAAGATGGATTTGTTTATCCTGGGCTGAGAAAGGTGGAAATATTTCCAGTGGGAAACCTCCATCTAAAGCCCTTCCTGCATTTTCGTCCACACCTGGGGAGCCTATGTGTTTGGAGAGAGCCACATTGGACACAAACACCAAAACTCCTGTACAAGGCAGACAGGACCAAAGCTGTTGGTCGAGTTGAGTCTCTGTCCCTCTGTCCCTCCCTTCTCTCAGTTCAGCAAGCACCATTTAGAATGAAGGGAAGACAGCAACCGTGTTCCAAGAACGTGTTTGTAGCCCAGTTTGTTTTTATCTCACCTGATGGGTTTTTTGGTGTTTGCGATACAGCCCAAGAAAGAGACACTCCTCATCCTCCCTCTCAGAGCCTCTCCCACTTCACAGCTGCCATAGGCAGCTTTACAAACATCTCCTCCACCCTCCAAAATTGAGAGAGGCAACTTTAGGGACCTTTGGTTGCTCTCATCTCATTTCTTATCTGAACTCATCTGTTTCTTCTCTATGTTATCTCCAAAAATAAAACCAAAACCAAAACTCTCATTTCAAGGCAGCTTCCTTCTAGCCCCACCTGAAAGTGATTGCTCCTTCAGCTGAGCTCCTAGACAATGATTTGTTCCTCAACAATGTTTACAGAGGAGGAGAAGGTAGGAGGTGATTCTACGTCTCGTCTCCCTTGTGAACAACTTGAAAAGAGTTTAGATCTTATTCATCTTTTTTCTCAGAGTTATTTAATTGCAAATAATTTTATCAACAATAATTTTACTCCTTTTTGAAGCCAAACAACATGTTCAAAGTTACATGTGTGGATGCAGCCCAGCCTCGTGAGTACTTTCTGCTAAGGTCAGGAAAAACAGATCCAGGACAAGAGGAATCTTTGGACAGATCTACTTTTGGTTAATCATTAACATCATGATTACTCCCTCTCCCATCAGCTATTGCCTCACGAACAAATGCAGAGAAATTTCTAGACAACTGCATTTGTTTTAACTGAGTAAGGAGGAAAAAACCAAAACAAAAAACAGAAGGGAGAGCTTGCCGGAGCCCTGCTAAATCCAGGCCATGGTGCAGCTAAGGATGTGCTGATGAAGCAAAACTCCCTAATATGCCCACAAAGGCCTCCAAGGTGAGTCAGCTGAAAGGGGCTAATCCCCAGAAGAGACTGATCCCTAAAGCTGGTAAGGCCACACAGCCACAGGACACTGGAAAACAGGGGATAACAAAAGCTTGAAGCAACGTCGTGTAGAGAAAGGTCATAGAACCAACAGCAGGGGGTCTTGGCTATCTAAGAGATCGCCTCTGCCCCCTCTCGAGTTGTGGGTTGTTCACACAGCTCAGCCTTGGACAAGGCCCAGATAGAAGGACGATTTCCAGGATGTAAATATTGAGTTGTCGGCTGGCTCAGGGGCCCAGTCGTGGGATGGCGCATGGAGGGGGGGTAACTAATACTTTAGGCAGAGCAACCCACTACAATATTACTGAGTCTGTAACAGTCAATAAACCAGCTGGTGCAAAAATTATGCTGCACTAGGTGCTGGGGTGAGGAAGGGCGGAGGCAGTGAGAAGGAACCACATAAGTATATAGGAGGTGCTAGGTGTAGGTTAGCGGACCCTGAAATCAAAGACACAGACAGAGTTCAAAAAGCGGGGTTTCAGATTCAAAGTGTACTATTCAGGGAGGATCATTGCCCCTTAGTTGTCTGGGTTTGGATGAACATTTGGAGCTTGATCTTTTGTTAAATTAGGAGCCCTTTGTTCTGGTTCTAGCCTTGAATTCCCTTACGTGGCAGAGTTAACGCAATAAGTAGCAACAGAGCCTTCTTCTGGGGCTGTTTGGTCAATTCCCATTCATCAGTGGTTCTCCATGGGAGCAATACCTCCCCCCAGGGTTACTTGGGACATTCACGAGGTTATTTTTGGTTGTCACAATGGTCAGGGGCACCTCTGGCATTTAGTGGGTCTGGCTGGATGCTTGTTCTCCTGCCATGTACAGAACAGTCCCCCACATCAGAGAAATTTCCCTGTTCCCAACCAACATGGGAATGTTTTGCTGGTCACTCATGTAGGGGACAAGCCTCTGCTTTAAATATAAATGCAAATAACTTTTTCAATTTTTACTATACAATGAATTTTCCAGGTTATTTTATCTATGAATTTCACATTAAGAGAGTAAAAAAGGAGATTACAAAATATTGTTATAAAAGAGGGGTGCTGGGTCAGACAGGGCTGAGTACTGCTGCTAGAAATCCCCCAACAGCCAATCCCACCCAGAGAGAAGCTGAGCAGGACATTCCTGTTTACTCCAACAGCCATGGGGATGGAAACGTGTATTTATCTTTATGAGAATTCCACATCACCCCATTACCAAGTCACCTGATTTTCCCCAGCACTCACCACCAGTTGAGGAAATTAAAACCCCTCTTTTTGGGGTTCTTCCTGGAGTTCACTTAGCCCAAAGTCAGATCTCTCCACTCTAAGTAGAAGAGAGGGTCTTCCTCCCAATTCTCTTCTCACCCCCTCCCACCTAGTCTTTTTCCTTTAAAACTGGAGCCCTTGCTCTCAGCAGCTTCCTTAAAACAGGATGTTTTATATTTGCAATTAGAAAATTACAACACCCGGGGGCTAGCTATTGGCTAAGAAAGGAGCTAGCAAACTGCTGGCCAGAGTAAGCCACCAGAGGAGATTTCCTCGAGGAAAGTGGTTCTTAATCTGAGAGCGATACCATATGTCAACACTAACATGGCATTTCCCTCCCTTTGTACAGTGCATGTTCCTGAAAATGTGTTTGAAGGTTGAACTATAAACCCACTTGTAAATATCACTGTAATTATGGGCACTCTATTTACAAAATATGTATATAATCCCTCATCGTGATGACTGCAGTGTTCCAGTGCTTGGCACATATAGGCTTGTAATAAATGTTTATTCAATGAATGAATAAATGAGAGAAGGGCTCAAGTCCATCCTCTTTCTACAATGCCATGCTGCCTCTTTGGATACCTGATGAACGAAATAAGGACTTAAGAAGCAAACAAAGGAAAATGTATAAAAAGCATAAAGACAGAGTAAAATTTCTTTCCCCTATCAAAACGTCTATGGAGAGCCATAGACCTATATAACATAGGTTAGCAAATAGCTTGTACCAAATCCAGGTACCACTTTGTGGGCTGACAAATGTTCGGAGAGAGCCTTGATCTTTACTTTGTCACTCTGAATCCAGAGAATTTCCCTTTTCAGATAGATCTCCAAAAGTTCCCAGTCAGTTCTTTCTGTTTCTTCTATGCACCATTTCCTTCCTGGGGAAGGTGGACAGGAACTCTGTGTACCTCCAAGCGTAGTGGATCCTGGGTGGTAAGGTGGACAGCAGGCTGGAGGAGTGCGACCTTTCTTTCTCTCAATCAACTAGACAGAGAGCCCTTCTGGACTATTTCCAGTATGTCGCTCCTCTGCATGGACCGCCTCTGCGTAAGTGGAGATCTTCCTCTGGTGTGTGAGTCCAGTGCATATTGGGCAGGCAGCTCTGAATGTCAAAATGTCATTTTGATGTAAAAGCTCGCTCTCTAGAGTGTCTACCATGGGCCCTAGTTCTACCTACTGGCTAAAGGGAAAGAGTGGAATCCTCACTATGGAGGGAGGCTTGTTTGATGTTTGGAGAATACTGTCACAACCTTCCAAATGTCTTCTCTTGGCGAAATGTCACCCTTTCCTCCTCTAAGCAAGCTTTGATCACTCAAAGTCTTTCTTGAAAGTGGCACCCAGAACAAAGTTCTAAATTCCAGTTGGTCATTTCCTTGCAAATAAACAAGACCCATTTGGAAGGTATTTGTAACTCAGCCTGACAATGGCTGGATGTTCTAAATAGCAGAATTAGTAACTATTTGGTCAGGATCTTTCCCCAGGGTTATTTGGAGCCTATACTGCTAAAGCTAAGAAAAGCATGGCTGAGTGATTCCCAGTCGTCCTCACTCAATCCTGAGCTGCTAATGTGTCTGGGAAGGCCAAGTGGTCTTTATTTGAAACTCCAAGACTTGTGGCCAGGGGTTATGGCATGTTGCATAAAGCCTGTTGCTGGGAAGCTGATTTTATAACTTGTGTGCAATGTTCACAACATCACTAGCAACCTATTTAGGACTGTGGTACTCATGGGATACAGGTGAAGTAGAGTCTAGGCCAGTGTTGCACAAACTGTTGTCCTTGGATGTATTCTTAGGGGTCTGAGAGTTCTCAACCAGAATGTAAAATATTTTCATTTTCATTTAGGTGATCATCTAAATAAACACAACCACATTTTGCATCTTCTTGATGACTATAACAAAGTATTGCCATGCTAGTTCAGTGCTGGAATTTGCTTTATGTTTATGATGGCCAAGCTCCAAATATTTTCCTAAAGTGATAGTGTTTAAATTTTAATATGCTGGTAAGCAGTCTGGCTGTACTTGGTTTAGTGTATCCTAATGTCAAAATTACAATAGTCTCTCAGCAACTGACTTCTTGCTTGTGATGAAGTATTTTATCAGTGATGAAGAGAAAATCTCCTCTTTGCAGAAATAATTCATAATTGAAGGCATATTCACAGAAAAAAGTCCTATACTTTTAAAGTTATTTAACCAATTAAATATCATCATAAATATATCATAAAATGATACCCTGCAAGGGAGTAACATACTAATTTATCATGGGCTAATGACAGAGGCAGAATTAATATGTTTTTAAAAAAGAATTAATATGTTAATGATGCATTTATACCAAATGAAGCCCAAATAGTGATTTGGGGTATACAGTATAAGTGAAAGTTTTATAGTAGCTAGAATAGAAAAATGGTGAGAAAATTAAGTAACCACATGGCCCTATGATAATATAAGCACAAATGGTTCAAATGAACACTGTCAATAGTAGTTAAATCTATGCTCATTTTTGCAAGTGGCTGTATTACACAGATTCTGCCCTCCATGTATCAATTATAAATACTTAATTAACAGCAAGTAGGTATTAAATAGTTGGTGAAGAATTTTTAATGGTATTTTTAATCTATATTTTGGGGTGCATTATGAATTTCATCAATCCATCAAAATAATATGTCAGTTGTCAAAAAGGGTCTTATTGTTCAAGGAGAAAAATAATGAAAGTTGTAATGACAGTGACTCAAATGATGGCTCACCAAGAACAAAATCAAATCAGGCCAACTATAAGTATAAATGCAGATAATTTTACTTGTTTTGTAGATTTTTTTTTAAACAAACGATTACCACCGTAATTCAATTTTCTGGCTCATCATCAGTCCTATGAGGATCATCATATCTACACACATGCATCCAGTCAATCTCTATCCCATTTCCCACATTGTCTTCTTGTTAGCATATCATCACCTAAAGGTACCCATTTGTTTACTTGTTTACTGATTGTCTCACCCCCACCCCCACCAATGCAAGCCCAGAGAGGGCAGAAACCTTGTCTATTCTTGTACAATGCTGAACCCCCAGGACACAGAACACACAGCAAATAATAAGTACTTGTTGAATGAAATAATAAATTTAATTTATAAACTTATTTTGTGTTTTAGGGTTATATAAGGGACATTCACATAGGGCTTTTTGTTTGTACAAATTTGAGTAGTATGATAAAAAGTTAAGTCTTTCATACTAACACTCATACATGAATGTTCATAGTAACATTATTCATAATAGCCAAAAAAGAGCAAACAAACCAAATGAACATCATCTGATGAATGGATAAACAAAATATGGTTTATCCATACAGTGGAATATTATCAGCCACAAAAAGTAATGAGAGTGATGTCATGGAAGATGGTGGAGTAGGAAGCTCCAGGAGCCCATCCACCTAAACAAGTGTTGAACTGGCAGTAACTGTCTGAAAATAGCTGTTTTGGAACCCTGGAGTCCAGTCCAACAACACTTGCAGCATTCAGGGGAGAGCTTGATGAGAAGGCTGGTAAATTTTGGTGAATTTCAGCAAATTTTGCATAGTATAGCTACAAACCCCCAGCCTCCATCCCTGTGACAGGTAGCCTTAGGGATGATGACCCATGTTGCTGGTGTGACTTGCTGGAGCCAGGATGGGCGACAAGGATCTTGGTCCTCCAAATATTGGGTTATGTGTTCTGACTGCTGATTGCCTGATTGCTGCTTTTGATTGCTGCAGGGCCAGCACAGAAGTTGGCAGCCACTGTTTCAAACCCCGTGGGCTGACGTAGCTTCCAGGGGATTTAAAGAGCAATACTTTTCCCCATTTCAGGAGCCAGATAGTTAAGAATCTTTGTCAGGTCACTGGCTGACTACAAAGACAGCGGAACGGAAACTTCAGTGACCACACACAACAAGGAATACACACCTTGCAAAAATAGTTTGTAAAAGTCACAAATGCATGGTTTCAGTCCTCAAGAATTAAGAATCAGAAATCCCTGATGAGTGGGAGAGTTAGATTTACTTAAGGGCCGGCCCCGTGGCTTAGCGGTTAAGTAAGTGCGCACGCTCTGCTGCTTGCGGTCCGGGTTCAGCTCCCGGGCGCGCACCGACGCACCACTTCCCCAGCCATGCTGAGGCCGCATCCCACATACAGCAACTAGAAGGGTGTGCAACTATGACATACAGCTATCTACTGGGGCTTTGGGGAAAGAAAAGGAGGAGGATTGGCAATAGATGTTAGCTCAGGGCCAGTCTTCCTCTGCAAAAAGAGGAGGATTAGCATGGATGTTAGCTCAGGGCTGATCTTCCTCACCAAAAAACAAACAAACAAAAAAAAGATTTACTTAAAATGTCCACTTATCAACAAAGAATTACAAAACGTACAGAGAAACAGGAAAATATGACCCATTGACAGGAAAAAAGGAATTTGACAAAAATCATTTCTGAGAAAGTGCAGACCGTGGAATTATTAGTCAAATATGTTAAATCAACTGTATTAAATATGTTCAGTGAGATAAAGGAAACCATGGACAAAGAACTAAAGGAAATCAGAAAAATAATATATTAACAAAGTGAGAATATTAATAAAGAGATAGAAATTATAAAAACAACAACCAAACTGAAAATCTGGAGCTAAGATATAATAACTGAAATGAAAAACTCATTGGAGGGGTTAACAGCAGATTTGAGCAGGTGGACGAAAGGATCAGTGAACTTGAAGATAGGATAACTGAAATTATTCAGTCCGAGGAGCAGGAAGAAAAAAGAGTGAGGAAAAGTGAACAGAGCCTAAGGGACCTGTGAGACACCATTAAGTGGATCAACACACATTATTAGCATTTCAGAAGGAGGAGAGAGAGAGAAAGGGGCAGAAAGAATATTTGAAGAATAATGACTGAAAACTTTCCAGATTTGATTAAAGTAATGAATCTATAGATCCAAAAAGCTTAACAAACTCCACCTACTGTAAATTCAAAGAGATCCACACCTAGACACATTATGATCAAACTGTCAAAAGCCAAGGACAGAGAGAGAATCCTAAAGGTAGGAAGAAAGAAGTGATTCATCACATGCAAGTGCTCCCCAATAAGATTAACAGCTGATTTCTCATCGGAAATCATGGATGCCAGATGGCAGTGGGAAAATATATTTAAAATGCTGAAAGAAAAATAAAACTCAAGCAATACTTCTCTATGTTGCAAAACTATGTTTCAAAAATGAAGGAGAAATTAAGACATTTCCAGATAAACAAAAGCTGAGGAAGGTTGTTTCCAGTAGACTTGCCCTACAAGAAATGCTAAAGGGTGTCCTTCAGACTGAAATGAGAGGACACTAGATAGCAACCTGAAGCCATATGAAGAAATAAAGATTTCCACAGCCAGTATTATTGTATTTTTGGTTTGTAACCTTCTTTTTATTTCCTACATGGTTTAAAAGACAAATACATGAAAAATAATTATAAATCTATGTAAATAGGCACACAACATAAAAGGTGTAATTTGTGACAACAACAACAAAAGGTTGGGGGGTGGTGAGCTGTATAGGGGCAGAGTTTTATATGCTATTGAAGCTAAGTTGGTATCAATTCAAACCAGATTGTTATAAGTTCAGGATACCCAGCCCTTGGAGCGTCTCCAGGCTCTGGCTATGTGTGACAGGCAACAGTAACTTGTACATGATCACCATGCCACACAGGCTCACATCTGAGGTAGCCTGCAGGTGGAGGGAGCTGGTGCTCACCCAAGGACCTTCACCCCTATGTGGGATCTAGCCCCACATACCCCTCCCTGCAGTCCACCCTTTAACTTCCCCACCCAAAGGCCATGCAGTCTCCCGACTTGGCACATTTACTTATGCTTTTTCTTCTGCCCTGCATAACTTCATTTTCTTCCTGTTGACCTCCTACTCACCCTGCCAGGTCTAGTTCAAACATCAACTCCTCTGGCAAGCAATTGTGCCCTGTCCTGGGCGTGGATAGTCACTTCTTCCTCTGGGTCACTACCACCCTTGGCATATGGCCCTGTGGGCTCAGGACGGATAAAGATGATGGCTTATCTGAGTGTGTGTTTTTCCTTCCATAATGAAGGTTCCTCAAGGGCAGAGGCTAGGGCTGCTTCTGACTCACCTTTTCCCTCCCTACCCATAGCCAGGACTACGCAGGTGCCCAAGGAATGTGTGTTGAATTGAATGGATCAAGAAATGGCATTAACCCCACAGAATATATGCTATTAGCCAACCAGAGTACCTTGCTATTGCCACCTGATATTTAAAAAGAAAAAGAGATCTAACAAATATGTATAAGATCTTTATGAGGAAAACTACTGTTCTGATGAAAGAAACCATAGAAGAGCTAAATAAATGGTGATATTTCATGTTCATGGATAGGAAGACTCAATATTGTCAAGATGTCGGTTCTTCCCAATTTGATCTATAGATACAATGCAATCCCAATCAAAATCCCAGCAAGTTATTTTGTGAATATCACCAAACTGATTCTAAAATTTATAAGGAAAGGCAAAAAAACCAGAATAGCTAACACAATATTGAAAGAGAAGAACAAAGTTGGAGCACTGACACTACCCCACTTCAAGACTTACTATAAAGACCATAGTAATCAAGACAGGGTGGTATTGGTGAAAGAATAAACAAATAGATCAATGGAACAGAATAGAGAGCCCAGAAATAGACTACACAAATACAGTCAACTGATCTTTAACAAAGGAGCAAGGGCAATTTATTGGAGAAAAGATAGTCTTTTCAATAAATGGTGCTGGAACAACTGGACATCCACATGCAAATAATGAACCTCAATACAGACCCTTCACAAAAACTCAAAATGGTTCAGAGACATAGATGTAAAATGCAAAACTATAAAACTCCTAGACGATAACATAGGAGAAAATCTAGGAGACCTGGGGTTTGTCGGTAACTTTTTAGGTAAAACACCAAAATCATGATCCATGAAAGAAAAAATTGATGTTGAACTTCAATGAAATTAAAAACTTCTGCTCTGCAAAAGATATTGTCAGGAGAATGAAAAGAAAAGCCACAGACTGGGAGAAAATATTTGTAAAACACATATCTGATAAAGGACTGATGTCTAAAATAGAGAAAGAACTCTTCAAACTCAACAATAAGAAAACAAGCAATTAATCATCCAATTTAAAAATGGGCAAAAGATATGAACAGGCACCTCAGCAAAGAAGATATAAAGATGGCAATTAAGCATATCCAGAACATTCAAAGAACTCCTACAACTCAACCATATCTCAACAAACAAGGTCTCACAAACAAAACAAACTCTCACAAACTCAAGAAACAAAAACTCAAATAAAAAATGAGCAATAGATCTGAACAGTTATCTCATAAAAGAAGATAAACAGATGGCAATAAGCAGATGAAAAGATGTTCAACATCAAATGTCATCAGGGAATTGCAAAACAAACAACGAGACAACACCATGCACCTATTAGAAGGGCTAAATGCAAAAATCTGACAATATCAAATGCTGGCTGTAGAATAACATGACTGGTGGGAATGCAAAAATGCTATAGCCACTTTGGAAGATAGTTTGGCAGTTTCTTACGAAGCTAAACATAGTCTTACCATTGATCCAGCAATCACGTGGCTGGATATTTACCCAACGAGAGTTGAAAACTTACGTGTGCAGAAAAACCTGCACACAAATATTTAACAGCTTTATTCACAATTGCCTCAAACTGGAAGCAACCAAGATGTCCTTCAATAGGTGAATGGATAAACAAACTGTGGTACATCCATACAATGGAATATTATTCATCAATAAGAGAAATGAGCTTTCCAACTGCAAAAAGACACGGAGGAACTTTAAATACATATTGCTAAGTGAAAGAAGCCAGTGTGAAAAGGCTACATACTGTATGATTTCAACTATTTGACATTCTGGTAAGGGCAAAACTATAGAGAGTAAAAGGATCAGTAGCTGTCAGTGGTTTGGGGGGAAGGAGAGAGGAAGGACTAGGTGGAGCCCAGGGACTCTAGTGGGGTAAAACTATATGATACTGTAACGGTGGAGACCCAACATTGTGCATTTGTCAGAACTCATGGAACTGTATAACACAAAGAGGGAACCCTGATGTAAACTATGGGCTTCAGTTGTTAATGTACCCTATTGGTCCATAAATTTTAACAAATGAAACACACTATTGCAAGATGTTAAAAATAGGCTATGTGGGAACTCTGTACTATCTGCTCAATTTTTCTGTAAACCTAAAACTGCTTGAAAATATGAAGTCTATTAAGTATTAAAAACGTAAATGAGATAATATTGGAGAAAAACATACAGCACAGAAATCAATTCTAGTTTATCCACTTTTATTCTTAATTTACTGAAATGATTTTTATCAAGATCAATTATTTTTTATATGAATTACTTGATTTTGGGTCCATATCATAATTTACTGACTGTAGATTCTTCTATTGTAAATTATAGGGATTATTATTTCTACCAAGTCACTTTTCGGGGGTGAAATTATGCAAATCAAAATGTTTTCAGGGGCCGGCCCGGTGGTGCAAGCGGTTAAGTGCGTGTGCTCCGCTGCGGCGGCCCGGGGTTCTCTGGTTCAGATCCCGGGCGCGCACCGACGCACTGCTTGGCAAGCCATGCTGTGGCGGCGTCCCATATAAAGTGGAGGAAGATGGGCACAGATGTTAGCCCAGGGCCGTCTTCCTCAGCAAAAAGAGAGGAGGATTGGCGGATGTTAGCTCAGGGCTGATCTCCTCACACACACACACAAACAAATGTTTTCAAATATATTTTTTCTTCCATTAATTTTTAGTCAGTGATAAATTTTACGTGAGCAGTTTTAACCAGTATCAATTTTATTTTGTGTGGATTATTTTTACTAGCATATTCACCATGAGGGTCAAGAATGGGGTCACTGCATTCTATTCTTTGATTTACATAGATAGAATTTTGACTCAGCTGTTTAGGAACATGCTTCTTCCTTAAAAGTCTTGCAGCCCTCATCCTTACCACACCCTACTGATGAACCAGAAAAGGATTTGCTCACATCTACTTACAAGGTGCAAGTAGATGAAGCCAACACACTGGTTCCAATAATTCTGCTGGGAACTAAAAGCAGACATCCCACTCACCATAGTTTGGAAGCAAGACTTTGTTTTCTCTGTGAATGAACAAACACCACGAAAAGAGAGGCTGTGGTTGGCAAACAAATGCTCTATGCATCTGAAAATAAACCATCTCCTCATCTGCGTCTTGGAGTTCCGGTAGGGAAAGAGCTCTGGTGGTTTCCACAGTTTTCGTTCTCCCTTTGCTTAAAAACAGAGACAGTTTTAATTAGGGCAACAATTCACCAAACTGAAAGACGAGAGTTCCTAACCTCTCTTGCAGCTAAGAATGACCAGAGAAAGTTCAGGCCAGTGACGTGTGACCAGTCCCATGGTGTGGGACTTTGGGGAGGCTGGTCAGATGGAACCCACACAGCTGGGAGGGCCCGCTTTGCCCTCATTGTTTTTTCCTGCCTGCCATCTGAAATGCAGACATGCGGGCTGGTCCAGGCCAGAGCCCCAGCAGCCATCCTGGACCACGGACAGCCTTGATGATGGAAACCGCACACCAAGCTGCTGGGGCAGAAGGACAGATGATCCACGATCTTCCGTGATGAGCAGTCCAGGATTAGTAAGGCCCGCCTGCCTCTAGGGTTCTTTTATATGAGAAAGATATAAATCTCTCTCTTGTTTATGCCACCATTATTTGGGGGTTTCTACTATGTGTAGCCAAATTTAATCCAGACCAAAGTGTGAGCTTTGCCATTGAATCACTCTGTGACCTTGGATGACTGTTCTGAACAGAGTGTCTGTTCACCTTGGTTCTCCATCGATGACAGATTGGATGAGACAGATCCCTTCTCTGGGACATATCCCTTTGTGCGCAGTGGTGGAGGCAGGTGTGGAGGTGGCTTGTGTGACTCTGAGATCTGGTGCTTTTGCCTGGTCGCCATCCATGCCCTCTTCTATTGGGAACAGTACATCAGTTTTCCTTTGGGGAACTGCCCCTTCCCCACCCTCAATCCTAGTGGTTAAATGAGACTGACACCACTTCCTGGGTTTAGGGGTGAACATGTGACCCAATCCCCAGCAGCTGTGGGGCTCATGGAGCTGGTTGCAGGAGACTAACCTCATGTGCGGAGCCACTGGTGCGTTGCACGCGCATACACAGCAACACGAGGGCTCACGTATATGCACTCTTCTTGGGTCTCGTGTGGCCATGGACACGAAACCTGGCTGTCGTGCATGGTGTCCCCCAGTGCCTGCCTGTGTTAGGGAGCCTTCTGCACCCAGGCACACCTAAGCCACTCCACTCCGACACCCCAACTTGTTTCGATGGAGCCTGATCTCACTGAGCATCTGCTAATGCAGTTCTGCATCCAATCTCTCAATGCACAATTGAGAAACTGAGGCCCAGAAAGAGGCAGGGACTGGCCCAGGGCACAGGAGGTGGACGGATTCCAGAGGATAAGGGAGGGCTTCAGTCTCCAAGGCCAGTGCTCAACTCCTCCCTAAGGGGTTTCTTTGGAAATGAGAGCCTCTAAGATCCTGGGGGGACTCCTGCCCACCACCCCCTTTCCATATGGGGTCACTTTCCGCTCCGCATGCCCGTTTGTGCACAGGCACACTCACTCCCACTGACTTCTCAGGCAGGGACTATGGAGGTGTGGTCAGGAAAAGGGAAGTTACAAGAGGGAGAGGAGGAAGAGCTTGGAGGCGGCTCTGTCATGGGCAGGGGCAGCCATCTCCTAACTGCCTGCTCAGGGGCCCAGAGATGGGCAGGAGAATCCCTAGGGTCCCAAGGGTATCCTCGAGAGAACAGGACTGGGTCCTGCTGTCCACCTCTGCGGGCACGATGAGCCCACAGCCCCTAGAGTGGACGGTGGCTACAGAAGAGAAGGTCTGTTTTTTCCTGTATAAGCCAGGGTGCTTGAAGTGGGTGCCCCAAGGGCTCCACATGCTCACAGAGTGTCTGTTCGCCTTGGTTCTCCATCGATGACCAAGTGGGAAAATGCTTTCCACTCTCTGGAGGTCCTTTAGAGCAGAGAGAAGCTTTCAGGCTGGGGTGGATGAGGACTTGTGATCGGGAAGAACATGCCAGAGCATTGTACACCGAGTCCTGGGTCCAGGGACAAGACCACCTCTTGTCAGATCCTCAGGGTCCTCATTTGGAAGTAGGGGGCATCACTGTCCTGGCTGAGGTGACGATGCCTCACGAATGAAGAGGACACCCCAGGGTGGACAGAAAGAGGGGGGCAAGGGAGGCTTCCAAGGTCCCTCACACAGCCCTGGAAGCCTGCAGGTCCTGCTCCTTTGCTCATCTGGGACTCTGGACAGCCACTGCCTTGAGGTCACACAAATGAAGGTGGCTGTGTTTGTGGTGTTCCTGCCTGGGCTGCAGTGCTAGTCACGGCCACCAGGGGGCGGCAGTCTCCAGTGTCGGCGGGGCCCCCTGAGCTTGGGTGGAGCACCTGGGGCAGGAGAGTCGTGCGGAGGTCGTTCTGGCTGTCCCCGCCTCGGAACCAACCTGTGCCTCCTGTTACTGGCGTTCGTCTCCGCAGACTGAGCTGGTCAGAATCGGGAAAGGGGCTCTGAGGTCCTCCCATTTATTCACTCACCAGCTATGCGCCAAGCACTCGCCTGAGCCAGTGCCCTGGCGGCCAAGTGCGGGGCTGAACAGGACGGAGCGGCCCCTGCCCGCCAGGAGCTCACGGTCTGGACGGCAGATGGACGAAAGCACGGGCGCAAAGACGGGAAAGAAAAGAGCAAGTGCTGTGCCTAAAATAAAGAAGAGGGCCGTGCGGGAGGGCTGGGCTGAAAGCCTCACTGAGTGACATTTGCTGGGATGATGAGCCCTGCACCAGCCTGGGAACGGTGTGTCGGGAGAAGCCACCACTGGTGCAGAGACTGGCAGGCAAAAGTGAGTTTGGCCAGCGGAGGGTGGCTGTGTGGCTGGAGGGAGCCTGGGAGAAGGGAGGAGGACCAGATCCCGGGGACTAGCAGACCAAGTTAGTTATCTGTTCCTCTCTGACAACATCGCGCCAAAATTTAGCACCTTCGTAGGAGTACAAATGTTGAATCTCACAGTTAGTGTAGACCAGGAGTCTGGGCACAGCTTAGCTGGGGGCCTCTGCCTCAAGGTCTCGCTGAAGCTGGGGCTGCGGTCTCCACTGAGGCTCAACTGTGGGAGTATCTGCTCCCAAGCTCCCTCACGTGGGTGTTGTCAAGATTCAGTTTGGACTCAGAGCCCGAGTTCCTTTCTGTCTGTTGGCCTGGACACTCCCTCAGTTCTCTCCTCTGTGGGCCTCTACATAGGGCAGCTCAAAACACACGTGCTTGCTTCCCCAGATCCAGAGGTAAGACAGAGAAAAGAAAGAGAGAAAAGCTAACCCAGCAGGGCCTCACTGGGTGCAGCGGCCAGCAGAGTGGGGTTTGCATCCTCACTGGACAGCTGAGGGAATGGGCTCAGAGGGTCACACGGCACTGAAGGGATGGCCCAGGCCTCCCAATTCTGTGGCTCCTTCTGTTCCCTGGCACTGCCACCATTTGTAGGCGCTCTGTCTGGGCTGTGGTGGGCCCCCAGTATCTACCTGTCCCAGTCCTTACGTCCCCCTCAGCCTCAAGGGGGGCCCGGAAGGCAGGTACCAAACCACCTTAAGATGTGGAGCAGTGAGCTGCGCTGGAGTCAAAGGGGCGCAGGCCAGGGGACAGGTCAGGGAACAGAAGATGGAACAGGCCAGGGGGCAGGTCAGGGACAGGCCAGGGGGCAGGCGATGCAGGGTGGGGCCCAGGGAAGGAGGACAGGATGTGCCTGGCGTGGGGCAGAGAGGCCAGGAGGGAGAGTAAGGTCTCCCAGGGCAACTGTGCAGGTGCCTCCTGGGCCCCTGACGTCTGCGCATGGGGCTCCGTGCCCCTAGCGGGGAGGCTGCGCCAGCCGAGGGGAGGGGAAGGTGCAGGACACGGGGAAAAGCCTTGTGCCTTTGGACCAGACACACGTGGCTTTAACCCCAGCTCTGCTGCTTACTGGCCAAGAGGGATCTTGGTGCCTTGATTTCCCCTCTGAAACATGGGGGAACCATCTCCTGAGGCTCCTGACGAAGTGAGCTTTGCCCACAAGCCCCCGGCCCACACTAATGGCAGTTAGTGGATGACTCCTACCCCGTTCTCAGGGTCTGGCCACGCCAGCTGGTGACCCCACCACAGCCAGCTGCTCTGAGCTGGGCCAGGCTCTCAGGTGATCTCACCAGGTGCCCCCTCACTGGAAGCCTGCTTCCTCCAGCCTCCCGCACCCACTAGGACTTTGTCCAGACGGAGGTGGAGAGTGACTGACCACAGGCTGTCCTGCGCCCAGGTCTGCATCCTGCTGTCTGTGCTGCCCAGTGCCTGGCAGGAGGGTGTGACAGGTGCAGAGACTCCAGGGGTGGCAGAGGGGAGAGGTAGCACCCCTTGTTCTGTTGGGTGCTTTCCTACTTACAAAGTACTTGCGTGCACTTACTCCAGGCGGAGTTTCGGGGGCAGACGCACCGACGGGGCAGCCAGAGCTGGGCAGGAACCACGGCTGCATCACTGTCCCACTGACTGACTTTGGAGATTTCTTCATTTCTGTGAGTTTCGGCTTCCTTATTTACAGAAGAGGTGACCACCACCCCCTCCCCGGCGGGACTGGATTAGATCGCGTACCTGCAGAGCTCGCTGCAAGCTGGGAGGGGCCGTGCAGATGTGACTTGCTGCGTTGAGGAGAGAGGGCGGCACGGCAGAGTGGCGTGGCAAGGGCCCGCCTTTGGATTCGGGAAACCCGGGGTGGTGACGCTGCTGATGCTGCGCTCATATCCCCTCGGCCACCCGTGTTCACCGGCAGCTGGGGAGCTGGTCTCCAGCAGGCCGACAGCATCCCCTGGGAACGCCCCTGCCTGAGGGCTCTCCCTGGCACCACGGGAGGTCCCGTCCTGCAAGCTGGCACAAGCGGGCAGTGTGGGAGTGTTAATGCCGGGGCAACCTCCTCCAGCACAGACAGGGTCGGGCCAGGCGGGAGGCCGTTTTCCAGCGGGACTGAGCCTGGTCACCCACGGCAGCGGCCACTCCTCACAGCCCCTTCAGCGGCTCCTCTCCTTCCAGGTTCCCTTTCCCCACGTCCTCACTGGTGCTTCTTGGGATCACCTCCAAAACAAGCGACTCGCCCCCAAGCCCTTGTCTGACTTCGGGGAACCTGAAACTCTGCTGAGGTTCTACACCAGCTGTGTGATTTGAGCAGGTGGTCTCAACTCTCTGGACTTGAGTTTCCACACCTGTAAAGTGGGGGCAAAAGCCTACCTCACTGAGTCACGGCAAGAGGTAAAGCATGTGAAAGTGGAAACTGATGCAAAGTCAAAAAGCAAAGCATGTTCACGAGTCCAGGAAGGAAGGTAAGCAGCCTCTCCAAGTGACACAGAAAGCGACGGACAAGAGAGACCTGGCATGGTCAGGCCACCTAATCAAAGAAGAGACAACTGACAAGGAAGACGGCAAGACGGAGTTTTCCAAAGAGAATGAGCTGAGCCTCACAGTATTAAAGAGGCCCTTAGGAAAATTAAGGACGCCTAGAAGGTTTTTGCCAAAATGCTATAATTTGCTCAGGCAAATTGCCAGACAGATAGCCAATCAACACTGGATTAATTCTTTGTTGGTTCCAGAAACCAGTGCATAGCTGCAATTATAAACCACATTTTGTGAAATGTAAAATACACTCTTTCCTTGGGGGCCAGCCCGGTGGCGCAAGCAGTTAAGTGCTCGTGCTCCACTTCGGTGGCCTGGGGTTCACAGGTTCGGATCCCCGGCGCGCACCGACGCATCACTTGTCTAAGCCATGCTGTGGCAGCGTCCCATATAAAGTAGAGGAAGATGGGCATGGACGTTAGCCCAGGGCCAGTCTTCCTCAGCAAAAAAGAGGAGGATTGGCATCAGATGTTAGCTCAAGAAAAAAATAAATAAAAAATAAAATACACTCTTTCCCATAAGTTTTAATTACTTCACTTCCCAAGATGATGTGCCAAGCGTGCCTTCTGGAAGTTACTTCTTTTGAAGTACCAGTCTCTATTTTAAGTGACTCATCCCTGTTCCCCACTGTCCCTCCTAACCACATGGGACTCCCCTTTCACCTCAGTCTCCCTCACTGACAGTGATCGCCACCTGGGCAAGGACCATATCACGTCCTGGTCAGTGCTGAAGCTACCATGCTGGGCACACAGCAGGGATGGACGGATGGATGGGTGGGTGGGTGGACAGATGGAGGGATGGACGGATGGATGGGTGGGTGGGTGGGGGGGTGGATGGACAGATGGATGGATGGGTGGGTGAGTGGATGGATGGACAGATGGAGGGATGGGTGGGTGGGTGGGTGGATGGATGGACGGACGGATGAACAGAGAAGGAGTCCATACAAAATGAGCCTTTATTGCGGTGAGTGGAGGGTGTCATGAGTACAGGCCCTGGACAGTGCGCACGGAGCTCTTCCAGCTGTCCTTCCAGCGCTGAGCCTCCTTCACCTGCGACGTGTGGTCGTCCTGGATCTTCTTCAGCTCCTCTTCAAATAACGCTAAATATTTCTGGGAGCAAGGCAGCAGGAGGAGGCCCCATGAGGAGGGATTTCTGGACTCTGTGCCCTGGAGGAATGCTGTAACCTGCTGGCAGGTAGCCTTTAATCTACTGCAGGCCCGGGCAAGAGTTCCACAAGTCATTTCTCATGGAATTTGCCCAAGAACTGATCAGGCAGGTCCGATTGTTTGCTTATTTTATAGATGGAGAAACTGAGGCTCAGAGCCTTGCCTGGGGTCACCCAGCTAGAAAGAGGCTGAGCAGGGACTAGGACCCTGGTCTACCGGACTCTGGACTCTGCACTCCTCCCTAATCACCGTCCCACATTGCGGGCTCCCGGAGCTCAGAGCTCCTGGCTTGCTGGGAGGCTGAGCCCTCCAGGCCTCGAGCCCTCACTGAACTCAGCAGGCAGAGCCGCCCCCTCTGCCTGGGGCTTGGCATGGTGGCCGGGGAAGGGCCGGCCCTGGGCACTGTGGGCTCTCCTGATACCGCGGTCAGCCTACCTCCGGGCAGGACAAGGTTTCTCTCTGGGCACCAGGACCAAAGGTCCACATATCTTCAGAGCTGCGAGGTCCCACAGGCGGCACCTGGGTGCAGCCTTCTCTTCAGGCGGGCCCCATGGGGGTCTAACAGGCACCGGGTTCAAATCTTGGCTCTGCCACTCTGTAGTGGCATAGAGGAGGGCACATTTCTTTAAACCTCAGCGTCCTCATCAGTGACACGGGGACAACTCTATCTTCCCCATGGGGTTGTCAGGAGGATTCAGTGGGATGCCTCATGTTGAGAAGAGCAGCAGCAGGTGCTCGTAACTGTCAACTGTCGCACCGACTGCTCCCATGGCCTCCGCCCTCTGACCACTCTGTCCCCTCACTCTGACTCAGCTCTTCCTCCAGAAAGCCTACCTGCACCCCCAGCCTCAGTGGGGTGTCCCTCAGGTGGGTTCCCCCAGCTCTAGGGCTCACGCCATCAGCCCCACGCTATCACTGGGACTGGACGTGACCCTCGGCTCACGTCCTTGTGCCCGAGAACACTGACTGTCCTGAGTGTGACACTGCGCCCTGGGGCACCCTGACGTGTGTCGTCTGCTCCATGGGCCAAACATCAGGGCACCCTGTGATGGGAAGTCCCCTCCTCCCCAAGGCAGCCAAACCGAGCGGCCCTGCGCTCCCCGGAACGCACCCACCCTGCCTGTCTCTCCACTCACCAGGTAGATAGCGTCTCGGGCTTCCACGGCCGCCTGGTGGCCCAGGGTGGTTCTGATGGTGGTGACCGATGACGTTTTCTGGAGGAGAATCTTGTTTTGGATGGTGACTTTGGTGGGTGTGATTCCTGGCCACTTCCTATAAATGAACATGTGTGTAAAAGTCCTGCAGGCTTGTCCCCATCATTCACAGTCACCCTCCAAGCCTGGTGGCAAAGCTCAGCATTTCTTTAAAAAAACAGGTCACGCTTTAAGCGTCTTCATTAAAGAGAAACCCTGGTGAGCTTTAGCGTTAAGCTTCTTCAGGTTCCTTTTCGCGTGTTCACACTGTTCAAACCCACGCGCATACACGGTCTCGGGCTCTGCGTGGGGAGGGGAGGCCACAGCTCTGGTCGCTTCCCTCCTCTGGCCTCAGTTTCCTCATCGGTCGGCCAGTCAGGCGGCAGTCACCGGTCCCGGCCCGTTTTTCCTGCTGTGCCATAAAGCCACTGCTGAGAACTCAGCCGGGCAAATCCCAGCCTTGCTGCTTCTCCCAGTCACACTTGGGGCACAGGGGACAGGCACTTTGATGGCTCTCCTTACACGTGACGGACGCTGGTGGTCCACAGTGCCACCGGCGACCTGAGAATGTGCCCCACACTGGGACAGGCCTCCCTTTCTTTGTGGGCCCCTTCATGAGTCCTCACCACGTGCACTGATGCTTGCTGAGTTCTTTGTGCCAGGGGCACACCAACTACAGTGTCATCTAACTTTCTCTTCATAACACCATGGGAGGTAAGCAGCCATGCCCATTTCACAGATGAGGAAACTGAGGCTTAGAACATCATGCCTTTCCAAGGTCCCCAGGTCTGTCTGAGTTCAGAGCCCGTGCCCATAACCATTGCACTGCACAGCCCCCAGCAAATACAGCCATTCACGGTCTTCCTCGCTGCTCTCGGCTCGCACCTGTTCCCCCGTTCAATCAGGGGCTTCTCACTCTCTTCCTCCAGGGAGAGCCCGGCGAGTTTCCTCCGGATGAGGATTGACGTTTTCTGTCTGGGGGGCTCCATCCCTGGCAGGCAAGAGACAGGTTACTGACCGTGGCCTCACCCGCAGCCTGAGATCAAGGGGACCTCCCCCTGACCTTATGTTGTGAGAAATGAGGGCTCGCTCCCCTAATCTCCACTTGGAGTCTCCACTGGGAGGCAGAGCCCCATCCCCCATGCAGAGAAGCGGCATGCACCAGATGTGTGGGCTGGGGGCAGTGCGGGGGCAGGGGGTCATTGCTGGAGGATGTGAGGTGTGGTTTGGGTGCTGTTCCCAGCGCCAAAGCCCAAAGCATCGTGCTCTCACCTCACAGCTTCCATGAGCCCCCGAATACGCTTTGTGGAGGCTTCTTTGGCTTATTCCAGCTCCAATGGGTTCTGAACTAATTACCCCTGGAACGAACACATTCGAGGCTGTCCCTCTGACGCGCAGCTCGCTGGCCTGTCCTTCGATGTGACTGGGCTCCATCCGGGCAGCGAGCGAGCACGCAGGAGTGGCCCTGCCCTGCACCTGGTCTGCGTGGACGGCAGGGCCAGGCTGCTTGGCTCAGAAGCCCAGGTTATAGAGCAGGAGACGCCTCCTTGGGCCTGGTGCAGGGGGTCTTCCCGGCTCGGCGGTTCCCTCCAAGATACTGAGATTGCCTCCCCCGCCCGCTCCTCTGCCTGTTCTCCCTCGAGTCTCAACCCCAGTGTCTCCGTGGACCCCACTTTCCCAAACAAGGCTCACATTTGACAAACAGACATCCAACCTTGGAAAGTCACCAGAACCTCAAAACGCATACACGTTTTGACCCAGAAAGTCCACTTCTAGGAGTCTGTCGCCCCAAAACAGAGACATGTGGATGCAGAGGTTCCCTTCAGCACAATCACAGGAGAGAAAAACTGGAAATGGCCCAACACTCAACAGCAGGGGACTAATTAGTAAATTACAATGCTTAGTAAATCACGGTGCCCAGTAACTGAAAATCCTCAAGAGGATGATGGACTGGTGTGGCCAACGTCCACCCAGGGGTAAATCAGGTTATAAAAGAGCACACGCTCTATAACTGCCCCCTCAGACACACACGGCCCTGAGTCCAAAGCGAACGGACTGGGAGGATGGACAGTAAATGCTAAGGGCACTTATTTCTGGGTGGAAGAACTGTGTTCCTCACTTTCTTCATAATTTATATTGAATTTCTTATTTTACCATAATAAACATCTATTGCCTTTGTAATAAAAACTTTTAAAAACAAAATTAATATATTTTAATTGCTTAATAGAACAGTGACAAATGGATAACATTTAATATATGATTTGAATCTTTGTATAGTTTTAAAAGTAATGTGCACATTATAAAAAGTTCAAACATCACCTACCAGGGGAAAAGAAAAGATTTTAGAATCTCTCACAGTCCCACCCACCAGAGGGGAGCATCGTCAAGTCTGGTCCCTGTCTCTCAGGCTCTGTCTCTCTCATTCTCTCTGTCTCTCTCTGTCTGTCTCTCACACAGATTCATTTACATATATGTGAGTACACATGTTTATACATGGGTTTTAAAACAATGCTGTCATGGATAAGCACTGACTATGGACTTGTTTCTTCATGTAGTGTTATTCCCTCACGCCTCTCCATGTTGGCACATGTGGACCTACTTCTCCCACTTCAACAGCTGCGCAGTGTTCACCTGTACCCCTGGACCATAATCTATTTATCCAATCCCCAACACATGGATATTACAGTTGTTTCCAATTCTTTGCAAATTCCAACAGTGCTGTGAATATGCTTGAAAATCGACCTGTGAAAAATGGTGCAGGTATTTCTGTCTGATACACTCTAGGTTAGAACCCAGGTCAGAGGTGCACACACTCAGGATCCTGACAGGTCCTGACAGTGGGGTCTCCAGGAGACGCTATCATGGGCACTTCTCCAAGGGTCTCCGTGGCGCTTGGGCCTCCTCACCAGTGCTGCTTGTCACTAAACTTAGAAGCCTTGCAAGGCTGTTGGTGAAAAACTACATATGAGTGTTTACCTTCGCCTTTTCCACCATCAGTGAAGTGGAGCATCTTTGACATCTACTGGCCACGTGCACGGCTTCTCTTTCGTGCACGTGTTTGTCCTCTGTCTCCTTTTACAAATCTGACCTGTTAGAGTTCTCTGTACCACAGGGACCTTAGGCCTTTCTCTGACCTAGAGGTTAATAGGAATATTGTTCCAGTTTGTGGTTTGACTCTCCATCTTTTGACACGTTTCCTTGTTTTTGTTTTGGCCACAGAGAAGCGCCAGCTGTTTCCTTTACGGCTTCTGGCTCTCATCTCATAATTGGGAAAGCTGTCCCTCCCCCACGATTATGAAAACATGTAGTAATAAGGTTCATTTTTTACATATAATCTTTGACCCATTTGGGATTTGCTTTTTCACTTAAAAAAAAAAAAAAGTTACTATTAATGAAAACAAGAACTCATCAGTCCCGTCGATGGAGAATTTGTTCTCACTCCGGTGGAATTGGGCAGTTGGGGAAAAGCAGACCCCCCCAGGCCCATCACCCTGTGCCTCACCAACCCCCTGGGGCCAGGGCACAAGGCCACTGGTGCCACTTACTTGCAGCCTGGACATCGTCGATGGTCAGCACTTCATCCAACTGCAGCAGGAACTTCTCGGTGAAGGTGGCCAGGCTGGCAATGAAAAACTGACTGGACTTCCTGGTGAACTCCTGGAGGAAACAGGAGGAGCCTGGTGCTGGAAGGGGAGGAAGCGGCCTCCAAAGGCAGGCTGAGGGAGGATCTGCGGAGCCAGCGGGGGAGAGAGGACCAAAGCCGTGTGCCAACTGTGTCCCAGTTAACTGGCATCTGGTCCTCGGCCGGAGGCCTCTCCCAAGAGGTAACTTGGCCTGAAGGAAATGATTCAGAAATGGCCAAGGGATGCACCTAGACAACTCACTCAAGACGAAATAAAACCACTGTGGATCTTAAAAAAAAAGCTCTCATTAGTAATTCTGTAATCAATTCATTTAGAAATGAAAAACTGCAAGTTAAGACAGCCAATAATGACCATCTCCACTATAAAGCCTGTCTGCTTTCCTGCCCTGCTTTGGGCAGGGTGCCGGCAGAGGGCGTGCTCAGCGCTGCTGGTGGGCTGTCAATGGGGGCATCTCCCTGGCGGGCAGTGCAGCCCTCAGCACCTGCACGTGGGGGTCAATGGCGCCACTGACCTCCAGCTTCTCCCTGGCTGTTGTGATCACGGTGTCCAAATCTTCCTGCCTTTCCTCTTCCCCCTGACATAGAGACTCCATTTCTTGGACATGTGCAGGGTGTCCGAGATTTGGATGAAGCTTCTGGGCATTTTCATCCTTTAATCAAACAATCCAGAAATCAGTGTGGATTTTGACCTGGTCTTGAATTCAGGACCAAAAAGTCACTGGCCTATGATATCCTCTGCTAATTAGGGCCATGGCCAGACTGATGTGTGCTCTGACCTGGGTGTGTGAAGGGCCGTGGATGGGCAGAGGAGTGGCAGAGAAGGCAAGAGAGGGGCCTGACTGGAGCCGACTCTGAGGGTTAGGAGAGGGCGAGCTGAGCATCTGCCCCAGCACAATCAGGGCTTTAGTCCAATAAAATCAACAGCACCCACATCCCACGTCTCCAAGGCCAGGTGGACAATCATTGTTCATCTCAATGACCACGGCCCCACAGAACCCAGCTGACCCACCCATTAAATCCAACAAGGAGTTGACTGAATGCCTTCTATGAAGGAGCAGATGGCTCCGTTCTCATTTCTCCAATGCCTTCTGTCCCTCAGCTCCCATCCAATAACCACAAGCCTGGCCCACCTCCTTCCCTGGGACTCAGTTCTCCCTATGCCCTGCTCCCACTTCTGAACTTCCAGGGCCCCTGGTCCTGGAGAGGACGGGGGTCTGGGGGCCCCACCTTCCTTTTCTCCAGCTGCTTCTGATGTTCCCAGAACTGTCCCCGGATCTCTTTGATGGAGTCGCAAAATCTTTTCCAGTGGTGCTCCTTGAAATTCTCCATCACCAGCCAACACACCTGGGGCAGCAGCTCCTCAAATCTCCTCATCTGGGCCCGTAATTCTATAGGAATTGGGGGTGGGGGCCCAGGGGAGAAGACAGAGTGGAGCCACGTTGCTGTGGTGATCTCTCCGACAAAGGCCCAAAGCAGTTTCCCAAAGAGAAAGACTTGGTCTACAAGGTGCTAATAGCTATTTCATCTAAAGTGGTCCCGTGGTCAAACCAGTATAGGAAATACCAGATTAAACAAGTTCAAAGGACTTGTCTTCTATACTCTGCAGGACTTTTCAGCCCCTTTAAAATGCATGTGTCTTTCAGCAGTTCTGTCTCATCCATTATCTTTTCAAACATTGCCTTGACTCTAGTCTCCTTCCTCTCCCTCTGGACTTCTAAAGAGCTATGTGTTAGACCCACTCTTTCATCCATATCTCTTCACCTCTCTTGATATTTTCATCTCTGTTTTTCTCTGTTGCATCTTGCATATTTTTGGATCCACCTTCCAGTTCATTGATTTCACCTCCAGCTGTGAATCATCTGGTAGTAAAGCCATTCATAAGTGTTAAATTTCAACTATTTATTTTCCCAATATAGAAGTTCTATTTGGTTCTCTTTCATATCTACTTGGTGATTTTAATAGTCCCTTGCTCCTCACTCATGTTTCCAATTTCCTCTTTTATTTAACTCTAATAAATACAGCATTTTATATTCTGGGTCTCATTCGTTCAATATCTGAAGTATTTACTGGTCTCATTCTGCTGCCTCATGCTCAAGGTGTCTTTTTTCCTTGTGTTTGTGTGTGTTTTGTTTGTTGTTTTTTACTAGAAGCACTTATTCTGGGCATTTTATTCGTGGGAATCCTTGGAGGCCTGAATTGAAGATGGGTTTTTCTAGAGAGAATTTGCAGTGTCTCTACTAAACACGCATCTGGGCATAACTAACTCAAGATCATTTTAAGCCAAAGTGTCAGCTGGAGGTCTTTTGGATGATCCACAAAAACAAGGTGAATTCAGGTTTATCTAAGTGTGACTTCAGGTTTAAAACCCACATAAAGGTTGGCTTATAGTTAGGGATTCTCATTGGACTTTTTCTTCTTCTTTACCCAATACCAAGGCTTTTAATAAGACAGTTTCCTTCTCATCACTGGCGGGTGTGGGGGTGGGGGCTTGGTCTCTGTCTCATTCACCTTAATCCGCAGATGGAGCCCTGTGGAGGCCCAGTTTTATGTGGCTTGTGTCCTTTCAGACTTCCGCCCTTGGGTGGTCTGGAGCTTTGTCTCTTGTTCCCAATGCCCTGGAGGCCATGAAAACAGAGGCTCAAGTTCACCTGGGAGTTAGCAAAGCCCTTAGGTTAAGAGCCAGAGTTACCACTCAATTTATTTCTCCAAGTACCTATTTTCACTTAATTTGGGGGCCTTGTGTGTTTGTTAATTTACAGCTAGCTCATCAATGCATTTAAAAGAGTTCATCACAAAAATAATTATATCCAGCATCTTTACATGTTTCCAGTGGAAGAGTTGGTCAGGATACTGGACTCCCAAACTGTAGGAAATGGAAGTCTCCATCTAACATGAACTGTGAACATTCCAGAGAGGGATACAATCTGCAGCATTTCCCAACTCCATCTGAGCATGGAACCTTTCTTTCGAGGAGGATCTTATAGGACGGGATCCCGCAGAGTTCACGGGGGGAGATTCTGAGCTACAGAACCAAAACGCTGTCCGAGCTCGCAGTTCCAGTCGTTCCACAGCCACAGCAATGAGAGCCGCTGATTACTCTCCCTGTGTACGGCAGGCCCACAGGAGGGCTCACTCCACTAAAAAGCCTTGCACGGTGGGTACTGTCTCCATCTCCAGTTTACAGACAAGGAACCTGAGGCTCACAGAGGTGAGGTGACTTGGTGAAGGTCATATGGCTGGGAGATGACAGTGCTGGGTCCTGGGCCCAGGTCTGGCTATCCCCTAATCCTCTTCCTCTTATACCCATGAATGAACAGCTAAACAAAATGTGGTACATGCAAACAATGGAAGATGATTCAGCCATAAAAAGGAATGAAGTATTCATCCACACTACAACGTGGATGAACTTTGAAAACACTATGCAAAATGAAAGAAGCCCGTCACAAAAGACAACACACTATATGATTCCATTCATATGAAAGCCCAGAATAGGAAAATCTATAGAGACAGAAAGTAGATTAGAGGTTGCTTAGGGCTAGAGAAGTGATGGAGGGACAGGGGTCCTAAAATCAACAGTGGTGATGGATGCACAACTCTCTGAATATACTCAAATCCACTGAATTGTACACTTTACATGGGAGAATTGTATGGTATGTGAATATCTCAACAAAGCTATAAAAAATACCTGTGCAATGAAAAAAACATTTTTAGTGATACAAATCACCATCTTTCTCAAGAAAAGTCAGCTTTTTGTTGACATTTTTGTTTCTCCCCAGTTAAATCTGGTCCAAGTTTTTACCCCATTCTAAGATGCTGGCTTCTCCCAGGGAGGCTCCGCTGCCTCCCCAGTGACTCCAGGCCAGGAGGGCATCACCCAGGCCGCGAGGCCCAGGCTTAGCTCAATCCGCGGCTTCCTGCCGCACCCTCGACCTGCCTGCCCGCCCGCCGCCCGCACCCACCTATGAGGCAGGAGTTGTGGTACTCGTCTGTCTGGCCCTGGTGCTCCAGGATCTTCTTGCTGATATTCTCCGCGCACTGGTCAAATGTTTCGTACATGCAGTCGGGCCTGGTGACTGGGCGCTTCTCTTTGCGGTAAAACTCCTGCCAGAGAGGGTTGATGGTGTGTGTGGGGACCCTCACCATGGGACTGTGGCCCGTGCACTGACACCCTCCGCCCTGCTCTCCTGACGTCCCCTATGCCAGCAACGGCCTTCCCACCCATCTGTCCTTTACACCACTGTCAGCATTCCAGGGCTAAGTGAGGCACAAGTGAGTGAATGGCAGAATTCCACTTATCCTTCAAGACCAAAACGGAATCTCACTTCAGCGACCAGGTTGAGAGCTTTCTATGAAGTGCCCAGCTGGGTACTAGGCTGTGGGCCCCAAATATGGATGGCCCAGAGCCCCTGCTCTGAAGGGCTCACAGCCCAGTGGGCTGCAGACAGGAAAACACACAGATGTTCCTGTGCGGGTGTGCTGGATCAGGGCTCCGGGGTGCTCCTGTTGGAGGCACCCCAGGTGCCTGCTCCCACAGCCCCACCTGTCTCCCTGTGGTGCTGCCATATCTCGCCCCCCTGCTGGGCACTGGCCTCTCAGGGACAGAGATGGGGCTTGTTCCTCTTGCCCAGTATGTCCCCCAGTATCTGACAGTGTCCAAAAAATGTTTGGTGGCTGAATAAATGAATGAATGAGAATGAGGTTTAGCTGGGTGGCCATGGTCATGGGGGCTGGAATCCCCTTTCCTGAGTTTCACCCACGAGGCCACTATCAGCAGAATGCAGGAGGCAGAGGCAGCTTGGGACATGTGGCCAGTGCCTGGCAGAGCAGCAGGTGAAGGCCTGTGGGCAGCAGCCCTCACCTCCACGACGGTCAGCAGATGCTCATTGCTCTCCCAGAGGAGGGTCAGGATGATTCCTTTAAAATCCCTGCAACACACAGGAGACAGATCCCTGAGGGGCCTTGTCTAATCACACCAAATGGTGTGGACAAAACCAAATAGCATATTCCAAGGACTCAGCAGCCCAGCCAGAATTGGAGTTGGATGGTTCATGTGATGCCCAAGCATGTTCCCACCTAATTCTATTTGTTGAGTTTAATGCCTCTTGTATGTGACAAGCTGGATTTGGCCCCTTCCAAGCATCTCTATTCTCTTTTGGCCTCATCACTCCTTGTAATTACTCACTCCTGCCCCAGGACCTTTGCACACACTGATTTCTCTCCAGAGAACACTGCAAACTTTCCTCTTGGTCATCTTTGTTCCTGCTCTTCCTCAGATCCCACATTGTTCCAATGCTGTCAGAGTGGCCCTCAGCCCTACAGCACTCCCCACAGGGGGACTTGGGATTGATTTGTGTGACTGGCTGATTAATCTCCATCTCTCACAGCAAATGGTCAAGTCCACTAGGACACGGACTGTGGGCATCTGCTTTTGTTCCCTCTGGAATCCCCAGCCCCAGCGCAGTGCCTGCATCAATCAGTGCTCAGTACTGGTGGAAAGAAGAAAGAATGATTTCTCATACATATCAATCAAATGAGCAAGACTTCCTGTAGGACCAAATATCCTCCCTCTGGTACCTCTGGCCTTCAGGCTGACTGCACGCACACTGGGGCTTTATTAAACAAATTTGCACAGATCCAGCGAACATTTCTGTCCAGTTAGGTCAACCATCTCAATAGTAAGAGTGAAATAAGGGACAGATGTATTAGAACTGCATGCAGCTGAGGACGCTTGATGTATCATGATGTCTGTAAAGTGACACAGTGACTGTTGTACACACACATCATTGTTGGCCAATTTCTAAATATATGTATATAGGTCACTTGATCTTTCACTTTAAAATTCATTCATTATAATTAAAGAAAATTAGAAATATACTGAAAAACAAGAAGGAAAAATGAATGCCAACATTTTATTGTCTTTCCTTGGGCTGATTTTAGAATCAGTTTGGAATTAGGTTCATGTGTGTTGCACATTCTGCTCACTTCTAAGTGTCCCCACATCACGGCATCATTTTAAATGGCTGTGTGACATCGGTGGGTATGTATGTACCATGGTTTACAGTCCCCTATTTCTGGACCTTCAGGTTTTTTCCCATTTTTAACTAGGATAAAAAGTATTGCAAGGTATATTTTCGTGTAAGTTTTTTCTTCTTGATAGGATGATTTCCTTGGGAGAAAGACCTAAGGAGTCGCACAAAGGCATAATTTTATGGCTTTCACTAAACCTCCCCAAATGCTTTCTGGAAAGATAGTTTGCTGTTGACCTTGACAAAAACTGTCTCCTTGACCAAACATTAGATGGCTCCTTTGTACACTTTCACTATACCTTCCCAACGATATTCCACTGTGGGATTCAGGCCACTGGCGTGATTTTACTAAGGATAATTTGAAACCTCATTGGTTTCTTTGGAAAACTGGCTCATCTAAGACCCCTCCCTTCCCATCACCTCTGCTCCTTCCTCCTTTTACCACATTCGATCTAGCCTTCAGTTTCCTTGTATCCTCTGATGTGTCCCTCTTCAAAGTCCTACTCTTCAACCCTCTGTCCACCCTTGCCCGACCTTTCCCTTCCCACTCCAGCCTTCAACTCCCTACAGTCACTTGAACTTTAGGCCTCCTGTCCCTATCCAGGCCTCAAGGAACTGCGGAACCGCCGAAAGCAACTGCTTGAGGCTGAAAAGGAAAAAGGGCTAATTGGAAACAGGCTGGAAGTTTTCTCCACTCATATGCACTCCAGAATTCAAAAACTCTTATTGAGTATACTTATTTTCATGGCAATATAATTATTTACATGAGTTAAATAAGAATCTGTCTTCTTTGGAATGGGACATAATTGCAAACGTTGATATATAACCAAGGCTTTGACTGGAATGTCATAAGGAGAATGATGCACAGAATCAGATATGACCAAACAGTTTTAAGGAACTCAGGTTGACCTGATGGAGCCAATGCTTACCAAGCCGTCTTGGGAAAAACCAGTCTAGCACCTGGCTTACAGGGTTCTCAGCTTTATAGGTGAGTAAGGAAGGCCACTTCCTGGGAGCCCCAGGAACCTTAGGATATCGTGGAGACCTCAAGAAGAGAGGGACTCACCCAAATCCATAGGTACTGCAGGCCAATCTGGCTTGGCTCTCCAGCCTCAAGAGGCTTTTAAAAGTCCAATCTGAGATTCCTTATGAAAAGTTCCAGCAACACAAACTTAAAAAGGTCTATGTGGTCAATTACCATTCTTGCTGCACTTACATAAATAATCAGGCCAAATCTAATGAGACCAGACTTACTTTGTAAACAAGAATCAAAAAGAAAGGGGGATAAAAATTTTATGTTTCAATGGAAAACCAGAGCACACTCCTGTGGGTTCGTAGAGTCTACCCCTATTCAATCTCTTTGAGGTTTTGTTACCTACCTATAAATTGGACTGGATCTTGCCATCTTGCACATTTTGTCAGTCCTTACCAAATTCTCAGTTCTTCTAGTTTCCTTCAATATCTGGCTAAACTCTTCAAATTAACATTTCCAATTTTTCTCCCATCCTCCTGACTTGATTCCACTGAGAACTAAAACCTGACTGTCTAGATCCTTATTGGGACATTAGGCTGTTTTGTGGCTGGCTTTCCCCGCAGGATCTAAAGGAGCCTGCAACCTGAAGCTGGCCGAAGGGCAACCTTAATGCTTGCAGCGGCTGCTGTGTGGGCCACTCAGGATGCTTCAGCCCTGACATCTAGAAATCTTCTTGTCTGGCTCTTCTGCTACCAGGTCTCAACAGATGGTTCAGCTGGTCCTTAATGAACAAAAGGTGACTGAAGGGGAAATGAATTTATATTGTCCAAAGGAAAGATGACTGTCTCTTCTTTCCTTGAACAAGAGGAGGGACTGACAGACACTCTCTCCTTGACCAACTTTAGACGGGCTCCTCTGAGCCCACTTTTTGACTAGGCCTCTTCCTTGGGCACAGTCTTTGCCCTGCTGGGTCCTGTTTTAGCAAGAATCCTGCTAAGTCAGTTTAGAGATGATCCTCCACCCCTGATACCTGATCACGCTGGCCTGCCTGCAGTGAGAATTCCACAACCCTTGAATTTCCCATCCACTGACCCCCTCACTCTGCACGTTGGCTATAAACCCCCACTTGTCCTTATTGTATTTAGAGTTGAGCCCCATCTCTCTCCCCTATTGTGACAGTCCTGGCACCTACTGCAACAGCCCCACATCAAGTCTTCCTCACTGGTTTAACAAGTGTCAGAAGAATTTTTTCATTAACACCTCCCAGCTGCAGTGCCTGGGAGGGGCCACCTTCACCCTCCTTGATAAACTGGGAACTTCCACTAAAATCTATTTATATATTGGTGAATCTCAGGCAAAATATGGAACGGACCTGTTCCACTTTCATTTCTTTGCATTCTAGTGAGAGTGTTTTCTCCACGTGTTTGTTCTAATTTCATTTCCTCCTTTGGGCGTGATCTCTTCAAATTCTCCCCTCTTTTCTTGCCGCACTGAGTTCTCAGGGTTTTCTTAGCAATTTGCTGGGGGGTAGAAGGGAGGCAGCCTGTTTTTAAAGGCCTTTTCATTTGTTGGCCTATTTACCACCACTGTTTCCTGGCTGGTTGTTATCTAACTTTTAATTGCATTTTAACTCAGAGGAGTTTAAAAATTTATTTGCCGGGGCTGGCCTGGTGGCATAGTGATTAAATTCGTGTGCTCTGCTTCGGCAGCCCGGGGTTCATGGGTTTGGATCCTGGGCGAGGACCTACGCACCGCTCATCAAGCGATGCTGAGGTGGCATCCAACATATAAAGTAGAAGAAGATGGGCACAGGATGTTAGCCCAGTGCCAATCTTCCTCAGCAAAAAGAGGAGGATTGGCAACAGATGTTAGCTCAGGACTAATCTTCCTCACCAAAAAAAAAAGAAAGAAAAAAATTATTTGCCAAAATTTTCCACCTTTTCCATTGTGATTTCATCCAGTGTTTCGTTGTGTGACAATCCTGTATTGCACAAGGGAGGCCAGCGGGTGACTTGCTGGCTCCTGTCTGCAGCTCTAAGAGGAGGGATCTCTTCTCCCCACTGTGCAGAGGGGAAGACTGAGGCTTGGGGAGAAGTCACGTAGCCAGATTCCATGTGGGGGTAAAAACATGATTGGTCTGATTCTATTTCCTGGGCAATAACCACTGTGCTATGCCAGGAAAGTCTCCCCCTTTTCAGAGATTTAATACATGCTCAATTTTTTTTTCAGTTTAGCCTATGATTTTTTTTTTTAATCATAAAAAACTGTGGTGCCTTGACACCATGGATTACTATTCAGCCAAACAAAAGAATGAACTATTGATACATGGGACAACTTGGATGGCTCTCAGGGGCATCATGTTGAGTGCAAAAAGCTACTCTGAAAAGGTCATATACGGTATGAGGCCATTTATGTGACATTCTTGAAGTGACAGAATTATAGGGATGGAAAACAGGTTAGTGGTTGCTCAGGGTTAGGGATGGTGAGGAAGAGGGGGTGGGTGTTGCTAAAAAGGGGAGGTCTTGATGGTGAGGGAACAGTTCTGTCTCTTGATTGTGGTGGTGGTTACACAAATCTACACTTGTAATAAAAGGACAGAACTATAAAAAATGGAGAGAGAGTCAAGGTTTTAATGATGAAGAATGTCTTTGGAGTGTGGGATGAGGGAATGTCTATCTGCTGACTTACATATGCAGCTTCTGGGCCGCCTGATGTAAAAGCCACCCTTCTTGGCACAGTTCACAAAACCCCAGAGATAAGAGCTGTGGGACAAAATGACTGATGAGCAGGGGTGCTGCGGGTATGGGTCTCCTGTTTAAGGGTAGGGGGATCCACTGTAGATCTCAACTTTCTCTGAGTGCTTTCAATTTTCTGAAGTTGGAATTTCACTTGTTTGTTGAAATGTAGCCATATTAAAGGGAATAGATTTTGTTTTAATCACTGAAATTAAAATAAAGGAAAAAAGGAATGGGGAAGGGGAAAGCATTAAAAATATTGCAAAAAAACTCCAAAGCTCAAAAGCGGTACGCTGCCCTGCTACCACAAAACGCCTAGCTCAGAAAACGAAAAATTTTGGCGAAAATGTCTCTCAACAAATTTAGGTGAAATGGGTTAAGACAAACTGACTTTGACCTTTACCTGTCCCCTCCCGACCCCTCCTTTTCTGCCCTCCACTTCTTATTTTCCCCTCAGCTGAGTAAGGTTTAGCCACCCCCTGACGGAGACAACAGGTTAAATGGAGTTAAAGGAAAAAAGCATTGTCACTTACTCAGCAGGAGGAGGTGGCTTGTCCCCGAGCACCTGGTACTTTCTGTCTGTTCGGTTGGGCTTGGAGTACCGAGTGATGCCGTGGGACAAAGGTGGGTCAGTGTTCTGGAGGCTGGGGACAGACACAGGCAGGGCTGAGCCCGTGGGAGCCCCATTTGGGTTGCTAGAGGCGCTGGGCCTGCTATGGGGCAACCTGACTCCTGTGTCTGGGGCTGAGCCCTTCGAGGTGCCTCCCTACTCCTCAACAGCCTGGAAGACAACCTTACTGTGGGATGAAGCCTTTACCACTAAAACCTACCCAAGGCCGCTGAGAGCTGGCAAGGGGCCAGAAATCTGTCCCCTTGCTTCCCTGTGGTGAGGACCCAAAGAAAAACATGGCGAGCCACCTGTAGGGTTGCCAGCTTTTCAAATAAAAATACAACACGCCCAGTTAAACTTGAATTTCATAAGCAACGAGTAATTTTTAGTCTTAAGTACATCTCATGCAATATTTGGGACACACTTACACTAAAACTATTATGTGTTGTTTACCTGAAATTCACATTTAACTGGGCATCCTAAATTTTTATCCAGCAGCCCTAGCAACATGGACATCATTTTGTGACTGCTGAGAGACTGAATCTGCAAATGGACAATGGCTGGACCACAGATAAATATAGAACTCTGACCCACAGCCTGCAGCAACCTGCCCAGGAAACGAACTCCTGATTGCAGCAAACAACTTGGGAAGCCAGCCTGCTGGAAGCCAGACTGTCATCGCTAGTGACAGTCCAGAAAGCTAAACAATAACTCCTGTAACAATTGGCACCAAATGGCCAAGACTTGATTAAGAACTGACAGCTTCCCTAAATTTTGTCCCTGCTTCCAACTTAGGACCAGCCAGAGAAGGCCAAATACGTACCCTACACAATCACATAGGAGCCCCCTGCTGGCTGGCCTGCCTCCAGCCTCCCCACGCCAACAGCCTCCACTCAGGGCACACCTGAAGCCTTCTCTTTTCTCCACTGTACAGCTTTCCCACTCTTCTGCCTGCTTTTGAGTCTCTGCTAAAATGCAAGTGATGGTGGCTGACTCCCTTGCTGTAGCGAGCTCTGAATAAACAGCCTTTGCTTTTCTCATTTGGTTGGTGTTGTTATTTCCACACTGCAGATGTATGGCTTTGTGTTCAAAAAGACCTTCTGGAGGTGCACAAAGCAGGAATTTCCTCACTACTACTTCCTCAAAACCAGGAATTAAACCATGTCACCAAGGGCCCACAGAGGACCCAGCAAGTCCGTTCAGCCATGTGGCTTGTCATCCACCTTCTGTAACATCATGCTCAGAGGTCAGCCAGGGCCCAAGCTCACTGAGCCACGAGTCTAACGCCCGCAACAGGGCACAGTGGGCAGAGCAATGGTCAGCACGCAGAGGCCCAGGGGTCCTCCTGCAGCTCTGTGTTGCCACCCAAGGAAACCACCTCCAATGGCCCTGTTTCTGACCAGGACGATGTATGTGGGCAGGGAGCAGGGCTCGGATCCACCAGCTGTCACACGGACAACCAGTGGACTCCAGACAGGCTCTCACAGTGGAGGCTGGGGAGCCGAGTCACCCAGCAGATCTGACCAAAGCCAGCGTCAGAGCCGGCCCCTCACTGGGTCCCTTGGAGTCTCAGAGCTGTGAGCACAGCGGCGCATTCTGAGGACAGAGTCTGGTAAAGCAACAAGGTGTTCTCTGGCCTCTGTTTGGGGGAGGGAGTAGGGTCTGGGAAGGGGAGATCCCGGGCAGCCCAGCATCCCTACCTCCCTGCTGAGGTGGCACTGGACAAGGCCTTCACGGAATGTTCTCCCCAGTTCCAGTGTCGCTTCAAGCCTTTGGGTGACACTTGTCCAGGACAAGAGCAGAGGATTGGAGGGGAGGATGGGTCAGGTGGCACCACCAGCTTCCCCACCACCGGTGCCATGAGACCCACAGGCCTGTGTGTCTGTACCTGTCTGGGACCGAACTTTGTCACACTGCTGGGTTGAACGTTTTGAGTCAGGACATCTGAAACCAAAGGAAAGGATGTGAGCTTTTCCCCAGTGACCACGAGGACAGCTCAGGCCAGGCACTGGGCACCATCCCAGTTAGCCCACAACATCATGTGAGTCTGTCCTATTATGAGCCCCATTTCACAGGAGGACACTGAGGCTCTGAGAGGAGAAGCCCCTTGTGAAAGGTCACAGGCTGTCAGGATGGGCTCACATGGGAACTCAAAGAGGGTTCCTGAAGATTCAGGGCCATAGGCCACGGTGGCAGGGCCCCACTGTGCACCCCATTGTGCCACTCACTGCAGAATCTTCTTGATCACCTCCACAGCTGGGTCTTCAATCATGGACTTCCCCATGCGGCTCGGCTGGGTGAAGGACTCAGGGGTGACCAGGTCTACCCTGGCCTCCTCTTCAAGGGCTTCTGAAGACACCAGGATGTCACTCTCCACCTCCAGGTCAGTCAAAATGTTGTCCTGCAGGCCAGAGAGAAGATCCCAAGTGTGTGGACCCAGCCTAGGTGCCAGGGAGGCAGGCAGGCTAGGTTCACATTCCAGCACCACCATGCCCAGGTGCCAGCTGCCTGACTTCTTTCACCCTCTATTTTCCCATCTGAAAAATGGCAATGATCATATCTACCTTAGAGGGCCATTCATTCATTCATTCATTCATGTGTGCATGCTGGCCTTCAAAAATGTTTCCTGAGTGTCTGCTCTCTGCAAGGCTCTGCCTGGGTCCTGGGACACAGGTTGAAGAGGCCACATGTGACCTTTGTCCTCATGCGGCTGACCGTCTAGTCAGAGAGAGAGACACTTAATATGCACTTCTACAAATAAATGTTTGGTCAATATTTGGATAAGTGCTGTGAAGGAAAAGTTCCAGCATCTTCTATGAGGCTGAGGGTCATGGACCTGTAAGGCTGGCTGGTAGATGTGCCCAGGCAGTGTTTTTGACCAAATGGATGAGTGAATGAATGTGTGGATGAGGGAACAGCCATCTCCCCCTCAAGGCCCCTTGGGCCTTAGAACAGGGCTGGAGTGGAGCCCACAGGTAGTGCCCAGCTAGGCTGGTCCTCATTTCATTCTGAGTCTCATCTCAGCAGAGGACTGTAAGAGGCAAGGGCCCCGGCTGGACTCTTGTGTCCATCTGGTCGTGCGATGGAGGCTTAGTGTTGGGAGCATAGGGGGAGAGCATCCCCACAGAAAGAAGAGCCAGTTCAAAATGTGGCAGCGAGAGGCAGGGCCTGAAGAGTGGCCAGAGCAGCACTTGAGGGGTGCCACTTTCACTGCCTTTGGCTCTATGACCACCCCCTAGAAGTTGGTTGAGCACCTCTGGTGTCCAAAGCCTTGTATGAGGGGCTGAGTGTGGGGTGAGGGTAGCACAGTCTGCCTCTTGGGGCACACGGTCTAGGGGAGACAGCCCCTAAAATGGAGACCTTACTGTATGGTCTGTGGGCTCATGGGGAGGTGCTCTGGGGACCAGGAGGCTCTAACCAGACCAGGGGGTGGGAGAAGGCCGAGGGAGAAGTGATGTCTTGATGGGGATGCAGAGAAATAAAGGGGCCATGGAGGGCAGACCGCAGAGGCTGCCATACAGGTCCGATTAAAGGGCCTGGATTTTACCCTGAGGGCAGGAGACTGACACAGTTAGACTGGCTTTTTCCAATGTTAGGTCTGGCTGCAGCTCAGGGAATGGATCATGGGGAGAAGTGACAGGATAAGGGCAGCCAGGTGGGCAAGAGACGGGAATGGGGGAGTGGGTGAGCTTGGATGAAGCAGTGGGGGTGGGGTGGGGAGAAGCCAGTGGCTGCTCATGGGTACAGGTGAGAAGGAAGAGGCTGAGAGGTGAGGCTGCGGATGGGCAAGGTGAGCTGAGGGTCCTGATGGGGATGAGGAGGTGACGCCAAGAGGTAAGGGGGTCTCCTAAGAGACCAATGCAGGGAAGTGGCCCATCTGGGATATGAACTCAGATCTGATTCCACAGCCTGTGGCCTTTCCAAGGCATCCCAGTAGGCAGGATGTCCAGTAGGAGCCTGGGAGCCCTCTCTTCCCTTAGGCTCTGCTGAGCCCTGTGGGTCTCCTAGGAGCCCAGCCCAAACAGCTCCCCCACTATTCCCCCCCACCCCATCCCATTCCTTACAGTAAAGACTACTTGAGTCTCGGATACCTTGTCCAGTCTGCAGTTGAGGTACTGAATCCTCTGGCTCAGTTTTTCTTTCCAAGTTCGGACAAAGCCAAGGAGGTCTTCTGTGGTCACCATCTAGTAGAACATGGAGGAAGAGAGCCCCAGGAAGCAGGCTGCGGGAGGGCAGGCTGTTTCCATCTGCACCACAGGGATGGGGGCCGGCTGGTAAGAACATCTCTTGGTTCAGTGGAGGCCCCTCACTTGCAGGGAGGGCCCTGGGGAAGTGGGGAACACTGGACCGGCTCTCTTAGGTGGCTGCTCTGGGACAGTAGATCCTTTACTGATGGGGCATCAGGACTTCTAGTCCTGGTTCTATGGATTTGTTCTGGACAAATGATTTAAACTTACTCAGCTCAATCTCCCCATTTGTGTAATGGGGACACAGAATGTTTCCAGGGATCTCTTCTAGCTCTAGCACTCTACATTTAGAAGGAAATGTTTGGTCCAAGATGGCGAGGTTGTGTAGAAGTAAAATGGCCACAGCCTTTCTGGAGGGTGATCTGGCCATCTCCAGGACAACATCAAATGCATAGCCCCTGGAGCAGCAGTCCCACAGACCATGCCCCACAGGTGCAGAGGGAAGCAGCTGTGAGGATGTTCACCTTCATACACACCACTTAGCACATGATGGGTTCACTGACCTGGTGGGTGACCCAGGCCATGAGGCACCTTGGCCTCTTCTGCTTCCTTCATTTCCAGTGCACTCTGACTCCCACCCATCCCCTGCCACTCAACTCTGGAATTGGAACATGTCCCTGCTGGAACCCTGTCCAGGCCACTATTTTCTCTGCCTCAGTCTCGACATCCTGCCTCACTCCTACCTGCCTCCCTGCCTTTCCTCACCCAGCAGCCAGGAGGCTCTCCTCAATGTGGCACTGAGCACACAGCCCTGTTCACACCGTCCCCGGCCCCCACTGCCTTCACCCTGCCTCTGATGCACTACTCCCATCTCCTGATCACTGTTCTGAAGAAGTGTCCAACCAGTGTCCTCCATCAACACAGGGTTGCCTGCCCACCCAAGCTCGTGTTCCCCCTGCCTGGCCAGGAGGCTGCACAAGCCCCTGGCACCCTTCCCAACACCCTGGCACCACCAGGAGAGGGCAGAGAGGGGGAGCTGGGAGGTGGGGAAAAGTGGGAGAGCAAACATTTCTGCTCTGGAGAAGCAGGGCTGCCCCTAAAAGGCCTGCGGAAAGGGCCACAGCCCTCATTTCCCCTGCCTGCCAGGGGATGTGCAGACACATCTGCATGAAAACACAGGGGTCACCAGGGGCTCTCCATACCTCAGCATCTACTGAGCACTTACTATTTTATCTCCCCTTGAGTTTTGACACACTTCTACCTTGCTTTGAAGCTGTTCCAGAGAAGAATTTAATCCATCTGATTGCAAATTAGATTTTGCAACCTAGAAAAATCAGAGGTTCTGAGATTTGTTTCTAGAATACTTATTTTGATCAGGAAATGTTCAGCAAAACATATTATCAGAGAGATGGATTAAGTATTGGAGAAATGAAATCAGGGGGAAAATAAACAATCTTATCAGAAACTAGACCAATGGAAAATTAAAAGATTTTTTTTTTTTGCTGTCAAATAAATAAGGTTTAAAAATAAAATTAGTGACCCAAAGTCCTGGTGAGGAGTTAGGAGGACACACTTATGCTCTACTGGTGAGGAGACTTCTGTATAAGCCAACTGGAAAGCACAAAGAGCCTTAAAATGTTCACAGTCTACCCAGTAATTCCAGCTCTGGGACATAGCCTATGGCCATAATCAGAGTTTCCCGTGCAAGCGTATTTATCACACCATTGGTATAATAATAAGTGAAATCCACTAAATATTCCTCCAAAACGGAATGGTTAAGTAAAAATGTCAACAGGGGGTGACATCAGCATCATGGCGGAGTGAGCTTTTCCCCTTAGACTCTCCCCACTAAGACACAACAAAAAGGACATTCATATACCAACAGAGGACATTCACGTGACGCAAAAGACGTCTGAGAGACCCACACAGCCATACATCTGAAGGTGAAGGTGCTGGTACTCCAGGAGGAAGTGGAAGGAGGTAAGGAGAACTCCTCTTCCTCCCCAACAAGAGTAACCCTGGGACCGGGACCATGTGGCTCTCTGAGAGAGAGCGGGGAGGGGCAGCCCTCTGCAGGAAAACCGTCACTCTCCAAGTTCTCTCACAGCCTGTGGAACATTCCCATATGGAAGGGACTGAACTGTTGCAGGGTGCCTTCATCAAGCTAGTATCTCAGGAGAGCAAATAGCGAGGGAAGGGGGAGAAGACCCCAGGCAAAAGAAAGAGCCCCTCGCCCCGCCTAGAGCACCAGCACAGCTGGTCAGCCAGAGCGCCCACAGATCGCAGCAGACTCAGAACACACAGCTCTTAACCCCCACCCAGTGGCGGCAGGTGGAAGCTGTGACCAGATACTTTCAGAATGAGGAGAAATAAGCCCAGGCCCTCAAGCAGTATGCAAAAATACATTAAATCTCCAGACCAGACGGAAAATGACAAGCACCCAGAAATCAATCTGGAAGGCACAGAAATTTATAACCTAAATGACAGGGAATTCAAAATAGCTATCATAAAAAAGCTCAATGAAATACAAGAAAATACAGATAAACAACTCAATGAAATCAGGAACTTCTTCACAAAAGAGATTGAAACTATAAAGAAAAACCAATCAGAAATGTTGGAGATGAAAAACAAAATGGAGGAGATAAAGACAAATCTGAAATCTTTAAAGAAAGAGCTGACAATACAGAAGAAAGAATTAGCAATATTGAGGATAGGAATGCAGAAATGCTCCAGGTGGAGGAGGAGAGAGAACTAACACTAAAAAGAAATGAAGAAATTCTCTGAGAAATATCTGACTCAACTAGGAAATGCAACATGAGGATTATGGGTACTCCAGAGGGAGAAGAGAGGGGAAAAGCAGCAGAGGGCTTGTTCAAAGATGTAATAGCTGAGAACTTCCCAAACCTGGGGCAGGAGCTGGAAATACCAGTGAATGAAATCAATAGATCCCCTAACTATATCAACATGAAAAGACCCTCTCCATATAGTATATAGTAGTAAAGCTGGCAAAAGTCAATGATAAAGAAAAAATATTAAGGGCACCAAGATACACACACAAAAATAACATACAAAGGAATTCCTATCAGGCTCTCAGCCGATTTCTCAGCAGAAACTCTACAGGCTAGAAGAGAGTGGAATGATATATTCAAAATTCTGAAAGACAAAAACTTTCAGCCAAGAATATTCTATCCAGTGAAAAAATCCTTCAGATATGATGGAGAAATAATAACTATGCCAGATAAACAAAAGCTAAGGGAGTTCACTGCCACAAGACCCCCACTACAAGAAATGCTCAAGAAGGCCCTCATGCCTGAAAAAAGAGAAGAGAAACAGGATACAAAGCTTTGAGCAAGGAGAAAAATAGGTAGACAAAATCAGAAAAATTGCAGCTCCCTATCAGAACAGGTTAGCAAATGCTTAATTATAACATCAAAGATTAAGGGAAGGAAAACACCAAAAATAAATATAACCTCATCACTTTAAACACAAACTCACAACACAAGATGGAATAAGTTGTGACAATAATAACTTAGAAGGGGAAGAGGAAAGGGAAGGAATCGACTTAGTCTAAGGAAATAAGAGGCCATCAGAAAATGGACTAACTCATTTAGGAGACGTTTTATACAAACCTCAAGGTAACCACTAAACAAATAATCAGAACAGAGACACATATGATAAATAAAGAGAAAATTAAGAAAACCATCATACGGAACTACCAAACTGAATTGGTAGTCCAAAACACACAGGATGAGAAACAAAGGAAATGCTAAAGAACTGGAAAATGAGTGATAAAATAGCAACATTAAGCCCTCATATATCAATAATCACTCTAAATGTAAATAGATTGACTTCTCCAATCAAAAGACACAGAGTAGCGGAATGGATTAAAAAGAAGACCCAACAATATGCTGCCTCCAGGAAACACATCTCAGCGCTAAAGACAAACACAGGCTCAAAGTGCAAGGATGGAAGACAATACTCCAAGCTAATGGCAAACAAAAGAAAGCAGGTGTTGCCATACTTAAATCAGACAAAGTAAACTTCAAGATAAAACAAGTAATGAGAGACAAAGAGGGGCAATACATAATGATAAAAGGGACACTCCACCAAGAAGACATATCACTTATAATGCACCCAACATAGGAGCACCAAAGTACATAAAGCAACTATTAACAAACCTAAAAGGAGATATTAACAACAACACAATAATAGTAGGGGATCTTCACACCCCACTTACATCAATGGACAGATCATCCAGACAGAAAGTCAATAAGGAAATAATGGACTTCAATGAAAAACTTGATGAGATGGACTTAATAGATATACAGAGAGCACTCCATTCAAACACAGTAGATTACACATCCTTCTCAAGCACACAAGGAACATTCTCAAGGATAGACTATACGTTGGGAAACAAAGCAATGAGCAGAGGATATGAACAGACATTTTTCCAAGGAAGATATACAGATGGCCAAAAGGCACATGAAAAGATGTTCCACATCACTAATCATCAGGGAAATGCAAATCAAAACTATGCTAAGATATCACCTCACACCCATTAGAATGGCTATAATCACCAAGACAGAAAATAACAAATGTTGGAGAGGTTGTGGAGAAACAGGAACACTAATTCACTGTTGGTGGGAATGCAAACTGGTGCAGCCTCTATGGAAAACAGTATGGAGAGTCCTCAAAAAATTAAAAATAGAAATACCTTAAGATACTGGGTATTTATCCAAAGAACCTGAAATCAACAATCCAAAGAGGCTTATGCACCCCTACGTTCACCGCAGCATCATTCACAATAGGCAATATGCGGAAGCAAACCAACTGTCCCCCCACTGATGACTGGATGAAGAAGATGTATATATATATAATGGAATACTACTCAGCCATAAAAAAAAGACAAAATCATCCCATTTTTAACAACATGGATGGACCTGGAGGGTATTATGTTAAGTGAAATAAATCAGACAGAGAAAGACAAACACCGCATGATTTCACTCATATGTGGAAGATAAACTAATACACAGAGGGAACAGTTTGGTGGTTATCAGGGGGAAGGGGGTTGGGGGGTAGGCACAAGGGGTGAAGGGACGCATTTACATGGTGAATGACAAACCATAATGTACAACTAAAATTTCACAATGTTATAAACTATTATGACATTAATAATAAAAAAAAAGTCAACACATCCAGGAGAGGAAAGCCATCAAAAATGGTGTTTTTGAAGAATCTGTAAAGATTATACAAGCTTAAAAAATTATAAATTTTTATAATTTATAATTCATAAATTATCGATTCATAAAATTATAAATTATCATTATAATTTATAAATGTATAAATTATAAATTATTATAAACAGCCCCCTTCCCTAGTGCCCACTGCCCTGACTGTCGATCCAGCACCAGGAGCCCTGCTTGCACGGCCCTGCTGACCAGTCCAGCCACCTCTCCAGCCTCATTGCTCCCAATTTCTCCCGCTCCAGCTCTCTCTCCTCTTGGCTCTGGCCCCTCAGGATTTTTTCATGATCTCTCAGGACACTGCTCCCTCCCTCCTGCCTGGCTGGCTCCCACTTCTCCATCCAGCCTTGGGAAGCACCACTTTCCCAGCCCAGGTTCAATCCTCTCCTCTCCGCCCCTCACATGACCCTCTTCCCCTTTTGTCACCCAGATGGCCTATTCATGGTGAAGGCCATAATTTCTGGTGTCAGTCAGACCTGGGTTCACGTTTTGGCTCTACTATTGAAGAGTTCTGTGTTCTTGCCTAAGTCACTTAATTACTCTCTGCTTCGGTTTCTTGACCTCTAAACACAGTTAATCAAAATAAGTCTAGTAGCAGGGTGCATGGTGCTTAATAACTCAGTGAGTGCCAGAGGCTATTATGATTTAACCTCTGTCTCCCCGGCTGCAGTGCAGCTCCACCCTCAGAGAACACAGTGGGATCCAGCACCTGGGACAGTGCCTGGCGTGCAGGCGTGTGTGATAAACATCTACCAGATGAAGAATGAATCCATCCTACCTCACACTTGATGTTCACCTGCAGATTTGTCAGCAAACGCTGGATTTTCTCTATGAAAATAAGGTCCACAGACAGATTATGGAATTTACTTTCAAACTTGTTGATGACATCATTGGCCTGTAAAGAAATATAAGAAGTAAAGGAAGGGGGGCTTAATTTGGAACTTTTGGATTTTGGAAGCAGAGGGGACAGCTTCAATTAATGGTTGGGGCTTGACTGGCTCGTCAGGCGATGAGCCGGGCGTCCACCTTGTAACCGGGGGTCCTGGGAGCCTGGCTTGAGGGCGGAGCCAAGCTCACCCACCTGGTCCAGGTACTCGCTCTCCATCTTTTCCATGTTGATCATGATTAAACTTTCAACAAACTCTATCCGGGAAGCTTCCTTCTCCAGTCGATGACACAGGGAGTCAATTTCTTCAGGAGAAAAGTTGCCTCCCTCTGAAAACAATCTGAAAATAATTTGGGAGAAATAAAAGCCACTGATCAGACCTGAAACTTTTCACTCATCCCAAATACTGTGGTTGACAAGGCTTTAGATTAAATGTACAAGGTCATGGTAAAATGAATGCAGACAGTCCAATCAAAGAAGCAGGGAAACAACCCAAATACCCATTGGTGGACGAATGGATAAACGAAATGCAGTAGACATGCACAGTGGAATATTATTCAGCCTTAAGAAGGAATGAAATGCTGACACACGCTACAACATGGATGAGCCCTGAAGACATTATGCGCAAAAGGATAAATATTGCATGATTCACTTATATGAGGTGCCTACAGTAGTCAAATTCAGAGACAGAAAGTAGAACGGTGGATGCCAGGGGCCAGGGGAAAGGAGAATGGGAGTTAGTGCCTAATAGGTTCAGAGTTTCAGTTTGTGAAGATGAAAAAGTTGTGGAGATGGATGATGGCGATGGTAGCACAACCATGTGAATGTACTTGATGCCACTGAACTGGACACCAAAAAATGGTTAAAATGGACAACTTTAGGTTATGTATATTTTGTCACAATAAAAAATTAAGGAGAAACAAGACCACCCCTCAGTAGAGAAAGCCCGGATGCTGGCTCCCACCTGCAGTGCTTGATGAACTCAACGTTGGTGAGGCGAAGCTTGCTCAGGCTCTCCTCCAAGTACTGGCGGAAGCTGCGCAGGGACACCTGGACAACATCGATGTAGCTAAGCAGCTCCTGGTGCAGTGTGCCGCTGAGGGTGACCAGCCTGGGGGGCACGGGAGGGGAGGGTGGTGGCCTGGACGTGAGCAGGCAGCCTGGGAGGCTGCTTGCGCTCCACACGCTGCATCCAGCTGGGGGGCCACTAGGACCACTGCCCATCTTCTCTGGGTAGAAAAAGGGGCATTAGAAGGAAGTTCAAAATGCCAGAGTGTGCAAGACACAGCGTGGAACTCTCAGTGTGCTGGATCACAAGGCATCCCTCTCCTCTCTCTGGCCCTGCCACCAAACTGGTAAGAGTCCCCAGGTCTTATTGGGTCTCCTCGCCTCCAGTACGCTTTCGCTAACTCCCAGCAACGTGGCTCCTGTGCCCTTGTACTCTCCCAGAAGAGTGCCCTGCAAGTTTCCTCTTTACATCCGAGTCCACTCTAACAGCTGCCTCTGGTGAACCTGATCGCCTTGCAGACACCTGTGAGGGCTCCTCACAGTAACAGTACCTGACTGAGGCCTCTCTGGGCATGCAAGAGTCTCCATCTCAAATCCCTGAATGGCCTCCCTAGAACCCCTTGCTCTGCCCTAGTACACCCCCCCAGCCGAGCCAGGCCAGGGCTCCTTCTCTGACGGGAGAATTCTGCCCCTCCCTACCTTCCTCCACCCCAGGCACAGGGGCATCCTGCAGGAAGCTCCTCCTGATTTCCCCTGATGGAAGAGATCTTTCCCACCATGGACATTTTGGGGCACTCGTTTGCACTCTGAGCATGTGCACCATTTTCTCTGTCTGGCTGCTCACCCTCTGCCAGTCCCAGTGCCCAGTGCCCAGGCCCAAACCCAGCCCCCAATGGATAGCCCCAGTCTCAGCCCCAGCGCCCAGCACCTAGCCCCCAGCCCAGCTCCTATTCTCAGCCCCGGCCCCAGTGCCCAGCCCCCAGCCCCTAGTCTCAGCCCCAGTGCCCAGCACCTAGCCCCCAGTCCCCAGTCCCAACCCCAGCTTCCAGCCCCTGACCCCGGCCTCCAGCCCCCAGTACCCAGCCCCTAGACCCCAGCACCCAGCAAGCATCCCCCAGTCCCAACCCCAGCCCCCAGCCCCAGCTCCCATTCTCAGCCCCAGCTCTCAGCCCCAGTGCCCAGCCCCCAGTCTCAGCCCTAGCCCCAGAGCCCAGCCCCCAGTCCCAACCCCAGCCCCCAGCCTCCAGCCCCCATTCTCAGCCCCAGCCCCAGCGCCCAGCCTCCAGTCCCAACCCCAGCCCCCATCCTCCAGCTCCAGATAGATGTCTCACATGGTTGGACTCTTACTCTTGTGAAAGAGGTGACGTGAAGAGAAAAAGTTGTCAAAGGGCCTGAAAACGGACTCTTTTATCCACCAGGGAGAGACCACTCCTTTGAGAGCAGCCACCTGGTTGGGACTCTAGGGCCCGGAGGCCAGGAGACTCCCAGGGCCCTCACCTCTGGCTCTTTGTGGCGTTCAAGAAGATGTGCTCCATGTCGTAAATCTTGCGTTGGAAGTTTTTGCTCCTCACGTTTAGCTCTTCTTGGAACTGGTGGAACATCAGGTTCTCCTTCTTCAGCGTCTCAACCACCCCAGCACAGTGGCTGTTCAGCCGCTCTTGGTGAAGCAGGAGCTCAGCTGAAAAAAGGACGAGGGGAGCTGAGGCCCTCTGGGATCCTGAGACACCTCAGGACATTCCTTTCCTGGACTGTGACGGCTGCCTCTCTCAGGCCAGCTGCAGAGCAGGGACCATTCAGGTCAAGTCCCTTATCCTGCCCCCACCCCGCCCTCACCAGGGCTTGGCCTGGGAATGGGCGCAGATCTCAGAAAGGCCAACCTGAGACTGTCCCAGGGTCTCTAACTGCCTGGCTGTGAGCAGGGAGGTCCCCACCTGCAGCAGAAGGGAATGAGCCTGCGAAATGGAGAGTCCCAGGGGAGAAACCTGGGGGCACGTGGGATGAGTAGAGGGTGTTGAGGAGGGCGGGGATCTCGGTGAGAGGGTCTGGGAGAAAATAACCGGCACAAAAGTGGGCAGTCAGCTTTGTTCCTTTATTTCAGCGGATATTCATTTACAATGAGCCTGAATTCCACCGGACTTCTAAGTAAAAAGAAGCAGGATTTGGCTTCAAGAGCTCCATCAGAGGCCTTCAGAGCTAGCACACAGCCCCAGGTCACCCCATCTGACCTTCCTGCTGCCTGGAGCGGTGAAAGTTCTGTGGTCCCAGCTCTGCCAAAATGAAGGGTGCGACTCTGGGACGTTGTTTCTTTGGCCTCGGTTTCCACAGTGTGCATTGGGCCAGACACCCAGACAAGGGGACGGAAACCAGCCTTCAGGGGGCATCTTTATTTGTATTTATATTTAACACACACATTTTCCGAATGAAGACAATGAGGTTCCAAAAATCAAGCAGGTCTCCCAAGGCCACAAGCATTGGGACTCTCGGCCAGGTTGTCTGATTCCACAACTCTTTCACTGCCCCAGGCAACGGGAGATTGGGGGGGTGGGGTGGAGGCTCTGCGAGCTCTAAAGGTCTGTGATGAAGCTTGAAGTGTGACACGAATGAAAACCCGACAGGGGCCATTGAAGGATCCAACTAAAAGTGTGTCCCCTCCATTAGGTGCCTAAGAGAGAAACGGCACCTCTTTTTTTTTTTTTTTTTAAAGATTTTATTTATTCATTATTTCCCCCCAAAGCCCCAGTAGATAGTTGTATGTCGTAGGTTCACATCCTTCTAGTTGCTGTACGCGGGACCCGGCCCCGGGTTGGACAGAGATGTGGTGCCTCGGGGCGCGCCCGGGATCCGAACCCGGGCCGCCAGCATCAGAGCGCGCGCACTTAACCGCCAAGCCACGGAGCCGGCCCACGGCACCTCTTTTTAAATGTTGTAAATTATAAGTTGAGAATAACGGCTACCAAGTTTGGAGCTTGTACCAGGTGCTCATGATTCCTCATTGTACCATTTCAAGGAGAGTTAATTACCACCACCAACATCCCCTCCGCCAGGTGAGGGAGGGATCAGAGAAGAAGTCAGGTAACCCACCCAGATTCACACAGCTATAGAGGTTGAGTCTGATAGCTCTGACACTCCTGAGCTACAGGCTTGCCTCTGGAGCATCCACCATGCAGGTATGTACCCAACAGGAGTGTGAGTAGATCTGGGATCCACACACTAAAACAGGACAATATTCTTCATTTCAGCATCTAACACCCTCTTTTTAAAAAACAATTAAGAAAGTTTCAAATGAGGATTCTGAGTACTACCTTCTCCGCCAGCCTGGGAGGTGCAAACCATCACCCACATCTTTCATGATGTGACGACAACATTCTAAATGTTGTTTGGTGCAAACTGGGGCAGCTGATGAACTTGGAGCTGTGGTGGCATAGACACTAGGGGTCTGGGGGACGGCGGCCTTCCCAGGCAGGGTCTCTACCTGCTCTCACGTTGTAGATGTCCTTTTCAATGTGCTGGGCTCTTGGCTGGTGCAGGTGCAGACGCAGCTCCAGTTCTGAATGCAGCTCATCAATCTTGGTGGCCATGATGACCCGGGCATTGACGGCACGTTGGTCAAACCACTTCTCTAAGTGCTCGAAGAAGCCAGCTCGAAGTCTGAGGGACAGACCAGTGAGGGTCAGCCCTGCCAGCAATCATGACCAGGGAGAGATCTTTCCATATTGACACAGTGCTTCCCCCTTTCACTCCTTCTTTATTTTATTTCCCGACTACACTGTATTTCTTTTCCATGTCCGGGTGGACCATCATTCATTTAACCAGACTCCTGCTGGAGGACACTGGGTGGTTTCGAACCATTTCTTCTTACGAAGAAGGCTGCAATGAATAACCTTGTACATATGTCAAGTGCAGAAGCATTTCTATAGGATAAATTCCCTGAACTGGAATTGTTGATCAAAGGCTAAAATACACGTGCAATTCTTGAAGATGTGGCCAAACTGCTTCCATCGCAAGGCAACCTGAACTCCCATCGACAATGAACAGTAACTCCTATTTCTCCATAGCCTCAGAGTGTATTGTCAAACTTTTGAATTTGATAATTTTGTCATGTTATGACTAAGACTGAGCATATTTTCATGGGTTTAAGACTATTTAAGTTCTTTTTCTGGTACTACCTATTAATATCTTTTGCCTATTTCTCTATTGTGTAGCTGCATTGTTTCTTATCTCTTTATATGGGGCGTCTTTACATATTGGGAACACGAGGTCCTTTGTGATATGAGTTGCAAATATTTTTCCAAGTTTATCACTTCTTTTTTAAAATGTATGTATTGTTAAATGGCCATGTATTAAGATATCAGTTCTCCCTAAATTTATCTATAGATTCAATGCAATAATAATAAAAAAAAGCTCAGCAGATATCTTCCTATGGAAATTGATGAGCTGATTTCAAATTTATATAGAAATACAAAGGGCCAAGGATAGTCAAGACAACCTTGCAGAAGACCAAAGTTGATGGACTTATACTAACAGGTATTAAGACTTAGTATAAAACTACAGTAATCAAGCAGAGTGAGGTGGTGGTGCAAGGATAGACACAGAGAGAAACAGAAAAGAGGCTCAGCACAGCAGTGGGGAGAGGAGAGTCTTCTCAAATGGCCTGGGTTATCCAGCTATCCAACTGGTTATCCCTATGGGAAAGAAATGAATCTGACTCCTATCTCATGCATAAACAAAAACAAATTCCCAGTGGATTTTACAACTAAATGTGGAAGTTTAAAACAATAACATTTGTAGTAGTTAACATAGGAGGATATTTTCATGACCTAGTGGCAAGCAAAGATTTCTTAGATAAGATAGAAAGTACATTAACCCTAATGAAAAAATTTATAAATAGGACCTTATTACAAATAAGAATTTCTGTTCATCAAAAGATACCTTTAAGAGAGTAAAAAAATGTGGCCCAGTGGTGTAGTGATTAAGTTTGCACACTCCCCTTTGGCAGGCCAGGGTTCGCTGGTTCAAATCCCGGTCACGGACTGATGCACAGCTCATCAAGCCATGCTGTGCCAGCATCCCACATACAAAATAGAGGAAGATGGGCACAGATGTTAGCTCAGAGCTGATCTTCCTCAGCAAAAAAATAAAGAGAGCATAAAAAAGGCAAGCACAGAGGAGGATGAACATTTTGCTACGTATTTACCTGACAAAAACCCCATATCTAGGGTAGGTAACTAACTCACATAAATTAATAAGAAAAAGGATAGACAATCCACCAGAAAAAAACGGGCAAAAGATTTGACTAGGCATTTCACAGATAGATAACCAAATGGCCAACAAGTATATGAAAAGGTGCACAACATCATTATTCATCAGGATAATGCAACTTAAAACCACAATGAAACACTACTACATATACACGACAATGGCTAAAATAAAAACCGCTGACAATACCAAGTGTTGGTGAGGATGGGAAGCAAATGGAACTCTCACACACTGTTGTAAACTGTTAAAAGAAAACCACTTTTGAAAACTCTTGGGTAGTATCATTTGGTTGTATTGCCTCAAGATGGACACACATGTAACTCCACGTCCCAACAATTCCACTCTTAGTTACATATCTAACAGACATATAAACATGTATTCACCAAAGGACTTGTACAAGAATGTTCAGAGTGGCATTGCTGGCATATTCCCAAATGGGAAACAACCCAAATGTGCATCAGTAGTAGAATGGATAAGTAAAATGGGTTGTATTTTTTCTAATGAAATACCATACAGAAATAAAAATGAGCTACAGCCACATTCAAAAATGTTTGAAACTTACAAATATAATGAAAGATGCCTGACATTAAAAAGTACATTCTGTATGATTCCATTTAAATAAAGTTCAAAAACAAGCAAAAGTAATTCAGAAGTTAGAATATTTGTAATCCTTGGGGAAGAGAGGGCACTGATGTGGGATGGGTACATAAGGGGGGCTCCCGTGGAGTTGGTAAGGTTTATTTCTTGTGGGTACTGGTTACCAGGTGTGTTCCCTTTGGATAATTCATTGAGTGATACACTCATGATTTCCATACCTTTTGGTATGTATGCTTCAACATGAAAATCCAGTCAGTTGGATCCAGAACTTTTTTCTTAGTTAGTCCCAAGGCCAGATGGCATAGTGTTTGGTTCAAGACTCTGGAATTGCAGGGTCTAGATTCATATCCTCAATCTAACCACTTCCTTTCTTGAGATCTTGTCCAAGTTACTAACTCTCTGAGCTTTAGTTTCTTCATCTGTAAAATGGGCTAATTATGGTACCTCTCTCATAGTTATTGAGGGGATTAAATCCTCTCAGTAAATATTAGCTCTTGGGTGGTCTTTGCTTTTCTTTGTTCTATGGGCCATGGAGAAGACCAATGATGGCCCGTGGAAGAGGATGGAGAAGGATGAGGTTCAAGTCAAGAGACATTTGTGAAGTGAGATGTAGGGAGGTTGAAGGAGAAGAGTCCAAAGGCCTGACTTTACTCCTTCTACTCCCTGCCAATGTGTAAACATGAGAGGTAGAACCGGGTTGATCTCTAGCTGGTTAGTCCTAGCTATGACATCGTAGAGTCAGGAAGGCAATGGTATTGCTATCCTAAAGCCAAATGCAAATTTCCACATTTGGTCCAAATTCAAACACGAAGGCCCAGAAATTTGGGAGTCAGGGGAGGTAAATTCTCAGTGGTAGAATTATGGGTCATTTCTATATTCTTCATTGTACTTTTTTTAATTTTTAATTTTCTGCAATAAATGTGTCACATAGAACCAAATACCATACTGCTATCTTTATACCTATGGTTTATATTTATATAATTAAAAGAAAAAAAAAGAAGAAACCCTAAAATTACAGGTATGCCAGGATCTGGAACCCAGAAACATCTCACAGAGAAAACACTATTCCTTATGCACGAGGCCCAAGGCAGCAAGGCATCCTGGGACAGGTGGAGGGGGTCACTGTGACTGCAAATAATTCCTGGACATTTGCTCTTTTTTATGGTATTTCTCATCTCTACCCTCAATTACCTACATATTTTCTTTTTCCAGGTGAAACTAGTCCAATCTTTTGTTTTAATATTTTACCTTGTTAATAAAATGTAGGATAAGAGCATGAATATAGAAGAGTTTTCCACTCACTGTTTCTTAATTTCTGAAACCAGTCTGGATGGAATCATCACTTGTTCCAGGAACTTGGCACTGGAAGTGTCACTGATGAGAATGGCAGAAAGGTTGGACTTGGGCCTCTTGTAACTCTCTTCTTCTTGTTCCAGGGGTAGGAAGACAAAATAAGTGTTTCCACTGGAAGTTGTGAAGGACTCCATGTTCTCATGGGAGACCTCCCCCAGACTCTCTTCCTGGGCTTTGGCCTAAGCAGAAAATAAGACTTTAGACTTGACATCATCAAACAGACCTGTGGATCCCAACCATAGCTTCCTCGACATCAGAGGTTGTAAACCTCTGGGCTAAATCTTGCCTATAACTGTTTTTTGCCCATATCGTGCTTTTAAATTGGGAAATTTTAAACTGGTTTCTCTTAAAAACCAGAAAATCCGGTAATTCTGAGCCTACATTTCCACATGGCATTGTTGGCTGGACCTGAGTTAATGGCTGCACAGTTGCCATACACTGAATGTTGGTGTCTCTCCAAAATTCACATCCCCAGTGTGCTGGTATTTAGAGGTGGGGCCTTTGGGAGGCGATTGGGTCATGAAGGCAGAGCCCTTATGAATGGGATTTAGTGCCCTTACAAAAGGGACCCCAGAGAGCCCCCTTGCCCCTTCCATCATGTGAGGACATAGCAAGAAGATGGCCATCTGTGAACTAGGAAATAGGCCCTCACCAGACACCAAATCTGCCAGTGTGTTGATCTTGGACTTCCAGCCTACAGAACTGGGAGAAGTAAGTTGTTTATGTTGTTCTGTTTATGTAAGTTCTGTTGTTTACGAGCCACCCAGCCTGTGGCATTTTGTTGCAGCAGCCCGAATGGACTCAGACAGTAGTCTGCACCACTTGTCACTATTTTACACTTGGTCTCCAGCCCTCTTTTCTATTACATGCCTGTGAGCATTTGACTTTGGGATCCCTGCTCAAAAAGAAGTCTCGTATGCCAGTTCTTCCATAGCAATATAGGAAAAGAGTCTTTTGCAATTTCAAAACGATGGAATGCAAGTTACTGTTCTGTGAGTTTGAATGTTTTGAGGACAAGATTTATTAATATGAGAGTCACTTCCTTGCACTCTAAAGAGAGCTCATATGTGGATCTTTTGTGTTACACAACCGGAGAATGGGAAGAGAGAAGGAATGGAGAGGCTAAGTTGATCCATACAATAAAGGGGAGCTGGGAAAAAGAGAGAACCAGGGAAGGACGAGGAAAGCCATATAGTTGAGGGGTGATTTCAGAGTAGGTTGCAGGATGGGAGGTGAGGGAGGAAGGTGAATTTTAAAAAGCATTGCTATGAGATAAGAATTGGATCCTTATTGGCAAAAGTGAGAGATGTGCCTATGTTTGTAATTCTTTATATGCACCCCAGTGGGGACTGTGCTACTGGGGACTCCAGCTTGTATCAGGGATACACACAGTGAACATAGCACACTTTCCCCACACCCAAGAATGAACCCATTGCTGGTCTACCTCATCCATAGATAAACTCTCACGTTCTTCCCTTTCCTCCGACTCTTCCTCTTCCTCCTTCTCCCCTTCTTTGTTCTCCTCCTCCTCCTCCTCCTCCTCCTCCTCCTCCTCCATCTCCTCTTCTTGAACCATCACATTTTCCAGTTTCAGGGATGGCTTTAAGGAGCTGTCTCTTTCAAGCTGCTTTTCTTCTAATCCCTGAATAGAGTCCTCTCTGGACTCATCCATCTCGTCACTCAGTACAGATTCTTCACGCTGGCTCCCTACCAGCCCTTCAGTTGTGGAGGACTTGATTTCCTGATCTTTTTCTTCTTCCATCTCTTCTGCTGGCCTGGGGGAACTTGTCCCTCTACTGATGCTTCCCTTGCTTTTGCTCATTTCTACTTGAGCCCTTTGTTTTCTCCTTCTCTCCTGGAAGTGCTTTTCATGTGCTTCTGTTGATGACCAACCCCAAAGAACAAGGAAAAGCAGGTTACCAATGGAGCCTGGACTGGGCCTCCCTAGCCCACAGGGACACAGAGTGAAATCAGGAAGAATCAGACTTGAATTGTGAAAGTGTTACCTGGTTCCCTGAACTTGAAGATGACTTTCCCATCCAAGTTCTACAAGGAAAACACATGACACAGAGTGAGCAGCACTGCCTTCCCCCGGAGCACCACTGCTAAGGGCACCTCTTCTTTTAAGTAAAAGGACTCACCCTTCCCTCTCAACATCTGACACGGGCCTTGACCTTTATTTCACTGGGGTGATCAGGGTTCTCCCAGTCCAGGGAATCAGTGTTCCTTAATCCGAAACAGACTAGCAAACCCTTTCATCACACAATGTGTGTCAACAAAATAAAATCTCATTCTGACATATTTTTGGTCACGATCTGGGGCAGAGCAAGAAAGTATAAATTGAGGGATATAAACAAAGGGGCTGGAATCTGCTGCACCCAGCGCTGGATGCGAACATACAGAATGAACATGATTTACATGGTACGGGAGCCCTTTGTGAACCCTCCAAATTCCCTGTTTCACAGGCTCTGGACGAAATTGTGGATGTGGTGTGTCATGGATAAGTGTGGGCTGTGGAGTTTGCAGGTCTGGATTCAAATCCCAGCTCCCTACAAGCTGGGTGACCTTGGGCAAGCCCCTTCAACCCTGTGGGGCTCAGTGTCCTCCCTTGCGACATGGAGATCATAATAACGTCAATCCTTTAATCCAGGCAACCAGACTGATCTCAAAGGACAGATGGCAGCTCACCTTCCGATAGCTTGAGCTCCATCTCCACCCAGCTGCCACGGGGAGCATTTACTAGCAACTGGAGCAGGGATCCCCACCGAGAGGAGGGATTCTCTGAGGAGCTGGGGACCCCATATATGTGGGAAACCCTCAGCTGGGTTCAGTGTCAACCACAAGCATTTTCAGCTCTGGCCATGGGACTCTGGCTGGGTGTGTGGGAAAGAGCCAAACTCTGGGAGAGTCAGACCAGGACACTCCAGGTAGTCACGCATTTGCCCAGGGAGCACTCACTGTGTCTGAATGTTGTGCAAGACACTGTGCTAAGGGCAAGCGGAGTTGAATAAAAGTTAGTAAGGCGTACTTGGCCTTCTGGAAACACCTTCCATGGGTGCTCTGAACTCCTGCATTTGACAGCAACCAATGTACAAGCATGTTCAGAGAGGAGAGCTGACGGGGTAAGTAGGGTGAGATGAGGGGTCAGGCTGGGTGAATGGGACCCTTGTCACTGGTAGGGACTGGAGGTATGGGCAAGTGTGGGATGTGTGGAGACAGAAGGGTCCCAGCATAGGAGCAGGATGAGGAAGGGCAGGGGGCCAGGAGGCATATGCGAGAAGAGTGGGGAGTTGGCTGAAGCAGGGAGAGTCAGGAGGGAACCAGATGCGGGGCCTCTGGGGTCATGTGGGGAGGGGACTGTGGGTTGGACTTGGTAGGGGCCGCAGAGTTGGGGAGGGGCTTGTGAGCAGGAGAGTGGGTAGGTCAGAGTTGTATTTTGGGAGGGTCACGTGGCGGTGGTGGGTTGGATGATTGGAACTCAAAGAGTCACATAAATTAGCCTTTTGATTATAATTCCATTCGAGCCTTGAAGCTGAATTCTGAGCCCTTCAGCCTCTTTTAATCTGAGAAAGAGGTGGTCTCTTTTAGAGATGCTTTCAGCTTCTTACTCCTCGATATCCTGACATAAATTCTAACTCTGCAGGGGTTAGGGAAGGCATTCGAAGTCGACGCAAATCAAAACTAGAAGTCATCCTTTCCCCTTTGCTTCTTGGTAGGTGGCTGGGTTTTTAGTTTCCTTCTCCATACCTGCTCAAAGATTTCACGAACATAGAAATGTTGGCTGAGGGTGGCGCTGTAGGAGTTGAGTTCTTTCAGTACGATCACTCCGTACTCCATCACTTCCTTTGTCAGGAGGACGTGAAAACCTTCATACCTGGGAGGTGGGTAGGGGATACCACTGTCTAAGGGGGGCTGGGCACAGTGTGGGAGACCCCAGCCAAGAGCCACGCCCCTGACCCCACAGAGGTGGGCTGGAATCTGGCATTTAGCTCTGCACAGAGCTGCTCTGTAAGTTTCCTTTTACAACAGTCCTTGGTTTGTTTTCCTATTTTTCTGATCATACAAGGAATACATACTCTTTGTAGAACATTTAAAAACAAACATGAGAGGGTTTTCTTGGGCTCCCATTTCCTGTCCACCCTCCCAACCCCGTCCTTGAACTTTACCTACATCCCATCAAACCCTCCAACGCCCCAAGGCCCAGACTTTTACCTGTTTCTTAGGTAAGAAGACCCTACCTAAGGTCTTCCTAGGTAACCTTCAGGGGGTTACTTATTTGCCTCAAGACATACTTCTGAATCTAAGTACTACAGTCAACTGGCAGTGCAATTCCATCTCTGTGGATGGTCCTTACAGAATTAGTTGTACAAAGGCACAAAGGTACTAGGAATTTCACAGAGAACTGTTTTTAATATTGAGAAATTGAAACCCAATCTTAAAAATCTAATCAATTAGGAGATGGTTAAGTCATTACGAAGCATCCATATGAATGAATTCTACATGGTCATTTAAAAAAGGAAATCTATCTGTAGTTATAGAACAATTTGCAAAGTATGACCCAACTTTTATCTAAGAAACACTATATATGTGAATATATCTACACATATAAATGTGTATGTCCATAAAAAGGAAGAGTTGGGCAGGAATGAGGCAAACATTTCTACATTTGTAGTGGTTAACTTGTTTTTGCTTTAACAAAGGGAAGGTATGTTTTAAAATCTGCAAAGGTCGGGGGAGGGCCCATGCTCTTGGCCTTCAAAGGACAAGGCTTTGAAACCTCTCTCCATAAACTTTTCAGATCAAAGTTCTCCCTGGAAGCTTCTATGTTGGTTGAGCAGGGCTGCAAAGGACCACAACGTTCTCCAAAGTTAGAGGCAACATTTGAATCTTGAGCTTGCTGGGCACACCCCTGGGCTCCTGAGCAGGCAGCCTCTGGCCTCAACTGTGGATTCCAGGCCATCCCCCTCTGTCCTTTGGGATCCGGTCTGCCTACCTGCATTTCATATTCTCCAGGAAATCTTTGGCTTTTTCCAGGTGAAACTTGAGTGTTTTCTCATGGCTTTGCTGCCTCAGTTGGTCCAAGAGCCTATCAAGGTGGGCCTCCTGGGCCTGGCAGCACCCCCAAAACAGGAGGAAGCAGATGTGAGTTACAAGAGCTGACAGGGTATAAGTGACATGCAGAGACTCTGCCACTGGAACTGAGGTGCGGGTGCCCAGGGCAAGCCCAGGACTCTCTTTCCTACAAAAGGGGCACCAAATGTGCCACCACTCTGACTCGCACTGCTCCAGGCCTCCAGGCTCCTCTCTCTGCCTGGAAGGTTCTTCTCCGTCCCCGGAGACCCAGCTCAGGTGGGACTCCTCAGGAACACATCCCTTATACCCACCCCACCTGGCAGGCCTGCTACCCCTTACCATGGCACCTGCTCCTCACCCTCTTTCTCACCAGCCATACTTGAAATCAGATGCTGAGCATGCCCCCCTCCACTCCCTTGACCCTGTGAAGACAGTGGGGTAGGGGCCCAGCTCATCTCTTGGGGGGGGCAGGGTGACTACCAGAGGTAGATGCTCCATAGCCCCCAGTCTGTCTGTCTCTCATGCACACTCTCTTACAGACACGTTTGGATCCAGGGACCCATCACACAGCCGGGACCTGACTCAGGCAGATTTCTTCTACTCCCATCTGGTCCCATGACCAAGGTGAGCCTCAATAACCCCATCTGTTCACGTTTTATAGCTTGAGGTTTTACATTTGAGTCTAGGATACATTTGGGGTTAATTTTTGTCTATGGTGTGAAGTATGGATCAAAGTTCTTCTTTTTGTTTTTTTGCATCTGAATGCTTGCTGAGTTTACAGGCCACCAAACGGAGCCAATGGGCAGCTGACAATCTGGCTGTGGCCCTTCCCTCATCCCCTGTCGGGGTTACCCTGGGTGCTGGAGGCCACACCTGGTTCTCCAGGCTGTGCTTCTGCCGCTGCTGCTCCATCCTCTTCTCGAGCTCCAGCTCCTGCACAGATAGCACGTTCTGATGTGCCTCCCACAGCGACACGGCCTCCTGGAAGAATCTGAAGAGGTCTGAGCTCTGCCGCTCTGTCTGCTTTGCCAGGGCCTCAAAGGATTTCTGCAGTGGCAGAACCCAGAGAAGGGGCCTTGAGTGCCATCTGGCCCAGGGCGAAGAGGAGGGCCCCACTCACAGGGCTCCCTCACCAGCCAGTGGAGGCCTCGTGTCTCCAAGGACTGGCTGTCACTGCCTGGACACCGTCCCTCAGGCTCTTCTTGGCCACACCTTGGCTCATGGCCCTCCCACCTCTGGGACAGCATTTCTAGTCTGCCCAGGGCCGTGCCTTTGGTCTGGCTGACCCTGAAGTCCCGTCTCTAGACCTGTCCCATGTCCACTGAAATCACTGACAGGAGTTTGGGGCCTAGAAGAAAGGAGGACCAACCCTAGGCACCAGCCTGGGCACTCAGGTGGCCATACCACCTCGGCCTGGGGCATCTTTCCTTCTTTGCGGTTCCCTGACCTTCAGCATCTGAGCCAAGCACTGCCCTCTGCTGTTAAATCCTCACCTCTCCCCTTTTATATAAGTGTTTTATGCTCTCATCGGGGTCAGGAGGCGGCGCACTTGGCCTGTGGGCTAAATGCGGCCCTCTGCCCTCTTTGGTTTGGCCCTGCCAACTAAGCACAGATTTTACCTTTTTAAATGGCAAAAAAAATTGAAAGAAGATATAGTAGAGTGCTCCCTTATCCTCAGTTTCGCTTTCTGCACTTTCAGTTACCCACTGTCAACCATAGTCCAAAATTATTAAAAGGAAAATTCCAGAAATAAACAATTCATAAGTTTTAAATTGTGCACCATTCTGAGTAGTGTGATGACATCCCATGCCCTCTGGCTCCATCCCTCCTGGGAAGTAAATCATCGCTCTGTCCAGTGGATCCGTGCTGTATGTGCTACCCACCCGTTAGTCACTTAGTATCCGTCGCAGTTATCAGATCGACTGTCGTGGTATCGCAGTGTTCAAGTATCAAGTATCGCTTGTGTTCGTCACCCTTATTTTACTTAATAATAGCCCCAAAGCTCAAGAATAGTGATGCTAACAAATCAGGTATGCCAAAGAGAAGCCTTAAAGTGCTTCCTTTAAGTGAAAAGGTGAAAGTTCTTGACTTAATAAGGAAAGAAAAAAACTCAGACTCAGCAAGGGGTCAGGGAGCACTCGTGGCCCGAGACTGTTCGCGTGGAGTCCTGCACAGCACCAGTGTCAGCAGGTGGCTCGGGTGTCAGGGGTGGGCCTGGAGCGCCCACCACAGAGGGACTGCTCCAGAGGGGCTGGCTATGATGAGGGAGAGGGACTCACTAGTGACAGGAAAGTTGGTGGCACCCAGACTCCCATTCTCTTCACAGCCCAGTGCCCCAGGTGACGTCTGCCCTGCTCCCCAGCTGTGTGGGCCCCCAGCTACGCACATCCAAGAACTCCAGCTCCTCCTCCACCTTGCTCTGGAGCACTCCCACCATCTGGAAGAAGGACGGGCTCACCAGGCTCTCTGCCTCCTCCTCGGTGAAGGCTTTCCAGTCCAGCAGCTGCTTCTGGAGGGGGATAAGGCAGAGGCTGACTTGGGGCTGGTGGAGCTTCACCTCAGGGCCTGGTCCTGCCCCCTGAGATTGGACTCCTACTCGTCCCTGAGAACCTCAGAGGAAACGCTCACAGTGGCCCAGATGGTCCAGCTTTGCGGTCCGCCCGCCGTGTCCAGGCACTGTGTGCCGCCTTTGGTGTCTCAGTGAGCCCCCAGAGGTGTTCTCATTAGCCCCATTTGACAGATGAGGAAACCGAGCCTCAGAGAAGTGAAAGAACTAGCTGGAGGCCACACACCTGGCAAGTGGTGGGGCCGGGGTCTGAACTCAACTGTCTCACTGTAGAGCCTACAGGCATAAACCGCCATCCCACAAGGTCTCAGTGTTGCTGCAAGTCAGACAGGGCTCCCGTTTCCTGTAACTTTGAATTATGCCAATTGGAAAGTGGGCACTCTATATTAATAAAGACTTGGTCTTGGTTATGCACCTCCCCCCAATGAAAGATTTGTCTACAGTTCTGTACTTCCAATGCTGCTGAACAGGAGTACCAGGTGCCCTCTCTCAGGCTTACTGCACTCCTGGGGTATGTGATGACCTCAGCACTCATCCCCTGCATGTCCCCAACAAAGGGAAGTGAGAGTGGGCACAAGTGTCAACAGTAGGGGGTGGGGGGGTGAGTGCCAGGGGTGTGGTCTCAGGGAGGCTCTCCCAGGACAAAGGTTTTACTCTCCCTCCAGGTTTTACTTATGAGGTTTGACGCCCCTAAAGAGCTGAGAGGCACATGGCTGTCCCTGAGGCCACAGAGCAAATGGGCAGCCCCTGGCCTTTTGCAAATTTGGTCTTCTCATCTCCAGATGGGGCTGGTGACCCCCACTCTGCAGGACCTTGTAGGATTCAATGAGAGCTCATGCAAGCAGGGGCACAGTCCAGGGACGGCAACATCGGGACCGCGTATCACGCTGTAAAGTGCTCTGCTCCCCGTGAATCCTGCTCACCTCAGAGGCTTGGTGGCAGAGCAAAGCTCCAAGGACACAACAGACACATGAGGGCTGGAGGAGCAGGAATGGGGTCAGCAGACGGGGCCCTCAGAGTCCCGGGACTCTGACTGCCACAGCCGGCGGGTCAGACTGTCTCCAAAATGATTAGGTTTCTTGGGTTCTTCATCTAAACAGTTTTACCAAGGAGCCAGGGAGGGGGCATTTTGACAAAATATTTCCTTGAGCCCCAGAAAACCAGCCATTGTAATCGAGGGGTTTGTGAGTGAACTCACTGTCTCAGTCTCTAACAAAGGCGGGCAGGGTGGAGAGAAAGTTGGGCATGAGGGAAGTGGCGGCACTATTTATAAAAGTGGTGCATTGGAAATTACCCCCATGCCACGACCTCCACTGAATAAATAATGTCAAGTGCTGTGAGTGAAACAGAGGGTCAAGGTGGGAAGACTGAGGTGATCAGAGAGCATATACCTTTGTCTGTGGGATCAGGGAAGGCTTCCTGGGGGAGGTCATATTGGGCTATAACCTGAGGGATAGGTGGGGAGGAGGGGGTCCAGGCAGAAGGACAGCCTCAGGATGCCCAAGGGCCAGTGAGGGCCTGGGGCATGTGACAAAGGAGAGCAGAGACCCAGGCTGGAGAGGGGTAGGGGTGGGCCAGGGGGGAGACATCAGGCCCCTGTCCTTTGTTCCTCTCAAGCCTGCCTGGAGGGGCACCCACCTTGCACTTCTGCACGTGGGCCAGGCACTCCTGCCACGTCTTCTCATACTGCAGGCGGATCCGCAACATGCAGTCCACGTGGTAGGCATCTCCATGGGCAGAAACAAGATATGTCAGCTTCTCTTCCAGAAGGAAGAGGGCAGATCAGCAAGAGGAGCGTCCCCCCGGCTCAGGGAAGCAGCTTCTCCCCAGCAAAGTGCCTCAATAGCGAGGATGATTCAAGTGAGATCAGGGGTCCCGACTCAGATCAGGGCTGGTATCTCCCTCCTCACAGAGTGCCCGACACCCCAAGTAAGGACCTCAAATGAGGAGTCATCTTCATCTGTTACAAATCCATTCTGACTCTGATTCTTTTTTTTTTTGTGAGGAAGATCGGCCCTGAGCTAACATCCATGCCACTCCTCCTCTTTTTGCTGAGGAAGACTGGCCCTGGGATAACAACTGTGCCCATCTTCCTCCACTTTATGTGGGACGCGGCCACAGCATGACCTGACAAGCGGTACGTCAGTGCGCGCCCGGGATCCAAACCTGTGAACCCCAGGCCACCGCAGCAGAGCACACACACTTAACCGCTGCGCCACCGGGCCAGCCCCCGACTCTGATTCGTAACTCAGATTCAAGGCTGTAAAATTCCTTTTGGAGAGTTGTACCAAGTTGTAAAACAGTAACAAGGGTGCAAATTGAATGAGAGTTTATAGATCATGTCTTTGGTTAATTCCTCAAGAAGTGACTGGACTAGCAGAACTCTCAGAAGCTGATGGATGGATGGATTGATTCCTTTTCTTCTCTTTCCTCTCCCTACTGTTTCCCAGTTATAATCAACTCAGTGTGACTCTTGGTGTCTAAGGTAAGTTCTAGAAATTGAAAGACAACACAAAGATTTTGTGGTGGTTGTTCTTTGACAAGGACTGGGGAGGAGGGCAGGGTGAATGGCAGTGGGGACATGGGGGAAGTAGATATTCAGTGGAACTGGTGAGGAGAAGCTCCGAAGCTGGTTTTTCCCATCCCCAGGGCCACCTCCTACGCCAGCACATCCCCACCCTTCCCGTGAGGTCACTGTGATGGACCCAACTTGGGTCTCTGTGCTTCCACTCCTGTACCCCTCTGACTGTTCCCCTGCTAACATCATCACTCCCAGCTCAGAACCTTCCACTGGGTTCCCACTGCCCTCAAGATAAAGTCCAGCCTCCTCCACATGGCCATGTGGCCAGCACAGTCTGGCCCCTCAGCATCTTCCAGCCTCCCCTGCCATCTTCTCCTTTCCCCGAAGGCCCCAGCTCTGTCTTGCCTCTGAGCCTCCCCACATGCTAGTATTCCTGCTTGAAAAGCTCCCCTGACCCCTGGGCTTGGCTAACTCTTACTGGCCTTGCAGGTCTCAACTGGATGATCACTTCCTTGGCAAGGTCTTGCATGACCCTTAACCTGTGTCCCAAGATACAGGCTTGTCACCTGTCCACTCCCTGCTGTAACATCCTACATGGTCTGACTTCTCCTCTGGCCTGGAAGCACCCAAGGGGTGATACACCCTGCTGATTACCAGGGCCCAGCTCCATGCCTGTCCCTAGGAGGTGCCTGATGAATGGCAGCCATTGCTATGATTTAGGGTCTCGGGGCTCTTACCCTGGGTATTATAATGTAATTATAATACCTTTGGAATTATAAACCTGAGAGCCCTGGGAGCAATGGTGAGTACTACTAACAGAGGTACCCAGGTCAAGTTTACATGTGACACTTCACTAGCTGTGTGACGTTGGATAGAATACTGCACATCTCTGTGCTTCTAAGTCTTTCTCTATCACAGAAGGACAATGACACCACTGACCTCACCGGGTTGCTGTGAGCCTCAAAGGACATGGGAATATTATATATCTTCTAGAGCAAGGCTTGGCAAACTTCTTCTATAAAAGACTAGATAATAAATGTTTCCAGTTTTGCAAGCCATAAGATCTCTGTTGCAACTCATTTCTGCTGTTGTAAGGCAGAAGCAGCCAGAGACAATATGTAACAAATGAGCGTAGCTGGGTTCCAATGAAACTTATTTGCAAACAGGCATTGGCCCAGGGAAAGGAGTTTGGGAATCCTTGCTATAGAGCATTTTCAAACATAACCATTTACTATTGAGCACTCTCCGTGTAAGCCAGGCCTGAACTATGACTGGACCACAGGATCGCATGTAATTCTTACATCAACCCCACAGGATAGGTAACGTTATTCTTCCTCTTGATAGGCCTATTTGAGAGAGGAGGAGTTTGAGGCCAAGAGAGGCCATGACTTCCCCAAGGTCACAGAGCTGAGCCAGCACAGAGTTGGGCATCAAACCCATGTCTCTCTGACTGTAAGACCCTGCGCTTTAACCTCATATGCCCAGCACCTGGCCCCCGACCCGTCCTCACAGGTGGTCATCGGAACGATCCCTCCGGCTCCATGCTGGGTCAAGAGTCAGGGGTCAGAGTACGTGGCTGGCATTGCTGCCGGCTGGGCAGTGTCTGGGAGGCTGTGGGAGGGAGGAGGGGGCTCTGCCAGGCAAAGTACCAGAGGTCCGATATGAACCCTCAGGGCTCACTCTGTCGTCTACATCCCCTCCCTCCTTCCCCTGGAGGACTTGCCACTCACCCCTGAGTTTATAACAGACTCTCACATAAACGCTTGACTGGCTGCTGAAGCTGCTACAAAGCCAGCACTGGAACAGAGCTCTGAGAGACCTGAACAGAAGCCCACAAACCGCACTCACCGAGGTGCTTGTTCAGGGAGCCGAGAGAGGAGTGCCATTCAGTCAGCCGGGCTCTGCTGTAACTGGGGGGCAGAAGGTCACTGGGGAAGGAAGAGATGACAAGTAAGCCCGCTTGAATAAATGTTCACTTACCAAAAGTGGTGGCATCTTCAAGGAACACGGCTCCAGAGGCGTATGCACCTAAATACCAAAGAAACAGAGTGACTTGCTGGGGATTTCCTGGTGCTAAAAACATGCCCCATAAAAAGGTCTAGTAATATTCATGAGTCTGTTAGAAAATAAAATGAATTCTCCTAAAAGAAAAAAAGCCGAACGCTTCACATCACTTGACCAAGGAAGCCCCTCTAGGAATCTAACCTGAGATAACAATATAAAATGCACACAAAGTTTACGCATTAAGATGGTCACTTAACAGTACTGTTTATAAACATGCACACAAAAATCATAAACAACTATATCCAACAATAGGGAATTGTCTAAATGAACTACAAAGTGCGGCAGATTGAAAAAGAGTCAAATATCCTTAGCTCCTCCCATCATGAGGCAGAGTCTATTTCTTGATCCCTGGATCTAGGCTTGGCCATCGATTTGCCTTGGCCGATGGGACATTAGCAAACATGCCACAGCAGAGGCTTGGCGAGCCCATGCACTCCACTCGCCCTCTCTTGCTGCAGGGAGCTCTTCTGCCACCACCACTGTGCCTATGACCCTGGATTAGCTCCTGGAGGTTGAGAGAGCGAGAGGAGAGAAGCCCCAGCTGTCCCAAACCAGGCTCCAGACACGGGACTGAGACCATCCTAGACCACAGAGCCCCAGCCAAGCCAGCTCAGACCAGGGGACCCACCCAGCCTGCCCGCAGAATCGTGAGAAACAAGAAATTATTGTTGTTTTCAGCTACTAAGTTTTGGGTGGTGTTTAATGATGTGGAAAGATGTGTATGGCTAGGGGGCCATATAGTTTATTATCCAAATCAGGACATTTTTGACAGTGAAAGTGGGGGGATGCTACTAATGATTATGCCGGGATAAGATGTGTAACCCAGGATGGTCTTGGGCACTCCACTTACGGTGGGACAGGAAAGAGCAACATTATATAGTACTAAATGCAACGTGGTGTCCAAGACTGGGTCGTGGGACAGAAAAAGGGCATTAGTGGAAAAACTGGTGAAATCTGGAAAAGTCTGGTGGTTAGGTAATGGGAATGAATCAAAGTGAATTTCTTAGTTTTGACAAATGTCCAGTGGTAATGTAAGCTCACAACTTTAGGGGAAACTGGGTGAGGGATATACAGAAATTTTTGTGTATTTTTGTAATTTTTTTGTATATCTAACATACTCCAAAATACAAATTTTTTTTCAATAATTTTAAAATTATATGCACATATACTTATTGGGCTCAAGAAAATCCTTGGGGATTCTCCCAGGACTTTGGATAAATCCCCCTCAGGGCCCTGAGAAGCTTAGCAAGACTCCCCACCCCTCTGCCATCACCACCCACAAGCCTGCAGCATGGCCTGTGCACTAGCAGAAACAGGATCCCCACCACGTCTGGGGCTCTGGGGTTTCTGGAGGAGGGACTCCCCATGATTCCAGATGAGGCAGTTCCCTGGGACAGCTCCTCGGGCTTGATGAGAAGGCTTCCTAGCTGCCTTACAGGTCCAGGAGAAACAGGCGGGCGTCTACACAGCGTGCTTTGTGGGTGCCGTCAAAACCTCCTTGCACAAACAAACTACAAACCGAAATCATCGCTCTTGACACTCACGGGAGTTCTATGATCAAGGCTTTGCAACTTGACCTTTAAGTTGCACGGTCAAGCCTTGTGTTCATAGTACACACTTCTGACGCTGGAATTGTGCCCTGATACACTCTTTACACACTCCCACCGTAAGGAGCTGCTGGGTCCTGTAAACGTGCACTCTTGCCTCTGATTTCACAGAGCTGCCCCACCTTCCTCTAGGCCAGCTCACATCACCTACCAGCTCCACGCTCTGCCTGCAGTCACTGTCACTGCACACTGGATCCCAGCCGTGGCCATAGCATCAATGACTGCATTTTTCTCCCTGTGTTCAGCCCTGTCTCTCTCTCCGTTCAGGCAGGTAGCCAGCCAGCCCCACCTGCACAGCCTGGGCAGGGGTGCGGTGGGGCAGAAAAGACAGCAGCCGAGAAATCTTGCTGGCTTTTGTTCTCAAAAGTCTAAGTTCTTAGGAGAGCATAGAGCATTGGTGAGGAAAAGGCATTTGTGAGAGTGGGCTGAGCCCTGGGGAGGAGGGGGATGCTGGGGCCAGGGCTTTCCCCTCACTCAGTAGACAGGGGCTGGGGGAGGTGTGGACAGAGCAGGATGGCGGGTGCCTGGCAGTGGCAGCCTGGGTCCTGCTTCCTGGTGCCATCGTGGGAGCAGCTGGAAGACCCAGGGCCCTGGAGGGAAACGGCTGCCTGGGCGTGAGGACGCAGGGGCTCAGAGCAGCCTCCTCAAGATGCCCGCGGCCAGTGTCTGGAGGCAGCAGTTGCCCAGCGGCATCTGGGTGGACCAAACACCAACGACCAGACTCCCACCACCAGGCCTGGCGTTGGGTGAGACTCCGTAACTTTCCCTCAACGGATGGGACCCCAAGAAAGGCTGAGTTTTGCCCAGCTTAATGAACAGGGGCTCAGAGTCAGAAATAGGCGGAGTTACAGAAAACAACAAAGCACTTTTCCTGGGTCTGAGGTTTTTATCCACCTTGTTAATTTGACGCCTGCATGAAAATGTGGCTGCACACAGGGCAGGAGGTGCCCGCCCTGGGGGAGACTGTGTGGGGTTCTAATTGTCATTTATATCCTAGGAGAACTCAGGCTCTGTGGTGGGGAGACAAGAGACCCTGCACCCCAGGGTTAGCAGGTGGGAGGGACCACCGAGGGCACAGGAGGAGGAGGATTTCCCAGCACGTGCAATGTCTCCACCTCGCAGGACCACGCAGGCTCCGTCCTGCTGCTCAGAGTGCATGCTACAGGCTCCCCGGGCAGTGGGCTTCCAGGTCTAGAACACTCAGTGTGCCCCCCACCAAACAGCTTATTATGGCATCAGAGCTGGGTGGACCAAGGTCTGAGGGGAGTGTCCAGAGCCTCCAACGGGTCCCCTGTCTGATGGCCTCCTCACTGACCTCCAGCCTCCAGCCTCAGACTCAACTCACCCTCCACACTGCACAGCTGGTGGAGCCCCTCTGCTGCCCTCAGGAAGAAGCCCACCCCCTAACCTGGCCCATCCCTCCCCTCCTCCCCCACCCCACCCCTTGCCATCGCCTCCTTCCAAGCTCTTTGGCACAGTCACACCAAACTTCTTTCTACAGCAAACGTGTCACGTTCTTTGTTGTCACTGGGGCTGGAACATCCCAGAACGTGGGCCCAGGCGGCCAGTCCAGGACCAAAGAGCCAGGAGATGGCCTGGTCGGGGGGACGCCTCGGGAGAAAGGTCAACGCTGAGGACTGTGCCGCACCCAGTGGCCCCCAAAGCTGCCCTCCCCAGCGACCCCTCCCGCTGTACCGGATGGTGCAGAGATGCCCCAGCCGCTGTTGCTGCAGGGCTCTCTGCTTCTCCAGCATGCTCTCCAGCTCCTTCTTCACGGCTGGCGGAGCCTGGATCCTCTCACTGGCCATGAACTCACTGGGCAGCCAGACACGTTGGCACCATGGAGACGAGAGGAGGGGCAGGGCGGGTGGGAGAGAGGGGATGAGACCCATGTAGGAGCACTCAGACCCCAGCACCCTCACACCACTCCCAGCACCCCTCCCCATCCTGGGCCTCTGGGACTCTGAGGAAAGGGGGGAAGAGAGAGAAGGAGGGAGGGGCGGGGAGAGAAGAACGGAGGGACCACCAGGGAGGCTCTGGCGCTAAGAGCATGGGACCTGCAGGCACAGATCCAGGTGTGGGTCCTGACTGCCCCCCGCCAGCTCTGTGACCTTGGGCGAGTCACTGCCCCCTCTGAATCTCAGTTTCCTCTTCTGTAATGGAGCTAAGGATAGTACCTTCCTCACTCGGTACCTGTGAGGACCCAGCAAGATATTGCAAGCAAAACCCCGAGCACCGTGCCTGGCTCGTGGGAAACGCCCAGTAAATGCCGGCTCCTGCCATCACCATCAATGATTCCTGACATCTGTGACAACCCCAGGCCCAGGCCCAGACCAGGCACTCTCCATACGGCATCCTGTGGACAATCGCTGAAACCCTATCACGTGTCCATCACTGCGGACCATCGCTGAAACCCTATCACGTGTCCATCACGGTGCCTGCTTTGCATTGGGAGAGAAAGGCTCCAAACGTTCGAGCGCTTTATCAGGGTCACAGGGAAAGTACAGGTGGAGCCAGGTCTCCAGACTTTTCCTTCATCCCCAGTGTCAGACTCTGGTGCTCCCCGTCTGGAAACGCAGATGTACAGGTGGGCCTCCACCCCCAGACCCGTGGCACAGATGGACAGACACTCTTTAGTGTCCTCAGACATCTTGGCCCAAGGTATCCCTTTCTTAGCAAAAGAAAGTCTTGTTTGTTGGCCAAAAGCTGCAGGACCCTCGTGTCAGTATTAACAAAAGTGCCCCCAGCTGGGAAGCGTGGAGACCGGCATTCTCTTCACCGTCCCTCCCGTGGGTGAAAGTTGCTACCAGAGGGTGGGAAGTATCCACGCCTGAGGGACAGCCATGCTCCTCGGGCCAGCAACACAGGGTTACATGTAATAGTCAAGAGTGGAAAGTGGGCAGATAATCAGACTAATGTTTTTATACAATTTGCACTGTGCTCAGAAAATGCTTATGCGATAATGTTTATGAAGAAAATAAGACACAAACCTACATATGCAGTCTGGGTCTCAGAAAGCCTGGGAGAAAATATACCAAAATATCAGCTGTGCCTCTCACTGTGGCGAGGCATTAGTGGTGACTTTTAATTTCTTCTTTATACTTTTATCTATTCTAACTTTTTAAAACAGAGCACATATTAGTGTTACCACCAGAAAAACAACAGCGTTTCACAGTAACGACAAACAGGGAAGGAGAGGGCCACCCCCCTCGCTGTGGGCAGTGCGGGCAGCCACCGACCTGAAGCCCCGCACCAGGGCCTCCTTCTTGAGTGCCTTCCAGGCACCGACCAGGCCCTGCCAGCGGCGGCGGCTCTCGAGCTCCTGCTGCAGCGTGGCCTCCGCCAGGTGGACAGACAGCTGGGCGACGGCCCTCCGGTTGCCCAGCAGGGCGTGGTTTATGACCTGCGGTCACAGGCGGGCAGGCTCTAGATGGGATGGGGGTTCTCGAAGGTCAGACCAAGGCTCAGGCGGAGTGGGGCGAGGAGAGGCTGGAGAGGGGCCAGGTGAGGTGCAGGCCGAGGGCCTGGGGCCCAGCAGGGCAGTGGCGAGCAGGGCAGTGGCAGCGACTGAGGAGTACTGAGGGGTCACTGGGGCTCAGAGCCATGGATAGTGACAAGTCTTTCCTGAAGGCTTAACCAGGAACCCTGACCACGTGAGCTTCAGCCCAGCTCCACAGCCCCATCAGACTGTGTGTTAGAGAAGGTGATTTTAGTTCACTGGAGTTCAACACTCCAGTGGGCTCGTCACCGACAAGGCGCCTTGAGAAATTCAAGGGTGGATTTGGAAGCAATTAACTGTTTCTCCAAGTTGTTTTTTTCCTTTTGTATGTTAAGGAGATGCAACCACCAGCCATCCTGAAACCGAGCAAGCCTCACCACAGGAGCTACCCCATGACCTGCGCCTTACCTTTACAGCTAAGGTCTCTCCAGGAGGCCCTTAGGCCTCATTACTGTAACCTGCGGTGTATGTGGAAGCATGTCTTCCAACGGAGCCTGCGCTAGCGGATACCTACCTCTCCCTTTTGAATATTCATTTCTCAACCGAAACAAAAGGTCCCTGCTTCCCTTTGTCCAAGGACGCCATGACTTTGGAAATGATTCATCACGGCCTCCTTTTTGCTGCAGATACACTTTACTTTGTGAGACAACTTCCACTGGTGTAGAGTCTTATTTAACTCACCAGGAGGTGAGCCCACTTGGTTCGGTAACAAGCTCTCAGTGCTTAGCTGGTTTTTTTTAATATATATGAATTTGTTCCAAAAGCAGAGTGCTCATGCCATCAGGGAGCAGCCACATATGGTTGTGATGAGAACCAGGACCCAATTATCAAATGAGGCCAGAGCTAGAACATTCTTTGGCAGTCCTCCCACTGGTCCTCTCCTGGGCACCCTTGGCATGGCAGTGGAGGGGGCACTGGCAAGTATCTCCCGAACCTCCAATTCCGCAGCCCTACTGTGAAGATAATGCTGTTTACAGCACAGGGATTTTGTGAAATGAAATGAGATTAATGCACATGGAGCAAGTAGCAAGTGCCAGTTGTCACGACGAGTCAAATAAGCACAGGAACGTCAAACACTGACTCACCACTGGTCACCGACTAACTGACCCCCCAGATGGATCAAATGGATAAAAGTCAGCAACTCTCGCTGGTCTCAAAACGAGAGCTCCCACTGCTGAGCCCTCTTATCACCCTCCCAACAAGTCCTGGCATAGGTATCCTTAGCCCCATTTCCTGGACAGGGAGTTCCAGGTGCAGGGGCCGAGTTATCTCAGGAGCTGCCTGTCCGGGCAGGGCAGAGGGAGTCTGTGCCCACTCCCCGTCTGTGCTCTGTCCAGGAGCCCCAGGCACACACCGGGGCTGGAGCCCATCTCTGGTTCTGAACGCCGGACTCCTCTCATTCTGTGTGCTGCCGGGGGGCCCGCTGCCTGGCAAGCCCAGCTTTCTGCACAGGACCTGGAAGTCCACGCAAGACAATGCACCTCTGAGGAGCAAAAGAAGCATCCTTTCACACGGCAGAGGTGTCAGGCTTAACTCTGACTTTGGAGACATCATAAATAATCTTGAATTTCTTGCTTTTTATCCCAAAGAAAGCAGCTCGGGGAGGCTAGGGAGGATAGGGAAGCAGTGAGGACAGAGCTAGGGGCAGGCATGGTTCAGCAACACTGACAGCCAGCAGGAGCCGAGACAAGAACCACCAGGAAAACTAGACAAACAGACCAGGCAGGGGTCACTTATGAGGGCACAAACCACCCCGGCTCCACGACAGCTGGCAGACGCCGCCTCCACCGTGTAGCACCTATCGCATTGCACACGGCAGCTGAGACGCGGCCCAGCAGGCGCTCGTAAAACCATCAGTGCTCCAAACAAGGGCGCTGTGTTAGGTTTACTGGGATTAAGAGGGCAGGGAAGCATGGAATGTACTTTAGAAGGATTTCTGTTGAAGATACTTAACCAAGACTCTGGTTCTGAACCTAAGTGGCCAACCTGAGTCACTTGGAAATGTTATGTATGAAGAGCTCATCATTTCTGAGTCGCCAGGCTACTCCTGTGGGCTGACCCCCTGCACGTGAAAACTGCTCACCATGGCTTCTTTATTTATCAGCCTGTACACGTCGGGCTGCATGAGATAGGAAGTTTTCTCCATGATGTCCACATATTTCTTCAACACGCTTTTTAGCTGGAAACAACAAGGCGCCATAGTTAGTGACTCTCTCTTTTCCTGGAGAACTAAAAGGAAACAGAGGAGGCCTCATAAACCCTACAAGTGACCATCACCAAGAAGCCATCTGCAGGCCAACTCACCTTGTCTGCCCGGGAGGACTCGAGCAAGAGCAGGGTCTCATCCAGCTTCTGAATCCCCTGCTTCTGGAGCAGGAACCTCTCGGCCACCTGATCCCACAGCTCCAGCAGGGTCTGCGCCAGAATCCGGGTCAGGCTGGGAGGACAGATGGCAGGGAGGGAAGGAGCAGGACCTGGGAGGGGCAAGCCCGGCCACGAGGGGTCCCCTACTTGGATGGTGCAGTCTTCGAGGTTGTTGTCATTTTCTGCTTTTCTGAAGAGACTGTCGATGTCTTCGTCAGACTCAGCCAGCTCTTTTAAAAGAAGTGCCCCTGGCTCCAAGATGAGAGGTTCCATTTCCTAAAACAGGACAGGAGGGCGAGGGCTATGGTGTGACAGGCCGGGGCAGGAGGGAGCCCCCCTGTAACGGGGAAGTGCCGGCCGTGGTCCTGTCTCAGAAATAACAACCGTTATTATTTAAGATTTACTAATTAGTTCACAGTTAAGATTCACTAATTAGTTCACAGTTAAGATTCACTAATTAGTTCACAGTTAAGATTCACTAATTAGCTCACAAGCAGAGCACAAAAGCAGCCACCAGTTGGAGCTCGTGCCACGTGCTGGCGCTCACTCTCTGCTGAGCCCTCGTCCTGACTGGCTTGGTCCTCATCACAGCCTGTGACGGCGGTGCTGCCATTAGGCCTGGCCCAAGGTTGGGGCTCGACAATATTCATTAGAGAAACGGCCAGTGAAAGAACGCCAAGTTTACTGCAGAAGAGGAGACTGAGGCTCTGTTAGGCCGTGTGGCTGGAGCCGCAGAGCTCACGTCCAGCTGGGACGCGTCAGGAAAGCGATGCACTGGTAGGGCAGATGCTGTGAGTACAGAGCCAGCTCCAAGAATCTAGAGGAACGATGTGAGTCAGGGAAGACTCTGGAGAAAGTGGCGAGTGCAATCTGGGGCTCAGAGAGGACCCGGACGGGCAAGAAGGGTCTCATTTAGGGAACATTCCGGCACCAGTGGGGTTAGAGATGACGTCTCTGGAGAGGAACAGGGAGCCAAGTGAGGGTGATGCCTTAGGACCGGGCCATTTGGCCCCTCACGAGTCGGACTGAGCAGGGAGATCAAAGGCTGGGCTTTGACGTCAGACCTGGAGGCCAGTTCCCACTGGGCCCCTTATGTACCAAGTCAGGCAAGACTTTCTGGGTCTCCCCTGTAAGACAGGGGTGATAACAGTACCTGACTTACAGGGCTATGCTCATAACACACACTCATAACAAGCCACTCAAACGTGGCTGCTACAGTTCCATCTACACCGTGGTGAGCCACTGGACCTCTGAGCTGGGGGGAAAGGCAGGGTGGATGCAGTGACGAGCCCACCTTCGGAATGGCCCAGAACAGAAGGGGAGAGAGAGGGAGGGTTCTCACCATCCCAATCTGAGCGATCTCCTCCTTAAGGCTCCCCAGAGCGCTCTCGGAGCCCCTCCTCTTGTAGTCTCTTCGCCCCTGAAGGGTGACGGTGCTGGTCCTCTCAGGAACTGGGGGAGAACCACAGAGGTGATGAGGTTGCCCTCAGAGCTCCAAGGCAAGGGGAGGCCCCCGGGGAAGGGCAGCACAGGTGGAAAATGCCAGCAGTGTCAGGGGCTCAAGGAAAAGGAGAAGAGACAAAGGCGATCCATAAATGCTATATGGAAGGAAGTCTTGCACATACAGTTAAATGCCGGGAAAAAGTTCCAATATGGCAATGTATAGAATGGGGCCATTTATGGTTGTTAAAAAGCTTTATAGAAGCAAATCCATACGCAAACAAGAGTAAACAACACTTATATAGCACCGACCACGTACCAGGTGTTGCTCTAACTCGATTACGCCTCAGGACGGGGCCAAGAGGCAGGTTCTGTTCTCAGCCCCATTTTACAGGTGAGGACACTCAGGCATGGGGCTTAAGGAACAAAGGCAGTCAGCTGAGTGGAGCTCTGGACGAGGGACCTCTGCTCTGGGGTCTGAGATCTCACCCTGTGCACTGCTGTCCCCTAAATCTATGTGAGAAGGTGGACACTGCCTGGTTTCACGGGGCAGAGGGGCACTCCTGGGAGGAGGGTGCTATCGTGGAGGGCGAGTTTTTACTTTCTGCTTATTGCCTACCTTGGTTTTTTTACAGTGAGCATGAACTACTTTTTTATCATAAAGAAAAAAAGCCTCCATATTGGGACAAAGTCAAACTAGGACAATGTAGCATGAGGGAACAAAACATAGACTGAGAAATCCTCTATCCTTTACCAACTGGTTTTCATCAGTAAATGCCAACTGTTCAGGCAGCCCCTTCCTCTGCCTCCAGCTCCCTGCACTGAGGAGCAGGCCGAAAGGAGAAGGCCAAGGGGAGAAAACCGAAGGGAGAAGGCCCAGGAGAGAAGGTGAGGGGAGAGGGCTCAGGGGAGAAGGCCCAGTGGAGAAGGCCGAGAGGAGAAGGCCCAGGGGAGAAAACCGAAGGGAGAAGGCCCAGGAGAGAAGGTGAGGGGAGAGGGCTCAGGGGAGAAGGCTCGGGGGGGAGGCCCAGGGAATAAGGCCGAGGGGGAGAACGCTGAGGGGAGAGGGCTCAGGGGAGAAGGCCAAGGGGAGAAGGCTCGGTGGGGGGAGGCCCAGGGAAGAAGGCCGAGGGGGAGAACGCTGAGGGGAGAGGGCTCAGGGGAGAAGGCCCTCTACGTGGCTGAGCAGAAGAACACAGTGGGAGCTTCAGGTGCTTCTACATTAGAGCTCCCAGGAGATGCCCACAGGGCTCTCCTTCTGGCCCAGGCCAGTCCTGCCCTCACGGACGAATGGAGGCTCACCGATGGTGTCCACGAGGCCCCGGACTTCTCGGGCAGCGATGGTGCTCTCACTCTCTTGGGCTTTTTCCTTCTTGGTTGTTTCCTTTTCCCTGAGGCACAAGCAGAGGAGAACAATAAGCCTCCAGCCCCCTCACCTCCCCAGGACAGCTCTGGCACATCGGGGAGTCTCCAGAGGGACCCTGGGCATTGGCGATAGCCCAGGCCCACCCGATTCTAGAGCCCCAAGGCTGTGCCAGTCTCCCAACAAACACTGCCTGGGTGTCTGCTGCCAACAGACACCACAGTCCCTAGACAAGAAGTCGGGCCTGCCCTCAGGGACTTTGCTTCTGCTCAGGCTGCAAACCAAGTATGGGGAGTGAGCAGGAGCCATTTTCCACATGTGGAAACTGAGGACCAGAAAGGGTGTGAGCAGCCTGGGAAAGCCAGCCTGGCACTAAGCATTCAGTATACTCCTCATTTGTTCCTTCAGCCACCCATCCTATGAGGCAGTCGGGGTGACCCCATTGTTCAGGACAGGGGAAGGGGGCTTAGAAAAGTCACTGTACAAAGCAAACCAGGGACTCCCAGACCCACACATGTGACGCCAAGGTGCACGGTCCCGGGGTTTGGGTGTGGGAGGAGAGAGCTGGGACCCCAGATAAACTATCTCAGCAGGGAGGAACAGGGTGGGTGAGCACGACCCTAACTCTGGAATAAAAGCCCCTGAAAGCACCGTCCACAGAGCAAGCACCACAGAAATGCAGCCGTTCTCAGGGACGCCTGCCATCCCTCGGGGCCCCGACGTGCACAGCACTTTCCAGACATTTCCTTATGTAGTGCTCACTGCAGACCTAGGGCGAGGAAGACTGCAGGGCCTGAGCGGCAGCTGACGGGCCCAGGCTGACCCTCCAGAGGTGGGGCTTTCGGCCTGTCAACCAAATGCCCCTGGACTAAGGCGGCGCCACGGGAGCCCAGGTGCCCCAACCGCGGGAGCTGCCGGTGGCTCTGGCTGATCAGCCACTTGCTCTGGGGACATCAGGGCTTGGTTTACGCTAGTGGTGATCCATCCCTACCCTGGGCTCCTCTTTCACCACCCAGAGGCCCCGCCCTGCGTGGATGAACGCACAAGTTGACTGGCTTTGGCTGGCCGAATTCAAGAAGGAGATAAGACACCCCAGAGAGACACCAGTGCTGAGTTAGAGACCTCAGTCATTTTGAGGGTGGTAGGGCCTGGCAGGTTACAAACACATCTCTGTTCCTGCCACAGGTCGTGGGGAGTTGCGCTCTGGATCTGCATCCAGGGCAGAGTGGCCTTGTCTGTCTGTCCCAGGAAGCCAGCACAGTGCCAGTGCCCTCCACGAGAAGTACCTTTCCCAAAACAGTGTCCTGTGGGTGCCAAGAGCTCCTGACTGATGCTATATCCGGTTATCAGATGATGGGTGGTCCTAGGCTAAACCCTGGGGGATAGAGGACTCTCGGGAGGCACAGGGAGATGTCGGGAGACCTGGGGCCTGGATGAGAACAGGTCAGCTGAGAGGGGACTGGGACATGCTCAAGAGTCTCAAATTCAACTTCTGAACTTGGAAGTTCAGAAGGAACTCCTATTCTCCCTGCCCCACCCCATCTACCCCATCTCAGGTAATGGTGCCTCCACTGTCCATCCAAGCACTCGCGCCAGAGACCTAGGACCCTCAGGAGCCCTCTCCTCACATCCAATCCATCACGTGGTCCCGTGGGTTCTGCCTCTAAAATACACCTGAATACACCTGGGTTCTGCCTCCAAAATACACCCGAAGCCCCTACTCTCCCTCCGCAGCCCCCTCAAGCTTACATGGACTGCGGTGGCTCCGCCCTGGCCTCCGTGCGTCTTCGTGCAGCTCCCACATTCTGCACACGGCAGCCGGAAGGCCTTCAACATGCAGATCAGCTGCTCACTTCACTAAAGTCCAAACTACTGACCGTGGCCGGCAAGCCTCTCCTCGCCTCATCTCCAACCCCTCTCCCCAAGCCCGGTGACTCTTCAGCCTTCTGGAGTGGACCAAGCCTGTCCTGCCTCAGAGCCTTCCCTCATCCTCCGGTCTCAGCTGAGGCCCCTCCTCAGAGAGCTTCCCAGACTTCTGTCCCACCGCCCCGCCCTTTGTGTCAGAGCCTTCCTACCTCTGGGGGGACCTGCTTACTTATTAACTGTCCAGGCCTCGAGTTCCAGGAGGGTGGGGGCCCCACGCCCAGTGCTGGTCCCAGGCACTCAGTCAATAATTATGGAGGGTGGGGGACAGGGAGGAAGGGACGGAGAAGCAAACAGGCCTGCACAGGAGGTGTCATGACCTCCCTCTTCCAGGGGAGGCAACTGGGACTTCATTCCTACCTGGCCCTCACCTTGGGTGAGCTCTGTTTGAGCTTCTGAAGACTCTGACACCCCCCAGTGTGTCGGGGTGCGGCCTGGACAGCAGGACCTACCTGTAGAGAACAGGGTTTTCCGTGACCCAGTCATTGGGTAGGCTGTGCACCCACTTCTGCTGCCGCGGAGACATCATCTCCCCCTCAGGAATATCCACCCTCTTCATCAAGGGCTTCCTGCCATTCTTCGGGGACAGGGAACACTCCACAGCCTGCTGCCTGGTGGCCGCCAGGGAGCGGACCAGCTGCACCTGAATCCATGGAGGAAGGTCTGGGCTGGGGGTCGGAGCTGCAGACTCCCTGCACCCTCAGGCTGACTGCGCAGTCTCAGAAGGTCATGTGGGACCCTGCCAGCAGGAAGGCGCTACGCAGGGGGCCTTCAACCCCAGGGCACACCCCTCCTGGGCACACACACTCCCCAGAACAGTCATTCAGCCACTCCTAGGAAGGCATCTCAGAAATTTTAATGAGGACCAAGATGCTCATCCCAGCATTTTTTATAATCACAAGGAATTGGAAAAATGGAACTGTCCAAATCAAGGGATTGGTTGAGTAAACATGTGTGTCTCTTCAATGGAATGTTAGGCATTTATTAAACATGAGACTGGAAAGGATTTTTTAGGACAAAGGAAAATGCTTATGATATGACACACCATCAAGCATATCAACTAAAAGCATAAATTAAAAATTATAACTAAAATTATAAAGTATCTCAAAATTTAAAATGTATAGAAAAATGACTGGGAGAAAATATGCCCAATGTTAAGAACGGTGTGTTGCTTCCAGGGAGCAGGATCATGTGAGTAATCAGTTTCTGTGGTCTTTTTACACTTTTGTAATTTCCAAGCCTTCCACAGAGAGCATTACTTAGGGCTCAAAGTAGGAATGAAAGTCCCTTTCAAAGAAGCCCTACAGCACTTCAAAGGAAGGGTGTGAGTGTGTCTTTAAGATATCATTTTTGTCTGTGCAGTTTTTTATAGGCGACAAGGCAATTCCAACAACATATATGGTTGTCAAGAGGGCGTTACTTTAACACATACGGGAAGTCCCAGGCAGCCACATTCATGAACTACATGAATGCCCGGGTACATGAGATACTGTGAACAGGTAAAGCAGGTTTCAAATGAACACTGGTATAGAATCAAACCCAGTTTTTAAGTAAAAAAATCAGAAATGCCTTAATGCACAGGAAAAACACCCAGGGCATCCAATGGTTAATTCCATCTATTTCTGAGTAATTTAAATTTAAATTTAATGTAGTTTAAAATTTTAATTTAAATTCTCTAACTTTCAAGAATAGACATTCTAATTTTGTATTCCTACATTTTAAGAATCAATAAGAATTATTTTTAAAATCAAAGCAATTTCAAAGCCCTATTTCATTAGATTTCCAGGTAAGGAAGCCTTGAGAGGGAGGGAAGTTTGGGGAGCAGAGGGAAGGGGGAGCAGGAGAAGGGGGGACAGAGGGTCAGGCCTACCTCAGCCTCGAAGATCTGCTGGTAGACATTCCTGCTCGGGACCTGGGTCATCTTCCCCACTGGGGACATCTTGGCCGCAGGCTGGACGCCCCTGCTGGGAAGCCATTGTCCAGGAATCATGTCTGGGGTTTGGCCTCTATTCCGATCCGGAGGTTGAGAAACCAGGCCGAGACTCCTCTGCTCTGGGACAAAGCATCGGGGCCTCTCTCTGGCCTCAGGGTTTTTATTTTAAACAAAAAGAAGAACAACGGAGGGGGCGAAGAAGCAGAAAGGAAACAAACCTCAAGCAAGAACCGAAGTCGAGGAGAAGGCGGGCTCTCCCAGCCGCGCAGGGCGCAAACCCGAGAGGGACTTTGGGGGTGAAGAATAATAAATGGTTATTGTTTTGTGCTTCACTCTCCCAGGCTCTTCTGGGAAAAGTCCACCCGCCCAAGGTGTCAGCTGGGATTTCAACCCGGAGATTTTGGACCCCCGACCTGGCGCTGAACACAGTTCAAGGACCCCCGACGCCCTCCCCGCCCCAGCGGACACAGGGAGAGGGAAGTGGAGGGAGGGACCAGACTGACTCTGGCCACCCTAATTAGGCACCTACTGTGTGCTGAGAAGACCTGCAGGTTCCTCTCATGCACCCCCTCCCCCAGCCCACCAAGGAGGAGGCAGCGCCTGGACATCCCCTCTAAGCCCCGCCAAGTGGAGGGAGGGCCTGCGCGCAGGGGCCCGGCCGCGCCCCCACCTGCAGAAAGCACCACGCAAGTCAGCCAGGGCCCGTCCAGCCTCAACTGCAGCAGGACACGCTTGGTCTCCAAGGCAACGCGGCGGGGAGGGAGCCCCGCTGGCCCCGCCCCCACCTCCTTTCCGCGGAGGGAGGGTCGTTGCCCTTAGCAACCGGAGCGCCCCAAGTGGAGCAGCGAAACTCTTACTAGTCAACCCCTTCCCTGGATGGCAGTGTCTCCTCTCTGCAGGGGGAGGCCTCAGGGCTGTCAGGAGCGTCCAGAGCAGTAAATGTTCTGAAAACTAGTAGGAGGCAGGAGACGTAGCTCCAAGCCAGTGTGGTCAAGAAAATCCATCCTATCTTTGCCTTGGTTAAAACCAACCTCTGCTGGGGAGTAGCAGAGAGAGCGCCTGGCTGTAAGAAGCGGAAAGCGCCTCTAGAAGAGACCACCTCTTTCTCAGATTAAAAGAGGCTGAAGGGCTCAGAATTCAGCTTCAAGGCTCGAAAGGAATTATAATCAAAAGGCTAATTTATGTGACTCTTTGAGTTCCAATCATCCAACCCACCACCGCCACGTGACCCTCCCAAAATACAACTCTGACCTACCCACTCTCCTGCTCACAAGCCCCTCCCCAACTCTGCGGCCCCTACCAAGTCCAACCCACAGTCCCCTCCCCACATGACCCCAGAGGCCCCGCATCTGGTTCCCTCCTGACTCTCCCTGCTTCAGCCAACTCCCCACTCTTCTCGCATATGCCTCCTGGCCCCCTGCCCTTCCTCATCCTGCTCCTCTGCTGGGACCCTTCTGTCTCCACACATCCCACACTTGCCCATACCTCCAGTCCCTACCAGTGACAAGGGTCCCATTCACCCAGCCTGACCCCTCATCTCACCCTGCTCACCCCATCAGCTCTCCTCTCTGAACGTGCTTGTACATTGGTTGCTGTCAAATGCAGGAGTTCAGAGCACCCACAGAAGGTGTTTCCAGAAGGCCAAGTACGCCTTACTAACTTTTATTCAACTCTGCTTGCCCTTAGCACAGTGTCTTGCACAACATTCAGACACAGTGAGTGCTCCCTGGGCAAATGCGTGACTACCTGGAGTGTCCTGGTCTGACTCTCCCAGAGTTTGGCTCTTTCCCACACACCCAGCCAGAGTCCCCATGGCCAGAGCTGAAAATGCTTGTGGTTGACACTGAACCTGGCTGAGGGTTTCCTGTATATGTGGGGTACCTGACTCCTCAGAGAATCCCTCCCCTCGGCAAGGATCCCTGTTCCAATTGCTAGTAAATGCTCCCTATGACAACTTCCTCCAGGAAGTGATCATTCTGTCCAGACTAGATTCAGAAATTAAGAAGAACCCTTTTATTCTCCTTCTTTGGTCCTGGGTTTTATTAACAAAGTGAAATATTGTAACAAAAGATTGGACTAATTTTATCTGGAAAAAGAGAAAGTGTAGATAACTGAGGGAAAATACAATAAAAAATAGGAAATGTCCAGGAATTATTTGCAGTCATTGATATGTCTGTCTTGTCCCAGGATGCCATGCTGGCTTGGCCCTTGTACATCAGAAACAGTGTTTTCCCTGCCCAGATGCTTGGTGGGTTCTAGTTTCTGGCACATCTATAATTTTGGAGTTTTTATTTTTTAAATATATGGATCTAAATATGTAGGCATGGATATATCATGTATGGTGTTTTGTTCTCGGTAAGCAACACACTTATTATATAAAATAGAAAGAAAATTCAATGGAGAAAATGAAAATAACCCATAATCTCACCACTGAGAATTTCCCTTGCTTAGCTCCCAAGTTTCTGAGTTTTTGTGTTTGAGTTTTAATCAAATGTGGAAATTTGTGTTTGGCTTTTGCATGACATTTGCATTGCCCTCCCGACTCCAGAGTGTTATAGCTGGAAAGACTAAGCAGCTAGAGGTCACCTGGTCCGTCCCCCTCTCCTGTTAGAGATGGGCAGCAAGCAGGAGACAGGGAATGGAAGGAGTGAAGCCAAGCCTTTGAACGCTTTTTTCTGCACCTCAACATCATATCTTCCCCCTCAGTCTTCACCTTGAAAATGTCTCTTGACTTGAACCTCATCCTTCTTCCCCTTCCACAGGCCATCGTCCATCTTCTCCATGGCCCATACAACAAAGGGCAAAAAGGACCGACCCAAGAGCTAACACATGAGAGAGGTACCATAATTGGTCCATTTTCCAGATGAAGAAACTGAAGCTCAGAGTTAGTAACTTGGCCAAGACCTCTGAGATAGGAAGTGATTAGATTGAGGATATGAATTTAGACCCTGTAATTCCAGACTCTTGAACCAAACGCTATGCCATCTAGCCTTGGGACTAACTAGGAAAAAAGTTCTGGATCCAAGTGATTGGATACATCCAATCCAGTGTTGAAGCATACATACCAAAAGGTATGGAAATCATGAGTGTATCACTCAATGAATTATCCAAAGGGAACACACCTGGTAACCAGTACCCACAGAAATAGAACAGCACCAACTCTGCAGGAGCCCCCCCTTATGTACCCATCCCATGTCACTGCCCTCTCTTCCCCAAGGATAACAAATATTCTAACTTATGAATTAGTTTTGCTTATTTTTGAATTTTATTTAAATGGAATCCTACAGAATATACTCTTTTATGTCAGACTTCTTTCATTATATTTGTAAGTTTCAAACATTTTGAATGTGACTATAGTTCATTTTTATTTCTGTATAGCATCTCGTTATAAAAAATATAACCCATTTTATTTATCCTTTCTATTACTAATGCACATTTGGGTTGTTCCCAGTTAGAGAATTACCAAATAATGCTGCTCTGAACATTCATTTGCGTGGTGAACACATGTAGCCATTTCTATTGGATATTTACCTAAGAGTGGAATTTTTGCATCATAGATTATGTGTAAGTCCATCTTTAGGAGATGTTATCAAAGAGTTTTTGAAAGTGGCTGTAGGAGTTTACACTCACAGCAGTGTATGAGAGTTTCCTTTGCTCGACATCCTCATCAACACTTGGTATTGTCAGTGGTTTTTATTTTAGCCATTCTGGTGTGTGTGTAGTGGTGTTTCATTGTGGTTTTAATTTTTATTTTCCTGATGAGTAATGATTTTTGTGCACCTTTTCATACACTTGTTGGCCATTTGGTTATCTGTGAAATGCCTAGTCAAATTTTTTGCTGTTTTTCCTGGTAGATTGTCTCTTTTCCCTTATTACTTCATGCGAGTCAGTTACATATCCTATATGAAGCTTTTTCCAGGTAAATATATGACAAGTGTTTATTCCTATTCTACTCTTGCCTTCTTACTTTCTTGAAAATGCCTTTTGATGAAGAGAAGTTCTTAATTTTAATAAGGTCCAGTTTATTAATTTTTGTCTTTATGGTTAGTATAAGTTGTGTCCTATGTAAGAAATCTTTGCCTGCCCCAAGTCATGAAAATATTCTCCTATGTTGTCTACCTCAAATTTTATTGTTTTAAACATCTACATTTAGATTTAAAATCCACCTGGCATTGATTTTTGTTTATGGTGTGAGGTAGGAGTCGAGATTAATTTCTTTCCCATATGGATAACCAGTGTCCCCGGGCCATTTACTGAGCAGACTATCTTCTCGCCATTGCTCTGCCATGCCTCTTTGTCATGACCAAGTGTTCATGTGTGTGGGTCTGAGTTGGACTCTATTTCTCCTTGTGTCTATCCTTGCACTATGACAGCACACTGCCCTGATGACTGTAGCTATATCCTAAGGCTTAATATCTGGTAGTGTAAGCCCTCCAAGTTTGTTCTTCTTGAAGATGGTCTTGACTATTCTTATTTCCACATGACTGTAAGTGTAAAACTGCTCTCTCTCCCTTTGCCCTTGATCCAATCAGTTATCAACTTGTTCCTAAATATCTCTAATTCTATTTCCATGGTATCAAATAGACTCAGTGTCATTCCTGCTGCCATCATTTCAGTTTAAACCCTCTACCTCTCGCCTGGAATACTACAGTAGCAATTGGCCCTCACCTCTCCTCCTACCCTCTGTCACCTTTTCCCCCAAACAAACTTAGGATGACTTCCTACCCATCCTTCAAGGTCCACTTTGACTCCCAGTAGCGTGGTCTCACCTCCCTTCAGGCACCTCCAGCACCTTGTCCTACTCTTCTTTGAGTTCTGACTTAAGTACTTAAGTAGCTTGAGTGGTGAGACTCCGTTCTCCTGGCTTCTGTTTCCTATGACGAGTAGTCAGTGCCTTGCACAGAGTGCTGTTCAATAAGCCTTGATTATGATGGCGTGAGAGCAAAGCTAAAACGGACTCTCTGCTCCACTTCATTAGACAAGCACTCCTCAGCTAAACTCCACTAAGACCCTTCAGCTAGGAAATGGCAGACCAGCTTTGCAATGTGCCGTGTCCTTTCAGGCTATTTAGATCCTGAAGAAGTTTTTCTGTTTTTGTTGGATGCTTATGACTTTCTCTCTCAAATTTGAATTGTAAATGCAGACATCTTATCTTCTTTATGAAATTACAGACAGCTTGAGAGCAGAATCATCGTCTAATTCTACTTTGCACCTTTAGAATTTCTAGAACTGAGATGATAAAAGAATAGACTTGACATGTAAATGGAGAAGAATTTCAAGGAATGTGGACGGAAGGGAAGAAGGAATCAATAATAAATTGGCCAGGTAAATACGTCTTAATAGGTTTTAAGTAGACATTTAGTATCATTCAGATATTAGTTATTCCTCGGGGCTGACCCTGTGGCCTAGTGGTTAAGTTCGGCATGCTCCACTCCGGCGGCCCGGGTTCAATTCCTGGACACAGACCTATACCACTCATCGGCGGTCATGCGTGGCAGTGACCCACATACAAAATAGAGGAAGACTGGCAGAGATGTTAGCTCAGGGTGAATCTTCCTCAGCAAAAAAAAAGATATTAGTTATTCCTAAGTTAATTTATAGAGACGATCCCAATTAAAATACCAGCAGTTTTGGGTTTTCATTTTTGTTTTGGTGAGTGGTGCAGTGCTTAAGTCAAGCCAGTTCTAAAGTTCACATGGAAAAATAAACAAAAAAACTTAGTAAAACTCTGAATGAAAGAGGAACAGAGACAACTCCTACCAGGTAGTAAACCTTCACGTCCTTCCCACGTGCAAAATTCATTCATCCCATCCCAACATCCTCAACAGTCTAAACCTATTCTAGCATCAACTCTTAACTCCAAAATCTTGTCTAAATATCATCAACTCAAAAAGTCCCAAATCTCATCATCTAAATCATCTAAATCAGGCATGGGTGAGACTCTGGGTATGGCCCATACCCAGGAAAACTTTCTTTCCATCTGTGCACCTGTGAAGCTAAAAATCAACCTATCTCCTTCCAGAATGGAATGCTGGGACAGGCACAAGATAGACATTCCCACTTCCATAGAAGGAAATTGGAAGGAATAAAGGGGTCACCAAGCAAGTCTAAACACAGTAGGGCAAATCCCGTTGGGTTTCCAGGCTAGGAAGATCCTCTGAGGCTTGATGCCCCGTCCTCTGGACTCTGGGTGGTTGGTCCTGTTGGCCCTTGGCTATGAGCCTGTCTCTCTGGCCTCTGCCTCTATGTCCACAGCTCTGTCTTTGGAGATGTTCTTTCTTTTTCTTGAACGGCAGCTCATGTTTGTAGCTGAATAGTTCTATCAGCCCACTTCCTGCTTGGAGAATCCCAGAAGTTTGATGGCCTTCCTTCATTTCTTCCTGTCTCTGTCCCTTCCATCCAAGCTGGCAGTGCGTTTCCTCTGATGTAACATTCTCGAAAAGCTCATTGGTCTTTGGTGTATGTCAAGGGAACCTACACGTTTAGACAAAGTGTTCTTCACAGATCCTTCCTGCAAAACCCCATCTCTATTCCTGGCTTCTGCTGAGATGGTTGAGTGGATCCATGAGTCACCTACCTAATATTTTCAGGAGAAAGGTTGTCCAGGCGCATCCTTGGCCCTCTCTCCCAAGCACACTTTCCCAACAGTGTATTTCCTCATTTTTTCATCCCTTGTATCTGGATTGGCTCGGAACCTTCCAAATAATCAAGTGCTGGTCCCTTTTTGCCTAGCAATTTGTTCCTCAATTTATGTCTTTCCTCATACATTTTACTATAAGCAGAAAGGAGCTTTGCTTGGAAATCTCCTCAGCTAAATATCCAAGTTCATCGTTTCTAAGTTCTGTTTTCCACCGAACAAAAGAACACAATTCAGCCAAGTTTTCTGCCACTTTATAATGAAGACTACCTTCTCTCCAATTTCCAGGAATATGTTCCTCATTTCCTTTTAAGGCCTCACCAGAAGCACCTTTAAGATGTACATTTATACCAAGATTCTGTGCATGAATAACAGGATGATCATGATGAGAAACTTTCTCTACAGCGCTTCTCACTTCTTTCTGAGCTCTCACCAGAATCACCTTTAACATCCATATTCCTACCTTCTCATCAAGACACTCTGGGCCTTTCCTATCACCAGCCTCAAAACTCTTCCAGCCTTGACTCATGACTCAGCTCCAAAGCCACGTGCACATTTTTAGGCATCTGGTATAGTGGCACTCCAGTTCCCAGGACCAGAATCTGCACTGGTTTCCTAGGGCTGCCGTAAGAAATTATCACAAGCTCGGTGGCTTAAAACCATAGAAATGTATTCTTTCCACAGTTTTGGAGGCCAGAAGTCCAAAATCAAGGTTTTGGCAGGGCTAGGGCAGGGTTAGTTCCTTCTGGAAGCTCTGAGGTAATCATCTCTTCACCTCTCTCCTGGTTTCTGGTGGTTGCCAGCAGTCCGTGGCATTTCTTGGATCGTAGATGCATCGCTCCAATCTCTGCCTCCGTCCTCACCTGGCGTTCTCCTGTGTGTCTGTGTGTGGCCTCTTCTGCTTCTTAGAAGGACAGTCTCATTTGACTTAGAGCCCATGTTAATCCAGTAGGATCTCATCTCGATCCTCACCTTAATTACATCTTCAAAGACCCTGCTGTCAAATAAGGTCACATTCTGAGGTTCTGGGAGGACATGAATTTCGGGGGGACACTATTCAACCCACTACAGTTAGTTATACTTCAGGAAAACTACTACTAAAAACAAACAAACAAACAGAACTTGCCCCGAGCTTGCCCATACAAGATAATATTAAGGCATCTTTTTCCTGCTGAAATTTTTGAGTGAGCTCATCTAGCCTGTTTTGGCCTGTTTTAAAGTCGTGTTATCCACACAGTGATGTAAACTAATCTTTCTTTCTGTCAAGTAAACTAGAATTTTTGTCTCCTTATGCTCCCAGCATTGAATTTTCTTTTTGATTTGGTTGACTTCTAAAATAACATCACAGGGGCCAGCCCGGTGGCGCAAGCGGTTAAGTGCGCGCGCTCCGCTGTGGCGGCGGCCCGGGGTTCGCTGGTTCGGATCCCGGGCGCGCACCGACGCACCGCTTGGCAGGCCATGCTGTGGCGGCGTCCCATATAAAGTGAAGGAAGATGGGCACAGATGTTAGCCCAGGGCCGTCTTCCTCAGCAAAGAAAGAGGAGGATTGGTGGATGTTAGCACAGGGCTGATCTCCTCACAAAAAAAAAAAAAAATGTTCACCTTATGGTAGACTTGATGATGAAGTCTAACATAACACTTGTAGCCTCAATAAAGCTGTTTAAAAAAACCCTGTAATTTCCCAGCATTTCATGAAATAAGCAGCTAAACAGTTTTTGAAAATGCTTTCAGTATCATAGGTTGCATCTTGCTTTATTGTGCTACCTGACCGTTACCAGTGTCAGTGTTGTTGTGGTTGTTGTTTTCTGATACAAGATCAGTTTCAAGAGACTTTTTATGATCAAGAGTATGTAAGCAACTTATGGGACCAAGTTCTTTCACTCTCCCTTTTAATCCATTTAATCTGGCCATGTACATACACGTAAGAAAAGGCAGTCACAAATGTTATATAACATACCTATGTGCTTGAAATTCACAGAGCTCTGTTCTTTCATCCCATAACAGGGCTGTTACCGTCTTGTCCAGAGCCAAGTGTTACTTGATAATACACATTACTATCAACGCAGCACCTACGTGGAAATCCCTGAGGATGAAGGTTGGTATAAACCTTCCCAATCCCATGAAAGCAGTATCCACGGTGTTTGATTCATGAACAGAGAGTGTGTGCGGTCGATTGTGATGGAAGCTGGGACAAGATGTGAAACAGAGTGCAATGGATGGAGCAGCAAATGAAACAAAATGTGACAGTTTAATGTAACTACTGGTAGGATCCTGATCTGTGACAGCTGTAGATCAAGGACATACGAGAATTATAACAAAAATGAGTGGTTAGAACAAAAATTAAGTTCTGTCTTTGAGCCGGTGGAGGAGTTGTCAGGAAGACTCCTGTAATTCTATCATGGAGGCGCCATCCCCACCATGTGGGGCCCGCCTCTGTCTTTTCATGTGAGAGAAAAAATAAACCTCTAATAAAAAACACCCTAATTGTTTTGAGGCTACTATTTCTTGCAGTTGAATGCAGTTTCTAATTAATTCACTCCCATTCTTGCTTCCCTTCCAAGAATAGTTCTTAAGCTTACATAGCAGTTACCGAAAATCTCAGTGTAATTTCGCTATTATTCTTCTTGAGATATGTATAGATAAAACCAATCAGCATTACATTGTATAACTGTGTGGCGATGAAATGCAATTTTACTTAAAATAGTCATATGAAGTCATATATTCTATATTCTCATATAAAATATCAATAAAACAAGTTCCACGTAGTTAAAAGTTAAAAATATATATATATATAAAAACTAATTATTCATTGGGGGGTGGGAGGGTGGAAGAAATGGGTAAACGTTTTTTTCTTAGTTTAAATAAATTGAATAAAAATAAGAAAGAGGAAAATAGCCTTAAAATTGTTTATTCCTGTAACTTTTAAATAGCTTTAGTTGTGCTAAATTAGAATATTTTAAAAACTTGGGAATGTCTTGATTAAAGCGTTTTTTTGTTTGATTGTAAATAAGTATCCATTTGCTTGTGATTTCCATATCGTGGCAGGTGTGAATTCATTAACTGCAAAAATGCTATTGACCAGGTGCAACCTGAAAATGTTCAAGGAAGAACCACAGCACCTATGAAAAAGGACTCTTTTCCAAGCAATAAGCTTCATTTTGACCCTTCAAAAGACAATCACTGTGTTGGGTTTTTTTCCCATTATGTGTGGTGATATAATATCAGTTGGGAAGATATTTTTGCAATCATGATGACAATCTACTAGAATGTGCATGACTGAAATAGCAACCCACAATGTGGGAAATACATTTCACAACTGAAAGGCTAAGCTGTTTTTTTTCCTCTATTGTCACTGCATAGAGTAGAAGGTCATTTGGCCAAATTGTTTACAATGGAAACACAAATTAAATTCTTTTTAGAATAGTCAGATCGCTTAAAATATGGACTGTATACATATTACAGCTTGCAGAAAGAACATGCATCACCTTTAACAATTATACCAATTAGTGTAAGTGAAGGAGCATGGGGCAGAATTATAGCGGATGAAAGATCAGATTTCTTTTTTCTGCCTTTCTCATCCCGCCCCCTCCCCCCCAATAGGCTTTAACGCACAAAAATCTTTCTATGGATAAAGGGGATTACTACATAACGACAAAGGTTCAATGCACCAGGAAGATCCAACAAGGAACACGTATGCACCTAATATTGTCTCAAAATATGCAAGGCAAAAACTAACGGAAGTACAGGACAAATGGACAAACAAGGATAGCCCCTCCTCCCCCCCAAAATGGACAGAGGGTGAACTCCGAATTCTGACAACTCTAATTGAAATACTGTGGGAAAGAAACACTCCCAGAGAAGAAAAGAGTTTTGAAAGCCACAAAGGAAAACCTGTAAAAGGACGCAGAGAAGGTGGCAGAGCAGAGGGGAAGGCCAAGGGATGGTTATAGGAAGAACAGAGTATTAGCAGGGAAACCTTCCTGAGAAGACGGTGGACTTCAGGATGTGCACAAAGAAAATACCTTAGAGGGGCTGCGGGGAGTTGATCCGGGAGGAGGTGGGCGTGTCCTGCAGGGCGTCTCGCCTAAACGCGCTCAATAAAGGTCACGCTCAAACTCCAGGGCAGGAGGGGAGGCGCTTCCCAGGAGAGCGCCACCAGCAGGAGAAACTCAGCAACACACTCTGAAGGATTCAAAACCAAACAGAGCTGGAATTTGTTGACTAGGATTATGGAGGACAAAGACGGAGTGGGGAGAGTTAAGAAGAGGCTTGTGACCCTGAGAATTATAAGAATGAGGACGAGCAAATTCTATCTTGGGAATTAAGACTCTCTGGAAGAGAGGAAACATGAAAGTCTACAAATATGTAAAGAAAAATAAAATACACAGCTGGAAAAAAATACATAGAAAATATAACAGTGAACTGAGTGAAGTGAGAACAATGACAACTTGAGTATTTATAAGAAATGGATGTTCAATATGTGTAGAAATTTATCAAATTCTTAAGAAATCCTGAAAATGTTAGGGGAAAAAACTCCCTAACCAATCTATTTCATTCAACAAACATTTATTAAGGTTCTACTGTGTACGTCTGACTTAGTTTTGAGTATAAACCAATGAATAAGGCTGCCTCTCTGTCTAAGGTGGAAGTCAGATATGTAAACACTTCAGGACGATAAAATATTTCATGCTCTGGAAAAAAAACATTCATGCCACTGAGGAGAGGTAAGGTCGTGCTGTGGTACGAAAACTCCAAAAATCTTAGCAAACAGCATAAGTTATTTCTTATTCACATCATATGTCAAATGCAGATTAGCAAGGTAGGTGATTTTTTTTTATGTTATCTGTCATTGAGAAGGGTGGCATTTGTCTAAACATAATTCTCTGAGAGCTTTGTCCTTCAGTGTATGAAGCCATGTAACATTCAACAGCAGTAAAGTGTGAGCCTCAACATGAAACGTTTCAATATTGAAATGGAGAGCACAGCTGAAGTTTTAAAATTAAAGTGAACACTTCTATCTATAAGAAGAGGGGGTGGGCCCAATGGACATTTACTACAATTATAATCTTGGTATTAGAAATGTGTCAGGTAATAATCTTTTCAAAAATGTTGTAGTAACCCAACTTGAATGTGCTAAAACAAACAAATAAAAAGAGATTGTTTTCTCTTTTTTCTGCTTCCCTCTGTGAGTGTGCCTTATTCCTATCCCTCTGGGTGGCTTTCTTGTTCCTTCAGTGAAGGTGGCCACCTAAGTTCATGTTTTTTGTTCAGGAGATGAATCAGATGGGGGTGGGGAAGTGAGGCATTTTGAATTCCTAGGGGAGAATTGTGATCAGCCCACCTTGTGTAAGACGCTCATCCCTGGATGAATCAACTGGGGATGTGTCAGCTAAGAACATGGCACCTTCAGTGGAGATCATGTGGATGGAAGGGGCTGCAGAGAGTGAACAGGAAATTCAGAGATGAACGGGGTAGGAAGTTTCTCCCCAAAAAGGAACACTGAACAGATAGAACAGTAAATGTCCAGGAAAAACAAAAAACGAATAAACAAGACAGCATCACACCCAGAAGAGAGGGTGAGTTACACGTCCTTACAGAGTCAGCCAGCAGGACAGTTCCTTGGAAGCTTCCTTGCAATAGGCCTGGGGATGGAGACCAGCAGTCGAAGGATGTTGTTAGGCCCAGGGTCTCCTCTCCTCTCCCAGAAGAGCTTTAGACCTAAACTCACGAGTGCTCCTGGTGTCAGCAGGAAGTGGACACCACCTCCCCCATACCCACTCTCCTCTTCCTCCTGCTCCTAAATGGCCAGATTGGTCTAAATTTTGCCCAGTGCCTCCCACTGTGTAGTATATGTTCTTGTTGCTTTAACTTTCTTAATTTTTTCTATTTGGAGTATATTTTCTCATCTCTTAAAATCACAGATGATCCCAGAGTTTATCTAAGTAAAACAGAAAGAAGATTTTCAGCAACTTGAGGATTTTCTTGTCTGCACCCAGCACCACCATGGCTTATTCTGAAATCTGAAGAACATGGTGATTTCCAGCCTTTGTCTAACAAGGAGCTAAGTAACTCCGCAATGACACAAAATTCTAGCTGTTTAGCATTACTTTTCTTTTCTTGTTAAAATTGTTTTCAAAAATTTGGTTTTATTGGTGTTTTCTTACTGCTTTTCTCCACTGTAGCAGAGAATGACCCACTAACAATGACAAGAAGCAGGCAGAAAGCTTGGAAGAGGCGCTCGAGAACACATAAAGCAAAGCAAAATATCTGCATTAGTGGTAGAGTTTTTTCCCATTTTGCTTTTTACATTCACTATTTAAAGTATGCTTCTTACAGACACAAGGGCAGCAAAATGCAATAGTTTTTAACAGTTTAATTTGCAAACATAAATTGTTAAATAAAATTTGTGCTCTCAAAGTTCCTAATTAAGTTCCTGTAAAAATCATTCTGCTATTGGGTTTTCAGTTGTTATTCTCTTGTCCTTGTTGTATCTCTAATTATAGACTGTAAGCTAAAAGGATTTATATATATATATATATATTTCATGAGAGCATTATAAAAGAAAACTACCAAAGTTTTAAAAATATAAATGGCTTCCTAAGATTCAGTTGGTGCAAATACTGTTAAACAGTTTGGTTTCATTGTGAAGTGAAAACTTCTAATAGAAATGAGTGAGCTTTTCCCTTCTGGATTAGAATTTAGGAAGAATAGCTTCAAATGTTGATAAGGCCTAGCTAAATCATGGACATAATTCCATCAGTAGGCAATGATTTCATATCTTCTTCATATTCATTTTTTATCTAAATGGCACAAGAACATGGAAAAAAAGGAAGGGTTATTACTCTACTTTTTTAGTATACATACAAGATTGGTCTCCTAGGATAATAATCTTGCATAGTAGTTAAGAAGTTGAAATGATGACAAAGAAGAATCAGAAATCAAGTCAACAGCAGTACTGACGGCTGCCATTCCTTGACCAGCTCCCGTACACTACGCTCAAACTCCACTTCTTCCAGCAACCCCGAAAGTTACTATTTTACTTTATTTGTATATAAATACATATATACATCTCAATAAATCTGGTTTATTATATGTATTTATATACCACAAAGCCACCCAATTTAAGTGTACAATTCAATGATTTCTAGTAAATATGTAGTATTGTGCCACTATTTCCACAACCCTATTTTAGAACATTTCCATCACCACGTAAAGATCCCTCAGTTCATACGCAGTCACTCTTCATTCCCACTCCAGCCCTAAGTGATGACTGATGTACTTTCCATCTCTATAGATTTGCTTTTTATGGGCATTTCCTTTAAGTGGAATTTAACAATCTGCTTTTTTTTTTTTTTAATTACTTATCATAATCTAGTTGAGGTTCCTCTATGTTGTAGCATGGATGGGCATTTGGATTATTTCTATTTTTTGGCTATTATAAATCATGCTGCTACAAACACTCATGTGCAAGTCTTTTGTACAGACATAGTTTCATTTCTCTTGGGTGGATACTTAAGAGAGTAATGACTGGATCAAATAATAAATTTGTTTTAATTTTCAAATGTGACAGATTGTTTTCCACAGTGGTTGCATCATTTTATATTCCCATGAGCAGGAATTATTCCAATTTCCCCGCATCCTCTCCAGTGCTTGTCATTGTCCATCTATTTATTATAGTCATCCTCGTGATTGTGAGGTGGCATCTCACTGTGATTTTGATTTGCTTTTCTCTGATGGCTAATAATATCGAGACTCATGTCATGTGTTTATTGGCTGTTCCTACATATATCTTCTTTGATGAAATGTCTACTCAAAATTTTGCTTACTTTTTATTGCATTTTTGTCTTCTGGTAGTTGAGTTGTGAGCTGTTAAAATATATTTTAGATACAAATCATTTATCATATATATGCTTTGAAAATTCTTTCTCCCAGAGTATGCCTTGTTTTTTCATTTATTAACAGTGTCTTTTGAAGTTCAATATGTTTGAATTTTGATGAAGACCAACTGATCTTTATTTATCCACTTGTGCTTTGGGTGTTGCATCTGAGACTTTGCCTTACTCAAGGTCACTATTTGACTTCATTTTTACTAAAGAGGAGACTGAGGCTTGGAGAGGCCGAGGAGACCCTTGAGTGCGGGCATGTTCACACGCAGGATATCGTCCCTACACCACCTCCTCTCCCCTCACTGCTACCCGTGTAGAGCTCAGGTGAGCTCAGAGACTGAAGTCTGACACAGGCCGAGTTTTCCCGAGCTCAAAGGTTTTTATAGGCAGCAGCGCCACCTGAGTGAAGTACACGCAGAAGGAACAGGTGTGTCTTCCCGGAAAACTCTCTGCAAGCTTCTGCATACCTTTGGGGTGAAGGTAAGAAGCAAAAATACCTAGAATATAGCTCTTTGCTGGGGAGTTCGAATGAGATAAGGCAGCTGCACTTTTAGAGCAGGAACTCGTGGGCCAGCCCCATCTGCAGCCACGGAGCCGTGGTCCCCCTGGGAGGGAGAAACCCCATCTTGACTCCCCAGTCTCAGGTGGGCCCTGCGGGTTTATGAAGTGTGAGCTCCATGCCAGGTACCGATGACCCGGTATTCTACGTGAATTTGTCCAAATTAACCATTTCACTTCTGCCAAATTAGTATTTGAAAGTTCAACTATGTACTCAAACTTGAAAGAAAGGTTTCGTAAGCAAACGCATAGTATGAATAAGTTTCTGATGAGCATTTAAACACCCTAAAATAGAAAATGCTTTTTTAAAATTTTAAGATCTATAAAAGTATACATTTAAGTACAGAATTGGCCTCTAAACTTTTTTAAATCTTCTTTAGAAAAAAATTCTATAGGAAAAAGAGGGGACAAATGATTAAATTTGGAGTGATCAAAAATTTCAGGGCCGGCCCTGTGGCTTGGTGGTTAAGTGTGCACGCTGCGATGCTGGCGGCCCGGGTTCGGATCCCGGGTGCGCATCGAGGCACCACTTCTCCGTTCATCCTGAGGCCGAGTCCCACATACAGCAACTAGAAGGATGTGCAGCTACGACACACAACTATCCACTGGGGCTTTGGGGGGAAAAAATAAAATAAATAAAATCTTTAAAAAAAAAAAAATTTCAACTGCATTACCCAACTTAGAAAAATTGACTATTGTGATAAGCCAGTAATGAAGGATCATCACAGTGTGTGCTGGTTTAATGTTAAAACTAACCAGAGACATTTTATGAAGAATAAATTGTGGAGACTGGCTCATCTTGTGAATTTAGAAAGAATTTCAAAAATGTTCTTATGGTAGACAGCCTCTAAAATGACCCCTGAGGACCCCTATCTGCTTGTATTCCCGCCCTTGTGTAATCCCCCTCTCCTTAAATACGGGCTAGACTTACTGGCTTGCTTCTAGAAAACAGCATATAACAGAAGCATGTTTAGAGATATCACTTCCAAGATTAGGTGACAAAGTGACTGTGGCATCCACCTTGCTCTCCCTCTCTTCCTCACTTGTGGAAGAAGCCGGCTGCCATGTTGCAAGCTGCCCTATGGACAGGCCCCACGAGGTAAGGCATTGGTGTTTCTTCTCAACAGCCGGCATGGACCTGGGGCTGGGGAGTGTCAGTCATTGGCCCTGAGGAGCGGTCATGTCTCTCAAGGGATCCTCATCAATGAGAATTTTCAAAGCTTAGAAAAGTATAAACGTCTTTTAAATCAATATGACTTTTGGATAAACTAAATATTCAAATTAAACAGAGATTGGGCAAACCAGGAGAGGGAGAGCTCATCTTTGGTATCCCTCTGTTATCCAAGCCTGTTACAGGTAAGGGCTGATGAGAGAAAGGCTACCAGCAGCCAGTGTTGCTGCACTGACCTCTGTCGGGGTGAGGGAGCTGACTCTGCCATGACAACATCATCATCAACACAGTCCCTGCATTTTCTTTACTTGAGGGCTGCCCCGAAGTACCAAGACTATCTTGTTCATTCAAACTGCCCATTCTTAATTCTTGATGTTCTATTAGAATTAAGGAGTTTATTTTCTATTCTTGTGACCAGGAGTAGTTTAGCCAAGGATGCAATTCAACAGCAATTAAAGGGAGCAAAATTTCTTACAACTTACCTCTCTTTAGTTATATCTTCATGAGTGATTCTGATGAGCAGGTACGGAAGGCATAACAGTAAGGAAGGTGGAAATAAACAGGGAATCTTAGAAAGCAGCGCTGCTCCAAGTGTAGTCTGACGGACTGCAGCATCCACAGCATCTTTTGTTAGAAACGCAAATTCCCTGCCCCCGCCCCAAACCACCAGACCAGAATCTCTGGGGCCGGGGGCCCCCACTGATTCTCATGTCCTCGAAAGTTTGAGAAACACTGCTCTAAAGCTTTTGTTTTTAAAACGTGGCCTGGGGGGCTGGCCCCGTGGCTTAGAGGTTAAGTGCGCACGCTGCACTACTGGCAGCCCGGTTCGGATCCCGGGCGCGCACAGACACACCGCTTGTCCAGCCGTGCTGAGGTGGCGTCCCACATACAGCAACTAGAAGGATGTGCAACTATGACATACAACTTTGAGGAGAAAAAGGAGGAGGATTGGCAATAGATGTTAGCTCAGGGCTGGTCTTCCTCAGCAAAAAGAGGAGGATTGGCATGGATGTTAGCTCAGGGCTGATCTTCCTCACACACACACAAAAAAATTTGGCCTTGTCCTAGAACCAAGACAGTCTTCAAGAAAGCTAAAAATTGATACCAAAATGTAATATGCAATCCTGTATTCTTAGTTTTTACATACTGCCGAGGATTAGATATTAGTAAACTAAACTGGACTAATTAATGGTTATTCATAATTTTGTATTCATAACCTAAGATCAATTATTAGAGTTTACTGATGAAACCAATTTCACCATGTATTTTAGAAATCTGGTTGCAAAATTCCTGCACTAGAAAATAATTGAAAAGCCACATTTTTCCAGGAATGACACTTGGTTGTGTGCATCACCAGGATACATCGCGGGGCTGGTGAAAGGTGTTGCTGACTGAGAGGCCAGATGTGGAGGGAAGAATTCAGCCTTAGTAGGAATAGCTAAACAATGAGGTCATGCATCTAGCAGAAAAAACAATAAATCAGGTTTTTAAACTATATTCTTTTCACATCATTAAGAAAGATTTTTCTGAAAGAAGAGATTGAAGGAGTTTGGATGGGAGATTTGCAACATATATATATATATATACATCTTTTTTTTTAAGAATGGGTTCAATACCATTTATAACAACCATTACTGTATGATTAGGTGTGACCAAAAATGACATTTCTTTGCCCCTGTTGAGAGAAGTGGTACTGTCTGGGAGTTTTCCTGGTCCCCAGGTTTTAGAGGATTTGAGGTGAGAGGGAATGAGAAGGAGGGTTGGTACCTCCCCACCCTGAGTTCAAGGACCTGGAGCCTTGTGTGGAGCAGGGCGGGGGCACGAGGGGAGTTCTGATGGTTCAGGACTCAGAGAAGACTGTGTGAGGAATTCCTGGAAAGAAAGGGGAGGGATTGAAAGAAATTTTCTCTTCTGCCCCCAATGAGGTTGTGAGTCTCTCTGAAATATTCCTCACATCACTGAAAACATTTTGAGTCATTTTTTTTTGTTTTTAATCTGTGCAGCAAGAGCAACTTTTTCCATCAAATAAAAATATGAAATGAAAAAACAAATAAAGGAGGAGGGGTTAGGTGGGCAGGGGATTTGCCCAGATTGATCTGCCTGGGGTCCGCCCTAGCTGCCCATCTTAACATCTTTCCATTCAGTCATGAGGAGTTTCCGTGGCTTCTGAGGTGGAGGCTCCATATGCTCTACCCTGGGCATTTTGTTCTCCCCTCCAACTCAAGACATCTCTAATCCATCTCTCTCTTCTCCTCATATTTTAATCTTCCCTGTGTTATGGTCAGAGACGGCCCCTTTCCCCTGGGTTTCTAGGATAGAAACATCTGGCTCCTTCCTCATTCTCATCCCCTTTATTCAAATGTCCTAAAGATGATGGCTGTGTTTATCCTTAACTCGCCAATCCCGGCTCACCACAGAAGCAGAGGCCGTGGCGGAGGATGTGAGGAGGAGCTCTGTGAGGAACAGGCCTGAGGAAGGAGGACTGAGGAAGGAGGCTTCAGGTAACATCTCAGAGAAGAACCTCTGGAAAGGGCCTGCTTCCCGCCTCCTCCTCAGCTTTATTTCCAGGTTCCATCTGTCTCCTCCTTCGAGAGTCTTCTGCCTCAAGCCAACCTTGCTACTGAACTTAAATCTCATCTGCTGCTTTTCTAGTATCTGGATTCACTTTTATTTCCAATACTGATCTCTTGCCTTTTCCCCATTTCAATAGTTAGAACAGCTTCCTTCACCTTTAGAATCCGCTGGAAATGCTGATGTCTAGCTCCTGAAACCTGCCCTGTTCTTGCCTACCTCCATTTACTCAAATGTTTGCCTCCTGCTCCCACACACACCATTTCCACCACAGACAGGGAGGCCCCATCCCTCGCTCATGCCACGCTCTTTGCCTCTGTGGGAGATCAAGATTTGGCCATCCTAAAATATATCTCTTTACCTTGATTGTTTTCTCTGAGGGACATTTGACCTCCCCCACTAACTGCCTAAAGAATTTGACATGGTGGCTCTTTCCTGGAACAGATCTATCATGATGGCTGTAAAGATAATGTAGGATAAATGTTACAATAGGAAAGGCACCAACAAGCCCATCTTATCGGAAGTTCTGTCTCTCTGGCCACATTCTCTGGATGGCCCTGCAAGGAGTTGCCAGACAAACGTTTACATTTATAAGGGAAATCTCCATTTGTAAAGGTATCGCCCTCTCTGTTTTGGGAAGAGCGGGGGATGGCCTCATTTCTAGAGGCTTATGAATGTGGAAGGTGAGGCCTTAAATCTGCATAATAACCTTACCCTTGTTTACTGTGCTTTAGTGGTAATCTCCTGTAACTGACTCCCCCCACCCCCAACATCCTCTGTTGTCATTGGCTGAACATTGGTATTTAAGATGAGAATTTCTGCTATTGTGTTGAGAAACGCAGTGTCCCTGCTTTCTCCCATGTATACATGTTATTAAACTTGGTATTATTTTCTCCTGCTAACCTGTCTTGTTAATTATTTGGCCAGCCATAAGAACCTTAAGGAAAAGGGCAGAAGGGGATTCTCCCTCTTCCCCCGACACCTCCTTCACGTCTGCTCATGTTATTCTCCAATGTGGAATGTCGTCCCTCCTTCTCTACATTTATGTAATTCCTACACATGCTTAAAAGCTAGTGATTTATTTTCTAGTCTTTCAAGTCGCTCCAACGACTTCTGCCCAGTTGAATCTTTGTTTTTCCCAAATTCTTTCTGCATTTCTAGTGAACTACAAATGGTTTGAGATGTTTGAGATTGCAGGCCATCCAGAGTCTCATAATGTAATACCCAAAACATCCATATTTTTATTGAAAATGACTCATCATTATAAGAACCAAGACAATCACAATATATATGAGAAAAGACATTCAGTGGATGCTAACACCAAGATGTCAGAGACATTGGAATTATCTGATTCCAACATTCTTGCATAGCATTGATATTTCACACCAAAATGAAGGGATATGATTTATTTGTAGCACAAGAAATCAATAAGTAGCAAACAGGAGCAGACAAAATCACTGCAGATCTTGCTAAACTGTCTTAATTTACTGAAATCTTTACATTGTTTTCTAAACTGCTGTGCAGACCCTCGCATTAAGAATATGAAATTTAAGGTTGTAGGGAATCCAACAGGGCCACTGCAGTCCAATACCAATAAATAATACCAAATACAATACCAATACTAAAATACCAATACCGATAAATCGTAAGAGTTTCTTTGTTCTGGAACACGTCACACTGCCTGGGATGTCTACCTCTACAGTCCAGGGTTTGGGGAAGGTTCTTAGTTTACCCTCCTGTGGGTTTGGGCAAGTGACATAGAGGCGTGCAACGACCGCGGGAAATTGCGTGCTGGACACTTGAGTAAGCTTCATAAGTAAGAGCGTTGATCACAAAGGACAGGGTGTTGACACACAGTGTACACAGTGGTACTGTTGTGGGTCCTGAACCTCTGCAGACAGGCCGTACAGTGAAGAGGAGGGAACAGCACTGAGTCAGAAGGATCTGGGTTCTGGTCCTGGCTCAGTGTCGGACTGACAGGAAATTACCTGATCTCTCTGACCATGTTTCTCCATCTAGTGTGTGAGGTGGAGAGTGTGAATGCCAGCTGTAAAATGCAATCATTCTGTTTATTCTATATAAACACCTGCAATCTTCATAGTTTTTTACAAAAAGGAACACGTTATACATATGTATATTCAGGATTATTTTATTACAACTATGCTAGCAAAACAATCTGTACATACAAAAATCATATTTAAATTTCCATGAGGATAGTTATGCATTTTAATTTTTATTATTTTCAGTAGTGTGTATTTTCTCTCTTAAAAGTGCCTTTTCTGGCCACTGCATAGATGCCCCCCGGGTTGGTTAACCCAGGGAGCCGCTGGCCTGAAGTCACACACATTTGATCAGACGTGTCATTGCCTCTCAGCTACTGTGGATTCAGTGTTTCTGTGTCTTTGTGAGGGTCACCTGATCCTAAGAGGCCCTGCAGTGGCACACCAGGGACCAGGTGTGGTCACGTCATGGCATGAGACCATATCTATAGAAACAAGCACAGTCCCACTCCAAAACAAAGAAGCAAGTGGCTTGCGTCAAAAAAGAAACAGAATTCTATGTCGCGTTTTAGGTTTAGAAACTGTAGAAGTACCTTTATTTGTATCTAGCTTGTTGTAAACAGGGCAGCAGGGAGGCAACAGAGAACCACTGCTTCAAGAGCTAGACGTCTCACTGAAATCGTGAAGATGTTGTGAAACAAAGCTTTGGCTCTGGTGCACAAAATGGACATTTGAATGTGTTGTCTGTGTAGAGGAGGAAGACAATTCCTCTACCCTCTAAATTCTTCGGGCTGGCCTGCGAATTAAATTTACATGAGACAGAATAACAGGAGAAAATCAAACAAAGCTTTATAACATGTATACATGGGAGAAACCTAGGAAAACTGAGCTCCTTGCCCAAATGGCTGAGGTCACCACCTTAAATACCATCTTCAGCTAAACACAAAGGGGGATGTTGGGGGTGGGGGGAGTCAGTTATGGGAGATTACCAGAAAGAGCACAGTAAACAAGAGTAAGGTTATCATGCACATTTAAGTCCTTGCCTTCCGCATTGATAAGAGTTTCTAGAGATAAGGTCTTCTCCTTCAACCTGGTACAGAGAGGGAGACACCTTTACAAACGGAAATTTCCCTTACAAATGTAAATGTCTCTTACAAAGGGTAACTTCTACTTGGTTTTCAGAGCTTTTCCCATGTCTGCAGTTTTTAAAAAATATAACCAGCCAAAAATAATCGTCATGCCAAAGAGAAACATCTTGAGTGGGCAAATTCTGCTCCCCCACATCTGTATCCTACGTAATAATTTCTAGCAGATAGGGCTCACTTTTTGTTGTTGTTGCTATATTCCATTTTCTCAATTGTTTGTTGACATTAGTATTTTGCTTTATCTTTTAAAACTTGCAAAATAATGTGTGTGAGTTATACAGAAGATGTAAGGAATGAAAACAAATGAACACCTATGTGTAACCACTCTGCCTAAGAAAGAAAACTAACCTGTATGTTTGAAGGTCTCTATTGATCCTTCTCTAATCCCATCCTGTTTATTATTTCCATTGTTTTTCTTTACAGTTTCTTCGATATGAATATACTGCCAAATAAGATATTGCTTTGATTTGCATATTTTTGAACTTCAAGTAAATGGATCATACTGTGTATATTCTGCAATTTGCTTTTTTGCTCAATATTGTTTGTTATATTCATTCTTATGAAAGTTTCACTGTGGCCTATTGTCATTGCTTTATTGTATCCCATCATAAAACTGTATTAAGCAAATGTATCCATTCTGGTTGATTGGATTGTGTTTTTTCCCCATTTTTGATATTACAATAAAAACAGCTATGAATATTCTGAGATAGGTTTTCTGGATACAGGGGCTGGAATTTCTCTAGAGTATATACAGTGGACTTGCTGTGTCAAAAGGTTCACACATCTTCACATCTACTAGGTTATGACGAACTGTTTACCAAAGTGGTTGTATCCGTTTACATCCTCTGAGCCGTTAAAAGATTCAGGAGCTCCATGTCATCACGTACAGTTAACAGTGTCACCCTTTTTAAATGTGTCCAATTTAGTGGTTGGGAAATAGTATCTCACTGTGTTTTAGTTTGCATCTCCATAATTACTAAGGCAGCAAACAAAGAAAAGGGATTTTAGTTAGTAATAAATGCCATGAAAAATAAACAGGCCAAGGAGGAAAAGATGGGAAGGGGCTACTTCAGGCGAAGGATCAGGAGAGGCTCCCCGTGGAGGAACTGAGACACGAGGGACAAGACGGGGTGGGCCGGGCAGTGAGCTGGGGAGGGGTTGCAGGCCGAGGAGTGGTTTCTGGCTCCAGGAAGAGGCAAAATAATTTCCTTATAAGTGGTGAAACTAAGTATTTTTAGTTGATGAGTTAGAGAGCAGGCCAGAAGGTTCTCAGTTAGATTGGGAGATGTCAACAGATGGTGTTGGAGAGGAAACAGTGCTCGGGTATGAAAAGGGGGTGTGTAGGGAGCCACAGATGGAGCCTGTTTATTCTCTCAATTAGGATCTGAATTACTTTGCATTATAAAGAAAATCACATGTAAAAAAATTTTTTTAATCCTTGGGAAGAATTACCCTGGCATGAATCATGCAAATATTTTAAGCTAAAAAGAACAATTAAGATTTTTCTAGATCTGTGGAATTTAAACAATTTTGATCTACTGAATTTAAGATCTATGTGGTTTTGCAGAACAACGCCTGCCTGTGTTAAATCAATACGAAGCGTTTGCAGCCTTTGGCGATGCCTCCTATTATCCCCAAGTTTTATTGCATGTAGCCACCATGGGTCATTCATTTTCTGGAGTGAAAAAGAATCCTTGCTTTTCTGCCTTATGTTAAGCTGACTTGAATGTCACCATTCATTCCAGAAAAATGACCCACTTGCTATAGATCAATGGAGTCTGGAGGAGCCCAAGGGGAAGCTTTCTTGTTTTTCTTAGTGGGTCATGTTGAGCTCTCTGGGAAGCAGATGCCAAGATGAAATCAGACACGCAAGTGATTTGTCAGGAAAATGCCTGTGGAGAATAAGGAAGCGCCAAGCAGGAGAAGGAGGGAAAACATTTGAACTGACCCATATCTGAAGTTTTACAACTGAGTGCCTGTCTGTATGTCTTTGTGTCTGTGAGTGTGTAATATCTTCCTACCTTTGGATGATATTATGAAATTGGACTATAAAATTTCTTAAAGGGACTTCTATTCTGATTGGCTTAAAGATAAATAAAGACTTATACAGATTGACTAGTTCTAAAATTCCCAGAAATTAAGGAAATTGAACTTCCAATATTTTCAAATGCTTAAAAAAGGTATTCTTATAGAAACTAACTCAAAAGATTTTTAAAATTCAAGTTTACATAATTTAGGTAAATTTTTGGCGAACAAGACTAGTTTAATATTGCTGGTTTAATAAAAACAGCTGTATTTTCAGTGTCAAGTATAATAGGGAGCATGCATTTTTATTCTACTTGGGTCTATTCTTCCTAAATTTATAAAGGTTTTCTGATTGAATAAACTAGCATTGTGTCCAGCAGATGTTTCAGAGATGAAAAATGTAAATTTTTGTTTAACCAAACTGAATCATTATTCAGACCAACCTTTTTTCAACAGTACTTATGATTTATAGTATGAAGATGGTTTCCAAGCTCTTTAGGTAACTTAAAACCTTAGACTTATGCTAAATTGAGTTAATTAATAGATGTTCGTTAGGTACATAGGTCATTATAAATAAGAGATACTGAAAATTAATTACTTAGCAAAATTTTAAGTTTGTATGCTTTTTGCCTCTAATTTTTTTTTTTTTTTTTTTTTGCTGAGGAAGATTCACCCTAAACTAACATCTGCTGCCAATCTTCCTCTTTTTTTGTATGTGGGCCATTGCCATGGCATGGCCACTGACAAATGAGTGGTGTAGGTCCATGCCTGGGAACCGAACTCATGCCGCTGAAGCAGAGCACACCATACTTAACCGTTAGGTCACTTGGGTTGGCCCTTTGTCTCTAATTTTCACAGGGTACAGAGAGGCCACAGTCTCTTTACCTACTACAACATTTTATATTAATATTTCTCTTTTTCATTTCTGGCATCCTGCTTTTTTTGTGTGTGTGTGAGGAAGATTAGCCCTGAGCTAACATCTGTTGCCAATCCTCCTTTTTTTGCTGAGGAAGATTGGCCCTGGGCTAACATCGTGCCCATCTTCCTCTACTTTATATGTGGGAAGCCTGCCATAGCATGACTTGATAAGCGGCGCGTCGGTGAGCGCCTGGGATACAAACCTGCGAACCCCCGGGCCGCCGAAGTGGAGTGTGCAAACTTAACCGCTACGCCACCAGGCCGGCCCCTCTGGCCTCCCACTTTTAAGATACCTGATCTCCAGGATTCTGAAACAACTGATCTTTTCCAGTGCCTCTCAACAGAAATTTCAAATGATTTTACAGGAACAACATGAAACAAGAGTCCTCAAGAGACCATTCCTTAGACCCCGCTTTGCCACCCTCGGGTTTATAGTCGCTTCTGAGTTGTTCAGCAATGAACGATATTCCGTGGTTTTCACCAAAACTGGGGCCTGACAGTGTTGAATTTTTCCTGTGTCCTGTGATCCTAGAACATAGCAACAGTTAAGAAATCACCCCATCCCTCTGTTTTCTGAAATTCCTCCACCCTTTGTGTTCCCAGGTACAGCCCACCACAGAGGACCACCCTCCCCGTGTGGCTTAGAGCAGACTTGCTGTCCCTGCTTTCTCAGGAGTCCCTGAAGACCCTGTTTACCTGTGACCAGGAAAAACACCTGCCTTTCCCATTCTGCCTAAACCTGCTAAGAAGGCCAGGCACTGACCTCTCGACTTCCCTTTCTTTGTCTCATGAATAGTTGGCCGAGCTTAGAACTGTGTGTCCTTCTGAAACTAGCCAGACACAGAGCTAACCATTTCTGTTCATCTAACTGAGACTTCCCCCAACTGCAGGACAATCCCAACTGTAAATCAGACCACCTGTGACTTTTCTCCTGCTCCCTGTGAGAGCCTAAGGCAAAGCCACCAGGCTGAGATGCTCGGATCTTTGGGTCTGGGGTGCTCTTCTTACTGCAAAAGCTTGAATAAAATTCGTCTCCTTACTTGTGTCCGGGGGTACGTGATAGCAACATGACTTACCTTCAAGGATGTTATCTTGATCACCTGGTTTGGGGTGCCTGCCAGGTTTCTCTACTGTAAAGTTACTGTTTTTCTCTCTCAGACCTCTATTAGTTAGAAGCCAATCACCGAGTCCGGGACACTCAAGGGGAGGGGCATTAAACTCCACCTCTTGGAGGCAGGAATATCCATATCTATATATATTATTTATAGTTTTTCTGTAATTTATTTTTAGGGTCAATAATTTATTTATATTAGTATGGATGCATGGATATTTATGTTATTCTTTGGGTTATAATCCAGTACTTGGCGGTTTGTTATGTTGCTCAATTTGTTAAAATTTTCTAGTTTAATCTTTTTGGGGGCTCATAACTAATTCAGAGTGTCTGTTCTAAGTAAGCAAATGCTGAGTTCCTGTTTCCCCTGTGGGGGCCTGTCTCTCTCTAGAGTTCATGTTGGTTGTTCGTCCTCTAACCTCAGTTCTCTGACGGGTTCAAGACAAGTCATTAATTTCCAGGATGCTCTTTCCAGCTCTGTACATCTCTGAAGTCAATTGTTAAAGTTTTGATATCTGTCGGAAACACCTTTCCATTTATTCAAAAAAATGTCTCAGAAAAATCCCTGGTTTAATTTCTGACTCATTGGTTCTGTGTCCTTTGAAGTCTTCTGATCCAGGCTGGTGCCATTAAAGAAAACAAAAACAGATTATTTCTTAGCGCCATCTCCCTTCTCTCTCTTTGCCTCACTTCCACGTGTCCCTCACTTGAGGGAACCCATAACACACACAAGGACCACGACTCTCGGCTTGTTCTGCATCCCCCCTCTCAATCATGCTTGTTTGCCTTGCAGCAATACGCTCACTCTCTGCTTTGTCCTCAGTGGAGAACATAGTCAATTACCTAAAAAAGAAAACTCATATTATTCTCATAAAGTGTAGAAAACAAGGAGGGGGAATGTTCATCTAACACCCCCATCAACCAGCCCCATGCAGAGATATAACGGTCAATATCAATGGCAATGAAAAACGAAGGTTTATCAAGTGGGCACACCTCCCAGGATCTTAGAAAGAAATGCAACATGCATTTAGGACTTGAAGATGTTTAAAGGTTGAAACAGGTCAGAGAGAGTAAACCTAATACCATATCATAGATTTGAGCAATTACTTGAGGAAAAATCCATTACCTAATGCACCTGACAGATGCTGAGGAAGTGGTATGGAAATGTACCACCACATATGATAAAACACTATCCAACTGGATTCTGACAGGAGATAAATGACATTTAAGCTGTAGAAAGCTCTTTTCCTCTTCCTCTCCAGAGAACATTAATTACAAAGAGATCCACACCTATGGAGCATATCACCTGAATGAACCAGTGACCTGTCGGCCACTGGGATTAATAAGAAACTTATGGTTGCTGAGGACTCAAATTATCTGTTAAAGAACAGAGAACTTAAGTTTTTCAATTGAATATTAGCACAACATTAAATGATGATACCAGAAACACTAGACTTGGAAAAAACAGCAATATAATCTGCTATATATTTATGGCCTTCCTATGGCTTCTCCAGATCCTACTGAAATAAGTAATAATTCAATAGGAGAGAAAAGGGACTCTTTCTGAAACTTGCCTTAATATCTGAGCAGCAGGCACATTCCATACTTATGTTTTCTTTTATTACAGAGACAGAAATCATCATATAAGTTAGGGAAATAATCCAATGTAATATGGCTAATTTGGGGGGGGGGCTTTTATTTAATACCAGACATTTCTCTCCACTTTACACACTATTCTAGTTGGATTAGGCTTTCTGGAAGAGTTTTCTTATTGATTTACATTTTAAAACACATGCCTCACCAAACTTTTTCTGATATAGGCCAGCCAATTCAGCAAACGTGCATGTGGACTGAGTCATGTCAGTGCCTGCCTGAGAAGCGGGCTGTGAGGGCCTGGCAGTCCCAGAACTCTGGTGGGGGAGAGCCTGAAGCCAGGACTCCCTGATCACAGTCATCGCTCCTACCCTAGGGTCCCCATTCGAAGGAAAGTCTCCCCCGCTGGCCTGCAAACCCCCAAAGGCAGCTGCTTCTTTGTATGCAGCTCCAGGCCTGGGGGACGAGCCCAACCGGGCAGTCAGGAGAGCTGACCCTGCCTCTGAGCAGCTGCCAGCTACCAGAGTGGTGTTCCTTTAGTTTCTGCTTTCCTTAGTGGTAACGTGAGGCCCCATGCTGCGTCTGAGAGAAATACCAACAGCTGGCATCCCTGGTAATGCCCTGACTTGAGGACCCATGTCCTTAAACCCTCCCCTGGAAAACGGTGACTTACATGGAGTCACCACTAGACTCTGCAGGGAGTCAGTCTCTCATGGGGTGTCTTTAAAAAGAGGCCCAACGTCTTCACAGGAAATGGACATGTAGGCCTAGAACAAGTACCAAACAGGATTAGGTTATCAAGTTTGTTAAATACAAGAAAGCCAAATTAGGATTGTCAAGAATATGATGGCAATAGGAAAATAAGTCATTTAACATATTGAATTGTACCAAATTCTTTTTCTGTGCCTACTAAGGTGATCATTGGATTTTTCTCCTTGATTCTATTAAAGTGATGTGTAATAATGATTGATTTTTTTGAATGTGAAAACATTGCCTGCATGAAATAAACTCTCTTTAATAGTTTTTGTGTTCATTCCCATTTCCCCAAGAATTTTCATTTCTTTATTTGTAGCAGTGGTGGGTTTCTCTCATCCTCTTTCATTCCTTCCACCTTGCTGGAATTTACCACGTGTTACAATGCAGGCATCAGCGTTGCACTTCACAGCAGAGAATGCTGAGACCAAAGAAATGTGCAACATGGAAGACTGGGGTAGAGGTCATGCCTAGCTGTTAATGAGACCAGGAAACTTTTATTTCAAGAAAAGCCACAGTCTCCCTCACGAACATAGATGCACAATTCATACACAAACCATAAGCAAAATATAGCACAGTGAAGATGAGAAGATTTGTGATACTACAGTAAACACATACATTGTTTTCAGATCCATTGACAATCCACATAATTTGCAGTTCATAAATGAGGAAAGGTAGCAGGATATTTCCTCAAAATGATCCTCTATTATAAGGATAAAGGCTAAATTGTCTATTTGTTGGCATATTAATAAATACATGACGGTTCTTTTTAGTTTTCCCTTATTTCCTCCTTAGTCCCGTGTTGCTATGCGAGGCATATTTTAGTACCGAATATCTACTTATTGGCTTATTGGAAGTCCACCTTTATGATATAAAGAAAATCAGGTCAAAATTGTGTGGAGCTGTGTGGTGTAAAGAACACAGGACTAAGAGTCATGGGACTGCGTGATAAGTCTACCTCTGCCATAAACCAGACCTGTGATCTTGGGCAAGTCACCTGGCTCAAACCTTACCTAGGCCTTTCCTAGAAGAGGTATGACTGGGCCCACAGAATCTCAAGGTTCCTCCACGTTGCTTGAACCTGTCCTAAATAGTTCCTGCTGTCCAGAAATTTGCTATCTAGGAGAAAAGCCAGACATATCCATAGACGATTCTGCTACAAAGCAAATGCTGAGAAGTGGTTTAATGGAAGTAGAATGATGCGTGTGGGGAATTTACTTGCAGGGCTCTCTGAGATTCTCTTAAAGAAGGTTTTTATGGAACTGGACTTTGAATCATGGTTAAGATGTTACAGAACTGTTGGGAATGTGCAGAGAGAAGGAATCCTTGATCAAAACAGCAAAGCAGGTTCGAAATGCATAGCATCTTCAGAAGTGGTGAGCACACAAACTGTTTTGGTGAGAAGTGATGCACTGGGAATTCGCTAGTAAGGATGCCTGGACAAAATGCAGAACTATGGGTTGACCCGCTGCTAATAGTAATTCTACTTTCAGACACGTTTGAGATGCTCTTTTTTGCACCAGATCCCACAGATACACATGATTTATGCCACATTTGAACTATTCAACTATTCGATGGTCAATATTTTAAATGGAGCCAAGCCTGACACTTCACAAGTGAAGTGCTATATAAGTGTTTTTAAATATAAAGTACACAAAATAACTTCCCAGTGTGCCTACTACCTTTCTTGATATGCTCCTATGTGCTTCTTAATTTGTCCCTATGTCATTTGATGACATGAGGCAACAGAGTAGCAGACTTGAACTTCAGCCCCAGTTCCAGAAAAAAATCTTTGTTTGACTTATTAAGAATAAAGTTGTTGGGCCAGCCCCGTGGCTTAGCGGTTAAGTGCGTGTGCTCCGATGCTGGCAGCCTGGGTTCGGATCCCGGGCGTGCACCGACGCACCGCTTCTCTGGCCATGCTGAGGCTGCATCCCACATACAGCAACTAGAAGGATGTGCAACTATGACATACAACTATCTACTGGGGCTTTGGGGGAAAAATAAATAAATAAAAATTAAAAAAAAAATTTTAAAAGAATAAACTTGTTTTATCTGTTGAGAAAAACATTAAACATGATTCTGGTGACTGCTAAAAGAGTTAACTACACAGCAAATTATTCTGTGATCAAAAATATGCATAAATTGGAAGTCAATTTATCAGCTTAAGGTGATAAGAACAACTTATACAAGACCTCTTTTGAAATAAATAAGATTATCTTTTAATCAAGTACAAGATTATCTTTCCATAATTTATGTGTGTGTATGTATAACTGTGTAATAACTACAAAATTGGATATCTAAGTACTTATGTGTACCAAAGGGTTCATAGGATCAATAATTTGTACTCAGGAAATGATGCCTCTCTTCTTCCAGTGGATTTCTAGACTATTAAATCCAAAGGAGGATCCACGCATGGTGATGGATCCTTTCTTGCCCACTGAATCCATGCCCCTGGCACTCTGCTACCAGCCCACATTCCCCCACTTACCTTCCTTTGATAGAAATTAGGAAAGGAGGATGAGCAGGGGCTTCACAAAGGCTGATGATCAACATATGCTGTGAAATGAACTGAGCTCTCTAATGAGACAGACACACATTTACCATGAGAAGGCTGTGCTGCTGACAGTGTGTGAATTTCTTGTGTATGCAATGTGAGGGTTATTTGCAGGAACTCAAACTTCATAATGTGAAATATCTGTGTGGGTATATTTGTTTGTTTTATATACTTATATACTCTACAGATGCCCAAGGACCAGGAAGAAGGGTTTTACCCACACTATGAGTGTTAGCAGTGAACTATAGTAAAATCCCGACTGTCAAGAGCACAGAAGCCAAAAGAAGGCCCCCAGGTCTGCCCACCTAGGATGAGATGCAGAACTCTCCCAGAGAGGGTGCCACAGCCTGCAACAGCCCCCGGGGATCTATTATGGGCCCAGCAGTGTGAGGAAGTGTCAGGGGTTCAGGAAATGTCTTAGGTCCATCTCATCTGCAGCAGCAAGGTGATGGAAGAGGGGCTCACACAGGATAGAGTCACTGTCTGTGTAGCAGACACACGAGATGAGCTGTTGGATGGACAGCAGTTAAGACTTGTGTCAGCAAAGTAAAGTCTGTGGTGGAGACATATACTGATGAAACCATGCACACGTAAACCATGCGGTTCTCTTGTTTATCCAGGAAAGGGAGCACAGGTTTTGAAGAGGCATGGGTCCTGAGATAAATCTTTTACCTAAATGTGGAGCTAATGTGGTCAGCTCTCTCTGCTCTCCAGCCCCTGTTCCCTCACACACAGCTCATCTGCTGGCATAGCAGTGACCTGGCGGGAGTCTGTCTTAGAAAACCCAGTCTTTCCTTCTCGAGTCGGGAAAAACCCAGTTCTCCACCTGCTGTGGGTCTCCTTTACTTGTACACAGAAGACTTCACTTCTGACACTTCCAGCCACCAAATGTATGGCTCTTCCCCTACACTAAGCAATTCTCCGCGACACCAGCTGAGTGTCCTACAATTTAACTCAATTCTGACACAATCTACCTGGAGATAGTGTCAGATCCCACAGGTTAAGGTCTCAGTCCCACAAGACTGCTCCCACCCCACTTCAGGCGTCAATCACAAGAAGTAGGTCCCCAGGTTACCTACAACTTCTGTCTGACTTGGCTACAAATTGGAGGTTCCCATGACCCTCTCCTCAGTTTCCTTTAATTTGCTAGAGTGGCTCACAGAATTCAGGGAAACACTTATGTTTACCAGTTTATTAAGGATATGATAAAGGATACAGACGAACATCCAGATGAAGAGATACGTAGGGTGAAGTCTGGGAAGGTCCCAAGCACAGGAGCTTCTGTCCCCATAGTGTAGGGTGTGTCACCCTCCCGGAATGTCACTGTGTTCACCCGCCTGGAAGCTCCCTGAACCCCGTACTTGTCAGATTTTTATGGAGGCTTCCTCACATGGGCATGATCAATCATTAAATCCATTTTCAGCCCTTCTTTCTTCTCAAGAGAATGGGGGGACAGGTCTGAACATTCCAAGCTTCCATCATGGCTTGGTCTTTCCAGTGACCAGGTCTCATTCAGGAGTTCACCTAGAGTCATTAGAACAAATTCATTAGAACAGGAGACACTCCTACCACCCAGGAAATTCCAAGAGTTTCAGGAGCCCTCTGTCAGGAACTGGGGTCAATAAACAAACATTAGTACAAAAGATGCTCCTAGTGCTGTTATCACTGAGGAAATTACAGGAGTTTCAGGAGTTGTGAGCCAGGAACTGGGGGCAGAGACCGATATACATTTTCTCTTACCTCACAGAAGGTGATTCCTTGCATACCCAAGCCTGATTTTCTAGGTCAAGACGAGACCCACAACTCAGTCACAAGTCTCCCTGCAAATGAAGCAGAAGTCAGGACCACCCCCATGCTCCCCACTGACCCTAGGTGTCCAGATTGGGACCCTCCATGCTCCCAAGGTACCCTCGTTGTTCACACTTGGGACTACCATGCCCCAGTGACAAGATCATAAAGGGTGAAGAGACTGCAGGCCGATCAAAGCAACAGTAGATGTCACAGACGTGCTCTTGAACACGTGCTTTCACGAAAGTCCAGGCAAATGAACTCAAACACTCTCGTTCCCATGAAAGCTGTATGAGACTCTATGACCAACGGAGAACACACATTATTTTCAAGCCTGTATTTCAAGTATTACGAAAAATTAACCATGCAGTGATCAAAAAGTACAATCCCTAAGGGAATCCCCAGTTCCCACTGCCAGAAGGGATGTCCAATGATGTCACAAGGGAATTTCCTACAGGACTCAAAGTGCCCTCTCTATAGGGCACAGGCACAATGTTAGGCTCCAGGGGTCTGGAGGGGGCAGGAGGGGGAAGGCAAAGCGGAAGCCAAGAGAGAGAGGATGTGTAGAACACACTCGGGATATCAGAAGGGCTGCCTAAGACTAGACTCAAACCCAGGCCTTGCCCCGCCAGTCCCAGTGTCCTCTCTACAGACCGGGACTTTAGCTCACCTAACCCACGCCTGGCTTCTGGGCGTGCCACACATGTTCTCAATTCTGGAGAATGAGACTGTCTATTTTGGGCAGAGTAAGAAGAAATGGGGTCAAGACAACATATAATAGATTTAAAGAAAATGAAGAAATGCTTAATTCTGGGATTTCAAAATAATAAATGGGTCTGTCAAAATGAGTATGTGTATGTGTGTATGTGTGTGTGTGTATCTGTGTATGTGTGCATGTGTAGGTATGCAGGTGTGTATGTGTATGTATGTGTATGTGTGTGTAGGTTTTTGTGTATTTGTGTATGTGTGTGTATGCGTGTGTGTGTACGTGTGTCTGTCCCATAAATCTTTGTGAAGCTTTTCTAACTTTATAAGTATAAATGTTACTAACATAAAACATATTATTTGGAGGTTAATTATTTATATTCTTATTATACTTAGTTATTTTTGTGCATTTTCAATAGTAAATCATTAGTTTGAATTTTTGCATCAGTCCTTCTGAATGAAGATGGCAAAAGTTGATGGAAACAATAACAACTTAAATATTCAAAATTAAATAAGTATAGAATAAAGTTCTACTTCTGCGATAAAAGTGAAAATCATATGTGGGAAAAATGGAGTTGAGATTTGCGACAACATGGATGAACCTGGAGGGCGTTACGCTAAGTGAAATAAGCCACACAGGGAAAGACAAACACTGCCTAGTATCACTTATGTGTGGAATCTAAAAAAAAAAAAAAAGATGAACTCATAGAAACAGAGTAGAAAAGTGATTGCCAGAGGCTGGGGGTGGGGGAAATAGGGAGAGGCTAGTAAGAGGGTACAAACTTCCAGCTGTAAGATGAAGAAGGTCTGAGGATCTAATGTATAACACGGTGACTATAGTTGATAACACTGCATCGTACAACTGAAATGTGCTAAAAAATGGAATTGAGGACAGAGGAGATTCTGAGAGGATAAATCCCCATGAAATACCCAAAATTCTTGGGAGAACTTCAGACTTTCAAAGAATATGAAATTGGTGGGTTCAAGCCAAGCTCTCCAAGAGATACAAGGAACCAAGTATTATCTGAGTTCCGGGCAGAATGAATAGAAAATTGACTAAAGTTTGTCTCTAACAGGGTGAGAGGTGCTATTGGATGGCTCAGAGAAGGGTGGAGGGATCTGCGGGGCTGAATGGTTGGGGAGGGGCTGTGGTCCAGCCCCCTCCTCTTATGGCCCCCTCCCCGTCCTCAGGACCCTTTGTGACCAGACCTCAGCCCTGTGATGTGGGCCTGGGGCTGTAGTCCCCAAGTACACTCCCAGTGCTCAGTTGCCTGGGGGCAGCAGTGCGATTCAGATGATGGAGAATCCTCTCTTTAATCTGAAAAGCGTAACTGATACATGGCTGAGCTCCAGTTCCACTTGCTGGGCGACTGATACCATCCTCGCTGTCCTGTGTGCACTGGGATTCTTCCTCGTGCTACGTCCCTACCTCCAGAGTAATCCATCCTTACCACCACCTAGGAAACATGGAAGCATCAGGAAGGTAAGGAACCCTTGGCGCAGACTCAACAGAATATGATTCTCTCTTCCTTTCTATTGTTATTTCCACTTTCATGAATCAACTAGAGAGACTCCTGGGATGGGAAAGAAGAGAACACCTATTCTCAGGAAAGAAGAGAACACCATCCTTCTAGGGACAAGCCAGGCTGGGCGGGGGTTAGAGTGGGCACTAGGATTTCCATCTGAAGATCTCAGACCAGGAGTCCAGGTGTGCTCCAGGGCTCCAGGACAAAGTCCCAAACTCAGTGACCAGTGGCCGAGGACTGCATTACTAAGAGCCCGATCTCTGCGGGAGGACAGACCCCTGAGCACTGGGTCACCAGCCGCCTTCCCGGGACAGGTGTCTCGGGCTGGTCTGAGGGCAGTGCTGAGCCCCTGAGAGACTCTGGGCAGGGGCTGGAGTGGGGCTCTGGCCTCCGGCAGCAGAGTCCTCCCTGATGGGACTCAGATACGCCCCCGTAGGTCTGAGAGTGAGAGGAACAGTGAGGGAAGAGATCCATGGTGGGTCTCACACAGAAACACCTTCTTTGCGTTCTTCAAAGAAGGAAAACAGAATATTTCTATCTACTTTAAAAATGAGTAAAAGGAAAGAAAACCCACAGCGCTCCAGCAGTTACGTGTAGAAAGTCACATGGTTCATGGACACTGAGCGTCCCCAGCTTGTCCAGAGAGAGGACGGTGAGAACTGGCTCCCAGCCCCTCGTTTTGTCTCGTCTCGTCTCAGCGTCACGGGGAGCCGCGGGGGAGGAGCAGCAGAACGAGGAAGAGGAAGAAAAGTGGAGCTGTGAGAGGTAAGTGGCTGCCATTCAGCCCTGCCCCGGAGCTAGCCTCCATCCCACCCGTCCCTGAGGGCTCCACGGTCTCCAGGACGACAGTGGTAGAAAGAGATTCCCGTTTCCCTCAGGAAACAGAGCCCTTGAGGAGGCTCCTGGCAAGGAGATCAGAACCCAGATACTTCCCAGATTCTGTGCCCGGAACAAAGCCATGAGGGGCCTGGAGTGGGCGTTGCCCAGCAGGGGCCAGTGGGCTGTAGTGGATCAATAGTGTCTGGATTGGGAGGTGGAACCTCCAGGTCCGACTGTGGACAAGTTGTTTAACTTGGCTCAGATTCCTCTGTGAGGTGACCCCTGCCCTTTCTTCCCCACAGGGAGGTGGCGAGGGCTGTAGGGGGTAATGGATGTGGAAGTACTTTGTAAACGACAAAGTGCTCCCCAGTATGAGCCTTGCCATCCCTGTCAGGGGTCACGTGGCCTTGGACGCTATCTTGGGCTCCAGAGTTTCATCTCCCCACGGTCTCCCCTAGAGGGACTTTGCCCTCAGCCTCCTGTAACACCCCTAGGCCCCTGCCTTCACCATCATGACCAACTCCTGATTTCTAGCTTGCAGAGATTGCCTGAAGGAACTAGAGGAGGCTCGGGGCCTGGTTTTACTTATGCAGAGGTAAAGAATCTTCCCCTTCTCTCTCGGGTCCTTCCTCCTCCCAGAGCCTATGACGTGATGACGTGACCCCTGCAGCCTGGGGCTGATCTGGGAGGGGGAGCCACGGGGACAGGGTGTGGCTAAAGCCCTGGGGAGACGGACAGCAGGAGCACTGTGAAGTCGATGTGGGGGCTGTGGGGGGTCGCGGGTGCCCACCCCTGCCCGACCTGCCTGGCCCTCCTGGCCCATCTGCTCCTGGCCCATCTGCTCCTGGCCCATCTGCTCCTGGCAGCAGCCTGTGCCTCCTGTCTCCTGCAGCCACCTGGGGAGGCTCCCTGACAAGGGCAGTTTCCATCAGCTCTCACGTCAGGACCCCCCCGGTGAGGTGTGCGAGGCAGCGCCTGCTGGGGCCCAGCAGCCACACGGGGAGTGGATGGAGGATGCTGCTCCCACCGCGTACCTGTCGGCTTCTTCGGCTCTGCTGACCAAGCGCCCTCCACCTCTGGCCTGCACCCTGTCAGCAGACCCTCAAGAAGACCGACCTGACTTGCAGAGAATCCCTCTGGGCACCGTTGCTGGGAGCTTACCTCTAGGTAACTCCGGTTTGGCATCCCCCATCTCAGGCCTTGTCCGCACAAGTTGTCCCATTTCGTTCCTCTGCCAGTGGTGGAAGATTACCAAGGCCTTGTTCTTCACCTCATCACAGCACGAGTCCCACCACGAGCACCTGTCCCACCACCCACCGGAGGCCTCCTTCTCGGGAGCCCCCCCAGACAGGGAGGTAGAGGCTGGTAGCCCCTCATTTGTCAACGCTGAGGTCCAGAAGATGCTGAACATACAGTTCACCCAAAGAGTAGAACTGATGATTGGGAAGAAGAAAGAAAAGGATGTGTCATTTTTGAAACAGCTGAGCTCAGACTACCACCTGAACTCTTCAGGGAATATGTGGAAATCACTGGGTGCTGAGCGGGACACCACAACCTCCCAATCCCTCTGGACCCTGAAAGACAAACCAGAGCAGCTGCCCGGTTCTCAGCAGCTCTCCTATCCCAAGGCCTTGGGGGACCATTTACAGCAGAAATGCAGCCAGCTCTACTGGGGTCTCCCCTCTCTGCACAGCGAGTCCCTGGTGGCTACTGCCTTGGTCTCTAGGAGCTCTTCTCAACTACAGGCCCCCTCCGTTTTATTCAATGGCATCTCTAATCGCTTTCCAGTTCCCATCTGGCCTGAAATACCTTCACGGCTTTCCCAGGCCCCACCCTTGCCCTATCCTGGGGCCCAACCTCAACCTTTGACTCCAAACTTGCCCCAGTTCCAGCCCCCACCTCTGCCCCAGACCCAGACCCAGGCCCATCTGGCATCCTCTCCCCCAACCCGAACACCTTCTTCTCCACTTCAGATGAGGACCTGTGGGGTATCTTGCCCGACACACCAGAATAAGACACAATCTTTCATCCCAACTAAAATACACCTGGAATTGTTCTCGCTGCAGAAGCAACTGAAAAGGGAGAGGGCTTTACCCTCTGTGGTAAAAAGATCTGAAGAAGTCTTTAGCCAACTGATTCCCAATCTTCCCCAAGACAGTGGGGCCTCCCATGCCCACAAGTCAGTTTCCACCCTTCATGGGGACTTGATCAGCCCTAATCTCCAAAAGCAACATCTTCAAAAGAGGCTCATCAAAGATGAACACCAGGATGTCCTGCCCCACAGGATCCAAGTGTCTCTGGAACTGATGCAGCCTCAGAATGAATTCCCAGGGGCTTATCAGGCACAGGGCAAGCAGGAGCCCTCACAGCCCTCTGCATTTGTAGACGAAAGCAGCCAGGACACACAGAAAATGTGGTCCAGGTGCCCTAGAAAGTCCCATGGGAGGAGTGAATTAAAGTTCCAGGTAGGGAAGGCCGTTAGCAGAGGTCTAGGGAAATGTCTGAAGGGGATCCCAGATCTCTCCAGGGGCTCAGCCAGCTTCCCAGCGAAGGTTCCGGGAATGAACTCTGAGGAGTCAGAAAGATACTTGATGAGGCCCTCGAAGACGGACTCAGGAAATTGCTTACCCAGGGACCCAGATAAGAAACATCTAGAAAAAATCTTGAAAGTCCATTTGGGCATGAAGTCAGTGCAGATCAAGGAGGGTTTGATCCCTGTGAGCGTGCGTCAGTCATGGCTTGCTGCCAACTATGTTTGTCCCAAGTCCCACATTCACATGGAAACAGGAAATCCAGCATCCTTGAAGGGTCCGGAACGCTGTGTGAACACCTCCTGTGAGCACTCTGTCCTCAGTCCACACACTCGACAGGTGCTGGAAGCGCATATTATAAAGCTTCAAGTGAAACATCAGTGGGGCCTACCCCTCAAGGTCCTCAAGTCCATAAAAGTCTTTAAGTTGAAAAAGGTTCAACCCTCGCCCCTTCCACGGTCTGCCTTTCCCCCCTCAACTGCCTGTGTATCTGGGGCCCACTCAAAAGCCAACTTCACCAAGGTCTTGGGAAAACCTCTTCAGCCCCGACAAAGAGAAAAACTGATAACAAAAGAGTCCATTCCCACCCTGGCGAGTCCCCTCCCTGCCCCCTCACCTGTATGTGAAGAAATCCAGAAGGCCTTAGGAGGCACACCACCTGGTGATGGGCCCTCAGAGGCCCCTCTTACTGGACAAGAGGGCAGGCCACCTTCTCAGTCCCTCACATGCAGCCTTGTGGGCAGAAACTGGCACAGTGAGATCGTCATGGGGGCCGAGAAAGGCAGCCCGGAGCCGAGTCCAAGTTCAGCAACGGCCAGGAATGAGCCAAGGTTGGAGAGTGGGGATCAGGCCTCACGAGACCCCTGCCGTAGTTCCAGTCCCCAGAAGGAATGCACCAGTGGGGACACCCCAGCTTCCCAGGTGCCATATGACTTCACATCGAGTGCACGGAGAAGCCGGGGTCAGCAGGAGCCCAGGACACCAAAAGTTAAGGACCCACATGAGAGCCAGAGCAAGATATTTGCCCAAACTGACAAGAGGGCTGACTGTAGGAGGCCCAAACCAGGAGAGTATGAAGACACGTTTGCAGGACCGAGGGCTTCCCAAGCCAGTGAGATGAGCCACCCTCCTCAAGTCAGGGGAATAGGAGACACTGTTGGGAGCAAATGCCTCCAGCTCCTGCTAGAGAAGGCACACTCTAGCCACTTTAGAAAACAGATGAAGCACTCTCTGCAGCATCTTGACCCCAGTAAAAAAGATGAAGGACTAGAAGATCTCCCTCAAAAAGGCAAGCCTGCATCAGCCACTGCCCAGAGCCCTGGACCAGTCAAAAGCAGATCTCTTACGAACGGCAGGGCTGTTGAAGCTCAGATGATTGTAACATCTGTTGGACAGATCCTGGCAGAGACATTGGGGCTTCACCAAGGACTCCGTGCCTCGGAGAAAAGTCAGCACAAAGAGCAATTCCAGGCCCCAGGAGGTGGGCATTCCTGCTACCAGGAGGTTCTCTCCTCCCCAGAGCAGAGAAGACTGATAACAGATACGGTCTATAGTCACCAAGCCACCCCCAGGGGCCCCAGCTGTCCAAACAAGAGCAGGTGGGCCTTCCCACCCAAGGAGCTGGGGTCCCCAGGCGGACCCTGCCAGCAGGGGCCAAGGGTGGGAGGTGCCTCTGCCCACCATCACCCAACACGCTGTCTTTGAAAGTGTGTCTCCCGTCATCAGCTGGAGTGTGCTTCTCACACCTTTCCTGGGACGGAAACTTTCCGCCAATAAAAAATGTAGTTTATGTGGAGAAAACCTGGTTTTTCTCACGTTAGCACATTTTCTATACGCTAATGGCTTCTTCCTACCACAATTTTTATTGTTTCATAAAATATGTCTTCTCACAAGAGGTGGTGGCCTCTGTCTGTGTCCTGCTAGGGGGAAGGGAAGGACTCAGGGTCTGTGCTTCCCGAGTGCCTGCTTTGGCTTCCAGAAGGGATGGGGCCATGGAGGAAGGGTAACCACAGCGTGGTATACCCACCCTCACCGCCATTCCCTCACTGCACCTTAAGTTTCCATAATTCCGTCACTAAAAAAACAAACGAAAGCATTCAGGACTTGCCAAGATGAGCAAAACCTATAAGACCCCACCCCAGGATCGGGCTCAGCCTGTCCTCTCCCGCTTTCTCTCTACCTTGAACTTGTGCAGCTGTAGGGAGGAGGCTGCAGAGACTGAAATTCCCCTCAGGCTCCAGGAAGTACTGGAGACAAGTTCTCGTGTCACAGAGTGGGGAGGGGAGTTTGGGGGCAGTGCTGGCCCGGAGTCCAGAGGTGGGAAAATCTTGCCTCCCAGACCTCTTGGTGGGAACAGATGGTGCCTGCCCCGGGAGCCCTTCCCTCCCTGATGAAGCCGGGATGGAGATGGGCCGGCGAACCCCCTTAGCTCAGCATCACCCTCCCTCTGCCCTTCTCACACTCTGGAGCAGCAGCAAGGATGAGGACGGGGCGCCCAGCTCCCAGGATGTGCAGTGCGGGGCATGGAGGCTGCCGAGGGCCAATCCACCCCTGCCCGAGAGGAGAGAATGGCCCTGCTCATGGGTGTCCGCCTTCCCTTTCTGCAGGACCGAGGAGAGCTATGACTGTGCGGTGCTCACCATCTGACAGTGAGACACTGTGCACCTAGAGCAGGATGTGGGGGAAGGAGGCACACTGGCAGGGGTGCCCATGAATGGTGCGGTGACCGAGGAGCCCCTGGCGTCCCACCGCCACCTGCAGGCCCAGCAGGGAGGAGAAGTTAGGGGCCCGGGGGCTCCACCCAGCGTCTCCGCCCCACGTCAGCTCCCAGAGCCCAGACCCAGAGCAGCAGCCAGTAGCTCCTCCACAGAGGGCCAGGCTCACAGAGGTGGCACGGCCTTCAAGCAGAGGGTTAACTTCTTCACAGTACATTTAATAAGCTCGCACAGGACTGGGGACCTCAGGACTCACGGTCTGTGACCTTTACTTACACATGTGGTCCTAGGATGGCTCCCCAGGACAAGTGGTACTTCAAGGGCTGAGGGACTGGCCTGGGGTCACGTAGCAAGTCTCGCCTGGCTGCCAGTCTCGCTTACCCCAGAGCCCGGAGCGAGGAGAGGCCATCAGACAGGATCTGTCACACAACGGGCCGGGAGTGACCTGCTCAGAATGAGGGTGTGGTCCAGGAGGTCCCGCTGAGTGCTCTGCTCTGAGCCCAGCTTTCCTCCTCCCCAGGCCCCCGTCCACACAGGAAAGCTGGGAGACGGGAGCAATTTCTCTAAAATGATTCCGAGCTCTGTGCCACACGCAGGGCACACACTGGGCCCAGCTCCAGGGGGTGTCACTCCTGTGGTGGAGAGTCCTGCTCTAGGAGGTGCCCCTGATGCAGGTGACAGCAGGAATGGGCCCTGCCCCCTTGCCTGTCAGATGCCACCATGTGGGACCGGGACCCGGGGTGGAGGGGTGGAGTGGGCACAGGCCTGCTCGTGCTGTGGTTTCTCCCTGGAGCAAGGTCCTGCCTCTGGGCCCTCCCCATCGGCACAGCAGGGAACATCCTGCTGAAAATGCAGTGATTCTTGATCTACAGATAAAAGGCTCTCTACATGATATTCAGGATATAGTACACGTTCAGTTTTGACATTGATTTCTGTTTAAAATGGTTCTTACAACAAACAAGGATTTTGTAACAAAATGTGGAGGGCAGCAATTATGTGATGACTTCTTAACACTCCAAGGGGTAAAGAGCTTTCCCAAATAGGAAAAAAAGTAGTCAGTCCACAATGTTAACCCTGAGAGTGATTCCTCTTTTAGATTACAATATTATTTTCAGCTTCATACACTTTATATCGAACTCCCACAGGAAGAAACTTCTGGAAGTGTTTCCACATATACCCAGCTACACTTTCTGTGGTGCTCACACACGGGCACAGTAGGGAACACCCAGATCCGGATGATCCAGGGGCTGCATAACTGCCGCAGCCTCTCTGAGGTTGGTCAGATTCACAATCATTCCTGGAGCAGGGTCGGTCTTGATAACTGCGCCCCAGCCATGTGGACGGTCGCACTTCCAGACAGGCGCCAGTCCCCTAGCTCACGGGTGGCGCCCTCCCTGGCCTGTGTCAGGCTGGCGTCCACGCGCTCTGGGCACCAGAAGAGCTCTTTCCCCAGGGACACGCACTCTGTACTCTCCACAGCAACGAACCACCACAGATCCACACGTGGCGCCGATGCAGCTAAACTCCAGGTGGCTGTAAACCAGTGCTGTGCCAGACCCAGTAGAGGAGGATGCAGAACACGCTCACACCCTTCCTGGCCAACGTGGCTGACACAGCTCTCCGGTTCTGAGCGCTTTTGTGCACTCGAATTTCTCTCCCTCGGTCACTGTAATGACGTCCGCAGTTCTCCCTCCCTCCTGAGTCCAGAAGCTGGACTCGCCACCACCTGCCCCCTGTGGCTTCACAATCTGCCACTAGTTTCCAGGGACCACTTCAACCAGACAGACCTCTCTCAGCTCACACACCACCCTGAAACTTCAGAAGCAAGACCACCATCCTTCCTGTTTACCCCCGCCATAATTTTACACTGGCAACACTTCCCCTGCCTATTTCAATGTCAGTAAGTATTTTGTAGAGTGTGTAGATTTGTTTTGCAGAGTGTGGTCCCCTGACTGAGATAAACTTTCCACCTACCAGGGCTGAGACTTGGGCAAATCACCCAGTGCCTCCAAACTTCATTTCCTTGACCTGGAAAACGGGGGTTAAAGTTAGTAGTGTTGCAGTGAAGGGGAAATGAGTTAAAGGGTAAACACTTTGCATAGCAAGTAATGAGCGACTTTGCTATTGTCATTGCTTTCATTTTTCATTTTATTAGTATCAAGGTAGTTTTTATTTGTTAGATAAAGTACACACTGGTTATTTTTTACAGAATTAAGCAAAATTTTCTAGGACAAAAGCTAGTGTTTTATATGTATTAACAATTAAAAATCATCTCTGAGAAAATAAACTGAATATTCTTTCAAGTAATTTTCAAACCGTTTTTTGCCACACAGTGTTTAGTAGGTCTCTACTAGCTTACTTCTATTTTAAAGGACTCTTTTTCCTATCCCAAAGCTACTATTTCTTTCTCTTTGAACAAGCTGGACTCGTGGAACTTCAAAACCAACTCTGTTCTCTCCACCTGCCTGTTCACACCTGCTTCCCGGTGCCGCCCTCCCAGCCTTCAGGTGGAATCTGGGGACCTCTGGTTATCTCCAGTAACCAGAGGAGGTCTGATTTCGGTAATGAGTCGTGCAGTTCAGAGTAACAGTCAAACGCCACATTGCATTTCAACGTAACGCTTCTCTCCTCCAAGAGAACAGCCCGCCTTAGATGGGAACGCTGCCCTGGGAGCCGGGGAGGAACACGTGGACTCCTCCACTGGCACTTGGTGCTGCTTCCTCTTCTTCCAAGCCCTGTCCACTACCCTCACCTGCCCACCCAGCTTACTGACCTTGAGTTCTGACCTCTCATCGCCCAGCAGGGGACTGGAGCGATGGGGATTAAAAAAGCAAGAAATGCTCACGCGACTGGCTGCACTGCTGCGAGCCCACAGTGGTGCCGCCTGAACTTGGTGGGTTCGGAGTGGACTTTCTCTCGTGGGCATCTGCTGCCATTTCCAGGGGCCTCGCACCTGCAGTTCCTTGTCATGGGCAAGCACCTCCTCTGGCGGTCCCCACAGTCCCCCATCACGGGGCAGTACTCTTGCTGTACCATCTCCTCCCCTCTCAGTGCAGCTCCCTCTCAAGCTGGGCCACATTCTGTCAGCGTGGACACCTTCAACTGGCGGGTGGGAGAGCACTTCTCCCAAATGCAGCCCTTCCTATCCTGTTGCAGCATCTCAGCCCACCCCTTCCCCCGATGTCTCCGGGATGGTCAGACAGTCTGCCCTGGGTTCCCCAAAAGCCAGGGAGGCACAGGCAGGTTCTTAAAGTTGGTTCCTGGATGCCCCCTGTGGGGACAGGTGTGAGGGTATACTCACATCCCTGAAAACTCTCTCTAAAAAATCCTACTCCATCTCCACCTCTCTCAGCCTTCCCCCAGTCCCTGGAGGGCTGCAGGGGTGAGCTAAGGCCTCCTTCTTCATCCAGGAGCCCTCACCTCCTAGGACTGGTGTTAGGCCTTTGAGCTGCTGTAAAGGGATCCAAATTTATAAGAGTTTTCTGTACATTTTCAATTAATTTTGTTACCAACTTTTACCAGTTCATTTAAAAGAGCATTTCTCGTCTCACGAAAAAGAATTAAGATATAAGTGTCTAAAATTTTGATACCGAGCCTCTTAATCTCAAGTTCGTGTGCCCGCATGTGCAGTAAGACAAACACTGAGACATCAGTGCTTGGAGATGGAGAAAAGTTTATTCAAATTGGCCAAAATCAGAAGATGGGAGCTTGGGTTCACCCAAATCTGCCTTAACAAGAGCAGAAAGCACGGGTTTTATAGCTCTAAGGGGTTTGGCAGGAGGAGCTTCAGAGAAACAAGGGGGTCACTCCGATAAGCTCCTGGGCAATATGACTTCTAGGTGTCAAGAGTAGCTGGGGGCCGGCCATCCAGTGATGGCAACCTCCCCACAGGCATTCTCTTCCTTCCACAAACCAAGCTCACAAAGCTTCTGCAAAACTAGCTTGCATATCCTCCAGACCCCTGAGTCACCCCTCAAGTTAAACAGGAAAACAGCAAATTGCTTACTGAATATCTACAGTAACCTCCCTCTACCCAGCTTCAATTTTATATAATTTGGATATTTGGGGATTTGGGCTTGGCTATTATTATTTATTTATGTAAAATTACCTATAAAGATATTTGCCAGTTTTTCTTCCTTCTTTACAAAAAAACAGAAAATATTCTAAGAATTAGCTGTGAAAATGCCGACATGGGGGGTGATTCACTTGTGTATTTATTTTTATGTTAAAGTCTCTATTTTGCCTAGCAAAGAAGAGAGTGAGTTCCTTGGGGGAACAAAATGAGCCTTAAGGACACACCAGGTTGAAGCCTTTAGATTTGAAGGTCACCTGACCTTTCCAAGATGTTTCTCATGGGTTGGTGAAAAGCTATAGAACCTTAGGAACAGAAACAAATTGAGAATTAGAAGCCAAGTCATTGAAATGAAGAGCCGTCTGACAAGTGTGTGAGGCTCCCATACTTCGGTGAGTGGGAAGGATTCCTGTGTGAAGAGCACTGCTCGAGGGGCCTCAGAGAAACCAGCAGGAGGACAGGGCATCCCCAGAAGTGAGGCTGGCCCGCCCCCAGGGCTTCTAACCAAGAGGCTTTACTGCTGAGAGGTGACGACTTCACAGGGAGGCCACGGAGAAAAGGCAGAGCCCCCAGTGCCTGTCATCACCGCTGTGGTACTTGGCCGTATTTCCCTTCAGATAATAAATGTGACCAAGTGTGGTCACATGGGAATTAAATCACATTCAAGCACCTGTTTACCTGCTGGTGAGTTCCTCAATATTGTGGGCCAGACGACATGTAGGGGACACAGGTCCAGGGGCGGTGTTGGCAGGATGAACTCTTCTCTGAGTGATTTTGCAATGGTGAAAGTTCATCCAAAGGAGATGGTAGGAAAATGAATTTTCTACTAATTTCCTAGTAGGGAAAGCATCCAGCACTATATTTATTTGGGGACAAAAATATGTATTTGTTTAAAATTTTTCACAAAAGAGCAGTGACTGGAGGAAATGATGCATCTGGGCCTGGCTAATAAGATTCCTCCTTCACAATTTTCTTGTGGGCTCCCTGGCGTTGCGTGGCTGCTGCCGTCCTGGTCCCCAGGCCGTGGGTCTCTTCATCAGGCTCAGGGCAACCTAGGGAGCCTGGATAGACACACACGATCATCCCCAGCTGAGAGTATTTATTTTATTAACTAGCTCTGTTTCATAGGACACAGTACACACACCCTGTAGTCATGTTTATCACTGCCTTTTACAATCTCCAGGTAGGAGTAGACAACCAATGTTAAAATCATTCTATCTGAATACCAAAGTAGGTGAAATTTTTTTTTCCGTAACAGTGGTCTTAGTTTTTTAGCCAACTGAGTCTGATCAGAGGTCACAGGGGCCCAAGGATGATGCAATGACAGCTGGTGGCTAATGTTTCACCAAAGCCCCTAAGCTCGGTAAGGTGCACATCTGGCTCCTCACAGACTCAAGCCGTCTCACAGAATCACGGAATTTAAGACCATTTTTCCAGTCTGAGGGAGCCCCGAAAGGAAAGTGAGCTGAGAGCAGAGAGCTGGCAATAATGCACTAATGTCATTGATGTCCTTTAACTGCATCCGCTTGCTGACAAATGTCTCGTCCAAAAATGACTTAAAAGTACAATCGTTTTTTTGAAAGCAGAAAGGGGGTTGAATATGCTTATTCACGTCTAATATAACTTGAAAACTGTCTCTAATGCAAAAAATAAACCTTCTAATATTTTCATTCCTTCTCTTTACTCTGCTCTGAATCTTCCATTTTATAACCACCTTCTAGTGGGCCGGCCACACTAACTCAGCGATGCCGTGCCGTGCACTGTCAAGCAATCTCTGTCAAAGTGGATAATAAAGAATACTGATTTATAAAAAGATTCTATGGCCAAAGCAGCTGGAAGTTTGTGGCCATTCTTTCACTGTGTGAGTGTGTGTGTGTGTGTGGTTGTGTCTGTGTCTGTGTCTGTGTGTGTGTGTCTGTGCGTGTGTGTCTGTGTGTGCGGCTGTGTGTGTGTGCGTGCATGTGTGTGTGGGTGTGTGGTTGTGTGTGCATGTGTGCGTGTGTCTGTGCATGCGTGTGGTTGTGTGTGCATGCATGTGTGTGTGTGCGTGCGTGTGTGTGCATGTGTCTGTGTGCGCGCATGTGTGTGTCTGTGCGCGTGTCTGTGCATGTGCATGTGTGTGTGTGCGTGTGTGTGGTTATGTGTGGATATTCTCAGAGACTTGACTATGCTGCAAGGAGGACATATGATCAGAATATTTCCCGAGTCCATGGAAGTTTCAAAACTTGTGTTTCTTTGGTTTTTCATGGAAAAATTCCAGGAACTTTGAGGTCACTGTTTAAGAAAGGTTTGAAAGTTTCTAAGGAAGACAACCAATATTAACTATATACACTAAACTGAACGAGGTTTAAGTCAAAATTAAATGGAAGAACCTTCCAGTGTTTTTTGGTGACATGAATTAGACCCAAGTAAATTTACATTTTAATGAATAAAAAATGCTTTTCTCCTCAGTAACAAGATGTAAGTGATCGATCTCTATTTGCAGAAACTCAGAAAGAAGTCATTTCCATGCCCAGTGTCAGCCTCAACTTTTTGGTGAAGGAGAAAATACCCAGTATGTTCTCGGGAATAAGGTGTAATTGAAAAAAATTTTTGTCTTTATTTTTTTAGAGCATTTTAAGATTCACAGCAAAATAGAGGAGAAAGTACCCATACACCCTCTGCCCCCTCACACACACAGCCTGCCCCACTGTCAACACCGCTCCACCAGGTTGGTATGTTTGTTACAGTTGATGAAGCTACATGGACACGTCACCACCCAAAGTGCACAGGTCACGTTACAGTTCTGGGTGTGGACATTCTGTGGTTTGGACAAACGTATAGTAACATGTGTCCCTTACTGTGGTATCACACAGAGTATTTTTCACTGCCCCAAAATCCTCTGTGCTCCACCCATTTATCCCTCCCTTCCCCACAACCCTGGCAACCACTGATCTCTTTACTGTCTCCATAGTTTTGCCTTCTCCAGAATGTCATACAGGTGGAATCATATAGTACGTAGCCTTTCAGATTGGCTTCCTTCACTTAGTAAATACGCACTTAAGGTTCTTCCATGTCTTCTGTCTTGATAGCTCATTTCTTTTTAGGAATGAATAATATTCCACTGTCTGGATGTACCACAGCTGATTTACCATTCCCCTACTGAAGAATATCTCAGTTGCTTCCAATTTTTGGCGATTATGAATAAAGCTACTATAAACATCTGTGTGTAGGTTTTGGTATGGATCTAAGTTTTCAACTCCTCTGTGTACACATCAAGGAAAGACATTGCTGGACGGTAAGGTAAGAGTATGTTTACATTTCTAAGAAACTGCCAAATGGTTTCCCAAGTCAATGTGCCATTTTGCCTTCCCGGCAGCAATGAAGCAGAGTTCCTGCTGCTCCACCATCACCACTACCTGCTGTTGTCAGTGCTCTGGATTTTGGCCATTCTAATAGGTGTGTAGTGGTGCCCCATGTTGTTTTAATCTGCAGTTCTCCAATGACGCACGATGGTGAGAATCCTTTCATATGCTTATTTGCCATTTGTATACCTTCACTGGTGCAGTATCTGTTCAGATCTTTTGCTCATTTTTCAATTTGGTTGCTTGTTTTCTTATTGCTAAGTTCTTTGTATATTTTGGTTAACAGACCTTTATCAGATGTGTCTTTTGCAAATATTTTCTAAGAGTCTGTGGCTCGTCTTCCCATTCTCTTCACATTTTCTTTCGTAGAGCAGAAGTTTTTAATTTTAATGAAGTCCAGCTTATCAATTATTTATTTTGTGGATTGTGCCTTTGATGTTGTATCTAAAAAGTCATCACCATACTCACGGTCATTTAGGTTTTCTCCTATGTTATCTTCCAGGACGTTTATAGCTTGCATTTTACATTTAGGTCTGTGATCCACTCTGAGTTAATTTTTGCAAAGGGGTAAGGTCTGTGCCCAGATTCATTTTTTTGCATGTGTATGTCCAGTTGTTCCAGCACCATTTGTTGAAAAGACAATCTTTGTTCCTTGTATTGCCTTTGCTCATCTGTCAAAGATCAATTGACTACATTCATGTGTGTCTATTTGTGAACTCTCTGTTCGGTTCCATCAATCTATTTGTCTATTCTTTTACCAATACCACCCTGTCTTGATTACCATAGCATTATAGTAAAACCTGAAGTAAGGTAATGTCAGTCCTCAAACTTTGTTCTCCTGCCTCAATATTGTGTTAACTATTCTGGGTCTTTTGTCTCTCCATCTAAACTTTCGAATCAGTTGTTGATATCCACAAAATAACCTGGGATTTTGACTGGGATTGGGGTGAATCTACAGGTAAAGTTGGGAAAAACTGACATTGATAATATTGGGTCTTCCTACCCATGAATATGAAATATTTTTCCATTTATTTAGGTCTTGTTTTATCTCATTCATCAGAGTTTTATAGTTTTATTCATACAGATCTTATAAATATTTTGTTAGATTTATACCTATGTATTTCTTTTTTTTTTTTTTTGGTGCTAATGTAAATAGTATTGGGTTTTAATATCAAATTCTACTTGTTCATTGCTGGTATATAGGAAAATGATTAACTTTTGTAATAAACTGTAATTTTAAAAGTACTGAAATTCCTTTAGAGAAATTCTCACTTTCTGTGGATTAAGTTAAACAGCTTAACTTAAGAGAAGCTGAGTCCCTGTGTCAGCAGTGACGTGTCCCCATTGTCATCATTACTCCATTGCCACAATGCCATTGGGCTGAATGCTTGAGAGACAGAACCATGAAAAGTGGCTTCTGCCCTTATAGTCCCAAAGTTTCAACGTACTAATTTTTATTTATTGTCTACTTTACATAAGTAATAAGTTCTGATGTATTTCCAAAATATAGAAAGAATAAGAAAAATATTTACTAACTATAGTACTAGAATTGATGGTAAGACATTTACATTTTTCCTGAAAAGAATTCTCATTCTTCATGGTTGTAAGGAAAAGATCATTACAGAGAAGATAAAAGAGGAGAAGTTACAGAGTTAAAAGTCTAAAGTAAGAAAGTAGGGAGGAACATGGAAAAAGGTTTCCATTAAAAGAAAAAGCATCCAATCTCTTTCTATCTGCAGTGTTCTCTCTCTCTCTCTCACTAATACACAGACATGAACACACAACAATTTGAGAACTGGTATGTGTCAGGCACTGTGGTAAAACTGGGGATACAGTGGTGATTGAAAACAAATAATTTTCTACTTCCATGAAGCATATAGTCCAGGGTAAAAAGCAGATACAGAACAAATAACTCCACAGCCATAAAATTGCAACTACAACTAACTGTTACCGCAGCAGGTCCGTTTTTACCTGCCGCTCAGAAAGCCAAACACGGAGTTGATGACATTGTAGAGAGAGAGAGGGTTTATTAATCACAAGGCAGCCAAGTATGGAAATGGGAGAATGAATCTCAAATCTGCTTCCCCGAAAATAGGGACTCAGGGATATTTATGGGGTAGGGGCATGGTGGTCTGAAATGATTGGAGGTGAGGAGAGATGAGGTAATTGATGATCTGCACAAGCGTAGTCAGCCTTCATGCCTCTTCACAGGACGCATGTTCACAGAATGGCAGCATTAGCATGCCCTGAGGGTGGAGTTCCAACCTCTCGCTGTCAAAAGGTTGTTTATCGGACACATGTCTGCATGGGCCCAGTTGATGGGTTGGTGGTCTCAACCCGGCCTGAAGTGGACAAGGGGTTAAATCCCTGAGAAAAACAGCTCAAACACCCCTTACCATGGTGACCCCAGCTCCAGAGGGATGTTTCCAATAGGAACCTCATGGCAGTCAGATAGCATATTGCCTAAACAGCACAGTTAACAATGGGTAAGTTTATCATGCAGATTTAAGTCCTTGCTTTCCTTTCTGATAAGTATCTAGGTAAGGCCATTCTCTCCTTCTTCCTGGTATGGGGAAGAAGATACCTTTACAAACGGAGATTTCCTTTACAAATGTGAATGTCTCTTACAAAGGGTAACCAGAACTAAGAATGGGCTTAGCAAGGACCCTCCAGATACCCGGAGATGTCTGCGGTGATGGCCTGTTCTGGGGCCAGGCTTCCCATCCCAAACTCCTTTGGTCAGTTAGTAGGGGTAGAGGCCAAAGTGTCTTTCAGGCAGAGACAGATTTTGAGGTGGCCAATTCTGATACCCTATAGTTACTAGCTGCTTAATCATCAATGGCTAACTGTTTGCCGATTTCACAACGACCCTAACTATGGGGTTAAGCAAAGCTGTTTCAGATCCTTTTGTGCTGAGACATCAACTTGTTCTCTCTCAACCCTCAGAATAGTGTGTTGCAGGTAATGGCCTGGATTAATCCTAGTCTGTTGGGGAGATGGAGGAAATCACTCAATCTCCCACATCTGAAGTTGTGCAGTTCGGAGGTCAAGAACAAAAGTGAGGAAAAGAGCCCATCCAGAACCTCAACTCAGCATCTCTCTCTCTCGGCAGCTGCAATAACCTCGTAATCAATCACACTGTGTCCACTCTTGTTCCCCTGGCCTGTTCATAGAGTCATCAAAGTGAGGCCCTCAAATGTGAGCCTGAGTGTGCCATCCCTACTCATATCATCCAGGGGCAATCCACCTGATTAGACTAAACCCAGAGCTCTGGCCTGTGCCTCCAAGTCCTGCTTGGTCGGGTGCCAGTCCTCTTGTGGCCTCACTCTCATCTTCCTCCCCTCACTTACTCATTCCATCATAACCATCCTAGGCTCTGCACTCTTCCTCAAACACCCTGGATATTCCCCTTGCCCTGAAACGCTGCACTTGGAATGTTCTTCCCACCCACAGCACACGCCTCCATTGCCTACCTCAGTGGGGTCTCCTGAGTGCCCATCCAAAACAGCTTCCTGTCTTTGTTGTCCTTGGCTGATACAATATTATATACAGTATTTACGTGTTCATAGTGCACCCTTCCTCATGAAGCCCAGCTGCTCTGGGCTGACATCCTCCACCCACAGGTTCTCCTCTGTCTTCATTGCCTTTTTCCCATGTTTGGGTCCTTGGAGGTTGTTGGGACCATCTGTTGATTGTCTGTGCCCAGGGAACCCAGGGCAGAGCCCAGAAGCTCCCACAGGGCCCTGGCCTCTGGACAGGGGTTTTCTGGGTTGTGGCCGTCCATGTGCAGCATGGAGTGGCGGGCCAGGCAAGCACCTGGGACATGGGTGGGATGCGGGACCATGGTTGGCAGGACAGGAATGGTGGGTGGGGACCCTTGGGGAGGTCCAGGGTCTGGCAGAGTCCAGGTCATCCCAGTTGGATCAGTTCCTGCCCTGAAGCCTTAGGCACATCCTTGAGAGCACATCTTCTTGATGCCTTTGGGCTGGGGCCCCAAAGTTCCAGGCAGGCCATGCCCAGACTCCTTCCTGCATGCCCTGGCACCTGCTCCACCAGGGGTCAGCAAATGGGACAGCAGACCCCCTGACAAATACCCTCTCCTTGACTAAACTTTGGTCAGCGTCTCCTCAGCAATCTTTTTTACTAAGCTCAGCCTTGGGCTCCCATGTCCTTCCTTGTAGAGTCCAGTTCTGGCAAGAATCCTGCTAAGTCAGTTTAGCCAGAATCCCCCATCCCCAATATCTGATCATCCTCAATATCTGATCAGGTTCCTCATCCTCCATCATCCCCCAGGTGATGTCTCATCACCCCAGCCTGCCTTCAGCAGGAATCCTGTTAGGTCGCTTTACCCAGAATCTCCCTTATCACTGATGTTTCGTCTTAGTGATTTTCCATTCACTGACGCCCACCCTGAGCCTGCTCCTTGCCCATAAATCCCACTTTTCCTTACTGTATTCAAAGTGGAGCCCAATCTCTCTCCCCCACTACAAAACCCCATTGTAGTAGCCCCCCTGAATAAAGTCAGCCTTACAAGTCAGGAATAATTTTTTCTTCAATACCCCAGGGTCCCAGCACAGTCTTTCTGCCCTTGTCACAAGGCTAGCTTGGTCCTAAGGTTGAGTCCATGAATGTGTGGCTCTGTTGCTGACTGCACTGTTCTTTCCACAGGCTCTAGGATCACTTTATCATTCAGCTGGGGGAGCTAGCCACACAGGGAGTATGAGTGCAGGGCCAGCCCCAAGAGAGGGGTGCTCCTGCCGCATCATTCACACCTGGCACCATGGCCAAGACAGGCGCTTGTTCAGAATCCTCCTGTGGGCGAGGGTTTGGTTTCATTGGTTTTTTCCTAGTTTACTCTACAGAGCTCTTAGTTTCTTAAGGGGTTTTTGATACACTCCTGTAACCTATGCAGTGAATAGAGGGTTTCTTCAATCCTATTCATTAATATTTCATGTTGCACTTTGGTTCCCAATTACTGTTTATCATTACAGAAGCCCAGTATCTTCAAAGATTCATCCTCAAGGACCCTTGTTAACACTTCTCTAGAGAAATGCCGATCTCTTGCAATCATTGTTTTCTCCACTGTTTCCTCAGTGTCTTCCCCAGACTCTGTCCTTGTCTCCTGGGTCATGGTCAGTGATGTCTCTGCTTGTGTGTCCTGAGCACGTGACTCTGGCTCAAGGGTTCTGCTGGCCCAGCACCACCACTGGGCTGAGCTGAGCCTCTGAGTTAGGAGCACCTGAGGTGCCAGGAGAAGAAGACTCTGATCATTTGCCTGGGTTGCAGAACTCAGAAACCTCAAGTAGATCAGCATGACATAGTGAAATTAAATAACTACCATCAGCAATCTGTGCTCCATTAAACGTCTGTTTCCTATTGTCTTCCCCAATAAAAGAAGTATTCTCTGAGGAAAGAATTTCAAAGTCATAGCACAACATATGCTGACCTTCAAAGCAAAGGAAACACATGAAACGAAGGTACTGGGCATCAAGGTTAGTTGTAAGATAGATTAACCGCATAGATACTTTAAAAATCAGTACAACTGCTTTACTGATATTGGTACACCTATCATGTGATTGGAATTCTATTGTGCAGGTTTTTAGCAACCAAACTATATGCATGGGTTAACATCTACACTTAATAATTGTAAATATCCAAAGGCATGTACAGTATCTTTGTATTTAATGTCAAAAATAAATATTGTATCCACTCGTATTTCCTCCTCACCATCATTTCTACTATAAAGGAGGGTAAAGTCAATTTCCATGGAATTACTAGCACTTATAATGAAGTTTAGACAATTAGTCAAGAAGTGACTTGACAAAATGATGTCAGCATCATGCAGCATGAGATGCTCCCTTTATCTCTCCCCTTCAATCTAGAATGAGTAACACCTCCATAACTCAGCAAAGATTCCTTTGCCCAACACACTAGAGAGATCCACACATCAGTACAGACAAAAGTGGGTGGACTGGAGCACACAGAGGAGGTGAACCAGAGGAACAGTGGAGGCAGTGCACATGATCCCGGACGCAAGCCATGGTTGCTAAGCCAGCTACCTCCGGCCCCAGAGAACCTGGTGTGCACACAACTCCGGCCTCCTCACCACAGCAGCACCTGCAGCCACAGGGGAGAGGACAACAACAGAGGCAGAGCCCCACAATCCCAACCCCTAACTGTGCCTCAGACCCCAGTATCAGCAGCAGAGGTGCATACACAACCTCAGTCTCCCAACCACAACAGTGCCTGCAGCCACAGGGAACAGAACAACAGCAGAAGTGGAGCCCCACAGTCCCTACCCGCTATCTGTGGCTCAGAACCTGGTAGCAGCAGTGGAGGCACACACATGACCCTGACCTCCACACAGGGAACCAGGAAATAGCAAAACCAGTGCCCTGCAATCCTGATCCCCTGGCTGTGGCTCAGAACCCAGTAGCAGCAGCAGAGGTGGTGCACATGACACCGGACGCCTGACCTCAGCGGTACCTGTGGCCATAAGGAATCTGTCAACAGTGCCCCACAAACCCGACTCCCTCCCCATCCTCCCCCTGCCCTCACCATTGCCGTGGTGCTTGTGACCTTGGACCCTGGACCCTGGACAAGGTGGAGGCGCCCACCATCCCTGTGCCCCTGCTGGCAAAGCCAGCAATTGCAGCAACAATGGGAACAGCAAGGCATCAGTGACCCCTAGAGCTGCAGGTGGCAACAGCAAGGGCATTGGTGACATCCTAGCAGAGGCAGTGCAGGGGGTAAGCGCCAATCCTCAAATAGAGCCAGAAGCAGCTCAGGAGAGAAAAACCAAAAACTGGTGTTACAGCACCACCATCTTAAAACAAAAGAAAGGCCTCAAATTACACACTGATTGAATAGTTAGAATCAAAGCAAACAAAGTTGTACCTAAATAGCAAAAGTATTGTTACAGCAAATGCACCAACAGAGGAATAACTCATCAAGCACTGTCAAAAAAATAGGGTAACATGGTATCACAAAATGAAAATAACAATTCTCCAGAAATCCAACTTAAAAAGTCATGGAAGATTGTGATCTAATTGATAAAGCATTCAAAATAGCTGCCATGAAGAAACTCAATGAGATACAAGAAAACTCAGAAAAGTAGTTCAATGAACTCAGGAATAAAATCAATGAAGAGAAGAAATACCTTACCAAAAAGATTGAAACTCTAAAAAAGAACAAAACAGAAATTTTGGAGTTGAAAATAAATGAGATGAAGAATGCATTAGAAAGCACTGGTAATAGAACTGACCATACGGAAGAGAGAATTAATGAGCTTGAAGATAGAAACCGAGCAATTATTCAAGTAGAAGAGGGGAGAACTAACATTTAAAAAGAACAAAAATTCTACAAGAACTATTTGACTCCAATAGAAATGGCAATGTAAGAATAATGGGTATCTCAGAAAGAGATACAAGAGAGAGAAAGGAGTAAGAGATTATTTGAAGAAATAATAGGCTAGAATTTCCCATACCTGGGGAAGGAACTGGATATACAAATCCATAAAGTTAATAAAACACACAGTTATCTCAATCATAAAAACCTCCAAGAAACAGGGTAATAAAATTGTCAAAAGTCAATGACAAGAAATAATATTAAAGACAGCCAGGGGGAAAAAAATGACTTGTAAGGGAACCCCCAATAGGCTATCAGCACATTTCTCAGCAGAAACTCTACAGGCCAGGAGAGAGTGGAATGATATATTCAAAATATTCAAAGATAAAAACCATCAGCCAAGAATATTCTACCCAGCAAAGCTATCCTTCAGATATGAAGAACAAATAAAGGCTTTCCCAGACAAACAGAAGCCGAGGGAGATCATTGCCACTACACCTGCCTTACAAGAAATCTTCAAAGAAGCTGTTTTACCTGAAACAAAAAGGCAAAGGTATACAAAACTTTGAGCAAGGTGATAAATTCACAGACAGAATCAGAAAATTGCAACTCTACATCAGAATAGGTTGGTAAACACTTAATTATAACATAAAGGTTAAAGGGAAAGAAAGCCACTCCAATTTCTTAATGAATTCACAACATAATATGGGATAATTTGCAACAACAAAAACATAGAAAAGGAAGAGGTAAAGGGATGGAACTTGTATAGATAAATAAAGATAAGATGCTATCTGCAGAAAAAGGACTATTTTACCTATGATACCTTACATACAAACCTCACAGAAACCACAAGACAAAAATTCACAGCAGATACAAGAAACATAAAAAAAAGAGGAAAGTGAGAAAAACATCACAGAAAAACACCAAACTGAAATGGTGGACAGAAACACATGGAGAAAGAAACAACAGAGACATAGAGTAACCAGAAAACAAAAGATAAATTGGCAGTACTGATTACTCATGTATCAATAATTATCCTAAATGAAAATGAATTGAATTCACCAATCAAAAGATACAGAGTGGCTGAATGGATTATAAAACAAGACCCAACTATATACTGCCTCCAGGAGATTCATCTCAGCTTTAAAAACAAACATAGGCTTAAAGTGAAAGGATGGAAAGTGATATTCCAAGCAAACAGAAAACAAAAGAAAGGGGGTTTAGTCATACTTATATCAGACAAATTAGACTTCAAGCCAAAACAATAACAAGAGATGACAAAGATGGACATTATATAACGATAAAGGGGACAATCCATCAAAAAGATTTAACATTTATTAATATATATGCACCTACCATAGAAGCACCAAAATATGTAAACCAACTATTAACAGACCTAAAGGGAGAAATTGATAGCAACACAATAATAGTAGGGGAATTTAACACCCTGCTTACATTGATGGATAGATCATCCAGACAGAAAGTCAACAAGGAAACATCAGTCTTAAATGAAACATTAGACCAGATGGAATTAATAGATATATATAGGACATTCTATCCAAAAGCTGCAGAATAAACATTCTTCTCAAGTGCATATGAAACTTTCTCAAGAACAGACCATATGCTGGGACACAAAACAGTCTCAATAAATTTAAGAAGACTGAAATAATACCAGGCATCTTTCAAATCACAACGGTATAAAACTAGAAATAAACTGAAAGAAGAAAACTTGAAATGTCACAAACATGTGGAGACTAAACAACACGCTACTGAACAACTATTAGACCAAAGAAGAAATCAAAAGAGAAATAAAAAAAATAGTGGAGACAAATGAAAATGAAAAACAAAAACAAAAACAAAAATCTATGGGATACAGCAAAAGTGGTACTAAGAGGGAAGTTCATTATAATACAGGCTTGCCTCAAAAAACAAGAAAATATCAAATAAACAATCCAACACTACAACTAAAAGAACTAGAAAAAGAGGAACAAACAAAGCCCAAAATCAGTAGAAAGAAAGAAATAATAAAAATCAGAGTGAAATCAATGAAATACAGATTAAAAAACAATAGATAGGATCAATGAAACTAAGAGCCAGTTCTTGGAACAGATAACCAAAATTGACAAACTTTTATCTAGATTCACCAAGAATAAAAAGAAAAAGCTCAAATAAGTAAAATCAGAAACAAAAGAGTAGAAATTACAATAGATAACAAAGGATTAAGAGAATACTACAAAAAGCTATACACCAACAAATTGGATAATCTAGAAGAAATAGATCATTCTTAGAATCATACAACCTTCCAAAACTGAATCAAGAAGAGAATCTGAATAGAGCAATCACCGATAAAGAGATCAAAACAGTAATCAAAAACCTCCCAAAAGACAAAAGTCCAGGACCAGATGGCTTCCCTGGTGAATTCTACCAAACATTCAAGTCTTAATACCCATCCTTCTCAAATTCTTCCAAAAAATCGAACAGGAGAGGATGCTTCCTAACTCATTTTACAAGGCCAACATAACCCCGATACCAAAACCAGACAAGGGAAACACACAAAAAAAGAAAATTACAGGCCAATATCACTGATGAACATAGATGAAAAAATCCTCAACAAAATGCTAGCAAATCGAATACAACAATACATTAAACAGATCATATAATATGATCAAGTGAGATTTATTCCAGTGATGCAAGGATGGTTCAACATTCACAAATCAATCAATGTGATACACCACATTAACAAAATGAAGAACAAAAATCACATGATCACCTCAATAGATGCAGAGAAAGCATCCAACAAGATACAGCATCCATTTAAGATAAAAGCTTTTAATAAAAAGGGTATAGAAGGAAAGTATCTCAATATAATAAAGGCCATATATGACAAACCCACAGCTAACATCATACTCAAAGGTGAAAAACTGAAAGCTCTCCCTTTAAGAACAGGAACAAGACAAAGATGCTCACTTTTGCCACTCTTTTTTTGTGTGTGTGAGGAAGATAAGCCCTGAGCTAACATCCACGCCAATCCTCCTCTTTTTGCTGAGGAAGACTGGCCCTGGGCTAACATCCATGCCCATCTTCCTCCACTTTATGTGGGACGCCGCCACAGCATAGCCTGACAAGCGGTGTGTCGGTGCATGCCCGGGATCCAAACCTGGGCTGCCAGCAGCGGAGTGTGTGCACTTAACCACTATGCCACGGGGCCGGCCCCTTGCCACTCTTATTTAACATAGCATTGGAAGTCCTAGCCAGAGCAATCAGGCAAGAAAAAGAAATAAAAGATATCCAAATTGGAAAAGAAGAAATAAAACCGTCACTATTTGCAGATGACATGATTTTATATATAGAAAACCCCAAGGAATCTACCAAAAACTATAAGAAATAATAAATGAATACAGTCAAGTTGCAGAGTACAAAATCAACATACAAAAATCAGTTGTGTTTCTACACACTAACAACTAAATAGCAGAAAGAGAAATTAAGAATATAATCCCATTTACAATCACAACAAAAAGAATAAAATACCTAGGAGTAAATTTAACCAAAGAGGTGCAAGACCTACACACTGAAAACTATAAAACATTGTTGGAAGAAATTGAAGAAGACACAAAGAAACGGAAAGATATTCTGTGCTCTTGGATTGGAAGAATTAACATAGTTAAAATGTCCATACTTCCTAAAGCAATCTACAGACTCAGTGCAATCCCTATCAAAGTTCTAATGACATATTTCACAGAAATAGAACCAATAATCCTAAAATGTATATGGAACAACAAAAGACCCCAAATAGCCAAAGGAATCCTGAGAAAAAAAGAACAAAGCTGAAGGTATCACACTCCATGATTTCAAAATATACTACAAAGCTATAGTAATCAAAATAGCATGGTACTGGCACAAAAACAGACACACAGATCAATAGAACAGAATTGGAAGCCCAGAAATAAAACCACACATCTACGGACAGCTATTCTTCGACAAAGGAGCCAAGAACATACAACGGAGAGAGAAAAGTCTCTTCAATAAATGGTGTTGGGAAAACTGGATAGCCACATGCCAAACAATGAAAGTAGACCATTATCTTACACCATCCACAAAAATTAACTCAAAATGGATTAAAGGCTTGAATGTAAAACCTGAAACCCTAAAACTCCTATGAGAAAATAAAGGTAGTACTTCTTTGACATGGGTCTTAGCAGCATCTTTTCGAATACCATGTCTACTCAGGCAAGGGAAACAAAAGAAAAAATAAACAAACAGGACTACATCAGACTAAAGAGCTTCTGCAAGGCAAAGAAAACCATGAACAAAACAAAAAGACAACCCACCAACTGGGAGAAAATATTTGCAAATCATACATCCAACAAGGGGTTAATTGTCAAAATATATAAAGAACTCATACAACTCAACAACAAAAAAAACAAACAGCCCGATCAAAAAATGGGCAGAGGATCTGAACAGACATTTTTCCAAAGAAGACGTACAGATGGCCAACAGGCACATGAAAAGATGTTCAACATCACTAATTATTAGGGAAATCCAAGTCAAAATTACAATAAGATATCACCTTACACCTGTCAGAATGGCTATAATTACCAAGACATAAAATAACAAATGTTGGAGAGGATGTGGAGAACAGTGAACCCTCAAACACTGCTGGTGGTAATGCAAAGTGGTACAGCCACTATGGAAAACATTATGGAGATTTCTCAAAAAATTAAAAATAGAAATACCATATGATCCAGCTATCCCACTACTGGGTATTTACCTAAAGAACATGAAATCAACAATACAAAGAGATCTATGCACCCTTATGTTCATTGCAGCATTATTCACACTAGCCACAATAGCCAAGATGTGGAAGCAACCCAAGTGCCCATCAACTCATGAATGGATAAAGAAGATATGGTATATATATATACACAATGGAATAGTACTCTGCCATAAAAAACGTCAAAATCATTCCATTTGCAACAACATGGATGGACCTTGAGGGTTTTATGTTAAGTGAAATAAGCCAGACACAGAAAGACAAACACCGTATGATTTCAGTCATATGTGGAAGATAAACAAACACATGGATAAAGAGAACAGATTAGTGGTTACCAGAAGGGAAGGGGGTGGGGGGCTGGGCTAAAGGGGTAAAGGGGTACATATGTATGGTGACGGATAAAAACTAGACTATTGGCGGTGAGCATGATGCAATATATACTGAAACTGATATATAATAATGTACTACCTGAAATTATGTATAATTTATATTTAATTAATGTTTATTAACATTTAATAATAATTAAATGTTATAAACCAATATGACTTCAAGAAAATAATTTTTTAAAAAAAGCAAAACAAACATTTGGTTCTTTGAGATAGAAATGATGTAATTGTGATATCGGCAGGAAAGATATATAAGATGTGCTTTTCAATTCTAACATCTTTTTGGACAAGCACGGTTTCTTTGTCGAATTTTATTATATTGAGATTGTTAAATACATTAGTGAATTTCTTATACAATGACAACAGAAATATCTGGTAGTGTTTTTAATTCAAATGGCTAAATAAACACAATATTAATTCATGTTACTTACAATAGAGTATGAAACTCAAGGCGTGTGGTAAAAATTATTAATTATCAGATCATTTCTATGAAAAATAAAGGGGAAAGTATTAGACTCCTTCTTTTGGAAATAGATACCTAAACATGAAGTTCAAGCCAAGAAAAGCCAAAGGCAAAAAAAAAGAACTAATAATAACAAATTACAAATAATTAAGAAAAAAACATTTTTTCATTTTTTGCTCTTTCTGTTCATTGTATACATATGAGATGATGGATGCTAACTTATTGCAGTAACCATTTCACAATATATGTAAGTCAAACCATATAAAATTATATGATAAATGAATACATGTTTTCTCATGTGCCAAAAAAAAATGTTTCAACAAACTAGCAAGAGAAGAGAATTTCCTCAACCTGATAAACGGCAACTATGAAAAACCCACAACTAACATCATACTTATGCAGACTATGAAATATTGAATGATTTCACCCTAAAATCAAGAGGCAGGCAATGATGTCTGCTCTCACCACTTCTATTCAACACTGTACTGGGGATTCTAGCCAGTGCAACTACGCAAGAAAAAGAAGTAAGTCATCCATATTGGAAAGGAAGAAGTAAAACTGTATTCGAAGATAACATGATCCTGTTATGTAAGAAACTTAAGGAATCAAAAAAAAAAAAAAAAGTAGAGCTGATGAATGAGTTCAGTAAGGTCACCAGTTTCAAGATCAATATAAAAAGCCAATTGCATTTCTAAATACCAGCAATGAGTAATCCAAAAATCAAATTATGAAAACATTTCTTGGGAATTTAACAAAAGAAATACAAGAACTGTACACAGGAAACTACAAAACATTGCTGAGAGAAAGATCTAAATAAATGGAAAGACATATCATCTGCATAGATTAGAAGATTAAACATTAAATAGCAATGCTCTCTAAATCTATCTATAGATTCAATGCAATCTCTATTAAATGACAAGCTGCCTTTGTTGCAAAAATTGACAAGTTGATACTAAATTTTATATGGCAATTCAAAGGACCCAGAATAGGCAAAACAATGTTGAAAAAGAACAAACTTACTTTTTCTGATTTCAAAACTTAATGCAAAGCTACAGTAAACAAGACAGCATGATACTGCTATGAGGACATATAGATCAATAAAACAGAATTGAGAGTCCAGAAATAAATCCTTACACATATGGCCAAGTGATTTTTGACAAAGGTGCCAATGCAATTCAATGAAGAATGGATAGTCTTTTCAACAAATGGTGCTGGAACAATTGGATATCCACATGAAAAAGACGAATTAACACCCTTACCTTACATAATACACAAAAGTTAACTCAACTTGGACCATAGAACTAAATGGACAAGCTAAGGCTATAAAATTTATAGGACAAAATCTTCATAACCAAGGTGTAGGCAAAAAGTGCTTAAAATATAATCATAATAATATAACACCACCAAAAACATAATTCATAAGAGAAAAATATTGCTCAAGTGGACTTTATCAAAGTTTAAAATTTTTGTAATTCAAAAGACACCATAAAAAAATGCAGAGACAAGCCACAGTCTGGGAGAAAATATTTGAAAATCAGATATCTGACACAGGACTTGTACCCAGAATAAGTAAAGAACACTTAGAACTCAATAATAAGAAGACAAATAGCACAATTTTTAAATAGGCAAAAGATTTTGTTAGATATTTTATTAAAGAAGATACACACATAGCCAATAACTACATGAAAAGATTCTCAACATCTTTAGCCATTAGGAAAATGAAAACCACAATGAGACACCACTAAAATGTTTATAATCAAAAAACCAACAAAATGTGTTGGAGAAGATGTAGAGAAACTGGAATCCTCATACATTGCTGGTGAGAATGGTACAGTCACTTTAGAAAAGAGTTTGCAGTTTCTTAAAAAGTTAAACATAAATGTATCATATGGCCCAGCAATTCCACCCCTAGGTATATATCCAGGAGAAATGAAAACATGTCCACAAAAAGACTGCATGTAAATGCTCACAGCAGCATTATTCATAATAGCCAAAAACTTAAAATAATCCAAATGTCCATCTGCTGGTGAATGGATAAACAAAAAACATGGTAAATCAATACAATGGACTACTATTAGGCAATAAAAAAGAAAGAAGTGATACATGCTACAACATGGATGAACCTCAAAAACATGTTAAATCTAAGATGCAGGTGCAAAAGGCCATATGTTTTATAATTCCACCTATACAAAATGTCCAGAAAAGGTAAAATCTATACAGACAGAAAGTAGATTCATGGTTGGTTGGGTTAGGAATGGGGAGTAACTGCAAATGGGAAGGAGGGATCTTTCTGTGCTGGTAAAATTATTCTAAAATTAAATTGTGGATGATGGTTGCACAATCTTATAAATGTACTAAAAATCATTGAATTGTACACTTAAGTGAATTCTACAGTATGAAAATAAATTCTCAATAAACGTGTTAAAAATAATTGCTGAGTGACTGAATAACAAACATGAAGGAGAAGAAGAGACCTAAATCCACATAACAATTATGTTAAATATAAATAATACAAATACACCAAACAAAAGAAATTTTCAGATTAGACAAAATAATAATAACCAACTATATGCTATCTACAAGAAATCCACTTTAAATAACAAGATATACATAAATGAAAGTTAAAAGATGGAAAAATAAATACCATGGAAACTAATCAAAAGAAAGCTGGAGTGGCTATATTAATACCAGGCAAAGTAGCCTTCAGAACAAGAACCATTACCAGGAATAAAGAGCCACATTATGTAATGATAAAGGGTTAATTCACAAAGGTAGCATCACAATCCTAAAGGTGTATGCACCTAACAACAGATGCTCAAAATACATAAAGAAAAAACTAGTATTACTAAAAATTAAATTCACAAGTATACTTGAAGGCTTAAACACCACTCTCTCAGCAATCAATAGAACAAGTAAATAGAAAATCAGTAAGGATATAGAAGACCTGAACAACACTATTAACCAATTTGACCTAATTGACATTTATAGAGCACTCCAGCTAACAAAACTCTTTTAAAATGCACATGAAAGATTCACCAAGATAGACCATATTTCTAAGTCATAAAATAAGGCTCAATGAATTTAAAAGAATTGAAATCATACAGAATATGTTTTAGGACCATAATGAAATAAAATAGAAATCACTAGCAGAAAAATATTCGGGAAAATCATAAAATAATTGGAAACTAGACACTACAACCTATGCATCAGAGTGTAAGTCTCAAGGGAAATGAGAAAATATTTTTGAAGTAATAAAAATGAAAATACAACATATCAAAATTTGGGGTTACTTATACTAATAAAGAAGAATGTTCTAAAATTAGTGGTCACCATTGTACAACACTGTGAATATACTAAAAACCACTGAATTGTACACTTTAAAAAGGTGGATTTCGGGGCTGGCCCAGTGGCATAGCAGTTAAATTCGACATTCCGTTTCAGTGGCTGGGGTTCGCCCGTTCGGAGCCTGGGCGCAGCCCTCTCATGGCTCATCAAGCCATGCTGAGGTGGCATCCCACATAGAAGAGCTACAACTCTACAACTATGATATATAACTATGTACTGAGGCTTTGGAGAGAAAAAAGAAAAATGGGAAGATTGGCAACAGATGTTAGCGCAAGGCCAATCTTCCTCAAAAAAAAAAAAATCCAAATGCCTTAATTTGAAAAAAAAATACATAAAAAATAAAATAAAAAGGTGGATTTTATGGTATGTGAATTATATCTCAATTTAAAACATAAAAGAAAGAAGAAAGGTCTCAGGCCAAAAATCTAAGCTTCCACCTTAAACTAAAAACAGAAGAGCAAACTAAATCCAAAGAAAGCAAAAGGAAGAAAATAATAAAGGTAAGAGCAGAATTTAATAAAATTATAAACAAAAACAATAGAGAAAATCAGTGAAAACATAAGCTGATTCTTTGAAATGATCAATAATATTGACAAACCTCTAGCTAGACCAACTAAGGGAGAAAAAAAGACACAAATTACCAATATCTGGAATGAAATAAGGGACACCACTACAGACCCTACAGATGTTAAAATAATAATGAGTAAACATTATGAACAACTATATGCCCATCGTATTAGATTTCTATTGCCCCTTAACAATTTACCACAAACACAATGGCTTAAAACAACACATTTATTATCTCTCACTTTCCATGGGTTAAGAGTCCATGCACAGTTTAGCTGGATGCTATGTTTAGGGTCTCATAAGGCTGCAATCAAGGTGTCGGCTGGGCTGTGTTCTCATATGGGGGTTTGACTCATGTGGTAGAGTTCCTCCAAAGATGCTGATGTCCTAATCCCCACAACCTGTGAATATATTACCTTACATGGCAAAGGGACTTTGCAGATGTGATTAAACATCTTAAAATGGGGAGACTATTCTGGATTATCTGGGTGGGCCCCATGTAATCACCAAGAGTCCTTATAAGAGAAAGAAGCAGGCAGGCGAGTCAGAGAAGGAGATGTGACAGTGGAAGAAGTCACAGTGATGTGATGTGAGAACATCTGATCAGCCATTGCTGGCTTTGAAGACAGAGGAAGGGGCCACAAGCCAAAGAAAACAAGTGACCACTAAAAGCTGGAAAAGGCAAGGAATGGATTCTTCTCCAGAACCTCCAGAGGCAATATAGCCCTGCTGACACTGTGATGTTTAGCCCCATAAGACTAATTTTGGACTTCTTATCTTCAGAATTATGAGATAATAAATTTGTGTTGTTTTAACCACTAAGTTTGTGGAAATTTGTTACAGCAGTAATAGGAAACTAATATCATTAAGGAAGAATACACTTCCAAAGCCACTCAGATTTTTGGCAGAATTCATTTCCTCTGGCTGTGAGACTGAAGGCCTTGGATTCTTGCTGACTACTTGTTGCAGGCCATCCTCAGCTCCTAGAGGCTCCCTCAAACCGATAAAGAACTTCTAAAATTAAAAAAAAAAAAAAAAACGAGAGCTAACATAATGTTGAAAAACTGAATGCTTTCCCCCTAAGATTGGATGTCTGCTCTCATCACTCCTATTCAACATCACCCTGGAAATCCTAGCCAGTACAAGAAACAAAAACAAAATAAAAAGCATACAGATTGGAAAGTAATAAATAAAACTGTTTCTATTCACAGGCAACATGATTGTCTACATGGAAAATTCTAAGCAATCTATAAAAAAGCTCCTAGAACTAATATGTGAGTTTTGCAACGTCACAGGATATAAGGGCAATACAAAAACCAATTGTATGTCTTTATACTAGCAACAAATAATCAGCAATTGAAATTATGAAAACTGCATAAAAAATGAAATAGGTAAAAATATAACAAAATATGTGCAGGATCTATATGCTGAAAACTACAAAATACTAAGAAAAGAAATTAGAGGAAACCTAATAAATGGAGAGATTTACCATGTTCATGGATTGTAAGATTCAATGTTAACATGAAAATTTCCCCCAAATTGATCTAGATTTAATGCAATTCCAATTAAAATGCCAATAGCACTTTTTGTACAAATCAGCAAGCTGATTCAAAAATGTATATGGAAAGGCAAAAGAAGTAGAATATCCAAAACCATTTTGAAAAAGAAGAATAAAATTGAAGGATTCACACCACCTGATTTTAAGACTTACTATAAACCACACTAATGAAAATGACAGTGTGGTATGGGTGAAAGGATGGAGACATAGATCAATGGAGCAGAACAGAGAGTCCAGAAACTGAGCCACACAAAAATGGTCAATTGACTTTTGAGAAGGTACAAAGTTAATTCAATGAAGAAAGTCTTTCCAACAAAGGGTGCCAAAACAATTAGATAACCATATACAAAACAATGAATCTCAAACTATACCTCATACCTTATGCAAAAATTAATTTCAAATGGATTATAGACCTAAGTGTAAACAATAAAACTATAAAACTTCTTTTCCTATAAAACATAGGACAAAATCTTTTGTGATCTTGAGTTAGGCAAAGAGTTCTGGGATATGACACCAAGACCATAACCTAGAAAAGATAAAATTGATAAACTGGATTTCATCAAATTAAAAACTCTTCTCCGCAAAAGACACTGTCAAGAGAATGAAAGGACAAGCTACAAATTGGGAGAAAATTTTTGTAAACCACATAACTAAAAAGGGACTTGTATCCAGAATATGTAAAGAAATTTCAAAACTCGATAAGAAGACAACCCAATTTTTTAAAACCGGCAAAAGATTTAAACAAACACTTCATCAAAAATGTTAAATGGATGGCAAATAAGAACAGGAAAAGAAGTTCAACATCATTAGTCATTATAAAAATTGAATGAAAATCAATGAGATACCAATACGTACTCATTATAACAGCGAAAACCGAAATAAAAACTGACAATACCAAGTACCGGAGAGGATGTGGAACACTCATACATTGCCGATGGGAATGCAAAATGATATACCCATTTTGGAAAACACTTTTAAGTTCCTTATAAAGTCAAACATACACTTACCATACCACCCAGCAATCATACTTCTGTATTTACCCAAGTGAAATGAAAACTTATCACACAAAAACCTGTACGTAAATGTTTCTAGTGACTTTATTCATAATCACTGAAAACTGGAAACAGCCCTAATGTCCCTCAAATAGCTGGCTGAAGCATAAGGAAAAGGGATGGAAAAAGAAGAAGAACCAAGATGCCGGAAGGGCAGGGACCAACACAGCTGTGGGGTCAGAGCAGCAGCAGTGGGTGGCTCTGCTCTTCAGGACACACTCTCACTAACTCAGATCCAGCAATTCCCAAGCTCTGTGCTGCTTGGTTCTGAGTTTCAAATTCCTGGGAAAGACTGTGATTGCACCAATTTAAGTTGGATATCTACCTCTGGATCAATTGGAGGCAGCCAGGGGGTGAGTAGCCTACATCTGAGAAGGCCACTGGGACCTTGTCCCTGTGCACTGGAGCCACTCACAGCAAAGGGGAATTGTGTGCCAGGTAGTTGCCCCAAGAGAGGAGTATTGCAAGCAAAAAGGGTGCACGGATTCTTTTCCACTGGAGGTCACCATCAGCACACAAACGGACAAAACAGCATTCAGTGGAATTCTAATTCTTTTTTCCCCCCCAGTCTCTTTAATATCCCAATAGGTTTTTGCCTAAAGCCTAAGAGAAATTACCCTCATTCTCATGTTTATATTTTAAAATTTTGTTTAAACTACTGACAAAAGATCATATGCACTTTCATTCAGTCCTTTATCTAAAACATAATACTTCTAAATGCTTAATGTGGTCTTTAACATACTACTACCCCGCTCAAAAACATGTAGGGGCTCCCTCTTACCTGCCATATTAAACATCTAAATATTTAGGGTTCTTTATCAAATAGTCCCTCTCTGCCTTTCCCAATTCCTTATTTATTAAACATTTGTTGAACATACAAGGGAACTCTACTTTCTAGACACTAACGTGAACATGGCGATCATATTTGTCAATCATATTGACAAGAACGTATGGGCAAAATGGAATCAAATATCTGAACTCAGACCATCCCAGAATATTTGTGGCATATGTTTGCCATAAAGTATATGGCAAAAAAAAAAAAAAAAGTTGAAAACACAGTCTCTACCTTGCAAGAGCAGTTCTGTGTGGTACAGGCTACTCTCCAGCAACCCTTGATCCTGTCCAGTCAGAGTCCTGGCTGCCCCCAGACCTACCTTGCTCACTCCCACCTTGCTTTTTCTTTTGCTCTTCCTTTGACCTTGGAAATCTCATCTGGTGCATCATCATTCTACTCTGTGCTGCCCACTTGAGGAGATCAAGTAAACCACCTTCAAAAAGTTTGCACTAACCTCTCCATACTCTAAACAATCCTTATAACATGGTAAAAGTTGACTTTTCTGAACGTGAGAAGAACTTTGCATGGAATTTTAAAAGAATAAAGGAATTTGATAAATTTTTATACTGTTTGTAATACTTTAATATCAACAAGTTAAATGATAATTATGTGTTTTCCTTAACCCAAGCACCTTCCTTCATGAAGTAATCTGTCTTTCTCCTCCTTGGAACTTCCATTGCATTTCATTCCTCCATTGAGCACCATTCGTTTTCTGTTTTGTATTATGGTTCTCTGTCAGTGCCTGTTTCCTCTGTGAGATCACAGCTCCTTGAGGGAAAGTACCCTGTCTTACCCTTATTTGCACCCCTTCTAGTTCTCAGCACAATGCCTGGCATACTACAGGTGCACAACACGCATTTTTTGAACGAAGGAAGGAATTAACCAACAGAGATTTCTATGGTGATATTACAGCCTCCTCTTCCATATAAACCTGTCCAACAGCCTAGAAATAAAACACTGAAAACAGTTCACAGAACCCTATCTGTGAAACTCTTAGTATGATGTAATTCTACAGAAGGTTAGGGGCCCCCAGGCTATATGGAAAGCTGTCTGCTCTTTTGTGTTACTTCCACAAGCAAAAAAGGATAGTGGTTCCTGGGAAATAGGTACTAATTTTAGAATTCCCTATAGTAATGGCTAGCAGCCTCTCCTTTCTCAGTGGCAGTACACTAAAATGGTTAGGAACCTGGGGTCTGAAGCCAGAATACCTGGATTTCAATCTCATCTCCACCACATACTAGCTATGCGACCTTAGGCAAGTTGTTTAACCTCTCGGTGCCTCATTTTCGTCACCCGGCAAACTGTAGCCACTCACAGTACAACCCCTCAAAGGGATGGTGTGAAAATTAACGACTTATATTTAAAGCGTTTAGAACAGTACCTGGCACGTTGTTTACAAGTGATAGCAATATGTAGTACTATATGGACCTTATATTCCCTATTGGCAAGTTCCATGATGTTAAGGACAAAATGAGTTCGTTCTTTCATCCTCTACAGCACCTACCTCGGCGTGTAACAAATACTAGATGCTCCAAAAGTGAAGACGTGAATTGTATTTGAGGTATAGAAATTGAATGCACAAGGAAATGAAGGTATGTTAAAAACGTAAACGCAATTAATGTAAAGGGTTCTTGGCATGTCATTTGCATATCTTCAGTTACTTCTGTGTAATTAGTTGCTAGGTGCTTTAATGACCTGGCCTTTTCCTTGCCCTCTTCAGAGCGCGCAGTTTGGAGGACCGCACGTTACAGCCCTCAGCACTCGGGGCTCCTGACCAGCGGGCTATTCGGACGGTCCGAGGGGTTGCCCGCGGCACAGCGGGCACATTCCAGTGCTGCCTCGCTGCTGGAGGTGACGGGCCAACAGCCGAAGACAGCAGCGCACAGGAAGAGGGGCGCGCCCCGCACTCGGGAAGGCTCACCCGGACACCCCGCAGTGCACCGCGAAGGTGAGCGCCCCCACGCCCGGGTCGTGGGCCTGGGCGGAGAAGTGGAGCCCGGCCGAGGCTCCGGATGAGTCCCTGTCACCTCCGAGGCAGGTGCGGCGGGGCAGGGAGGGCCGCAGCCCCGCGGAGCCCCTCCCGGCCGCCTCCTCCGGGCGGGCACTGACCTTGCCGCGGGGGCCGGGCCGGAGCAGTCCGGGCGCCACGGAGCCGGGCGCGTGCGGGGGCGCCCGTGGGCACGCGGACCTCCAGCTCGTCCGAGCCGGCCGCCGCGCCCGCGCCCCTCAGCGCCGCACTCCCGCGCGCGGCCGCCAGCCGAGGGGCCCGGGCCGCGCCTCGAGGCGCAGGGGCGGGGCGCGGGGGCGCGCGGAGGTCGCCGGGCGGGCGCATGCGCCGCAGCCGCGCGGCGGGGCGGGGAGCGTGGGTGTGCTCGGGGCGCGCGCCGTCTCAGCCTGCCGCCCGCGCGGACCGCTCCCGGCCCTCGGCCTCAGCGCGCCGGCTCCCGAGCGGCCCTGCGCGGTGCGCGGCCCGCGGTGTGGAGTCCGCCAGCCCCGGACCCGCGTCCCGCACCCTGATGGTCCCGGTAAGCGGGGGCGGGAGCGGCGGGGAGCCGGCAGGCGCCCTGAGGGGCGGGCCTGCGGGCAGCGCTCTGAGGTGTGTTGTGTGGGAGCAGCCCCCGCGGTGGTCCCTGTGTAAGTGGACGGACCTCGAGTGTCCTGCCTCTCCCCCTTGGGGGAGTCCCGGAGGCGGTGGGGCCGCCGCCCCCGTGGCAGACCCCTGTGTGGATGGAGACCCCCAGGGCGCTCTCTGCGTTTGCGGGCCGCCCAGCGTGGAGGGCACCGTCCCCGAGAGACCCACTGTGTAACTGCGGGAGGGAAGGGGGGGTCTCGAGCTGTCTCAGTGGAAACCCGTTTGGGAACGTAGGGGAGCCTCAGGAGCCTGCGTGGGGGGATGGACCCCACCCACAGAGGACCCCTGTAGGAGAGGGCCTTAGACTGTGCCCTGGAGCTGCCTGGGAGGGGATCCTGCCGTGGGATCCAGGCCAGGGAAACTTCCCGTATGCCCGGAGGACTTCCTTTGGCCTTGATCTCTTTTAGGGCGCAGTGTGCCCCAACTTGTGTCCCTCCAACGCGGTCGAGAGGCAGGGGCCCTGTGGGGCCGCTGCCTCTGTCCATTGCTCCTGCTCGGATTTTTGTGCTCCGTGGGATCCCAGTTGGCTCCAAGCTGGATTTCAGTGGAGGCGGGAACTTCTGTAGGAGCACAGGACATGAGGAAGGGGAGGACCAGTGAGGCCTCTGAAGCAAAGAAAGGAGATTTGAGCCCCTGGGCCTGACCTTCAGGAAGAAAGCAGTAAGAGCAGGTGGCCAACTGACTGGAGCAGGTCCTGTCAAGAACGGCCTCTGAAGGAAGGAAGAAAGGACAGTAGGATTATTGAGCACCCACGTGCCAAGGACTGGACCAGCGATGTTTCACATCTCATATAATCCTCACAACAGCCTCAGGAAATTCTCTCACGCACTTGAGACTCAGGGAGGTTTAACAGCCTGCCCAAGGTCACAATCAGGGATCATTAAATCTGTTTTTCCACGTTTTTATGGGGAAAAGTATCAAGGGGAGGCAGAAGCAAGAGTGTATATTTGTTAATAAGTTGCACTGAGGTGCCAAGCATAGGGCTTTGCAATAGTGTACGCTCAGTAAATGTGCTGATTAAATAGGTGGATGAGGACAGTTTAATTAGGGATGAGACTGCTGCAGGAACTGATTTCCACTGAATCCCCAGATTTGGGAGCGTGGCTTCCTTCACTGGCAACCCCGCTAACCATGCCCCTGGGTGGCTCTGGACTTAATTGGGTCTGGGGGAGGCCTCTGGGTGTGGTCTTTGACCGGACTTGCTCTGGAGAACTAAAGGAACCCTTCAGAGGATGGAGTGTTCTGAGACCACCCTCCCTGCTGCAGAGTCCTTGAGAAAGGAAGGAGAGACAGGATCACTTTTAGGAAGCACGATCCACAGTGTCTTTGTAGCCATCTGACTACATGCACAGCAGACATTGCTCCACAGTTACCACTTAGGACACTTCTGCCCAGCAGTGCCTCTGAATGACGAGGAGGAGAGAGGGAAAGGTGCAGAGCCAGGGAAGGCTTATTGGGAGTGCGTTGTCTGGGGAGTGCAAAGGGTCTGCGCCTGACATAACGATGCACCCTCATCTCGTCCCCTCGGCCGTGGTAACGCTTCATTCCACCTGAATCCCATGGGTGTGAATTTGGGACCAAGGATAGACTCTGGTTTCTTGTCCACAAATGGAGTGCTGAGGGAGTGAAGCAGTGGAATTCACCACAGAGTCATTCTGGGAGAGTTTTCCTGTTCCCCTGCCTCCCTTCTTCCACACAGCCAAACCTAGTGACCTCCTCCTTTAATAGAAGTGGCTTCCTTGGGCTCCTAGGGTTACAGAGTGAGAAGAGAGATCAGGCTTGTGAGAAAACAGAACCTGGTTTACCAATTGCTGGCTTTTCTTTTAACTTGATGGCTGCCTGAAACATGGGTGTGGCACCTCAGGCACAGCTCAATGGAGTAAATTCTGACAAACGTTTATATTGGTTAAGCACCTCCTCCCCATTACAAAGCTGTTTATAATCCCCTTTCAGGTCAAACCCCTCTCATCAGCTTAACACAGTAAAATAAAGAAAGATATATGTATATTTTTTAAGGAAAATCAGAAGGAGCAAGCCTGCAAATATGATCTTTGCTCCAATTCAGAGATTTGTCATTGGGGTTTTATTCCTAAACTGGTCTTTTCACTGAGGGCTCTTGGTGTCACACTCACTCATAAGCCTGGAAAAATTGCTAGGTGGCTCCAGGTGCTCCCCAAATACTAGACCTTGGATATCACCTCCTTGGTGTCCAGCATTAAGATTACAAAAATCCTAAGAATACTAACTCTCCCCTAATCACAACATGAGTCTGCAAATCAAATCATTCCAGAATGGGTGTGAAGGATGTCACCAGGTAGCCTTAATCCTCTCAAATAATGCTCTCTCCACAGGGAAATAAAAGGGGAGAATGGCTCACCCAGTTTCACTTGAGTCTACACAAATGTGTCTGGATTTTTCAGCCTTTAATCTTCCACATCTTCTCTGACCACGTTATTATGGTTTTCTTCCTCCTACATTTGCCATCTTTTTGACAGTGCTTCCTTTTACTTGAACACGAATAGTGGGACCTTCTCTGGCCCGTTTCCCACACTCCCTGTATTTTTTTCCAGTACACCTGTTCCTAAGTGGATCATATTTATGCAAATAGTTTCCTTTCTCTTCAGCTACAGAATCTATTATCTTCCAGTCCCACATGCTCTTCTCCAGCAGTGCTCTTGGTTTCTGCTATCTTTATTTCCCAAAGTGATTTATTCATTTCTTTTTTTTTTTTTTTTTGGATGATTTTTGTTTATTGCAGTAACATTGGTTTATAACATTGCAAAAATTTCAGGTGTACATCATTGTACTTCCATTTCTGCATGGACTACATCATGTTCACCACCAAAATACCAATTACAACCCATCACCGCACACATGTACCGAATTATCCCTTTCACCCTCCTCCCTCCCCCCTTCCCCTCTGGTAACCACCAATCCAATCTCTGTCCCTATGTGTTTGTTTATTGTTGTTATTATCTACTACTTAATGAAGGAAATCATACGGTATTTGGCCTTCTCCCTCTGACTTATTTCACTTTGCATTATACCCTCAATGTCCATCCATGTTGTCACAAATGGCTGGATTTCGTCGTTTCTTATGGCTGAGTAGTATTCCATTGTGTATATATACCACAGCTTCTTTATCCATTCGTCCCTTGATGGGCACTTAGGTTGCTTCCAAGTCTTGGCTATTGTGAATAAGGCTGCAATAAACACAGGGGTGCGTGTACCTTTGCAAATTGGTGTTTTCAAGTTCTTTGGATAAATACCCAACAGTGGAATAGCTGGATCATATGGTAGTTCTATCGTTGATTTTTTGAGGAATCTCCATACTGTTTTCCATAGTGGCTGCACCAGTTTGCACTCCCACCAGCAGTGTATGAGAGTTCCCTTCTCTCCACATCCTCTCCAACACATGTTGTTTCCTGTCTTGTTAATTACAGCCATTCTGAAGGGCGTGAGGTGATATCTCATTGTAGTTTTGATTTGCATTTCCCTGATAGTTAGTGATTTTGAACATCTTTTCATGTGTCTGTTGGCCATCTGTATATCTTCTTTGGAGAAATGTCTGTTCAGGTCCTTTGCCCATTTTTTAATTGGCTTGGTAGTTTTTTTGTTGGTAAGATGCATGAGTTCTTTATATATTTTGGAGATTAAGCCCTTATCAGAAGTATGGTTTGCAAATATCTTCTCCCAATTGTTAGGTTGTCTTTTTGTTTTGTTGATGGTTTCCTTTGCTGTGCAGAAGCTTTTTAGTTTGATGTAGTCCCATTTGTTTATTTTTTCTATTGTTTCTCTTGCCCGGTCAGACGTGGTGTTTGAGAAGATGTTGCTAAGACTGACGTCGAAGAGCGTACTGCCTATGTTTTCTTCTAGAAGTTTCACAGTTTCAGGTCTTACATTCAAGTCTTTAATCCATTTGGAGTTAATTTTTGTGTATGGTGTAAGGTAAGGGTCTACTTTCATTTTTTTGCATATGGCTATCCAGTTTTCCCAACACCATTTGTTGAAGAGACTTTCTTTTCCCCATTGTATGTTCTTGGCTCCTTTGTCAAAGATTAGCTGTCCATAGATGTGTGGGTTTATTTCTGGGCTTTCGATTCTATTCCATTGATCTGTGTGTCTGTTTTTGTGCCAGTACCATGCTGTTTTGGTTACTACAGCTTTGTAGTATATTTTGAAATCAGGAAGTGTGATACCTCCAGCTTTGTTCTTTTTTCTCAGGATTCCTTTAGCTATTCGGGGTCTTTTGTTGTTCCATATAAATTTTAGGATTCTTTGTTCTATTTCTGTGAAAAATGTTGTTGGAACTTTGATAGGGATTGCATTGAATCTATAGATGGCTTTAGGAAGTATGGACATCTTAACTATGTTAATTCTTCCAATCCAAGAGCACGGAATATCTTTCCATTTCTTTGTGTCTTCTTCAATTTCTTTCAGAAATGTTTTATAGTTTTCGGTGTACAGATCTTTCACTTCTTTGGTTAAGTTTATTCCTAGGTATTTTATTCTTTTTGTTGCAATTGTAAATGGGATGGTATTCTTAATTTCTCTTTCTGCTACTTCGTTGTTAGTGTACAGAAATGCAACTGATTTTTGTATGTTGATTTTGTATCCTGCAACTTTACCATATTCGTTTATTACTTCTAAAAGTTTTCTGGTGGATTCTTTGGGGTTTTCTATATATAAAATCATGTCATCTGCAAATAGTGACAGTTTCACTTCTTCCTTTCCAATTTGGATCCTTTTTATTTCTTTCTCTTGCCTGATTGCTCTGGCTAGGACTTCCAGTACTATGTTAAATAGGAGTGGTCACAGTGGGCATCCTTGTCTGGTTCCTGTTCTTAGAGGGATGGCTTTCAGTTTTTCACCATTGAGGATGATATTAGCTGTGGGTTTCTCATATATGGTCTTTATTATGTTGAGGTACTTTCCTTCTATGCCCATTTTACTCAGAGTTTTTATCATAAATGGATGCTGTATCTTGTCAAATGCTTTCTCTGCATCTATTGAGATGATCATGTGATTTTTATTCTTCATTTTATTAATGTGGTGTATTACGTTGATTGATTTGCGAATGTTAAACCATCCCTGCATACCTGGAATAAATCCCACTTGATCATGGTGTATAATCTTTTTGACGTATTGTTGTATGCGATTTGCTAGTATTTTATTGAGGATTTTTGCATCGATGTTCATCAGTGATATTGGCCTGTAATTTTCTTTTTTTGTGTTGTCCTTGTCTGGTTTTGGTATCAGGGTAATGTCAGCTTCATAGAATGAGTTAGGGAGCTTCCCCCCCTCCTCAATGTTTTGGAAGAGTTTGAGAAGGATAGGTATTAAGTCTTCTTTGAATGTTTGGTAGAATTCACCAGGGAAGCCGTCTGGTCCTGGACTTCTATTTTTGGGGAGGTTTGTGATTACTGTTTCGATCTCCTTACTGGTGATTGGTCTATTCAAATTCTCTACTTCTTCTTGATCCAGTTTTGGAAGGTTGTATGATTCTAAGAATTTATCCATTTCTTCCAGATTGTCGAATTGGTTGGCATATAGCTTTTCATAGTATTCTCTTATAATCTTTTGTATTTCTGAGGTGTCTGTTGTAACCTCTCCTCTTTCATTTCTGATTTTACTTATTTGTGTCTTCTCTCTTTTTTTCTTGGTGAGTCTAGCTAAAGGTTTGTCAATTTTGTTGATCTTTTCAAAGAACCAGCTCTTGGTTTTATTAATTTTTTCTATTTTTTTTTGGTCTCTATTTCATTTATTTCTGCTCTGATTTTTATTATTTCCCTTCTTCTACTGATTTTGGGCTTTCTTTGTTCTTCTTTTTCCACTTCCTTCAGGTGCATTGTTAGATTGTTTATTTGAGATTTTTCTTGTTTGTTGAGATAGGCCTGTATCGCTATAAACTTCCCTCTTAGAACTGCTTTTGCTGTATCCCATAAATTCTGGCATGTCGTATTTTCATTTTCATTTGTCTCCAGGTATTTTTTGATTTCTTCTTTGATTTCTTCGTTAACCCAGTCGTTGTTCAGTAGCATTTTGTTTAGTCTCCATGTGTTTGTGGCTTTTCTGATTTTCTTCCTATAGTTCATTTCTAGTTTCATACCGTTGTGGTCAGAAAAGATGCTTGGTATTATTTCAATCTTCTTAAATTTATGGAGACTTGTTTTGTGGCCTAATCTGTGATCAATCCTGGAGAATGTTCCATGTGCCTTTGAAAAGAACGTGTATTCTTCGGTTTTTGGATGGAATGCTCTGTATATATCTACTAGGTCCATCTGTTGTAGTGTGTCGTTTAAGGCCAATGTTTCCTTATTGATCTTCTGTTTGGATGATCTATCCATTGGTGTAAGTGGAGTGTTAAAGTCCCCTACTATTATTGTGTTACTGTCTATTTCTGTTTTTATGTCTGTTAATAATTGCTTTATATATTTAGGTGCACCTACATTGGGTGCATAGATATTTACAAGTGTTATATCCTCTTGTTGGATTGTTCCCTTGATCATTATGTAATGCCCTTCTTTGTCTCTTTTTACAGTTTTTGTTTTAAAGTCTATGTTGTCTGATATGAGTACTGCTACCCCAGCTTTCTTTTCATTGCCATTTGCGTGGAGTATCTTTTTCCATCCCTTCACTTTCAGTTTGTGAGTGTCTTTAGGTCTGAAGTGTGTCTCTTGTATGCAGCATATATATGGGTCTTGTTTTTTTATCCAGTCAGCCACCCTATGCCTTTTAATTGGAACGTTTAGTCCATTGATGTTTAAAGTAGCTATTGATAAGTATGTACTTACTGCCATTTTTTAACTTTTTTTAACTTTTTTTTTTCTCAGTGTTTCTGCTATCTTTATTTCCCAAAGTGATTTATTCATTTCTGATGGGGATATCATTATCCACTCCACCGCTCAATCTTAATGACAAAGTTCTGACAGGAATTGCTTACCAGCTTTGGACCAAGAAACCAAGACCATCGGTGTCCGGCTGGAGACGATTATTTTTTCATTATAACATCCCTCTCAGTCCTCCTCCTCTTCCAGCAATCCCCTCAGGGACCCACATACATTTACTAAGTGCTACCTACTTGCCAGGCACTATGCTGGATAAATATGAGAGTTCCTTGCCCTTGAGGAGTCACATAGAATCAGTCTGCATTTCTCTAATCATTTACTATAAAGAGTAAGAAAAGAAAGGGGAAAGTTACAGCTTTATAGAGTGTCCACAGGAATCACTGTAGAATATGCCTTTTCCCAGGCATCACTGAACCGCAACTGCTGTCCAGTGCTGCCTCTGGCAGCCACATTCTCAGCCCTCCTGCCATTGCCCTGCGAAAATTGCTTTTGCCCATGTGCTTTGAGTGAACTGGCCACACTCTTGGCTTGCTATGATAATAATGACATTACCTTATATTTGGATATCATGTTACAGTTGACAAAGCCCTTTTCCATACATGATCTTTATTTGGTTTTGAGAAATGTTTCATCGTACTGGGGTCTTCTTACTAAAACAACAGTGTATATGCTGGCTTGGCGCTGTCATCACTGTGGCCTGGATTAGTTTCCTATCAGGGAGCCACACCACCCGTCTGGTTGTCATACTTTGGTAGCTGTGTGTTATTGTGATGCTGAAAGCTATGCCACTGGGACTTGAAATACCAGCAGGGTCACCCATGGTGGACATGTTTCAGCAGAGCATCCAGACTAAGACTAGGAAGAAGGACCTGGCCACCCACTTCCGAAAAAATTGCCCATGAAAACCCTATGAATAGCAGCAGACCATCATCTGATATAGCGGAAGGTGAGAGGATGGTACAAAAAGACCGAGCAGGGTTCTGCTCTGCTGTCCACAGGGTAGCTAGGAGTTAGACTTCACTGAAGGGCACTACCAACAAAATCAGGTTTATGGGTCTCTCAGAGGGAAAGCCCCAGTGATTCACTACAGTCACCACCTACCAGCTCTTAGGCTAAGGAGAGGAGTTTCCTCTTGGTCGAAAGACCAAGGAGTGTACTCACTGGGCCTTGTCAGGGCCATCCTGTTACCTGGCCTCAGAAATCCAATTCTCTGGGCTATTTTTTTTTCTCCCTGAAATCCAAAGACATATTCCCTTCTAAGCAAATATTTTTAGCATACCATCTCAAAACAGTTCTTTGGGCTGATTCTTATGTGAAGGCATGAGTTCCCTGCCTGTTTCTTCCCTGCACCTAGCTGGCTTCATACCATCTAAGCCATGATGGAGTCCCCAGAAAGCTCCATGCCTTGGCCTGTTCTTTAACCTCTTCCTGGAATGGCTCTTTCTTTTTTCCTTATCCACTGGGGTACCTCCCACTCATATTTCAAAATTTAGCCCAAGCAACACCTTTTTTTTTTTGATGCTACACTTATGCCCCCTACACACACACATACACTGCATTCTTACAGGCTGAGTGAGGTTCCATTTGTTCATTCTACCAACAGTTATTAAGCACGTGATTTGTGCCTGATACATAGTAGGCTGCACTCAGCAAATGTTTGTAGAATCAACAAGCAAGTCGCGATAATTATGGTATAATAAGTGCATTAAATGGGGGTGAATCTGCTTCTGCAGCACAGAGCAGAGAACAGAGGGTGCCTCTCCATCTTGCTGAAAAGCTCTGCTTGCTCAGTGCAGTCACACCAGCCAGTTGCTGATGGTGTTCCTTAACTGTCGCTCTGCTTCTGTGGGAGGTTAGCACTGTAGCTTTTCATGAAGACTCATTGCAGGGCCTCTGAGGCTAAAGGTCATTCCATAGTTTTGTCCTCAGGTATATTAGAGCTTTGTGAGCTTCCAGTAAATATTAAACAACAGCAGCACCTTCCTCTTGGCTCATTCTCTTGAGCTGAGTCCAGGAAGACCGTTTTACTCAGTCTTTAGCCCTTCTGCTCCTTGGAAACCCCAAAAGAGCCCAGTGCAGTTGGTGTGACTATGTCTTCCTGGGCTGACAGAAGCCAGTGCTGCCGTGCTGGATAAACAGCAGAGAATGGAGGAAGACAGGGAGGTGCCAGGTAGACCCCTTCAGGGTCTGTAGACATTAAAGACTAAGAGTAGTCTGTAGGCTACTGCCGGGCAACAGAACTGACAAGGAACAAGCTCCAAGAGCACTGTGGTGAGGAACTGGATTCCTGAAGGAACACCAGTCACTGGAGAACAGCTGGACCATTTTGGGCTTGAATTTCCTCAAGGACCAGCAGAGGGTAAGGAGACTCCTTTTGATGATTTTTGTTTAAAGTCTCATGATTGATGTTAATGTGCACAGTCAGCTTAGGGTCTATGCTGAGCATTCTGCATTTTTTAGACCCTGGTTCTGCTGGTTTTCCATACCCTTGTGGCTGATCACCTTCTATGTTAGGTGTGTGGCTTTCTTTGAGGCTCTCAGACAGTCTTTCAGGCACATGCTTTCTGAAGCCAATTGTCACCCACCTTGAAATTTTTCACCCGTAGGTGCAGATGCTGCTTGTGCTAAATTTCTGAAGCCCAAACCCAGAAAGGAGGGGATACATTTTCAAGCTTCCCTTAGGGCAGTCGCCCTCCTGTGGGCCAGGCCACAGTGCCACAGGACCTGTCAAAAATGCAGGGACTATTGACTTTGGTAATATTAGTCTCTCTTTTCTTATCCTTGTGGTTGTGGAAACTGGCTAAATTCCGGAATTCTGTAGCTCTCCCCTGTGGTCGAAGGAATCACCCATAACTGCTGTCTGGTTACCTGTTCTCATCCCTGCTAGCCCTGAATTACCAGTCAGGGTCCACCTCTGGGGAAACAGAGTAGATGTGATGAGATGAGCTGGTGACTGTGTAGTTTCTAGAAATGAGTTATGAAGATTTGGTCTGATCAGTCTCTCTGCCCAACTTTGAGGAAGAAAAAGGGTACTGACACCATGATCTCAAACTTTTTATTTCCCAGTAATCTCTGCAACATTCCTTCAACAAAGATCTATAGAACACATGCTCTGTGGAAGGCAGTGGGAACCATCTAGGTTTTTCTCCCTCTTGATCTCAGTGAAATACTGGGATTCATTTTTCCACCTGCTCATCCCAGTCTCTGGTTGTTTTCCTCTGTTCCCCACCTCAGAGGTTTTCTTTGCCTTGTTCCTGCCTAGGGAAGCTCATAACCTCCAAGCAGTCACTTTAGTTGCTTTGGAGCCTTTTCGACACAGCTGCCATTCCCACGTCAAGAGTCAGATGAAAGCAAGTAAATGTACTTCACATTTAGCATGCCGAATGAGGAGACTCCTGCCTGTTAGGAGGGGTGCTCCCCATGCTCATCGCAGCTATGAATCCTTATAGAGAGCTGGGAAGAGGTTCCCTAGCTGCCTTCCCCTTCCTTCTTTCTCCACCAGCTCCTGCTGTGGAGTAATCCCTCCTCTTACTTCCACTGCTTTGCCCTTATACATAATCTCACTGTGTTGTAAGCATGTACTCTGCAGAGAATGGGTGTCTTGCACACACACATTCCAAGCTGCCCACATATGTCTTACTGCCTGACAAACACATCTAGACAGGCTTCTCTTACCCGAAGGGAGATTCTGGTTGTCATGTGTTTTCATTTCCTCCAGATCATATAGTCGGACGGTCCTATTCTAGCTGCATGTCCCTCTCTTATTCACCGCCACCTGCTCCTGCCCTCTGAGGTTTTTTCCGTGTTCCCTAGATGCCACAAAGTCTCTGACAGTCACGTCATTCTTGGGACAATGTCTTTTTATCCCTCCTTCATCCTTGTTAGGGCGGCAGAAAACCCCAATTCCACCCAACAGCCAAAGAAGTAGTCATTAGGCATAATTTGTGGGATCTTTGCATCTTGATTTCCTTTCAACTCACTCTTCTTCCTAGGACTTCTCCCAGCAGAGGAGAGGCCAGGTTTTTCTCTCTAGGCACGTGTTTTTGCCCATCACTAATCATTACCACTTGTTTCTCTAGAAATTATAGCTGATTTTGTTAATTTCTCTAACACCCCAGGTGCACATCCTGGATATTTCAGGACACTTGCTTTTAATCAAGGTGTCCTTTATATCCAGGTTTGATCCTCTCCATTAAGCATTAAGGGTTTTAGCCTCACTCTTGAAACCTACTTCTGTTGTGTCCTCACAGTTTATATCAACAGCAAAGTCATGTTGATTCTGAATGACTTGTGGTCTTCTTTGGATTTTGATAGTTTCTTTTTAATGGTTCTTCTCTACATTTTCTGCCCTTATGGGCATAAAGTGGCCTAGAAAATTAACCATCTCAGGTAAAAGGAATAGCAATACTCCAAGATCCAGTGGTCAGGACTGGAAAGTGGTTTTTTATTTGTTTATGTTTGTTTGTTTTGCTAGTGGATGTCATCTTCAGTCTTCACGGAACTTCCTTTAAGGATGAACTCCCAAAACCACTGCAATGATATGACTGACAACTGAGATAGCTTAGTAGTGATTCTGGTTATCCTTCAGAGGCTGATGGTTGTGGCAGGACTACAGTGTGTCGGGAGATGCCTGTGGTTAGTTTGCTGATACACTATTAATGAGTCAGTTCACTTACAGAGTAACCCTCCTAGTTGGCTGGCCTGTGTTCAGAACTCTTATTACATTATCTGAAAAAGCCCATAAGAACCAAATGCATGCCATTTATTTTCCTCCAGTGAATCATTCTTGAAAAAGTGAATTTTGTATGGTTATTCCAGGTCTCCAAATAAGTGTTTCTCAACGTTTTTCCCCAACCCGTGCCTTCTTGCTGATAAACATAAATGTCTTATAATTGCTCCCTAAAACTTCTAATACAACTTGTGGGAGGGGGTGCCCCAACTATTTGGAGAGCTAGCACCTTCTGTATATACCTAGGAACCTTGAGGATACTGTCAAACTGTGCTATTTTGTAGTCCATGTTACAAAAAAAAGGTGATGGCTTTTAATATTTGCTTTCCAGATATAAATATATGTTATAATTGATATGCTTTTTCAGTCCACTATTTCTCTCCTCCTCCTGGAGTTCTGATTCATACCTTGCCACCTGCCCCAGGATCCACCTGATTGCTCTGATCTTTGTGTTCCTATTGCACTAAAAGTTTTTTTCTCTTTTTATTATAGCATGAATATATCACAAGTTATTCAATAATTCTCCTCTTGAGGTTATTTCCACCTTTTTATCACTGTAAAGAAATGCTCCAATAAATATATTTTTACATATGCCCACAGGTCAAAGAGGATCAGCCTCTCATATAGAGGAGGGTTTTCTTCAGTCAAAGATATATTAGTAGCTGTCCATCTCTGCTAGACCTTCCAACCACACAGACTCTAAGAGAAGCTTGAGAATTCCATTCTTGCATCACTCCAGTCAAGGGGAAAGCTTACCTTATACCCTGCAATGCTGTCCTTGTCTTTTAGAGGTAACCATCTTTAAATCAAAAGACAAGATGTAGTTCTCTAATCAAAAATGTAAAATGATCCTAAGGCTGTGTTTTTCAAATTGCAGGTCCAGACCCACAAGGAAGTCCTGAAATCATGTTAGGGAGTCACTGTCAGGATTGTTCTAATGAAACAGGAGAGAGAGGATAGGAAATATCAGGGAGCATCACATGTAGTAAATGTAGGATTGTTTCCCAAAACGTTGGGTTCAGTTATAGATCTATGAACACGTGTTTATTACTGTGTGTACAGGGTCACGTCGTAAACTCTGTTTCTTATGGGTCACAGTCAAGAAATCTGAAAAACTTACCACGGAAGGTTTCTGAGGAAAACACTGTGGCCTTGGAAATAGTAATTGATCGTGAGGAAGGTCCGCAGTGAAGGGTTGTGTGTTGGTTTTGCATTTTCCCTCTTGCTGTGCCTGTTCCTCTCACTAAGCTGTGGACTTGTTTTCCCACCTAACCGTAGAGCACAGCTGGTGCTCTTGAGGTGTGTGGGCACTGTCTGGGGACTATAGGCTCAGCGTCTTCAAGAGGCCCCTGGGTCCACAGCCTCAGCAAAAGCTCAAACATACACACTCTGTCCTCTCCACCCCAGCCCCACCCCGACCCAGGCTGCATACCTTCCTTAGGTCACATGGACTCTTAAAAGAACATGAAAAAGAACATGAGCATTCTAAATGCTTAAGACTACATACTCCAGGCACACTCATTAACAGATAGACAACTGAAGCCTGAAGCCTAAAGCAGTAAAGCAACATGTTCTGGGTCACAGCAGATCCAGAACTAAAACAAGTCACCAGGTTGCCAGCTCTAGGATTTTTTATTACATAATTAATGTGCAATGTAAAAATTAGAAAATACAGATCAACAAAGATGGAAAAATATGTATGCATTCTTAGAAAAATTAGATCATAACGAGCATTTTTGTGACTTGCTTTTTTCATTAATATGTTCATATATTTTGAACATCTTTTCATATCAATAAGTAGACTTCTACCTCAATATTTTTCATACTGTTTGGTCTTCCATCGCACCATAATTTAACCATTCCCCAGTTGTCCAATATTTGTTTGCGATCAGGGATAAAAAGGACTTTTTAATCACAGTTTATTATTATTCGTCCACTGGGTTATGAACACCTTAAGTGATTTCCCAAATTTGATCAATAAACCTTTCCTCAATAAATCTCCTTTGCCGTTGCTCTTTAAAAGACAGTTACTTATTCAAAGTAAATATTCCTTAGTCAGATACTTTAATTTTACAAATGGGGAGAGGGGATCTTTCCTTTCTTATCAGTTTTTAAATTCAAAAATATGGATTGGGTTTCTGTGGTAACAATTGATAGCAGGGCAAGCACCCAGGCAGTGTAGGAATTTGCAGCACTGTAGTGCATACAAGAGCTGTTTCTGGAAAGACGATGTGGCTATCATCAGATATTATGTGTATTAAAGCTTTATTGAAAAATCAAAAAGACTTCTCCACAATTAATTAATTGGGAAATGTTTATTACTTGTCTGTTCTCTTCCAGACACGTTGCTAGGCAGTGCAGATAGGCACTGTCCAGGGTAAAAACAATCTAATGGAGGAAACTGACATTGATCAGATAATCATCCTATCGAATATGTAATGACAAAGGTAAGTGCTCTGGAGCAGAAGAACATTGTGCTGTGAGCACTCTGAGTTGGACTGGGGAGTCAGCAGTGACTTCCCCGAGGAACTGGTCCTTGAGCTGAGCTCTGACAGATGAATAGGCACTAATCCCATGGGAAGGAATGTTCAAAGGTCCCCAAAATAGAGGGAGCATGGCAGACAAAGACTGAAAGAAGGCCATTGTGGTTGGAACACAGAGTAAAGAAGGGAGGCCAGGCCAGCAGGGCCTCACAGGCTGTGGTAAAACAGACTGATTTGGAGGACTTTATGCTGAAAGCTGTAGAAAGCCATTGAAGAGTTGTAAGCAGGGGATAACGTAACACCTGAATGTCCCAGAGGCATCTTTAATTCAACATGTACAAAACCCAATTTCATTGTCCCTCTTTCTTATTTCCCAATTCCTGTAAATGGCACTACCATTCTTCTAGTTAGTCGATTTAGCACTGCCCTCTCAATAAGTCAGACAGAGAAAGACTGAATGAAATACTGTATGATTTCACTTATATGTGGAATCTAAAAACATTGAACTCATAGAAACAGAGTTAGAATGATGGTTGCCAGGCGCTGAGGGGTGGGGAAAGTGGGGCGATGTTGGTTAAAGGGGACAAATGTTCAGTTATAAGATGAATAAGTTCTGGGGATCTAAGGTACAGCATGGTGACCATAGTTAACAAAACTGTACCGTAGACTTGGAAGTTACTATGAGAATAGGGCTTTAATGTTCTCACCATAACAACAAAAAATGGTAATTATGTGAGGCGAGGGATGTGCTAACTTGAACCTTACTTTGTAAGCATTTCATAATAGATATGTGTATCAAATTTTCATGTCATATATCATAAACTTATACAATGTTTTATGTCAGTTATAAAGCTGAGAAATAACTGTAGTCGTGTTGCTTAGCAACTGGTATATGCTTTGAAAAATGTGTCATTAGGCAATTTTGTCATTGTGCAAACATCATAGCGTGTACTTACACAAACCTAGATGGTATAGCCTAAAACACACCTAGGCTATATGATACTGATCACGTGGGACCACTGTCATATATGCCGTCCATCATTGACTGAAACGTCATTATGCCATTTGTATTTCTACGGAAATTTTGAAATCAGTGTCCACCAGATATCTGCTTATATTTTATAAGCTTATATCTGCACAATATTTTATTGTGATTATATGAATCTATAGATCAATTTGGGGAGAAGTGATATCTTAACAATACCTAGCAAAACAAACAAACACAAACACCTAAAAAGCAAAACAAAACATAAAAAAGGAAGAAATGATATACTGAGAATAAATATTTGCAATCCCTTACAAAGGGGCTCACATCCCCGATACATAAAGAGCTCCTAGAAATTGATAAGAAAAAGAACACAGTAGAAAAATTGGCAAAAGACATGAACTCACAGTTCACAGAAAAAGATATATGAATAGCCTTAAATATAGGAAAATATGCTCAACCTCAGTCATAATATGACAAAATTGTGAAATTTAAAAGCTTGACAATATATTCTAAAGCTGGGGGAGAAATAAAAGTGATTTCCTCCTCTCTAGACTCTTCAGGCCCACCATATCCAGTGCCCTGTGGACCCGCCTGATTGCATTGGCGGTGCCCGCAGGGCTCCAGAGGACTTGGGCACTCAGAGGTGGAAGGTGGAGAGGATGGCAAAGAACTCACATCCTGAGCAGAGCCGTTGATCCAGTGCACACGCGTGCACAGCGAGGCGAGGCTCAGCCAGAGCAGATGGGGCTCCAGCTCCCCACCTCACAGCTCATCGTCTTCCCTTCTGCAGGAGTGCTGAATCCTCAGGAACTTCTCACTACACACCATCCTCTCTGCTCTGCAGAGCACCTCCATTCACTGTCTGAAAAAGACATGAGGAGAAGTTTCCAGGTGGGTAGTCCTCTTTCCATTGGAGCACCAGGGTGGATGAGAAATCTGCCGTAGGGCTGGCATTGCCCCCTCTTTCAGCTGGGATCTCTCTGGAGGCAGTGAACCCTGGGGACAGGGACTGGGCTGGGGTCTCTAAGCCTCCCTAGGACCTTAGGCCACCAGTTCTGCTTCAGGAATCAGTTTCCTTAAGCATCAGAGACTGGGTTGAGCCAAATTGGAGAGTTTCAAGTGTTTACTTTATAGCAACAAACTCTGTGTCCAGTTGAAACCCAAACTGGTCAAACAGAGCTGCTCAGAAGAAATGCAAATGGAGGCCCCAGGTGACCAACATGAAGGCTCCCTTCCCCAGGCCCACGGAGCCCTTTGAGGAACCCAGTGGAAACCCTCATCCGAACAGTTTGGATCTTTTGGGTTCTCAAATAAAAGGAATTTGTACTCACACCCCTCCCATAATTCCAAAATTTCTCCTTCCTTCTTTCCTTTCCCCTCCCCTCAGGAAGTGCTCCCGAAAGTGTCAAAAGCTGTGCAGCAAAGACAGTTCACTGAGCAGGGAGCTGCTCATCAAGGTAGAGTGGAGACTGGAGGTCTGGAAAGAGAGGAGGGGTGGGAGGAAGGGCGAATAGGCAAGATGTGGTTTTGTTTCTCATTAAGTGTCTTTGAGAAATTCCAGTCTTGTCTAGATGAACAGGAAGAGGGATCTGTTTGATCCATGAGCAGGTGAAAGGAGGTTGAGGGCAGTTGAAGGGGAGGCCCTGGTAATGGCATAGAGTGGTGGTGCCTGGGCTGTTCCAGGAAGGGTTGCTGAGCTGGCAGAATCAGCAGGTGTCTGGCTTCCATGCTGGTCCATCCTGCTGGCACTTAGCTTCCTCCAGGCTGTTGGGGTGGGTAGGGGTTCCTTTCTTCCCTCAATCAGTCCAGCCTGTCCCCAGGAGTCCAGGCCCCTGCTGCTCCTCCTATCTTCACTGCATCTCCAAGGAGGGCACCCTGCCTGCCCTAGGGATGGGCACTGTAGGGGAATCCCACAGGCGAGGTGGACAACACTGCTGATCAGTCGCAGTTGGGATTCTCACCTGGGTGTCTAGTTGGCAATGACATACGCCCTATATTTTATAAGAGTCGGGGGAACTGATGGATTCTTAATGGGTCCTTTCTGAATGAAGTCAGAAGCTTCGTGTGCAAGAGGAAACAAAGTGTTAGCAGCCTGTGCCCTGGTCACCCCCTACCCTGTCAGTCGTGATGGCTCTCAGGAGTCCCCTTCCTGAGTACATGAAGAAAGTGCTATTCAGGGGAACGTTCTGAGGGCACCTTGGGGAGGTGAAGCCTTTGGCATGGCCTCGGGCCCAGCCTGGGGGGGGCAGAGACTCCCATGGGGCTGGGACAGCAGGAGCCTCTCAATCAACCTCCCGAGACACCCCATCCCTCTCCATCCATGGCTCAGCCAGACTGGGGGCTTGGACACTCACTGAGAGCCCAGAGGACAGGACTCTGGTCAGTGGTGGGGCTGGGGTGGGGTGAAGGCAGCTGGGATAGGGCCTCTGGCTAGAGCGGGGAGCAGCCTCCTCTGTGGCCTCTGAGCAAGTCACTGCCCCTCTTTGGGCGTCTGTCTCCTCATCTGGAAAATGAAGGGTGATGATCCTGTGGTGCAGGCCTCACAGGGTGGTGATGAGGTACAAGGGAAGAAAGGAATGTGCTGGAGGTGGGAGGGAGAACAGTGATGATAGTAATATGGCATTGAGTCCTCAGGAGGCCCTGTGAGGTAGGTGGAGTTCTCACACTTTCCAGATGAGGAAATAGGCCCAGGGAGGCCAGGCCACAGGCCTATGACCACACACCGGTGGGTGTTGAAGCTGGGACTGTTCTAGAATCAGAGGACGCTGAAGGGCAGAGAAGTTGGTACCAGCTGACTGGGATCAGATGTCCAGGGTCCGAGGTTAGGGGTCCTGGGGGGAAGTGGGGGGATGGAGGGATGGGCTCACTGACCCTGTCCTTGACCCTGGCAGGAGGGGCCTTCCAAGTCTGCCATCCGGGAGATGCTACCCCAGAGAGCCCACAAGAAGTGGCAGCAGCCACAGGTGAGTGTGGCTGTGGGGGAGGGGCTCTAGGGTCAGAGGCGAGGGGTCTTCCCCCTCCCAGCTGCAGCTCTCCAAACCAAGAGAGGAGGACCCTTCCTCCTCCAGCCCTGCCTCCTGTTTCCACAGTGCCTGAAATCTTCCATTAGAAGTGACCAGGAGGAGGGCCTGGAAGAGCTGGGTACAGGATGGATTTGGGGGTGGGAGAGGCCAGAGACCACATACCCTGTGATTTGCAGGCCCTGGGAGGTGATTAGGAGTCTGCTGTTCTTGGGGCGGGGGGGGGAGTGGGGGGAGGCTGGGAAGGGGCCTAGGCTGCTCCATGTGGGGATGCTGGGGTGGGCCAGGAGGCTGAGGTGAGGAGTTTTCAGGGAGGGGCCGTGGAGGCACCTGAGAGTGGGGCTCATCACCACTCCCACCCCGATGGCACAGGGTGTTGTCCTTTTCCTTGGCACATTCCTCACTGACCTAGTGATGCTGGACACTGTGATGCAGGATTATCTGGAGGTGAGTGAGCCTGGGGGCAGAGCAGGGGGGCCAGGATCCTGAGGCTTGGGAGGAGAGAGCTCCCATACTGAGCCCTGAGCTCTCAGCACTTGGCAAACCTCCTGTCCTGAGAGCCTCTCAGCCACCCTGTGAGTGAAAGGAGGCTCTGCATAAGACACCCGTCCCAGTTCCCCAGGCTGGTGAAGCAGCAGAGCCGCCTGACTGCAAAGCTGCAGGAGGTTTTGTTGGGGCTGGAGTCAGCCTGTCCCCCAGGCGGGACCCATGGAGAGGAGAGACGTTGGCTTGCTTCAAGTCAGACAGCACAGAAGTAGCCGAGCAGTCTCTTCCTGCCTGACGCCTCAGTCTCCCCATCTGTCATCAGAGAGGGTTGGGCTGGAAGATCCCTGAGCCTCAGCTCCCATGTCCCCCCAGCTCTGAAGCCCAGAGCCTGGCCTAGGTCCAAGCCTGTTTTCTGTGTGTGCTGCCCCCTTGAGGGCGCTGGTGGTAGTGCAACATGAGAAGACCTGAGGATGAGGGGCTAGTTATGGGCTAGGGGGCTCTTTCTGAAGGACTTTGGCTGCCTGCCTCTCAGGAGAATCGGATCAACCTCCAGAAAAGGACTAAGGTGAGCAGCTGTGGCACTCACTGCAGGGGAGGGTAGGGCAGTGGAAATCAGAGACCCGCTGGGCAGGACCCTCCCTGCTCCATCCCCTGCGTCTTACATTTATTGGGAGAGTTTGGTGACAGAGAAGTGGGAAACGCACTGGATTGGCGGGTGAGGGAAAGGGGCTGGCATCAAGGACAACTTCCTGGAGGAGGGGCTATTTACACCCATCCGTGAGAACAGGTTGGACCTGGATGGAATTGGAGGGAAGGAGGGTTCTCATGTGAGCAAAGACGCAGGACCGAGCCCTTCCTCACTCCTCACCCCTCACCCCAACAAGGCCCCTGCAGCATCCCCCACCCAGGCCCTGTCTGCATTTTCTGTCCTTCCCTCTGCCCTGGGAATACAAAGTCGTGAGAGAGATTCTGCTGCTCCAGGTGGCTGCAAATCATTGCACCCAAGCCCGAGGAGCGACTTGGGGCCTGGTCCAGGACATGGAGCAGCTCAGCAAGAATGAGAGGTGAGGCCAGGCAGGAGCTGGGTGGGGGCAGGTACAGACCCTGCCCTCATGGCCACCTCTCCTAGTTTTCTCAGTTTCTAAAAGCAGAATGACAAAGCTTAGTTGTGGAGTATTAAGAGAGATAAGTATGGCAGACACACCTAGCAACACGACTGGTTTACAGGAGATACTCAGTAACGATTACTGAGTTGCAGTGGCTCTGGGACTTGTGAGGTGGACAGGGATTTCTCTCACCCTGTTGGTGGAGCCTCCTGGCTCTTGCACAGGCTTCATGAGTGACTTGAAATGGTCAGATTTTGTACAGGTTCCAGGCCCTCAGAGACTTGAGGCTTAGCTGTGAAGAATTTGGGTCAGTACTGGGCCCTCTGCACAACAAGAGATGTCCAGGCCTCCCAGCCTGGCATCGGGGCCTAAGGAGGAATGGTCTAAGCAGCCCCCAGTGCCCTGCACTGCAAACACCAGAGGGCTCATCCTCCTCAAACAGGCGTGGACCTTTCCGGCTCCCACACCTCTGCTCTTGTTGTCCCCCACCTAGAATGCCTGCCCACCCCATCTCTGCCTCCTCAGACAGGCAGCTGTCCCAGGTGATCCTCCCTTGTCAGAGGGAATCTGTGCATCTTCTTTGTGACCAAGACCCTGGTCAGTTTGGATCTGTCCCTCTTCCCAGTGGCCCTGGCAGGGAGAGCTCACTGTGTGCCGGCTCACTCTCCCAGATTGGAGGCTGGGATCATGGATTTCCTTCTTTCCCACCACCGTAGGACCTGGAAAGGAGGAAGCAATGAGGACCCCGTTGGATTAAGGCCACCCTTTCTTCCCAAGAAAAACTGCGTCAAACGGTTAAACTCTCCTCATATAGAAATTTTACCACCTTCTTCAGTGGCACAAAGTTCTGTCCTGTGGTCAAACTAACTGCTTCTCGCCATGGAAGTCCCCAGGCTGCCTCCTAACCATGGATAGTGGAGCTCATTATTGGGCAAAGTCTGTTCAACAGAAATTCTCTTTAGTTCTTGATCTTTTTGCCAAGGGAGTGAATTAGACCTGAGACTTCCTTGTTCAGCCCAGGTGCCATCCTGGCCAGTGCTGTGTGCCATTTGCATGGACAGTAGCTGTGCATCCCATCACACTGCAGGGGACAGCTGCTGGGGGGCCTGGGCCTTCTCTCAGCGGCAGTGATCCTGGAATGGCCTGGTGGCACAGTTGCAGGTCAGCGTCAGCATTCCAAGCACGTCACTGGAATCGGGGTAAACTCCTGGGAACCATAACCTGCTCTCGATTTTCTGAGCATGACCAGTCTGGGGTTGTTGATGAGGGTCTGCAGCAGGAGCCACCTCGTCCTGGACCTGGCTGAGATGCGGGGACCTAGGATAGAATCAGAGTAGACGGATTGGAATGAGGGGGCAGCTTGTCTCTGTCCTCCTCAGAGGCTGTAGGAAAAGCTGCCCAGTAGATGTGAGGAGTAGGAGAAGGAGCTGGACCAGGACTCCTGGGGACATGAGGGCGGCTGGAGGGGTGCGAGTTTGTCCCACAGAGCTGAGTATCTGCAGCGTTGGGAACAGTGATGAACACAGTCCAGATCGCTGCTGACAAGACATGGCTAACTGATGGGCTTCCGAGCAGAAGGCAGAGCAGAATAACAGGGGTGGGAGGAGACACTAGAGCCTTGAGGGGGCAGGAGTTGGTGGCCGGGAGAGCTTGTGGTGAGCAAAACTGAGTGCTATCTTGGAGGGCATCTGGCCTGCATCCTGGGATATGGGTGGGGTCTCAAATGGGGGAATGAAGGACTCAGCTAGCAGAACTAGAGCTCATTTCCCAGAAAAAGGGAGGAACCCAGTCAGAAAGACAAGGACACAAGGCCTCAGGGGTCCCATAGCCAGGCTGACTGGGGGGTAAGCCTCCTGATCTCCTGGGTAGAAGGTTTCCCAGGGCATGGAGTGTGGAGGAAGGGGGGGGGGGAAGGGTAACCTGGGACATCTCAGGAATCCCAGACAAGGCTTAGGGTACTTTTTCCTCTCATCCAACCCCAGTGTAGATTCAGACAGGAGACTTACCTGCTGACTGATTTAGGTACCAGTATTTGATGGCCTGCTGCAGCCTCCTCTCCCTGTGGCCTGTGATCAGGATGTGGCAAAAGCTGACAAGCACAGGGTTGGTATGATAATGATCCACATAGAGCATGCCAATCCATGCACTGTACCCTGAAAGCCAGAAGACAAGTCAGGCCAGGCAGTACAGCCCAGGATGGCCCAGTTCTTGCTTTTTATAACATAACTGCAGCATCACTTTGTTCCTAAATGGTGCCCGTGTCTTTGCTGAGAATCTAGAAAATAAGGTAGAAAGAGCTGGAAGAGTTCTTCGAGATCACATCCTAATCTATCCATTCCATGGGGAATTTGAAGCTCAAAGGGGCCAGGAGCCTCTGTGGCTAATAGGAGAAGGCATCGGTCATATAATGAATGGATGAGTGAGTGAATGGACACGGGCCAGAAACAGAACAAAAACCATTTCTGCTCCACAGAAGTGGCTGATTTTTGAGTATTGCAACCGAACAGACCGTTTTCTTAACTAAGTTTGTTTCCAACTAAGAATACCAGTAATTCTGAGATGTGTTCTTTCTCAGAAATTTTAGAGCTGTGCATTCATACGTTACCTTCTGTTTGGATAGAATTCCGCTACCTCTCACTGCCCTCCATGATACCTCAAAGGTCTGTCAAATGTGAGGTGTTGATAATAGCCTGAATTCGCTTCTGAATGAGTGTGTTTTTCCTACTCAGCTTCATAGCCTCCGTGGGAAGACAAGCTCTAAATATAAGTGAAGAGTGTGACCTGTGGGCCTCTGATACCCGACCTCCAGGCAGCTTCTACAAAGGTGCAAGGCCAGCCCTCCCCAGATGCATGGCCCTCGGGGGCTGGCCACTTACCCATGTCTGCTCCCTCATAGCCACTCTGCACGATGGTCCTGTCGATGCGGGCGATCAGCCACGTGCCCAGGATGCAGCTGATGAGCAGCCTGGAGAGGCAGGCACCCAGGCCCAGCAGCACGTTGTAGAAGAACAGAAAGTAGTTGAAGTTGTGGAACGCTTTCCTACAAACGGAAGCAGGCAGAGGGCAGCACCCTTTCAGTATGAGAAGGTGGCTAGGCAGGCGGGCTAGGGGCCCCCCAGACCTGTGTCAAATCCTACATCTCCTGTCTCCTAGCTGTGTGACCTCGTGCTGTAAGCAGGAGCTGACTGTCCCCACCTCACAGCACTACTGTGAGGACTGGCTCAGAAGCAGTGTAGGGGCACTGAGCCAGTGCTGGACAGATGTTACTGAGAACTGTCAAGTTTCATGGAATCCTTGGGTTTTGAGCTTTCCTGTATGATAAGAAATCTCATGTGGCTACAGCTGGTTTTGTGGTTCTAGCAGAGGTTGTGGCTTTCCCACTGTCTGTTGTGACAGTGACCTCCCCAGCTGGAACTGCTCCCAGTCCTCCAGATGAAACTTCCCACATGACCACCTGATCACGTGGTTTCCTGTTGCCTCTGGGATAAAGCCCCAACTCTGCATACTGAATTTCTGGGCCCTCTCTGAGAGGGCCTTTCTGGCATTGTCACTTTGTGCCCACTCCCTGCCCCTCACCATCTAAGGCCACTGCACGGCCACCATATTGGATTCTCATTCTCCTCCCAACATGTCCTGCCCTTTCATGGCTTCCTGCCCACATTCATGCAGTGGGGCTGCCAGCCATGCCCTCTCCTCATCTCTGCCTGCAGGAATCCGTCCATCCTACCCATCTCAGCTCAAATGACCCACCTGCACTTGGGTTAACACTCCTGCCTCTCCTCCTCCATTATTCATGTTTCTCTAGTAATTCTTCCATACCCTCTGGAGTCTACTGTCCCTGTGTGTCTGTGTCTGTCAGCTCCAGTGGACTGTGAGCTCCTCACAGGCAGGTGATGTAGGGATATCTCTGTATCCTCAATGCCCATGTTGTTTCCTTCACTAGTGAACGGCTTTGAATGAATGAATTGGAAAGGATTACCATGGGCCAGCACTATTGTTCTAAATTGTATCTTAACATTTCATCCTCTGAACACCTCATGGAGGTATGCACAATTATTTGTAAAATGAGGAAGCTGAGGTTCATAGATGTTTAGTAAGGTCACACAAGGTCACATAGCTCATAAAGGATGGAGCCAGGACTTGGAGCCAGGCAGTTTGGCTCTAGCGCCCACTCCTGACACTGCCCTCACCTTCTCAGAGAGTGCCGAGTCCGCCCAGGACCCTGCCACGGGTGGAGAGGAAGGCACGAGAGACTGCTGAAGCCAAAGCCCTGCAGTGCCCATTCCCTTCTCTGCCCTCACCTGTTGTTGAGAGCCAAGGGCTTCTGCTTGTCGGCTGTGCCCATCTTTGGTTGCAGGAAAAAGCTGGCAGCGATCCATACCTGCAGGATCATGAGACCCAGGATGATGGCTATGGTGATGCTGAAACATAGGGTGAGACCATCCTGAGGTGGGCTTGTCCACTCTTCCCAAGCCCTTCTTGAATGCCGGGTGATAAAGAGAGAGATGCTGACAGCCCGCCACACCAACAGTAGCATGAGCTTTATGCTTTCTGCCTACAGAGCATTTTCATGCCCATTGTGCAGATATGAAAATTGAGGCTCACAAAGGGGAGATGATTTTCCCAAAGCTACAGAGTCAGGTCTTCTGGCTCCAGAGCAGAACTCCAGGATTTAATTGATGTCCTTTTGTCCAGAGGGGGCAGCTGGGATGAGTGGTTTCACAGCATGGGAATCCAAGAAAGGAATGGAGTTTTTAGAAGAGCTCACAAAAGCCATGGGACAGTGGACAGGGCAGGCTCTGCCTCAGACTCACAGGGAGCTCTAGAGGAGGATGGAACCAAGGAGCTCAGAGCAGGGAGGTCCCCAGACAGTACCACATCCCGTCTTTGCATCCTCCGAGCACCAATGTGGGGTGGGGTTAAATGAGGCTTTGGTTTCCATTGCCTAGCTCCCAATCCTGCCTCCTCCCCGTCCTTGGACAAATTGCTTAGCCTCTCTGTGCCTCTGTTTCCTCATCTGAAAAAATGGGGCTAACGTAAGCCCCAACCTCAAAGGTTTCTTAAGAGAAAAGACGCATAGTAAATTCTCAGTAATGTCAGCATTCACCTTTATCTTCCATATGGGTTAACTGAGGCTCAGAGAAGCAACTTACCCAAAGTCACACAGGTGATCTAAAACCTAAGCTCAGATTCCCTCTCTCCTTCCACTATACTGTCTTGTCTCTCACTTGACCTCTCTGAACCTCAATCTTCCCAGCTATAAAATGGACATACTTGTATCCACCCCCCCCCGCCCCCGCCACACACACACACAATTGTGAGGACTCCATTCAACAGTGAGAGTGGAACCATTTTGTAAACTGTAAGGCTCCCACCCCTGTGAGTTGCTATGATGGTTCATCCCTGCATCAGAGTTGAGAGCATGGGGCCACAGGTTGGTGACAGCCCACAGGGAAGGGGCATTTTGGAGAGCAGCTGCAAGAGCCCACCAGCCCCCAGGCCCTGGGTAATGACAGAAAGCCCCAGCGCTTACGTCCCGATGCCCAGTCCTCGGAGCATCTCCAGGCCCTGCTTGTGGATGATGGGCAACACCAGGCCATACATGATGGCCAGGCCACACAGGCTCTGCACCACGTGGATGATGAGGTAGCCTGTGGGCCAAGGGAGGCAGTGGTCAGTCAAGCCCCTTCATGTTCCAGTCCTGCGTGTTCCTCCCTGCATTCCTCCCTCCATCCTCCTCTCATCGAGGGCCCTGGCACTTTTGCTTATGCTGTTTCTTCTGCCTGACACCACTTCCCCTCTCTTCCTGCTGATCTCCTGCTCATCCTGCTAGGTGCAGTTCAAATGTCAACTCACCAGAAAGCATTTGTGCCCTACCCTGGGTGTGGATAGTCACTTCCCGCTCTGGGTCACCACCACCCTTAGCATATATGCCCTGTGGGCTCAGGACAGATGGTGATGATGATCTATATGTGTGTGCTTCTCCCTTCCTGAAGGTCCCTCGTGGAGGAGCTGGGGCTGCTTCTGCCTCACCTCTCTCCTCCTTGCCCACACCAGGACTCCACAGGTGCCCAGGGAATGCGTGTTGAGTTGAATGGGTCACGTGATGGCACTTACCCCACAGAATGTAGGCTATTTGCCAGCCAGAGTACCTTGCAATGGCCACCTGAGATTTAAAAAAAAAAGGGGGGTCTCTCTCAGAGGGGAGAAAACCTTGATTGCCTGTGACACACGTGTCCAGTATCCCTGTCTCATTTGAGGTTCACCCACCAACCCACTGAGGCATGTGATGTGATCATCCTCATTTTACAGATGAGGAAATGGAGGGCGGGATGGCGTAGTGACTTGTTCCGAGTCACTCAGCAGCAGAGCATACTAGAATGGAGGACACTGGACTCCCAGTCCGGGGCTCTTCCTCCCCCAGCTCCTGCCCCTGTCCGAGATGCAGGAGAGCAGGTTTTGGCAAATCGCTTAGTGTCGCAGCAGAGAAAGACCTCTGCAGGCTTACCACACTCTCCGACGAGGAAGGATTGTGGAACTTCAAAGGGAGAAAGTGTTTATCTCCTGCCCACAACCTCTTCATGTGCTTTCTAGAGAAAAAGTGGGAAATTAGTAATGTCCATAATTATGGCACTTTCTGCACTTAGAGCTCAATAGATAATGGTTAATAAACCAAAAGGCCTTTGGAGGGAGATGGTGGGCAGCTCAGGCCCCCTGAATTGACCACAGCTCGCGGGACGGTTCTGATCAGCCTTAAAACTCTTAAATTTAATATATTTTGTAAAAATAATATAGTTTCCTGTCTTAATGGAGACTGATTGTCACTGTTGAGGCTGTGTCTTTTATCTTCTTCATTTTGCTCTATTTTCTGATTTTTTCTGTGATGAATATGTATTACTTATGTAACAATATTTTAAAACAGATAAAGACAGAAAACCATTTTTAATGATAGCCCCACCTTATAACAACATAAAGGGAAATGAAAAGGGACCACCACCCCTCACAATCCCACACCCCAGGAAATCCCATGTGCTAGTCTGGCCCTTTGCATAAAGATTAGGTTGGCATACTTATGATTATAGTCCACATTCACCTCTGTGTCCTCCTTTTTTCTTAACATCTTATCTCCAGCATTTTCCAGGTTGTTTTGAAATCTCATGACCACTTAATTGGGAAGACTTAGTATGAAATACGGGATGTATATTTATTACATGTTGAAATGATGATATCTGGGTTATGTTGGGTTAAATAAAATATATTATTAAATTGTTTTCACCCCCCCCTTTTGCCTTTTTAATAGTGTCTACTAGAAAATTCAGAATTGCATCTGTGGCTTTCATTGTGTTTCTGTTCAGCAGCACTGGAGTAGAGTGTGCTACCAGGAATACGAACACACATATAGATATATTTGCATAGAAAATGTCTGGAAGGATGCTCAGAGAATTAATACCAATATTTAGCTTTGGGGCAACAAAGTGGGGTCTGAATGGGAGGAAGACTTACTTTACACTATGTTTTTTGTAACATTTAAAAAAAAAAGGCCTGTGTGTAGGTTGGAATAATGCTAAGAAAAATAAAAATAGTGGCACACTGCTAGTGCTTCCCAGTTTGTAGGGTGCTTTCCCCTCCAATATCTCATTTACCCCATGGTCCTGTAAAGGGACAGGGCAGGGATCATCACTCCCAGGCAACAGCTGTGGGAGGGAGAGGCCAGCCTGGACAGGAATGAGGCCTCCGCACCACAGGTGCCCTCTCTTCCCTGTACCTCAGTTGCCTTCCACCCACGTCCACACAGCCAGTTCTGCAGGGTCGTTGTCCCTGGTTGTGGTCAAATGCCTCACTGAAAATCTCCCAGACACTTGCAGACTAATGAAAGAAGGAGCAGACATATCCCTACATCAGACAGGGTGGGGAGAGCAGCAGTGTGCAGTCCACCCACGGGGTCCAGGGAGAAGAAAGCAGAGAGGGAGCAAGCTAGGGTGGGGATGGAGAGCTGGGGCCTCTTTGTGCCAGGAGAGTCTTCTCTTGGATACCATCTGCAAGAGACCCACCCTTTGGACAGCCAGATGGAGAACATGTAAAGGCAGGATGCTCCGGGGCAGTGGGGATTGGCCATGTGCTTCCTGTGAGTGAGTGTGAGTAGAGACTGAGCCAGCAAGAGAGAGGGACAGAGACAAAGGCAGAGAGACAGAAAAGGGAGCAGTAGATACCTAAAATTCTACTGCTGTCTGCACGCAAATGCTGGTTACATGCTGAAGGCCGTCCCCTCCTCCTGCACTGCTGTTCTCGCACCTCCTGCACCTGGTCCCCTTGACCCAATCTCCTGTGAGGTCCCCTTGAGCCAGATTCATCTGCTGGGAGCCCAGTGTGATTGGTTCTGGAGAGCAGGGCAGATGTGATAGCCAACAGAGATGCCAGAGTGTACAGGAAATGACAAAGTCTGTGGGGTCAGAAGACATGATCGGCTGCTAATGGCTTGGGTTACGTTGTTGAGTCTCAGCTTTCTGAGCTGTAAAAATGGAGATGAAAGTACCCCTCAGGGTTGTGGGACAATCAAAAGATTCTAGCACAATGTCTAGATGATAGCAGAAGCTCAAATCAATAGTTGTTGTTTGGTTTTTTTTCTTACTACTAGTAGATGTGGTTGTCCTGGACCTCTTGCATACACTCCTGGTTCTGCTGCGGCCACTGCTGGCACTGCTTGGGAATTCTTAGGAAAGTCTGTCAGATGCTTTCCTGGCTGAAGACACAAATGACTCGCAGAGCCCTCTCACCTGTAACAGGCCAAAATGTGAAACAGGTAGCTCACACACGTAAGGGAGGCAGGCAAAATGGTCACCACCCAGACTCCTGAAATAGAAAAAGTGATAGGAGAGGCTTCAGAAGATGAACCAGAAACAGTATTTTCAAAATGCAGAAACACATCAGAAAGGCCTGGGCAAAATATATTATACTTCCTTTAACACATTTCTTGTGTAAATAAAGTTTTGCTTATATTTCCGTTTCATTTTAGCCACGCACACCCTTGATATACTTTATTTCCTGCACAATCCTTCCTTTGGTATTAATATTTTCAATCTACAGTGAGTAACGGGAAGAGAAAATTATGGGGTATACACATCACAGGTCGCTTCCATCCTTGTAAAACGATTAATAGTTGAACTTCTAATTGCCACTTTTGGGGGGGATGGTAACCCACCCCCAGTTAAACATCAACCACGTACAAGGATAACTGGAATCAAGAGTTCTTGACTATTCATTCATCGTCTTTCAACAAGTTTTTAATATTTTGTATCTAATTTGCTTTTAGAGGGATTCTGTGTATTAGAGAGAGAGGGATGGAGAAACAGGGAAGGAAGATTTGTGGGTGTAAAAGCTTTCATACAAGCTGATTCTCAATATGTGCAGAGAAAGCATTTTAAAAAATCCAACACCTCTTATAATTAAAAACACTCCACAAACTAGAAATAGAAGGCAATTTCTTCAACCTGATAAAAGGCGTCTGCAAATAGCCCCACACCTAACATCATATTTCAGGGCAAAAGACTGACTATTGTCCCCCTAAGTTCAGGAATGAGAAAATCAATGTCTGCTCTCACCACTTCTATCCAGCATTGTACTGGAGGGTCTAGCCAGGGCGATTAGGCAAGAAAATGCATCCTGACTGCAAAGGACCAAATAAAGCTATCTCTATTCACCAATGACTATATACATATTTGTATATATATCTCTATATATCTGTATGGATATACAGAAAATCCTAGGGAATAAACCAAAAAAATTAAAATTAATTAATGAGTTCAGCAAGCTTGCAGGACAGAAGACCAATATATAAAAATCACCTATTTCTGTACACTAGCAATGAATGATCTGAAAATGAAGAAGACACTGCATTTGCAATAGTATTAAAAAGAATAAAATAGTTAATAAATTTCACAAAAGAAGTATGCAACTTGTACACTGAAAACTACAAAGATTGTTGAAGGAAATTAACAAAGACCTAAGTTAATGGAAAGACATCTCAGTTTCATGTATTGGATGTTCTTAACATGGCACTACTTCCTAAATTATCTACAGATTCAACCCAATCCCTATCACATTTCAATGCCATTTTTGCATAAATTGACGAGCTAATCCTAAAATTCATGTTAAAATGAAGGGACCCAGAATAGGCAACACAATCTTGAAAAAGAACAAAAATTGCAGGACTCACATTTCTTGATTTCAGTCTTACTACAAATTGACAGTAATGAAGACAGTGTGGTACTGCCATAAGGATAGACAAAAGGATCAATGGAATAAATTGTGAATCCAGAAGTAAACCCTCATTGTCAATGTATTTTCAACAAGGATGAGAAGACAATTCAATAGGAAAAGAATATGCTTTTCAACAAATGCTGCTGGGACAACTGATATTCACATGCAAAACACTGAAGTTAGACCCTTACCTCACACCATCTACAAAAATTAACTCAAAATGGATCGTAGGCTTAAATGTAAGACCTAAAATTATAAAAGTCTCAGAAGAAAATAGAGTAAATCTTTGTGATCTTGGGTTAGGAAATGGTTTCTTTGATATGCACAAGTGATAAAAGATATGTTGGACTTCATAAAAATTAGACACATTTGTGTTTCAAAAGACACCATCAAAAAAGTGAAAAAGCAACTCACAGAGTGGGAGAAAATATTTGCAAATTATATCTCTCGAAGGGATTTGTGTATTGAATGTATAAAGAACTCTTACAGCTCAATAATAAGTCAACAAATGACCCAATTTAAAAATGGGCAAAGAATTTCGATAGACGTTACTCAAGGAAGATGTACAAATGGCCAATAAGTACATGAGAAGATGCTCAACATCATTAGTCATCAGGGAAATGCAAATCAAAACCACAATGAGATACCACTTCACACTTACTAGATGGCTATAATAAAAAAGGCAGATACTAACAAGTATTGGTGAAAATATGGAGAAATTGGACTCCTCATACATCACTGGTGGAAATACACAGTGATGCAGCTGCTTTTGAAAACAGTCTGGCAATTCCCTGAAAGGTTAAACATAGTTACCTTATGATCCAGAATTCCATTCCTAGGTACATATATGAAAACATATGAAAAATTTGCAGATGAATGTTCATAGCAGTATTACTCATAAAAGCCAAAAAGTTGAAACCACCCAAATTTCCATCAACTGATGAATGGATAAATACAATGTGATATATTCATACAACAAGATAAAATTCAGCAATAAAAAAGAATGAAGTTCGGACACATGCTGTGACATAGATGAACGTTATGAAACATTTTGCTATGTGAAAGAAGCCAATCAGAAAAGGCCACATATTGTATGATTCCATTTATATAAAATGTCCAGAATAGGCAAATCCATAGAGCCAGAAAAAAGTGGTTATCTAGGGCTGGGAGAGTGGAGGAGAAATGGGGAGTGAGCAAATGGTCATGATTGCTTTTTAGGGTGATCAGAATGTTCTAAATTTGATTGTGGTGATGGTTGCCCAACCTTGAGAATGTGCTGAAAACCAGTGCATTGTATACTTTAAATGGGTGAATTGTATGGTATATGAATTATATCTGCATAAAGCTGTTTTAAAAAGAAGGAAAAAAGAAAGCTGACTGCCATTCCTTTCAAGTTTCAAATGTGTCTTTGTTCCGGCATCACCAGGATTAGACAATTGCTATATCCCAAACCTCAACCAACACAAAGAATGTGGGTAAAAGGCCATAAATCAACCTCCTGGGGATGCAGGGGAGCCGTCCTCACAAGGGAAGGATAGGAAGAGCCCAGATCGAGATAGAGTGAAAATTTTATGCTTTGATCCTCAAAGTGCTTAAACATGTGAGAAATATGTCAAAGAGGGAATAGAACATCAGTGAATATGGTGATATATTCACTACAATTCACCCAGACCAAGAAACTGAGGTTTGAGTTAAAGACTTGCCCTGAATGGGGATGGAAATGTGAATTTTAAATGTATGATTTGGGGGGCCGGCCCGGTTGCATAGCGATAAAGTGCGCACGCTCTGCTTCGGCGGCCCGGGGTCGCAGGTTTGGATCCTGGGCGCGCACCAACGCACCCCTTGTCAAGCCATGCTGTGCCGGCGTCCCACATAAAGTGGAGGAAGATGGGCATGGATGTTAGCCCAGGGCCAATCTTCCTCGGCAAAAAGAGGAGGATTGGCATGGATGTTAGCTCAGGGCTGATCTTCCTCACACACACACACACAAAAGTATGATTTGGAATGAGTGTTACTGAAATTGAAGATTAGAATATGCTCGCTGAGTGTTATATTCAAGGACTCATCAGGCTGAACATAAATCCACATTAAAGATGAATAAAAATGCTCAAGGGCAACAATAAAATATGGTAACATGAAAGAAGCAGTATCTGCCTCAGCGTTCATGTAAAAGGTAACTTTCCATATCACATATATGTAAGGGAATTGTCCTCAAATAATTCATAGTAGATCTATTCCCCTCTGGTTTTGATATTCTACTAGCTTATGAATCTTAAGTAAAAATATCATTTGCATCACTTGTTTCATGGCTTAAGGAACATTTGGTAATTTATAGCCATCAAATATCAGAGCTCAAAGGCTTGTGGAAACCATTTAGTACCCCTATCCAAGCCCCATTTTAAAGGTGAGAAACTGAGGCCAGGAGAGGGGTCCTGACTAGTCACAGAGTGAGTTTATGCTGACGTCTTGTCCAGGGTCCTTTTTCATAAGGGAATAGTGAAGAACTCTCCCCTGCCATGGGCAAGTGACATATAAGTAGAATATGTCATTTTCAAAGAAAGGTTATGTGGCTGCTGTGGACAGAATGTGTACCCCCAAAATTCATATGTTGAAACCCCAATCCCCAATGTGATGGTGTTTGGAGATGGGGCCTTTGGGAGGTAATTAGGTCATGAGGATGGAGCCCTCACGATGGGATTAGTGCCCTTATGAGAAGAGACATGAGAGAGCCTCCTTCCTCTCCTTGTTCTCCAGCATGTGAGGATACAAAGACAAGATGGCACCTGCAAACCAGGAAGCAGGCCCTCTCCACACACCAGATCTGCCAGCACCTTGATCTTGAATTTCGCAGCCTCCAGAACTCTGAGAAATAAACATTTGTTGTTTATACCACCCAGTCTATTTCTTATAGCAGCCTGAACTAAGACATAAAATTTGAAAGATACAAATAAACTTTTCATATAATCTTAAAGAAAAGTCAAGACTTCATGTTTTATTTTTTCCAAAGTGAAAAATATATCACGATTTTACTTCTTCCCAGTGGCATCAAAACAAAATAGGCTATTTAAGATGAGAAAATTTTCAGAGCGTGTTCAATTCAGCCCCAAATAGGTGTTACAAAATGGCCTGTGTCCTGACCCCACTGACCTTCTAGTCAATGCAGGCAGGCAATTATCAGTTGTAACACATTCTTCTCCAACACCAGTCACCTCATGCAGGTAATAGCAATGCTAGCAGCAATAATCACTCCAGGTGTGCACCTGCCAGCAGTTACAATTCCCTCTCTGTTTCCCACACAGGTGGCAGGAACAAAGGTGGCATGATGGTTTTACCTTCGGCAACGCTCATCAGCTCCTTCACCTGCAGGATGACTGGGGTCAGGGTCCCCGTCCGGTTCACGGAGGTGAGGTAGCTCTCCAATTCACCTTCAAACACATCCAGCTCATCTCTCACATACACGAACATGTAGAACTCAATGGCAATGAACTGGGGACACAGAGTAAACGTTTCAAGGTCTCACCTGAGTCCAGCTCAGTATGTGAACAACATATGGGTCTCTGGTTTTGAGGCCAAAACTCTTCAAAATTTGTAACTCATCTGAAATAGACTCTAGATTGGCTATACTGAGATGAACAGGATTGTGATTTCTTTGGAGACAGGAGTCACTCCACACTCTGTTCTTCACCCTACAGCACACAAGACCACGCCTCACAAGGGCTCGAGGAACTTTTCAAACATTAGTGAAATCAGAGTGAAGTGAATGGCTCACTTTGAATAAGGGGTGACATTGGGGACAATTCCAGCCATCTCTCACTGTTCCCCCTCTTGCATCTTGGTGGTAACCAAATTGGAGAAGGTACCACTTCCTGTACACATATCATGCTTGCTCACTCCCACCATCCTGTCCTCATGCCTTCTATCGTCATGCCAATGCTTCTAGAGTTCCTGCTGCCATTTTACTTCACCAGCCGAATCTTGTTTATCTCTGAATGTGGAGCTCAAATGCTGTTGTCTTCAGGTAGCTTCATAATTCACTAACCTTCCAGAACACTTTCACCTTTCCTTTTTCTCTCTTTAGATGGCAGGTACTTCATACCATCTTCTCTCCTTCTCTTAGACCATGGGCTTCTCCCAGGCCAAGACTCTCTCTCCAGCTCTTAGCATAGTGCTTGCCATAGAGTAGATAACCAATAAAATTTAAGAAACACAATAACTCCAAGTGAGTTATTTATTGTTGCAAAGAATTCTAGTTGTCCATTAAAATCCATTCACCCTTACTTTGGGCACAAAGCTGGACTACATTTTCCAGCCTCCCTTGAGTTAGATGTGGCCACGTGTCAAGGTTCTTGCCAAAGGAAGAGGAATGGGAGGAATGTGTGCTGCTTCCACACGGCCTTTGAAAACCTCCCACATGCATTTCTCCACACACTTTCCCCTTCTGCTCACTGGCTGCAGATGGTGAGGGTTCTTGGGGATGATGAAGGCACATGATGGAAGAATCTGGATTATGGAATAGCACATGGAGAACTGCTGCCTCCCAACCTGACCACCACTCAACATTGCTATGTGGGCAAAAATATATGTGGTGTTAAGTCACTGAAATTTGGGGGTTTATGTGGTACTTCAGCATAACCTAAGTAATATATTCAACTAAAACTTAATCACAGGATTAGTTTATATAGGCATCATCCTAGTACATTTAAAATGAGCACAAGACAATTTGGCCTTGCTATTTTTATGCCTCCATTTTGACTCAGACATTTTACCTCACATAACTTGGACCACATGAAATGTTTTGAATCTGTGCTTAATAAAATACTGAAGTCAGAATTATGCCAACATTTAAAATTTCTTGTTGAGAAAGCAAACTTAAATAAGAGCAAAATAAAATAAAGCATTTTAATTTTTGATCCATTTTTTGAAATATAGTACAGTAGACAAATTCTAGTTTTTCCCCTTTTATTTTTATTATCCAATGAAATTATTTATTAGGATCAATTATTTTATGTTTAAATGACATGACTTTTGTTCATGGCATAATTTGCTGACTATAGATTCTGCTATTGTAAGTTTCCTTTAGGTATCATTGTCTCTACCAAGTCAACGTTCCTGGGTCAAATTTTGCATATCAAAATGTTTTCAAATATATTTCTCTCCCATCAATTTTTAGTCAATGATAAATTTTACCATGTGCAGGTTTAACTATTATCAGTTTGATTTTGTGTGGATTTTTTTTATTAAAGATTTTATTTTTTTAGAGAAGTTTTAGATTCACAGCAAAATTGAGAAGAAGGTTCAGAGATATCCTATAGTCCTAACTGCCCCCACACTTGTATAGCATCCTGCATTATCAATAAATATCGCCCACCAGAGTGGTACATATGTTACAATTAATGCACCTATACTGAAACATCATTATCACCCAAAGTCCATAGGTCACCATCAGGGTTCACTCTTGGTCTTGTGCAGTCTATGGATTTGGACAAATGTCTAATGACATGTCTTCACCATTACAGTATCATACAAAGTATTTTCATTGCCCTAAAAATCTTCTGTGCTCTGCCTATTCACCCCTCCCTCCCTGCAACCCCTGCAACCACTGATCTTTTACTGTCTCCATAATTTTGCCTTTTTCAAAATGCCATATAGTTGGAATCATATAGTATGTAGCCTTTTCAGACTGGCATCTTTCACTTAGTAATATACATTTAAGTTTCCTGCATGACTTTTCATGGCTTGATAGTTCATTTCTTTTTAGCACTGAATTGTATTTCATTGTCTGGATGTACCACACATTATTTAGCCATTCACCTACTGAAGGACTCTTGGTTGCTTCCACATTTTGGCAGTTACATATAAAGTTACTATAAACATCTTTATGCAGGTTTTTGTGTGGACATAAATTTTCAATGCATTTGGGTAAATACCAAAAAGGGTGATTCCTGGATCATATGGTAAGAGTATGTTTAGTTTTGCAAGAACTCACCAAACTGTCTTCCAAAGTAGCTGTACCATTTTGTATTCCTACCAGCAATGAATGAGAGTTCCTGTTGCTCCACATCCTTGTCAGCATTTGATGTTGTCAGTGTTCTGAATGTTGGCCATTCTAATAGGTATGTAGTAGTAGTATCTCATTGTTGTTTTAATTTGTATTTCTCTGATGACATATGCTGTAAAGCATCTTTTAATATGCTTAATGTGCCACGTGTATATCTTCTTTTTGAGGTGTCTATTAAGGTCTTTGGTCCATTTTTCAATGGATTTTTGTTTTCTTATTGTTGAATTTTAAGACTTCTTTGTATATTTTGTCTCCCAAGGTGTGGTTTGTCTTTTCATTCTCTTGACAGTGTCTTTTGCAGAGCAGAATTTTTTTATTTTAATGAAGTTCAGATTGTCAATTCTTTCTTTCATGGATTGTGTCTTTGGTGTCGTATCTAAAAAGTCATTACCAAGCCCAAAGTCATCTAGATTTTCTCCTATGTTATCTTCCAGGAGTTTTATAGTTTTTCATTTGACATTTAGGTCTATGATCCATTTTAAGTTAATATTTATAAAAGGTGCAAGGTCTGTGTCTAGATTCATTTTTTTGCATGTGGATGTATTGTTGTTCTGGCACCATTTGTTGAAAAGAAAATCTCTGCTCCATTGTATTGCTTTTGCTCCTTTGTCAAAGATAAGTTGACTATATTTATGTTGGTGTATTTCTTGGCTCTCTATTCTGTCCATTGATTTATTTGTCTATTCTTTTGCCAACACCACACTGTCTTGATTAGTGCAGCTTTACAGTAAGTCTTGAAATTGAGTAGTGTCAGTCCTTCAACTTTCTCCTTCTCCTTTAATATTGTGTTGGCTATTATGAGTCTTTTGCCTCTCCATACAAACTTTAGAACCAGTTGGTCAATATCCACAAAATAACTTCCTGGGATTTTGATTGGGATTGCATTGAATCCCACTATAGATCAATCCCAATATAGATAGATCAAGTTGGGAAGAACTGATATCTTGACAATATTGACTCTTCCTATCCATGAATATGTAATATCTCTCCATTTATTTAGTTCTTCTTTGATTTGTTTCAATAGAGTTTTGTACTTTTCCTCATGTAGATCTTGTACATATTTTGTTAGATTTTCACCTAAGCATTTCTTTTGGGGGGTGCTAATGTAAATGGTATTGTGTTTTTAATTTCAAATTCCACTTGTTCATTGCTGATATATAGAAAACCAATTGACTTTTGTATGTTAACCTTGTACCATACGACCTTGCTATAATTGCTTATTAGTTCCAGGAGGATTTTTGGTGATTCTTTTGATTTTCTACATACTCAGTCATGTCATCTGTGAACAAAGACATTTTTACTTCTTCCTTCCCAATCAGTATGCTTTTACTTCCTTTTCTTTTCTTGTCTTATTGCATTAGCTAGGATTTCCAGTAAATGTTGAAAAAGAGTGGTGAGAGGGAACATCCTTGCCTTCTTTCTGATCTTAGTGGGAAAGCTTCTTATTTCTCACTATAAAGTATGATGTTAGCTGTATATTTTTATCAGATTGAGGAAGTTCTCCTCTATTCCTAGGTTACTAAAAATTTTTATGATAAATTGGTGTTGGATTTTGTTAAATGTTTTTTCTGCATCTATTGATATAATCATGTGATTTCGCTTGTTTCGACTGTTGATGTGACTGATTACATTAACTGATTTTTTAATATTGTGCCAGCTTTGCATATCTGGTATAAATCCCACTTGGTTGTGGTGTATAATTCTTTTTACACATTGTTGGATTTGATTTACTAATATTTTGTTTAGAATTTTTGCATCTATGCTCATGAGAGATATTGGGCTGCAGTTTTCTTGTAATGTCTTTGTCTGGTTTTGGTATTAGGATGATGCTGGCCTCATAGAATGAGTTAGGAAGTATTCACTGTGCATTTATCTTCTGAAAGAGATTATAGAGAATTAGTACAATTTCTTCCATACTTGTTTCGTAGAACTCACCAGTGAACCCATCTGGGCCTTGTGCTTTCTGTTTTAAAGGTCATTACTTACTGATTCAATTTCTTTAATAGACATAGGCCTATTCAGATTGTCTATTTCTTCTTGTGTGAGTTGTGGCAGATTGTGTCTTTCAAGGAATTGGTCCAGATGGTTATCAAATTTGTGGGCATAGAGTTTTTAATACTATTCCTTTCTTATTCTTTTAATGCTCATGGAATCTGTAGTGATGTTCCCTCTTTCATTTCTGACATGAGTAATTTGTGCCCTCTCTCCTTTTTTCTTAGTTATTCTGGCAGAAGCTTATTGATTTTATTGATTGTGTTAAAGAATCAGCTTTTGGTTTCATTGATTTTCTTTACTGATTTCCTGTTTTCAATTTCATAGGTTTCTGCTGTAATTTTTATTGTATCTATTCTTCTGCTTACTTTGTATTTAAATTGCTCTTCTCTTTTTAGTTTCCTAAGGTGGAAGCTTAGATGATTGATTTCAGATCTTTCTTTGTTTCTAATGTATACATTCAATGCTATAAATTTCCCTCTAAGCACTGCTTTTGCTGCCTCCCACAAATTTTGATAAGTTGTGTTTTCATTTTCATTTATTTTTAATTTCTCTTGAGATTTTTTCTTTGACCCATATGTTACTTAAAAATATGTTTTTTAATTTCCACTATTTTGGGATTCTCCAGTTTTCTTTCTGTTATTGATTTCTAGTTTAATTCCATTGTGGCCTGAGAGCAGACACTGTAGGATTTCTATTCTGTTAAATTTGTTAAGGTGTGTTTTGTGGTCCAGGATGTGGTCTATATTGGTGAATGTTCCATGTAATCTTGAGAAAAATGTGTATTCTGCTGTTGATGAAGTAGTCTGTGGATGTCCAAAATATCCAATTGATTGATGGTGTCAATTACAGTTCAGATTTCCCTACCTTGGCACTGGTTCCCATGGGGTTTCTGCTCCATTCTGTTGTGACTCTCTATATCCACCTATCTGTCTCTCCAATTTTAGGGGCAGTGGTTTGCCCCATGACCTCATTTCTCTTATAGATCTAAGAAGAGTTGTTGATTTTTCAGTTCAGGGTTTTACCTGTTGTTAGGATGGAGTGGTGTCTTGCAAGCTCTTTACATGCGGAATTGGCAGCTGGAAGTCTCCTTAAATAATTCAATTATATGTACTAGTTACATTCACCAGGTGGGTAAAAGTGTCCTTGGAGTCAAAATGGTAGAGTCAAAGAATTGTACTTCTTTGATTTACAGAGATTCAATTTTGATCCAGCTTTTTAAGAACAGCCCTTGCCCTAGCCCCACCCCATTTATGAAACAGAAAAGGATTTGCTCAGATCTACTTACAAGGTACAGGCAGATAAAAGCCAACACAGTGGTTCCGATCATTCGGCTTGGGAACTGAAAGCAGGGGTCCCACTCATATACCCTGGTTTGAAACCAAGACTTTTTTTTCTCCCTGTGAGTGAATAAACACCAAGAAAAAACAGGTTGTGGTTGGTAAACAAATGCCTGATTCTTCTGAAAATAACCTCATCTCCTCCTCTTCGTCTCAGAGTGGAGTGAAGAGAAAGAACACTGGGAGATTCCACAGTTTTCATTCTCCCTTTAGTCTTAAGAACAGAGACTCAGTTTTATTCAGTGCAGCAGTTCACCAAACTAAAAGTTCCTGACCTCTCTTACAGCTACGAGTGACCAGGACTAAGAAGTACAGGCCAATGAGCTGTGATCAGAAGTGTGGTGTGGAACTTTGGGGAGGGTGCTTAGATGGAACCAACACAGCTGGGAAGGACCCCATTGCCCTTCCTTCTTTTCTCCTGCCTGCCATCTGAAATGCAGACATGGTGGCTGGTCCAGGCTGGAGCCCCAGCATCTATCTGTGACCATGGACAGCCTTCATAATGGAAACCACTAAGATACTGGAGCAGAAAGACAGATGGTCGGTAACCTGCCATGGTGAACAGTCTAGGGTCAGTATAGACTTCCCACCTCCAGAATTCTTTTACATGAGAGAGAAATAAATCTCTCTCTTGTTTGTGCCACTATTATTTTGCATTTTCTGCCATATGTAGCCAAATGTAGTTCTAACCAAAGTACTAGCTTTGCCACTGTGTGACCTTGGACTATATACGTCCCTTCTCTGGAGCACATCCCCTTGTACATAGTGGCAGTGACAGGGGTGGGGTGACCTGTATGAGGCCACGAGCTATGTCCTCTTTTATTGGTAATGACATTTGAGTTTTTCTCTGGGAATCTACTCCTCCCCACCATCAGTCCTGTGGTTCAGTAAGACTGAACCACTTCCTGGTTCCAGTGGTGACCACGTGACCCACACTTAACAATCACTTTTCTCCAATCACCCAGCCACAGGAATTGGTTCTGGGATGGCATGGGCTCCAGTTTGATCCAATGAAACACATTCATGGGAATTTTGTTTGAATTATTAGAAAGGAAAATTTCTTTTTCCTGTGAGCTTAAACCAGGAGAGTATAACTTGACATTCTGGGAGCCATCATAGGAAGGAAGCCCACCTATGAGGCTAAGAGATAAAAGCAGAGCTGAGAAGAGGTGAGGGAAAGAGATCTAGTTCTGATGATATCAGTTAAGCCCCTGGATCCATCTGTGTCTGAAACTGACTATCTCATGTTTTAAATCATGTAAGGCCATAAATTTCCTTTTTGTCTTTCCTCCAGTTTGAGTTGAGTTTCTGTTATTAGCAAACAAGTGCCCTTCCAGTCCTCTCAGGGTCTCTCACGCTGTCAGGGCCCATCAGTGTTGGTGCAAACAGCGAGGGGTGAATAAATCCATCTTTGACTTACTGCACGGGCAACTTCCTCAGGAGCTTTTTGACATGCTCGGCCTGGTGAACTTCCAAGAAAGGCTTTTCTTCCTGTGAGAAAAGAGAGAGGTTTATGCTTCGGCTCACAAATTCGAGTTTTGGTCTCTGAGGGGCTGTCATCACAGAGGGCAGGAATTTGGGTAAAACTTGCTCTTTTGGATTGAGCCATTCCCAGACATCTGTCATTTCTTAAAGAGAGGGGCAAGGTCCAGTCTCCTGATCACCAAGCACTTGCTTTCATGAAACGCCAGAGGTCTGGCCTTCCGTGACTCTTCTGCTTACTGAGTGCACAGGCACTGTTTCGTGAAGTCCTTTTTCCCTTTGAGATTTGGTGATTTCCCATCGTAGTTCAAAACATTGTTTCAGGAATGAAACACTCCAAAACCTAGTGTTTTTACTTCTTATGAATAGGAGTTTCTTTTGCTCATTTCTTATTTCGCAGTATTTGAAGAAATAAACGTCAATGGTATGTTTTGAAATGCTTTATCCAAGTGTGATAAGTTTTCCACAATAGTCATCTATTTTGCTACACATATTTAATGTGTAAACTGTATTTGCTATGAGATGAATCTTACATGTTGCCAATATGTAAGAGGGAAGTTTATAGCAGTAAACACCTACATTAAGAAAAAAGAAAGATATCAAATAAACAACCTAACTTTATACCTCAAGGAATTAGAAAAAGAAGAAGAGTGAGTGGTTCAGAGAGAGCCTCAACAAACAAACTGTTTGGGTTCCCGTTCTGGCTCTGCTACAGACTAGCTACGTGACCCTGGGCAACGCAACTCACCTCTCTGGGTCCAAGTTTCGTAATGCAGAATGGAAGATGTAATAGTAGTGCCTACCTCACAGCGCTGTGGTGAAGACCAAACCTGTCAGAGCACACACAGTGCTTGTACGTGGTGCTCACCATCGGGAGCTCCCAGCCCAGGCGGACCCTCAGAGACTTGACAAACGTGTGCAGGAAGCGGCCCAGCAGGAAGGCCAGGCACAGCAGCGAGGGCCAGTAGAACACTATGGCCTCGTACCTCCCCACGAACTGCAACAGAAGCAGACCACGGGGTGCGCGCTCGAGCTGGGGCAGGGCCCGGCCCCTGGTGAAGCTGTGGTCAAGAATCTACCTGCCCCAGCCTGCTCCCACCAAGGCCCAGAGCTTGGATCTCTCAGAGCTTGGATCCCTGCTCCCCAGCCCAACCTCATCAAAGGAGCAGTGACTTGGAGTCTGGCAGCCATGGATTTGAGTCTCAACACCCGCATTTTATTTTATACAAAGGGCATCCATGGTTTTTTTCTGATTAGGTATTAAATGCTTTTGGAAAATATGAGAGGGAGGGAAAGAGAGAGGGAGAGAGGGAGGGAGAAGAAGGGAGAGGGAGGGTGAGGGAAGGTGAGAGAGGGAGAGAAAGGTGAGGTGGGGGAGATAAAGAGGGGAGGGATGGAGAGGGGAAAGAGGGAGAGAAATAGAGAATCAGAGAGAGAAAGGAAGGAAAGGAGGGAAGGAGGGAGGAAGGAAAAAAGGGCCTGTTATTGCCATCATGTTGGGAGCAGCACAAGCTCCCACATATAACAGGTCTCTCAAGATGATGCTCATAGTTTTTCTGTGTTTTCAGTTTCATTTTGATGAAAAAAAGGTTTTTTTCACTATTTTAAGACTAATAACATTGTGATTTGTCTTTCACAATTTACTAGTTGGTTTCATGTTTATTATTATTCATGTTTATAAACATGTAATGTTTATTACATTTCCAGAGTATTTCCCCCCATGGGAAATCAGGGTTTGATGTTGTGATGTTAGGGTGCAGGACAGAGATATGCTGAGATGTGGGGGCTCATGTCTTCCCTTCATCCTCCTCTCCAACATATGCTTTGAGACATAACCACTGTCAATACTTCAGTGTCTTTCATCTTTACCTGTGTCCATATTCATATATTATAAACTGAGATTGTAACAAATATATAGGTCTGTATATATCATAATCATTTCCCCACATGGTTAAAAATTATTTGCAAATACCACTTTTAATGCCACATAATAGTGCATTATTTAGATGAACCAAACTCTATTTAAACTTTCTCCTTATATTTGACATTTAGACTCTCCAGTATCTCTTTTTATTAATAATGTTTCCATGAATATATTTGAAATCATGAGACCAAATCTTTATTATTTCCTTAGTCTGGATTCCGGTCCCATGATTTTTAACTAGTAAGTTGTATACCCCCTGAGCCTCCTTCTCTTATCAGTGAACTGGGGATGGCACTGCCACACTGTCATCAACGTGTCTTGAGGACTCAACGATTAATTTTTGGGACTGAGCCTAGATCAGTGCCTAGCACATAGCAGTTCTTAATGTTAGTGATTCTGAGCATAGGAGTCAGACCCTGCTCTCTCCTCCAATTAACCATGAATATTTCAAATTTCAAAGGAACCTCTGGAAGACTGAAGCTCTCCAAGACTCTAACGAAAATTCCTGTGATGTGGAATCCCACACTGCAAGCAGTATGAAGGAGGTTTGGGCAGAGGTCTGCCAGAATGCTCTCAATCCTAGTGCAGAGACGCAGAGGGAGGGCCCACCTCTAAGCTTCATTTTACAATCCAGTGCCCCAGACTCTTCCTCACACCCTTTAATCCTCCACAGTTACTATAGGCCAGGAGAGGCTCCCGCAAGGCTCCTTGTAGGCTCCTAGCCCAGGTGGCCTCCTTGTGCTCTCCCACCTGCCTGGTAACCCTTCTAGGTGCCGCATGACATCCCTCTTTTTTCTTTCTCCTTTTCGTGGGGTACAGGGCTAAATAGACAAACTAGTTTTCCCCAATTCTGAGAACAATGCACAGCAAAGCTGTAAGTGGCTCATCTAGTCTGAGTCTCCCATTTTATAGACAGAGAAACTGAGGCTACATGAAGGAGTGAAAGAAATGAGCTTGGGAATCAGCCAGACCTGGTCTCAACTCCCAAATCTGCTGCTTCTTAAGAGTCACTTAATAAGCTTGGGCCTCAGTTTCCTCACCTGTAAATAGGTTTGCTGAAAGCTTCCCCATGTTGAGGGACTGCTGTGAGCAACCAATGAGAGAACATCCATCTGTGAACGAGCACCTTGATGAACCTAAGATGCTGTACAATGGAAGCATCATGAATGGCTCCAAATCCCCTTTTGTACACACGAGGAAGCTGAGGCCCAGAGAGTGGCAAAGGTTGTGCAAAGGCACACAGCAAGTTGGCCATGGTAATAGGACTGAATGCCCTAAGTGTAGCCCAGCGAGGACTCACCTGCAGCAAGTTGGCCATGGTAATAGGACTGAATGCCCTAAGTGTAGCCCAGCGAGGACTCACCTGCCCATGGGGACACTGTGTGATGTGATAGAGGGTGACAGCAAACCTGCAGGACAGAAACAGGGCTTAGGGCACTGGGGTTCCTCCCAGCACAGTCCCTGTGAAAATAGCCCAGATCCCACCAGCCTGCAGCTGCCTCCCATCCCTATCCTCCTTGGGAGGGCTGGTTCCCAGGCCTCCGTGTGCATCCCACCCAGATCAGGCACCCTGCTGGTGTCAAAGTTGGCACACACTGAATTCATTTAACATGCCCTCACTTCAGACACAAGCCCAGAATCCACATGGCAGAGCAGGCAGACCCTGAGAGATCTCATCCTCCCCACCACCCATCACTCAGGTGGGAAGACTGAAGCCCAGAGAGGGGAAGGGATTTGTCCAGAGTCACACCCAGAGCTGGGACCAAGACCCAGGTCTCTTGACTCTGGGGCGGAGGCTCTTTCTGCCTGGACGCGGCCGTGTGTGAAAACACTGCCCTGAGGAATGGGGTCAAGGCTTTACCCCCACTGCACACACTTTCCTGGCCGTGTTCAAGCTTGGGTCACACTCCCAAGGTGCCCAAACTGCTGAGCAATTCCCGCCACCCTTTCCTCTCCTGGTCAAAATGTCTGTTAGAGGCTCATACGATGATATTGCTCCATGTCTAACCCTGAATACTCTCTTTTAATTTTTAAAAAGCGAGCCACTTAGAATCTTTGGAAATGTAGCCATTGGTGTGTCAGTTGCTTGTGAGCCCCCTGCAGTGGCCCACACACTGGGCCTGGACCCTGCCCCATAGAAAATGCTGTGGGGGGAGCCGGCCCAGCGACTGGGATGCCGGCAGGGAAATGAGCCTCCTCCGGGCTGGAGAGCAGAATTGTTGGTGGGATTATTCAGTCAGCAAATATGCCCGGGGGCCAGCTCTCTGCTGGGTCTGGTGCCAGCGCTGAGGGCAGAGCTCAACAGGAGGATCAGGCCTACCATGTGTGGGGGCAGCGACCCACGCAGGATGAACAAATATCTATTACTGGGCCACGTAGGGGAAGATGATCCACACGGGGAACAGCAAAACACAGACAAGAGGCCAGAATGCATGATCCACAAGGGCTTGTCTTATTTTCCAGTATACTCCCTGGCTTACGGTGGGGATGGAATAGCACGTTTGCTGAATGAATACATGGATGGATGAAGGAATGTAGGGGTTTTATGTGACTTGTATGTGTGCTAGAGACTGTTAGGGGTGGAGAGACAGGAAGAGGCCAGACTGTGGTGGCCCTGAAGGCCAAGCCGAGGCACAGGCACTTCCTCCTGGGCTCCCAGGGAAGCCATGGCAGACGGAGAAGCAGCATCCAACGGGACTCCTGCTTCCACCAAGGGACCCTTGGCAGTTGACGGAAATGAATTTCTCTACATTCCTGACTTCTGGGAATATTCTTTTTATTTATTTTTTTGGGGGCGGGGGGAGGAAGATCAGCCCTGAGCTAACACCCACGCCAATCCTCCTCTTTTTGCTGAGGAAAACTGGCCCTGGGCTAATATCCGTGCCCATCTTCCTCCACTTTATGTGGGATGCCGGCACAGCATGGCCTGACAAGTGGTGTGTCGGTGCGCGCTCAGGATCCAAACCCAGGCCGCCAGCAGCGGAGCGCACACACTTAACCGCTACGCCACAGGGCCGGCTCCTCTGGGAATATTCTAATCATGAGTGGCCTTGTGTGAACCTGACAGAATGCTGGCCTGACCTTCTGAAGCCTCAAGTGCAGTCCCAAAGAGGGACCGCAGTGGAACCTTGGACCAGTCACTCTGCCCACCTGCCCTGGGCCTCAGCTCTGGGCTAAGGTGCCCTCCAAGAAGAGCTCTCAGGTCACCCCCAGCCCTTTGTCCAGAGTTCAGCCATGGCCAAGGAGTTGCAGGAGGCCAGGCGGGCGGAGTCTGTCTTACCAGATCAGAGAGTAGCTGAAGCCAAGGATGGAGCTGACTAGCCGGAACTCCGAAGAAAGGCAGGCAAAGAAGGGGAAGTGGGACAGGCCGACCTCGATACCTCCGATCAGAAGCACAAAGGCTGGGAGAGACAGGGCCAGAGAGGCTGTAAGTCCCTCTTCTCACAAGCTCAGGGGAGTCCTAGGGAAGCTATGGGGCTTCGTGCTGACTCGCAGTCATGAACCTCAGGACCCACCCAAGGAGATGAGTGGACGAGCCCCAGCTCAGCACAAGGAGGAATGCATGAATGTCTTTCATGCAACAGACCCTGCCTGGGACCTCCTCCATGCCAGGTACCTCTTGTAAACTATCGTGCACATTATACAGAAGGCAATGATAGTAATTTGGCCACTGACGAGCTCTGAGATGGTCTAGCAGGATCCAGGAAAATCTAATCAGGCAAGGTGACCTTTACTAAGTGTGTGCTTTGAGCTGGGTCCTGGGCCAGGCACTAAGGACAGAAGAGGAATGAACAAGTTTCTTACTTTGAGATGATTACAGTCCCATAGAGAAGATGGAGAGGAAAGTAAGTAGTGTGATATGTATTGTACCAGAGGCATATTCAACCGGCTGTGGGGACAAGAAGAGGAAGCCACTGACCTTACCTGGGGTCTGGGTATCAGGGAAGGCTTCCTTCCTGGAGGTGGTGACATTTAGCAAGGCCATGAAACATAAGCAGGAGTTTGTAAGATGGAGAGAAGCAGGGAAGGAAGGACATTCCTCACTCAAAGGATGGGAGATGGCCAGTTGGGTCTGGTCAATATTGGTGTGAATCTGAGTGGTGGAAGATTGGCAGGAAAGGGCAATATCAAAGGAATAATTGCTGTAAAGACAGAAGCCTCAACAGCATAATTTTTTAATTTACCTGAACTCTCCCTGCTATGGAAGCCGATAGAGCAACTAAGATGGCGAAACCAAAAACCCACAGACAACATCTACAACAAATGTAGGTGACAAGACCCATTTGATATCAACATGTGAGTGAGAGGAAGCAGAGGGAAGACAACAGGATGTGAAGGCCCGAGAACAGAAGAACCCAAAATTGCCGGCAGATACAGGAAATTGAAGCCGAAATAACAGCTGAAACTGAGCAAGGTGCTAAAGGCCATGACTCACAGGTGAGAATAAGCAGACCTTAGTAAGGTCTGACGTGCTGGAGTTGTTGGGGCCATGAACTCACTGTATTAAGTATCTAAGTCCCCTCCCGGGACAGAGCCCCACGTGGTGGTGCACTGCTGGCAGAAAGGCTCCAATGAGAAAGATAGGAGCATTAGGAGCTGGGAAATAGTGGGTCCAGACAAAAGTGGAGGGAAGAAGCCGACTCAGAAAGAATGAGGAGGTACTGAGGGTACATACATTTAACCACTTTGTGAAAACAGACGAGGGAACCCTGACGTAAGACACGACGTTCTGGCCCAGCCAGGTGTTCAACATCATTAGTCTTCAGGGAAATGCAAATCAAGACAACAATTAGATACTACTTCACACCTACTAAGATGGCTATAATAATAAAAACAAAAAACAGAAAATAACAAGTGTTGGCTAGGATGTGGAGAAACTGGAACCTTCACACATTGTAGATCAATGGAACAGAATACAGAGTCCAGAAATAGACCCAGACGAATGTACCCAATTGATTTTAGATAAAGGTACAAAGGCAATTTAGGGCAAAGGACAGGTTTTTGTAACAAATAGTTCTGGAACAAATGGATATCCAAAAGCAAAAAAAAAAAAAAGGAACTTCAGGGAGCCGGCCCGGTGGCATAGCTGTTAAGTGTGTGCACTCTGCTTTGGCAGCCCAGGGTTCTCGATTTTGGATCCCAGGCACAGACCGACGCACCGCTTGTCAAGCCATGCTGTGGCAGCGTCCCATATAAAGTAGAGGAAGATGGGCACGGATGTTAGCCCAGGGCCAATCTTCCTGAGCAAAAACAAGAGGAGGATTAGCAATGGATGTTAGCTCAGGGCTAATGTTCCTCACAAAAAAAAAAGGAACTTCAATCCACACCTCACACTATATGCAAAAAAATTAACTCAAAATGTATCATAGACTTAAGCGAAAAACATAAGACTATAAAACTTCTGGTAAAAACATAGGAGAAAATCTAAGTGCCCTTAGATTAGACAAAGATTTCTTATATGAAACTATAAGCACAATCCATAAAAGAAAAAAATGAATAAATTGGATTTCATCAAATTTTAAGTGTCATCTCTTCAAAAGAAACCATTGATAGAATAAAAATACACGCTCAGACTTGGAGAAAATATTTGCAATTCACACATCTGATAAAGGATTTATATCCAGATTATATAAAGAACTCTCAAAACACAATAAAAAGAAAACAAAAAACTCAATTTTTTAAAATAGGCAAATGATTTGAACAGACACTTCACCAAAAAAGGCATAGGGATAGCAAATAAGCACATGAAAATATGCTCAATATCATTAGTCATTACAAAAATGCAAATTAATACCACAATAAGATACCACTACACAGCTCTTAGAATGGCCAAAATTAAAAAGACTGACCGTGTGTTGTCAAGGGTATAGAGAAACTAGAACTCTCATACACTGATGGTGGTAATCTAAAATGGAACAATCATTTTGGAAAACAGTTTGACAGTTTCTTAAAAAGTATGACTTAGTACATGATCTATATGATCCAGTCATTCCACTCATAGCTATTTACTCAAGAAAAATGGAAACACAGTATATATGAAGACTTGTAATGTTCACAACAGCTTTATCTGTAATAGCAAAAAACTGGAAATAAATCAAATGCCGATCAACAAGTGAATGGATAAACAAACTGTGGTATCTCCATATAGTGGAATACTACTCAGCAATGAAAAAGGAGTGAATTTCCGATACATGCTAAACATGTATGAATATCAAAATAACAATGCTATGTGAAAGAAACCAGTCCCTCCTGTCCCCACCAAAATGAGTATATTCATTTATACTGTATGATTCCATTTATACAACTGCCTGGGGATGGTGGTGGTGACAGGATAGGGGTGGGAAGGGGAGATTACAAAGGGAACAAGTTAACTTCTGGGGTTTATTATCTGGATTGTGGTGATGATTTCCTAGATGTAAACATTTGTCAAAACTTATCAAATTGTGTACTTCTAACAGGTGTATAGTGGTGTATTATTTTGGTTTAATTTGCATTTCCCTGAAAACTAATGAGATGTTGGTAGGCATTTGCTCATACAGGCTTGGAGTCCATGAGAAAGAACTGGGCTGGACAGAGAGCATTTGGGAGTCATTGTATTAGGGATATTTGAACATGTAGATTAGAGTTGTTCCTTCAGAGAGAGCATGAAGCATGGGGAAAGAAGAGGCCTCAGACCAATGGCCAAAGAAGTAGTCATTGTTCTTTGAGGAAGTATCTGAGGGCTTATTGATAGCAAGAAGACAGCCATGGCTCTGACTCAGGAGAGATTTTTGGGGTGGGTGATGGTGAGTCTACTTCCCGAGTCTTTGTTCTACTGTCTAAAGGACCTCTGAATCTAACTGGGAGCAAGTCCCCACAAACAAGCTTTGAGACTTGGTGGGCTAGACCTTGACCTTGGGCAAGTAACAGGCCAGGAAGAACATTGACAGCTCACAACGCTTATCCCCTCATCCCAGAGAACCTTGCCATGCAATCTCTAAGAGCAAGAATTTCCCCGGCGAGATTCTCAGCAGGTGTGAGGCACCCCTTGTACCTTGAGCCCACTGCGGCACCTGCAGGGGCTGGTAGCTTTCTGAGAACAAGAACATGACCTTATTGGCTGTGGCCCCAAAGGCGATTCCATAGGACCATCGGTTACTAAAGGTGCCCACGAAGTCCAGAGGTCTGTGAAGAAGAGAAACAGCTTGTGAGGCTAGGAGGTGACTCATTCCCACAGTTCATCTCCAAAGTATCCACCCCACCCTGAGGAGGGATGACTGGGTAGTAAACTATTCATTTCAACCGACATTTCCTGAGGCCCTCTGTGCCAATTTGGGGGCTAGGCATGGATTCAGGGTACTGAAGTGAGGAAGACAAAATTCTTGCCCTTGGGGAGCTCCAAGTCTAGGGGAACCCAAGCAAGGACTCCAGTAGCCATGACAATAAGCAAAACGGGATGAGATTCATCCATGAGAGACACAGGCAGTATGACTCAAGAGACCAAAACACGGGGCAGGTCCCATCAGGTCTGGGGGCGCCTGCCCTGCACCCAGCACAGTCTGTGAGAGTTCTTCTTGCCAAACCCCCTAATGCAGGTCTGGGTATCACTGGCTTTGCTAGTTCTATGTGATCGCCCCTTCTTGACCACAGCTGATTGGACTATGGGTGACCACCTGACTTTGGATGGGTCAATCAGATGCTTGGTCTTGTCTTTTGGATTTGTGACCCTGAGGACATGAGCCAGTTAGATTACAATTCTTTTCTAGAAAGTCATGCCAGTCCCCCCAACACTGGACCCCACCATGGACAGCCCTGCCCTCCCTGCCCAAACCCAACCAAAGCTCAGAGAGTTCAGAATTGGCTTCCAAGCCACTGCACCCTCCACACCCAGGGCTACCCAGATGTGCTTAAAACATCTCAAGGAGGCTCAGCTCACTATGGGAAAGGCCTTCCCACACTCAGCACGATGGCTACCTAAGCGAGCAGGAGGGACAGAGTTCCCTGTCACAGGATAACTGGGAGTTATCCTGGCCTTAGAATTGGTGTTGGCCCCGAACACAGGGTACCCCAAGCAGTAGTGATCGACCCTGGCTCAACTCACATGATGATTCCAAAGTGGTTCCCCAGGAGGTAAGAAGTGTCACCTCTCTGTCTACAGTGCTCTCGTCTTTGGAGAAAGGACAAGACCAAAATGATGAAAAGCTATAGGAAGAGAAGATGAGAGTGTCAGTAGGAATATTGATCCTCGGCGTGACCTTGATGCCCTTTCTGAAAGAGAGTGTGTCAGTGAACAGAGCACTCAGAATGTCTATGAATCCTCAAACTCCAGACTCAGGGAGCTGGCTGCACACACCCTTGAGCTTCCAGAATCTTTTGTACTGGGCTTTCCTTTGCGTTGCCCTGAACAGACATGGGTTAAAATCTAGTCTCTCCTACATACTGGCTGGAAGGGAGACATAACTTATCTGAACCTCAGTTTCCTCGTCTGTAAAAAGGGGATAATACTGTCAGGTTAAAAATCCTTCTTTACTTTTTCTCCCGTGGATTCAGTCATATTCTCACATACTTGATGCCTTTTTTCTCTTTCCCTTTACTAGAAACTTCTTGAGAATTGTCTACACTTGCTGTCTCCATTTCCTCACCTCTCACTTGCTCTTCAACCCACTAACCTGGCTTCTACCCTCATCACTCCACAGAAACAGTTCTGGCCAAAGTCACTAATAACCATCTTGTTGATCAATCCAATGTAAACTTTAAGCCCAAATCTGGCTTGACCTCTCAGCTGCATTCCACAGTGTTGACCCCTTTCTCCTCCTAGAAACACTCTCCTCCCTAGGCTTCCATCAACCATGCTTTTCTGGTTTGTCTCGATTACTTCTCAGTCTTCTTTGCTGGATCATTCTTTACCCAATCACTAGATTTGGAGTTCAGTCCAAGGACCTCTCCTCTTATTACCTGATCCTCTCTTCCTCGGTGGTCTCATCCATGTCCATGCTGTCAATGGCCACCAATACAAAGAAGACTCACAGACATGAATCTCCAACTCAGACTTGACCCCTGAGCTCCATAACTGTTCATCCAACTACATAGTCGCCATTTCCTTTTTATGTGTTTGAAGCTTCTCAAATTCAGTATGTCTTAAATGGAACTCATGATTTTCCTTCCTGCCCTATTCTTTCATTCACCCCAAACCTGGATCTCGTCTCATTTTCCTTAACTAGTGAATGGCAGATAGCACCATCCTTCCAGCTGTGCAAGTTAGAAACCCAAGTCATCCTCAACCTCTCCCTCTCCTTAACTTCTCTATACAACCCATTACCCAGTCCTATTGTTTTTACCTCTCAAACATCTCCAGTTGACCACCACCATCTAAGATGAGCTAAAATCGCCTCTCACCTGGACCCCTGCAAGCATTCCTAATGGGTCTTCCTGCCACCTCTCTTGCCCACCTCCAAGCTGATCTCCACCTTGCAACCAGAGTGATCGTTTCAAAACATAAATCTGATTACACCACTCTCATGCTGGTAACACTCCAATTACTTCCCATTTTACTTTCAATAAAGCCCCACCAGGCTCCACCTGGCCTGGCCCTGCCCACCTGCCCAGACACCTCTACCTCCATTCTCCACTCCAGCCATGGCGGCCCTCTCTGTTCCTCAGTCTCCATTCTTCCTCTCTTCACAGAGCTTTTGCACGTGATCGCCCCTCTGCCTGAGATGCTCTTTACTACATCTTCCAACAGACCTCAGCTCCATCACTGCTTCCTCAGAAAAGCCTTTTTTGACTCCCCTAAAAGCCAGTGTCCCTGACTCCTGGGCCCTTAAAAGCCTTCTTCTGCCTGTGTTTTTGGTGCATAATGTAAGAGAGCAAGATGAGATTTAGAAGGAAGCTCAGCTTATGTCTCTCCCCTGACCCATTCAGGCCTCTTTGGGAGCCTGTGTAGGGGAGCAGCCCAGCTCCCATTCCCTCTGCCCCTCACCCCTCCCCTGCCTTTACTTACTGATGGGAGAAGAGAGTAATGGAGAAAGAGCTCCATATCCACTGAGCTGGCACAGGTGCCATTTAGCTGCCTGGTCCTGAAAAACGGCCAAAAAACACATTCACATCATCAGTCACTGCTGCAGTCATTGACCCTTTAGCTGTGAGCACCACCATCAGGAATTTGGCTTGTGGCCCACCGAGATCATCTGATCTTTTTAAATTTCGCTTTCTCAGGGCCAGTGCTGCTCACCTGTGACGTGTCTCCCTTAAGTGAATTAATCTTCTTTCATATTTCTTTCTCCAGCTTGATTATCTATCCGACTGCCCTGCTAACTGTATCTAACTCCTCCCTTTCTTTAATGACACATCAAGGACAGATTTAGGTTCTGTGGGGCCCAAAGCTTATATAATGTGGATGTCCTTTTTATTTATTTATTTTTTATTATAATTTTATTTATTTATTTATTTTCCCCCAAAGCCCCAGTATATAGTTGTATGTCATAGCTGCACGTCCTTCTAGTTGCTGTATGTGGGACGCAGCCTCAGCATGGCCGGAGAAGCGGTGCATCGGTGCACGGCTGGGATCCGAACCCGGGCTGCCAGCAGCGGAGCACGCGCGCTTAACCGGTAAGCCACGGGCCCGGCCCTGGATGTCCTTTTTAAATAAAACTACAAAAATATCTCACTTTTTCATATTTCAAGGAAAACATATTACCATGTAAACACTTAACTAATGTGCCTGCCACCCTCCCAGAGCCGCGGTCGGGTCCTGTGCAATTGAGGGGCCTGAGACTTAAGCTTCAATAACTTCACAGGAAATCAGCCTTTGGACACAGTTTTCCATAATCAGAGGTCACGAAGCATCAGCTCACTCCTGATCCACTGCAGGGGTGTTGGGGCAGGTCAGTAGTTATCTGGACTACAGACTGTGGACTCTGTCCTCTCCAGGCTTCACAGTCTGCAGGGGCTGCTGGGGTCTCATGTCTAAAACATGTGACAGCAGTTTCATGGCTTCTCTTTGAAAGGGACCTCCTCCTTTCTGGGCTCCCCTCACACTTCATCCTCGCTGCTCTGACTTCCACTACACCACCAGAGCACGCTCTCTCCCACCTCCCGATCTTTGCTCGCTCCTGCAGCATCCATCTAGCCCTTCCCTGGGCGTCCTTCCTTGGCCAGCTCCGAATTTCCCTCAGAAGTCTCAGGGAAGAGCACTCTCCGGGGGAGCCCCTGAGTGTGGCACATTCCCCCATAATTCTTTAAGATCCCAGTACTCCACAGTTATGTCTAACTCTGGGGCTGAAACATCCTAGCAGTGGTGGGGACTCAAGCTATCAGAAATGTGATAGAACTGTACAAGTCAGACTTCTGCTTTTAGGAAGGTAAACTGAACACATACATCAGTCTCCCCATCCCATATAAAACCCTCAAAATGATAGGAAAGATGTGTTTTTCTTTAAAGAAAGAAAGAAAACATAGCTACATTTGAAAGCAAGAAGGGAAGCTATTGGGGACACAGAAACTACTAGAAGACCTGCAATGATGGAGAGCAGTTGGGACTAGATCAAAGAGAAAAAGCATCAGCCAACATGGCTACAGACTACGGGGCCACACAAGATATGCTCTACACCCACAGTGCAAGAGGCTGGAGCCAGACGGGCTTGCCAACAGACCACAGAATGATGAACTGGGGTCCCACAGAGACCCACATGTTCCACCCCTGCTGACAGGCCAGGGGCAGTGAGGTTTATGTCTCTGGGAGCAGTATATATGGGTCATGGAGAGGGAGGTGGTGCCCCCGGCCAAGGTGGCACCTGCGAGGGACCAGGAACCTCCGCTCCTGAGGTACCCCATCTAGCACTACATCCCACCTGCACCCCGCTGCACGGAGAGCAGGCTTCATACTAGCCGTGGGGCAGCTACCACCCCGCCGTGAAGCAAGCATCCCAGTGGAAAGCTCCATCACAAAGACGAGCACACAATGAAGAGCCAGCAGACATCCGAGGAAAGATCACACCACAAATGGATCTCAAGACTCAACAGACTGAGGAACCCACTCCTGAGGAAATGAAGTTAACATGGAACCTCTCTGAGGTAACTACCAGAGGAAATGCTCTACGAGGAGAATAACTCCAGGAAGAAGTAAAGGATGCAAGAAGCAGCAATAAGCAAAGAAATTAGCCAAACTTACTGTTAATCCTGAGCACAGGATTTCAACAGATATATTTAAGTTTACGTACATTTTTACAAAGATAAGAACTCAAAAAGACCCTCTGAAAGAAATATTGGAGGAAATTCTCAAGTAATAGGAAAAATGAATCTAGGAGGAAGGAGAAGGATTTAAAAGCAACAACAGAGAAATTAGTAAAACATTGTTAAATATCTAGATAAGAAATTACTGTAAAACGAAATGTTTGAAATGCCAATTAGGAGCTAAAATAGCAGACGACATCCCACATGAGAGGAGGGAGCAGTGGGAAGGACCCGGCGTGGACGCAGAGGGGAGTAAAGCGATGGCCAAGTGCTCGGCATGTTTGGGAGGGTGACAGAGAAGCCTGTTCTCTCTTTCTGGGCTTTCTAGGAAAAATATAATTCTAAATAAGTACATTAAAAATCCACAGCTAACTACCGGAAGAATATAAATAGAAAGTAAACCAGTATATTAAAAATGTATATGAAAGAAAGAAAACTCAATCACTCCAACAAATGACCAGGAAGAGAAAAAATGAAATAAAAGTTAAAAGAGAAACACCACAAGAAGAAAAATGTCCAAAGAATAGTAAGCCACCAACAAAGAAATAAAAATATTCAATAAATTCTAAAAATTTCAACTAGTAATAAAAGTAGAAATGAAGATGAAATGCTGTCTTATCTATTAAATTGGGAATGACTAAAAATACTACCAAGCATTATTAAAGGTTAACACAGGTTGGTATTCATTGACTGGTGGTCAGAGTGTAAACTGGTGCAACCATTCTCAGGGTTAATTTTGCAGTATATACCAAGAACCTTTAAAATGCAGCAATTCCACGTCTAGGAGTTCTGCTTCTAAAAACATAAGCTGAGGAGGGGGTAATCCACGGCCAGGTGCTGGCCCTGCGCTCTCCTGTGTGCCTCTTAGCCATGCCTCGAGAAATTGAAGAAATCAAGGACTTTCTGCTCACAGCCGGGCAAAGGATGCCAAATCTGTCAAGACCAAGAAAAATAAAAATGAAGTTTAAAGTTCAGTGTAGCCAATACCTTTATACCTTGGTCATCACAGACAAAGAGAAGTCAGAGAAACTGAAGTAATCTCTGCCCCCAGGTATGCCAGTGAGCTGAAACGAGCCAGGCGTGCTGATTAAAACTCTATCAAAAATTTTTTAATTCTTAAAAATATATATATGCTAAGGAAATAATCGGAGAGGTGCCAGAAGATAAGTACTAGAATGTTGAGGCATCTCATTCTCTCTCCCTCATATGTGTGTATAACATTTACATGTAATATATGCTGTTGTAAAACATTCAAAATAGTTACAAATGTATAAAGTAGTCCTTTCTCCTCCCATAATTATTTATAACCTATACAGTTTTAAGCAAAAATGGGATCAGACTAAACTTGATTTCTTCATTTAATCAATAAAAGAAAGGAAATTCATTTAATAAAGAAAGGAAATTTCTCAAGTCAATATCTACAGACCCATTGGACTCTTTTCTATGGGTGACTCTGCCTACGCAGACTCGCGGCTGGGCCTGTCTCCTGGCGGAGGGGCTGGGTGAGAGTTAGTCTGGCAGCAGCTCGCAGCAGGTGAACTCAAGGAGGGTCGACAGTGTAGCTCTCTAAATAAGGGGTCCATACTGTGGAGTCTGGTCCCCTGGGCTATGCTTCCACTCCAGCAGCCACTGTGGTGAACAGATGAATTGTGCCTGGAGTCAACCCAAGTTAGAAGGCCACTGAGACCCATTTCTTGGTCTCTTGAGACCCATACTGCTTCCTGGTGTGTCCAGGCTGGTGGAACAGATCTGTTGAAGGGTGAACAGCATCTATAGGACAGCAGCAAAACAGCATCCCCAAATGGAGAAGATCGTTCTCCAATGATGATGCCCTGGAAATGTGTTGATGATCTACCGTTAAGTGGAAGAAAGAAGACTATAAAACAACATGATCCCAAGTTGTGAATAGTGGTTCCTTCTTGGTGGTAGGATTAGAGGTCATTCTACTTCCTTTTTCTTTATGATGTTTTTAGATGTTCCAAGTGCAGTACATAGAGATATACTGCTTCACATTTGTGTATCTATCTCCAGTGCTTAGAACAGTGCCTGACACAAAGGAGACAGCAGTAAACACATGGTGAATGAATAAATGTTTGCTTTTGTAATCAGAGAAAAGATGGAACATTGTCCCAAAGCAATAAAACACCATTCTGAAGGGAAGATGTCCATGAAATCAGCAGAAAGTGAAAACACGCAAGGTTTGCTTTGTGATCAGGTAAAAATTACAAATCTTTCATTAAATAAAAAAGTTGAAAATAAAAAGCTATGAGGGCCAATCTGAGGTGTGCTCTCCGGCTGGTGCATCTAGAGCACAGGGTGTCTGTACTCCCCACTCCTCTCTCCAACACCCCATGTTGATCACCTGCTGGGGGCGGGGGGTCTCTGTTCCCACAATCCTTCTGCTTCCCTTGGTCCTAACGTTATCGCTCTAGAGTAATAAGTTAAAGCTTTCACTGATGGATGTCACTTTATTGTGGGTCACTATGTCCCAGGCACTCTGTTATTTTATATTATCCAGTTTAATCTTTATAAGAATCTTGTGAAGTAGATATTATCTTCTTTTCAAAATGAGGAACTGAAGCCAGGAGAGGTTTCGTAACTTGCCCAGGAGGAGGTGAGGCTGGGAGCCCAGCTCCCCTGCCTGTCACCACCCTCCCAGCCCCAGCTGTCAGTTCCCATGGCTCCTCGCAGCTCCTGGAGGTCCCCGACCTTCCAGGCTGTGGCTGACTCATCTCTGATCCCCAAGTCCAGCTTAGTGCCTGGCACAGAGAGGCTCAGGGAATGTCGGTTAAATCCCATGGAGCCCTCCCTCAGGAAGTTGAGGCCCGCCAGGTCTCCTACTTCCAGCATTGCCCGCCCAATCCGCTCTCCACCCTTTGACCAGAGGGACCTTCCTAAAAGTCCACATCACTCCCCTGCTCCCTCTTAGCGGTTCCCTCCTAGTGCAAGGAGCCCAGCTGGAGAGAGGGGAGACAGAGACAAACTCTCGCAGGCTCTCTGGTTCACGTTCCTCACCTACCCAGCTGACTCCCCTCGCCCTCCACTTGTCCTTCAAGCCACCCTCTGGTCTATTTCCTGTCACATGTCCTTTTCCATCCACCGCTCTCAGGCTTCCTCCTTCCTTCCCCTCCTTCCCAGGGATCTCCTTTTCCAAGCCTGTCTCTGTTCTCATGAGTCCTTTTCTCTCTTGCGTCCTCTGTAGCATCCCTGACAATCTAAACAGATACACTAGGACACCAGAAAGCGATGGTGCTATTTGTTGCATATTTTCGAGTAGCCTTCTCAGTTCTTAGATCTTAAACATTTAAATGTTTGAGTGAGAATTCTTAATTCCTAACATCTGGGCAGGATCTCAAAGTCCTTTCACATTCTTGATCTCATATGATCTTCACAAACCTGTGGGTTAGTTAAGACAGGGGTTATTATACTTGATTTATAAATGAGGAAACTGAGGCTTTAAAATTTGACATAAATTGCAGTGTCAGGATTCAAACCCCGGTCCTCTGACACCACATCTGGGCTCTTCTCACTCCATTCTGTGGCTCCAATCTAAAGACAAACGGAAATCTGTTCACTGACCCAGGAACCTCTGGATGGTTCCTTCCTCCGTGCCAGCTTGCCTACTAATTAGCTAAACCATGCCTTTCTCCCAGTTCCATTAATCAGCAGCCTCAAAGAGGGCAGCTGCCAGGAACACGTGGCTGTCCAGCACGACTTGTCTTACATCTGACTCTTATAACTCACCTTGTGTTTGTGGAAAGCATCTTGGTGGAAAAGCACAGCTGGCAGCCCCAGTGAGCAGTCTGCTTCTCTGGATTGTTCCTTGGGCTTCTCTGGCCTCTTGATTATGACTGCTTCTGATATTCTGGTGTACTGCCCAGTTCTCTTCACAACACGAAAAAACTCAGAGAAAAGGCAAACATCCAGTCAAACATTGACCAGAGACATGAAAGCAAGCGGGTGGCCTTCTTCCTTGTTTCAGAACACTGCTGGCCTTTCTTCTGTTCTTCCTCCCCTTCTCATGCTGCAGAAGCAGGCACCTCCCTCCAATTTCCCCTCTCCTGGGCTCTTGCCGTCTCTTTTCAGCCCCTGCTGTGGGCACTGGCCCCCTGAGCTGTCTGAGCTTTGCCCAGCAGCTGAGCCCTCTTTGGCTGGCTGTAAAAATTATTACAGGCAATAAATTAGGACTCTGCCTCAAGGCAATAAACTAGGAAGCTAGGACCACTGGCTTCAAGATTCTCGTTGGAAACAAGGTCACCCATTTGCTGAGAGAAGAGGCTGGAAACAAGTTTAAAACTGAACCTCGCCCATGTGATGGAGAACGTGATACGATTTCCCAGTTACCAGAATAGCCCATGGATTCTAAATGGCCACCCTGTTTCCAAATGATCTTCAGGGCCGAATGGGAACTAGACCCCAGGTGTCCTTGTCTGTCAATTCACTGCATCTGTCAGCTCCCAGGCCAGTTAATGGCACCGCCATACTCTTCTCACCCACAAGTCGTCTGTGGCTCCTCCCCTTCTCTCACTCCATTCATTATGCCTCCCAATGGTTCCTATCCATCCCTTCACTTTGGTGTCTGAGGGCTCAGGATGTGAGTGTGTCTTCTTCACTTCCTCTTTTCCTTTCTGCCAGCCTGGTGTTGGTGTTCAGAATGGTGCAGCCACAACATGGAAGGAGCCTGAGTCCCTGATCAACACTTGAGACTAGGAATAGCTGTTTGAGGCTTTACAAGATAAGGAATAAACTTCTACTCTGCTACAGCCATTATATACTTTGGAGTTTGTTACAGCAGCTAGTCCTTCTCATAGTCAACACACCTTCTTTTCCATTCACACTGCTACAGCCCCAGATCCAGCCCTCTTCACCTCCTGACTGGCCCTCGAATGGCCCTGCAGCCTCCAGCCTTCATGCCCCATGCATTCAGACATCTCCCGAAGGCACAGCTCAGATATGTTGTGCCCTTGCTGAACATCCTCCCATGGTCTACACTCCCGACCCTGGCGTTCCAAGCCTTCCAAGAAGTTGCTTCAACCCTCTTTTCTAGCCTAATCTCCACTCGTTTTCTACACACATCTACGGGGTTTTTAAAGTTGCTTATTCATCCCTAAACATAAGCTTTCATTGCTATTCTGGATCTTTAGAGAACGAGAACAAGAAACAGAGATCCACTCAAGTTGCCTAAGTTGAAGGGGTTTCTTATTACTCCCCTGCAAGGGCTGGGACCCAGCCTGGGAAGGTGGTGGAACCTGGAGCCACTCTTGAGGACGGTCCCTCCCCTCTCGTGGCCAAGGGGTCTCTCTGTCTCTTGTCTCTCTCCCTACGGGCATTTTTGCTTCAATCTGTTCTCACTGTGGCTCAGCCCCTTTGCTTCCTAATGGTTTCTGCTCTCTCATGGCTTCAACTCACCACTGTCCTGACTCTTAATTCATGGTACCCTTTCAACTTCTACCCACAACGATCACTGGCCCCTGTCCAAAGTTTCCTTCAGTTCTAATTGCTAAGAGAAAAGATTTGTCCCAGTTTATCTTTTCCCCCAGGTAGGTGACTGGCCAGTCTGTCTATGCCTTTCTATCTTTGGCTCAATCACATGCCCCTTGTACTAGTTTGTTAGGACTGCCATAACAAAATACCACACACTGGGTGACTTAAACAACAGACATATATTTTGTCACAGTTCTGGAAGCTGGAAGTCCAAGATCAAGGTGTCAGCAGGTTTGGTTTCCCCTTAAGCCTCTCTCCTTGCTTTGCAGAGGGCTGCCTTCTCACTGTGACCTCACGTGGCCTTTCCTCCGTGCATGTGCATCCCTGGTGTGTCTCTCTGTATGTCCTAATCGCCTTTTCTTATAAGAACACCAGTCAGGGCCGGCCCCGTGGCTTAGCAGTTAAGTGCGCGCACTCTGCTGTTGGCGGCCCGGGTTCAGATCCCGGGCGCGCACCGACGCACCGCTTCTCTGGCCATGCTGAGGCCGCGTCCCACATACAGCAACTAGAAGGATGTGCAGCTATGACATACAACTATCTACTGGGGCTTTGGGGAAAATAAATAAATTATAAAAAAAAAACAAAAAGAACACCAGTCAGATTGGACTAGGGCCCACACTAATGGCCTCATTGTAACTTAATTATCTCTTTAAAGGCCCCCATCTCCAAATACAGTCACATTCTAAGATAGTGGGGGTTGGGGCTTCAACATACGAATTTTGAGGGGACACAGTTCAGTCCATAACACCCCTGGTTTAATCAGCTGTGGTGAGCGGGAGAGGGTCATGGAGGCAGGGAACAGGCACCATAACTGACAAATTCAGGCCATTTGTGCTTGTCCGCCTGGACCCCCTTATTCCTGTCTACAACACCTCCTCCCTCTGCTGCTCATCTCCATCGTTTCTGTTCATTAAGTCCTACCTCAAGCATAATATCTGGCATGCAGCGTCTCCTGATCACCATGGTGTAGTCTGATCTCTCTTGGCGTGGTCTGCATCTCTTTTATGGCACATGTTTAGGCCTTCTTTATCTGTTCATTTAACAAATGATAGAGAGGCAGTCTGGTGCGCTGGTTCACAGTGTGGACTTTGGGGCCAGCTCCACCATTTACTAGCTGTGTAATTTTGGGCAAGTTACATTGTTAACCTCTCTGATCCTCAGTTTTAGCTGAGTTATACCTACTTCATGGACATGTGAGGTTGAAATGACCTAATGCACATCAACACTTAGGTACAGACATGCAGTAAGCACTCAATGAACGTTAGCTATTCTTGGGTGCCTGTCCTCTGCAGGGTACTGACTAGCATGTGGAGAACACAATCACATCACAGGTTAACTGTGTCGAGTATCAGCTCCCCTGCGAGGTAGGAGGGGCTTGGGAGCCACCACTAGATCTGATTCAGCACATCTTCTGGGGTACAGGGACACCCCACAGATGCTTGTTCTCAAAATTGAAAATCATGAGAGAAATGAAAAAGACAGAGAAAGGTGAAGATCGGGTACAACACAACTCTTACTGGATGCCTAGAGACACAGAAACACTGTAAACGTGATTTCTCTGACACCAGGCCCTCTCCTTCCTTGGAAGAAGCAGTTCTTGGTGCATCCATGCCACATCGTTCAGAAAAAAGAACTGCAAAGCTTTTCTCCTTCCAGGCTCATGGAGATGTTCTCTCTTCTGGGAATGCCCATCTGCCAGGTGCTTCCTGGCTCCAGAGCCCAGCTTCAAAGGGATATTTTCAATTCTTGGATTATCATGGCGGTTTCCCTCACAATTCTACAATTGCTCTCTTCACACGATTAAGGAAGAGTCATTGATGAATTTCCACTGACCGCCCTGGGGAGGATCGGGAAGGCAGCCACCTTAAAGAGGAAGAAAAGCTAAGACATTTGTTCTAAAATGCTGAAGTTTGGGAAAATTTCACCCACAGTAATAAGTGGTGACCATGCTCCAAACATGGCTTCTCTGAACCTGGAGGCCATCCTGTGTGACAGATTTCATCTTCCCTCTCTCGTGCTTCCTCATTTTAGTGTTGAATCTAAATGAAGAACTTAACATTTCTCCATAAAACATTTCAACATTTGATTGCTCTCTACCATTTTAATCTATGAAAGCCTTTTTGAATACTGCTTCTTCAATCCAATGTCCAGTAATTCCTTTTTGAAGCTTTGGGGTATTTGAATGCTTTTGCTGAGTTCATCGAGGTTATTGATAAAAATATTGAGTAGAACAGAGCCCTATAGCACTCCTCTAGAGACCTCTTTCCAGGAGCCATGTGCTGCAGTTGGCAGAGAGTGAGGAAAGAGATGACTGACGACACTAGAACCCAGGTGACTGATTTGAGCCCTGTATTTATCAGGGCTCAGAGTTCTGGTGACACAATGGAAGGAAATTCAGCAGAGCATCACAGAGGCCGTGCTTATTTCCTCAGTGTTAGGAGCTTATCACAGGCTCTATTTATTCTATAGACATGTGGCTTAATTATTAAATTTAGAAAGAACCCAGATCTCTGGAAGACCTAGTGCAATTTCTTCATTAAGTAATATCGATGGCTTTCTGGAGCAGTATGACCCTTGACTAGGGATAATTTTTCTCACTTTGAAAAAGAGTGAAACTAACCTATATTCCCATCCTGTCCCTTCTCTGTCACAGACAGGCCTGGCTTCCCCTGCTGGCAGAATAAAGACAAACTCCTTAGCTGGGTATTCAGTGACCTTCGTGACCAGAATGCAATTTACCTTCCCAGACTAGACTCAACTCTGGATAAGTCCATAGGAGATCTGGACTGACCGCTCAGCTGCCATCCACCTCCTCTACCCTCACCCAGCCATGCAAGTCACAAATATTCACGGGTGGTACCTGTGTGCCAAGAAGGATGCTAGTCCCTGAGGACACATGCTCTAGGGACACACCTGTGCCCTCTTCCCAGGCTGGCCAAGATCCTGGCTTGAGTACAGTGGCCTCTCTGGGGAGGGTTTTGGTGTTATGCGATTTATCACAGATGGAATGCAGAGAGTGAGGGCACAGAGTGCGGCAGCAGAAGGTGGGCCGGGACAGACTGCTGGTGTGGGGCTGCACAGGGACCACCAGGAGCAGCAGATCAGACCCTGCAAAGGCCATTTCCAGAGCAGCAGGAGGGGGACCCATTTAAACTGAAGGCCAACCATGCACAGGAAAAGGAGTCCTGGGCTGGGACACCCAGAGACCTGAGTCCTCACCCCAGCTCTGCCTTGAAGGGATCTGTGACTTTGAGCAAGTTCCCGCCTATCCTGTGCTGCAGTCGCCCCCCTGGAAAGTACAGATGTCAGAAGTGGTCTCTAAACACCCTTTCTCCCCACCTGACCCAGCTCAGATGTCACCTCTGTGAAGCCTTCCCTGATCTCCCTCACCACCCCCAGTGCTTCAGGCAGACCCACAGCTCTGAGCATTCGGTGATTATCTGCATGCATTTCTGTTCTCTTCTCCTGACCCAGAGTGCCTTATCCCAGTACTGGGCTCATTTGAATTATTAGGAAATATACATTGAACTAATGAATGAGGACAATGTCATTGCTAGCTCTGTAATCCCTGCATTGTCCACAAGGTGGCAATGTGCACAGGTGGCCACAATGCAAACTGCATTTTGGTGGAGGCCCTGGGAAAAGATGCTGATGGGACCAACGAAGAACCTAGAGGAACTTTCCTCAAAGACATGTCCTCTGGCTCCCCGGAGGGTCTGTGCTGTCCCCTTCGCCTCCACCTTTACTGTGTCAGTCTGTCAGATGGCAGTGCAGGTCTGAGCTCCTAGGGCTAAGCCTGGATTCCACGTGTCCAGGCTTCTCAGCTGGCCGGGGAAGGCCTGTGGTCTGGCCCTCACTGACCTCCGGGCCTCTCCTCCTGCCCTTCCACACCCACACGCAGCACTGCTGCTGGGCTGAGCTTCTCCGTGCTCCTGACTGTGCCATGTTCTCTCTGGTCCTCCTGCCTTCAGACAACGCACTGTTCCCTCTCCCCACCCTCCTTCCAGGCAGCACCTACTGGCTCTTCAAGACTCAGTTTAGGAGGCACCCTTTCCGGAAAGCCTCCTTGACTGTTTTCCCCAGCACTTTTCTGTAGTAGCGTTTTCTGCACTAAAATTGCTGCCTATCTGCCTTGCTGAGGCCGCTGTCTTGAGCTCACAGCGCCTGGCTTGCTCATCCATCCCCTGGGCCCCTGCACAGCCTGGCATGCAGTAATGGGCCCTCTAGGAGCTGCTGAATGAAAAATGAATCCACGAATCCACCAATTAGGGATGTGATGCAGCAAGATGAACAGAGAACCATCCCCCCGACAGGGGAGACGCTGGAGAATAAGAGGAAACTGCTCTGCTTTCGCGTGGACACTGGCGCTGGAGAGAGCACGTGCTCCTCAGCACAGCAAGGACACACCACTGCTTTGAAAGGAGAACGGCCAAAGGCGTGTGGAAAGCAGGAGATGCTTTCCTCCCAGGAGACTAGGCTGCACTGTCTTCTACGAAAATGAATCCTCGCTCTGGCAAGGTGACTTATCTTTCAATTATTTAAGAGGAAACTGATGGCAACTGTTTAACTCTCTCGATAGGAAAGGAAGGTTCCAAGGGCTTCCACTTGGCTCTGCCTCTTACTCCATGGGTCACAGAACTGATGCCGGGATTCGGCCGTTGTCAAGTGTGTCTCTTCTATTCAGGACCTGAGGAAGTAACCAGGGGGGCTCACTGTGATTTGAATGTGGGCCCTGATCGCTGTAAGCCCCCTTTGACTGTGGGCTACAGTGGACCACTCTAATAAATGGTCAGAGGTCCCCTGGGGAGGGCTTACAGGAGGATTTATAGAATTTCAAGGGTACCTGGCCTCCCCTGCTAGACTAGGTCTGAAAACTGGATAAAGAGACCCTGGTCTTCCACTGTGGGGATTGAAATCAGCTTTTGGACACCAGACCTGGAGTTTGTCCTGTTGTACAGAGCAAGTAACATTTTAGTAGGATGTTCACTATTTCATTCCTAGGGACACTGCGACGACTAGCTAATGCCAAAGATCCCTGTGGGCCAAAACACTGCAATGTCCACTTCATCCTGCTGCTGCCCATCATGTGCCCTGTATGTCTTTGGCACTTAAGTGCTGCCACGTGGCCTCTGCTCTTCTGGAACCCCATCATCCCCTGTGGACTCAGGGAGCCCATCCCAATGGTGGCATCTCTCATCATCGTATGTGGCCAACAGAGGAGAGCACCACAGAGCTCTTCAAGGACACTAGTTCTCCCTCACTGATGAATTTCCCAATGTCACAGGGAAGGCAGTGTCTTCTGGGCCCCTCGGGGAATGCAGAGGGTGGGTGGATGTGCAGGTTGTCCATAATAAATCTATTCCAACATCTCCCCTAAGCCTTTTGATTCCTTCCTTGAAAACACACTAGGGAAGTCCTGGCTTCTCACCATGATGAACTGTAGGTCATTACTGAGTCTGTTTCACTTAAACAGCTGAGTAAAATGTGGAGTCACCTCCAGCTGCACAGACCAACACATTAACCCAGAATCTCAGGTAAGCATACCTGTATCAATAAATTCAACTCAATACAGAGTTATATTCTGTCCTCCTTGGTCTAACACCTTAGAATCCATTCCTGCACATATTCCCCAACTTGCTGCAATGTAATTTAGCAAAATCTTGCCATTCTTTTGGGATAGAAGCTATATCTTCCCAGATCAGACTTTGTCCTTGTCCTGCTCAAGCATGTGAAGCTCTGGTGCCAACTGTGAGTGGCCACAAGAGGTGGCTGGGGTAGGTCTTGAGGAGAAAAGTTATCCCTTGCAAGGTAACTGCCCTGAGAGACCTCATCACAAGGTCCTTAAACAAGGGAAAGTGAATCTTCTCAGAAATAACTGGCAAACAGCTTCCCCCAGCAAGGGAGGCTCAGAATAACTCTGAGGCTCAAGATTCTCAGCGTCATCTGAGTCCACCCAGATGTCTCCATTCTACGTCTCAGGTTCCCACTCCTTCCTAATCGATGCCTTAACTTTCACACAAGAAATTGGCAAGGCTGTGAATTCGACTTACATTTTAATTATGCAACCTACACAGTTATGTTTTATGTGTCATTTTCAGTAATACAGACCCTGTAGCTACAAGAAATAAATTTATTATTTTAGTCAATAATTTATATTAGTATTAGCACTTATTTCTAGTTAAGTTCTCTAGTTCTCTGATTGTGACCCACCTTTGAGGATTGTTTCCTGGGACCACTCCTGATACTAGTTGATATATCACTCAGAGTTTAATCAAGTGAAAAAAGAAATTTAATATAAAGAATTGTTAACTAGGTAACTTGAAGGTAGCAACTGCAGGAAGCAGCTACCAGCAGCAGGGCTAGGAAAACAAAGGGAAAGGACAGGATTATCTAATCTTAGAAGCACATAAGATGAAACTCAGACCTCTGCACTGTTGGGGCTGCTTGGCTGGTGTGGCTAAGCCTGGAGAAGGGGTCCTGTGGGGCTGGAGCACCCCCTTCTGGATGAGTCTGAACTCCAGCATCCCATCAGCACTGTCTGAGCCCCGAATCTTTGCTCAGCTCACGGCCTCCAGGTCTCACCCTGCACTTGCGCAGTACAGGGTCAGCCAAAGGTCAAAGGAGACTCTCTACAGACTCTGGGGTTTCCTCTCTGTGGCTCCTGCCTCTTTTGTGTCTGCCTCCCCCCAAATCCCAGCTGCCCTCGCCTGAACTCTGATCTCGGCCTCTTCTGTCCAGGAGGCGGCTACGACCGCCTGGGCTCCGCCTGCCTGCACTCTGTCCTGGGGCACCTCCCCAGGGAGAACGCCTGTACTCACACTGTGTGCTTCCCGTCTCAAGGACCACAGCCTCGAGTTGGAAAATACTGCCCCGTGACTGCAAACAGTTGTTTTATAGTTGTTTACGGCAGGAGGGCAAACCTCTATCATTCTTTTCGGCTACTCAGCATCTGAGTTCCCATCTTTGCAGGGCTCCACGTCTTGCCATGTTCCCTCTTACACAGGATCGGATTGAAATCTGCCCCCCTATAACTCCCACCCCTCATTCTTGGGGCTTCCTCTCCCTCTGCTCTGGAACAGCCCACCAGAGGCCTGGAGACAGGGATTCATATTCCCTCAGCCTGGAGGAGGGCCTTCCATGAATAGCCTGACTGTTCTTGAGATTCAAGTCCATGGCCATTTACGTTAGCTCCTCTCCTCTTCCTCTGCACGGGGAGCTCCCAGAGGGCGGGGAATGCCTGCCCTTCTTCTCTGGAGTCACAGGAGGAGGGAATGGATCTGGACATTCACACCCACTTCAGCAGCTGCTGAGTGTGCACGCGTCCACTCTAAGTGGGCACTGCGGAGGAGGCAGAAATTCACACCACGGGAGCTTACCACCTGCTGACAACAGAGGGGCCTCAACCCCCTTCCCCACCAGGAGGATTCAGCTGCACTTTTTCCCATAATCCTATGGGCTAAAGGTGTTGCCCACAGTGTTAACTGGCACTGGAAACCAGAGGTCACTGGGCTATGGGCTATGGGCAGTTTTAAAGGAAATGGATGCTGATCACCTTCAAAGCTTTGGAATGTCTTCTCCACCCAGGTACCACAGGCTCAGGGTTGGAAAATGAGTCTTGTGCTTTAGTCTCAGTCATGTTTACAAAATGCTCTCCCCGCTACTTAAAAGGTGGGTGGATCACGTGTAAATGTGCCTCTGCCATTGTGTATCCCGACCTGTGTTAAGCACACATTAATCTCATAATAATGACATCATTCAGTACTGCTCCCTCAGTGTTTATAAAAAGCAGGCAATCATCCCTGTATACATTTATTTGCTAATCACAACCATGCCTTGTCCACCGTGGGTCTCGGGGTCAGGCACTGTATCACGGGAATGGCTCAGTTGGAGGGAACTAAAGATCTTCTCACCCAATGCTTGAAGCTTTGATTCCCTCCACGCTCCTTGCCAACACTCATCCTTTAACTCCTCCTCTGACAGGGAGCTCACTACCTCTGGAGCAGTCCATTTTCTCTTTAGACAGCCCTAACCATTTGAAAGCCTGAACTTACTAGGGAGGATGTCCCTGAAAAGCAGCATGGAGTTTCTCTTTCTTTTTTTTTTATTTAAACATTTATTTTTAAGCTGAGGAAGTGTTGTTATTTACTCAATCTGTCGATATAAATACCCTAAGAATATCCATAACCAGTAAGTTGGTGAAGAACTGATATGGGAATCATGGTATGCATCTTCCTGAACAAAAATAAAAATTCTAACGGGATAATCTCTCGGTCCATTTTGAAACCTGATACCGAACCAAGTGGGCTCACCTACTGGTGAGTTAAATGAGACTCCACACCAGTGGAAGTTGTCTCACAAAGTAAAGTGTATTTGCAGCAAATAGGAGGCCATGAGGAATCATTTCCAAAGCCATGGAGTCCCCAAACGAAGGGAAGCAGGAACTTTTATTTATGTTGGGGAATGAATATTCAAAAGGGAAAGGCGGGTACACTGCAGATTATGGTACACTTCATATTAAAAATAAGGCAAGGTCATGGGCATAGCTCTTGTAGGGAGGCTTAGTTAGCTCCAGGGTGGTTGCTGGTTGTGTCTCCTTAACATAAAACAACTTGGAAAAACAATTAAATGCTTCCAAACCTCAGAGCATTAGTTAATGACAAATCTACATCCAATTCTAAAATGGAGAATATTTATAACTGAGCTCAACCAACATTTATTGCACATTATTGTGAGTATGGCAATGTGCTAGATATTGGTGGTGCAAAATAGAAAACAAGTCCTCCTTACTTTTAATTCTCTTAGACTTTTCTAAAGAAGGAAAATGCATAATTTCAATATAAATATTTACATTTCTACAACCACTCTCCAGTCAAAGCCACCATCATCTTTTGCCTAAAACATACAATAGACTTCCCCTTACTTTACTCTGACCTCTCTCTAATCCTGTCTTCTCCACAAGGTCCATTCCGTTGCTATTAGAAGAAAATGCAGACTCCTTAGCCTGGTCTACAAAGCCCCGGGCCTCCACCTCTGCCTCCTCTCACCTTCCCGTCTGGGTCAGTGTGCTCCGGTCACCTTAGCCTTCCTTCTCCGTGGTGAACACAAGCTTCTTTTTGCCTGCGACCTTTGAACTTTCTGTTTCTTCTGTCTGAAATGCTCTTAACCGGCTCCTTGAACAGCTGGTTTAAGCTTACAGATTTCAAATATGACCTCCTCACAAATGCTTTACCTGACTACTTGGTTTCAAGAAGCACCTCACTTCCCACCACATCACCTTCTAAAAATGACATCATCCTATTTATTTCCTACATAGCACTACTTATTTTCTGAAAACAGAACAGTGCCTTGCACCTATTAGGCACAACTTATACATATTAAAATTAATAAATATGCTTCCCTAAGAATTTTAAGACAAGTCATGACTTATTTCAGTCCCTAAACCCCTCTGAATTTTACATTCTAAAACTGCACAGAAGGACCTAATAAAAAATATCTACTGTTAAAAAAAAAAGCAACAGGGCACAGGTGGAGTCATGTGCCCCTAGGACAGCAAACCAAGACTTAATTGTAATGTCAACTCCTCCAGGAATGTGACCTTAAAAGGATCAGTCTGGAAATTCCTGATCAACACCTGTGAGGTGATCTGCCTGATAAGACCCCTGCTGCCCTTCACCCAAAGAAAGATGACTCTTCCTGAAACAATCTTTTTCTTTCTTTTGCTGATAACACCTTCCACTTTGTGCAGCTCCTCGGAGAGCCCTTCTACCCACTAGGTGGGATACTGTCCGATTCATGAATCACTGAATAAAGCCAATGACATCTCCAAACCCACTCAGTCAAACTTCTGTTCATCAACACTACCTACCCACCTATATATCTGTTTGTCTACCTCCCAATGTTGTGAAAAGAAATGGACATATATTATTAAAGAAAAACCAATGACAGTTATCAAGGGACCCAGAACTTAGTTACCTTCTGCTATCTTGGGCAAGTCAACCTCATTTCTCTAGGCTTCAATCTACTTATTTGTACAACAGAGGATTATATTAGATCATTTTAAAACAACTTTTCTGTTCTAAAATTCAGTTATCTGAAGTAGATTTACCCTAAATTAAAATCACTAATATTCCTTTAAATGCACATTTTTCATGAGCGGAGCACAATGAGACAGAAATATCAAGCACTCAGTTATGGGCTTCCTGTCCATCTGTTGATTATTTTTTCTTAATTATCCTTTTTTGATGCGTCATCTTGAGTCCTTTCCATCTCCCACTCCAGAGTGGGGGAAAATAATGAAACTATTTCATAAATTATATTGAATTATGCAATCACTCTTCCCTTAGAAAATAAATGCATTTCTAACAATGTATGTATGCCAAAAAATTTAAAATAATCCAAGAGTACTAAGAAGAATCAGTTTTTACACATACATTTACAGAACATGTGTTATTACTGTTTTCCAAATAACATATACAATAAAGAATTTGTTGCACTTTCTGTTAAAACTAAATCTAAAAATTTCTCATGAGAAAAACATACCCCCTATCACCACCACTGGAAAATAAATTTTTAGGAGTATACTATAATATAAAAATAACAGTAATAAATAAAAAGATAGAAGTGGGTAAAGACAGACAAGCTAGAATAATATGTGTTAACTTAAAATTAACACAAGTGATTTTTTTCAGTTGCAATTCAAATGAAGCAATGATGAAGTTTAAAGGTACTGATTGAGAAAAATCTAAATCATATAATAAAATTATGGGAAACAAGATTAGAAGATGCAGTAAGCAGAATTAGTTTGAAGTCAAGAAAATGCAGGCAGCAAGAGAGGAACAAACATTCTACTTCATACAATGCAATGAGAAGAGGTCCTATAAGCTCAGGGAAAATAATCATGGAACTACTTTAATGTACAGTAGAGGTACCCAAAATAGTATGCATGAGAAAATCCTAATTTACAATACTTCATTTAAGAAAATCTGTAAAAATAAATTCTGCAGCAACCTTAAGTTAGTTGACAGCTATCTTAACATGGCAATAAAATTGCATTGTGAAACAAAATCAGGAGTGGTTATGCAATAAGTTGTGTGAAATTACATGCTGTGCTATGCTGGAAAAATAAAACATCACAAGTCTAGTAACCATGTAATGTAAATAAACACAATGTAAATGAACAAATGGACTTGTTCATTAAGTGGCTCCTCTATTTTATTATTTCTATTTTTCCACACTTGTAGGCTGTAACTGATTTATTTTTACTAGATGGAAAATAAAGAAGTTAAAATATTATACAAGCATATTAGCTTAATTTCCTCAAGATTTAATTTCCGTCCACCTGTAAGTTTACTATTTGATAACAACTAACACATCAAAACCAATAGTTGTCAAAAAAACAGTTTTTTTCCAAGGAATCAGCAAAAGTAAATGCTTTTTGGCTCACTGAAAGCCATTCCAGTGGCAAATCTGGTAGAAATAAGCACATTTTACTCAACACCAAACCAGCTATAGATTGACCTCACTTAACACAGGACTCACTACCAGTGCCAGAGCGGAGTGTGCAGAGTTGTTATATAAGTTCCCTCTGGACTGAGCAAGCCCAGGGCTGAGCTGAAGGAGAGAGACATCCTTTACACCCTTCACAGTTTATCCTTCACCCCAGTCTCAGGCATTCACAGGCTGGTGTACGTTCATTTCTTCCAGAAAGCATGATTTTGAGGCCAAAATGCAAACCTCTAAAACTTTAAAATTATACATGAAATGAGCAATACATCATTATTTAGAATGAAAAGGAGGCTAATCTTTTGATTATGTACTATATATCAGGCAAGAAGTGAGATGCTTTTCTGATGAGATCTTATTTAAACTCCACACTGAACTTGAAAGAAACAACTGTGAAACTGCTTTCCACACTGAAGTCCTATGAAAATTACTAAGGAAAAATATAATGCAGAGCCCTCATTAACATGACTACTCTGAACAAGCAGGTGAGACTATAGCATGAGGCTACCTCTGCAGAACAGTCACCGTCCTCTCAAATGTTCTCTCCCAGCAAAACCTAAGTCTCTTATCAACATTAATAGTAAATGTGGGGGCGTGGAAAACCTATCAACCGCTCAATGTAACCCATGGAACAGTCTCCTGTGGTAGGAACCAGCTCAACAGCCTCAAAAAACACTTTTCAGCCTCACCCATATGACCCTTGAAAAACAGAGAAAACGGATGATTCAGCAGCAAATCGTGAGGGAGTCGTCACCTCCTGTGCCCAAATGAAGGAAACTAATGTCTACTTGGTAATCATAATTTAAAAAGTGTTTTGTTTTTATCTAAATCAGGATAACCAAGAGAATACGTTGAGAGAAGAGACTGAAGTCAGACTCCTGGGAAACACCAAGATGAGAAGAATAGATAGTGCACCTGAGTTATTCAAAGAGGTCAGAGAGAAGAGGCCAGGGAAGTAAAAGAAAAAAGCAAAAAAATGGCTTCACAGAAACCAAAAGGATAAGATTGTTTTAAGAAATGGTGGCAAACATCATTATAATTTTCTATTTTATTTTCTCCCTTCAACTTGTATCCTCTTCATTCCTTCTTCTTCCTGGTAAGGCATTATGACCATTTTACTTCTGAGATGATTTTATCCTAACGGCCCACTTTATACATGCAGAAACTAAATCAGAATTTGTCCAGTCTCAAACAACTACTGCTTATCCTTGCTGCTGTCACTCAGGACGAAAACAGTCCTAATCCAGGATTTAATCTAAAGCTAGATCATCTTCCTAGCTATATTTTAAGTAAACATTACCATCATCCTGGTACCATCATACCAGAAGATAAAAAGCAAAAAGTGGAGGGAAACACTTATATGCAATAAACTGATTTTTCATGAAACAATATCATAATCCAGGTAGATCCTAAAACTATACATTTTTCACATGGTTATTACCTACTGATCTGAAATGGCCTGCAGAGGAACACAGGGTGGGTAGGCTGAGGGAGAAAAATTGCCCAAAGAAGAACTTTCTTGGAGCAGTTCCATCTTGTCTGGCCCCGGGGGAATGAAGATCTATGCTGACTTACAGAGGCAGCAGGGCACTGGGTGGTGTCCAGAGGCCTGGTCTGCAGTAAAGAGAAACAATGTATCTGCTGGTTCCTTCCAGTGTATACACTATGTACCACATGAACTTCAGGTGATGTTTTTTCTTTCTCCACACATATTTTTAAAACCACTGTTACAGAGATAAATCTTCCAAAGGTAGAGGTGTATAATTAAGCTATATTCTATATTCCAAGTGTTTTAACCGAGCGCATTCGAAGATACAATTGGCTTTGTCAAGCGATTCATGAATTGGGCAGCATTCCATCCAGCCAGTAGAAGGGTGCTCCCTATCTCTTTGTTTTCAAGTCCTGCTTTGTTCATTTACATTATACATGTTTCCTTCACATTATTAAACAATCTTGAATTTCTGCATGCATACACAACCGCGTATTTACAGATATGCCATCACACTAGACATGCATTTTATGACTGCTATTTCACTAAACAGTCTAGTACAAACACCTTTTCGTTTCAGTTAACCTACATCTCCTGCCTCATTTTCAATGGCCACATAATACTCCATTGTTGGATGTACTATAACTTATCTAGTCATTGACTATCAGTGGGCATTTAGGCTGTTTCCAATTTTTTTGCTGTAGTGACCAACTCCAGAGTGAAATCTTCACACATAGTGACTATTTCCTAAGGAGAGATTCCTGGGAGAGTACAGAGGGTCAAAGAGTGATAGCACTTTAAAAGGCCATTCAAGGTACAGACAGCAGGCTCCCGGTTGAGAGTGATCATTAATTAGTACTGAGAGCTGTGTTGAGTGCTCTACAGACATTATATTTAGTCCTCATCACCACCCGCCTCCACCCTGTGATGCCTCATCATACCCATTCTACGTGGCTACTGGTAAGGGAAGAGCGGCAGCGGGCCAGGCAGCTGGCCCTGCTCTGACCACCACATAAAATGGCCTCTGCAGGGGCTCCTTTTGGGGATAAGAACATTCTCCGAAAGACTGCAAACTGAGAAGGAACTGGACTTGAAAAGCAAAATGGACACCCCCCAAGAGTGCTGTGGCTAGTCTTCCCAGACTCCAGGAGGCATTCTCCATCTCGAGGAGTTCAGAAAAGAAAGAAAACAGCACTGGGCAAATGAGGGCTAGCAGGTGATGGCGGGAAAAGCCACTCATAACGCCTGGCCAGCAAGTCCCTCCTTCTGTCCAGTGTCTTCACTTGGCCACACATCAAACTCCAGCAATCAGGACTCCCTTGGGTGTTTGTCTGGGTCCCCTGCCAGGACTGGGCCAGGGAGAGGGTGCACAGAGCCTGGCCCCGGGCAGGCATAGGTGCTGCGTGAACAAAGAACTGACTGCAGGGACCTGTTCCATTGTGTCTTTCCAACACGCACTCCCCACTAAGCCACAGACACGATGACATTTGTGCACCAGGACATCCATCAGAGTATTATTTATAGAAACAAAAGTATGGAAAACAAGGGCCAGCCCGGTGGCACAAGCGGTTAAGTGCGCACGTTCCGCTGCAGTGGCCCGGGGTTCGCCGTTTCGGATCCCGGGTGCGCACCGGCGCACCGCTTGTTAAGCCATGCTGTGGCGGCGTCCCATATAAAGTGGAGGAAGATGGGCATGGATGTTAGCCCAGGGCCAGTCTTCCTCAGCAAAAAAGAGGAGGATTGGCAGTGGATGTTAGCTCAGGGCTGGTCCTCCTCACAAAAAAAAAAAAAAAGTATGGAAAACAACTGATTAAATAGCTACAGTTTTTGTGCCATTAAACACTGTGCCAAGTTAAAAAGCACGAGGTCAATCCAAAATGTATCACCATCTCATCACAACCAAAGTCACTGCTGACTGTGACATGCACCATGACTTTATGTCGCATTACGGGAAAAAAGCCAATTAAACTATGCTTCACTGATTGTACAAGAAGCCCAATTTCAAATAGTAAGATGTGGGGAAATACCATAGGTGGAAAAACCAGGTGCAGAGTAATGGTAGGGCATGCTAGTGTGTGTCTGTGTGTGTGTGTGTGTGTTTAAAGGAAGGGGCTATACAATCACTTGTGCTTTTTTATAGGTATACAAAACTCCTGGAAAGATACACAAAAACCTGATAACAAGAGTGGCCTCTTGAGGTTGGGTTGGGTCATTGGGACACAGGGTGGAAGGGAACCCCTCTTTTCATCATTACATCTATTTGTAAACTCTGACATTTTAAACTATATTCCCTTTTTAAAATAAAACTTTGGGGCTGGCCCCGTGGCGCAAGTGGTTAAGTGCGCGCACTGCGCTGCAGCGGCCCGGGGTTCGCCAGTTCGGATCCGGGCACGCACAGAGGCACTGCTTGTCAAGCCACGCTGTGGCAGCAGCCCATATAAAGTGGAGGAAGAAGGGCACGGATGTAGCCCAGGGCCAGTCTTCCTCAGGAAAAAAAAGAGGAGGATTGGCAGATGTTAGCACAGGGCTGATCTCCTCACAAAAATAAATAAATAAATAATATAAAACTTTGAAAACTACTACCTGCAAAAGTAAAGAAAGAAAAGAGCCCATCCTTCTCGATTAACGGGCATAGTATTTGGAGCCTGCCTTGGATCTGGAAACCGTACACCCAGTTCTAGCTCCCCCAGAGCGACCTCAGGCAAGTTCCCGTCCCTACTAGGTCTCCAAGAGCCACCGGGTGTCGGAGAGCGGGTCTCGGGACATCCCTCCAGCTCGGAGCCCCGGGCAGGCCAGGAGCCCACCCCGGCGCTCTGGTCCCGGGCCGGGCAGCCGTCTGCGGGCGCCCCGCGGTGCAGGCCCGGCCAATCAGCGGCCGCGGGGCGGGCGGGGTGGCTGCGCCGCGCGCGCAGAGCAGAGCGGGAAGCAGAAGCACCACTGGCGTCCCGGAGCAAACCATGCCGCGCCCACCCGTGCTCTTCCCGCTGCTGCTTCTGCTGCTGCCGCCGCTGGCCCCGGGCCTTGGGCTCCGCGGCGCCGGCGGCCGGCGCCCCCAGTGCGGTCCGTGCCGGCCGGAGCGCTGTACGGCGCCCGCGCGCTGCCCCGCGCCCAGGATCGCGGCGCGCGACGAGTGCGGCTGTTGCGCGCTCTGCCTGGGCGCCGAGGGCGCGAGCTGCGGAGGGCGGGCCGGCGCGCGCTGTGGCCCCGGGCTGGTGTGCGCGAGCCGCGCCGCGGGGGCGGCGCCCGAGGGCACCGGGCTCTGCGTGTGCGCGCAGCGCGGCGCCGTCTGCGGTTCCGACGGCCGCTCCTACCCCAGTGTCTGCGCGCTGCGCCTGCGCGCCCGGCACGCGCCCCGCGCGCACCCCGGCCACCTGCACAAGGCGCGCGACGGCCCCTGCGAATTTGGTGAGTCTGGCTTCCGCCCCAACGTGCGGCAGCGGGTGGAGAAAGAGGGACCCCAACTGTTTGGGGTGTGGGGCGAAGGATCCCCCTTGCACCGCGAAGAACAGCGCTGCCTGGGCCTCAGTTTTCCTATTGGGAGCAGGGTTTCTTATCTGGCCAGGAGCTCAAGGAGACTGGGGCAGGAATCCACATCCTGCACCCTCCCTCACCAAGCTCATGGAGCCACCAGCCACCGTGCTGGTCGGAGTGTTGGTGAGCCTGCTGTCCGCTTTGGTGCTTAAGTACTTGCTGATGCAGTTACTTGCCGGCCTGGCATGTTTGCCTCCACAAGACTAGGAGTTGGGGGCTGGGAGGGGGGGTGGTAATTCCCACTGGGTCCGAGTCCCCAGGTTGTGGCACCCCGGGGGGAAGTTGTTTGAATGGGAAGGGAGGGAAGGTGAAGATGCCGGAGGAGGAGGAGCTCCAGACCTCAGGAGGCCCTAGTCGCCGGGCCAGAACACCAGGGCTGGGGCCCTGCTGAGGGGCGCGAGGGAGCTCCCGCCCGGGACAGGTAAGACCTTTGGAGACCTAGACTCTGAAAAGATGATGGTGCCCTCAGGGGCAGACCCAGGTTTTGTGGGGCTAAGGCCTATTTAATTTGGAGGGTCCTGCTTTAAAGAAAGAAATCGAAAATTAATCATCGCTGGGAACCTAGCAACTCAGCTTCATTAACATCGCAGTCAAGTCGCCTGTGGGTACCATTGTTGTCCACCCTCTTTACATAATTTTACAAAATCAAACGAAAATAACCAGAACATAAATACAGGGATGTCTAGCGAAGCGCCCTGCGGGCCAGTTAGGTTTTGGAGAACTGCCCCTGTCTATGTGGCCTGGAGGAGGCACTGGAGAGTTTAGGGTCAGGGAGCTTGTGGCCCAAGAGCCCCAGGAAGTCCTCTTGGGACTCTGGCCTGGACCTGAGACCAAGTCCAGACCTAGGTGCCTACGTCAGTGTAATGACTTCAGCTCCAACAAGGAAAGCTTGGGGGTGGGGGGAGGCCCTTCCCAGACCTTGGGAAGTTTCTAGTTTTATTTCCCCCCAGGCATTCCAGGTAGACGCACTGAAGTCCAGGAGTCCCAACAGGTTGTTGGAGATGGGGCGGGAAGGCTCCTCTTCCCGGAAACATGAAACAATGTGTGGCCCGTTGAGGAGGCTGAGGCAGTGCCGGTGCACAGGAGAGTCACTGTTGGCTGTTCCTGGTTGGGGCTCCCCATGCTGCTGCTGGCTCCTTGAGCAACCTTGGGCTGGTCCCTTCCCCCTCTGGGCAGTGTCACCCCCTGTCCCTTCTACTCTGAACATTTGCTTCTGCCCTAAGGCGTTTAAACAGTCCTGTCTCCCTCCTTCTAGTTCCTGTCACTTGTTCTTACAGTCTGCTTTCCTCAGCAGTTATTCACAGGCGGTTCTCTTTGTTTGCAGACAGGTAACACTATCCCTCCATGTGGGGAGACAGAAGTGCTGACCAGGTCCCCAGAAGCTGACCAGTGCTGACGGTCTCAGATGATTTCTCCCTGGAGTGGTATTCTGTTCCTGAGAGGGCCACCCTAAAGGCATTTAGACTAAATCTGCTATGCTGCAGAGGAGACTGAGACCCAGGGGGCAGGGGACTTGTCCAGGGTGACCAGTAAGGCCTGACCAGCTCCCAGGCCCCCTCACCCTGTTCAGTGCTCTTTCAGGACAGGACTTGATAGTGTTAAGTCAGGCAGGTGGTGGTTGCCGTGGTTACCAGAATGCGGCCAGATGGCAGGCAGAAACTCCATACCCCTAATTCATTGAAAATTACCAATGACAAGTAAATGTGACAGCCCCTCCACTCCAATCTATGGGCTCTGAGGCCCCCCAGGCACAGAACTCGGGAGTAAAGATGTTCACGGGGCCAAACGGAGGCAATTCAGAAGCTGCTTTTAATGATTCCATTAGTGACAGGCATCAGGCCTCCCCGGAATTTAGCTCTTCTTCCCCACCAGCGATTGTGTCATCCGCCACAGACCCGGGCAGTTTTCCTGTCACTTTTTGTCCTGAAATGTCTGTGTGGCCCCTGCCTTGTGTCCTGGTGAAGCATGAAAGTGTGGACAGGGGGTCTTTCCTAGCTGGTGGAGGCGGCACCTCCTTCCATGCTGCCCTGAAGCCATCCTTTGTTCAGAGAACACAGTGGGAGCACTTTCTAACAATGCCCCTAGGGACCCTGGTTGCAGGAGAACAGACTGAGTCAGAGCAGCAGCCGGATGGCTTCAATATTGGTAATAAAATCACCGCTTCGCTCCTCGCCTCCTCACCTCCTCCTTCAGTAAGTGAGCTCGTGACTGTGACGGAAGGAGGTCTGCGTAAATATTTATCAGGCTCTGAGCAGGCTGGGAAGTATTCTTAGACATGCCTCTGAGGAGCATTGGAAAAGTTTTCAGGCTTAAATTCTGACCTTTCCTCCTATGTTCTGAAATGCCCCAAAATGCCTGATAATGAGAGTAATCCTTTGATCAACACATGTTTATTGAAGACCCACTATATTCCCACATATGAATAATTCTTTACTATTGGAAATCACTTTTGCATCCCATGTTCTTACTTGATTTTTACAACTACCCTGGCCAGGTCCCACTCCCATTTAATAGAAGGGAAAACTGAGGCATGCAGAGGGGAATTCCCTGGAGCCCCATGGCTAGCTCCTAGCTGAGCTGGGCCTCTAGTGTGGGTCTTCCTGGCTCTTTTCTGATGGGGCCATGCATCTCTAGCCCGCTGGCAATCTGATTAGGAAGGTGCCGCAAACTGGCTACCCTTGAACCTTGAAACTTTCTTGGTCTGGATCCACCTTCCTGTTTTTCCCCCAAGGCTTGTTGCTGGTTTCTCTGTTGTGCCCTGGGTGACTGCTCCTAAGAGGAACAGGGACAGCTTCACAGAAGGGGAAGCATCTGAGAGGAGCCTGGAAGCACGGGGAGAAAATTCCTGGGCTGAGAAGGGGAGGATGAGGAGACACAGCATGAACAAGGCACGGAGGTGGGGGTCCTGTGGCCACGGTGGACAGTGGGCCTGCTGGACAGCTGCCCAGTGGGATGGTTGGAGGAGGAGGTGAGGCCCAGAGTAGTTTGGGGTGGGGTCATTGCAAGTCTTGAGTGCCAGGCTAAGGGGTGAAGCTTCATTCTGTACTAAATTATTGGTTCCATTTCTCGACTGTAAGATGGAATGGCATTATTATTATTACTGTTGTTATTGATGTTATTCTTGCTATCATTACTTTAAACAACTATGTTGTTCTATAGATGCAATTTGCTAACGTTGGGAGGGGGTTGGGATCCTGCAGACAGCAGGTTGATGTCGTGTTTTGAATGCTAAATTAGATAGGAACAGGGTCCCGTGCCATTGCCCACCAGGGCACTGAGCCCCGGAAGCTTCCATGAGCTCTTGAATCCTGAATCTTAGAAAATTCACCTCGGTTGAAATTCCGGCCCCACTTAGAAATCTCAGTCTGTGTGAGGCGCATGTTACCAGGTAACCAGGAGAGGCAGCGAGTGCCACTTTGTGAGAGGGACAAAGAAGGGGGCCTCGCGCTCAGCAGCCTTCCATGCCGAGGGAGGGGGTGTGCAGCGCAGGCTGCAGGGAGCGGGATTAAGCTGTTCCTCGTTCCACTTCGTAACATGACTATTAGCGTAAATTATCAGGGCTGTTCAGTGCGTTGATTGTTAAACTCTCTGGTTGTGCGCTTTTTCATAGGAGCAGATGGGGTCCTGAGGGATGTTTTGATATTCTTTCTTTCCCCAGCACCATTAACTTTAAAGAAATCTCAGAGGCGCTTGGGAAGATCTTCCTTCCAGCCATCAAGGACATGCTTAGTTGACGGGGCGGGGGGACAGATCGCCACACGCTGTAATGATAACATCGATCCCTTTCATTTGTACAGATCCACGCGGTTAATGATGCAGTCACACCCATTTTCTCCCTTCACCCCGGAGGATGTGGGGCCCCAGTCGTTATCTTCATTTGCAGATGAGGAGGAAATGGTTGGCGACTACCCACCCCCACACCACACTTGAGTTTCCCTTGGCACTATTTCGCCCACCCACAGTGCTGCCCCTGTGGCTGCACACCTGGGTGACGATTCTGTTACCTGATGGGTGGATTTGTGCCATCCTGGCATTTCCAGGGCTGTTGCTGGCACCAGCAGAAGGAAACAAGTATTTAGCAAGGAATTGCTAGAGAGATGAAGCTGGCACATTCACAAACTGGGCTGACCAGCCGCATCTTCCCTCGTGAAAGCCACATTACTCTTGTCAAAGGCAGGAGAAGGAAAGCCCTGGCTCTTCCAGGGGTGTGGCTGCTCTGGCAACATAAGGTGGGAGGCTGTGGCCTAAGCTCGCCAGAGTGAGGGCCCTGGGCCGTGGCCTCTGGAGCGTCCGGGCAGGACTCACCGATAGGCCTGCTCACCAGAGGCCGTAGAGGGTCTTGAGCAGGCAAGGCACCTCCCAGGAGACTGCTGTGGGGTTGCACAACCTGCCAAGTCCTCAGGTCTCTCCATGGAAGCCTTTTACAGTTTGCAAGGGGTCTTGTAACTGTTCCTCATAACAGCCTGTGGGGAGGGGTGGGGGGAGTGGACTCCTGTGCCCATTTTCAAGAAGAAGAAACTGAGGCCAGGTCACAGCACTGGGGTGTGGCAGAGACAGGATTTGATCCTGGGTTCCTCTTGCCTGTGGTAGCCGTGACGCTGAGCACCCCAGTGCCATACTCGAATGATCCTTTGGGGACAGTAGGACTGGGAATGTCCTGCTAGTGTTAAGGACACATGGCCCATTTAATGTTATCTTCACAAGCGCGGGGGGGTGATGTTTGGAGGGTTTCATTCCTGCGCAGAAAAGAGTTAATAGCACAGGCCTGAGACGGTATCCTTAGAGAGGCCTGCTGGCAAGGTTGACCCTTGTTTGGCATCTGGGAACTTGGATTTCGGGAGGGTTCCCACCATTCCCAGAACTGATGAGCGCAGCCCGCCGTGCCTCAAGCATGCAGAGGACAGCTCACACCTGCTTTCCTTCCGGGAGCCTGGGATTTTGGTGTGGAGTAGGCAGAGGCTGCCTAGGTGACCTGCTCCCAGTAAAAATCCTGGGCACTGAGTGTCCAGTGAGCTTCCCCAGTAGAAGGCATTTCACACATGTTGTCACAATTCAACTGAGCGTGTCATGTGTGACTCCACTGGGAGAGGCTCTTGGAAGCCATGCTTGGTGTCCCCGGTCTTCACCCCATGAGCCTTTTCCTTTGCTGGTTTGCTCTGTCTCCTTTCCCTGTGATAAATCACAGCTGTGAGCACAACTCTGTGGAGTCCTTGAGTCCTCCTGGTGAATCACTGAACCTGGGGGTGGTCTCAGGGACCCCCACACAATCCCTAAGGGACTCTTTCTTATTCTGCAGTGGAGTCCACACAGATAACAGATGTTTCATTTTAAAAGTCAGCATGGAATTAATGGAATCAGGGTGCCTGGGTTTGAGTCCCTGCTCCTCCAGGCACCTCGCCTCTCTGAGCCTTCGTTTTCTCATCTGTAAAATGGGGATAAAAACACCTCCTTTCCAGGGCTGGTGTGAGGATGAAAGGGGTGTGTACGTGGAAGTGTCATCTAAGAAGAAGGCAAGATGGTGTAGGACAGAGCTCGGAGCCAGACCCCTGGGCTCATAGCCTCGCCTGCCAGTTAAGGCTGGGTGACCCTGGCTAGCTTCCTCAGCTGGCAGCTGGTGAGATTGTCAGAAAGATCAAACAGGTTAATCCCTGTAAGCAGAAGAAGAGTGCCCAGCACCAGCAAGCCCTCAGTGTTAGCTGGGGGCATTATTACCACTATTTTATTATGATGATGATCACTGCTTATAAAGAGCTAATATGGATAAAAATATTTTAAATTTAAAATCAGGTATGTTAAAATTAAAACCAGATTACTGTAACGAAGAGCAGCGTGAGGAAATTTTTTAGGATAACTGTTCTCTGCTTTGGGTAACCAAAGTGGTGGTTACACGACTGTCTGCGTTTGTCAGAACTTAGACTTGTACACCAGGAGTGCATGTCAATTTAAAATAAAAATTTGAATGTCACTTTATTATCGCAGGCAGGCGGCTCGTTTGTAAAATAAATCGTATTTTCTGCCACAAAATCAGTAGCAAAGACTATTTCCAAGGCAGTCTTTCTTAATTGTAGTTATTGAAGGGGAGGGAGAGGGAAATGTAAGGAGAGAGAAAGATGAAATGTGATTTACTGGTTTATTCATTTAGGCCTGAAAGGGATTGATGAAATCTCATTTAAAATTTATGACTTTACATGAACGAAAGTAAAACACGTTGATTGAGTGTCCTTTTGGAATCCGTTGAGGGCTTTGGAATAAGATGTGGTTCTGATTGTTCCCACAGCGAGCCATTTGAGGACTGGTTTGGGCTCCGGGGGAGGCGATGCTGGCGGGAAGATGAGGGTAAATTAGATTCTCTTTGTTGTCTGTCGCAGATGGGGCTCCTGCCAGGGAGCAGGGGTGGTGTGGTTCTTTGTGGCAGCCGGGCAGGTGGCTGGGGCGTGTCAGGCAGTGTTAGAAGCCCAGGACCTTGGCTCACAGGGGGACATTGGCCACACTCAGGATGAGGGTGGTGCTTAGAGGGAGTCACATGGTCACAACTGAAGGAGTGGGCTGATCAGGCTGAGGGGACGAAAGCAGCCTGGGGGTGGGGAGGGCAGTGCCTGTATTCAACGCCTGGAGGCCATCAGGGCTTCAGGGGGCTGTGGGCTCCAGAGGGCAGCCCTGGGGGCAACAGCTAGGCATTACAGGGAGGCGAGTTTTAGCTCCAGATGAGGACAAGCTTTTTCACCAGCAGAGCCCTCCAAGGATGGAAGGAAGGGCTTGGCTCGATAGGTAGTGAGCTCTCAGTCACTGGAGGCGTGCAGTGGAGGCCAGATGAGCACATCACAGTCAGGTCTTGTGGAGTTGGGCCCCTCCAGTTTGAGACTCTAGCTCTAAGACAGCTTCCCAGAGACTTTTTGGCACTGGCTCGACCAGATCTCTTTCCAGTCTGTCTGGAGGGGCCAGACCACTCCATTTCTGCGCCCTTTCCCTCCCATCCCTCCCCCACTGCCTCCTGCCTCTGTCTCCCTCCCTTTGTTCTCCTTTTTCATTGCAGCCTCCCCAGGTGGGCGAGGAACCTCTCCCTCTCCAGGGCTGTCCTTGGGTCCCCAGGCAAAGCCCCAGGAGTCCTAGACTCCGCAGTTTGATGGCCAGAGGATGAACGTGTTTCTTAATCCAGTCATCTGTTTACCAGACCTGCTCCTGACCCCGCCTTGCGTACTGCGGTCACTTAAGCCATCACTTTTCACACTCCCCGCGTGGGAGGGTCAGCTTGGCAGCCCTGTGAAGCAGGGGTACTCTCCCCATCTTACGGATGAGCAAACCAAGCAGAGAGCGTTTCCCTCGCCAGGCCTGCACATTGCACCTTGCCCCAAACACCGTGGGGCCAGATGCAAGGGTGGGCCGAGCTTGCCGTCTAGTGCAGTTGAGACCCCGTGGAGGCACCTGGACTGCAAGGCAGGCTGTGATTCAGCAGGTCAGAGAGGCACAGACCCCCTGACACATCCCCTCTAGGCCTTGCGGTGTGGGGAGCCGTGCACCTGTGGGGCTGGGGGTGCATTTCCTGCAGAGGGAAGGCAGGACAGTGCGGGCAGGCACGCTGAGGAGCTGGATGGAGGGCCCAAAGCCCAAGGGGGCTGGACTGGCTTCTTTTAGTCCTAGTGTGAGCAGAGCAGATGCTGGGCACAGGGATGAGGGCAGGATGTGGAGTATCAGCTAAGAATTTCTATCTCAGATGCCAGCATCTCCCTGGTCCCACCCGGCGAGCCACACCCTCCCTCTCCTTTCTGTAATGTTTGGCAGCCTGGAACCACATTGTCTCATTCCTTGTCTGGAAGGGCAGCCAGGCTTGGCTTCCTCGGTCCCTACACCAGCTTCCCCGCCTGGGGATGGGGGGTGTGGGGGAGGCCCTGTGTGGAGTCTGCGTTATGCAAATGGGCGTCTGGAAGGGACCTGGGGTCTGGGCTCCAGGCTGAGTGCAGCTGTTCCGCTGGCATTGTTCTCTGAGACACCCTCCAGTGAAGGAGAACAGCCCGTCTGTTAGGAGACTCTGCCCCTCCCAGAGCCTGCCAGTGTGTCGTTGAGCTGTGAGCAGATGGCGGCCGGGGCCCAGCGGGGAGCGTGACGAGGTGGGAGCTCTGCCACAGCCGTGCTGGGTGACTTGGGGAAGTCGCCTTCCTCTCTGGACCCCTGCTTTCCTGTTGGTGGAACAAAGGTGGTGGGTGTGGACCCTGCCGGCCTCCTCCCGGGTCTGAGGAGCTCTCTCGTGCGATTCTGAGCGTGTTCTTCAGGTGAGGAGAGCTCTGCCCCGCGCCCCTCTCGTCAGCCGGCCCAGCAAGCCCTCCACCGGCCCGGAGGTTCCGAGGTGGGTGCCCGGAACTGGTAGGGCAAAGGCTATGTTCCCTTGTCATCTTCTCCCAGCTCCCGTGGTCGTCCTTCCCCCTCGGAGTGTTCACAACGTCACCGGGGCACAGGTGTACCTGTCCTGCGAGGTGAGGGCTGTGCCCACGCCCGTCATCACGTGGAGGAAGGTATTTGTATCCAAGAACTCATGTGTGTGTGTGTGTATGTGTGTGTGTGAGTGAGAGAGAGAGAGAGGTGTAAATGTGTTTTCTTTTAAGTGTGTTTGTGTGTATACCTTTGTATGTGATCAGAGGATTTAAAAAAGATACCTTATATACCACTCCTCTGCCTCCGTGTTTATGCCTCAAAACTTTTACCCTAGAGCTCTCCTCAGAGAAGGGGAGTTGCCATCCTTCTTGTGTCACTTGCTCCCTCAGCCACTAGCTGTCCGGAAAGTTCTACTGTTTATCTAGCCTAGATCAGCAGGAATGACGTCAGAGCCTACTTCACTGGATCTGGGGTATAGAAAGCCTTCGCTGGTGGCAGATGACCCAATCTTATTCCCAAACTAGATCTTCCTGCAGATCAGTTTTTGAGAGACTGGCTTGGATCACAGCATATGTTGTCCCCTCGTTGGTCTCAAGGGCCTTGAGAAGAGCCGTGACATTCTGAACTGCTTCTGCGAGATAGTGGTGGTGTCCACATCTTCGCTGTCCAGCAGGGGGTGCTGTCTGCACATACATTCATGTTTAAAAAGCGACTGACGTTTTAATAGGAATAAGAGGTGCAGGGTGTCAGCCTTTGAGTCAGTGGGAAGATGAAGACAGCGAGGCTACCGTGGGGTGGTCCTCATGCAGAGATGCTTTTGCTAAACCACGCCTGGTTTTTCTGTCCTCCGTAGGTCACACAGTCTCCCGAGGGCACCCAGGTGCTGGAGGACCTGCCTGGGGACCACGTCAATATAGGTGTCCAGGTGCGAGGCGGCCCTTCTGACCATGAGGCCACGGCCTGGATTTTGGTGAGCATCTCATTTGTTTAGGATTACTGGCTATTATTGACCAGCTTTCATAAAGCACCCTTTATATTTTTATAACATGTGACATGTTTCAAAGGTGCTGTTAGCCATTTCTCATTGGGCCCTGCAATTACTGTGCGGAGAGGAGGGCAGGCAGTGTGACCCTGAGAGCATGAGTGATCTTCAGCGGTAGGCAGAGTTAGGGCCCTGGAAAGGTGTCCACGTCCTCATCCCCAAGACCCATAGATATGTTATGTTATATGGCAAGAGGGGGTTAAGGTTGCAGGTGGAAGTAAGGTTGCTGACCAGCTGACTTTAATAAGGAAGTGATCCTGGATTATCTGGGTGGGCCCAGTGTAATCACGAGAGTCCTTGAAACATGGGAGAGGGAGGCAGGAAAGAGCCAGAGAGATGGCAGTGTGAGAAAGACATGACCCGCCATTGCTGGCTTTGAAGGGGACCACAAGCCAAGGAAGGCCAGCGGCCTCTAGAATGGAAAGGCAGGAAACGGATTTTCCCCTAGGGCCTCTAGAAAGAAGACAGCCCTGCTGACACCTTGATTTTAGCCCAATGAGACCCACTTGGACTTCTGACCTCAAGAACTGTAGATAATAAATTTTGGTGGTTTTAAGCCATTAAGTGTGTGGTAATTTGTTACAGCAGGCACAGGAAGCTACTACAGTTGCCCAGGACCACACGGCTGGGCAGAGGGAAGACGGACGTTTACGCCCTCCTCCCGGGCTCCTCCATGCCACTTGCAGCAGTGTTGCTAAGACGAGGCAATGCCGTGTGTTTGACAGAGTGGTGGAGTGACGCGACGGGGGTCCATGTTGGTCTAGCCACTCTACCTCTCTGAGCGTCAGTGTCCACAGCTGTAGACAGAGGGCTTTGGACTGGGCAGCGTCCAAGGCCCCTGTGACCTGCCTGCGAGTCTCCTGTAATATGAGGAAAACAGGGCTCCCCCTTCCCGCATGATGGGCCTGAGCTCAAAATGAGAAGGTGTGCACAAACCCTCTCCAGTCTGTAGAGTGACTCACAGGTTCTTGTAACAAGAGAAAGCAGAGAGGAGAGAGCTGGTTGTGGATCTGCGCTGCAGGGGCATGTGAACAGGCTCCCCCTGAGGCTGTCTTCCTTATTGTCTCCCGTCTCCGCGAGGTCTGGTGACTTCTCCACCCAGCTCAGACACTCAGGATGCAGTTGGGTCCACGGCTTTTTCAACTCAAGCACATTCCCCCACTTTATTACTAGAAAAGTGGGAGAAAGGGTGTCTCTGGTGTTACTTCGTAAAGGCTGCCTCCATCGGGAGCACTTGTGGGCCGTTCCTTGGTCAGTAGATTTTTGTTCTTTTAATTTGCAGTATCTTACTTACAATCTATACCTGTCACCTTCAGTGAAAGGACCAGGTAGCTCACAGTAAAAGGCAGGAATGCAGAGGAAACATTAAAATGAGAGCCAGGATAGAGAGGGTGCTGAGAAGGAAATTTAACTCTTTCCTGGCAGGCAAGGCAAGAAGAGAAACAGAGTGAGCTCTATCTCATTTTGAAAAGGAGCAAGTGTTCAGATGTATCATTAAGAACTAAATAAGGAAATGATTTTGCTGTGCCATATAACTGTATAAACTGCCTGCCTGTTTTGTTTCTAGATCAACCCTCTGAGGAAGGAAGATGAAGGAGTGTACCAATGCCATTCAGCCAACGCGGTTGGAGAGGCCCAGTCCCACGGCACGGTGATGGTTACAGGTCTGAGTAAACACCAGGTCCTCCGCTTCCCAGCTCTAGGTGACCGCGTGTGACGGACTCATGTGCATGCTCTAAGTCATTTTCAGTATTTATACGCCTGTGTCACAAGAGACTGAGATGGCTTATAAGATGTGTAATAAAAAAGAAGAAAAACACATAAATCGAGGAAACCAGAGGAATGCAAAACAAGAGTAGGAGCATATTACGATTAGCAGGTAGACTCTCTAGTATGTTCTTCTGGGCCTCCCACCTCACATGCAAAGTCAAAAACTGTGAACATTGTGGGTGTCCGTAAGGTGAAAAAGACCAGTTGTTTTTTTCTGTTTCTGAGGCTGAACGGAGCATTTCCTCCGAGTCCTCCTAGAGAGGGCACCGAGAGCAGACCTTGTCACTGTGACAGCACCCGTGTGAAAACATGCCTGCAAACTAGACGGTCTGTGCTTCATTCGTCAGTTCCCGGTTCTTCCTTGTTGGCAGCTCTGCTGTCTCCAGGCCTGGGGTCCATGTCCTCAACACTATACGTGCTTAGCAGTACCTCTCCCCTGGCCAGGTGGCTTAGTCCTCATAGTCACCCAGGTGAGAGCTGGGGTTGCATCTGTCACCGGCCACCGGGTGGGCTGTGAACTTAGTGAAACGAATCCCTTTATTAGCCAGCTTTTGCTGCTTAACAGCCCCCAAACCTCACTGGTTCACAGCCAGCAACATTTATCTCTTGCTCACATTCGGTGTCGTGGCTGTAGGTTGGCTGTGGCTCTGCTCCATGTGTCTTCTCATATTGGGACCAGCTGCAGGAGCAGCCCCAATGTGGAATATATCCTTTCTGGTGGCAGAGGGGACGAGCAAGAGACTGAGCCCAGCACACAGTCTCATTTAAAGTTTCTGCTCAGATGTGGCATATGTCACATCTGCTAAGTCCGTCATCCAGAGCAAGTCGCACGGCCACGCCCAGCGTCAGCGGAGTCAGGGGAAGTCTGCTCCTCTCACAGGAGGCCGAGGGCAGGGATGCATGATCCTCTTACAGGAGCAGAGGAAGGGACAGTAGGGAACAGGCACCATCACCAAGGCCAACTGACAAGTTTTTAACAGAGCAGGAAAAATTAGAAACAATTTTAGTAGTTTATGAAAAGCAGAAGGATTTTGCTGTGGTTGTAATCCATATTATTCCATATTTAGCACTATTGTTGGGCACCTTCTGAGTACAAGGCCCCACGTCAGGTCTGTAGGGGACGCACAGAGACCAAAAAGTGAATGTCATCAAACTATAAGGAATGCAAAGTTTAGGAAATAAGGGGTGTGTATGAGTTTGAGGCGAGAGAAGCGGCTTAGAACTGGGGAAAATACAGGAAGGCTTCACTGAGGATGTGGCATTGGGGTTGGAGGATGGGTGGATGCAAGTAGTTAGAGCTCCTAGGAACCGGGAGGAAAATACAAGGTACAAAACCCTCAAATAGGAATTCAGCAGAGTTAGGAGACAGCTCTTAAAGTTGCCTTTCTGACACTTGGCTGTTTTATATACACACACACAATATGTTTCATGTTTTAAATATATATATATATATATAGTTAAAAAGTATATATATATATATATATATAGTTAAAAAGTATATATATATATATATAGTTAAAAAGTATATATATATATAGTTAAAAAGTATATATATATATAGTTAAAAAGTATATATATATATATACACACTTAAAAACTATATATATATATTTTTTTTTGAACAGAAATAATCTGGGCTATGAATATAGTCTATTATAGATGAGTTTTCAAAAGGCTGCCACAGAGAACCATGGAATTCAAGACCATTGCCACCACCCTGTTCTTGAGTTCCCTCTACAACATGCAGAATTGGCCAGCTCTCACTTGCGTACCTCCAGGGATGTGGAGCTCATCACCACCAGACAACCATCTTTGGGTTTTCCAGTAGTTGAAAGTTCTTCCTCATATTAAGCTGGAATCTGCCTCCCTGAAACGTCCCCCCATTGGTCTTAGATGTACTTCTTGGACCCCCACAGGGCCCTCTGCTCCCCACCGGCACCCCTGCTTGCTGGGGAGAGATTTAAAGTTATAGATCACTTCCCCCACCTTCCGTTTAACACCCAGTTGGTTGTGACAGAGCAGGCTTCTTTTCCCTAATTCTTTTCCCTCTTTTCTTCCAGGGTCTTAGAAACATTGATCACAGGATGAGGGAGAAGTCAAGTCATGGATCATTTTGCTTTGTGAAGAGCTGGAAAAACTGTGTTTGTGGATGACCCTTTTTGTATGTTTTTAAAAATTAGATGCAAACTGGATTCGTATGCAGATGTAGTTTTTAGCAGGGCAGACGTTAGGAAAACAGACTGCATGTAGCTTTTTTATACTGTTGAAGTGAATTGCTCTGTGCGAGTTCTTTTTGTAACTCCTCCCTCCCAGGGAAGGTCTCGTCATGGTACATTTGGAATTCTGAAGCTGGAGCGCGGCCTGTGTCAGCTGTGACTCTACCCCATTTGTCTCTGACTCATTAGTGGAGCTCTGTGACTCAGTGTGTTGTAGGAGGAGCGGGGAGGGTCCCGCTGCCCTCTGCCTGACCTCTAACTGCTGTGTGACCCAGACAGGTCCCTCCCCTCTCTGGGTCTCGGTCTCTTCACCTGTGAATGTGGCATTTGGACTGGATGTTACCCATATTCCTTCGAGCCCTGCCATCCTAGAGTAAGATGGCCCTACGGAAAAAATACAGGGAGTGTGGTCTTAGCATTCTTTTTAAAACAGTATTCCCTCAAACAAATGGCATTGCTTCATACTAGGGTGTGAAGGCTGGTTCTAGCTCTTCTCTTCCTGCCATTTTCCTAGTGTAAAGAGGTTTAGTCCTACATGGACACTTTACCAGACTCAGCGGCCCCTTGGCTGGGTGTTTGGGGACCAAGATGTCCACTTGTTAACAAGCCCAACATTCTCTAACCAGGTGGGCAATGGAGAGCTGGCTTCTGGACATCAAATTGTAAAAACGGGGTCAGATGCTCTCTCTGGGCTGTGGAATTACAGTGTGGGAGAATACATTTAACTTAGAGATGTTTTGATCTCATCCAGGAACAAGGCTTCTTTCTTTCCTGTTAAGCTTCAGGGCATGGTTGTGTATCCTAGTTGTTCGTTTTAGTTCTCTGTGTAACCGCCACCACAACATGACAACTGACAGATGGGTAGTGTGGTTCCATTACTGGGAAACAAACCCGGGCTGCCGTGGTGAGAGTGAGCACTGAATCGTAACAGCTAGACCACCAGGGCTGGCTCTTTTTTTTTTTTTTTAATGACGAAAGAAAGAAAGAAAGTATTTAATATCTGGGCTAAAAAAATAGATCCTCTAAAGTGATTAAAATGTTCTGAAAGTCAGAATTGGGATGTCACATGAAGTTGGTCCTTAAAGTTCATGAAGCCCTTTGGCACCTCTGGTCGCTTTCCAACTCCAGACGGCAGGCAGGGCGAGTGTGAATGTCCCTCAGCCTTTACAAGCGAAGAAGTCAGGCTCTGCAAGAAAAGCGCTTGCCCGAGGTTGGAAGGCCTCTGAGAAGGACCAGCAGGAGGCGCCTGGCCCTCCTCAGCTTCCTTCTACGCCGTGGTGCTGCTCCTCAGGATGGTCTCGCAACTGTGTCAGGAAGATGCTGCCCTGTCCCCAGGGGTCAGGCTCTTAATCCAGGCTCGTCTCGGCGTTCACAGCACGCCGTCCTGGTGCTCACGTTGGGCGTTACATTTTGGAGTCCTTGTTGGAATTGCCTTTTCTGCCTTTGAGCCTGGCTGCTCCATATCTGAACTATTGGGGTGGCAACACCCGGACATACTACACAGGAGGAGACTGGCCTGGGAATCCAGAAACAGGAGGCCCATTTGGGTTCATCCCTGGCTGGCTGTGTGACCCTGAGCAAGTCCCTTTCACTTTCTGGACCTCGGTTTCCTCATTTGAATGAAAGGGAATAAAACTAGAGGGGAGTTTTCAAACTTTAAAACATTGGAACCCCTGGGCTGGCCCCGTGGCTTAGTGGTTAAGTGCGTGCGCTCCGCTACTGGCGGCCCGGGTTCGGATCCCGGGTTCGGATCCCGGGCGCGCACCGACACACCGCTTCTCCGGCCATGCTGAGGCCACGTCCCACATACAGCAACTAGAAGGATGTGCAGCTATGACATACAACTATCTACTGGGGCTTTGGGGAAAAAAAAGGAGGAGGATTGGCAATAGATGTTAGCTCAGAGCTGGTCTTCCTCAGCAAAAAGAGGAGGATTAGCATGGATGCTAGCTCAGGGCTGATCTTCCTCACACACACACACACACACACACACAAAACATTGGAACCCCTTCTTTGAATAAAGTCGGAATTGAAACTGATCAATCTGGAAGCTTTCCTTGTCTGTTGGGGGTTGGGGCTGCTGGGGACCTGCTCTCATCCCCTCCCTGCTCAGTACCTCCCACTCCCTCTCCCCCTCCTCCCCACACGTTGATGTTTCCGTATCCAAGGTTTGCAGTTACTTCCTCTGTGATTTGAATGGTTGGGAGATGACTTGGTAAGATGCTTAGTGAATCTGTGTCAGGAGGAACAGGGATGCTGTGGCCCTGGGGAGGTGGGAGAACATCATGCATCTGCTGGTAAGCACATTCAGTGAAATCAGTTGAATCATCTTGAATTTGCCCAGACAGAACTGGAGAGCTGGATCTAGACCCAAAGAGCAGGGCAGATGGAGCCCTGTGTCATAGAGCTAAGCATCAGGACTGTGTGAGGCTGGGTTTAGCATCATCATTATGTACAAAAATAATAAATATTGGGGCCGGCCCGGTGGCGCAGCGGTTGAGTTCATGCACTCCGCTTCAGTGGCCCAGGGTTCGCAGGCCCAGATCCCTGGCACGCACCGATGCACCGCTTGTCAGGCCATGCTGTGGCGGCATCCCATATAAAGCAGAGGAAGATGGGCACAGATGTTAGCTCAGGGCCAGTCTTCCTCAGCAAAAAGAGGAGGACCGGCAACGGATGTTAGCTCAGGGCTGGTCTTCCTCACAAAAAAACTAAAAATAATAATAATAATAAATGTCACACTGTCTGAAATCTTCACCAAAACCACAAAGGTAGATGAACTTGATTGTCCGACCTAATGACTCTCCAACTGCGAGCGCCCCAAGAGTTTTCAGAGGCTGAGAGCTGAGCCCTGTGGCAGTTACCTTGTGGAAACATGCTCCCCGGAGCTTGTGCTTTCTGCCCTATTTCCATAGGCCTGATGGTGTGACACGACCCCTGCACCTGAAGATAAGTGCTGGTAAGGGCAGTCTGCACGGTCCTGTTGTCCTTGGAGCACTGCTGTGGGTGGTCCAGGTCCCACTGACGCTTCTCCATCATCTCATGTGCAGCTCGCCCTTTTTCTCCGTGCCCACATCAGCTACTTCAGTCCGAATCCTCCTTACCTCTTACACCTGGGCTGCATTCACAGCCCCACCTGCTCACCTTGCTTGCCATTTTTAACCAGCCCTAATCATCCACTGCCCTCCCGAAACTCCCCCTGAACTTGTGTCTCCCACTATGTAAGTGTTCTAATATTTAATTCACTCACATTTGCAGTCTGTCATCTCCCACACGCACATGGAGTAGCATTCTCCAGAGGCCAGAAGGGTGCAGACACTGGCAATATGAAGGTGGATGGGACGTGGGCCTGCACTCAGGTGTGAGTTGAGTGGGGCTGAGTAGGATGAAGTCGCCATCCTGCTAGGCACCACAAGGTGCCTGCTTTGTGATCAGAGCATGGGGAGATCAGGGAAGACTTCCCGGAAGAGGAGGCATCCATGCTGGGGATTGGAGTAAGTGTGGAGATTCCGGGCTAGGGAAACAGCATGCCAAAAGAGCAGGGGTGGAGAAGTGCAGCATAGTTTGTGAAGAGGGAGTAGTGAGCAGTGTGGGCTGCTGGGAGCTGTAGTGGCGGGGGCGGCGAGAGGTTGGCCACATCCCTGAACACCATCAGAAGACGTTGGACTTGACGCCGTAAGCAGCGGGCAGCCTGAATTGAAGTCTTCTGTCGTCAGCTGGGTTATAACTGGGCTTGAGGAAGATAATTCGGAAGCCACTGTTCAATTACAAATGTACCCACTTCCCACCTTAAACAAAAGAAGTCTGATTTTTAGTCAAAATGGATTTTTTTCTTGAGGTTTTATGGTGAAGCTAATCCTATGCCTTTAAAAAATATTGCCCTCCCCTCTCCCCGGGGGTGGATGGCCCAGGACAAATTAGGAAGAGCAGCACTGAGCAGTCTGCCCTAATGAACGTCCTCACTCCCAGCCTTCGCCAGAGCTTGAACATTCAGTCAGAGAAAGAGTACGTGACAGTTTAATTAACTAGGAAAACTAAAAGGCCCTGGTGTCTGCAGCTGAATAATGAATTCGGAACATGGGAGCCCGTCACACAGGGCAGACTGGAGACCAGCGCCTGTCCACACTCGGTGCCGTGGGGACCACTCGTCCCCGCGCTGTGACCTCCTTTACAGTCAGGGCCGCCTCTGAGTTCAGCCTCGACTGTGTCCAGGGGCTGAGAAGGGAGGGGCTACTGGGAGGCAGTCACCTGTGTCTCTCCCTCACGCATAAATCTCCCCCGGGACATTACGGAGTGGTTGGTTGTCAAGGGAAGAGTCAAAATCGTTAGTAATAGGGTGTGTGTGCAGTGGGACAGCAGCCTCTCTTTCTCCATTTGTAGATCCACCCACCACACACATCTGCAGGGCGCCTACTGTGCACCAGGCATGGCTAGGTGCTGAGGTGTCTACGGTTGCTCATGGCCCCCGGGGGCGCAGCCCTGGCACAGAGAGCTGCTGGGGGTACCAGAGCTGGACCCGTCTCTCCGTGCTGCTGAAAGTGCTGCCGTCATCCCGCGGGTAGAATGGCCCTTAGCTTTGGGGTAGGAAGACCCAGAACCAAGGTCTAGCCCCGCCACGGTCTGTGTGTCTGGGTCACTTCCCTCTACTCTCCGAGCCTCCGTCTCCCCATCGGTCCAGGGAGGTCAGCATCTCTGCCCTGTCCCGCGGCCCTGAGCGTCCGTGAAGGAATGGACACACACAGTCCACTCTAGGGGATGCTGAGGGCTGTGTGCCGGGCGCAGGGGTGCAAGAGATGGGTCAGACATGCTGGGGGCTGTGGGAGAGACAGTCTAGCGGATTAAATCAGACTCATTTCACTATACGCGAAGGAACAAGAGCTGCCCAGGGCAGGACTAAACGGGGGGTCGGGTGCTGTGAGCTCAAAGGGGCCAGAGACTGCTTGGTTAAGATGCTCAGAGAAAGCATCCTGGAGGAGGTGGGCCCTCAGCAGGGCTCCAAGAAAATGGGCTGAATTTGGAGATGAAAGAAGGAAGGAAAAAGGAACAGCATGAGCAAGGCTGGAAGGCAGGGAGCAAACGGCCCATGAGAAGATTAAACTCTAAAAGTATCCTTGTGAGAAACACCCTAACCATCATGCACACCTGCGTGGGGGTGTCACGTGTACCAGAGCTGGTGGCGAGCTGTCCTCCAAAACTTGGGAACCTCTCCACAGTGTCAAAATGTCCTGATAACTACATTTCCCAGCTCCTGTGCACCTCGATTGGGTCAGGGCATTTTTGCCAATGGCTGGAGAAGGGAAGCAATGCATTCCACGCTGAGGCCCGGGCTTTAAAGAAGCTGTGCCTTCTCCATACTTGCTTCCCCATCTACCAGCTGACACGGAGGTCTCCGAGGTCCCGTGCAGGGCATTTTCACCTGGGCCCATGGACGCCTAGGGATTCTATAGGTGGATCCATGGGGTCTATGAGCCCCTTGAAAATGTGCAAAATTTTGTGTGGATGTGCATGTGTGTATTTTTTTCTGGTAAAAACAATTAGCTTTTATTAGCTTCTCAAAGGAATACATAACAAAAAAATGGTTAAGAACCAAGGTAGACGGTGGAGCCACAAGATGGAAGGAATCTCCGTCCCTGAATGTCCGCGTGGAAGACGAGTGCTGATGAACCACACCCGCATTAGACTGCCACGTAGGCGAGGAATAAACCGGTGCTGTGCGGACTCCCACAGCCAGGGTTTATTTGTTGTGGCGGCTAACACTGCGCTGATACACTTGGGAAGACACCGGGCTGGGAGCTGAGAGACCTGTACTCCAGGCCACACTCCGGCACCACGGAGCTCTGTGGTCTTCGACTGGTTGTTTGGTCCACTCCTCTGGTTAAGAGAGGAGGAGGCTAGAGGCTCTCAAAGGCCTCAGAAAGTGCCATCTTGTTTCCTCCCAAGGTCTTCCGACTCAAGGATTAATGTACAGATCACTGGGGCTTGGGGGGACCAGGTGGTGCCCCCACCCCTTCACACAAACTGCCCTTACCAAGGTCTCCCAGGCCCCCCATGACTTCAGCCAGGGGACACTTCGGTCCTCCTCTTCCTTGATCTCTAGGAAGATCTGGACTCTGCCTGTGGCTCCCTCCCTGTGGAAACTCCCGCCTTCCTTGGCGTCTCGACTCCTCTCTCCCAGGTCATCCTCCTGCTCCTCGGGCTGCTTCTCCTTAGTGTCCTTCATTGAATTCTCATTCTCCACTTGCCCCCTTGATGTGGCATGATCAAGATCAAGCTATCCTTGCCTTCCCTACAATCTGTTGTCGACACAGCAGCACCAGTGATCCTTTTAAAACATAACTGAGATCATCTCACTGCTCTGTTCAAAACCCTCTGGTGGCTCCTTCATCGTTCAGAGAAAAGGCCCAAAGGGCACAGTGACCTTCAAAGCTCTACCTGCCCTATCCTAGCCCCGCTACTTCTCTGTCTCCCATCTCCCTCTTGCTTGCTCCATTCCAGCCCCCTGGCCTCCTTGTGTTCTGGGAACCCACCAGACATGCTCCAGCCTCAGGGCCTTTGCACCTGCCATTTCCATACATCTTTTAGTCCTTTGTCATCTCTTCAGTGAGACCATCTCTGAGCACCTTATTGAAAATTACAACTACCCCCACACACACATTCCCTATTCCCCTTCTCAGCAGGATCTTTCTCCATAACAACCTTAACCATATGATGGACTAAATGTTTTGCTGATTTTGCTTATGGTCTCCTCCCCCATCAGGGAGGATGTGCAGGACTTCTGTTCAGTTCCCTGCTGTATCCCCAGCACCTAGAATAGCTCCCAGCACATAGTCAGCACTCAATAAAATGTGTTGAATAAATAAACTCACCACCTTGTCCCAGACCTGCTTCTCCAGCATTTCACAGTGCTGGCACCACACCCATTTGGTTACCCCAGCCAGGAAAAAGGGGTCACCCTAACTTTCACTCTCCTCTTGCAGCAATCTGCCACCACACCCGGAAGCCCACCTCCTGGCTCCCAGGATCTCCCACCCATCCTCACACCTGGTCCAGGTCAGCATCACTGGCACAGACAGCAGTGTCCTGAGTGGCCTCCGACTCCAGGTCGAGCCCTCAACCCATCCTCCCACTGCAGCAGAGCCAGCTTTAGAAACCAAAACATGGTCCTATCCCTTTCCTCCTGGCTTCCTACTGCTGGACTTCCTTGCAGGGCGCACAGCCCCTTTACAGTCCAGCCCTCCCTCCTCCCAGGCCTCTCCCTTCGTCACACCGTTCCTCACAGCCTCCATGTTTTCTCACACACTCCATGCCCTTCCCTCTCCCTGGAACACCCTTGCTGCATCTGTCTGCCTGGTTACCTCCTCATGCAGCAGGATCCTGGGCCCCTTCCATGGGCCTCCCTGGGCCAAGCCAGGGCAGTAGAGAGAGTCAGGAGAACGGAGTGTCAGCTCTGGCTCCACTTACTAGATGAACATCTCCAGGCCTCCATGTTTATTTGTCAAGTGTGGAATGATAATAAGTGCCTTGAGGGTAATTAGAAGCATTAAATGAGATAATAAATATTATTGTAGGTGCCTCAAAAATATTGTAGGTGCTTAATAGTATTTCTTCCCGCGAGCTCATGGCCTCCGTACTTCTACTTATCACAGCATTTTTCACCTTGTTCTGCATTTGTCTCCCTGCCAGGCCGCGAGCTCCTGCAGGGCAGGGACTGTCTATTCAGTTCTCTTTCCCCACGGCCTACCTAGAGCCAGCACCTTAACTTTTTTTCAACCAACGAATGTTCTGAGCAAATTAATGAACAAGGTGGCCACCAGAGGTCAGCCTCACACCCAGGATAGAGCCAGCCCACGTGCGAGTCCTGAAGCAGCCTAGGACCCAGGATGGATGGCAAGAGGCAGGCTGAGGAGCAGCAGCCCTGGGGACACAGCAAAGACGCCGGAGTCTGGGCGCATTCGGCACAGCCGCGGGCTCTTCAGGCGTCGGGGTTTGATTCGATGCTCTCTCAGTGTGCCCCGTTCTAGCCCGGGGGGTACGCGCGGTAAACCGCGCGCTAAGCTTCCCAGCTTCCGCTTCCTCAGCTGAGAGAAGGGTGACCCCGCCGCCGACTTGAGAGGATTGCTGTGAGGCTTCAGTGGCTGGAAAGGCGACTGGCACAGATAGTGCTTGAGAGAGTAGATGCTTGTTACGTTTGTGGAGTAAGCGCTGGCCCAGAACTGCAACATCTACGACCAGGTGAAATCCCGCGGGCGGTGTCTGCCCTGAGTGATGCCCAGTTCAACCTCCATGTTCACACCTCCCACGTTCAGAGTTACAACAGTGAGCACAGAGGGGCTGGGGGCTGACCTGACTCCTCAGTCTCAGAATTTCAGGGGTCAAAATAAGGGACCTAGAAGGTTGTCCTTTCCCAGCCCCACCTCATACCAGGATACCCTCTACCAAGTTCCTCTTCGGTTTACAAGTATTGGGCAGCAAATGAGGAATGGATCTGTTCAAATATTGGGATGGCGTTAGTCATTAGAGACTCCCCCCCCACTCCCTCCCATTTCCTATTTCGTGAGAAACTTTCACTACTGTGCAGAGTGCCCACAGCCTCCAAGAGAAATAGATAAAAGGTGCATTTCAGAGACGGTCAGGGTCACTCCAGCCTTAGAAAAATGGCATAGAAAGGAGGTCCCAGGAAGGGGAGATGAGGGGACCACGCAGACCCGGAATCCCCAGGAAGCAGCTTCAGGCCAACTCCAAGGTAAGATACTGAACAACATCATCCCGATGCCAGGTGAGATAATAGGATGTTAAAGAGATGCCTGGGGTTGTGCATTCTCAAGACTGAGTGGACCTAAAAGTAGGGTGATTCCTGAGGAACGTGGTCCAGAAAGATGGACAAGGCGAGAGGATCAGCACTCTGCTTCTGTGTCAGGGCCTGACTAGCTCGGATTTACTCCCGTCAGGTGGGCAATGAGGTCGTAAGGGTAACAGTAAACACACTGAGCTCTGAGGTGGGAAACTCTGGACACCCTGGCACGTCAGCACGGCCCTCATGCGGCACTTGGCTTGAGGGGTGGTGTGTTCGGTAGGGCTGGGGAGTCAATGCCAGTGGAAGCCTTGAAATGAGATCTAAAATGAGATCTAAAATTGCCTAGGCAGCAATCAGAGCTCTTCTCTGTGGGTCTTAAAGCTGCACTTTGTCACCCAGCCAAACGAAAACAAAAACAAAGCTAGAGATATTGTGGAGGGGACTTGTGCACCTGGCTGAGGGTTGACTAGATGACTATCATGGTCCCTTCCACCCCCAAGACTCTGTAAAATGTTCAGCAGCAAGAGAATATTGACACAGAACTGATTGGCAAACAGAATGTGAGGTTATATTATTTTTTAATGGAATTTAATTCATATCATATAACATATCATAAAATCCACCTTTTGAAAGTGTGCAATTCAGTGCTTTTTAGTACATTCGCAAAGTTGTGCAACCATCACCACTATCTAATTCCAGAACACTTCAAAACCTCCCAAAAAGAAATCCCATACCCATTAGCAGTTACTCCCCATTCCCTCCTCCCCCAGCCCCTGTCAACTACTAATCTACTTTCTGTCTCTACGGATTTGCCTATTCTGTATATTCATATAAACGGAATCATACAATATGTGGTCTTGTATGTCTGGCTTCCTTCACTTAGCATAATGGTTTCAAGGTTCACCCATGTTGTAGCACGTGTCAGTACTTCAATCCTTTTTATGGCTGAACAGTACAAGAAATATTCCATGGAAACATTTTGTTTATCCACTCATGAGTTGATGGACATGTTGGCTGTCTGAACTTATTTTAAAGGAATGGTTATATAAATGCATTCTTTGCCCACCCCTTCCCTCAAATTAAGAAAATCAGTAGCAAAATGAAGGGCAAGCAAGGAAACCACCCAGCAACTGGCACTTAGAAAAGGAAAAGCACCCTTGATTTTTAGGGTAAGTCAATAAGAATGGGGCCAAGATTATGGGGCCTAGTTTGAAACTCCCAATGCCTTCCAATCCCATGGTCCAAGGTGAGTCCATCCACCAAGACATCCATTAATCCATCAGGAAGTCCTTGGATCAGCAGGAAGAACTAAAAGTCATTGTCCAAATCAGTGGTTTTTAATCTACCTTCCAGGGACTCCTAAGGTTTCATGAAAATTACTCAGGGCCACCAAGGGGGCTGGGGCTGGGCGTAGGTGGACAGGACCCTGAGTCCAGCCCCCATCCTGCTGTAACTCTCATTTTAATTGCTTTATTTGATGAGGTTCCCTCTAAGAGTTCATTTGGAACAAATAAAGGGGGTCCAGGTCCATGGCTAAAAAAATGTTTGGCAACCACTGGTTATGGAATCATTGGACTGGAGTTGGGTCTCCATGGTGGCTGTTCTTATGAGTTCTTCTGAGGGACCTTGAGGGTGACTGTCTTCACCTCCGTGTAGGCCTTAAGCCCATCCTCCCCCAGCTCCCTCCCATTGCCAGATTCCTTAAACCCTCTGAACGGCGTGTGGCAGGTGACCACATTGTAGGGGTTTACCCACACCGTCCCAGCTTGGAGTGCCTGTGTGAAGTACGTGGCCTTGTCCAGGTCCTGGGTGAACACAGCGGCAGCCAAGCCATACCTGGTGTTGTTGGCTCTCTCAATCACCTCCTCAATCTTCTTGAACTTGAACAGGGCTGCACAGGCCCGAAGATCTCCTCCTTGGCGATCCTCATGTCCTCCTGCACACCACCAAAGACTGTGGGCTTGATGGAGAAACCACGCTCCGCGAAACGCTCCCCACCACAGAGAAGTTTTGCCCCCTCCTTCTGGCCAATCTGGATGTACCCCAGGATTCGTTCAAACTGCTCCTTGTCCACCTGGGGCTCCTGCTCGGTGTCCAGTTCAAAGGGGTTCCCAACTCTCCTCTGCTTAGCTTTCTCCACGGTTCTCTCAACAAACTCATCATAGACGGATTCTTCAACGAAGGTCTGGGAACCTGCACAGCAGCACTGGCCCATGTTGAAGAAGAGGGCTCCATGGCATTGTTCCATAGCGTGGTCCACATTGGCATCGGCCAACACGATGCTGGGGCTCTTCCCACCCAGCTCCAGGGTGACTCTTTTGAGGTTGGAATCGCTGGCCGCCTTCTGGATCAGGTGGCCCACCTTGGTGGAGTCGGTGAAGGCAACTTTGTCGATATCCGTGTGCTGGGCAATGGCCGCTCCTGCTGTTGGGCCATAGCCAGTGATGATGTTCACCACCCCAGGGGAAAAGCCCGCGTCTTTGATGAGAGAGGCCAAATACAGGGCAGAAAGGGGTGTCTGCTCCGCAACCTTCATGACCACAGCGTTGCCTGTGGCAAGTGCTGGGGCCAGCTTCCAGCTCTGCATGACCAAGGGGAAGTTCCATGGGATTATCTGGCCACAGACGGCAACAGGCTCGTGCCGGGTGAAGCAGAAGTGCTCACCATCCATGGAGATGGTCTTGCCGTGCCACTTGTCAGCCCAGCCAGCAAAGTACCGGTACACCTTGATGACCTCATCCAGGTCCAAGACATAAGATTCTTGGAAAGACTTTCCATTGTCCAAGGTCTCCAGCGAGGCCAAGTAGACACGATCCTGCTCCACTAGGTCAGCTAGGCGGTTCAGCAGCCAGCCCCGCTCCGAGGCATCCATCCGGCGCCATGAAGACCCCAGGCAGAAGGCCTCTCTGTGAGAGCAGCCCGATCCACGTCAGCCCGGTCCCCCTCAGCTACACGGCCAGTGACCTCTCCTGTGGTGGGGTTGACTGTTGGGAAGGTCTTCTTGCTGACTGCATCTAGCCACTCATTGTTGATGAACAGCTGGCTGTAGCAGATGTCTGGGCTCAGGCTGGGGCTTGGGAGGGCTGTTGCAGAGGAGTGTGGGGAGGCTGTGCCGCGGAGGCAAAGCAGCCGGGGCACCAGGAAGCGCAGCATGCTGGCTACTCTGGAGAGGGACAGGAGGAACACGGGGCACAGGTGAGAGGGGCAAGGGGCTCCCCAAAAGCCCAACAGCTCAGATGTCCCAGGATTCTAGCATAAAGGGTTGTTCCCTCTAAAACACGGACTGCAAGGGGTACAAAGGTCCTGAAGAACTCTCTGGTCCAACTCGGTCATGTCCCATCTGTCCTCCGGCTCACTCCCTCACCTCTTCTGGGTCTTTGCTCAGATATCACCTTCTCAGCAAGGCCTTCCCTAACCATCCTTAATGATTGCAACTTTCCTCACCCCCAGCACTCTCCATCACCCGGACCATGGTTTATTTTCCCCCATCTGACATACCAAATAGTATCTTTACACACTCGCATGTTTATTGTCTGCCTCTGCCCAATAAAATGCCAGCTCCATGAGGGCAGGGATTTTTTTTTTTTTTCCTGTTTCATTCATTGCTATGTCCCTGAGGCCTGGAATTATGCCTGCCACAGAGCAGCCGCTCAACAGTTATTTTATTTTTTTTTGTGCGGAAGATCAGCCCTGAGCTAACATCATATGCCAATCCTCCTCTTTTTGGCTGAGGAAGACCTGCCCTGGGCTAACATCCGTGCCCATCTTCCTCTACTTTATACAGGATGCCACCACAACATGGCTTGCCAAGCGGTGCATCAGTGCGCACCCAGGATCTGAACCTCCGAACCCTCGGGCCGCCGAAGTGGAGCACGCACACTTAACCGCTGCATGACCAGGCTGGCCCCTCAACAGTTATTAAATGATATACTGAGGAAACATCAAAATTCCCACAAAGCCTGTTTAATTGACCTAAGAATGGAATAGAAACCAGAGACTCAGAGTTGTTCGCAGAGAGGGCGTGCCTCACTCCACCTCTGTGCCTCAGTTTCCTCACATGAAACGCCTCCTGGGGCTATGTTGAATGGGGTCGTGCATACAGCAAGCCCGGCCCCTCCACCCAGGACATCAGAGCTGGCAGCGCCCTCAGAAACCAGCGCGGCCAGACCCCGGGCACAGGCCTCGGCTTCCCAGAAGTGCAGCAAGTCCAACAGCAGCGGGAAAGAAGGGCCCGTTTCATCTTGTCTGCAACTCTTTATTAAAACAACTATAAAATGTAAACAGTATATAAATTTATTCAGTGAGATTTAAATGGTATATAAGGTTCCCAGATGCGCTGAAGCAGTTACTCTCCAGCCAGGACATGAATCCCTGCACCTTTGCTGCCTCACTTGCCCCACCCAGCAGCAAAAAGGATTGCAGCTCCCCTCCTACCCCCACCCCCAGCACCCTGCCCTCTGCCACTGGGCAGAGAGCAGCAAAGAACTCATCTGGGAAGCAAGGCCCCAGCCCAGCACAAACCAATGCTGCAGGAAAGCCCTCCCTGGAGGGAAGGTTGAGCCAGCAGACCTGTCAGGGGTGCACTCAGGCTCCACTAGGCTCAGGGCTTTGCTCTATGCTGGGACAGAAGCAGCCTTGGGTCCAGACAGGCCTGAGGAGGGAGAAGTCCAAGGGGAGGTGCGGGTAAGGAGGGGCCACCAATCCACGGTGTGGGTGTGCAGGGGTTAAACAGCCAGGGGGGTGGTCACAGACCAAGGCTGGTAAATCTTTCATGCCAAGCCAAGGCTGTTCCTACTCTATGAGGTCTGCACTGGCACCTCCACTTGCACGTAGGAAGATCACTGCTCACAGCCACCACGCTTTAGGGGTTGCAGGCCATCTTCTCAGCAGTTAACTCACTGGGCGTCCCAGCAGCCCTGGGGGTGATCCGGGCAAGGATGACTCCCATTCTGGAAGAAGACTGGGGATCAGAGAGGTTCAGAGACTCACCGAGGACACACAGCAAGTAAGAATAGGAGCCTCAGCCCGGATTCCCACAGCCTTAGCTTTGTGTTTCCTGCTGACTATGGGCGATTTCTTACGGTGCCCTGTATTTAGCGCCCACTCCGCTAAGAACCGGACCTTCTGCGTCATCGAGGACCGGGTGGCGCCCATGTCACCTTTTCTGCGGAGAGGGGGCGCGTGTCCCGGCCTCTCGGCTATGGTCAGGGGCCCCTGCTGGAGTGGGCCGGGTGGGCGGGAGCGATGAGGTCGAGCTAGCGGGGGAAGGTTGGGAGGACGGCCCCGCGTCCTCGGGGACCATCAGGCGCCTCCCTGGGACCCGGGGGCGGGGGCAGGGGTGGGGAGCGTGGAGAGGTCGGCCCCCAGAGGGGGCAGGCGAGGCCCAGAGAGGAAGCCTCCATCGCGGGGACGGGAGCCGCGGCCCGCCCGGGGCCCGCGGGGGGAAGGGCGCTGGTTACCTGCGGAGGCGGGGCCGGCGCTCCGGGGCAGGGGCAGGCTCTCCCGGGTCTGGTCCAGCCTCCGACGGCGCTCGCGCCGGCCCCGCCTCCGCGCGGTCCAACGAGGCTCAGCCGCCAATGAGGCGCCGCCGGTCTGCGCCCGGGTCAAGGCCGCTCCTCCCTCCAGGCACGGGCGGGTCGGGGCTTGCGGGGGGGTCCCACACCACGCAAGCGCTCGCTCCGTCGCGTCGACTCTCAGAGCTGGGGTCCTAAGGCGCTCGTTTGCGAGCGGAAACAGAGACCCAGGATGGGGAGGCCTTCCCCGGGTCACACGGCAGTCGGAGACTGGACCCCGGTTATATTTTGCATTTCTCCCTTCTACACGGTGCGCCTTGATAGGCAGCCATCCTGAGCATCTCCTTAATCTCCTTTGTGCCTCCTCCTCTCTCATTTTTTTTCTCCTTTGGTTCGCTAATTTGTGACTGTCTTCCACCCTCACTGCTCTTTTTCCCAGTTCCTTTAAGAAGATTTTATATTTGTGCATTTAAAAACAGCATTTTTTTTGTCTTAAGAACAAAAAGAATATATGCACAATGTAGAAAGCTTGGAAAACACAGAAAAGGATGAAAGAAGAAAAAAATTACCTTCAGTCCTTTTACATAAAAGTTGCCATTCATCTTACTAGTATTTTTTTCCTCTGCATTTTTCAAAAATTCTTTTAATAAAAATGAAATCGTATGGTGACCTCTATTTTGCTGCCTTTTTTTTTTTTCTTAGTGACTTATTATGAAACTTTTCTCATGTCACTAATTAACCAGAAGACAACATCCTCCTTTCCAAGGTGGCACAGAATTCCACGGTAGGGTAGACTGTTGATGGACATTTTGATTGTCTCCATCCCGCTGTTGCCATGAAGGATGCTGGGACAGCCATCCTGAACAGGCATCTCTCACTCCCTGCACCTCCACTGCACCCTCCTGGTTGGAGAGGCCAGGAAGCTAAGAGCTAAGTTTTGCAGCCTTGTTTGTGGCTAGAGTTCTGGACGTCAACTAGGTGCTGCCGATTAGCAGTACCCCTGCCAGATGTGGGAGGCAAAGGGTATAGTCCTGCCCCTTTGGGGCATCACTAGAATGATGATGGCAGAAATGTGCGGTTTTCTGCATCAGGGTTCCTTGTCCCTTCCCCAGCTTCCTGGGTGTGGGATGGTGGCTGTGGCTGCAGCTCCTTAACTCCGGGTACCTGTTCTTTGAATCATGGCTGTGGAGGTGTGTCTTGAGCTAAATAGCCCCAAAGGTGGCCTCAGATAGGAACGAGGGTGCTGGGCACGTCCATCTTGATCTGGGAGTCAAGTCTGAGGGTCTAGGTCTCCCTGCTTCTCCCTCCAGCCTTCCAGCAATTCTGTCAGCCCGAGTATCTGTATTAAACCCCTACCTCTCCCCATAGCTAGGGTTCATATTCTCCTGCTTGAACCTGACTGATTCACATAACTCTTTCCTCAAGCTACCTCTCTACGGAATCTTTTGTTACCACGTCATCCTCAGGATGTTCACAGCCCTTGCTGCAGAATTTAGTTCTTCACTAACAGCACCATGTCTTGCATCCTTCCACATCTAGGCTCATGTTTTCCTCTGGTTTCCCCAGCAACTCTGTAGCTCCCGGCAAAGCCCCTTCTGCCTCCCCTGCAGCACATGGCCCACCTAGCATCCCTGGGCACTTGGCAAGGCACTCCGTGGTTGATTGACATAACAACTGTTTGGTCAGTCATTAACAGGCCTCATCTGTAGAGGCAGTGAGTCCAGGACAAAGCAAGTTTCAGTCTTCGTGTGGTCAGACCACACTGGAAAGCTGTGGCCGGTGTGAGAGGCCAGCGGCAGACAGGACGTGGCCCGCGTGGGGAGAGGTTGGAGGCTGTGTCCTGTGAGGAGAAGCTGAAGGAACTGGGGGTGTCCACCCCTTAGAACTCTATGCACAAGGTTGCGCCCTCCAAAGGGTAAAAGCAGACATGGTCTGCGGGGTCCCAGAAGGCAGAGCCAGACCAGTGAGGGGAAGTTAACAGGAGGCAGAGGAAGAACTTCCTAAAGCAGAGGTGGCTAAGCATGGATGGGAGGGACTGCCTTGAAAGGCAGTGAGCCTCCCATCACTGGAGGAGTACAAGCAGGGGTAGACAACCACTTGGCAAAATCCTGTAGAGAGGAGTACCAGATAAGGACTGAACTAGATTTAGCTATGCATCAGAATTGCCTTGGAAGCTTAAAAAAAAATTACAGTCTCCCTGGGTCTTACCTTCAGAGATTCTAAATTTTTACGTGTTGGTTGGGACCCAGGAATTTTTTTAAGTTCTCCATATGCTTCTGATATGCAACCATATTTAGGAAGCAGCGGCCTAGGTGGTCTTTGGGGATTCTATGATCCCACCACGGATGGTTTTCAGAAACGGACTTACCCAGTGAATGCTTTGTGCGTAGCTAGATTCCATGCCGCACGCCCACCCGTGCCACTTCATGAGCTGCAGCTGGCATCAGAACTCACCCAAGTAGTCCTGTGGCAAGGCATTTGTACGAGCATCCAAAAAATAAAAACCTTCCACAATGCTTGACATTTATGACTTGGAGTGAAGGATGGATGTGCTGTGGCTAAGGGTAAAAGGCACAAATTATTTTTGCAGCAAGTTGACTATTTTTTAGGAATGTTTTGGATTCAGCTTTTTAATTGGCAAAAAAGATCTAGGCCTCTATAACGGATGTTGGGCCTGGAGCCACCGTGAGTGTTTAAAAGGATTGAAGGGGAAGTTGGTGGGACATCACAAGCTGTAGTCAGGTCGTTGTCAGAAAGGATGTCACCCAGGACATATTTACACCGGCTGGTGCGGGAAGAGAAGCTATTTCTAGCCTTCAGCGTTTGGAGCCTTATATGTCTAGGAAGTTACTGGGAGTATTCAGGCTCTGAGATAATGAACAGAACAGATGGATTGCAAACAAAAAGAATGTGGCTGCACTGGGCGTTTATTCCACACTGCACATGACGAGGGCCTCCGTCCGCTGCCCTTGAACTGAAGATGGAAGACTGGGTCAAGACACTGAGGGAGTTGCAGGGAGTGGAAATTTCAAAATGAAGATGCATGTAAAAAGCAAACCAAAATATACCTTTTTTTCTTCTTTTTCTCCTAAGTGAACCTCTACCCTCTGTGAAGTTACACTCTGTGAACGTGACCGAAGTCTGAATGTTGTCAAACCAAACCAGCCCTGAGTATCTGCCACAAACTCGGTTTCCCTTCTGCCTGCCAGGCTTCCTTCCTCTTTCCCTCCCTCTGCACCTCAGTTTATAGTTGAGGAAACTGAGACCCAGAAGGGGAAAGGGACTTGGCCAAGGTCACACAGAGGATGAGTGTGGAGTTCAGACCAGCATGGAGGCTCTCACACACACGCGCAAACGACACGACGGAAGCAGAGCTTGGGGCAGCGCGGGGCATCTGCAGCGAGGGTCCTGAGGGAGGGACATGACCCTGGATTGTACGGGGAGGCCCAAAGCAATCACAGGGTCCTTATCAAAGGGACACAGGAATGTCAGCTTCAGACAAGGAGATGTGATGACAAGCAGAGGCTGGAGTGACGAAGCAACAAGCAAAGAACGCAAGCAGCTGGAAGAGCCAAGAGAATAGTTCTCCCCTGGCGTCTGCAGAAGGAAAGCAGCTCTGCTGACCCCTTGTTTTTAGCCCAGTGAGACCCATTTCAGACTTCTGAGCCCCCAGAACTGTAAGATAATAAATTCGTGTTGTTTTAAGCCACTGAGTTTGTGATAATTCGTTATAGCTAACGAACGGGAGACTGATACAATGATTCACTCATTTACAGCCCTTGTAGGCTGTAGTGGAGCTGACGGTCTCTGGCCCACCTGGAGCAAGCCAGGCGGTCAGCAGCATTCCACCGCGTAGACAAGCCGTCCTTATGGCGGACACTGTTTCTTCTGTGTCCAGCATCCCTTTCTTCTGAAAACGGCACCCCTGCTCCGCCCCCAGCCCAATCATATTTTCAAGTCAGAACTGCCCATCATAGCATCCTACATAATCTGGGGACCTTGTTAAGCCTTGTTAACTATAAATGCCTTATATTCTCTATTTCTAACAAGCTCCCTGGTGCTGGAGCGCGCGTTGAGTGGCCAGCGTAGGGATGAGATCTGAAGGACAAGCAGGGGCCAGCTGAGTGAAGAGGCCGGCTAAAGCTGCAGGTGAAAGGCACAGGCATGCGCACAGGCCTCAGGGTGGGGGGGCTCGAGGTGCACTCCAGGAACCGGGATAAGACAGTGGGGCAGAAGCAGGAACAGCCAAGGGGAGAATGGCTCTGGAAGAGGCTGCAGGCGTGGGCAGGGATTAGCTTGTGCAGGGTTTTGGAGGCCCAGCCCCAGATAAGAACTCTGACTCCTGGGCCAGGCACCCTGGATAAACTAACCTGGTCCCGCCCTGGAGCAGCTCAGAGGACAGCAGGGAGACTGACCCAAACAAGACGAATGCAATAAACTGTCACACACCTCTAACAGAGGCCAGCTCCAGCTCTGAGCAAGCACACAGGAGGGAGCCCCGGTTCCTCCCGTCTGGGACTTCTGGGGAGAAGATGACCTTTGAGCTGAGCCACAGACCAGTTAGAATTAGCTCAGACACATGTGATTAAACAGTGGTTCTCAACTGTGACTGCACATTAGCATCACCTGGACAGATTTTAGAAACACTGATGCCTGAGCAACACTCCAGACCAATGGAATCGGAATCCTTCGGTGGTGTACCTGGCTGTCAGTTTTTGTTCTGTCGTTGTTTTGGTTTTCAGCTCCTCTGTTGATTCTAATATGTAGCCAGGTTTGTGAAATGCTGATGTAAGAGAAAACCCAAAAGAAGCTTAAACAAGAGAGAAGTGTATTTCTGTCTCTCTTGAAAGAAGTCCAGAGAGAGGTTGTCTGGGGCTGGGTGCGGGCTCCGCTCTGTCTTCCTTCCTACAGCAGAGGATCCTACTCGAGTTTTGAGGAAGAAGGAGGCAAGGTTGACACGATCCAGTTTGCTATTTGAAGAGATCCTTCTGGTTGTAGTGTGTGTCTCCTCTAGTTTCCTAGGAGGAAATACGAACCCAAGCTGTGTTACCAAGATCAGCAGGGGTTGATGTGTACTTAAGCTGGTTCCTGATGCACACAGGGCATGCACACTCTCTCATTTTTGCGTATATTTAAACTTGTTCATAATAAAAAGTTAAAAAAATAAGAAAAGATTATGTTACCAACTCAATAGAATGTGTCCTCCTGGTTCAAAGGCTCTTTAATGGATCTGTCCCTTCATGACATTCATGATTGGGCCTTCGGGATCCATGTCTTTATCTAAATCTATTTAATTATTGGACAGCAGGGGTCACACAAAGGGCATGGGCTGGGTGTCAGAGCCTGGATGCCCATCGCTGCTCCAGCCTCTGTGTGACCTTGGGCAACTTCCTCCCTTTCAGCCTCAGTCTTCCCCACTGTAAAAGGAGGGAATGTGAGATGGACAAAAGGGCCATTAGGGGATCAGGGCCCCAGAAAATTGTATTAAAACTGTTAAATAATGTTCAGTGTTGGCAGAGTCCTTGGACCATAAATTTTGGACCCCGAATGCATGCTATTTGTGAGACCCAGTCGATTGACCTTCCTATCCTGTTGCCATCGCTGGTTATGGGCCATCATGAGGCGATGGTTGAAGTACAGTGCTGGCAGGGCCGAGGGTATCTGCACAGACTTGCTGACCGAGCGAGCCTGAAATGCCTCCCCACCGTTAATGACACACGGTGCAGATTTGTCAGGGAACACACAAGGCCTCTTGGATCCAGCAGTATCCGACTCCTGGGCGACCGGAGAAGGGGAGCAGGGATGAAGAGCCACTCAGGATGCCCTCGCCTTTCACCTGTCTCCAGTCAGTTCTTTTTGGTTCAAAGACCATTTCCTCAGCACAGCCCTTTGCCAAGGCCACAGTTTCCACATTAGCAAGCACCTGCCACCCATCATTCCTCCCTTCACTCCACTCCTGGTACTGATGACCCTGTTGCAAGGCCCTGGCAGTGCAGAGATGAATCAGACTCCATCCCTGTCCTCAGGCTGCTCACAGACTGAGGAGGCAGACAGAAGTGGAAACTGGTGTGTTTCTCTTACACAGCACAGGAACGGCCCGTGGTGCCAAGAGAACAAACAGAAACAAGAAACAGAAGAAAACAAACCCGGGAAAGCCAGGGGAGCTTCCTGGAGGAGGTGATACTTGAGCTGAATCTTGAAAGCTGAGGAGGCTGGGGGCAGAGACGGCATTTCTGGAAGACAAAGTTGAATATGCAAAAGGCCAGAGGTGAGAAGGGGCTTGGTGGCTTGGGGAGCTGTGAGTAGCTCCTGCTGGCTGATGCCTGGGGTATGATGGGCAGGGTAGAACCAGTGAGAGAGCCAAGGCTGGAGCGGTCAGAGGGGGACTGATCATGGAGGGCCTTAAGTGTTATGATAGGAGTTTGATGTTATCCTGAGGAGGTACAGAAGGGCTTTAAGGCAAGAGGGTGACTTGGTTACATGAGGACCATCCAATTTCATCAGATCCCATGGCCCCAGATCCCAGTGAGTGAGGATTAGGTTTAGCTCTGAGTAACTGAGACTACAATACCAGTGGCTTACACAAAACTGGAGTTGATTTCTCTAAATAAGTAAAAGAAGCCTGGAGGTAAGCAGTCCAGCAATAAATGATCCTCAAGGATACAGATCACTTCCAATTCCTCATTTGGTCATCCTTGGCAGTGGGCATTGTCTTCGTGGTCCAAAATGGCAGCTACCACATCATGTTTCAGACAGCAGGATGGAGAGAGGGATGAGATAAAAAGGCAAAGTGTTCATGCCAGCTGCTTTTAAAGAAGGGTCCTGGAAGCTGCCCCCAAACACTCCCACTTGCATCCTACTGGCCAGAAGTTAGGCACATGGTACGGATAGCTGCAAGGGAGGCTGGGATATGTGGTCTTTATTTTGGGTAGTCATTTGGGGGGCTTCCATTTCTGTGGCTCAGTGGGAAGAGAGATACTGGAGGATAACTACGAGCTCTGCCACAGACCCTTCCAAATCTACTGTGAGGACAAGTGTGATCAGCTTCAGTTGACAGATAAGGACACTGAGGCTCAGAGAGAAAACGATTCACTCGTAAGTGGTACATCTGGAATTGCAGAGCTTGGCTTTGAATGTCACACTCTTAAGCACTAGGCGGACTACTGGAGGTGACTGACCTGGACTGAATCTCCCCGTCCCAATCTGGTTCCAAAGATGCTGCCATGTGTCTGCCTCAGTGGGTCATTCTGGAGAAGTAGCCCCTGCCTGAGTGGATTCCCATGATGGCTGATCCCACCCCTGGCCTTATAGAATCAGGGACAGGTCAGGGAGCAAGGGGGCCCTTAGACCTTCTGATCCCATACTGCCAAGGTACAGATGAGGAAACTGAGGCCCAGAGAGGCAAAAGGACTTCCCAGGTCCTTCAGGGAGTCAGTGGAGGGCTTGGACTAGCATCCATAGGGAGAACCCACACGTGGCACTGTCTTACTTATTGTCCACCTGGTGCTGGGTGTGGTGTTCAAACAACCTTTTCAGTTAGGCTGCATCCTGGTTAAGGCATCTGTGGTGGGTTAGTGAAGTTGCCCAGGGTTAGAATAAGAAAGGTGCTTCCCTTTGCATATCAGTTCACGTGGATTATGGGTCATGCAATATTCCTTCCCAGAGCAGAGTGACACGTCTGCATGACGGGGAGGATGGACCTACAGTAGAGAGACGACATGCAGTATCATGGGCATAGCCCTGGGCTGGGGGGCCAGAGGCCTGGATCCCAGGCTGCCTATGTGTCCTCTGGGCCTAACTGTCCGCACAATGAGGGGCTTGGGCTAGATCACAGACCTAAATGGAAGCTTACACAGAAGGCCCATGTGGAGCCCAGTGAAAGGGAGCTGCTTGCTGCCCCCTCCCCCTGGTGACCCCTGAGGCAGCTCCAGGGGTCTCTCTGGCTCAGTGCTCCATCTTGCTCTGCCCCTGGGCTAAGATGTTGGGGATGATCATGAGGAAGGCAGCGTAAAGTGACTGGGCGGCAGGAACCGGGGAGTGTGGCCTCCACCTGGTCCAGTGAAAGTCCTTCCCAGGGTCTGGAGGACAGCTGGCCAGGTCTGTCCTCCTGGGGCCAACTTCTTGGGCCAGACGACCTGCTAGAAAGAAGGGTAGGTGGACAGATCAGGGCTCCCTGACTGGGCAATGGCCTCATTCCCAGCTGCTCTCCTAGCTGTTCCATAAGCTGGCCCCAGTCAGGTGTGTAGAGGGTGGGGAGGCTCCTTGGGCAGCCAGTATCAACATTGGGAAGTGCTTGAGCCCATGGCGGGGCCCACGCCCAGGCGTGCTGTTCAAAGCACTGAACCGAACATCCAGCGCTGACTGCAAGCAAAGAGCCGGCTGTACTTCTGTGCCCGGCCAGTGTCCCCCTGGCTGAGCGAGGCATTAGTCCTTTGGATGCCAAGTCATGAGGAGGTTTAGGAGTCCCAGGGCAGGGGCTGGGAGGCCAGAGTGGAGGTGGGCCCTTGGGGGCTCAGACATCGGCTGCTTACAAACTGGTAGGTGAGTGTTTCAGATTAAAGCACCTGTATGGAGTGCTAGCACTTTTCAGCTGAAAATGAGTCTTGCGTGGTCATTTATGACTTGAGCCAAAGGGGTCATCACTGTGATGGGAAAAATATGAATTAATAGTGTTGTTACCCTGACTGTACAGGATGGGAGACTGAATCCCAGGGAGGGCCAGGGACGTGCCCTGGCCAGGCAGTGAGACCCCGGCTGGGCAGGGCTGAGCAGAGTAGGACCCTAGTCTCTGCCTCGAGCATCATGGGAAGCCACTCCACCCGTGGCTGTGGAGGTGCACTCGCTGCCTGCTGGGGATAGACCAGCGCCTTTCATAGGCCTGTTTATTTAACAGGCTTCCCGCCTCTCAACACCCAGAGGGAAAGAAAAGATAATTCAATCCTGTTTTCAAGCAAAAAGAAAACCAAAGAGGAGGGGTAATGAGGGGCAGAACAATCCTCCAGCGGGCGGGGCCAGAATCTCAGATTGCTGCCACCAAAGCCGGGCTCAGATGACAAAGGAACTGTTGTACTGAGTGGGGCTGTTTATTCACCAAACAATGTTTGCAAAACCTGTCTAATAATTATCTCCTTAGAATCGTCATTTCCATTCTCTGCTTCACGGAGCAGCCAAGTGTGGAAGAGAGCCCCCCGCCGCATGTGTGGGCTTCAGGCCACACCTGGGTCTGCCCCTGCCTGTCCCCGTGGTGTTGCTCCCCGGGCTTGCAGCCCCAAAGCTCTCTCAAGCTGGGAAACTGTTTCTCCCTCCGGCTGATGAGCATTGAGGAGCACAGAAGAGGAAAAACAATTATTTTTGAAACCTCGAGTCCATCCCTTCAGGAAGCCCTGAGTCCATAGTAAACCAAGCTCCTGGTCTTAAAACCAGAAAAAGGATTTTTAAAATTCTGGTCTGCCTGCTAGACAGGCTCTTCCCTTCCCGAATATGAGTAAATGGGTAATTTCTTGCAACCCTAAGGCAGGCTGGGAGCAAGACACTCATCCAGGTGACATTGTCAGGCGCCTGCCCCGTGCTTTGAATGCGGCACTGGAACCCCACGAAGCCAGAGAGACAGCTGCTTACCCCCTGTCTTGTGTCTCTCTGGAGTGTGAAAGGCTTGGTTTAAGCATACTTGAAATGTCACCACATTAGTGATCTTCTGAACCTTCCTGTGCATCCTGAAAATTTTAAAAGGGGATAGAGTAGGGGACGCTGAAAATGACCCATCTGTCTGGACTGAAGTGTAATAAAAATTAATATGATTGAGGGCTTACTGTGTGCAGAGCACTGTCCGTGGATCACGTCATTTAAGGCTCGCGTCACACCTGTGTGATAGGTAACCTAGCTCTGATTTCTGTCTTGGAGGACGAACAGATTTAGAAAGGTGTTGCTCAGCCTGGCTGCAAGGTAGAATCACCAGGGGGCTTACAAAAACACTGAGACCCAAACCCCACCCCAGACCACCTAAATCAGAGTCTTTAGGGATGGGGCCCAGCCATGGGCATGATTTGCTCCTGGTGATACTAATGTGAAGTCAGAGTTGAGAAGATGGGATTGTTTAATTTGCTCAAGGTCACACAGCTGAAGAGTGATGGAGGTCTAGCTCACAGGAACATGTCAGAAGTCGGGGTCATTCATTAACCTCCCAAAGGAACTGGGGTGTGAAGTTCTTTCTCCCCTTAACAACAAAGGCATATTCCAGCCTGAAACCTCCAGCACTTACAGCTCTGGAACGAGAGGTGTTATTTCCTGCTCTGAACTTTCCAGATTGTACCAAACCAACATGACACTGTGTATTAGTTTGCTCTTGCCACTATAACAAATTACCATAAACTTGTGCTTTGAAACAACACACATTTATTCTCTTACCGTTCTGGAAGTCAGAAGTCTGAAATCAGTTTCATTGGCCACCTCAAGGTGTCAGCAGGCCGCACTGCCTCCTGAGGCCCCTGGGAAGAATCCACTTCCTTGCCTTTTTCAGTATCTAGAGCTGCTTTTCTTGCATTCCTTGGCTCATGGCCCCTCCTCCATCTTCAAAGCCAGCAGCCTAGTAGCTGCCTCCCTTTTATAAGGACACTTGTGGTTGCATTTAGGGCCCACCTAGATAATCCAGGATAACCTTCCCATTTTAAGATCTCTAATTTAATCACATCTGCAAAGACCCTTTTTCCATCAAAGATAATACTCACAGGTTCTAGGGATTAGGACCTAACTCTCTTTGGGAACCATTATTAAGTTAACCTCACACAGGAAACAAGGGGATACCCTCATTCACGTTTTCATTCAGGTTCTGAAACCAAGGATGAACGAGTTCAACTTTTCGCTGGATAAGGATGAAACTGCGCCTGTGCCCACAAGGTTAATGTGGGAAACAAAGTAACCAAAGTTTCTGAGCTTGCCTTGCAGAACAGCAGGAGGACCGCTGATAAAGAGTAGCTTGCTGACAGCCCTCCGCCTGACTAAGCCTCATGCAGGAGCATCATTGAGAAGCTAAAATGACTGATTGTAAGCTTTACACGTCATGGACTAAAGATCCACCGCATGCAATACATAGAACCCCCCTGAATTTGCACAGGCGGCCTGTGAAGAAATAGGAAAGACAGTCGCTCCTGCACAGAGGACTCTTGGAACTTCATCCCCCAAGGCCACACACTCCACTCCCTACCTTATTCTCACAATATGCTTTGGAAAAATGCTTAAAACTGCATGTAGGCAAGCTAATCTGTAACCGGTAAAAAGAATAACTTGTCAGCCAAAAATGTCCGTCCTCTGCCCAAACTGTTCCTTCTGTCCCAGATAAGGAAGGAACTGAGGTTTTCTTAGATTCCTCAGGAATGTTGCTTTCAGCAGATCCGCTACAGGGAGGCGCCCAATGTTCCACAGTCATCCATCCCCTGACTCTCCTGAGCCCCTTCCCCAACCCCGTTTGCCTTATATAAGCCATTTCCGAATCAGTTCCCTTAAGATGGGTTTTTTAGGATGATAGTCCACCGTCTTCCGATACACTAGCTTATCGCTTGTTAAAGTTCTTTCTCGACCACTGCCTGCTTGGCCTTTCATCTTGCAGTGAGCAGATCAAGCCCTTGCTCGGTGTCAGTTCCAAAGCCATCTGTGATCTGGCTGAAGGCAATTGGGCTGAAAGCATGTTGGTTGATATTAGTTTGGTCCAAATGACAATTTGGTTAAGGAACAAAAGAATGTTATAGCCAGCCTCCAAGATGGCCCAACGACCCCGCCTCCTGCTATTCACCTTCTGCCCACGCTGTGCAGTTCCCGTCCACACTGTACTGGTAGGGTTGGTCTGTGTGACCAGCAGCATGTGGCAGAAGTGATGGTGGCATGTCACATCTGAGATTAGACTGTGAAAGACTGAGGCTTCCATCTCGGGCTTTCTCTCTGATCTCTTGATCTGGGAAGCAGGCTGCCACGTGTGCTTTGGGGAGGCCCATCTGGGAGGAACTGAGGCCGCCTTCCAGATTGCCAGCATCCCCAGGAGTGCACTTGGAAGTGGATCCACCAGCCCCAGGCAAGCCTTCAGGGGGCTGCAGCCATGGCCATGGCCATGAGAGACTCTGAGCCAGAACCACCCAGCTAAACCCCTCATGGATTCCCGACCCTAGGAAACTTGTTTAAAGGTGCTAAGTTTGGGGGCAGTCTGTTACCGAGCAATAGAGAATGAATACAATGAAGATTCTCAGTCTCTGTTTTCTCTACTATTGGTCATTTTTCATTCTTCCAATGGTGCATTTTGCAAACTTTTTGGTAACTTGAAGCCCTTTTGTCCATTTTCCAGACGTGTGCAGTGATTAATTTTTCTCTTTTACAAATTTTCAGCCATTGACCTCTGTGTTCTCATGTTTTAATATGAGAAAAGTCAAAAGAGGATGACTTAGAACAATCTGATATCTAAAAATGGGGGTTTACTGGAACAAAGGGCTTCACTGACGTGGTGGAGTTTGGAAGGGACTGTGCCATCCTCTGGGCCAGAGATTCTCAAAGGGCAGTGAAGGACCTTCTCTCTCAAAATCATGGGGGCCTTGTTAGAAGGCTCATCCTCAGACACGCCTGCTTAGAATCCCAGCGGAGAGGGGGTGAGGGGTAGATCTGGGAGTCTGCCTCCCCTACAAGAGCCCCTGGGGATTCTCCTGAGTCCCCTAACCCTAACCCTGGCTCCAGGTCCCCTCTGTGTGTCTTAGTCAGCTTGGGCCGCCATAGCAAAATACCACATATGGACGGCTCGAGTAACAGAAAGTTATCTTCTCACATTCATGGAAGTTAGGAGTCCACGATCAAGGTCTGGCAGAGTTGGTTTCTGGTGAAGACTGCCTTCCTGCCTTGCAGACAGCCACTTTCTCTCTGTGTCTTCACACGGTGAGAGAGAGAGAGAGGGAGGGAGGGAAGGAGAGAGAGAGTTCTGATGTCTCTTCTCATAAGGACACTAATCCGACCAGATCAGAGCCCCACCTTGTGACCTCATTTAACTTTAATTACCTACTTATAGGCCTTATCTCTAGATACAGCCACACTGGGAGTTAGGGCTTCACTGTACAAATTTGAGGGGGACACAATTCAGTCCATAGCAAGGGGAGTGGAGGACCCCGACAACTGAGGTTTAGAGGACGGAGCTGCTCGTCCCCAGGAAGCTCTTCTTCTAAGTGAGAGACAGCATTTGAGCTGGGCTTCAGGGGTGGCAAGGATTTTATTTCTAATGTTTATTTTTTTTTCTGATTATAGATATAATTCGTGCTCATTGCAGAAATATTGGATTGAAGTGAGGAAATTGGAGTGAAGAGGAAAACAAAAATTATCCAGTAATAACCACCATTCCCATTTTGGGGGACTTCCATCCAGCTTTGGAATTTTTTCACATGAAAAGTGGGATGACAAAGCGTATTAGAAAAAACATTGAATTTGGAACCTAAGGACCTGGGGTCTTAGTCTCATTTCTCCATTTAATATTTTGTGATTTTAGAATTTAAAAATCTACTTTTTCTGAGCCTCAGTTTTCATGTCTGTAAATTGGGAATAACTATACTCAACTTGCAGGGGCCGAGCGAGTCGTGGCTGTGGAGCGTGACCAGCACGTCGAGGGGCACAGCCAAGGCACAGCGAGTGTTGGTTGACGACCCATCTGAGCAGCAGAGGAGAGAGAGGAGGACACAGCTCAAGGACCAGTGGAGCAGAGGCTGCATGCGAAGGGCAGGGAAGGCTGGGCAACGGGCGGCAGGGGGCGGCCAGAGCTCGGAGCGGGGAGGAGCACGGAGTCCCGGTCAGTACGCTGTGGGCGGCACCCGCAGGTGTCTTTGAGGGAGTGGTGGGATCCGCCCTCTAGGTGCATGCCCGCTTGGCTCGGCCCGGCCCTGCCCCCGGCCCCCGCCCTGTGCTCCGGGTAGGCGGCCTCCCTCCTCCGCGCGCCCTCTGAGAGGCGCTGACCGCCCGGGATCCCTCCGTGTCTCTCCTCGTCTCTCCACCAGTCTGCTCCTCCTCCGTCCCTTCGCCCTGTGCTGTCCGCTCTCTGCTGAGGTCACGCTGGAAAGGAACAATCCCGGAGACCAGTCAGGCTGTGGGGTCTGGTCAGGGAGCTGCTGTCTGCTGGGCCTTCCTCCCCAGGTGTCCTTGGACTTGTGCTTCTCCTCTCTGGGCGTCAGCTGTTCATCTGCAAAGCCTGGGGCTTAGAGTAGCCCAGTGGTGTCCAATCAAAGTTCTTTCGGAATTAGAACATTCCAGAAGATGCTGTCTTGGGTGAGTACTTAACAAATGCCACTTGAGAGGCAGACACAATAGATCGCAGCAAGGAGCTGGAGGGAACGGGTAGTGACAGGGGTCTCTGGGGATGAAAGGCTGAGGACCTCTGCCTGGGAAAGCTCAAGGTCACCTCCAGCTGTGCCAGCCTGTGAGTCTCTGAGATTTCTGGTCAGCTGGAGAAGCACTTTCTAACCAGCAGAGCTGTCCCATGGCGGAAGGCACTGCCTTGGGAGGGAATGAGTTCTCCGTCATCAGGATGCGCAAACAGAGGCCAGAGGAGCCCTCAGCAGGGATCTTACAGACAAGGGTGACAAACTGAAGTGACGCCCAGGGCCAGGCAGAGGACGAGATGAGTGAAGTGGATTTGTGCATTAAATCCACAGAGGCTGCTCTTCTTGCCTACAGATGAGAGTCAGCCCCTATTCTTTCGGGGGGCATGTGGCCCTCTTGCCATTTTTTTTCTTTTTTTCCCATTTTTGGTAGACTCAGCTGGAGTTCAGAAGGATTGCCAATAGATTGGAGTAGCTCACACTAGGGGGTGAGTGGCTGATAGCTCCAAAACCACTCCCACATTACTTACATTAACCTTAAAGACAAAAACAAACAAGCAAGTGAGTGGATCATCCTGGTGGCGTTTTATGTGGACTGAAGAAGATAAAAACTACTCTGGCAGAGGAAGACTAGTGAGTTTGGGAGCAGAAACCTGTTCTCCACAGCCTGAGGCCAGGCCTCAGCTTCTGAGATCAGATGGATGGGCTTTGTGGCCTCGGCAAGTCAGTAACGTCTCTGAGCCTCAGTTTCCACATCTGTAAAGGCGTGTACCAACCCCTGCCTCTGACTGGTAAGGAGCTGCAGGCGAGCGGGCGCAGGCGAGGCCCCCGCAGCCGGCCGAGCTCCCGGGGGTCCGCAGGTGTGGGGACCTTCTTTCCCTCTTTCCGCTGCTGAACGTAGCCCTCCTCCCATGTCTGCCCCCAGGAGCCAGGGGTGCTGGCCGTGAGTGGGGCGGATGGGGGCAGGAGAGCCAGGTCTGCCCTGGCCATCCAGGATGAAGGGGACGGGTGACCTCCCTCCCAGAAGCCCCTGGCCCCACGTTCCATGACTGGTGCAGATCTTGGAAGCTGCAGGACAGGCCTGGCCGCGGGCTCCGGAGTACCAGGTGGGGTGGAGGAGGAAGCAGCTTGCTTCCAGGCGAGTTGACTCAACCCACTGCTTTGTTTAGCTTCAACCATTCAACTTCTCGCTTCTATTTGAAAACCTGCCTCTGATGTGGCGGCCTTGCAGCTGCTGAGAAATATGGGGGCTGCATCTGGGCCACGAGAAGGTTTGGCTGTGTGTGTTCGTGACAACCCAGTCCTCCCTCTGCCTGGGATCTCATTCATTCATTCATTTACTCACTCACTCACTCATTCAACCATCACATGTCTACTAGACCTTTACTATCCCCCAGGCTCTGTGCTAAATGCTGGGATCCAGTTGGTGAGCAAGACTGACAAGGTCCCTGCCCTCAGAGCACAGGTTCTCGCAGGGAGTGCTGTTAGTAGGGCGTTAGTCAAATGAAGCACACGCGCTGGTGTAAAGGTGGAGGCTGGTAAGTGTTCTCAAGGACTGGGATCTGCTACCACCAAGGTGGGTCGTGGGCCTTAACCAGGTGGAAGGGGTAGGGGAGTTAAGTGTTTCTGAGGATCCCTCCATCCAACAATCATTCACATCTACTCTGTGCCAGGCGTGTACTAAGCCCTCAATAGAATTGTCACCCTGCCTACCAGGAGCTCCTTGAGGCCTGGGTGGAGGTGCAGTTACCCTCCTCTGGACCCTCCATGCTAGACCTGGGCTTGATTATGCAGTAGGGCCTCAGACACTGGGACTGGAATGGAAAGCCATGTGGAAAAGCAGAAAATTCTTCCTAGGTGGATAGGGATTTCAGGAAGGAGGGTCCCAGATTACCCACAGCATTGCTGTGAATGCTGGGTAAGTGAGACTCAGGTTCCAGCCCTGGTTCTGCTACTCATGGGCTGTGTGACCTCAGGCAAGTCCTTTCCCTCTCTGGTCTTCAGTTTCTCCTACTGTATAAGAAAGATGTTGGAGCAGGTCAACTCCAGGGTCCAAGCCACAGAGCCCAGGACAACATCTGGGAAAGAGCATGGGCCTGGGAAGGACTATGCCACTTGTCAGAGGGGCCAGATGCAGCCAGGGATGGAGACATGAGCAGGATTTATGACAAACAGCACTAATTGGTGCCACTAACACTCTTATCCTACCTGCTCATAATCGAGATTGTTCTGTAATCTCAGGAACACAGCACAGCATGTTTGTAGTAACTCTGGGAGCATTGGGTCTGACAGGTAAACTTCCTTTTAAAGCTTGATGCCAAATATACTTTAAAGTGGTCCTGGTTCATTGAATTCTTTTTTAAGGACAATTACAATATGGCGATAGGTTTGGGACAGATGAGACAGGATTCTAGATCCCATCTTTGTTTTCAAAGAATAGAGCGTGGAAAGAAAACAATAGTAACTTTCCAGCAGAGACCTCGGCAAACCTCACCTTAACCAAGTGATCAGGGAAAACCTGACCAGCGATGTCACAGGTCACCTGGTATGATGTGCCTCCATGGTATTCTTTCCATAAACCTGTAATCCCAGTCTAAAAACATTAGACAGACTCAGGGTGGAGGACGTTCTGTAGGACACCCAGCCAGGACTGCTTGAGACGGTCAGGGCCGTGCAAACGAGGAAAGACTGAGACCGTGTCACAGACAGAGGAGAACGTGGGGAGACGTGACACTAACTGCAGCGTGGTGTCCTGTACTGGGCCACAGTGCAGAAAAAGGACATCAATAAAAATTGGCGAAGTCCAAATACTAGAGTCTGGGGTTCACTTAGTAGGAATGCGCCAACGTCAAAGTTCTTTGTTTTGACCTGTGTGCTATGGTGACTTAAGATGTTAACATCGGGGAAACTGGGTGAGGGGCACACAGAACTCTCCGTGCTGTCTGTGCAACCTGCCTGTAAATCTAGATTTATTCCAAAATAAAAAGTTAATTTTATTTGAGTACTAAAATAAAAGCATTTGGCAAAAAAGTAGGGAAGGATAATTAATAAACAAAATACCTTACTTCTTAAAAAATGCCGCAGAAAAATTTGTTTTGTCTTGGTTGATGGGTTAGGATTTTTGATGGCTAAAAAATTCCTAGGGAAAAATTTTGGAACTTAACTGAACTGTGAGGGTTTGTGTCCAGTGCTGTCTTATAACCTCATGCTTCAGCTTGATGCTAAAATAGGGGCCGCACAGGGCGCAGTACAGAACAGGAGGCGCAGTGGCTCTGAAGGGTTGCAGAAGGCTTCCTAGAGGAGGGGGCATTTGGAAGAGGATCTTGAAGGATGTATAGGAGTTATCAAGCTAATGAGAAAGAGTAAGGATAGGAATCTCTATAATTATATTTAATAAATATTTACTGGTTACCTACTAAGTGCCCACCATGAGGCCAGGCTCTAGGGGTATAGCTATCAACAAACCAAGAAATATTCTCTGTCCTCGTGGCGTTTGTTTCCTGTTACTATGCACAACATGGATGTTTATGCAGTTGTCATTATGGTGTGCAGGTGTATGTTTAGGTGTGTGGTTCTAGGAGTGTCAACTACCCGGCCCGCCCTGTCGCCCACCTGACCTCTAAGGGACACTACTCCACGTTAGGCATCTGCTGTCCAGGCCACTGTGATACTACTGGCTGGTTTGCAGTGTGCGACCAGGGCAGTGGCACAAGGTGTTTGGTGTTATGTTCTTCTGTCATCATCTTGAAATGCTTAATGATTTTACCTTCAAACTTAGGTTGTTGTTTTTTTTTTTTTTTTTTTTGGTGAGGAGATCAGCCCTGAGCTAACATCTGCCAATCATCCTCTTTTTTTTTGCTGAGGAAGACTGGCCCTAGGCTGACATCCGTGCCCATCTTCCTCCACTTTATATGGGATGCCACCACAGCTTGGCCTGATAAGCAGTGCGTTGGTGCATGCCCGGGATCCAAACCGGCGAACCCCGGGCCGCTGCAGCGGAGTGCGCGCACTTAACCGCTTGTGCCACTGGGCCGGCCCCCGAACTTAGCTTTTATAAGTGAAGTCTGAGGAGACACTGGGCAGAGGAGGTATCCCCGGGGGGCAGTGCCTGCATGCATGGGCTCAGCCCCAGGGACGGTGGGCAGTGTGCACACCAAGCAGATGGCCTGGTCACTTGACGTGCGCACACACTCCACCGGGGTTGGTCCAGGGTGCTGTAGGACCCAAGAGGGCAGCCAGGGCTGGGACAGGGCCCAGATTGGTGGCCGTGCTGGTGGCAGCAGCAGCAGAAGCAGCAGTACTGGCAGCAGCCAAGGCCCCAGGAGAGGGGCCTTCATGTCTCAGGTACTGGCCCTGTACTGCATTTATCGAGGGGCTGCTAGGTGTCCTGTGTCTGATGGGAACCCTAGTTTGCCCACTGGAGGTGGGAGGAAATGCTATTTTTACTTAAGTTTTTTGTCCTATTAAAAAATATTATATAGGGGCTGGCCTGGTGATGTAGTGGTTAAGTGCACATGCCCCACTTCGGCTGCCCAGGGTTTACAGGTTCGGATCCCGGGCACGGACCGACGCACCACTTGTCAGGCCGTGCTGTGGCGGCATCCCACATAAAGTGGAGGAAGATGGGCACAGATGTTAGCCCAGGGCCAGTCTTCCTCAGCAAAAAGAGGAGGATTGGCAACAGATGTTAGCTCAGGGCTGATCTCCCTCACACACAAAAATATATATATATATTATACAGCAAATTTGGAGGATATAGAAAAGAAGAAAAAAGGACTCCATAGACTCAAAACCTCAACAAATAACTATTAACATTTTAGTATATTTCTTTCTATACTTTGCCATGCATATTTTTACAGTGTTCAAATAATATATAATATATGTTCTATCAAGTGAATATACCGTATTAACTCTCTTTGACATTTATGTGGTTTCTGATTTTTTTGATAAGACTTTGCCTTACATCTTTGTGCACAATTGTCCTTTTGAATACACTGCCTCATTTCAAAAAAGCATAAAGTTTTTCATGAGTTTCTGATTATTTCCCAACCCGGAATTTCCGTTCTTTGTTCTCTGTGCTCTCCCTGGGTGAGTCATTCACTCCTGGGTTTGGTTATTTCAGCACTGACTTCTCCTCAGCTTTATAATCATAAATTTAATAACTCAGATGAAATGGACAAATTCCTTGGAAGACACAAACTACCAACACTTCACTCAGGAAGAAGCAGATAACAAGGATAGCCCAGTATCTGTTAAACAAATTGAATTCATAATTGAAAACCTTCCAACAAAGGAAACTCCAGACTCATATGGCTTTGCTAGTGAATTCTAATACCAAGTTATTTAAGGAAGAAATTATACCAATTCTACACAAACACTTACAGAAAATAGGAGAGGAGGAGACACTTCCCATCATTTGTATAAGGCCAACATTTCCCTGATAACCAAAAGCAGACAAAGATATTCCAAAAAAAGAAAAAACTATAGTCCAATATTCCTCATGAATATAGATGCAAAGAGCTTCAACAAAATATTAGCAAAGCAAATCCAGCAGAATATACAAAGGATAATTCATAATCACCACACTGGGAAATAACCTAAATGTCTTTCAACTGGTGAGTGGATAAACAAACTGTGGTACATTCATATAATGGAATACTACTCAGCAATTAGAAGGAATGAACTACTGATACACACAACATGGATAAATTTCAAATCCATTATGGTTAGTGAAAAAAGAAATACTCAAGAGGCTACATACTGTGTGATTCTATTTATATGACATTCTGGAAAAGATGAAAGTATAGAAACAGAGAACAGATCACTGATCTCCAGGACAGGGAGAAATGATGACAGAAGCAGAGCACAGGGGAATCTTGGGGGTGATAGATAATTGTGTGTCTTGATTGTGGCGGTCGTTACACGACTGTGCGTGTTTGTCAAAACTCTCTTCCAAAAATCATGCATTTTACTACGTGTGAATAATACCTCAATTTTAAAAAAGAGTAAAAAGACGATCCATGCTTCCATTCATGACATTCTGGAAAAGGCGAAAACTAAAGGGACATAAAATAGATCAGCAGATGTGGGAGCTGGGGTGGAAGGAGAGGTTTGACCACAAAGAGGCATGAGGTGACCTTTAGCAGTCGTGGAACATGCTATTTCTTGGTTGCGGTGGTGGTTATAAGACTATATATGTTGGTCAGAATTCAAGGAACCATACACTTAAAGTGGGTGGATGTAACTATATGTAAATTATACCTCAATGCACCTGACCTTCAAAAGTCTTCATGCCCTGGATGGCCCATGACTGCTCGGTTCGACTGCAGCAGTAGTCCTTAAAGGGACATATGGATTCATTTCGCTTAAGGCATTTCTTTATATCGAATTATTATCAAATGCACTGCCTCTAGGTTTCAGCTTTGTCATCTATAAAATGGAAGTTTGACCGTAGTAAGAGTGAACAACGTGGTTTTGAAGTTGAACAATTCTGGGTTCAAAAATCTGTCTCCACTTCCCAGCTGTGTGACTCTGGGCAAGTGATTTAGCCTTGCTAGGCCTCAGTTATAGTTATAATAACAGCACTTACTCAGAGACATGTTGGGAGGATCAGATGAGGTGGTCCAGAGAGTTCAGTGCCATGTCAGACACAGGGCAAACAGTCCATAAGTGGCATCTGTGTGTGCAAGCCCTGTCTGTGCTGACCTACACAGAACTGCACAGGGAGGGGAAAGACTCTGGGATGGATATCTACGGTAGATAAAATAATAGGCCTCCAAAGATGTCCATGTCCTAATACCCAGAACCTGTGAATGTTACCTCATACAACCAAAGGGACTTTGCAGATGTGATTAAGTTAAGGATCTTGAGATGGGAAAATTATCCTGGATTATGCCGGTAGGCCCAATGTAATCACAAGAGTCCAGAAAAGAGGGAGATAAGACAGACAAAGTAAGAGAAGGAGATGTGACAACAGAAGCAGACCTTGGAGTGAGGTGGACCATGAGACAAAGAATGTGGGCAGCTTCTGGAAGCTGGAAACAGCAAGGAAACAGATTCTCCCCTAGAGCCTTCAGAAGAAACAGCCTTGCCCATCATTTTAGTCTTCTGACCTCCAGAACTCTAAGATAATAAATGTGTTAAGTCAGTAAGTTTGTACTAATTTGTTACAACAGCAAGAGGAAACTCATACAGCATCTCAGGTGAAGGGATCCTATTTCCCAGACCATTGGGACTTGGCGTGGTACATGAAGGGCATGGAGCTGAACAGTTCTTTTTTTTTTTTGCAGGGAAAGATTCATCCTGAGCTAATATCTGTTGCCAATTTTCCTCTTTTTTTTTCCTTCCCCAAAGCCCTGGTGCATGGTTGTACATCCTAGTTGTAAGTCATTCTAGTTCTTCTATGTAAGCAGCTGCCACAGCATGGCTACTGACAGATGAGTGGTGTGGTTCCTCGACGGGGAACTGAACCCGGGCCACCGAAGCAAAATGTGCCGAGCTTTAACCACTAGGCCATCAGGGCTGGCTCTGAACAGTTCTTATCATTGGGCCTGACTAGGGCAATAGAGCATGCAGGGCCCAGCAGACATGGAAGCTCCAAGAGAGCTTCCTCCCCACTGTGCTCCGACTGTGCCCAGGTGCCTCTCTCCTGCCCACTGACCCACCGAGTGGAAGTTCGTCATCTTGCCTCCATGCCAGGGGATGAGTCCTATCACCCCCACCCTATGAAGCAGCTGCCTGAGGGCTGGACCACCCCACAGAGTTCCCTGTGAGATGGGTGCCTGACCCTCTCCTGCCCTCTCGAGGACCATCCTGGAAACTGCCCTGTATGTGGCGATGGACCAGTCTGGAATAGGAGGTGATTCAGATCCTGTTTTGTTGTTGTTGTTGTCTTGGGGGACTTTCTTCTGATGTCCACTAGAGGGTGGTGTGTACATGTGTATAGGAGGCTCTGCACACAAATCTGGGCATTGTCTCCTGCAAACACTCAAGTAGAGAAACAGGGACAAAGACATCCCCACACATGTGCCTACAATCAGACACATGGACACACACAGACCCACAAATCATCACACACATAGCACTCGCTCACACACATGGATAGATATGTATATACACACCAGCACAGCTGCGTGAAAACATACTCATAAGCATAGTGACATGCCCGTAAAACACCTGGAGATACACAGTGCGTATATTCACGTACACCGGATCCACACAGATTCATCTACACGCGTGCACACACTCCATCAACCCAGACATACACATGGCAATTACATGTGGGCAGACAAACACAGTCACGTGTCCAGTGTCATGAATACACAGACACACCGACATAGCGTGAAAACACAGACACGCATACACATCTAAACACCAACACGTGCACACCTAGCCTGGGCCTTCGTTGTGGAACATGAAGTCCCTTGAGGGATGATTAACACTGTGGTGTTTTTTAAGGAAAACAATGGAAATGTCAACTTCATATTCCCAGTGGAACTGTTTTCTTCGTTAAATGTTAATGAAAGGCAGTTCAGATAATACACAGAGAGTCTTAAAGAGAAAAATAGTGGCCCTGTCTTGACACAGCAGAAAACCCAAGTCACAATTTTGCAAACAATTTATTAACATATGGAGGGCTCTGAGATACCCTAAAACAGATACTGGTTAAAAAAAATACTGAAGGAATTTCAATAGAAAAATCAAGATAAACCAACATATTATGTAAAGATAAATAATAAGTCCAAATAAGCCCTTCCTTCTCAAAAAGGATGTTAAAGAGGCATGGAACCTTTGCAAATGATTATCAGATGGCCAGGCCTGGAAATTTGCCTTCGATAAGACAAAGACATTAAAATAAAGGAAAAGATAAAAGAAGAAGAAGAGGAAGGGGTCTGAGAAAATAGCTGATTCAAGAACAGCGTTGTGTAGCTGAGAAAAGTCAGCTGTCGGAGATGCATCCCGCTCTGGCAGCCACGGCCTGGCACCAAACAGATGAGTGTTCTCCGGGCAATGGGCAGAGGATCCAGTGGGGGTGTGAGTGGCTTCGCACAGACATGCGCTGTCCATTGCTGTGTCCTTCTCCACAGAAGCCTTGTGGGCAGGGGAGAGAGGCTTGTCGTCTGGGTCAGGACACCCAGGCCCAGGTCCCACCTCACCGTTGTGAGATACTGACAGGTCCTGCCCTCCCTGGGCCGTGGTCTCCCCTGGCGTACAGTGAGCAAGTTGTCCTCTCTAATCTCTAACGCTCCTGCCTTCTCTGACCTTATCACTACAAGCCCCCGAGGCATCTTTCTGAGACCCCACTGCACCCCATGGCTGGAGTCATCGCAAGCAGCTCTGCTTGTGCATTTAACAAAGTGCCCGTTCCAGCCCATCAGCTCGATCCCAGTGAACAATAGCTGAGGAAGAGATAAAAGGCATTCATCAGGCAGCCAGGCCCAATTATCGTGTCACACTGAATGAATGTATTCTAAAATCTTTTCTGACAAGAAAATGTTCCAAGTAGGTACCTTCAAATTAGCTGGAAAATCCAGAAAATTCGCTATTAGGCCTCTTTGAAGAATCTTTATTCCCCCCTACTGTTCCAGAGGAATTTCTTGGATATTATTAATTCCTCCTAAGAGTCTGACCTTGTGCCCCCCGCTGGGACTGAACCACTTTGTCTGTCTGCCCGGCTCCCTGGGACCCTTGCGAAGATGACACACACCAAGGCCCTGATGGGATCAGCCGTCCATCAATTCCAGTGTCGGGTGGGCTCTAATGGAAATTCAGCTCAATTCGATTCAGTTCCGCCCACATTTGCTGAGAGTCTTTTCTGTGTCTGTGGTGACAGCTGAGTCCACCCAGCTCTTGCCCTTGCAGGGACACTCCACTAATGGGGACAAGCTTATAAACAGATCATCGGCAGCAGGAGGGAGGTCGTATAGCGCAGTGGAAAGCCAGACCGACTGCATTTTGAAGCTTGATTTGGCTACTGGCTGTGTGACCTTGGGCAGGTGGCCACCTCTCTGAGCCTTGCTTTCCTCACCTCTGAAGTGAGGGAGATGACACCTAATTCTGGAGGCTGTTTCGGGGAGGGTCAGTGTCATGGGACACAGACCGTCCCTCCCTTGCATCCACCAGGGCGGTTCCAGTGTCGTCTCTGTCTCCCCGAGCTGAGGGGTCCCTTCTGGGCTCTCCTCCCTCACAACCACGCCACGGTCTCCCCGCACTCTGTTCTCGGCTTCAGGCTGCAGATGGCCCATTTGGCTGTGTCTGGGAGAAGAGATTTCTCCGGCCTAATGAGAAAGGGCAGCAAAGGCAGAGCTACGGGGACCTGGTGGCTCTGAGGGGGAGACCCGGAAAGGCAGCAGCGGGCATGCGGGGGAGAAAAGATCAACTCAGGGAGTTAGTTTCCAAAGGCATGTGGAACAATCTGCGCTGGCTTCTTCATACCGTGGGTTTGTGCAGGAGCCGAGTGCTGACTGGGGGATTTCTCACTGACCCTCAGAATTTCAGGGCTACAGGGGGGCTTAGTGACCGCCAAGTTCTTATTTTACAAGTGAGGAAACTGAGGCCCAGAGAGGGGAGGGGACTGGCCCCCGACGCGCGGGGAACGTGTGGTGGAGCTGGGCCAGGCCCCAGGTGTCCTGAGACCCTGGCCTCCCCACTTTCACTGCACTGGTCACCAGCTTCCTCCGGCTTCCCTCCTGCTGCCAGAGCCCCTGGCCCTGGGCCCCTGACTCTGCCTCGCAGACCCCTCCCATTCTCAGTCGTGGGGTTTCTGCGGCGCCAGCCCCGTGGACCCTCGCCCGGGAGGAGCTCAGTTGGTGTCTCTTCAGCAGGACTGTGCCTGCCCACCCGAGTGAGACTTCGGGGGCTCCCTCTGCCTGAAGGCTGTTCAGGGGGCATCTTCTGTCCAGGCGGACAGAACTCAGGCGCCGCCGGGGACCTGGGAGCTTCTGCTGGGTTTACTTCACAGTCTACAAAACACTGCCACGTCCGTGAATGGTGGGCTCACCCATCCCGTTGTATAGATGGAGAAACCAAGGTTCTGGGATTGCGAGTGTCTCACTTGAGGCCCCCCAGTGACAGACCAGAGAGTTAAGATGTGGCTCCAAGTCAGCCGTCCGTGGGAGGAGGAGCGCTGAGTCCACAACAGAGAAGCTGTCAGTATTTGCTCTGCAGTCACGCAGGTCATCAGGTCATCCGGCTGCTGTCCTCGAGAAGAGCAGCCCCTGCCTGCATTCTCACGGGCTCCTTATCTGACAGGGTGCTGCCTGAGACCTTCTCCAAGCGTCTCCTTGTTCGTTTACTCCGACCAGGGGCATGTAGAGGACACGTTCAGACTGTGCTGCCTCTGTTTTGCCTCAGCACTCAGGGAGGGAGGATGCTCAACGAGGAGGTGCCTGTCTCATCTTCCTGGCAGGGAGGAGGGGTCTTGAGGGGCAGGCTGCAAAGTGGGGGGACGGGCATGGCAGCCTGGGAGGCTAGCACGGGCAGAGGCCTGGAGGAAAGAAGGCACAGGTCTGGGAACAAGAACTGTGCGCTGGTTCAGCCTGGAACGCGTGTGTGAGGAGCAGAGACGGGGCTGCATGGGGGCTGGAGTGAAGGGCCTTGACTCTGAGTGTAAGGAGCTTAATACGACTGAGGATACGGGAAACGGCAGGATTAAGAAATGTTCTACTCTCCATGTGAGCCGAGTGTTGGCTGGAGAAGGACAGAGACGAGATAAGATAGATCCATCCATCAAACAGCCACTTGATGGGCAGCTTGTCCAGCACTGGTCCTGTGCCTGGGTCTGCCAGCTGCGCCAAGACGGGAGACCAGAAGGAAGAAACCTGGACCCACGGCGCAGGGCCAGCTCGGCTGCCCGCCTCTGGATGTCTCCACCTCAGACGGGTTCTTCCGAGGCACCTCCTTCAGAAGGAGCCTCAGAGGCCCACAGCTGCCAGATTCCTCCTCCTCTGTCTTGTAAACACGGACAGCTCTTACAGCTGGCCTTGGGGAAAACAGAAATTTCCACCCCTTCAGCCCCTGAAAAAATGCCATCATGAGGTCTCTGGCTCCAACGCAAAACTGTGCAAATCTTTTCTTTAAAAGCAGAGGAGGGCCTCCCCCTCCAGGCCTCAGCCCCTTCATGTGTTAAGGGCAGGAGGTGGCTAAGAAAGCCTCCTGCTTCTCTGTTCACTAGTCTATCTCCCCACCAGGCTGCAGCTCCTGAGGGCGAGGGCCACATCTCCACAGGTGGGAACGCTTCGCCCCTGCTGGGGTGTGGGTTCTCAAGCAATGTTTGTGGAATGAATGAATGAATGAGCGAATGAGCATGTAACTGAGAGTGCCTTCCTGCTGTGTCCTCCTGGGATTTCAAGGCAATCTGTGAAACGGCTGGAGGGTGCACGGCACCCCGCTCAGAGTCTGCTCTCGGCAAGCCCTTGGCTCCACTAGAGCTAGAATTTGGTGGCTGCTCCAGGGTTCAAGGCTCTTCTCTTTGCCACCAGGTTCAGGGTTGGACATGGATTTCCCATTAGTCACCTCAGATCAAGGAACAGAAAGGGCTGGGAGTCCCTCCCAGAGGACACTCATTTCTCAAGGACAGTTGAGTCACCCAGTTCACACGACAGCTGTTGTTTGGTTAAATGCCCACTTCCCATCGCATTCTAAATAACGATCCAGAAGGCCCTGTTCCCTGACCCAACGATGAATGACTGCCGAGCTCAAAGGGGACCTTCCAGCTGGCTTCCGTTATGGTTGCCTCCGAAAGGCAGCTGGGCTGTGGGAGAGAGAACGGCCATTGAGCCAGGTGGATTTGGGTCCCTGCAGCCCCACCACTCAGTAGCTTTGTGATACAGGCAAGTTCCATGACCCCTCTGTGCCTCAGTTTCCTCCTTGCTAAGACAGGAGGAATAGTTGCTGGGATCTTGGGCACTGTTGGCCCAGACTGCAGACGTGCTCAGGTGAGTTGGTTCCTGTCCTCGGTTCCAGCTCTGCCTCCAGCCTCTGAGCCACCTTGGCTGAGCCTCCGACTCCTCACCTGTAGAACAGGTATAATAATATCCACCTCGTGGAGTTGAGGTGTGGGTTAAATGAGATAATTTACCTGAAAAGCTTGTAAACTGAGAAGTTTGTGCAATGCAGTGGGGCTAGGATTTTATTTTTAAAAATTCTTCAAACCAGATGACCACATGTTCTAGCAAGGGTGAAGTGTATTGCCTGGGCATTGTGGTTGGAGTCCAGGCCTGTGAGCAGGTCATTTTCTCCTAGCAGGTCAGGGGCTGGAGCGCCGGGTGTGTAATGAGCACAGGGTGGTAATGATTGGGGTGTGTGATAGGAGCTAAGGCTCGAAAAACGACGCAGGAAGATGAATGATTTAGGCTTTATCCAGGGGGCAATGGGAAGCATGGGAGGTCTCTAAGCAGGAGCAAGACAGGATCAGAACTAAATTGGAGAGAACATTCTGGTAGCCAGTGTGGAGGAAGGCTTGTGGATGGTGAGGATGGAGCGGGGAAACTGACGAACAGTGTCCTGAGCCCCAGCTGAGGGAAGGCGAGGCCAGAACAAGGTCCATGTGACCCGAGGCCGAGGCCTAAGGCCACAGCACTTGAGTGCTGCACTAACGAATGGGAAATAGGACGAGAGACCTCTTGCTAAGAGCAAGGCCGGAGACAAGAGTATTGACCTTGCGGGGGTTAAATGGAGCAAGCAGGTGGCGGGAAGTGGTTGAGCAGACCCTCAACCCCAGCCCCCCAAATGGCCCATCTTTGCCTTGGTAGTGATTTCTTTGAAGTCATTAAACATGCAAAAAAAAAAGTCCCGTTTTTTAGTACAAAAACAGTTTTGTACTTTGCTATACTTGTTTGAGTGAATATTTTTATCTAGGCCCTTGTTTTTAAGGCCACTTTCTTCCCTTTAAGGGGGACAATGATCCAGGTAACGGAGTGCTGCTTCCACCATGAAAATCCTGCAGCCCTTGGTGCGTGAGTGGTCTCACCGAGGGATGGTCTGAGTGAGGGACCAGCAGACGATTGACCCCATCCTCACCGTCTCAACGTACCCCCTGGTGTCCTCAGCCTGGCTCGATGACGCCGGGAGTCAATATCCCCCGTAATGTGTTTTGGTTTCATTAACATGGACTGGATTAAGCAGCCGCATGGGCTTTTCAATTAGGAAGACAAGTTTCTGACAGCGTTTACAAGGGGCTTAGATCTCTGTTTAGCATGTGACGGGCCTTCTCTCCTTCCTTGCATCCTCCCTCCTCCCTCCCTGACTTCCTCCTTCCTTCTTCCCTTCCTCTCTATCTCCCTCCCCATCTCCTCTTCCTTCTTTCTCTCCCCCTCTCCTTCCCTGTGCTCCATGAATGAATGGGTTTACCCTGTTTCTCTTCGGGGGATATTTGGCCAGGTGTGCTGTATGAGTAGGCACGTGATTAGATCATTTAACCGTCATAGGTGACTTCTAATCCAGCTGTCCACCTGCATTTGACTCTACTCCAGCCTTTGCTTGCATTCCTCCAGCCCCTGGGAGCTCACTACCACAGGAGCCTACCCATGTCACCGTTAGAAGGCTCTGACCACAGGAAGGTTCTTCCCAGAGCTGAGCTGCCAGCAGCCGCCGAAAGAGTTCCCCCTCACACCGCAGGCCTGCTCTTCGGGGCCGTCAAGCCCATTCGCTGCTGCTACTTCTCTGGGACGACCTTTCGTGACCGAGAGACAGAAATCTTGTGCTGCAGGGCAGTCTCCCTTTGTCGAACACCCCACTTCTCTCAATGGCTCCACCTTTGCCTGAAGGCAGCCCTTTCCTCACATAAGCACATGTGCATATAGTTTCCACCATGCTGTAAATAGCCTTTTGTTCTCTTTTTTTAAATTAACAATATACCATAAACATGATTCCACGTGGTATGCCCTCTCTTCAGAACATAACCACTCTTGTAAGCGCTTCCAAGGATTTCTCCCGGCCGCGTCCTGGTCTGATCCCCATCCATTAATGGATGATGCTACGCTTCTTAACAGTTGTTAACAGCATCTTCGTTCATCTGATGTTTACTTCTGTTGAACGATGTCCTCAGGAGAAACACACATTCATGAGATTCCTGGATCATTTGTCTGGATCTGACTTGGGTCCACATTGTTAGATTGTCGTAGGAACGTCCAGGCCAGAGTGGGCGGCCGCCTCGACCGCCCTCGCTAGACGCTTCACCCGGACCCGGTGCCCTCCTTTCACCAGCCCCCTATCTTATGGGAATAAAGCCATCTTGAGGTTGTTTTAATTTGATGTCTGTCACTACTGATTGAGTAAGAAAAGGAAAAGGAGGAGAAGACATCTTTCCTTGGGTTTGATTGCTATTTGTCTTTCTCGGATGAGAAGGGTCTCTCTGTACCCTTTGCTCATTTACATATTGGGGTATTGATGCTTTTCTTACAAATTCCTGTGAGCTCTTAGATTGTAAAGCTATTCACCCTTGGTCTGTCCTCTGTCAGACATTCCACGCCCTGCCCCCTGCCCTCTCCTGTTTATTTTAATCATGTTGTTGTTCTTGTTTTCTGCCTGAGGGAACTCTCTACTGGGGACCAGGGGACAGCCCTGGGCACTGACTGCCCAACCCCTGGCACCTCAAATTCAAAAAATAATAACAGCACTGTTCTAGGTGCTCTGAGTCTATCTTCTCCAGTCTTCCAAACAACCCTGGCAGACTTTATGCCTATTTTACAGAAGAGGAAAGTGAGGCTCAGAGAGGTGAAGTGGCTCCTTCCGGGTCACGTAGCATGCACAGAGGAGGCGGTGAAGGGAAGCACTGTCTCCGGGTCTGCTTGCCCTTTTCCACGATACCAGAAGCCTGCAGAGAGGTAAGAAAACATCTGCTGTCAACATCTCCAGGTTTGTGACTTCAAACTCCCCTGGCAGAGGAGAGAATTACCATATTTGGGGGCGATTTACATCAAATTACCATGCACCAGGCAACAGCTGCCGCCTGGAGCAGGAGGCTAGCTGCGTGGAGACGATCACATTTGTACACACGATAATGAAAACCCACGCTTGGGCCTCCACATTCTCCCATAAATATGGTCATTATGATCTTGTTGGCATTGCTTGTTGAATTCCATCTTGCAAATTGTTTCCTGGTTGCCTGGGGGAGCTGACTTGGGCTCTTCTCATTCTCCTTTTCTCTAAGATGTGACAGTGCTGGGTTCACCCACCGTCCTCAGACTGTCCCCTGACACAAGACTGAGGATCCTCCGGATGGCTTCTACCCAATCGTACCAACACGCGTCAAGGGCTTGCTGTGTGCGTGGTGTGGGGCACTGACAGGGCTCTCGGCCAGGCCCTCTCCTTCACTGCACAGACGGACAAGTGCTGCCTAGGGAGGGTAAGAGATGGGAGTGGGGTGTTAAGTCCAAGACAAAATAGAGCCCTTTGTATCCCTTGTGCTGGATGCTGGAGGGATGGCACACAACCTCCCCTGGCACCTGTGTGGGGACAGGCAGGCTGCGGGGCTCAGAGTCCTGGCACACTCCATTTTTAGTAGTTTGGTCCTCGTGGTTATACATAATGAAATCCTCTTTGGCTGCGGGGGAGGATAGGGAGTGGGAGGGACGGGATTTTGTACAAGGACAGAAGGAATCTCATGCAATCCAAGGGCTAGATCAGGACACACCCCAGAAGGACTAGAAGTAGGAAACGGAAAGCTAACAGGAACCCGGGGTGTGCTCTGTCTCAGCTCTTGTCTGCTTCTCTCTGCAGAGGCTCTGATTGTCTCTGCCTGCAAACATGCACCTCGTGCTCCTCCCTCTACGTGAGGGAACACGACACCCCAAGTGCCTTATGTGTCACAAGTCCAGCCACCCACAGGGTGATTCTCTCTGGTGTCCCAATTCTAAATTGTCCCAAAGAACTGAGGAGTGGCTCTAATTGTCTCTGCTTGGGTGAGATGCCCACTCCTGGCCCAGTCACCTGTAGCCAAGAAGGGATGCTCACCTCCTAATACGCGGCTGCAGAGAGCCCACCATGTGGGCAGGACTGGGAGTTTGCAGGGAAGAGCACTGAGAAGGTAACCCCATCGGCTTCTGCCATACCCTCAGGGTAGCGTTTTACCTATGGAAATTTTTATTGCAATCATTGTAGATTCACATGCAGTGTAGGAAATAATGCAGAGACGCTCGTGTGCACTTTGCCCAGTTTGCAAAACTGTGGTGTATCTTAACAACCAGGATACTGACACTGACACAACCTCCAGACCTTGTTCAGACTTCACCAGTTATTACTTGTACTCGGTGGTGTTTGTGTGTGTGTTAAGTTCTATATGATGTTACCCCCTCTGTATCCAACACCGCAGGATCCCCTGAACTGCCCTTTGTGGTCGGCTAAATAATGCCACCACCCCTCTCCCCCAAAGATACCCACAATCTAATCCTTGGGACTCTGAATGTTACTTTATGTGGCAAGAAGGGCTTTGCAGGTGTGATTAAGGATCTTGAGATGGGGAGATTATCCTGGATTATCCAGGTGGGCCCTACATGGGATCGCAAGAGCTCTTGTAAGAGGGAGGCAAGAAGGTCAAAGACAGAAGCAGGAAATGCGATGATGGATACGAGAGATTGGGGAGATGCAAGGAAGGGGCTGTGCATCGAAGCACACAGGGGGCCTCCTGATGCTGGAGAAGGCCAGGAAACGGATGAGCCCCCAGAGCCTCCAGAAGGAATCTAGTCTGTCAACATCTTGACTTTAGCCCAGTGAAGCTGATTTTGGACTTCTGTCTCCAGAAATGTGAGATAATAAATGTATGTTGTTTTAAGTCATTAAATTTGTGGTAATTTATTACAGCAGCCATAGGAAACTAATATACACTTTTACAACTAAACCCACCTCTGTTCCAGCACCCACCACACACCCCGTCAGCAACCACTAATCTGTCCTTCATGTCTAAAATTTTGTCATTTCAAAACCGTTACATAAATGGCATCATCCAGTATGTAACCTTTTGGAATTGGTTCCTCACCCCCACACCTTCCTTTCATCATGATTCCTTGGAGACGCATCCAAATTGCTGCATGTACCAATAAAAAAAGTTCCTTCCCTTTTATTGCTGAGTGTATTCCACAGTTTGGATGTAAGTCTAGCACTTTTTAATGTCTGTGTATTTCATCTTTATTACAAGGTCTAATTAGGGATATTTTGATAATAGTCTCTTGGGGTAGGATGCAGGAAGGAAACTTAAAGATCATTCCATCCTCCCCATCACCGTATCAGATGCCCGAGTCCCCTCTAGAGCCTGTCTGCCAAGTGCCCACCAGCCTCCACATGCAGACCTTCTTTGACCGGCGCTCACCACCTCCCGAGGCAGCCGACGACAAAGTTGTAGAACTCTGCTGCAAGCCCTGGCCTCATGCTCCGTGAGGCGCCTCTCCGACTTTAATGTGCTGGGAGGGGATGATGTGAGACCCAGAGAACCCCCTAGAATGAGAACACCTTGCGCTGGAAGGGGACCTGAGAGGGAGCCATCTGGGCACTAACCTGGGCCCTATTTGCGTGTCCTGGATATCTCCCTGACCCATGCCAGCTCTTCTTCCTCAGGAGCCGTGTCCCTCCTGGCCCATGGACAGTCCTCTGTCAGGTCCCCTGCTCCGTGAGCCCCACCCCCCGCTCCATCCTTCCCAGTCTTCTTCCACACCTCCGTGGGCATCACCCTGCCTCCCTCCCACGCCTGTCCAAAGGGACAGTGGCTCTTAGATTAAGAAGAGGAGCTCTCTAGCGAGCATAACAGTAGCAAGAGCTAGCAGTAGTTTTTAGGCCATACCGTGCTCTGTGCTGCCATCCTGAGTGAAGGATCTCCTTTAATTCTCTCACAACCTCAAGGCTCTTATCATCCTAGTTTGTAGATGGGGAAACTGAGGCCCCAGGTCACACAGCTTGAAAATGACAGAGCTGTCACTGAACCTGGCTGTCCGGAGGGAAGGGTCACTTCAGGATTTGTGGACTGAGTAGATAGTGGGGTCATTCCCTGAGATGGAGACTGGGGAGGAGTAGCGGGTGTGACGGGAAGGTGTGACGCATTGTTTGGGACTGTGGAGTTTGAGGTGCCAGAGGAGGGCCCAGAAGGGCTCCTGGAGCTCAGGAGAGAGAGACTGGGCTGGAGACACAGGCTTGGGAGCTGATGGTGTCCCCACGGCTGCGTTCGCCGGGGAAGAGCAGGAGGAGGGCAGGGGGAGGGCCTGCCCCATGTGGGCGGAGAAGGAAGATCCTGGGAAGGAGCCTGAGAAGCATTGATTGGAAGAGTGGGTCATCACAAGGACAGACCTGTGGGGGGACACCATGGCGGCTGTGACACTGAACAAGGAGGACAGGGCACTCCTGATGACAGCCTGACAATGGCCACCGTATGTGGGGCGCGTCCTGTGTGCCTGGCCCCACTCTGAACAGTCCTCGGCGGCACCTCAGCACCTGTGAGGCAGGCACTGTTCCCTCCGCTTTAGGTGAGAAAGCTGACGCTCTGAGTGGTGAGGGCACCTGCCCGAGGACACCTGGCGGATAAGGGACCTGGGCCGTCCCTCGGGCTGCTTGGACTGCGGCTTAAACACTTCAGAGTCAGGGAGGCTGGGGATGAAAGGAAATGGATCGGATGGACTCACTGGACAAGTGGACAGACCAGGGTGCCCAGGACGAGGAGGCCATGGGCTTTGAACTCCACCCTGGTGCCATTCTTGGTGACGACGGCCCTAGGAAAGGGGGCGGGGCGAGGTGGAGGAGCCAGGCTGTGAGGGGCTGTCTGAAGAGAAGGAGCCAGCCCAGAGGGAGAGGCCGGAGACACAGGACAGACAGACAGAGCGGACTGAAGGAGCAGGAATCAGAACCCAAGGGACCGAAGGGCCGGCCCTGCACCCCGGTGATGCTCTTCAACAAAAGGGCTCCTGCTAGGCTCCTCTCTTCTCCCAGGGCCCCCCCCGAAGGAGGGGAGCTGGCTCCTCCAAGGCCCGATGCCCCTCTCTGAGCTGTCCCCACCCCCACCCCCTTGCTGGAGGAGCACCCCCCGGGATTCAGAACAAAGACGTCAGGGAACTAGAACAAGAGCGAATTATAAACCGTCCCCTGTGGCTGCCAACTCCCCCTCCCCGACCCACACCCTGGGCTCCCGCAAACACTGCCTGGCTGGGGCCCAGCACTGGGCCTTCTGGTGAGAGCCCCTCCCTGGGAGCACAGCCTTCTGGCTGCTTTCTTCTCTGGGACTGAGCTGTCAGGAGCCTCCAGGAGGTTTCAAGATGGCTCCCCTCCCCCAAGGGACGCCTTTGTCTTTGTCTCCACAGAGGAGGCACCAGCGGGGGTGGAGTTTGGAAGAGAGGGAAATCAAGCAGGTTCTTGCCCCCCAGGAGCTCACGACTCTGGGTAAGATTAGGATGCCTTTTATACCTTTAATGCAAAACCGTTGTGAGCTCAGAGGACTGAGTTCACAGCCTTCTGGAAGGTGGTCAGAGGCTTCATGGAGGAGGCAGGCTTTGGGCGATGCTGGAAGGAGGATAGGGTTAGATGGGCAGAAATGAGGAGGAAGAGCTTCCAGGTGGAGGTGGGAGGGAGCAGGAGTCCTGGGAGCATGTGAGTGGCCCTCAAGAGTGTGGGTGGAAACGATGAGGGACATGGGAGACGAGGCCAGGGCAGCCCCCAGGGCCAGCCAGGCCCGGAGCGCTTGAATGCTGGCTGAGGAGCAGCAAAATTTCTCGGGCAGTGGGGAGCCACTGAGCGTTTTTGAGCGAGGATAAGAAGGATGGCTGTGGTGGCTTGAGTGGAGGATAGATGAGTAGGGTGAGGTGGAGGCAGGGAGGGCAATGAGGAGGGATCCTTATTGGCCTGGATGGGCAGTGACAGTTGGGGTGCAGGAAGAGCACCTTCAACAGAAGGGGGAAATTCCAGAAGGTGGGACTGACGGGAGAAAGGATGAGGGAGAAGGAGCAGTCAGGGCTGCCTCCCGGCTGCTCCAGCAGGCCCTTAGAGGGGGCAACTGGCCCAGGTGGAGAGCGGGAGAAGGTGGAGTGGCATCTTCTGAGCACAAATGTCTGTGTCCCTCTGGGTATCTGTGACCCCATATATGTGTCTGGGAAGGTGGCCTTGCCCTGGGCAAGACTTTGCTGCCTTGTGCTCCCACCTGTCGTCTCCCAAACGTGCGTGGGAGGCATAGGGAGGCGTAGAGTAGGTGCTTGGAGCATGTGGTATGTGGCAGGGCCGGGGTGCTGCACCCAGGCAGGCCCGATGCAGGAGACGTGTCTCAGGGAGGAGAGAGGAGCAGGGAGTGACCAGCCATGGACCACATGTGGAATGGGTAAAGGGAGGGCACTTTTTCTTTCTACTCAAAGGTGAGTCTCATCGCGACTTTTTCCATCCTTCCAACGTTGACTGAGTACCTCCCACGTGCCAGCTAGTGTAGAACTGCGGTGGGCTCAACCCTAGCCCCAGCCCTGCAGGAAGTCTCAGTCTAACTTGGGGAGGATGGCACAGACTTAATGGCCTCCAGAATTAAGGCCCAAAGTGCCCAGTGCCATGAGAGCGGGACAGAGAGTGACAGGCCAGGGAAGGAGTCCTCAAGGGAGTTCCATCACCGGGGCGTGGGGAAAAGGGCAGTTCCAGGAGAGGAAACAGCCTGCGCAAGGCGTGGAGATAGGAGTCTACTTGCATAGACTGGGGCCCGGAAGGACTGGGGAAGGGAGACAGCAGATGGGAGGACAGCGGAAGCAGTTCTAGAAAGGCAGGTTGAGGCAGCTGCAGGTGACCTGGGGTCTGGCTGTGGGTGGGAGGCTGCGGTGCGGGCAGCAAGAAGGGGCAGTGGGGGCAGGCAGAAGGGGAGGATGATGGAAGAGTTGCATAAAGGCTGCCGGGCGCAAGAGGCCACTGGGCCCTGGCCGCTGGCCTCTCCGGGACCTCTTCGTTTGCATTGCTGTCTGGGTCCTGACTCCTTTATATTACATTTCCAGATCGCCCACTCATAAATCCTCATCCTGCCGGGAGCCAGGAGCCCTGGAACAAGAGAGCAGCTTTGATTTAAAGACAGGATGGCAGTAAAGGGGGAGCAAAATTGTCCAGAGGCGAGCACAGGCCTCCCTGGGGGTGACGATGTAATTAAAATGGGGCCAGCTCTCTTCCTGGGGTGGAAAAGTCTGGCCCAGGCTCCTCGTGGCCCTGAGAGCCTCCCTAGAGTGCAGATGGGGGAAGATTGCCACCTGCCACCTCCAGCCACGCGCCAGCAGGAAGGCCAGACTCAGAGCCACATACCCCGGGCTCCAGCCCAGCTCCTGCAGGGGTAAGCAGACTTCTAAGACAGCCTCCAATAACCTCCACCTGCTAGTAATCGTGCCCTCATGTAATTCCCTCCCTGGGGGTGGGAGCCTGCGGTGGACCTAGTGACTTGTTTCTAATGGAGAGAATGCAGCAAACATGGGGATGTCACTTCTATGATTAGGTTACAAGACCGTGACTTCCTTCTTGCAAGCAGAATCTATTGCCTTCTTGGACTGCACACTTTGATAAAGCAAGCTGCCGTGTTGGAGAGGCCCCCATGACAAGGAACTGAGGGTGATCGCTGGTCCACAGCCAGTGAGGAATTAGACCCTCAGTACAACAACACACAAAGAATTGAATCTTGCCAACAGTCACGTGAATGAGATTGGAAGCAGATCCTTCCCCAGTTGAGGTTTCAGATGAGACCACTGACTCTGGGCTGACACCTTGACTACAGCCACGCCAGAGACCACGAAGCAGGAGACACAGCTAAGTTGTGCCCAGATCTCTGACCCACAGAAGCTGTGAGATAATAAACGTGTCCTGTTTTAAGCTACCAAGTTTTAGGGTTATTTGTTATGTAGAGTAGGTAACTCATACCCCCACTTATTTGAACCTTGCTTCTTGCTCTAAATTTCAATGTTCCCATCTGGATAAATGGGCTGATGATACTCAGGCCAAGGGGTTGTTGCAAAGATCAGAGATAATGGCAGATGAGAAAGAGCTCTGTAGACTGCAAAAAGCTGGGTGCATTTTTGTGAATATGATTACCTCAGTGAGAGGTTAGGGAGAACATAGTTTTCGTCTCAGCTTCTCAACTTACAGGCCAGGTGAACTTGTGTAAGTCAGTTAACATCTCTGTCCTCAGTTTCCTCACCTGTAAAATGTGGTTGTTGAAAGGACTAGAGGAAAATGCAGGTACAGCACCCAGCCCGTGCCTGGCACATAGTTTGTTAATGTTAGTGCCGTCAAGTGGATTCTGCTTCCTAATGACCCTGTGGACAGCAGAGTCATTTGCACCAGTCTTTTTGCACCATCCTCTCACCTTCCAGTGCTATATCAGACAATGCTCTGCTGCCATTCACAGGGTTTTCATGGCCAATTTTTTTCGACAGTGAGTGGCCAGGTCCTTCTTCCCAGTCTGGAAGTTCTGCTGAAACCCGCCCACTATGGGTGATCCTGCTGGTATTTGAAATTCCGGTGGCATAGCTTTCAGCATCACAGCAACGTGTGGCCATCACAGTATAACTGACAGATGGGTGGTGTGGTTCCCTGACTGGGAAATGAACCCAGTGTGGTGAGAGCACAAGTCTTAACCACTAGACCACAGGGCTGGCTCTGGCACATAGTAGGCACTCAAAAATATCGTGGCCCCTCTGATTCATGTTGTTATTATCATCGCTGTGCTTCTGGATGAGATGAGGGCAGGCTCTGTGAGTGCCAGCTCGGCCGTCTTCAGAAGGCCAGTACTTGTCATCCCCAAGAGCCCTGGGCCAGCAGCCTGACCACTTCTGTCTGCCGAGTGCGCCTCTCTGGGGGAACCGAGGGCAGAGGGAAGAGTGGGCCTGCCCTGAGAGTCACCCTCAGCAAGGCCTGTTAAGGCTGCACTGTTACAGAGTCAGCTGGCAGAGAAGCGTCTCTGGATGCAGATGTGGGGCCTGGGTCCATGGCCCATCCCACAGCGGGCTGGTTCCTGTTTAGTCTGGGTTTCGGAGACCCCTCTGAGTATTCTGAGGATACCGTTGAAGTCCTTGGTGGGAAAGCCAGGCCTTCTTTGCAGTGGTCATGAAGCTGCAGAACTGGTCCCAGCAGCACGCATCCTGTCCTGAGGGTGCAGAGTGCTGCTGGGAGATAAAGGAGGGGAGGGAGTCAGAGAGGTCCTCCTGGGGACAACATCTTGGTTAGCCAACACCTTTTCTCATCTCTTGCGTGTTGGATTCTGACTGGGTCACTTCTGGCCTCTTGTGGCTTGCAGACAAGGGGCATTCTACACCCTCCTGGACCAGAGTCAGTTGGGCAGAGCAGAGCCACTGGCCCAGAGAGACACAGTGACTTACGTGCTCAGGGCTACACAGCCAGTTGGTGGAGGAGTCGGGAGCAGGAAGTGGGTCTGCCTGATCTCAAAGCCCCTGAAAGAAAATCAGTCTGCAGGAGCTAAGGTTCTAAGGCTGGACTCATTCCTGTTCCTTGAAAAGAGAGGATAAAATTGCAGAGTTTAGTTTCATCCTGAAGATTTTGGTCCAAATGATGACCTTCCTGCAGTGTCAGAGCCTGAGTGTATTCTGTCCTGCACAACAGCAGAGACGATGGCATAGATGCTGCAAAGGAAAAGGGTTAGGTTCTGAGAGAGACAGATATGGGAGACCTAACTGGGATAGGTGAGAGGTGTCAGGGAAGTCTTCTCTGAAAAGGGCTGAGATCTAAAGGATGGGCAGGAATCAGCCAGCGGAAGAGTGGAAAAAGAGAACTACAGGAAGAGGAAATAGCATGTGCAAAGGCCCTGAGGCAGGAAGGCACAAGGTGTGCTCAGGTGATGGAAAGGAGGCCAATCTTCCTGGAGTTTAGAACAAGAGGATAGTAACTTGAGGCCAGAGTGTGTTGGACCTTGGAACCCTTGATAAGAAGTTTGGATTTTGTTCTAAGTGATCCAATTCTCATTATAAACAGGCAAGACCTCTGGGTACATGGAGCGGGATTGGGGAGTGGTAGCAGGGGCTTGGTTGGAGATGGTGCCATGCCCTGAGATTGGACGAGCAGTGAGTCTGGGAGGTGGATGAAGAGATGAAGAAGATGAAGGAAACTTGTTGGCAAGCACCAAATGCCTTCGAACAGGGAAGCCTCAATTTCCCTGGGCAGCTAGATGCTGGGGAGTTGCTCCAGGCTTTAAAGGGCTGGACAGTCAGAAGCCCTGGCACCTGTGCATGAGCTCTCCAAAGTCCTGCAGGACTGTGTCCCAAGACAGAGGGTGCCAGAGCCCTGACACATTTGGTCCAGGCCTGAGTCGCCTGCTCTGCCAGGTGACCTGCTGATGGGCTCTGTGGGCAGGAATCTTTCCTTTGTCCCTGTGATAGGCAAAATGATGCCCCCCAAAATATTTATGTCCTAATCTCTGAAGCCTGTGGATGTGTTAGGGTACAAGGCAAAGGGGAATTGAGGCTGCAGATGGAATTAAGGTCGATAATCAGCTGGCCTTAAAAGAGGGTGAGGATCCTGGAGTATCTGTGTGGCCCAATGTAATCACGAGTCCTTGAAAGTGGAAGAGGGAGGCAGGAGAGGAGGTCAGAGAGCTGCGACGTGAGAAGGACTTGATCAGCCTTCTTTGCTGGTGTTGAAGATGGAGGAAGGGGCCACGAGACAAGGAATGCAGCCTCTAGATGGTGGAAAGGGCAAGAAATGGATTCTCCCCTAGAGCCTCTAGAGAGGAGTGCAGCCCTGCCGACACCTCAACTTTGGCCCAGTGAGACCTGTGTTAGACTTCTAGCCTACAGAACTGTAAGATAATAAACTTGTGTTGTTTAAGCCACTGAGTGTGCGGTAACTTGTTACAGCAGCAACAGGACACCAATACAGTTCCCTTTTTCCCCAAGGGCAACCCCGAGGCACATGGGCACCACCTCCATGTGGATGGACAGCTTGTTCTCAAGCAAATAAAGTCATCTTCCCGAAACCGGGGGACAGTGAAGAGAGCACAGGACCTGGAGTCTGGGAACCTGGGCTCAGTCACTGTGGCTTTGCCAACTAGGTGTGAGACCACGGGCGGGTCCCTTCCCTTCTCTGGCCTCAGCCTGGAATGGGGCTAATACCCACCCCCTTATGTCACCTCGCAGGGGACAGCGCTCTGTGAACCATAAGGTAGTACACACGCGTAAAGGATGTTCATTGCAGTGCGGGGATAAGAAGCGAGGAAAAGAGTTGCAGTTCTCAAAGACCATTTAAATGAAGAGAGAACAGACATGGGCACAGGTGAAGATAACACAGAGGAGGACAGCCACGGGGACATGTGACCGGAAGGCACCAAAGCCGAGACTGGAGGCCGGGCGGCAGTGAGTGCATTCAGGGAACAGCGAGTTGCCTGGCTGGACCCAAACCTGCGCACTCGGGGGAGGGATGGACACGAGGCTGGAGGGTCAGGCTGGAGCCTGGCCCTGTAGGGCCTCCAGTGCCAGGCAGAGCAACCCAGACTTTATCCTGAAGGGAGACCCTGGGGCACCCTAGTGGGGACCCAGTAACTTATTGGAAGGCCACACAGGCGCTGGGCGCAGGGCCACCCAAGAGACTGGAACAAGAAGCCCTTGGGGAGGGAGTCCTTGGACATGTATGGATGCCCGTTTCCTCACTCACGACTCTGCCCTCACCCGCTGGGCCACCTCGACAAATCACTCACCCTCTGCACTCGCAGTCTTCCCTCCCTTGAAATGGGGCTGGTGATGCTAACCCCGTGTACAGCTGTCGTGAGGATCATGCAAGAAAACACACATAGAACCCTCGACACGGACACCCTAAATGCTGCCCAAACCACCAGGGTCCCTTCCCACCACCCAGTGACTCCCACCCACTTCAAATGGACACTCTTCTTTCCCCCCACAATAGCAACTTTTCTTTTCTGTCGTCCGTATATCCTCTCCCAGCAGGGGTTCTAATATCTGAGTGGAGCATCCCCACATTCTTCAAAAGACGTGTTTGGAAATAAGAAATTGCTCGAGAGATGATTCAGCCTTTGGCCTTAGATTGTGTCTGGACATAAGCAGGCCCATCTGTGGAGCCTGCACTGCCAAATTCTGTCCTCTTGCTCCATATGGTCTTGCTCCCCCATCTCCCCTCCCAGCAGCTGCAGTCTGCGCCTGTCTCTCACTCCACGTTGGTTGCTACACAGAAGATTCAGCGAGGGGTGTCTTGGCTCCAGTGGGTGGGGCGTCTCTGGCCCTCTTCTGCCTTGCCTGGGACAGCTACAGGGCCGAAAACCAGGGGTGGGGGTGCTGGGCTCCTTTGGGCCCCTCACTTCTTGTCCATGTGGAGTCCTGGCACTGAGAGGGGCCGAGGGAGGCTGTCAGCTCCTGCTTTGGAGGCAGAAATCTCTGCTACAGAAAAGTGACCTCCTGAAATGCTAGCTCTGTCATTCACGGTCCACTCCCCTTGTCCTAAAGCAGAATGATGTTGGATGGCCTCTTTCAACCACATCCTTGCCGGCAGGCAGCTTGACTTGCATTGGAAGACCCCAATTCATACCAAGCTGTGTGACCTTGGATCATCACGTAACCTCTCTGAGTCCCCCTTTCCTCATTTATGACGTGCAAATAGTGATTCCTGCCCCATTCACATCATAGGTTGGTCATTGGTGTCCAATAAGATGACGGATGTGAAAGAGCTTTGTAAACTATAGAGCAGCAGATCTCAAAGTGTGGTCCCTGGGCCATCAGCCACAGCATCACCATTTCGTTAGAAATGCAAATTCTCGGCCCCATGGCCCACCTGCCGACCCAGGAGCTCTGGAGGTGGACCCAGCAATGTGGGCTTCCACGAGCTGTCCGAGTGACAAGCTTGAGGATCACCGCTGTGGGCAGATGAGCACGTGGACGAAGCCACCCCCACCTCATCATCAGTTCGGCTCAGGGAGTCACCTTAAGTGCCTGTGCCACCTTGGGCTGCATAGATATTTCATTGCACATGGTCTAAGGTTTAAAGATCTGCATGATTTCTCATCCGGGCAAATCCATTTCAAAATAAATTCATGACGTTCATGGTCAGATTGAACAAGCAAGTTCCCAGGGAGTTTTAAACCCGGGATGGCAGACTCAAAGCCCCTGGGAGCTAAGCAGGTGATGCAAATGGGGAGAGGTTGGAGTGGGGTAGGAAGAGGCAGACCTGCTGTGCTGCAGAGTTCAGACCCTACCTAAAGGTATTAAAAAAATACTGCCTGTGCTGGCCAAACAAAACACATATGTTAGACAGATCTGGTTCAAGGCCTGCCAGTTTGTAACTGGTGTAAGTGTTGAAAAAAAAATTTGGTCTTAACCAAGCTGTGCATTGGCCACAGGCTTAATTACCATGGAAAAGAGTGTTTGGTACATAGTTATAATTCCCAGTTCAGCCTGGGTTAAACATGGCATGATTTCATTAATTCACTCATGCATTCATTCCCCAAACACTCTTTTCTAGGTCCTGTGCTAGGTTTTGTAGACCCAAAGCTGAATCAGAGATTATCTCTATCCTCCAGGGCGGCTGGACGTGGCTGTAAATGCCTCCAAGGCATCGTTTTCCAGCATTCTGTGGAACACTACTCAATGAGATGAAGGGCATTCCATGAGAAAAGTGGTCCAGGGTTAGTTAAGCATGGAAAGCACTGAGTTAAACAAAGTTAAACATATTACTTCACTGCAGGACTTCTCAGAGCCTTTATTATGCCAACATATATTGCACATTAAATGACCTCCAAGTATCTGGGCCTGTCTGGAGTCCCTGATGGGCCTGGACATCCCAACCTGTATTGGGGGCTGGTGAGTGGGCAGATATGGGACCACGACCAGAGGCGTGGCTGGATCAGGGTCTTGGCTGTGTCTAGGCCTGGGGGGCCTCCTGATGAGGAGTGGGCTGAGAAGGCACATACTCCCCGAGGGTTCTGCAGTGGAGTACTGAGGGGACAGTCCTCAAGGGGTGGGCTTCACTTTCTGTGGCAGCAGGAGAGCCTTGAATGGTTGACTCCAGGGTCCCAGGTCCCGTCTGCATTTAAGGAATATGGCTGTGCTGTGCTGGAAGAACGGACAGTGCTCTGTGCCATCGGAATGCTGAAGCCGACTTCCACGTCAGTTTCTGGTTCTTATCACCAAGAAAGAGGGGAAAGCAATGCCACGTACACAAGCCGGCTCGCTCTCCATCCTACCGCGTCAGCCGCTGCTCTGCCAGGGAGTGTGAGTGAGGAAGCCTCAGACAGAGCCCACGGTTACAGTAACTGCTGCTTCTCGACTGAGGCTGGCTCTGACTTCTGGGAATAAAATTGAGAGATTCAGGACAGAGCTGAAAACCAATCTCCCCCCCTCTTCTCAGCCCTCCCCTCTCACTGTCTGTGGCATTCTTTCTCTCTCCCTCCCCCTCTGCAGTATATGAAGTCAGTCCAGTTTGGGATTCGATACCTCTTTGTTCTGGAAATCTCCATAGCAAAGGTAGGATGAATTGCACTTGGTCCAGGACAATCTCTCACAGAATTAGGATGGAAGCACATTCACGTAAAAACACAAAACAAAACCCAAAAACTCAAACTCCCCTGAAAACATAATTCAGGGAGATCATCCTCAAGAATTAATTTCTCGAACCAGTCAAAATTGATTCTAAAATTGCCCCCAAGTGTCCATGGGGACTCCCTCTACATTCAGTTTCAGGTAGAGATGTCTTGTACCCACCACGGAAAGGGTGAGAAATCCCGCTCTCTTGATCAGTCAAGTCCTATTTAAGAAAGTCTTGGGGGTAGGAAAGTGTTCTTTGGAAGAATCCCAAGAAGCTGGAGGCGAGAAAGCGGAGGCATTGAAAATACACGTCTATGAAAGTCCCCGGCGTGGCTCAAGGCTCTGCTGGGCGTTGCCCTGTTGCTCTCTGGCTCGCCGTATAAGCCGTGTTCTCTGGGGTCCAGGGAGTCGAAGGGACTTTCCCAAAGCCACATGGGCAATAAGGGGCAGCTCTTGGGGGCAAATCTATTGGTTTTAAGGCCAGTCTCTTCTGTGTCTGGAATGGACCTCAAAAGATCTGCTATTTGCGGGGTGGAAGGAGAGAGGTTTCCACCTGAAGGAGCAGCAGGAGGCGCCTGCTGCGGCGTGTCTTGGTGACAGAAGGGAGAGGGATTCTCCTTGCAGACGGGCCTTGGGGATTTCTTTCCTTCGCTTTGTCCTCAGTCCCCCCTGGTCTGTCACTACGCAGGGGATGTGCCAGTCGGCAATCCAGAGCTGTGCTCCCAGACCAAGAGAAATAGAAGGGAAACCTTCCTTCCAAGGAGTCTGCAGGACAGGTCCCTGGAGGTCAGCAATCCCACGGAATCTGCCAGCGTGTGTACATCATAAGCGCGACAACCTCTGGGCCGCGTGATTCCAGAACAGGCTCCCGTTTCTCAGGCAGTTGGAGGGGGTTGTAATCCGTGGGGGGTTCTGGCCTCCATCTGGCCGAGACTACAGAGAGAGCATCTCTCCCCAAGATGACGTGGACATTGTCTGCTTTCCTGCTCAGCCTGTCTTTGGTCTGTCTGTTGAAGGCAGGTTTGAACCTGCAGGAGCATCCAACTGGAAGCCTTTCTCTTCTTTGGGGTTTAAAGGATTGCGAATCCCCCCCAAAACAGACTCAGAGCTGTCCCCTCCCTTGCCGTGAAAGAGACAAAGGAAATGGATGTCTTTGTACCTGTCAGAACCTTGGATCTAGAAAGAGGGAGATCACGGCCCCACCTTGGCCGCAGCTAGGACATCATGACCCAGGAACACCCAGCGCCAGGCAGGTCCTCGTGGCTGGTGGGTGACTGTTTGTGTAAACAGGAGCGATGCTGCTAACACCTGTTCGCTCAGGTGGTTCCAAGGTCACAGCTATTGCTTTTGCTGTTGTTTGTCTAATCCACCGTTTCTCAAGGCGTCTTTCCAGATGGGACGTTAGTGGGTGTTATGCAGGGACAAAGGAGGTTTCTGTGGTAAAATAAGGTTGGGGCAAAGCTGAATTAAAGAAAATTAATTAGGTTTCTTTAACTGAAAGGCTGTTCAGAGGCTTTACCATGCTACAGTGCTTTATGAATCTCTGAGAGAGGAGTGGTTGGCAGCGTTTCCCAGATTTATTGACCATTGATCCATATTTCCTCCAGAGCATCTCAGGGGATGAGTGTTCCATGGAGCACACTGTTGGAAAGATTCGTGTTACACTCTGCCTGCTTTTGAAAGGACTGGCATTAACCAAAGCATGGAAGAAGAAGACACCACAGAGTGAGGCTGAAGGGGGTGTGGAGAGCGGGTGCCCCCCGGCTGCTGAGGGTTCCTAATGGCCAAGGGAGGGAGGGAGACACTGGGATACTCTAACAGCTATTATTCTGTGTTTCCCGGGATGTTTTCTCCCCAGCCCCTTCTTGTCAGTTGATGCTCTCCCCCCAGCCTGAGTTGTCTATTGTTTAGGATTAGATTTGGCTGCAAATAACAAAGATCCCACAATAGTGGCTTAAACAAGATAGAAGTATATTTTTGTCTCACATAAAAATGTAAAGAGGAGGCAGTTCAAGGCTGGTAGGGCAGAGATATGGTATCAGGGACCCAGGCTCTGTCTGTCTTGGTCCTCTGCCGTGTGTAGAGTCCATTCCCAAAGCCACTTCGTGCTATAGGAGGGCTGCTGGAGCTCTAGCTATTGCACTGAGATTCCGAGCAATAGACAGGAGGAAAGAGAGGAGAAATAGCAGCCTCTCCCTTGTAAGAGTTTCCAGAAATACCTCAGAAACTTCTGCTTACATCTCACTGATCAGAACTTGGACACATGGCATATGTAATTGCAAGGGAGGCTGGGGAATGTATTAACTGGGCTGCGGTATGCTCGGTGCAAAAACAGAGGTTCCGGCAAGAAAGGGAGAACGGATATCGGGAGAAAGCACATATCATGTGGGCTGCCACACGTGTGCCACACATCAAATATTATTTCCCTGGCTAAAAAATTTTGGTCAGGCTGACCAATCTTAGTTTTGCCCCAGGATGTTTTAGTTCGAAGGTGGAGGGGAAGATTCTCTTCCTTCTATGGTTGCTGATCTGAAGAGAGTCTGAAGGTTTGAAGCCCTGCTCCCCAGCATGTGGAGAAAGCACGTGCAGACAGAGAGGACCAAGCCAGCACACCGAGAGACACAGAGGTGAAGGCTGGCGAGGAGACTGAAGGAGGTGGCGATTGTCTGATCGGTCCCCAGGTCCAGCCCTCCGTAAGTCCAGCCTCTCCCCTGCCCTTTCCTGGTTACATGATCTAATAAATCCCCCTTTTGACTTAAAAGTATTTCAGCTTGGGTCTCCACCACGCGTGATTAAAGAGCCATGGCCCCTGAAGTTATCACCTTCCATTTCTGAGAGCAGGGACCACATGCATCACACTTTTGGCAGAGGTGGTTTTTTCCTGGAACTAAATCACAGAAGGACTTTATTACCCCATTTCATCTTGAAGGACATCAAGTAGCACAATTATACTCTCATGTCTGTGCAGCTCTTTACAGTTTACAAAGTTCCCTTAAACCCATTAGCTCATCTGAGTCTCACAGTCTGTCTGAGCTGTAGGTTTATACCTCCCCCCCGTTCCACAGATGGGGACGCAGTGAGCGAATCTGGTTTGTCTACACGGTTGGCCAGTGGCGCACCACCACTGTTCAGGCAGCACTTCCTGTGCAACCCTTATAAGGATGAGGGCAGTGTGACCCTGTCGGAGCTTCGAGGGGAACACGTTTTGTAGGGTGGATGAGCTAGGGAAACCTGGCCCACACACCTAATTCAGGACAGACCTCAGAGCAGAGGATTGGAGAGTGGACGTGAGCATCAGGCCGTCTCAGATATCAGTGGTCTGTCTGCATCAAGGCTCAGGCGGGGCAGTTTTGTAATTGATTCATGACTCATGCCTAGAATTCTTCACAATGAGATTCTCTGACAAGGGCTTGTAGATCAGACCTTCTGTGCAGCTGGTTAAAGGGACAGCCTTCATTGCTGGAACTCGGTCTGGGGACTATGTCTCTGGATTCACGAGAATTTCAGAGGTCAGTTTGCATTCTCATCCAGAGAGAAGGCCAGTTGTCCTCAGAGGGGGCACCTGTGTCCCTCACACAAACATTTGGATCATGTAGGAACTTGTGGTTCTGCCTCATGTAGCATAAAAGAGACAACTGTGGGTGAGCAAAGGCCTATAGCAAGAGTTACTGACTCTATCAGGGTTCCCAGTTGCAAGTAAAATAAACTGAGTCTTTAGCAGACATCTTTAGAAACAATCTATTGGAAAGATATTGGAAGATTTACAAAATCAATGGGAAGCTGGGGGAACAGGCTTGGAAACAGGCAGGAATCAAGGCAGTGGCAGAAGGTCATGAAGCGGGAGGTAGAACAACCACATTTCAGTCTGGCCGGGGATGACTGTCCCACCCCGACGGACACTGCTTCCACAGCCAGTTCTAAATGTGCTTCCTCTTGACACTGCCGGCTCTCGTGAGTCAGACTCCCAGGTAGGGGTCCTTAATTGGCCATGTGCGGTGGCTGCCAGGGGGTGGGAAGACAGGGAGCTAGCTGCCTTCACCTCTGCAGAGGAGGGGCATTCTGGGGCACCTCCCACAACAGTGGTCTACCCTGGTCACCGATGGCTCCTTCATTCATTAAAAAAGCTTCCCAGGTGGCTCCTGTGGGATGTAGGTTTTGAGACCTGAAGAGAGAAAATAAAAAGACAGAAACCAGCATGATTCTACTTTCGCCCCAGCCTCCCAGCTCTTCAGGGCCAAATCCAGTGGGTTTGCAGGTGTCACGAGGCCGCCGTGGCCACTCCGTTGTCCACACTGCTGCCATCTTTACTTTTCACGCGTACACACATCTCTGTCTATTCGTGGCCTTCACACAGAGAGCAAATGCCCTAACCTGGTCCTCAAGATCTTCGTGATCTGGCTACGAACCATCCTTCCCCTTCATCCCCCACCTCCAGCTCCACTACTTTGTTCTCCCACCACTGACCTGTTTACATTCTTCAAAGACACTCCTTCACACACTTGGTTCTAGTCTTCCCTCTCCCCTTCCATCTGGGGAACCCCTGTCCCATCCTCCCCTACAGGTCCTGTGGTCTTTGTTTTGAGTCATTTCTTGGTGGGCCAGAAGACTTACTGAAGTAGGTAGAATAATGGCCTCCCAAAAGATGCCCATATTCTAATCCCAGGAACCTGGGAGTATGTTACCCTACTCAGCAAAAGGGACTTTGCAGAGGTCATTAAGGTGAAGGACATTAAGTTTGGAAGATTATCCTGCATTATCCAGGTGGGTTCAACCTAAGCGCAGAAATCTTCAAACGCCGAGAACCTCTTGGTTATTATCAGAGAAACATGTGACTATGGAAGCAGGTCACAGAGAGGGCAGTGCGAGAAGGACTTGACCCACTGTCACTGGCTTTGAAGATGAAAGAAGCCATGAGCCCAGAAATGCAGGTGGCCACTGGAAGCTGGAAAAGGCGAGGAAAGGGCTTCTCCCCTAGAGCCTCCAGAAGGAAAGTAGTTCTGTCGACACCTTGATTTCTGGTGGGGAGACCAGTGCTGGACTTCTGACTTCCAGAGCTGTAAGAGAGTACATTTGTGTTGTTTTAAATCACAAAGTTTGTGGCAATTTGTTAGAGTAGCAACAGAAAACGAATACACTTACTCAAGTAATTTTTTTAAGGAAGGGTATGGAGTGTTACACTTTCTGAGACCTGGCCTATCTGAGGATGTCTCTCTACTGCCTTTGCCTGTGAACAACAATTGGCTGAGTATAGAACTATTGGGTCATACCCTTTTAAACCAAAAATCTGCTGATGCTGTTTCATGCCTGCACAGAAAAGAGTTAAAGACGGTATCCTTAGAGAGGCCTGCTGGCAAGGTTGACCCATGTTTGGCACCTGGGCACTTGGATTTCGGGAGGGTTCCCACCATTCCCAGAACTGGCGAGGGAGGCCCGCCGTGCCTCATGTGTACGGAGGACAGCTCACACCTGCTTTCCTTCCGGGAGCCTGGGATTTTGGTGCAGAGTAGGCAGAGGCTGCCTAGGTGACCTGCCCCCAGTAAAAACCCTGGGCACTGAGTGTCCAGTGAGCTTCCCTGGCAGACATTTCATACACGTTGTCACAGTTCATTGCTGGGGAATTAAGCGTGTCCTGTGTGACTCCACTGGGAGAGGGCTTGCCCCTGGTGTCCCCGGTCTTTCCCGCATGAGCCTCTTTCCCTTTGCTGGTTTGTTTTGTCTCCTTTCTCTGTGATAACTTCCAGCCATGAGCACGACTCTCCACTGAGTCCTGTTGAATCATCACACCTGGAGGAGTGTTGGGGACCCCAAACACCATTGTCTAGTAGCATTTAGTGTTGCAGGAGAGAAATTTGATGCCTATAACTCCACCTACCCCCATATAGATATCCTTTTTAATTTTTCCTTATCCTTGAAATTAAAAAAAAAGTCACCTAAGTAGGGCTGGATGTGCATCTCTTTTCATTCCTTTTCCCTGGTGGTCAGTGAACTCCTGTTATCTAAAGATGCAAGTCTTTAGCTCAGGGCAGTTTTCACCTAGTGTAGTAGGTACCACTGTCAAAATTAAATCTCCTTTTTTTCTCTATTCTAAGAGAGAGGTGGCACAGAGTCACCTTTGTCACCCTCAGGAGGTTGACTTCTCTCAGGCAGGGAGAAATCCTTTATGCAAAGTGTCCCTCCCAACACACTGAGATGGTTGTAATGTATCCCCTGGCAGGAGGGCACCAGGCTTTTGTGTCTGAGGGCCGGAAGGGCATCAGGATTTGAGCCCCGCCTCGAGCCCCTTCTGACCCCAGGTTGCAGCACCCAGTTGTTGGTGCAGAGGACCCCTGTAGGTGGAAAGTTGTGTGTGGCTTGGGCCATGCAGTAGCCAGAACAGAGGACTCAGCCCATTCACGTATCGGGGTACTCACCAAGACGGCTGATCCCCATTTACTGCAGCTTGACCCACTGTCCCCAGTGCTGGCTAGTCATTGCATGGGTAGGGGACATGGCCACTTCTGTACTCCAAAGTTGACACTTGATAAGCCCCTCTGGCTGCTGTGTGAATCAGAGGTGAAGCAGGTGTCCCCTGTGTTTCTGAAATGACCCACCAAAGCCAAGCCACCAAGTCAGTGCTGCCCTCACCCCACTGCCCAAAGCCGTGAATGCCTCATAACATCTCTGGGCATTGTGTGAATGAGGGACCAGGAACTGAGCTCCTCATCCTGGTGATGGACTGGTGCACACTAGAGAAGCTTCAGTTGGGGGAAAAAGAGGACTCTGGACACACCTGTACATGGTTATTTCTTTAATTATTATTCTTCTGTTTCTGTTGCATAACAGACCACACCCAAAACTTAGTGGCTTAAAACATTCATGATTTTTTTTATGGCTGAGTTGTATTCCATTGTATATATACACCACATCTTCTTTATCCGTTCTTCAGTCAATGGGCACTTGGGTTGCTTCCACATCTTGGTTATTGTGAATAATGCTGCAATGAACATAGGAGTGCATAAATCTCTTTGAATTGTTGATTTCATGTTTTTTTGGTAAATACTCAGTAGTGGGATAGCTAGATCATATGGTATTTCTATTTTTAATTCTTTGAGAAATCTCCATACTGTTTTCCACAGTGGCTGCACTAGTTTGCATTCCCACCAGCAGTGTATGAGGGTTCACTTTTCTCCACATCCTCTCTAACATTTGTCATTTTTTGTCTCGATAATTATAGCCATTCTGACAGGTGTAAGGTGATATCTCCTTGTAGTTTTGATTTGCATTTCCCTAATAATTAGTGACATTGAACATCTTTTCATGTGCCTGTTGGCCACCTGTATATCTTCTTTGGAAAAACGTCTGCTCATATCCTCTGCCCATTTTTTGATCAGGTTGTTTGTTTTTTGTTGTTGTTGAGTTGTATAAGTTCTTTATATGTTTTGGAGATTAATGCCTTGTCAGATATATGATTTGCAAATATTTTCTCCCGGTTGGTGGGTTGTCTTTTTGTTTTGTTCATGGTTTCCTTTGCCTTGCAGAAGCTCTGTAGTCTGATATAGTCCCATTTGTTCATTTTTTCTTTTGTTTCCCTTGCCTGAGTAGACATGGTATTCGAAAAGATGCTGCTAAGACTGATGTCAAAGAGTGTACTGCCTATGTTTTCTTCTAGGAGTTTTATGGTTTCAGGTCTTACATTCAAGTTTTTAATCCATTTTAAGTTAATTTTTGTGTATGGTGTAAGATAATGGTCTACTTTCAAAATCATCATATTTGCAACAACATGGATGGACCTTGAGGGTATTATGTTAAGTGAAATAAGCCAAATGGAGAAAGACAAACACCATATGATTTCACTTATATGTGGAGGATAAACAAACACATGGATAAAGAGATTAGAGGTTACCAGAGAGGAAAGGGGTTAGGGGGTGGGCGAAAGGGGTAAGGAGCACATATATAATGGTGACAGATAAAAATTAGACTATTGGTGATGAGCGTGATGCTGTCTATACAGAAACTGACATATAATAATGTACACCTGAAATTACACAATGTTGTAAATCAATATGACCTCAATAAAATAGTTGAAAAAACCACTCAATTTATTATTGCTTACCATTCTGTGGATTTGCAATCTGATGGATTCTTCTGCTGCACTTTTAATCTCTAAACCTATGTATTTTTTCAAAAATATGTGTAATCACTCGTTTGTGCAGCTGCAATCATCTGGTGGCACAACTGAGGCTAGAGGGTCCAAGACAGCTTCACTCACATGCCTGGCAGTGGGTGCTGGCTGTTGGCTGGGTGCCTTGGTTGTCTTCCACATGGCCTCTCATCCTCCAGGAGGCTAGACTGAGTTTCCTCACAACATTGTGGTCTCAGGATTCCAAGAATTAAAGTGGAAGATCTAAGACCTCTTAAGGCCTGGGCTCAGAAGTCACAGAATGCCACTTCTGCTGAGTTTACTTGGGTCAAAGCAAATCACAAGGCCAGTCTTGATTCAAGGAGTGGGGAAACAGATTCCATCTTGTGATGGGAGGAACGTCAAGGTCACAGACCAGAGAGGTGCGGACACAGGGAGGCCTGACTCGTTGGGGGCCATTTTTAATAATCTCTCACACTCTCCTTTGAGAATTCCTATTATCTGTAGAAGTATAATAGACCCTAGATCTTTCTTCCACAATTGTTATCTTTTCACTATATTTTAATCTGTCTTTATTTGTATTCTCTGGGTTCTAGGAGAATGTATCAAGCACATATTATATATAATTTGCTCATCTGATATTCTACAATGTCCAATCTGACTTTCACAGACTCTGTTACCTTTTTATTTAGCAACTATGCTTTTCATTTGAAAATAAGCTTGTATTATTTCAGACGAATCCTTTTCATAGGTGCAAGGTCTTCCTGAATGTAACTGAAAATGCAAATTAGAATTTTATCAAAGCTTCCTCCTATTTCTTGCAATAAGTCTAATTTGAAGGAGCTGTTTTGTCTTAATTCCTCAGATATAGTCTCCTTGTTTTGAACTATTGAGTCTCTTTTAATATCTGATGAGTTTTCTTTATTTGCTGGTCCTAACAGATGGGGACGCGAAGTTCTGTTCAGAATTGGGAGCTGAGATGGGTTTGATCAGAGATTGTGTGAATATTTGGTTAAATCTTTCAGTTCTAGATGAGCCAAGAAGGAAAACAATTGGATTTGCCATGTTTTTACCTTTCCAGGATATCATTTCCACGGAAGTTGAGAGAAACAGTCAGAAGAAGCCACATGGCAACAAATCTTTTCTGATTTGTTGTGGCAGCCTGAAGTGAATACAGAACAACTTGCACAACTGCCCTCATTAGAGGCTAGTTACGAGTGTATCCTGCTTTTTTGTTGAGCCAGCTGGGCCAAGTGTAGGCTGACAGCATGCCATGGCTACCACTCAAAGTCCGGGCACCATAGACCTCCAGAGACGCTAGGAGGATTGAGATTCCAGCTCCTCTCCTTCCCTAAGCCTTTCTCTCCTCGAGAGCTCATCACCCCAAACGTGAGGGGAGGGTCAGTGAGACACTTATGGGCCCTCACTCCTCAGAGGGGATTTTTGTTTTCATGCAGTGATTTCCACTCCAGTTAGTGTCCCTTGTTGCCCTCTATCTCACATAAATGTCTCAAATTTCTGGCAAGTGCTAGCCTTTGTTGATATTCATCCCTCAAACAGATTGTTCTCTATTTTATGTTTCTTTGGTCAATTTAATGGGGATTTGGAAGGGGAGGGGAGGAGCGTGGGTTTGACCATGGGCTTGAGTGACCCCACTGCTCCACTTGGAGACAGGAAATAAGGGCTCAATCCCAGTGGAGGTGGAGAGTTAGAGCTGTAACTCTCCCCTGCCCACCAGTAAGCCCAGGACCCTCAAAGGGCCAAACCCTTGATGAAAAGCGGACAAGAAAAAATCCACTCACTTGCCTATCTTGGCCTGTGATCTTAATTCCCACAGATAAAGCCCACAGATGAGCTTATAGTGCAAATTACAAAAAATAGAGTAACAGCTCTCAACAAGTGAGAGTCAGACAACACAACAAAAAGCAGAACTAGACCAGCAAGTACTTCAGATAATTGAAAATCTGATAGAGATCATAAAATAAATATTTTATAATAATAAAGATCCTGAAGACAAGTAAGACAGAACAATATCATCAAGGCAGATTTTAAAAAGAGTCAAGTGGAACTTTTAGACTTTAAATTATAATTATTGAAATTAAAAACTCAGTGGATGGACTATTAGACTGTTAGACACAACTGAAGAGAATTAGCGAAATGGAAGATAGGTTTGAGGCTACTACCCAGGATGTAATACTGTGAATTAAAGACAATGAAAATGTGAAACAGAGGGCCAGCCCAGTGGCGCAGTGGTTAAGTTTGCATGCTCCACTTCAGCGGCCCGGGGTTCGCAGGTTCTGATACCAGGCGAGGACATGCACATTACTCATAAGCCGTGCTGTGGCGGCGTCCCATATACAAAGTCGAGGAAGATGGGCATGGATGTTAGCTCATGGCCAATCTCCCTCACCAAAAAAAAAAAAAAATGTGAAATGGAAGTTGAGAAGATAGAATGAGGAGCTCCAATACACATTTAATAGGCACTTCATTAGGTTAGAACTGAGAGGAATTGGGAGAGACACTATTAGGAGAATGGCCGAGAATATTTGATAATTGATGAAAGACATGAAGTCTCAGAATAATGACTAAGAATATTCCAGGGTTGATGAAAAGCACGAGTCTTCAGATTCAGTAAGCACTCGTACCAACAAGATTTTTAAAAATCCTAAGTATATCAGAGTAAAACTACAGAAGACCAAAGACAAATAGAAGATCTTTAAAGCAACCAGAGAGACTTCTTAGAAATAAGTTAAAGGACAGCAGACTTCTCAACAGCAACAATAAAATCCATAAGACAGTGGAAAATAATTATCAGCCTGGAATTATATAACTCATTTCTCCACTCAAAAAGAATTAAACTAAAACTAATTTGATTTTAAGAGAGGTTGAAATAAAATAATTTTCAGAAAAATACCAAGACAGTGTATCACCAACAGACACTTTCTGAAAGAATTGTGCTAGGATATACCTTAGGAAAAAGAAATTCAAGCTCAGAAAGGAGGAGTAGATTCTAAGAAGCTATGTGGAGGAAAGAAATTGTGAACATGTGGTTAAATATAAATATGCATTAAATGTATACAATACTACTAATAATCTAGAAGATATAAAAATAAAGTGTGACTAAAATACCAGACAACAATAAGATAGGAGGGATATGATGAAATCTACGGTATACTAAGGTCCTCGTATTGTTTGGGAAGAAGGTATAGATAGTGATGACCTTGATACCATCCAGCATGCATTTTAAAAATCAAGAGTAACCAATAAAAGTAGAAACAGTATGTATCATCTCTTAATGAGTGGTGGGGAAACACATAATGAAAGAAGATTCAATCACACTGAAAGAAGGCAGGAAAAAAAGCATGGTAAATATAAAGCATTAAATAAGATGGTAGAAATAGATCTAAGAAAATTGACAGTAACATCATATGTAAATAGACCAAAGTCTCTGATGAAAGAATAGAAATTCTCTGATTGAAATTCTTATAAAAAGCCCTATGCTATGTATTCTAAGCAAATACTGACCAAAAAAAAGGTGGTATACATATTTAGACAAAATAGATGTTAGTGCCAATAAAGCATTATTAGGGATGAAGATGGTCATTACATAATGATAAAAGGAACAATTGATAAGAAATAAAGTCTCAAATTATATAAAAACCCTAAGGCGGGGACAAGTTTGGTGATTTGAAGGGACTGAAAAATGGCCAGTGTGGCTCTAAACTGCCCCATCCAGGGGTATCTTCTCCTCTCACTTCTTGACCTCTCTCAGTGTCATCTGTCCACTGTCTTGACCTCCATAATCACCTACAAGAAAGGACTTCCAAGAGCTCTTCCTCAGACTTCAGAATGTCTACTGAGCACTCCCGTCAGGGTCCTCAGGCAGCTCACACCCACCATGCCAGAGCCGTGCTCCTCATCCCCACCTCCTCCACAGATATACTCTTCTTCCTGCGCTCCTCATCTTTGTGAGGCTGTCATAATCAACTCATGCCCAAGCCAAAAACTAGGAGTCTTCAAGTGGACCCTAGCCCAATGTCCACAGGTCTTTGCATGGCAAATCAACATGGCAAGCCAAATGGTGTTTGAGATGAGGCTTGGAGGACAGGAATCAGCAAGAGTTAGATCATATTCTTGAACATTTTTGTAATTTTTCTATTTATAAATAATTCGAACAAAAAAAAGCGTGTATAGAAAATCTTAAAATTTATTCAAGATCCCAGTTCCTCAAAGACAATCACTGCAATAAGCATACTTCCTTTCAGACCTTTTGAATGCATATACAGCTATAGGTACACGTATATTTGTTTCAGATTTTTGCACAGTTGTGAGTATACTGTATATACTGTCCAGTCTCTTGCTTTTTTCACTTCATATATTTTGATGCCTTTTCATATCATTTCTTCTTTTAACACGTGCATAATATTACATTTTATGACTATACCTTAATTCATTTAACAAATCTCCTGACGGACATATAGGATGTTTCCAATTTTCCACTTGTACAAACAGTTGCTGTGAACCACCTTGGATGTGTCTCTTTGTGCATTTGAGTGAGGAAATCGGGAGAATAAATTTCTAGAAGTGGAATGTCTGGGTCAGTGGATATTCACATTTTATCTTTGAGGGATTCTGCTAAATTGCCTTTAAAATGTTCTCTCAATTTACCCACTTCCCAACTGGGTATGTCTTTCCTGACCGTCTCACTCGCATCAAGCATTGTCCATCTTTTTTTTTTTAATAATTTTATTTATTTATTTATTTTTCCCTCAAAGCCCCAGTAGATAGCTGTATGTCATAGCTGCACATCCTTCTAGTTGCTGTATGTGGGACGCGGCCCCAGCATGGCTGGAGAAGCAGTGCGTCGGTGCGCGCCCGGGATCCAAACCCAGGCCGCCAGCAGCGGATTGCGCGCACTTAACTGCTAAGCCACGGGGCCGGCCCCCATTGTCCATCTTTAAAAGTGTTTTGCCAATCTGATAGGAGAAAATATATTTTTGCTGTTTTAATCCGTATTTCTTGGTTGGTTCCAGCACTGAGTTTCTAGATTTCTTTTTAAGTGAATTTATAGTTCAAGCCTTCTACACATTTACTATTGGGTTGTTTTTCTTTTTTTTCTGAGTTCTAGAAAGTTCTTTATACATTAACACTATTAACCTTTAGTGTGTCATAAATGTTGAAAATGTTTTTCCTCAATTTATTATTTGTACTTTAGTTTTATTTATCATGTCATTTGCCTTATAGAAATTTTAAATATTTATGTAGTTAAACCTTTTCTATCATGATTTCTGGCCTTATTTTCATTGTACCACCTTGTTTTTAATGCTCTGTTAATAATTTTCCTCTCTAGTTAATGAAGAGTTCCTTGAGGGCAGAGGCTCCCTCTTGTTCACATCTGTAGCTAGATCCCTACTCCAGAAATCACCCCTCCGCCTCAATAAATAAACACATTTTAATATTTTATTGAATTGACAGAGTTCAGTGTGCTGTAAAATAAGCAAGCATAGAAAATTTAATTCTAAGATTGAGGCTGAAGGAAAAGCTCTAAGTTGGCATACAAACCCAGACTCATGGTGAGTTAGAAAGTGTAATTTCAGTCAATATTTGGAATGAGATTGGGGTTAAATTCAGCTGGTAATAGAAAATTATTAAAAAGATCACAAGAAATATGTTCTATATTTGTTTCATTTTAAAAGCTGTTTTGCCATTGAATTATCTGCTTTCAGAATGAGAGTTTAATATGAAAAAGTCACAGTTTAATATAAAAATAGTCACAGTTTAATATAAAAGGTCAGAATTTAGTATAAAAAGAACAAAGTGGGGAGTTCAGATGATAATCTGGATCTCATGTAAACCACGTGCCCGAGAACCACTTTCACCACGTTACCTACCCCGTGTCTACCCCCAGCTGGTGGCAGCGTACACTAGCTGCAGGACACGTGGGGAGGACAGCAAAAGGCAGGATCTTAAAGTGCAAGAACTGTACACCTCAAGCTATCAAATGCTGTAGTGGTTTACATTCTTAGTGCTGCTTCATCAAAACTTGGGTTTGCCATGTGACTTTGGGGAAATCCCTTGGCCTAAATTTGCCTATTTTAAAAACAAAGGGACACTGGTGATCCTGGCAGCTCCTTCTAAAATGGAGGTCCTGGGAGTCTATGAAAGTCTTTCCGTAAAATGGTTTCCAGGGCCCTGTCTTCAGATTCCCTTGCCCTTCAATCGGAGGTGTGAAGGCAGATCATTACAGCTGTTACCAGCTGTTCTGTGAGGCTGCTCTGGGAGCCCCAAGAGTGTCAACACCGAGGTCTGTATGAGTTCAATTAAATCCCAGGGTCTGGTGTGAAGCTGGAATGGGCCTTGATGGTTTTATCTGTCTGCTGCTGGGTTCCTGCGGGCCTATTGCTTCCGCTGAGACAGCACGAGGGAAGGGAGTAGAGTGGAGGGAGCAGTCTTCTCTCTTTTATTTATATATGGTCCATAATGTGATTCACTAATTCACTTGAACAGCAGGTAGTCTGTGCCAGACCCAATGCTGGGGGCTGTGGGAGGCAGAAACAAACACTGGCTCTTCCACAGTATTATAGAGGCACAGGACGTCCAACGGCTGTGAGGACACAGAGGGAAGTGTAAGCGATTCTCATAGTCTGGAGGTGAGCACGGTGGGGAAGAGAGAGGGAAAAGGGAATGGCAGTTTCTGGAGTGCCTTCTAGGAAGCAATATGTTGTAATGATTAAGAGCCTGAGCTTTGGAGACAGATAAGACTGGGTTCAACCTCTCAAACCTCAGTTTCCTTATCTGCAAAATGGAATAATAGAACTTCCTTTATTGGGTTGTTGAGGAGATTAAATGAAAAATGCATATAAAGCAGTTAGCATGGTGTCCAGCACATGGCAGGCGTGCGATACACGGTCACTGTTCTTATTCTTTGGTCAGTCACTAAGATGGGCTTTATCATTAAAGATTGCATTGTGCTTATTTTATGTTTTACAGGCTCAGAGAGCTTATATAATTTTCCCAAGGCCACACAGCTTGGACGGGCAGAAGCAAAATTCTCACTTCAAAGCCCATGTTCTTTCCACTGCTGTGATGCCCTGAAGGCCGGTTTCCCAGAAGACCTGATATTTGAGTCGAGTGTTAAAGAATGAAAAGAAGTTCCTTTGTGGAGATTGAGGAGAAGGAGAGAATGCCAGGCAAAGGGAAGGGCCTGTGCTAGAGCACAGAGGCAAAGATGGAATAAACTGTCTGGGCTTGGGGCAGAGGGAGAAGCTTGTGAAGTTTCCTGCAGTAGAGGAGGACGAGGCGGAGGCCATGAGGGTAGACTGGGTGGAAACTAGGTGACTCTGTCTTGTTCTCTGCCTGTCCTGCAGCTGAACCTTCACAGCAAATGGGAATCAGAACCACCCGTGGCCCATCTTCTGAGGACGTGGTCTGATGGACCTTGTGAGTCCCTGATTCCTGTTTGACCAATACTCTGGTTATTGCTGGAGCCTCTCTGCATCCCTTTCTCCAGTGTACGCTACTCTTAGACCCAAGAGGTCTTTCGTGTGTTAGTGGGTATTTTGTTTTGAAGCCAACAGAAGGGAGAATGAAGATGGGGAGAAGGATCTCTCACATCCTGACCCCAAACCACTCACCAGGGCTTATGTTGTGGGCTGCAGGTTAAGATCTGAGCAGGACTGGGTTCTGGTTTTGGAGGGGTCTCCAGTTTGGTTGGGGAGACAGATAGCCAAACTCAACATTACCGACCTTAAAGTGGGTCAGGGCTTGGGTCAGTGGCAATACCAAGGGGTTGCCCTCAGAGGAGAGTTTTAGCACCATCATAATCTCTACTAGCCCTTTCCAGTCTTTGATGGTCTTCCAGTTTTTGTAAATTGCATTACATTACTTTTTGCTAAGTAAAATCATCTGTGATAGCCAGAATTCTAAGATGACCCCCAATGACCCTCCCCCTTGTATAATCCCCTCCCCTTTGAGTGTAGGGGGAACCTGTAATATGATGTCACTCCTGTGATTATGTTACATCATACGGCAAAAGGGAGATTATTCTGGTGGTCCTGACTTCATCAGGAGAGCCTTTAACAGCAGAGCATTTTCTCCGGGTGGTCACAGAGGAAGAAACAGGTGAGACCTGCTCCAGCTGGCCTGGGAGAAAGCAGACTGCTGTGCTATGAACTGCCAGTGGAGGGAGAGGGTGTCCAGTCGCTGACAGCGGTCCCCAGATGACAGCCAGAGAGAAAACAGGGATCTCAGTCTTACAACCTCAAACAGTCCAATTTGGCCAACCACCTGAATGAGCTGGGCAGTGAGTTCTTCCCCCAGAGCCTCCAGAAGAGAAGGCAGCCTGGCTGACACCTTGATTGCAGTAGACCCTGAACGGAGAATCCAGCCATGCCGTGCCCAGGCTTCTGACCTACAGAACTGCGAGCCAATAAATGTGTGCTGCATGAAGCTGATAAATTTGTGGCAATTTGTTACACCGCAGTAGAAAACTAGCACAATGATTCTCATGCAGATATAAAAAGAACATGTTTCAAATACTTCAACTCATTAATTAATGTGGGACTTGGTAAGCTGTTACAGCCAGGTCAAAGGAGGAGTCACAAAACTGCACATGTAAGCAATCAGGAATGTTGAAATAGATACAAAGTAGTCAATATCCACAGAGCAACAATCCTTGCAACTCCAACAGACAAAATTCACTTGCATTTCTGTGGACGAGAAACATCTCTTTGCTCTCAGTTTTCTACAATTTATAAAGTTGTAAGATAGCTCAAAACAATGAAAGGAGCAGGTAAACTGAAAGAGAGGGTTATCCCGAAGGACTAGATAAGCGTTACCTAGAAGTTACTAGAAGCACGTCTAGCCATCTTTATTGCCCAGTTTGAAAGACTTTCACAATTTTCCCTCATAAGTGCAGCTTCAAGACAGGCTGCCACTGCGTCCCTCCCCAAGTACTGCTGCCACTGCATCCCGTCACACGGAGATGGCCGAGTGTGCCTACAGGCTGGGATTCAGTGAGGCCGAGGGGGGAGGGACTCAGCCAGCCTTGACCTTTTATAAGGCCTTTCACATCCGTCATCTGGCTCACGATTCCGTCTTCTCACAAGTCTCCTGCAGGTAAGGCAGAGCAAGTAAGTTTACCCCCATCACCTTGCTAAGAAAACTGAGGCCTAGACAGGAGAGGGAGTGTGCCCAGGGAGTCAGTGACAGGTTTGACCCTGGATCCCCTCCCTTCCCTTTCAGGGCTTGTTTTCACCCCCGCCTTATCCTAAGGTTGGTGAACTTTCCAGCCCCCAGCCCCTTCCCTCCTTCGTGCTGGGCCAGCCTCCCCTCCAGGGCCTGGCTCCTGACTCGGGCACTGGCCGTGGCCTCGAGAGCCCCTCATCCAGTCTGTAGATGGCAATCCCAGGCCTCTGCAGAGCCTGCCTAACCCAGCACCCCTTGCCCCATCCCCCTCTGTGCACTGAGCACCTTCAGGCCTGCGTTCCCTTCTTGCGCTCCCGCAGCCTGACAGCCCCCAGAATGGCGCCCAGACAGGACCTGCCCCAACCTGCTGTGCCGGGGCCACCTGCTCTGCCTCTCGGGCTGCCCGGCCCAGCCACCCACCTTGTTGGCTTCCCCCTGTCACGTGGGCTGGGAAGTCATCTGGGAGGCCAGGCATGCCAGGCTGCCAGGGCCTCTTCCCAAACCCTCCTCCTGCCTGGCGCCAAGCATTAGTGCGGGACAAGCCGCCGATGCCAGGTCGGGCAGCTGGCTGGCAAATGGGCCACCTGCTCGGCTTACAGAGGATCAAGTTTTGTTTTGCTTTGCCTTTTGAATCCTGGAGCTGAGAGGTTTTGGAGAGAGGCTAGTCCAGCCCTGCTCTGTCCAGACGCGGCCCTGAAGCCCGGAGAGGAGCTGGGCCCTGTGAGGGCTGTGCTCATTGGCTGGGACCTGGGGGTTGGCATTGGATCTGCCAGGTCAGGCGGGGGTTTAGTACTGACCTGCCCTAACGGTCTGCTCCTTGGGGGCCCCTGTTGGTGCAGATCACAGGGACTTTTGAATTTGCTAGAGGCAGAATGGCTGCAGAGTCTGAGTTCTGGAACCGAGCGTCAGCTCAGTTGTGTGACATCAGTGTCTCGGTTTCCTTGCTCCTGGTCCCCTTCCCTGTCCCGGTGCCTCATGCTCCAGTCCCGTGAAGGAATCACATACTGTTTCCCAGATACACCACGTTCTTCAGTGCCGCTGAGACTTCCTTCGTGCTCCTGCTGCCAGAGCAGCCTCTTCCTGACTCCTGATTGTTTCAAGATTCAGGCCAAGCTCCGTATGGATCTCTGCGCCCTCTTCTCTGCCTCACGCCTGCTTCCTGCCAGTGAAATTCGCCTGCTTCTGTTTGCACCCCCTCACCCTCTTTACAGAGCCTGGGGTACCCGGTTCCTCCCACTCTTTATCTGTCTGTGTACCTTTTAGCTTGTGAGCCTCTTGGAGGTGGTGGCCAAGCCTTCTTCACCTCCATACCTGCACAACTGTGCAAGGTCGGGCGCACAATCAGGGTTTGCTAATGTTTGCTGAATATGGGCTCCACTTAGAAAACAAAAGGGACGGGGGCTGGCCCAGTGGCGCAAGCGATTAAGTGCGCGTGCTCCGCTGCAGCGGCCCAGGGTTCACCGGTTCGGATCTTGGGTGCACACCGACACACCACTTGTCAAGCCATGCTGTGGCAGCGTCCCACATAAAGTAGAGGAAGATGGGCACGGGTGTTAGCCCAGGGCCAGTCTTCCTCAGCAAAAAAGAGGAGGATTGGCATCGGATGTTAGCTCAGGGCTGGTCTTCCTCACAAAAAAAGAAAAAAAAGAAAACGAAAGGGACAGATATATTCAGTGATCTTTACTAGGGCTTTAGAAAGCATCAGATGGATGTAATTATGGAGAACCATATGGAAATAATACAAGTAAACTTTGAAATTTACCTTGGCTAAAAATATCATAGAAATGATCTTTAAGACTATTTAATGAGTTACTGATCTTAAAATGGAATCTCATTTGAAATATTTTAAATACATGTTATTTATTGAAATTGTAATAACTTTCTAAAAGGTCCAGATGTCTTGGGCAATTCTTGAGCAGGAATATTTTTGAAATGTGTTAAACTTCTTTTCATAGAGAGAGAGAAAGAAAGAAAGAAGGAAGGAAGGAAGGAGGAGGGAAGGAAGGGAGGAAGGGAAGAAGGGAGGAAGGAGGGAAGGAAGGAGGAGGGAAGGAAGGAGGAAGGAGGGGAGGAGGGAAAGAGGGAAGGCAAAGGTTGTCAGAAACAGCCCTTTGATTTCTTTCATGGGACTCGTCACGCTCATTGTGCCATCGAGGCAAATGACACCCCCTCTCTGGGTCTTCGCTCCTTCACGGAAAGCTAGGGCTGGGCGCTGTAGTGAGAGATGTGCTGGGTGTGGCGGAGGGTCACGGCCTTACCTTTCAATACCCTGGACCCAGCACTGGAGAGAAGCTTTCTTTCTTAGAGAGGACCACGAAGTTATTAGCAATGAGAGAAATGGACAAGGAGTGTGTCCTACAAGGTCTTTTGATGCCCGGTTGCTCTGAAGCAGGGAAGCCTTTGGGTACTGACGTTTGAAGCCAAGTTTCTTCCTTCTCTGAGTCTTGGTTCCAAAATGAGGGAGTCGCACCCACTGAGTCTGAGCTCACGTCCCACTTCCACATCTGTGAAGCCGCCTCTGGCAGGCTAATTGTGAAGAAGCAAAAAGGTCATGTCAAGGCTGGAGAAAGGTCCAGTGCCCAGGTTTTATGGGAGACGTCTCCCTCTTTCTGACAATTTCCCCACAGCTACGGAGCCAGGCAATTCGGCCTGCTGCTGGGACCCCCGGTCGCCCCCTCTGCAGTTTGGATCCTTTGTCCTTTGTACCTGGAAATCATCCAGCTTGTCTTTGACCTCTCAGCATGTTCCTCACATGCCAAAACAGCTGTCGGATAGTGAAATGGTTGGATGTAAGCAACTGGGGAAGAGTTGTTTGTTTTAATGCTGGAGACCCAATGCACATGGCTCCTTTTGTGGGTGATATTAAAATCTATCTGCAGGTCTTTATTATTCCTAATTATAAAGTAGCTTAATAGTGTCTCTGAAGCAAAGGGTGGGTAAGGGTGGCCAGAAGTCCGGAATTCATGTTGAAGCACAGCTGGAAAAGGAAAAGATGCTTCTGTATGAGCACGTAAATGTTCAAACCGATGGCCCAAGGAGCAGGATTTACAGAGCCGAGCTTCAAGAATGGTTGCGGCGGGCGCCCGTTCTCACTGCATCCTCAACTTGTGGCTGAGTCACTCCCCTCCGTCTTTTCAGCCGGGTTTCTGCTCACCTACATCTCTCCTGTCCTGGGCATTAGGTCTCTGTGATGTAGTTCGGACTGCACATGCTAAGAGGGACTGTGACAAACGGAGGGACAGTGCAGCTCAGGCCATGCTAAGGGGAGCCGTCCCAAGACGGCCCAGGGGGGTGAGGGCCCGGGTGCCTGGTGTGGCTCTCTCTGCCTCACAGCCTCTGCCCGTCCAGTGTTGCTGAGTGGCCTTCACGTGCTTTGTCACGTTACATCTTAGTGTTGTATGCTCCCTGCTCCAGCCCCGGTCCTTCCAGGGGTCCAGGGTGTGGACGTGCACAATGGAGTCCTCCTTAAAGCCCCGTGTTATATCCCCAAAGCAGCCCTGTCAGGCAGGAGTTGGCTACCTGCTTTGAGACTGGGCAGCCAAGGCCCAGAGATTGTAACCACACGCGTTCCAGGTGCCGCCGCCAGGATTCAAACCCACATCCGTCTGCCTCTCAGCCGGTGCCCACTAACCTACCATTCTGCCTCTCAAGGAGAAAGCACCAGAAAGCCAGGCCTCCTCTTACCATCCATTCTGTCTGTGAGACCACTCAGCAACATTTGAGGCTTTGATGACCAGAGGCCGAGCAGGGTCAGACCCAGATCAGAGCTGTCCCTGTGGACTGCAGGACTGATGAGGGGTCCGGGGGGGCAGTAGAGAAGGTGCCTGGAGAAGCCACCGGGTGCTGGGGCAGAAGCAGGCCCTCCTTACTCTCAGGGTGCCCATGCTGAGGGCACTGAGTGAAGTGCAGCAGAGGGGGCGAGGCCAGGTTCCCCCGTGCACATCCGCCAACGGCGTTAGCTAGTCAACCCCAATTGTAAGCCAGCGTATGCTGCCGCCACAGCTGTAGGACTAGAGTGCCGAGACGCGAGAAGAAAGAGGGCGGGTGCAGGACTTCAGGGTGTCAAGAGAAGTGCACGGAGCAACCCTCTGCCCAGCTCACCCCCAGGGGTCCCTCCCTCTGAGGGCACAGCCCGCTATCCCTCTGGCCGCCTGTGGGGCTTCTGCTGGAGCTGCATCCCACAGAGAACTTGACTACGTCCCCACTCCCACGGGGGAGGTGAGCCGCCCGGAGAAAGAAACCACAGACAACGAGAGCTGGAGGGGGAGTGGCCAGGGGCAGTCCTGAGGGGTGAGTAGAGGCTGTGGCCGGGCCGCCCAGAGTCGGGGCTCCTGGAGCACCTCAGAAAGCTCAGGCTGCTCATAGGAGCCAGGGTCTCTCGCATGATGCCAATGGGAGGAGGAAGACAGGGAGGTGCTGGAGGATTCCAGAACCAGCCGAGGAGCCCAGGTGGCCACGTGGAGGAGGGCTTCACATGGGCCGGATTCTGCACCTTGAAGTTGGTCTCTGGCATCCGAGGTTCTGGAGCCTGGAGATCAACAGAGTCCCAGGTAAGGTTCCCCTGAAAAGCCCCAGGGTCCAGGTGGGTGGCTGAGCACACCCACCACGCTGCTGCAGGAGCAGGGGCGATGGAAGCACGGAGGACAGCTGTGACTCGCCAGGAACCCACAGATTGGTACAGCAGATCCAAGAAACCCCATTCAACCGGCATGTATGCCTCTGGACACGGTGGGCCACGGTGTGGACACTCCCAGCCAGGGAGAGGCGGTGCGCAGCCTGCGCGACAGCGCTCGCGGGGCAGCTGGTAGAGCAGGAGGGGAGGGAAAGGAAGGAAGGGGACAGAGGGCTTGTGGCTGGGGGCAGGACGGTCATTTCCTGGCAGACCTTGGTGATGTGAAAGCTGTGATAAACAGGAGGGAGAGGTAGAAATGAGCCGTCCTTCAGGAGAACAGCTCAGCTGGCTCCGGAGCTCCCCCATTCCCAAGGGCAGGGACATGCAGGGAGAGTGGGGAGAGGCCAGGCAGGCTCCAGGGGAAGGGGTTAGCACTGCCCACGCCCAGTACCACCCAGTCTGCTCTGTTGGAGGACTTCTTTGCGCATGTCCATGCCCTGGATCCCACAGAGAGGACTGGGGAGGGAGGAGGAGGGAGTGGGGGTCAACAGCAGCAGCAGAGGCCACTCTCGCGCTTGGACAGACTCAAGAGGGCCTTAGAGCAGAGATGAATTGGAGGCAGCTGGGAGCACTGGCAAGGACCCTCTTCCTCTTGTCTGGCCACAAAAGCCCCAGGCGGGGGCCACTCTCCAGGCTACAGAGAACGTGATAGAGATGCCCAGTGATCTGGGCTGAGCTGAGCCTGACATGAGGCCCCTCTCGTGAACGAGCCAGACGAGGTGGAGGGGACCCACGTGGGGTGTCCGTCATGCTGCTGCTACCTTACAAGTCCCCCGCTGTGTGGGGAGGCTGCCTGATGCAGCTAGGTGTTGCTTGGTGTGTGTTTCTGACTGGCCGGGGCGGAATCTGATGCCAGAACTCCATATTGTGATTTTGCTTCACCCCAACCACACCCTAAGAAAGAGACTGTGGACAAAAGGTTTCCAGAGATTTTAAAAAGACTGTAATAAGAGAAAACAGAAAAAAAGAGACAAATATAAGAGAATAAATCCTACTATTGGCTTTGGCCAAAGCGAGCAGAGACCATCTAAACCACTGGTCCATGCTTTCTCCTTCTGGAGGCTGCGGGCAGTGGAGGGAAGCACAGGTGTTCTGACCTTCGGCCTGCCTAATATGCTGGAATTATGGAGGAAAAATGGTAATTTCAGAGATTGTGTCCATTTTTTGTGCTACTAAGTCATTACTAAGTGTCTTACTGAGTAGATTCCTCTTGCTCAGGGGACACATTACTAAGGTAAAGCTAAGGGCATAATTTGGAATGAAAAAGTTGAGACTGAGGGGACAAAATTTCTCCACATAAGAAAGCAATAGGAATTTCAAATTTACTGAGTATGGAGAGGATGGAAGGACTCAGGAGGGAGAAGTGGGTCCCATCGACAGGGCAGTGGGTAGAGGCCAAGGAGAGAGACTGCTCGAGAGGGCCTCCCTGTGGCAGGGATGGTCAATGACCTTGAGCACCAGGAACACCTGGCCAGCAATTTTAAGTTGTTTCTTGTTCTGTGATGTCATTTCAGCCTTTGTGTTAGTGGTGCTTTGGGGACTGATGGAGATGAGGTACAGGGGACTGGAGTTGTCCAAAGAGTGTTGGAATATGATGGAGACATGGTGTGATGGTTAACTTTGTGTGTCAGCCTGGGTGGGCCACAGTACTTAGATCAAACACATTGCTATGAAGGTATTTTTTTAGATGAGGTTAACATTTAAATCAGTAGACTTTGAGTGAAGCAGATTACCCTCCAATATGGGTGGGCCTTATCCAATCAGTTGAAGAGCTTAAGAAAATGACTGACCTCCCCTGAGAGGAGAGGGAATTCTGCCAGCAGACTACCTCCAGATTCAAACTACAGCTCATCCCTGGATCTTTAGTCTGCCAGCACGCCTTGCAGATTTTGGACTTGCCAACACCCACAATCATGTGAGTCAATTCCTTAAGATAAGGGATATACACATACACACACACGTACACATATCTGTATGTATACATATGCTATTGGTTCTGTTTCTCCAGAGAACCCTGACTCAGACATGTATTAAAGAGGTAACCAGAGGTGGCCAAGTGGAAGCTATCAGGGAAGTGTGGAACCAGAGGTGGCAGGCAAGAAAGCAGGACATGGAAACCCCTTCCCCACACACAGAAATCTTGAGAAAAAGTCAGGAGGGCTGAACCACTCTAGGGAACACAACCACTCTCGGCGTTCTAGGCCGGAAGGCATGTGGCCCAGCCATTGGGAGGGTTCCAGGAGTGGGTTCCAGGCTGGCGTCCAGGAAGAATCCTCAGAACAGCACATAACTGATCCCCAGGGCTACTCAAGCCTCCGAGAACACCACTGGGACTCTGCTTGAATAAAAAAGCCAAAACTTCCACTGTCGCTGCCACAAAAGGCTCTGCACTCCAGAGACCTGGGGAATGGACAGGGAACGCAGCTGCTGGGAGACCGCGTGCTTCCCGAGCGCGCTGGCCGGAGGGAGCCTGAAGGTGGATCTTCCTCACTCTGACTGCCAAAGCTCAAACAAGGGCACCAAACTAACCGCACCTGCTTCACGCCCACACCTCTCACCACAGAGGGCCTGGGGAATGGGGTCTTAAGCTGTCCAACCTCTCCAACTAGAAGGAGGGTGGAACAGAGGTTGAGGGAGCCTCTCCACAGAGTGCTCCAGGGAACTGCTCTGGGGGACGTGGGAGGCTCTGGGAGCACGCACATAAGAAGTGAGGCCCACACTGACAAGAGTCCTATCAAAGAGCACACAGCAGTCAGGGCCAAGGTGACTAAGCCATGACTCAGCCACGCTTGCCATCCTAGGCGCAGGGCACGAAAGAGCACAGCTGTTTGGAGCAAGGAAATGTTCTCTGCTCTCCATGCGGATGATGGAGAGCATTAGAGGGAGATGGGGAATTGCACTCTGAATGCAGTTGAGATCATATCTTGGCTGTGTTCCCCACGAATGCACAGTTATTTGTATTTCAGCATCAAATTCTAACTCCCAGGACCTGGTTAACAAAGGCAGCGCGAGGCGCGTTCCCCCAGCGGCCAGCCAGATGGAAAGCCCAACGGAATTTCACTTTGAAGTGTTCTATGTTATCTGACTCATTTGCAAAAGAAATGAGCTTTACGGGTGTTCAAATGTTTCCAGACATAACCAGTTGCCCCCGAGCAAGAATAAAGTCGCAATCTCCCTTTCACCTTGCGCACATGCAGGTGGGCACGGATGTACGCAGGCTGTTAGAATTAACCATCTCCCTCCCCAGGCTCTGCAGGGGGCAGCTGGGAGGGGAATCAAGATAAAAACACCTCCATGAAGAAATGGTGGATTTGTTTTTCCCCCACTTTGACAGTGGAATCGGAACGACTGTATGGCTGGTCTCATGAACTACACACTCATTTGTCATTAGGATGATGCAAAATAGGTGACCGGACAGGCTGTGACACAGCTGCTAAGGCTCTGTGGGGCCAGGGGACGAGCGCAGATAGATTTGGGTTCAAAGCTCAGCTCTGCTGATTTCCAGCTGTCTGACCCTAGAGAAGCAGCTTCTGTCCTCTGAGCCTCAGTCTCCATTCCTGTAAAAAAAGCATAAAAATGTTGGTGTCCTGGTGTGGTTATGAGCAGGCTGTGAAAGGGCTTCAGAAACCACAAGGTCTGCACACACATGAGATCCCCTCCCCACGCTAGTGACCCTATCACCGGAGCCAACTTGCCTTCTCTGATACAGGCAGTCATTTCCCCTGCCAGGCCTTTGCTCATGCTGTTCCCTCTGCTTAGAATGCCTTCTCCTGCCTATTGCCCCACATCCTTGCTAACGTCCACGGTCATCCTTTTGAGGGGCGGCGCTGAGTGGACTGTTGCTGACTTGGTAGGTGGAAAATGGTGTGGAGGCTTGGTTCTGTTCATTTCTCAGTAACTCAGCCTCTCAGAGCACCTGGAATATTAGAACTGACAGGCCTCAGCGATCATCCAGTCCAGCTCCTCATTGATGACATAGGAAAACGGAGGCCCTGAAAGGCCAAGGTGTATGCCCCACCTGTGGCGCCCAGGCCCCTTGGCAGTGCCCACATTGGCAAAGTTCTTAAGCCTCTTCTGTTTTCCTTATCATATTAGTCAAGTGTCTCCAGAGAAACAGAACGAATAGGGTGGATATTATGGAGACTGGCAAGTCCACAATCTGCAGAGCCCATGTCCCAGTCTGAATCCCAAGGCCACACCTGGGCAGAGCCAGGGGGAGCTGATGGTCCAGTTCGAAGGCCCTCAGGTGGGAGAATTTTCTCTCACTCAGGAAAGTGCCGGCCTTTTATTCTATCCACACCTTCAGCTGATGGACGAGGCCCGCCACATTAGGAAGGGCGATCTGCTTGACTCAGTCCAGTGATTTAAATGTTAATCTCATCCAGAAACACCCAGACTATGTGTGACCAAATATCTGGGCACCCCATGGCCCAGTCAACTGGGCCATCATACTCATGAAAGTTGAAAATCTTTCGGGAATTAGGCAAGCAGGGGTGTGTCTATGAGATGGATATTTAAAACACAAAGGAATTTAGAGAGGTGGTTTGGACTTTTTTTTTAATTTAAACATTTCTAAGTGAGATTTCTGATTTAAAATGGCACTTGGTTAGTACTCCCCCTTCCTACCCCCACCCACCATATTGTCACTAATACAATGATGAAGACAGAGCATCCCTCACAAACGCACGGAAGACTAAGGGGGCAGAAAACCTACTCCTCAGATCTGAGGGGACACTCAACTGCTGATGAGACGGGTAAAGCAGACAGAGAAAACCTTCTCAGGTTCATCATAGGAAACACAGGATTACTTAAGACGGACAGGAGGCCCCTTCAAAACTCCTCCAACCATCTGACCCTTGAAAAACCTACAGTCACGCAAGAACAAGGAGGGCAGACTTCTGGGGTGGCCACAACTTCAGCGCCCACCCACAAACAACAACTTCCTACTTAATTCATGCCCAGAATCTCAAAAAAAAAATAGCCCTGTAAATCTCCGGGGAGAGTAAACAATAATGCGATTCCATTCACACCCACTAGATTAGGGGGACAAAGGCTGACAGTACCAGGTACTGGGGAGGATACGACCTCACCGATAACCTTCACACCTCGCAGGCTTGCGGTAAACTCCCGTCCCCTTCCGTGACTTATCAACAGTACTTAACACAGCGGAAGGTTCCCTCCTCTCTGAAAGACTTTCTTCACTTGGTTCCAGGTTTCCGCTGCTGGGTGCTGCTTCTCAGTCTTTCTTTCAGGTTCCTCTTCTTCCCCCACTTGTTACCACTGACGCGCCCTAGAGCCCAGTGCTTGGACCTTTTCTCTTCACTGTCCACTCTGAGATGATCTCCTCTATCTCACGGCTTTAATACCATGCAGTTGTGATCAGTTCCCAAATTCACTTCTACACGCAAACTTTCCCCCAGACCCCAGGCTTGGATTTCCAATGGCCAACTCAGCATCTCCACTTGGATACCTAAGAGTTGTCTCAAACTTCTAATGTCCAAAACTGATGTCCCAGCCATCCCCCAAACTGTGCTACACACACTCCACCCTCTCTCAGAAAATAGTAACTCCAACCTCCAGTGGCTCAGGCCAGAGACCTTGGACATGACTTGGACTCCTTGTAGCAAACCCTATTGGCTCTCCTTTCCACATGTCTCCCAGATCCGATTTCTTCTCACCGTCTCATTGCTACCACCCAAGACCAAGGTACCGTCTTCTCTTGCTTAGAATATCACAACAGCCTATGATCTCGTCTCCCTCCTTCTACCCTATCTCCCTATGGCCTGTTGTCCACCAACGCCTGGAGTGATCCTTTCAAAATGTACATCAGATCATGGCAGTTTTGCTCAAAACCATCCATGCTTGTCATTTCTCTCAAAGTAAAAGTCAAGGTCTTTATAATCACCCACAACTCACTGCAACTGGCTCTATCACCTAGCTAACTTACCTCCTACCTCTCGCCTCACTCAGGCCACTCTAACCTCACCGAGGTCTCCGGTACTTTGAACCCTCCAGGCACTCCCACCCCAAGACCTTTATTCCTGCAGGCCCCCAGATGTCCACATGGAGCACTCCCTCCCTCCTTTCAAGTCTTTGCTCAGCCTCACCTTCTCAGGGGGGCCCTGCCCACCCTCCCTCAGCTCCCCACTCTCCTTGCTCTGCCTTATTTCTCTTTATAGCATTTCTCAGTTTGGATGTGCTACGTAATTGATTTATTTATCATGTTTACTGTCTGTCTCCCTCCACTGACATTGCCAGCAAGAATTTCAGTCAGGACTGGAAACAGGCAAGGAAAAGGAAGACCAAGCAGCAGCCAGGATTTCAGCCCAAGACCACCTGGTGAAGACCCCACAGCCGCCACCGCTGGACCCCAGATGTGCCACTTGTGCAGCCGGCATTAGGCCTTGGCCACTGCTGCTGGCCCTGCTGGCCCAGGACACTCAGTGTTGCCACCATTGTCACTAATACAAAAGCCCTTGTCAGGGCTCCTACTTGCATCTCATTAGACCCTGCCCACGACAGCTGCCTCGGCTGGGCTGAGCCTCGGCCCTGGCGGCCAGGGAGGCCGGGAAAGAGGTGTCAGGCATGTTCCCTGCCAAATATAGAAAGGAGGTTTGGACATTGAGCACCCAGAGAAAAATATCTACCACACTGGCGTATGTTAAGCTATGAAGAAAGCCCAAAAACTTCCAGAAAGTTGGAATTGTACAGGCCATCTTCTCTTATCACAATCCAATAAACCATAGCTGTTTTGTTGAACAGACCAAATTCAATAGGATATAAGCAGAAAAGTTTATTCTTTCTCCCTGCTGTCCCTTCAAACTGGTTCTGTGTCGAGGGGAAGGGGGGAGGGAGGAGGGTGAAAGGGATAATTCGGTACATGTGTGTGGTGATGGGTTGTAATTAGTATTTTGGTGGTGAACACGATGTAGTCCATGCAGAAATAGAAGTACAATGATGTACACCTGAAATTTTTACAATGTTATAAACCAATGTTACTGCAATAAACAAAAAATTAAAAAAAAATGTATCTACTCATAGCTCAAGAAATGCACACAAATCTGTGTACTCACATCTGTGAGAAATGGTGTATTTTTAAGAATAATTAGAGTAAAAGGTGGAAAGCATCCAAAATGCAATGTTAAAAAAAAAAAAAAAAAAACTGGTTCTGTGTAGATTATTTCTTCTCCAATCCTTGCATGAAATCTCAAGTATATTCCACAACATTTCCAGTCATCCTTGGCTAAAACAAACCAACCAAAAAAACTCCACCTTTAGTTGCAGAAATTGTCTTGTCTTTTTCAGTAATTACAGTGTGCCCTATCTTCAGTCGAGCTTCTCCCCTCCCTTGCTCTGGCCATAGGGGCTGGGAAGCCTGCGGGGTAGGTGGCGTGGAATGCCTGTCACACTCCCCTCCTTATTCTGCTCCCCCTGGCCTCCAGCCCGTGGCTCCCCACCCCTTCAGGTGGGGCCCAGAGGCAGCGGGGTCAGGGGCAAGTGCACAGTCTGATGTGGCTGGTGCTGCCTCAGTTGGTGTTGGTGTCTGGGCTTGGTGGCACTTTTGTGGGTTTCACAGAAACTCCCCAACTGGGACCCTGCAATTACAATCTCCAGGACAAGATAAAGCTCGCCTCTTGCTGATAGCTTGCATCTCCAACCGACTTCAATCCTGAGCCCTGGGTCCATTCCCTCCACGTTATCTTTACTGGGTCCATCGACCCTCCAAAGGGACTTTGGGGCAAAGTCCTTACTAAGATGGCCGCAGGTCAAGTCTCCCTCACGTGACCCACAGCAGGTCCATGAGAAAACGCGTGCATCCTTGCCCCCTCTATGACAGCAGTGCCACTCGTTCTCTATGCGTCTGCTTTCTTTCTGCCCCTCAGGTGGACAGCCTCCACCTCACGCCTTTGCATCTTCCAGGAGCCAGGCGTTCCCAGCCCGCTCCCCCAGCCTGCAAGCACACACGTGGAGGTGAGGGGAACATTCAGACTCCCGAGGTGAGGGAAGGATGCCGCCAGCAAGCTCCTCAGAGAATGTTCTCTCCCAGACTCTTCACTCGCAACTCTTCTGTATACTTGAGGTGGCTGTTGGGCAAAGGTGGCAAAACAGTTTCCAGATGCTTCCTTTGAAAGACCTGCAGACATCGTCTGGCTTCTCACTTCAGAATTGGGAGTTTTATTCCAAGACTTCAGGGCTTCAGCCAAACTGAGAGGGAGTCCCTATTACAAAGGCTTTATTTTAGCAATAAAACTTTAAAGAGAAAAAAAAAAGATGGAAATTAAAATATATTCTAAATAATTCTTGGATAAAAGAAGAAATTAAAACTAATAGCATGCAAGCAAATAAGAAAAATGAAAATACTATATATTAAAACTTATAGTCAATGTTGTCCTCAGAGAAGATTTCATAGTACATTTTTAAAAGAAACAATAAAAATCAGTCACTTAAGCATTTAACTCAAGAAGTAAGAAAAAAACAAAATAAACCTATGGAAAATAAGAAGAAAGTAATAAAGATTAAAACAAAAATGAACCCGTTCAATAACAAAAACCCACTACAGTGATTAATAAAACCAAGAGCAGTGTCTTCGAAAAGTCCGATAAATCATACACACTTCAGGAAAAAGTAATCAAGATAAAAAAGGAAGAACAGAAAATACAGCGTTGAAATTGAAAGGAGTGACAGGACCAACGATACTGATGAGATTCTACAGTTGTAAGAGGACGCTACGCATGTCTCTATGCCAAATATCTTTAAAACTGGGAGACATTGACAATCTTGTGAGAAAATATAAATTGGTGAAGTTAACTGAAGAAAGAAAACAAGAAACTGTGGAAGAAATCCACGTAATTGTTGAAGAACCATTACCAAATAAAGCTAGGAGCTCACACTGTTTTATAAGCAAAATTCTCCAAACCTTTGGGAAACAAATAATTCCCATGCTATTTAAACAGTTCCAGACCAAAAAGAAATATGGTCATCTTCCCAACTCCTACTACAAACCCAGCATATCCCTGAGTCCCCAGCCTCACAGAACTGTCACAACAGAGTATGCTTGCTTATAGATTTTTTAAAATCCCAAATAAAGCAATGGCAAATAAAATACAGAAGTATATTAAAATGATAATATAATATGCCAAATAAGGTTTATTTCAAGAAGGCAATAAAGGTTTGATATAAATCTGTTGACATGATCCATTACATTAATAGGTCAAATGAGAAATACCATACGATTATCTTGAAAATGCAACAAAAGAACACAATTCAACCTCTATTCCAAATTTTAAATACTTTTAGTAAACTTGGAATAGAAAGATATTTCCTTAACTGAAGTGAATATCTCTCTCCTACTGAGAGCCAGCATCACCCCCAAAGTGAAACGTCAGACTCGTCCCATTGTGGGCAGAAACAAGACACCAATGCCTGCGATCACCACTCTCATTTGACAGAGGACTGCTGACTGATTCCCACACAAAGGGTGTGAACAGCACAAAGAAGAAATCAAAGATATTATGTGCAGATGATATAATTTTATAGCTTGAAAATCCAAAGGCATCAACTGAAAAATTATGCTAGAATGAATGAGAATATTCAGGAAGGTGGTCAGTTACAAAATAAAAAAAACAAAAATCAATCACTCTCAATATACTAGCAATAACATGGGAGAAAATCCAGAGGATAAAAGGAGCCCACTCTCTGGCCAGCTCGGTGGCGTAGCGGTTAAGTGCGCGCGCTCTGCTTCGGCGGCCTGGAGTTAGCAGGTTTGGATCCCGGTCTCGCACCGATGCACCGCTTGTCCAGCCATGCTGTCGCAACGTCCCACATAAAGTAGAGGAAAATGGGCACAGATGTTAGCCCAGGGCCAATCTTCCTCGGCAAAAAGGGGAGGATTGGCATCGGATGTTAGCTCAGGGCTGATCTTCCTCACACACACACAACAAAGAGCCCATTCTCAATAGTAGCAAAAATATGAATGACCCAGAAATTAATGTAACAAGAAACATACAGGATTTATATGACAAAAACTATAATGCTTTACTGATAGATGTCAAGACAACTTGAATAAATGGAAAGATGTATCCACAGCCTCTGTCTATAGCCGCACAGGCTGCCCACTTCACAACTCCAACGTGAACGGCACCCCTGGGGTTGTGCAATGTGGTGGCCTTGGACATAGCATGTTCCTGGGTAGAAAGATTCAGTAATGCAAATCTTTCCCAAAATCAATTTGTAAATTTAATAAAATACCAGTTAAAATCCAGCCGGATATTTAAGAATTTGGCAAAATGATTTTGAAGTTCATAAATGTGCAAGGAGAGCCAAGAACATTTTGAAAAGCAATAGTAAATGAGGAGAGGAGACTTACACTAGCAGGCATTAAAACATATTACAAAGTCACAATAAAAAAAACAAGGAGGCACTGATAAAGAAATCTGGTACAGGGGCTGGCCCGGTGGTATAGCGGTTAAAGTTCCCGAGCTCTGCTTCGGTGGCAGGGGTTTCACGGGTTTGGATCCCGGGCACAGACCTATGCACCGCTCATCAAGCCATGCTGCCACAGCATCGCATATATAAAGTAGAGGAAGATTGGCACAGATGTTAGCTCAGCAACAATCTTGCTCAAGCAAAGAGAGGAAGATTGTCAACAGATGTTAGCTCAGGGCCAATCTTCCTCACCAAAAAAAAAAAAAAAAAAGAAATCTGGTACATTCAGCTCAATGGAACAGAGTAGAGAGTCCAGAAATAGACACAAATTTAAGTGCAAAATTAGTATATGATAAAGGTAACTTTTCAAACATGTATGCTGGGAGTTGGGGAAAATAGATTATGCTATAAGTGGTGTCAGGACTATTAGCTAAACGTTTAGAAAAATAGAAACTTTTTTATAGCATAGCCCAAAATAAATTTCATTTGTAGACAAGACTAAATGGAAAACATGAAGTGACAAGAAAATATAGGTGGATATTTATATTTTCCTGAGGTAGTTTAGGACTTTTATTTAAGATAACATCTTTACTAGTTTAAGGATGACACATCATCAATCGTTTCTCTGTGTGTTAAGAAAAAACATACAAAACTCCTAAATATTTCTAATTTGTAATTTCCATACAAATGGGGCAAAACGTCCCATTGAAGATCTCATGAAAGAGCAGGTTACAAAGAGAAACATAAGTTTGTTTTAAGAGGGTCATATAGAACTTTCAAAAAATCAGCTTCATCAAGGAATAATTTACATACAATAAAATTTAGCAATTTTATTTGTACAATGAGTTTTTAATTGACATTTTTATTGAGGTAATTGTTGATTCACATGTAGTTGTAAGAAATATTACAGAGAGATCCCATGTAACCTTTACCCAGTTCCTCTAATGGTAACATTTTGTAACACTACCGTACAATATCACAACCCAGATACTGACATCGATGATGATAATTCTATTAGATTTCTGCAGTTTACTGTACTCATTTGTTTGTATGTATTTAGTTCTATACAATGTTATCCCATGTGTAGGCTGGCGTATCCACCTCCACAGTCAAGATACTGAGCAGTTCCCTCACACGAAGATTCCTCATGTTGCCCTTTTATAACTACACCCATCTCTGCCCACCCCCCAATTTAGTAAGTTTTGAAAAGTGTATAGTCATGTAATCATCTCCACAATTATGATAGAAAACATTTCCATCCCTCTCAAAAGTTCTCTTATGTCTCTTTGCAATCAATTCCCTCCCCTCATCCTCACCCTAGGCAACCACTGATTTGTTTTCTATTCCTGTAGTTTTACCTTTTCTAGAATTTCATCTAAATGTAGTCAGCATAATGTTTTTGAGATTCATCCACGTTGTTGAATCAGTAGTTCATTCCTTTTATTGCCAGTAGTATTCCATTGTATGCATGTGTCACATTTTGTTTACTCCTTCATCAGACTATAGACATCTGAGTAGTTTCCAGTTCTTTGTTATTGTGAACAAAGCTATGAATATTTAAGTCTTCCTCTGCGTATGTTTTCATTTCTCTTGAGTGGAGACCTGAGTGTGATTGCTGGATCCTATGGTACACATATGTTTCATTTTGGGTAGTTTCTAAAGCTACAGCTTCAAATTCACTGATCTTTCCTTCTGCAAAGTCTAATCTGGTATTATACTATCCTGTGTGTTTTTTCATTTCAGATATTATATTTCCCATTTCTAGATATTCCATTTGGATCTAAAATTTTAAAAACTCCCATTTCTCTCCTCATCATGATCACATTTTCCTCTACCTTCTCGAACATGTGGATTGTAATAGCTGTTTTAATGTTCTTTGCTAAATCCATCATCTTTATCATTTCTTGGTTTGTTTCTAGTGATTAGTTTTCCGTCTGGTGATAGGCCATATTTTCCTACTTCTTTGCCTGCTTGGTAATTTTTTACTGGATGCTGGACATTGTAAATTTTCTATTGTTGAATGCTGGTTTTGTTGTATACCTTTAAATACCATTGGATTTTGTTCTGGAGCACAAATCAGTTGGATCCTTTTGAGGCTTGCAGAACAGCTTTTAATCTAGGGTTAGTTTGGCCTCACTATCAAGGCAACACCCTTCTGAGGACTCTATTCAATGCCTCATGTGTAACGAGGTCCTTGCACTCTGCTTGGTGAAGAACTCCCAGCCCCATGTGAGCTCCAGGACCTAGTCTGCCTACTCCTTGTCTGGAGACAGACAGCTTTCCTTAGGACTTTGAAGCATTACATTAAAGGCAGAAACTATAAAGGAAAAGAGTGATAGATTTGACAACATAAAAATTGAAAGCCATTCTCTTTGGTTTCCTCTTAAATTCACTTCACTTCAACTGTTGTTTCTCGTTGACTTGCGTGCTGGTTGGTGGAGGGAGACCCAGTGAGCCCTGGGTCTGAAGCCAGCTCCGTCTCTCCGTGTGCTGCCAGAGGGGAGATTCTCTCTGGGCCTTGGTCTTCTGATCTGGAAAATGAGGGGCTGGAGTTCACGGAGGCCCTTCCAGCCCTAACATCATGCCCCCTGGCCAGGCAGGACCAGTTTCTTGCTCATCTTTTTGCCTCCATGATACCTGACTCTCAGAAACTCCAGCTCCACCTCAAAGCAACCTTCTTATTCCTGTTTCCCTTTTTAAATATAATTTAGTTTTTATTTGATTTATGGCCTCAGTCCCAGTCACTGAACTTCATTCGGCTTGGACGGCTTATTGATTTTCAATAACGGTGGAGCAGAAGAATAGAGATGACAGCACGCTTGGCTGCAGAACGAAGGCTGCCCGAGAGAGGCAGGAGTTAATCATCTCCGGGGGACCACTCAGGCTGTCCCTGGCGGGACAGCGACCCAGGGAGCTCAGCCAGCCTGGGACGGCCCGGCAAACCACACAATGATTATCTGCCTCTGATAACATCTTACCAAACTGCCTGCCTGGGTTCTAATTCCAACATCACCTGATGCAAGTCAGTTACGCCTCCTGCTCCCTCACCTCCACAGAGGGGCACTGACAGAGTTCCTGAGGCTGGCTAGAGTGAGGCCGTGCCATTTGGATCAACAGGGAGGAGGAGAGATCATGTATAAAGATGCCAACATTAAATAAATGAATGCAAAAATAGATAGATAATGGAAGGTGAAGGGGATGCAGAGGTGCCAGGTATGCACATCGATTTCAGCGTGGCTTCTCCTGGCTGCCTGCAGCAGCTGAAAACTGCAAGGCTGATCTACTTTTGTGTGTGTGTGTGTGAGGAAGATCAGGCCTGTGCCAACATCTGCCAATCCTCCTCTTTTTGCTGAGGAAGACCGGCCCTGGGCTGGCATCCATGCCCATCTTCCTCCACTTTATATGGGACACCGCCACAGCATGGCCTGACAAGCAGTGCGTCGGTGCGCACCCGGGACAGAACCAGCCAACCCTGGGCCACCGAAGCTGAGCACACACACCCAACCGCTTGCACCCCTGGGCCAGCCCCAAAGCTGATCTATTTTTACTTCCCTAAAGACACGCAAAAAAAAAAAAAAGTTTTCTTTGCCTCTGGTCCTTTGCATATGCTGTTCTCTGCACCATATTCCAGCCTCTCTTTGCCTGGCCAGTCTTGCTTCTCCCTCAGGTCTCAGCTTAGTTGCTGCCTCCTCTGGGAAGCCTTTCTTGATTTCCCTCTCCCCATCCCACCGCTAGTTAGGTGCCCGCACCCTATGCTCCCCCAGGTTTCTGTGATGACCATGTTAGGACATTCATTATACTGTATTACAGTGTCATGATAGCAATAAAGATGGTGTGTTTTCTTAACTGGATCTCCTACTTCACTCCCAGCTCTGTGAGGGTGGGGACTGCACACGCTTTGCTCATCTGTGTCTTTGGTATATAAAAGATAGTAAATATTTGCTGAGTGAATGAAAGATAGCTGAAAAGAATGATTTCCAAAGTTACTCACTGATTCAAAGAATATTTATTGACAATCAATTCCATACTAACATTGTGGGTAGGTATTGAAGTCCATCAATTCCTTTATTTAATCCTCTCTACAACCCTTTAATTGCACGCACAGGAAAACACTCGGAGAGGTAAGATGACCAGCCCAAGATCACACAGCCCAGATCGGGCCAGGCCAAACTGGGACCCGGGTCTCCTGATCCCTAATTACAGTTCTGCCCTTTCTCATTAGGGGAACTCAACTTGTCCCTTCTCTTCCAAGGACCCCACAGTTTTCTCCTCTGTGTGATGAGAGAATTGAACCAGACCAGTGGTTCTCAACCTTTGAGAACTGATGAAAGTTATGAACTGTAACCCCAGGGAAATGCACATATGCACTGAAAAAAAAACCCACAATTGCATGGGTTCATGGACCCCTGTAAAACCTAACCACAGCCCTCAGGTTAAGAGCCCTGAGCTCACCAATCATGAAGACCTTGCCAGCTCTCCAAGTCCCTGCACGGTCTATGATTCACCCTCTGACGTTGGTTTTATGAAGTGGCAAAATTCTTCCATTCGTTTTTCAATGTCTCAGCCTCACCTCTCCTCCCCAGCCCGACTGGCCACAGTTCCTCCCTGCCACGAGACGCCATTAACCCCCAAACCCCAGGGCCCTGCCAGACTGCGGCTGTCACACAGAGTCCTGGTCCTGATTTATTCTCCACAGTGTCTCTCTGGATGAGAAGTTGGGCATAACAGCAGGACTCGGCCCCTGGTAGAAGAAATGGCCAAGTTCAATGCTTAACAAATAAGACCACTGCCGTTCAGTAATTCCCATGGTTCATGAAAAATGTGATTTCCTGCTGCAGCAAATGTGGAGGGCGAGAGACGTAAAGATGCTCCCACTTTGCTCTATGGAAGAAACCGTAACAACATGAATCAGTGAGATAGATAATCTCCTCCATTCATTATCTGGCCGGGCCTGAGCTACTGTGCTTGGTTTTTAAATCCTCTGTTATCAGCCATGCTTCCCCCTTAAGGACGGCTGCACATGTCTGAAATCCACCAGGAACACTGCAGCAAAGAAACAACTTTCAGTTTCTGGAGATGATACCAGTTCTTTAGGATCTCGAATGCCAGACCAAAAATTTTACCCTACAGCCAGTGAGTCTTACCTAGGGGCATCCAGGGTGGGGCAGACCCCTGGCGAAGGTGCTCGTGAGACTCATGGGACCGGTTTCTCATGTTAGAAAGATCATTCTGGCTGTGGTTGGGGAACCGTCAGAGCGACTGGGAGAGACGAGGGTGCAGATGGGGGGTCGTGGGGAGAAGCCTGATGCAGTTAGGAGAGAGGTCTGGGGAGAGGTCTTATCTTATGTCTTATTCCTTATTCCTTCTCTGGTTCCCACAATGGGGATGGCGGCATGCCCACTCAAACTGTATGCAGACGGGACACTGCCACCTTGCACAAAGGGGTGTCCAAGGAGATGTAAGTGGAAGCTGTTGGGTAGAGCTTCTTGGAAGACTTCTTGGGGCCCTTTTGCCCTTCTCCATGTCTTCTTTCTTCCTATCTAGAATGCACATGGAATGGCTGGTGCTACAACTGCCTTCATGCAACCGTAAGGGAAAGGCCAAGAGAAGCACAGACCTCAGCTCTGACATGCGTGAGCTACTGAGTCAGTGCTAGATGCTGCCTGCTCTGGACTCATTATGTGAGAAAAATCCCCGCAGGGCGTCAAATGGAGAAGTTACATACAGATGGACGGATAGGTCTGGAGCTCCGGAGCATCATGGGCACGTACATAGGGTGATGACAGCCATGGGGGCGGGAGAGCTGATTCAGGAAGGAGATAGATAAGTGATTGACTGATTGATTGATAACAAAAGATGTTTCTGGAGAACACCAACCTTCAAGGAACAGGCAGAGAAAAGGTGACTGTAGAGAAGGAACATCCAGAGAGAGAAGGGACACCTGGAGAGTGTGGGGTTCTGGGAGCCAAGGGAGGACAGGGACTCTGGAAGTGGTGAGTGGTCAACAGCACACATGACAGAGAGGGCCAGTGGGCGACACCAGGGAAGGGACTTGGTGGTGATCCTGACAAGGTCTGAAGAGACAGCATCAGTGAGTCCATCCTGAAATATCAACGCCAGTCTGCCTGAAGACCCCATTGTGCCCTCATGCCCTCCCTATAGAACCACGGGTGCCTCACAGGCCGGCAGCTCCCAGGAGTCCACACAGAAAACAAGACACAATGGAAAGGGACTTCCTCCCTTGACACCTCGACCAGGAGATATTTTGGACATGATTACTATACACGTGCTATCTCCCTGTTCTCAGCCTGTATTCAGATATACTTGTTGATCTTGCTAGATTTGATTCTTATTTGCTCAAAGGGCATGTGGCCGGGTGTTCAACACCAGCTCCGCCTTGCGCTCCACGGGCCTCAGGCAACCCGCTCTTCGAGTTGAAGGCAGAGCAGAGGCTAGAGCTCTGACTTTTAGGCCTGGCTTTTAACAAACGCATTGGAGGTTGGCATGCTGCCAACATTTCGCTCGCTTGGGGTGGGTACTAGGATATTTTTTGCAAATTGGGTACTCCATCATGTAGAAAAACAGATCGTCTTAGCGGGTAAAACATCTGTAGTTATACAGCATGAAGAGAGACCAAAGGCCAGGTTACACAGTCAGCGCACAGCTCTCCGGGTTTTAATGATGCTCAAAGATTCAGAATGTTCGGCAAATCTGTTTGTTGTTGCTCTTTGAATGTTTCCCTGGGGAGCTGCAGCTAATTTTTTCTGTCTTGTTTGACCCGGTAGGATTCCTAGGGAAGGATGTATCTCCCAGGGAAGCTCCAGATCTCACAGATTCTAAGTCACAAAAATAAGCTTCTAAAAATAAAGATTTCCCAGCAAGAACACGAGTCTCGGCCCACTCGACCCAGCCCACAGGCAGCCTTTGTCTTGATACGAGGCCTAAAGATCCCTGAAAAGAGCAGCCCATATTGAAGAGAATTTGGGGACTTCTGCTCAAGGGCCAACTGCAGTCAGGAAATCTAGTGATGAGGAGAAGACAGCACACAACAGGGACGTGATACAGGGGGAGCTTTGCAAGGCTCTGAAAGCCTGGGCAAGGTTTGCCCAGAGACTTACCAAGGGCTGACCCCAGAGTCAGAAACCCCAACTCCAGTTCTAATTCATCACTGATTGTCTGGACGCCCTTAACAAGGCTCTTCCCCTCTCCGGGCTTCGGTTTTGCATCTATAAAGTAGGGATGGTAAATTCCAAAGCCCCACCTGCTCCAGAGTTGCCATTGAAAGCTGGCCAGCTCTGACGAATTGCCCATTGAAGAACCCATCTCTGGTGACGGGGCTCTGGCCAAGCGTGTCCGGACAGCCCGAGGGCTCCGTGAGCAGCTACAGAGGCTTGTGCTTTCCTCCGGAAAGGACCCTCACTGCAGCCATTTACGTGAGTGCTCTCGAGGATTGTGGCGTGTTACTCCTCAGCACTTGGAGTTCAGTTGGGAACCAGCCCCATCCCTTGTCTCATCACCACAGCACTGAGCCTCAGAAACCCAAATGTGGAGGAGACTTCCTGACTTGCTTCAGTGGCAGGGGCTACAATTGAAGGGCTGTGTTTGGTGTGATTAAATATGCCAAAATGAGAAGAGATTCGGTGGTGGGCTTGTGTCCAGAGGTAGAGAAATTGGCTTCGTCTCCACAGTCACTCAGTCAAGTCATCTCAGGGACTTCCATGTACAGGGGGACAAACCAGACTCTCAGGTTTAGGAAACATCTTGCCCCTTGGGAACCTCTGAACCTCGTATGTGAGCGTGTGCACGTGTGTGTACGTGAGAGTGTTGCTGTAGGAGTGTGCATTACATGTCTGTGTGCATGTTTTTGCATGCATATGTGCATGCTATACGGGTATATATGTGTACACATGTGCATTTGTGTTTGTATGTCCATGCATGTGTGCGCTTGTGTGTTTGTGTGTGTGCACATGTGTATACATTCACTGTCTCTCCCCAGGAGGGAGGTTTGCTCTGTTGCACCAGGCAGGGGATGATTTAATAAGCCCCCTGGGTCTTCTTGCCCAGGACACTCTAAGCTATGGAAATGGAAAAGCCTTTCCAAACCTGAAAGACAGATTAGTTCATTTTCAGGTTTTGCCGTGAATCGGTGGTTCCTGGAATGGCTAACGGCTCAGAGAGGCAGCATGTGCATCCAGCAGTGTCAGAGTGGCTGTGGGATTAGTGGCTAAGGGGTGATTTAGGACAGCTATTTGGAATCATCTACCATTTTCCAATGACACTTGAGAAACTGCCTCTCCTGAGAAATCTCAAGAGGGCCCTGGAACACTGACGCAGGTTCCTCTTGTCTGAGCAGCATGGCTGCAGGCGTCCAGAAAACCTGATATTCTAGACACCTCCAGGCAGACTGGCAGCATCAACTGCACCATTGCCCCCCACCTGTACACGTGCTCATCTCCCTGCACCTCCCCTGGGTCACCCCCAACATCTATCTGATGAAATTAGTATTTGAAATACAGTAAAGTGATTAGTTCACTTGACTGTGACAAACCTGTTTAATCTCGACCAATCGATAGTGTCAGAAAAGCAGCACCATTAGTTACACGATTGCCTGGACCCTGAGAGGCCACCAGTCTAATTGAATACAGCAGACTCCCAGGCCTCCTTGCGGCCCAGGCACTTACCACCGTGTGGGTTTGCAGGGCTGTGATTTTAACTTTAGCCATAACCTGCTTTCCCTTCAGCCGCCACTGTCTGGACCCACTCTGGGCCTCAGTTTCCCCATCTGTTAGTTTAGTGCAGAGATGAAGAGGAGAGACTCTGGAGCTGTGATCAGTTCAAACCAGCACCACTAACTAGCTGACCATGGGCAAGTGACTTAACTTCTCTGTGCTCAGTTTCTCCATCTGTAAAATGCGTGTGTGGATACTACCATCTGGGGCCTCGGGACGGGCGGGTGAAAGAGGCCTGGCCTGGGTTCTCCTCCTGGCCCCCAGTGCTGCAATTTGACCACTTCGGCTCCTTCCTCTTAGCTCCGGTCTCCCCACCTGTAAATGAGGCAGTGAGATGGGTCGAATGTAGAGGCTCCTGCAGCCCTGATGCTCCACGAGCCTCAGAGCCTGCCGTCCTTGTCGATACTCACGGGATTTGCTAGAAGTGAGCAGGAGCAGGAAGGCTAAGTAATCTCATAGCCCAAGGGAGGATGCCTTTGAGGCAACGTAACTAATGTTTTTGGACCTGGCAGGGGAGGGAATAGGGTTAGTAGCACAGGCAACCATGATTTCTGGGTGTGAAATAAAGTCAATTCCCTTTCATTTCAGCCCAAGAAGCCTCAAGGGCCTTATGTCCACATGGGTCTGCTGGCGCCTGGGTAAGGAAGTGTCTCACTCGCTCTCACTCACTCATTCATCCAATGTTTGCTAAGCATCACCTCTGAGGCACACCTCGTATTGGGAGCTAGAGACACAAGGAAGGACCAGCCCCAGCTTTGTCCTTTGACCTTTGTATCCAGGGACTCATAGGCACTTTAACAATGACCTCTAAGATGATGATGACCTCTAAGATGATGTTGTATTAGTTTCCAATGGCTGCTGTAACAAATCACCACATACTTGGTGACTTAAAGCAATACAAATATATTACCTATGGTTCTGGAAGTCAGAAGTCCAACATGGGTCTCACTGGGCTAAAATAAAGGTGTTAGAGGATTGTGGTCCTTTCTGGAGGTTGTAGGAGAGAATTGCATTATTTGCCTTTTCCAGCCTCTGGAGTGCTGCCCACATTCCTTGGCTCATGGCCCCACATCATTTGACCTCTACATCCATTGTCACATCCCTTTTCTGTTTCTCACACTCCTGCCTCCTTCTTATAAGGACCCTTACGACTAATTGGACCCACCTGGATAATCCAGGATCCTCTCCCCATCTCAATAGCCTTAACTTAATCACACCTGCAAAGTCCCTTTTGCCATGTCAGGTAACATATTCACAGGTTTTGGGGATTGGGACCTGGACATCTTGCAGGGGGTGGGGGGAGCATTCTTCTACCTACTACAGACATAAAGTCCCAGAGCTGGAATAAAAGGAAGACTAGGAGTCACTCTTCCCAGGAGGGCCTGAAGGTGCCATTAGAAGTGGTCCTTGAAGCATGAGTAGGATTTGGGCACCTGGAGCAGGGGAAGAACATTCCAGGCAATAGGAAGCATAGCAGCAAAGGCCTGGAGGTGGGAGATGGTTGGAGATAGAGGTTGGAGAACACCGCGGCTGGAAATCAGCAGCTGAGACAGGAGAGAGAGGCAGAGGCCAGGACACGGAAGACCGTGTATGTCATGCTCAGTGATGGGGAACCACAGGAGGGTTTTAGACAAGGGAGCAGTCAGATCAGACTTGAATTTCATAAAGATTATTCTGGCTACAAGGGTTGGATTGATAGGAGGGGTAAACCGAGGTCAAGGGTGGCAGCAAGGAGGCTGCTGTGGAGATCCTGTGAGATGACGAGGCCTGAACTAAGACAATGGCAGGGACAGGATTCTCAGAGGCGGCAGGCGTGGTGCTGGCACCTGGGATGGATTAGGTAGAGAATGTGAGGGGAAGGAGAAGGCTCAGACAGCTGTGGGACTCTGGCCTGGGTGACTGGGTGGAGAGCAGAGCCGGAGCCCCTGAATGCAAGACTTCGTGTCTCTAAGTCCTGGCCTGAGATGGCCACGGTCTCGGAGGCACTGTGAGCTGCACACGTTTGGTGCTCACGTGCTGCTGTCTCCTCAGTAACGGAGGCAGGGCCCGCTGCCCCACTCCACACCTGGATGCTGCTCCTCTCGCAGAACACGCCAACGCTGCGTGGCCCCTGGCAGCTGGAACACCGCTGGTGCATCTCCACACGCAGCAGAGCGAGGCCCACGTGTCCTCTGAGGGGAGCGTAATTCACACCCTCCAGGACTGATTTCGGCTGGAGGGAAACCCACCTGTTTCCAATTACTCTGTGGGTCAGGCTGATATAATGTCGGACTGAAGGTAATTTCCGATCAATAAAATGTGTTGGGTGTGGAGTGTTATTAAGCGAGAACAATGCCCTGAACACACTTCCTGCGGGGCTTCCCCTGGGTAAAAGGGACTCAGCCCCCAGCCCCGCTCAGGTGCCCCAGGCTGGCAGATTTGCAGAGTACAGTTGGAAAGGACTGCGGAGTCACCTGAGCTAGATCCCTCCCTTCAAGCCATTTAACAAGAAAACAGACGCCATGGTGGTCAAGCCACAAGTTTTGGAGTCTCACGGCCCTGGTTTCTGAGTCCCAGCTCTGCTGGGGGACCTCAGCAAATTCTTCAGGATTGCCCATCGACCTACCCTCTTTACAGCATCAGAGGGAAGCACTAAACCTTTGCCCTCACTGGGGCCTCTTCTGGACATCCCTTAGGCTTAATGCTCCTTCCTCATAGGGATCCACCTGGGCAAGGGGAGGAGCAATTAACACTTTTTTTTTTCATTCCCTGGGGGCCTGGCCCTGTGCCCCTCCCCCCCCCCGCCAATTACTGCGTCAGGACCCACCTGCTCTTGAAAGGGGTGACCAATTATCGGGAATAAGTGTGAAAGTGAGGCTGCTGCTGGGATCCTCATTACCTGCCTCTTCATCAGCCTGCGAGAGGGAGATGGAGATGGAAAAAGAGGGGAGGGAGAGCCCCTCCCTGCTCCCCACAGTGGGGGAGGATCAAGGAAAGATGAGATTTCCTGAGTGCTCATCCACCGGTAGGAGGGAAGGGAGCTCACTCTGCACTCTCGCTGGAATGAGGTGGAGGCTTGCGGGTTTTATTTTTCTTAATTATATATGTGTGTTTCTGGCAGATAATGCGTTTAGATCTTTGCCAGTATTTCTTCTGTCTTTTCCCTCCTGGTTCCAAGAAGGAACCCGGCCTTTTCTCTCCCTTGACTCAGGAGGAGCTGCTTGCAGGCATTCATTCCTTCTCGGCCTTTGTTTCCTCAAAACCCGAGCTGCTTGAGGGCCTTGTGCAAGAGACGAAGGGAGAGAGGAGCTGGCCTGTAAGAGGGGAGATTCCCCAGCAGGGCTGTGAGCAGCCGGGGCCTAGCCCCACTCCCCCTCAGAGCCAGGGGCGGTGGCAGGCCTTGCAGGGGAATGACCGAGTGCCCACACTGAGACTGGACTCTGCCTCCAGAGCATCCAGGCTGAGTGGCCACAGGGCGGCTGGCTGTGACCACGTGTAGGCCAGGAGCCGGTCTCTCCTTCACCCTGCGTCTTGGGGGTGCAGGGAGGGTGAGATGCTCCCTCACTAGCCTAAACGCCTGAGCCCGAATGTCCTCCCAGCGTCCTGGTGGGGCAAGGTGTGGAGGCTGTGAGTCTGAGTGAGAGAAAGTAAAATAACATGATGGGTCTCACTGATTCATGTTTTTGAAAGAAGATACAGGTGTGCAGGAGCAGAAGAATAAGCCGCCCCCGGGCTTGGTCTCGGGTGACCGGGAACCCATGTGAAAATGACTCGAAAGAAATGCACTAAACGCTCACAGTAGCTTTCCCCGGATGGAGGAATGATGGGCGCTTGGTGTTCTGCTCTTTTTGTGACAGATCTTTTATAAATGTTCTCTAATAGGATGTTTTACTTCAGTAATAAGAAAAATGACTAGAATTGATATACACCCCCCCCCTTTTGGTGGCCACTCATTACCTGCAGGATGAAAGCGAAACCCCTTGGCACAGCTTTCAAGGTTTTCCCCGACTTTCCCCTTCCTTTATGCCATTGTGCCCTCCCGTGCTCTGCCTCCCCTCCCCTGGCCATTGGTCCTTCAAGACTCACCTGGGAAACGCCCTCCTCCAGGCAGCCTCTCCTCGCCCGCTTCGCCCACGGCCCTTAGGATCCAGGGGTTGAAACGCCTGTGTCCATATTCTATCTTCCCAGCCAGCAGAAGAGTGTCATGGGGCAGGGACCAAGTCTGATTAATTTCTGTCCCCAGCCTCCATCTCAGGCCTGGGCACACAGCTGGTGCTCATTAAATACCTGCTGAGGAAACTGGAGGAGCTGGGGTCCCTTCCTCTCTGCACACAGGGTTCCTTCCCTCCTCGGGGATGACGGGGGCAGTGCCCCCGACACACGCCTGCAGATGGTCGTATTGGAGTGGGGACACATGACAGGCCAGCTCACCTCTGAGTATAGTCATGGTTGCTCCCTGTGCTGGTGGGCGGGTAGCAACGGGGAGCCCCACGGGCAGGCTGCGATGGCCTTCAAGCCAATTATTCATGTGCCTAGAGATGACCGTGGCCACGCACCAACCCCTTGGCAGGCAAATCAGCTCTGAGGCACTCAGCTCCCCACCCTCCGCTTTCCTTCCGTTTGAATCCCCCCACGCCTAGGAATCCGGAAGGTGCATGTGCCGAAGGAGGGTGAGAACGGGCACGTGGAGGGCCCAGAATGCGTGCCACACAGGCTCGCCCAAGACAGCCTGGAAAGAACCGGAAATGCGAGGAGCCCTCCCCCTAGAGCACACCTCTTCTCAGAAGGCGTGCCTCCTTATAGATCTCTTCTGCACGTGGCCTTACTGGGAGACAGTTCTCCATGGATTTCTCATGTTTCCCCACGTCTTACCAGCTTTCCCTCCAGACTCTCTTTTCGTGGATGTTGATACGGGGAGTAGTCTTGGAAGCTAGAGATCATTAATCCCTCTACGGCAGAGGGCAGGTTTGTTTGCTGTCCAGTGAAATAAAGTGTCTTTCTATGCAGCAAAGATAAGTTTGCTTACAGGCCATTACAAAAGATTTGGGTTATTTAAACGTGGGGTTCTCAGTTTTGACACGTAGCAGTTATGCAGGCAACATCCACCTGGGCTGCTCTGCTCTGGCCCGTGGGCCCGGAGAGCAAAGGGAATTGGTACACGAAGCTGCTTCCGGCTGCTTGCTATATACCACAGCTCCTCCAGTCTCCTGTCTCTGGCCGAGGAGCCGCACGTCTTCTGCCAGCAGCCATGAAACTGGCAGGCTAGCTTACTAGCTTGCATGTGGGGCAAATGTCAGACCCTTTGTAGTTCTTTACAGGACTAAATTCAAATGAATTATTGAATTTTACTGAATCAGTTTTCAGTTTTCTTGAAGTTTTATAAAACTAAGAATGGGCCTGGAATTTGTTGAACAGCTACTGGGTGCCAGCCCTTTCTATACATCACCTCACCGAATCCTCCCCACAGCCCTGTCAAGTACGTGTGAGAAGACCCATTTTACAAATGAGGAAACTGAGGCTCAGGTGAGGGGACTTGCCCAGAATAGACTGACTTGGAAGCCCAATCTAGTTTCACTCAGCCCTGGTGCCTCCCTCTCAGATCCCAGCAGTGCAGAGAGCTCAGAGTGACCGTGGAAGCCCACTCTGTGGCAGGAATCTGGTAAGCAATAGTGTTTGTATAGCAACCAGCTTCCCAAGGTCCACATCAATGGAGCAAGGCTCAACCATGACCCTGAGGTCCCTAGTCTTGGGGGTCATCCACAGGGAAGTATTTTGTTGGACTCTCCTTGGTAGAATCTATTCAAAGAAAGCTGAGGAAGATCTCAATCCTGGCAACCACTGGAGTTGAGAAGAGCTGGAATGTGTCTATCCTCCTGAAATGGTTAGACATTGCCATGATGGAATCAAGCATCAAATACGACTTGAAGACCTAGCATGTGCCACACATTGTTCTAGGTGCTAGGCAGAGAGCAGTAAAGAGGACAGAAAAATTCCCTGCTCTTATAGTGCTTCATTTCTAAAAGATAAACATACAATTTAGTAAGAGCTAGTGATAAGTGCTACCAGCAATAACAAACAAAACTAACAAAAACAAAACAGGATGAGGGCATAGAGAGTGAAGAAGGGGTGATGGTGGAGGTCAAGAAAGGTTTCTCTGAAGAAAGGAGGTTTGAGCTGACATCTGATGGAAAAAGGAAGTGAGCCAGATAAACATGTAGAGGAAGGGCATTCCAGACAGCGAGGACAGCAAGTGCAAAGGCCCTGGGGCAGGAATGTGCTAGCATGTTGGAAGAGCATTGAGACAGCAAGGTGGCTGAAGAGGAGTGAGCGAGGGTGAGCCTAGTAGAAGATGAGATTGGACTAGAGGAGATAAGGAGACAGATCTGCGTTTATATCCTGAGGCCTGTCACTTTCCATTTTCAAGCTTGAATTTCCTCACCTGTGGCATGAGGCCAGCGACACCTTCCTTGGTGAGTTAATGTATCTAAAGCAAGATGTCCTGCACTCAGTAGTGGCTACAGCAATTATTGCGTGGTTATTGTTCCATCCCAGTGTCTTCTCCTTGCTGTGCCGAATTCCTGCACCTCTAGAACTGGATGCCGTTGCTGCAGCGACTTTGGGCCTGTGAGCCAGGGCACCAGTGGGATGGAGGGTTGAGCCTATACCAGTAATTACCGCTCCCTGGAAGCCCTCTTGGCTCAGCTCCACGCTCAGCGTGCGAGGACGACAGCCACTTGTCAGAAGCCTCCCAGAGAGGCCACCTGGAAATGAGAGCAGCTCGGACCCGAGCTGCGGGAGGGGGAGGGGCGTGTGGGCCCGTTGTCATTAGGCAGCCAGAGCTGGAGGGATCACTCCGGTTTAAATTAAGGATTTAATGAGATGAGGCCAAATTAGATGCAATTAAAAAGATACTTTAGAGCTGGCAGACGACCAAAAGAGGCAGTAATGACTTTCCTGGAAGGGAATCCCACAGGCTGGGGGTGGGGGACTGGGAGGGCTTGGTTTTCTACTCCTGGAAACATCCAGGGTTGGGGGTGGGAGGATAAAATAGAATCAATCATTGATGATGCTGGTGCCCAGCGAGGGCTGGAGGGCCTCAGGTGTCGGCCCAAGAAGGGCCCTGAGAGGGGGCCTGGGCCCGTGGTTTCCAAGCTGGGATGTTTGGAGCCCCCAAGGATCCAAAGAAGACCTCTAGTAACTTCACCAAGCATTGTCTAAGGATATATCTTAAATTATTTTAAACTTGAAACAAAAAAGCTGTGCGTGCTCCCAGATTTTAGCCCCGGGGGCCGCCGACATGCTGCACAGCGTGGTTCAGGATAAGCCTACGCGCGAGCCAGGGCCTCCGTGTGGATCCCAAGCGGACCCACCATTGCTGGGAAGGCTGCCCGCCCACCCCACGGGCACTGCCCGCTTTGGGCAATTCAGGCCTGGGCAAGAGCTCGCCCGTCACATCCTAGGTGACTTGCGGGTGGCACTCAATTCAGTATGTGGCACAGTGAGAGGCATGTGCCCGACGCCACAGGGGGACTGGATAGGGAGTGGGTACCTGTGCCAGAAGTCCTGGTACTGTCAGGTCAGAAACCCCCCTTTTAGTGCTGGTGTAAGTCTGGACACTTCTTGTCTGACTTCAGTTAACGCCAGTGGCCTCGGTTTGACCTGATTACGGTTACCTTGCTTACGACTCTAGATGCCGTGTTTAGGATAAAACTGAATCCTAAAGCTTGGACTTAACATGCCAAACAAAAGAAATTTGATTGTTCAGAAAGTTTGAGTGAAGAGCTGTCAGAGATGGGCACTGAGGCGTGAGATTTTCTTAAATGACAACCCTGAACATCCTTCGAGTTACATCTGAAAAGTATTTTTCTGCCAAACAATGAATATTTAAACTAAGAAACCTATTCATCATCTCCCTCCAAATTTCATTCTCACAGTCTAAGGAGTGAGAGCAGGGCTTTGGGATTATTAATAATTCAACCCTGAAACAAAATAATTGCTATTATTCCTCTTGGAGATCCTGGGTCAGTTTAACTGGAGGACGTTCTGAGACTGGAAGGTAGTGTTTTGAGAATCTGTTATCGTTTGTAACTACTTTTTGAGGTGGATCAGGATTTTAATAATACAGTGAAATCAAATCTAAATACTGAAATAAATTGGATATTAACATTGACACCAAATTGCAACTAATATTTATAATGCCCAATTTCAAGTTATTTGGGTTATTGAAATAGCCCCGTTATTCTCATTGGTTAACCTTAAAAGTAGTGCTGATACATTTGAACTGAACAATAATAACTGAATAATAATGTCATTCGTCCATTTTATGTAATGGACTTCCACCAACAAATGAGTTGGAAAATTACTGCTGAAATGGTTGGAAACCGCTGACCTAGTCCAACCCCCTCGTAGTACAATCGGGAAACGGACCCCAGAGAGGCGCAGGGGCTTGTTCTGGGCCACAGTCAGCGGGGTGGCTGGGCATAGAAGTTGGACCCCTGACCTCCAGCAGGAGGACCCCCTCCTCCTCCGTCAGGCCTCTGCCCGGCTCCGTTGCCTGCCTCCGCTGATCCAGCTCTCTTCCGGCTCTGTGGGACCCCTGCCGCTCTCCCTCTCCCATCCATCCCTCTCCACGTAGTGCTAAGCTGTGGCTAATTTCCTCCTTCACCATCCTGGGGCAGGTCAGAACAGTGGCTTCAACTGCTTTTCCTTGGAGCCAGTGTGTCACATGGGGGATCCTGGTGGCCCACTGTGCGGGGAGGGGAGACTGAGCAAGAGGAGCACCGCCCCCAGCCCCACTCCAAACACAGGCGGCAAGTGGGATATAGTTTGAGCATAGAGTGCTCTGACGCCAGGGTGTCCGGGTTCCAAGACCACCTCCTTCTCTTACCAAACGTAAACCAGGTATGGCAATACTTCCTCCTGAGGAGGGATGTGAGAATTCAGGGAATCGATCCATGCAAGGCACGTAGAAAGTACCATCATGCACCACATGATGACGTTTCTGTCAACGAGGGACCACACGTCCGACGGTGGTCCCACAGATCAGCACCATGGAGCCCAAGTGTGTGGTAGGCTGTACCATCCAGTCTTGCGTGAGTGCGCTCTACAATGTTCGCACGACGAAACCACCCAACGGTGCGTTTCCTGGAACGTATCCCTGTTGTTGAGTGACGCCTGCCTGTAGTCAATAACTCTTGGTCCTTATCTGTTTTATTAGGGACTGAGGTAACATGTCCTTTGTCAAAAAGATTCGGCTGCTAAGGAATGTAGGGCAAAAACTGCCTTAGAAAGTAAATGTAAAACTTTTTGCCTTTGCCTTTCCACCCCTCTCCACGTGCCCCGTGTGCCAGCCACAGTGGTGTTCTTCCTGCCCCCAAAGTGTGCCCCACCCACTCACGCCCCCACGCCTTTGCGCCACCACTCGGCGTGCCAGAAGACTCCTGCTCACCTGTCACGGCCGACCCATTATGCCACCTCTTCCCAGAAGTCGCCCATGGTCTTGGACCTCAGTAGAGGCAACTCCAGAATTTCTACAGGAAGATTTAAGGGCAGCACCGTATTTGAGAGGGGGTAGATGGTACTAGAAGATTTGTCTAGAAGCTGTGTTTGCACGACTTGTTCACTGTCTTTACTTAGATGGTGTGTTTATTTGGGGTGGCTTTGTGGGGTGAATGGAGATCACGGGAACTGAAGCATCTCCCAGCCCCATTAGAAGGAAATTCTGCTTCTCCTGAGTGCTCTCAGCACAGGGCTTGTCCTGGCCTTGTGGTGGAGCTGGCGTTTGGGCCCCACACGCCCCTGCTTGTGTGCCTTCCCTGTCTTCTGCCCCTGCTTTCAGGCTCAGCCCCTGCCAGCCACAAGGCATGACTGGCCCATAAGCCCCTGAGAACCACCACCAGCACCCAGAGCATTGGAGCTCATGCACTCCAACTCCCCCAGCCCATTACACAGGAGGGACAGCTGAGGCCAAGGAAGGACAAGGACCTTGCCTCGGCCCATATTATGTGCTCAGAAACACCTTACATTTGGAGCCAGGTGGAGGGGTGTGCTATGGGACCAGAAGTCAATAACAGTTGGATGAATAAATCAAGCAGGAGATAGTGAAATCAAACAAACTCCAGAATCCACCGAATGATCAATAACACCTGATTGCCTGTAAACCTGCAAATACCAAATACTGATTGCCAAGCCCTCAAGCCGATAGACAACTGTCATCTAATGCAGTGGTTTTCAAAGTCTACCAGGCATCAGAGTCACTGGAGGGCTTGTGAAAACCCTGACAGCTGGGCTGCACCTCCAGAGGGTCTGATCCAGGAGGTCTGGGAGGGGCCTGAGAATGTGCATTTCTAACAAGTCCCCAGGTGATGATACTGCTGGCCTGGGGACCACCCTCTGAGAGCCTCGGGTGTTTTATGTTCTCCATCCTAAAGCCTGCTGGGCGGCCCAGGTGGCTGCCACAGTGGGACTCAGGATTCCATTTGGAAACCAGAACATCATGGTCCCCCCACCTCACATCCTCATCATTGATGGTCCCCAGTTAAAACAGGTCAGGCCGGCCTTCCTTTCACCCCAGAGCCCAGTCCTTACTGCATTATATTAAAATGGACCATTTATTGTCTGTTTCCCCCTTGGCAGAGGAGTCCCTCCCAGGTGGGGATCCTGCCTTGTTCCTCTTGGGATTCCCAGTGCCTGGAACAGGGCCTTAGACCAGGGTCATTGAACTTTTGTTGACTGAAATTTGAGGCTCGTAGAGGGGTAGGGATGTGCCCAAGCTCATACAGGTGGTCAGAACACCTGGTCCCTCCTCCTAGTCCAAGCTCCAGGTGCCCCCAGGTGTGGGCTGCTCTCTCATTTCAGAGACACTGAGAGCTTTCCTAGCCATACAGCTTCTAACTACGCCTCTTCCAAGGGCCTTGTTGCCTTCTGCTCTTTTACTTTTCTCAGCAAGGTCCAAGTTCTCCCTAAAGGGCGCCCACCCAGCCCCTCTTATATCCCTGCCCTCCAGGGAGCACAGCCAGACTTTCCCTTCTGAGCTTATCCTTCCTTCTGGGTTCCCTCCCTCAACCATTCTGGACTAACATTCTCTTCCTCTTTATAACCTGGATCAAATATCATGTTCCCCCTCCCCTAGACCATCTCAGGCAGAACCATTCCCTCCCGTCTCTGGGCACCTTCAGCCCTTTGCCCAAGATGTTCTGTTTCCAGGTCTTTCTCCCAAGGAGACTCAGTGCAAGCAGGGACCTGTTCTGACTCATCCCTTCCCCAGCGCTCTCAACAAGGAATGTTGTTGAATCAATGACCCTCATCCTAAGGACGGGTTAGGAGGGTCGCTATGGAGTTGCCCACCAGTCCCCAGCCTGCCCGTTGCGCTATTCACCAGCTCACTCTATGCTCTCAGCCAGCAGGCTCCAAAATCAGAGTCACGTCCCCACAGTAACCCCCCAGGGAAGAGTCTGGAAGCAGTGCAGTTGTGGAAGCAGCGTCTTCCCGGTCAGCAACAGACCAGGCAGGGCCAGGGAAAGGGGCACAAACTTGGCAGGTCTCTCCATGCTGGGCTCCACAGAATTGTCCCTACCACCTAGTCCACTAAGTTGCTAACAACTCTAAGTCAAAAGAAAATTTTAAATGAGGTATTTTGGTTATCTTTTGTTGCAAAAACTCAAAATGTGGTAACATAAAAAAACAATACTTATTTCTCATGATTCTGTGGGTTGGCTGAGCCCAGCTGAGTGATTCTTCTACCACCCATGACATTAGCTGAGGTCATTCACTTGGCTGCACTCAGCTGATGGCTAGGCTGGGCTGAACATTCTGAGAAGACTCACTCAGGTGTCTGGTACCTTGGTGGTCCTCCAGGTGACCTCTCCACAGGGTTAGCTTGGGCTTCCTCACCGCATGGTGGTCTCAGAGTAATTGGACTTCTTACACAGCAAACTGGATTCCAAGGGGGAGAGAGTGGAAGCTTCCAATCCTCTTAAGGCCTGGGTTCAGTAGTCTCAAAACATCCCTACTGTCATATTCAATAGGTCAAAGTAAGCCACAAGGCCCTGTCGAGATTCAACGGGAGGAGAAACAGAATACGTCCTGGTGGTTGGAGCAGCATACTCGCACAGGCAGAGAAGGGATCGAGGGCAGCCCTCCTTGGAGACTAGCAACTTCACTAGGAGAAATGTTAGAGGACTTCTTCCAGCCCAGGTAGTCCCCGGGAGTGTGTGTGGCACACACAGCTGTGGAAACTTCTGCACTATGTAACCCCATGGATCTGGGGGCTCCACACCTGGAGAGGCCTTGAAGGCCAGCTCCAACAACAGCAAGGTGCAGAATGAAAGGGCCCCAGCCTGGGAGACAGGCGCTCTGGGTCCTTCCACAGCCTCGCCCCCGATTTGATATGAGAAACTGGGCAGGACCCTGCCCCTCTCTGCTCACGCCGTTTGCCCGTAACCCTCCTTCAGAGCAAGCTCCTTTCGTCCTTTGCTATTTTCTAGGCTCTTTAAGTAGGATAAGGGCCTCTCCTTTCCTCTAGTTTTAATAACTTAACAACAGCCCCTCACCCATGGATTTGTAACAAGAAACTCTGGAGTTGCTGAATTTAGCTCAATGCCAGGATCTTTTAAAAAGGAGACTCTTTAGAATCACAGTCAAAATCAAGAAGAGATCGCTGGAACCAAATGCCAAGAAGGGTCCCCAGATTGTTCTCAATTCATGCCCCCATTATACAGATTGGTATACTGAGGCAGCCTGGTGTGGAGGCAGGGATATGGAGAATTGATTTAGCCAAGCTCTTTCTCTCTGCTGGGATCCCCTGCCAGTCTTCCCCACAAAGTCCCACTTGCTAGGCTCAGGACTAGCCCAGAGGTCTCCAGGTGCTCAGAAATTCCAAACTCCTGCAGGGCCACCAGTACCCAGAGCCTTCTCATTCAGGCTTCACAGCAACAGGAACAGACCTGGGGAGGAACTCGGGAAGCAGGGATCCTCAGGGCTGGGGCCTCCTAATAATCCTATAGGATTGAGTGCTTGTCTGTGGGGATGCAGGTAAGGCAGGAGGAGGCCCCCACCTGCACATGCCACCCTTCCCAGTCTCTGGTACCCATCCTCATTGACTAGCTATTATGATAATAAAGTCTTTTCAACTGGAATGTCCCATCAGACCTCAGCTGTTGAGTCTGATAACCCACTCTTCTCTGCTCCCCGAACATAACCTACACTCTCCAGCTGCTTTGCCATGGCTCATGCAGTGCCCTCTGGCAGGAATGCCATCATCCCATCCGACTGGTACCAGGGCTCAGCCTCCCAGGCCCAGCTCAAGTGCTCCCTCCTCCAGGAAGCCTGACCCTACAGCCTCCTCCCCATGTTGGTAGAGACCTCTCCCCTCCTTAAGCCCTCACTGCCCTTTGGCTTTTGCCTTCACCTCCTGAGGCTCTGGACGCTTTCTGCCTTAGTTATAACAGGATTCCCAGGGAGAGGCCGCTCACCTGGCCGGCCGGCCGTGGGGACCCACCCTGACCTGGAGTCGGCACAGGTTCTAGCTCAGGCTCCACCTCCACCTCCCTGTGAGGCTCTGGGGAAGTGCCTTCCCTATCTGGGCCTCGGGCTCTTCATCGCTGGGATGAGGAGTTGGCTCCTCTCTAGAGTTGTTTCCGTAGCTCCACATGTCTGCTGCGCCCCACGGTAACTGAGCCCCTGACTACCTCAGGCCCTGCGCTAGGTGCTGAGGACACAGAAGGAGTCCCTGAGACAAGCATTTGTGTACACGCGATTTATTAAGAAGGTGCTCCCAGGAAAACCCGTAAGGGAGTGGGAAGCAGGAGAGAAGGGAGCTAAGGAGGGAGTGATTTCTGGTTCAGTCGCACAGAGAGTGGCTCGAGAGATCTGGAGTGTAAGTCTCGCCTGTCCCGAGACCAGGGAGCTGGGAGCCACACTCTTGCACCTGCAAGTCATTAGCTGAGGAAAAGCTGAATTCCCAGGCGCTTTGGTCTGTCTGCAACTGTGGGAAGTTACCAGTAGCCTGGGGCAGGCTGCTGCAGGGGAGGCGCAGGTGTAGACACTGGAGGCAAGAGAAGATGGGAGGCAGGCAGGAGAGGAGAGCAGACCCAGCAATGGCCTCGGAGGAGCCCTGGGTGAAGCCCGTCCAGCATCCGCTCAGAGACCAGCGCCTCCCTGTATTCAAGGAGCTCACAGAGGGGAAAATGTGTACGCCAACAGGCGAATTCAGATTCACAGGTCACCTGGGGTCATTGTCTCCACTTTTCTGAAGGTCACCTGCAAAATCGAGAGTTATAAGCCAGGAATTGAAGCGTGTGTGCGTTCCTGCGTGCGCCGAGCAGGAGGGAGGGATGAGCTTGCGTTATCAAGCCTGATTTGCATCTCTCTCTCGCTGCCCCCACCTCGCCAAGTGGGGACAGCTGCCTGCGCTGTTGCCAGCAGGGTGGTTAAGACAACTCAGGAATCACAGGGCTGTGGCTCCCCACAGACTAATTGCAAGCCCAGGACATCAAAATGGACTGATTTCCCCAGAGACACGGACATGCTTTCATAATTCTGACAGTCTCCTTTCATCCTACAACTCGGACAGAGCCAGGGACATTAATCAGTCATTTCCGGTGCAAATTCACACCCCCACCTTTGGTTTGGGGGCAGTGGAGGTGGGGATGGGGGAGGAACGGAGGCTAGGGCCCTCAGAGGGCTGCCTCTGGGTGACAAAATTGAGAGTCTGTGAAGGGGGACTGTCTTCCCAGTCGATCCAGGAACGTAATCCTAATACTTGTGGAAACCTCGCGACTGCCAGAGCTGAAGGGCCCTTAATCCCAGGCCACGGCTTCCAGACTGTGCTCCTCCAAGCCAGATTTTGCAAGAAGGGACCACCAAGGTCTGGAGGAGGGAAAGGGCAAGCAGTCTGCCCTGGTCTCCAGATTATGGCCTTCCACACACGAGGCCGCCTGAAAAGGCGTCTGCAACCGGAAAGAAGTCCCATACGCGGTGACCGGGCGAAGCCATCCCTCTCAGGCTGCAGAGCCCGGTGGGGGCTGGGGGGCAGACAGCCTGGGAGGGTCCAGCAAGCTGGGGCAGAGCCTGGCCTGGACCAGAGCTCCTGGTTCCTGGTTGAACTTCCTCTCCTTCACCACCAGCCTCCCCTACTACCTGCCACCAAATCTAAAATCCAGAGCATGAGGCTGAAAGGGACTCAAGAGGTGATTCAGTGCAAACCTCCCCCTGACATCAGACGTCGGGCCCTCGCACAGCAAATGGTCATCCAGCTTTACCTGGAACCCACCCAGCCACAGCGAGCTCACTGCCTCTAGTGGCCCTCCCTCCTGTCTTTGTACAGCTCTGTTACAAAAGTCTTCCTCCTATGTTCTGCCTGCCGCTCAACTTTCTCCCTCTGCCCCTGGATCTGTTGCCCTCTCCAGGGACCAGCAGCACAGCTGAACCCCACGTTCCCCGTTTTACTTAGCTGAACGCTGGGGTGCTGGGTCTCTGCAGCGGTGGGCCCTTATCCTCTCATCTTGCCGGCGTCCCTGGTGCTTCCCTCCAGGGCCCATCCAGCCTTGCAGGCCTCCTAATCGAGGTGACATTGAAACGTGTGTCTGGCTCCTGTGGCTGTGCTATTTAAATCATCCGAGCCCCACATGGGAGGGTGGGGAGGTGGCTGCACGGCTCTGAGCGCCCAGGACCCCGAGTCTGTGAGTACCCACTCCTCCCTCCTCAGTCTGGCTGCCTGCAGTCACGTGGGCCCCAGCGGTGAAATTCCACGTGGAGAGCTGGGGCTCTGATGTCTGACCTTCAAATGGAGGGCGGCTCTGGCCTGCGGGAGGCAGCTGGAGCGGCTTACTCATAATGCCAGCTGACTCGTTCACTTGTTCGCACCGCCAATGGGTGGGTGAGTTAATTAGGCAATGCGGCCAGAATGAGCAGCCACAGGCTTCGCTTTGCTGGCCTTAGCATCCTCCTGTTTTGAATTCCTTTAGATGGATACACAGGGTGGGGGAGCACTCAGTGGGTACCTAGGGTGAACTGGATTCGAATCCCAGTTTAGCTACAGCAGCTTGGTTGTATTGCTTTGGACAATACAACCTTCCCTGACCTGGCTTCAGGTTGCTGGTCTGCACAGTGAGGAGATTGGATGCAGGGACGGTAAAGGGGGCACCGTTCACAGCCTTGTGCATGAATGAGCAAGATAAATGGCAAGGACAGACAGAGATTATAAACTGATGGCCTGAGAGTGGCATCTGTCTCATGGATGTGTTTTATTTCACAAGCATACTGCTATATAGGGATATATTTTTATTTTGAATGTATTTAGGTGGGAAGTGCATGTTTTAGTTTGGCCCAATCCTCATCAGTCCCTATTTTCCTACACCTGGTCCCTTTTGGGACCAGTCTGGTCTCTGAAGACATTTGAGTTTGCAACCCCCATGCCGGTTGAATCATCTTCTATGGGCAGGATAATAAGAGTGAAGATAATAATAGCCACGCTGGTTTCACGCTTCCAGTTTAATAAACCACTTTCCATCCATTGAAGTGTTTGGCTTGATGCTCGGGTCTCCATGCAATTTCACAAAGTCTCAATTTCCTTATTTTTCCATCCACATAGAATTGTGGTAAGGACTGAGCTGGCTGAGTGTGGTAGGGATTAAATTTATTATTCTCAAAGCTGCCTGCCAGAGTCACTGCATTTTAGAGATGAAAGCCGCACTCACCTTAGCGGATGATTGCTTCATTTGGGAAACGCACTACTGGACCTTTGTTATCTAAAGGTGAGGCCCAGGCCTTGGTTTTGGGGAGTGGGGGACGGTGGTGAGGTTGTGATGGATGAATGGAAATAAAACTCCACATAATACGGTAAAATTAGGTCATACTTGGGTAGAGAGTTTACGAAGTTAACTGATTCCATATTTCTTGAGCTCAAAAACAAGATTTGGGGGGACCTGAAGACATGGAGGAAAAGACACAAGAAAAGGCTTTTGTCCCCAAGAAAGTGAACCTGAGCAGCACGGACCAAGGGAGCCACAGTCAGTCAGTGACTCTCCAAAATGTTACAGCTTCTTTGATGGTAACACTAATTTTTGTGTGTGTGTGTGAGGAAGATCAGCCCTGAGCTAACATCCATGCCAATCCTCCTCTTTTTGCTGGGGAAGACCAGCTCTGAGCTAACATCTATTGCCAATCCTCCTCCTTTTTTCTTCCCCTGCTCTCCCCAAAGCCCCAGTAGATAGTTGTATGTCACGTGGCACATCCTTCTAGTTGCTGTATGTGGGACGCCGCCACAGCATGGCCGGACAAGTGGTCTGTCGGTGCACGCCCGGGATCCAAACCCGGGCTGCCAGTAGTGGAGCACGTGTACTCAACCACTGAGCCACGGGGCCGGCCCAGTAATACTAATGTTTTTAAATTAAAAATGTTAAATTGACAAATGTTAACACACTAGAACAGGAGTCACCAAATCACTGGCTGTGGGTCAAATCCAGGCCCCTTACTCGTTGTTGTACAGCCGTCACACTAAAAATGGTTTTTATATTTTTATTTATTTATTTATTGTAAGGAGGACCAGCCCTGAGCTAACATCCAATGCCAATCCTCCTCTTTTTTGCTGAGGAAGAGTGGCCCTGGGCTAACATCCATGCCCTTCATCCTCTACTTTATACGGGACACCGCCACAGCATGGCTTAACAAGTGGCGCGTCGGTGCGCGCTCAGGATCCGAACCGGCAAACTCCGGGCCACGGAAGCCGAGCGTGCGCACTTAACCGCTTGCTCCACCTGGCTGCCCCCCCCCCATTTTTTTGTGAGGAAGATTGGCCCTGAGCTAACATCTGCCAATCCTCCTCTTTTTGCTGAGGAAGACTGGCTCTGGGCTAACATCCATGCCCGTCTTCCTCCACTTTATATGGGACGCCGCCACAGCATGGCTTGCCAAGCAGTGAGTCGGTGCACGCCCGGGATCCGAACTGGCGAACCCCGGGCCACCGCAGCGGAGCACGTGCATTTAACCGCTTGCGCCACCGGGCCGGCCCCCCTATATTTTTAAATAGTTGGAAAAATCAAAAGAATATTTTGTGACATGAAAATGAAATAAAATTCAAATTTCAGTGTCCATAAATTACGTTTTCTTGGAACACAGCCACACTCATTTGTTTACATGCGGTTTCCAGCTGCTTTCGAGCTGCAATGGCAGAGGTGAGTAGCAGCGACAGGCTGTGCGTGGCACTCCCCAGGGTACCATCCCCTCACTAAATGGGCACAGGGTCCTTGAAAGAGGAGTGGGGGGGATCAGCACCCTATAAACTTGCTGTGGTCACTGGGGATCATTCCTGCTGAGGACCAGCCTCCTCTTTGGTCGGTGGGTTCCAGGTCTGAAAACTGTCTTGAGTCTGTGAACTGAGCAGTGAGCATGCCTTTTTCTCAGGGGCGATGCTCAGCCTCCTGCTCCTCCATTAGCATCTCCTTCTGATTGTAGATGTTAAGCAGCACCCTGATTGGCTGCCCACCTACTTTGCCCCTCGGAATACTGGGTTGGTCTACTCAGGCAGCTGTAACAAAATAGGAGGCTGGGAAGCCCAAGATGAAGGTGCCCGCTGCTTCGGTTCCTGGTGAGAGCCCTCTTCCTGCCAGGCAGACTGCTGTCTTCTCGCTGTATCCTCACATGGCAGAGAGAGAGAGATCTAGTCTCTTCCTCTTTTTTCCTCTTCTAATCCCGTCCTGGGGGCTCCACCCTCATGACCTCACAAAGGCCCCACCTCCTAATACCATCACATTGGGGGTTAGGGTTTCAACATATGCATTTGAGGGGGACACAAACATTCAGTCCATAAGAGACGCCGTGCTCTCTTCACATCTCCACAACTTCTTGTGGGTCAACCCCACTTGGCTGCTGCTCCAACCATATTGCGCCCCCTCCCCCGGGGGGATAGTGCTGCCACCTGGCCTCTCTTACTTCAGGCCCCGTCCTCCCCATTCCTGTCTACAAACCCAGCCCTGTGACCACCTCTCCTACTGTCAGCCCTGGCTGGCAGAGGAGAGCCACCACTTAGGGACTGTGGGTGCCCCACTCACCAGCACAAAACAAATGGTTTGGTGAATGGTGAGTCCTTAGGCCTCCCACAGAACATAGTCCTCTGACGGATCTTCTAAAGCATGCCCACCTCCCTGAGCCCTCTTATCCCTCCCTCTACCATCTGCCAGGGCAACTCAGGCATTTGCACTTTGCTCAGGGTGGGCCATCACTGTTACCAGCCTTCTGAGAGCCACCCTAGCAGTGTATATGCCTCAAACACTGGAGTTCTTGCCAGGGTGTGAAATCTCGGTGCCCTGAAAATGGCCCCCAAGTCTCTCTTATTCAGTCTTATGTTCCAGCCTCCTTGTCAAGCACCCTCAAAATCCAATGCCAGGGTTATTCCCCTGGCTTCCCCTGGAATGTGCTAGCTAATTCTTGCACCTCCTCCCTTATCAGACTCAGCATGTCCCAAACCAGGTTATGCTGGAATTTAACCCTAGTTATGAACCTGGCAGCCAGCTGAGGAAGTGGGGGCAGCTCCTGAGGAGAGGGTTCCTGTTTCCTCAGGGAGTACAAGGTTTCCTGAGAGGAAGAAATACTAGCTCCTACTACGGAGGAGTGGGCCACTTCTGTAAACTCTAGCAGTTCAGGGGGGTCAACAGAGTCATATTCTTGGGGACATCACCCAGAAGTCTCCACCCATGTTTCAAGGTCCCAGGTTCCTAGGCAGGACCCCCAAGCATGACAGACCTGCCATGGCTGAGCATTTAACCTCTGTGGTTCTCTGCAACTCTGTCAAGTCCTGAGTTGGCTGTCATGGCAAAGATGATAATTTTTTTTTTTTTTTTTTTTTTGGTAATCTACCAGAGAGAGCTCTGGCTCTCACACAACATTTAACAACTGTTAACTGCCCTCAGTTTCTCATTAGACCTCTGCGAGGTGTCACATCCTGGTAAAAACCAGCAAATCCCACTGTCCTTGTTGGCACTGTTCCCTCTGTATTCTTCAAATGCAGGTAGCATTGTACCACGAGGGTGTTATCCTCCACTGGGACATTTCCCTAGGTCACCACTTGTGAAACCTTCAGCAGTTGGGCCACCATTTTGTGCCAAGGACTATCAGTGCCCCACATTCCCCTTGGGGTGGGTCTCTTCTTGACACAGCCAGCCAAGCCCCAAACCCCATCATCTTACTGCCTATTTTCTCATATCCCACCTCTCTTAGTTCAAGTCCTCCAATAAGCAGACACCAAGATAGAGTTAGATGTGCAAGAGATTTATGAGGAGAAACACCTGTGAAGGACAAAGGGGGACAGAGTAGGGGGCAGGCAGAGGCTTCAGACAGTGATGCAGGTCTGACACCCATGAAAGGAGAGAGGGAAGGAGGATTGTTGGGAAGGAAGAGGGTCAGACTCCCTTGCGAAGGTTAGAGGTGCCCCATGATGGACAGGAAGGGGCCGCACCAGCATCCTAGCTGTCTCAGTCTTCTCTTGGGAGCAGCCCTGCGGAAATGTGGCCTCAGCGTGAATGGCATGTTGGATTCAGAGGTGCTGCGTGGCCATGAGGCTGTCAGTCCACTGAGCACCCCCAACAAAAGTTTCTTTTTTTTTTTTAGACTGGCCCTGAGCTAACATCTGTTGCCAATCTTCCTCTTCTTTTTTCTTTTTTCTCCCCAAAGCCCTAGTACATGGTTGTACATTTTAGTCGTAGGTCCTTCTAGTTCTTCTATGTGGGACACCGCCTCAGCATGGCTTGATGAGCAGTGAGTAGGTCAGAACCCAGGATCGGAACCTGCAAACCCCAGGCCGCCGAAGTGTAGCACACGAACTTAAATGCTACGCCACCGGGCCAGCCCTCAAAAGTTTCTCTTAAAGGAACCTCGATGGTCACCACAACATCTCCATTGGCTTGTCCCACCTTCAATGCAATGCCATGAGAATTAATTTAGTTTACAGAGCTTAGAGCCACACAAAGGCATGGAGACAGATAGAATCCAATTGGGCATTATTTTAAATTTTATTACAAGCGGTATCCCTGTCAGAAAGGAAAAATAGGAAAAGAATAGGGAATTCAATTATGAATTGAACAAAGTGATCTGTTGGATGAAACTGGTTGTAACACGGTTGGCAGGGGTGGGGGGAGGTGTGTGTGTTGCAGACTCAAATCAGATAAATAATTTAGGTAATAGTGTAACTTGCACCTAGGAGGCCTGGGTTATGAGTCCAACTCCATTTGAACAATATGGACTTGGAATCTCCTAGTGTCACATTAAAAAGTACATGAGAGGTATCACCCAGGATGATTATGATTCTAAGTCTCCAGAGCCCGCCACAACCTCTGGGCAACAAGAAACAGCTGCCCTCTAGATGGTAACTAGAGCACGGCCATGGATGAGTGACCAGGAACCTCAGCTTGCCTGTCGTGAGGGCAGGACTCCTGGAGGGGTGACCTCGACTCTCTTGGGACGAGAAAGCAGTTCCCTTAGTGAAAAGGAGTCTTTTTAACCCCCGTAAGGCATAAATTAAATACAGAAACAATGAAGTCACTTAAACCCATAATATTAATACATTTGTGTTAAATTTAGGAATGATCTCTACAGAGTTGGTGTTTGCTGGGTTTGCGATGTGGAAGAGAATTTGGCGTGACTGAGATTTCAAAGTAGATACGTAACTGAGTGATTGATTTTAGACTTGTGATGTCAAATTAAAAGTTGTAAGAGAATTTGATGAGTTTTGTAAACAGTATTGGAATGCTTTTGAGAACTTGAGATTCACCATATTTATGATTTTGAGTTATTAAATTTACAAGAGTAATTCAAGGGCTTGCAAAGGTTTTGCTTGTGCGGTCAGGCCTGTGAAGTGCTCTGAACAAAACGGGAGGCATCAAATTTATAAATGCACCTCAAACTGCTTAAAGGAATCAAATAAAATAAATTGTAAATGAGACTATTTAAGGGAATTTGGATTTACAATTAGGATGATAAAGTTTGAAACTAAACCTAAAGGCTTAGGGAAAAATAGGTTTTTTAATTTGTTACTTTTTTCTGCATCAAAAAAATTATCTTTAGTCATCAGGAACTGCCTCTGACACTCATCACGTCTAAAAAGGAATCCATCATCGTTCTCTGTCCAAACCTTGGTCCGGAAAGTGAACAGCACTGCCACGCGCTCACCTGTCCAGGTGAGGGTCCTGGGGCACCCTGCCCCTGCCTTTCCTCCTCTCCACACCACAATAGCTCCCTGTGCCTTCCACCTCCTTCCTGTCTCCCCCTGCCCTTCTGGCTCACCTCACCCCTCACCCAGGTTATTCATGCGCCTCATGGGGCCTCCCTGCCTCTGGTCTTCTCCGCTTCTCCCCTCTTTCTTTTCTTCTATTATGACAATCGCAAAGACACTGCTAAGAGGAGAGGGGAGCCCCAGCCTGCCTGGCTCTGGCTGCCTATGTACATCTGCTGCCCCCCTGGCAGCCCCAGGAGTCTGTGGAGAGACATTCTCTAAGCGCCTCGCCCCTGGGTGGCAGATGGTCTTTCCAGATCTGAGCCGTGGCTTCCTGCCTAGAGGAGCAGCGTCATCCCCACGAGCCCAGTTACTGGAGACGTATTTTTGTGGTCACTGGCTGGGACGTGAGTGTTAGGAAAGGTGCGACTTCCTCTCTCTGTCCATCCGCTTCTCCTGCCGCACCTCTCATTTGGCGTGGAGACCCTGGCGAGGTTGAAGGTGACAGCAGCCGCCTTCTCTGGGCCTTCCCCCTGCTGGTCACTTGCCTCCAATAATCTCGTCACCCGTCCTAACTCTAAACTCTTGGAAGGCAGAGCCCTATCTCTGCCATTTCTGTCTCCCTTAAGGCAGACACGGGCATTGACCGGAGGCCAAGGAAGCAAGGAAAGGACTCTACCTTTTGTAGCAAGAGCATGAGAACAGGAGCCCAGGGTGAGTTCCAGCGCGGGCTTCCTGTGTGAGCTTGAATAAGTCATCACCCTCTCTGCGCCTGGTTTCTTCAGGCCCCTTAGAAAGTATTGAAGACCCTGTCACTTGGCAAAGCTTCTAGGTGTTTGTCTGAGGAATATACTCTCCGTGTGCACAGACACAATTGAGGACAGTAGCCTTGCTACCAACAGTGAACAATGCCAATCTAGGTGTCAGTCAGGAGAAGACTCCTTGAGTAAACATAGTGCACACACAGAGGTGCCAGTCAGGGTCCAGGCAGGAAGCAGGATTTGCACTACTTATTTTCCCCCACAATGTTCTGCTATGAAAAATTTCGAACACACAGGAAAATTGAAAAGAATATAAAGCGAATACCCATATACCTACTAAAATTAACATGTGGCCTTACTTGCTTTATCATATATCTATCCGTCTATCCATCTGTCTATCCATCTTATTTTCCAGAGGCATTTCAAAATAAGGTGCAGACAGCAATATGCTTTTTTACCCAGAAACACTTCAATATGTATATCATTTGCTAGAGTTCCATATTTGTTTACAGTTCTTTTTTTGGGGTAAATTTTCATGTAATCAAACATAAATTTTAAGTCTACTATTCAATGGGTTTTGCCAAATTCATCCACCTGTGTAATCCAAGCCTCCATCAAAATACAGAACATTACTTTCACACCAGAACCTTCCCTCATGACCTTTCCCTGCCTCTACCTCCACCTGCAAACACTCTTCTGAATCTTTCCCACCAGAACTAAGTTTTGTCTGTTCTAGAACATCACATAAATTGAGTCATGCTGTGTAAGACCTCTTTCAGTTGGCCCAGTGTTTCCAAGATCCACCCGTTTTCATAGATATCAGTCATCTGTTTCTCCTTTATACTGAGTAGGATTCTGGTATATGGATACAACACCATTTGCTTGTCCATTTTCCTATTGATGGACCTTTGGGATGTTTCCAGTGTTTGTCTATTTGTGAATAAATCCACTATGAATTTTTTTTGAACAATTCTTTTTGAGGTCGTATATTTTCATTTGTCTTGGGCAAACACCCAAGACTGGATTTGCTGGTTCATAGGGTAGGTTAATGATTAGATTTATAAGAAAGACCCAGTGCTGCCCACACCCAGAATCTTCCATGACCTGGCCCATGTCCCCTCCCATCCTTTGCCCCAGTGTGGATGCCAGACTGCTGGTGCCATCGCCCTCCCTTCATGGTGAACTCTCTCTTGGGCCCTCCTCCCCCATTCATCCTTGTCATCTGGCCTTGGTCAGGGCCCCTCCAGGCCACCAGGTACACTTCAGTAATTGTAACACTCATAGGGAAGGGCTGGGGGTCTCTTTTGTTCCAGGAGCCCCTGCTTCCTTGTACGTGTTCCTATTTCTCCCCCGGTATCCTCCAGGCTCCCTACACCAACTGATGGGATCGAAACAGGGCAATAACATTGGCCTCTAAGCTGACTCCAAGCCCTGAGTGAGCCCGAATGTTCCCCGAGCAGATCTGCTCACCCATGGCCACCAGCCTGTGTTCTTCTCTGGTCCTTTCGGAGTGGCTGGGGCAGGGGCTGTGAGGCAGGAGATAGACAGGGGACTCCCAGGGGCCTCCTCCAAGGCTGCAGACCCAGAGCTAATGCCCTGGCCTGTCCAGGCTTGACACTCCCCATCCCCCCATGATGTCTGCAAGGGGCCCCCAAGGGGTTAACAGAGGTTGAGAGTGTGGACGCCAAACACAGACGCCTGGGTTCCAGTCCTGGCTCTGTCCTTCTCCAGGCATTTCTCATTGCCTCTATGATGAGGAATTTCAAATATATTGTAATATAGAGAGGAAACTTTGCTGGCTCTGGCCGCTCTGTGCATCTGCTGAGCTCCTTCTCTGCTAGACAAGCCGAGCTTCACACCCTGGGTGACACACTTACCTCTGAGCCTTGGGTCCCTCATCTGTAAAGAGCCACACAAATGGCAGGTGGCAGTGCTATCATGGCTGACCTATGAGCTTGGTCAAACCAGGGGAGCCCAGGTAAATGGAAGCCCTTCCCACCACCTAGGGCAGCCCCCTTAACCTTGAATTCGCTCCTGGTCACAGCCATCACCCACGTAATCCTCACCATTCCACACAGGAATTATTAATCCCCTTTACAGAGGAGGAAATTGACACCAACAGCAGGAAATCGACCTGTCACATCCCCAGGCAGGGATTCAACATATTAATTCATGGTGAACTCTCACCTATGGAGGGGGAGGGGTAGTCTGGTGGCTTTAAGCCTGGGTTCAGGAGCCAGATCGCCTGGGTTCTGATCCTCACTCTGTATCTAATAGGGCACGGTACCTAACCTCTCTGTGCCTTAGTTTCTTCATCTGTAAATGAGTATCCTGAGAGGACTTATCTCATTGATAATAAAGCATTATATTATTATGCCGCACTGTGAGAATGAAATGAGTGGGCACAGGTAAACAGAATGATACCTAGCACGTGATAGATGTTCCCTAAACATTAGCTATTATTATGAGTTCTCCCTCGTGGTCTAGGGGCCAGGGCCGGTGTCCTGGATCCAGTTCCTCTCTGTAATCCTACTCTCCCCAACACCCCGCATAGCTGATCCAAGGCTGCAAAGTGCTCAGGGACTGTTTGCTGAATGAGTGACTGCATGAATGCATTTAGGTCACTGGAAGCCTTGCCTTCTGTGGACGCTGGACTTGAGAAGAGGCGAGTCTGGGTGACGCATACTGGAGCCACCTCTGCCTGCAGCCACACCAGTGTGCACCTACCGAACCCCTTCCGGGTTGCCCTGACCCCTGGCAGGGCGAGCTGCAACCAGGCCTCTGTGGAGCTGTGTTTCCCCATAGCTCACGGTGCCCCTCCTGCTGCTGGCCACAGGAGCCCCTCTCTTTGTTAAGACTGTTTCCGAAGTCAGACCTTCTCAGCCAGGAAGCTCTTCAGCTAATGATGCCCATGGAGACAGTCAAGGCTGCCATGTACAGCCTCGCCCCGGGAGTCGGCCCCAGGGAGAACAGTTTGCCTGGGGCTCTGCAGCCGGGAGTGGAGTGAGGTTGGTGAGCACATCCCAAGTCCTGAGAGTCGGGGCTGGAGGAGACTTTGCAGACGTCTACACAGCCGCCTCCTCCTTGTAGGGAGAGAGGCAGACCGGCCCAGAGGCCCCTGTCTCCAGGAGTCAGGGCCAAGTCTAGCCTGGGCCAAGTCTAGCCTGGAATCTAGGGTGGTGAGACACACACACACACACACACACACACACACACACACTTGAGCGGACACCAGAATCACCTGGAGGGCTTGTTTAATCAGCCATTGCTGCACCCACCCCGTCTGATCCAGGAGGTCTGGATGGAGGCCTGAGAGTTGGCATTTTAACAAGATCCCAGATGATGCCATTGCTGCTGGTTTGGAACCACACTTTGAAAGCCATTGTTTCAGGAAACTGCCTTGTGCCCACGAAGGGGGAATGGAGCCCACGAACGTGGTGCTGAGGAGGTGGGGATATCAACTGCCTTCTGGAAGGAAATGGGAGAGCTGATGAAACTCCGAGGTTCTCTGATGTGCGGGGCGGCAGGGTGGAGTTGAGGGAGGGGATAGGGTCCTGGGCAGGGTCAGACTAGAGCGAGGCAAGGTGCCCAGGAAGCAGAAGGTGACACTCTCAGGGCCTGCAGGTACAGTGTGGGCACCGGCAAGACTCTGAGAGGAGAGTTTCTTTAAATGTCGTGCTTGGCTTGATTCCACCAGTCTCAGCACTGCCCCTGGGGTCCTGACAATAACCCGAGTCTGGCAGGTCAGCAGTGCAGTCAGTGTGGTCAGAAACAGCCACTTTCTGTGGGGCTCAGTGTCCCGGGGAAATTCCTCTTGGTTTGAAGCATGGCATTTAAAAGCCTAGGCCAGGAAGCAGCAGTGTGTGTGTGCGTGTGCGCGTGTCTGTGTGTCTGCATGTGTCTGTCAGAGATAGGCAAGTCCGGGGAAGGTGTCAGGGAAAGGGCTCTGCAGGGCACACGGCTCTGTAGACTCCTTGCTGATTAAAGTATGCCTCCTGGACCAGCAGCAGCATCACCTGAGGAGTCTGAAAAATTCTGAAGCGCAGGCCACACTGCAGAATCTGCATTTTAACCAGATCCCCAAGTGACGTAGGCACAGGAACATGGGGCTCACCCGGGAGTTTTTTAAAATACTGATACCTGGGTCTCGCCCCCAGAGACTCTGATACAAATCTCCTGGGTTCCACATGGGCATTAGGTTTTGACACCTCCCCACGTGGTTCTAATGGGCCACAAAGTCTGAGGACCGTTGGTGTGGACAGCCTCAGAGGCCTTCAGACTCCGTGTTGGAGGCAACAGGAGAGTAGAGCTGACATGGCACTTTAGTATCCGGGTGTGAATTCTAATCCTGACTCTGCCAGTAACTCACCACGTGGCTGTGGTCGGGTCGTTTTCTCAATTTCCTCCAAGTACAATGGGAGTGTTAACAACCTCTCTGGACCAAAATATTTGTGATTATTACAGTTCAAAGGAGTCTTGGTTAACATTTAGGTCACATATCCCCAAGTTTACCCTTGAGAAAACTAAAAACTTCTCTGGGCCTCAGTTTCTCCACTTGTAAAATTAGAGATTGGGCCACGAAGGGCCCCTCCCCACTACACTGTGCATGTTCCAGCCTTTGCACAATACTTCCTTCTGGCAACAACACCTGCCCTTCCTTTCTCAGTTCAGTGCCTCCACTTCTCCATCAGGGCATGGCACAGGGTGGTCTCTATCCACCTACCTCAACTTCAGGTTTCAGCTGCGAGTCTGCTTCCTGCAGAGAGCCTTCCCTGACAACCCAGGTCGGGGACCCTACAGTCGCCTGAACGTCCTCACCCCTCCTGCCCTCTGTCATGCGATATTGTGATTGTCCACACTCTCGTCTGATCCCAGCTAGGCTGTGACAGCCCTGAAGCCCTCTGCACGCCCACGCCGGGTCCCCAGTTCACCACACACGTGTCTGAAAGTCAAATGAACGACAGCGGGAGGTTGTGACCGACAGACCTCACAGCTAATTCTTTCTCCAAACTTGCGGCCTTTGCCAATCTGACTCAAGTCAATGTTTAGAAGGTAATTGAGGCATGAGAAAGCCTCGTTAATTTAGGTCTCTTCCCTCCTGACGTTAGCCTCAGTACCTAACTGCTGGAGGAACAGCGTCGCTGGAGGCTTGAGATCAGCTGAGGCGCCGGCGCCGTGTGTCCCAACCTCAGCCCTCACAGGCGCCCCACAGTTTACAAAGCGCTTCCCCACCCCCGCCTGCTCCCGGGAGGAGGGCAGGGCAGCAGTGACGCCATCACGCTAGCACATGAACTGCTGAGGAAAGGCATCTGTCTGTTTCATTCACGGAGGTTTCCGCGGCACATGGTAGGTGCTTAATAAATATTTGGTCAATGAAGGAATCTCTTATCTTATAGATAAAGAAAAGGGAAATTCAGGAGGGCTGGGGGAGTCCGGGTTCACAAAGCTGGAGCTTCAGAACTGAGAGGTCCCAGCCTCCTGTGCAAGGCCCATTTCCACCGCCCTGAGCAGGCAATGTCTAACCTGATACAGAATTTATGCTCTAAAATGTGCCAACTTTTTTTTTTTTTTGGTGAGGAAGATTGGCCCTGAGCTAACATCTATGCCAATCTTCCTCCATTTTTGTACATGACAGCCGCCACAGCACTGCTTGATGAGTGGTGTGTTGGTCCACGCCTGGGATCCGAACCTGCGAACCCCAGGCCGCTGAAGCAGAGTGTGAACTTAACCACTATGCCACCAGGCTGGCCCCTCTGCCAACTTTTTATGCCCCTCTGCTCACACTTACCACATCTTTTCAAGGGCTGGGGTGATGGTGCCCAACACCCATGCCTTGCACAGTCCTGGGAGCACATTCCCACAGCCCAGCATTTTCTCTGCCCTTGGCCTGGGTGGGTTGGCTAATTTGCAGACATGATGGAGTGTGTCCAGTGACAGTTCACTTTCCTCTACCTCTGGGCAGAGTCCAAACCGCCCTTCCCGCTGTAGGCACCAAGCAAAAGGGTCTCCCCACCCCATCCCAGTCCAGCCCTCAGCCCAGCATCTGACAGGGATACTCAGGGCTCAAAGAGAGGAGCAAAGAGAGGCTAAACCAGGCATTTCACACCTGCTTCTAAGTCAGCGGGGACAGATGGTGGCTACAACATGGCCATGGCTGGGGCGGCTCAGTTGGCGTAAGAACCATGCCCTCTTATCCCTTAGCAGCAAATGAAACCACAACACGGCACAGAGGAATCAATGACCAGCTCCTGATGGCATTTTCTAGGTTCTTTTAACACTTGCTGTACCAGGACAGCTAATGGCCCATAAATAGAGGGATTTGGATTTTAGTCTTAGCTCCACCACTGACTTAGGATGTGACCTTCAGTAAGTCAGTCCATACCATCCAGAACATTCAGGAAGAGCTGCCTTAAAGGAATGCAAATGAGTGATAGCAGGAACTATCATTCATTTAGTATTTCCTAGTTTCCAAAGCACTGTCACATACATCATTCCATTTAGTCTTCAGAGCAGGACTGTGTGCCCGTTTTATAGATGAACAAGTAGACAGATGGGTTAAGGACTTGCCCATGGTCAGGCACAGTGGTTTTCTGAGGCAGGGCAGGGACTTGAATCCACGTTTTCTGACTAAAACCCTCGCTTTTTCTCTTCTTTTCCGGTTAACTGACTTCGACAAACATTGTCTGATCACATACTGCACCGAAGGCCCGGTGGATAAGCCAACAAAAGACGCCGTGGTCCCTGCCCTTTAGAAGCCCAGAGCCCAGTGGCAGTCGGACACATCCTTCACAAACAATCCTGGAGGAAGAAGAGGCCAGTGACCCCGTCGGGGTGGAGTGGGTAAGGCTCCATGAAGCAGGTGGCATTTAACCCGCTCTGGAAGGAGTAGCAGTTTAGCAGGAAAGAGAGAGGGTGCAGGAGGCAGAGACAGGTCACCGCCAAATGCCCAGAGCGTGCAGAGGGGCCGTAGGGTCCCAAGTGTCCAGACAAAGGTTCAGAGAAGATGAAGCTGGCAAGTCGCTGACCCAGAGCAGGAAGGGCCGACAGACTAAAGAGTTCTAGTTTCTTCTTATATGTGCCGGGGAAACTTCAAAAGGCTTTAAACTCTGTCAACCAGCTCAGATCTACTTTAAAAATTGATTTAAAAAATAATTTTCTTGCTATAAATATTCCTTGTAAAAAATGGAGACACGAGAAGGAAAGAAAATAAAAATCACCTTTAATCACATTGCCCAGAGATAACCACTGCTTTCTGTGGATACATACGTTTCCTAAAATGTCATTGTGCAGTTAATACACATTTGTACCTTTCCTCCACTTTTTATTTCCTGAACAGCTTCCATGTCATTCAACATTCTTCTTCAGCCACGGTTCCAATTTTTGGAGGGCTCATGGACCCCCTGAAGGTCTGGTGGAAGCACAGATCTTCTCCCCAGAAAATGTGCATCCCCAAAGCCACAGCAGTCATGTCTCCAGGCAGCAATGCAGGCCGAGGGTTGGTAGTTCTTCAGATGTCCCCAAAGAGCCAGAAATCCATTTCTCACATTAAATCTTCTGGTTTCTAAAGGTCAGCCACTAACTTGAAATATTAAAAATAAAGACAAAACAGAAACACTGTGGGGAACTAAATAAACTCATCAGAGGCCTCAGTCTGTTCCGAGGCAGCCAGTTTATAACCTCTGGACAAGGCCAAGGTCGCGGGTATTTAGGGCTTATGTACAGTTCTGTACATGTATAGGTCTTATGTACAGACCCAACTCGTGTTTCCAACCTCATCTCTCACGACTCGCCTTCTCACACAGCCAAGCCCCTCCCTTCAGTTCCCCACTTCCGCACTTCTGCTCGGCCCCTTCCACACATGCCCCGGCCCCCCTCCGCCACCAGCATCGTCTCAATCCCACCAGACTCTGCAGGGCTTCACGGGTCTGCACCAGGACGCTTGCCTGCTCTCTCTGTTCCTAGCTATCTGTAGCCCCACCTGCAGCCCTCTGCTGCACCGGGAACTCCTGGGGACGGCGCCGTTTGATTAATCTCTGTGCCCCCAGTGCAGGGCCCCAAAGAGCCAGCCCAGCTCAGCAAACGCTAGCACGTGCAACAGACCCAGAAGCATCCACCCCCGCACCAGTGAAATCCTCACTCCTCACTCAGAGCGGAGCGGAGCGCAAGGGTGGATAATTACAGCCTGGCTTTAGCAATCTGTTATGCAGTCACCCCTCAGGGTGTGTGAATTGCTGTGAAATTCTTATCAAGGGGAAAGCAGAAAGTGACTCTTAAAGGGAGAGTTAAAGCCAGGAGGAGGAAGGAGGAGGGGCCTTTGTAAACTCTGGAGCCACGCCAGTGTTGACCTTTGAGCCAAGGGGGCTGGTGCCATCAGGAGGCCCAGGTGGGGCCCCAGTCCTGCCCTGGTCTGTCTTTGGGCAGGTGCCTTCCCCTCTCCAAACACTAAGGGGCAGAACCAGATCACCACCTAGAGCCCTTCCTTTCTAAAATAATGAGATTCTGTGTGGCAGTCGAGGGGATTTATAGTGTCCCTGGTTAACACAATCTGGGGGCTGCAGGGACTGACTTCCAGTGGTCTCTCTGACGGGCCTCCAGCAGAGAGAGGGCAAAGCCAGGAGCTGCCACCTGGAGCCCATTAGCACAGCTGCTTCCCCTGGAGGTGATTGCTCTATGCGGGCCTAAAAATGCTTCTGGGCCAATGGAGATCTAGCCACTGGGCAGATCCCAGGACGGGCCGGAGACTCCTCCTGGGGCAGCAAGAGGCAGAGCTGAGACAGAACCTGCAGGACCTTGAACAGGCCACTAAAACTCCTTGAGCCTCAGTTTCTCCATCAGCGAGATGTGAAAGGTAAATCCAGTTCTGCTGGTGGTCGAGATTATGATGCTTAAAATTCCAGCACAGAGCCTGGCACATGGCAGGTCCCTACTAGATGTTAGGTCTCCGTCTCATGAGCCTCCATTCGATATGGACAGGGCAGCCTGGATACAGCCCTGGGCAGCTCTGCAGACTCAGAGACTTGGTTTTATCTCCAGCAGAAAGCCCCCAGCCCCACCATGATCCAGCCTTAGGGAAAAACATCCCAGCAGGACGAGTGGGCACAGGATGGTGAGTGCAGGAGGGAGAGTTTAAGAAAAGCTGGGTCAGGTGATAGAGGACCTGAAATCTCTCACTGGACGTCAGAGACAGTCCCCTCGGCTCTGGCCAAGGGGCTGTCTCAACTGTATGGAACCATCCCTGAGCGGGGAAGGACCTGGGGTCCAGGGGTCAAGGACAGACGGACAGAGCCCCAGCCTCTGAGCAGAGCCCAGACTCCTGATGGCAAGTGACCCCATGAAAAGGGGCACTGGGCAGAGTGGAGCTACAAATGGGGAAACTGAGGCCCCCATCCAGGAGGAAAGCACTCAGATGCAGGGCCAGAAGCCGAGTTTCCTGAGTCCTTCCTAGGCACCCACGGCCTCCCAGGAGAGGAAAGTAGGAGGCAGGACAGGGTAACAGCTTTGGGCACACAGACCCAAGAGCTGAGAAAGAGGAAACCCATCACAAGTGTGGGGTCACCCATCACCCACCAGGCTCCCCTGTGCCGTGTGCTGCTGCCTCCTAAACGAGCCCTCGGTTTAGCACCACTGGCTTCGATCTTCAAAACTAATTACTAAATTTCTGCCTACTTTTATTGTTTTGATCTGAGTTTCCATGTGCTACGTGCTTGCTTCCTCTCGCTCTTCCCTCTCATTCTCCCATTGCACTGCTTGCTCCACAGCTGTACCCTCAGATCCCAACCCGGTGTCTGGGACCTGGTACAGTCCTGATGCATGTTCACAGAAGGACAGGCTCCTTGCTTTATGAGCGTGTTCTCTGGCCAGGCCCTGTGCCAGGTGTGGGGAGCACAGAGATGGCTGTGGGTGGCTCCCTTGCCCTGGATCGCTGCCTCCATGGCCAAGCACTCTCAGCCTCCATGCCTGGCCCCCCTGATTGAGGGTCCTCCAGGGCAGACCCCGCACACTACTTAGCTCTGCTCCCCATAGCCCAGGGTCCAGCTCCGAGCAGAGGCTCAGAGACCATGGGATTAGGGGAGCAGAGAAGCAGACGTTCTGACCCTGATGAAAGGAGCAGCCAATAAGCCAGAACTGCGACAACCTCTTGCTGTCTCCATCTCTCTATCCCTCCCTCTCTGGATCTACCACTGTCCTTCCCCAGTTCCCTTCCTCTTCCCTCTCCCCTGATGTCTGCCTCTAGCTCATTAACTCGCTCACGTTTCTTTCATGGGTTAGCTTAGAAATAAAGGTAAGCTCTCAGTCATTTACCCAGTGTACCACCAAGATGACTGGGGGCAATAATCAGCATAAAATACAACCCACACGGGCTAAAACCCCACGAGGCAGAAATTTTCACTGACTGAAAATTAACCAAAGCATCAAATCTTTTTGATGTTGATATGCTAAATATGACCCAGGAAACTGAGACTTGGTCAAAATAGCGGCCAAGAGAAGCAAAGCCGCAAGGGAGTTGCCGTCATGAGTCAATTAAAACAAAGGCTGATGAACCAAGTCTTCAGGTGAAACAACAGCCTTGATGGAAGTAATTCCAGTAAGATTTAAGAAGAGATAAACTAAATTGAAGAGAAAAATGACCAAAGGAGTCAATTAACTTGATGGCACTGGCTTTGAAAAATAATTTTTCCATAAAAATTAATTAGTGTTGACATAATTCTTATTAAAATATTGATAACAGCAGAGTCAAATGCCCAGGCCTGGGTGCGGTGGGAGACATGGACGAGCGGGCCCCATTAACCTGTCTGCATCTCTTACTCACTCTGCACCCCCCTGCCTGCGCCAAGCTGGTCGCTTCCTCCTGATTTGTAATCATCACTGTCTTACGGTGGTCTTTATACTTCCAGAGGAGTTGAGTTCTTACACTAATCGCTGCCTCCTTAATCAATTAATGAGACTTAAAAGGTCATTTATCATTGGAAATTGCAACTGGAATCACCCAAGCTCTACATCGGCCCACCGATGCTGAGGAACTGCATCCTACATTGATAACTGTACCCCGGCTTTAATGAGATTCTTATTAACATATACATTATTAATTAGACCATTAATGCAGATGTCATTTCGAGTCACACCAGGATTCCCGATGGCTCACATGGTTATTAAACGTCGCTAATTTGCACAAGGAATTAATATTATATTAAAGGTTCTCTCCGCTGTGTATTCTAAATTAAACGCTTACTTTCGACATCTCACCCGCAGCATCCACTCGTACTTGTTAAAGAGAGGAACATGAGGGGAGCATTCCATTCCAAGACCTGAGAGCTGCCCATTTTGCAAGTAACTTTGGTGTCTGTAAGTAGCTAGGGAAGGAAAGGCTGAGAAAGTGGGGAGAAAGAGAGCCCCTCCCTCCCCCAACACACGCCTTGGGAGGAGCCCGCTGTTCTTTAATTAGCAAAGTTTCCTAATGCGTCTAAACAGAATAAAGTTTTTTCTTATTAAAAAGTATCATTTATTTATTGTAAATAATTTAAGAAATACACATAAGCAAAAAAGAGATAATTTTGATCACCCAATCTCTCAGCACTCAGTAATTACCACTCTGAACATTCTCATGTGCTATTTCAGTGTATTTTCCCTATGCTTAAGTAGACATCCTTTTATGCAAATAGAAAAATACTCTATATATTGTTTTATAACCTGCCTTTTTAACTTAATAGTTCATGAGCACTTTTCTGTATCATTAAATGTTCTTCCAGAGCATCATGAATTGTCACATTATACATATCAATCCTCTTCATTCTTTTAAATGGCTATGAGATGGTCAGCTTGATACATCACCTTGGTTAGGCTACAGTGCCCAGTTATTCAGTCTAGATACTGCCATGAAGGTATTTTGTAGCTGTGATTAAAGTCCATAAGCAGTTAACTGTAAGGGAGACTATCCTAGATAATCTGGGTGGGCCTAGTTCAGCCAGTTGGAAACCTAAGGGGCAGACCAGAGGCTTCCCTGAGGAAGAAACTCTTCCTGTGGACAGCAGCTTCAGCTGGTGCCCAAGAGTTCCAGCCTGCCTTTCCTGACGGCCTGCCCTAACCAGCCACCACAATTATGTAAGACAAGTCTTTGCAATACATCTCCTAATACATATATTTCCTACTGGCTCTGCTTCTCTGGGAGGGACCTGACTGATCAGGCTACATAGATTTTATCAAATGCCTGTATCATCATCTATTTACCCCATCCCCCATTGTTGGACCTTGTGCTGGTCGTCTTGCTGTCAACTTGGCACCATCACTCCTGTTTCAGGCTGGAACTACACTTCCCACTACGCTGTTTCCTGAGCGGTCCCAGAATGGAGATTGCCAAGGAGAGGAACTCGTGCAAAATTTAGAAGGGAGAAGCTCAAGGGAAGCCATTACTATTGGGAAGGCAAGGCAGTCAGACATGACAGCAGCCTCACCAGGCATGGCGGTTTTGGCAGCCATAGTGGCTTTGCAGACCTCCTCATGAGCTCCCATTCCACAGACCTACTTTGGTGGCCAGACATGTGCAGCTTCTCAGACTTTCCCATCTGTGCCAGCTGCACCACCTGTACCCCTTGTAATTCAGGCAGAAGCGATTAGCACCTGCTTCTCAAACCCTTCAACTTTCCCATTCTACAGCCTCACTTCCATGGCTACTCTCAGATTTGCATAAGCCCTAACTCCTCTGTTAAACTCCTTATTCCCATAATACTTGTAATGGCTCTGTTTTCCTCACTAAAATCACTGGTGGTTCAGGGGAACAGAGCCTTAAGAATGAGATGAAATTCTTTCACTAATATTAGAATTAAAGGCATTGGGCCGGCCCTGTGGCTTGGTGGTTAAGTGCGCGTGCTGCGATGCTGGTGGCCCGGGTTCGGATCCCGGGTGCGCATCGAGGCACCACTTCTCCGTCCATCCTGAGGCCGAGTCCCACATACAGCAACTAGAAGGATGTGCAGCTATGACATACAACTATCTACTGGGGCTTTGGGGGGAAAAAATAAAATAAATAAAATCTTAAAAAAAAAAAAAAAGAATTAAAGGCATTAATGACACCATTGCTAGATCATGATAGTCCAAGGCACAAAGGGGCAAAACATTTGCTTAAATTATTACCTGTCGTCGTCCCAAGTCAGGTATCTGTAGAAAGAAAGTCAATTGACCAACTAGCTCTGCAATAGAACATTGTAGTGGAAACAAAGATGATAAGGACTGTGGGGTTAGTTGGCTACTTCTAATTATGCTGAACAATTTGAAAAAGGAAAATGGTGAGCTGAGGCTTTAAGTTCCCAACTCAAGGCCCAAGCAAGAAAAGATAAAGCTTTGGTGACTGTTCTGAAAAAATCCTTGGGTTCAAGCTCACAGAATTTGCTGACCTGACCATGTTCCCCATCACTCTGAAACAGCAGGCCTGATAGGACAGTGGAATGGCCTTTTGAAGACTCATTTATGGATCAGCTGGGTGACAAGACTTTGCAGAGTTAGGGTAACGTCCTACAGAATGGGGTATATCCTCTTACTCAGTAACCCATGGATGGTACTACTTCTCCCACGGCCAGGATCCAGAGGTCCAGGAATCAACAGGAGGAAATAGAAGTGGCTCATATCACTAGTACCCTTTAATGATGCATAGCAACATTTTTCTTTCTATCCCTGTGACTTTGGGCTCTCTGGCATAGACATCTTGGTTCCCAAAGGAAGACTACTTCCGTCGATGGACACAACAATGGTTCATTCTGTACTCCCTGGAGTGATTAGTCCTGATTACCAAGGGGAAATTAAGTTGCTTCTTCACAATGGGGTCTGCTATAGATTAAATGTTTGTGTCCCCCCAAAATTCATGTTGAAATTCGTCACCCGAATGATGGTATTTGGAGGTAGGACCTTTTGGAGATGATTATGTCATGAGGGTGGACCCCCATTCATGAGACCCTACATTCATAAAAGAGACCCCACAGAGCTCCCTGGACTCTTCTACCACCTGAGGTTACAGTGAAAAAACAGCCGTCACTGAGGAAGCAGACAGTGAATCTGCTGGCACTATGATCTTGGGCTTCCCAGCCTCCAGAACTGTGAGAAATAAATGTCTGTTGTTTATAAGCCACCCAGTCTACGCTATTTTGTTATAACAGCCCTAGCAGGCTAAGACAGGCAAAGAGAAGTCTTTCTGAGACCCAGGAGATTTTCTGGACGTTTCCTAATACTCCATGTCCTATGGTAAAAGTGCATGGAAAACATCAGCATAGTCTAATGACATAGACCCTTCAGGAATGAAGGTTTGAGTTATCCCACCAGACAAGGAACCATAACTAGCTGAAGTGCTTGCTAAGAGCAAAAAAGATTAAGGAATGGGTAGTAGAAAAAAGAGGTCAAATTCCAGCTACAACCACATGACCAGTTGCCAAAATGAGAACTATTTGCTGTCTTGTTTCCTTGCTCTGATGTGAATATATTTATATGTGTTAACCACTTTTTTTTCTGTTTCCCCCTCTACCATACTCTTGCCTGCTAATATGAAGTGTATTCATAGTGGTTAATCCTATATCTCCATTTTTAAGTTACAGGGTATGAAAGGAGGAGGGTGGCCAGCTAGATGAGCAAACATCATTCAGAGATGGATAAAGTGACCTATGAGACTTCGTGTTTCCTCTTTTGGGGGGCAGTTGGCAGGTCTTCAGTTGTATGAAGGGGAGTTGCATCCTTTTAGGTGGGAGCATGCTGTTGTTACTGTTTTTATTCAGAAGTCAGTCTAGTGAAAGGGATGTGCATGGATGCCAAGTTGACAAAGGGGTGGACTCTTCTGGATCTTCTTAGAACCACTGCTCCTGTATAAAGCTGGAAACTACCTTTCCCAGAATCCCCTTCTGTGTCGGGTTTGTAGGATCAGAGTTTGTCAAAGAGAGAAACTCACATAAGATTTGGAAGGCAGAAGTGAAGCAGAAGCCATTTTTCTCAGGACGTCGTGGCAGCGGCCGTGGTGGCAGCCAGATGTGACGGCTTCACAGAGGGCTCTGTGAGCTCTCATGTCATGGACCTCTTTTGGTGGCCAGACACACTAGGCTCCTCAGACCCCCCTGACCCCCGCCATTCCTTCAGTGTGAAGTGGTTAGTCACTGAATCTCTTGACTCCCTTTCCAGACCTTCACTCCCCAGTTCCAACGTCCACACACTGGGCACTCTCAGACATTGGCCTGGCCACCTCGTCGTGCAGGCCACTGAATCCTCCCGACGGGAAATATTATGCCATCTGGTTTTTCAAAAGAAAAGTATAGAAAACCAGAGCTTGTAGAAAGAAGTATGGGAGAGAAATAATTAGCTGTGCAAATGGATACTTCACCCTCTAAAGCCATGGTTTTCAAATGGGGGCTATTTTGCCTCCCAGGGTCATTTGGCAATGTCTGGAGACATTTTGGGTTGTTACACGGGGTGGAGGGCGGAGGGACTGTGAATGGCATCTAGTGGGTAGAGGCCAGAAATGCTGCTAAACTTGCAATGCACAAGACAGCCGCCCCGCCACAACAAAGGACTATCGAGCCCTGAATGCCCAACACGGCTAGGCTGAGAAGCCCTGCTCTGGTCCATGCTGTGGTGTTAGTCTACACCCTGCAGTTCCAAGTATTCTCCAGTAGGAACACCTTCCAGGAGGTCAAGGAGGGAGGGAGGGAATTTGAATGTTCCAAAAACTAAGCATCCAGGCCCCTCTGCTCTAAAGGGATTCCCTTATCATGGTAAGGTCCTTTAAAAGGAAAATTCTCCTAGTTGAGGTTTCAAAAATGTTCAGATTACAAAAAGCCAGTTTGGCTACAATTTTTCCAAGCCTCACACACTGGGGAAAGCACAATCCATCTCTACCCTGCTGGGACACGCAGCACTGTCTGTCTCTACCCTGCTGGGACCCGCAGCCCTGTCCGTCTCCACCCTGCCGGGACACAGCCCTGTCCGTCTCCACCCTGCCGGGACACGCAGCCCTGTCCGTCTCCACGCTGCTGGGACACGCAGCCCTGTCCATCTCTACCCTGCTAGAACACACAGCACTGTTGCTCAGTGGCCCCACTGCTAGTCCATACAGCATCTTAATGCAAATAAGAACAAGCCTCTCCGCTCCCAAGTAAAGTTTTAATGGGTATACTATTCACTTCTTATATAACAGAGTCATTTTGTATAAAATATCAACTGTAGAACATAAAGGAACACTTGAAATTCATTGAGCTGTACACTTGAGATTTGTGTACCATATGTACATTAAACCAAAATAAGATGCTTTACATAAAACAGAAATTTTGAGTTTTTACTCACAATAATGAGAACGACTGTAATGATTTGTTTTTGAATTGTTATATGTTGTATTGGACACCTCTTGTGCCCCACCTCACATCGTCTGGGCCACTTTTTAACCCCAGCTGTTTTTGATGCAACCAGCTGTGTGCAAACGTAACCTGAGAGCACCTCGCCTCAGCTGCCCCCACCGTATCTCTTGCTTTCTGCTCTGGGGCTTTTCTGCTGTGGTCACATAGGACATTCTGACAAACAGGCAAACTTGGAAGTACAAGGGGCTTAATTCCGCAGAGCGCAACAACCCTGACCAATGGAGGATGGGCACCAGCGGAGACATGCTCCCTCCTTCCTCCCCATGGGTGCAGTCCTCACGGTTCCAGCCAGACAGAGCCAGGCGCTCACAGCTGCATACGAGGACTTGGAGAGACTTTCCTTCCTGCTTCACTCGCAGTTTCTTGGCGCAAGTTTCCCAAAATGAACCACCTTCACGCAAACTCTTGTCTCAGTCTCTGCCTTCTAGGGGAACCCAGCCTAAGAAACGCATCTCACTGTCATGGAAACAAAATGTTTATGATCATTTTAATGCTTACTTGCTCCAATAACATGTTTTCTCTAGAAATGATCACTAGATTTGACCAATTACAAATCTTAAGTAATTTTATTTTTTTATTTTATTTTTTGTTTCTGAAAACAAGTTTTATTTAAATAAGGGTTTAAATACATTACATAACATTAAAACTGAAGGGAAAAAAAAAAACAAAAACCAGTTTGTTACTTCACATGGCATTGGGCAGCTGTTGCTAGTAAGTTGCAAGTTCTATAGCTGGTTACATGACTGATACGTCAGTTTGAAATTTGTTCCCTTGTCAGAAGTTTAACTCTGGTAGATGCTGGCCTCACACTCTGGTGTTTGGACATCGATTAGCTAGAATATGTCTGGTCAAAAAGACCTTCGCGGCAAGCCAGGTGGCCTATCACCTCACTAGAGGGAAGGTGGCCACTCTAAGCTCTGCCCACCTGGTCAGGCTGGAGACACCAGGGGACCACTCTTTGACCACCAAAGGCTCCGGCCTAGTGGTACAGCTGCCGTTGCTGCCTTACCCCATCCTCTCCTCAGCTTCACCGAGGGCTGTCCAGGTGGTGACATTCTCTTAGGGCAGGGAACTCTGTAGAGGGAGAGCCGAGGAGCTTCTGGCCAGACATAGCCATCTGTGATCTTGGGGCTCTGGGCTTGGCTGAAACATCACATTATTGCTTTGTTTCAGGCTGGACACTGTCAGGCGCCTACTGCTTGACCTCTGTTTAAATGAGGGACTTCAAGACTAGACAGCATGGCTCTTTTCAGTTTATTGCATGAAGGAGTTACACTAGTCCAACTTAAAAGCAGACCCCAAATGGTTACATTATACAAGCTGTGAGGTTTTTGAACTTGTGACAAGGGACAGAAAGGAAATTCTACTCATTGCAAGGAAATCCTCACTTAAGCTTCAATGAGCCGAAAGCACTTAAAACCCATGAACCTTTAGCTGGTCGTCCTTAGCCAGTCCAATCTCTACCAGGAACCGGCATATGTTCTTGCGCTGGTTGAATTACCTGTAGTTGTTCTTACCCTGTAGTTGAATTACTTCTCCATATTCTGGATGCTCAATTACAGTACCATTGCAGGCAAATTTCTTCTTAAACGCCTTCACTAGTTTCTTTTTATCGTAATCATCAGCGATCCCTTGGACAGTAGTAAGAGTCTTCCTGCCGTTTCTCTGTTGAATTCTTATATGGATATAATCCTCAGTGCCAGCAGAAAGCAGATCATCACCCTTACTTGCATCAGCAAAGGGGTCGAAAGAGTTGAGGTTCTGGATAGCGGACATACGATACGATTCCTTTTCCTCGGTGGAAATGGCCTGCGGAAGGCGGCGGCGGGAGAAGGCAGGCGGGGGGGACGGAGAGTCGGGAAGCGAGGGGGCTCAAGGGGGAGGCTGCTGAGTCCTCGGCGGCGGCTCAGTGACTGGGGCCTTAAGTAATTTTAAATGCATTTTAATTTCAAGAAGCTATGTTCTCCATTGGCAACCAATGTTGTCGAAGTTGAATAGATTCTGACAGCTACAAAAGGACTCGGCAAAGCATCCAGTGAATTACTGATACAAGTGTACTGCTAAACATCAAAAGGAGAGTTTAGAAAACAGTGTAAGGTTTTAGTTCCTCACAGACCAATGCACAGCGGTCAATTTCAATTGTAAATTTTCATATAGTTACAGATGTTCAAGTTCATCATAATTCTTCAAATTACATATGTCGTTTAGAAGAGTGAAAGACCATGATAGTTTCCAACATTACAAACCTTTCTTCTAAAAATAGTATTGTTGTATCCAATATTTTTAAAAAGAAATTGATTTTGAAATTGTATATGGGTCATAAATGGCGGATTGTGGCATTCACAGTTAAAATATGTTCTTTATTTTCTCGTATTTCCTTCTTTAGAGAAGTTGGCATCAATGATGTCCAACTTGTTTAGCATCAGGAATATTTTTTCTTGGGGCCGGCCCAGTGGCGTAGCTGTTAAGTTCCCGTGCTCCGCTGCGGCGGCCCGGGGTTCGCGGGTTGGGATCCCGGGCGCTGACAGACGCACCGCTTGTCAGGCCCTGCTGTGGCGGCGTCCCATATAAAGTAGAGGAGGATGGGCACAGATGTTAGCCCAGGGCCAGTCTTCCTCAGCAAAAACAGGAGGATTGGCAACAGATGTTAGCTCAGGGCCAATATTCCTCACGCACAGTAAAAGAATATATTTTTCTTAAACATAGTCATTTAATTTTTCTTCAAAGAACGTTTTACTTCCTTTGATGCTTTCAAAGCATTTTATACTGACTTTCATTCCTGCATCCGTTTATTTATATTACTAATTTTATATAAAACATCATGTCAAATTGATACTAAGGAAATTAATCTAAAAGTGGATATTTTTGAGAGTATACCTGAGGCTTGCATTCTGCAGTCTATATTTTCATAAACTAGGTCTTTAGATTATAAAATTTATTCCTTCTTCAAAAGTAGAAACGGAACAGTTTGTATCAACCTGGTGAGAACAAGACATTTCCGTTTCCCAGAAAATCGTCATGATAAACATATATGTGGTCCATCTTTAGAGCGAAAAAATTCATAATAAAAATATTTTCTAATTTTCAAAACAATGAAGTTGCTTGCAAATGTCCAAATGAGACAGGACAACCTTGTGCAGTGCACAACCTGTACAGCCACACACGGGAGCCCTGTGGACAATGTGTCTTCTTAGCATTTGAGGCCCCTCCTCCCATAATCTGGCCCCAACCTACCTTTGCAGCCTCCTACTTCACATGCCTCCACTCCAGCCAAATAACCATTCCCTATACCAGGCCTTTGTTTGTGCTGTTCCCTCTTCAGATGCCATCCCTGCCCTGCCCCTGCCTAGTGACATCCTACGCAGTGGAGAGCTCCCTCTCCAAACCTCCAGAGCACTGTTTGCAAGTCATTTGGGCCTGACTCCTGACCAGACTGCGAACTCTCCAAGAGAGGAATAGATCTGCTCCATCCCGGGTTCCTGGGAGCCAAGCCCAGCCTACAACGGGCTTGGAAAAGTGGGCTGACCTGAAAAAGGCCTGGGATCCAGGAACCCCTCTGAGGACTGTGGCCTCTCTTGGTGGTGGCACTGGCTGCTGTTTCACTTAGCAGTGTTGGAGGATGGAGCTGATTCTCTGAGGAGCCATCCTGGGCAGAGAGAGCCCCTGCCTTGGGGGAGCAGAGAGGCAGGTAACTATGAGGAGTAACCTTTCTGAATAAGCCTCCCTTCCTGCTGGGCTCTCCTGTAGACCCTGGGGCCTTTGCTAAGTGCCCCAGCAATTTAGCATTTATTGAGCACCTGCTGTGTGCTAGGCTGAGATAAACCAGTCACAGACTCTGCCCCAAGGAATTCACAACCTGGTGAGGAAGACGCATGTGGATCAGTGTTTGTGTTAAGTGCTTATCAGAGAGAAGGGCTAGGTTTGATGCAGGCACAAATCAGGCAGCGCTGGAGAAGTGATGATGAAGCCGAAACGAAGGCTGAGGAGGCGTTTCCCAGGGGAGAAAGTCTAGGGATGGAATTCTAGGCAGAAGAAACAGCAAGTACAAAGGCATGAAGGTGTGAAGCAGTCTGGCTTTTCTGGGAAACCATGGGTCATTTGGTGTGCCTGGGGCATTCCGATATGAGAGGGCAACAGAGCCTAGAGACTGGTCCAAGCCAGATGGTGCTGCCTGAGAGGTTAGATCTTATCCTGAAAGCCACAGGGACCCTTTGAAAGGCTGTAGGCAGCAGAGTGACATGGCCAGATTGGAGTTTTAGGGAGGTCATCCTGGCATGATCCACAGGCCCTGGAGGCTGAGCCTCGCATCATGACTCCAGGGTTCAAAAAAGGCAAATGAAGGGTGCATAGGTCACCTGGGGGTCTCATTAAAACAGCTTCTGATTCAGCAGGTCTGGAGTGGGGCCTGCGATTTTGCACGTCCCAAAAAGCTCCGAGGTGATGCTGCTGGTCCACGGACCGCACTTTGAGGAGAAAGGAAATGAAAAACTATTTGCTGGCCCAGTCACTAATGAGTGCTGGGAATTTATAGACCACCTTCTGTATTCTCAGGTTTTCACTTGCACAGGGTTGAAACCATTTTCATTGGGCGCTGTGTATCCCACCCCTCCTCCACATACACAGAGGAATCGGAAGGTACCTATTCTTAAATGGAAGCAAGGGGTCATTGGTAAATGGATGCTGGGTCACAAGGTCATGTGTCTCAGGCTGATATACAGGCAGCTCCGGGTCCTGCAGTAAGCACTGAAGGGTCACGTTCATCACAGGATGTGTCCAGCCTACACTTCCAGAGTGCTGTGCTCAGCACTGTGAGAGGGACAAAGGTGAACCATAATGCATCAGGAGTGAGAAGACAGGATGGAGAAAGGACCCAATGGCTGAGAGATCTGGGGCAGTCAACCTGGAGAAGAATGGGCTCAATGCACATGGTCACCTCCATGTCTCTGAGGGGCTATCACAGAACAAAGGGAGCAGACATGATCTATGGTCCCCAGGGGCTGAGCTAAGACAAATCAATGGATTGGACCCATAGCAGGAGAGACCTCACATCATTGTATAAAACAAATTCCAAATAGAGCTGCCCGGATAAGAGATGAGCTACCTTGAATGGCAGTGAGCTCCTCATCACTGGAGATGTGCAAGACGGTTTGAAATAGTAGAAGATTGAATGGGATGACCCCTGAGTCCTGAGATTCTCTCATCCACTCATCCAGTTCAAGAGACCCTAATCATTGCAGTGAGCCCAGAAACCCTGTTGCTGTCTTCAGTAGCACTCCAGAGCCAACCTAATCATTAATCCCCTGTGCAAATACTCCAGTGCTAATCATATTTTCACATTGTCTGTTCATGTCCTACCTCCTTCTCCTGGCTGCACCATGCTTCAGAGAAATCCCCTACCCTGAGCTGGGAGTCAGGAATCCTGGGCCTCTCTCACTATTCTGCTCTGTAACCTTGGGAACATTGTCTTCTCTTTTTAGACTTCCATCCTAACATTAAACTTTGCTCCCTGACCCATTGCCAAATATGACAAGTGGAAGTCCACTCAGGATGAGGACCATCTCAGGTTCACTGGTGAGCCCCAGGGCCTAAAACATCACAGGTGCTCAATAAATAGTTGATGAATTGAATTGTGCTCAGCACAGTGACTGAGACTGTCAAATTGAATTGAGTTGAATTGAATCGAACCGAACTGAACTGAATTCACAACTGTCTATGGCACAGAGCAGCAGAATGCTAGTGCTAGATGAAATTTGTAGGCTGTTGAGTCCCAGCCTCTCACCACTCAGCCTTCCTTCCCTACCCTACCCCCATTGTCTACTGAAGGACAAAGGGGCTGACGAGGTCTGTTTTCACTTCTCACAGAAAACACTGTCTCTGAATCAGCTCACCTGTGCTAAAAGGTTCTAACTTTTTGCTTTCAAACCAGACCTCTCTGCTAAGTTCCAGGCCTATCTGGCCTCTGCCCACCAATATTCCTATGATGATTACACACACACCACAAAATCAACATGTCTCACTTCCCCCAAACCTGTCCCTCCACCGAGTTCCCATCTCAATCCCCTAGTCCCTTACTCAAGAAACCTGGGGTCATCCTGGACTTTCCTGACTATTTTAAAAACTCAGCTGACTCCTGAGGGTGGAAAGTAATGAATGATTCCTGAGTTTATTATTTTTACATCAGTAATAAACTCAATTTTGCAAGCTTAGAATAATAATTTGAAAAAGATGTAGTGCAGAATTGATCTGAAAGTACACATTTCAGCAAAGCACATAAATATTTGCTGAAATAGCCAGATTATAAATTCCATACTCATCACAGTTTTTTTCCAGAAGCAATATCCCCTCCCCCCAGGTTGGCCTTGCTAGCAGCCAACCTGATCACACTTTCTTGCCCGGGATGGGTCGAATCTACTTGAAGGGCTGCTGAGGGGCTCTTGAGGGTCTGAGGGTTAGGAGGCCTGGGTCCTTCTTTCCCCATCTGTGTAATGGGGCCAGGGAGTTGCATTAGAGCATCAGAATGCAGATCCCTGGGCCTCACTGATTCCATAGAAGGGGTCCTGGAATATGCATTTTCGGCAGGCTTCCCAAGTGACCCGATTCAGTTGGTATGCCAGCACCATTTTGAAAATTACCTGCTAGACTATCTCAAGGGGTCCTTCTGCGACTGACATCTATGAATCTGTGACAGACGTCCCCTCCTGTCCAACGTTCAGAACAGGAGCTGGCTCTTATGTGTGACTGGAACCACTACAAACCACATCTATGTTACACCCCAACATACCTTCCTCCTGAGGATGGGGCCAGCCATACTCAGAACCAGACTAAGGAATGGACCAGCAGGACTGCTGTCTGGGTGGTAATTTATAAGGGGCACTAGAATATTTCAGGAAATATATCAAAATGTATTTCCCAGAGCACTCCTCAAAGACAGAACCACACATGACTGGAAAGGATCCCCTGACCTCCTGCTTGGTCTGGGCCAAGATGCTGACCTGCCTTCTCAGGAGAGTGTGTAACTGTCAGGGCTCCTACTGGCAGGCAACAGACACGGACTCTAGCTGATAATAAGCAGAAAGTAAATTTAGTAAAGCATAGTGAGAAACTCACAGAACACATGGGACAGATGTGGAATCAGGATTAGAAGATGGTCAGGGGCCAAGACCATGGCCCAAATGCCACCACCAGAGCCAGAGCATCGAGGACACCGCTACTGGCCCCAGATCCGGCTAGCCACATCTCACATGGCCCTGGAGGCTGCCACCGCCTGCCACCGCGGCCCCTGTAGCCTGGTTGCTGCTGCTGCTCCAGGAGGGAGCCTCCACTGTCTCTTTGTGTTGCTGGAGCGGGCGGGTCTGAGTGCCCGTGACCTACGGCGAGGGAGGCCCGGAAAGTGAGCGTCCAGGCTTTTCTGCTTCTATGGTGAGAGTCAGGCCCAAACACGGGCAAGATGTTCCCATGCCAGGTTGGCTCCCAGAAGACAAATGTCCACTCCAGGGAGACCTGGCTACCTACAGGGCTCTGGTTTTATAGAACGGAAGAGTCAAGTCTAGGGCCAGAAGTAAATCTCTCAGGACACTAGAAAGAGGATTCGTGTTGTCGTTAGCCATCCCCTCTGTCTAAACAAATGCAAGGCTTTCATTTTGAAGCCAAGTTCAACTCACTACCTGCCTGGGGCACCTCCACACCTCAGTTAGGGCCTGGCCACCCCCTGATCTTCTGTTCTGTTGGGTCGGGTCCGGAAGGAGGGACTTAGACCCCGATATGCAGGGAGGTCCCAGCTCGCATCCTTGGAATGCGTCGTGGAGGCCTCTCTAGTTGTGGGAACATGTGGGCAGAGAGTGGCTGTGCCCTGGCAGCAGTGGCAGTGTGACCTGTAAGATTCGGAACGCTGTGCCGTGGGGAGCACGCAGAGGGCGTGATGACCGTCCATCTTCACCTGTGTCGCATACCTGCCCCCCGTGAGGGTCCTCTGGGGCTGGGCACAACACGGTGGTGTGGCCCTCCCCCCTCCCCTCGCCTGTTGACTTTCAATTGTCCACAACCCCATCATTTTACAGACAAAACTACTGAGACTCAGAGAGGGTCACAGAGGGCACCTCGTCCAGCAGGAACAGAGACTGCAGGGATCCAGGCGGGAGCAGGCTGCGTCCGTTTTCCAAGTCGCGGGTCAGGACCAGCATGGATTCCCAGGGCTCTGAATCAGTCAGCTTTTGCTAACGGCCCTCAAATGTCAATGACTCACAAGGAACGTTTCTCTCTGGCCCACATCCATGTCCGCTGAGGGTCAGCGTTGGCTCTGTTCCCCTCCCTCTTCAGTTGAAGACCCAGACTGGACGAGAACACCTGACTTCGGCCCCAGGGAAGAGGGGAAAGAGCAATAGCAGACGTACATGCCGGCTCTCAACGCTTCTGCCACAACTGGCAGATGGCACTTTCTTTCACTTTCATGGGCCAGAGTCACATAGCCAGATCTGATGTCAGGGAGTGGGGTGACGATGATTTTCTCACCAGGGCAGAAAACAAGGGAAACCGGCACACAGCCCACCATAGAGCCATCTCCCCATAGTCACAGCCGCGGCCCCCCTTCTGGGCCTCCTGCTCCCCTGACCTGTGTGTCCTCCAGGCTCGTCCCTAGTCGTCCCATCCCATTCCTCCTGCTCCTTCCACACTTTACCTAGGCTGTGGCCCCACAGCCCTAGCCCCATTTTAGAGATGCAGAGATTGAGGCCCACAGAGGAGACCCAGATCACCAACCCCTCCCTAATGCCCTTCGCTGGACAAGGGGCTCCCTGCCCACCCCACCCTCTTCCTTGCCTACCCCGAATCCCTCAGAAATAGCTGCTCTCGGTGGAACACCAGCTGCATATCTGCTGTCAATCTATACGCTCCTCACTTAGCCTCCCAACCCCTCTGCAAGGTCAGTAATTTATAAGGCAGAGGTGGAATGAGGACTCCCTTTCCAAGCCCCCAGTCCTGAGCAGCAAACTGGACTGGAACCCAGTTTTGCCCAAGGTAGCTGTCCCGCCACTGCCCCTCACGCTGGCTCAAATCCCTTCCTCCTCAGCCCCAGCCCACATTCACTGCCACCTGTGGTGTCATCCAGGGTCAGGATGGCACAGCCACGAATCTTTAATTCAGATCCACAAAGCCAGCCCTTCAGCTCTCATTGCCAGCCGCAGAAATGCAGATAAATGCGCTGTCAGCGGCTTCCTGCCTCTTTGTTTTTTAATTTACTCAGAGTTGGGCATCAGAGATGGCAGGAGAGGAAGCAGATGGCTCAGCATGACAGATGGGATCCTATCCAGGGACACAGGACAAGGTGAGAGAAAGCGTGATCCAGAGAAAACACAGGCTCTGTGTGAGAGTGTGTGTGCACGGGCTCCTGAGTCAGGACGCCTGTGCTCTGGCCAGCTCGCCAGGCCCCAGGGCGCTGGGCTGGGGCCACTCCAGGCTGGGGCTCCAATTTGCCAGGCCCCACGCCTTCACCTAACAGTGAGGACACTGAAGCCCAGAGAGGGACTGCAGCCTGCCCAGGATCACCCGGTCAGCCACTCCAAGGACACCTGCCTCCACGAGGCCCCAACTGCACTCTGCATGGTGGGTGATGCCTGGGGACTGGCTTCCCGGGGCTGTCCCACCCTCGCCATCCCCACCACACAATTTTACAGAATTCTACCTTCAGCCTCAGCTTGTGCTAAAGACTCTCAAGACAGGTTTTCAAAGGAGTGTTTCATGCCTAGAACGTTCCAAGGTCTCCAGCACATGAGTGGCAGCGCTAGGACGCCAACCCAGGACTGGGGGCTTGGAGGGTGCAGCTCCTATCCCACCTTTGTTCGAGCTCCTGAGAAGGAGCGTGAGGAGAAGAAAGAGGCGCGACATGGAGTCTCATGGTGGCAGAGCTTTTGGGTTTGTCACAGTGCCCCACCCACCCCGCTGACGTCATGGACGGAAAACAGTACTGTTTACATGGGCGGCCGCCGTTCAAAGCAGAGAGGACCGTGAGATGAAGGCCCTTCGGTTCTCCTGGGTACCCTTGAGGGACACGGGCAGGCACAGGTGGCCTGCAGCAGAACCGGGGAGCAGGGACCGGAACAGGCTGCAGAGCTCAGCACGACAGAGGGAGAATTTGGAGTTCCCAGGGCAATCAGGAGGAAGGGGCAAGGAGAGGACACAGAAGAGGAAGAGGAAGCCCAGAGCCTGCCATGGCAAAGCACACGCTTTGTTCTGTGCTGGGAAGGTTGGTTTGTTTCTACAAAAAGTGTGGAAAGGGCTACATTTTACATTTCATTAACAGTGCAGGAAAGAAACAACACTGGTGACATAAAAAGATGATCCAGAAATGGAACTAACTCAGAACCAAAGGTGACCACAGGAAAAGAAGTCCTCCGTGAATTTACAGAAGTCTTGGGGAACATTGCCTCTTCCTCAGAATAAGGATTGGGGGGTTGAGTAGATCTTAACATAAAAGGTCTGAAAGGGATACAGTATTATGAAGGTCATTTTGCAGGAGAGAGAGAAAGGTGGAGATGGGGAAACTGCTTTCTCTCCCACAAGCACCCTACTCAGGAGTGGGGATGATCTGAGGCTGAGCACGTGTGGGGCACAGGACCTGCCCATATCCCAGGCCTTCCTGTCCACACCACGTGCAATCCACCCTGGAGTGGGGAAACCAGCATTACTCTCATTTTAGATCTGAGAAAAGGGACTCAGAGATGAAAAGACTTACCCATGGCCACCCAGCGTGCAAGAGAAGGATCCAGGATTGGAACTCAGGTCTACCCAACCGTAAAAGTCCACTGTTTCTTCTCCCATGAAGTCTGCTTCCACCTGGACATGCTAAGCAGAGCAGAAAGTCAGACTGCAGTGGAAGCGAATGACATTCCAGAGACTTGAACGGAAGCAAAGAGAAGAACCTGCCAACCCTGGAATGTGACCATCCGATTTCTCCAACAAACCCCTCCTGATCAGGGCTTGACAAATCCACTGTTATTTTTAGGTTAGATGTTGGGAATGAGAATTCTGTAGCTGGGGACAGGCAGATTTTCTTCACTGCGTCCACCCTTTTATGGAGTTGTTCACTTTCACGTTGACCCGAGCCTGTGGGGCCCTCTTGTCTCAGATGACAAATGTGAAGATGGCAGTTCAAGGTGGAGAGGAGGCCATGTTCTCCATCCTGGAGAGCACTAGAGAGTCCGCCCTGACACGAGACCCTCCCTTCAGACTGGGATGTGCACCCCTCCAGAACAGTGTCCTGACAACTCAGAATACACAGTCAGCATGAAGAGCCACCTCCATGGGTTTTCATCGCACTCTGAAAATTACACGAGTCTCCAATTAAACACAGAGCTTTTCCCTCCCCATGGAGTTTTCTTCTCTCCCCTGAGTCCTGCTCCGGTCTGGGACTAACCACAAGAATTCAAAAGCATTCTTGGAGAAGGAAACTAATTCAGAACCTCTAAGTCACTGGAAGAGGCACAGATGGTCCTCTAAGCAATGCTCCCAGTGACTTGGAGAGAAGGAGTCTGCAGGGGAATGAGAGACCTGACTGTCACCCTCCGTGAGATAATGCTGCAAAGATTTGTTGGATTTCAATAGATTAGCAAAACCACATTGTTAACATCAGCCCGAGCTTGTCCGTACTCAGCATGGATTCAGCAAACCCAATATTATTGCAATTTTGCTATCCTATGATTTGTGCATTCCATTCTGCAGGTTAATAATTCCCGACACACTCACTCTCCTCCAAATCCCCCGAATTCTTTACATCCTTCAAGGCCTATCGCAAGAGGCATCGCCATCATCCTTTCATTTATTCAACAGATATTTTTGAGACCTGCTTTGTGCTCAGCAGATTGCTGGGCACTGGAGCTACTACAGTGATCAGAACAGACTTGACCCTGCCCCTGGGGAGGTTTGTTTCATCATGCTGTCTCTTCCATCTTTGACCTCTTCTTCAGCACCCACTCTGATGATCCTATCACATCTGACCTTCAGTGACGATCCCTCCAGTCCATGCCTAGTCCTGCCCCAGAACATGAGCTCCTGAAAAGTCTGAGACTGTGCCTTCCTCTACATTAATGAGGGCAGTGCCAAACACCCACCCCAGCATCCAACAACTCTCTTTCAAACAGGTGAGGTCGATCGCTTGACCTCAGCCTCCTCGTCTGTATAATGGGAGACATTATCGCAGGGTTTCCCGAGTCCACGTTTCTGAGTTGAGGTACATGAAAGCACTTTGCAAACCGTAAACCTCCGGGCATCAGTAGGCTTATGCCTTTGTTCACCACCACAACCGCCCAGAGCGGTTAACTGAAAAGGAAGCAGATCAGGGGTTGCAGTGTGCTCCTGGCTGAAGCTCAGCTACACTGGAGAGACAAAGCCAGTGCTGAGGAATCTGCCCCCACCCCGCATCCCTCCCCGCAGTTAAAAGGCAGGTCAATTACCATCGGCTCATTTGTAATCATTACAGTTGTTGTCTGGAGTTTTCTCTGCTGATTGCTTGGGTTAAGAATCCCCTAATCAGTGGAAGGGGTTCAGGGGCTCCAGAGCGCCTTTTGCCTGCCCGTCTCATCCAGTCCCGCCGCGGGGCTGGGGGAGATGGTGTCAGGTATGGGGTACCGGTGCCATCTGCCCTCGGAACCCAGAGGCTTCCTGGAGCTGCGGAGGCTCTTCTGGGCTGACCTCTGAGGGGAGAGCTCTGGAGGTAATCCCATTATGGATAGGGACCCCTGGACACTTTCATTAGGTTGATGCACACCGCCCATATTTCATCATTACCGAGACAGGTTTCCTCACTCTCTTGATACGAAAACAGACAGGTGGAGTCATTTTGATTTGGGCCGTGGAGTTTCTTCCCCAGGAAGCTGCTCCCTCCAGCTTGCATGATAATTGAATTTCACGGATGGAATCTTCCACATACTTCTCAATTAGGGACGCGTACAGGCAGCAAGAATTCTCAGGTGTTGATCTATGATTGTCACTCCTTTTTTACCTTTAAATTAATCTTCTTAATTTCTGCCGGCTCTAAATCCAGCCTTGCTAAATAGCAGTATTCTGACTTAAATCGTCTGTTTGTCATAAACTGGGCACAGCTGAAAATCATGTATGCAGGAGCCTTCCTCATTAATCACAGCTGACAAGAAGTCAGAAGTCAAGAAGCAAAATTGTCTCCGAAGACAAAGTGGGGAAGGACTGGGAAAAGCAGCCAACTAGGTGTGATGGTGTGACAGCCAAGTGGGGAGAGTCGGGGCAAGTCCCAGCTCCGGCTGTGTGGCCCTGGGTAAGTTCCTACCCTCTCTGGGTTTCAGTTTCTACCTCTGTAAAACAAAGGAAAAAAAAAAAAGGAAGAAAGCAGGTGGGGTTGGGGGTCAGATCCGTTGAATCCTCAGGGACCTTTTCAGCCATAACCTCTGAGTCTGCACATGACCTCTCAGAAAATTGCCACAAAAATGATGTCTTGGTATTTAAATGTACAGCTCTTATGGACTCATGAGAACATGAAGAGAACCTACAGTCTCAGCACTTGACCACGGCATTTTCCAAAATGAGGAAGGCAGGACGATTTTAGGTAGTAAAGAATCACAGAGTCAGTAACACAGGAAAGCTGTGCCCCCTCCAAGCCCACCCTCCCGAGCAGCTCGAGAAGGACTCCTGGCCCAGCACACCCTGACTACTCACTACCTCGGCCCCTCCTGGGGTAACAGAAGGAGCGTCCTCAGCCCAGCTCCTGTGTCAGGCCGCAGGTCCAGTGAGAACCCAACACCTGTTGGTGGTGGTGTGTGTGCTTTCTTTGTTTTTCTCCATATAGGGTAGAGATTATTTCCTTTTAAGATATATTTATTGAGATTCTAAAGAGTTAAAGAACATTAAGTTAATATAGAAGCTGTGTGGCTATGGCAAAAATTAAAGTAGCATGTAAGCGTCTGGTGTTGCAGTCTCCGGAAAAATATTTAGTGCCTCGGTAGAGGGCCAGGCACTATTCAGGCACAGGGAGACAGGTGGGCAACACCTTAGGTCCTTAACCTCCCTCCGCAGCCCCCACTCCCATATCCTGCGTGCCCAGCCCACCCTTCCACCCCTGCACACACCCCCCGTCCTGGCACTGATCACAGAACCAGCATCCTCACAGCCCGTGGATCCCCATGTTGTCACCCTCCTGCCCCGTTGGGTGACCAACCGTCCTGAGGGAGTTCCCAGGACGTGGGACTTTCGGTTTTAAAACCAAGACAGTCCCAGGCAAACGAGACAAGTTGGTCCTCCTACCAGCAAGCTACCCCAGTCCTGAGGGAACGCGACCCTCCGCCTTCGCCGTCCTCCACCCCAGTGGCTGCCGCTGCAGGGGCCTCAGTCTCCCCTCCCTGTCCCCGCAGCCTGGCATCCTTCCAAATTCTGGTCTCTGCTCAGCACCACCTGTCAGTCTTTTGTACCCTCCCCCACTCCCCTCAAGAGCTGCTTCACACTTCTCCCGCCCTCCCCAACACGCCCCCTTACACCACCCTTGTCTGCCCGCACAGACGAGTTTGCTGAACGATGGGCAGCAGGCACTAAGGAGCGAGGCGCGAGGCGCTCCCTCCTGGCCTGCCGGCTTCCTGTCTCCACCGGACCTCACGCATGCAGCCCCGCGCCCGCTCCGTCCTCCCGCCCTCCCTGCCCTCTCCGGATCTGCAGTCACTCCCATCCTACTGGCACCTTCCCTTCAACTGAACAACACTCGGTCTCAGAACCCTGCACACCCTCCCCCGTCGGGCTGCCACCCTCCCCTCTGTCCCTCCTTCCTTTTGTCACCTTTTCGAGTCACTCACTCCTCCGTCCGTGCACTTCTTCCTCCTCTAGAAGAGCTCTCCCCACATCTCTGATGCCCTGCTTGTTGCTAAATCCAGTGGATATTCAGTGTCTTTTGTTTTGAGTGTTTTACAGATATCAGCTGATTTGTGCAAAACTATGTGTTGTTAAAGTAAAATAAAATGATACATCAACCTAGTAAGATAGGTATTCTACCCCCATTTTACAGCTGAAAAAAATGAAGAACAGAGAGGTTCAGTAACTCGCGCAAGGTTACACAGCTACATGTGATAGAACAGATGGCTCAGAAGTCTGTGTTCCTCACACTCCCCTCTGGTCTCTCTCTGCTGTCTTCACCTCTCGTGTCCATTCCCTTCCTTCTAATCTTTGTGTTCTCAGCACCTGGAATAGGGTCTGACAGGGTGCTCAACAAATGTTCGTGGGCGGAACTAACTGACGCCTGTGGCGCACTCAGGGCAGTCACAGTCTGGAGGAGGAAGATCAAACAGCGGCCACCACGGTGTTGGATGGTATGTGGAACATGCTCAGCCGGCTCTGAGGGCAGTGACGAGAAATAGCAACAGTAACAGCCACGACGACAGTGGCCACCACTTGCCGAATTCTGAGATGCACAGAGAACTATACTAAATTGTTTATCTGTTATCTCACTGAGTCTTCAGACCAATCCTCCAGGGTAAGTGCTACTCTCGAGCTCGTTTTACAGATCAGGAAACCGAAGTTCAAAGAGGTCCCCAGGGAAAGACAGCATACATGAGGGAGCCTCAGACAAAGAGTGGGGTGTCCAGGAAGGCTTCCCAGAGGTGCTCCCTGAGCAGGGTTTTGCAGCACAAGTAGGAATTAGTCAACTGAAGAAGAGCACAAGTGTATTCCAGGGAAAGGGCACAGTGCTTGCAAAGGCTCAGGGTCAAAAGAGCACGTACTGGTGAGAGAACCTCAGAGAGCCTGGGCTGGCGGGGGTCAGAGAATGAAACGGGGAGTAGGACAGGGGAGGCTTTCGAGGGACGCACAGAGAGGAGGAGGGAGCCTCGAAGGCTGCAGGGAGGAATTTCAGCGTCATGGGGCCGTGGCTCTCAAGCTGTGGTGTGCATCAAATTTCCAAAACACAATCCTAGGCCTCGTCCCCACATAATCTGAATCAGCAGACCTAGGACAAGGCTCAGGAATCTTGTGTGTGTGGTGCATGTACCTTATTAAGGCTCAAATATACTTAAACAGCTTTATGAACTATAATTGACATACAATAAACTGTATATGTTTAAAGTATACAATTTGATAAGATTTGAGATATGTATACGCCCACGAAACCATCACCCCGGTCAGAAGAGTGAGCATATCCCTCATCCCCAAAGGTTTCCTCGTGTTCTTCGTAATCTCTCCTCCCACCCCATCCTCACTGATCTGCTATCTGTCATTATAGATTAGCTTGCATTTTTTAGAATTTTATAAATGGAATCCTACAGTATATATACTTTCTTGTCTGGCTTCTTTCCTTCAGCATAATTACTCTAAGATTCATTTTGACATAGACACATGTTATTTGTAGCAATAATCTGTTCCATTTTATGGCAGAATAGTATTCCATTGTATGGATGCAACATAATTTATCTATTTACCTGTTGATGGACAAATAATGCTGCTGAGAACATCTGTACACAAGTCTTTTAATGGGCATATGCTTTCATTTGTCTTGGGTAAATACCTAGGAGTGGGGTGGCTGGATCATATGGTAGGTGTAAGTTGAACTTTTTAAGAAATGCCAAATTATTTTTCAAAATAGTAGTACCATTTATATTCAAAACAGCAGGTATTATATTATACCAATTATATTATCCAATGAGTGGTATCTCATTGTGGTTTTTAATTTGCATTTCCCTGATAACGAATGATGATGAGCATCTTTTTATGTTCTTGCTCGCCATCCCTATTCCTTCTTTGATGAAGCATCTGTTCAACTCTTTTGTCCATTTTTAAACTGGGTTCTTTATTTTCATGTTATTGAGTTTTGAGAGTTCTTTATATACTCTGGATACAGGTCGTTTATCAGATATATGAATTGCAAGTGTTTTTTTCCAGTCTGTTGCTTATCTTTTTGTTCTCATAACAATGTCTTTTGAAGAGAAGTTTTTATGTCCAATTCATCAATTTTGCTTTTGTGGATTATGCTTTCAGTGACATTTCTAAGAAATCTTTGACTAATCCAAGGTCATGAAGGTTTTCTCTTATGCTTCCTTGTAAAAAAAAAAAAAAAAAAAAAATCATAGTTGTAGGTTTTACATTTAGGTCTATGATCCATTTGAGTTAATTTTTGTAAATAGTCCAAGTCATGGATCCAAGTTTTGGGGGGTTTTTTGGTCTTATTTTTTGCATTTGGATATCCAGTTGTTCCAGCCTTTCCTTAAAAGCTGTCTTTTACTGCATTGCCTCTGCACCTCTGTCAAAAATCAGTTGTCCAGGGGCCGGCCCAGTGGCATAGTGGTTAAGTTTGTGTGCTCCACTTCAGCAGCCCAGGGTTCCCGGGTTCGGATCCCAGGTGCGGACATATGCACTGCTCATCAAGCCATGCTGAGGTGGTGACCCACATACAAAATAGAGGAGGATTGGCACAGATGTTAGCTCAGGGACAAACTTCCTCAAGCAAAAAGAGGAAGATTGGCAATGGATGTTAGCTCACCACACACAAAAAAATCAGTTGTCCATCTATGTGTAGGTATATTTCTGGACTCTTTATTCAGGCTCTTTAGTCTGTTTCACTTATCTGTCTTTATGCCAATATCATGTTTTTATTACTATATGCTTACAAGTCTTGCAATCAGGTAGTGTGAGACCTCCAATTTTCTTCCTCTTTTTCAAAATTGTTGTGGCTATTCTGGACTCTGTGCATTTTAGTATGAATCTTAAAATCAACATATCAATTCCTACCGAAAAGGCCTGTTGGGAATTTGATTGGGATTGTGCTGCATCCATAGAACAATTTGAGGAGAACTGACAACAATATTGGTTCTTCCAACTTCAATTTTTTAGGTTTTCCTTCATTTCTCTCAGCAATATTTTATAGTCTCAGAGTACAGGTCTTTCACAACTTTCATCAGATTTATCCCTAAGTACTTTATATCTTTTGACACTACTGTAAGCAGTAAGTTTTTTTATTTCTATTTCCAACGGTTTGTTGCTAATAGGTAAAATACACTGAATTTTTGTAGATTGATTTTGTATCCTGCAACTTTGCAAAACTTATTACTTCTAGTTGCTTTTTTGTAGGTTCCATTATATTTTCTACATAGATGATCATATTGTGTGTGAACAAAGCCAGTTTTACTTTCCAGTCTGGGTGTCTCCTTGCCTGATTGCACTGGCTAAGCCCTCCAGCACAATGCTGAATAAAAGTGCCGAGAACTTATTCCTGATCGTAGGGGAAAGCATTCAGTCTTGCATGATTAAGTCTGATGTTAGCCATCAAGGTTTTGTAGATGTCCTTAATCAGGGTGAGCAAGTTTCTCTCATTACTAGTTTCCTGACAGTTTTTATCAGGAATAGATGTTGAATTTTGTCAAATATGTTTTCTATATTTATTGAGATGATTATACGTTTTTTTCTTTTTTAGTTTGTTAATATGGTGAATCATGTTGATTGATTTTTGAATGTTAAACCAACCCTACATTTCTGGGGAAAACCCCACTTGGTCATGATGCATTATGCTTTCAGTATATTGTTGGACTCACTGTTCATAAGGGATTATTGGGCTGTAGTTCTCTTTTCTTGTATGCCTTTGTCAGCTTTTAGTATCAGGGTAATGCTGGCCTCAGAATGAATTGGAAAATATTCTCTCCCCTATCCCCTATTCCTTAAAACTTTTTGGGAGAATTTGTGTTGAATTGGTATTATGTCTTTCGTAAATCTTTTGTAGAATTCATCATTGTGGGAAGGTTTTTATAAATACAAAATCAATTTCTTTAATAGATAAAGAGTTATTCAGGTTGACTCTTTCTCCTTGAGTAAACTTTGGTAATTTGTATCTTTCAAGAAATTTGTCCAATTCATCTAAGTTGTTGGATTTATTGGCATAAAGCTGTTCATAATGTTCCCTTATTATCCTTTTATTATCTGGAGAATCTATGGTGATACCATCTCTGTATTCCTGATATTGGAAATTTGTGTCTTCTCTCTTTTGTCCCTGGTCAGTCTAACTATAGGTTTATCATTCTTACTGATCTTCTCAAAGAACCAGCTTTTGGTTTCATTGAATCTATTGTTTTTCTATATTCTATTTCATTGATTTTCACTTTGATATTTATTATTTCCTTTCTTTGGCTTCCTTTTTTACGCAATCTGGCAATCTCTGCCCTTTAGTTTGGGCATTTAGACCCTTTACATTTAATGTGCTTATTGATATAGTTATGTTTAAATCTCTCATCTAGATATTTTTCTATTTGATCCAGCTACTCTTTGTTCCCTTTTTCCTCTTTTCCTGCGTCTTTTTGATTAATTAAATATTTTATGATTCCATTTATCACCTTTGTTGATTTATTAGCTATAACTCTTTGTTTTGTTGTTTTCATAGTTGCTTTAGTGTTTATAGAATACATTTTTCATTTATCTCAGTCTACCTTCAAGTGATATTATACCATTTCATGTATAGGATAAGAACTTTAGAATAGTATACACCCATTTCTCCACTACCAATATTTGTTCTATTGTTGTTATACATTTCACATTTACATATGTCATAAATCCCACATTACATTGCAATTATTTTAACAGTAAAATATCTTTAAGAGAATTTTAAATAATACCAAAATACCTTATATATTTACTAAGTAGTTACCATTTTAATGCTTTTCGTTACTTTCTGTGAATTCAGAATTCCATCTGGTGTCATTTACCTTCTGTCTGATCAACTTCCTCTAGCATTTCTTTTAGCATGGGTGTGCTAATGATGAATTCCTTCAGCTTTTATATGTCTGAAAAAGTCTTTATTTTTCCTTTGGTTTTAAATGATACTTTTGCTGAATATAAAATTCTAGGTTGACAGGCTTTTTTATCTTTCAGTATATCACAGGTATTGCTTCCTATCTTCTTGCTTAAGCTGTTTCTGATGAGAAATCTGTTGTTATCCTCATCTTTGTTCCTCTGTACATCTTTTTTCTCTTGTTGCCTTTTCAAGTTTCTTTTTATCAATGCTCTTGAACAATTATATTATGATATGCCTTGATGTCATTTTCTTCATATTTCTTGTTCCTCAGGCTCATTGAGCTTCTTAAATCTGTAGCTTTATGTTCATCATTATTTGTGGTCCAAGAACAGGCTCTGTAAGTTTTCAATCTTTTAAACTTTATCAACATTTATTTTATATTACGGCCCAGCATATGGGTTATCCTGGTGAACATTCCATGGGCACTTGAAAAAAAAAATTCTATAGCTGTTGGGTGTCAAAGTGCATATAGTGTTGTTCAGAACCTTAATATCCTTACTATTTTTGTTCTAATAATTCTATCAATTACCAAGAGAGTAAAAACTATGGTTGTAGATGTATCTATTTCTCCATTTGGTTCTGTCAGTTTTTGCTTCATGTACTTTAAAGCTCTGTTATTGTACACATTCACATTTATAATTGTTTTGGCCAGTTTTCATTATGAAGTATACTTCTTTATCCCTAATAACACCTCTTGTCTTGAAGTCTATCTGATGTTAACATAGCCTCGGGCCGGCCCTGTGGCGTAGTGGTTAAGTGCGTGCGCTCCAGTGCTGGCGGCCTGGGTTCGGATCCCGGGTGCGCACGGATGCACCACTTGTCAGGCCATGCTGTGGCCGTGTCCCACATAAAGCGGAGGAAGATGGGCACAGATGTTAGCCCAGGGCCAGTCTTCCTCAGCAAAAAGAGGAGGATTGGCATGGATGTTAGCTCAGGGCTGATCTTCCTCGCAAAAAAAAAAAAAAAATAGCCTCCCCAGCTTTCTTATGATTAGTGCTTTAGCATAGTATCTCTCTTTCCATCCTTCTATTTTCAACCTATCTTTGTCTTGTAGACAGCAGGTAATTAGCTCTTGTTCTTTTAACCAGCCTGAAGATCTCTGCCTTTAATTGAAATGTTTAGTTCATTTACTTTTAATATTATTTTTGATATGGCTGCCTTTAGGATGGCCATTTTGTTATTTGCTTTCTATTTGTCCTGTTTTCTTTTTCTGTTTCTTCTTTGGAGTTAATAAAATTTTTTTTAGTATTCCATTTTAATTACTCTATTGGGTTTTTTCCTCTTTCCAACATTTTATTATGAAAAATTTTAAACATACCAAAAAGGTGACAAATTTTCATAGTAGACACCCATATACTCACCATCAACAGTTTCTATACCTGTAGAAAAGAAAAGGAAAGACCTCACTTGGTTGACCCACCTTCCATATTGGGTGCCTTATCTATTGATTTAAATAGGGTGGAGGTAAATGCATTGAAAGGGTTGCATTAATAGAAATGTAATTCCAAAAACGTGGGAAGTGAGAGTCCCATCTTTACATACATCAGGCCTTTACTGTGAGAGGGAACAGAACAATCTGGACTGTGTCAGGAAGGGATGACCAGAACAAGGCAGTGACTGGATGCTAGGTCATTATGAGGAAGGAACTGGCTGTGCTGTACACAGGGAAGAGCAGAGGGGTTAAGAAGAGACACGCATAGGTCATAGCCTTCCAGCCTCAGGGGAGCAGGAGAGCTGTCTTTGGGAGAGTCCAGGAGTCAGGACTAGATAGACACCCCAGGGAAACAAATGCAGCTTCAATAAAAAGAACAACTAGCAAGAAAAGGTGTCAAAGATGGGTGACACTTCCTCAGGAGATAGTGAACTCCCCATCACTGAAGGTAGGCAAGCATTCACTCATTCAACAAATATTTATTGAGCCTTTATATGCCAGGCACTGGGCTAGGCCGTACAGATAGAGGGGTGACTAAAACAGAAAGGAGTTCTTGTCCTCAGAGTGGTAAATATTAAATAATCCCACAAATCACTATAACTATCAATGGTGATTCAGGCAGGACATTTGATCTGGCAGGAATTAGAGAACAGGGTTAAATGTCTTCTAACTCTGAGCATTAACTCTGTAATATAGCATAGAATCAAAGGAAGCCCTAGATAAGTGATGGCTTCTATTATATTATTATTATTCTATTATTCACTCATTTCACACTTCCTGGATGCCCACTTTGGGCTGTGCAAGGAGGCAAAGCTGCACGAGGTGGGTCTTTGTCCTCCAAGTGGAAGGGCCGCCCAGTTAACAAACCATCCAATACAGTGTGGGAAGTGCTGGAACCCAGCACAGTGTGGGAAACCAGGATCCCAGGGAGGCACTGGCTGCCCAGGAAACAGTTGGGGGGATCCTGGGGTGGGAGTGCGGATGGGGGGAGCTTCCCAGAATACTTGGGAGCGAGTTGGATCTTGAAGGACAGGTGGGAGGAGACTTGAAGGATGGAAAGCAGGCCAAACCGCTGCATGTTGATTTCCTTCATTCCCCTCTGCAGACCTCTAGGAATCTTGGCAGATGTGAGGTGTCCCCTCCTCTCTCGAACCCCCTCCCCCAGCTCCCCGCCCCATCCATACCCCCTACCCACTTGGTGGTGTAAGGTTTCTCAGCTGGGCCCCTTAGCCAATTAACACTCTTTGTATCTGAAAAGCTCAAATCAGCTCCTCAGAGGTGTTAGAGATCAGAGTAATTAAGGTCTCTTTCTAATGCAAATCTAAACCGGAAATTGAATGTTTGTCTCCTTGGAAAATTAGGGTCCCGAGTTCTACGAGGAGGTAGTGAAATTCACCATGGGGAGGTGATAGCTTCAAGAACAAAAAGCCAATTTATTGGGATACTCTCCAGAAATACTTGATTCAACTAAATAAAAATTTACCCCACATGGCAACGGAAGTGATAGTCTTTAAACGTATATCAGATCCCATCTCTCCCCTGGTCTCCCCACACTCACAATAGGATCCAAAGCCCTTACCACAGTCGCAATGCCCAACATAACCTAGCACCTGCCTGCCCCCAGCTTCATCTCAGGTCCCTTTATAAAGTGCTTGTCACATTTTGTAATTATTTTATTTACTGGTTGGCTCCCCTACATCATTAAGTACATACATCCCTGTTACTGCTCACCCTGGAGCACAATATATAAAGTCCTCCAGCTCAACTGCAAATTGGCACTTGCAATTTGGAATGTGCCTGGAGCCATTCAGAAAAGGGCTCCTATTCACAACTACCGTTGTTTCCCCCAACACTGCCGTCCCTTCTCTGCCTGCGGTGTACCCTGGCCGGTGTCCTAGGAGCAGCCAGCACTGACCTCGAGCTGTGTCTCAGGGTTCATTCTTCTGAACAACCAACTGCTCTCAGAAATGCCCCTCGGCTTCTGGAGCACTCTTCACAAATGGCTGATTTTTCATTCGGACACTCACAAACATAACCTCCAAATGCAAAGAACATTCCTCCAGCTGTGGGGACACACAGACAGAAACGACATTTTACTTAACTAAGCTGTTTCCTCCTCTTTTTCCTGTCTCCCCAGTTGGCATGCATGCTTCAGGAGGGCAGGGACCCGTGTTTGTCTTGGTCGCTCCCTATCCGCAGCACCCAGAACAGAGCCTGGCACTTGATGGATGTTCCAGAAATATAAATATTTTGAATAAATGGGTTTTCTGAAACTGCCCATGTATAGGCTTGGTGCCAGCACCACGGGCACAGAGGTGGACAAACCCAGATTCAGCCTGTAGGAGCTCACAGCCTAGTGTGGGACCCACAGGACCCAGGACTCATTCACTGAGCACTTGAGCACCCCCTACAGTGGAGTCAGACCCTAAGCGCAACTACCCGACATGAGCAAATTCCACTGTGAGCTTGGGGGGACAAAAGGAAGAAATGACCATCTTCCAACTGTGGGCAATTCCCCCAGCCAGGAGGGATCCTAACGCCTCATTTAGCCATCGAGCATTGTTGAGCCAGGCACTGCTCTAGCCTCTGAGGATACGTTGAGGAATTCAGGCTGTCCTTGTCCAGTGAATCAGTCTAACAGATGGCAAAGATGGGCAAAAACAAAAAGAACCCACATCATAATACTGTGTCACATGGTAACAAGAGACATATATACGAGTCCAGACCTCTCACAGGAGTGGAAATGCTGTACCACAGGGGAGAGAGGAGTGCAGTGAGACTTCTTGGAAGAGACAATGCCTGAGCTGGGTTTTGACAGACAAATGGGAGTTTTCCTGGCAGACAAAGGAGAGGAGAATGGCATTCCAGGCAGAAGGCACACCAGGTGCAAAGGCATAGAAATGTGAACCAGCACGATGCATTTGAAGAACTGCAAGTCATTTGGGGTCATTGCTCAAGAGTAAAGTGAAAGGGAGGTCTGGGGCACCGAGAGGCTGCAAGGTTTCGTTTGGACTTCATGTCTCAGGCTACAGGGGACCAGTGCTGGGGGTGAAGCAGAAAAATGATGAACTGGCTTTTGCCACATCATAACCACCCCGAATCTCAGTGGCTCATAACAACAATCAGTGTTGATGGCTCCCACATCTGGAGTCAGCTGGGGGTGGGCTGGTTCCGGCCCGGCTTTGCTGAGGTGGTCCGGCTGCTCTCCGTGCGTGTCTTGTCTTCCTCCTAGGACCACCAGGCCAGCCCGGGCGTATCTTGCTCGTGTCGATGGCAGAACACAAGAGTGCAAGAGAAGACATGCAAGGCGTCTTGAGGCCTGGGCTTAGAGCTGGCACGTCGTCACTTCCACCTCATTCTGTTGACCAAAGGAGGTCTCGTGGCCCAGCCCAGCTTCGAGGGCACGCACCTGCAGAGTCCTGTGACGAAGACCACAGGAGGAGGGAGGGCTGGAGAACAGGCCGTCAGTGCACGCAGCACAAGCGACGCCATCAGGTCGCTGCGTCAGGTCTCTGGGCAGCAATTCGGAGGGTGGACTAGATAGGATAAGACCGTTTCAGAGACGCAGTATGAGCTAAGAATGCCCCAGGATCCCACAATTCACTCCTCTATTCCACGTACAGGATTTAGCCAGATCAGGCAAAGGGAAGGCTCATCTTGAGTCTTTTGTTCCGTTCTAAGAGCTCAGTGTGAGCACTCTGGTGCGTGCAGCACTGAATAAGGAGCCTTTGAAATAAGCAGATAAAGGCTAATATTCAATAAACTCGTGAGCAAGGGTTTTCTTTAACTCTCTTGGAAAAGACATCTCGGAAACAAAACCAGATCTGAGCTGCAATATTGGATAAGCCTCACTGATCACAAGAAAACCTAACATAGGTAATTGACTATTGGCAAACGCAACAGAACCAAATAAAGCAAGTAATTAACAATTATTGTGTTTGGAGGTAATGGAACTACAAATCCAGGCTGCCTAGGTGTTTGTCCCAGGCATCGATAAGAACAAAGTGTTTGCTAGTGGGTGAGTAACCCAGGTGTGAAATTCATTTTATTAGACTAAATCTAAAATTAGGCTTGAACCGGACAGTGGAAAAGAACAGAATTCATCCCCAGTTGCTCACTGGGAATGAATGGGGAATTAACTCAAGGCTCTGGTTTTTGTTTAAAAAGGGGGAAATTATGGCAGACTGTTCACAAAAATGACCCCAATTATTTCCCTTCCTCTATCGACGCTGCTTTGTAGACGTGACTTTGCGATGCTTCCCATCAAGACCTGGAGTGTTTCCCACCCTTGAGACTGTGCCTAGCTTTGACCAATAGACTGTGGCAGAGGTGACATTATGCTAATCCCAGCGTAAGCCTCAAGAGGCCTTGCACTTGGCCACTGGCTCTCTCAGGACCCTTGTCCCTGGCATGGGAACAAGCCCAGGCGAGGCTGCTGGGGATGAGTTGATGAGTCAGCCCAGTTGTCCCAGCAGAGGCCCCAAATGTGAGAGAGCCCAGCCAAAATCAGCAGAGCCAGCCAGCAGCTGACCACGAAAGCAAGAGGAATCCCAGCTGAATCCAGAAAACCTGCTGGCTGAGCCCAACCTAAACAGCCAACCCACAGAATCTCAGCTAATAAGTGGTTGTTTAAGCCACTAAGTTTGAAAGTGATTTGTTACATGGCAATAGATAACAGATATGGGAACATTCTGCATCAAAACAGCTAAAAATAAACTGGCACTTGGATATAATAATGATAAGCACCACTACCAATTATTGAAGACCTACTATCTACCAGGAACTTTGTGTTCCTGAAACTCTGCTGGGAACTCCATGTGCATCACCTTACTCATCATTGAAACTCCGCAGGGCAGAGTTATTTTCACCATTTTGCAAATGGGGCAGATGAGGAAACTGAGGCTAGGCAGACAGTTTAAGCCTCTTGCCCAAGGTGGCACAGCTGTTGTACAGGGTTACACAGAAACACACTCTGAGGCAAGGGGGCCTCTCAGAGGCTGAGAGAGGCCGGGCCACTTCCAATTTTTGGGGTGCTTGATACAGTTGATGATAAACGACGATATTACCCAAATTGTGATATATTTTAAATCTTTACATTTATTAAGTGATCACTTTTAATATCAAAGAAAAAGGCATGCAATATAATTGCAAATCACAAGATAATCACAGGATTTATTTTAAAAGTTAATTGATAGTGCACTATAAGGGGTGTGATTTAGTAATGGGATGCAAATGTTCCTTTGTCGGCTGAGAATTTTCTGCTGTCATCCGGCCAGAGAACCTCTGTGGATGGGACAAACAGCCCATATAACCTCCTTTGGAGGTAACATCAGAGATGAAACACAAGGCCTTTCACGAGGCCAGGCCCAGCCGCAGGGCCCTCCTGGCCATCTCCCAGCCCAGCCCAGCCCCCAGGAGAGGCCTGTGCACAGGCTGGAGGATCCTCTCTATACCCTCAAGCAGCCTTCGCCTGAGATGAGCTCCCAGGGAGGGGTCTTATGGAAACTGAATTTCCTGCTCTCATCAGAGAATGAAGCCATCTTTATTTTTCACCACAAAATGACTATATCTTGGGATGTTTCACTCCACTGTGTCCAGGCTTACCCAGAACCAAGCAAAGTAGGGATTTACCAAGAAGCCAGACAACATTGCCAGTCTAGACAAAGAGAAGGGGATGGGGGATGCAGGACTCTACACGGTCCAGAGGGTTGGGAAGGCATCTCAGAGAGAACTTTGAGGCTGGATCTGGAAGCATGAATAGGAGTCTGCTGGGAGGAGAAGCGCATGCCAGGCAGCTGCAACAGTACTGGCAAAGGCCTGGGGTTAAGAAACACGTGGTACCTATGGGAATGGTGCAGAGGCCAGTGTAACTGGATCCCAGGGTGGGTGGGGGAGAGTCAAGGCAGGGGAGGCCGGAGAGGAGATGGAGGGAAATAGTCGAGGGTGTTTTACCCAAGGCCCGTCCAGGTCTCGCTCCCTTGAGAGTATGGCCTCTTGCTGCCAAAGAAGAACCTCAGTCCTGGAGCGCAGCTGTGTACCCAGAATAACTCCCTGCAGGACTAATTCCATCCCTTCCTTGCAGTGGCCCATCCACTTTCCTCTTTTCCAAAGACTTCAGCAGTCCCTCCTCTGCCTGAGGCTCTCCTGCAAGCTGCTGCAGGCCAGGCGCTCCTTGGAATCTAAATCCTGCATTTCTCCACTAATCTGCATCATGTCCAAACCCACCTAGATACTTCCAGCCTCTAGACGACTCTGAGGCCTTTTACGTAGACGACTCAATTTAGAACAGACAATATAACCAGGTTTTGAAGCAGCAGCCTCACAGCTTCCTCATAATTTTACAATAGAGGAATGGAGAAGGACCAAGACGTCAGCTTGAAGGCAAAGGAATGACTGAGGTGAGCTAGAAGCATTGAGTCTTGGCATCTAGAGCCATCAGCGCCCTCCAGGACCACCTAGTCCAGGCATGGCAAATACATGACACATGGGCCACCCTCCTCCCATGTGGTGCCCAGGGCAGACATTGCTAATCTATTACCACACACTCCAGCTGAGCACAGAAACGACTTCTGAATCCTTCTGGACACAGCACCACGGCAGCCTCTACCCATCGGTCCAAGTCAGCCTGAGGGAAAACCGGTGGGTCATTCCTGATGGTTTCCACTATCCCATTTCCCAGGGGAGAAATGGAGGCCCGGGGAGGGTAAGGGACTTGTCCAAGGAGAGCTTCCCCCACACCACACGGCCTCCCCGCCAGCTCCACGTGGGGGTGGAGAGCAAACGCTTTCCTGCCTCACCTGTAATTCAGGGAATGACTCCAGCTTGTGGGATGGGATTTTACAAGCATTTTTTCTGTTTCCAGTTCAAGTTGTTATTTGGCCATGCTTTAAAAAGTAGATTTTTATTATCATAATAAAAAACACATAAACAGTTAGTAGATTGTGCCCGCACACTTAATAAAACCCTAAGGAATTCATTCATTCACCCTGGGCCAGGCAGGGTGCTGGGCACTGAGTTTATGAGGTCACAAAGGACATCCCAGGTGCCCAGGGAACTAAATGCCCTGGCTTCACCAGGGGAGGTGAGGGCTGGTCCCACAGGCAGGCTCAGTTCAACTCCCCATCCCAGGGCCAGGAGAGAACCAGAGATTCCACACACCCCCCTCACCCCATCCTCTCTGCAATCCTCCCCAGAGCCCTCCCACAGGCTCCTGTTCACATACCTCCAGTGACGGGGGTATCACTACTCCCAAGGCTGCCAACTGCATCTTCAGAAAGTTCTGCCTGCTACAAACTCCTCCTTTGGCTGAAAAGAAATGAGCTCCCCGTGACTTCCATGAACTGGCCCCCCCTTTGCCCTTGGGGAACTAACTTTCTGGGGACCTAGGAGGGAACGCTGAGGGGAGGAGTGTCCAGTGAAAGAGAGAAAAAGGAGAGGGAAGATGCTAAGACCATCCTTCCCAATTTACGGTGTGGCGAGACCAGTTTCATAGCCCTGCTCAGAATTCTTACTCCTATCTGTCGGACATCATCTTGCCCGTTGTGCCCTGGTATATGCTGAGATCATTGTAAACCAAGCTCCTTCAGAAGGCCCCAAATGCATTTTCTATGGGATCCTGTGCAGGAGAGCTGGTTGCTATGGTAACAATTGGATGTAAATTTCCCAGAACCCCCAACTAAACTATTAATCAGAAAGATGAGGAAAGGGCCAGAGTGGTAAATAAATCAGTTAAGAAATCAGCTCCTACCAGGAGAGACAGGGAGCAGGGCTGCCCCCACCCCCGCTGAGGCCATAACTCATCCCTCCCTTTGACCCTGGAAGCCAAAGGAGGGGCAGCTGGAGCCCAAGGGGGTCGCTGCCTCACTGCCCTCTCCGACTGTTTGGTCCCTCCTCCTTACGGAGTCAGAGAGACTTGATGTGGAAGCCACCTGGCATCTCATCAGTGGAGAGGGAGGAGAAGGCCCCCTGTTAGCAGGAACATCGAAGCTAAAAATGTTGGACCCTGAAAGATGTTCTGGCCGGCTTGAAAGAAGCGTTCTACTGAAGCACGGTGATAAGAGTGGGATTAGATTCAGCACTGACGGACAACAGAAGGATTAGCGGGACGGGACCCAGATTTTAGCTGGATGTTTGCAGGATTTGTTTGGTTGGATTCTCTCCCAGGACTTATCTTTCTTTCTTTAATGTTTATTTGGCTGTCTTAATAAGGAGTGGTATGGGAAGGCTTGCTAAGCCTCCTCAAAGTGAAGTAGACCAACCTGGAACCTGGCCAGTCCCACCACACAGCCCCCTGCTGCTTGGGGAGTGGAGGTGCTTGCTCTAATTATAATCCTACTTCCTGAGAGGAAAGGAACAAAGGATGCTCTCCCGGTGCACACAGAATCCTGCAAAAGGAACATTATGTGACCAAGAAGGATCTCAGGACTGGGAGAGGGGCATTCAAGATGAGCATGGTGGGCTCCACTGTGACCGTGTCCCCTGCTGACCAGGCCCAGTGGTGGCCCCAGCCCTGGCTTTGGCCGGGCTACTGCAAGGGGGTGGGGGAGGCACACACTGGAGAGGACCAGCCTGGCTCCACAGCAAACTCACCCTGGGATCCTGGGCAAAGCCCTTCACATGTCTTGGGCCTCAGTTTCCAAACTGTACAAGGGAGGGCCTGGGCCCACTGAGGCCAAAGTCACCGCGTAGCTGCAGTAATGACCTTGATGCAAAATCTAACATGGAACCTCACCCCCGCCCCCCACCACCATCATTTCTCCTTCCAGGGAAAAAGTGGACTTAATCAAGGATGTCATCCTTGGGCAAGAGAAGTGGGGGCCCGGGAGAGGGAATCCTGCCTCAAAAGCCGCCCTGGGAGAGGTCTCACCAGAGAAGAGGGAGGGATGCCTCCAAGACTCCAACGCAAGGGCCCCCAAGGCCTCTTTGGTGCTCTCTGGCTCTAAAATTTAAGTCTCTCAAGTGAGAAAAGAGGAGGGGGAGGCGATGAGAGGATAGAAGGGGGCTTTCCACCCCGCAGGCAGGAGGCAGAGATTGAATTAAAATCACAAAGACAAAATCCAAGGGCACCTGCCTCTCTGGCAAGTCCTTGCCCCAGGAGAAGCACTGGCTACCCCAGCTACTTTGCCTGCTGCCTCCTGTAAGTGTCCTCAGAGAACTGTTCTGAACTCATCAGAGGGAGGCCTTGGAAGGCGCACTGAGACCCAGAGAGGGGACCGCAGGCCCAAGGCCTCGGAGAGCGCAGGTCGGGGAGGCAGGCCAGGCACCCAGGGTGCCTCTGCGGTTTCCAGGCCGAGTAGCCTCGCACTGTCTTCCTCAGGCACTCGCTGTAATTCAGACACATTCTGCAGTGAAAATGGCAGGGAGAGATCCTGCAGGGGTTGGTTATTTTTCACTATGGATGGCTCTGAGGCTTCCCTGTTCCCTGGAGGAGGGAAATGAAGGGTTGATTAAGTACTAGAAGTATCCCTGCCTGCAGACCGTTTAATAAGTGCCTCCTCCATCTCTCGGGTATTAGAACAGGCGTTTGGTGCACTAATCCAATTTAGCAGGCCTCTCCGGGTGCGGCTGCCGGCTGCGGGCGCCATCTTGCTTGATGTGTCGCAATCAATGCCTCCCCCCTCTCGCTCTCACTCCGCTGGATTAATCACCAAGGAGAGCTCTGCCCTCGCGATAACATTCCTGGACAGACAGAGCCACCCCAACGTCTGAGAAGCTTTGAGGATCTGGTGACGACACAGCCATTCCCCAGATCTGAATAAATCAGCAGAAAGCAGGTGTGGGGTCTGCAAAATCTTCACTCCCTAAACTGTGATTCACACTGTGCTGTCCACTTAGGAGGAAATCTGTGAGGAGGAGCCACAGAAGAACTTTCTGGCATCTTGCGTAAAAATCAACAACATTGTTGTTTTGTCACGGACTAGGCGCCTCTAGAAACTCAAAGGTGGTTTTAGAAGCAATTAACTGTTTTTCCAAGTTGTTTCTTTTCCTTTTGTGTGTTAAGGAGATGCAACCACCAGCCACCCTGAAACTGACCACGCCTCACCACAGGAGCTACCCCATGACCTGTGCTTTACCTTTAATGCAAAGGTCTCTCCAGGAGGAGCTTAGGCCTCATTATGTGGACGCATGTTCTCCAACCCAGCCAGTGCAACCGAATACCTGCCTCTCCCTTTTGAATGTTCATTCCCCAACCAAATAAAAGATCCTGCTTCCCTTTGTTCCAGGACACCATGACTTTGAAAATGATTCTTCATGGCCTCCTATTTGCTGCAAATACACTTTACTTTGTGAGACAACTTCTACTGGTATAGAGCCTTAAGTCACCAGGAGGCCAGCCCACTTGGTTCTATAACAGTTTTGTTATGCAATGTCCCTTATTTGGGTGTGGAATTCATGCTTAGTGCATCTGTTTCTCTCAGCCAGCAAGATCTCTGCGAGTTATTGGGGTTTCTGTTTGCCTTGGCCACCAGGAAGCTCAGAGCTAAATGCAGTTCCATGGTTCCAGACACAGGCATTTTCCTGCACACTCAGTGTGGTTCTTCACCTCCTTTTTAATAAATATTTGTAACTGTTATATCATGTGTGTTCCTTTTTTAAAAAATGACTATGAATTTATCATTTTGCCCAGCAGACTTGCTTATGCTGTTGGAAAGTTTCTGTCTTTCTTTTTTATAGAGTATTCTCTTGGGAAAGGAAGATGGAGTGGATGTTTATTTTTGTCTCCACTGTATCCATTCTTCAAAGGCACGACCAGGATTTTCCTCTGGGGCCCATGTGCCCCTACTCGTAGTCCAAGTGGTCTGGGTGGACCTCCACCCTTTGGTCCAGCAATGGGCATTGCATTCCTTGGACTGCAGTGATTGGGTTGGAGTGACCACTTAACCTAACGTGGTCCAACCAGAGTAAAAATCAGAACTTCTTTTGGGAATGCCGGGCAAAAGTTCTTGTCTGTTTCTGCCTGATTTGACATGAAAGGATGTAGGCCTGAGGTCTGCTAGAAGCCATCTTGTGACGCAAAGGGAAAAGTCTGTCTGAGAATGAATCAGCCTTGAGGAGGAGGATCTGAGAAATGCACCCTGACAGCATTATTTGAGCCCCTACATCCAGCTATCCCTGAAGCTGGATCTACCCCTGGACTATACAGGGACATTAACCAATACGTTCACTTTGGGTTGGGTTTCCAGTGACTTGCCCTAAGTTTCTGGGGCCAGGGGAGGCTGTTCACTTTGCCTGTGTCTCCAACGCACCTTCTCCCAAGCCCCTCCTCAGGAGACCACAGGTACCCCTGTGACCAGTCTGGTATCCTCCCCAAGGAGGCGATGACAGTCATGGTGGCACTAGAGGCCTCTTTAGCACCGTAAGACAAGAGTGTTCTGGCTTTGTTGACGCCCTCTCAGGCTCTCCTTTCTGAGCACCTCTCGGTGGCCTCCCCTTTACTGCAGGCTGATGGACAGTCTTGTCCTCTGCTCTCTCATATTCTCCCTTGCCCTCTCTCCTCTCATGTTCTCATCTGCTCCTTTGACATCATTGCCCATCTGTCTGCTGATGGCTCCAAAGTCTATCTCCAGCCGGGCCTCTCTGGAGCTCCCCACCTGGATGCCCCCTACTCTGGGCACCTCAGCTTCGACACCTCCCACCTCACAGAGTCATACCTCAGTCATGGCAGCTTAAAGACTCAGGCCATCTCTCTTCTCACTGACTCTCTGCCTCCATCCAATTGATCAAGTCCACAGACATCTACTTGATGTCCCTGGAGTCTACTTCTACTTCAGTTCCTACTGTTTCTGCTTCAATTCAGGTCAAACACTGGTCTCCCCACAGCTGGTCTCTCTCCTCCAACTTACTCTCCACGCTTCCATCTGAAACTCTTCCTAAAATGCTGCCCTCACCTTGCAGCTTCCCTGCTCATAACCCTCAAGGGCTCCCTGTCACCAAACTCCTCACCTGCATCATCTGGCCCCACACCCAGGATGCTCCAGCATGAAGTTCCTCTTTCCCCACAAACACCTCACATTTCCCTACCTCCACAACTTTGCTCACATAGTTCTATCTCCCTCAGTCTCTACCTAGTGAACTCCTACTCATCTGTCAAAGCCCAGCTCCAATGCCCCCTCCTCTAAGAAACCTTTTAACTACCCCCTCCTTAAGAGTAGAATCATTGACTGCCATAGACAGATACGTACCCAACCCATTGCTAGAAAAACTATTTTATAAAGTCATACAGGCCCTCTCCTGAGGATTTAAGAACCCAGGACGAGTAGAGGAGGAGTCCTGCAGCCCATAGTGCCTGCTCCCTTCTCCTTCCACCTTCCTCCCTGACTCCACCCTGCACTGTACGGTTCTTGTGCACATAGAAGGTTTTTGCTCAGGCCCTCATGCCCAAGATCCACCCCACACCCCCATAGCCCCCTGTCTCACTCCTACAGTCACCCTCTGTCCATCCCTTGGGGCTAGGGGTGCAATGGCCTTGCAGAAGTGGCGAGGACAGGTCCTGGAAACAGGCTTTGTCCCTTTGGGCAGGAAACCCCAGGGTGGAGAGTGCCCAAGTGAGGCCCAGAGAGGACTGGGCTCTGGGTGGGTCGTCAGCCCTGCAGAGAGAGGGCAGAGCTGTGGCCTCTGCAGTAGAGCTCCTCACACTTCAGTGTGCACACAGGTCAGGAGATCCTGCATTTACAACAAGCTCCCGGGGATAAGCATGCTGCTGGGCTGCAGACCACACCTGGAGGAGCAGGGGCTCGGACGCGAGGCCCGTCCTCACCTCACTAGCTCCCTCGTTCTCCCCGCAGCCCAGAGAGGCAGCGCCAAGCAGGCAGGAGGTTCAGGCCTCCTGACCCTAAGTGCAGGCCCTTCGTCTGCCTGGTGCCACGAGGAGCCCCAGACTCCTGGGAGCAGGTATCAGGAGGAAAGCGGTCTTTTCCTGGGTACACGTGGCCATTGATGAAAACAAACCTCACCATCGAAACTGCAGAGCTAGAGCCATCCCAGGTGGCATCTCGGGGACATTGGAGGTGGGGAGATGCCGCACTCCCTCCAGGGCCCTTCCCATCCCTGCACCCTCTCATGCTCTGGTTCCACCTCCTAGCTAATTACCAGACTCTCCCCTCAGCTGCTGCTGACATGGTTGGGCCTCCCTCCAGCTGTGTTGGCCCCCAGGCAACAAGATGTGGCACCAAGGCTGGGAAGCAGGGGCGAGGGGTGGGGAGGGCGGCTCCTCCTTCCTTTTCGGTTGTTCCTGGAGTCTTCATAAACCACTGGAGTTTATATGTATTTTTTCCTGCCTGGAGTCACTGAGCATCAGGACTGAAAGGGCTCTAGTATGAGTCTCTCACTTTAAAGATGCGGAAACTGAGGCCCAGAGAGGGGTGGTGACTTGCCTGAGGTCTATAGCAAGTTAGGTTGGGGCTGTGGCCAAGACACAGGTCTCCCCACTCCCCCCGCCCCACACTGCCTGTTTGCTAAACCTATCCCTCGCCCACCTTGAGCGTATAACAGACCCTCCACCTAACATCTGAGTGAGTGTCAGCAGGCCGCTTCATCTGCCCGAGCCCCAGTTTCCTTACTGCTCAGAGGGGAGGAGCAAGTCCCACCTCGGGAGCCACAGGAGGACGGGGGCCAGGGCCCAGAGCACGAAGTAATTTGATTGAGTAGAGAAACAGGTTCCTGTGGCTGCCATAACAGATTGCCACAAACTGAGTGGCTTAAAACAACGCATCTCTTATCTTCTAGTTCTGGAGGCCAGAAGCCTGAAATGGGTCTCAGTGGGCGAAAATCAGGGTGTTGGCAGGGCTGCATTCCTTTCTGGAGGCTCTAGGGGGGAATCTGTTTTCTGGCCCTTTCCAGCTTCTACGGGCCGCCCATATTCCCTGGCTCGTGGTCCCCTCCCATCTTCAGAGCCAGCCCTGGCCGGGGGAGTCTTGCTCACGCAGCCCCTCTGTGGACTCCCCTTCTTCCGCCTCCCTCTTCCACTTAGAAGGACTCTTGTGGTTACACTGGGCCCAACTGGATCATCTGGGATGAGCTCTCCATCCCAAGGTCAGCTGATTAGCCACCTTAATTCCATCTGCAACCTTAACTCTCCTTTGCCTTGGAGCATAATATATTCGTAGGTTCTGTGGATTAGGATGTGGGAGGCCATTATTCTGTCTATCACTTGGAGAATCTGAGGAAAATCAGGACTTCACTTGCAGAAAAATACACAAGCTAAAAAATTTGGCGCATAGTTCACGGCCATCAAAGCATGAACCCTGATTATGAACACTTAGACCAAAGGGATAATGTGGGTCCCCCATCCTTTATGACATCTGTCATAGGTATATTAGTGTCTGCATCCACAGGCACATGTGCATACATACATACACGCATGTGCCTGTGCACACACATACATGTGCATATACCTGTGTACGTGCACTGTGTACACACATGCATACACGGATGCACATACATACGTAGACGCACACACACCACACAATTTTCCTACAGAAACAGCAAGACCTTCCCTGGCTTCTCTTTGTGTGAGATGCAGCCAGGAAGGCAGAGGAGAGCAGTGCGCCCTGCTTTGCCTCTGCGAGCAGCTCATTTCACCTCCACCCCAGCCCCCTGGGGCGTGGCCACTCTGTGCTCATCACTGCCCTTCATCAGTGACCCCGGTAGATCTGGCTGTGGAGAGTGAGGACCAGCCCTGGCTGGCACGAGCCCTGTGGCTTATTTTTCTGCAGCGTGTTCAGCTTGCAAAGCTGCTTCCCTGAGGCTTCTGCTTGGGGTGCTGCTCTGCACTTTTATTTTTTGAGGGGTGTCCTTTCAGGGTCCATGGCTCTCACATCTGTGCACTCAGAGCCACAGATGAAGTCAACAGAGGCTAGTCATAAGGAAGACAAGAGAGTCTGACTGCAGCCAGGCACCCACAGGTACACACACACTCACTCGTGGGCATGCCCGTCGACACACGTTCACACACACACACACACACACACACGGATCTATTTATGACAAGGCTGCCTAACAAGACATCCAGGAAATCCACCCCCCTGCACACTTGTGCATCTCCAGGATAGCGGGTCCTAAAGAGGAGGAAGTCACAAGGGGAAATAGTGACCTGGCCCCTTCCTCGGTGGGACAAATATGCATAGCTGGCCCCCAACGACCCTCTCGTACCGTCCGACTCTCATCCCCCCAGCTCCAGGCTCCTTTGAGCCCCACTTCTTCCCCCAGAGTTCCCACATCCTGCTACATCCCAGCCTCTAGGTTCAGCTGTCAGTCACCATTTACTTAGCTTGAGTTCTGCCACTCGACGGGGTAGCGATGCTCCAAGTCCCCAGGGTAAACGGGAGCAGGGTGAGAGGACTGTGGTCTAGCCTCAGGTGAAATATCTAGAAAGCTGTCATACTTCTGAGCCCACAAAAGGTAATTTCTTGCTGGCACATCTCCAGTAACTGATTAGGTAAAAAGAGTCTCTCTCTTTCCCAGTCTTGAGTCATACTCCTAAAAATCTCCTTCTCTTGATTACATTAATTTTGAAAGGGGCAGGGTTCCAGAGAGGAGGGGGACCTAACTAAGCACCCCTACTCCCTGAGCTGGACCCCTGGGGTTGGTCTGGGTGGGGCCCTCACCTTCCCAGGGAAAGATGCTGCTTGCTGACCTATCAGGAATACAGCAGACCCTTCTGGCAGCTCTTCAGAGGACAACAGTCTCTAACCAGTTGGCAACAAGCCCTCCACGCCTGGGTGGCGGGGGAGCAGGGAGACAGGTGGCACTGCCCCGCCCGCACTGCTCATGGCAACACTGTGACAACCATGGGGCCATGGATGACGGAGTGCTCCTGGAGGCACGGCTTGGGGGGCACTGAGGAGCCGCCTGGGGGTTCACTCTCGGCCTCTTGGTCCAGGGCATTTCAGCCCAGGCCCAGGAGTGGCACAGAGATGGAGGCTCCCAGCTCAAGGGGCAGGCGCTGCAGGGAGGACCTGTAGGTGCGGGAAGGAAAAAGAGGCTGGAGGAGAAGGTCCAGGCCAGAGAGAAAGAGTGGACACACTCGCACACACTACTCAGAGCCAACCCCACAGTCACTCCCTTCTTCCTGGTGTCCCAAGAGTTGACAGTGTGCCCATGCTCCACTGCGGCCTTGGGCGGCCACAGCACACAGTCATGGCCAAGGAGCGTGAGCAGAAGTCATTTGGGTGAGGTTTCTGAGAAAATCTTTTTACTACTGTCTGTCCTCAGACCCCACTCTGGGCCCTGTGCTTTAGAGGGCCTTGTATATTACACACACACACATACACAAACACACACACACCCCTCTTAATGAACACAAAGATGGTCAACATCATTTGGGATGAAGTGCTCAACACTGACACACTGCGATCCACACCCTAAACATGTGTTCTTACTACAAACACCATTCAGGGGCTGGCCCGGTGGCGCAGCGGTTAAGTGCGCATGCTCTGCTTTGGCGGCCCAGGGTTTGCAGGTTCGGATCCTGGGCATGCACTGACTCACCCCTTGTCAAGCCATGCTGTGGCAGCGTCCCATATATAGTGGAGGAAGTTGGGCACGGATGTTAGCCCAGGGCCAGTCTTCCTCAGTAAAAAAGAGGAGGGTTGGCATCGGATGTGAACTCAGGGCTGGTCTTCCTCACAAAAATAAATAAATAAATAAATAAAAATGGCTTAAAAAAAAAAAAAAAACACCATTCAGGCCCCAGGAAAACACACTTCCACATCTCTTGCACTGTTTCCTTGAAACATACTGAGTCTGGAAATTTTGTTTCTGCACCTGATGACTTTGGAGATGGACGCTGCTTCAGAAATCAGGAGGGACTGAATGGAAGAAGAGCTTAGGTAAGGAAAGAGACAAGTTACCTTGTCAAGTCCCTCCCAGCACACAGCTCAGACATTACATTCTCACAACCAAGTATCATTTCCCTGTTCACCTGAGCACCCATGTCTTGCTCCTTTTCCAGTTCTGATCCCCTTTCTGGAAGCACTCACTGTTAGCAGGGCACTCACAGCAGTTTACACGGCGACTGAAGAGCATGTTGCTGTAGTCAACAATTGACATTACTCTCCAATTTGTATGTCGGTCTAGACAGAGTGTGCACGAAGCATGATGTGAAGCATTTATCTTGGTGACACATGGATATTGAACAACAGAATGCCAAGTTTTATTTTCACAGAAATATTTAATAAGATTTATTCTACTAAACTTTTTAAATAAAATAAATTTATTTAAATAATATATATGAATATAATTTGTATGTTACCTTTTAATTTGTTAAATAATTACGACTTCTTTAGAAGCAAAATAACTTCTTGAGAAAATGTATGTGAAAAACGATTTTAATACTTTGGTTTTTATGTTCATTGTAACTTATTTTTAGCTCACACTTTTTGATGAAAATATATTCAAATTTTGTATACTTTCACTACAATTACTTTTTATTTTTTAATCGTTTACATCAGGGATCAGCAAACTTTTCCTTAAAGGGCGAGAGAGTAAGTATTTTAGACTTGTAGGCCATACTGTCTCTGTCACAACCACTCAACCCTGACACTGTAACAGGAAAACAGCCATGGACAATACGTAAAAGAATGAGCACGCCCGTGTTCCAGTAAAACTTTATTTACGAAAACAGGCAGCAGACCTACAGGTCATAGTTTGCAAACCCTTGCTTTAGATCATTACTATCAATAAAATGTAAATTTTTGAAAATCTTGATGATAACATAATTATTGTATTTTGCTGAGATGAAAGCAAGAAAAATAAATTTTATGGACTAAATATATAATAACATAAATTATGTATATCTTGATCTTATTATTCATTCAGACTTTGCCAGCTCATCAGTAGAAGACCCAGATATATTCAGTCATAATTAAATTCAATTGTCTTTGGTACTTGGTTGATTTTCAGTCATATAAAAATTATAGCTTGACATATATTCTTGATTTTGTCATTTTGAAGATATATTTATCAAGGCAGGAAGATGAATATGTGTTATTTAATAGTCTGTTGGCTTGAATTATAACTTTTAAATAGATAAACATATGGTAGCTGGGTGTCCCTTTGTACTCTTGTCCTGAGCCCTGCAAGTATCAGGAGTGGCCTGAGCCCTTTAGGAGGGGACAGGCTTGGCTGCCTTTCCCCTCCAACATTTTGACCTTCCTGCTTCCCTGGAACATAGACATGATAGTCAGAGTTTGGCTAACATCTTGTGACCATAAGGAAGAGGCCAAGTGAATGGCAGAAACTTGGGCCTGACACCAGTAAACCACCAAACCCAATTCTGAAACCACAACCTTCAGACCCTCAACGTGTGAAGAAAACGAATTCACTATATGGTTAAGCCACTGTTATTTGGGTTTTCTGTTACAAACAGCCAAACACAACTTACTAGACATAAATTCCTCTCCCCAGCTCTTCTGATGCATCCATCACAGCTGCCGCCATAGGATGGTTTGTGTCATAGCACATTCATTCATTCATTCAATAAACATTCACAAGCACCTATTCTGTGCCAGGGCCCAGCGTAGTTCTGGGGCTACTGTGAGGAACTGGAGAGAAATATGGGGAGAGAGCGTCATAAGGAGCTCACAGCCAGGTGATGGAGATGAGCATGGAAACAATTACAATGGATCCTTGACTTACCGACAGTATTAGTTAAGACATAAATCCAGGGGCCGGCCCGGTGGTGTAGTTGTTAAGTGCACGTGCTCTGCTGCGGCGACCCGGGGTTGACGGGTTCGGATCCCAGTGGCAGACCAACGCACCGCTTATCAAGCCATGCTGTGGCAGCGTTCCATACAGAGTGGAGGAAGCTGGGCACGGATATTAACCCAGGGCCAGTCTTCCTTAGCAAAAAGAGGAGGATTGGCAACAGATGTTAGCTCAGGGCTGGTCTTCCTCACAAAAATAAATAAATAAATGAAAAAAATATGCAGATCCAGATACATGCATCAGAAATCCAGACAGCAGTGGCTTAAACCAAAGAGAAGTTCATTTCTCTCATGTATAAAAGTCTGGACTGGTGTAGCAGCTCTGGCTGTGAAGTTATCAGGGGCCCAGGTTTCCTCTTTCTTGTTTCTCTGCTGTCCTGGGGTTCCGTCCTTCACCTGGGCCAAGGTGCCTCACCACGTGTCGATGTTCCAGCCAGCTGGAGGGGGTAGGGGAGAACATGCCCCTTCCCTTTAAGGGCACAATCTCCAGGTTGCACACATCACTTACATCCCATTGAGCAGAACTTTATTACGAAGCAGGAACTAGCTGCAGGGAAGTCTGGGAAATGTAGCCTTTCTTTTGTGCAGCCATGTGCTCAAAAAAACCCTCATATTTCTATTATATACCTCTGGAATCATATTCCCAATAAGACACTGGTATTTCCTGTACTCACTCCCCCCACCCCCTGTTACTAGTTAACTGCCTTTTGAAGATTTCGTTAAAGTTTTGTTTCTCTCCATTTATTACACACATGTGCACACACACACTCAACAATCAAAAAATAAAACAAAGTTTTGTCACTTAAGTAGAGTCAGCCCCTAAGTGATGAATTGAGGACACCGAAACTTCAGAGGGCATTGGATGCCAGGCAGTCTGCTAGGTTCACTCACTAGCTCAGGATCTCGGTTCAGCATGCTGGCCTCACAGGCTACAATCCATGGCCTTTAGGGTCTTCAGAAACAGCCAACACTTTTCTGCCTGTGAATGCCACAAACCGTTTGAACTGGGGTAACTGTTACGACAGGCTTACAAGTGAAACAGTCCATTTTGATGTCGCTGTTTTCATTCAAAGGCCATTTTAAGGTCATTTTGAGCTGTATCCAAATGCAAAAGCTCTTTGTTCTCTGTGCAAGCCCACTTTTAATCCCACCCCATTTCTCAGCCTCAAGCCGCTTCTTGCTCGTCTCCCTCCTACCTTGTTGTCATTCAACCGCAAAATTTATGACCATAGCAAATGGCCCATAATAAGTGGGCCCTGGTAAAATAGCTGTAAATCCTCTCTTCTTCTCCCAAGGGAGATTTAATAAAAATGAACTCAAATAAAAAACCTTATTAAGAATTGAAACAGAGACTGATAGTGCTTAATTTATAATTAATACATGAGAAAATTATGGTCTCTTTCTCAAGGGTATTTGAAAATATTTTAGTCTCATAATTTTTGACTAGTATCAAAATTGCTCCATCAATTCTCATATTTTAATAATGCCTGTGGTGGGTTTTTCTTTGCACATCGAGGTAGTATTCTAGGTCTCTTTGGGGTTGGTCTCTGCACTGGCAAATTTCCAGATGGCTTTGACTGGGTTGACATTTTTAGTCATTACCTCTCATTTTCCTTTCATGACCTGACCTAACATGGGTAGAAATAATGAAGTTTAGTGGGATTTATTTTTGACAACTTTGGTGGCTTTAAATAAGTGTCTTTGACCCAATTTTTAAATGCCTCCAGATTTTAAGGTGTATTATCTACTAAAGAATCAAGTGGAACCTCTGGGTCATTAGTTGCCAAAAACAGGATCATTTGAGCTACAAGGGAAAAATCCAAACCACTTCTGTTTGGTGCTTTTAACTCTTCCTTGGCTAATGTCTTCTACAGTTTCTTTGCACTCATTGGAAAAAATTTTTACTTCTCAAGAAGACTGAATAGGTGGCATCTCATGTGTCTTACTCCAAAACATCACCACAGATCCTGAGTTTCCTCATCTGTAGAAGGGAATAACGGTGGTACCCAACGCCCAGCACATGAGGATTCAGTTAAGATGTACGACGTGCTTGGCCTGGCACCAGCGCGTGACGGATGTTCATTGGATGGTAGCCATTGCTCTACTGTTGTTATTCTTTAGGGCAAAGTTAAATCATAGGTGGTTTACTCCCTCAAAAGGGCACCTGTGAATATTGGCATGGTCTCAGAGCATGTCCCCGCAAGTTACAAAGGGGAAAATGGTGCCTTTATAGAGAAAGTTGGCTGACAATAATGTAACCAGGTGATTAAAATTAAATCAACAGTGGTGGGGTGATTGACATCGTGTGCTCCCTGACGTGGTACATTGAAAGAACCCAGCATCATTTTTACGTAATTTCTGCCAAGAAAGCATGGCCCGAGTCTGGACACTAGGAAACATTGGATGGACTGAGCCTGAGGAATCTGCCCCAGAATGAAAGACTCGTACCATTTAAAACTGTCGGGGACGTGCGTGAGTGGGAAAGACTGAGGGACTGTTCCAGATTGAAGGAGACTAAAGAGACATGATTACGAAAGGCAACATGTTGGCCTGGCTTGGTCCTGGACCAGAGAGAGGACAGAGACTCTGTTGGGACAGTTGACAATCGTGAGAGTTCTTTGTACAACTGGTCCTGCAACTTTTCGCTGAGTTTGAAATTATTTCAAAGTGAATGATTATCATTAAAAGGCATCTGTATATTTCCTCATGCCTTGCGGAGGCAGTGGGTTCCAAACCGGAAACACACTTGTTCCATGTTAGCTCAAATTGTACACCTGCCTCAAGGGATTGGCCACCAGCCTGAAGGTGCCTGAAGCACTTTCCTCTGGCGACTCCAGGTAACGAGAGATGGTCAGGCAAAGAGCAAACTGTGAGTCAGAGCCCTTCCCCTTCTGCTCGTGAAGGATTAACTGCTACAGAAGTGCCCTCGCCTAAACAACTAACAACCAAGCAAAGTGAGAAAAATCTCTCCTCGGATATTGGAGCCAGGATACAGGGCTGTGATTCCTGATGCAGGAGAAACACAGGTGAGGCCACAGCTGTCTCAGCTGACTACGTGGAGGGAGTTTCCAGGCCACAGCACAGGAGGGGGACCCACACTGAGACCAGCAGACCTCCTGAGCTGAGGGACAGAGTTCAAGCAGGCAGAGCAGCAGGAGCCTGCGGTACAGATGCCACGATGCGGGAGATGCGGGAGATGCGGGAGGGAGCTCGGGGACCCCGGCAGGCACCACTAGAGAGCAGATCCGTGGTTGCCCGTGACTGAGGGTGGGCAAAGGGAGTGGCTGTACAGAGACGCCAGGAAAGTTTTTAGGGTGACAGAAAAGTTTTATATCTTGATTGTGGTGGCGGTTACGTGACCGAAAACATTTGTCAAAACTATTGAATTGTACACTTAAATTCAATGTTGTGTGTAAATTACATTGCAGTAGAACTGTTTAAAAAAACATATGCCAGAGAGCCATTTTAAAGAATCGAACAGCAAAATGTCCTGTGGTCTTGAGACGTCGAGAAGCAGCGTCCAGGTCTGCCTGATGCCCGCAAATCTCTGGCCTCGAGTTCACTGGACATGTTTTGCTGCTCCCGTGTTTAGCGATTTCCCTCTTCCGGTCTTGGAAGCACCTTGATGAGCGGCATTGAGAGCTACAGATGGAGCCTGTAGTCACTCAAAGGCGATTCTCCTCACCTTGAACTTTCTTGGACTCTCTTCCACACTCAGGAAATTGTTCGCCCGTGGCTGACCTTCCTCTGCTGCCACAGAAGGATGCAACGTGGCTTTTTATGCCATGAAGCACACTGGTCACCACCCCAAAATCAAATGGCTTCTTTGAGGATGAGTCCATCAGAGCAGCATGGACAGCCATCCCAAGCAGACGTCGCCTTTGTCCTGGTGGTGTCTGTGGGGCATCTGTGCTGGGGACATACAAATGCCATGTGGACAGGTTCCCAAACCACTGCCAACAAGTTTCTTTGGCCCTGTTGCTGTGATAAATTGCATTAACGCACTTACTAATCTGAGTCGTCTTTACATTCCTGAAATAAAACCAGCTTAATCGTGATGTACTGTTCTTTTAATGTACTACTGGAATGAACAATATTTCATCTGGGATTTCTGCCTCTACATGCCTAAGTGTGCAACCAGCTTATTGAACAGTCTGAAGTTGGCATAAACATAAAACGATTGTCTTTTTCTGTCCAATCGCTTACCTTCAAACAAATTCTGTCAAATCTCTCCTTCCTGCCCATAATGACATTTGAACAGATCACATGGTCACTCTCTGTTATTAACAAGTCCTGGCCAACCTATTACCAGTTTAAAACTTGTTATGGTGTGGGCAGCACCATGCTCAAGTCCATGCATGTCAGGAACATTTCCTTACCTAAGACTGCCAAGAAAAGTGTAGAACGCAGACAGAACCCACAGACGAGCTTCAGAAGTGTGCGGACACCTACAAATACCTTCTGATCCCCCCATGGCCAGTGTGAGCTACAGCAGGCTGAGGACATCCAGAATGCCTGGAAACAGCAAAAGTCCTTTGGCAAGATCAAGGTGGTGACAGTGGCCTTGGGTACAAAGACAATCTGCACCAGGCTGGCAAGAAGTTACCAGAAGAAGTTAAGGGTTTCTAGGTCACCAGCTACCTAAGGCTAATGAAATGCCCTGAAATGAGGCAGGCCCCACTAGAAATAAAGCAACGTTCACCCTGAGCCTGGACTTGGGAGTCTCTGGAGGAAGTCCCCCACTCCCTGGAGCTCCACTTGGCCTGTGTCTTGACATGAGTACAGCCATGTTTGGCCGCTCCATTGACCTACAGCCACCAGCACAAAAAGAAATATAAAAGCTGCTTTCTGCGTGGTGGGAACCGGCCCTTCTCCCATGGAGATAGTTGCAATGTGTAAAAATTTCAAGGCCTTTCGGGCGCCGCAGCCTGGGACAGACTGGCCATCTGTGCCGGGCTGGGACGATAAGCAAGGTAAACAAGGTAAACACAACTACTGGGCTGGGACGACAGCCGGGGGGCGGGGGGGGCACTCAGTGCACGTACGCCACTGATAACCATTTGTGCGTGGGAACACTAGATCCTTGCTCTGCAAACTCTGTAACTGCTTATATAAACTGCTGGAAACTGAGGCCTGGTGAGAGTTCCACCTGTGGAAGGGACGCCTTGCCCAGGACGTGTGATCCCCGCCCAGCCATGTTGATTGACAGGACTCTCCCGGCAGTGGGGCGTGGACGTTGTGAGTAACTGATTTATTGTGAAGTAATTGATCTTTTCGTTCAACCTGGTGTTTCTCTGTCCGGTTGATTTGTGTCATTTCCCTTCAGTCGATCTGGTGTTTCCCTTTCCGATCGATCTGAAGTTTTTCTTTCTCATTACATGACCTATTCAAATCTGCCGCTATCTCAGCCGATGTGGATGTTTTCCCTTTCCAGTAGAGCTGGTGTTTTTTCCCTCTTATTATTTGACCTATTCGGATCTGTTTGCGGACTATCGCCTTTACTATCCTCTATATAATAAAATATACCTTCAGTCCATTTGTTTGGAGTGGAAAGTTTCTTTTATGTCTCCGATCGAATGCCCGAACCTCTCATAACAGCCTGCTCACCGCCCTCAAGGGAGGTGTGGAAGAAATGCAGTACTGATGCACGCTACAACATGGATGATCCTGGAAAACATTATACTGAGTGCAAGAGGCCATTCGCAGAAGACCACCTCCTGCATGAGTCCATTCAGGTGAAAGTCCAGGATAGGGAAATGCAGAGCTACGGAGAGCAGAGTAGTGGTGCTTAGGGCTGGGGGCCGGGGGGGTGGGGAGATAGGGGAATGATAGCTAAAGGGTTCAGGGTTTCACTTTTTGAGGTGATGAAAATGTTCTCATATTGACTATGGTGACGGTTGTGCATATCTGGGAATTTACTAAAAACCATTGACTTGTACACATTTTAAATGGGTGAATTGTATGGTATGTGAATTATATTTCAATAAAGCTGTTGAGAGAGAGAGAGAGTTGGAGACTCCACCAACTACAGAGGGAGTGAGAAAGGCAATGCATTAAGGTGTAAAAGGCGTCTGTCTGCAGGGTCTGAGACGTCTGAATTCAAAACGGCCATCTGATCCACACAACAGGCACAGTGGGAAGGTTTGAATCAATGAAGATGAGGCAAGAAGGACATCCAAGTCCTCAGAAGTATGGGAGGAAGGGGATGATGACTACTGGGGTACCCAGGCCTGAGGGAACCCCCCTCCCCTCCCAGGTCACAGGACTCCTCTTCCTGTCCTCCCTCTCTGGGAAGCACTTACTGACTTTGGTCTCATCTGGGGACAAGGAAGAGAGACAGAGAAGGACTATTTCTATAAAAAATAATAACCTTGTCTGCAGGTCACTCCCTGTGGGTGGCAAAAGAGCGCTTTCTTAGAAAAGGAGTCTGAGGGCCGGCCTGGTGGTGTAGTGGTTGAGTTCGCACACTCTGCTTCAGCAGCCTGGGGTTCACAGGTTCAAAGCCCGGACACGGACTTACACACTGCTCATCAAGCCGTGCCGTGGCAGCGTCCCACATACAAAATAGAGGAAGATGGGCACGGATGTTAGCTCAGGGACAATCTTTCTCAAGCAAAAAGAGGAGGATTGGCAGCAGATGTTTGCTCAGGGCCAATCTTCCTCACCAAAATAAATAAGTAAATAAAATAAAAAATAAATAAACTGAAACTTTAAAAGAAAAGAAAAGAAAAGGAGTCTGAAGTCACACTTTCCTCTGGATTTCCAGAACCAGAGCTTCTCCCAGCCCTGGCTGTGCAGCAGGTCCCTGGACCTCAGCAGCCTCCCAGCCCCGGAAGTGGGCACCAGGAGATTTAGAGCCAGAATTTCTTGCCTTTCTTTGTCCCTGGTTGGAACGGGGACTTGCTGAGGGATGTGAGATCCCTGGTGACTCTTGCCCCACTCCTCCACTCCCACTGGGAGGAGGCCTGGGTCCTGCCATGCCTTAGCCCCATGAATATCAACTACGGAGAGAAGAGTTTAGCCAAGGCAAGAGTAAGGCCACGGAGGGGCTTAGGGTGAGTAGGATAGTTAAGAGACATTTTAATAGCCAACGGTGATCTAGGAGGTTTTAGTCTTCTCCTTGGGTGAGACTCAAATGGAGGTTTTTGCCAAAATTGTTCCATTTATAGGTAGACAGGGGTTGAGAAAAAAAGTCCTTTGGTGTATGTCCCCCCATTTCTATCACATTCAGCAGAGGGGAAACCATTGCAGACCCCACTGTTGAGAGGCAGGCTAATTCCGTAATTCCACTGAAAGGGTCTGGGAGCAGCAACACCCCAACAGCAATGCACACATCTCATGCGCAGACCTGGGCTTCTAAATACCATCCTCCACTGAAAGGAACAAGGACTCCGTGGAGAAATGGCTGACTCCAGGGATTAGAAGGGGAAAGTACAAATGAGCCTGGAACATCTCGTCATTCTAGAATGCAAGGAAATACTCAAAGAATGATGGAGATGTGTCAAACGGACACAGGAACCAGCTTAAGGGGGCTACCAAACGCCAAATCTACCGGTTAACCTCTAACCTACTTTCTGTCTCTAGCAATTTGCTTAGTCTAAGTACTTCATATAAACGGAATCAGACAATGTTTATCCTTTTGTGTCTGGCTTCTTTTACTTAGCATAGTGTAATCAAGCTTCATTCATGTTATAGCATGTGTCAGAACTTCTTTAATTTTTATGGCTGAATAATGTTCCTTTGTACATATACACCACATTTTGTTTATTCATCCATCTGTTGATAAACACTCGGGTTGTTTCCACCTTTTCACTATTGTGGATAATGCAACTATGACCATTAGTGTACAAGTATCCATTTCGTCCCCACTTTCCATTCCTGTAGGTGTACACTAGGAGTGGACTTGCTGGATCCTATTTGCTTCTTACATTCCTGTTTCACTTTGTTTTGAAAGTTTCTCTTCTAAACAGCACACAATCTAAGAATTTTTGTCTTAAAATAAAGAAATGTAACCTATTTACATTAATTGTTGTGACATATATTTAGTATTATATCTATCACCTAAAGACTATTTTAATGTTTTCTTGTTCTTCCTAGTGTTTGCTGTTTGGTGTGTGGACCATGTATTCTTTGCTTTTTTTTTTTTTTTTTTTTAAGAGCGGAGTCGTTTTTTTGTTTGTTTGTTTTTAATTTTATTTATTTTTACTCCCAAAGCCCCAGTAGATAGTTGTATGTCATAGCTGCACTTCCTTCTAGTTGCTAATTCTTTGCTTTTTATCTTCCCTAGAGAGAAAGAAAGTGTGTATGCATGTGTATACACACATACATATATTATATATAATGTATTATACATTAAAATGTATTTTATATTATGTATATTTGTATATAATATATATTCTGTCTGTAATTCAACAAATAGTTATTTTTAATTTTTTCAAAAGTATTCTTTAACCTATATTTTTTTCTAAATATCAGTCAAGAGTCCTCTTTGCCTCTTTGAGAATATTTTTAACTTTCCATTAAGTTTTAGGCCACTTTTACAGCTTCTTAGATTTTCTCTAGCAGGCACCTGCCCCCAGTCTTTTGTGCCAGGCCTCCCCACTCTCAGTTCTTAAATCTGCTTCATCTCTTGACAATCTTGAATACTTCTCCAAGTTCCTTATTCAAAAGGGTAAAGGGAGGTATGGTTTTTAAACCTTGCATATTTGAGATTTCTTTCTTGAGACTTCAAACATTGAATGTATCATGGCGGAGCATCAAATTATTGAATCATGATTTTTTCCTTATTTTTCTGAAAGCTCTGTAGACCTTCTCCATTGGAGTGGGGGCAACAAGAGTGTGAAGCCAGTCTGCTCTCTCTTCCTTCGTACATTTCCCCTTTATTCTGAGTATATACTTGCAGGATTTAAAAAGTCCTAATTCTCTTTGTGACATGTCTAGGTAGAGGTCCATTGCAGCGACATTTGCCTGGCACATGTTGATCTCTCCCGAGCTGCATGCTCAGGCTTGGTGTGGTCCTTTCTCAGCTGTTGGGGATTGCTTCTCTCTGGTCTCACCCTCAGAAGCATTGAGTGTCTGCCAGGTGCTGCTTTTTTCTCTGATCTCCACACCTATAAACTTTCCTCTTTTAATTTCTTTTTCTTTTTCCCCACATTTTGATGAGATTTTTCAACCTTGACCTCTACAGCACTGATTTAATATTTTACAGCACAAATTTTGCTCTTTAATCTCCAAGGGATTAATGGTGAGTTTTAATTCTGTGATTACATTTTTAGTTTCTCTTACAGTGTTTCCTTTTCTCATTAATTCCTTTTTTGTTTAATCTTTTCTTTAAATCTCATTCTGTGGCTTTTAAAAGAATGTCTGTCCCTCTACTCCTTATGGTTTTCTGCCTTTACTTCATAGGGGCCATATCTTCTGGCACATGTGACAGAATGTTGAGTAGGATTTTCCCTATGGATCCAGAGTTGATGGGAAGACCCAAAATGAGGACGAGGGGCTAGATGTCCGAGTTCTAGTTCAAGGGATACACTGTGCAGACCCCATGACTTGATGCTGTGAATCCGACTCCTTGGAGGCTGCCACTCTCAGGGCTCCTGAGCAGACAGCCAGGCTTGCATTTCTGAGAACGCTCCCACAGAGGGATGAGAAAGCGCCAGCTCCCAGCCTCCCTCCTTGCCTTGAGGCTGGCAAAGGCAGCCCTTCCCGAGCCCAGCAGGCTCTTTCACAGGAGAAAGCTCCAGGGCTTCGCCTGGTCAACGTTGTCCCTGGAGGGGGATGGAGGGAGCTGCAGCCTTTTCCGGCTTCAAACTCCTTCAGCGTCTTCCCCAGCACTTCCTCCTTGCCTCAGCCTGGGAACAAATCCATAGACACACGCTAATTGGCAAACAACTCAGACCCCCGTCACCCTGAGGGGGTCACAGGCCTGTGGGGCGCTGCCTGGGGAAGAGAGGAAATGAACACCTTAGCAATAGCACCCGCTCCTATATTTTAACATATTCAGATATGTCCCCTCAAGGAGTTTGCGGGCCCTTGGGGGTACAGGGGGTCTGAGCGGAAACAATTTCTCCTAATTGCTGCAGCAGACACCCAAACAGAATCCTGGAGATGAGGCTCCCATATGGACTGGCTCACACCGTTACAGGGTCGGCGGAGACCCCCCTGTACATCACAGTCTGCCAAAGCAGGTTTCTCAGAGCACCATTTCCACGGAATGTTAATAGGTGTTTCTGAAAATAGGGTTCCAGTGAAAATAAATTTGAGATATGCATAGTAAACAGAGTGGCAGGTTCCTCTCTGCAGGATGTCTTGGCATCTTGCACACTAATTGCCTATTATTCCATCAGGCATCCTGGACACACTGAGCGTCTACTGTGTGCCCGGCGTTGTGGGAACAGGCGCAGTTTCCACATGGCCCGTGCCTGCAAGAAGCTCGCAGCCGCGCGTCCCAGCAGCTTACTACTCAAATCACCGTCTGGAGCTGGTCTGCGACACAGCCGGAAACGTGTGCGAGATGCAGACTCCCCAGCCCCACCTCCAGACCTACTGACTCGAATCTGCATTTTAACAAGCCCCAGGTGATTCCTGTGTATGGTCAAGTATGAGAAGCCCTGGAATAACGCAGCACTAGAGGAGAAAACGAAGGAAATGTGAGGGGCTACACTGGGAAACTGGGGACCTTTTGCTGTGAAGCCCAAGTGAAACAGTGGGCAGCAGAGTTGAAGAGGGACACAATGGCCTTACTTCAGCATGGACACAGTGAGGCTCTGGCCAGGAGGACTGAGAAGAACACAGTTCCATTTTGGCTTCAGTATTGGTTGAAGTTGGGTTCAGCTTTGAAGAAAAGAAAGCCCCTAAAAATAGTATCTTAAACAAGATAAAAGTTTATTCTTCTCTTACTTTTGAGATGTCCAGCAATAGGAAATACTGGGCTGGTATGGCATACCACAGGATCAAGGACCCGTGTCCCTTCCATCTTGTTACTCTACCGTGAATTCCCAAAGCCAACTCGTGGTCCAAGATGGCTGCTGAACCTCTAGCCATTACAGCTGCATTCCAGTAAGCAGGAAGTGAGAAAGAAGGACATCTCTTCCTATTTTTAAAGGCACTTCCTTAAAGTTTACACACTATCTCTATTTACATCCCATTGTGTGAACACGTGGGAAACTCAAAGGGAAAAACCTGGAAACGATTTGAGAGGTGGCTGAAACCAGCAGAATTTATTATTGTTAAAATATCCTCTTTTGCACCCACGGTGAGTGAGGACCAGGGAATTAAGATTACATTTGTTTCCAGATTCAGAGAGAATGAGACAGCTCTCCAACTCTGGTGCTTTGGGAGTTTGATGGGGTCATCCCACTCGATGGTGCCAGTCATTTCTCATCTCAGGAGAATCCATCCCCTGTGCATTTCAAAACCTAGACCATAAATGAGTTAATGTCAGAAGTAATTTATGAGTCTAAGAGAGGCATTTGGGGATTTTGTAACCATCCCAGGAAGACACAGCTCAGCTCTGCAGGTCCCCCAAGTGTTCAGGGCCCTCAACTGGTTACAACACATCTGAACAAGACCAAGACATGCGACTTGGAGGAGGTGGAGACATCACAGAATTTGGCTACACTTTCCCTTCTGAGCACATCGGACGCGCCCAAGGGTAAGGGGACCAACTGTCCCAGTTTTAGCAGAGAAAGTCCTGCATCTCAGGAAACCCCTCCGTCCTGGGCAAACCAGGGTGGTTGGTCCCCCAAGGGCCCAGCACCAGTGGATTTAGACTGGCTTTCAGAACTCTACGCTTGCTCTGAGAAGACACCAAAAGAACCAAAGTTCTCCAGGACTGTAGTCCGAGCCAGCAGACTTGCTGTCCAGAGCTTCCGGGAAGCTGGCTGCTTCTATCCAGGACCCTCAGTGTTAAGTGAGGTTTGGGCGAACGTGGTCAGTCTAGAGCAGGCGTTCTCAGCCCTGACTGTGCCTTAGAATGACCAGGGCAGCTTCCGCCTCTCCCTCCCTCATGGGCAGGCCCCGCCCCCAGACCAGTTAAGTCAGAATCTCTGAGGGAGAGACCCAGGCATCAGTGTTTTAAAATCTCACCCGGTGATTCCGAACACAGCCAAGTCTGAGATCCAGTGATCTAGAGCAGGAGTCTGGAAACTTTTTCCATAAAGGGGCAGAGAGTGAAAACTTTAGGCTTCATAGGCCATATGGCCTCTGTCACAACCACTCAACCCTGCCGTTGTATCCAAAACGCAGCATAGACACCACGGAAACAAGTGGGCGTGGCTGTGTGCCAGTCAGGGCCGGCTTCTTGGTGTTCGACCTGTGCAGTTGCACAGGCTTCCTGCATTTAAAAGAGCCACTGCTTAGCTTGACACTCTGCTGTCACTGTCTTGAAATTCTCAATAATTTTTGAACAAGGGGCCCCACATTTTCATACTACACTGGTCTCTGCAAGTTGTGTTGCCAGCCCTGGTTCCAATAAAACTCCATTTACTAAAACAGGGGGGCCCAGGTTTTCCCAGTGAGCCACAGTTTGTTGACCCCTGAGCTAGAGCCTTGCTCCCAAAGTGCAGGCAACTCGGAGTGTGGAGTGGAGACCAGGGTCAGCATCGCCTGGTGGCCTGTTAGAAGTGCGGGCTCTCAGGTCCCACCCTAGACCTGCTGAATCAGAATCCGAATATTAGCAAGATCCCCAGGTGGCCCCTGCACATTAAAGTTTGAGAAGCACTGTCCAAGAAGAGGGTTTAAGAATGGGGTTGATCCAGGACGGGGGTGGGGGTGCGTTAGGTGGGAGTGTTGGTTGAAGCTCGGTGTGTGTGATGTGTGCACACGGGTGCATGCACATGGGTGTGTGGGAATAAACAAAGAAACACCAGGGCTTGGTTTGCCTGAAGCAGAGCTGAGCTAGACAAAATGCTTTGTCCTCAATACACACGTAAACACTCACATTCACATTCATTCATTTCCACACCACACACGGTCTCACACGCACACAGTAGCATATGTTCCCACTCAGGGCCACATTCACGGCATACCGGCTCACTCCCCCTCACGTACACGGTCACATGCGCTCGCACACACATCCAGGCCTGGGAGGGGGCCACCTCCGAGATCCCACATCTAAGCCCCCCTCCCTGAGGGACAGCAGCACTTGGAGGTCCATCTCCCAGGCACGGCAGTGTGCCACGTGTCACCACCCTGGCCAGTATGCGGCTGTCTCCAGATCCTTTCCTCCTGATTGCTGGAATGGTGCTGAGCCCCAGCCCCCATACGTGGCAACTCGTTCCCAGAACAGCTCAGGATGGTGACTCACTGCGCTGTTTGTCATCTTGCCGTGGGGTGGCTTCTGTCTCTACCCCTTCTCCCAAGACGTGAGTCTTGGACTCAAAAAGGACCTCCTTTTTGAGTTAAAAGGCCTTAGAGACCACCCCCTCTGGCCTCCTCAATGTACGGAAAGGGAGACTGAGGCCCAGAGGGGGATAGGAGTTGCCGAAGGTCACCCAGGAAGTCAGAGGCAGAGCTGAACTTGAACCCTAACTCTAAGGCCAGGGCTCTTTCTCTTCATGGCCCCCAAAAGAAGCCCCTCTCCCCGACTAGAGTCCTGATCCTACTGCTGGGCCTTCCTGGCAGAGCTAGAGTGGGGGCAGCACGAGATGGTGGCTACGAGTGGCCATAAGTACCTGCCCCCGTGAGACCCCTGGAGCTCACGGGGAGGGAGCGGGCGGGGGACAGGTGGGGAGCAGGCGGGGGGAGGTGGGGGGAGGCAGGGGGCAAGTGGGGGCGGGGGGGCAGGTGGGAGGCAGGCGGGGGCCAGGCAGAGCTCCAGCACCTCCTTTTTCTAGAAAACAAAACTCGGCTCAGTCATTCCATTATATCTTCTTCCCTCCCCATGCCTGCTCTGCCTGCCTCCAGGTCCACCCATTCTCTCTGCCTGCTGTCCAGTCCACGACAGGCGTGGGGGTACGGAGGGGAATCAGACCTGGGGCTCCCATCTCCCCCCAAAACCCACTATCGCAACCCAGCACAGGAGGAGCAGAGGGACCTCGGTGGAGGGCGCTTTCCAGAGGAGGGGACACCCAGAAAGTCCGGGAGGGGTTAGCCCTGCAAAGCAGGCAGGAAGGGCATTCCAGGACGAGGGAAGGCAGGCACAAAGGCCTGGAGGGGAGAGCACGCAGCTGGATCATTTAGCCTGAGCGAGGCAGAAGTGCAAGGAGAGGGCTCAGAGGGAAAGAGCAGAGGCAGGAGGAGGGCGGCGCCCGGTGAGGACAGCCCGGATCCCAGGAGCACTCTGGTGGTCCTCAGGGCTGAACCTGGTCCCAAGCCAGCCTTGTCACCAGGCTGCCGGAAATGGACGCACGGAGGCACAGCACTTAGTCCTCTCTTAGTACCAAAGGGGAAACTGAGGCCAAGAGCAAGGAGACCTGCCCTTGGAGAGGGCCCTTGGGAGACCTGCCCAAGTCACAGTGCTGGCAGAAGCAGTGTGAACACCAGAACCTCGGCCCCCTAACTCACGATCTGATTACCAGGCCTGCCCATCCCAAACTGAGGTATCAAAACATTACCAGCAAGAGTAGTTAGAACACAAGGGGCGGGGGGCTGTTCCTGGCAGAAGACAGCCGGCTCAGAGCAGAGATGGGAGCCTCGAGGGCCCCGTGGCTGAGCAGACGTTGGTTCCCACAAGGCCTGATGGCGCCCGCACTGCACAACCTGTCGGAGGGGTTTGGGGGGAGTGGGCTGCAGGCCTCGAATGCCCAGCATCTGCGAGGACTCTGTGACCCTGGGGTAATGCACCACTCAGGGCGGCTCCAGCAGGACACCCCTCTGCGCTGCCTGCCTTTGCCCAGTGAGGGGGGGTGAACACCCCGCGGGCCTGTGGCTCTGAGGCTGGGTGAGTCCCTGAGCCCGCAGAAGCCTCTAGACACAGAGCAAGCAGCTTCCGGCTCTGTCTGTTGCTGAGTGTGTACTTGGTCAGGAGAGCTGTGTCGGGAGAGAGGAAGAAATTATGTTTACTATTTTCTACCCCATACATGATTTAGTTGAAAAAAGAATGTCACCTTAGCTAAAAATCAACTGTAACAAGGGAAATGCTTCTGTACTCAGCAGAAGTCTCGGCCTCGGACACAGCATGAATTAGTAATGCTGCCGCTCCATCTTGTCCATCACCCGACCTCGATTCAACGGGAGGACACAGGGTCACAGAGTTCCCGTGCTGGAAGAGGTGGGGAGGGAGCCCTGTGCAATGCCTGCTAAGACACGCCCCCAACCTCCTGGGGCAGCTCGGCCCTGGCACAAACGAGCGGACGGGAGCAGGTTAGCCCAGAAGACAGGCAGAGGGGACCATGCCAAGGCCCAAGCAAAGCCCTCACTCAGCTGCCTGGCTCAGCACAGGTATCGGCGAGGGGACCCAACACATAGCTCCGCCCTCTGGGACTCAGTTTCCCCATGTGTATAATAATGATGCAGTTGGCCCTTCCAGCTATCATGTTCTGTGACCCTGGAGTCTAGACGCGGCTGGCAGACTACAGCCTACAGACCAAGTCAGGCCAGCAGCTGTTTGCGCACAGCCTGTGAGCTAAGAATTGTTTTCACATTTTTAAAAGGTTGTAAAAAAAGAAAAGAAAATCTCCAGGAAGGCTATGTGACAGCGACTGTACATGGCCTGCAAGTCTAAAATATTTACTACCTAGCCTTTTACAGAAAGTTTGCCAATCCCTCATCTAGATAACGTCAGATCTGTGCTCCTACCCCACTGGAGTTCATAGAACTCTCTGGAACTCTGTAGGGTAAGCAGGATTTCTCACTAACTGTGCAATCGCTGTGTAGTTCTCTCTCCTCCTCTGTCCTGTAGCTCCAGGAAGCCTGCTCCAGGGTGTTCCTAGACCCTCGCATGCAACAGATCTTCAGTTGAACGAATGAGACCTGTCCTCTCGAATCCCACAGCCTGTGAGCAGCAGCACTCAGGCGGGGCAACGACTTGTATATAATGCATACCGTAACCACATGCTTATGTTATCCAAGTAACCCTCACTGAGGGCTTGACTAGGACAAGGGTCCACGCGAGGCTGGTGCCCAGGCCTGGCTCTGTCCTCCAGGAGCTCACAGTCCAACAAGAAAGATCAGACAAGGACACAAATCACTATACTACAAGCTGGACGAGGATCATGCCCCCCAAAAAAGTGAAACGCACACACAAAAGGAGGAGGCAGTTAAATCTGAACGAGAATTAACACTCCACTAGATAAATGGGCAAAACCAGGAAGAGACAATTCACAAAACAGAATATACTCCAATAAAACAAATATATGGGAAAATCTCCAGCCTTACTAGGAACCAGAAAAATGCTAATAAAAATTACAATGAGATATCTTTTTACGATTATTAAAATAGTAAAAAATCTATTTCAAGTCATAATGCCCAGTGCTCTCAATAGTACAATAGTACAATGAAATTGCTCTCACACACTGCTGTTGGTGAGAGTGAAACTGAATAATTCTTTGAAATCAATTTGGTAATAATATCAAATATAAAAATGTTCAAACTTTATGACCCAATCATCCCACCTCTAAGAATTGGACCAAAGAAAATAATTCAAAATAAGGAAAAGTTTATATGTGAATCTACAGGACAGTTATTTAAAAGTGATATAAAATCTCACCATGGACTTCCCTTCCCAGGATCCCGTTTCTACCCCAAGGAACTGGTTATTTGAGGATGACCCACATTAGTAGAGTGTGACCCTGTCCCTGGCTACCCAAAAGAAGCCCTCTCCTGAGAAGAGGGACCAGTCTCTGTTGGGTGGCTGGGTTGTCACACACAAAGCCTGGGCACAATCAGGGGGCGTCTTCTGCCACGTGGACGGGAAAGGAAGCCGATCAGCTGAAGGAGGGAAGAAAGGAAATCGACAGGCACAGGCTGTACCTCTCCGGTTTGCATCCCTATTCCGGGGTCCCCAAGGTCCAGCCACTTGCCTACTCTTGGCTTCTGTGAGATGCTCCGATATCCTCTGCACAAAGATCCCTTTTCTGCTTAAGCTCATCTAGGTTGAGTTTCTGTCACTTAGAACCAAAAGATTACTAATACGCAATGGAACAGTGTGTAATCATTAAAAATTGCGATGAAGACTATGCAACATGAGAGAAGTCTTCTGACCTAATAAGGGTAAAAACACCAGATACATCATTACTAGTGCGCTGCAGATTCCAAACACGTGGGCAGAAAAACTAGGAAGGAACACATTAAAATGGCAAACGCGGTGCCAGCAGCCGGATGGAGAGGATTGTTTTCTCTATTCCCATCCTGTTGCATCGCTTGTCTGAAACCTAAGAAGAAATTCTGAGTGAAGAGATGAATCCTAGACCGAAACGACTGTGAGGCTGAGGAACAGCGCTCCAGCCCACAGGGCGCAGGTAGGGGGCGCGCCACCGAGGGGAGACTGTCCGTGTGTGTGTGTGTGTGTGTGTGTGTGTGTGTGTGTGTGTGTGTGTGTGTGTCCGAGAGCCCGCAGGATGGTCCGAGAACCCGCAGGATGCCCGCCAAGGGGGCGCATTGAAATGGGCTTCCAGCAACAAGGAGGACTTGACAGGGCGCAAGGCCTCCAGGCGAGGAGGGAGACTGAGATGGAGAGAGAGGACAGAGGAACGCTCGGAGGTGGAGGGGCAGCTCGTCTGGGGAAAGAGGAGCCGTTCTCGGTGGCAGGAGCAGGACCCAGTGAGGAGGGGTGAGAAATCAGGCTACGTTGTGGAGGTCTTAAACTGGCAACCTTCTGGCCACATTGGCCCAGTCGTTGTTTATTTTGTCAACGCCGTGATCATAGTCCTAAACCCGTTGCTAGGGCTCTCATCTCTAACTCTGCTCAGTTCTGCTCTGTGACGCCCGCCCGGGACTCTGGTGGTTCTGCTCGGCCTCCTTACCCCCGCCAACAGGGGGCGCTGGAGGGCAGGTGCGAGCGTTCCCCGATTTGGCTTTAACATAATTACAAGGTTGACCGTTCACACACCGCATGATCCAGCCGTCTCACTCCGAGGGATGTCTTTGAGAAACTTCCATGGCACCAGGAGACATGCCCAAGAATGTTCATAGCCGCGTTATGCACGATCCCAGGGTAGGGCCCGGGAAAGGGGAACAGGACAGACAGACGGTGTGCCCTGCCTGGGTTGGACACTCTCCAAGCCCCAGAGCACAAAGCCTCCAGCCCTCCTCTCAGACCACCCAGGGTAGCCATCCCCGCTCAAGGAGGGCCTCAGTTCACCCCCACGGCAAATTCTCCGCCCCCGTCTGAGGACACCAGACAACCTGCTTCCTTCCCTCAGTGAAAGGTTAAACTAAAGAAACGGCGCAGACCTTTAGAAACACAGGCAGGTGCCTCCCTGGCTGGGGAGAGTTTCACCAGCTCTGGTGAAGCCTGGGGAGAAAATGCTTTTGTTCTTTCTGGAAAGCCCGCGGGAGTCAACAAAACAGACACCAACTAATTTCTCAATAATTCTGTCTGTTGTGTAACCAGTGTTAGCCAAAATCCAATCTAGCCCCTTTAAAAGAATAATTCTTATCTTCCCTATCAATAAAATGCAAACTAAAAGGATAGAAAGCTGCACACAACAGGTAAGTAATGATCTTCAGGGTGGCAGGAAAATCTCTCTTGTCAGTGAGAGCTGTTGAAATGCATCTGTTTCCCTGAGCTCTGTGGTTGGCTGGGGAATGGCCCGGAAGATATCCAGGTCCTAATCACTGGACCTGGGAATGGCACCTGAAGTGGCAAAAGGGCTTTGCAGGTGTGGTTAGTTCAGGGTCTTGAGATGGGGAGAGGATTCCAGATTAACCGGGTGGGCCCTAAATGTGATCACAAGAGTCCTTGTAACAGGGAGGCAGAGGGAGATCTGACAGAAGAGGAGAAGGCAACGTGACTGTGAAGGCAGAGGTTGGAGCAACCAACCACCAGAAGCTGGAAGAGACAGGAAATGGACCCTGGCCTGGAGCATCCTGAGGGAATGGGACTTAGCCCTGTAAGACTGGATTTCCTGAGTTCTCTCTTCGAGAATAAATTTCTGTTGTCTTGAGCCACTAAGTTTGAGGTAATTTGCTGGAGCAGCCACAGGAAACTAATCCAGGCCCTGAGTGCCAGGAACCCATGACTTTAATGGCAGCAACCCTCTTAGCCTCCTTCTCAGGAGGCCTAAATAATTAGGTGCCCTGTGACTTTTTGTAGGATATAAATAACTTGTGTCCAGGAAGAAAGAGGGAAGTGAAACAATAGGTAAGCTGAGGCGAGATCATGAAACACCTTAAATGACAAGCTAAGGACTTCGGCTCTTACCCTGCAGATTCTGGGAAGCCACAGGTTTGCAGTAGGGAAATGGCCTGAACAGATTTTATACACCTCAGCTCTGTAGAGAAAGAAATGGGAGGCAGCACAACCATCAGCAGGACCCAGGGAAGAGCCTGCTGCAATCACGCGGGAAAGCGATGCGGAGGGTGGAGCCTGACAGAGAGCTCAGGGGAGGGTCACCCGCCAGGCCGTAGGTCCCGGCGGAGAAAGGGGAAGAGTGACTTTTGTAAGAAGGGAAGCAGGGGAGAGCAGGTAGTTTTCAAAGACGACCATCCAGGTTCCTTCTTGTTTGGATGACATGTACAAGAAGAGGAAGGCATTTGATCACACCTCCCTGGATGTGTTTTTAAATGGCAAAAGCCAACCAAATTATTCACTTAAAAAGAAAAAGGCTTTTAAACTCCAAGAAGACCAGCACAACTCTGGTGGGTGCCGTGATCAGTGGGGCCAGCTTGCACACTCGCTTTGGGCCAAATTTTCACGAGTGTCTGGCCGCGTTTCACATGCGGCCTTGTGCGATGGGTGCAGGTGGCACGCAGGGGTGGGACTTTTACAGAGGAGTGGCCTGGGGAAGAGCAAGGTGCTTCAGGCCGGGCGGCAGGAGTTCTTGGACTCAGTCCTGGCTTTACCACTGGCTTATGGCCTCAGACAAGCCTCTGCCCCTCTCTGGGCCTGTCTCCCCCTAGATCAGCAGTGTTCAAACTGGGTGGCAGAGCTCTTGAATTCAGAGGAGGTGCCGGGGGCCACACAGGCCTGGGAGTGGGTGGGGTCCCTCTCCCGCCTCCTCCTGGAGGGCTGGTCATTTGTTTTCTCCCTTTAGTGACATCACTGACTATCTGCCAGGCTATCTGTTCCAAGACTATCTGCCTCACTATCTGCCAGGCACTGTTGCAAGGTCCTACTTGCGTGACTTGTTTCACAGATGAGGAAACTGAGGCACAAAGAGATGAAATGGCTTGTTCAAGGCTGCAGAGCTGACAGAGGACAGCGTGGAGCTGGACACACACAGTCGGGCTCCAGGGCCTTGCTTTACGTGCCTGGTCATTCTCGCCCTCCTCCGTGTCCCCACAGCCCCCGTTTGTCCTCCATCGCCCCTGTAGCGCACTCGGCCACTATAGCTCTAGGGTGACCTGTCAGACTCTTGGCCACACTAGGAGGGTGTGGAGAATCAGGACCAAGTCCAGTTTATCTCTGTCCCCCCATAGCACAGCCTAGACCCCATCAGCTTGGTCTTGGTGACCATTACTTAGGGGCTGTCCTAATGAAGGTTTAAATGGGGACAGAAAGAGCCCAGTAATGAAGTGGCTCCTCTGCCCACTTACTGGGCACCATCTCTGTGCCAGACCCTGCTCTGGCACTGTGGACACAGAGAGCAATCTGACCGGGCCCCTGACCTGAAGCCTAGCCTGGCCAAGCAGACAGATCTGGAAGCTGATAAGAGAAGCCCTGTATGCTATTGTCTAGCGTCACCCAGACCAACCTTGCTTTACCCTGGGGAAAATAATAGCGAGATCACGTGAAACCTGTCTGTGCCCTTCACAGCCGGCCCCACCCCCAGATTGGAGCCCAGCTGGTAGTTGGGGAGGGCAGGCAGATGGCAACACCGGCCGGCCAGCACCCACCCAGAGGGTCCTTCATTCCCTCATCCAGCCGGACATGGACTGAGCAGCACCCAGGCTGGCCCTGGAGGGCGCAGACGAAATGGATCAGACACAGTCCCTGACCCCAGGGATGTCACGGGCTGGTGGGCCTGGTGAGCTGCAGACACATAACTGTCCCACTAACCGCAGGACTCAGACCCTGGCAGAGCACCTCCAGCTGCCAGGTAGGGGAGACAGATTCGTGGATCACAACCACCAAACCTGAACCAAACCTTGATTTTACAAGTACAGCCCCTGAGGGCCAGAGTGGGGGGCGCTTGCCCGCAGTCACACAGAGGTCAGTGGCAGATCCAGGACAGGATCCCAAGCACTCTCTCTCTCTTCACCCCCCACCCTTTTCCCCAGCCTAGAAGGTAGAAATCTTAAAGACTTAATACCTGCTCTCCCTGCAGTTGCTGAGATTTGGGGAACAACAGACAGAAGAACTCATGCTCCCCCTCCCAACACCCACCCCCCAGGCCCACAGGGACGGTGGCCACAGTCCCAGTGCAGCCACTGCGCTCACACTGGCCTGGCCTGCCTGGGAACCTGGCCCCTGATTCTCACCCCTGATCCCAGAGCCCCAGGGCTGGTCACCTGCTCAGGTGCTGGCTGTCCTCAGCCCACACTGCTTGCCCAAGCCTCTGAGGCAGACCCGGAGAGGCTGGAACTGTGAGGCTCTTCTGTCCAGGGCAGGAATCTTGGGGAGGGGGAGGAGCAGAAGGGGACTCCCTCTGGCTGAGCTCCTACTGGTGCCAGGGGAGTGCTGAGACCTTCCCGCATGTTGTCTCATTTTATCCTCAACTCTTGTCTGGGGGGTGCGATGACCCCATCTTTCAGATAAGGAAACTCAGGCACAGAGGGGGGGCTGCAGTGGCCAGTCACCCAGCTGTGTGAGACAGAAGGAGGTTCTGCATCACCGTCAGGGCCTGTGGGACCCAGTCCATTTGTGAGCGCCATTTCCTGTAGCTTCGTTCCATACGTCACAGCCAGGCTTCCTTCTCCAAGTGCAGGACTCCAGGTTCACAAAACACCTTCTCATCAGGTGTCTCACTGAGCCCCTATGCCCTGAGAAGGAGGAGGGGACAGGTCAGCCTCCCATTTCACAGACAGGAAACTGGGGCCCAAGAGCCAGGCCTCCCAGGCCAGAGTTCTCTGGGAATCCTCAACCCGAAGTTAGTTTTTGTCAGGAATTCTTTTGGGGTTCATTGAGGTACCTGGGTTGAAATGGCAGGAAAGGAGAAAGCTGCCAATAGCTTTCCACCAAGGAAGGCGAGCAGTGGAGGCATCAAGCAGGGTTCAGGGTGGGTAGGGGATTCCAGACAGAGACATGTGGTTTCGCTCTGTTGGCTCCAACCCATGGCATCGGCCAGACCCAATCATTCAGGGCCGTGGCTGTCCCCAGGTGGAGCCAGCATCTCCCCCACAACAGACCTCACTCACAGCCCCCTTTGTGGTGCAGGTAGATGCTTTGAGAGGCTGAAGAGGGCAGGGCACAAGCCAATGGTAGGAGGGTCACTGCATCCCATGCCTGTGGGAATTGAGTCCTGTCAGTGGGTGGAGGCATCAAGGGGACAGCGTGTGCAGTGGGCAGGAGCATGGGCTCTGGAGCGAGAAGAACTGTGACCTTAGGTGAGGGGCTCAGCACCCCTGAGCCTGCGCGTCCTCATCTGTAAAATGGGGACAATGATAGATACCACCTCCACATGGCTGTGAGGACTGAGCGAGATAACCGCGCATAACGCACAGCGTGGCGCCCAGTGAGGAGCGAGAGCTCGGTGGACCGCAGCTGCTGGTGGTAGTAACAGCAGCAGTACTCGTGTAAACAGAGGTGTCACCGACACGGACAGAGGCTGCAGGTTTCAGACTGGGCCTGCAGGGCCTTGGGGCTCTGAGGAGCTCCCTCAGGGCACAGGGGCCACCATGAGACATGCTGGAATCAGGCAGGGCTGTCCCTAGACGGGAGCAGAGCCCGGGGCAATTCAACTAACGCAGAGACCACCCTGTCACTATATATCTAGTGAGTGTCAGGAAAAGGTAGGTGTCAATCACAGTAGGGTCAGCAGTGCACCCCAACCCCCCACGACGCAAGGGGCCTAAGGGGCCTGAGCATAGGGAAGTGCCAAATATTTTTGCTCACACTCTATCCCCAGCGCCTAGCACGGCCAGCCACACAGGAGGACATCAGTAATCTTTGTTGGATGGAAGAAAGACAATCAGGCAGGGCTCTGACCAGTCAAAGGAGCTCCTCTCCTTTCTGTTTTACATACCGGGCTTCTATGTAGGTTTCCCTTTGAAAGAAAAGGCTTTGTAACAAATAAAATTGGAATCCAGTGACCTAGTTCATGCTTCTCCTTTTACAGAAGGGGAAACTGAGGCACAGAATGGCAGGGGGATTGGCCAAAGGCACAGAGCTTGGCTCAGTGAGTTCCCACAGACTCAGGGGCTTTCTCCTCCACCCCATTAGATCATCTTCCAGGAGCTGAGGCTGCAGGGCTGGGAGCAGGGCAGGGCTCGGCACTGCCAGAGCTGCAGCCTCAGGTCCTGGTGCCCAGAGTGCAGGGAAGGCGAGGATTCTCCAGTCTCCCGCTGCTGGGAACGGAGCGGAGGCAGTCGGAGGTGGCGCCCAAGATTTATGCGCCAGGACGTTTATCATCGTGTTATTTATAATATTGGAAACTTGGAAATGACCTAGAAACAGGTTAATAAATTATGTCACAACCTTTTAATGGAATATAATGCAGCTGCCTAAATTCATCTCTTCGGAGACTAAGTTAAAATCAAGGCAGGGGCTGGCTCGGTGGCGTAGCGGTTAAGTGCGCGCGCTCCGCTTCAGTGGTCCAGGGTTCGCAGGTTCCATCGGGGCCCACGCCGACGCGCGGCTTGTCGAGCTATCCTGTGGCGGCGTCCCCATGTAGAGGAAGATGGGCACGGAGGTTAGCCCAGGGCCAGTCTTCCTCAGCAAAAAGAGGAGGATTGGCATCGGATGTTAGCTCAGGGCTAGTCTTCTTCACAAAATAAAAAGAAAAGAATGCGTATAAAATCAAGGAAAAATACAAACCTCTAAGGCTGATGCCAATTTAAAGAAATACATATACATGGAGGGAAAAAGGGCTTGTCGGAAATATATCCTAATGTTAAGAATGGTTATTTCCAGGGCAGTTAGAAGGGAGTGGTTAGTGGGTGATTTTTTTTCTTCTACATATTTTCTGTATTTTTCAGATTTCCTACAATAAATGTGTATTACCTTTAGAATCGAAAAGGAGAAAAAATTAAGATTCCCTGATCAGGGCCACGTCACTATGAGAAGGCCAGCCTCACTCATCCTTTGATTCAGTGAACATCCACTCAGCATCTTGTTTCAGGCTGTGTTTCCAGACACTGGAAATGTCTCAGCTTAAAGGCACACAGAGGCCGTTTTTAATCCATTTCTCGAGTCAGTCACCACATCTTAATAGGCTCCCTCTTAATCACTGAACCAACCATTAGAGATTCTGAAAATGTCATAATACATATCATGCCTTTAGGAGAGCAATTTAAACATTCAAGCTTGAAAACCCCAAAAGATACTATTTGTGTCTTCTGCACCCTATGGATGGCCCTTCGCCTTCTGAGAAGGCCTCAGGCCAGCTCTTTCCCTGCGTAGACTAATGGTTCCTTTCTCTCCCAGCTGATGTGTCCTTGGTGCCAATGGCCCCTGGTGCACTGTGTGACTCTGAACAGGTCCCTTGGCCCCGCCAGGCTTCAGCTCCTCCCTCTGTAGGGCCTTTCCAACTGAAGACTCTTAGCTTCTCAGTTCCTTGGCAGTAAGCAGCTTGCAGTGTCAAGACGGAGACTTTTAGGCCGCCAGACCCCTAAGCTGGACCCTCACACAGTACCCCTCAAATGCTGGGTTGTCCATTTCCGCATCCAGACTTCCGAGCATTTCAGAGAAGCGGCATCCTTCAGGGCTGGTGCGTAGATAAATTCGGCCTCCTAAATGGGCAAATCATTCTGATCTCAATCTTTATGGGCTCCTGGTGCCTCATTAAACATCCAAGCCCCGGAGGCTCTGAATCACAGCTCCTCTTCCCTCGCAGCCCTTCAGGAGGAGTTCTGATTACCCCATAAATTACATGGTGTCAGAGGGTATCTGCAGGCCCTTCATGTTGCAATCCAGCAGCCAAACATTTTTATGGGATAGGGATCCTGCCAGGCTCCCACTCTCCTCCATCCCCATGGTTACCAGGGAGGGCCCAGCAGAACATCTTCCTTGGAGCACTAGCTCAGTCTCCACCGATGTTTCTCCCCTCCCAGGAACGCATTAAATTCTCCCTAATAGAGAGTTCTTTCTACCAGAAGCCTTTGTTCTCAGCTCTCTTGCCAAATGGAGTCTGGGCGGTCCGCAGATCCTGCTGCCTCAGTGAAACTGAACAACCCACTTTCCAGACGAGTAAAGAGCCTCTCTCTCTCTCCTCTCAGGAGCCCAAAGGGGCTTGCCCGGTGGCCGGAACCACTATTAGGACCCCAGCCTCACAGCCAGACCCCAAATAGTAGCTGTGGTCATGAGTCATCCAAGCAGAAGGAATGGTCAGGGGAGCCATAAAAACACAAGATGTAAAGAAGGACAAAAATCCTCTCAGCTCATGTCCCACCCTCAAAATCTCCACCTCTCAGCTCAATGGGGCCTCCCTGTGATTCCCGTACCTGGAATGCCCCCCATCGCACCCCTCTAGCCATTTAGGTCCATTGCTTACTGTCTTATTTGGGTTCTCCCAGATATTGACCATGAGACAGGTCTTTTGGGTTCCTGGGCCCAATTTTAATGTGGGAGGGGGAGTTTCCCCCACACCACCAAGTAATTCTAGGACACCAGCCGGGTGTCTTACAATTCAACTCAATTCTGACACCGTCCACCGAGAGATAGCATTAGATTCCACAGGTTCCTACAAGACTGTCCCCCCACTTCGAATGCCAGTTGCAAGCCCAGATTGTCACCAGTGCTTCTGTCCAACTGCCTATAGAGTGGAGGTTCCAACAACCTCTCCTTGGACATCAAATGCCAGTCACAAGTCCAGGCTGTTACCTGCACTTCTGACCAACTGGCTATAAATCTAAGGTTCCCATGACCTCCTTCTGCTTTGGATTCAATTAATTTGCTAGAGCGGCTCACAGAACTCAGGAAACATTTTACTTTCTGGATTACCAGTTCAGTATAGAAGGATGTAACTCAGGAACAGCCAGATGGAAGAGATGCATAGGACAAGGTGTGGGGAAGGGGCACAGAGCTTCCATGCCCTCTCCAGGTGCACCACTCTCTCCAAATCTCCACACATTCGCCCACCTGGAAGCTCTCTGAACCCATCCGTTTGGGTTTTATGGAGGCTTTGTTACCTAGACGTGATTGATTCAACCTTGGCCACTGGCGATTGATTCAACCTCCAGCCCATCTCCCCACCCTGGAGGTGGGAGGTGGGGACTGAAAGTTCCAACCCTTTAATCACCTGGTTGGTTCCCCTGACAACTAGCCCCCATCCTTAGGTGGGGTCCAAAAGTCACCTCATTAGCATAACAAGGGACAACTTTGTGGCTCTCATTACTTAGGAAATTCCGAGGATTTTAGGAGCTCTGTGCCAGAAATAGGATGAAGACCAAATATATATTTCTTATTATAAATCACAATATCACAGAAGGAATCAGGTGTAACTATATATTGGGAAGGTGACCCAGGAATCACCTGTTGGAGAGTGGGACATGGGGCAGGGGAGGGAAGGCAGCTAATAGAGGGTGTGTGCTCAAGCTCCAAACCCTCCAACCCACCAGGGAGCTCCTAGGGTCAGTGTTCTCCATCCCCTCCTCCGGGGCCAGGTTTCGGGGTACGCGCACACCATCCGTCACTGGGTGGAGGTTGCTGGGGGGGACAACTTAGTTCTCCGGCACTTCTGGCCTGCGTGGGCTCTGGCTGGCAGGATTAGCCCTTGGCAAAGAGGTGCAGAGCTGACACTTGGAGACCAGTGTCAAGGCAATGGGAGAGGCCAGGGGTCATCTGCCACAGCTACTTAGACACTGGGCAGGCAGCTCACCTCCTCGGGCAGCTGTTCTGGCCGCCACACCCTGTGCAGAGGTCGGCCAGCTTTATCCCCTTTGGTAACCTCGCCTTGCCAGGAGGAGGCAGAGAATGTGGGGACACTGGGCCCCACAGAGGAAGGGGAGTGCCCTCCAGTCAGTGGCTGTGAGACAGGACCCCCCTGCAGATGTCACCAGGGCTGATGGTCTTGCTCCCCTGAGGCCCCTCCATTCCCAATGCTGAGGCGAGGCAGTTGCTCCCTCGAGAAGACTCAGGGAACCCTGCGGTGCGTCCTTTCTCAGCTCCGTCCCTTCACTGCCTCACTTTCTCACTCTCCCACATGTGTCTTCCGGAATCACCTTCCAGACAAACCACTTCACTCAAACCCTGGCCTCAGGTCTACGTCTGGGGAACCCAAACTAAGACAGCAGGCACTGGGCAGAAGTGGTCAGAGAGGTGAGATGGACACTTTTCTGGAGAAGTCTGGATAGCAAGACTGAACAGTATAAAAATGTCAGTTCTTCACAAATTAAATTCCCTGCTTAACACAATTCAATTAAAAGCATGGTGGAACAACATTTAGATCTTAATTTTTAAAAAGAATTTTTAAGTTATCAGTTTCCTATTTTTAAGTGTGTCAGTTTCCTATGGCTGCTGTAACTAGTTACCACAAACTGAATGGCTTAAAACAACACAAATTTATTCTCCTACAGTTCTGGAGAGTCAGAAGTCCGAGGTGAGTCTCCAGGAGCTAAAATCAAGGTGTTGGCAGGGCTTGTTCCTTCTGAAGGCTCCAGACCACTTGTTCCTCACCTCTTCCGGCTTCTAGAGGCTGCCTGCGCTCCTTGGCTTGTGGCCCCACGACTCCAATCTCTGCTTCTGTCATCTCCCCTCTCTGCTACTCCTGTCTCCCTCTTATAAGGACTCTCATGATTACATTTGGCCCATCTGGATAATCCAGGATAATCTTCCCACCTCAAGATCCTTAAGGTAATTACATCTGCAAAATCTCTCTTGCCATGTAAGGTAATATTCACAGGTTCCAGGAATTAGGACGTGGACATCTTTGGGGAGCCATCATTCAGCCTACCACAGTTAGATTAGACAAATAAGTGAACTGGAATTGCTAAGACATTTTTGAAGACATAAAGAGTAATGAAGGTAAACTTGCTCGCTTGATGAATAAACGCTATAACTCTAATAATTGAAACAGTGTCCTACTGGTGGAAAAATCAACAGTTACACAGTTGCATAGAAATAGATCCAATTGTGTGTTAAAGGTTAGTGTAAGATAGATGTGGTGAATCAAATAAGTGGGGAAAGAAAGAAGTGATCATTCAATATATAGTTCAGTTGATTAATTATGTGAGGACAAATAGTTTCCTTACAACTTAGAATAAACTACAGGTAGATTAAAGAGTGTAATGTCTGAGTTTAACCAATAAAGTAATAGAAGAAAATATAAGTAAAAATATTTACTAGCTTTTGGTATTAAGAAGGATTTCTCATTAAAAAAGCAATAACATTCATAACAGAAAGGGTTAATGAACTTGACTACATAAAATTTAAAGTCTGTAAGTCAAACATACTATCATATGAATGGCCAATAAGTCTATGAAAAAGTGTTCGATATCCTAAGTCATCAGGGAAATGAAAATTATTATTACAATGAGATACCAGGACAACCCACTAGAATGACTAAAATTTTAAAAACCTGTAACACCAAATGTTGGCAAGGATATGGAGAAACTGGAACCTCATACACTGCTGGTGAGAATGTCAAATGGAACAATCATTTTGGAAAATCGTTTGGCAGTTTCTCAAAAAGTTAAACATACACTTATTAGATGATCCAGCAATTCCATTCTTAGATATTTATCCAAGAAAAATAAAAACGTATATCTACAAAAAGATTGGTACAAGAATGTTCATTGGAGCAGTATTCATAATAGCTAAATACTAGAAACAACCCAAATGTCAATGGACAGGAGAATGAATAAATAAACTGCCATATTCATGCAATGGAATACTGCTAAGCAATAAAAAGGAACCGCGTGTATCAACAGTAACAACATGGGTAAATCTCAAACACTTATGTTAAGTAAGTGAAGTCAGATACAAAAAAGTACATACTTTATGACTGCATTTGCATGAAATGCTAGAACCAGCAAGACTGTCTATGGTGATATAAATCAGAGCAATGGTTGTGTCTGGCAGAGTAGTGGGGGGATGAGATTAACTGGGAAAAGACACAGGGAAACTTTCTGGGGTAATAGAAATACATGTTTTGATAGAAATGTCGGTTACACGGGTATATGTGTCAAGACTCATCAAACTTAACACTTAATGCTCTGTGCATCTCAATAACAAAAAGTGAAAAAATAAAATTAGAAGATAAATGACAAATTCGAAATAATGTTTGTGAAAAATATGACAAAGTCTTGTAACTTTAATATATAAAGATTATTTGGAAATCAATAATATGAGCATGAACAGTCAATTCTCTCCAAAAGAGGGAATACACACACACACACACACACACACACACACACACACACACACACAGATGAAAAGTAGTATTAAAATGGTATGGATCTATACCATATATGTATAAATACATATATGTGTGTGTGTATATATATATACCTAAATATGAAAAATGATAAAAGAAATCTCTCTATATATGAAAAGCAGTAATAAAAGAAATACAAATTAAAACAATAATAACTCTAAATATCAAATAAATTAACAAAAATTATTCAATAATGATTAAACTAAATGGATATCTGGATAAAGAAGGGGGAGGGTGCGCAATAACTGATAACAATAACAATAATCCTTCCCCACTCCATCCTTTTTTCTCCTCTGCAGCACTGGCCTTGGAAGAAGGCCTCACCTAGCAGAAATGACGACGCCCGGGTTGGAATTCTGAAATACAGCCCTGGCGGCACTGTCACCCAGAGTTCCATTGAGAAGCTCAGAGATGGAGAGATCTGAGCCCAGCGCGTTCTCTATGCTGTCCGTGAATTTTTATCCTGACTCATAAATTCCTTCCCACCTCTCTCATCTCTGCAACCTAGTTACCTCATTTACTTAGAGTCCTAGTCATTCAGTTCTCCCGTCTATATATTACTCTCTAAGTCTTTTCAACCACTGCCACCTCCACGTTCTCATGTAAGAGATTGACTTTGATAATCTGATATCAGTCAATAACTTCCCAACAGGTCATAGGGCCTGAGGAAATAGGGGTTTCCCTGATAAGACATCATCTTATTTCCTTTGTATAAGAATGTGCTATCAGCCAAATGAGCAGAGAAGAGAGAAAAGAAAGTGCAATTAATTAACAAACATGTATTAAAACATTCATCCTCATTGGTAACAAAAAAATACAAAAGAAATTAAGGTTCCATTTTTTTCTTATAAAATCAGCAAAAATTAGTTTTTATTAACAATATCCAATGCTGATAAGAGTATTATGAAATTGGGGGTACTGTATATTGTACTGTCCCTCGAGAAAGCAATTTGACAATATGTATTGAGTCATAAAAATGTCCACACTATTGACCCAGCAATTCATCTTCTGAAATGGTACACTAAAGACAAAAGCCTAAAAGAAGAGGAAAAAGCTTTATGTACAAAGATGTTCCCAGTCGTTTGGAAACAGCATAAATAACCCACAAGAATGTAGTTAAGTAAATTAGGGCACATACATAAATGAAATATTCTGTAGGCATTAAAGAAGTGTGACTCAATAGAAATGGAAAAAGCAATTCACTGGAAAAATGATCAGCTATCCTCATGATTAAATACTAAATGCAATTAAAGCAATAGAGATATACCATTTTTCACCCTTCAGGTTGACAAAGATTAAAAATTGTTTTAATGTCCTCTTGGCAAAATGGGAGCATGCTCATTTGCTGTTGGTGGGAGTGTAAATATTGTAACCTCTTGTGCGAGTGTGTAAAGCATCAAAGCATACAGAAAAATATGGGCAGTAATGTAATAAACATCTGTGTCTCCTACCCAAGTTTTGAAATATTAACATTTATGGGACTTCTTTGAAAAGCAATTTGTCATTATCTATCACACTTTTATATATTTACCTACTCCAGGTATATATTCACTTACTCCAATAATACCACGTAATAATAGATATACTGTTGAAATGTATATAGTGTTATATACTCCAATAACTCCATTCCTAGGAATTTAATGTACAAATATAATTTCACCTGTGTACAAAAACGAATGTACTAAAAGGTACATTGAAGTGTTCTTTCTAATGGCAATAGATTAGACACAACAGTAAGTCCATGCAGTAGAGAACTGCTTGAACAAACCCTGTCCCATCTCCAGAACAGAACACCGCCCTGCTCCTGAAAAGAGCCATCTCTATATATGCTACTAAGGAAGTAAGTCCAAGATACAGCGTCAAGCGAAAAAAACAAGGTGCAGAACAGAATGCACTTAGGATCCCACTTGTCTATTTAAAAATATATGCAGATATGCACTTACACATGCATAAAAGTTTTTAGAAAAATTCCCAAGAAAACTATAAAAAGCAGTGACCTCGAGGAAGGCAGGCCAGCAGAAAATGGACAACAGTTTTACTTTTCATCTTTTATTCCTTTCTGAATTATTTATATTTTGTTTTACCATATACGTGTTACTTTTATAATTTAAAAACTAATTTTAAAAGATCAGTATGAATACTGTATAGCAAATGAGAAATGTATGTGATATAATATTAAGTGACCAAAACAAAAACCCAAGATGGAATGTGCACTCTGCATGTCGTGAGGTGGTAAGCAGGAGGGTCTTTTGGAGACAAAAATAATCCTGCTCCCTCTGTCCTTAATTCCCACCCTGCCCGTCTCCTCCAGAGTTCCCTCCCTCTCCCCAAATTTCATCTCTCCCTTGAGAACTAACACATGACCAGATGTCTCCTTATAAAAACAAAAACAAGGGCCGGCTCCGTGGCTTAGCGGTTAAGTGCGCGCGCTCTGATGCTGGCGGCCCGGGTTCGGATCCCGGGAGCGCCCTGAGGCACCACTTCTCCGTCCAACGTGAGGCCGAGTCCCACGTACAGCAACTAGAAGGATGTGAACCTATGACATACAACTATCTACTGGGGCTTTGGGGGGAAAAAACTGAATAAATAAAATCTTTAAAAAAAAAAAAAAAAAAAAAACAAAAACAAAAACAAAATCTCTACACCCCCTCGGGCTCCTTCGCTCTCTTGTTCCTTTCACGGCCCCTTCAAGTTGGCTTCCCTCCCACCCCTCCCTGGCTTTCTCCAAGCCCACCAATGATTTAATTGCTAAATTATGAACACTTTCCCAGTGCCCATTCACTGGCTCTCTCTGCAGTGCACCACATCATCATTTCCTCCTTGAGATGTGTCCTCCTAGGGCTTGGGGTGACCTGGACCCTTCCTGCCTCTCCTGGCTCCTGGAGGACTTTCTGGTCAGTCTCCTGCCTGGACTCCCACCCTGCACTTGAGTAGGCTGAGCCTCACCTCTCTATACAGTCTCCCTGGTGATCTCCTCTGCTCCTGTAGCTTCAGAACCACCACCTGTGTAGCAGAGACGCCCTGACAGAGCCATGGATGCCACAGCATTTGTTGGCCCCACATGCATTCCCAGCAACAACACCCAATTTCTACTTTGGGGAATTGTTCTCTCCCCATTCCACATGGTCACAGTGGAGATGCCAATCACATGGCAGCCCTCTCCTGGGCTCAGGGCTGGGTACCCTTGCTCATACCCAATCCTGGCCAATCAGAGTTCTACCAGGACTTGGCTGATGGCAGAAATGAGCCTCTTTCCACTGGCAATACTAAGCCTGTCTCATGAAGAGAGCCTACATGCAGAAGGAAGCCAAACAGAGACCATGGCAGAACTGAGATGTGGACGGACAGACAGACAGAGCTCTGGAAACATCACTGAGTACCTAGATCCAACCACGCCTAAAATCACGACCAATCAACCCTTGGATTTTCCAGTGACATGAGCCAATAAGTTGCCTTTTTGGTTTGACCCAGCTAAGTTGGGACTCTGTCTCTCACAACCAGAAGAACCCTGGCTAATACACTCCCAAACTATACCCAACGCTTCAAGTTCATAAACGTGGCAGTCTGCTGGAGATCTGCACTTGGGAGCCACCGTGGGCCCCAGACGCATGTTGAGAAGGGAGCACACCTTCCTCTCCGCCAGCAGGCCAGCTCTGTCACCTCTGCCTCTGTTCCCAGCCCCTGCGGCCACTAGACACACGGGCGAAAGCAGCCAATAGGAAGCTGGAAAAGACAGCTGTTTCTCCTGTGTGAGATTTTCCAATTCAATTTTTAAAGCATCAAATATTCAGTTATACAAGCCCCAGAAAACTAGGTTAAAATTGCATCTTTGGAAGGATTGAGGGTCAGCTGAGCAGGAGCCATGCACCAAAGCCTCAAGCAACCGCTTTCCAAAAGGTTAGACTTGCTCCTGCTTCGCTGGCCCAGAAATCATTGCTAACGAGTCCACACCGATTGGATTTCACTTTTCTCAAACCTAATACTCTCAGCTAATGGCAGTTCCAACACTGCCCTTAGAGGCGACTTGCCAATCACTGCACACCTCCCCGCCCATCACTCCACTCCTCAGAACTTTCTGTGACTGCCCATCACCAAAAGGCTCCAACCGTGCTCGATCCAAGGCATTCCCTGCACACACTGCACAGCTTCCTGCCCCTAGGGCTCCACGCCCCTAGTCCTGTTTCCACCTCGTCTCTTTTCCGTCCTCCCGTGGCAGGGCTCAAACTCTGCTTCATCCAGGAAGTCTTCATGCCATCTTCATCCCCAAGGAGGAAAAAATGGCCTCTTCTTCCAACCCCCCAAGCACTTGTTTGAATCTCTGATGCCTCTGAGAACATATTGCCTTTGGCCCACGTGCGTTCACACAGCTCATCTCCTCAGCGAGGCTGTCAGGTCTACTTGAAGCCTCATCTTGAGGCTAGATTGATGTCTCCCTCCTAGAGCTCCCATACCAACAGGGCCCGTCTCCCCCACACTGCCTCTCGCAGTGACTGTCACCACCTCTTCCCAAATCTGGCTTTCCTCTTGAGTGCAGGGGCCAGGCAGACTCATCTGTTTCCATCACAAGACCAGATGCAAGAAGGAGCCGTGACACCTTTGCCTGATGCTGTCAGGTACCGTCCCCTTAACCGGATGCGCAGGCGCCTTTGGGAGCTTGAATCGACTGAGCTCAGCCAGAAAGGAGCAGTCGCTGCTTTATCTAGGGCAGGGGAGGGGCGAGGGCGGGGCGGGACTCCTCTAGGGGCACTGGCAATCACGGCTAAATGCACGGGGCTGACCACCCCTTCAGCTGCTGCCGGTCCTGTCCCTGGACCCCGATGGCAGGATGCAGGAGCGCATCACACTGAAAGCTGCCAAGCCTTCTCCCTTAGAAAGGCTTCAGGAGCTGGAAGAAGAATCAGAGAAGACAAGGAGGAACAGTCAGAGAAGAGGAGAAAAATCAAAAGAGCCACGTGTCAAGAAGTCAAGAAAAGAGGATTGAGAAAAAGGCGGTGGTCTGCAGGGCCAAATGCCACACCAGAGGAAGGTCTGGAGAGGAGCTGGAAGTCACTGGCTGCCCTGGCTTAAAGGCAGTGCAACTCGGCTGGGGGGCAGGGGGCGGGGTCAGTCCTGAGCCACAGACTTCCTCAGATCTGCTCCTGTAACTGACAGGAGGAGAAACCCTCTTCCTGTCCTCAGCAAATGGCACCTTCAGACCGCACCCCCTCAGGCCTTTGCTCCGCTGTGGCCTTCTTCTCTAATGCCATTTCCTTTCCCCCCCGCAAAGTCCTCTCTACCTTCACTGCCCACCTTGATATCACCCCCACACACAAAGGTGCCCTCTGGGTCTCCCCAGGTGGGCAGGTTGCCCCATTCCCTGAGCCTAATGCTCTGACCCTTCACAAACAGGGCTCATCCCACTGCACGTCGCAGTCGTGTGTGGTCTATCCTGCCCTCCAGGCTTTGAGAGCAAGATGGAAGGAAGGAAGGAGGAGGAAGGGCAGTGACTCCTGCAGACCTACTGTGTGCTGGGTCCAGGCTTGGATGCTCTTCCTGCCTCTGCTCTGAAAGCCCCTGAGGCTCTAAAGGTGAGGCTCAAAGCAGCCGTCAGAGGTGAGATGTTTCTTTTTTTAAAGAATGTATTCACAAAACCACAATGAGATACTATCTCAGAAGCATTAGGATGGCTACTATGAAAAAAAGAGAAAATAACAAGTGTTGACAGAGTGGAGAAATTGGAACCCTTATGCACGGTCAGTGGGAACGTAAAATAGTGCAGCTGTTGTGGAAAAGAGTACGGCGGTTCCTCAAAACATTAAAAATAGAACTACTATATGATCCAGCGATTCCACTTCTGGGTATCCCCAAAGGAACTGAAAGCAGGGTTTCTAAGAGATATTTGTACACCCATGTTATTAGCAGCATTATTCACAATAGCCAAAAGGTGGAAGCAACCCAAGTGTCCACAGATGGATGAATGGATAAGCAAAATGTGGTCTATACATACAATGGAATATTATGCAGCCTTCAAAAGTAAGGAAATCCTGTCACATGCTACAACGTGGATAAACCTTGAGGACATTATGCTAAGTGAAATAAGCCAGATACAAAAAGTCAAATACTGTATGATTCCACTTATATGGGGTACATAGAGCAGTCAGATTCATAAAGACAGAAAGTTAAATGGTGGTTGCTAGGGGTGGGGGGCAGAGGGGATGGGGAGTTGTTGTTTAGTGGGTACAGAGATTCAGTTCTGCAAGATGAAAAGAGTTCTGGAGATTGATTACACAACAATGTGAATATACTTAACACTACTGAACTGTACCCTAAAAATGATTAAGATGGTAAATTTTATGTTATGTGTATTTTACAAAAATTTTTTTAAGTATGCAAAGTGTGCCTCGTAGTCCATAATATATCTGTCCAATTTTAATATAAAAGTGATACCCGATTTTCCTCTTCCCAAATCTTTGACAACAACTGACACTGCAGGGAGACGCTCTACGCTTATCCTGCCCCAGGAGGGAAGCCCAGACTCCAGTCCCCATGAGGGAGGCCGTGTGTCTGACTCTTCTCTGCCCTCCTCTCCACGGCCTCAGGTGCTCTCCTGTCACCAGCCACGGGCCAAGAGCTTCCTTCTCACCACAGCAGCCGTCTGAAGCTTCAGATCGCCCCAGGCACCAAAGGACAGAACCTAGCTCTGCCTCTCTCGACTGGCTGACAGCAGAGCAGATGCTTTTGAAGACCAAGGCAAGGGAAGGAAAGCGAAGTGAGATACTAGATTCAACCAAAAGCAGCTTCCTCAGCTGATGAATCAAGTTTCAGAGAGCAATCCCTTTTCCCTTTCCCTAGAGTAGTGCTCTCTCTCTCCTGGCTGCGACAGAGAAACAGCACAGAACAAGGGAGCTCGGTTGTGCTAACAATAGCTTTTCCATAATTGAGCATGGAGGGCTGAGGCCACCCTAGGATAAGCCCGTGGCTTCACCCCCTCTTCCAACTTCAGTCTCAGTCCCTCCTCTCCACACATCAACGAAAGGGAGTTCCCAAAATGGGGCCACTCAACAACCCTGTGCCAGACACAGCACTAAGCCACATAGGACAGAGTCCAACAAGTCCGGCCTCGTCACTACCCTGCCCTCTGTGCCCCCAGTGCCTCCAGGACAAAGCTGAAGCTCCATAGCCTTGTTCGTGAGCCTCATCACCCGCTACCGGCCCCATGCACTGGAGGTTCACGGCTCCCTCCCAGATTTTGCACATTCTGCTCTCTCTAGCTGATTCCAAAACCACCCTCACCCCAGAGCAGCATCTCTGTCTCTTAGGCCTGGAGCACTTCCTGCCTTGTGCTTCCCTCCGCTATTCAACTGTGATCACCCTAAATCCGAGGCTGCTCACAGCTCAGCCCCGACAGGGCATGGTGTGTAGGACACATCAATAACCTTCTCAAGAAATCAACCAGAGGAGGCTGCCGGAGGAGGCTCCCCGGCTCTCTGTGGTTTTCTGTTCTCTGGAGACAGGTCCCAACACCCTGTGGTTCAGGCCACGGGTGGGCATCTGACCCAACCCAGGATGGTTTAGGTCCTCCTAGGGATTTCCCCGACCGGACCTGGGGAAAGAGGAACCATCCATCTCTTAGGCCAAAGTTCTGGGCTGTGGGACACCGGAGAGTGGTCAGTGCTGTGTCCCCTAATATGGAAGAGGCCGTTAGAGAATGGGGCTGACACACAGATAAGCAGAGATGAAAGATGGAGGTGGGTCTTAGCTGCATTAGAGTTCCTGTGCCCCGAAGTGGACAGGGACATGATTTGTCGATGTGAGAAAGGCCTTTCCATGATTTAGTGACATGGGAAAGCCCAGTGTCTTCCCAATAACTTCCTCTCCCCCTTGGCCCAGCTCTGCCCCCACCGTCCGTGCAGCCGAGCTCAAGCCGCTCTCCCTCTCTGAGCCTCTCTTTCTCCAGCTTGTGTGAGCTGAGTTTCTATGATAACCAAAAGCATCCTGACTGAGTGATCCAAGTACATTCTGAGTTTTGCCTCAGTTGTAAGGAATCCTGAAGTCAAGCTTGGAAGACTCCCTGTAGGAAGAGGCACCATTACACCTGCTCATCCGCCTGGGGCAACAAGAGCCTCGGCCATTACCTCTGCTCCTCCTTCACCTGCTCCAATCTCCCTCTACCTTCCCTTCTAGAGAATTCCATGGAATCTCAAAGGACCTAACAGGGGGCTGTCTGCCCATCCTCCTTGGTTCCAGGAGCACAAGCCCAAAGGAGTGGTGTACTCACTATTTCTCACTCCTTCCTTGCCCAGCCTTTGTCCTAGGGCCCTGCCAGCAGATGGGCAACTGGGAGGGAGCCCTGGGGTGGTTTCCACTCCTGGGCTTGGGTGAGGGCGTGGGAATGGGGAAGGGTTTGTCTCAGATGATACGCTGTACAAGCCAAGAGCTATTCTAAAGTCGATTTGAAGATCCCATCTCAGGGCTGCCTCTGTAGCCCCTCTTCCTTAATGAGACAAGACAAGATGAGACAAGATAAGATAATGGGCAGGAGACAGCTGAAGCCCTGGAAAACCCCTGGCTGGTTCAGAAGCCTTCGGCTCTAGTCCCAGCTCTGCCCCCACTGGCCGTGCAGCCGAGCTCAAGCCCCTCTCCCTCTCTGAGCCTCTCTTTCTCCAGCAGTAAAACGAGGGGGTGGGACGACTTCTAAGGGCGCTTCCAGCTCTGATGTTGGTGGATTCTCCTGTTAGTGGAAAGGGAGAGGGAACAGGGAATTCCCAGGGGTGGGAGGAGAGAGTACAGCACACACCTCAGGGGTGTGTAGGCAAATGGCAGCCTGGGACCCCAGTCCTGCCCACAGCCGAGGCCAATGCTTGCCGCCCTGCCCGAGCCCCTCACTTCAGCCGGCAGGGTGACATGGGGCCCCACGCCTGAGGTGAGGACCTCACGGACAAGTCTCTGGCTCCAGCCCCAGAGTGGAGGTCCCTGCAGCCAGAAAGGCTTCTCTTCACATCCCAGCACGCCTCCTCCTCCCACTTCATCTTGTCCCCTTTGATGGTGGGGAAAAGGGCAGGAGGACCAGGGGACAGGTCCTTTGAGGGAGGCCCTGGGAGTGGGGGAGGGGTGGGAGTCCTTGGCTGGGAGTCAGGAGATCCTGGTTCTAGGCCCAGCTCTGCCACTGTCCACTGTGTGCCCCCAAGAAGTCCCTTCCCCTCTCCAGGCCCAGGTCTGTCCTCTGAACAACGAGAGGTAGACCATTTGGCCCTGAGGACCCTTCGTATCTGACATTCCGCCTTCCTGGGAGCCGCGGCTCCAGCAGTGACTCTGGGTTCTCGTTCTCCCAGGGATGGTGCAGCTCGACAACCTCAAACCTCATTTACCGGGGGCATCGGACGACCAGCCTGAGAAGGAGAGAGAGCAACAGTCCTTCTCACTCAAGTTACAATCTTTAGCCATCCATAGGCAGCCAAGGACCCTTACAGATGAGACCTGAGCCTCCTCCCAATGCTGACCTTGTCACCATTCCCATTCTCAGGAGACAGGCCACCTCTTTCGGGACAAGAGGGGCTTGGGCAGAAATAAGCACCTCCCACCCCAAGGAAGGGGAGGCCAGCAGAGCAGGCAGCTGTGCTGTGGAAAGACGCTAGATCTAAGGGTGTGGTCTCAGGCGACCGAGGGATAGCGGAATACAAGAGGTCAACAGCAGGGAGGAATAGGGAAAGGGAGTGTGGCCCCATGGTCTCCTGGCTTCTCTGCACCCAGAGCATCAGAGCTTCCTGATGGACCCCATGTGAGTTCCCTGAGTGAACACCCCCACATTTAAACGTAGGCCCCAGCACAGCCCACATATGGAGAAGAGTGTTCTGTGGATTGTCGCCACCGCACTTTCACTCTATATAAATAGACGGGGAGTTGGTTGGACCCCTCCTAGACCCTGTCCTCTAAGGCCAGGCCCCATCCCGGAAACTTGCTATGTCCGACCAAGGAGATTGTAGGACTGTTGGTAACTGTAGGTCGTCCACCCCGACCAACACGCTACCCAGAGGAAATCACGGGATCCGTCGGTCCTCACTGTCTGGCGCCTGGGGCTCTCCCTGCTGTTCCGAGGACCCTCAGGAGGCACTCCATTCCTCGGGGGCATCCTCCATCCACTCTGGCTCTCCATGTCTGCCCCAGCTCAGCACTCCCTCAGCCGGGGCCCTTCATCACCACCCTCCGGCCTGGTCTTCTCCCCACGACCCTTCACCCCGCCCCTCCAGCACCACTAACCAGAGCACACGCTTCGCTAAAGGTCTGGGCCTCTCCTCGCACTGATTTATTCATTCAACAGCTACCGGCCATGCGCCCGGCCCCCTTCCTAGTGCCGGAACACGCAGAAAACAGCACATAGGCCCTGTGATTAAGAGGCTGACTTCCTAGTAGGGAAAAAAGGTAAAAAACAAACATATAGTATGATGTCAGAGTTACGAAAAATTATTCAAAACGTGAAAATAAGGCGCTTTGAACTACAACATTGTCCAATAAGCTATCTAATTGTCATCTGAATTCCCGGGGCTGTGCTGTCCAGGAGGGCAGCCACTAGCCACCTGGGGTCATTTACAATTAAATTTTAACCTATTTACTTTATATTAATTAATGAAATATATTAATACAATGTTATATATTTACATTTAATTTATATTTATATCATATTAAATTATTTATATTACATTATTTTATATTATATTAAATTACATATTAATATATACATAAATATTATATATATTTAATATATCAATTAAATGTATTGGAATTTAATTTAATTTAAATAATTAAACATTAAAATTCTATTTCTCAGTCACACTAACCACATTTCAAGAGCAGACTAGACATGTGAGGCTAGGGGCTATCACTTTAGACATTTCCTTCATTGTGGAAAGTTCTCTGGGACAGTGCTGTTCTAGGAGAGTAACTTTTGTTTGACTTACCACTTGACTCGGGCCCAGGGTCTAAGACGTAAAATGTTAATTTAAAGAAGATTGATAAGCCACAAATGATTCTTGTCCAGCAGAGATGCAAATGACTTCTGTCTGGAAAAAAAGATAACCCGGAGGTTACGGTTTTATTGTGCTAGAGGACATTAACCCGTTGAGTATCTCACTGTGCAATGTTATCCCAGCGCCGTATTTCCACTGATTACACACAACAGTTTCTCGTGCCCCCTTTGAATCAGCTTTGCCATCCTGCTGATTCCCTTGATAAAGAGTGAAATAAATCACTGACACATCCCTCTGGATGCTCGTGTGAGTCATGTTGTTGACTCTTAGGAGATTATACTTTAACACGAGGTGGTGATGGGTGCTGTGAAGGAAATTTAAGCAGAGTAGGGAGAGAGAGAGCGACAGGGTGCAATTTGAGCTGGGCAGGTCAGGGAGGCCTTTCTGAGGGGGCACACTTGAGCACAGACTGAACGAAATGCAGGAGCAGGCCGTGGGGATATCTGGGGGTGCATGTCCTAGCAGGGGAGCACAGGTGTGGAGGCAGGTGTTGAGGCCGGAATGTGCTTGTGTCTGGGGAGAGCCGGGAAGCTGGTGTGGGTAGGGTGTGATCCTGAAGGGTGATGAGCTCCGGAGAGGCAGGGCCTGATTCTGAAGGGCCTTGCCGTCCAGGGTAAGCACTCGGGTCGCATTTTATAGGTGGATGAGGATTTTAAGGCAGGAGTATAACTACTCCCTCTCATACTCCAGGAGGAGGTTGAGAAACATTCTTAGTGATCCACCCACCAAGGCTGTCACTGGTTGGGAGGGGACGGGACACCCTTCACAGCATGCTAAGCCCAGAGGCGGCATTCCTGTAGAAGCAATGCAGGTGGGCACCCAGGGTGTGCGAGGCTGTGACCTGGGGGTAACCTCCCCTCACCGTTCCTGCTGTCCTGCTCTAGCGTCCGCCACCCCACCCCTCCACTCCCATGTCTCACCTAAAGGCTCTTGAAGGAGATTCTCTAAACAAAAAAGCAATTTTTCAGGGCTGGCCCAGTGGCGGAGCCATTAAGTTCACGCGTTCCGCTTCAGTGGCCAGGGTTCAAGATTCAGATCCTGGGCGCGGACCTACTCACCACTCAGCAAGCCATGCTGAGGCGGCATCCCACATAAAAGAACTAGAGGGACCTACAATAGGATATACAACTATGTACTGGGGCTTTGGGGAGAAAAAAGAAAAGAGGAAGATTGGCAACAGATGTTAGCTCAGGGCCAATATTCCCCCCACCCCCCAAAATAAGCAATTTTTCTCTGGAAGAAGACTTTGGCAGACCTTCCAGAAGGTTCCAAAGCAGCCAGCTTTCAAATGAGCAGTTTTTCTGCTCATTCCACATAGATGAAGCTGGGTTTTCACCACACATGGTAGCAGGACTGGGGCTTCAGACAGCTGGTGAGGTGGCCAGTATGAGTCCAAGGATTTGGCCTAATAAAGAAGTGAAGACAGGAGGGGCTAAGAGACTGAGTGAAAATGGCGGAGGGTACAAAAAGGGCCTAGAAGTCTCTGTGGGGTGTAAGAGCAGGGGCAGAGGGAAGCTGTGGCCAGGGGGGCAGATGAGGCAGCTGAGATTTCACGCCCCTGAGGCTGTGGATCCTGGCACAATGGTGCCTGCGTCAAATCCCAGCTCCGCTACTTATGACCTGCCTGACCTTGGGCAAATCAAACACCCTCTCTGTGATGCAGTTTCCTCGAGTGTAAAATGGTGGAATAATAGTATTCCTGCCCAAGGGTTGTTGGAGCATCAAATGAGATAACACACCTGGAGGCCTTAGAACAGTGCCTGGCAGGAGGCAAGTGCGCCATAAATGCTAGCTGCTACTGTTGTCAGAAAAGGGGATCCTTGGACTGTGGGGCTGAAGTGGGGGGGAAGTCCGGGGGACACGGAGGTCACCCAGGATGGTGGTGGGACTTGGGTAAAGAGGAAGAGTGTGTTGAATTGAGTGCTGCCCACCTGAGGCGGGAGGTGGCTGGGGCCAACTGTCAGAATGACAACCTGCCTGCCTGGGCACCCCCCAGGGCCATCTTCCGGGCTCCACCCCCTGCTCCCCTTCCCCCTGCAGAGCCCAGAGTGAGCCCTACGCTGCTCAGAAGCCCTTGGTACCTCCCAGCATTATGAAGTCCCGGGAGTGTTACATGCATCTGGGCCTCCTAACAGCCCCAAAAGACGAAATGATCATCCCCACCTCACACTTCAATCCAACGCCTGGGGTGAGTGGACCAAGGGCTCAGCTAGGCAGAATCTTCTTCCTATGCTTCAATCAAAGCAGCCTCCTTTTTGTTGGTGTCCATATTGGACTTTCACTGAAGATGTTGCTTGACAAAAGGATGCCCCAGCTTAAAAAATAGACAAGGGAGGAAGAACTGAAAAGACCTGGGCTTGATCATCTTTTTTTTTTTTTTTTTTAAAGATTTTATTTATTTATTTTTTCCCTCCAAAGCCCCAGTAGATAGTTGTACGTCATAGCTGCACATCCTTCTAGTTGCTGTATGCGGGACGCGGCCTCAGCATGGCCAGAGAAGTGGTGCGTCGGTGTGCACCCGGGATCTGAACCCCGGCCGCCAGCAGCGGAGCGCGCGCACTTAACCGCTATGCCACGGGGCTGGCCCTTGATCATCTTTAAGAGGCTCTTAAAATTCTGACATTTTTTCCCTCCCAAATTGCACTGAAATCTTCCAGGTAACCCTTAGTTTCAGTAGGACCCAAAAAGGTCTTTCCCCCAAGGTCATTGCCAAGCGAGCTCCTCTGGCCTCACGCGATCTGCGAATAAGCAACGCCGGGGCCTCTGGGGCTCTGTTCACAGGCGGAGAAGGGGATGCGTGGTACCAGAGGGAGAGGACAAAAGGAGCGTGATCTTGTTTCCCTCCAGATCTCTCTTGCTCGTTGAGATTCCGCAGCAGGCTGCACCGGCACACTTCGATACACTCCGGGGAGTGACACAGAACGCAATGATCCGAGAAGCTCATCTGCTCGCCCAGGCAGGTCACAGGGCAAAGCGCAGGCAGAGGGAGGGCCCATACTGCTCCACCCCACCCTGTCCAACTCTGTGAGCAGTGTGTCCACCTTCACCACCCCTCGTGCCACTTCCCTTCCTCCCAGGGAGGGCAGGGCCCTCACCTCTGCCGATGGACGCGGCTGTTCCGGAACAGTCCCTACCCTCGAGCACCTCCCTTCCATTGCTCATACTGCTTCCTCTTTTTGAGTCAGGAACCTCCCAACCTCCACCTCTGAGTGTAAAAATGACCTCCCTCCCCCATCTTTATGTCTAGGAAGTGAGATTTTGGTTAATTTAAAATTTTTCTTCTTTATACTTTTCTATGTTTCTTGGTTCTGTTTAATGAGTAGGTATTAAAAATATAAAAGCAATAAAGTGATTGATTTTATGTAGATTTCTTTTTTCTTATGGCTACCTGCCCTTCAGGGTCCAGGAGGAGCTCCCTTATCCCCAGCCAGTGAGAACCTCACCCTCTCCAAGCCACCAGAGCTCTTCACTTTCCTCTCCCACATCCCTGAGCACTGCACATTTGCAGTTATAGTGCTGGGTCCAGGCCATACCTCCTTCCCAACCAGACTGTGAGCTCACTGAGGACCAAACTGGGTGATTTGTCTCCACTGCCCAACTCCCCACCTCTAATGCCCCCATCAACAACACCACCATCCCCCTTTCAACAACACAACTATTACCACTCACCACGACCCATCAACATCATCACCACCATCTCTACCCCCATCACCACAACCATTATCACCTGCCACCATAACCACACTCACCACCACTAACACCACAACCAACAACCACCACCACCAGAGTCACCACCACCACCACCATCACCACCACCATCACTACCACTACAACATCAGCACCAGCACAATCACCAACACTCATCAATACCACCCAACAACACAAAAAGTACCTCCTACCACTACCAGCACTACCACCAGTCCTCCACCACATCACCACTCCTGAGCATGTGCACCGTGAATAATTGGCTGGTTGGTTACATGAGTGAATGAACAAGTATATGAATGAATAAGTAAAGGAATACAGTAAAAGACAACCTCAGAATGTCCATGAAAGAAAGTCAGCTCCACCATTTCATGATTTGTGGTATGTAATGTAGATAGATTTAGATAGATTTATATGTCTGAGCTTCATCTTTTTAACATCTCTTCCATCTTCCCAACTTATCCCCATCTGCTGCCTTCTTTAGCCACCATCCAGCACCTCCCAAAACCCAGTCACAGAGCAAACCCCTCCAAGATAGTGCCCAGGTGGCTGGCAAGGCTTTGAGACAGAGGAACTGAAATTCTGAGTTCCTAGTGAATGAAGGTGAAGACGAGTACCTCTCCCCTCCTGGGGTGATGAGGTGGGCTGCCCAAGGAGCTCTGAATAACAACCTAATGTAATGTGAGGAAGGGGAAGGGAGAAGCAGTGCTGCCCAGCCCCAAATTCTGCTGATGTTTCTGGGGCCTTCGTTGTTCTCACTGGCTAAGAAAGCCAGTCTTATCCTCCCAACATCACTCCCTGTCACTCAGCATGCAGCCTAATACCCTGGGACATGGCTAGGAGCCAGCAGATGTAAGTTCTAGCTTCTAGTTCCTTCCCTGACAATGACTTTCTGGATCTCTGTCTCTCTATTTGAGCAATGAAGAAATTAGGAAAGATATGTCTGGTGCTCCTCCAGCTCTGATGGTCTGTGACTTAACATTTCTACCAAAAAAATTTCTTTGCTAGAGGAGCCAACAGGTGGAGTTAGTCTCCTTGGATGGTTAGTCCCTCTCTGCTCACATCCTTGATGGCAGACATGATCCCAAAGTAGTGGTTGAGGTAAGCGTCCGAGAAGAAGGGATGGAACCCTTTATCTTAAGGTCCAGTGGCTCAGTCAGTCATGAATTTTAGAGCTAGAATGGCCTCAGGGATCAGCTGGTCCAAACCCTGGGGTGAAAACCTTCCCAAGACCCCCAGCCAGGCAGTGCCGTATCCCCTTCCAAACCAGGGCCAGAGCTCCTGATGCTCCTGCCCTGCTGAGCTCTTTCTGCAGCGCCAGAAAGTCTGGAGGAAGCTAGCTGATCAACCCCAACACTTTTCTCAAAGTCCCACCACACAGCTGCTGCAGCCCACACACCCCCTGAAAAGCTGAGGCCCCAGCCCCCATAAACAAGTCTGGGGACAAAGGCCTCTGAGGCCACGTCATCCTGTGAGCCTCAGAGAACCCAAGGGAGCAACAGCTGCACGCACACACCTTTGAAGCATTTCCCGGGCTGAGGAGAGGAAGGAGATGGGGCAGTGTAGAGAGAGGGCTCTGTTCTTGCGGTCTTCCTCCATCTCTACTTCTTGTCTCTCTCACACTGTTTGTCCCTTTCTGACTCTCTTTTTGTCTCTTTGCTAGTCTTTGATCATTTTTCATCTCTAGATCTTTCTGTCCCTCTGTCTCTTTCTTTGTCCCTGTCTCCTTCTCTCTGTCTCCATCTCTCTTTCTCTCTCATCTCAAGATCATCAGTGATTTTGCTCTTGATAGGTGTCAATTTAAAGGTTTTATTAATCCAGCTCTAGGAAAATCCCTGTTTATGAAATAAGACATCCAGGAGTTATAACAATTCTTACAAAACTCCACAGCCTGGTGGAGAGGGAGGAGCCCATGCCTGGGAGTGAGAGCCCTGGGTTTCTTTCCCAGCCCTGCTCCGACTTGCCAGCCTCCATGGGGCCTCAGCTTTAGCATCTATAAAATGAAAGGGTTGGGACACATTGATCTCGAGCACCAGCTCCAGCTCTGACAACCCAGGATTTGGAAGGATCCAGATGCTCAGATTCCCCTGTGCAAATCCTAGCTGTGGGCATCATTGACTGCTTTTGTGGACACTGGCTGGGAGTTCCACCAGAGCTCCTCCCCATGCCAGTAGGCATCTCTGTACTTGGTGATTAGGATCTTCCTTTAATCCTTGCTTCTTCCTGCTCCTTTGTTTAAATGTGGATGAACATGAGTTGGGTTTGGCAGCAGATGAACCCAGATGCCCGTCAGGAAGATCCGTCGATGGTAGGTGGGTTGGAGGGGGTCTCTCAAGTAGCCTGGTAGAGGAGGGAGTCTAAAGCCAGAAACTCAGAGAGAAGTCATTCCCTTTTTCAACAAATGTTTAGTGAATGCTACCCATGTGCCAAGCCCCTGACCTAAATCTGACACTGTCTTTGCCTTTATTATAACATGAAGAAGAAAGAAAACGATTCTTCTCTGCTGAATGAATAACATTCTGTGGGAATCCAAAAGCAAGACGGTTTTGCTTTGAATGAGGAGATCAAGAAAGGCTTCCCAGGAAGGTGACAGTTGATCTGAGGCCTGTGGGTGAGTAGGATTTCAATGGACAGAGAAGTGTGGGGGAAAGGAGCAGTCCAAGCAGAAGGAACAGAATAAGCAAAAGAATAGAGGGACAGTCTCTTCAGAAACAGCTGAGTAGAGAGACTGAGGTGAAATCAGACTTTAGAGGGGTGTGGGAGCCTATAAAAGGAAGCTAAGGAAATAACCTTTATCCTGGGGATCTGGGGAGCCATTGGAGGTTTTTCAGCAAGAGACTAACAATCTCTAATTTATGGTTTAGAAAGATCCCACTAGTCATCAGTGTAAGGGCGGGGACGGAATAGGAGAAAGAGAAGGCAGAGACTCTCTGAAAAGACCAAAAGAACACAGAGGTAGAAGCTGTACCAACAATCAGAATAAATTTGTACATCAGTACATACAACCTAGACTACAGGGTAGGGGAAGAAGCCAAGTGGAGTGAGTGAGGAACAGGAAATGAGGTCTGAGACAACTTGGCAAAGGAGAACTCACCATAGAAGACAAGTCTGTCAAGGTAGGGAGAGAGGGAAGGAAGAACAACAACTCAGAAGCCCCACAAATGAGACTTGTATTTGAAAGAAACCACAAGTGATAAATCACCATACATCAGGGCTGGCAGGGGTCTTCAAGACCGTTCAGTTCTTCATGCACCCTGCATGGGGAAACAAAGGCCCAAAGAACGTGAAAGGCTTTCCTGGGTTCTCTGGAAAGGCCATGGCAGAGCCTGGTCTAGAATCAAGAACTCCTGCCTCCAAATCCCACAGTTTGCCCCCACTCTCGCATTTTGCCTGGCTAGGGTGTGCCTTGCCGGGAAAAAGAACAAGAGCCACAGGAACCACTGGGAGGTGCCTGGAATCCCAGCTCCTGTGACGTAGGCAGGCAGTTGTGCTATCAGGGCTGTCACTCCACTCAGAGTTCAGTGAGGGCAGAGCAAGAGCAGAGTCAGTGAAGGTAGAAAGAAAAGGGAAAGAAAGGGATATTTTGAAAGAAAAGTTAGCAGGATCAAGTGAATGATGCTCCAAGATGAAAGAAAACAAGAACTTGGGCATGAAAAAGATCTGGTGATGTTAGATCCATGTTATCATCATTAATGAACAAGACCAGGTCAGGGTAATCCCCAAAGTGAGGAGGCCGGAGAATTGGAGGAGGCAGAAGACAAAAGGGCTTATTTGAAGTGAAATTATGTGAGCTTTGTTTAGATAGGTTGAGTTTGAAGTGATGATGGAATCCCAATAGCTAATATCTTTGAGCACTTACTCTATCACAGGTACAGAGTATTTGTGCTATCTCATTTAAGCCTCACAAGATCTTCTTGAGATGGCACTATCATTATCCTTTTTGGATAGATGAGAAACTGATGGATGGAGCTGTAAATAAATTTGTCCAAGGTTCCGCAGCTTGTAAGGGTCCAAGCCAGATGTCAAAGCCAGGTCCATCTAACTCCAAAGCCCACTCTCATTATTACTGCACTCCAGTTCCATCACCAAGGAGCCAAAGAGAGGAGATAGTTGAAGAAGTAAGAATAAACACTTGAAAGTAGAGAGGAGAGAGAGAAAAGTGAGAGCATCGCAAACCCTGAGTAAGATGATTAGCCCAGTAAGGAGTCAGAGAGGAGCAGACGGAGGCAGTAGGAGAATAAATAGAGTCTTTGTCACAGAAGCCAAAGTTCGAGAAAGTTTCAAGCCAAACGTCAAGATGAGTCTTGAAGTCAATCCAAAGTGTCTTGTGTGGTGAATTTGTGCTGATCACAGTAAACACAGAAGAACCTTGGGTAACAAGAAATCCCAGTGTTTGCAAGTGCCCAGGCTGCCTGGAAGACTTAGAAGGGAGAGTCAGAGTGCACAGAGAGCTCTAGTTGGGGCAGGGTTAGAACAATCAAACTTATGAGGGCATGAGGAAACATGCCCCAACACACTCCAGGGAACAGCAACAACAGACTCTGGGGATGGGCAGAAAATCTGATTTCCACAGTTGCCTATTATATTATTAAATATGTCCAGTTTTCAACAACAACAAACATAAGACATTCAAAGAAAAAAGAACATATGTGTCACACAGGAAAAAAAGCAATCAATAGAAACTCTACCTGAGGAAACCCAGATATTTTAAATCAGCTATTTTAACATGTTCAAAGAACTCAAGGAAACCATGTCTAAAGAACTAAAGAAAAGTATGAGAATTATGTCTCAGCAAATAGAGAATAACAATAAAGAGATATAAATTATAAAGACAAACCAGATAGAAATTCTGGAGCTGAAACTACTATAACTGAAATGAAAGATTCACTACAGGGGCTCAACAGCAGAACTGAGCAGGCAGAAGAAAGAATCAGCAAGCTTGCAGATAGGTCAATTGAGATTACCCGATTGAGGAAGAGAAATTTAAAAAGAATGAAGAAAATGAACAGAGCCTCAGAGACATGTGGGACACTATCAAGCATATTAACATACACATAATGGGAGTCCCAAAAGGAGAGAAGAAAGAGAAAAGGCAGAAAGAATACTTGAAGAAAAAGGGGCCAAAACTTTCCAAATTTGATGAAAAACATGGATCTACCCACCCAAGAAGTTCAACAAACTCTAAGTATGATAAGCACAAAGAGATCCAGCCATAGACACATCATAATCAAAATGCCAGAAACCAAAGACTAAGAGATAATCTCCATAGTAGCAAGAGAGGAGTGATCATGTGCAAATGAGCCTCAGTGAGATTAGTAGCTAATTTTTCATTCATCATTTTTTTGTATAGAGGCCAGTAGCCAGTAGGATGACATATTCAAAGTGCTAAAAGAAAAAAAAAACCTGTCAACCAAGAATTCTATATTCAGGCAAAAATATTACAAGAAAAAGAAAACTACAGATCAATATTTCTTATGAATACAGACGCAAAATCCTCAACAAAATACTAACAAACTGAATCAGTCAACATATAAAAACGGGTTAAATACCAGGACCCAGTGAGATTTACCCCAGGAATGCTAGGTTGGTTCAATATGTAAAAATCAACCAATGTAATACACTATACTAATGAAATAAAGGGGAAAAAACACATTGTCATCTCAAAAGACACGGAAAAAGCATGTGACTAACTCCAATACCCTTTTGTAATAAAAGCACTCAAGAAACTAGGAATAAAAGAGAACTTCTTCAACCTATGAAAACCCACAGCTAACATTACACTTAATGGTGAAAACCTGAAATCTTTCTCCAAAGATCAGGATCTGCTCTTGCCAGTTCACAACATTGTACTGGATATTCTAGCTTGGGCAATTAGGCAAGAAAAAGAAATAAAAGACATCCAGATTGGAAAGGAAGAAGTAAAATTAGCTCATTTTGCAGACGGCATGATTTTGTATAAAGAAAATCTTATGGACTACACACACACACACACACACACACACACACACACACACACAGAAACTCTTAGGGCTAGTAAGTTCAGCAAGGTTGCAGGATGCAAGATCAATATACAAAATCCAGTTATATTTCTATATACTAGCAATGAAGAATCCAAAAGTGAAATTAAGAAAACAATTCCATTTACAGTAGCATCAAAAAGAAAAACACTGAGGAACAATTGTAAGAAAAGAAGTACCAGACTCATACACTGAAATTCCAAAACATCATTGAAAGAAATTAAGAAGACCTAAATAAATCAAAAGACATCTCATGAACTTAATATTGTTAAGATGGCAATACACCTCAAATTGATCTACAGATTCAACTCAATCCCTGACAAAATCTCAGCTGTTTTTGTTTTCATTTTTCAGAAATTGACAAGCTGATCCAATAATTCATAGGGAAATATTAGAGATCTAGAATAGCCAAAACAATCTTGAAAAAGAAGAAAAATGTTGGAGGACTCACACTTCCTGGTTTTAAAACTTACTACAAAGCTACAGTAATCAAGACTGTTTGGTTCTGGCATAAAGAGAGACATATAGATCAATGGAATAGAATTTAGAGTCCAGATATAAATCTACACATCTATAATCAATCCGTTTTCCCCAAGACAGTTCAATGGGGAAAAAATAGTTTTTTCCACAAATGGTGCTAGAACAACTGGATATCCATACGCAAAAGAATGAAGTTGGACCCCTCTCTCACACCATATACAAAAATTACATCACAATGGACTAAACACTTAAATGTAAAAGCTAAAACTATAAAATAAATTACAAGAAAGCATAGGTGTAAATCTTCATGACTTTATATTAGATAATGATTTCTTAGAAAGGCACCTAAAGCACAAGCAACAAAAGAAAAATAATAAATTGGATTTCATCAAACTTAAAAATGTTTGTGCTCCAAAGGACACTATTGAGAAACTGAAAAGACAAGCCACAGAATGGGAGAAAATAATTGCAAGTCGTACATCTGATAGGAGTCTAGTATCCAGAATATTTGAAGAACTTTTAAAACTCAGTAATAAAAATACAAATATCCCAATTAAAAAGTGGGCAAAGGACTTGAAGAAATAGGCTTTCCTCCAAAGAAGATATATAAATTGTCAATAAACACATATAAATTTACTTAACTTTATCAGTCATTAGGGAAATGCAAATCAAAACCGTAATGAAATAATACTTCATACCCCCCAGGATGGCTATAATAAAAAAGACAGAAAATAGCGAGTGTTGTTGAGGGTGTGGAGAAAGCAGAACCCTTATCCACTGCTGGTGGGGATGCAAATGGTGCAGCTGCTTTGGGAAACAGTCCGGCAGTTCCTTAAAAAGTTAAGCATAGAGTTACCATATGACCCATATGTTCCACTACCAGTCATAGAACCAAGAGAAGTAAAAACACATGTTCAGATAAAAACTTTTACATGAATGTTCCCAGCAGCATTATTCACAACAGACAAAAAGTGGAAACAACCCAAATGTCCATCAACTGACAAATGGACAAACAGAATTTAGTATAGCCATACAATGTGATATTATTCAGCCATAAAAAGGAATGAAGTACTGACACATGCTGCAACGCTATGAGCCTAGTAAACATTATACTACGTGAAAGAAGCCAGACACAAAAGGCACCATATTATATGATCCCGTTTTTATGAAATGTCCAAAATAGGCAAAGCCATAGAGACAGAAAGTAGATTGGTGGTTGCCAGGGGCTAAGGGGAGAGACAAATGGAGAGGGACTGCCTAATGGGTACGGGATTTCTTTTGCGGACGATGACAGTGTTCTGGACTTAGCGGTGATAGGTGTATAATCTGTGCGTATACTAAAAACCACCAAATTGTACACTTTAAGAGTAAACTTTATGGTATGCAAACTGTATCTCAATGAGGGAGAGAGAGTGGGAGAAAGGAGGTAGAACTTTCTGGAGCAAATATTGAGTGGCTGTTTAATCTCTCAGAGAACAGCAAGAACTCATTTAAATTATCTAGAAAAAAACGGATTTTATTCAACTGTTAAATTCCTTTGGACATATTACTCTGAAGCCTAGCTTATGTTGCATTTTGTAATATCTTCTTATAAAGTCATATATTAATTACAGCTGGATTTATAGAGAAATGTCTGGAAGGTTGTTATCTGAAATGTTAACAGTGGTTGCCTCCGGGAGACGGTACCTCGTGTGGTTTTAAATTTATTTTTATGCTTTTATGTATCATTTACAATTTTCTATATGCATATTTATCAACTTTATAATCAGTAAAATCCATAAAGCTCTTTTTGTTTTGGAAAAAAACCTGGCTATGTTGAGAAAATATTGATAGATAATTTTAAAATTCTTTCTACTTACATGAAACCAATATCACTTTGCTAGTTGCTTCCTGGAGGGGAAAATGTCCAATTAGCTGAGTGCTCATAATTCAACAATTATTTTTTGCACACTGAAGAAGGCCCTGTGCTAAGTGGGGCTGAGTGGGAGAGAAGGATGTTTAGGGCAGGGTTCCTGCATTCAAGGGCCTTTTGCTGTAGTAAAGGATCTCAGATGTGTACATAAATAACTGACAGCAAGGCAGAACAGAAGTCTAACAGAGGCTGAAAGAGGCTGCAGAATCCCTGAGGAAGCTGTGATTGGCCACTGAGGGGTTCGAAAAGACAGGATGGCGTTCGAGCTGGGTCTTGAGGCTGAGCTGGATTTCACTGTGTGGCAGGCAGGAGGGAGGCAGGAGAGCAGAGGCAAGGAGTGCTGCAGTTCCCAGCCCTGCCCACCCTCCTGGTGGGCCCTCGCCTTCCTGAGCCGCTCCTACTCCTGGGCAGAGGCCCACAGTTTCACACCTTCAAGCCGTTGTTCACCTGGAACGCCCTTCCCTCCCTCATCGCCTCACTCACTCCTGCTATTCTTTAAGACTCAGGTTCCTGTCACTCTTCTGAGAAGTCTCCTTGACTGAGCTGCTTGAGTTCAAGGCCCCCCACCTGTGCTCTGACAGCATCCTGAGTCTGTTGTATCGTGCACTCTACACGCTGCGTTGCAATGATCTGTTGGGGATTTGTTTCCTCCACCAGATTGCGAGCTCAGGTGAAGAAGGGGCTGGGAGCCCGGCACAGAGCGCTGGTGCTCAGTAAGCGTTTAACTGAATGGAACATATTCTGTGGCTAGTCTGGGGAGTCAGGATGGTAGCCATAGCTCTGTGCCCAGCACACTCCCCTATACTCCCTTCTTCTAGAAGCCCACCCTGTCCTCCCGGCCACAGAGTTGGGCCAGCAATGCCGGCTGGGCCAGTTATCGCTCCCCATGCCCCGGATACCATGATTGATCCGGGGATGCAGGTGGCCCAATAGGAGCCCCTCCCCCAGTGCAGCAGGGAGGAGGCAGGCTTCCCTCATTGAGGAGTTAAGCCAATAGTGGTCATATGCCTCAGCATGTAGAGAAAACCTGTCTGCAGGAGAGAAGGAAGCCATCACACAAAACAAGCAGAAAGGAAAAGAAAGCAGAAATGGCGTATGGGAATTACTGATGGTTTTGGAGACCCTGATTCCAGTCCTTGAGATCTCCAGAGCTGGGCTGGTTCGGGCAGGGCTTTCTTCACCATGTGTCCTGTACTGAGACATTTCAATAGACCCCCTTGTGGGTACAAGCTATTCAGGTGGGGTTTGTCACTTACAAGAGAATTCCTTCCCAGTGCTGGGAGGAAGACATACAGTTGGAAAGATCAGCTAAGGCCAGATTGGGGAGGATTCTAAATGCCAAAGAGGGGGTTAGAGTTTATATTGTAGGTGCAGTAGCGGGTAGTCAGCGCCACATGAGAGAAGAGCAGCAACATGTAAGTTTTGAATGAGAGGGAGAGGCGAGACAGGAGGCCAGTTGGAAATGCAAAATAACCACCCCCATATATCACAGAGGTCAAGGAGAAAGGAGATTGAATAAAACCCTGATTTTGTTATGTAGGAAAGAGCAGCAAGGCTTGTGATAAATGGGGAAGTAAAGGAGAAAGGTGGTCATGTCAAATAAATAGTCATTTCTGAAACACCGCAAACGGCCCCGTGCGCAAACATTAGTCACTGATACAAATGGGATCTCAGGGGTTTTATAAACAAGCAAGCCCTTGCCAACACTCACATCTGGCAGACGATACATCCATCATGTGTAAATACTTCACGTAGCATCGATTACCCTGATCAATTTCAGGCATCTATCATTTTCCAGTCCTGCAACCCAGCACAGGGAAATTACAAAGACATAGAATGTTCTGATCATTCTACAGCTACGGCTGGCTTATAGGAAAACCGTGAATAAATCCGTGGCAAAACTTAGGTGGCTTTCAAGGCATAAAGAAAAAATCGCTATTTTGTTTTTCCATAGAATTATTTCTTAAACTAGATCAAGAAACCATCATTTTCAAAATTCACTTCCTCTTCTTGGGAGGAATATCAATAATGATGCACGAATAATATGGACAACAAATGCTTAAAACTGAGAGCCACAGTTATCAGACCTGATACGGCAGCATAACATCTGCTTAAAGGAAGAGAAAGTAAGACTGGAAAGGTGGAAGGTGATAAGGATTAGGTTTTATCTTGTAGGCAAAAGGGAGTCATAAGAGGTTTTTTCAGCAGGAAAATGACACGGTCAGAATGGTTCAGAAAGGGCCTGTTCTAGGCAAGAAATAAGGGATCTGCAAGTGGAGAGGAAGTCAGTGGACTCAGGATTGTCAGTCGAGAGATGACAGAGGTCAAGGTGGGACGTGAGTGAGTAGCCGTTAAGATAGAGGTGTGGCTGAGGCCCCACAGGGGGCAGGAGAGTGTGAGCAGCATGTACTAAGAAGGAGAGAGAGGAGCCAACGACCTTTGAGCCCCTACTGGTGCCAGGCTACTCTGAGCACTTTCTACACACTCTCTCCTTTAGTCCCTCAAAACAGTCCTGTGGGGTAGCTGTTATTATTTCCAAATTTACAAATGACAGAAAGGAGGCTCAGAGAGGTTAAGTAACTTGCCTGAGGCCACACAAGTCTTTTGGACACAAAAACCTGTGTCCTTTTCAATATGAGACACTATCTCCTGTGTACATTATTTATCCCTCTCAACTTCATCAGGTAAAGGATGAGGCTGAGATTTAAAAATTGACTGACACTCCCAGCTGGTGAGTGCCCGGCTCTGGACGTGCAGCCAAGGCTGACCTGCTCTCATTCCCCCTTACCTCCCTACCTAACTGATCTGTTAAATGACCCCTTGTTCTGCCACCTTGTGTAGCTCCCGACATATTCATTGTTAAACCAGAAAGTCTTACTGGGTGTGTTTTAAAAGGGACCCTAGGAAGGGCCTGGGGGAGGCTGTGGGATGGGCATGGACTTCCCAGGGCCCAGAATATGCTCTTCCTCCTGCCAGGAGGAGCCTCAGCACCTTTGAAAATAATTCCCCGGGCCGGCCCCGTGGCTTAGCGGTTAAGTGCATGCGCTCCACTGCTCGCGGCCCGGGTTCGGATCCCGGGCGTGCACCGACGCACCGCTTCTCCGGCCATGCTGAGGTCGTGTCCCACGTACAGCAACTAGAAGGATGTGCAGCTATGACGTACAACTATCTACTGGGGCTTTGGGGGGAAAAACAAGTAAATAAAATTTAAAAAAAAAAAAAAAAAGAAAATAATTCCCCTAAAGTTTCCTAAAACCCCAGGTTTCTACCCAGCAGCCCTGGCCTGCCAAGGTAATTTCCAAAGCCCCAGCCTTGAAGGCTCACAAATCCTCTGTTCATGCTCAGACATATAAATTGCATTAGAGGAGAGGAGAACTATGCATCTGGTGGTGTGATCTCTGAAGAAGAGAAGGCACTGCTTCTCCAGTGCACCCACGGGAACAACACTCGGGACCTGGCCCTTCTCCAGCAGAGCCCAGCGGGAAGGCTGGGCCTCTCCAGCCCTCTCCAGACTGAGATGAAAGGAGCCCATTTCCCTCTCAAGAGTGTCCTAGATGTTAGGGGAAAGGGATCTCCCGCACTAGCAGGCACATGCATACACACTCCAGGTCATTGTCACTGGAATTAACAAGTTCACTCAAGAGGCTCGGCCCAGAGGCTCTACCCAGAGGGTCTGCTGGAGTGTGTGGAGCAAATATCTTTTCCTGAAGACAGCCCAAAGACTCCTGATTTTTTTCTTCATCACTTACAGCTGGTAGTTTATTAGAATTCCAATGAACAAAATATTATTCAATCCGTTCACATTTATCTTGAACCCTTGATCTGTCTTAGGTCCGTGTTGGGTTCTAAGGACAAAGAAATGAATTGGAAATGGCCCTTGATCTCAAGTTCTCCATCTACAGGGGAAAGTGGACACTAAACGAAGTCAAGGACTTAACGAAAGGCCTCCGGCAGTTTGGAGGCAGATAGACCTGGGTTCACATCTCAGTTCTCACACTTGATAGTTGTGTGGCCTTAGGCAAGTCATAAATGAGCCTCTGTTTCTTCATCTGTAAGTTAAAATTGACCCAGCAGAGTTGGTGTATGGAAGAGAGAGAGGATTGGCATAGTGCCCAGGAGAGAAAAGTTGTGCCATACATGCTATTGATTATTAAGAGAAAAGAGTAAATATTTTCAACTGAAAGAATTAGTGAAGGCTTCCTGGAGGAGGTGACATCTACATAAGACTTTAAAGGATAGGTAGATTTTGACATATAAAAAGCCAGAAAAGAGGTTGGGAGGGGATCGAGGGAGGGAGGGATAAACAAGTGGAGTGCAGGGGCCTTCTAGGGCAGTGACATTCTTCTGGATGATACAGTAACAGTAGATACATGTATGAGACAGTAACAGTGGATACATGTATGAGTAACAGTGGATACACATATGAGACAGTAACAGTGGATACACGTATGAGACAGTAACAGTGGATACACGTATGAGACAGTAACAGTGGATACACGTATGTGACAGTAACAGTGGATACACGTACAACGTGGTAACCATGGATACACGTATGACACGGTAACCATGGATACACGTATGTCACGGTAACAGTGGACACACGTATGAGATGGTAACAGTGGCTACACGCATGTCACAGTAACAGTGGCTACACGTATGAGACAGTAACAGTGGATACACGTATGAGACAGTAACAGTGGCTACACGTATGACACAGTAACAGTGGCTACACGTATGACACGGTAACAGTGGCTACACGTATGAGACAGTAACAGTGGATACACGTATGAGACAGTACACGTATGAGACAGTAACAGCGGATACACGTATGACACAGTAACATCGGATACATGTATGACACGGTAACAGTGGATACATGCATGACACGGTAACCGTGGATACACGTATGTCACGGTAACAGTGGACACACGTACGAGGTGGTAACAGTGGCTACACGCATGTCACAGTAACAGTGGCTACACGTATGAGACAGTAACAGTGGATACACGTATGAGACAGTAACAGTGGATACACGTATGACACAGTAACAGTGGCTACACGTATGACACGGTAACAGTGGATACACGTATGACACAGTAACAGTGGATACACATATGACACAGCAATAGCAGATACATTTGTCAGAACCCACAGAATGTACCACACAAAGAGTGAACCATAATGTAAACTATGGACTTAAGGTATTGATATTGGTTCATCAATTGTATCCAATGCACCACTAATACAAGATGTAAATAATAGGGGAAACAAGAGGAGGGTATCTATGTGGGAACTCTCTGTACTTTCTCATCAATTTTTCTGTAAACCTAAAACTGCTCTAAAGAAACCCTAAAAAACAAGAAACAAGCCAGGAAAGAGAACACTAGACAGAAAGACCAGCATGAACAAAGGCAGGGTGGCAGTGACCCGTGGCTGGAGCACGGAGTACCTGGGAGAACAGTGAGCCCAGAGAGGTGAGTGGAATATCATATTAAGTGTCTATACTTTATCCTGAGCCTAGGGAGAGACAGCAAATATTTCAAAGAAGATGCTAAAATGATCAGTCTGCATTTAAGGATGATAAGTTACGATTGCCCCTGGACAGACCTGAAGCTATAGCAAAGGCCAGGACAAGAAATGATGACGATCTGAGTTAAGACAGCAGCAGTGGGATGGGAAGAGGGGCCAGATGCGAGAGATATCCTGATGTTGTCTTGGACAGGACCTGGTGGTTGATCGATGGACACTGAGTGGGAGAGGGGGAGGAGTCTTGGAGAATGCCCAGGGTTTCTGGCTTCCCGCTAGGTGGGGAGCAGGGCTATCCCTTCAGAGATGTGGAATGAAGGAGGGGTAGATCTGAAGACACCATGACCTGGCCAGCTCCAACACGTCTTTGAGAGAATATCATTTCAGATGTTGAGCAAAACACTTTCTGGAATTCTCCTGCCCGGGTCTCTTAGGACCAACAGGCGATCGCTATCTACAGACTTGGGCTCAAGCCTGCCTCGTGGACTCAGCCTGTTACAGCGGTCTTTTCAACGCTAAGCTGAGGGCTACCACCCTGTAGCTTCCCCCACTGGAGCTGACTTGCCCTCAGCGGCCTCACAGACCTGCTCTCCGTGCCCCAGGACAGCCCTTTAGAGACTTGCGGACAATGCCCCCATCCCTCGAATCTGTCCTTCTTTAGCTGAAGAGCCCGAAATCCTTCACTGCTTCTAACACAATAATTTCCAGGCCGCCCTCCCCACCCCACGCATACTCCAGGACACAAAACCCCAGGAGTGTCTAGGGCAGCCCAGAGAATAGAGAATACTCACCTCCCTCCTTCTCGATGTTATTCCACTATTAGTGCAGGCTGAGATCTTCTTAGCACCTGAGAGTGGCCCCTCATACTTCCCACCCATCACCGTCACTCAGTCACCCAAGCCCTCCTCTCGTTTACCTCTGTTGAGACAGAATTCTGCAACTGGTCTTTTAACGCCAAGGGTAGGACTTGATATTGGTCCTGGATAAACTCCACCCTGCTATGGGGCCGTCTGCAGGACAAACCAGTTGGAGACTGGAACACAAAGAGCTCCAGCCAAGCCCTTTTGAGGACTTAAAGGCAGGTGAAGGGGAGCTGAGATGGTCCTGGCCCTGCTCTGGCCTCAGCGTCTCCATTTTCCATATGAGCATGAATAACATCTACTTTCTGCCAACCCAGAAGTAATCATACCGCATCTCCCAGGAGCAGCAGGAGAAGTCAATTCATACAACCCTCATCCCAATCCATCTGCACAGAAAATCCCACAGAAGCTGTGGTGTGCCAAAGGATGTACAAGCAACGGTCTTCATCACTCACCGACACACGGCCTTCCCAGGGCAGAGCACCTTGGTGGCTGCTGGAGACCCCTGGCCGTGATGAATTACAAAGCTGGGGATTCGAGGCCTGAAAGAAGGTCCCACAAACCATCAGGGTGACAAGCGCACCTCCTCCCACCAGCCCAGGGCTCTCAGGACCGTCAGTCATCTCCCATACCAGCAGCTTGCTCTGTGGGAACCCTGCCATCTCTCCAAGAAACGCAGTTGCACTGTTCCCAGCCCTGAAGCCCTATCCTGAGGCTGAATAAAGGTCTAACTTGCTTCCTTGGCCTCTTATTTCATTCAACTTTTGGCCCTTTGGAAGCAATAAGTTTGCAAAACAGCAGCAGGTGATGTTGCTGACACAGCCGTGATCTAGAAGACAAGCTTCAGGGTCACTCACCTTTAAAATTCAATGCATTTTGATTCATCAAGTACCAATACAGGGTTTAAAATGAAGGGATGCAGAGTGACATTGGCAAAATGGCAGAGTAAGGACCTCCAAAAATCATCTCCATACAAGCAACAAAAATACTGGCAAAAATTGTCAGAATCAATTTTTTCTTAACTCTGAAAATTAACCAAAGTCTTGCAGTAATCTGGGAAGCATTTACTCAAGAAAGCATATGTCCATTCAAAGACTTGTACTCATAGCAGCATTCTTCATAATAGCCCAAATGTGGAGACAACCCAGATGTCCATCCTCTGAGGAAAGGATAAATGAAATGTGGTAAACCTGTACACTGGAATATTATTTGGTCATAAAGAGGAACGAAGTACTAATACATGCCACAACATGGATGAACTTGAAAACAGGTTAAGTGGAAGAAGCCAGTCACAAAGGCCACCTAGTGTAGGATTCCATTTCTATGAAACATCCAGAATAGACAAATTCATGGGGGAAAAAAGTGGATTAGTGGTGTCTAGGTGCTGAGGAGAATGGGAAGCAGGGAGTGAAATAAACGGGTAGGGAGTTTCTTTTTAGGATGATGAAAACGTGCTGGAAATAGGTAATGGTGATGGCTGCACAACCTTGTGAATATAATAAAAACAACTAACGTACACTTTTAAAGGGTGAACTTACACTATATCAATTATATCTCAATTTTTTTAAATATCCAGTAAACTAAAAAGACAGACAACCAATCAAACCCAAAAAGCAACAACAACTAACGACATCAACTCTATGTTCCTATCCTGTGTAGAACTCTTCAGTAATTCCCAATGGCTCTATGATGGAATCAGCCTGCCTTGTTCACACTAGCACAGTGGGCACCCACTACAGGCTTTTTATAATGAGTAAGTGACATGTCCTCTCAAAGCTTATTGTCATTTGGAATTAAATATTTTCTAACATTTTCTTCTTTGCAATACGTAAAATGCAATATGCCATAACTGCTGTCCTACTGGTGATGTGAGTGGTTTGAGAGGCACCAGGAGTGACTGCTGCCCACCGGGGCCGTCACCCTCCTGGAAGAACAACTTACCTTCCCTGTGTGTGGACGAAGATCAAAGCGAGCCGGCCTGGCACCCTTCCCACACTGTGGGAGTGCCCGCATTAGGCACAAGCCGTGCTTTGCCTTGCAGGCTGTCGATGCCAAACGTGAGCTGGGAGGAAAGGCTCCTTTCGGGTGGTGGTCAGGGGATCCTTCCAGATAGTGTCCAGCCAGTTTTTTCTCAGCTAGTATCGACCCCTTCCTCAACCCAGACTTCCACACAGTTTCTCATACAAAGCTCTCCATTTCTCAGGCATGTAGAAGATACCCACTTAGGTTGTTTCCAATTTTTTGGTTCACTAATATCAACAATACTTCCTTCTATATACATCCCTGGGCACACTTTTTTGCATTTTTATCAGTTTATTTCCTCAGATACATTCTTAAAAGTAAAATTAGTGAGTTCAAGAGTGTTTATACTTTACAATTTGAGACATATTACCAAGTTGCCCTCCAAAAAGGTTGAACCAATTATGCTCCCTCCAGTAGTCTATAAAGTCCTGTTTTTGAAGGCATTTCTGAAGAACTTTTTATTCCCCAGTGCCATCTCACCATATTTCACTTTTCACTGAGACGGGAAGCAGACCCCCTCTCTCACTGGGGAAATCTGGTGGAGGGGGATCCATCCTGCAGGGGAGCACCGTGGGTGAGGCCGACAAGGGCTCTCACCTCGGGGGCAGAGCCATGTCCCAGGCGGCCGCCCTCCCGCACAGGTGGGAGTGTCGTGAGTCATGGCTGCTCCAAGTGCCCAAGACGGCAGAGGAGGAGGCACCAGTGAGATGAGGCAGCCTTTGTGAGTCCCTTAAACATTTCCAGACACTTCCACAGAGCTGCCTGGGGAAGAGCCAGGCCAGGCCTTTCCTGGAACTGTCCTCTCCGTGTCCTTCCCCACCTCCTGACGCCCCCTCCGTGCTGGTTCAAGTCAGGCTCATCCTTAATCAAAAAAAAGGCAGACTTAAGCAACAACAGAGCGGGCTCTCTCCCATCAAAATGGCGAAGATTTACAAAAGAAAACCGTGTTGGCAAGTGTGCAGTGAGACAGGAGAGCTCCTGTGTGCTGGGGGCAGTGTGACGGGTCAACAGTTGTCCAGAGCTGTAGCAATGCTCACGGCCTTGTTCCAGGAATTCTACTCCTCGGAATCACCCTAAGGGAACACCCAGATGCCGTCATAGGTTTTATGTACAAAGATGTTCACTCTAGCATTATTCATAGCAGCAACAAATTTGGAAACTCCCAAAATATCTGATGATAGTGAAGTGGTTACACAAATCCAAAGAATAGAACAGCGAACAGCCATTCACTGTTATGGTTTTGAAGAATATTTAACGACATGGGAAAAGGCTCTTGATATATGAAATGAAAACGGAGAGTGCTGCCAAATGGTATCTACACAATGAAGTCAGCGTTGTGAAACACAGGTAAGAAGCCTGGCAGGTTACTCACAAAAATATTTCCAGTGGTTTCTCTGGATTAAGCATGGTTATAAGTATCTTCTTTACCCATTTATGTATTTCCCAAATTTTCTTTTAGGAAAATATACTGTTCTTAAGTTGGAAAAAAACATGTTAAACATAACAAGTCCTATCATTGTCCGAGGCTCAGCTTAAATTATACTTTTTCCTGGAAATGCTCCCAATGAGTATGACAAGTATTTCAGAGATGTGGCCATTAATGTGACGAGTTCCTGTAACCATCAGATCTGGTCATTGAACCGTAGCCGTTGCTCTTCCTTTGTGGCCTCATCTCAGTCTGTCTTGCTGTAGAGTTACTACATAAAGTGCCCGCCTGCCACCCTTTCTCCAGCCTGTCCTCAGATGGGGATGAGAGGGGCAGGGACACAGTCTCTTCTTTTGTCCTGTTTTTCTAGGGCTGACTACAGTGAATGTTTATTGAATTTGTTGAATGTGATCAATCAGGATGTCCAGAAAATAAGAAATTCTGATTGTACTCAGAAGATCTAGGTCAGTGGAGCCCATATTCTAAGATAAAAAGACTCCAAGATTGGGATCAAGACCTCTGCCTCTGACCACGGCCTGTAAGACAGGGCTCGGCAGCCTCTGGGCACCCTCGCCCCCCGAGGTCCTCCCCATGCTCTCCACTCCTGCACACACATGCTGTCTCCCCCATCTCTGGGCCTTGCCATTCTCCTGCCAATCTCGGGGTCTTCACACCTGCTCCCTTTGCACGGAAGGCTTGTCCCCTTCTACCTGGCCATCTCCTTGTCATCCATCAAGTTCAACCCCAGAATAGGCTGGTTTGCTGCCTCCCAGTAGCTCTTTCTTTTCCTTCTTACCCTTTTCCACAACTGTCATTCTGTATTTGTGTGCATGTTGGCTTTATGCTTGTCTCGCCTGCTTCGCTGGAATCCCCAGAAAGCCAGCTCTGTCTGATGACGGCTGGTCCCAGCATCTGGCGCAGAGCTTGGCACCGTCATGGGCCAAGTGAATGAAAGGAGATGGATGACACGGAGAGGACCTGGCACTTAGTAGGCTTATTTTCCCATTTCCCTCCTTCCACAGATCCCAGAGCTGATCCAACTCCTTGCCTTCAAGCTGGTGATGTGGCATCAGAATTTCAGAGCCAGCCAAGGCACAGAGAGGCTAAGAGGTGCACAGGGCACACAGCCTGTTTGTGGAAGGGAGGGGTCCAGAGCCCAGGCTCCCGACTCCTGGCCCGGTGCTCCAAAGAGTCACCACGGGTGGCTGGAAGCAACCACAGGCTGGGCTCTGTTTTCCCACTGCCCAAATCCCTCCCAGGGAACAAGTCTTGACATGGTAGAAGGGAAAGAATCAAGTCTTCCATGCCACCGTCTATCACCAGGGCAGGGACCCAGAACTGCTATTTGTTTGGACCAGCTAGAGCAGCGACGTCAATCCTTGCCGCATTACACTGCATGGTCATTTCCAGAGCATGTTCACTTCTCTTCTCCTTTTTTAGCCTCATAGAAATCCTGGGAGGATAGGCAAGCAACTGATTAACCCTACATAACGCATGAGAAACAAGAGGCCCAGAGAGGTGTGTCAACTTGCCCGAGGCCACACAGCTGGTCAGCGGAAGAGTCAAGCCTGCAAGCCAGGCCTCTGGATTCCTAGTCCAGAGCCCTTTCAGCATTTCTAACATCCGACCATGACACTCCAATCCTTGTCTGTTTCTTATAGTCATGGCATCTCAGTGTCGTTAGTGATTTGGTAAATGGCTGAGGGAGGAGTTGATGGGGTGATGGGTGTGGCCCCTACAACTCGGCTGTCACCGGGGCAGTTTCTAGCACCCCAGTCACGTGGCCTGGATCTCGAGGTCTGAATCTTGTGGCTCAACGTTCCTTTCATAGCCCCTCTGCTCCGATCCTAACTCTGATTAACAGCAAAACAGATCCTGTATTCTCCCTCCGTTTTGCAAGACAGGGATGGGGGAGCCATGGAGTGTTTTCCACAGAGTCAGGTCAGGGATTACAAAGTGCACCGGATAGGAAAGTGCAAGCACTTTCTGGTGGAGAAGAATCTAGGTTGTGAAAGAGACAGTGGGGTGGGGGTGAAATTCAGAACTCCCGGAGTCTTATACAGAGTTCATTAAGAACAAAGAAGGACATCTTGGGAAAAGTCCAGCTCGGGTGTGAAGTTCTGACTTCCCGCCAGATTGTCACAGTGTAACCTCAGGGAAGTCACTAGACCTCGCTGGGGCTTACTCTTCTCATTTGTGATACTGCACGAGAGGAAGGGAGAGGTCGAGATGTCAAGCTTCCAGTCTTCCCAACTTGCTCTGACTGACCCCTGAGCTCTCACTGTGACAGTTCCCACAAACACCTTACATGAACGATCATTTAGTAAAATGTCCAAAGACAGTCCGTCCTCCTTATCTGGGACACTCTAGAACACAGTGCTTACATGCACAGGCTCGGAAGACAAACGCCCTGGGTTCAAATCCAAGTTTGCCACTTATCAGCTGTGTGACCTTGGGTAAGTTACTAAACCCTTATGAGTTTCAGTGTCCTCATATTTAAAACAAGAATAGTATCTGTACCGTTGCATAAAGTTGTTGTGAGAATCAAGGGAGTGCATACCCTTAAAGCACTTAGAATAGGGCCTGGAATATGGTCAATATTCACTCAGTGTGACTCTCATCATTACCCAGCAGAATCTGGTCCTCCACTCCACCTAAAATTTACTGATCACTGAAGTTTCCCTTAGCCAAAATGTTAAAAACTATAATTACTTTGGATACAATTAAGAACTACAATCATTTTGAATGTAACTCTTTCTAAAACACACTATTAAATGTCTTGCTTTCTTAGACATTATCTATTAATTATAGTTCACCTCCTCTCCTGACTCAGGCTTAACTAGAATGGGAGATCATTGTTGACCAGATGATTTTCAAAAACCTTTCTAGTTCCAAGATCTCACAGGTAAACACCTGATGAAATCTCACCTCCATCCTGGGTTGGCTTGGGACATTCCTGTCACAGCCCAGTTGCCTGGGTCAGATGGTCAACACATTCCCCAGAGAGCGCTGAGTGCCCAGGAGCCCAGTGCCCATGGCTGTCCCTTCCAGCTGCTGTGCTGCCTGACTCTCTAGTGTCTTCTTTGGCCCAGCTTCAGGGTTGACAGCAAAGTTATGCTCCCAGACTCCTGTGCTCTCCCAACGTGTTGAAACTCAAGCCCGTTTGGCAAGAAATTTGGTCCCAGTGGTGCGGAGGATGGCAGGCTGCCCGCGTCCCCACTGTGTGCCAGGCTTGGGCTGCAGGTTGGAGCTTGCTTCCCTTCTACACCCGGCTTGTGTCAGACCAGGCAGGGACCACGGGGCCTCCTGGCTTCCCACGTGGCCCTGGAGAACGTTTCTGGCAAGCCCACGCCAGCCCTCAGGACACCCCTCTCAGCCCGTCTGAGGAGAGGACCTGAATGCTGGATGGGTGCCAGTGACAACGTGGTTCCTTGTCACTGGCAGAAAACCCTTAACACCGCAAAAGGGAGAGTCTCTGATTTTTCATGAATTAGGGAAACTCTGCCTCTTGAAACCTTACCTGAGGCAAGGTTAGACTTCAACTAGTGAAACGTGATGGATGAAATCTCTCTGTAGGGCCACAGAAAATGGAGGGGATGTCCCTGCTCAGGCTCTAGCGCTAGGCAGACAAGCTTGGCCGAAATGTTTAGTCAAATTACCTAACCTCTCTTACAAGAGCTTTTTTTTAATCCTTAGCATGGTGTCTGGTATATTAGTTGACTCTTTCTCCTCCCTAAGCCTTCCCCACCCTATACGCCCCAACACACACACACACACACACACACACACACACACACCTTTCCCAACCAGGGCCCTGGCATCTTGGATTCAGGAGGAATTAGAAAGCAGATAAAAAGACCGATCACTCCCCACCGCCACCCCCTTTCCAAGTGTGACCCTTTCCCATCCCTCACACTGCCAAGATGACCAGAATCCCACTCCCTCCCCACCCCAGACAACAGCAACTACACTGGACAATTATTGAGCACTTCCTGTGCCAGGTGCTATGGCTAACCACCTTCCGTGCGTTATTCCACCAGCCCAGGGGCCAGGCCAGGCCGTCCTCAGGGTCCCAGCCAGGCCAGGCTATAACGATGAAACCTTCCTCGTCTCCCGCAGCACCAAAGCCCAATCGCCTTAGACAACACCAGCCCCGAAGACCCCCAACACCATTTCCTGAGACTGGAAATCCTGAGAGGGGCCTTTACATTCACAGCTCTCCACACTCCACCTTTTTTCAATCTTCAGATTATCATTTAGACTTTTTTCCCTGAACTGATATAGCAGTGGTCTTAAAAAAAATAATAATAATAATTTACATGACGTTTACCAAAGTCATTCTTTTGTTGCCTTTTTGCTGGTTTATCAACTTTGTTTTTCAGTTGAGTTTTCCTGATTTTGCAGCATTGGAACTACAATAATAGCTTTCTAGTCCTTTCAGAAATATAGAGACCCTCAACTTGGAAACTTGAAAGGAAAGGAAATTATCCACTGAAATAGACCAGTTGTTTCGCCCCTCAGTTCCCTTTCCCCTTCTTTCTTTCTCCCTGTACATATCAACATAATTTTGTAAGACATCTCCAAGCAATGCTTCCCCTGTAATTAATTGCTTTTCACTCAAAGTGACACATCTAAGAAGTGAACTAGCACAAAGACAGACATATTTAAGAAATTGAGAGCTCAGTTAACTTTGCTACTGATTGCTGCGAAAATGGGGAGCTCTTCTTTAGAAAAAGAGGGCCTCTCAAGGATACAGAAGTTTACTTCACTTAGGGAAAAAACTACAAGAAATAGACCAAAATGTCGTCAGTGGTTGCCGCCAGATGATGGAATGAAGCATAAATACTTCCTTGCTTCTAATGCTTTTCTTAGCTTTCTAATTTTTCAAAAATAAGCATGACTTGTTTTTATAATAAAAAGGCAGAAAAAAATGCACGCAGGGTGATGGCTGCTGAGATTAAGAGGCATATCTAACAAGTCATGTCCCATCTCTCAATTCCTGTCTTTTCCTGAAGGAAACATCAGGGCAGAGGAGGGAGCAGGCTGTCATCAAGAAGGGGGACAAGGCCTTGTCCCCATTGAGCAGATGGAAACTCAGAGGTTGCACAGTCTGCCCAGAGTCACAAGGTCCTTGGCAAAATTAGGGTAGCTCACGGTGTCTAGGTCATCTGCCCACAACATGTGCTATACTTTCCCCACTGCTCAATTCCAGTGAATAATTAGAGATTACTCTAAGCCATTCCAGAAACACAGCCTCCTGATAAAGAATAGGTTCACAGTAACCTCACATCCATTGTCCAGTGTGAATTCCAAAAGAATTGAAAGCAGAGACTTGAAGAGATATTCGTACACCCATGGTCGTGGCAGCACTATTGCCAAAAGCCAAAATATGGAAACAACCTAAGCACCCATGGACAGATGAATGGATAAACAAATAGTGATCTATACATGCAACAGAATATTCTTCAGCCGTAAAAAGGAAGGAAATTCTGATACACGCTACAATGTGGATGAACCTTGAGGACATTATGCTGAGAGAAATAAACCAGTCACAAAAGTCAAATATTGTATGATTCCACTTATATGAGGCTCCTAGAGAAGTCAAATTCATAGACACAGAAAGTAGAATGGTGGTTACCAGGGGCTGGGAGGAAGAGGAAAAGGAGAATTGTTTAACCAGTATAAAGTTTCAGTTTTACAAGATGAACAAGTTCTGGAGATCTGTGTCACAACAATGTGAATATACTTAACACTACTGAGCTATACACTTAAAAATGGTTAAATGGCAACTTTTATGTTACGTGTTTTTTTTACCACAATTAAAAAAAAAAAAAAGACTAGGTGGAAGGCAGGAGCAGGCCACTGTCTGCTGTTCCCATAAGCTTGAAGAGGAAGGGGTGAGCACTTCACAGTAACAACACGGCAGTGCTCCGATCAGAGCCCGTGATCGCCCTCCGAGGATCCCATCGGTTCCTTTGGGTAATACACTGTCACACCCCAGGCAAGAGCCAGGCAGAGGTGCAGCCGACACGGAGGGACTGAACTCAAGAACAAAGAGCCAACCCCGCTGACACCCAGCTGAGAGCCCAGGAAAGACAGGATTGGCCTCAGAGCTCCGCAGGCCCGGACCTCTTCAGACAGGAGAGGGCAGATGCCGCTTCGGGAAGAGGGCTAGGGGACAGGAAGCGCAGAGGAGAAGTGCAGCCAGGCCCCCGCAGAGATGTGGAGGGCTTGGGACACAAGGACCGATTTCCAAGGCAAAAACAAAGAGATCAGCCCCTTCTGCTGCTGCTCTGCCTTTTGTGTTCAAGTCACTGATTTGTCTAAGTTTGTCCTTCAGCTTGTCTTCTTGATATCTCCCTGTCTCCTCCAGCCTCTGCTCTCCTAACACCCACCGTGGCTCCCGCTTCTTGTGTCCTCCTAACCTTAAGACCTATTTGTTTCCTCTGCTCATCGTTTGTTCTTCCACTCATTCTTCTGTTCATCCATTCATTGAATACATTACAGAGGTTAAGAGCACAGACTCTGGAACCATACTGCCTGGGTTCAAATCCCAGCTTTACCCCTCACTAGCTGTGTGACTGTGGGTAAGCTACTTTGCTTCTCTGTGCCTCCATTGCTCCATCTCTAAAATGGAAATAAAACTGCTGCCTACCTCAAAGCGTTACTCAAAGACTAAAGGACTTAAATCCATGTAAAATGCTTATAACCATGCCTGGAACAGTCAGCACTCAAAGTATGTTAGCAATAATCATTCATTCATTCATTTATTCATTCAGCAAACATCCACATCAGGCATAGGCAAAGCCATCCTGGGGGTGATGAGGAAAAGAATCTAGAAATGGTGCTTGCCCTTGAGTCACTCCCAGTCTAGTGGAGAAACAGACTTACAAACAACTAAATACAAACCAAAATAGGAAAATAAAATGCTACGGGGCAAGGGGACAGATACGAAGGAGGAGAAGTCTTCACAAAAATGCAGCATTTGAGCAGGACTCGTAAGACAGTGTAAGATTCAAGACACTTGAACCTAGCACTGTGTAAGCACCGGGGAAACGAAGGGAAGTGCTTCAAGTAGGGTCACCAGAGAAAACACACAACATCTAGTTGAATTTGAATTTCAAATAAACAACACATAAATTTTCAATACAAGTATGTCCCAAATATAAAAAATCATTTGTTGCTTACCTGAAGTTCAAATATAACTGGGTGTCCTATATACTCTTTTGCCAAATCTGGCATGGCTACCCTGGGGTGGGAATAAACCTGAGCTGTGGCCCCACCCATCTGTTTGTGGCCTGCCACTCTCATGAGTCATTTGGCATCATTGGCTCCAGGCTTTAGAGGCCCCTGACAGACTGTCGGGACTGTCGGCAAATCATTCGGTACCACTGTGTTATAACAATCACCCTCCCCATCCCCCAGACAGAGATGAATGGAAAAACTCCACATTTGTTCATTTTGTTCAAGGTCACTCTGTCTGCTGTTTTCATGTTAGCATCTTTATTTTTCTGAGATCACATTTCTTTTTTTTCCTTTGAGATTCATTAACACCATGAGGGGAAGGAATTCATTCCCTTCATCACTGTTGTTATAAAGAAAAGAGAGGGAAATAATAAAATACCAGCATAAGGAAGTATCCGAAGACTGTAACACTGGCTGGGAAATACACCAGGGGACCCAGGTCTTCACGGTGGACCCAGAGTGGTACAGGCTCGTGGCGTTCTGCATCAACTCCTCGGGACTCTCCCTCTGTAGCTTCCACCCACGCTGCGCCTGTGAAGCCTCAGGTGAGCAGCAGTGAGCGAGGCGGCTGCCCAACCGTCACCTGCAGAAGAGCAACTTGGCCATCTGCAACCCGTCGGAGGCTGGGGAAATAAAAGGCGGTCCTCAGGACCCTCCCCTCATCCATAACACAAGCCAGGCAAAGTCATTTCACCCCCCAGCATCTGCCCGCCGTTCCAGAAAGGTACACCTATTCATCTCTCTCAAAAATGTTTATGGAAAGAAATTATCAGCAAGAGAAAACAAATTCTTGGGCAATTTGTTGCCCTTTGTGGGAGATCCATTTCTGTGGAAATGTTGACAATGGGGATGGTGTCTGGCTTGAATGTGCCATGCCTGAGAGAACTGGGAGGAGCCATCTTTACAAAAATCCCAGAGCGGGGAGATTCTGCCACCTCGGGGCCTGCGTATACCACGGGGCCGAAACATATGGTCACAATGAAGTTTCTGAGATTGATGGGTTTGGGAGGGGGCTTCCTCTTCTTGTCGATGCACTCAAAGCTTGCTCCAGCTCCCAGGCCAGAAGACACGAGATAATATGTAATAACTGAAAGAAATGACCCCTCGATCCTGTCTCAGCTGCCTCTGGCTGGACGGTCTTAATCATCAGGTGCCACAGACAGAGGACTGAGGACATACAAGCTTTTCAAGAGTCTCAAAAAATGCACGCCACAAATATTCTTATTGACTCCAAGATACAAAATGGAAATTCCAAAATCGAAATTTAGCTAAATGTCTGCAAAATACAATATTATATCAACTCTCTAAATTGTTCAATTGGTATCCATAAAAGATTCTTTCACATCAAGGAATTCCTAACTATGTATGATGATTTCTGAGAAATCATAGCCACTGAAAATTAAATTAGCAAAATAATCTTGAAAGCAAAATTTTAAAAATGCCCTCAAGACTATTTTAAAGCAAAAATAATTGCATTTACAGTGGGATGTGGGGGTATTTTGATGTGTGCTGTGACATGGGGCAACATGTCTGAAGTCACACTGCTTAGCCCCAACCCTGGTCCCATGGGTCAGGGCCCATCAAAAGTTTTAAAGAAAGCAGGTGGACACAGACAGGGGTAATGAAGAAAGGTCTTTGTAGCCAAGTGAACTGCTTTGTTCACAAAACCCCAGAGACGATTTAAGCTAGAATGATCCCTGGCCATCATGGAGCCCCGTACAAAGATAGAGCTGGTCTCTGAGTGTCCAGACACCAATCCTCCCTGTATAGGATGAGACACCTAAAGCTCAGAGAGGGGAAAGCCATCCCCCAGGTCACACAGCAATAGCATTCTTCAGGTGCCATAGACAAAGGATGAGAACCTACAGGCTTAGAGATGGAACTCCAGGACTCCTGCCTCCCAGAGTTTGCCCTGGCCAGTATACCATGCCTGGACGTCCTGCTTCCTTCACCAAGGCACTGAGGCACCCCCTTGTCCTTAGCAGAATATCTAGATCTCTTAAAGTTCACTCACAGCTTTGATTTTGGAGGGTCCAGCTCATATTCTTAGATGCCTGTTCACATCCGCCATCTACTTTTCCATCCTTTGGCTTTCCCATCCTTGGTCCAGGCACCTTACTTTCCAGGCCTTCTGATTGGAGGCCCACCTTATCCCATGCATATCACATGGACCAAGACCTCCCTTCTAGCAGGGCTCAGCTAGCTGACTGGCTGATCCAGCCGCCATATGGACAGCTTGATACCTGGACCATGCCCTCTGCCGCCCCCTCGTGGGCACTAGGAGAGGTGCACTGCTGGGGACTCAGGGTCCACCTATGTATGCCAAGCATATTTGAGCCAGCTTGATTACTCTTTCTGGAAAGGCTTCCTTATTCCTGGATGGCTGGTACCTGGACAGCATTCCTCTCCTCCACTCCTACTCCTCCAGTGAATTGCCCATGGCAACTTCAGCCTCTCCATTGAGCAATTAGTCCATCAACTCCCAAGGATTAATTGAGTACCAGTCAGTGGGGATAAACCTGGCAATGGGGGGATGCAGAGAGGATATAAGATGTAGCCTATGACCTTGAGGAGTTCACAGTCAATAGGGAAGTCAAAACACCCCAAAAAATTAAAAAATAATTTGATGTTCAACTGTTCTGTGCCAAGAACATCAAGAATTCAGAAACGGGATGAAGGAGTTAGGGAGGCTCCTGGAGAGAGCAGATTTGAACTGGTGTTGGGAAGACAGAAAGTATTTTGAAAACAAAAGTGTAAAGGAAAAACACTCCTGTGTGTCTCCTTTACTCTCACACTACTACTGCACTACCTCTGATACCAAATGTGTAGGTTTTGCACACATCAAGCAATTCTGCCACACCAGTTCTGATACTGTCTACCTGGAGACAGCATTAGATCCCACCAGACTGCCCCCACCTTCAGGTGCCAACAGCAAGTCCAAGTTACCTGGGCTTCTGACCAACCAGTTTATAACTTGGAGGTTCCCACGACCCCCTCCTCAGTGTTGATTAATTTGCAAGAGCAGCTCACAGAACTCAGGAAAAGCTAACTTCTTAGATTACAGGTGTATTATAAAAGGATGTAACTCAGGAACAGCCAGATGGAACAGATGCATAGGGCAAGGTATGAGGGAAGGGCGGGGAGCTTCCATGCCTTTCCAGGCGCGCCACTATCCCCACACCTTCACATGTTCACCAACGCAGAAGGTCTCTGAACCCTGTCCTTTTGGGTTTTTATGAAGGTTTCATTATTTAGGCACGTTTGATTAAATCATTAGCAACTGACGATCAGTTCAACCTCCAGCCCCTTTCCCCTTCTTGGAGGTGGGGTGGGGACTGGCTTAAAGTTTCAACTCTCTGATCACATGGTCAGTTCCTCTGGTAACCAGCTCCCATCCTTAGAGGCTTTCCAAAAGTCCCCTCATTAACATAAACTAGGTGTGGTTGAAAGAGGCCTGTTATGAATAACAAAAGACTCCCATTTCACCTTTATCCTCTTAATACTTAAGAAATTCCAAGGGTTTTAGGTGCTCTGTACAAGCACCAGGATGAAGACCAAATATATATTTCTTATTATAAATCACAATATCACAAGAAGGAAAAGAAGAAGAGTATTCTGGAAGGAAGCAAAGGCCATGAGAAGTAACAAGTAAGATAAAAATTATGGCTAAAATACCATTTCCAAGATAAAACAGAAATGAACTCCTTCCTTATTAGCTTCTCTGGGTGCTCACAGGGCGTTGCCAGTCCTCTCTGCAGAGCACACACCACACTCTGACTCTGATGTCTACACGTCTCCCTTCCACTAGTCATTAGGACCCTTTTGGTTGCAATTAACAGAAATCCAACTTACACTAGCTTTGGCAAAAAATAAATGTCTGGATTGAAATAACTGAGAAGGATATGGATAGCAATGTTAAAAGGTGTGACTCAGGCGGACACAGTGTCACCATGCTATCGGCTCGTGCTCTCTCCTCCTCCAGCTCAGTTTTCACTGGGGTGTCCCCCTTTGAGGGCCTCATTCTCTTCCACCACAGCTGGGCTTCCTCCAAAAGTCAGGGAAGATGGCCTCCAAGGTAACCGGTTCCCTGTTCTTCCAGCTGTGACCCCAGAAGCCAAAGAAAGTCTTCCCCTCTAGTTCCATCAGACGAGCCCCAGGGAAAGACTTTCATTGGTTCAGACCCCTTCTATGATCTTCCCTGTGTCGCAGGGGCTAGAAGCCTGAGAAGCACGTGCCCCAGAATCCCTGCCTACAGACCTAGAGTAGACGACATCAAGGAGATGCACGTGCCAAGACATGGAAGGCAGAAGAAAGGCAGAACTCCGATTTCTGCTCCTCTGGCAGCGGTGGTGTAAAATTTTAGGCTTGGGCAGACGTGACATTTTGCAGTGGCCTCTAAGTATTTTCCTGAAAATCTTGGGCCTCGGGATTGGAGGCAGCTGGGGTCATCCCCACTGGTTTCCTGAGTTCCTTCAAATTCCTGCTTTTGAAAGCTAGTGACAAAACTGGTGGCCTTCCTTGACCTTTGTTTGTCTGGACTTTCCAATGATTTTGTTTTAAGCACCTAATTCCCTTTATTAAAGTCCTTCCTACTTGAAATACCTCGAGCGGTTCCTGTTTGTGACCCTACTCTAAGTGACACATGCATACACCCCAGTGATGGAGGAGGTCGAGGGTCTGTCCCCCTAAAGAGGGAAGAAGAGCCAAATCCAGAGCCATCACACTTCCGCACGGGAAGCAGCCAGAGAACTCAGGGAGGCGGGATGAGGCGAGACTACAGACGCTGTTGCATGCGGAAGCACTGAGGAAGATGCCATTAGAGTGAAGGCCGGAGCAGGGGGTCCAGCACGGTGCTCCCAGTGTTTACACTTGCTCTTCTCCCTTCCTGCTGCCTAATCTCTTCTTCTCAGAATCCGTTACACTGGACACTGAGGGAGATTTGCTCAGGATAAATCAGAACAACCATGTGCCCTGTAGAACGCACAGCTGAGGCACCGTGACGCCCTGGGGGACGCTTGCCACAGCCTGCTGCTTGCCTGAGCTGCAGGCTGGCTGACCCTCTAAACGCCAGACCAGGGGGACAAGAGTCAGAAATGCCTCCATCCACAACCTGCTGGCTCATGCCACGGATCAGGGCTCAGAGACTAGCCAGAGCTTCTCGAAGTGGGGTCATTCGCCCATCTGTGCAGAATCAGCTGTGGTTCATGTAAAAATGCAGATTCCTGGGGCCCCACTAGTCTCTGAGTCAGCTTCTCTGTAGTGGTGTTGGGAGTGCACATTCTAATCTGTTTTCTAGGTGATTCTGAGGCACACTCAAGTTTGAGCACCCCTGACCTACACTGTGGTGGATGTGCTAATTTATAGCAAAATTGGTCCAAGAGAGAAGTGAATTCCTGTGGTTAGAGCCTAATAATAACATAAAAAGGTTATATGCACCACAAAAATGTCCACAAATGGGAGCAAATAGAAATATGAATTGAGTTATACATAAAAGATGAAAGTGGGAGACTTAGGAAGAAAACAATGTTTCTCTCTGTGCTTCACCAGCCCCAGACTCAAAGTACATGAATGAAATCCTGCCTCAACCTTGGGAGCGAGGGGAGCGGCAGTCTAGAGCCCCCAAATCCATCACTCTCTGCACCTTAGGACTGAAGGGATCAGGGTGGGCTCCGAGGCCCCATCAAAAGGCGCCCCTCCACTCACCGTGACTCTGAGAAGCTGCAAAAACCCGCAGTTCCCTCCAGACATGTACAATAAGCCGTGATTCTACAGCGTCTCGTAAAATCCAAGAGCTCCAGAAATTCTCATGACGGAGAGCCTCACTTAGATTCTGCCTCAGATCTGCCAAGAACTCTCCAAGCCGTGCCCAGTGGCCTTGCAGGACTCTCTCCGGGGACAGCCACTCTGCTGGATGCCACCTGGGTGCAGGAAGCTGACTGTGGTCACCTGGTTTCCCTGTGGCCCTGTGAGGGCTTGTTAGTGGACGTTTGGTTTAGAAGGTGGCTGGGCTCCTTTGTCTTCAGCCCAGGAGTTCGGATCAGTTGGCCACAAAAGTTCCCCTCTGATCCTGAGAATCCTCTATTCCAAAGCAGCTCCCCGCAGGCATTTACCCCAGGGTCTGGGACATCTTGCACTCAGCCCTAGGGAGGGAGAGAGAAGGACAGACAATTGGGCAGCCTCCACCCCACCCCACCCCACCCCTAAACTGAGAGAGATGACAGCTGGCCATTTCCAACTGTAACTCTTTCCTGGCTCTGGCTAAGACCAGAGCATCCCACTTAGGAAAGCCTCAGATGGCAGCATGGTAACCATTTTAATTTAAGAAAAAAATAAAGTACAACGGGAGAAAATTATGCGTGGAAAGTGACTTTTAAAAATTGTCTTTATTACAGCCAAAGTGAGAGGATGGAAATTGCATCAGAACATTTTTTTGTGCAGTTTAATACTGAAGAAATAAATCACTTTCCCAACTGTACGGCTTAAAGTAATATTTCACCTTTTCAGGAACTCCACAGTTTATTTTGGAGATGAGAAGAGTCAGATTAAACTCCTTGGATTTATAGTTTTACACACTCGCATACAGTCATTCACATTAGAACCCACATAAGTGAAATCTGGGAGGTTCCAATGTGGGCTGCCTTTACGCCTTCTTCTCCACTTGTTCCCTCAGTGCGCAAGGCCCTTGTGGGGAGCTGGGCCTCACACAGGAGGGGTGCTCAGTGGACGGAAGGGAGAAGGGAGGCAGCAAGGAGGAGGGTCTGCGATGGTTCAACCAGAGTGACAAGCGCCCTCTGCCTGTGGAAGGGCTGTGGTCTCCCAGTGGTGTGGCTCACTCAGGCCTGAGGTTACAACTCCTAATTAAGAGCCGTGATTGGTCAAGTCTCTATTGGATTCAATTCCACTCAGTCACTCAGGCACTGAGCGAATACGGGGGCTGGACAGAAACGAGTAACGCACAGCTCCTGCCGCCTGCCCTCCAGATGTCTCTCAAGGACAGGAGAGTCACACATCCTGGGCACCTGTCATCCCAAAAGCAACCACCTTGTGACTGTGAGACCCCCATAGAAGAAAACCTGATGGCGCTAGGGGCCTGGTATTTAAGTCCTCCTCGGCTGCAGAAAAACGCTGCTCTGTTCTTGATCACCACTTGCTTCTGAAGACAAAACAAAGCAAAACGAAACAAGCACAGCCTTCCTTCTCCGCCTCTGACACCGTCTCCTCTGCCCTGCCTCAGCTCCGGCCGGCCCTGGTCCTGGCTCCTCCCAGAAGCAGTGCCTGACTCCGCTGACCAGCCCTGGAGCTGTCCCTGATGCTCATTGCCCTCAGCCTCCTGGGGACCTGGCCTGACCTACCGCATGGCCGCCTCCCCACCCCGTCTGGTTCCTTTTTGCAGCACTCCACTTCCTCCTTGCCCGAGGGCTCTGGTCCAGGGACCTCACTTTGAGAACCCCTGCTCTAGTCTAGTGGTTTTCAAACTTGGCCACACATTGGACTCACCTGGGGAGTTTATTAAAAAAATACAGATGCCTGAATTCACTCCCAGAAATTCTGATTTAATGGGTCTGGAACACAGACTGATCACTGGGCATTATATAAGCTCTGCAGCTGATTCTCATATTCAGCCAGGGTTGAGAACGCCTGATCTTGTCCATTCTATCAGCAGAGGCTGGGCTATGGATGGGGAGCCGTTTTTATCCCCTACAGGGACCCCTGAGTGAGATCACCAGGTAAAATAAAGGACATCCAGTTAAATCTGAATTTCAGATAAACAACAAATAATATTTTACTATAAGTACGTCCCAAATATTGCCTGGATATCCTTTTTTGTTACTGTTGTTCTGTTTTTTCTGAATCTGCCAACTCTACCCTTGGATACTTTCATAACACAGAATGAGAAACAATGATCTGCCAGCTACCATTTTATAAATAGCAACACTGAGGCCCCAGAGGTCATGTGGAAGTCAAAAGAGAGCCATGATACGCGGTCAGGAGTCCTGACCTCAGTTCAGAATTCTTTTCCTTCCATCACACTTAACTTTGCTAAGGACACTTGTACACTCTTCTGGTTGGGGGGTTATTGCCAGTCGCCTGGAGATGACTTCAAAGGGGTCAGTATGATTTATGTCATCTCTGCTCCCGCCCAGTCTCACCTCCACCTCCCCTCTCCTGCCACAGGTAGCACAGCAGCTGTCCTGGGGTGTGGCCATTCTCAGAGCCCTCTCATTAATGGCCACCTCAGGGAGGAAGTGGGCTGGAAGTGGCCCCAGCCAGAGCCAGCTGTGCGAGGGAGCCCATAATTGGGTGACACAGGGACAAGTGGGATTGGCACAGGCAAACAACAGGTAAAGCATGTCGGGAAAGGCCCACTTGATTTGCAGAGACACTCGGAATTAGTTGTAAATGCTCTGGGAAGAGATCAAGGCAGCGGCATAAACAGCTCAATTAAACTGTCGGCTCAGTGCTCAGTGTGCGGTAATGGTCACAACACAGCCTTTAATCTAGATACAGAGGATTATCTTTCCACCCGTAATGAGACTCCTAAGATGAGTCGTACCTGCAGGGAAGAGCACAACAGAGCTGGCTCAGCGACACCTCGGACAGGCTTGCACGTCAGCACGACTGGACGTGTGTGGAAGTAACTTAACCTGGATACCGCAACCTTCCTGGAGCCCCTCTGGATGCCGGGAGACAGGGATGAATCTCATTCTGCTTCCTCCACTGAAGAGACAGTCTGGGAACAGAACCCCTGAATGCACCTGCTTCGAAAGTGCAGCGAGTCTGACATGCTCCCACCTCCAGGGCAAAGCTAACAGCCACCAGCACCAGGGCTGAGGCAGATGGAGATGTCAAGCTTTAGCCCTCTGCCATTCTCCTCTCCATGATCAACCACTCATGTTCACTCATTCATTCGACAAATATTTATCGCATGCCTCCTAGGTGTCAGGCACTGTTCCGGACCCCGGAGATGTGCAGAGAACAAAGAGCAAAGACCGCTTTCTCATCATGGGGCAAAAGAAAGAATAAACAAGAAAAATAAGTAAAAGATGCTGTGTGTTAAATGGAGATGAGTGATATCCAGAAAAATAAAGCAGGGAAGAAGGATAAGAAGTGTTGAATGGGGACAACAATTCTAGATCTGGTGCCTGAGGAGGCCTCACTGAGCACGTGACACTTAAATAAAGACCTGAAGGGAGTGAAGGATGAGCCTTGGGGACAGCTGGGGGAGAGCATTCCAGGCACAGAGATGGAGTGCAAAGGCCCCAAGGTGAGAGTGTTCAAGGAACAGCGAAGAGGAGACTGGGTGGAGCAGGAGAGAGGACACTATAAGATAAGGTCAGGAATTTAAGGGGCCTTATGGGCCACCGTAAGGATTTTGGCATTTACTATTAGGGAAATGGGGATTTAATGGGGGATTCAAGCAGAGGAGGGACATAATCAGATTCATTTTTAATAGGATCACTGGCTGCTGTGTTAAGACAGAAGCAGGGAAATGGGCAAGAGAGCCTGAAATGATCCAGGCAAGAGAGGAAGGAGTGCCGGACCAGGGTGGAAACAGTGGAGCGGTGAGAAGTGGTAGGATGCTGCATCGTCCTTGCTGATGGCTTGGATGGAGTAGGAATGAAAGGTGTCAAGGACGACTGAGGATTTTGCTTCAGATCTTCACTGAGCACTAATGACTCCCAAATTTTTGCTTCTAGCCCAGACCCCTGCCCTGGGGACTGGCACGCAGCAGGACTGACATTAACGTTTGATGGACTGAACTGAAAGAAGTAGATGAGTCTGTTGGGTTGGTGGCACCATTTTCCCCGGCATCCACCAACTGCATAGCCTACCTCCAGATACTGGAAGGGGGTACAGAGAAAGAGCTGCCATGTCCCCACCTTGGTCTAAGGTGAGAAGCTGAGGCACGGCGGAAACTGGAACAGGGCCATACCCAACGCTTCCAGGAAGAAAATCGGGGACATAAAAGTCAAAAATGCCAAGAATGATGGGCATGGTGTTGGGTTTGTGATGTCAAGACACTGCATGCCAATCCCAGCCGTGCATCTTGACTCAGTCTTTTCCCTTCACTGGTCCCAGTTTTCCCTCTGTGAAATGGGGTGGGTGGCTCTCTGAAACGAGTCTGTCCAGCTCTAACCCTCCGTAGTGCTCTGATCCTTTGCCTACAAGTCTCAGTCTCCTCAAACCATTTGGCACACTGCTTCTCCAACATCATCCTTAGGAAACTTTTCTGTTTCTTTTCAGAATGATTATTTCTGACTCTGAGTCTTGTAAGGTGTGTCTCTACCAGTTCCCAAAAGAAAACACCCATGTGTTTTTTGCCTGCTTGAAGTAAATACCACCTTAGGCCAGTTACTCTACCTGTAAACTGGGAATCACACCAGATTGCAGGGATGCTGAGTGGGGTTAATTATACACAGAGCGTGTAGGGGTTGAGCAAATACACAAGTGCTCTGGAAGGTCTTGGCATAATACTATAGCATTACAATAATTTTGGCTTTCAAATTATACCCCAGCAGAGGCATCACATGGAAAAGTGGGTCTAACCCCACGGCCTGCTGAAAGTGAAATGGAAAAAATAAGTTGTGAAATAGAACTTCTCCTCCCAAACCTTTGGAGAAGGCAGAGATAACTCTTCCACGTGCAACCCACACGCAGGGAACAAGTTTCCAGGTCCTGGAGAGGACTTTCTTGTCCCGGCGGCCTGGCCTTTTGCCAGGATCTGGCTGCTCCTCCTTCCTGAGCCTGAAAGCAGAGATGGGTAGGGAGGGAGCCAGAGAGGATCTGTGGCTGGTTGAAAGGCGGGGCTTACCATGAGGATGTCCTTGCCTGTCAGGTTTTCTATTTGGGCCTCCCTTACTCCGGGAATAATTAAGTGCTTATACACTTAAGAGGAGTGATTTAAAGGAGTGATTTAAAGGGTAATTTGAGATAGTTAAGTCTAAAGATACCCAAAAATAAACACCTTAGCCCAGGTCAATTTCTGGGTTCTCACACCATCCCCCAGACACATCTCACACACACATCCTAGATTATTTCCTGTGAAATGCTAAATAAGTAAATCTCACGCAATGAAGGGACTGTGTAGATGGTGATGGTGTCTGTGACTGTGTGGGTCATATAGCGGGTTTGGAAAATTTAACCGGCTCATAGAGGATGACAGTCCTGTGTGACCAAAGAGGGAAAGAGCAAAGAACTTGATCCCGAAGGGACAATTTGCAGTCAATTCCACTGCATCAGTGTGTGGCTGAGTGGACAGAGCACAGGCTTCAGAGTGAGACCCAAGTGGGCGTCCTGGTTCTGACACTTCCCCACTGTGGCCTCAGGCAGAGGAAGAGACAAGAGCTCTCAGGTTCTCCCTGTCCAAGAGTCTCAGACTCAGAGTTTGACCTCCACCTCCAGCGAGGCCGGGGTGATGTCCTGGCCAAGGAGCCTCCAGCCTTGCTGTTTGCTCTAACCGGTCCCACTTTTCCTACAGGATACAGGAAAAAACAGAGTCCCCCAAAGCCCATCTACAATACACAAGTAGCAAGTGGAGATTATTAATGATTTGGGCTATCGGCCTAGTAAGTTAGCATTCTTAGAGAATTCCTCAATCTCAGGTCTCAGCTCTCACACCTTAGGGTAAGTCACATTCTGAGGCCTGCCCAGCCAAATTCAAAGGAGCAGCGGCTCCGGTGGCAGTCACCTCATTTCCAGGTAATTTCTAAGTACTGTCCCAACGAGCAGCACGCCGCCTCCCAGGAAAAGCTTCACCCAGCAAGCTGTGCCCCTCCCTCAGCCTCAGTTTCCTCATTTTTGGTTAATAATCGAAGGACGATCTTAAGTTGAAAACCAGAGACTAGTGGAAATAACATCATTTTGTAGCCACCAGACCAGGGACCCGGCATCCAGGCCCACGTGGGCGACATTCCTCCGGGTCTCAGTTTCTCCATCTGTAAAATGAGGGCCTGGATTAAATGGCGCCTTGCCAGCTTCTACAACTTTAGGCATTGAACGGACGTTCCCACAGCTCCCTCCGCCCGGTTGTCAGCGAACACGGTTAACGCTACTTCCTCAGAGGTGAAAAGGTAAGCAAACAGTGCGACCTCCCAGGAGCCCGGCTCTCGGATTGGTGCCGGGCGGGCCCTGCCGCCTATCCCGGCCGCATCCGTCATCGGGATTGCTAATACCGCACTTATTAGCATAAAGATTCCTCCGAAGATCTGGCACACGGGGGCTGAATCCGAGTCTCCGTCCCTTTAAGAAGGGATTGGCACTCTGTCCCTAAAGGGTCTCTGCCCTGCATTTTCTGCGCTCGGGTCGCGCTGTAAACTAGAAGGGTCGCGTGTTAATCCACCCCCGCCCCCGGCTACCAACAGTGGGCATCCCTGGGCTGCACCGCGCGCGAGTCCCAGGGGCTGCGGCCTCTGCGCGCTGCAGGCTCAGGCTAGCAACCTCCGGCCCAGGCAGCGGCGGGCTGGAGCGAGGCGGGGCCGGCAGCGCCGCGGGACCCCGGCGCCCTCAGGCACGACCCGGGGGCCGGCGCCGAGGCGGCCGCGGGGGGCGGCGCGTGCTGCAGGGGAGGAGGGCACCTTCCGAGGACCCGGGCGCCGCAGGGCGGAGCCGGGGCCGAGGTCCGGGGCCGGGCTCCGGGGGCGGGGCCTGCGGGGGGCGGGGCGCGGCGCGGGGCGGGCTCTGGCGGCCCGAGTGGCACACACGCGGCGGTTCGGGAGGCGGCGGCAGCGGCGGCGGCAGCAGCAGGCGCCGCCGGGACGGGCACAGGCGGGCGCCGGCTGCCTCCCTCCGGTAGCTCGCTCGCTCGCTCTCCCGCCCGCTTGCTCGCCGGCTGTGCAGCCGGGCTCGCCCCGGGCTCTCGGGAAGGAGAAAGGGGGGCTGAGGGCGCCGGCAAGTTCCCGCAGCGGCCGCGGATCCAGACCAAGGCGGAGGCTGCGGCTCCGACGGGGCAGGAGCGCGCTCCGCGTGGGCGCCGGGCTTGTCGCTCTCCGCGGGGCCGCGGGCCGGGATCCCATGAGACGCGCCCGTGAGGGGCGCGAGATCCGAAGCCCGAGCGGCGCGCGGCGGAGGCGGAGGGCGGTGCTGCAGCTGCCGGAGCCCGGGAGCGGCCGGCAGGAGGCGGCGGAGAGAACTTGAACTTGGCGGCCGGAGCGGGCGCCCCGTACGCCCCCCGCCGGGGCCGGGGCGCCGACGGACCTGGGCGGCAGCGCTGCCCCCCGAATGGCCGCGGCGGCGGACCGGGCTCCCGCGCCGCGGCCCTAGGCGGCCTCTCGCCATGGCCAAGTGGCTGAACAAGTACTTCAGCTTGGGCAACAGCAAGACCAAGAACCCCCCGCAGCCACCGCGGCCCGACTACCGCGAGCAGCGGCGCCGGGGCGAGCGGCCCTCGCAGCCCCCCCAGGCCGTGCCGCAGGCGCCCGCCGCCGCCTCGGCGTCCTGCGGTCCGGCCGCCGCCTCCTGCTTCTCGGCCTCGTCGGGCTCGCTGCCCGACGACAGCGGCAGCACGAGCGACCTCATCCGCGCCTACCGCGCGCAGAAGGAGCGCGACTTCGAGGACCCCTACAACGGGCCCGGCTCGTCGCTGCGCAAACTGCGCGCCATGTGCCGCCTGGACTACTGCGGCGGCGGGGAGCCGGGCGGGGGGCAGCGCGCCTTCTCGGCCTCGTCCGCGTCGGGCGCCGCGGGCTGCTGCTGCGCCTCCTCCGGCGCGGGCGCCGCCGCGTCCTCGTCCTCGTCCTCGGGCTCCCCGCACCTCTACCGCAGCAGCAGCGAGCGGCGGCCCGCCACGCCGGCCGAGGTGCGCTACATCTCCCCCAAGCACCGCCTCATCAAGGTGGAGAGCGCCGCGGGAGGGGCCGGAGACCCCCCGGGGGGTGCCTGCTCGGGCGGCCGCACCTGGAGCCCGACGGCCTGCGGAGGCAAGAAAATGTTCAACAAGTGTGCCGCCTCGGCCGCGGAGGAGAGCGGGGCCGGCAAGAAGGACAAGGTAAGGCGCCTCTTGGTCTCACGCGAGGTTCCCGAGCCACTGTGCGCGCGAGGAAACCGAGGCTCCGCGTCAACTGCGGGCTAAGACCCTGAGGTCAGGGCTCCCACGCTGCTTCCCTCGCACGCGCTTTCCCCCAGATCGTCGGCCTCCTGCCACAGCCTCTTTGCCTGCTGCTTCCAGACGTCCCCTCTCTGAGCCCACAGAGAGGTGCCCGTTTCGGAAGTAGCTTGACGGGAGCGCCCCACCCAGCCTTGACCGAGAAAGAGACACCTAGCCAGCCCTTGCGGCCCCGGGGAGTAGAGTCAGAGAGTCAGAGCTGTCGCAGACTTAGAACAGCATTGACTTTTGTCTACTCCTCTCCCCACTGTAGATGAGAAACTGAGGTCCAGAGCTGGGAAGGGACTCGCCCGATATTGCTTAGCACTCTTGGTGGCAGATCCGGACCGGCTGTCTCTAAACGTGCATATGTAAATCCCTCTGAACGCCCTGCCCTGCCCCATCCCCCGCGCCAGGTTTCCAAATCAGGGCGGGCTTTTGTACTGGAGCTGCCCCGGGAACCCCCACGCTTGCTTTTCCGGTTGGAATGCGCTGTCTCCAAGAGCACTCCACTTCCACCGGGCAGTTCCTCCCGCTGCGCGCGGGAGGGGGTCGGTCAATCGCCCGGCTGGACGAAGACCCACCCAGTGCAATCCTCACCTTCTTCCTTACTGACCGCCCCTCCCATACTGCCCCAGGGATGAGGGGGACGACTTTGTGACCACCGCCCTCCCTGACGGATCGGGTCGTCTTGATTCCTCCACTTTGAAGCAGGCCAGTTAATTACAGCCAGACCTGGCCCTCTCCTCCCCTCACACTCCTGTGGCGCACTCCTTCCCCCATAAAATAATACTTGTTTTGTCGACGTCTAGTGGAAGGCAGTGTTGTGATTACATCCAGTACCCTGCGAGGGTTGTCAGGCCGCTGTCCCTCTTGTTCTCTCCCCCCACCCCCCAAGGTAAACTTTTGCCCAGGCGTGGGCTGTGGGAGACTGATAAAGAGTCTGAGTTCCTTTCAGGACTGGATGTCCAGGCAGGAGGGAGACAGGCTCCTACCTGCCAGCTGGTGCCTGGAAAGGGATCTTTTTTGTTTTCCAGGCGGGACGAGTAACGGGATGCCCCTCCTTTAATTTTTCTGCCTGGCTTCCTCTCCCAGAGTCCCAGGTCCCCCAAGTATCCCCTCCCCACTAGGTCTGCTGCAGGCGGCGTGGGCAGGCTGTGCAGGATCCCACCTTCCCCTGGGGCCAGTTTGGGGACACACCTCGAAAGTGTGGAGTCTGGGCTGCCTAAGCACCCAGGATGCCACACCCAGATGACAAGGACCTGGGAGCCAGGTGGCCACCCACCTGGGGCGAGATGCCTTGGGGGAGGAGGAGATTTCTCTGTGAGCCCCTGGGATCATGGGCTGTGGTTGATCCATGAGGATAACACCAAAAAGGCTCCCTGCTGACTTATGTGTGGCCCAGGCTTGGCTAGGTGCTGGCCCGGGAGAACCTGAAGTTCCTGGGCATGGAAGGTGTGAGGAGGGCCCGGCCTAGCTCCCCAGGGAGAGTCACAGCCCGGGTGCTGGACTTCGTGTGTCCACCTGGTTACTCCATGACCACCTCCCAGGGGGCAAATCGCCTTTCTCTCCCACTGCTTGTGGTTCTGCCTGTTCACTGAAGTCTTCTTTTATGGCTTTCAAAACTTTAGTAAACATTTTTTCCTAATTACAATTAAGACCCTTTCAAATAGTGAGGAATAATATGTGTTATAGCTGGAATGTCAAGTGTATTTAAGACTTGGCTTCCTTCCACCATCAGGATTTCTTATAGGCCTTCTCTGTGCCCTCTGGGTGAGTGCTGTGATGGGGCCTGTGTTACAGGGGGGCTGAAGGGGTGTGGTCAGGGAGGGCCGTTTTCAGGGGAGGGGGGTCATGACCTTGGTTGGCTGCAGAGGAGGCTGGTAATCTAGGACTTGAAGTCGTCGCTGTGGCTGGACTTGAGAGGTTAGACCCAGGACCCCAGAGGGGCAGCAGGGCCCGGGTCAGGGGTGACCTTGTAGGCAAAGCATGGTGAGGGTCGGGGAAGGGATTTAGCTGCTAAGTGATGTGAGCTGATATCGTTTTTTTGAAAAGATCTCTGGGCTGCATGTCACCTACTAGGTTGTGACTTTGAGCCCTTTGATCCTTTGAGAAGTCGTTGCGGCTACCAGATGTTCTTTCTAATTGGGAGGAGGGGAGGCAGCCAGACAGGGTCACCTACACAGTACAGGTTAGAACACAGATTGCCGAGACCCGTCCCCCTCAGGGCCTGATCCACCAAGCCTGGTGTGGAGCCTGAGAACGTGCATTTCTTTCTTTCTTTTTTTTTTTGTGAGGAAGATCAGCCCTGAGCTAATATCCATGCTAATCCTCCTCTTTTTGCTGAGGAAGACCGGCTCTGAGCTAACATCTATTGCCAATCCTCCTCCTTTTTTTTCCCCAAAGCCCCAGTAGATAGTTGTATGTCATAGGTGCACATCCTTCTAGTTGCTGTATGTGGGACGGGGCCTCAGCATGGCCGGAGAAGCGGTGTGTCGGTGCGCGCATGGGATCCCAACCTGGGCTGCCAGTAGCGGAGCACTCGCACTTAACCGCTAAGCCCCGGGGCCGGCCCGAGAACGTGCATTTCTAACAGTTTCCCAGGGGTTGTTTGCTGCTGATCCTGGGACCACACTCTGAGAACTACTAATGCCCCAGTGGCTTCTCCTTCACCCTCCCTCTGGGTCTGCTGGTCGGAGCTGCTTTGGGATGCAGAGACTCCGACGCCCTCATCCCTGCCCTCTGTGTGGGGCTGCCTCCTAATCCTCGGCCAACAGCCACCCCATTCCTGGTCAGGCAGCCAGGAGACAGCCTGGTTTTCACATCAGTTACGGCCAGACAGCTTTTGGAAGGCCAGGCAGACTGTAGATTTAGCCCGAACACCCCAGAGCCTTCCATCTGCCCCTCGCCCGTGGATCCAGGAAAACCCGCTCCTAGCATCCCACTTCATCTGAGGCCCGGCTTCCTTTTGTCCGTTGTTAGGGGATGGGGCAGGAGCTGTGGGGCTGTTGAATGCCCCTGTGTGCGGCGCCCTGTGCTCGTTGTTGACATCAGGCCTGAGGTGGGAGTGACTGTGGCCTGGAGTATAAGCCGTTGGTCCACAGATCCTCCTTTTAGTGCCTCCAGTGCCCTCCCACAGTGGTTTATCTTTGGGGGCCCTTCTCCTGCCTCCCTCAGTCGCTCTGCCTCCCTCTGTCACACACTTAGGCATCCTCCTGTTCTCCCAGGTGAGTCCTGGGACACACACACACCTGGTCATGTTCCCCGCCCACCACCAGCATCTAGTCTTGGGCATTTTCCCTTTTAGAATTATGTGGAAGAGGGACCATGTTTCAATTTAGACGACTCTTACCCAGCACTTACTTTGTGCTCAGTGATCTCTCCCTACTACGGGGGTAGGCTAGGAGAGGAGGAAATAAAGGCTGCAGAAGACTTGTCAGTCATCTGTGGCCTAAGCCTCTGGAGGAGATCGACACATTGTCTTTTCATTCTGTGTTTCCCAGCGTTTTTGTCTTGGGGAATTGAGTGAGGTTTTCACTTGGGAGGCGGCATTGAGCTGGATGTAGAGACTGAAGTGGAATTTCAGTGCAGAGGAGGGGTGACTGCAGCCTGCGGGAGCACTTATGTGTCGGTGCTGTGTGTGTGCACGTGTGTGTGTAACTGTCTGCGTGCATGTGTGAGTAGGTATCTGCGTGCATGTGTGTGTATATAAAACCTCAATGTAGAGTGTGTTCTTGGAAACCAGAGCTTGCTTTCTTGCGGGGGTCCTCACTTGGGGCATGAGAGATGACACCTTGAGATAGGTGGGGGCCTGGTTTGAACCCCACAGGGGAGTCCTTGAAGACTGTTGAGCCAGGGAGGGGTGGACTCAGAGCCACCGTTGAGCTTTCTAGGCTATAAACAGCTGCCGTATCTGGGGGAGATGGGGCCCGAGTTAGGGGACAATTGCAGTTCAGTCCAGGTGAGAGACAGTGTGGGCCTGAGCTCCCGGGAAGAAAAAACTTTAGTAAGTAGAAATATTATTCCTTCAGGTTGTTTTTATAAAAGAATAATGATGCCAAAAGAGGCCAGTTACTTGGTAGGTCTCCTTTTGTGTAGCAAACAAGTCTCGTCCAGTTATGTCTTCTGCTGACGTCTGTTTCTGTTATCATAATTAAGCAAATGGTGTTTCCACCACAACTCAGAAAGTCAGGATGCATCATGACATCAGTTTCCCGAGTTTTAAATACTTGCTAATGTGAACCAACACTTTATATTTTGTCAGCATCCACAGAGTTGAGTTAAATAACATGTTTCCTAAGGAATAAATAATATCATGTCTAACCTTTTTTTTTTTTTGAGTGTCCTGCTAGGCACGGGGAATTCAGAGAGAATAAGTGGTGGCCAACTTTCCAAGAAGGGAGCTTCTCAGTTGCAGTTGAATACCAGCTTCTCAGGGTCTGGTTGAGGGGACAGATATAGCTAAAGAGACAATTTTGCAACCTGAGGAATGCCAGAAGTGTATGCAAAGGGCTGGGACAGCTTCAGCTTTGTCGGGGAAGTCCAAGAGGGCTCTCAGGAGGAGGCAACATTTGAGCACACTCTGGAAGGATGAGTGGGAATTCCCCAGGCAGGGCAGTGAGGAGGATGGCTCTCCATGCAGAAGGGGTAGAACAGCTGTGCCAAGGCCTGGAGGCATGGGAGAGGGTGGTGGGAGGCCGGAGCCACAAAGGGAAGGGAGTGTCTCGTGTGCCTTGCTGGGGGGTTATGACTTGTCTTTTGGTCCTTTTCACGTGGAATCCTTGATGTGTGGCTTGATTGAAGCCACGGTCACACATGAGTTCTCAACAGCCACATTCTCCAGTTCTTGGAAAGCGATTGATTGAAAAGGTAAGAGCCAAACTGTGGTTTGGCTTGGGACACTTTCTCCTTTGAAGTCCCAGCCCTTGAAAGTGATGTGAGAGAAATGCCGCATAGCAAATCCAGTTTTCCCATTGATTCCCCAGAAGAGAAATATGTTCTCCAGGCTTCATGCTAACCCCTTAATGCGTCATTTAGTCCCCACGGTCACCGTAGAAGAGGTTTTGGTATGGTGTCAGTTAGCTATTGCTAACTGATAACAAATCACCCAAACTCAGTGGTTTTAAACCAGGGAGTTGGCAAACTTTTCTTAAAGAGCCAGACAGAAGCTATTTTCAGGCCTGCAGGCTAGACGGTCTCCATCACAACTATTCAACTCTGCCGTTGTAGCTCGAAAGCAGCTATAGACAATATATAAATTAAGGGCGTAGCAGTGTTCCAATAAAACTTTATTTATAAAGGCCGCCAGCCTGTGGGTTGTAGTTTCCAACCCCTGATTTGAAAGATCAGCCTTTATCATTGTTCATGAGTCCAAATGTCAGCTGAATGGTTTTTCTGGTCTCAGCTGGGCCCATTCAGGCCTCTGTGGTCAGTGTGGGGTGGGTTTGCAGCCCTGCTGATGCTCGCTGGGCTCTCTCACATGTTTGAGGGTCGGCTGGTTTAGGATCGCCTTGGCTGCGACGAGTCGACTCTGTTCCACGTGGTCTCTCATCCTCCAGCAGGCCAGCCTTGTTCCTGTGGTGGTGGCAGGGTTCCGAGAAAGAACAGAAGCCCGTAAGGTTTCTTGAGGTTGGAAACTGGCACACTGTCCCTTCTCACTGCATTCTGTTCACCAAAGCAAGTCATAAGGCCAACCCGGATTTGAGGAGAGAAGAGGAGCTGCAGAGTCCCCTGGCAGAGGGCAGGGTAAGGCAGGCCATTAATCGGGGCCTTCAGTCATATCCCTCTGCCACAGGTAGGATTATCCCCGTTTTACGGATAAAGAAACTGAGGCTTAGAGGTTAATGACCTGCCCAGTGTCACACACAGCTACCAAGTGACAGAACCAGGATCATACCCATGCAGTCTGAGGTCGGAGTCTACATGCTTTTTATCAATTTGTCCCACTGTTTTCCGTGATTTAAATGGAGATAGTAAGGCTCTGATATTCACTGAAATGTGCATTATGTGTCTCCTCCTCCCTTCACTTAATGTTTCTCTTAACACCCCTCTGCCCTAATTCCCATCCCTTTCTGTCTGGGCTTGGGGGTCCCCAGGAGAGGCCCCAGAGCTGGCCTTTCTCTCTCCTCCCCCATCTGCCTCTGAGTTCCGTAAATGAGATGTTAATGCAGCACTTGAGTTATTTTATAGAGAAATTCTTTGCACAGAGTTGGCGCTTCCCAAGGGACAGCTGCACAGAACGTGTGTCTTGTAACTGTCATGTCTTTTCATTCTCACACCAGGCGTTCCCTCCCTCCAAGGGTTGTTGAGGCTGTGTGTGCTCTAAGAGAAGAAAAACTAGTGGCACCTTGGCCCTTATCAGCAAGGAACCTAGGTTTCCTTAAAGGAGATCAGGTGACCACCCTCTCATCTGACAATCTCAGAACGTGACTAATTTCCCCGGACTTGACCCCATCCTCTCCCCACCCCCAAGCATTTCTGACGCATAAAATAGGTGTTAAAAGGCAAATGTGAAGCAGGCGTGGCTTCCTCTGGTCGTGTAGCAAAGCTGAACTTGCCCTGGTCAAGTGCTCGGCTGGGCAGTTGAGCTTGGAGCTGACTGTCACATCTTGTGCTGGGAGAGCCAAGGGGTAGTAGCTTGTGGGCAAGGAGTAGTCAGGCTTGGTCCTAGAAAATGCATGGGAATTTGTGGCTTTGAAGCAGAGAGCTGGGCTGCTGGCTGGCTGGTGGCAGCACCCCTGCCAGCTCTCTGAGGTCAGGTGGTAGTAAGGGTGAGTTTCCTGCAGGGTGGAGACAGAGGCTGCAGTGGTCTCTGCCACCCTAACTTCTGTGTGGCCTCTGTTGGCTGGGGAATTGCCGTATGCAGACCACTGTCGGGAACCGTGTGGATACGGGGATGAGCCAGGGGGTGACTAGTGCCTGCCCGTGAAGGGCTTATCTTCTGGTGAGGACACAGGAACCAAGGTTGGAACACAGATCTGCATGGTAGAATTTATCTATAAACAAAGTGGTGTGGGAGAGATGAGAGCCGTCCTGGCACAGAGACTGTTCTGGACGGAGCCTTGATTCCATGGAGCCAAAGGAGAAGCAGGGTGAGGAGGACGTTCATTTCAATTGAGGGAAGCAGGGAAGGCTTCTTGGAGGAGGAGGCATTTGCGTAAAGAAAGAGCAGTCACTTGAATTGAGGGAGCTTTCCGCAATAGTAATATTAGCCAGTACATCCATTGCACATACTCGAGCCAGGCAGTGTTCTCTGTGCTTTGTATGTGTTAATTCTTTTTACCCCTAACTCAAGTCCTTTAAGATAGGTGCTACTGTCATTCCCATTTTACATATGAGAAAACTAAGGCATGGGGAAGTTAAGTAACTTGTCTAAGGTCACACCGCCAGTAAGTGGCAGAGATGAGATTTGAAGCCAGATCCAGAGTCTTTATTTTATTTATTTATTTATCTATCTATCTATTTATTTATTTATTTATCTATCTATCTATTTATTTATTTTTGGTGAGGAAAATTGGCCCTGGACTAACATCTGTTGCCAATCCTCCTCTTTTTGCTGAGGAAGATTGGCCCTGGGCTAACATCCGTGCCCATCTCCCTCTACTTTATATGTGGGATGCCGCCACAGCATGGCCTGACAAGCAGTGCCTGTGTCCATGCCCGGGATCTGAACCTGCGAACCCCGGGCCACTGAAGCAGAGTGAGCACTCCAGCAGGTACTGGCCAACCCAGCGGCCAGGCTGTTGACCTTGTGTTCTGAGCCCAGTGCCCTTTGGGCCGGGGTGGTGTGGAGGTGGCTTGGCCAAACCTCTGGTCCACAGGAAGGGTGACAGCCTGATTGATTTCCGGTTCTTTCCATGTTTTGATTCTGAAACACTTTACGGAGACCATTAAGGAGCAATGGCAGAGGACGTTGCTTCCACAATGGAATTTTTCTTCTCTTCCTGTTTGGTATTTTCCAGTAATATTTCTATTAATGTTTCACTTTCAGAGGCACTAGCTTCCTGAGGGTTTGCGCTTTCTCAACTGCTGAGCCAGGAAGAATTGAATTTTCCTCTAAATCATTCAGGTCCTTTCCATTTTCTCCAAGGGGAGGCTCTGGATTTCCCATTATGCTGTAGAGGAAGGATCTTGGAGGTGGGTCCAGGGGATAGAGACAGAATTAGTCAGGGCCTTGGGGAATGACTCAGGCCCTGGGTTTTCCAAGCAGCACTTAAGAGTAATGGTCAGAAAGGGGCTTCCCAGGCCTAAGGAGGGGAAGTGACTTGATGGGGGGTGGGGTCTGGGGAGATGGACACCGCTGGGCCACTGCCGGGCCTTCCCTTCCAGCCTTGGCCCCGCATCCGTGCTGGGCCGTGACAGCTCGTTCCAAGTCCTTTCTCCCCATTCATCCGTCACACAGACGTGGTTGAGAGGCTGCGGCGTGCCGGGCATTGTTCTGTTCAGGAGCTGGGGATACAGCAGTGAGCAAACAGATGACGAGCGTGCTCCCTGAGCTGGCCCTCTCAGGAGAGGAGTCACTCAAATGTAGTGTGTCGGGTAGAGAGTGTGGGGAAGAGACAAGCAGGATAAAGGGGCGTGGGTGGGCCTGAGTCTGGGGTGGGGGCTGCTTCTGGTTGGTGCTCAGAGAGGGCTTTGCTGAAAGATGTGATGGCATGGTCCACTCAGCTCTCCGGAGAAGGGTGTTCTGGGCAGAGGGAATAGGGCAGAAGCACGCCTGCTGGGCACTCAGGACGGTCAGCGTGACTGAGTGGAGCAGATGGGGAGCAGGCGGGCAGATGAGGTCTGAGAGGTGGGACGGGAAGGCCGGGTGTGTCGGCCCTTGGAGGCACTGACAGGGTCTCTCACTGTGACTGGGCGAGAGGGGACGTCAGTGGAGGGTGCTGAGCAGAGAAATGATGTGCTCTGACTTGGGTTTTGAGAGGATCACTCTGGCTGCCTTGTGGAGAGTAGACTGGAGGGGACAAGTCGGGAGAGCAGCTCGGGGGAGCTGCAGCCACTGAACTGGGGCGGTAGTGGTGGGTGATGAGAAGAGACCGGATTCGGGACGTGTTGTGAAGGTAGAGCTGCAGGATTTCCTGACAGATGTAATGTAAGATGTGAGACGGGGAGGAGAGTCAAGGATGATTCCAGGGTTTTGGCCTCAGCAACCCGGAGGATGAGTTGCCATTAGCTGAGATGGGGAGGACCCTGGAGGAGCAGCCACAGTTTAGCCAATGGGGTTGATCCAGCAACTGAGTCCTGGGGCTAAGAGCAAGACACGTTCTGCTCTGCCCTCCAGGGCCATGAGGTTCCTAAGAACCTGGAGAAAGGCAGGGGTGGCCACTATCTGAGGCTGGGGAAAACTACCAGGAAGTGGAGGCCATATGGGCAGTGGGTCCAGAAGAAGGTGTGGATGGGGCATCCCAGACAGAAGGGATCCTGTCCCCGGTGATGGAGGTCAGAATAGGAGTGCTGCGGTGGACACACAGGTGTGGCCAGAGCCTGGGGATTGCCTCGGTGTAACTGCGGGCAATAGGGGTTGGTGGCAGGGGGTTGGATGTGAGGGACCTCACCTGCCACTGGTCTGAAATTGCCCCAATTCTAATTCAGAAGAGGCCGTCTGCTGTGTTGCATGCGTGAGGTGGGCACCACGGGAGAGCGAAGGTGAGTGTCCTGGTTACGTCTCCAGGGTCAGGGCTGGAGCCTGCGTGCTTTGCTAAGCAGAGCACTTCATTGCTGAGCACTTGTGATTGTTGGGAGAATTCTTCCTTATATAGGGCTCACCAGTACGTGGGCTCCGGGGAGGAGGCAAACAGAAGTAGGAGGAATGGAACTTTTCTGGTTTCTCCAGGCCATGGCTAAATTCTAAAAATGAAAATGACCGGAAAGTTCTTCATAGTGAAGCTTCACTGTTGGATGTGCACTCCCAGAAAGCCAGACAGCCCTGTAATCCTTCCAGAGCATTCCAAAGCCACTCATGTGATTGGGGCCTGCGTGGCATGCGTGGAATGGCGCAGCCCTACCTGCCCTGCCGCGCAGGGTGGTTGCAAGTTGGCTGTGTTCTGAGGCAGTTCCTGAGAACTGCGAGCTGGGGTTTTTCGATATATTTCATATGTTTATCTCTGCATTTACTCTTTTCTTCCCCTTTTAACAAAACTAAGATAGTCTGGTATAGAAAATGCAGATAAGCAAAACTAAAATAGAAACCAACTCTAATTCTATAATTCAAAGAAACCACGTTAACATTTCACTCTTTTTCCCAATGCATATATGTACATTTTTCCCTCCAGAAAAATTAAATAATATTGTGTGTATCTATTTTCTTTTTGCTTAAAGAAAGATGGAAAGATGTGGAAGGATAGAAAGGTGTCTGCGTTCTCTTAAACATTCAACAACAGTCATTTAATGTCTGTTCCAGGATTCGTGTTTGTATATTTAGGATCTCCTTAGTTTTCACTAATTTAACAGTGCTGTAATGAACATCTTGGTAACTGGAATCTTTGCATAAGTCTGTGATTATTTCTCTGGGATTGATTCCCAGAAGGAGAATTGCTGGGTAAGAAGGTAAAAATTTGGATACATGTATCCTAGAAAGACTTTACAAGTTTACGCCTGTTTTACGCTAATGCAATTTAGTTTAATTTGCAGTTTCTTGGGTTATTAGCGCGCATGTGCATTGACCATTGTGTTTCTTTTCTAAAATTGTGTGCTTATATCTTCTGTCCATCCTTTCTACTGCAGGGTTTTTCTTTTTATTGATTTGTAACGGCTCTTTGTGGATTAAGGATGGCAGCCCCTTGGCTGCTGTCTGGGTTGCAGAGTATTTTTGACAAGTTTGTAATTTGCTTTTCGATTCTGTGTCTGGTGATTATTGTTGCTTACTCTGAATTGTTTTCTGTTGTCAAATTGGTTTCAGTGCTCTTCATGATTTCTTGAGTGTGCTGCTTAGAAAAGTCTTCCTTGCTCTAATATCTACCTAAGTTTTCTTCTAATACTTTGATGGTTGCTTTTTCTTTTTTAACATTGAAATTTTAATCTGTATGGAGTTTGATTTCAGGGTATGAGGTAGGATTTTAATTTTATTTTTCTGAATAACCAGTCTGTCTGGACATCCTCTCCTCGCTGCTTGTTCTGTGATCTATTTCTTCAGGTGCCTTTTTAGAATTAAATATTTTGACTCCATCTCACCCTGACTGTCTTTAGGTCTCATCAGCTATTATGATAATGATGATTTCACCTTGTCTTTATAAAATGACACCTTTCCTCTGCAGATACCCATGTGCTCATTACACATTCAACTCCTGACACCTAAGGGAAGTACCTGGGTATTAGCACTTCATCTTTGGATGCCAGACCTGCCGCTGTGGGTGGGATGAGTCCAGAAAAGCCTTGACTCACCTCTGGTGGAGTAAGCTTCTCCTCCAGGGCCAGGGGGCCGCTGTCTAGGTATGTGTGGGAAGGTCTGCCCTGCCTGTGTGGCCTTATCTGGTGTGTCTGTTCCAGCTTTGACACGGTGACGTTTGTGGAAAGCAGGATGCACCGTTCAGTCATTCTTGCAGCAGACATTTTTTAGCATGTTCCAGTGCTGGGCTCAGTCCTGCAGACAGTCAGGTGAGGAAGCCCCAGCGCTCTATCTCAGAGCCAGAAGGGGAATTGGAAAGGCCCAGGAATATCTCGAATGCAAGACAGAAGGAGATCAATGCCAGGATAGAGAGGCAGGTAAATGGCTCTGAGTAGAGAGGAGAAGCATTGGAGTCTGAGGCGGGCGCGGGCAGTAGTGGAGTAGACCCACAGGTAGGAGAATTCAGACTTGAAGGATGGGTAAGACTTGAAGATGTGGCATGTGGGGACTCCATTATTTTGGCCACTTAAAGTTTTTTCACACACACCCGCCAAAGTCCAATTCAAGTGACGTGAATTCACAGAATTCTCCCTCCCCAGCCTTTTCTGTCCCCTCAACCCAGGTGTCCTGTGTCTTCAATCAGAGAGAGACCCTTTCTGAATCTGTGTTGCGTATTCCTCTTTTTCTGGCTCGGGCCAGTGTCAGGGTAATCCATCCTACAGTGTCTGCTATGAGGTTTGTGACGTTAGTGAATTGGTGTTGACGGAACAGATTAAGTACATGAGTGTTCATGGGGAATAAATCAAGAAAAAAATGCAGATTTTTGAATACTGATGAACATTTCTATGGTTCTTAGAGGCTGAGGGTGTCTACATACTTCACTGTACTTACTGAATGTCACACCATGTCACTGAACCCTGGGCCAGCCTAAGTAGCACTTGAGAATCAGCTGGAGAGCATTTTTCAAAAACTTCCAGTTCCCTGGGCTCCACCCCAGACTAATTATACCGCAGTTTCTGGGGATAGAGCCTGGGCGGCAGTATATTTGGAAGGTCCTCAGATGATTCTGATGTGCAGCCAAGGTTGAAAGCTGCTGTCCTGGACCTTAGTTTGGGGTTCCAGGGGAGCCTGGGATTACCCCATCCGACCCTCCTGCATCCGTGCCGGAAAACTTCTGGTGATAAGGGGATTTGTCACCTTCTGGGCCACATAACCATCCACTCCTTTGCACAGCTGAACTTGTAAGTTTTCTCTGCTGTTCACTCCAATTTAGCTCAGGTTTGTTGAGTCCCTGGTGTTAACGAGAGCTCTGCTGGCTCACCACTTTCTCTCTGTAGAGTCTACTGTTTTAGTTGGACTCTTTGAGGTCAAGTAGAACCAGTCTAACATTACGTCTACCACATGACGACCCTCAGATGCGTGACTGCATCTTCAAAGGCAGAAGGAAGCTGCAGGCAGGAACATATCCGCACAGAGCCGATTCCCAGCCAGGACACCAACTGCTAAGGGCAGGGACCCTCCAGTATCACAAGCGTGGAGGGCATTGATGGGCCCCAAGTCTGGGAACTTCCTGGGCAGGAGGTGGAGGCTGGAGCAGGTTCTGAGTGGGTGGGCTGAGGTTGGTACTGAGAAGTTAACTGTGCCAGTGCATGACCAGATGGGGAGTAAGGTCAGACTCCCAGGTGGATTTTGGAGGTCTCAGAGCAGAGAGAGTAGGGGAGCAGTCAGGAGTAGATTCCTGGGGAGCAGGTGGGATCTTGCCATCTGGGCTCTCAGCCCTGAGCAGGTAGCCAGTGGAGCATAAGTGCCCAGCTGAGGGTGGCATGGTGTCGGGGGCCAAGCATTCTCTGACCTGGTCTTTGCCCTTTATGGGGGGTAGTCAGCAAGGCCATGCACACTGGTGCCCAGAGCTGTGGATCCAAACATGGCAGGACCCTGATGGTGTTCACTGTGGTGATGTGAAATGAGCATTGGCTTTGAGGTCAGATGTCTGGACTCAAATCCTGGCCTTGGTGCTTGAAGCTTAGTAACTTGGGACAAACCATTAACTTCTCCAGGCCTGGAATGCCCCGTCTGTCCTAATGTGGGTGGGATAATAATAGACGGTGTTTCCTGACTGTGCACTCTGTGCCATGAACCTACGTAACACTTTCCCCGTGTGAGCCTCACGGCAGGTCTTTGAGTAGTCCTGTTAGAATCCCCATTTTACAGATGAAGAGGCATTCTGGGGCTCAGGTTCAGGGGCAGCAGCTAGGGTCATTGTGAGGATTCAGTAAAATCTTTCATTTAAATGGCTGAGCACAGTGCTGGTGTGTAGGAAAAGCTTTATGAATGTTTTTATATTCTTTTGGCCACTGTCTGTCCTGGGCTTCCAATAGCCACAGTCAAGCCTGTGGGGCTGCCCTTTCTGGCCTGGTGAGGTCATCCTCAAAAAGTGGTTCTTTCCCTATCTTGACGGTCCATTTGTGATTGACCCCTGATTCCCTGCAGCAGGAGAATAGAAGTAAAAACTCGACCTGGATCCCCACTGAACCCCATAACAGTCCCTAGGAGGTAAAGTCTATTGAGAGTCCCATTTTACAGGTCAGGCAACTGAGGCAGACAGAGATTTGTTGCTGTTTTTAGTGCCTTCTCATACGTGACAGCTAGTAAGGGGCAGAGCTGAATTTGGGGTTCAAGCCCAGGCAGTCAGTCTGGCTTCTGTCTGCCGTAACCTCTGTGCTACACAGCTGTAGGGAACAGTGACAGAGGTCAGTTCTGTCTCACCTGGTGGTCCCAAAGCCATGAGGCCAGAGCCATTTAAAAACCATAGCTTTCTACTGTTGATGAAGCATCTGGGTTGGGCCAGGCACTCTTCATATGCATTCTCAAGATAATGCTGCCAAAGGAGCATGGGGAAGGCTTCATGGAGGAGGTGGCACGGGCACTGGGCCTTCGTGGATAGGGAGGATTCGGGTATTTAGAGATTGGTGGATGCAAGGAGGGCGTCCCAAGAGGGGTCCCTGTGGATGGTCCCGAGTGACTGAAGGAGAGCCTGTGAGAAGACGCAGGAAGAGACACTGCAATGGGAATGAGGCCAGGTGTCAGGAGGCCCGAAGGGCCAGGCTGCAGAGTTTGGCCTTTACTCTGTGGGTGATGAGAGGCGGTGGAACAAGGGAGTGACAGTCAGATCCGTGCTTTAGGAAAACCTGTCTGTCTGCAGCTTAAGAGATGGGTTAGAGAGGGTGGGGGAGGGGAGGCCTAAGCTGAGCCTGGAGGTGGGGACCCCACTTAGGGGGACATCAGATGCTGTAGGCAGAGGCAGCAAGGGCCTGACCCCAGTCTGCATCCTTAAGTGGTGAAATACTGCGACTGACTGCTCAGGCAGCTCTCAGATGACATCGGTCAATGGAGGGAAATTGACCGAGCAACTTGTCAAGGGGATGGATTTTTCTGGATCACTCTTATCAATAGCTGAGATGCCCTCTGTGGGAGTTTGTAAGTTACGCAGTCCACCAGAGCATTTGTCCACATTCTGTCAGACTCAGAGGGATCGTGTGCCAGGGGTCCTGGGGCCTGGGTCTGAAATGGAGGTGTACCTCCACCTGTGGTCTTCCTGGTTGGAGAGTTGGGTGGGAGGAGGCCTTGTACGAACCAGACGGCACCTCAGCTGCTTGTTTCTGCAGGAATACGGAGCAGGAAAGGGCAGAGCCACCGAACAACCCATCTATGAGAGGAGCTGTGCGGGTCAGAGGAGGTGGGGGAACAGGCAGTGTTTGTTCTGGGGGGCCAAAGACTGGTCACCTGACCATGAGGCCTGTCTGATGGCGGCACATCCTGGACTTGGAGGCATTCTTGGGTGTCGGGCAGACAATAGCAGTTGGAAAGAAGCTACCACAAAGCTGCTGGTGGCGTAGTCGGAGCCTCCAGAAGAAGGGAGTGCAGTAGGGAGACAGGAATGCTGCGGCTCTGGCCATGCTGGGATGCTGACCTTCAGAGGACGTCCTCCGTGGGGAGAGGCTCTGAGAAGCAGTAATGCTCAGGGGCCTTCAGCTCCCCAGAGGGGAGGAAACATTAGCCTTGATGAAGATGTTGGCTGGGCTTAATTGAAGGGCCCCCTGAGGATCCTGGCCAATTCCTTCTGCATTCACTGCTGAATCACAGAGGCCCCTTGGCCGGCCTCTCCCAGACCAGAACAGACACGTTATAAATAACAATCCAGGAATAATGTGCCATAGTCCAGCTCAGGGGGCTCTTGCCACACGCTTGGGGCACACGCTTGGGGCATTCAGCTGTCAGTCGGCCCCTGCTTGCTGAGCTTGTTCGGGGCTCGGGATCCATCTGAAAGCCCTCTGTGGTGTGACTGCAAAGTGACAAGACGGCAGGAATAGGTGTCATCACTTCCTAGTCACCCACAGGACAGCTGAAAACATTGTCAAGGCCTGGATCCCGCACACAGGCCTTGGGCCTGAGCATTGTCAAAGAGCAGACACCCAACCCGGGCATGTGTCTGGGGTCTTGCTTCCCTCCCCTTGTCCCACCCCGCCCTGATTCTCGTCTGCACCCTTCATTCTGTTTCTTTATCACCTGCAGACTAGGGCAGAAGTGGGCCTGGTTTTGAAAAGCCAAGGAACTTTTCTCCATCCAGGCAAACCCTTTGTTTTGAGGAGTCCTTAAAGATTATTAGACGTGAAGCCTCCAGAGGAAGCAGAAATTGCTGATAGTGACAGCTCACAGAAGGAGGCCGATTAGACAGTTTGGAGGGAAGAAGTTAGAGTCAGTGAATGGGGGTAAGGATGCTTTCTCAATTTATTTATTTATTTATTTTTGGTGCTATTCAGTTCCTCTCCCCCTGCATTAGAAATGCCTTTTCTATACCCGTCTGATCCTTTGGGGAATGGTTATCCCAGAAAATATCATAACCCCTTTGCTTTTGATGATTTCTTCTGGTTTTACCTATTTTTCTACAACCTAGCAAGCACTTCAGAGTGCTCAAATTGGATTCCTCAAGTTCAGTGGCTTGTAGTTCTGTTTGTGCTCAAACATTGCTTACTCTGAACCTAAGTTTCAGTCATTCAGAGAGTCATTTTATCTTGGATGTTGCTGATGGCCACCTTATAGTTATGGGTGGGAAGGGGACTTTAGATCTGTAATGGGTACCAAAACAAGAAGTCCATTCATTCTTGTCGTCTTTAACTTTTCCTTAAAAAATTCAGAAAGGGAAATCAGGGCTTCTCCTGTAAAAAGAAGCTGAGCTTCCTTAGAAGAGTGTATATTTGAATTTCAAAGGCTTGTTTGAATGTGACATCTAAGGTCATCTTGCATTCACAGTCTAAAAATCAGAGACAAGTGAGTCAGATTGTCATTATTAAGTTTATTCCTATAGCCATTAGGGGCATATTCTACTCCTTAGTTCTTTAGTGGGGAAAGAGAACCTTCCCCATTGCTGAATAAAAGAGCCCTTGAGCCCTTCTGCTGAAGGACGGAGGCGTTTCCCTGCACTGGTCTGCGGATGGGTGGTCAAAGCATTGATAGGTGGACCCCAAATTACAGGATGTGTCTTGGGGCTTTGTAGCAAGCTGTGTGTGGTAGATTGCCATGCACTTGATTTTAAAATACGCCCCCCCCCCCGCCCCCAGTACCTGCTTAACGCTGGCCTAGGGGCCTATGAGGGAAGCAGTGTTGGGCACTGAAGGAGCGCTGCTCAGGCTTAGTCTGCGTTCAGGCTGAGGATGTGTGATCTTGGACAGTCACTGACCTCTCTGAGCCTGTTTTCCCGTCTTTAAAATGAGGATGTTCATCCCTGTCATGAGGTCAGCCATTAGGGCCACTGTGAAAGGACTTTATAAATCATAGTTGCCCTAAAAACGTCATAGACTTGGTTCCGGGTCAGAAAGAGGGACAGGAAACAGTGAGGGAGCAACACGGAGAAGCTTAAAACCCGCTCCTGTGTGACCCAGTGGTTCCCCCTCCTGGAATTTGTCCTAAGGACAGAGGGAAGACAGTCACAGTGATTGACTTACCAGTAACCTACAGCTTTTGGGAAAACGGAAAACTGGAAATCACCTAAAGATCCAGCCGTGGGAAATGGCTAATGTGTGGCCCATGCATATCGTGGAAAGGAATGCAGCCAAGCAAGGCTGAGCTGAGTACTCAACTGCAGAACAGTCAGGAGGGGGAAGGCTCACTACGGAATATAAAAAATGGAATATTTGTATCTGCCCCCTACTGCATTCCCACATACATATGTAGGAAAAAGGCCGAAAGTAAGTAGACCCAGAGGTGAATGGCGGTTGTCACTGGAAGGTTGGCTATTTTTCAGTTTTTAAAAACAAACGTTATTTAATCACAAAGATACATTTTTTACAAACTAGTGATTTGTCAAGCACAAAGGGGACTGAGAAAGTGAGCCAGTGCAGGCTTTCTGCCTGCCAGCCGAGCTCCTGCCCGGCCTGAATGAGTTGTTGAACTTCAAAGCCAGGGCTGAGAGAGCGGCTCATTGTGTTGGAATGTGGACGATGAGGATCACAGGAAGTGGTGACAAGCCCTTTGTTACATAAGCTCCCCAGGCTTGCCTGTCGGTGCCAGGGCTGGCCCTTGGTGCTTGATCAGGACATCATCTGTCTGTGTCCGTGGTCACAGCCTTTGCTTGGGCAGGGACCTGTTATCGGAACTGCGTAGCCAGGCACAGGAAGCTGCAATGCACACCCTCTGGCTGAACTCCCAGTGGCGCATTGGGCTATTCCATGAAAGGAGAAGGGCCAGCGTGGAGGGATTTACTGGCGTTATCCCTAACCCGGGAAGGTGTGGGGGTTTTCCCTTGCCCCCTATCCTGGCTGCCTCCAAAAGCCAGAGCAGCCTGCTTTTCATCTGCTGCCGTTCTCTGTTCCTGTGTCTGTGCTGTGTGTACAACTGTGGTTCTGCTGAAGGAGTTAGCTGAGAGAGGGGACCGTTCCCTCGGCTTGGGAATGGTGCTGCTTCAAAGGCAGATTGCAGTTTTCCCCTCTGTTAACTTCCCCGTAGGAGGCAGGCAGACGCGGGCCCCGCACATGACAGGTGCCCAGTGAAGCCTTGCAGTCCTGAAGAGTTTCCTGTCTGGAAGGGTGTGTGTGTATGTGCTTGTGGGTGAGCATGGTGGAATGTTGCAACTAGGAAATAGCTTGCCCTCATGCCTGAGATCATGAGCTGATTTTTGTTGAGCACCCATTGTATGCTATACTCTGCTGGGTGCGTTAGGTCCACCAGCTCTCTATAGTCCTCCCAGGAACTCTGCAAAGAGGAAATTGTCCATTTTTCATAGAAGGAAACAGACTCAAGTCAAGGACATGGCCAAGGCCTATCAAAGCTCCATGTTTCTGTTGACGTTTCCGTCTCATTGGGTACAGGGGCTCAGCAACTTGAGAACATGTACTCACTTTTGATTTACCCCCACAGCTGCTGGCTCAGAACCTGGAACACTGTAGCCACTCTGGATGAATTAAATCTTCAGGTTCCATGGCTGGGTGACTCTAGACAAGTCCCATTCCCCCTCTGGACCAGTGTCTCCGTTTGTGAAATGGCCAGGTATTCTTCTCTGTCACCAGGCCCTGTCTTTTGCAAAGACTTCCTAGGACAGCCAGCCCATAACAGCAATCCCCAGGCCGCAGGTTCCTGTGGAATGTGGTTGGTCTTGTAAGAGGCAGTCAGAAGCGACTGAGGTTTTTTTTATTATCAGGCCAAGGCCCAAACATCAGATGACTGTTGTCCCCAATTAACAAGACACAAGAAATAAAGTTGCGCAACTTTATAAAGAAACCACATTTCTCACTGCAGTTTCAATCCATCCAGTGTTTAAGGCACGCGTCCTGCCCCTGGCAAGCTTGCATGTTTCGTTCTTTGGCTTGATCACCCACCTTTTCACCTGAATTGGTTTGGAAAAGCCTTGGGCAGTTTCTAGAAATTAAATCCACTCTAGAGGATGGAGGATTTAGCACCCCAAGATGTTCAAAGAGATGTATGGCCTCCTCTGGCTCAGTAGAGAGGAGCTTTGGGAATAAGTGTACTGCTTCCCAGGGTGGCCTCTTGTTCTTCTTTGCGTGTGTAAGTTCCCGTGTGTCTAACACAGGGGTCAGCGCATTTTCTGTAAAGGGCCAGATGGTTAGTATGTTAGGCTTTGGGGGCAACACATTTTCTGTTGCAGCTACTCAAATACGCCCTGTGCGAAAGTGGCCATAGACAGTATATAAATGAACAGGTGTGGCTGTGTTCCAATAAAAATTTATTTACGAAATAAAACTTTGCAGACCTCTGATCTGAAACATGAGGCACATCTCTTCATAATCACAGCCCATGTTGACTTACTCTCTCTGCATTTTGTACATCCCTGTTTTGACCTCCTGATTTTATGGAAGTCCCCCCCCTTAGTTTCTTACAGGCTGTCTCTGACCTAAACATGCTATAAGATCTTTGATTAATACTTAGCCGCACAGAAATTGCCCACATTCTCATGTCAAAAAGTATGAGTCTTTTAAAAATGCACCATTCTTTCCTACAACTGTGCTGTCCTGTGTAGGATCTCTTGTTGTATGGTCTGGTTTATTATAAGGGTGGAGGAAATTGATATGTCATCAGATTGCTTGCTGTTATGGCTTTCTCAGATGCTGTCAGAAGAAAAGCCCCGTACCTGACATCCCGGACTGCTTGAGTCTGGACTCCACTGGTGGGTCCTTCATCTTCTGTCTTTCAGAAGTGACTCTTGACATGTCATTGCTTAAACACTTCTCATGGCTTCTGTCATGTCTAGACCTGCAGCACAGTGTTCAAGCTGACCCTTCCCTCTCTGAAAGGCCTCCTCTTGTTCCACATTTGCTGGCCAGCCGGGTGGAAACCTCTTGCGTTCTGCTAGGATTTTACCTACATGTCCCTGTGTCTTTATGTGCTGTCTTTGTCATCTTCGTCCTTCCAGTCCGGCTCAGCTGTCGTGCCGTTTAGAAGGCTTCCCGATCTCCCACCCTTCCTCTCTCCACGTACACGTGTCCACACCTCTGTGGCAGGAGTGGTCACACGTGTCATGGTTTCTGTCCCTGCAGGGCTCCTGGAGAGCCACAGTGAGAGCACCTCACGCAGGGCCTGACCCGAGTGGGCCCAGGAATGTTGTCAGATGAGTGGCCTCAGAGAGGTTGACTGGGGGCCCAATTGCTCTGAAACCCTTGGAGTGCCCAAACCTACAGTAACTCCAGCACAGGGAAGTACCTGAAACCCCGGTGCCCTCGGAGCAGCCCGCACACTCTAAATTATAGGCTCTGGGTGGGCCTCCAAGAGGCGGAGTGGCTGTGGTGCCTGCCTTTCTGGTGTGGTGGTGAGACTGACAGGTGAGCAGGCAGGTGAGAATGAGACTAGTAACAGTTGCCAAGTATGGAGCACCTCCTGTACACGCTGCTCTAAGCCAGGGACTTGTGTGTGATCTGCACAGGCTTCGTGCAATGGGACTTAGGGATCCTTCAGCCTCGTGCCTGGGGCATAGTAGGTGCTCAACAAATATCTTTTGAATGAATAAATGAATTAGACTAAAAGGTTTTTCTGGGAAGATTTGCTGGGGCCAGATTGAAGGGCCACAGATGCCTTACCAAGGAGTCATTGAGCCTTTGCCCCACAGGCAGGGGACTCAGGGACAGGTTTGTGCAGGGAGAGACGTCTGCACAACATGTGTCGCACTCACCCCATTATTTGCCGTTTCCGGTGAGGCTGAGATGCCAGATAACGAGGTGTCTGGGCTGCACAAAGCGCTTCCTTGTGCCGGAGAGAGGAGGGCCGGCCTTGAAGCCAGCTGGCCCCGGCCTCCTCCCTGTCCTTTATGTGTGCTGGCGGGTTGGAGTGGGCTGCCAGCAGAGCCAGGGCTTGCCTGCCTCTCTGGGTCGCTGCCCCCGCTTGCTGGCTCCAGCCTGGGGGCCGTGGCCCTGACACGAGGCCTGCCCCTCAGTGTTCCCCGCCGCCAGCGCGTTCTGGGAGGATTACAGGCACCCGGCTCGGCTCTTCTCAGGACTTGCTGACTCAGTTATTGTTCCCGTGGCAGAGGAGGGGCAACCACCGACCCTCGACTTCTCTCCCCCGGCACCCCTGCTCCAGCTCCACACTCCCCGGCCGGTCACCTTGGGCCTCTCTCGTCCAGAGGCAGCTGGCCCCACAGCTCAATGGTTTTGCCTTCTCTCTCCCCAGAGACCACTTTTCCAGGGAGGACGCGACTCACTTTTCAGATTGGAAATGCACAGCTAAGGTGTCCATCCCTGGAATCTAGGTATGCGGAGCAGTTACCTCGTTCCTAGGGGGTATTTTAGGGGTTCAGTTCCCTACATGTGTCCTAGGGGAGCCCGCTGGCACGCACCGTGGAGAATGCAGAACAGGGCATTGTGGAGTGGGTGGGGAGAGGCTGGAGGGCAGGACAGCGGACACAAGGTGTAACACTGCACAGCAAGGCGGTCAGAGTTAGGGGCGTCTGATCAGATTGGTTCTGGGAGGGGGATTTGGCAGGCTCCCTGGAAAAGGTGGGAATAGGTTTCAGTCTGGCCCTGAAAAGGGTCTGGGGGAAGTGAGAAGTACTCCAGGCAGAGGGCACAGGTTGGCCAAAATCCTGGAAGTCAATCCTGGAAGTCAGCAAGTTCAGGTGGGATCTGATGGGAAAGGTGTGGGGTGGAACTCACAGTGGGTGGGGCCGTGGGTGATCTGGCAGAGGGACTGTTTCCGTGGCTCCGAGCTGGACAGAGTTAGCCGGGCAGTTCTATACTGTGGTAATGGGTCCAAGGGGCCCCTGGTTGGGCCTGTGTCACTGCGGGAACCCAGGGAAAACGTAGGGCCTGGCCCATGGTGGGAATTAACAGGAATTTGACTTAAAAGTCAAATTAAGGCTGCGCAGGGTCGCCCCAGGAAAGCCCATGCTTGGCCAGGCTGGAAATGAGCCCCTGCTGTTCTGGCTGCGGCATCTGCTTCCTCAGGCTGGCCCGGGAAGAGCCTGTCACAGTGATTTCTGAGGGCAGCCAACAGATGGGCAAGATGGAAATGCCTCTCCCGCGGAGGCAGAGCACTGCTTACATTCTCAGCTGAAGTTGGAGGTAGGGGAGCATGGAGCCCTCACATGGGCACTTGACAGCTTACTCTGGGCCCTCACATTGGTATTGTTTCAGCTGCCCCTGGAGGCAGAGAGAGCGGGGATTTCCAGTTCCCATTTTAGGGATGGAGAAGTGATTGCTTGAAGTTACCCCAAAGTCAGAGAGCCCCCAAGCAGGGCTGGACCTCCTCGCTCCCAGCCCGGTGTCTCAGTCCCCGCACAGCACAGTCCCTCAGGAATTCAAGGGCATATGCACAGTTTGGAGGTGAGGCCTGCAGTTAAATGACAGCTGAAGATGTGGGTGATGTCTGGCTTCACTAACACGTATTAAGCTCCTGCTGTGTGCCAGGAGCTGGGCTGAGCTCTTCTTTGCTTCATTCTTGTGACGACTCTTGTTGGTAGGGACTGTTGTTATTCCCAATGAGGAGACCAAAGCACGGGAGTTCAAGTAACTTACACAACAGCCCAGCACGAGATAGACGTGGCATTTGATCCCAGGCGGTCCCACCCAGGGCCTGTTCCAGCCCGACGCCTGGTGCTTCTGTGAGGCCGGCGGCGGGCACGAGCCCCTCATCTGCCGTGGTGCTCCTAGCATGCTCCATAATTAGAGCAGACGCAGCGTCTGCTAACGACTTCCTCATGAGATCCATACTCAGAAACTCGGGAGAACACTGAAGAACGAAAAAGGAAATAGGTAGAGAATGAGGCTGTTTCCACCAAGGCCCAAAGCGCTATTTATAAAAAGTCCGTTGGAAAGCCGCTGGGCTGGCCACGGCAGTCTGCGGGCTCCCGCCGGAACTCGTTCTCCTCTGCTGTGCTTCGTGCATTCAGTACCAGCCCCACCCTCGACCCCGTTATGAGGACGGCTGACATCACATCGTTCTGTAAAAGTGCATCTCTGATCTGGTCTCAGCTTCTCAGAACCTGCGGCTGCTCCCTGCTGCCTTTAGGAATAACATGGAATTGCCTTACCTGGCATTCAAGGCCCCTACGAGGTGGTCTCCTTTTCCTGTGATGCCGGAGAACGTCCTTCCCCAAACTCACTGGGTTTTTACCCCTCTGCACCTTTGCCCATGCCCATTCCTGAAGCTGGCGTGCCCGTCGTCGCTCTCGCCCCCACATCCTGCCTAGCAAATGCAGGGTCAGCTCAGATCTTGCCCTTCGGCCAAACTCTGACACAGTCTGTCTTGTCCCCCACCTGCGGGTCATGCCCCCAGCCGGCCCCATGTGCAATTGCACGGTGTTGTGACTGTGCCCCACGCCACACACAGCTCCTTGCTGGGCGGTGGAGTGACCCGTATGCATGCAGGGTTGGGGGCATGCAGCTCCAGTAGAGCCTCTATGGGCAAAGGTGGAGTGAACGTTCCTGGTTAGTGAAAAGGGCTTTCTGGGTGTCAGGCATGAAGGGCCTATTTCTGATCGTGGAGAAAAAGAACAAAGGACCTGGTGGTGACTGCACTTTGACCCTTCGTCCTGGCTGGAAGAAACTAATCTGTGGCTTTTTAGCCTGCAGGAGAGAGGGCTTGAGTGAGGAGAAATGTCCTAGGACTTGATCTGCTCCGTGCTCGCCAGGTACCAGGTCCTCTGGAAGTGAACTTCCCTCTGAACGTCTCTGGGGCAAGTGTCTAATAAATCAGTCCTGTCCCCTTTCCTGGGATGGCCGCATTCCCATGCCCCCCTACCCCGCACACTCCATCACCCCTCATCTTGCTGAACACACATTACGCCTCCCTCAAAACATTGACACGTTCTTTGTTTTCAGTAAAGCCCCCAAGCAGAGCCCTCAAAATCCACGCCCAAACTCCATTTCTTAAACAATAAGAAACACCACACAACCCCTCCAGCGCTGTGGCCTGGTCTCTGTGCTCCCCCCCCCCCCCCCCCCGCTCACGTCCACACCTCCAGGTGTCTTACTGCTCCTCCTCCCGCCTCAGTGCAGTCACTCGGGCCTGATCCCAGGGCACCCCCTCATCCAGGAGGCCGTCCCACCACCCCAGCACCAGCTGCCTGCTCGGCTCATTGGTGCGAGGCACAATGGCCACGACAGCTTTTCAGGAGACCGTGTCTCGTCTCCAGCAGAGTGGCCGGAGCCTGGGGGGGTCCTGTCTCCTCTCTGCACCCCTCCTCCACCTCACACTGCGCAGGTGCTAATGTGTGTCTGAGGAGGCCTCGCTGACCTTTGTGTGGCTTCACACACGTGGTCTCATTTCCTCCCGACAGCCCTCAGGTAACAGCCCGCAGGTGACCATCTGCAACCAACCATCGGCTCTGTTTTCCCCGTGAGGCAGCTGAGACCTGCCTGAGGTCAGACGTGCTGCCAGCCGGTGGCCCAGATGGGACCACACCGGCCTTTCCTGGCTCTCTGCCTCTCTGAGCCTGGAAGTTCAGCCACTGTTTGCATTTCTCGGAGGAAACCGAGCTTCTGGGGAGAGAACTGTGGGGGTGGTGGCGAATTTCTGGGGACAGATAACAAGTCTTGTCCTCTGTGAACAATCACTGCAAGAATCAGGCCGTTATCAACACTCCCATCTGTGGTGCAGCTCTAGAATGTGGCTCAGAACCCGAGTCATCGATTCTGGCTCAGAATGAAGCTGTGGCCCAGGGGTTTGTCAAGAGCAGGGCCCAGGCTGTCAGACGCCTCTGTCAAGAGCTGCCCGGCGGAATTCCTCCTCTCCCCCTCCCCTCAGCGGTGACCTACCCTGGAGGTGGCCTGGCCTGTCAGAACCAGGTCCCTGGGCACGGCCCTCGCCAAGGCGTCTTGGACTTACAAGCTAGCTGAGCTTCCCTGAGGTGTTTCTTACATCAGCTGTTTCTGGACGACTGTGGGTTGTGCAGTCAAGTTAAAGAGGTGGTTCAGAAAGCCAGACTGGCATCTACAGGAAGTAGCATTACAAGGGGACCTTGTGGCTTTGTGACCTCTGCTCTGTAGATGGGGAAGGACGTGGGTGAGGCGGGGCAGAGGGTCATAAAATCAGAGTGTTTGAGCCCAGAATCATGGAATCCATTCATTCACACACTCCTTTGCCACAAAATAGGCTGGAGTCCATGGCCGCGGGGCCATGACCCCCTTTCTTGGGATCTTGCAACCTTGAATCTGCAGCAGCACAGACAGGCTGATGACAGAGTAATTCTCATACTGTGATGAAGTCTTGTATTTGGCTTTCTCTTGAGCTTATCATTCAAAGTGCGCTTTTTTATAGAAGAGTCCATTTTGTCAGTTTTCTTCTGATTTAAATGCAATGACAAATCAGAATAGAGTTTTGACTTTTGTTTTTTTAAGATACCAGTTGCCTGGTTTGGGGATGATATTGGAGGTGTCAAGGTCTGACAGCAGCATCTGACAGAGCACTTTATCTTAAGAATGCTTTTCTTCATTCTAACAACAAATTATCCACATTTTTCAAGGGAAGAAAATGGTCTGTGGCAAACCCTTTCCTGCGCTGTATTGTCTTGGGCCGTCACACCCTGCTGCCAGCCTGGCCTGATAAGCTTCAGGAGGTCAGAAACATGTTCTGCACAGCTGACAGTCTGTCTCAAAGACTTCCAATTCCTCGCTTCCTCCGGCCCCTCTCTGGCTCGCTCCCCGTGCCTGCGTTTGTTCTCTCTTGGTCGGACACTCCCTCCCTGGGGCTGCATCTGCCTTTCCCACTCTTCTTGTCACCTTCCAGTCACTATCGCCCTAGTGGGAAGCCCCTGCTCACTGTCACTCTTGCACACCCAGCTTCTCCTTGTCCCCCGGCAGACCTGCTGTGTTCCTTTGCTCTGTGAACTGAGGCGAGTTTCTTCACCTGTCGGAGCCAGTTTCCTCAGTGGTAAAGTTTACTTTTTCACTTACCGAGCACCTCTGTGTGCCAGGCCTTGCATTAGACGTAGCCCAGGCTTGGATCCCCCAGTTTGGGCGGTCTTAATCATGGCAAGAGGACTTCCTGGGTGTTTGGGAAGAGCAGGTGACGCTGTGGAGGAAGGGTTTTGTAAACTGAGGTACAGTGTGCATGGAGAGAGTGCTGGTTTCTGGGGCTCCTGGATCCGTTGCTGTTACCGTGGACAAGGCCTGCCTGTGGCTCTCTCAGGTCTGGAGGTCCCGTCCGGCCTTGTGCCTGTGTGTCCACCCTCGTCTGGTGCTGAGCTCTGGCGTGCATGGACTGCACGGGCTGGGGCACGCACGGATGGGGGCGTAGAGTGGGGAGGGCGGGAGCTGGTTTGGTGAAACCTAGACTGGTCATCAAGGGAGGGGGAGAGGGCTCTGGGGGCCTTCGGAGTTCTCCAAGTGCGGTTTGACCTGATGTTTAAAAGCTCATATACAGCTGGTCAGGAGTTCGTGCAGCTGCCTTTCGTCAGTGGGAAGAGAGCCAGGTGTTTTTCTAAATCTTGTTCGAGTGTGACAGGGCGTGAAATGTCCTTCTTAGCCCCTCACAGCTATTTGTGAGCCTGTGTCTGTCCCCCTGACTGGCCTGGGAGCTTGTGCAGTAGTGTCTCCTTCTGCTCCCGTGTCCCAGGGCCCAGCACGGGACCCGCCCCTTGCCCGTCCAGGGAGGCTGAGCGGAGGTGCAGACGGGACTACTGCTCAGGAGGGAGGCTGAGCTCACTTCTAGCTGGGGTGGTGGTCTCAGAGGACAGGGCATGGGGGCTGAGTCAGTGATGGTAATACACTTGAGCCCCTGCTGCAGCCAGGCGCTGAGGTGGGCTCTGCTATTATCCTCACTTTATAGATGAAGAAGCTGAGGCCCAGAGAGGGTGAGCAAGCTTCTTCATGTGACACAGCCAGGATTTGAACTCAGATCTAACTCCAGAGCTCGTGTTCTCAGCACTGTGCTTCAGAGACTAGGTGGAATTTGCCCACGCAGTGATTAGAGAAGGGAGCACCCTCGGAGGGCACAGCGTGGGCAAAGACCAAACCAGGGGCTGGTGACGCCTGCACGAGAGTAGGGGAGCAGTAACAATCATACAGCCCTCTTGACCACAGGGGTGTGACAGGAAGTTCCTGAGTGACATGGGGTCTCCCAGCAGGCACTCCTTCCTTCAGGCCTGGGACGAGAGCCCTGTAAGCTGGCTCTCTCCAACTCAGCAGGCCCTCAGTACCTTGTGTGGGCCCGTTGTTATGTGTCACAGGAGCAGGCTGGACCCTCTCCTTGAAAAGAGAGGGGTGGTTCTTCTCCCGAGCGGTGGTCCGTGGAATTGCCCCAGCCTCCATGTGCGGGCCCCTTACTCTCGGAATCTGTTTCACCACCTCTGCAGGGAGGCTTTGTATGAGTAGAGTCACTCTAAATTCCTCGAGGCATAACACTGAGAGCAGAATCTGGGACAGAGCAGCCAAATTTGAATCCTGCTCTGACTCACTGCTCTGCTGACCTTGGGCAAGTCCCCCAGCCACCCCGTGCCTCAGTTTTTTCATCCGTAGAATGGGGACAATATAAGAATCTACTCCCTAGGGTTATAGGGAGCATAAAAGAACTGAGCGTAGCCCCTGGTGGCTGCTCTCAGTGTTCATTGTATTATTTTTGTGCTGGTCCCATCCTTATTCTCTCCCGCTCCTGACTGTCCCCGTGGCTCAGTGGAGAGGAGCAGGGTCTGAGGCTCAGAGGCTCTCTGGCCACCCACAGAGCTCCTGCAAGGCCGCTGGTACCTGGGTTTGCTCGGTCTGCCGGAGCACGTTTGCTCTGTAGATGTTGAGATCATCACTGCCAGGGGCTGCCCAGCCTCAGCCAAGCTCTTGCAACATCCCCGGGCTCGGGGGTTCCTGGTGGCCAAGTCCTGCGTGGGCAGCGCTCCGGGCAGGCAGCACGTTTTGGCAGGTCCTTAGTGGTGGCATTGGTAAGAGTTTCCTGTGGCCTCGCTCGTTAGGACTGAGGAAATACAGTTTTTACAGTCCTCTTTTGTTCCTCCCAGATGCTAATAAACTTTAAAATTTGGTTAAAATGCTGCTTCTCAAAAGAAATGGAGATGTTTGGGGATTCTATTCCCGTGTGAGTTTGAGGTCGTTGAGGCTTGGTCTGGGGAGAGGCCAGGTCTGTGCATTAGAGAGGGCTGGGTGAAGGGGCTGGTATTTGTTTCTCTGGGGCCCTCATCTTCCTGGAACCGGGGTGTGAGGTAGAAGACCCTGCATCCCACGCTTTGGGTGGGACTGTGGCCCGTCTGTGTCTGCGGGGCCCAGGGGAGGGCTCGTAGGCTGGGGTTCCTTCCCTCTTGACTCACTGTGTGACTTTGAGCGAGTCACTTCCCCTGGGCTGGGCTTGTGAAATCCTGCGGATTATTGTGAGATAATGGAGGGATTACACGCGCCTCTTTTATGCTGGAGACAGTGATTCTCAGTCCCTGCTGCGTGGTCCAATCACCTAGGGGAGCTTTCAGGAAACGCTGATCCCAGGCCCCACCCCAGACCACTTACATTGGAATTTAGGGCAGAGCTCAGGCATTGTTGTTTCCTGAAGGCTCCCTAAGTGATTCTAATATGTAGCCTGTTGAGAACCAGTGGATTAGACTAGAAGTGGGCAGACAGTGGCCCTTGGGCCAAATCCAGCGGCTGCCTGTTTTTATGAATAAATTGTTATTGGCACACAGCCATGCCCATTCATTTAGTTGTGTATATGGCTGCTTTTGCATTACAGGGGCAGTTGAGTTGACTGGTTGCCACAGAGACTGTGTGGCCTGCGAACCAAAATATTTATTACTTGGCTCTTTACAGAAGAAATTTGCTGACCTCTCTCGCTAGACTCTCCCGGCCTTGAGGGCAGACACTGAGCGATTTGTCCGTCTGTCCCCAGGACCTAGCCCACCATGGGCATTGCTGAATTCTGGGACAGAAGTGGTTTGGGGCTGATTCTGTGCTTCTTCCATAGCACCCAACCTATCAGAGGCTCTTGGGGGAAGAGGGCCGATCTTAGCTTAGGCTGAGACCCTTCTCGCACTGAGTGCCCGGGTCCCCCCTGGAGCCACCCTGGAGATGCAGAGCTCATGCCCACCTCCCATGTGGCACCTCCACCTGGATGGTGCTGCCCCCAATTGTACTGCAGAGCAGTACGCTTTGGGCGCTGAAGCCTGGAAGGCTTGGGGGCTTCTTGTGGAATTAAGAGAGAAAGATGGACCAAACCCTTCAACGCCCCCCCCCCGCCCCCAGTCTCATGCTTTGGGATACCATAAAAATCGCGGGAGGGGCATGGAGTTTCCAGTGGCAAAGGATCTTAGTCTAGGTCCTTCTGCTGGCCGAGTGCTCATCCACCCACTGCCTGGAGGTCCCTGTGGCGGGGAGCCCCCTACCTCCTAAAATACCCTATTCTATTTTGAATAGCTCTGTCTGGTCAAACGTTCTTCCTGAGATTGAGTTGAAATCTTTTCCATAACCTCTACTGATCGGTCCTCGTTCTGTCCTCTCCGACCCCACGGATCATGTCTGCATCCTGTTCAAGGAATTAACCACCTTTCCTGCACCGTGTACACATACCCCTGAATCTTCTCTAGAACATGCGTACTCCTTGGCCTCTGCAATTATGCTCTTGAGACTTGGAGTCCAGGCTCTTGATCATCCTGGTGGCAGCTCTTAATTAAAGTGCAGGGCCCAGAGCTGACCATGATCATGCAGTAGCCCTCTGATTTGTGGAGATCGGAGGAAGCTGGTGTCCTCCCTAGTGGTGGAAGTCATCAGGTGGTCACACCACTGTCACCACAGCCAGTGGACAGGTTGGCTCTGGGAAGCTATGTTAGACCATGTGAGCAGAGCATCGCTTGTAGAAAGGTCCCAGGCAGCCCCGCCCCCTGGGTTCTTGTGCACCCATGGCAAGTTATGACATTATTTTTCTTTCCTGCCCCCCTGCAGTTGGCTCCGTGGAGTGTCAGTGGACTTGCCAAAGGGCTCTCTGCCTGCCTGGCCTGCCCCCGGGGTGAGAGGCATGCACTCAGCCCTCTCACCTGGCAGATGGGAAGTGTGGTCATGAGAGCATTGTGGACCCCGGGTTTATGACACTGCTGGGCCTGGAACGAGGTGGATATATTTAGTGGCACAAGGTGAGCCCATCATTACCCCAGCTCATTAATCAATGGCAGAACCTGTTTTACCTGTTAGGTGTCCTTGGTGTGGGGAGTTCATGAATGGGAATCCAATTTTCTGTTTAAAACCCAAGCCACCTCTCCCCTGCTTAAATCCAGGAGGTGGTTCTGGGAAGGATATTTTACAGCAGATGTGTCTTGGTTAGAAAAGACTGTGGGCAGCCTTTGAGGGCCCTCCCTGCCTTATTCACTGAGCAGACTCGACTGGCTGGGGCTGTGCGGAAGGCAGCAGGAACTGTACAGCTCGCCCAGGCCAGTCCATAAGCCTGGGATGCTGGGGCCGCCACAGCTCCAGTTAGAGGACCCAGGATGGATGGGGCGCTCGGGGCCATCTGTTGGCCCACAGGTCGGAGGGTGGGCATGACAGAAATGTGGGGGGAAAGGGAGTGTAGCCAGACTGCTCAGGTGGACCCAATTCAAGCCCTTGAATTGGCCGGTCAGCTGGGGTGTTGGTTTAAATGTCTCCGGGGAGTGCATTCTCTTGGGTTCTGTGGAGTGAAAGGACCTCACCCCCTCTCAGGTGGCTGAAATCACCAGTGTTATCACCAAGAAATGGGCATGATGGGGCACCCATAAAGGTGACAAGGTGCTCACTTTTATCTTAGGGCAGCACTGCTTTGAGTTATTCCTGGACCCCCACCCCACCTCAGGCACCATCACCACCACCTCTGGGCTGCGAGGCCCGGAGGAATTTCAAGCTGGCGGCCCAGCGCCGGGGCCTCTTCCTCTACAGTTCCGCCGGTCCTCACTGTATGTGTGGACACTTGGATTTTTTGAATCCAGCTGGGCTTACCCTAACAAGATGAAAAATGAACCAACTCTACCATAAAATTATTTCCCACTTTACATGGAGGAAAATGAGACTTGCTTTACAGTCATCTTTGAAAATAGCAGTAACTTGCTGCATACTGGGCACTGTCCAAGTATGAACTCTTGTTAATGCAGCAGGGGCCAACATTGAGGTTCACCCAGTGCTCACTTCCCTCCTGTGCTGAGTGATGCTTCCAGTGCACAGGTTTCGGGGTGTGGGGAGGGGACCCCAGGGCCTCTCCACTGTCTCCTGGCTGCTATGAACATCTTTAGAGCAGCGCTGGCGCTCATCCTCTCTAATGTAAGGAGGCAGCGTGCGCTGCTTTTGGTGGTGGGCTGGGGGAGTGGGAGGAGGTGGGGTCCCCCAGGCAGGAAGGAGGAGGCAGTAGAGAGTGGAGGGCGGTAGTTGCTGGAAGCCGGGCACAGGCTGCATGCGGAAGCAGCCGCTTCCCCAGGTGTGGCCCGGCAGGTTGCAGGTGTGCTTCAGTCCCAGGGCAGCTGAGGAGGAGGAAGGGAGGCTTCCAGCTGACTGAGGGAGTGTCAGGGGCGGCCCCTGCCCGGCTTGGCACCTCGGAGCCAAATTGGCAGAGCCTCCTCTTCCTTTCAAGCCTGCCTTCAGAGATTTCCTCCTGCTGTCAAGAAGGAACCCAGAATATATAAACTCATGCAACAGCATAGAAGAGCCGAAGTTGTGGTGTGAGGCTGGCCCAGGTTGAAACTGGCACTGCCCTGTGTGCTCTGAGGCCTTGGGGAATCTACTGAACCTCTCTGAGCTTTGACTGTCTCGTCTGAACGTGATGTAATTAGGAAGACGAAATGGGACGATGTATGTAAAAGTGCACAACCGAGGGCCTGGCATGTAGTAGGTACTCCCTCCACCACCAGCATCGCCTCGAAGCCGCCTGCCAGTTCTAATCCTCTAGAATGCTCAGGCTCCTGGGCGTCTGGACTAAGGTCCTCAGGTCCTGGCCCCGGAGAACCCTGGCCTCCAGGAGGCAGTCTCTGTGAGTCCCCCATGGCCCCAGGTCTCGGCTGAGAAGCGCGTGAAGAGAGGAAGCTGGTGGTGGGGTGGGATGTCTTGTGACAGCCGCAGTATCAGCGAGGGACTGCGCCTCCCCGATCACTTGGTTAATGCAGCAGCAGTGGATCAAAGTGTGCTCTTTTGAAATTGGTAAGTCTGGGACTCAGCCCAGGATCCCTTTGCCTCCCTTTAAGAAGAGAACGTTTCCAGTGGCAGGCGATTTATGACCTTCCGTTAGGAAGGGGATTTTACAGTGTGCGTTAATAAATTGGGGCCACTGCGTGCCTGCTTCATGAGGCTGCTGTCAAGCGCTGTGTTGGTGTTTCATAGCGGCGAGTCCTCAGGGGTGTTCAGGAACGTGCGCTTGGAGTGAGAGGGACACCGAGAGAGAGGGGCAGGGAAAGCCAGCGCCCATAAGTGGTGGACACGCCCCGGACCAGTGAAACCCAAAGGAGGGTGTGATTTTTAAAATGTTGGAAGAGCTGAAATACCCATGTGGCCCACTGCTTCTCCCAAAGCATAGTGACCACCAATGGAATTAGAAAAATGAAAAGTTAGGGAGCTTTTTATGAAGCTAAATTCTTTCAGTTTAAAGGACTGTACTTTATTCTTAATTTCCTTTTTGCTGTTTATTGTTACTGTTCTTTCCTTTAGGAAATGTCAGTGAGGACAGATGGTAGTTGGGTTTCTTTTAGTGTTGTGATCCTGTGTCCTTTCCCCTCCTCTGTCTGGAATTATAGTGGTCCGTGAAATCCAGGATTCTGGCCCTGAGGACCCACTCTACCCTCTCCATTTTACAGATGGGGAAACTGAGGTCCTGACAGGCAGTGTGACTGAGCTAATGGTGCCCAGCTGGAGAGAGGAGGGGGTTAGAGCTTGGGCCTCAAGCTCCCCGTGGAAACTTCTGGATGTGGAGGACCATCAGGATCAGCAACATAATTTATGGGGCCCACCCCGTGCAAAATAAGAATGCATGGGGGCTCCTCATTCAAAAATTGTTAATAGTTTCAAGATGGTGACAACAGAGCATTAAACAAAGTGCAGAGCCCATGTGACTGCATAGGCCACATGCCCATGCAGCTGGCCCTGGGCACCACAAATCTCAACCTCCCTAGAGTACTGGCATTTAAAATAAGAACCTGTAGCATTTAACCCAAGAAATGAGGTGCACTGGACTGGGCCTTTGAAAGGGCCCAGTTAGAGCGTTTCCTCTGCTCTCCACAGCCCTGTGAGGAAGCTGGAGGTTAGAGAGAGAAGCCAGTGGGGGATAATAGAGGTGAGGCCTCTTAGACACCTGGAGGAAGGAGGCAGGGCAGGCGATGTTTATCTGGGCTCTTGCTGCCATCTCACCCACAAGTGTTTGCTCTGGTGGCTCCCTGTCTCCATGGAGGGGTGTCGTGCATCGCTGAGGACCGGTGGGTCTGGGCTGCCTGTCCCAGGAGCCTAGGCCAGGCCTGTTGGTAGTGGGTTGGGTGGGGCAGGTGTCCTCTGATGGGAGCAGCAGCTGGCATGGAAGAGCCTGGGCCAGGCAGAAAACTGGGCTGGTGCAAATGACCAGGGTTCATGGTCACAGCTGGTGGGCAGTGCCCTTGCTGGACTTCGCTCACTGGACTTTTTTGGTTTAGGGTGGACTACAGCTCTTCTCTCTTTGCCCTTTGGCTGTGGTAGAGTGCACACATCTGACCTCATAGCACGTCTGGGAAAAACAAGTCAAGGTCCATGCCCTGCTGGAGCACATGAGAGTGTGGGCATGTGTGCCTTCATGGACATGCGTGTACATGCGTGTCCAGGTGTAGGTGCACATGTTAGGCATGTATATGTATATTTACCAAACACTTAAATGATGCTTACTTTGTGCTACGTGCATGGTTCTAAGCATTCAACAAATGTTAAGACACTTATTCTCATAGCCACCTCATAAGGTAAATCTTAGTATTATTTCCACTTTATAAATGAGGACTCTAAGGATAGAGAGGTCAGGTAAGTCATGTGGCTTGCCTAAGGCCACGCAGCCAGTAAGTGGCCGAGCCAGGAAGTGTGCAAGTGTTCGAGTGAAAACATGCATGTTTATGGTGCCCCAGAGCATGAGAGGCCCCTTGTCGGCATGGATGCCAGGCTTCTCCTGGAGAGAAATGGCCCGACAGGCCCTCTGTTGATTTGTTAACTCATGGACTCATCCAGCATTTGCTTCCTCCCCTTTCTGCCAGGCTGACACTAGGCATGGGGGGTGGGGATAAGTGGTGGTGAAAGCCTCAGGCACTGTGGCCGCACCCTGGGCTTTTCAGGACAGAGGCTGCTGTGGTCTGAACTCATTCACATGTTTACAGATTAGGCATCGCTGGGGAGGGGTCCGGGGCCATGGAAGGGAGGCTCCAGGAGTAGAGAGGATGAAGAAGAATGTGTTCCTGAGCCTAGAAAGCTCAGTGGTCCTGTGTCCACTGTCCATCTCCCAGGCACTGGAGGGCCTGATCAGAGAGGAGCCTGCGGAACAGGCTGGTGACTCGCAGGGAGCGAGCAAGTGTGCACGTCCGTGTGTGCCGTGTTTTACTGTATTTCTTTCCAGTCGTTTTTCTATGCACATAAGCATACTTCTTTTTTTGGATGTTATATTTTAGAAAAATGGAATCTTCCTCTAAGTACTGTTTTGAAACCTGATTTTTGTCAATTGCTGAAGTGCCAAGATTTTTTTTTTTAATCAATAAAGGTTCCGTAACCTCTTTTACTGGCTGCATAGTGGGCGTCCTCAGGTGGCCCACCCCATCCTGGAACGAGCATTGCCAGGTCAGAGTTTTCTCCCTTCTGCACTTCTGGTTGTGGCCTGAGCCATATGTGTCTGCACAAAGGAGGAGATGCGATTTTAGATTATGTCAGGAAAGGTGTCACTGAAGGCCCTTGCTTCTCTCTCTGTGGGGTTGTGAGCCAGCACGGGTTGCCAGCATCCCTGGCTGCAGGATGGGTGATGTGGGGACACTGTGGTGCTCTGATACTCCACTAGCCAGTCGTGATGGGCTGTGGCCTGTCCACACGCTGGCTCCCCGTGCTGGGGTCTGTGCCCACGAGGCCTTCCCAGGTACTCAATTGGTATACCAGCCCACCTGTTGGACAGGAGCTCTGGTTCTCCCGGAGGGAGACATTGCAGGCCTCTGCAGGGACTAGAGGCTCATCAGGGTCCGCATTTGGTTTTGCCCAGGTGCTTCTTGAGGGAGCTGCCTGCTTGATCTCCGCCTTGTGGAACTGTGGCCCTGGACCCCCAGGGCTTCATGTGGGGAGGCTGCTTGCACTAGGGAGGGTGGCCTCTGGGAAGGGCCTGAGTCCATGATTCTGTACAGTCTCCATTGCATTTGCAAAGCCATTATCTGCTCGCAACCCCGGGAGGGAGGTGGGACAGGGAGACCCTTCTTCCCATTTCACAGATGAGAAACGGAGACTCAGAGGAGAGCAGTGATGTGGGCCGGCTGGGGGCCAAGTTGTCAGAGCCCGGGTCAATCTGACTGGCCTCATATTGCTTCACTTGGGGTAAACTTACCAGGTGGGACCTTTAGCTCACCTCCCTCCCTCTCCGGGAGGCTCTTCCCAGTCCTAGGCAGCCGAAGCTGTCAGGCTCCGCCAAGTCCCTCCTGCCTCCCCAGTCTGGCCTTCTCCAGCGGGCTGTACCCACATCTCTGCCCAAGAGCTTCATGCAGAACTTGGAATGGAGACGGCCACCCTTCCCACACACGTGAGGCAGGCCAAAGGTGGAGGCCGAGAGAGCCTCCAGCGGCGACCCCAGGAGGTAGTTGGTGTCTGGCCCCTGGCTCCCTCGCCTTTGGTAAAGTAATTCTGAGGAGTGGGTTGTGTGCTATTTCCCAGAGTTTGCCTGTTGGATGAAGCTCTGGTTGCCCACCTTGGTAGCTGGCTTGAGTACCCAGCTTTCCTGCTGCCTTCCCTTTCCCGGCCCATTTCCCCACCCCTTGTAACTGTTACCTCCCAAATAAACCGCTTCTTGAACCTGAGTCCTGGCTTTAGGGTCTGCGTCTGGGCGAACCCAGACTAAGGTGCGTGGCCTATGGCGTCTCAGAGGAGGAAGCATCCTTCCGTGTTCTCTCGTGCCCTCGCCCATGCCAAGACAATGTGCAACCATTAGGTTACCCTTGGTCCATTGACTCCGTCTCCTCCTACCTCAGGAGGAAGATGTTTTCCCAGTGAAGGTGGGAGAGCTCAGGCCCAGAGTGGGTAGGAGACATGCCCAGAGCCCACAGCTGATGAGAAGCCAGGAAGCACTGAAGCTTGGGTCTCTGAATCCAGGACCACCCTGTATGTCCCTGCCTGCCCCCCTCCTGCCCAGCACGCCTTGCGGGGTCCCTGCTGGCTATGGTATAGAGGGAACCGGCTCCAGAACCTGCCTCCCCTTCACCCCTGCACTTACTGCTGTGCCTGGCACATGCCAACTGAGTAACTCCTGCCTCTAACCATGCCCACCCTCCCCGGAGAGGTGAACTGAATAACACTGTCCTCCCCGGGAGATAGGAAGCTCCCCTGGGGCAGGGGAACAGGCCTGCCTTTGCTCACGCTGCATCCCAGCTCAGAGCTCCTTGCCTGGCACATCATAAGCACGGGGTAAATATGATTGAACAAGCCGTTGACACCATCGCAGACAGTGTGACAGTGCAGAGCCCTCTCCCCAGTCACTTTCCTGTACATTAGAAGGTGCCAAGTACCTATGAGAAAAAGTGCTTTGGGGTACAGGATAGTTTCTTAGCCTAGAGGACTGCATGTGAGAAAGAGTTCATCAAGGCTAGTTTGCTGGAGGATTCGAGAAGATGGCATTATTTTAAAAAGTGAATCACCATTTATTGAATACCCACTATTAAGATGAATGTAATTGGGAACCCTCAAATACGGTGGTGGTAATTATAGCCGATGCTGTGTGTCCTCAATAAAAATGTAGTGACTTGGGGGAGGGCAGCTGTTTAGTGTTGCTTGTGTCTTAAAGATGCTTCGGTCTGCCTTGCAGTTCCCGTGTTGGAAATGTGTATGCATCATCCTAATGGGCCCCATTTGGAGAGAAACGACCCTTCACTTAGTACAGGTCCTGTGCCACTGTCACTGATAATTGAAACGCAGTGCGCCAGCCCTGATTGCCTGGGCTGCACCAGGCCCAAGCGCCTTCTCCTGGTAACCTCTGCTCTGAGCACGGGGCACGTGCTGGTGGGATAAGCCCCCTCGCTCAGCCCCTGCTGCTCACCCCCAGGCCCTGCATGGGGCACAGCCCTCAGAAACAGCCTTTGGCTTCTCGGCTTTGCTGTTTTTCTTTCCATACTTTTCTTGTGAGTGAGCTGGAGAAGGTGTTCATACTGTTCAGAGCCTCTGACACCGTGAGAAAGCCCCGAGGGCAGTCCCGATCCTTTTTGGGGGAAGGGCGTGGCAGGTGGGCCAGGCCTATCGGGAATGGAGAAATGACTCGGAATTCAGCCATCTGAAACCCATTTTGGAAGCAGGCAGGCTATAAATACATAGGTCACCAAATGACAGGTTGTCCTGCCTGCGGTTGGGATTTGGAGGGGGTGTGGTTTTGTCACCCTGCTGATGAGCATTGTGGTACTGGATATCCAGGTGACCTCCGCCAGACCCTTCCCCTCTCTAGGCCTCGGTTTCCTCTTCTGTAAGACGAGATGGTTTGAGATACTGAGAGTGGCACCTGACATCTCTTGAGCGCTCGCTGTGTGCAGGCCCCATTCTGCGTAGATCACTGATGTTGGCTCATTTAGTTCTCCCCCCGTTGTCATTTTATAGATGAGGAAGCTGAGGCACGGAGAGGTAAAGGACTTTCAGAGCCGCCCCTGCTCCTGACGGCACGTCCTCCTGGCCTTCTGGCCTTAGTGCCCTGCAAGGGAAAGGAGAAATCCCCATCTTACCCTTCTTGCCCCAGGGCGAGTCTGAGAGCACTTTCTAGGCAGTGGCCCCAATCCCCAGGAGGAGCACTGGTCCCCCCTTGAGCAGGAAGCTTGGAAGAAAGGTGGGTGGAGGGTGACGGGGTTTGCAGGAGGGCTGGGCAGCACTGAGCCAGAGCTCAGGAGAGGAGGCGAGGCTCAGGGTGACCCCGAGCAGACCGAGCCGTCTGCGGGATGAGTGGTGGTCCTTGCAGGAAGTGCTAGGGTGCTTTTCCCAGGAGGCAGTTGTGATGGATACACCATGAAAATTTTAGGAATGACTTTAAAATAAAAATCAGCCATACAGGTCTTGCAGAAATAATGTGGACCTGGAGTTAGGAAACATTTGGTTACCTGTTTCTAGCATTGACCTTCAGCCCTACCCTTGGGGCCTCCTGCTCCCCGGTAAATTCATGGTTTTCAGACTGTAGATATTGGTGCATGCTGGGGTTCCATATGAGAGTTCCTTTGCACAAATTACACACATAAAAGTTTGAAACCCGCTGAACTAGAGACCATCTCCCAGGGCCCTTTCAGCTCTGACCTCACATGTAGTGACCCTGCAGACCCTTGAGTGCCTCTGTCCTCAGGACGGATGCACTGAATTCTGTCCATAGGCCCTGGCTGAAAGGAGTTATGAAATTCTAGGATTGAGCTATTTCTGAACTCAAAATAGAACCTGAGAGATGCTGAGAAGCCAGTCCCTACCACTTAACGGCCAGTTTCTGGGGTAAACAGGGCCCAACTGGGCTCCTCTCCAGCACCCTCCCACCCAGGATCCACATCCTTCCCCACAGGGTTAAACTGAAGGAGGGTGGGTGTGTGTGAGTGAGGAGTGGGGGGGTGCTGAGCAAGCCGCCAGAGAGGAGCTGACAGAGGCTGTAATTTGGAATGCATTTTTCCTAACAAGTTGGAGCCTGCAGGTGTCTAGGCAAGCAGCTGTGGCCGTGGGAGGGGCAGGACTGGAAAGACCAGTGGAGACCACTTTGAAACACCCCTCGCTTCCTGACACGTAGAAGCAGGTAACTGGCTGGTCTGTAAAGAAGCATTTACAACAGATCCCCCAAGGTCTGCTCAAAGCAGTGGAGGGCGGCTGCAGAGGAAGACTGCTCTAATGTGACTCCCGTCCCAAATGACTGAATTAGGTGGTCGTGAGCTCCCTGCCACTGGAGGTGGGTGGGCAGAGCACTTGACTTCCATGCGTGAAAGAGGGGCTTAGGACTTGAGGTGACTGCCTGGCCGAGTCAGACCTCAGAGCAGAGAAAGGAAACCAGTCCTAGGTCACTGTGGAAGAGTGCCCTCCCCACCACCTGATTTCCGGGAGTTATGGCCGAATGCGTGAATGTAGCTAATTAATCTTCCCCAAATTAATTTCCTTACCATGTCAGAAATGATTTATTGGCGTGCCTGTGAGGAGAGTGGGTCTGTGATTGTTAAAGCCAGGGATAGGGAGAGGTGAACAAGGGGGCTTGCCTGTGTCTCCGTGTGGGGCGCCCCACAGCCCTGTGTGTGTTGCAGCCTGGTTCCGTGGACCCCTCAGAGCCCAGGACTTGGGCCATAGACCAGAAGTACACCCTGCTATCTCTCAGCACACAGGCAAGTGGCCCTCAGGGTCCCGAGAGGTTCTCTGCCTCTTGGCCAGGTGCCCCGACTGGGAGGTGCATCTTACCGAAAGCATAAAAGGGGGAAAAGGATTGTTCACAAACAGCTTTCTTTTTGTGGTTGGGAAATATGACAGCTATTGTCATGTCTAATTGCAGCCAGTTTTCTCTGTGTAATCACTGGGGCCTGGACGGCGATTTCTTCTCGAGTCTTTGTCTTCCCCACTCGATTTTCAGCTTCTCGTGGGCAGAGACTCCAGCACTTAGCTCGATCCTGGGCACCTAGGAAGTGCCACCATAGCCTTTTCTTTGTCAACTACTGACATGTCCTCAAATCATCTCATTCTTTGCTCCTCACAACATTCATGTGAAGCTGAGAAGGCAAACAGTTTTGCCCCATTTCACAAGTGAATTGCTGAAGCACAGAGATAAAGCAGGTTGCCAGAGTTACCCAGCCAGGGTATAGGCCAGCTCAGCTCCAGAACTCTGCTTGTCTGGGCTGTCCCTGCTTGGCAGTGTTCTTTCTGCCACGTCACTTGCCTTTCTGTGTATTTGCACAGCCCCGGGCAGCTGCTGCAGCCCAGCTGCCACTGGTCAGCCTTGGGGCCTTGGAAACGCTGCCTGACTCAGTCACACTGGGGGTTCTGCAAACAGCCACCCACCCTGGCCTTCCTTGAAGCCAGAGTTTGCCACAGGGCAGCAGAGCTGCGCTAGGAAAACAGCCCAGACGGGTGGTAGCCAGTGAGCTGACCTCCACCCAAAGCAGACGCCCACCTTAGAGCCTCTGCTCAGACACCCAAATGGCAGGAGCTCCCGTTCCCAGGCAGCATGTCCCTTTATTGGCTGTTAGATGTCCTTCCTGACTCACTGAGCCTGCTTCTATATGGTTTCTGGGTGTGTGCAGAACATCTATCCACTGCCTCTTCTCTGGGCAGCCCTCTGGTCATTTGAAGCCCTCTAAACCCTGTTTTGTTAATGCCATCTCTTGGTCAGCATAGCAACAGAATCTCTGTCGTGGAGACATTAGGCCTGCTAGGGCCTGTGTCACGGTGGGTCCCAAAGGAGAACCAGGATTTCTGGCTGCTGCTGCCACCTCATGCCCCACAGGCTGTTTGCTCACCTTCCAGGAGCCCTCCTGACCCCCAGAGTGGGCGAGAGGGCCAGATTGCCTCTGCTCTGGAGGGCTGTGTGGCTCCTGGGTTTCAAGCTGGCAAGCCAAGACAAAGTGCCCCAGGCCATCCTCTCCTAGTGCCCCCACACAGCCAAACGGCAGGCCAGGCATACGCCATACCATATTTTCAGCCAGGGGAATAGTGTGTGTTGAATTACGATAGTCAGCACCCACCGCCTCACTAAGGCAAAGTGAGTGCATCTCGTCTTAGTTGTTCTTTCAAGTGGCTCGAATGCAAGGGGGCTTGGTCTTAACCTGGGCCGCCTGACCTTTCTGAAATGCGCCCAACACTTTGTGGGCGTGTATAAATGTGATGGAGGAAGCCACAACTTGATCAGTTACCAGATTCCCAAAGAGACCTGTGACCCCCACACTGTTAAGGAAAGTAATGTACAGTCTAAATGGCGAATTGATGAGGAAATGGTCCAACTAGGGCCATGTAGAACAATCCCAGGTGTATTCGTGTGCAGTTTGCTTTGGAGTGGAGCAGAAAGAAGTCATGGGCCTGGAAAGGACCCAGGACCCCATGGGGTGCTGCCCCTCACTTTCCAGGGATAGCAGAGCAGCACGGGCTGGCAGACTTACCTTGCCTCATCCAGCAAGTGGCTGAGCTGGGGCAGCCTGATGCTGCTGGTTTCCACAGGCAGCAGAGCACGTGGAGGCGACTGCAGGGCTCGGAGGAGGGCCCTCGGGGCAGCGGGGACGGCACAGATCTCCCGCTCCTGGAAGGTGGCGGCCTCTCCACCTCTCCACCCCTCCTTTTTAGCAGGTCTGAGTGACTCCAGCAGGGATGCCCCGGTTGGTTCAGTAGTGGCTCCTCGCCACAGTCCCACTGGCCCTCCCTGGAAAGTTTGCTGAGAGCCAGGTAGACTTTAGAACAGAGAGCCTTGTACAGCCTCACGGCCGGGGACAGTGTCGTCCTCATGGGGCAGGGCAGGATCTTGCTCTGTAGTGTCCCCCCGGCACGGGCCAGGCCATGTTGTTCAATCTGGGGCCAGCCCTCAGGATCGCAGAGGAGGCCATTACCTGCACATCTTAGATCCTGGAGATGGACCAAGGCGTGTTGTGTCATCTCTTATCCAGTTGACCCTCAGGGGCGAAAGCAAGAGAGCTGCATTTAACACCGACTTCTGGCACCACTTGAATGAGCAGGGCTGAGAAATATCTGGGAAAAGTGAAATTCCAGAGTAACATTAGGAGGCTTAGCTTTAGATTGATTGGGGAGGGGCCTGGCTCTACCTTAATGTTTCCCAAACTTTCCTGATAAGAATCACCTGGGTTGCTTATTAAATACACAGATTACAGGGGCTAGGAATCTGTTGTTTTTAACAAGCGCTCCAGGCCATTCCTATCTTCAGGCCAGTTGGGGAAACAGTTTATCTACTGAACCGAAATAGCCTATGAAGAGGAGCGCTTTTGTAGAAGTTGAGTTTTGCATGTAATACATGAATGAGCATTCTTTGTTTGAAACTTCCTCCAACCCCTCCATTCCCTGTCTCTCCCTCCTCCCAGAGGAGGTGTCAGTTTGAAGTGTGTATCTCCCCAGACCTTTTCTTTACACTAAATCGAGATACAGGTTTCTGTTTTATTTTTCATTAATAGGTATCGTGTTGTATTTATCATTCTACAACCTGCTTTCTTTGCGTTCAAAGCTATGTCGTGGAGAGAACTATGTTAATGCACATAGAGTGACTGCTCTTTTTTTTTTTTAATCTGCTGCATAATATTCCGTAGTATGGACCGGGCACAGTGTATGTCGCAGTTCTCCTATTGATGGATATAGCAGGTGCTTGCAGTTTCTCATTATTACTTGCTCCAGTGAGCGTCCTTGCCCATGTCTCCTTGTGCATATTTGGGAGTAAATACGGAGAAGTGAAACTGCTGGGTCAATCCATGTGGATTTTAACGGATTCTGCCAAAAGTTATCCTTCAAAGTGGCTCAACCAATTTACCTTTCCTCCTGGAGCATGTGGAGAGGACCCCGTTCTCCACACAGGTGCAGCTTGTCTTGCAAAAGCATTATGGACTTGTGGCCAAGTGGCGACACCCACCTTCCTCTAGTGCTTCCCTTTGGGATGAACAGGAAGACTACTTCCTATCCCAAAGCTAAATCTCCGAGATAAAAACACCCAGCCTCAGACTGCTGGGAGGGAGGGCCCGTTCCATCCAGCAGTGTGCACAGAGCAGAAAGGAGGTGTGTGGAGCCAACTCCCAGTCTGCAGCCAGCTCACAGAGCCTTGTCAGAGAGGTGGTGGGCCTGGTGGAATTCTAGAACCCTCTGGGCTACAGTGGGCCATGTACAAGACAAGGGGAGGTTGGAGCAGGTCTCGTAAGGACCCTTGGTGTTGCTGCTTTCTGGGCCTGTGAAAGTCCTTTAGGGGCACTGGGCTGACCTGGGGTCTCTAGTTTTGTTTGAAAACAAGAAAAGGCTTGCCTGGGGTTCAGCCATAACTTGGCTCCTTTTTCGGAGATGGACCAGCACTCCCATCCCAGGAGGCCAAGAAAACCAGTGTGGCTGCTAGTTAGGCAGCCGCACTCGGACAGCACATCTTTCTACTGTAGCTGCTCAGCTCCATAGTCATGGCCTGGGTTCCGCTCAACTCTGCGCCTACCCCGTGGGACCACGAGTAGGCCACGTGAAGGGGTCCAGTGCCTGTCAGGTCTTCACCCATCCAAGATGAAAATCAAGGGGAGCTTCTTGTGTGCCCAGGTGGCCTGACCTGCAGAGAAGTCCGGGCTGGCTCCCTTTTGGTTGAATTGTTCAATTAGATTTGAGGGACTTGTCTGCTGAGTGTTTTAAAGCAAAGCAAAAGCAACCCCAGCAGGAATCCATGCCCTCATCTGGAGAAACTCATGCCCTTTCTTTTAATCAGAAAGTCAGCAGCCGTCACTCAGGCCCCCTGCCCAGCTGTCCTGACACAGTGAGCCCTGGGCAGCTTGGACAGTGGTCACACCGCCCACTGCTTGTGGCTGGGGCCCATGGCATGGCACATGGCGCTCTGGTTAACTGCCCGCTCAGCTCTCCTAACACCTGGTTAAATTTTTACTCCAGAAGCCAGGACATGATTTTGCAAAAGATCAGACAGCTCAGTGAGTGTTTGCTGAGTTTCAGGTTACTCAAACCTCAAATTCCCTCCCCTCTGCTAACCTCACTTTGAAGTTTGAAAGCAAATTGATTAAATAATCATTTTAGGAACCTTCCTATTTGCTTCTTAAACTAATAAAATTCTAAAACTTTTTGTTTAAACAGAAGGATTTTCAGCTGTCAGCAGGTGTAACTGGAACCGTATGTCAGCAGAGACCAGGGGCTTCTCCTGGTTTTAGGATTTGTAAATTCTTGTTGAAACGGAAGTAAGCAGGGCGGGCAGCTGGGGCCCCTATGACAGCCCAAGCTCAGATCTCATTTTAATTAGAAAATACAGCTAGTACCTACTGAACCAAAGGCCTCCCAGAGCTCCCGTCCCAGGGCGAACAAAGATTTCGTTTATATCCTGCAAGCCTCCGTGTCTGCAAATTACAGAGGACTTCTGAGAGGAGCTGGAATGTTGATTTCTAGATTACCGAGACTGCAGCCCCCTTCCTCCCCTGCCTTCTCCCTAAATGATTTTGCTTTCTTGGAGAAATATTTGCTCCCATCCTCACTGCAGAATAGATGGAGGATGTTCAGGTTGGAAAGACACGGGAAGGAAGGCCGGGTCGAGAAATGAGATGAGGTGTCATCCACAGCAGGTTCAGCATTTTCTCCATTTGGGCTTCGGCTCCCTTGCGCTCTGAGACACAAAACCCTGCACCAGAAGCGTCTGAGCTGTTCTGTGGACGGTGGTTCACGTGTGTAATTTTCTCCCTAATGTGTTCTGCACATGGTAGAGTAGAAATATCAAGTGAGAGACGTTGCCAGGCCCAGCTCTCCCCACCCCCTCTTTCCCCTGCCTGGTTGGTGTCATTTGAGCTTCGTAAGTCTCAAGAAAGGCCACCATTACCATGTCAGCATCTGGAGGCGGCCCCGCTGGGCCTTGGAGCCTGCCCCGTGGCCGAGGTGGAGCAGTGCTGGGGCGGCGGCCGCTGCGCACATGCTCCATGGCTTCACTGATCAGCTCGCTCTTGTTCCGAGAGCAGTGACCGCTGTGTGCTGTGCCTTCTGTCGGCTCCCGGCCACACGCCAGCGATGGGGCTGCTGCCCACTGTCCCTCCACAGGCATCACATTCCCAGCAGCTGGAGGTCACTCGCTCCGCCTGCCAGGGCTGCTACCACAAAGTGCCATTTACCAGGCAGACAAGGGGGGCTTTTCTCTCCCCTGTTTACAGGCCCCTCAAATGCCTTACATTCCAGGAGCGGGGAGAGAGGAGGCTCCTGTGGTTTCTAATTAAACCCACAATTTAAATAACAATTCCTATAACCCCAGTGGTTAAGAGAAATGCTCACCTCCTCCTCCCGGGAGAGGCAGCTGGGTGGCCCCAGGCTGAGGACTTGCCCTTTGTCCGATGTGAGACCAGAGGGGCAGATAACTGGACAGAATCACAGCCAGTTGTGGGGGAGCGGGGATGCATTGAAGGGAACGGTGCTGGTGGGTTCCTGTCCTTCCCCTCTGGTAAGTGTGCCCCTCAGGAAGGTTAGGAAGTAAGATATGGGAGGAAAAGTTGCCGTTTTTACTCTTAGCCTCCAACTGAGAATTTTTACCCTTCTCCAGGGAAAATGTGGAATTTGTCTCTGAAGCGTTCAAATCCCAGATTCCCACATTCTCACGGGACTCCCCTCCCTGCCCCCACTGTCTAGCCCCAGGTGACTCGCTTTGTTTGTTGTGAAACTTCCCGGTTTTCTGGAATACAGACAAGTGAGGAGGCCCAGAAGAGCCCTGGGAGGTAGAGGATCTGGCTGAGGGTCTTGGCCGAGCCCCTGCCCCCTCTGGACTTCAGTTTCCCCATCTGTTACAGAAGGGTCTTCCAAGCCCTTTCTGCCCTGGTGGTTTGTCCATCATCCCTGAGCCGCTGTTGTGTTTTCCCTGGGCGTTTCTGGGGCCACAGGCATCTTTGCAGTGCGTTGATCTCACCGGATTGTTGTCTGATTACCCAAGGCATGGTTGTGTTCCAGATGTGGTGAAAATGGAATGCTGAGCATAATTATCTCTGGACAAGCTCTTCTATGCCTCGGCCAGCACCAGGAGCATGTCAGCGTTTCTAGGCTTTTTGCGAGCTTGTTTCCAACTTTCCTCCTTTTCCATTCCATTAAATTGAGCAACTGACATTCCCTGAAGACACCCTCCAGGTTCTTGCCTCGGTGCCTGTCCGCCCAGATGCCTTCTGTTCTTACCGTGCTGTGCCCAGAGCGGCCACACTGCATCACAGGCTCAGAGGCCCCCCTTGCGATGGAGCACTGCCAGTGTGGGGCGCTTTGTCACCTCACAAGAATTGGAGCTCCCTGAGGGCACACTCCAGCTCTGGTTGCCGCCCCCACCTCCCTTCTCGCTGGTATGGAGCAGGCTCGGTTTGTGTTGGTTGGTGCAAAGCCTGGCTGTGAACAGAAGTGAAGCAGAACGCCAAAGGTGGACTCACCCCCTTGCCACCTTCCTCCCTACAGGTGACCATCGCTGATGACTACTCGGATCCCTTTGATGCCAAGAATGATCCCAAGAGCAAAGCGGGAAAGGGGGAGAGTGCTGGCTACATGGAGCCCTATGAGGCCCAGAGGATCATGACAGGTAAGCAAAGCCACAGGGAGGTAGGGAGGACACTCTGGGCAGTCCCCAGCCAGCCTCAGGGGAAAGTTTGTGCTTTCAAGGTGATAGCTGGGGGCAGCGCTGTGTTGAATCTTCACCACAGTTGACCAGTTTATGTTTCACCTCCATCAGGAAGACCCTAGCACAGTGAAAATCCAGATACCAGGGCACCAAGTGCAGGTAACCAAAATAGGGCCTAAGGAGTAAGTAGGGAGAAAAGGGATGAAAGTTCTATCAGGAATTTCTGATATAGCATTTGAAATAGAAAACTTAACTTGGAGCTTCCTAGCAGCCAGGGCAATAAAAGAAACAGGCTGGATCACCTTGCTTTCATTACCTAGTAGAGGGGGCAGACTAGATCATTAGAGACAAAATTATCCCTGGCCCCACACGAGGAAATCTTTGTTTGGGGCTTGGAAGCAGCATAAAGAGCCCTGGTCTGTGTGGCAGGTTATGGGAAGTACAGAGACTTTCTCTCTGTGGCTGTTTTCCTACTGGCCCTTGATGACAAAAGTTTATCAGAGCAATTGTGTGGGGCCCAGAAGATGTGGCTGGGTGTGCAGTATCTTGAGGCCTGTTTTCACCAGGAGCATCTTTAAAGAATGAACAGTTACTAGATATCAGCCGTCTCAGACAGACCCTGGGCATGGGCCTGGTGGTGGGGACATCGCAGGCAGAGGAGAAACCGCCCAGGTGGGTCCTCCTGGCTCGGGAGGACAGTCCAGAGACAGAAGAGCACTGTGTGGGCCAGCCCCTCTCACCCCGCACAAGGCGGGAACATGAGCAGGGGCACAGCGTGTGGGCGGGTAGCCAGGAGCAGGGCAGGAGCCGCACCTTATTTTGAGGCCTGTGTGTCTTGCGATTTGGGGTACAGATGCCTCCTCTGTGGCCCTCTTATTTGTTTATTTTGTGTCCATGTCTTTGAGCACTTTCTCTTGATTCCTCTCAAATTAGAGGAAGGAAGGGAAAGGAAGCGACGTTTACCGAGCGCTCTGTATGCTAGGCCCATGCCGAACGCTCTCGCAGGGCTGTGGAGACCGCGTAGGGCAACTGCTGAAGGGTCTGGCTGCGAGTCCAGGCCCTGCTTCCGGGACTCTGCCTCCTGTGCTTCCTGTGCATGGAAAGCGATGCTCTGGCCACTTTGTGAGGGGCTCAGGCAGGAAGTGCTTGACCAGAGGGACTGAGGCCAGACTTCTGTGGGGCCGCCCCTCAGCTCACTCCCACTTTCCTGATCTCTCCTGGCGGAGCAGCCTCTGGGGACAACAGGAGCAGAGCTGAGCATGTGCTGGGGCCGGGGTCCCCAGGGAGTAACTCAGGGAAGCAGGTCTGCTGTTGGAGTCTCCTCCCTGCACTGCAGTCCCCCCACCCACGTGCCATCACCTCCACCGGGCTTGGTGAAACGCCAGCTCCCTGGGAGCACTGGGGTGTGCCAGCGGCAGGCCTAGCTCTGGCCTCAGGGCCAGCTGTGGCCCCACTGCTCCCCTCGGCTCCCGCCTATGTTGTATTCAGTGGGTGTCAGCCCAGGCTTAAAGGAGTGGTGGTTACAGGAGTGACGTTGGGACCCTGGCACATTCAGACATCAGGGCAGCAAAGATCTACGAGGTCATCCAAACCCAACAGCCTCATTTTACAGATGGGGAAACTGAGGCGAGGGAGGGAGAGGGACTTGCCCAAGGACACTTGATAAGCTGGAGGCAGACTGCCAAGTGTGGCCTGTGCTTGGCAGGGCAGTCTCTGGGGTGGAGTCCTGAAGGAAGCGCCGTGTTTGTGTTTGGGTAGCTGGGACACGAGGAAATGGCAGGAGCCATCTGAGGCTGGAGCCCCCGCCGGGCCTCAGGCGCCATCCTGGACCCTTTGACATACGCGCTTATTAAGCCTCACTGTGTCCCTGCAAAGGAGGTGTTGTCGCATTTTACAGGTGAGGGAAACAGGACAAGTCACTTCCCTGGGGTCACACAAGTAGACGTGATGGGGCTCAGACCTGCATCTATAGGACAAGGGGACAGGGGGCTACAGGTGGGTGGGGAAGGGACATCTGCTGGGAGCCTGGACTTTGCGGAGGGTCCGCCACTACCTGGCGTCTTTGGAATGGAGCTGCCTTCCCCCCAGTGCTGCCGTGGACCTCAGCGGTGAGTAGCCATTCCCCCGGGTAGAACTGTCCTGTGGGACTTTGGCTTTTTAATGAGGCACACCCACGGGGGCCAGGTCCCGGGCAGGGCAGGTGAAGTTCACCAGGAACCAGCTGAAATCTCATGCATTCTCTCTCCAAAGAAGCATCCTTGCATGTGCTGCTCTGGGCTTTCTTCCTAGCTTGTAGGCCGTGCCCAAATGGACCCACATTTTATGTTTTTAAGGAAATAGGTGATTCAACAGGACGTCTTCTGGTTGTAATGACCTTGCTGCAGCTCCCTTTGACTCAGAATTCCTTGTGTGTAATGTCACCGCGTTACTGATGGCAGGGACGGGGGTTGGGTGAGCCGGCCGCATCAACGTTCGAGGAAGCAGCTCCTCTGAGTGGTGGGGGAGACGGGGGGTACGGATGGGGGGACAGAGGGGGTTGCTGGTGATGGCAGGGGAGCAGGGGATGGCACAGAACAAGTTGCGTTCAGCCTTTAGGGTGCCCTTTTTTGCTGCTGTGACATTTATGTGTATGTGCATGTCCCTTCCAGGAACAGGGCAGGCATCTTGAGAACATAAGAATGACTCCGCTGGGAGGAACGTGCCCTCCTCCTGAGACGGCGTGCCTCTCCATACTGGCACACAAGGAGCCCAGGCTGGAGTCCAGCAGATCTGGGATGGCCACTTGCTACCCGAATGGCCCCTGGGCCTCAGTTTCCCGCTGCGAGGCAGCCATGAGCATGCGGTCAGGAGTACTTCCGGCTACTCTTGGCTGGGAACTTGCTGTTTGACCTTGGGCAGCACACTCCACGCCTCTGTTGTGACCTATTTGTGGCATGATGCGTTGGTCATCACAGCAACAATGGAGGCAGCTGCTAGGTTCTCTCATGCTTGTTAGCAGCACTTGATGTGAATTCTCACTGGACCCTCACCATCACATTTGGAAGTGTAGGTGCCCGTTTTACTGATGAAGAAACAGAGGCACAGAGAGGCTAAGTAACTAGCCCAAGGAAGCCCGGCTGTGTAGTCAATTGTGGGGCTGACTGCTGAGGCCCTCTTTTAACCGCTGTGCAGGACATTCTCTCCATGGCCCCCCTGCATGGCGGACGTGGCCTACGACTACCTGATGCAGTCTTGTTCTCTGCGCCCTTGGCTCCATGCGGCAGGTGCTGGGCAGCTTTGGCAGGTGGGCTTTTGTGAACGGAACTCAGCCCAGCCCCATGGCTGCAGCTGGGATGGAAGGCACGGAGATGCACGCCTTCTCCACGGGGGCTCCTCTCACCCCTCTCCTTTTGTCTGCCTCAGCTTCTCTCTCCAGGCTCCCCTTTGTGTCACCCACAGGAGCTGGGTTCTGGCTCCGCGATGGAGGCTCCCTCTCCACAGGACCTCACAACCCAGGGCCCCTGGATCGCTTGGGCCTCCCTTTCTGCCCCCATTGTCTCTCTCACTCCACTAGCAGGTCTGGAGGTACCTCCTTAAAACCCGAGGGCTCTATGGAACCCAGAAGGAAAGCCAGTGACCCAGTCCAAGCTTTCCTTTTTATAGGGAGGGAAACAGGCTCTAAAAAGTCATAATCCTTTTGAGATTTTTTTTAACCCACTGATTAAATGTGAGGCTGTCTTATGAGGCAGTGAGTTGCCCATCCTTAGAGGTATCCAAGCAGAGGCAAGACAGCCAGCACTGGGAGATGACATAAAGGTAGTTTCAGATGCATGGTTGGCTCAAGTGACCTCTGGGGTCTGTGTCAGCCCTGAGCTCTGAGACGTCATGATTCGCTGTGCACTGCCTCATTAGTTGCCCGGGACCAGCTCCACAAAGGGAGCACCTGAGACCAACTCTGAGTAGGAGAGGATCTGGTTAGGGCTGGCAGCTTCCTTTCTCAGCGCCAGCCTGGCTTGCGCTAACTGTTCAGTCCTGGTTCCCCTTTTTGTCTTGCTTGCCCATCTCTCGAGGTCAGATTCTGGGCTGTCCTTTTCCATGCCACCTGGGCCTCGGTTTCCTTGTGTGTAAGTTGAAGAGGAAGACTCAGAGCACTTCTGGGTTTCCTTCCTGCCCCGGTGTCTGTGTATTTGGTGTCCCCAGGCCAAGCCTCCTGTTACCCAATAGAATCAGGCTGCCTCCTTCCAAACCCTGCTTCTCAGCCCATCCTTTCCTCTTCCCTGAGCCCTGATCCTGGGCTTGAGGGCCCCAGATGCCTGGAGACCTGCTGATGCAATGGGAAGGGCGCTGGACTGAGTCAGGCCAACTAAGGTGCCTGGGTGGGTCCGGATGCTTAACCTACTGAGGGCCACAGTGTCCTCACTGTAAAAATAGGGCACATGACACTGAGGTGAGTCTCAGGTGGAAGAACAAGCTTTGTACGTGTATGTGAGGTTATTGTTATTGGGGGTCAGAGGGCCTGTTTGGTCCTTCACTGGGTGTTCTGTGCTGTTGAATCCCTGTAGGGGCCCCTGCCCACCTGGAGGTGGGTGGCCAAACCAGCAGACACTGGAGCAGGTGGTCCTCAGGCCCCCTGCAGTGCGCTTGGTCAGCCTGGCCTGGAGCCCTTGCCACGCCCTGTGGTGTGGGAGATTGGACCGTGTAACTTGGGCAGGTACTGCCTCTGCCTCCGGGAGTATCCGTGAAGCAGGGAGACAGGCAGAGCCCTGGGTGGTCGGTGGTTGGTGCACGGAGGTGAGCTGGTGACTCTCCAGGAGTTCGAGGAGGGACAACGCTTCTAGTTTGGGTCATCCAAGTCGGGTAGGAGGTGGTGGCTATGAGACCTGAGTCTGGCAGCCAGGCAGAGGGAAGAGCTTGAGCCAAGGCAAGGAAGTGTGGGACCTTTGTGCTGGAGGAGTGACAGGAGATGAGGCTTTTGATAGGATAATGATAGGAGGCGCATATGGGGCAAGAGCCTGCAAAGACTGATTGAGTTGTGAGCCTAGTAAGGCTACAGGCACAGAACGTTTCTCAGCTGGGCTTCTTCCTCCCCCAACTTCAGCCTCAGGAGTTCTCAGCGGTACCCAGGTGGTGGTGGTGATGGGGATGGTGGTCATTGGTTTCTGCAGAGGGCTTCTGTGCGCCGGGCACTGCTCCAAGCGCCTTCCGGGATTAGCTCCTTTAATCCTCACAAGGAGCCTGTGAGGTGCAGGTACTTTCATCATCCCATTTCACAGATGAGAATGCTGAGTCTCAGAAAGGTTAATTAAGCGGCAAAACCAGGAAAAGCAACGCCCTCTGGGGCCCTAGCCTGCAGCTCACACTCTCGCACGTCCGTCCTGTGCTCCCAGAGGGTCTGCAGAAATAACTCAGAATTTTATAGTTACTTAGGCCCCCCCTTTTAGGTGTGAACCCCCACCACCATCCCTTATAAAATTGTTCAAAGTGTCATCTCACAGGATGAATCACATAAACATTAACTGAAAGCATTTTCACATAATTTTTAATATGTAAACAATTACACATTAAAAGGTCCTTAGCATGTTTTTATTATTGAATCAACTTTATAGCATAACAAGAGGAAATTAAAAGAAAGCCATTTCACACAGAACCCCGCTGCCCTGACGTGGCTGTTTTCCTTGCTCACAACTTGCCTCTGCCCTTTTGAACTCCATGTGCTATCAGACACCCTCCAGACAAAGGCAGTCACCAATGTGAAAGGCCGGGGGGCATCCTTTTGTATCTTCTCTTCCACTGGTATAGCCTCTTCTAGCAGCAACACGCTTTCTGAAAGAATGGTGGTGTGTACCATGTTCAAGTCTGTGTGTTCCAGCTGTGGCCTAGTTCAGGAGGAAGGAGGCAGGAAACGGGTGCCAGCTCTGGCTCTGCCCTGGTCTGCTGTGTGACCTGAGGCAGGTTGCTTCCCCTCTCTGGGCCTCAGTTCCCTCATCTGGAAAATCAGATTTTGTCCTCTTCCCTAGGTGCCATGAGGGTCTTTATAAACCCTTAGGTTCCTCGTTTCTGTGGTTACACTGGGCTTCTCCACCTGTCTTGGTTAGGACTGTACCTCCTCCCACCCCACCCCCACCCCCTCCACGTGGCACCAGCCTGGCTCTTGCCAGGTTGTAAGGAAGAGCTGGCCCAGCAGCCTCCCGGGAGCGTGCATGCTGCCCTCTCAGCTTTCTGGACAGACAGGGCTGGGAGCTACAGGTCTGCACCCTTCTGGACAGCCAGGCTCCAGAGGCCCTTCCTGGAGCTGCTGTTCTTGAATTCTAGAATCAAGCCCCCTGAAGACCCGAGAAGGGGATCTCTGAGTCTTGATGGGGTGTCAGAGAGGCGGTCTCTGGCCACCCTCCCTGAGATTTCTGCCTTCCTCACACGTTCACCTGGTTCAAGGCAGAGCTGTTCTCCTGTCCTCCTGGTAGTTGGGAAAGTAAAGGTCCTTTCAGCCTCGGCCCCTGAGTCCAGGCCCTTCCCAGCTCCATGGTGCCAGTGGACTCTGCTCCCTGAATGTCCCTGCACTCACCTCCTCCTCACCTGGCCTGCTCTGCGCAACTCTGCTCCCCGAACCATCCCCGCACCCCTTCACTCCCCTCCCACCTGCTGCCTCGCGCTCTCTGCAGGCCCCGTGCTGCTCCCTGGTCCATCCTCTCCCCAGGTCATCTCAGGCTTCAGCCTGTCCTGGTGGTCACAGCTCTCCCCCGGCTGGGGGATGTCAGGATGGAACTACCCTTGAAGAGCAGTCCTTTTGGCCTGGCATCTTCTTTCTGCTCGAGGCCCAGAGAGGGGTGTGAGCTGGCTAAGGTCACACAGCAGCAAGCCTCAGAGCCGGTCTCCTGACTTCTAACCTAGGGTTCCTGTGCCTAGTTTTGAAATGTTTTGAAACCTGCCCTTACACCCTCCTGCCTGGCAGATAGAAGGCTTGGTCATGGACGGTGCAGAGTTCCCTGGCTGGTCTATCATTTACCAGAATGACTTACCTACTGGACAGGAAGGAGATAATCAAGTGTAAATAGAGTTTGTATTAGTCACCCGAGGACTTTCCTATTCTTGAGAAACAGCAGGGCTCACACACCCAGCCTGGTGGTGGTCACCTGCTGAGCCCCAGGCCCGGGGAAGCCGCCGCGCGGGAGGGGAGCGGAAGCGGAGGGGAGCCTGAGCCGGGTTTCCATGGTGACCAGTGGCCCACTCTGGCAGTCGCTTCCTGTCCTGTCACCCCCATGCCCCTCTCCCTTTTGACCCTTGACACTGAGCTTGCCCAGCTTTTCAGGGAAGTTGCAGCAGGACTGGAGCAGGCACGGAAGGCTGACAGCCACGATGGCACACCTGCTGTGTGCCAGACAGGCCCTGCCCTCCAGGTGCCCTGTCACGTGGGGGAGGGTGACAGGGACCCAGACAAGCACGGATTCTGGCGTGTAAAACAGGCCAAGCAGAGAGACACTGAAGAGAGAGGAGAGGAGAGGGTGGTACGGCCTCCTGAGGCCCGCGTGGGCCGCACAGAGCAGGTGGCGTTGAGCACAGCCCCCTGAGGTCTTGACTCAGAACGGCCTTCCCAGCGAGGCCGTCACTGGCCACTTACCTTAGATTTCAACCCGTCCCCAACACTCCCCACCCCTTCTCTGCTTAATTTTGCTCCTTAACACGGATCGCTGTTTAGCATACTACATATTTTACTTATACTTCATCTTGTTTATAGTCTGTCTCGCACCAAAATGCGGGCTGTACAAGGGCAGAACTCTGTTCCCTGCCAGAACCTCAGGACCCCAGTAGCATGTGGCACTAAGTAGGTGCTCAGTAAAGATTAGTTGAATGTGTGAGTGTACTAATTCATTCCAGGGACCCAGGGCTGTCCACAGACATGTTGGGGCGCCCTCAGGAACCCGGAGATGTCCCGTGAAGATTGCCCCATCTGGAAAGTCTGAGTTTAGCCACTTGCTAAGTGGGTGGGGAGGTGGGGGAGGAGCTGGCTTGGCCTCTGGATGGAAGTTGGGTGGGAGACTAAAGAGTCTGTGCTCCTGCACCAAAGCCACAAAGAGAGAGCGACACGGCTGCCAGCCACTGGGACAGAGCTGTGCCCCTCATACCCTGAAGACAGCACAGAGACCACCCTACCTCCTGAAGGTGGCCAGGGCCCTGGGACAAGTCTCCACTCTGCTCTTGACTTTGAGAAAGTCCCTGACCTCCAGGCCTCAGAAGATCCGGAAAGTCTGAGTTTAGCCACTTGCTAAGTGGGTGGGCAGGTGGGGAAGGAGCTGGCTTGGCCTCTGGTTGGGAGTTTTGTGGGAGTCGGGCAGGAGAGCCTTGGTGCCTTGCTCTGTCTTGGAAACCAGTTCTGTCTCCGCGCAGGGAGACTGCATGGAGGTGTCTGGTTGTGCCTCTTCTCCCTGCTCCCTCCCTGGGCTGAGAGCTCCTTGAAGGAAGGGACTCGGTCTTACCCATCTTCCTGTCTCCTCTGGGCCCAGTAACTCTTCTCCAGTTGAGTGAATGACTGCAGGAATACAAGTCTACGTGGAGAAGAAATGAAAGAAAAGGAAGCAAACTGTAAACAACTCCTTGCTGTGAACACTTTTTCCCCATTTTGCCAAGAACCACCTGCCTGGAGTCCCGGGCCTCAGTCGGGGAACAAAGAGCAGTGCCTTCACTCATTGGGTGGGTGTTTGCGGTGTCTACTGGGTGCTGGCACTGTTCTGTGCTCTAGGGGTTGAGCAGTGAACAAGACCAAGTCCCTGTTCTCGTGAAGCTTACACTCCAGGTGCCAGATCAAGGGGAGCATGCGACATAACTGATTCCATAAACTCACTTCCAGAACTCTCTATCCCAGACGCTCAGCAGCCTCCAGTCCCTGCAGCTCTGGGTTATGGGGCCTGGAGGTCAGGGACTTTCTCAAAGTCAGGAGCAGAGTGGAGACTTGTCCCAGGGCCCTGGCCACCTTCAGGAGGTAGGGTGGTCTCAGTGCTGTCTTTGGGGTACGAAGGGCACAGCTTTGCCCCAGTGGCTGGCAGCTGTGTCCCTCTCTCTTTGTGGCCTCAGTGCAGGAGCACAGACTCGGGGGGTTGCCATGGGTCTTCCCAGAGCAGTGAGCACTGTCCTGTGTGCGGGCACCCAGCCTCGTAGGTGTGAGGGCTCAGGATGCTGATTGGAATCTCCTGCTGAGCACTTGGCAGCCAGGGCCGAGAGCCCCAGGAATGCAGCCCCTCACTCCTCTTTTCTGGCAGCCCTGAGAGAAACAGGCATTCTCCCCAAGGTAGAAATAAAGGAAGGGGACTGTGAAATAGAGGAGCTCTCCTCCCCATCACTGCCCCTTGTCTTCCAGAATCCCAGAGAGACATTCAAAGAGCTGAAGGCACAAAAACTAATGGAAATGCCTGTCTAGAAATAGAGTCAGGGGGACCCAGGTGGATCTGCAGCAAAGCACCCAGCATCTTCCTCCCACAGCACCCTGTGTGGGGCAGAGCGCGGAGGCTGTGGGGAAGCACCGCCCGTTCCTGAGCAGGGGTGTGACGCGGTCAGGAAGTTGTTTAGGAAGTCCTGCCCGCCTGGGTGTAGAAGATGGATTCGCACAGAGAGAAGCAAGAGGCTGGGAGACTGGTTCTGGGGTGTTGTGGCTACGACAGTCAGCTAGGCCAGGGGGCTGAGGCCAGAGCCTGGGCTGTGGCTGTGGGGTGCTGCAGGCAGGAGTAGCGGGTGGAGTGGAAGAGTGTGCCAGCCGTTGGGGAGCAGTGGGCAAGAGAGGGAGGAGCTGGGATCCTGGTGAGTGGGAGGATGAGTGTCAGCTACTAGATGGGGACTGTCCTGTCTGAGACGAGACGGGGAAGGAAGGTTCTTGGGGTGGGTCAGTAGGTTCAGACGTGGGTCCATTTGCATTTGTGTGTTGGTGTGTTCTGGAGGGTGCTGGAGTCGGGTCAGAGGAGGACCTCGAACTGCTCCTGGGGTCCACCCTGGGGGGGGCCTGGAGAGAGGAGCTGGTTTGCAAGGGCTGTCCAAGGAGACTGCCAACCAGGTTCCTGCCCCTGCAGAACCCTGAAGGAGATTCAGTGATTTGTCCCACACCCTATTATTTGACTAATTAAGTAGTTCCTTCCCCTACCAGAGCTCAGGCCGGCTTTCTGGAAGCTTATAACGATGACAGAGGGCTGTATTTAAAGGGGGCCTTTTATAGATTATGCCAGGAATATCCCTGAGGCTCTGGGAAGAAGCAGTGTGATTATTTCCATTTTGCAGATGAGAAAGCTGAGTCATGGAGGCTGACTGGAACTGTGCCCCATTCCAGGCTCCCTCGCCCTGCGGAGTCTTTGCCTGGCCGTGTGAGAGAGAAATGAGAGTAATAACAGGTTTGCGTTTTTGGATGCAAAGTCTTTCTGCCTGTGGGGTAGCTGGGCAGGTGCCCCAGGCTCAGTCCTCCTCCTCCTCCTCCTCCTCCTCCTGGGTAGCCCTGCCTGTCTACTCCTGCAGCTGGCTGGTCCGTGTGTTTGAACGTGGTATACTGCCTCTGGTCCTTTTCTGAAACAGGCAGCGTGAGCATAAATAAATAAAATGCCACTTCTCTCTCCCTTCTAGAACACAGGCTTGTAATTGTACCTGGCCACCTAAAAAATGATGCACTGGAGGAGGGGTCCCCTCCTGGGGCCCGAGCTCCGTTGTTGGCCTCTCTGTTTCTAGCTGCCACAATCACTCTTTGTACAGTTGTGCTGAGACAGCACTTAACACGTTGCACCCTAATTTATCTGCTGGACTGAGGGCCCCTGGCGAGCAGGGTCCACAGGGCTATGAACTCTTGCCCTCAAACTGTCGGCGCCCAGTGTTTGAGATATTGGCCTGGAACTTTCCGGTAAAGAACGACCCCAGGTCAGAACTTGCTGGTTTTGGTGGAATGTTGTGCAAGTGATTAGTAAACTCTTCCCCAAAGACTAAAGGCTCTCAGGTCCTGGACCCAGGTCTCATCATCTCCCTGGCTGGCTCACCTCTGGGCCCTGGCCAGTGGTCCACATGTCCCTCTCTCTGATCCTGGGCTCAGGCCTGCTGGCCTGTGCCTCTGTAGGTTCACCCCCGTCCGCTAGGCCTTGAGTCTCCAGGTGGGGACTGGCACATATACTCGTGTCCCTGAACCCAACCACAGAGTCCTCCATGAAGCCCCTCTGTCCGGCATCCCATCACCAGATTGAGGGTCCTCCAAATCTTTGTGCTTCCTTGTCACCCTCCCTTGGCCCCTGGTGTCCCCACCCTCTCCCCCTTGGGCTGGTGCCTGAGCTCTCGTCTTTCTCACACGACCAGCCTTCATCGTGCCTTTCTCAGCACTAGCAATTTGCCTGCCAAAGCTGGGACAACCTCTGGCCTGACCCCACCTAACCTTCCCAGCCAGCACCATCCTGGCACCATGTGGGTGGGAGGAGAGTCTGTCTCCTGTCGATTTCTTCTTTACTGGGCTCTGTCTCAGTACCTTTGCTTGTGCTGTGCCCTTCCCTTCTAAGCCCAGCCCGGCCTTCACCTTGCCTCGAAGCCCTTCTGCACACGCCCGTCCTCGCTGGCTTGCTCCTTCCCCCAACCAAGCTCCTGCAGTACTGATCAGAACCAGATGGGTTAGCATTTAGTCGGGACTCCTGCCCTTCAGAGCTCCCCTCCTCAGCCTCCCTGAGGCCCAGGGAGGCAGTCTGTGGCATTGTTTCCATTTTACCGTTGAGAAAGCGGGCATAGAGGCTCGAGCAATTGCCCAGGGCCGTGAGGGAGGATTTCTGGCCTCCTAGGAGCTGTGTTCCGAAGACCAAGCAGGAGCAGGTCAGGTGGTCAGTGGGGTAGGGGGAGGACCCCAGGCTGAGGATGGGGATGGGCAGCGGTGGGGTCAGACTGGATGGATCCATGGGGGCCAACTCCTGGCCTCCCCAGTAACAAAAAGCAGAAGGCTGAAGTGGGGCAGGGGCCACCCCAGTAACAACTTCACAACCCAGCAGAACTGAAAAACAGCCAGTGGGTGACAGCACCCCCCACTCCACCCCCACCTTCCTTGACCTCTCCTAGGGCCTTACTGCTGTTCCCTTGCTCAGAGCTGCTTCTGCTCAGTCTCTGCCAAGGAAAGAGTTAATGCTGAGCCCAGCTGCCATTGGGGGAAGGCGGGGACAAGTGGGGCAGTGTCAGAGCTGGTAAGATAGAGGAGGGGCAGCCCTGCCCCAGCTTGCTCTCCCCAACCTTCTGGTGAAGCTGAGGAGGGGCCTTTGCCTGGCACCTGTTGAGCCCCTGCTGTGCTGGGCCGTGGAGCCCACCTGGTCCTGCCCCCAGGAGAGCCATTCCAGTGGGAGGTGTAACTGCAGTCAGTGGTTGAAGTGTCAGGTGTGGGCACAGAAGCAGGTACCTGGGGGCTGCGGGGTAGGGCGTGCTCTGGTCTGCTTGGGGGTGGGGGCGTGGGTTAGAGGGGACTTCACCTGGTAACTGGGAAGGGTGGGGGGAGCAGAGGCAACGAGGGGCATGGCCCAGGTCCATGCTCTAAGGGTAGATCTGGAAGGCGGAGCTGGACGACTGGCCCCCACAGACCCCAGGGAGGTCCCTGTGTTTTGCTGAGGGGGCCTTAGAATTTTGAAAAGCACCCACCCAGGGTAGGGGCTTAGGCCACTGGCTCGCCCACTCCTACTCCCTTCTCACCGCCCCGCCCCGCCCCGCCCCGCCCAGGCTGCGATGCAAAGGAACCTTGTCGAGTTGAGCATCAGAGGAAACTAGGCGATGTTTTCATTATGTTCATAATTTACACCCCGAAATTAGGAGGAAGTGTTCGTTTGTTATTAATATATTCAGCCTATTCACCCCCTAGACTTGAAACTAATTTTTATCTGACCAAGAATTGCTGTAAATTCCCGAGGCGCCCAGTGCTAATGAAAAGCCCAATCCCACGCCCCACCCCCTTCCGCGTGCTCAGTCCCGGACATGCGCAGAAGTGCGGAGTCTCCGGGCTGAGACCAGGGGGAATCGCCTTATCCAGGTAGACCCTGGGGACTCACAGCCCTGCGGGCGCTTGACGCGGAGTCCTGGGGTCAGCGGAACTGGTGCTGCCGACCCTGCCCTCAGCTGTGTGCCGTGCTGTTTGAACGGGTTTCCCCTCTCTGGAAACCCTCCGTCGTAGAGGGAGGATTTTAAAGCTGCGCTAGGGTGGACTGTCTGGGGCCCCTTGTTTTATAGATGAAGAAACAGAAGGCCTGGGGGCGGGGCGGGGGCTGCCCCGGGAGTGCTGGGAGGTGAGTCCTAGCCCGGGGCTCCTTCTAGGCCCCACCACGTGCTTCCGTAATATTTCGAAGCCTCCTGCAGCCAGTGCCCCTTGTTTCTGGAGAGTTCTTCACCTATAAACGACCCCTCTTCCTCCCTTTGTGCGTCCTCAGGTTTTGCGTTAGCTGGCACCCTTGGGAGTTGTCAGCTCTGTCAGCCACGGGCGAGAATGAAGCAGGCCCCCCTCCCCTGCTGGAGCCCCATCTAGGTCTGTCCATCTGGACCAGGGCTGGTCTGCAGGGAGTGGTGTGTTTCCCTCTCCAGGGCTGAAGAGTCTCAAGGAAAGTGTCTTTGTTTCAGGAAATCCTGGGGTCTGTGGGAATTTCTAATTAATAAGGTCAGATTAGTTGCCCTTTCTCTAATTTCTTCCAGGACATTGGCTATCAGGAATATGTGTGGGGTTATTGTTGTAACAGTTTATTTACTTCTCCTTTTACTGAGTGCAAAGCGCTTTCTTGGACATTATCTCATTTCATCCTCAGAACAGGGCTAGGGCAGCCCTGGTATTCTCATTAAGACAGAGAAACTGCAAACTCCAGAATCGGGGCAGCCTGCCCAGGGTCACCCAGCAGCAGTGCCAGACGTGAGCTCTGGTGTCGGGACACCAAGTCCAGTGCTCAGGTTTTGCTCTGTCACATCAGTCCCTGTCCCCTGTCCCCTTTCTTCCGTGACCAGTGCCTGTGCTCTGAACGAAGTCCTGCGGGTCGGGGGGGGAGGGGGGGGACCGGGTCACGGGGATGAAGACAGTTATACCAGCTCCTCCCTGTAGAGCTCACAGGCTGGAGGGGGAGGGAAGGGGTCCTCTTGTCTACAGAGGCCTCCGTGGGTAAGTGTGGGTGAACTGCTGACTGCTTCGGTCCTTGTTCTAACTCGTTAGTGGACGCTGGAAGAGAGCCCTGTGTGCTGGCGAGCACGAGGCCTCCAGGGGAACTAACCTCACCCTTTGGAGACAGCTGGCCCTCCTTCCTTCCTGCTCTCAGGGGCTGCTTGCCTCCCCTGTGTCCCCTGCACCTGGGGAGGACTGACTGCAGAGGACCCAGCTCGGAGAGTATCCAACCCAACTCTCCTCAATGAGGCTTCCAGATGACACCATCGAAAGGGCTTGGCCAGCAGAAGCCGCCCTTGGCCAAGGGACGGAGCTGCCTAGGCTCTGCTCATGCACAAAGAGCCTGTGTGTCCGCACACAGGGCGCGGAAGGGCGTAGTTGTCTCTGGAGAGAGCCCCAAGTTTGACACCAGGCGCGGAGCTGTAATCACCGCCTTTAATTACTCGACAGTGCCCCTGCCAGGGAGACGTGCTGACGATTATCTCCCCTCCTGACGGGTGATTCTGTCTCCCTGTGTGAGTACGACACACACACACACACACACACACACACACACACACTCTTGAGATTTTGAACTTATGAAAAGGCCGTTCAGAGTTGCCTACCAAGGACCCTGGCTTCTCTTCCAGAAGAAAGAGGCGAGCCAGGTATGAGCCACGCAAGTGCTTTCTTGCCTGCTGCTGACAAATAATGCCCGTTTACCTCTGAGTTGACTTGATCTCCAAAATGGAATAAAACAACAGACCTTTTCCTGGTGCTTAAAAAAAAAAAGGAAGAGCACAAAACCACGTAACGATAACCCTGTGTCGATGTTGACGCACTGAATGCGTCCATGCTCCTTACTTCTCACGCCGTCCTGGGGAGGTAGGCAGGGCACGTGCTGCTAGTCCTGTGATGTAGGTCAGGGGATGAAGCCTCAGAGAGATTAAGGGACTTGCCTGAAGTGACACAGGAAACAGGACTGGAGCCCAGCACCCTGATGGTGAGCCAGGCTGCTCCGTCAACCCCCGACTCATTCTTGGGACTCACCTGTGGCAAGTGAAGCTGCTCAGCCCCGAGCTCCTGAGGGCCAGAGTGCCTGCACTTTTATGGGGCTGTGATGAGGGCAGCCCCCAGAGACTTTGGAGGGCAGATCGTCTGCGAGTCCCTGGGTGGACTGTGCAGGTAGCCTGTGTTGCAGACAGACTCGGCCCGCACGGCCTCAGAGCAGGCCCACCAGGGCAGGAGCGCGCAGGGCAGGGCGTGTGGAGGCTCAGTAGTCCACCTGCGCTGGCTTTCTGTCCCCAGGGCTGCTGTCCCAGAGGCCCCCCACACCAGCTAGTCGCTAAACCCCTGGGTCAGGGTGAAGGGCAAGCTGCCCTGAGGACCCATGAGTGCAGGGCTTTCCAACATCAGTTTGTACCATAGTCACATGGGGATGCGAGGATGAGGTGGGTGGGTGATGTTGAGAATGCAGATTCCTAGGCCCCACCCCTCCCAGGCTTCCTTGGAGCCCAGGAATCTGCATTTTAATACAGAGCTTCATGACTTGGACAGATGGTCCCATGGGTGAGAGGCCCTGCTTTAGCCTGGGGTCTCCCTAAATTCCAGATGCTCTGGTCTGCCGGCAGCCTCGTTCTCCCTGACTTCTCGCCTCTTTCTGCCTCCACTGCAGGGGCGTGGACACCCGTTCTGGTGTCTCCTTGACATTCCCCATGCAAGCCCTGAGCCCTGGGGGCTGCACAGGGGAGCGGAAACGCCGCTCTGGGAGTGTGGACCGTGTGGAGGGCCCAGCTGTGTGAGGGCCCAGCCTTGCAGGCTCATCTCAGCTTCACAGAGCTGTGATCTTACCAGTGAAAACCTTGTAAATCTTTGAACAGCCAGAGAGCTCAAGGCTGCAGTGGAGGGTGTGGTGTGGCGAGAGGGAGGATTTGTGAGCTGGAGGACTCGGGAGCCCATCCTGGCTCCACTGACTCCTGGCTTGAGTGTGGGCAGGGCAGTGCCCCTCTGGGCTTCAGTTTTCCCGTCTCTGAACTAAGGCTTCAGCCTGATCCTGGGGTGATTCGGTGCTGACCCACTCTGGTGGTGACAGTGGAGCAATAAGGTGTTAGAAGCCACAGATCCCATACAAACTCCCAGGAACAAAAGCCCCCCGCATGCCGGCCGTTGGGTGTGGCTGCCATCTTCGGGTGCCTTTGTTCACGTGTCACCAGTCATGATCACACGTCCACATGGCATGTGACACTGCTGTCAGCAGCTTCCACTCAGCAACCTGGGAACCTATTTACGAGGTGAAGTCACCCCAGACTCCCTGAGGAATGTCTTTCCACAGAAGCCTGCTTCCAAATGGAGCATAATTTCACCGTACCTACTTTTAAATAAATGTTTTTTAATGTATTTTAAAGAGCTGTCATTTTGCACGTGCATCGTCCGAGTAAAGAGGACCAGCCATTGAGCTGGGTACCCTGTATCCGCAGCGTGCTGTCTTTCACGCTGGCAGGGGGCGCTCTCAGAGAGAGGAGGGAAGCCAAGGAGGAGAGGCCGCGGGCCAGCCTCCCCACTCCCCCTTCCCACATCCCTTCTTCTCACTGTCACCAGATGATTTTCCGAGGCGTGGCCGATCGTGTTGCTGACCTGCTCAGAGACCTTCACTGGGTCCTGCAGATCCTAGTCCAGACTTCCCAGGCCTTTATCAAGCCATACCTCCCTCTGCATCCCCCTCAGAGGACCCCAGGCAACACCCCAACACCGCTCTGCTCTCCTGTGTCAATTCTCTCTGTCACCTCCTCCAAGGAGCTTTCCCCAGGCTTCTTGCTCTCACAGGACTTGCTTAATACTGCTCTTCCCTCTCTCTTGTTCTGCCTTGCTGCTGAGTCCTGGGTGAGCCTTGGTTTCCTCCAGCAGCCTGGGCAGGGCCTGGGTGATTCAGTCAGTTCCCCAGAGCCCAGCACAGGGCCTGGCACTGGGGAAGAGCTTGTGGAAATGGGATGAAAATGAGCCTATCGCCTGCATCTGTCTTGGGCTTGCCTTTGAAGTTGGTTTAATGGCTATAAACGTATTAATCAGTTGGACTGTTGGATCTCCTGTTTGTCCCTGAAAAATGAGCACACACCCACAAAAAGAATGATTTTGAGGCTATTGGAGCACGTGCTCTCCTGAATTTGAAAACAGGCGATGCAGAGACTTGCTCTGAGGGGAGATGTCGTGAGTTCTGGGGTGTCTGCGGTTCTGGGAAGTTTATAGTTTATGGAGCCATTTGTGGTCAGGAAGCCCAGGCCAGCAGGGTGATGGTCTGGTCTGACCCTGGCCCTGGCCCCTGCCTCCCTCCGAGCTGTTGGCTGCTGGTCACTGGTGCCCTGAGGTCTCAGAGTGACAGGAAAGCTGTAAATCCCCATCGTGTTCTCTTTACAAGAAGGCAGGTGAGCAGGTGTCGCTTTACAAGGGAGGGCAGCTCAACCACAGCAAAATGCAGCGAGCGCCCGTCTCTGCCTCAGCCTCCATCTCTGCGGAGTGACAGGCACAGGACTCCAGGCACGACCGGGGTGGCAGGCCTTTGAGGCGCAAGGGAGGATGGAGCTGGACATCAGTGCCGGGGCCTCTCAGGTCAGCCCCAAAGAGAAGGTGATGGGGGTGGGGTGGCAGTGCTCCAGGAGAGTTTTGTCCATTCAGTGGTCAGTTTGCAGCCCCCAAGCCAGTTCCTGTACCAGGCACCAAGGACACTGACACAAACAAGACCCTGGGAGGCAGCCGTGGACCCAGGTCAGGCACCGAAGTGTCTCAGACTTCACTTTGTGGGGTGGAGGTCCCACAGAGCTGGTGCCATCACTCGGGTCCCAAGGACAGAGGAAGCAGGAGAGGCCTCCCAGGAGTTGAAGCTTGACCAAGTCTTGAATGACAGGCTGGGAGGAGGGGACCAGCGTGGTGGCCTTGGGGACCCACCAGTGGTTTCACAGGTGCTGCGCTGGGTCCTGAGGAGGCTCAGAGGTGGGTGCAATATGGAAGAGAGGGAAGGGATGGCCTGTGCCGCGCCCAGAAGTGAAGAGAGCAGCCCCGAGTGGGCGGCGTGGCTGCAGCATCAGGACACGTAGGGTGATGTGCAGCTGCCGGCGTGTTTGATGGCCAGTTCGTGGGGAGGGCTTTCCGAGCCCCTGGAAGGAGTTTGGGTTTTACCCCAAGGACTGTTGGGAGTCACTGAACCATAAACTCCCCCACCCACTTCCCACCCCTCAGCTATCTTTTCCCTGAATCAAATCATCGAGCTCACTGAGACCCCTCTGGTACCAGGAGGGCACTGGGCCACTTGAGGTGCACGCATTGATCTCATAGAGCCTCTGCTCTACAGCTGAGGTCGAGCTGAAAAATCAGTCCAGGATAAGAGGTTGAGGACACAGTCACGTGGCAGTAAAAGCTGGCACTGGAAGAAATGTCTCGAGGCCTCACCTGATTAATTGACATGAGCAGGACGGATAATCAGGGCTCAAGTGCACGGCAGAGGCAGAATGCCTCCCCAGGGTGGTCAGGGCCAGCCCTTGAAGGAGGCGAGATCTAAGCCTGCCCATGAAGGCCTTTGAGTGTTGAAAGGAGGAGCTAAAGGAAAGGTTCTTGCTGGTGGGGGCGTGGGGTACCCAGGCCTGCCGTGGAGAGGATGCGCTGACGTTTGTGACTCCAAATCTGTCCCGCATTCGGGGGACGGAGCCAGCCAGTGTTGTAGACACTCGGGTTTTAGACTGTCACCTAAGTGTTACCGACCTAGCAAATATTTTCAAAGAACTGCCGTGTTATTTAAGTACTTAAAGCAGGTCTGTGCAATCAGGACACCTGTGGCATTAATCACAGATTCTGCACATACCCAGCCTTGGGACCTGGGTTAGGGACCCTCCCTCCAGGGCCGGCCAGGCTGCAAGGCCATCCTCCCCAGTGCTGCTGCTCCCTGCTGAGCAGGCTTCCACTGGGAGCCGCAGCTGAGCTCAAAGCTTGTTATGCAGGCGAGAACCTCAGAAGCTCTTCCTGGGTGTGAGGGCAGAGGTGGACTTCAGACCCTCCTGAAAACTGAGACACTCACTCAAGCCTGTGGACGGGCGGCCACCCTGTGTCCACTCCCATCTGCAGTCCATGGCTGGCTGTGGGCACGCAGAATGGCTGTGGCCATTCCAGTTTGGACGTTTTTCAAAACAGCCATTTCAGGTTGTCCGCCACATAGAAAAATCTCCATAAAGCACCCCAGCATGTCTCATTTTAAACAGTGGGAGCTTCCTGGTAAACCCTGTAAGGGGAATTAGTTGTAGATTAAACCCCCAGGAAACCGAATGATCTGACCTATTGTATAGAATTGTTGGACGTGAGCCAGTTGGCCGCTGAAAGACATCTGCCTAAGATGATGACGTGGCTCTTAGAGTAACTGAGCTTCAGCCGTTCCTTCTGGCAGAGGTAAGGACGTGCAGTCGAGGGTCCTAACGACAGTGACCTTCTCCACAGAGCAGATGAGAATGACGGGAATTAGAGAGCTCCCTTTTGGTGTATAACTAGGGCCCCTGCAGGTGCTTGTGGGTTTTCTCAATACGTTTGTTCTCCTCCTGATTTTGAGCACCCCTCTTCTCTCCACTCCTCCTTCCCTGTCCCCCCACGATATTACTCCTGCTATTAACGTACTCTACATTGTCAGTGAGGAAAGCAGGCTGGGCAGAGGGAAGCTTCCTCTGAGTGGAGGATGAATGAGATTTTAATGGACTTTGGTGACAAGAGGTTTCTCAGCAGGACCGCTGAGGTCCTGTCCTCCTTCAGGCTTGGAACACGCTCTGACCACTGCCTGTTGAGGAGCAGCAGCCAGTTGCCAAGAGCTGTCGAAGGACTCCAGGGCCAGCCCTCTGCGCTGGCAGTGAGGCTCAGAACAGCGGAGGCCGACAGGTCTAGCCACCGGGGGAGAGCTGGCACTAAAGGGAGCTGAGAGATTCCTCAGGAGGGCGGGACATCCCCAGGGAGGCACGGCTGCTTTGTCTCACCAGGACAAGGATGAGCATGGAGCCCTGGTGGTCATGTGGCCTGTGGCTGGTGCCTCCGTCAGGGGGACGTGAGTGAAATCTGAAGTGTGTCTGCGTGGTGCAGCTGTAACGTGACAGCTACCACCACCCCCAACCCCCTCCACCCCCGTTTCTCCTTCCTGGCTCTTGCCACCCCCACCCCTGTTTCCGAGCAAGGAGGCTTGTCTGGCAGCAGCGACTCAGCTGTCACACCACATCAGTTTTTGTAGGTTCCCAGCTAATGGAAAAGTGCCAAACGCGAGCAGATGATATACTTAATGAAACACTCGGGAAGAAAGCTTCGGCTCCGGTGGTGGGGGCGTTTATAGAGAACATAAAGGCACTCCTTTTCCCAGAGCATTTCCAGATCGTTTGGTGGTAGGTGCCATGCAAAAAAAACATGTCATATTTCTGAACCCTGGAATCAGATCATGCCTTTTCAGAACCTTGTCACATTGCAGGGTCCTTCCTTTTGGGGGTACATATAGAAAATATTGAATAGTGAGATAGAAGTTGATTCTATTTGTTCAGCATCAGTGAGGGGCACTGTACACAACTGATATTACAAAAGAAAAATGAAATGAGACGTCTTCCTCTCGTGGACATAAACCAATGGAACGGCGAGTCCTTTATACCAGATGTCAGCCAGAAATGAGGCTGTGTATCTGTCTGCACACGTGTATGTACATGCCGCTCTCGTCTGTAACATCTGCATAGGGGTTTATGGTTGACAAGGCTCTTTTATATCCTTTGTCTGGTTTTGTTTTATAGCAGCCCCATGAAGTTGATATTAGTATTCTCCCCACTCCACAACAGAGGATGCCGAGGCTCTGCTGGGGCAAGTCGCTCCCACAGGGTGTGAGCTAGTAAATGGCCGAGCCAGGGCATGAACCTAAGTCTCATGAGTCTGGTTCCAAAATACGTATACTTGCCTACGGTCCATACAACATATCCGGTACCTAGGATTGAAGTGCTGCGTCATCGGGGGAAGTGGGAGGTTAATCATTTGAATTATATTTGCATTTATTCCAAGATAGTCAAGGTTTGAAGCATACTGGAGAGAGGGGTGGGGCAGAAGACAATAATATTCACGGGCACGTTGCTGTTCATTTGTTACTCATTGAGATCTAGTGACGTCATTTGGCTGTTGAGGAGTGGAGGCCCAAAGAGGTTGGAGGACTGGCTAGGGGCACATAGCTCAGAAGTGGTCGGCTGAGAGGCAAATCCAGATCCCATGGACACTGCCTGCTCTCCTGTGCTACTGAGCTGCTACAGCCGTATGTGAGTATAAAATGTGAAAAGGAAGGAACAATATGAAAAAGGGTGATTCAGTAAGTAAATGAACAACTGAAGTCAATCGACCACCTAACATTTGGTCAGTTTGCAGACGAGGAAGCTGCAAGGAGGGCCCTACCCAAGGTGTGCTGGCAGTGAGCTTGGCCAGGCTCCTGATCCCCAGCCCGAGTTCTGCCCACTGCCCGTCAGGTCTCAGCTTCACACAAGCCTTTCAGTTCTGAGTTTTCTGTAGGTCTTTGAGCCAACAGATGGGAATGCTCTTAGGTTTTATCTCAGTCCTCTATCACCAGCTTCATGGTTGGAAGAGAACCTTAAATTGTAGACTGCGGCAACCTCTCCCTACGAAGTGAGACAGCCATCTCAGGCTTGTGTCAGAAATTCCACATTTCTCCAAGGTGAGTCCACAGTAGTACTCCAGTTGTTTTTAGGTGGGAACTATATATCTTCTGTTTCGTACCACTTTGGCTTCCCTGCCTTGCTGGGCTTGTATTTTCTGTGTAGCAGTAATGTTGGAGCTGCCTTATTTAGATGATTCGATTTTCCTCCTGTGATTTCCTTTTTCTTTTAATTTAATACACACTCAAATAGGCTTCCTTTCCTGCCTCACCCTCCCCCAGTTCTCATTCACTAGGTCACAAGACTTAATCCAGCCGCAGGTGCGGGGCCTCGTCTCTTCCGAGAAACAGGAAGGGAAGAGCCTTCAGCAAGCCTCTAGTGTCTGCTTGTAACATGGGCTGCTGTTGTCATTTCTAAATGGAAGTCTCTTCTCCTGTCACTCACCACGTGTGCCCCTGGCTCCTGGCTGAGACGCTCATGTGCACACACCTGATAAGAAATGCTTTTGACCCCTGCACCCCACCCCCGCCCGCCTCCACCGAGAAAACCTGCTCACCGGGGTAGGGTGGGGGCTCTGAGGGGCTCGGGCATGAGGCTGCCAGGGGGCCTAGCTGGTGCACGTATGACTTTGCATGTGTGTACATGTTTGTGTACATATATGTGTGTGCAGTGGCAAGGCAGAGAATGCAGTCTAAAACCTGAGGAGATAAAGTGCGGTGGTGCAGACCTGGGGCCCTGCTCAGCCCTTGGCCTCCTCAGAAGCCTTTGATGGCTCCCTGTGCCTCACCATGAAAACGGAGCCTCTCAACCTGGTGGTACGCAAGCAGTACCTAACTAAGGAGCCCCAGAGAAGACTGTGTTTTCAGCTGTGACCTCCTCTAGGGCAGGGACCAGGTTTGATTGATCAGCGTTTCCCATAAACCAGCAGCCCCGGGTGCTCAGTGGGGCGAGCGAGTGGAAGAATGAACTGGTGATGCTCATTGCCATATCGGGCCTCCTCCCTCCCCACCTCTAGCCACATGGATTTCCAGAGTCAGGACTCCCAGTCCATTTCCCAAAGCACGTTTCTTGTGTTAGAGCCTGGAATCCTGTGTCAGTCCTGTGGACAAGAACTTGTGCTGCTTGTAGTCCCTTCTGATCCCCTTGGCCAGGAGCCACCTCTCAGGAGGCAGCCTCTTCTGTCACTGGGCGTCGAGGTCTAGACCCACTTCATCCCTGAGTGTGCCCCTGCCCCAAAGGGCAGCCTATTTGCTGTCACCCATCTTGGGCTGATTTTTGGTTTTCGGCTTGCCGATCAACGTTGGTTGATGGGAATTACCTTGACTTGTGATTTAGATGAAAAGCTGTCAAGCCCCTGGGAGAGTGGGGGCCCCTTCCAGTGAAACCATGGGTCCTGAAAAGTGATTAGGCCTGTCCTCATAGCTGTGTGTTTGGGGAAAGCTTTCGTCTTTGGTGGTGCCAAGACTGTAACTACAGCTCTTCAGTGTGTCTTTAAAAGTCAAGTGCCCCCTGACGATGATCAGGGGCATATTTTGGGGCCATGTTGCAATTAAAATATACATCTTGGAGTTAAAAACCAAAACATATAATTTCCACTGAACTCTTTCCTAAACTTCAAATGTGTAAACATGATGTGAAATGGAAATTGTTTACAAAGTCACAAAAGCAGAAGCCGTTGCTCTAAAGCATTAAGTAGAAGATGAGGGAATTCCGCAGCCCCAGTGCTTCCCGAAAGCGGCAGGGAGTGATGGGACAGGGTACAGGCCCTGAAGAAAGCAGATGCGAGCAACCCCAGCCCTGCTGTCTGACCTCCGTCATCTGCTCTTCTGCTGCAGCCTCAGTTTCCTCACCTGTCCTGGAGTTAATGTGGAGCTCCCGGCACCATGCCGGGTTCAGAGTGAACACTCAACAAGTGTTGTCATGCACGGTAATAAAGAGGATGGTTCCATGTGCCACGTTTGCACGTGAAACTTCCTTAAAAATTTTTTTGAATTATTACATTAAAAAAATATGTCCACTGGGCAAGAAAATTTGATGTACAGGTGTACAGGAAATAAAAAGAAATCTCTCTCCAAAGACAAGGATTATCATTAATAATTTGTTGTATATTTCTTTAGTCCTTTTCTTATTTCCTTACAAAAATACACGTCTACACAGGACATTTTTGTCCCCACATAAATGCTGTCCTAACATTGTTCTGCATCACAGATCTTGTCCGAGGTCATTAGATCTTCCAAATGCTTCTGTAACGTGACTGTGCACAGTGTACTCAGTCATTCTCCTATTCATAGACTTTTAGCTTGTTTCCAGTTTTTCGTTCTTGCATTCTGAGGCAAACATCCACATACATTTATTTCTGTGTGTGGGTCTGGGCATTTCTGTAGAATCAGTTTCCAGCAGTGGAACGTCAGGTCATAGGGTATTTAATTTTTGTTAGATCCACCAATTTTATCTCTGAAAAGGCCATTTCCGGTTTATACTCCCTCCACCAGTCTATGAATACAGTTCCCTTCCTAAAGTGGACAAATGTTTTAAAAATATTGTTTTCTGTGCTAAATTCTGAATTTGCAAAAGACTGTTTATGTTGTTCTTTCAACTGGTATTTACAGAGCATCTGTGGAGTCATGTTCTGTGCTAGGGGGTGTGTCAAGATGAGTGGCATTTGACCCGGCCCTCAGAAGCTGGCGTGGGGGTGGGAGCTAAGCATACAAATGGCTGGACGATAACAGAGAGTCTCTGGGCCCCTGGGCTGAGGAACTCTCACCACTAACGTGGAGGGCATGGGGGGTGGGGAGAGACATCAGGGACTCCTTCCTAGCTTCTGCAAGGGAAGCACCAGTGGGGTGTCGGATTTGTTTGTGAGCCACTGCACCGCCTCTGGTATGCGGTGGGGATTCAGTACATGGTGTCCCAAAGACCAGAGGCCCAGCACTTGAAGCTCTAGGGCAGCAGTGTTTAGGCTGGGGCGTCTCTGAGGGAGCCAGTTGGAAGAGGTTACAAGCAGGGAGATGTCTGTCTCCACTCAGAACCTCGAGGTGCCTCTGCCCCCGTGTTCTGGGCATTGATGACAGCTTTCACAGGATGCAGTCTCTTCAGGACACCTTTCTAGGGCCCTGAGGAAGGCCTGTTCTTGTGTGTTCCAGCATAAAAACATTCATTGTCCAGATGTTTCCTTCCAAATAATTCTTGAGATGGTTGTGTGGATGGTGTAATCTGTAATACCTGTTGACGGGAAAGAGCCGCTTCAAAGGCATTCTGAGCAGTGGCAGCTTTCAGCTTCCTAATTCTTGTGTGTAGCACCCCAGGCACACCTTCCCCTTCCCCACTTTTCTTTCAAACAAAACAAAAAACACGTCGTCATGTTTTTTTGTGCTGTGACACCAAGAAATATAAGATGTGACGGTAAAGTTGGAAAGCCCAGCAGGGTAGGACTTGTGCTGATTTCTCACTCTGTGGCTTGACAGATCCCTCAATTCTGGGTTCCCCTTTGCCCTATTAAGTGGGGATGCCAGCTCTGCCTACCAGGACCTGTCTACAGGGGGATGGTTATAGGAGCCAGATAGCACAAAGGGCTTTGTGGACCAGAAAGTGCTCTTCAGTATGTGCGAGTCCTGCTGTTAGCCTTCCTTGTTAAGCTTGAGTTGGCCCGGGCAGGTGGTCACTCCTGGGCCGGATAGGGATCTCTGCTGAGCTCTCTCGTCTCATAGTGGCTCTGCTACTATTAGGCCTCCTGAGAGTGGAAATGCAGGAACCTCTCAGGGAGCTGATGCTTGGCCGCATCCCTAGTTCTTCGGGGTCAGGAGAAGTGGCAGATCCCTCTGCGCCGTGATAAAGAGGTTTTCTTATAGACCGGCTCTGTGTGTTCCTGCACAGTCTTTGCAGGAGCTGTTTCTTGAGAAGGGGAACAGACAACAGCCCATCCCAGGACCACATGCTAGGCAAGTGGGAAGGCCTCTTCATAGAGGTGTGGGTTAGTCAGGGTTCTCCAGAGAAACAGGACCAATAGGAGAGATTTATTACAAGACGTTGGCTCACACAATTATGGAGGCTGGCAAGTCCTGAGATCTGCAGGGTGAGCCAGGAGAGCTGATGGTGTAGTTCCAGTCCGAAGGCCAGCAGGCTCAAGACCCAGGAAGAGCCAATGTTTCAGTTCAAGTCCAAAGGCAGGAAAAAAGACCATGTCTCAGTTCAAATGCTGTCAGGCAGGAAGAAGTCTCTCTTAATTGGGAAAGGGTCTGCCTTTTTGTTCTATTCAGGCCTTCAACTGATTGGATGAGGCCCACTCACATTAGGGAGAGCAATCTGCTTTACTTGGTCTACTGATTTAAATGTTAATCTCATCCAAATACACCCAGAAACACCCAGAATAATGTTTGACCAAATATCTGGGCACCCTGTGGCCCAGTCAGGTTGACATAAAATTAATCATCACAGGCAGGAAAGCACAACTTTGTATTGGGATAGAGCCTCCGGCAGGGTTCCTGTTGCATGTTGTGGCTGAATTTTGGAGGAGTTTGCTGGATTAGGATGCCAAGGTCGGGGACCCCACACACTGGTAGGATGGGTGCTCTTGTATATGTCCCCTTCTCTGTATACTAGAGCCACAGTGCTGGAACAAGATGCACGAGTGCACATCCAGTCTTCATGGAGTCAGACTGAGGGACGCTGGAGCTAGAAAGCCCACCGAGATCATCTGCTTCACCCCCTCCCACCTCACCTGGGAGGAATCTGAGCCCCCACGGCTCAGGCGGCTGGCCAGGGTCGCACAGCTGGTGAGCGGAGGGCCAGGCTGATCCCAGGCCAGCAGTCACATCACCATCCAGAAGGCCAAGGTTGTCTACAAGTCCCCGGGGCGTTAATTCCTTTTGAAGCAGTTCCAGAGCCAGGAAGGCTGGGGCAGAGAGATTGCCAGATCTCAGCAAGTTGCTTCCGGCCGGGCAGCTGCTCTGGGCACGGGGCACGATGCCAGCAACACCCCTCAGCATGAGCCAGTGACCCTGTGACCAGCCCCGGGGCAGCTGCCATCACCAGATGGGTGTGGGTGAGGTTTGACCAATTCGGCCGCAAACCTGGCATGTAGCAAGGGGTGCCATCAGGTACAGGAGGAAGGAAAGGTCATGCCCCAAAGAGGGCCCTGGCTGTGCCCTGGGAGGCTGGCACCCTGTACCCGATGCCAGTTTGTAGTCACTTACTTAGGGCCAGCCAGCCTAGGGCCAGCAGCATGTGTTGGCCACCCCTCTAAAGATCTAGAATGCGCTTGAATACCTCCTTGATGGGCAGCTCTCTTTCTCATGATACCACCCTTGGCTTTCCTCCCAGACTGCCTGACCATGATAATTTCTGTAGGAACCCGTGTAGTCCTAGTCAGATAAACCTTGGGATGACCCAGGTTACCCCAACTAACGAGCAGCCTGACGACCAGAGGGAGGGAGGGACCTGCCTGGCGTCGCGCAGCACGGTGAAGCTAGGACCGAGCTGGGGCTAGCACTCGGCTCTTCAGCGCTTGCTTCCCCTGCTGACCTCAGCACGTTCATGTTATTTTGGACCTGGTGGAGTCGAGGGAGCACTGATTTGGGTCGGAAAGGTGGTGTAGACAGCTACATGGTTAAGAACATGAGCTTTGGAGCCAGGCCGCCTCCATCACTGGCTCGCTGTGTGAGCATCTTTAAAGTGGCGTTGTCTACAGCACCCCCAAGTTGTTGTGAGAATTAAACGAGGAACTGGAGGCAGTGTGCTTAGCATAGACCCTGGCACACAGGATGCACTCGGTGCTCAGTAATTCTTAGGATGGTCATTACTGTGTTATTGAGAGTTGAGCCTTTGAGACCTGGACTGAACCACTCAGCTTGTCTGAGCTGCGGATTTCTTACCAGACAGGTGGGGCAGGGGCTTGGGTGTGACCGTGGCTCCTCCCAGGCTCGCTCTGTGATGCTCCATGAGAATGTGCAAGTGACGCTGCTCGGTGAGGGGTGTAGCCGTGGTCTGGCTTGAAAGCCTGTCACCTGTGGCTTTATCACATTAGAGTGTGGCCCGAGGCCTCTCTGGAAGCTGAGACCTCACCGTGCCCAGCAGACTGGAAGATTGCACCAGTGGGGCAGCTGGCCCTCTTTATAAATATGGCCATCAATCCTCGGAAGACAGGAGACTGGACTTGCGTCTGACTCTGTCTGCCGAGGCCCCAGGCAGTCCCCGCTGGGCTCTGGCTTCTGTCTGCCGCACAGAGTTCAGGGGACGCCTGCTCCTCTCAGGGTTGACCTGAGGATGCTGGTGCCACCCTGACCTCTGCCCCTCATCCAGGGAAATGCTCACGTTTCCACATTTGGGGGCTGTTCACAAGACTGTGCTTTTCTTTCTGGAGTCGTGGGCATCCTCTGTCCACCTCTGGAAAGGGTGGAGCCCTAGTTGTTTGGAGGCTCGGACCTTCAGGTCATCAGCAGCTAATTGCCACAACCTGGTGTCTCCTGCCGCTTCTAAAGAGGCTTTTTTTGTGTGAAAGCGCAAACCTGATGAAGACTCCTGGTTCACGTTTTCCAATTTCCTACCCTTTCGAGCCTGCACTCGTCCTCTGGCTTCAGAGCCTGCCGTAGCCCAGCCCCAGTGCTTCTTCTAGCCTCTCCCTAATCCCTCTTCCTCTTGAGCACCAGGCTCAAGGCATCTCAGAGTATTTGGTTTCACCTCACAAGTCCCTCCAGCTTTCCTCTGTCCATAACTTTACTTGTGCTCGTCCTGCCTCGGCTGCCCTTTCTCCTGGCGCCCTCATCTCCACCTGGCTGAAGCTTCCTCCTCTCCTTCAGATATTCTGCTCCTGGGGCTGCCATTTGCTGCCCGTGACACCAGGCAGGTCCCTCGGCTTCCCTGACCCTTGAGGGGCCTCCTTGCACTAGGACTTGGGATTCTGTGAAATGCCACCTTCTCCCTAAGTTTTTTGAAATCCCTGGGACCGTGTTTGCTTTCTGCCTCCACTGTCCGTACCACTGTCTGTACCCCCCACCTTGGGGCCAGCAGAACTGGGTGAGTTCTGCGTTGTAAAATACAGTCACTCTTGCCTCTCTGTCTGGGGATGAGGAGCGATCTACACCCATGCCCAGGATGGTGCCTGTGCAGGTGCTCAGTGACTCTGTTAGTAACTCGTGCTTATAGACATGGGGTTGTGATTCTCCTGCTAACCCATGAGTTCTTTGCAGGGGGGTGGGAGCCTCGTCTAACCCCATGTGGGTGCTCAGCATCTGGCCTGGGGTCCACCTTTGCACACAGTAAGGGCTCAGTGGATGTTTGGGAAAGATTTGAGGTCTCATAGTCGACGTGGAACCAGAAGGCTGTCTCCTGAGAAGGTTGCTGCTCTAAATGGAGACTCGCTCGTGCACTCCCTTGAGCCCGGGAAGAGCCAGGAGCCTGGAGCAGCGGGTTCGCCTCAGTGAGTCTCCACGGGGGATGGCGACAGAACTCAGGCCTACAGCTGCTCAGGGGGCTCCGCATGCAAAGGCAGCCACTGGGAGAGGCAGAGTGACAGGCAGGGCTGAAGGGCACGGCCAGAAGGGCAGAGAGCGCCTGACAGCTCTGCGAAGAGGCTGGGGTGGCCTTTAAATTGTGAGGAAAGCGTATTTGGTGTCATCAGGTGTGCAGGCTTGTCTCCCCTCTGGTGCCACAGAAAGGGGCTCAAGGGAAGCCCTGTCACTGTACACATGACCGAGGAAGGGGGCAAACCCGGCTCCCTGACTCAGCCCCCGGCTTTTCCCTCTCCCTCCGGCTTAGCGTAAAAGAGCAAGCAGGGCGGGTCCCGCCAGGCGGTGACAGGCCCCCTCCGCTCCCTCCGACGTGACCGTTGTTCCTGTCCCACACCCCCTGCTTCCGCAGAGCCCACCCTCTGTTTCTGGGGTGTACTGTGCACGCCTGGAAAAGAGATGGTAAGAGAATGCTAATTAGTAAGTCTCCGGGCTTCTAGACAGCTCCGGAAACCGGACTAGATAGAGGGGGGCAGGAGGGGCCTCCCGCCTGCGTCGGGTTGGGTTTGTCTGCAGGCTCTGTCTCCGGGCCGCCCTGCTCTTGCTGGCCTGCGGTGTCCCCTCGAGAGGACTCCTGCTGCCCCGGGCTGCCCCCGTGGCCTCCCAGGGCCACCTGAATACAGCAGCTGTTGAAGCCCCCCGTTAGGAGGAGGATCTTTCTCCAGCAGACATTTTAGCAGTTCAGGAGGGGAGCATGTCCCCTGTGTCCCCTTTGGTGTGGTGCCCGGAGCGTGGCCGGGTTTCGGCGGCGTGTCTCATTAGGAGCAGCCGCCTGCCGCTCCTTTGCAGCTCCTCACTCGGTCTGTGGCCCTGGGTGTGCTTTTTAACACCTCAGACCCGACTGAAATCGATGCCCCTGCCTCCAGAAGATTCACAACAAGACAGTCTGATAAAAGAGCTGTCAGGAAGCAACTGGGAGAGGCAGGAGGAAGAGCCTTGGTCCAGGAGTTAGGGGACCTGGGGCCTCAACCCTACTACTTCCTTCCCTTCCCCAGGCCTGTTTCCCCGTCTGGGAAGTGTGGTGATGAGACTCCTGGTCACGGGGACCGCCCCCGTGTGTGCACGTTATGCACGGGGCTGGTCCGGGGCACGGCTCCCACGGGGAGGTGCGAGTTAGCAAAGCAGCAGCTAAAGTCGGAAGTTGTGGATCCAGAGATGGAAGGCGGTTCAGAGGGTGGTGTTGAAACCCTGCCATTTCCAGCACAGGGTTGGCCTGTTAGGTTTCAGTAAGCAGGCATTCTGTGGCTCTGGGGGCTGAAGCGTGATCTCAGAGGAGGAGGGGTCTTGGAATGATGTTCCAAGGAAGCCCCCACTAGTGGTAACTGAAATAATAATGTTTTTTGAGTGCCTTCTGTGCACCGGGCACCATTCTACACACTGCGTGTGTATGAATTCATTTAATCCTCACAGCATCCTTCCAGGTGGACACTGATACCCTCCCTCCAGAGATGACGAGACTGGGTGACTTACCCCGGTTCCCTGCTGGAGCCAGGATTCAGGCCCAAGCAGTCCGGCAGGATCAGTGTTTTCAGCCACCTCTCTGTGCTGTTGAACCTGTCGCTCACCTGGCCCCAGGGCTTTGCTCCATCCAGGAGGCTGGTGCAGGGCAGCCTGTCAGTGGCGGGTGTGTCTTGCCAGTAATGCAGCCCTAGACCTCTGAGTCTAGTCTACCCACATCCCTAGCATCTCGGGCACAGATCCCAGTGACTTCAAAGCCCTGTGGGAGAGGTCTGATGGCACAGCCGGGCACGCCCACCACTGGCTGAGTAGAGGTTTCTTGGGCTGAGAGGTGGCGGCAGGGCCTGGGAATGGAGGCCTCCATGGGCCACACATCCCTACTGAGCTCTGCCACCCTGTGATTTGGGATCTGGTGTAGATTCCCAGACAAGCCCAGCTGGGAAAATTAGAGATGAGGGACCTGCAGCCCAGCGTCTGTCATTTCCAGCTAGGCTTCTGCACGTCTGTGCCAGTCTCTCCCTGCCCAGCTCCACCCTGTCCAGAGGTTGTACAGCGCCTCTCCTTAGACACTCTGGGGGATGCCGTCCTGTGGTGTTCAAGGTCGTCCAGAACCCGCTTCCACCTGCCTCCAGCTCCCTCTCCCACTGGGCCCCCTGGACAGCCCACTTTCCCTGTGTATACCTTGTGCTTCCAGCCCCTGTGCACACCTTGGCTTCCAGCCCCTGTGCGTCTGCTTTGGGCCTTCCTCCATCCAACGCCCGTTTTCCCTGTCACGCCACCATGCCACGACCTCATGTCTAACTTCTTTCAGGCCTGCCCAGGTTTCCCACACGTGAGTTGTAGTGTCCTATCTGCTCTCCGTTGAGAACCCTGAGCTGTCTCTGTGTTGGAGGCTCTGACCCTCTCTCGCTGAGGGCTCCATGAGGACCAGGACTGTGTCTCATTCGTCTCTGTCTAGCTCTCTGCTGGACATTCAGTAGATGCCTGGCTGGGTGTGAGGATGGGTGGATGCTGGTGCTGCTGGAGAAGGCTGGGTGCACCAGGGATGTGCACCAATCTCCTCGGCCTCAGTCTCCCAGAGAATGAAGCCAAGCCCTGCCCTCCTTTTTCCGTTCCTGAAGGGAAGGTAAAGAGGTCAAGAAAAGGCTTCTCTTCTTCTAGTCTTCTTACTAGTAAAAGATATTTACCATAAAGTGTGTTGTGTATTTTTTCTTTGAGATGTCTATCTGCTTTCAAAATATAGATCTGAGGCTGTCCATAATAAAAAGAAATGTATATAATAAGGCTGTTATAATAGAAGTTAAAATCCAGGTAGAAGGAAGGGTGAGTGAATCTATGCAGTATCTAAGCTAACTTAGCTATTGGAGTTAAGCATCAAAATTACCTCTGAGCCTCCTGGCAGCCAAAGCAAAAAAAAAAAAAAGAGAGAGCTGGGGAGGCAGAGTTGGTGAACACTGGAGTGAAGTATAGCGTGTTGCTTGTGGACTTGGGGAAGTCTAAACCCTCGTCAGATCCACCCAGGAGGCTCCTGGTTTGCACCAAGCTCTGCCCTGGGTCCCTCGCTCAGATCATCGTCTGTTCAGGTAATGCCCTGGTCTTGCCTCTGCACGGCCCCAGCCCTTGGTCAGCACACCTGCTCCACTGTCCTGGCTCTGTGCCCCCGGGGGATGCGCCTAGGGTCCTTTTCCATTCTGACATTCTCGGATTCTAAAGAAAATGCTCTATTTTTTTTTGCTGTTCTTTCTCCATATGTAGTTCCACTTGAAAACCTTTCTACTCCCGAGGTCAACAGAAATCTCCACCCTGTCAATTTAATGTTTCTGCTCCCTGCCTAAGAGGCATGAAATCACAGCCTGCCACCCGATATTACAGGTCATTTTCCGTGAATGTATAGATGGTGATGTCCAGATAACTTGTGACTTAAAACATATGGTCACCAGCTCCCCTATTAGATCAGTCTCTGGACCGTCACAGATCGGTCTGAGTAATGAGGAGGATGGGCCTGGTCATTAGGCAGGAGATGGTGAGTGGTGAGCTGGCCTGGCTCGATAGCCCTTGACTTCTTGGGGCTCCTGGCGAATCTCTCCTGGGAGGGCTACTCCCTAAGTGGGCATTTTCTCAGGGAAAGGCAGCTGCTTCTGAAATACGCACAGCCCTTGTAAGCCCAACCTGCATAAAATCCTATTTACTTTCATGTGTTCCTGTCTTAATTTTTTCTTTACTAGCATCCTTATTTATTATTGAAAACAACTTTCAAAACTAATTCTGCAATGATTCCTTCTCCTGTATGCTGTAGCTATTTACCTTCCTGTATCAGGTTTTTGGCCCCTTGTTCATGTGTAACTGTGCTTACAACATTACTGTCATCGGAGTTTAGATATTATGGGCGAAGTGTGAGATGATGGTATTCAGCAATTCCTAAGCAAGGAGTAGAATTCCCTTTGGGGCATTGTTCACATTGCCTAAGACTTGTTTAGAAAGCCCACATTATACAGTTTGCTCAACACATAAACAGTCTTTTACTTTTTAACTTAGCATAATTTCATGCACGCTTTTCCATGTAGCTATGTAATCTTCAGATTTATCATGTTAATGGCTGCTTAATATTCCATCCAGTTAGCATGCCATAATTTACTTAATTGTTCCCCATTGTTGGGGCCTTAATGAAAATTTGAATTCACCATGTAATACAGGGGGAAGCTCATTTTAATGATTGCCATTAAAACATTCCCTGCCCTAACTGCATGCTATTACTAACTCGGCTTTGGTAAGGTGCGGATGCTGCTGGAACAATAAATCGATGTATGAGAGGTGTGTGCACAAGCCCCTCTCATTTAATAGCTAATCTGTTCACTGCATGTGTTTTCCTTTTAGGCTGGTATTTATGTAGAATGTCTCTTCTGAATGTCGTGTTATACTAAACTATGTGCGTTTGGTATATCGTTCTAAGTACTTTATCACTGCTGTCAGGGACTTGCATAAATTAACTGGAATTGGGGAGTAAGGAGTGGTTTCAGGCTGTCAGTTTTCATTCATTTATCCCACCCACATTCATTGAATATCTGTTTGCAGCCGGGCTCTGTGAGAGATCCAGCAAGGGCGCTTCTGATTATTGGGGAGCCCCAGAGGTGCATCTGTGAATTGCTTTGTGGTGCCTAAGATTAAATGGTGATTTGCATGCAGAGTTCTTTGTAAACTGTAGAGTACGTGATAGTGGTTGCTGCTCCTGCTCGTGAAGTAGGATGAAGAGGAAGATGGCTTTCCTAGCTCAGTGCCCATCAGCTGCATTCCCAATGTCCTCAGCCCTGGGAATTCCCAGAGACAGGAGGCTAGACTGCGTACTTGAGAACCAGGGTGGGGGTAAGGTGGATGACAATGACCCCACAAAGCAGGTCAGATAGTTTGATAGATTTCGTGATTTACAGGCTTGTGTACAGTACTTTACAATTGGTCTTCACCTTAAAGGGACCAAGTCTTACAGTCCTACCTTTCGTAGCTCTTCTCTTCTCTTTTCCTCTTCCTCCTCCATAAAAAGGGAAGCATCATCCTCAAAACTAATAAATCCTCCTAGTCTACTCGAGGGACCCAATAAAGCCATGTTTTGCCAAAGTTTGGGACAAATCTCAGAGGAGACAGGGTTGTAGGTGGCCTGACAACCACGTCCTGAGAAGGTTTTTCCCTTTTCATTCTCTCTCTTTCTAAACAGAGTAAGTTCTTATTTGCTAAAGAAGGCATCTCCACTTGACGCTTGCTCCCCCACAGCTCTCCAGTATTTGCCATCTCCCTTCCAGCAGAGAGAGCCCTGGGCTGGCCTCCCAGCGGGCAGGCGGTAGTGTCTGCCTCCTTGGCTTTGTTCTCCTTCATTCTTTTTGTGTTTATCATCTATTTTTGATAAAGGTTAATGGCTTATGGATGGTGATGTAAAGTTTCCTTTTTAAATGAATTTATTTACTCTAAAACATGAGGCAGCATAAATAAAAATGGTAAATAATAACTGAGTGCTTAAAAACGGCAAAATCATGAAGTCACTATGTGACTGAATGAAGTTTGGGAAATCCTACTGTAATATCATTTAGTGTCAACACCGAAGGTCCCTGGCATGGCCTCGGTTGGCTTCTTTTGTATCCGGGTGTGTGCATGGGCTAGGGTTTTTGTCTTCCCCGTGAGCTGGCCTAGGATCATGAGGCCCAGCCTAAAAGCAGCACTCTTGCTCAGAAGGGCTGACGTCGCTCGTGTCATGTCAGCTGCTCTTCAAGGCACATAGCTCCTGTGGGCTTCTGCTGTATCTTTATGCCATTGGAACTCTGATGGGAGAATGCCTCAAGAGTCTGTTTAAACAGCTCCCTTTCATGACCCCCACCCCTTCTGTATCAGCCTCACCTCCACTGTCTTCACCAGCTTGGACCCAGTGTTCCAGGAAAAGTGGACAGTGAATGGACATACAATGGAATATTATTCAGCTTTAAAAAAGAAAATTCTGACACATGCTACAACATGGAGGAACCTTAAAAACATCACACTAAGTGAAATAAGCTATCACAGAAGGACAAATACCATATGATTCCCTTTAAATGAGGTCCCTAGAATAGTCAATTTCATAGAGACAGAAAGTAGGGTGGTGGTTGCCAGGGGCTGCGGGAAGGGGAGATGAGGAGTTAGTGTTTAATGGGTACAGAGTTTCAATTTGGAAAGATGAAAAAGTTCTGGAGATGGACAGTCGCGATTGTTGCACAACAATGTGAATATACTTAATGCCACTGAACTGCACACTTAAATGATTAAAATGGCAAATATTATGTTATACATGTTTTACCACAATAAAACAAGAAAGTAACAGTGAGCGTGATCTCCCAGCTCCACTGCCTTGGCAAGCCCTGCTCCCACCACAGGGAACCCTGTCCCTCACCTGGTTCCACTTGTCAGAGCTGTCGGTTCAAATATGGTCTCTCTCCTCCTGCCTTGCCCCGCACAGGCCCTGCACTGAGCCCTCGGCCGTGGAGTATTGTGGTGACTTAGGTGTCTGTTGTACCTCTTCTGGAAACAATGGGCTTCCTGAGAGCAGCCTCCACCCCACCCTTCCCCATGTCCCCATGCAGGCCCTGCACACAGTGAGTCTTTATGATCAAAGCAAGTGACCCTTTTTACTCGGCAGCCCGATTGTAGCGTCCTAACATCCGTCTTTCAGCCACCACTGGCCTCTTGGGAGTGAGCAGCAGCTGGAATGAGTGTCCCCTGTCTGGGCCCTCATCTAGACAGGCCGTCCCTCTCAGCCCACACCAGAGTCCGGCCTGGTCATCCTCTCCAGAAGATGAAGAGCTTTCCTTCCTTACTCAGAAATGAAACTGGACATCTGCTCTCAGTCTCTCAGATGTGCTCAGTCTGTAAAGCTATCTGTAAAGCTCTGTCTGGGTGAGAGCTCCGTCTGTTCTAGGCGGTGTCGAACCACACCTGGAACACCACGTGCACGCCTGGGCCCCGCCTGTGAAGACTGTGATAGACTCCCGGATAGTGACAGTGAGACTCTGTTCCGTCCTCAGGGCCGTGGAGCTGAGAGCTCTGTGAGGGAGCCTTGCCCAGTACGAGCAGAGACGCTGCCTTCAAGGGGCGGGGAAGGCCAGTTAAACACAGAAAGGGGCCAGTTCCTGTGCAGTCCTCACCTCCTTGGCTGGCGGCCCTGAACTCCTCTGGGTGTCACCTGGCAGATCCCAGGTGAGGAAGTGTGTGCTGTGCATCCATTACATCTCTGCTTCCTTCCTTTTTGCCTGCAGAATTTCAGAGGCAGGAAAGTGTCCGGTCCCAGCACAAAGGCATCCAATTATACGACACCCCTTATGAGCCCGAGGGCCAGAGTGTCGACTCAGACTCGGAGAGCACGGTCAGCCCCCGACTGCGGGAGAGCAAGCTGCCCCAGGATGACGACAGGCCCGCCGACGAGTATGACCAGCCCTGGGAGTGGAACCGGGTCACCATCCCAGCTCTGGCAGGTAAGGAGCCAGTGGTCCTGCACGGAGGCGGCCACTGACCCGCACCTGGCGCTCGCCTTTGGGAAAGGCAGGCAGTCACTGGTCCCTGCCTGCCCAGGTAAACCACAGGACTTCACTTGATAACCCAGCTGGGCTGTCCTCTCCTCTAGTACAGCTGGGCCCCCAGAGGTGATGGGGTCCTGGAGGGAAGGGAGGCCGGGCCGGGGGAAATCCCGGGTCTGGCTTCCAGGGTTTGGTTCCAGTCTCCCCAGCCCTCAGAGATGGCCCAGACGATCTCATTGTCTGACTCGGTCTTGGTCCTGTTGGTAATGCTCTAGTTCACTAAAGCCAAGATTTCAGATTTCGGAAGGAATTTTCTTAGAAACAATCTGCAGAGCAGCACCTACTGGGACTGAGGGAGGCCGACACTTCCTCTGGTTGTACGGCTGCGACAGACCTGCATGTGTCCAGGGCTGCTGCCTTTCCTCCCCCAGCCTCAGCGTGAACCCAGTCACAGGGCACAGGCCCTGGGCACGTCCTGACCTCAGGGGCTGACCCTCCCCCTGGCAGGAGCCCCTTGGATGACGCAGGTGCCTCCCCTCCACCCCGCTCTGAGACTGGTTTTCTAGAATCCAAGTATCCGTCACAGTAACCCCTCTCCCACAGCCTTTTGGAAAGCAGTCTGCCACCTGTGTCACAGGTCTTAACCTGTGTTCACACTCTTCAGTTCTAATCCCAGTCCTCAGGATCCATGCCAAGGTTAGGATCTGAAGTTCAGAAAAGACATTGTTTATGATCCGATGGAGAACAGCTTGCTTATCCAGCAAACGGGGAGTGGTTAAATGGAACATCGTGCAGCCACTAAAAAGTGATGTTGACAAAGAGTTTACAACAACCTAGGGAAATGCTTATGTTAATGTTAAAGGGTGAAAAGCCAGATGCAAAAAATTTCTTACGTGTCAGTTCAGGCATGTGAAAAGAGAGACATTGAGTGACAAATTTTAATTCTTACCACACTGAAGGTCATAAAGGGAGGGTTTTTATTTTTAATTTAAGATTCATTTTGCCTGAAAACTTCCTTTTTCATGCACAACTAGCTCCTTCCTCCCTTTGTAGCCCCTAGCAGGGACGCCTCTGCCCTGCCCCCATCCTGATCCCCTTAATTGATGGTCTGGCCATTCCAGCACATACCACTCACAGTTCCTTGGACATAGCATGCTCCAGGCAAATCCCATTCCTTCTGCCTAAATGCCCTTCCTTGCCGTATCCTATCCGGAAAATTCCTGTGCCTTCTTTGAGGCCCAGCTCAAACGTTGCCATCTCTGTGAGCCCTCCCTAGTACACAGCCATGCATCCCACGGGCTTCCTTATTGCCTCTCGGGGCCTGTTGAGTTTCCTGCACCCAGCCCTGGTGGAACATTTCTCTCCCCAAAGGGAGTTAGTTCTGTAGGTGCTGTGAGTGCCTGGCTGAGAGCCTGAGACGAGAGTAGTTGTGTGGCTCTGAAGGTCCTTGGTCACCTCAGGTCTCTCCTGTGCATTTCACAGCCTCCTCTCTTCCCTTGGCACAAGGACTGTCCCCATCCCCGGCATGGCTGATAAGGGGCTATGCTCCTCCCAGGTTTGAGAGGAGCTAGGATGAAGCTACTGCCATCCGACAGCTTGCTCTTGGCAAATGCCAGTTTAATGAAAGGGCTGAAGGGGCTCATGTGACAACTCTCCCAGACACCGAGGGCCCATGGCACAAGATAGCACTGTAGAACAGGTGTGAGGTCTCACCCTCACCTGGATGGACCACCTGCAGGTCACTCAAGGGCTGTGTTCCTTTGATGCTGCAGTCTAGTCTGGTGCCTTGCTGCTCAAAATGTGGTCTCTGGACCAGCAGCATTGCCTCACCTGGGAGCTGGTGAGAAATGCAGGGTCTCAGGCCCCATCCCAGACCTACAGGGTCAGAATCTGTTTTAACAAGACCCCAGGTGATTCGTGTGCACGTTAAAGTGAAGAACACTCACCCTACAGGACGTCATCTCTTCAGAAGGCTCTCAGGCCAGAACTTGCCCACTTCTACCCAAAGGTGGTTTGAGAACTTCTGTACCTTTGGTTTTTCACAAAAGATCACAGGGCCTTATTGTCTCCGAATAAGTTTCTGAGCCGCAAGTGTCCCTTCTGGACTTGGTTTTAAGTCACTGCGTTGCTATCACAAGTGTTGTTATAGGTCGACTTCTTAGGCTGCTGATGGAAGGCAGACTCAGAATCCCGTCCCCGTCTGTGTCTCATCCAGCTGCTCCCCTCTGCGCATCCTGCTCCGGAGCGTACCCCGCTGGTGCTTTTCCCAAGAAGCTTTAGGCTCGGTTCTGGTTTCTGGGACGTAGAAGGAAGCTGTGCCCTCGGGCTGGAGGTGGGCTGTGAGCACTGGCCTTTGTCGTGACCGGATCCCTCCACGTGTCTGTGGTCAGAGCCCGTCGCGTGTGGCGTTGGCGGGCGAGGGGCGCCCTCCCGTTTCCTGGCCCAGAGAGGAGACGGAGTGAGAGGTGGATGGGCCTCCTCTCACGTAATGAAGACCAGTCGAGGCAGCTCGATTGGACTGCTGAGGTGCTGCCACGGCCCCATCTGTAAACCCAGAAGTGCGGCTGCTCAGGAGCGGAGGCTGATGTTCCCGCTGAGTGAACAGTTTGTGTGCACGTGCTCACGTGTGTGTAGGCACACACAGGCTTTAGCAGGTCGTTGGTGTTGTCAGGGAGTGAGACAGTGCTTGGCCAGACCCTGCCCTCCTTATTGCAAGAGCTGTTTGAAATGTACCACAGTTTTTCTGGGCTCGGGGGAGCCTGGGGTGCAGGATCCATACATAGCTGGGGAACATCTGTGTGGGATAAAGTTGGCTGGACAAAATTCTTACCATCTCTTTCCACCCGTTATGTTCTCTGATTCTGCATGTTTAGCCTGGATGAGGAAACCTGGGCGGGGAAATTAGTCCGTGTTTTCAAGTTTCCAAGGCTGTGGGGTGTGAGGAACCCCCAAAGGGCAGAGCTAGGCCCCCCAAGGATGAGTCACAGGGATTTAGGGCCCAGGTGAGTGGTGAGAACTTCAGTTACATCTGGAAGTGTCTCTGAGCTCCCCCTCACTGGGAATTGGTGAGCAGAAGCTTGAACGAGGTGGGACTGGTGTTGGGGGGCTCTGCCCAGTGGCGGGAGGTTGGCCTGTGGCCACCTCCAGGGTGCTTCATGCCTCCTTCCATCGGGACCCCAGCGTGTCGGTCAGAGACTGGGAGGAAGGAAGGCCTCTGAGTTACCCACGATTCAGTCTATGAAGCAAGTGCTTTCCGCCTTCCAAAGTGCCGTCCTGCCTTGCTTTTGTGAAAGGGGGCGCTTCTCAAGGGAGGCAGTGGCGCTCTCCACAGAAGGAGCCCCTCGCGACCAGTGGCTCCAGACGAGCCATTTGGGAAGTCAGACCCTTCCCATCTCAACTAGACTCGGGCCTGCATCCTCAGGAAGGCTCAGTTATCACTTCCCTGTTGTGAAAACAGTTCTTGCAGGGTATGAGGTGGTCCTGGCTTCTTGGGAATGAGAGTCTTCCCTTCTCTCAGAATTCTGTGGCCAGGTCAATGAGAAATACCACGAGCTCTCCCAAAAGCCCTGGGCCTTCATTGCCTGCTCTCCCTCCAGGAAGCTGAGTGTGGCCTCAGCCAGAACCCCCGCCCACACCCACCCAGCGCCAGAGTCCCATCCCACACACATGGCCTTTGTGGACCCCAGCCCCCAGGACAGATGCTCGGTCAGGTTTCACCGCCGCTGCAGGGAACAGGCTGCAGCCCCGCCATCCACGGAGTGGTGGTGTGGCTTCCATCAAGCTGTCAGCCCGTTCCCGCCCGGCAGACACCTGCCTTCAGAGCTGGCTGGACGCAGTTACCGGCCTGCATTGCCTCATCCCTTGGGAGTCTTGACAGCAACGAATTACGAGGCCGGCAGGTGGGTCTAGAAATGGCCTTCCTACCTGGCTCCCGGCCCTCAGATGCAGCTCTGGGCCCACACAAGGGCTCTCTGGAGCTCCCTGGCCAGTGTGGAGCAGGAGAGGCAGCCTGGGTGATTCCTCACTGTCTCCAGGTGGCACGGGTTGGTATGGAGGGTCTGACCAGCCTCTGGGCTTTGTGGCACGGATTGTGAGATGGATAAATGAATGGAGGTGGCCACACAGGGAGGGCTGAGGAGCTGCATGGCTAACCTGGAGAAGCAGACCCGGCTCAGGGTGGCAGATCAGTGTCTTCACATCTCTGAGTGGCCTCCTGGAGGACAGGGATTGAACTGTCCTGGGTACCTCTGTTCCCTCACCTGGGAAATGTGCCCACTGCAGAGGGTCCTGGTGAGGCTTAAAGGGCACTGCAGCAGGAAAGTGCTGGTGTTCCCTGAGCACTTTCTGTGTGCATTATCTCATGTCATCCTCACAACCATCCTATGGGAGACTAGCTTCCTCCTTTTACAGATAAGGAGACTGAGGTCCACAGAGAAGAAATAACATGGCTGGGGGCCTGTAGCTAGTCAGCCGCAGAGTGGGGATTTGAACCCGCGAAGCCTGAAGCCTGGCTCCAGAGTCAGAGCTTCTGGGCTCCCTGCTGCTAACCAAGATGCTGCATAGATATGGTTGGAGCTGGCCCTCCCAGGGCCCACGGGAATGTCACGTGCCTTCCATTGCCCTTGTACCAATTTCTCCCTGCGTCTGCAGCTGGGAGGGTGCGTTGCTGGGGCATGTTTTCCCGCTTAGAATGGTTCCAGCTGAGGATTTTGTAGGAGCCAAGCTCTGGAGGTTCATGCCTGCACGGGGGTGATCAGAGCCATCCCTCGGCTTGGTCCTGCTCTGCTACCACTCAGCACAGGGAGGGCCCTCACACCCCCTTGTCCAGCTGGGGAAACTGAGGCCCAGAGAGGGGAAGGGAACTGCTGGAGGCCTCATAGCAGAGCCAGTCAGGCCATACACAGAAGACAGATCAGCGTTTCCTTTTACTCTAGTGAGTAGAGTTAAAAAGCTACGTCCTTAGTGATTTGCAGTTGCCTCTGAGAAGCAAGTGGTCGGAGTGCTTGCTCGAGGAGGCAGGTGGCAGGAGAGCGTGAGGGCTCCCTCCAGATCTTGTCGAGAGACAGTCACTTCATTTTCGACTCACCGTCTGAAGATTTGTCTCTGTCGGAGCTACTTTTCAGGCAATGTCCTGGGTTCACCCAGCAACCGGTCTGCCTCCTGGCAAAGAAGACACATATGACTCAGTGCTGAACACAGTTATTTTTTTTAAAGATTTTATTTATTTATTTTTTTCCCCTTAAAGCCCCAGTAGATAGTTGTACATCATAGCTGCACATCCTTCTAGTTGCTGTATGTGGGACGCGGCCCCAGCATGGCCGGAGAAGCGGTGCGTCGGTGCGCGCCCGGGCTCCGAACCCGGGCCGCCAGCAGCAGAGCGCGAGCACCCAACCGGTAAGCCATGGGGCCGGCCCTGAACACAGTTATTTTGGGTGGTCGTCTGTCTTCCCCACTAGCTCCTTGGCGAGTTTCTCTGCCCTAGAAAGCCCAGGACCGTGTCCTGGCTTGTGTGTCGGGAGCCAATGGGACAGTAGAAGGAATCAGACAATCCAAGTTCATGTGTCAGCTCCAGCACTTACCCGCTGTGGGAGCTCAGACGGACTGTTCCATCTCCCTGAGCCTTAGTTTTCCCATCTGTAAAATGGGGATAGTCATAAGCCTTGTCACACTGAATCTCTGTGATCAGGGGAAAAGATCTGGATGAAAAGCCTTTTAAGCCCTAAAGGGTCACGCATGAGAGAATGGTTGTCGGTGTTCAGGGAAGGCTTGCTGTATTAAATAAAATTTAATATTAAAACAGTACTGCAAAAGAGGTACTTAGAGGGCACAGAGGACCCATTTACAAAGCTCTTCCCCAGTTATGCCTGGCAGTGAGAAGCATGGATGGTATGGAAAGCAACACTTCCACAATGGAAATCCTAAATCTCTATTCCAGCAATAGATCTAACCATGAGCCACTGGTTCTTCCATTCTTTAGTCAGTCCATCCCGAGGATTGGGCCACCGGTCCCTGGGTGTGAGGGAGTCCTCACTGCCTTTCTCGCTTCTGTCCTCCTCCGGTTCTGGCTGTGACACGTTTGTGGATTGGTTTGCCCAGAGCATGCATCAGAATCGCCTGGAGGAAGCATTAAACAGATTGCTGGGTCCCACCCCCAGGGCTCCTGATTCAGTAGGTTCTGGGGATGAGGGATGAGAATTTGCATTTCTAACAAGGTCCCAGGTGTTACTGATGCTGCTCATCTGGGGACCCCACTTGGGGAACCTGGAGCATACTCAGTACATACCATGTGTTAGGTGCTGGGGTCAGGGTGGAGTTAGGGAGGGGATGTCACAGCTCGGCCAGAGTGGTATCAATGCCACCTTCTCCAGGAAGCCTGACCAGTCCCTTCCCCACCCTCGTCACAGGTTGGGCTGGGACCCTTCTGTGCTCCTACCATATCCTGTATGGGTGTGCAGTCATTTATTCTGGAACAGCCAGGTACACACTTGTTATGGTCAGATTGGGGGTGTGTCGGTCACCCCTTAGCCAGGCACCCTCTTACTTTTTGACACCGTCCCAGCCTCATCAAGCGAGGCTGCAGGGGCAGAGAAAGGGAAAATAAAGTTCCAGGTGTGTCTATTTCCTAAACAGTTGTGAGTCATGCCTGAGCCAGCTAGTTGGCTAATTTAAAATAATCCTATTAAGGTAAGCGAGGGATGGGAGAAAGACAGGAAATTAACATTTAGTGAACACCAGTTATGATGCTGGCATGGGCTAACCCTATGATGCCCTGCAGGTGGGTGTGGTTTCATTGTCATCACACAGGTGACAATGCTCAGGCTCAGAGAGGGTGAGCAACTTACCCAGAGTCACACAGCTAATGAACTCGGGTCAGTCCAACTGCAAAGCCTCTGCTCTCTCCACTGCTGCATTGACATCTTGAGTGTGGAAAGGGCAGGTCTGAACGTTCGCTTATGCTGCTGCGAGGTGGCTTGGGTCGTTGTGGAGGCAGAAGCAGTTGTGCCCACTCCGTGCTCACCTCATGACTTGTCACTGTCACCATCAAACGCAAGTGCTCTGAAGCTGGTAGGGCTGACGCTGTGTGCGTCATTCCCGGCCGCAGGCTTGCTGTTCCCACGGAGCCCCGTGACTCATCTCGTGCACTCGGAATGAACAGGCTCGGCCTCTGCAGAAGGTTCCTCTGGGATCTTAGCCCTGCCACCAGCACCAGGTGCACCCAGCCACGTGCCACCTCCTCCTCACCATGGGCCCCACTGGGGATCCCATGATGCCTCCTGCCGCTGCACAGCCTCCCAGAATGCCTTGGGCCTGGGAGGAAATTGACAATTGTGTTTGGACTGGGAGGTTTTTGCTGTGTAATGAGTAACAGTTGTAATTAATGTTTAACACGTGTGAACAGCAGGTCTGCAGAGAAAGGGGGGTTTAAAGGAGAGGACTGGGATCACTCACTTCCTTTGGCTAATGTGTTACTGACAGACAGGTTTTTCCAGTTGGTTTTTCTATTTGACAGATGAATGAATTCATTTAGTAACCTAAAAAAAAAGAAAGAAAGCAAAACACTGGCGTTTAATAGCTTTGGTTTATCTGCTAATTATATTGATAGATAGAAATGTTCCTTCAAGTGCCTTTCGCTCCTGTGTGGAAAAACACAAAGAAATGATAGGAGGTCTTTGCTCTCCTATTTGGCAGGTCCGAGATCTTTGTGAGAATAGGGATGTTTAACCTCTGTGAGGTCAGAGACTACCTGCCTTGTTCACACTGGGGTCCTGGCCTAGGTCAGTCATGGCACATAATGAACTCGCAGATGTTTGTTACGTTATTGAATAAATCAGGTTTTAGGAAAACCAACCCCAAGTTCTCTTCAGGACCTTAGAATGCGTGGGTAATCATGGAGCCTGCTCACACAGAGGCAGCTCGTTTTCATCTCGTTCTTTTATGCCATATGCCTGTCTTCTCTCCAAATGAGGCTGAGGGGTCTGCACCAGAGGGCGTTTTGAGGTGCTCTTGACTGCGGTGGTTGCTGACCTCTCAGGAAGCAGCTGAGAGTGTGTCCCTGCCTGTCTGAGGGTTGGCCCACAAGTTGGACAGCCACGTTGAAGGTGGAGAGACTGGTGTGCCAGCGGATGGCAAGCAGCCCCCTGAAAGCCATGCGCCTGGCTTGTCCCCTCCTGTCCCTTCTCCCTTCCCTCACTGCCATCTGCGGAGGGGCAGCAGCAGAAACATGGAAACAGCTGGGCTGGGGCTTTGGGGCCCCTGGGGAGACTTGTTTCCTTCCCAGACTCCTGAGGCTTGTGGATGGGAGGAGCCCCTTTCACAGGCCCCAGGATTCTAAGTCAGTCGGGGCTCAGCAGGTAGAAGTGTCAGGAGACACACTGCGTCAGACACGGGCAGCGTTCTCCACCTGACAGGCGAGCCCGGCCCAGAACCAGCAGAGCGCACAGAGCTGCGTGGTCTGCGTTTAAAGCCCTAAGCTGCCACTTGCTAGCCGAGTGTCCTGGGGCCAGTTGCCTCTGTTTCCTCATCTGTGTTATGGAGTGGTCATTGGTGCTGGAGTCGGGGCACAGTGAGCGCTCAGTGGACGCTGGCTTTGGGTGTCACTGTCATCACTGCTGTTGTTTTGAGCACATGTTGCACTGTGGACAGGATTCGTGCTGGGCTTGCTAGAGGCCTCTGGGATTCAGAAGACTTGGGTTCAAGTCCAAGTTCAAGTCTGGCTGTTGATCTGGGGCAAGTCGGTCCCTTTTCCAACCCTCTGTTTCTCATCTGTAAAATGAGTTATGACGGTGAAGATGGCCTGCCTCAGCAGCTGGAAAGGCCTCTGCGTTTGGGTCGTGTCTTCACTTTCACCGGGATTTATCCTTACGTTTCCCGGAGCCCAGCAGCAGCCCTGGGGGTGGGCTCTTTGCACCAGGCGGTGGAGTTCGAGTTTCCTTTGGCGGGTGCAGGACGAGAGGACAGATGTACACCCCCTTGGGCCAGGCCCTCCTGCCCCAGCCCAGGCTTGGGTGTACGTGCATGGACGGCGTTCCTGGAAGCTGCCGCAGCATCTGGGTGCCTGCCTCAGCGCCTGTCCGATGCCCTGCCTCCCTCACAATGAGGACCTCTGTTTTCAGGCGCCGCCCACGAGACGTGGCAGCACAGTGCCCTGGGGCCTGCATGTGTCTGCGAGGTGAACACAGAGGCCTCTTGTTGGCCATCCTGGAAACGCAAACCAAACGTTTGCTGAGCCACCCGTGGTCTTACAGCCTTCCTGGAGCTGCAGCTTTCACACACAGGCAGGGGAGAGGGGAGAGCGAAGCCAGCTCTAGAACCGGAGGGGAGACGGGGGCTTCACTCTCCAGGCCTTAGTCTGTCTGTCTGTAAAATGAGAATTCTAGTTCTTGTCTTGCTGTAGGGAGCAGGTGAGATGACAGTGGAAGGGATGTTTAGAAAGCTGAAGTAGCAGAGCACCGTTGTCGTGGGAACAGAGTTTTAGTCATCCGCAGGTGTTTGCACATTATCATGAAAGTTCATGGCGTTTCTGTAGACTCCGGGGCTCGTGTGGTCCACTCTACCTCCCCAACCAGTGCACAGTCTCCCTCCCTGCCCCCTCTTGGGGGCTCACAGGTGCCTGGGCAGCAGCCACTTCTGTGCCTCCCCACCGCTCCCCCAGCGCAGACACACCAGAGTCGTGGCCTGGCAGTGGGTGGTGTGGAGGAATGGCGCCAGGAGCCGTGCAGAAGGGGCCTTTGGGCACCGTGGTTCTGTTCTCTGTGCCCTTGTGTTTTCAGAGTAATAGGACGTCCGTGAACAAACGCCAGAAACACCATCCAGGCCCCTCTGTCAGTCCCGTGTGGTCTGTAGACGTGGCCTGTATTCACTTCCGCCTCGTCCACAGAGGGCCTAAAGAGGCCTCCTCAGCGGGCCGGGAGCTCCTTGCAAGTCGCTCTGTGCAGTGTCTTGTTTTCAATCATCTAATCCTCATGGCCTCTGCTTAAAGGACTCTGTCCTGTCCTGGAGAACTGGGAGGGTCGGAGACTCCAGGCCGGCCAGAAAGAGGCAGCCACAGAACTTGGAGCACTGGCTTCCCGTGGGCGCAAGGCCCCAGGTCCCCTTTTCTTCCCTCCAGCTCCCTTTGAATGGTCCCTGTCCTCAAGGGCCGCCGTCCGCACCCTTGGTCAGCCGGAAGGACGGGAGGATGCTGAGCAGACCATCGACTCTTCTCTCCCTGTCCTCCCCAGGGAAGGCACTCCTGGGGCACCCCCGGGTGAGGGGAGGCAACCCAGCGCCTCAGTCCCAAAGCAGAGGGCTCGAGGGCGGGGTCTGGCCTGCGGCCTGGCGGGGCAGCCTGCTCTGTCAGCTCGGGCAGCTTACTTGGCCACGGCAGGCCCCGTTGGTAAACCGTGGGCAGTAGCACGGAGCGCCTGGGTTCGCTGAGAGGGTCAGTGGAGACTCACGTCGGATCCTCACATGTGCCGCCGTGCACGGGGAGCACTCGACAAAGGTTGCGCTGTTCTTCAAAACTGTTTTAAGATAATTTGAGGGGGGAGTCCAGCTCCTGCATTTCCTTTCTTGGGAGATGAATGATCCTGCTGACCTGGGTGGAGAGTCATTCACTCCACAGATGTCGAACATCCACAATCCATCAGGCGCTGTTCTGGGCAGTGGGGATCCAGCGTCAAACAAAACGGAGTATGTCCTGTGCTCTTGGAGCTTCCAGCTTAGTCAAGCTTTCCAGCAGCAGTTGGGGAAAAGAAGGTGGTTTCTGATACAAGGCACTTTATCCTCTTGAGTGCGTGAAAGGGAATTGTTCTGAGCATGGATGTGGCCGTGGGGGTGGGGGGACCACCACTTACAGGGGGCCTGCCTGGACATAGGCATGTCCTCTGTTACTAACCACCTCCATGATCATTTATGTTATAGGTATGGTCAGCCCTGTTTTACAGAAGAGGCAGCTAAGGCTCAGAGAGGTTTAGAAACTTGCCCGAAGTCACACAGCAATGGCAGAGGCAGAATTCAAACGCAGCTCTTCCTAAGTTTAAAGTCAACACCCTTCCCATGATGCAGAGCTGCTCAGTTCCTCCCTTCCCTGGCCTTGCTGCAGCCCATGGCTGTTCTTGAGAGCGGGGCCTGGGGAGGATGAGAGGAGGCTGAGGCATGAGGTCCGTCTCCATCTGGCTCTGAGAAGACAGCTACGTATCGAGGTGTAACAGCGATGGGGGTGGGATCAGACAGTGGCATAGACGGGATGCAGGGGCCAGAGGAGGAGAAAGGACTTCAGCCTGGGGGTCCAGGGCAGAACGTCCCCCTGGAGTTAGCACTGGAGCTGAGCTTTGGAGGATGGCTGGGACTTGCGCACAGAGGGTGAAGAAGGGGATTCTAGAGGGCAGGCGCAGCAGAGCAAAGGTTTGGATTTGGAGATGGCCATTCTTTGCGCCTGGAGCCTAGGGTTGGGTGTGGAAGCCAGAGGGCTTTTGTAGGGGAAGACGCACCTGGAAGGTCAGGTTGGCTCCAAGTCACCGAGGACCTTGAGTGCCAGAGTGAGGAGTTTGCCCTCTGTCCCGGGCGCTGGGAGCCAGCGAGGGTTTGTGAGCGCAGCAGAACCCATTGGCTTTTTGGAACTTGTTCTCTGGCTAGCCCTGAACGATACACGGGAAGGAGCTGAACCCCAGAGGAACACATTTGTTTCATCTAAGCAAACGTTTGCTAAGCACCGTCTCCATGCCGAGCACTGCAGTAGGTTTAGGGGCAGACGAGACTGGAGGGAAAGAGAAATCAGTCATTCCCAGGCACTGCCCACACAGAACGCCTGGGATAATGGGTAGAGCATGTAGTGCCCACTGAGCTCCACTGAGAGAAGTGCCAGGTGCTGTGGGCCACCCAGGAGGAAGGCAGTTCTCAGCAGGCGGGATCAGGGAGGCTTGGCGGAGGAGGGGCCTTTGAATCAGACCTTGGAAGCTTCTAGACGTCTTACAGACGGAGCAGGAGGGCGGTCATTCCAGGCCTAGGGGTGGGAAGTGCGCCACAGAGCCTGAATGAGTCAGGCACAGCCCCTGCCTGACTGGCCCTGCCCATGTCCTGATGGAGGAGGAGGACCTGACTCTAGGGACCCACGGTCCTGGGCTCAAGCCTCGGCCCCGTGCCTGAGCTTTGAGGCCCTGGAAGAGTTCTTCCTCACCTCGTCTGGGCCACCGTCTTCCGTCACTGGCAGTGATTGGTATAAGATCTATGATATAAGCAGGAGGGGACCACCAGTGTCGGAGGCTAATCCGGATGGAGGAAAGGCCTCCCGGAAGGTGAGGGGCACCTGAGCTGGGTCTTAAAGGATGAGGCCTGTCATCAGATCAGAACTTTTGGAAGGACATTTGGAGCATCACAAGAGGTCTCTTTGCCTGCCCTGGAGACAATGGCTATTGGAGCCATGAACCCGGCCCCCTCTCCCATTGCCACAGGGTCTGGTTCCCATCCTGGCAGCAAAGTCAGATGGGCTCCCTGGGCCCGGTCCTGCCCCCCTGAGTCTCCCCGCTCCCTGCACAGCTCTGACTTCCACTGGTAATTGCTTATAGGTGGAATTAATTAGGTTCTGTCGTTCTAACGACTCGCAGGGGTGACATAGTTTTTCTCTAAATGCAGATATTCTTTTGAGGGCTTGTGTCTTCCCTTATCTTTTGCAGAAAATCACTAAATTAAAAGAATTGCCATTTTAAATTGCAGATTAAAGAGAGACTTAATTAGAAAAAATGAAAGCAGTTGTGTTTGGAGCTTTTGTTCTTAGTATCTTTTTTCTTTTGCTGCTGAATCACCACTCTTGGAGTTTGTATATTTTTATTTTAGGTGAAATGATTTGCCTAATTAAGCCTGTCGGTCATCACCACCTGTTCCCTCTAAAATATATGGCTATATTATTAAGCTTGCAAGTGAATGTATAAATTAATTCAGTGGGGAATTACAGTGTTGACTGAGATGTTATTAGGTTTTATCCAATTTATCTGGTATGAAAACCAATATTTTTTCCCAAGAAAGTGAAACAGCAGCTCATTAAGTTTCTTCATTCAGTCATTCGTTGAGCAACTGTTATGTTGCAGGCCTGTGTGAGGCATGGGGGTAGGGGCAAATATGGTACAGCCCCTGCCCTTGAGGGGCTCAGGGGGAGCCAGACAGGGAGACTGGCGATTAGGGTACCACAGGCTAAGATCAAGGTGAGTCTATGATGGCGTGAGGTCAGGGGAGGCTTCCTGGAAGAGGTGATCCCTAAAGGGCGAGTGGAGTCAGGTAGGTGGAGAGGTTGGTAAAAGGGGAGGGGAGTGTCGCAGTAATTCATGTGGAGGACGTGGCCTGGGAGGGGGCTTGGTGAGGCCTGCAGCTGGACAGCTGGCCAGGTCCTTGTCATGCTGAAGAGCTTGGGTTCCTTCCCCACTTGTTGTTCCGTGCTCCGTGCCTTTCTTCGCACCTTCTGTGCCAGGAGGTGTGCATGGTCTTGTATATCGGCAGAAATGATTTCAGCCAGTGGAGCCCCAGGTTGTCAGAGGTGGAGGTGCCCTACAATGCATCGGATCCCTCCCCTTCCTCAGCCTGTGGCAAAACTAAGCCTGGGGGCCGGCCCCGTGGCTTAGCGGTTAAGTGCGCGCGCTCCGCTGCTGGCGGCCTGGGTTCGGATCCTGGGCGCGCACCGACACACTGCTTGCCCCTGTCCATGCTGAGGCCGTGTCCCACATACAGCAGCTAGAAGGATGTGCAGCTATGACATACAACTATCTACTGGGGCTTTGGAGGGAAAATAAATAAATAAATAAAATCTTAAAAATAAAAAAAATTTTAAAAAAACCCTGAGCCTGGGACCTCGTCTTCTGCCTAGCCCCTTCCCACACCACGCCGCTCAGCTGCCCACCTCGGCGCTGTCAGCCCGTAGGGGCCAGAGGGCCTGCTGAGGTGCCTCCCCTGCATTCCTGATGACCAGAGTGAGCAGAGGGGGGCGTCCTGGAGAGGAGCACGCTGTCCCCCACTCCCTGACCCCATCCCCTGCTGTGCCCAGGTCCCCGTCTCAGTGGGGCATCACCCACGGTTAGTCAAGTCCTGTTGGAGTCACCTCCTACATCCCTCCCGTCATTGAGGAATTCGGCCTCTGTCACCCTCGCTAAGATGAGGTCTCCCCGCCTCCAGGGTTGCCTCCAAACCCACCCTCCATCGGCAGTCAGAGAGGTCTCTGAAACCCCATCTGAGAATGGCCTTTCCTGATTCAACCCATCCATAGGATCAAGTTCCAGCTCTTTAGAAAGGGGCACTGTGCCCGGACCTTCACCTGTGTGCCTGATCCCAGTGCTCGCCCCTGCCCAGGGTCACCCGTCCAGGGCTCTGCAAAGTGGGTGGCTCAGGTCAGAACCTGCTGCCCCTCTTCCTCACCCTCCAATAGCACATACCCTTTTTGAGCAGCTGCTGTGAGGGCTGGTGTGGTCCAGTGGGAGGCCTGGTGAGAGAGCCAGGCTGCTGGGATGCCAGGGAGGGGCCCCAGCTCTGAGCCTCACCCCCTCACCACCTCTGTGAGAGCCCAGCTCGGCAGCCAGATGGAAGAGGGCTTCCTCAGACCCCCAACCCCACAACCTGTTCCCTAGAAGGGCCTTGAGGTCATTGCTGTCTTGCTGTCGGTCCCTGTGGTTGGACACAGCCCAGAACTGGAGCCAGAGAGTAGGGCAGGAGCCCAGCGAGTCTTCGCGCTGCCCCGCTCCACACTTCCAGTCCTGGCATCACAGGCTGTGGGCGTCTCTAGGTGGGAGTTTGGCCTCCATCCTGCTTTCTCACCAAGCTTCATTTGAGTTTTCTGGGCTTCTTCCCTCCTGGATGCTGCCAGCCCCATCCTTGCGGTGCACAGGCCCCCAGCCTGCAGTCTCCCTGATCCTCTCTCTCCCTCTGCTTGGAATACAGGGGTGAGTCCTGCTGCCCCTGTCTGCAGAACGTAGCCAGCATCTGACCACTCGCTGTCACTTCCGTCCACGTCTCCAGTGCCGCCCATCCTGCAGTAGCCTCCTGCTCTCCTTGTGCTCCCCCTCTATCTCTTGCTCTTTTTTTAATTAACAAACCTTTTTTTTTTTTTTTTTTACAGCAGTTTTAGGTTCACAGCAAAATCGAGCAGGAGGGACTGAGAGTTCCCACGTATCCTGTCCTCCATCTCTTCCTAGCACAGCAGTCCTGTTAAAAAGTGCCATGTCAAAATCTTCCCCATCACGTCAGAATGGCTCTCCATTTCTCTCAGAATAAACCAAAGTCCTTCCCAAGGCCCACGGAACCCTTCCTCCCACCCCCTCCAGCCGCCCTGGACTGTGTTGTTTCTCAAACACCCCAGGCACATTCCCACCTCGCCCTTGAACTTGCTCTCCCCTCTGCCTGGAACGTCCTTCCCCAAGATGTCCACATGGCTCCTGCCCCCTTTCCTTCAGGAATTTATTCAGATGTCACCTTTGGAGAGGCCCTCCCTCCCTGCTTTTGTGTCTCCTGATGGCGCACTTGTCACCAGCTGGTGTGCTGGAGCCCCGACTCGGTTCCTTTACTGCCTGTCTCTCTCACGCGGACGCTGAGCTCCACGTGGCGGGGGTTTCTGTCTCCTGCTCACTGCTGTTCCCCAGCCCTGGACTGGGCCCGGACCGTGTGAGCGAGTGTTGAGAAGCGGGGTAGGTGGGTGAGCAGCGTGCTGGACTCCGCTGCAGTCGCGAGAGTGACCACACGCATGGGTCCAACATGTCTGGAGGCTTCCGTTGGCAGGACCCTCCCTTCCCGCTGTTTTCCACAGGGGCTAATAAAGGAGAGTGTCTTGAGGGATGGAAATGCTTTGCAGTCCTAATGGAGGAGCTTGCTCAGTGGCTGAGACATAGAACAAGTTATTCACGTTCCTCGGTCCCCAAGACAACACATCACCACAGCCAGTGCTGGGGTTTCCTGCCGCCTTCCGTGAACAGGAGGCTGATTGCTGTGTGTCTGGCCGGGGTCAGAGGCGGCTCGCCGCATCCATGCTTGCTGGTTGGAGGGGAGGTTTCTGCCATTATGTGTCTGTGGACCTGCAGCTGGACACGGCTTTGGGAACCTTGTTTCACAGGCCTTGGCCCAGTATGCTCAGCACTCTGCATCTGCTGGCCCTGAGGAGGTCTTCCCTCATCTGATCTTCACAGCAGCCTGGTGAGGGAGGAAATGGGGCCTCAGAGAGGCTGAGTAGCTTAGCCAAGGTGCACAGCTAGTCAGGGCAGGCTTGGGAGAGGAACTGGAGTCTATTCAGTAGCTTATGTGAAGTGCCTAGCACTGTGTCCGCGCCGAGCAGACATGATGATGATAAAGGCAGATACTCACAGTAACAGGGACTGAGCATGGACCACCTACCCGCAGGCCCTCTGCTGAGGTCTCTGTGTGCCCCACTTGGTTGCATCCTCACAGCAACCCCAGGAGGTGGGCACAGTGTTGATCCCTGTTTCTCAGAGGAGGACATGGAGGCCCAGAGAGGTAACTTGCAAGTTGGACTAGCTGGTCTCCAGGAATGCTTCTGGCAGCTCTGGTTTCGGCTCAGTATTTTCTGCTCTTTGTGGGGTATCTCTAGGTTCCTTCCCTCAGGAGGCGTCCTCCCCAAGCCCGTGGGGGTGAAAAACGCTCCCGCAGGCAGGGCAGGGAGGACAGCACACGGGAGGGCCCGTCACACTGTGCTGTGCGCTGCTCCGGTCTCCCCCAGGGGCTGGGCCCAGGGCAGGGCTGGCTGTGTGGGGCCCACGCAAGGGGACTGAACGAAGAGGAGCAGACTTGGGGGGTGCAGCAGGACCCCCAACTGGAACTCTGTAGGGTTGTCCCAGGAGAAAGGGGGCAGATGTGGCCAGTGCAGCCCCCGGTGGGATGGGAGCAGGCAAGGGACCACTTGGAAGCAGGTTTTTGGCACAAAATGAGGAACAGCTTTCTCCCCTGAGAACTGCCCAGGGGACTGAGCCCCGCAGGAGTGCCAAGCCCCCTTGCTGGAGGTTGCAGGGGCTTTCTCTGGGCATAAGGCTGAGCTCAGTGGCCTCTGGAGACTCATCCAGCCCCTCGAACGCACCACCTGGCTTTGTCTTCGGAAGCCCAGATCTTTTGAGCCATGTTTGTTCATTGCCTAGAGCTCTCGTAAAGTCCCAGCGAGAACCGTTGACTGTTGCCCCACTGTGCGCTGCCCATTAACTCCTTGGGCTAAGCTCCGGGTAACTGTGCACTTTCTCTCTCTCCCCCTACAGCCCAGTTTAACGGCAACGAGAAACGGCAGTCGTCCCCCTCGCCTTCCCGGGACAGGCGGCGCCAGCTTCGAGCTCCTGGAGGGGGCTTCAAGCCCATCAAACATGGGAGCCCCGAGTTCTGTGGGATCCTGGGAGAAAGAGTAGATCCTGCTGTCCCGCTGGAGAAGCAAATGTAAGTTCTGAGGGAGCAAAGCCAACCTCAGCTCCCAGGTCATGTGTCCCTGTTGAGGCCCGAAGGAGGTCAGGCCACCATCAAGGCCGTCAGTGGCATGACAGGGTTAGGACGTGCGTCCCTGGTTCCTACCCCCAGCGTGCTTTCTCCCTGCCCACTGGATCGCCTCCCTAACTTTTGATGGCTAGCAGGAGGGACTGCAAAACTGTCCACACGGTTCACGCCTCACTCCTACATCCTAGTTTCTAATTTCATCATGTAGCAAATAAGGTTTCAAAAAGCTAAGTTTATCCTAGTCCCATCCCCTAATTGTAAATTATTTTTCTTTTCTAGCTGCAGTGATGTTTTTCCCCCACATCTGCTTGTATTAGTTGGGCAAGGCCTTAACTCTCTTGATTTGGGTTTCTCAGCCCCTTTCCCCAGAGATTTCCTGCCTCCAGTCGGTGGCCGGTCCCATCCCTACAGCCCCTTACCCTCCCCACTCCTCCCCAGCACTGCTGGTCAGACCTTCACCGCCCCACCTTGACCCAATGACCATCTCCCTGCTCTGCCAGGTCTCACCATGCAGCTCCCTGCTCTGCTCTGACACCTTCAGTGGCTCCCCATCACATCAGGATAAAGTCCCATCTCCCAAGCCTGCCACTCGCTCTGTGACTTGCCCCAGACCGCTTTGTCCATTTCTCGCTGTCTCGCATACCTGGACCAGAGTGTGCTTCTCCAGGAACTTGTTAAAGCAGGTCCTGGATCTTGTGCTGGAACTTTGAGGTGTGTCATCCTCTAATAAGTGAATGTGCAATAAATGGGGTCATCATCCCATTGTACAGATGAGAAAATCGGGCCTCCAAGAGGGACAGAGCCTTGGCTAGGATCTCATGGCTCAGAGTGCAGAGGTAGGATTCGAACTCCAGCCCCATGACTCGACCCCACACTCTGCCCTTACTGCTCTCCCCTTGTACACACTCTCATCCGCCACCCTTAGCACACGCCTGGCACAGAGGAGGCCCTCCATAATGCCAAGAGATTAGCCGACACCAAGCTGGTTCCTCGTGAGACTGTCTCGTGTGTATCATGTACTATATCCGTCTCCACCTAGAGGACTCTGGTCTCTGCCCAGCCAGCACTGCATCCCTCACAGGAAATGCTCACGCGGTGAGCAGGATGCAGGGTTTTCTGAGTGATGTCATGTGCTCGTGTGCTCTCATCTCGGAAAGCTGCAGCCTCCTTTGTGACTGCCCCACGCCTGCTGTACCGAGCACGCGGGGGCGGCGCTCCCAGCCGGCGTTGTGTTCATTTCTCACAGCCACACAGATTGGGTGCCAGGTTTTGCTTATTTCTGATCAAACTGCACTTTTTAATCAATAAACAAGATATGATCCAGAGATGCCAGGGAGCTGTTCAGCGTGCATCCTGACCCAGGTGTGCCAGGGGTCAGCTGGGCCAGCCGACCCTCTTCCCATCCTCAGGCGGACCCTTCGTTGGCTTGGGCCCCTTGAGGGCAGTTCTGCTCCCTCTCCTTTCCTGTTCCCACCTGACAAGGCCCTCGGCCACCTCCAGAGTCATGACTGGCTCTTCCTCCCCCGTGGTCTTGTCTCCCCAGGATTATTCTGGCCTGCCGGAGGCCCTGACTCGTCCCCCGAGAGGTGTGCTCAGGTAAAATCCCACTTCCAGCAGAGCCTGATGACCCAGGTGGAGAGGCTCACCTAATTCCCCGCTGGCTGATGATGCCTCAGAGTCTAGGGGGCACCTCCAAGTCCACTCCCTACCCCCCAGCGCAGGGAGAGGGGAGGTGGGGACTGGCGCACTGAGGGGTGTGCCCCGTCTTACAAGGTTGATGAGGATGGGCAGTCCCACCTCTGCCTGGGCACCCATGCCACCTGCTTTCCCTCCTGGGACGGTGGAAAGGCTGCAGGTGCTCAGGGGCACCCCCCAACTGCCTATGCCTCCAGAGGCAGCGCGCCACCCCTCCATCCTGCATCGTTGTTACCATCAGCACCGAGACAAGTTCCAGTCACAAACTTCTTAACAGTAAATAGATAAAGTGATCCTGACCCAATGCCCCCTCTTGCTGCTGCCCCTGTTGAGAACATGAGCTCCAGGAGGGCAGGAACAGATCTGGGTCACCGCTGCGTCCTCAGTGCCTGTAATGGTGCCTGGCGCGTGACGGGGGCTCAGTAAATAGCTGTCCCATGAGTGGATGAGGGCCCCGGAGAGCTGTCGGCGCTTTCTCTCCCTTTCGTCACCTCTCATTCTCTCGCCCACCGTAGTCTGCTTCCCTCTGCCCAGGTGACCAGGTGGCCTCCTCTGTCCTCCATGGCCATCAGCGCGGGAGATGGCTCCCTCCTTCGCAGACACCCTCTACTCCCAGGCTTTCTCCCGCCTCTCTGGCCGCTCCCTCCACCTCCCCTGCTGGCTCCTTGCCTTAGCTTGACCTGGAGGTTGGACTGTTCAGGGCCCAGTTGCAACTCTGTTCCCCCTGGTAGTCTCAGGATCCTGCTGCTGAGTCAGCAGTGCAGAGCCCCAGCCCACACCTCTCCCACAATGCCCGACTCCTACCTCCAGCTGCCTTCTTGGCATCTCCACTTGGCTGACCACTGGGCATCTCATGTTTCATGTGTTCAGAACTAGGCTCCTGATCTTCTCTTGGACCCCCTTCCTCCCCCACTTCCCACCTCCATAAACGGCATTACATCTACCTAGTTACTCAAGCTGCAAACCTGCAGTCATCTTGATTCCTTTCTTTGCCTCACACTGTGTCTAATGCATTACTGAGTTCTGCCAGCTCTCCATCTAAAGTGCAGCCTGAGTTCCTCCGGACCCGTCTGGACCACTGCAGGAGCCTCCTCCTGACTTGTCTCCTGCTTCACTTCCCATCCTCGCTTCTGGGCAGCCTGGTTGAACTTGTGTAAGATCATCCAGAGCAAATAACACCTCTGTTGAAAACTCGCCTTGCCGTCCGCTTTGCTTAGAATGAAATCAGACTTCTTCCCTTGGCCCTCAAGGCCTCGGGGAACTGGGCCCTGCGTCCCACTCCACCCTCACTCCTGCCACTCTCCACACGACCCTTCTTGCTGCCTTTCTGCCCCATGGACACCCAAGCTCTCTCCCCCTTCAGGACTTTTGCGCTTGCTGGCTTCTCTGCAGAAAACGTGTTTTCTTCGGCTCTTTGCATGGTTAGCTCCTTCTCATGATGCAGATTCTCAGGTCAAATGTCATCTCAGGGGCCTCCCCTGTCCATTTGTTCTAAAGTAGGCACCTCCCCCACCCCATCATTGCCTTGTCACAAACTCGGTGTTCTTCCTTAGCACGTGTCACTATCTGAAATTGTTTCCTGAGTCTGTTTGTTGACTCTCCGTCTCCCTGCATCAGCCCCATGAGATCAAGGATGTGGTAAGCGGTGAATAAATATTGGATGAGCTAATGGGCATTGGATGGGCTGGATGGCGATGGTTGAGTCTTCGTAACCCCAAGGCTCTGGCCGGGATGGCCCTCTCTGAGAGCCCAGCAGTCCCCAAACTGGCCCCCTGCCTGGGTGCTGTCCCCAGTCCAGGCAGAGTCTGCTTGGGCCCCACAGTCCAGCCACGCCCACTCTGTCTCTGGCCTCAGCCCCCCCCATCTAGTGTCCTTTGGCCCATCTCCCCCAAACTCTGCCTGGGTCTTCTTTGATCCTTGACCCTGAGTCCCCTGGCTTTCTCTCCATGTGGAGCAGCCGGGGAGGGACCCTGCAGGATCCCGTTTACCCCCAGGGATTACCCTTCACCGGGATCCGGAGGCCCGTCTGCCACCCCCTCTTAGAGCTGGTGTGCTCCAGTGCTCAGGGAGGGCCAGGCGGCGGGCAGCACTTCCCTGGAGACCACTTCTAGGCCTTTCCCAGGGGACGGCTCTGCTTCAAATGGCTGGAGCTTGTTTTCCTAATAAAACAACATTTTTGTCAGCTCACTGGGGGTGTTTTACACAGGTGAAATTTCCCGGAAAACAACCTTGCCAAATCTGTTAACTCCTGTTTCTGAAGTCGGCCCCATCCTTGTCTAACTGTTTTTGCCCGTTGCAATCATGTCTCCTTTCTAAAGCATAGCTAGAGCCTTCACATCTCCATGAGTGTTGTAATTACGGCAGCCGTGGAGTCCCACTCCCCATTCCCACTCATTCCTATGTAAGTTCAGAAAGGAAGGCAGGTCTGCGGTCTGCACATTCCCTGCCGTTTCCCTTGGCAAGTCTCCCCTCCAGATGTCCAGCCGCGGGGCTGACCTGCTGGGAGTGGTCCCCCCCGGGTGGTCAGCGACTCAGTCACATGCTCACTGGACAGGGCACTCACATCTGACTGCTCTCCAGTCCTTGCTTTCCTAAAGTTCGTTGGGTCTTTTCAGGTGATAATTATGTCATCATCACTGCTGCTAACTGTTCAGAACACCGCCTTGTGGATAGCAGAAGGTGCACAGTGAGAGGCAGTGTGACCTTTGAGCAGAACGTCGGCAGCAGAACTCTCAGAGGTCCTGTTTGCAGGGCACCCCTGGGCCAGGACAGGAGGCAGCACCCCCCACTTACACCTGGGAATTTAAGATGCAGCCTACGAGGCGGGCAGCAGCCTGAAATCATGATAGTTGGGGATGTTACTCGTGGCCATCTGCAGGTTGTTTCTACTAATGCTTGTAGCTACCATTTGTTGACGCTCCCCCCATCTCAGGCTCTGCAGAAGCCCTTATATGCATCACCCTCTTTACTCCTCACAACCCCAAAACAGGGGTGGAGGGATCCTAACATGGTAGAGCACCGAGGCACAGCCAGGTTCAGCCTCTTGCCCCAGACTGCCCGGTCTTTTGGCCTCTGCAGCCAGAGCGTGATCCTGCCACGGCCACTGGGCACCTCTGGTTCTCTTCCTGGCCTGTCTCTCGCCCCCTTCCCACGGACCTTGCCCCTCAGAGACCATAATGTAAACAGAATGCGTTCTGAGTATACCTGCTGACGGGCTTCTTATGATCTTCACTCTTCCACTGAAATTTTACCTTCAGCTTTTCGAACCTCAGAAATCAGTGTTGCCCTTTTGTCCTACAGTGGGGGCCTTGGTCAGGCCGTCTGCCACTGCACCCCTCCCTTCTGATTCTGCCGCTCAGCACGTGGTGTCTGAAGGAGTGACGCTGGGGTTCCCACGTGCCCAGTCGATGCCAGATTCTCTTGGGAGGAGCATTGGTGTGGCCACCCCACCCTAGCTGCCTGCTCTCCTGAGTGATGAGCACCACCCCCTCGTCCTTCCTGTCAGCACCCTCTGATGGCTTCATGTCACCCAGACGGAGAAAGCCAGAGTCCTCGAATTGTACACGAGGGCCCCTGACCCAGCCCTGCCTCGTGACCTCTTGGACCTCTCCACCCACCTCTTCCCCTTGCCTCACCCCAGCCACATTGGCCTCCTTCCTGTTTCCAAGACACACCAGGCACTCCTGCCTCAGGCCTTATTCCCTCACCTCCTTCAGGTCCACACTGAACTGTCTCTCTCTGGACGGCACCCCTGACCACTGCTTAAAATAGCAGTCCATTTTTTTTTTTTTTTTTTGTGAGGAAGCTCAGCCCTGAGCCAACATCCGTGCTAATCCTCCTCTTTTTGCTGAGGAAGACCGGCTCTGAGCTAACATCTATTGCCAATCCTCCTCCTTTTTTCCCCCAAAGCCCCAGTAGACAGCTGTACGTCATAGTTGCACATCCTTCTAGTTGCTGTATGTGGGACATGGCCTCAGCATGGCCGGAGAAGCGGTGCGTTGGTGCGCGCCCGGGATCCGAACCTGAGCCGCCAGTAGCGGAGCGCGAGCACTTAACCACTAAGCCACGGAGCCGGTCCAAAATAGCAATCCTTGCCTCGAGCCCCAGACCAGGTGGCCCTGCTTCGTTCCCTCCAGGGCTCCTACACTAGAATGTGAGCCTCATGAGGGAGGAGACGGCCGGCGTGTTCCCTCCTCTATCGTCAGGACCTGGCGCGCCCCAGGCGCTGGGTAAATATCTGTCGAGTGACCAGATGCGCAGACGCACGCGTGCACACGAGTTGCCTGGTCACCAGGAGGCCTGGGACGTGGCAGCTGCCCTCTGAGGGGCTGAGCCTCCTCTGGGAGGAGCAGGTCTCAGGGTGTCAGCGGTGGGGTCCTGCCCCGTGGGTTCTGACCCTCTCTCTCCTCCCCAGATGGTATCACGGAGCCATCAGCAGAGGAGACGCCGAGAACCTGCTGCGACTCTGCAAGGAGTGTAGCTACCTCGTGCGGAACAGCCAGACCAGCAAGCACGACTACTCCCTCTCCCTGAAGTGAGTCCCGCCCCCTTTACCCCGCCTCCTCAGGCGAGATGCGGCCCAGCCCTGTGTCTGTGGCAGAAAGACCGCCAGGGTCCCCCTGGGAAACTTGCCGGCGCAAGTCATTTCAAGCCTTGGTTTTTCAGTTTGATCTTATTCTCCTGGGATATGTTCTGTTTCTGCCTCCCCAGAAGAGGAGGGGCATTTTCTTAGGATTTATATTAAATAACCAAGAATGGCTTCATACCTGCTGCGAGCCAGGGACTGTATGACGCTCTCAACACCCTCATCCCTCTCTCACACCTCACATCAGTCCTCTGATGAGAAGCATAGTGACCCAAAGCATAGTTTTGCAGGTGAGGAAACTGAGGCTCAGAGAGGGGACATGGCTGGCCCAGGGGCAGGGCCAGCCCTTGAGACCTGCTGTTTGCCTCTCTGCTGCACCCCACTGCTGCTGTGAGAACAACCTTTTCCTTATGTTCTGGGTTGCTGTTTGGGCGGGTCTGATTCTTGTGTCTGTCACAAAAGTGGTGAGGAACACTGGGAAGAGCCAGGAAGAATCCTGCTGCTGTCATCACCTGTGCTGCTTTATCAGTTGTCAGGTCTTTCTGACCTACGAGGCAGTGCTGGGGGTAGGCAGCCCCCAAATAAAAGGAGCGTTTTTGGTTGAATGCTTCATCATTCTATACTGTTACTGGATGGGACCCAGCAGTACAATAAAAACCCATTTTACAGATAGGAAAACTGAGGCCCAGAGAGAGGAGGGACTTCCCAAGGCCACAGAGACAGTTAATACAGAATTGGAGTGTAAACCCAAGCCCTTCCAACCAGCACAGACCACCAGGAGCAGTAAAGTGTTCTGCCTGGCCACCTCTCTGCTCTGCTCACCATTATTAGAGGGATGTGGTGGAGAGAGAGCCTGCTGGGACGCAGCTGTCAGGAGAACCTGTGTGCAGCCCAGCCATGTAGCCAGTAGGATCAGTGCAGCCAAGGAAGGAGAGACTGTCCCGTGCTCTCTGCTCAGGACTGACCACCCCGGGATGCTGGACTCTGCCCTGAGAGGAACAGTGACAGACTGCAGAGCAGGGGCAGGAAACAGGCACTGGGAGTCTGCCTGCAGAAGGGAGGATGTCTGGACACATGGTGGAACCACAGATCTTTCAAGGACCGTGAGGGCAAAAGGAGCAGACATGGCGGGGGACCCCAGATAGGGGAGTTATGGGCAGGAAGATTTCAGCTCAGTAAGAGGCAACGTTTTCTAACAGTCGAGCTGATCAAGAATTAGAGCGAGCCAAGGCTGCCTCAAGAAGTAGTGAGCATCTCATCACTGGGGGTGTGCAACCAGGGCCCGGACGACCACCTCTCCAGGGAGGATGTGGAGGGGATTCCTGACCAGCTGGGAGGGCACTCAGGACAAATGGCCTCTGCATACTTCATTGGCCACCATCACACCTGACAGCTTAAAGCCTCAGGTTGGTTATCACAGCCGAGGAAAATTCAATATGCTAAACCACAGCTGGGCTGGGAGGCTGGGCTGGAGGCAGCCAAAGCCAGAGGGCCGTCATTGGATTGAGGAGAGGGCAGCGGCAGGGGACAGGTGCACCCTGCTGGCCATGTTGACAGGGGCCAGGCATGCCTCAACTCCCCGCTGCTCCACGCAGCCCTGCTCCCTCCTGCACTGTCCGAGGTAACCTCGCAACCCAGGCGCCCATGAGTGCTGCTTCCGGATCTCCACCTTCCCGCTTCAAGGTGAACTGCTCTTTTCTGGGCTGTGAGAGGTAGAGGAAGCAGTGACTTCAGAGATGAGACTTCCATGTCACCACCTTTCCCTGCCAACCGAGGAGGCAGCCTGCCCGCCCCGGGGCTTCCTCAGTGCAACGCTCATCATGCTGGCTAGTGGTCTCCGAGTTCCTCCATGAATCTCATTCCTCATGGAATCCCAGTGTCTGGGGCCTGGCTAGAGGCATCTTCCTAAAAGGACTGATTGAATACACCGAGGAGGAAGGGATAGAGCACCAGGCTCAGCTGTTCCTCCATGAGGGCCATGGCCCCACTGAGCTTCCTGTTTCATCACCGCGGAAGTGTTGAGCCCCTGCATTGGGCAGGCCTGGCTGGACACTGGGGCTCTGTGGTGGCCCCAGAACAGCCCTGCCTGCAAAGGAACAACAGCCTCTTGGGTGGCTAGGATATGTCAGGGCTGAGGCACCTGTGCATGGGTGCACATAAGGAATCTCGAGCCAGTTGCAGAAGTAATCGTACCAGTAATATCTACAGGATCCATTGCTTTTTTTTGGCTGAGGAAGATTAGCCCTGAGCTAACATCTGTGCCAGTCTTCCTCACCTTATATGTGGGTTGCCGCCACAGCATGGCTGATGAGTAGTGTAAGTCTGGGATCCAAACCCACAAACGCAGGCTGCCAAAGCAGAATGCACCAGACTTAACCACTATGCCACGGGGCTGGCCCCAGGATCCATTTCTTAATCCCCCGTGCATCGTGCCCTCTGTTATGCAAACAGGCCCAAATGTTACCTCATAGATGGGTCTCCAGAAGAGTGTTTCCGTCACGATTCCAAGAGTGTAATTCCCTTTTCATCCCGGTTTGCGCCTTTCCCTAGACAGTGGGACCACTCCCAGGAGGGACAGCACTGTGATTCTGTTCTCACAGTGACAAGCTTGTAGTCCAGGGGGCCGGGCTGTGTGCGGTGGAGAAAGCTGGGGATGGGCTTCCGCGCCCGCTGGCCTTGTGGCCTTGGCAGTCTTGTCACCTTTCAGAGGCGCGACGTCCTCATCTGTGCACGAGGGGGGACGATGCTCTCCTTAGACGGAAGCATCTCTGGCCCAGCCAGTGCAGTGTCAGCATCATCTCATATCACTCCCACCCTGCCCCTACTTTCCCGGCTCAGCCCTGCGGTTTCATTGAAAGCTGTTTTTAAGAGTCTCAGGAAGGACCCGTTGTCCAGAGTTCTGGCCGGGAGTCCTGTCCTGCCACTCACTGCTCCCTGTGTGACCGTGGGTGAGTGACTTCCCTCTGGGCTCAGCGTCCACATCTGCTAGCTGAGACTTGGCCTTCGGCGGTGCTAAGGACGCCTCCACCTCTGATATCAGGGTATCTCGGACGCCGGGATTTCCTCCATCCGCAGGCTCAGCTCCTCTTTGTCCTTGGAGTGCTCTGGGTGGATCCCTTGTACTTCCCAGGCCAGGGCAGGAGGTGGAGGAGACTGAGGACACGGCCTGGCGGCCTGTGCTGGGACGCCAGATAAGAACACTCTGCCATCAGGCGCAGATTTGTCTTCCTGCACCCGGCCCGTTGGATCTAATGATCAGGAACTGCACTGTGGATGACTGGTCTTCACCCTGGGTGCTGGAGGTGGAGAGTTTAGTTTTGCATGCTTGTCTAGAGGCGTTAGATCCCAAAGGCTGGGGGGTGGTCTCGCTTGGTCAGCTTTCCCTTGAAGAAGCCCAAAATTGGGGAAGTAGGACAGGCCATCCCATGGCTGGGCACGGCAGCCTGTTAAGGGGAGGTGGCTTGCTTCCGAGAGTGGCCCAAGTTCCCGATGACCAGTCCGGCTACCAGCCAGGGAGAGACACCTGGCATTAAGCACCCCGACCACAAATGGAGCAGCCCTGGGAACGGGGTGCTAGGGGCCAGTGCCAGCTTTGCCAGCCACCATGTGAGGCGTGAGGTCTCCAAGCCCCCAGCCTGCACGGCGGGGCAGGTGGGAGTGGCGTTCCTCACACGTGGTGTTGTCAGGAGCGTGGTGCAAATTGAGGTTGGAATTCCAGCTATGTTATCATATGAGTCTGCTGTGAGAGTGTTCTAGGGTGGAGACAGGATTTGAGGGAGTCTGGCCTCAGAGGACAGGCCCCTCCGCCCCTTCATCCTTCCCTGGACAGAGATTTATCGGAGCCCTCTGTACCAGGCACTGGGCTGGGCACAGAGGACCGAGATGAGAATGGCCTGGCCCAGGCTGCAGAGCACTGTCGGCCTGTTCTGCCTGGGCCTTGTCACACACAGATCTGCACAGAGGGCCTGAGGGCCCCGAGTGGGTGGGGGGGTGGTCCTGAGAAGCTGCAGGGAAGAGGTGCACTTGAGCCTTAAAGAGAGGGTGGGTGTTCCCTAGACAGGGCCAGCTGGTGGGCCTCTCAGGTGGAGGGACAGCCCAGGCAAAGCCCTGGAGATGTGAAAAGCCTTGTCAGGTCTCGTGCCTCACAGAGGGGTCAAGACTCAATTCTTAGTGACGGGGCCACTGAAGCGCAGGGTCCACTCTCAGGCATCCGCCCTTATGCTTAAGCCCCACTTCCACCCTGCGTATCTGCAGCACCTCATGTTTTAGAAAGCCTGCACGTGTGCCCTGGGAGAGCCCCACGGGGTGGCTGGGGCAGAGGTCACCACCCTCTTCCTCATCTTGGGGTAGAGGCAGCTGAATGACCTGCCAAGACGGGAGTGGAAGCAGCAGACCCAGCCCAGTGTCTTCCCTCCTCCTCCCAAGACTCCTTACGCCAGGTCAGAGGTCATGAGATATGAAACCTGCAGCGACCTTAGAGGCCCATCTGTCCATCCCTTTGCTTCGTGGGAGGGGATTCATGACTGACCAAAGGCTATCCTGCTGGCAGTTGACCACGCTGACGGTAGAGATGGTGACTGATTCCCGCTGTGGGGACCAGACAGGTCCTTGGACCTGCCCAAGCCGCCACCCAGCTGCCCCTTCACCGGAAGCGCTTGCACCCATGGGGATCCAAGAATGCGCCTGCCTTCCCCGTCTCATTGCGTCTCCGAGTCCCCTCCCTGGCAGTGCCCCCACACGGGAAGCAGTCTTACAGAGATCCTGCCTCATTGCTTTTGAAAGCTGCCCTATCCCCTCCTTCCTGCAGAACTCGCCCTCTTCCCCCTCTCCAGCCTGACTTGACAGGGCGGCAGGCCCTCAGGCTCCCTCTTGGCTGCCGGCAGACACGTCGGCCCCAGCACTAACCATTGACTCCTGGGTACACTCACTCCAGCCTCAGGGAAGCCAAGGGTTGAGCCTTTAGAAATTGGCAAGAAAACATCACACTCCAATAGTTTCCTGTCTGGAAAGGCAGGCAGTGGGGGAAAGGGATGAAAAGTCTTGAAAAATCTCATTAAAAGGGTTCTTCAGGCACTTTGGACTATGAATGACTCTTTGCAAGTTCTAGTTCCATGAGTTTTTGCAAAGAAATCTGGACAAGATGAGGGAAACAGGACTTCAAAGAGTGGAGGGTTTGCAGCTGTGGGGCAGCGAGGCAGGGTGAGTGCCAGGGCCGCCCCGTCCAGCTGGACTGGCTCTGCCTGCATTGGGCTCATCTCTGGGAGGAGGGCAGACAGAGTGGCACTGCTGAGGCCCCAGCAGGGACACCACTGCTCCTTTGACAAGGAGCTCTCACAAAGGGGCCTTCAGTTTTCAGATCCCCGGAGGCAAACTGCACAGCATCCTTGCAAATGTGCTCTGGATTCTGACTTCAGGAGATGCCTCTGGGGTCTGGCCTGCTTCCATTGGGCCACAACTCAAGCTTGATCACACAGGAGCCTTCCTCAGCCCCCGTAAGCTCTGCCCCATCCAGTGTCAGTCATTTACTGGGCTCCAGCCTCCCAGTTCATAGCCGGAGGGGACGGAAAATGTTTACACCTGTGACTCATATACTTGTAGAATGGGTTTAGGCCTACCCAAGGCAGAAAATGCTCAGGGCTGTACAAGAGGGAAGGAACCAGAAGAGGGGGTACTTGAAGGCTGAGCAGGCCTTAGACCTGTGGACGGGGCCGAGAGGGCAGTCCAGAGAGGGAGGGGCGCGGAGGCAGGGAAGTCAGAGTCTGTGTGAGAACAGCACATCACACTTCGATGGGAGCCAAGGAGATGTGCAGGCCTAGTTACCAGGCTGAGGAATTGGGGCTCTTTGCTGTAGGGCAGGGGTGTCCCTGAAGGTTTTGAGCAGGGTGCCGTCATGTCCTCAGAGCTGTATCCTAGAACTGTTAGTGAACCAGGGTGCACCATGAGTACTGTCAAGGAAGGTACACTTCTGCCCCCACATGCCCACAAGCATGCCGTTTGGGCCAGCGCTGTCCGGAGGCTGGAGGCAGACAGCGTGGGGCAGGCATCCCAGGGGGAGAGCCAGGGCAGCCCCTCTCAGGAGGCGGAGGGATAAACCCGGGCTCTACAGTCAGAGAGACCCAAGTTCAAATCCTGGCTCCATCTTTTACCTGCTCTGTGATGCTAGGCAAGTGACTTGACCTCCCTGAACATCACCTGGAAAACCGTGTAGGCCACTCTCAGAAAGCTGTTAGAAGAAACAACACCTCTCAGCAGGCACACCCCGTGCACAGCCCACAGCAGGTGCTCTGTATATGCAGGTCTCTGCCCCTCCCAGCTTTCCCAGAGCCTTTATAAACTGCCGTGGAGGCAGCAGAGAGGACAGAGCGCTGGGCTGGTCAGGAGCCCTGGGCACGTCCGGCCCTATCGGCTGCTGGATGACGTGGGCGAGTGTCTTCCCCCTGCGCCCATGGAATGAGGGTCTGGGGTTTGATCAGCAAATTTGCTTCCAGGTTAGGGGCTCCCTGACTAGGGCGAGGTGCCTTTCTCCAAGGTCCCAAGGATGGTGGGATGGGCCCGTCTTCTCCAAGCAGGAGAGGAGGGGCGGACGGTTTAGCCAGGGCACACCTCTGCTCTGACTGCTTAATGACACCCACCTGGCACTGGCTTGGAGCTGCGGGCTTGTGCTGACTGCTGGGCAGCTGGTGTTCACCCAAGAAATGCTTCCTGGTGCTCCGACGTAGGGTGGTGGGTGTAGCGGGGGCAAGAGGAGCTGATGGGCTGCATTCCCAGGGCGCTGGGGGCACATTTCTGTTAGAGTTGTTTTTCTTCTCTGCCCTCGTTGATTTATATAGTAAAGAAGAGAGTTTTCAAACAGTAGGCATGTCTGGGTCTGGGCAGGCAGGCGAGTGATTAATCTTAGTTTGTTGCTGCTGACAGCCAGGAGCAAAAAATAATAAAGGTTTGCAGGGTGGGAGGGGGTGGGGATGAGGAAAGGCTGCTCGCCCTTCGCCCATCAGCAGGGAGCACAGACTTCCCCCTGCATCTGAGCACCCTGTTGGGTCAACGTCTGAGGCTCATCGTGGCTGCCAGTCCCATGAGTGAGCCCCCAGGGTGGTCCCCAGACCACAGCGGGGACCCCCAGCAGTTGCTGAGTTCCCTACATAGCATGACCTCCAGCCCCAGGATGCCTGGACTTCTGTCATTGGTCACCCTTTTCCCCAGCAGGGCTTCAAGGAAGGCAGGTGGGTGCAGCCGGGGCACTGCCGAGCTCTGAGAGGGGCCCTGGGTTCCCAGCCGTCTGCCCCCATGATCCTGACTCTGTGCCTCTCTGAGCTGCTGGGTGGGTGTGAGGGCTGGAGAAGGGGGAATGCAGAAGAAAGAGAGGTGGGGGTCCAGCAGACAGTGACAGCAAGAGGTAGGGGTGGGGGCTTGAGGGTAGGAATGCTTACCCTTGCTTGTGGTGGGGAGGGCTTTGACATGGTCCTTGGAGAATGAGGACTGAGGCAGCTGGGGTGGGCAGGGTGAGGAAACAGCAGCCCAGGAGGAGAGAGAGCTTCCTACTTTCCAGTCCACAGTTTCAGTGCATTCTACCAGCAGCATCCTCCCCCGACTCCCCAGTGTTGAGGCAGCTCTGTGCAGCAGAGTCACGGGCCCTGGACCAGTGTGGCCTGGGCTCTGGAACCACAGCTCTGCCACTTACTAGCAGGGTGGTCTTGGGCAAAGGGACTTAACATCTCTGAGCCTCAGTTTCCTCATCTGTAAGATGGGTTTTACAGAAGTATTAATGAAGAGACAGTATATGTGAAGTGCTGAGCACATGCCCAGAATTAGTAAGTGCTCAGTGAGTGCATGGTAGCACATTGTCTTTGCTCTAGACTTTGGAGAGCCACAGGCTGTTGAGGAAAGAGCTCAGTGTGGTCCACAGCCTTGTGGATTGTCTAGGTCTGACCTCCAATCTGTCCACGCCCACATCCACTCCCCTTTATGGAGGTGGGATTTTAGAGTTTATGCAGGCTGCAACTCGAGAAAATCCTGCCTTGCTATGACTGAGACTTCAGATCACACAGAGCTAGAGTCAAATCCAGGCTGCCCTCTTCCTGGCTATGTGACCTTGGGCAAGTCACTTAACCTCTCTGATCAGTTCCTCATCAGTAGCTAGAGATGACGACCACCTCAACAGGCATTCCCTTTTGTCTTCCTCACTGTCCCGCTGTCCCTCTAGCTCTCCCTCCCCACCTTCAGACATTATGAGTCGAATACAAGTTTTCACCAGAACTTAGTCTGGTCTCCTCCTCATCTTATGGGGAGGCATTTGTGTGCAGGCCAGGCAGCAGCTCTGCTACACTGAGGACGCTGAGCAGAAATCTTGGGACTTAGGGAACAGAAAGAGACCTTTAGGTCATCTGGCCCAGTGCAGGTGGAGAAACAGAGGCCAGACTGGGGAAGAAGCTTGCACACCTCCTGGTATCCCAGCCAGACCCTTTTTCTGGCAGCCTCTGAGTCAGCCGGAGACAGAGGGCAGGTATGTGCATCTTTGCTCTCACTACACGGAGGGTTTCACACCCTTTCAGGGCTGATGGAGGAAAAACAAACTTTGCTTGGTTAGCCTGTGGCACGTCTTCCCTTCTGAAGGGTTTAAAGGCAATGCCACAATTAGTCGCTGCTGCTGTAGGCAGAACAGAGGCTCCTCAGACGCTCTTTGCAGGGGACTGAATGAAAACATGGAACTTTAGAATGTGGGGATGCTCTGCAGGAAGAAAGGACATGCCATCGAGAGACCCGGTGAGGATAATAGATAACGCTTCCCTTTATTCAAAACGACTGAGGAGATACACCCTGCCCATGGTAACACGTCTCCAAGGCCACTGCCGTCGCTGCTGGAACGGCGCCTCTCCTGGACTCTGCGGGGTGCTTTGTGATGCTGGAGCAGAGGGATGGGGGTGTGCAAAGAGTCCTGGGCTTGGGTCCGGGAGACCCAGGTTCAAACCCGCCTCTGACCAGCTGTGGGGCCCAGTGCAGGCCCCTTCCCCTCAGAGGGGCAGCCTCGGTTTTGGGGGATGCCCCGTGGTAGCTGCAGTTTCAGAGCTGTGGGCGCCTGGGTTCCGTTGCTGAAATGCGTTAGTGAGATGCTGTGGGTCCAGGCACTGGCGTGGTTGCCGACACTTGGGAATATCGAGCTGTCCTGCTGTGGTAGCTTGTGCTCAGAGGGCAGAAATTAGCGCCTTCACTTTTACAGATACAGAACCGGGCTCATGCTGCCACAGCCAGTGAGTGGAAAGCTGGGATTGTAGTGCAGCCCGATGCCCTCCTGCCCTCTGGAGCCCCTCGGAGAGAAACACCCCCCACACATCCTCTCCAGCTGGTCCGAGAAGCCCAGCCAGGGCCCAAGCAGGTGTCTGGATAGCATAGCCCCAGGACCAAAGCCAGATTTTCTGAACAGGACCTGGGCCACAGGCCCATTGCCAGGCATCTCTCTGGCACCTTTCCTGGGACAGTGGTGACATGTAGAAAGCCAGAGACCCTAAAGCCCCTTCCCTCAGCGTGTGAGAGCCTGGAAACCTTGGGGTTTTCTCTGCCTGGCTCTGAAGTGGCAGTGCCGCAATGCATGACCCAGCTGCAGGTGGCTACTTTCTTCTCTGGGTCCAACCCTTGAGCAGCAGAAGCTGAGCATCTGGGGATCTGGTGGCAGAGAGGGAGGCTGAGGCCAGCTCAGAGGGGACGGTGGTAGCCTCCATAGCCGGCGAGATAGAGGTTTTCAGAAGCCCCCTCTGACTGGACGTGTGTGGAAGGCAGACCATGAGTGAAGGACTCTCTGCTGAGGAGGCTGCAACAGTTCAGGGAAGGACTGGGGCGGTGGGCGTAGAAAGGAGATGGGTCGCGGTAGAACTGAGGAGGGTGAGTGCGAGTGAGGAGTCCAGGACCTGGTGGCTTTCTGAATGGCTGGATGAGGGGTGGCACTGCCAGCTGCAACATGGAGCTGGAATGGCCAGTTTTGAAAAGACCCAGGAAAACCAGTAATCCCTGGCTCAGCTGCCCTCTTTCCACCACTGCCCAAACCAAGGGGCAAGAGGTGCCCACACTCACGCTGCCAGCCCGTTCACCAGAGCACCCACCAGCCCGGCCATCCTGAGCATGCCCGGTCGTGGGCTGGGGTTTCCCCTTCCGCCCTGCTGCATCTCCCTCCCAGCCAGGCACGCAGTGTGGCCTTTTGCTGCCCCAAGAGCTCCCTGGTCGCCTCCAGCATCTGAGCCACCCCGATTACATTTCCAGCTGGTTTTGGATTATCTCATATCGGCCCGCATAAATCTGCTTGTGTGGCTCGCCTGCCAGGGGAGGCATTCTAACTGCCCACTCGTCGCCAGGAAACCTCTCGTGCCCCGGGACAGCCTCCCTTCTGAGCCACTGGGTGGTCTCCAAATGAGAAAAACGTTTCTTTCCAATCACATTCCAAACATCTTATTAATAGGACTTATTTAGCAATGTTTTTGCAAAAGCCATCTGGGAATGGCTTAGTTGGAAACTTGGGCGGGCAAGGATAGGCCGTGGTGACAGACACAGACCTCGTGTCTGCCCTCAGCAAAGGGGCAGCACATGGAGAAGGTTGCAGCTGAGGGCCAGAGGACCGTGGCCTGAATCCCACTGCTTCCCCCCGCCGGGAGGGTCCCCCAGCGCGTCGCTTCAGTCTCTGAGCCTCAGCCCTGAGGCTCGGGGACACAGTGGAGGTGAAAGCTCTTTGTAGACTCTGAGGGGCTGCAGAGTGCAGGGGGGCCTGTTTGTAGAGCCTCTGTGCTTATCCTGGGACAGCATTTGTGGTCTTACTTTGCTTATAGCAGGTAAATAACTCAAAGGTCCCCAGAGGAAATAGGATCAGCCCCACCAAGAGGCGTTTGGTGGGGCTTGAAGTAACCAGCTTCATAAAGTAAAATCCCGAGATGCAGGTTCCCTTCCTCAGACCTTCAGGCCGTTACAGCCAGGGGAAGGGTCTTGAAGCATCCAGGTTAAGACCCTGGCTTTCAGAGGAGAGAAACAGGCACAGGAAGGGAAAGGACCTTCCTGAGGTCCCTCGGTGTGTTGCTGGCAGAGCCCAGATGTCTTGACTCCCATCCCAGGGCTATTACCCTTCTGGGCCCCTTAGCACTATATTTTCTTCTCCCATTTTCTCCATAAATGTTCTTGGTATTTGAGGCAGATTTATAAAATCGGATGTCAGATTTTATAGCTCTCATCTTTGCTTCCACAGTTCAAACGATAACGCTATAAAAATGGTGTTTTGCTGTGTGTGAGTGTGTGTCACACTTACACGTGTGCACAAGCTTCTACTTGGCTGAGGCAGAGGCCCCTGCTCTCCTGGTTCTTGGTCCCTCAACCCTGCCCTTCTCTGGGCAGCTCCCCCAGTGAGTGGCCGCCATCCCCCTTCCAGCCGTGGGTGCTTTCTGCCACTTTTAATGCTTTTTAATTTTTTTTTTAAGATTACTTCACCCAAGAGGAATATCAGGAACAACTGGATTTGGCAGAGCCGGCTTATTAGAAATGCTTTAATTAGAACCTGCTTTTTGCTATCTTCCTTTTGAAAATCAGCATGCTGCTCATAGCCCAGGCAGCTTGGGGACCAGCCTGCCACATTCTCAGCCCAGACTGTCAGGGCAGGGCCCACAAACAAGTCAGCAGTGTGGCTGTCACTGCTTTGTTCCTACCGTGCTCGAGGCTTCGCTAGGGCAGGGAGATGAAGGCTGTCAGATCGTAAGCTCGTAGTCTGGGCAAAGAGACAAGTAGGTAGGTGAGTGCTGAGATGGAGGGAGGTATGGCAGAGAACGAGGGAGGGAGGAAGAAAGTAAGTCTGACTGGGGGCATCTTGGAAGGCTTCTTGGAGGAGGTGGCATTTGAGCAGGGCCTTGGAGGATAACAGTAGAGGGAAAAGTAGCAGCAAGGTAGAAGGATGGTTAGGTTTGGGATTAGAGGAGAGGTCTCTGTAGTGTCCCCTCTCCTTATGGTCCCAACTTGAGTTGTCATTTGTCCCCTCCACATAAGCCCCCTTTAGCCCAGGTGACCAATATTCTTGTGGACAGAGATGTGCCTTATAAACTCTGAAGTCCTGGTCAGCTCTGTCCGGCTCCTCACAGCATCCCCTCTTGGCCCTCAAGGAAAAGGGCTCAGAGAGGCCAGGGGCCCATCTGTGGCCATGCCAGCACCCTCGTTCCCAGTGCTTCATCCTTCCTACCATTCCTTCCCACCCCCCAACTTGCCAGAGAGCAGGTGTGTGCCCAGCATTTCCACCTGACACCAAAAATGTCAACCCTACCCAGGCTGAACACAGCCTCCTGGGAGAGGCGCGTTTGCACGGTGCCCAGACGCTCTCTGCAGTCCCCGGTACCTGCTGTTAGAAACTGATGTGAACAGGCTTCTGTAGAGTGTCCTCTGAGGCCAGTAGAATTAGCCAATAACAATGATTAAAAACTTGGGGCAGTATATGATTCTGACACAAGTGTTGATAAACCTACCGAGGCAGCAAATGCACAAGATAGTATGATCTGGGCACACCCAGATTCCAAATTTAGCATCATCCCGTTTTGAGTGCAGATTTTCAGGCTAGAAAATACTTTTTCCTGTCCTGAATTCTTCCAATCTTAACCAAAAAAATCTTCTATGAAGAAACTTGGATTAACCGTTCTACTTTTGTCGGGGTTGCGCTTTTAAAAAGCGATCAGTTCTGACAGTAACTTACTTTTTTGAGGTCAATTACTTGCAGCCATGCTGAAAAAAACTATAATTAACGTGGTCAAACCCTAGCCAAATAATAAAATGAAAGCTTTGTTGTGTATCAAGGCAGAAATCAATTTTATTAGGGAGCAAAGAGCCAGAGATCTAATTTTGAGAAAATTCTCCACCCTGTGGACAGAGGTTGTCAGGAGGCTGCCAGAATGAATGTCCACACGAGAGGATTCGCCCTCCAGAGCCCATTTCTAATGGCAGACAGTGACCTTTCAGAACTGCATTTGCAAACCTTCCAAGTGTGGCCAAAGCCCATGGGCTTTCGCTTCCTAATGCTCTTGGCCCTGTGCCCCTTTTGGTTTTGGTCAAGAGGTGAGCGTTGTCTGCACCAGATGACACTTGGATGTCGATAAGATCCTGTCCTTTGGGCTCAGGAGGAGGTGTGAGAGAGGTGGCCTCAGGAGGTCAAGATACCAGGAGGGAGTTGCACAAAGACTGAGGGTGTCCACGCTGATGGTGGAGTCGTGTCCAGACAGTGGGGCTGATGGCAGGCCCACCAGGGACACTGTCCGGTTGCAGGCCCCGCCGTATGAGAGGGAGTGAGCAGCAGGGGTGACCAGGATGATAAAGGACAGGAGAGTCTCCCTGTGAGCACAGCTGGGGAGAGAGAAGCAGCCGCAGGTCTGCCCTGGCTTCTGTCTTCTGGTCTTGGAGGGCTCTCCCCAGGGCAGGAGCAGCTGTGGCCTGCAGGAACCAGAGCTGGGAGCTGCGGCTGCCCTCAGTAAGCTGCACTAAGTCATATTCCAGCTCAGAATGTGGAAGAACTTTGCTATGGGCAGAGCCATCAAAGGTTGGAAAGGGTTGTCTTTGTGGGGAGTAAGCTCCCCAACGCTGGGGGTAAGCAACAAAAGCTGGACACTAAATGTTGTGAATATTACAAAAGAGTTTCCATCATCAGACAGAACTAGAATGGTGGTTCTCAGACTTGAATGTGCATCAGAATCTCTTGGAGAGCACATTAAAAGCAGATTCTGGTTCCAAAGAGACACAGGGAGCCACAGGCTTAACAAGTCGCCAGGGACTCTGCTGTGGGCATTCTGCAGCACATTTGAAGAAATTGTGTTTGAGAAACCTGTGCTCCTCTTACAGCCCTGGGACTCTGGGACATCTGTAATGAAAATGAGTCCTTTTGTTTAATATCTGAACAGTTATTCCTTCCTCATCATGTTGTGTGAGCATCTCCTATGTGCCAAGTTTCAAAGGTTTAGAGGTTTGCAGGACCTCAGTGGTAATCTCATCCTGTCCGTTCATTGTATAGATGGGGAAACTGAGGCCCGAGAGGGCAGGAGCCAGGGCTGGGACCAGGTCCCCAATGTCCAGTTCAGAGCTCTTTTTGCTTGCTTTCAGGGGACTTGAGGGAACATCGTAAGCTACTCCCCATTTCACAGATGAGGAAACTGAGGCTCAGAGAGTGGCACAGCTCAGAAGCGGCAGGGCGGGGACTCAGACCCAGGGCGGGGACTCAGACCCAGGTCTGGGTGACCCTGGGTCCGCAAGTGGTGGCTCCTTGCCCTTGTGTCTTTCAGAGCTGCCCTGCTTCTGCTGCAGTCTCACTCTCTAGCCTCTCCTGGTGGGCCCCAGGTTTCCAGCTCCCCTTTGCCTATAAAATCCATCGTTAGCCTCCAAGTCCTCCCCTTGGCAGCTGGCGCTCACCTACTCCCACGCCGCCTTTGCCCAGCGTCTGCCCTGTCCCTCTCCTGGAGCCACCTTCAGGTGCAGCGTGTTCCCTCCGTCTGCTGGTCAGGGCTGGAGTGGAGGTCATGCTCGGAAACAGCCTGGAGCCCTTTGCATCCAAGCTGTTTGGCAAATTCTGGGTTGTTCTTAAGCCCTTAAATAAGGAGCCGGGCGACCTAACCTTTAAACAAGCATTCACGCTTCATTCACAGGGACGTTCTCCATACCCCTCACAACTGCTGTGGGGTGGAATCCTGTTAGTCCCATTTCATAGATGAAGAATTTGAGGCATTGGCAACTAGGGAGTGGTATGGCTTCAACCGCAGCGCTATTGAAATTTGGGGCTGGATGATTCTTTGTGTGGGGCTGTCTTATGCATCATAGGCTGTTTGGCAGCGTCTCTGGCTTCCACCTAGATGCCAGCAGCACCCGTGTTTCCAGACACTGCCAGGAGAGGGGTAGACTCGCCCCAGTTGAGAACCACTGATCCAGGGAGTTTGGGCTGGGAGGGGCTTGTCCTGGTAGGAGATACACCCCCCCACCCTGCCCCCTGCCCCGAGCCTGAGCGCATGGAGGTTAGGAAGCCTGCCGTTGTCATTGTGCTGTCCCCCAGCCCGGGGGTTCACTGTGCCCAGTGGTCACCTGCCTTTCTCCCTGCTTCCCCTGAGGATGGCCATCCTGCCCTGCCTGTGTCCTCCTGCTGGTGCAGCCTCACCCCCTGAGATGTCCCTCATTGGCTTGAGAACTTAAGCGCTGGAGGGACCCCCTCCACCTTTTCCAGATGGGGATGCTGAGGCCCAGGGAGAAGGGACTTGCCCAGCCAATGCCATCAGTGGGATCAGAGTTTGAACCCAGGCATCTGACTTCAGTCCAGCCACCACCACCAACCCCACCTGTCCCAAACACAAAAGGGCCTTCATGTTCCTAGAAAAGTCCTTGATTAGAGGTAGAAAGAGGAAAAAAAACACACATGCCAGACCCTCTTTGCCCTTGCCTGAATCACTGGCAACATTTCACACATCACCTCCCACCCCCTGACCCACCTCTCCCCTCGAAGTTTTTGTGTGCACTTGGCCTAGCCTGAGGACGGATGAGAACACGAACAGGAGGACTGCAGAAGTCATCCAGCCTGACCCCAAGCATCATTACCCTCCTGCTTACATTACCCTCCAGTAATGGGAGGCTCACTTCCACCACTGTCAGCCTTGATCACTAAAATCCTCTTGGCTGATGCTGTTAGCCTTCTCCTAAGAAAATTGCCCAAAATGTGTTCATTTTGACCTGCCTGCTGCTTTGTGTGGCACAAAACAAGCCTTAGGCCTCTCCATGTTTGCTGGGAGCGGCACCTGCTGGCTTTCCTCCTGCCTGGAGATGGCTTTTTGTCATGATTTACTGAAGGCCTCACCCTGAGCCGCCAACCTAGCGCTTGAGAAATGCCCAGGCATCTCGGAAAGGCTAATCGCAGCCGATGTGTTTATTGAAGGACTAATTATTTGGTTGTTTGGCTCAGCGGCGTTTACATTTCGACATTTGTTCGCGCTAACTTGGCGGATATGTCTGTGGTTTGTCACAGTGAAGCCTGTTTCGGAAGGTGGTGGGCGGCATGCAAGTATTGGCCGTGTTACCTCTTAAGCCCCCTCCCCCAGCTCCCTTGACTCCTAGGACATCTCTGCTAGAAGGGGCCTCCATGCCCCCCACTCCGTGCATTGCACAGTTCAAGAACCCCGTCACACAGCTAGGAGGACTCCCATCCTGGTCCCCTGGCTCAGGAAGCCCTAATGTCCTTCCACGGTGATCTAGGCAAGTTGCTTTTCGCTCTGGCCCTTGGTCATCCATGCAGTGGGCATCGTGCAGATAGTGCCAGCCCTCCCAGCTTCTCTGTGAAGCCACAAGCTGGTCCAGTCATGGACCGAGGGCACTGGCAGCTCTCACTGTTGGATACCTTTGTGTCCAGGCTTCCAGGCCCCATGCTGGACGTTCACAGCCTGTGCAGGTGGGAGCCTGCACACAGTAGGCCCTCGGGAGATGTCCGCCAGGTGCTGTCCCCTAAGGCCCCATCACTTGAGATCTGGGTGTTCCTCTCCCGCAGCAGGCCCAGGGCTCTGCTCAGAGCCTGCTTCTGTGCCAGCTCTCCTGAGTGTTCCAGAATGGCTGCACCGTGCTCACAGGTGTGGTGAGGGGAGTTTCTCTATAGACACATACCCAGCAGAACGTCCCATCTCCCTGGAGGTCAGAGAGCAGGCAGGAGGGGAGCAGACGTTCTGAATTACAGAGTCATCTGCTTGCGGAGGCAGTGCTGCAGCCCCGGGGTGGGGCTGTGGTAGGAACTACCTGTTTTGCAGGCCCCTGGGAGGCTACGGAGGCAGGAGGTGTCTTGCCGTGGTCACCCTCCAGGCCAGCTCCCTTGAGGTGCTCCCTGGCCCAAGGTCACAGCAGATCAGCCTTAGAGCCACGCCTAGAACCGCACCCCCTGACCCCCCACTGATTCAGCACAAATGTCCGCGTCCATCTCTACGCAACCTGAGTGCACACCTGTGGGTCTCGTGCCCTCTCCATGCTGAGCACAGGGCCTGTGCTCCGAGGGCTGAGGGTGAGCACTGGTGGCTGTTGTCATGCTCATGGAGGGCAGGGCACCTGTGACTCCTCCCTCCCCTGAGAAGCATTCTGCGACCAGTTGTTGAGGGCATTTCAGATGCACAGTCTCATTCTTTCTCTCCTGGTGCTGATCTGGCCCCGGGAATCTTGGTGCAGTGTAAGATTCAAATGTTGAATTAAGATGACCCCACAAGAAGAGGAAGAGGCGCAGCCGCTGAGAGACCTGCCGGGCCCCAGCGCGGGGAGGGCCTGGGCCAGAGCTGTCAGGAGGACTGCAGCTTTAGGAGGGAACGTCTCACATTCTCATTTCATTTATTTAGGCCTGGGCAGGGGGCACTGGCTGGCTCAGTGGCCCCAGGAATGATTTCTTTTAGAATCCCTGGGAGAGAGACAGGTTTGACCCTTTCTTCCTGTGGCCTCCCTCGCAAGGCTTCTGTACCCCTTGCAGGGGTGACCCTCTGGGCGCTTCCCACAGGTCTGCCCCTCGCTAAGCTTGCTCTGCTGGTCCTCCCTGGCTCATCCTGGGACCAGTGCTGACCAGACAAAGCGGCCACTGTGTCTGGCCTCAGAGGAGGCAGCTTCTACCCTGGCAGGGCCACCAGCCTGCCCTCAAGAGCTTACAGTCCAAAGGGGAGGATGCATGGAGCCTCGTTTCCCTGGCTCAGGGCAGACTCTCACTAGATGGTTACTGGGTGGATGGATGGACGGACTGCTCGGCTGTGTGCCAGGCATATACTGAGGACCCAGAGAGGGGCAAGGCTTGTCCTGTTGAGAAACGTCACGATAAACAGACAGGGTTCCTGACCTCAGGAGCCCACAGAGCTTCAGGGAAGCCACATCTCGGGGCAGAGCGAGTCTGAAGGCCCACCTGGGTGAGATCCGGCTGGTTGGGTGGCTGAGCAGGGGAAGATGAGGCTGCAGGGGTAGCTTCAGGGCCCTGAATGCTTGCCACGGGCTAAGAAGAGAACAGCCAGCCAGTGAAATCCTGGCCCCACTGTGTCCCAGGGGACAAGGCACACGACTTCCCTCAGCTTCAGTTTCCCCATCTGTAAACAGTGATAGTTATACCAACTTAGCAATGTTGCTGTGGGCTTAAATGAGACAACATGTGGCAACAGCGCTGCGTGGTGCCTGGTACACGGTGGGGGCTCGAGCAGCGTGGGTGTCATTCATCCTACAGTGGCATTGGGGAGCCGTAGACGGTTTCGAGCTGAGGGACAATGTTCTGGGGCATCTCGGTCAAGACAGCAGCTGCCCACCCACCTTTCCATAGAGGTGACCCGGAGACCGCCTCCGTGTGTAGACTTCTGTAACCAGGTCCTACACACTAGTCCCAGCAGGCAATTTCCTTGCCTTCTCCCACATAAATATTATATGCAAGTATTTTTAAGTCATTTCATCATGAAAAGAAGCAATTTAACATAACTATTACCCAGGATTCTTCATGAAATATGCATCGAGCAATTAGGTCTAAAAGCAAGAGGTGAGGCCTCGCACCCTGCTCGGCCGGCAGCTGCAGCTGAGTGATGTTTTATTAAAGGCCGTGATTATGAGACGAGGTGGGGCCTGTTATTAGGCCGGCGCGCCAGGCACGTTTGATAATCCTGTTGATGAGGAGGTGCTTTTTGTGATGATAATGAGCGATCTGAACGCTGTGACAGCACCAGTACCCCAGCCTCCGCCAGCCTTACAAGACTTATTAGACAGGTCGCCCACCGGAGACGCCCCTAATTGTCACTCTGCTCTCACAAGATGTCCTTATCAAAGGAGATGGGCTGATGCAGGAGCCTGGCAAGCAGCAGCAGCCTGTCCAAGCTCCCCAGGGACCGATGCCTTCCCAGAAGTGATGATGGGGAGGTGGTGTGGCCCTGGACCCGGCCCACCTGGCCCTGCATGCAAGGCCCTGCGTTCTGGCTGCAGCCACAGCCCACCTTGCTGAGTGCCTTGGGCAGAGTGTTGCTCTCTCCTCCAAGGTACCCCAAGAGAGTGAGCAGAGACAGTCTCCAGGTTGATACTGGCTCCAAAAGTGCTCTGTCCAGAGCAGCCACAGCATCCCTGTGCATGCTGGTCATCTGGGGCACCCTCTGTGCTCCCTAGAAATTCTCATGTTTTCTCTTCTTATGCTGGATGTCTTCTGCGTAGAGCTGGAAATCATTAAAGCCATCCCTGGCAGCTGTTTTTAAATCTTCAGCTGTTGTTAGATGGCCTCTCCCTCGTGGGGACCTTGTGACGGATCAGGTTATATTATTACGTGTCTCTTGGGTGTGTGTTGACAAGGCTTTCCCTGACCTCTGCATGAGACGGGGTTTGACAAATTGTCTCAAAAAGAAAGCTTGCTCACCTCTCAGGGCCCGCCAGCCCCATGTGATGGGTCACCACCCTGCCTCTGCCAGGACCTGCTGTCCCTGATCCCTGGGATGGCCTGTCCCTGCTAGCCCCTGTGCAGTCTCTGACCCGCCCTCAGCCCTGCAGGGACTGAGGCTCAGAGTCCAGGAGTCACTACTTGCTCAGGGTCTGTGCCTCTCACCCACCACCCTGCCTGGGCTCGCATGGAGTGCTGAGGGCTCAGTAGGCCTCTCCTAGAGCCGATGGTGCTGGGGTCGGGAGCCAGGCTCTGGGGAAGCTCACCGGGGGCAGCAGCGCCACTGCTGATGCTGTGGCTCTGGTCAGCCACCTCCTGTCTGAGCCTCAGAACTCGGCACATGGCCTGGCTCATAGGAAGTGCCAGGAGACACCAGGACTGGGCGCCATGGGCAGCAGAGGAGGGGCGTGGGGCTGCCCTCATGGAGTGGGCAGCGATTATGCTTATGCACACAGAATCCAGACCTTGAGGCCCAGAGGTGCCCTCAGACGTCATCATCCAGTTAGCCTCCCCACAGACCCAGTGGGGGTAGGGACAGAGCCCAGCACGGCCTAAGGACAGCCTGAGGTCCAGAGAGCCACAGGGTGCAGTTGAGCCCAGAGGGAAGGGCCATTCCTGCAGGGGTTTCCAACGTGAGGGGAGTGGTCAGGCCATGGACAGGGGGTCACAGGGCCTGAGTTCTCTGCCTTGGTCTCTGAACTTCGTGACAGGCCTGCCCCCTCGGCCCAGCCCAGCTCAGGGTTGTAAAGGAGCGTGCACTGAAACACGTGTTTTGGAGGACCGGACAGGCCTGGGCAGTAAGGAGGGACTTCAGGGAGGCCTGGCGCTGCCCTCACCCGTGTCTGTTGTGTGGAGCTTCTGATACCTGGTGGCCGTTCCGAGCTGGTGGCCTGGGAACAGGCGCCTCAGCTTTCCACCTCTGGCTCTGGCAGCTGGTGCCACCGTCCCTGCCCACTTGCCTTGCAGGGGGTGCTAAGAACAACCGGGGTGAGGATGTCCCGGTAGCCCATCCCTGCCTGCTTCCTTAACAATGAAGTCAGCTCCCTTGCAGCCTCACCCCTGTCTGCCAGCAGAGTTTTGGGGTTCAGACTCAGCTCAGGCTGGCTGCTGTGATCCTGGCTGCACATCCTCAGCTTTGCACCCCCAGCCATAGATCTGTGAGAATCATAACGCCTGCTCGTCTGGCCCCCAAAACATCACCCCACCCGCCTGACACGGAGGGCCTGACGTGCCCAGGGCCACACTCCCCTGCACCTCCAGCCCACGCTCTCCACATGCACACCCTTCTCAGGCAGAGCTGAGCCTGGCACCTCCCGGAGCACAGGGCTTTTTACCTAGCCCACTTTTCTGAGCCACGCAATTCCAGTGTTTCATTCCAGCAATTTCAGCCCTTTCCAGGCCAGCACAGACTTGTGGTCTCTCCTGGATGGTGAATAGCTGAGCCTTTGTTCCAATAGGATTGGGCATTTTTCACTTTCTTTTATTTTTTTCCCTCCCCAAAGCCCCAGCACACGGTTATGTATAGTTATAAGTCCTTCTAGTTCTTGTATGTGAGCCGCCGGCACAGCATGGCTACTGACAGAGGAGTGGTGTGCGTCCGCGGCCGGGAACCGAACCCAGCCTGCTGAAGCAGAGCGCACCGAACTTGAACTGCTAGGCCGTCAGGGCTGGCTCACGCTTTTCACTTTAATGCACACGCAGCCTCCTCTCCAACAGCTTGAGCAGGCGCGCCTCCTGCTTCTCCAGTGTGTCAGTTCTCCAGTGAAATGACCCTTCACTGAGGAGCACAACTTGCCACAGGCTCTGTAATTAGAACATTGTCAGCCTTAAAGAATCTTGATTTAAATTTCAGTTCTTTACAGAAATTATTCTCTCTTGAAACGTAATTGCTCTCAGAACGATTTCCGTTAAGCCGAGGGTGACATCTCTAAATACGTTATTATGAGCAGATGTATTGCTCAGGGGCTGCACTTCATTAAGCGTTTGCTCTGCCCATTTGAAAATGGTCCTGGAGTCCAAATGGACACGTTACTAGAGCAGGCGCTAGGGAGTGTGGGGATCCAGTCCTGACCGGAAGAGATGTATGTGAGCCCTCCAGTGGGAGCAGAGCTGGAGCTCAGAAAGGCTGCAAACCTGTGTCCACGCAGAGCTCTCAGCCTCGCTGGGGGTGGGCCTTGTCTCGTGGAAGGCAGGCGCCTAGTGCTGGTCACACTTCTCAGTGCCCAGGGACGGGCTCTGAGGAAGGGGGCAGGAGGGTGGAGCCCTGGTTTTCTCACTAAAGTGACAAACAGTAAATTGGACTGTGCTTTGGAAACCAAAACATCCACAGGTGTGGCAGCAAATCATAAAAGGCCAGGTTTGGAGCTGAGTGGGGAGAGAAAGGATAGCTAGGCAGAGGCAGGGTCACGGAGGGGTGAGTGATCCCATGTGGTCAGAGCCCTGTGTGGGGGTAAGAAGTGGCAGAGGTCTGCTGGGGCCAGATGGAAGCAGCGTGGCCTTTGCTGTCCATGAGCTGCTCATCACGCAGAATGCTGGTGCAGCTGGCAGGCTGCAAGGGTCCTGGGGCATAGGGCTCTGCTCTGATCTCCGGGGAGCCCACCTACTGCCCTTTTCAGCAGATGCTGAGCATGGCACGCACAGAAACTGGGCCCTGCTCTGGGGGGCTCTCAGGGGAATTGGGAAGATGGATAAGTAAGGACAATTCAGGAAGGCAAGTGCTGATAGAGGCATGAGTATCCTCCATGCAGTTGGAGGAAGGAAGGAGCTCTGCCTGGGGGAGCCTGGAAGACTTCTTGGCTGAGGAAACACTCAGGGTTTACTGTGCGGAGGGAGGAAGGGCAGAGAGGAGAGAGCCTGCATGGGGCCTGAGCTGGGGAAGAGCCCACGTTCTCCCCAGGCTCCATTGGCCAAAACTAGCCACGTGGCTAGGGTGGCTGCAGGGAGGCTGGGCAGCCCTTCCTAGTGACAGTTCCCTCCTTTGAAGTGAGCATCAGTTTTTGGAAAACAGCTCACCTGTCACCCATGCCTCACGCTGTTTCTTCGTCTGTAAACTGGGAGTGATGACCTTTCCCTGCCCTCATGTCAGGGCCTTCAACATACTTTGCACTTCCGGGCCAGGCTTAAATACTTGTGCCTCAGTAATAGGAAGAGGGCTAAGCTTTGGGGTTGGTTGGTTTTCCTGAGGAAGCCCCTGCAAGCTCTTGAGGTCAGAGGCCTCGTGCAGCAGTGTCGGTGCTGGGACTGCGGCCTCTTAGGTGCAGCTACAGATCAGTTGCTTCTGGGCCTGGGCCTGGCTCGGAGAGGTGCAACTTGTGTCTGCTTCGTGGCAGGGATCTCTTCTGTCCCAAGCAGCGAGGAATCCTTGTACCTTAGCAGGAATTTGGCTGGAGGGATAGTTCTTGGGGGTAATGAGTATGAATATATGACACACCCTTGTTCAGAGCAAAATTGAGTGGCTCTCTGAGAAATTGCTTTCCTGTTCCACAGCCCTCTTGCACCTGTCCCCTGTCCCCTCTCGCACCTGTCCCCTCGCCCTGAGCTTGGCCTTTGTCATTCTGCAAATCCTAATAACCCCTGTGTTTTGTTCACAGGAGCAACCAGGGCTTTATGCACATGAAACTGGCCAAAACCAAAGAGAAATACGTTCTGGGTCAGAACAGCCCCCCATTCGACAGTGTCCCGGAAGTCATCCACTACTACACCACCAGGAAGCTGCCCATCAAAGGGGCCGAGCACTTGTCCCTCCTCTACCCCGTGGCTGTGCGGACCCTGTGAGCGGACCAGCCCGCCCCGCTCTGCGACGGGGCCCAGGCCTGGAGGAGCCAAGGCCCCAGCGGCCCGCCATGTCCAGTGTGTGTCGTGTGTATGGTACTAGCTCACCGCTGCATGTCTCTAGAATGCTGTTGCCACTGATGGGGCTGGAGGAGGCCAGGATCAAGACAGAGGGACACCGACACGCCACCCAGCCCCCACCCCTACCCCCCTTGAGTTTCTGTGAATTAAAATATTTGCAAATCCAAAGAGATGCCTTCCAGGATGAACAAAGGAGAGCTGCTCCGAGGGGTGGGCAGGAGCTCCTGGGCAGCGCCTCTGTTCTCCAGCTGTCGCAAATTCACACCTGTGTATGGGGCACGGTTTTCCCACGGGGCCCCTGGTGCTGGGGGCCGAGCTGGGGCTTTGAGAGCCCAGAGGCCCCAGGGTCCCGCCTCTCCCTGGTGTATGTGTGTCAGTGTCTGAGTGTGAGCACATAGGGAGAGAACGTGGTTGCACAGAGGTGAGTAAGCCCACTGATCACTTTTAGTCACTCGGTGTCATCATTAGATCTTCAAGGAATCATTGTGCAGTCGAAAAGAGGATTCAGTTATTTATGAATAGGGTGTGTAAATAAAATAGTCACTTAATATATATTCTTAGCCCTTTTTTACGTACCACAGAGGGTCTTTGAGGGGGCCAGTGCTTACTGCTGGTTTCATTCCCAGAACAAGGTGTGTCTCTGGGCACATGTGGGCAACAGGCCCTGGGGAGGGAGGCTGGGCCCCCAGCTCAGGGCCGAGGCAGGCGGTGGACAGAGGGTTTTCTTGGCTCCCTGCGAGTCAGCCTGCAGGAAGGCGCAGCCAGACCCTGCATTCTGACTCCAGCAATGGTAGCCTCGAATACCGACCTAACAGCCAGGCTCTCCCTTCTGCCTACAGCAGCCCAATGATGGCCAGTCTGTGTTAACCCCTGAGGTGCACAGCACCCAGCAGTCCACAAAGGGCTCTCCCCGTTATGCGGTCAGTGCCGCCCTGTGAGGCATTGAACATGGGGAAAGGGCGGCTCAGGGAAAGTAACTTGCCCAAGGTCACACAGCTCATAAGTAGAGGAGGCTCTTAAGCCTGGATTAGCAGGCTCCATGGCCAGTGCTTTGGCTCTACATGGCCTCGCTGTCACCCTGCTGCTGGGGGAGGGCAGTCTCTGCCTCTCAGGGGACATGCGGCTCTCTTGCTCGTCCCCCCTGCTTCCACACGGATAAACCCCCACCACACACACTCCCAGGCTGCACCTTGATCTTGCCCCTGCCTTTGGCGAGAGAGGGATTCTTCCCACACGTTCAAGGCAGACCCTCTTATGGCTGTGAGGTTATTCAGCACCCCTGCCTTTCCCACCCACCCGCCACCGCACTATGGTTACATGCAGATGGAAGAAAGAGAACCCCACCCAGCAGCGTGAAGGGTACGGCTTCCAGCTACTGAGGTTGGTGTGAGGATCCAGCACGGCACAGGTCTCGGTGCCTTCGCCGAGCACCCGTCGTCCTGCCTGCCCAGCTGGGCCGAATGGAGTGGGAGTTTGGGGACGTCGTCAGCACCAGGGGCCACGCTGGAACATCACCAGCAGGTCTAGAGGCTCCGCACCGCCAGTGCATCAGAGGTGCTGCGGGCTCGCTGTTCAGATGCGGAGACCGCGGCCCCGCAAAGCAGGACTCGCCACGCCGCCTGGCTAGCCAGAGCGGAGCAGGACTAGAAGCCGGGCCCTTCGGGTGGCTGCCGTGGATTTCAGCGATCTGTGGCCAAAGCTGTTTCCTTGGCAACCGGTCTTTCTGCCCATCCCTGTCTTGGGTCATCCTCCCGGGTCCTTGTCTGTCGGTCCTGCGGCCCCCAGCTCCTCCCCGCGGCAGATCCCCCAGGCCGATCGGCCTCCTGATGACGGCGGTGGCTGTGGCCTGGGTCTAGTCTCCACAGGTCAATCCTGACCTTTCACCTGTTCTGCGTTTTCCAAAACTACCTGAGGCCAGAGAGTACCTGGAGTGAGGCGTTCCTCTTTTTTCCACTGAATGAGAAAAATGAGTGAGGAGTTGGCCCTTGTCCCAACAGAAGTGCCCGAGGAGACTGGATCCCAAGGATCCAGTCGGAGGTTGGGGCCTGGGGGAGGCAGCCCCCTGAGCGGGAGGGGTGGGCAGTGAGACGGCCTTAGCTCCTCTGCCACGGAGCCCAGACCCTACAGGGCACTTCCTGAGCTGCAGGTGGGGCAGGAGCCACACAGCCCTTCTCAGTCGACAATCTTACGATTTCTCCACTGAAAAGGCTGCCTGTGGTCTGAGGAAAAGCTAGGCTGCTCGCCCTCTGGCCTCGCCTTTGCTCTTTTAAGGGGTTCCTGGGCCCTGCCTCCATCATCCTGAAGTTTCCTTGGGAGGCCCAACCTCCAGCCCCCTCGGCGACCAAGGCCAGCAGAGGAGCCAGCTTACAGGATGGGAGCTGCTGAAAGGAATTTTTTTCTTTAATTTTATGAACCTCTCCCTCGTCTTCCTCTAATTGTGACCGTTTCCTCTGCCGGCGTGTATTCATGTTTTCTTGGACATCTAACAATTGAAACAGCTTTTCCCTTTCAGAAACACATTCAGGTTACTGGCGTTGGTTTGGTTTTTGTTTTTGCTTTTTTTTTTTCATCTGCTGCCAATTAATGGGGGAAAAACGAGCTGGATTTCTTTGAGGAAAAAAAAGCTCCCTGCCACACAATATCTCGCCCTCAGCATTTTGTCTCAGAACACAACCTCCAGCCACTAACGGGCCGCGTTGCTCAGAGCCACAGGACTGTTGGGGTTTTGTGGGTTTTTTCCTTTCTTTCCCTTCTTTGCTGGCTTCATTGTTGACCATAATGACCCGACCACTTCAGCAGCTATGTCCTTGAGCGCTGAGGAGTCAAGAGCCATTTAGGCAGGCCCCCCAAAGAAGATGGTGTCCGCAGACAGAAAGGAGGCTTTGTGGGGCGAGAGGGCTCACCTGCCTGTCAGGAGAGCGGTTCACGGAGCAGCCCTTCTGAGGAACAGGGTGAAACGGCTCTGGGTCCCCAGGAAGGCAGGGCCAGAGCAGCACTGCACATCCTCTCCCAGGACAGCTTTGAGCGGGGGCCCTCCGTGGCCAGCGTGTCACCCAGCTCCCAGCAAGAGCCCCGCGTTAGCAGGGGGAGCCCTTGGCAGACGCTATGCTTCTGCTGCAGTCCCAGGACCCGGAGATCCCCTTTGAAGATTTTGAACAGTAAGCTCTGGCTGGCTCTCCAAGACGCTCCCTCTCTCGGAAGTGGTTAATGTCACTTGACCGAGGGCCTGGCAGGGACACATGGCCAGGCTTACCATTTGCTCTCACACACCCTAGGGACAGTGCATGCAGAAAGTTGGCAGACAGGGTGGCTGGCACTTGGAGTTGGCCCTGGGATGCCTGTGAAGGGTCCTGGCTGGATCAGGCGGCCGTCCAGCAAACCACCATGTCTGTCTCTTCACCTTTCCAGAATCAGTTACCAGCAAAGACCAAATGGGGCAAGTTGTCCAGAGGGAGCCAGTATTTTAGATAGTAGAGTACCCTCCAGAACCCCACAGAGACCCACTCAGGCGCCCCCTGGGCACGGTGGCAGCCCTCAGCCTCTCCCCCTCTCCTTGGGGCCGTTGTGTCACTGCCAGGAGCCTTGTCCCAGCCACCTACTGCTAAAAAATGTCCTGTAAAGTTCTAATTCTGTGTGATAAACTGTATAATAATGTATATTTAATGTGAAGCTTTTAATATACAAGTGTCTTGTTTAAATGTGCCTCGCTGAACACGCGTGTTTTATTTCTTTAAAATGCAACCATGTGCCCCAGGAATTGAGTTTGATTGGCTTCTGCTTGCAGAGCCTGAGGTTCTGCCATCTTCCCCCAAAGGTGGATTATTACAGGAAAAAGGGAACCTTCCTGCTTCCTAATTAGGAGGAAGATAGAGCCCTAATGAGCTCGTTAAATGAAAACAAATTAACCTGTTCAGCAAACATTTGAGTGCCTACTGGTCCTCGGGCCTGGTGGATACGCCCATGTGGGGAAAAACAAACAGGCCACTGCCCGTGAGTAAGAGAGGGGGCCCATGGCGCTGGGGGAGCCCAGATGAGGAGACTTGAATCTGCTTGCAGGCTCAGAAGTTGGGCCCCCAAGGATGAGTGGAGGGTCTGGAAGGCTAGGTGTTCTGGGCAGAGGTAACAGGTCATCAGAGAGAGTGGGACAGGCCTGCCCTGGCGCCGCCTGCCCGGTAGGCGAGGGCAAGGCCGCAGCCTCCAAAGGCTTCATCCTGTTGAGGCACAAGACCAGAGAAGGGCAAGGGGAGGGGCGTTCATCTCCTCGAGCCAGGAAGCAATTGTTGGTTTCCCTGAAGACTTGGGGAGATGCTGGCCTCCCTTTTTCTAGAGGGGGTGAATCCTTAAGGAGAGGCGGGCAGGGCACCCCTGGCACACAGTCTCCGGTGTTGCTGTCACACGGTCAGCGTGGTGACGTCATTATGCAGCCTGACACAGGGAGGGCCTGAAGGGCCTGCTGCCCAATGCCCCCTGCACACACAGATCAGCACCTGAGGAAGCACGGGGTCCCCCAGCACAACAGGAAGCCTGCTCTGGAGTGGTCCCCAAGCTCCGCCTCACTGCCTCTCCCGGCCGTGGTCCATCCCTCCCAAGGATGTGGCCCTCTGTCCCCCAGCAGGCCCTTCCTCACCCTCTGCCCCCAGGACTCTGCTCTGGTTTTCCCCTCCCTCCACATAGCAATGACCCTGAATCCACACCTCCAACTCCCACGCCCCTCAGAGCATGCCCCCCTACCCCACCATACACACACACACACAGCCAGGCCCCTCAGAGCATGCCCCCCTACCCCACCACACACACACACACACACAGCCAGGCCCCTCAGAGCATGCCCCCCTACCCCACCACACACACACACACACACACAGCCAGGCCCCTCAGAGCATGCCCCCACTACCCCACCACTGCCTGGGCCCAACCAGGACCCGGGGCCGAGGGCAACCAGTGCTCTGCTACCAGGAATTTCCTGAGGGGGAAGGAAAAAATGTCTCTGGTGGTCACTTCTAAATTCCTGTTTTATGTTCTGGGGAGTCCTTTATTTCTGTTTCACTTCAATTTAACAAACATTGAGCATGAAACAGGGCCTGAGACAAGCTGGTGACCTGGAGCGGGAAGCTGAGTGCAGGAAACATCTTCCTCAACCAGAGTCCACGGGAAGCGGTGGGTGGCCAGATGACCCAGGAGCGAGGGCCGGAAACTGAGGTCCAGAGAGGGACAGGCTTGCTTAAAGCCACACAGCGAGTCCGTCACCACGTGCCTCTGGTGCTGGAGGGTGGCCAGCTCAGAGGGTCACCCTGGCCAGTGCAGCTCTGGGAAGACCGGGATAGGGGTGGGGATTCTTCTGGGACAGAATTTATGAGCCAATTCCTTCTCACTGGCTCCCTCCTGAGTGGCAGCGTCCCAGGCGTGTGGTGATGTGTCATCTCTGGCTTTGGAGGGCAATTCTGAAGGGGTTGTGGTCTGACCCAGTGAAAGGATGTCACCAGCGTGGTTCTGTTGCCCTCATGTGGTTTCCTTCGGCATTGCAGCCAGTCCCAGGAGGAGGGGCAGGCTGCTTCAAGTCACCTGGCCTGTTACAGAAAGAGAAACTGAGGCTTGGAGAAGGACAAGAGGCAGGCAAGTAAAGAGAGCAATGGCAGGCCATGCAGAGTGGTGGATGATGGATGCCACAGCAGAGGGACGGATGGCAGAGGGACAGAGGAAGTGACATCTGAGCCCGGGAACACATGCAGGAGGTAGAGGCACCCCAGGGAGAGGAACCAATGTAGGCAAGTGCTGGGAGGCTCCCTCTGACTCCCAGTCCAGTGCTCTCTCACTGCCCTAAAGCCGCACCGATTCATGCCGACTGAGAAGGAAGGTCAGGCCAAATCAGAACAGCTCAGAGCACAACCATTTTATGCAGTTTTTCTTTTTAATTACTGACTTTCTGATGATAAAATTAATATTTACCTACTGAACTAAATTTGTATTTCAGAAAAATGTAAAAACGAAAATTAAGGGGCTGGCCTGGTGGTGTATCAGTTAAGTTCATGTGCTCTGCTTCAGCAGCCCGGGGTTCACAGGTTCGGACCCTGGGCACAGACCTATGCACCACTCATCAAGCGATGCTGTGGTGGCATCCCACATACAAAGTAGAGGAAGATGGGCATAGATGGTAGCTCAGAGCTAATCTTCCTCAGCAAAAAGAGGAGGATTGGCAACAGATGTTGGCTCAGGGCCAATCTTCCTCACCAAAAAGAAAAAAATTAAAATTATCCTAAACTCAAAGAAAAGCACTGTTAACATTCTGAAGTCTCTCCTCAGTCTTTTTTTCTATGCATATATACAATATTTTTCCAGCTTTATTGAGATATAATTGACATTTAACATTGTGTAAGTTTAAGGTATACAATATGATGATTTGATACACATATATATTGTGAAATGATTACCACAATAAGGTTAGTTAACACATCCTTCACCTTACATAATTACAATTTTTTTGTGTGGTGAGAACATTTAAGATCCACTGTCTTAGCAACTTTCAAGTATATAATACAGTATTATTGACTACAGTCACCATGCTAAATATTAGATCCCCAGAACTTATTCATATTTTCATTGAAATTTGTCCCCTTTGACCAGCATCTCCCCACTTCCCCCACCCCCCAGCCTCTGGTAACCACTATTCTGCTATTTCTAGGAGTTTGGCTTTCGTTAGATTCCACATATAAGCAATATCATACAGTATTTGTCTTTCTCTGTCTGACTTATTTCACTTAGCATAATGCCGTCAAGGTCCATCCATGCTGTCACAAATGGCAGAATTTCCTTCTTATGGCGGAATAATATTCCACTGTGTGTATATACCACACTCTCTTTGTCCCTTCATCCAGTGAAGGACACTTAGGCTGTTTACATTGTTTTAAACAAAATTGGGCTCACACTGTGTTTATATAGTTCTATTTTCCACTTAAAATAGTGTCATGTGCTTTTGCTTCATGTTATTAAATCTCTTACGATATGATCTTGTTTTCTTAGCTGCATGATATTCTACTCTAAGTTGCTTGAGGTTTTGTACAACCAGCTCTGCAGGGAATATCTTCGTTCAGAAATCACTATCCATATTTCTGGTTTTCTTCTTAACGAGAAACTCATAGAAGTGGCATTACTGGGTCAGAAGCTAGGTACATCTTTAAGGCTTCTCATCGTCCAGGGCAATGTTTATCTGCACTGCAATGTCTGGGAATGCCCCCAAAGAAAAGTTGTTTGGGTACAGTAGAGGACTTGCACTAACTTGGACCTTGCCTCAAACGTGATGCATGAGCTAAGCAGTTTTCTTTCATCAAGGACAGCTTGAGTTCTGGCCTGGGGGCCATGCGAGCGGGACAAGAGGCTGCCTGGGCTCTGCTTGTAGGTGACTATCGTCCTGGTCTGCCCAGGACTGAGGGGCTTTCCAGGATGCAGGACTCCCAGTGTCAAAAGTGGGATGGTCCCAGGCAGACCGAAACAGTTGGTCACCCTAGCTCCCAGCTCCTGGCGTGACCCTGAGCAAGCCTCTTACCCTCTGCCCCTGTGAGGCTGGTGTCCTGGGCTGAGGCTGGGGACGGGGGACCTAGGGAAGCTCAGAAGGAGCCCTTCGCACCTGGAGTGCAAGAAGCAGGTGAGAAGAGGAACAGCTGTCACCCCTGGGGGAGCCCTGGGGCCCAGTCACATCCTAACTCCATCCTTTCCAGCTGTGTGACCTGGGCAAGGTGCAAAAAGCTTCCGCTTCACCATAAAATGGCACTAGAAGCGACCTCACAGGGTGATTGCAAAGATGGCAGGCTGTCGGGTGAGCGCTCTTAGCACGACTGAGCTTCGTCAACCTCAGATACTGTCACGAGGTGAGAACATGGTGAGTTTTCATAGGAAAGGCAGGGGCCGTTCAGCCACAGAATTTCAAAGGAGAGAGGGTCTGGGGTTCCGGGAAGGCCTCCTGCAGAGGGTGCGCGTGGAGTCCGATTTACAAATTAAAATGCCTGCCCCCACTGACATCTTGGAGGTAGGGGTCAGAGCTCCGGGTTCTTTTCCTCTCCAGACTGAGGTCCTGAGTTCTCTCCATTCCGCTACCTCGCCATCTTCTCACACCATCTTTGTTATTTAAGTTAATGCTAACATAGTGTAGTTATTATTTAAATAAGGATCTGTTGTGTTTCCTATTTAAATAATTACATTTGTTGTTTATTATTTCAATATTAAACCTATTTATCATCTTTGTTGTTTAAATATCAAATCTGCGCAGCGTCTACTGTTTGAATATTAAACGTGTATCGTGTTCACGTGGGGGCTGTGTCCACCAGGAGGACGTAAACCCCATGAGCAGGGGTCTGGGCGCTCATGGCTCATAGCACGCGCACGTGAGTGTTAGCTCAGCGAGGGAACCATGACGCAGGGTCCCGTTTCTGGCAGCCTCACTCTGTGTGCCCTTCACACTGTGCACGCGCTGGTCGCCTGCGATGAGGGCCCCACTGTGCAGACGGGAGATTGAGGCTCAGGCGGTGAAGTGACCGCTAGGAAAAGCAGAGTTAGATTTAGCTGACCCTGCAACACGCCGCGTCTGCGCCGGGGCTTCCCACCTTGCCGCATCATAAGGGTCACACGTGTCCCTTGTGAAAGACCAATTCCTAAGCCCCTCCTCTTGGAGATCTCGATGCAGTGGGTCTCGGGTGGGCAGAGGGAACCTGTATTTGTAACGAGCTCCTCAGGGTGTCTTAGGATCAGAGTCCGGGATATGGGGCCAGTCAGCCCGCTGCCCTGCAGCTCACCATGCACAGATCCTTCTCCCAAGGGCCTGGCATCAGCTACCCAGCTGTGCTCCCGTTCTCAAAAATGGTGGAGGTGGTGGGGTTCCAGCCTCACCTCTCGCTGGTACTAAACTCGTGCAGGTCACGGAACTTCTCTGAGCACATCAATTACGTGAAAATCAGAGGAAATAACTATCATGTAACTGCTTGGAAAACCTACGTAGTGTTGTGCAAATGTTTGTCGTCATTTTACTGACTCAGCTCTTGCTAGATAAAAATGTTTGTATTTCACAAGTATGTGTCACTTAGATACGAAGTAAAGTGTCCCAAGATCCCACCCAGAGGTCACAATCACCCTGAGTCCTGATAGTTATCAGGGGGCATAGCTCTGTCCATAGGTGTGCCTGGGACAAAGGCAAAGTTGGGGATGGGAGCGAGGCAGGGAGAACGGGAAGCTTGTGTCTCTTTCCTGACACGCTCCTTCCCATCCCATGCTTTTTCTGGAGGCCACCTTATTTAAATCCTTGTCATTCTGTGGGTCGCCTCTCCAGGCAGCCTTCCCTGATTGCAGCTAATGCATTTTTGCTCTCCTATTGACACTCACACCACTGGTATGTGCCTGTCTCAAGCGCTGATCGTTTCTCCTTAGGACTGGACCTCAGTATCCCCTCTGAGCTGCAGGCTCATTCACTCACAAATTCCTGAGCCCTGCAGTCCCCTGTGTTTCAAACTTTAGGTCATTATTATGGGTCAGAATATCAATTTAGAGCTGTTTCCCAAAATTACTTGAGAAGAATCACCTGGAGCTTGTGTTAAATGTAGACAGACCAACTGGCCTCTCCTCTAGAAATTCTGATTTTCCAGTAGGTCTGACTTGGGGCTGGAGATCTGGTTTTTTGTTGTTTTTGTGTGTGTGTGTGTGTGAGGAAGATCAGCCCTGAGCTAACATCCATGCCAATCCTCCTCTTTTTGCTGAGGAAGATTGGCCCTGGGCTAACATCTGTGCCCATCTTCCTCCACTTTATATGTGACGCCGCCACAGCATGGCCTGACAAGCGGTGCATCGGTGCGCACCCGGGATCCGAACCCGGGCCGCTAGCAGCGGAGCGCGCACACTTAACCTCTACGCCACAGGGCCGGCCCCTGGGGATCTGTTTTTTAACTAAACTTCCAGGACCTAGAATCTAGCTTTTCAATCCATAAAGTGCATACAAATCACTGGTGATCTCGTTAAATACAGATCCTAGTTCCCTGGGTCTGGGGCGGGCCAGGAAGAATCATGTCTAACAAGCTCCCAGGTGATGCGGACGCTGCAAGCCTAGGATCACAGGATGCTTGGCCAAGTTCAGGTGATTCTTATCATTAGGCGCACTGAAGAGCAGGGATTTAGTTAGTCTCAACCTAAGCACACCGGGGGAGCTTTTCAAACACACCAGGTCCCACTGCAGACTAATTAAATCAGAATCTCAGGTTTTTTTGTTTTGGTTTGATTTGGTTTTTAAAGCTTCCTAGATACTTCTGATGTAAAGACTCACTGATTTAGTGGGTCCCCACCAGCATGAAAATCAATTAATGAATAAATGGAATAGAACAGACCAGCTCACAGGCTTGTGGGGTAAAACCTTTGGCTCAGTTAAATGTGTTATATATGCAGATCGTGTAAGCTGCTAGATCAATGTGGGTCTGAAAAGGAGCGAAGGAGAAAGGGAGCACGTCCTGGACTCACGGACCAGCCCCAGGGACAGAGGGACTGAAGGAATTCAAGGACAGCCTGCTCCCCCCCGCCCCGCCCCGCCCCAGCACAGCGGGAAGCTCTGCAACTCTGACACGGAGGTGAGGGCCAGGGAAGGAGCAAGGCGCCTCTGGGGCCAGACACAAGTCAGACAGCTCTGCCCTGGTGAGCTGGCCACGCAAAAGGGAGACACCTTCACACACGACAATAACATAAGGCAGGATGTTGGAACCGCCCCAGACTTGGTGCTATGGGAAGGCAAAGGCAAGAGCCAGGGTGATCAGAGAAGGCTTTCTGGAGGAAGAGGCAAAGGGCCTTGAAGGGTTCACATGTTTCACGGGTGAAGAGTCGATGGGGAAAGGGGAGGGAAGGCTTAAGGAACACAAGGATTTGCAAAACACTGAGAGATAGCACACAGCCAAAGCACAGAATGTAGCTGGGGATGAGGTGGACAGGCAGAAGGGCCAGGACACTCACAGCCCTCGTGCTGAGTGAAAGAGTTTGGATTTACTGGGAGGCCAGAGGGAACCACTGGAGGTTTTTAAGCTGAGCAGTGACATGATCAAAGCTGGGTTAAAAGGATATTATCTGACAGCTGACAGGGAGGCTGGAGGTATGGAGAACAGTTTCAGAGACTGAAGAATGAATGAAAGTATGGGTGGATGAGGACAGAGAAATGAAAGGCTAACTTGATGATGGAGCCTGAATCAGAAAATAGAGAGTTTTGATCTCCAACATTCATGCCCAAGAAGAGCCAATTAAGGGCATAGGGGTTTCTGACAAGGAACTAAGATGCCCGCACTGTGGCCCGCAGCAGGACAGAACTGGACTGGCTCGAGCGCTCCTGTTGGCCTGGGACTTCCTCACTCGCTGGTGTCTGCTGTGCCCCAACTGTGTGTTTAATTTCAATCTTTTCCTCCTCTTCAGGTTTTACCACAGGAGAATAACCTCTCCATTCTAATCTGAAATGAATTATTTATGCTTATGAACACAGTGGATGCCTGATTTTTTTCAAATAATCCATATGAATAGGAATTCACACGAGACAGGGCAAGCATGATTTTGAGGTAAATGCCCTTCCCAAGTGTTGCCTGATTAATCATTCCAAACCACTGCGTGGCCCTGTCGTTATCCTGTGGAGCCTCACTGTGTGTCAGGTGCCTGCGTCTGACAGGCAGGATTTGCATTATCAGACCCCACCACCTGACCTTAACAACCTTATCTCCGGCCACTGTGACTTTCTCCCCTAGTCCAAATTCCACTCATTCATCCTCCAAGGCCCAGTTCAAACACCTCCTACCCTATGAAGCCATCCCTGGTTCTCTTTTCAAGGGGAAAGGCCCCTCATGCCTCTGAATTTCCAGAGTCTTTTGTTTTTATATCCTTCATTAGACTGAGCTCCCCAAGAGAGCTTAGGCATGGACCATGGCACACTGTAGGTACCTCAGTAGAGTGGGTGCTGAAATTAGGCAGCAAGGTCTCCCACATCCCAAGAAACCGTTGAGCAGGCCAGCTCAAGCAGACCAGACAAAATTTTGGAGTCAGTATCTACAGAGTGCTCTCGGGGGAAGTGGGCAGGGAAAGCCACCCCCCTAGAGCAGATCCCCTGACTAACGCTTCACTCCAGTGGAGCTACCTATTCGACTAACCCCAAGCCAAGTGCATGCACTTCACACATTTGACGAGGCTCCTGGAGAGCCTCTCCGCCCAGGCTGACCTTTCTCTCGTCTGCTGTGTGCCTTCCGGGTGACAAGTTAGAGTCAGACGGTTACTCCCAGTGATTCTTACAAGGGCCGAGATACAGGCAAGGCAGGCGTTACTTTTCAGACAGGGATTTGGGGCTCAGGGACCAGTGACTTGTCCAAGGTCCCTCCCAGGAAGTATCAGGACTATGACTTGACCTAGGTTTCCTAACTCGCAGTGCAGTGGAGACCAAGACCTCCAAGTCACCTGAGGTTGAAAAGAAACAGGGTTAAGTGATTTGTACATCCTAAAGCACACAAAGGCGTTCTTCTGTGAACCGCTGACAAAAGGCCACTCCAGGGTCTGATGAAATCCAACCAAGGCTACACAGGGGACTAGGCGGGGCACATTCAAGACGTCAGCGCTCCCCACCCACAGCCGTCAATTCCCACGATCCTCCCGCAGGCTGCACGCTAGAGAACGCGTTGGCTGTTTGTGACACGGCAAGGCCACCGTAGGTGCCAAGGGAACGCCGGCTCGCGCAACCCCAGTGCCTTATGATTAGTGTGATGGGCGCCCTATACCTGCCCTGCCGCGGCGAACGGCGGCCAGGAAGCGTCGGTCGGCGTCCCCCGACTCTCCGCGGGCTTAAGGAGAGGCGGCGCGGCGCCGTCTTCCTCACGTGACCGGGCCCGGGCGGCGGCCAGCGCGTCCCGCCCCGCCCACCGGAGACGGTCAAGGTCTGCGCCTGCGCGGGCGCTGCTCGCGGGCTCGGGCGCTCGCCGACCTGCGGGCGGGCGGGCGGCTGCCGGGCGTGGGGCCGGCGCCCGCGGCGATGGGTGAGTGCGGGGAGCGGGCACAGGGAAGCTCGGGGCTCCCCGGCTCTGCGTGCGGAGAGTGGGAGCACTGAGGGGCTGAGGAGGCCGCCGAGGCCCGGCCCTCCGGCGCGCCCGCGGGGGCCCGCCTCTCTCCGCGCGCTCACTGCGCCCCCGGCGCGCCCCGCCGCTCGCGCGCGCCGTCCCGGGGAGGGGCTCGTAGCCGCAGGGCCGGGCGGGGGGCGCTCGCGCGGTCGTTTCCCCCGCCTGCCGCCGGGCTGCCCGTGCGAGCCCTTCCTGCGAAGGCGGCGGTGCGATGCTCCGGGCGCGCCCCGCGCGGGGAGGGGCCTCCCGACGCGCACGAGCCGCGGGGCGGGGCGGGGCGTCGCCTGCGCGGGGAGCGGCGCTGGTGGCGCTGGGACGGAAGGGCCCCTGCCCCCCGGGGTTTGGGCTTCCGGGACCGCTGCCTCCTGAGGGTCAGGGACGGGAGGGGCCTTGGCGAGCCTGTCCGGCCCCCTCCCCTCCCTCTTATCACTGTGGGGGATGTGGACGCTTGGAGAGCGGTGAGTTCAGCCGTGCCCTGCTTATTCTGCGACACCGCGTTGCATGGCGTTGTGGGAAACTCAGTTGTATAAGGCTTTTTTGGGGTGGGGGGGAGGGTCGTTTTGTTCACTGTAAATCTCTGTACCAATTATTTGGTATTAAGCTTAGCTGCATGGACCATGTCGATGTCTCAGCTATATTTACCCTTCGGCGTAACCTTAATTTTGCCCCTTACAGCTGTTCTCAGCTGGTCTTAATTCCCACCTTCTGTTTTTCTGCCTGTAAGCTGTGAAACAGAAGCCCTTAAAGTAAATGTGTAGTGCGAGCCTTCTCCGCTCTTGGCTTTGAAAGGAATCCATCAAGTCAAAAGGCGCTAGGACTGGTCAGGTCCGCTAGTGGTTCCAGAGCACAGGTTAGGCGCTTCGGATCTGGAGTCACCCTTAGTGCATCTCAGGGGAAAATGGCAAGCCGTTAGCTCTAAAGAGAGTGGACTTACCTGGTCTCTTCTCTTCTTTGGTAGTTTAAGCCTAGAGAAGTGGATTTTTTACTTATGTAGACACTGACTTGTATGTATAGTAGCGAGATAGTGTCAGAACTAGGACTAGGGCCCAAACTGATCTTGTGAGTGCTGACTCTGGCAGTTCACTTCCTTTGAGAATTACAATTGCCTTCTCCCCGGTTTTTAAAAAAAAAAAAAACTGCTTTTTTTTTTTTTTAAGATTTTATTTATTTATTTTTCCCCCAAAGCCCCAGTAGATAGTTGTATGTCGTAGTTGCACACCCTTCTAGTTGCTGTATGTGGGACACGGCCTCAGCATGGCCAGAGAAGCGGTGCGTCGGTGCTCGCCCGGGATCCGAACCCAGGCTGCCAGCAGCGGAGCGCGCGCACTTAACCGCTAAGCCACGGGGGCCGGCCCTCCCCGGTTTTTGCACAAAGGCCTTTGTGCTGGGATCACATCTGGGTCGTGCTGATCCACGTGGGCTGTAAATTACAGTGAGTGTTTAGACTTGACACTATTTTCTTAGGCTATAAAAGTTTGATATTTTTATGCAGTTGCTTGGAAGTCATCTTCATTAATTTTGCTTCCTAATGTTGAGATAGATTGAATGTTTTAGGTAGTAAACGTGTAAAATTACAGTAAATGAATTTTGCAATAAATTGCGAAGAATTATCCATATTAAACAATTTAAATAAATAAATCAGTTTAGCAACTAAATTTAGCCATGTTCACAGAATAAACATGCAAAATTCTAAACTTCATTGCCAGAGAATACCTAGCACACTCTTCTTCCTTCTGTTTGCTAAATTAAGAACCTGTTCACACCATCCTGGTGTGTAGGATGAAACTAGACGGAAAGCTTTAAATCTGTGAAGTCTGGGAAGATTTCATTACATTCCTTTTTCCTGTGTCCAGGCCTGTTTTTAAAATCTGAGACTCTAAATGTACAGTAATGTTCTTAAGATTTCTTAAAATGGTTCGATACAGTGGTCAATAAATGGCTGACTTCTGTTAGCCACAGTTTTCTATTTGTTTAATAACAGTCCCCATTATTACAAGCAGTCATGACAAACTAGATGAAGTAACTTTAATTTGCAAAATTTTGGAGAGTAGTGCAAGTACCATTCCAATAAAAATTAAAAATGAACATGGACAAAATTTTGTTCAAATGTACAAATAACTTGGTTTGTATTATCAAGGAGCATATATTGTTAAACAGCTTGTAGATGGCGACTTTAGAATTTAAAATATATTGTTATGTAAGTATGTAAAAATGAAACTTTTTACATTGTCACAAGGTGTTATTGTGTAATCATATATACATTAATCTTAATATTTTTGTTGATTTTAGCATTGTTTAGTCCTGAAACTTGGAAGAGGAGGAAAGCATTTCTATGCTAAGTTGTTTTTTAAAGATTTTATTTATTTATTTTTTTCCCCCCAAAGCCCCAGTAGATAGTTGCATGTCATAGCCGCACATCCTTCTAGTTGCTGTATGTGGGACGCGGCCTCAGCATGGCCGGAGAAGCGGTGCGTCAGTGCGCGCCCGGGATCCGAACCCCGGCCGCCAGCAGCGGAGCGCACGCACTTAACCGCTAAGCCACGGGGCCGGCCCAACTAAGTTGTTTTTTAAATGTTGGTGAATCTTAGAATGGCAAGTGTAGTACTGATTTTTTTTTTTTTTTTTAGATTTTATTTATTTATTTTTTCCCCCCAAAGCCCCAGTAGATAGTTGTGTGTCATAGCTGCACATCCTTCTAGTTGCTGTATGTGGGACGCGGCCTCAGCATGGCCGGAGAAGCAGCGCGTCGGTGCGCGCCCGGGATCCGAACCCGGGCCGCCAGCAGTGGAGCGCGCTCACTTAACCACCAAGCCACGGGGCCGGCCCAGTACTGATTTTTTAAACTCATGTCTGTCAGCTGAAACAGTAACAAGGATGTAGTAAACTAAGTCATCGATAATTATCAAACTCTATACCCTGCAAACTTCTCCTCAAGCATCTATAGAACTTTTTTTTTAACTGGAAATGCCATTTGCTTTAATTGGTTGACAGCACAAAATGTGATAGGCAGGGGTGTATTTTAAACAAATTAAAAAGCTGTGTTTTTTCCTCAGTTCTCCCCAAGTCAGGTATATACACAGTCACAAAAATGGTGTGTGAAGGAAAGCTGTCACACACAAGAAGTTTCCTCCTGAGTTACGTACGGGAAAGAGCTGTTGGAACAGGAATGAGCACAAAGACAGCAGCAGACTGTGAAGTTGGGTCTTCAGTGCTGCAGGCGCTGCTGTCCTGTGTGAAGGACTGAAGTGCTGCTGGGCACGAAGGGGGACGTCTGCTCGGCTTTTAGCAAAATCCTTCTCCAGGAAAGCGAATCGAAACAACACAGCCAGCAGATCAAGGAGGCTGTAGCTACATGTCAGAGTGTCAACTTCTCCTGTCTGTGCTAGAAAATCCTGTTTATCCAGAATGGACTAAAATTGCAGGACAAAACAGGGACATTTTTAACGCTTCTTACTTTATCAAACATTTAAGTTCTCTGTTTCTTTCCCCCTCACACTATATTTTAGCATGATCCAGCAGAAAGATGGCTGCTCTTAGAATTGGCTATTTTATTTTTCTTTCTGTGGCGAGACTGTCATGGAGCCTGGATATTTCAGGCTCATATGCATCCGTGACCAGTGTCCCACTGTGGTCAGAAAACTTAGTAATGAACTTGGCTTCCTGCTGCTGTTTTGTTCTCCCACTGATGAAGGTCAGCTTCAGGGTGTATTTGTCATTGAACCTTTTGAGACTGGAGGACGGTTGCCGGATATCAGGATCCATCCCTGTAGGCTCTTTCCTGTGGACCATGAGAGAGATGTTCCTCTCCTGCTCATAAATAACGAATGTGATGTGATTCACAAAGCCACAACAGGCATGGGCCCTGGGCAGGGGTGTATACAATCCCAAATCAAAGCCCCTATGGCAAAGAAACAGGACATGATACGGGTGGTGAGGTGACCACCAGTTAGACCAAAATTCTCCAGACAGTATCTTAAAAAGGAATAAAAGTTTTGCTCAAAGGAAAATACATAGCCTTAAACACTCAAATTATGAAATAAAGACTAAATAAAAATAAGCATCTAACTCAAGAAATTAGAACAAAATAAACCTAGACAAAGCAGGAGAAAAAGATAATAAGGAGGAAAAGCAAATTTAAAAACTGAAAAATAGTAAAATTGGTAAACTCAAGAGCTGATTCTTTCTTGGGACGGGAGGAATGTAAATTAGGTAAACTGGCTACCCTGCTCAAGAAAAAAGGGAATATAAGTGTACAAGATCAGAAGTATTTTTTAAAACATCAAGTGCTTTATAAAACTATGTAAATAAACTAGAATTTTTTTTTTTTTTAAGGAAATCTGTTTATCACAGCTGACTCCAGAAGAGAGAACCTAACAGACCAATAACAATGGAAGAAATTGAGAAACTTATCAAAAAACTACCATCTCCCAAAACACCAGGCCCAGATGGTGTTACAGGTGAATTTTTTTAACTTTTGAGAAAAAGATAATTTTGATAAGATTTAAATTGTTCACCAGTGTAAGGAAGGAAAAATAATAGATTCTTTTTACAAGGCCAGTGGAACATTGACACCTGAACTTAACATGAAGATAGCACTAAAATAGAAAACTTGATGTTGTGAATAGTGATGTGAAATTTTAAAGTATTAGCAAATGGTATTTAACGATACATTAAAAAAATATTTCACCATGGCCAAGTAGGATTCATCTTCTTATTACAAGAGTAATTACCAAGAAATATGCTAATGTATACACAAAATAAATACATCAGAAAAGAACAGTAATAATAGCTCATCCTTGTTGAGCACCTGCTGTGCTCCAAACCCCTCTCCTGGGTGCTTCACGTGTATTAACTCAATTAAGTGAGCCAGCCTCTGAGGTGGGTGACATCCTTGTTTCATAAATGAGGAAACTAAGCCATAGGGACATGAGTGACTCACCAGAGGTCACATAGTAGATAAGTGGGGGAGCCAGGGTTTGGAACCGAGGCCATTAGCCATAACTCTTAAATGTTACACTGGTTCTGTCTCCAGTATCCATGTGATTATCTCAGTAGCTTCCTAAAAGCATTTGACCAAAGTTCAAGATAGATTCCTGATTTAGTGGTGGTGGGAAGGGGTGGAGGTAGTTGAACTTTAGTAAACCAGGAATTAATATATATTCCCTTCCTGTGTTTGAAAACTCTCTAAAGGGAGGGACCTAGAAAAGCCTGTTTGTTGGGCTCCCCTTTGTGTTCTATTTCTCTGTGGCCAAATACTGGTTCCGCCACCTGTAAATTGCCTGCCTTCCCTTTGAAGTCCCTGCCTCTCCCCACCCCCAACATCATCTGTCGTTTAGCCGAGGATGCTATTTAAGGGGAGAGCTTTGGCCATTTTGGTGAGTTATTTGGTTTTCCTGAGTTTGTACCATATGTATGTGTTATTAAACTCTTGTTTGTTTTTCTCTTGTTAATCTGTCTCCTGTCAATTTAATTCGTAGACCAGCCAGAAGAGCCTAGAAGGGTGCAGGAAAATTTCTTCCTCCCCTACAGTGCTTACACAAACCTAAACGGTATAGCCTACTATACACCTAGGCTGTATGGTACTAATCTTATAGGACCACCATCTTATATGCGGTCCATTGTTGACTAAAACATCATTATGCAGTGCATGACTATAGTGGGAATTGAAGCAAATCCACCAAAAAACTGAGAAATAGTAAGAGGATTCAGTAAGTTGGCTGGTTCTAACTTTAACACACAAGAATTGGTAGCTTTTTCATATGTAGACAAAAAGCAGTTAGAAAATTAATTGGAAGTATTAATAGCGACTGAAAAGGTATTTTAATACCTAGACATAAGAAATACTTAAGATGTATATGAAAAAATTTTAAAATGCTACTAAAGTTTGTAAAAAGATACAAGTAAATAGGAAGACACCATATCCTTGTAAGGTTCAATTTTGAAAAGGTGACTGTTCTTTTTTTTTTTTTTTTTGAGGAATATCAGCCCTGAGCTAACATCCATGCCGGTCCTCCTCTTTTTGCTGAGGAAGACTGGCCCTGAGCTAACATCCGTGCCCATCTTCCTCCACTTTATGTGGGATGCCACCACGGCATGGCCTGACAAGCAGTGCATCGGTGCGCGCCCAGGATCCGAACCCGGGCTGTCAGCAGTGGAGTGTGCTCATTTAACCACTATGCCATGGGGCCGGCCCCCAGGTGACAATTCTTTAAACTTATAAAGTCACTTCCCCTATAAAATACCAACAAGATTTTTGGGAGGAATATGACAAAAATACACTAAAGTTTACTTGGAAAGGTGTGAGAGCCAGGCAAACTGATAAGTCTGATAAGAGTAGAGGGGGAAGCCAAATAGACAATGAAATCTGTTGTGATGCTACAGTAGGTTAAAGCGGGTTGGTGCTAGAGAAGAAATACTAGGCTATTAGAACGGCAGGGAGTGCAGAAGTAAGTGCAGGAGCTTGTGGGTGTTCAGATTATGCTAGCCAGTGATGGAAAGGACGTTTGTCAGTGAGTTTACTGGACCATCTCTTATCTTTGCCTCACTCCTTACACTGCAATTCCAGAGAGGTTACAGTACCGATGATACATGAAGCCAGGGAAGTTGTGAAGGACGAGTGGATTACTTGTTTATAATTGTAGAGTGATGAAGGCCTTCTGTGGAGGACACACAGCCCAGAAGCCAAGATTGATAGATTTAATATCCAAATTAAGAATTTCAGTATCACGAAAATGATATCAAGTGGGAATAGTATTTGTCACAATTTAATATAGCTAGGATTGATTTTTTTCACATATGAAGAAATTTTATAAATCAATAAAAAAAATGAGGTGCCTACAGAAAAATAGGTAACATGAAAATTTAGAGTTAAAGAAATTCAAATGGTCAATATTAAATGAAAAATGCTGAGTTTTATTCAGAAGTTTAAATGACAGAAGGAGATTTTCACCCATCAGATTGTCAGAAATTACATATCAGTTCCTGGTGCTGGGAATGGTAGAGAAACGGTCCTGGCCGTGCCCTTACTGGAGATGCAGTCATCGTGAGTTTCTGGGCAGTGTGGAGGAGCTCTCTAATTGACGTGTGGTACTCTTGGAGCCAGCAGTCCCATTCTAAAGATGCACCCTGCAGATAGATGAGGTTGTGCGAGTTCACCCAAGCAAGGTACAAGGTTGCCCATTGCAGCATTTTTTAAAAAAACAAAAAAGGAAAAAACAACAAACAGCGACCATGAATAGGAGGTAGAATAAATGATGTATAATACACCCATTTGATAGAATATTGTGCAGCCGTTCAGAAGGCTGGGGTGTCTCTGTGCTGTTATTAGAAGATTCCAAAATGCATTGTTATATACCTTGATTGTTTCACTTAGTAGTTTGCTCTTTTTGTGCATTTTTTAGTGATGGATGGATAGGTTGGTGGGGGTAAAGAGGGTGGTGGAGTGAGTGTGACTAGTCAGGTGACTAGTAAAGAGGCTCTCACACTAGTCAGGCAAGAGATGAAGGGGATCTGAGCCCGGGGAGTGTGTCCCTGGAGGGAGAAGATGTCTATGTATTTAATTGGTTTACTACTTTATTTTTCTCCAAAAAAAAAAAAAACCCATATCTTTTTTAATATGTAAATTTAATCTGTAAATATTTTTCTTAAAAAGTAATACCCATTTGTTTTGTGAATTTTTATTTGAATGATCTATTTGTTGTTTTATTGGATCTACAAGAAGCCCAACTCCAAGGAATCTGGCCTCTCTCGGCCGAGCATACAGGTAACTTCATAATCTAACTGCTTTAATACCTGCCAAGATTAGAAATAATTCCTCTCTCTGAGCCAGGCCTTACTTTATTTAAATTGCAGTGGAACAGATTTTCAGAACACCAGGGGACAGTTTTTACTGTGCCTTTATTCGCCATCCAGGATGGTGCTAAGCAGCATTCAGATGCGAGTCCCACTGTGTGCAGCCCTCGGCACAGGTGAGGTTTCTTCAGATAAACGGGTTTTGGCGCCCACGGGTGGTCTGGCTCCCCTGGTCATGGGGGCAGAAGGTGAAAGGTTGGACCCCTGGCATGTCGAGTTCTATAGGAGTAACCAGGTGACTTTCAGTGGGGAGCAAAGTTCCCTGACGCCTTTTGTGACCTTCCTTGGGGCAGACTTGGGGCCTGCAACGGAATCTAGTCACAGTGCTTCTCAATGAGGGCAAGGTCATCTTTTCTACTAGAAACGTTAGCAAGCCAACTCAAGCTCCAGACAGAGAGGCTTTGGGCCAAAGTGTGCAGATGTTACATTTTCTTCTTACTACAAGGAAAAGGGCACACAGATCTTGGTATAACATACTTAAGGAAAATCGTTTGTTTCCATTTGCTTCACATGAGAAAGGAGAAAAATAGTACATAGTCGTGTCAGAGGGTCTTGGGATCTTTCTGAGGGTCTCTCCTAACACAGGCGCTCGCCTGCTCCTCCATCCTTGTGTGCCACCCATCTGTCTCCCACCCACATTACCGCCCTGCAGGACGTGCTTGAATCATTCCTCAAGAACGAGATACTGCTGCTCCTTTGGTGCAGGACCTACACCATAGCCTGTGCCACCTTTGGTTAATATGTGCTTCACCCTTACGTGCCTTGGGAGTCCTGTTCCAAGTTCAGAACCCTGCCCAGAGGCTGTGGCCTGCCCTGTCATTCCCTCCGGACCCCTGGTGAATGACCCCTGCCTCTGTGGGGCCTTTGTACCTCGTACGTACCGTGTGATTGCATTTATCACACTGTGGTCTAATTATTTGCACGTCTTATCTCCCCTGAGGCCAGGGTCTTGAATTCTCTGCGATCTCTGACACCTGGGGCGGTGTGCCTGGAACGGTACAGGAGTGGACTAAGTTGGTTGGATTTGATTCTCTTAGTGTACCGGGAGACCAGTGTAGAAGCAGGCAAACAAGAAACTCCCTGCAAAAGTAAACGAAAGTCTTCCTGACAGTGTTATCCTCTAAGTCTGAATGAAGCAAATACAAAAACACCTTTATTACAAAGAATTTAGGGAGGAAGGAAACAGATAGGAGGACTGATGCTTGTCGAGTGGACCCTGACTGCGATGCGCACCGCATCCCCAGCGTGGCTTCAGGACCTAGTGGAACGATCTCTTCGGCCGACTTGCCTTCTCACCCCGCAGGGTGGTGGCCTGGGCGCCAGTGTATGTGCAGCAGTTTGCCTTTGGTCACTTCGGAACTTTGATCAGTGTCCCTCTTGGCCTTTCGTCATCCTAATTAGACCTTCATTGTGGTCAGTGTCTCCAGCTTTGAAAGCAGAGTTGAATAGACTGAGACAAATTTAACTTGAAAAGTATAGAAAACGAGGGGCTGGCCCCGTGGCATAGCAGTTAAGTGCTCGCGCTCTGCTGTTGGCAGCCTGGGTTTGGATCCCGGGTGCTCACCGATGCACCGCTTGTCAGGCCATGCTCTGGTGGCGTGCCATATAAAGTGGAGGAAGACGGGCACGGTTGTTAGCCCAGGGCTGGTCTTCCTTGCAAAAAAAAAATGTGTGTGTATATATATATACATATATATATATATATATATATATACACATATATAGAAAAGGAAAATAATAGTGTTATGAAATGAGAAAATATAAACTACCCATTTTAGCTTTTTTTGTTTATTTTGTTTTTGTTTTTGATTTTTTGTGGGGAAGATCAGCACTGAGCTAACATCTGATGCCAATCCTCCTCTTCTTTTGCTGAGGAAGACTGGCCCTGAGCTAATATCCATGGCCACCTTCCTCTACTTTATGTGGGACGCCGCCACAGCATGGCTCTACAAGCGGTGCATCGGTGTGCGCCCGGGATCCGAACTGGCGAACCCCATGCCGCCGCAGCAGAGCGCGTGCACTTAACCGCTGGCGCCACCGGGCCAGCCACCCCACCCCTCCCGTTTTAGCTTTTTTATATGTATATTGATAAAAACAGGATTGTACCATGTCAGTAAAAGATATTCTCCTTAGTTTTTGGGTTTTTTCCTGTAACACTTTATTGATCAAAAAAAGGACTCACTACTATCTAAAATTTCATTAACACCATTAAAAATTCAAAATTAACATACTGAACCTTAAATACTCCTTTATTTTATTTTTATTCTTTATTTTTCTTGCTGAGGAAGATTGGCCCTGAGCTAACATCTGTGCCCATCTTCCTCTATTTTATATGTGGGATGCCTCCACAGCATGGCTTGATGAGCCGTCCGTAGGTCTGCGCCCAGGATCCGAAACTGCAAACCCCAGGCCACCGAAGCGGAGCGCGAAAACTTAACTGCTACGCCACTGGGCCGGCCCCCAATACTGCTTTATTTGTACTATCTACGTGATATCCTTTCAGGTGATGGATACATCTTCATTTATGCAGTGCGTCCCTTACTGTGGAGCATTTAATTTTTATTCAGTATTTCTGTTAAGAGCACTGTTGTGACTGTCTTGTAGTTGAATCTTGTGATTGTTACATTTTCGTATAGTGAACACCCTGTGTTAATAAGTATTTCCCTAGGCTGTATTCTTAGGAGGAAAAGTGCAGCTGTGTGTGCTCTGTATTTCGCTACGTGTCTGTGGCTCCTGCAGATGGAAGCTCCTCGGAACTGACGCTTTCTGGCCCTCTGTGCCTCGGCTCTGCACCTGACCTGCCTTCACAGCGGTGACACTTCCCTGCAGCGGCTTTTGTCCTGAATGCTTAGAGTTGACGGCAGCATGTGTGTGGTGTGGGGAGGAAAAAAGATAAGGAAACTTGGTTTGCTTGAGTTTTTTATGTTTTTTTGTGATAGGTTAAAGACCTAAATGGTTTATCTGCCCTGTTTTCTTTTTCTCTTTATTTACCATTGAAACCCTTACATGTAATCTTTTTTTTATTGTGGTAAAAAATACATATAAAATTTGCTATCTTAACCGGTTTGAAGTGTACAGTTAATAACGTTAAGTGTATTTATATTGTTATAAAACAGATCTCCAGAACTTTTTCATCTTTTTTTTTTGTTTTGTGAGGAAGATCAGCCCTGAGGTAACATCCATGCCAGTGCTCTTCTTTTTTGCTGAGGAAGACTGGCCCTGGGCTAACATCCATGCCCATCTTCCTCCACTTTATATGGGACGCCACCACAGCATGGCTTGAAAAGGGGTGTGTCAGTGCGCACCTGGGATCCGAACTGGCAAACCCTGGGCCGCTGCCGTGGAGCTCACGCCCTTAACCACCTGTGCCAGCGGGCTGGTCCCCCCAAGAACTTTTTCATCTTGCAGAAGTGAAACTATACCCATTAAACAATAACTCCCTGTCCTCTCCCCCACCCCAGCCCCTGGCAGCCACTGTTCTAATTTGTGTCTTGCTGAACTTGACTACTCTAGGTACCTCATGTAAGTGGAATCATACAGTGTCCTTTTATAACTGGCTTATTTCACTTGGCATAATGTCCTCAGGTTTCATCCATGTTGTAGTGTGTAACAGGATCTCAAATCTTCCTTTTTTTTTTTTTTTTGATGAGGAAGATTGGCCCTGAGCTAACATCTGATGCCAATCCTCCTCTTTTTGCTGAGGAAGACTGGCCCTGGGCTAACATCTATGCCCATCTTCCTCTACTTTACCTGTGGGATGCCTGCTACAGCATGGCCTGATAAGTAGTGCCTAGGTCCTCGACTGGAATCTGAACCCGCGAACCCCGGGCCATCAAAGTGGAGTGTGTGAACTTAACCACTACACCACTGGGCCGGCCCCAGGATTTCTTTCCTTTTTAGGGCCACATAGTATTCGTTGTATGTGTATACCACGTTCTGTGTGTCTTTCCGTCCATCAGTGGACACTTGGGTTGCTTCTGCCTCTTGGCTGTTGTGAATAGTGCTGCTGTGAACGTGGGTGTGCAAATATCTCTTGGAGACCCTGCTTTCAAGTCTTTTGGATATTTACCCAGAAATGGGATAGCTGGATCATAAGGTATTTCTATTCTTAATTTTTTGAAGAACCTCCATACTGTTTTCCATAGTGACTGGGCCATTTTACATTCCCACCAACAGCACGCAAGGATTCCAGCTTCTCCACATCCCACCAACACTTATTTTCTGTTTTTTTTTGTAGTACCATCCTAATGAGTATGAGGTGATACCTCGTTGTGGTTTTGATTTGCATTTCTCTGATGATGAGTGATGTTGAGCATCTTTTCATGTGCTTGTTGGCCATTTGTGTATCTTCTTTGGAGAATTGTCTGTTCAAGTCCTTTGCTCATTTTTAATCAGGCTATTTAATTTTTTGTTGTTAGAGTTAAACGTGGTCTCTTACTGTTGAGGAATTAGAATCCATTTTAAAATATTTGGTCTGATGTATCTACCATACAATAAAATTACCACATAGTGCCTGAATAAAGGTAGTTTCTGGGACTGTTTCTGGGGTGGAGGACTTGTTCTTGATGATCCAGCTATTTGGGTCCCTTTTTGGGGAAAAGCAGCCTTAGATGACTGGCGAGGAATGGTCTTGCCATGTTAAGGGAGCAGGTGTGTTGCTGGGGAGAGCTTGGCCTTGGCTCCACTCCTGGGCGAAGCCTGTATGCTGAGGCTTCAGGCCTTTTTCAGCGTGGTCTGGTATAGCCGCCTTCAGTCCCAGGCAGCCTCCCAAGGTTGCTGCCATCTGTGGTGTGGTAGTGGGCACATGAGCCCTGGAGTCAGACCGGCTTCCTTTCAAGAGGCCAGCCCTTCCAGTTACTGACGACCCTGGACGAGGGAGAGGATTGTGTTTTTCCATCTGTAAAACCGGGAAAATGTTTAGTTTATGGAGTTGTTTTGAGAATTAAACATGTGAAAATGTAGTGTATAGTACCTACTTGCAAGCCTTCCGTGACCCTGTTCTCCCAGCGTCCATCTTCCCAAGTGCACGCTTGGTGTCCCTCTCGTGTGCTCCTACAGCAGCTGTTCGTCACAGAAGCTGTCACTGTGGTGTACCTGTCTGCCTTGGCAATCTTCTGTTTCTTGCGAGTTCCTTGTCTTTGAATCATAGCGCTGAGCAGAGGGCCTAGTTCGGAGTAGATACTAAGTGTTAGCGAACAGAGTAAATGAACGCATGTCTTGCTGTTGCGTTTCTCATGGGAGGACTTGGAGTCTGTTTCACAGGATAATGGTATATACTGTACTGTAGTGTAGGTAATGCGTATGAACTAGTCCAGTAGTCCTCACGTTTTTTGGTCTCGGGGCCCTTTTACACTTAAAAGTTATTGTGGACCCCAAAGAGCCTTTATTTATGTGGATTAATGCTCATGGTCTTAGACATAAAAATTTTAAAATATTTATTAATTCACTTTATTTTTTATTTTTATTTTTTAATTTTATTTATTTATTTTTTCCCCCAAAGCCCCAGTAGGGCTGGGGCCGGCCCTATTAATTCACTTCAAAATAGCAGTGATAGCACCGGCCCTGTGGCTTAGCGGTTGAGTGCACGCGCTCTGCTGCTGGCGGCCCGGGTTTGGATCCCGGGCGCGCACCGATGCACTGCTTCTCTGGCCGCGCTGAGGCGGCGTCCACATACAGCAACTAGAAGGATGTGCAACTATGACATACAACTATCTACTGGGGCTTTGGGGGAAAATAAATAAAATTATAAAAAAAAAAGTCTATAAAATAGCAGTGATAAACCCATTACATGTTAACACATTTTCATGAAAAATAACTATTTTCCAAAAGAAAAAAACATTTAATGAGAAGATTGTGTTGTACAGTTTTGCAGATCTCTTTGATGTCTGGCTTAAGAGACGAGTGGGTCTCATATCTGCTTCTGCATTCGGTCTGTGTGATAAGTTGTTTTCGTTGCAGTAGGTGCAGAAGATCCAGCCTCGTACAGATGTGTAGTTGGAAACGGGAGGACCTCCTGGACCCTCGGAAGGGGCTCGGGGACCTCAGGGTCCTCGGTCAGCACTTGGAGCACTGCTGATCCCGTCTAAAAGGGAAAATGCGATAGTGTCCAGAAATTGGAGGAAGCATTAGGGCAAAATTCCGTGTGTTTGGCGCTGTATTTGAAGGTTTACCTATTGTCATTTTATTATTTGTAGGTTAGAAAAAATCCTTCATGAAGAAAAAAGATCTTAAGCAACATGGTGGATTCAGAAGCTCATGAAAAGAGGCCGCCACTCCTGACATCTTCAAAACAGGATATATCACCTCGTATTGCAGATGTTGGTGAGATGAAGCATTACTTGTGTGGCTGCTGTGCGGCTTTCAACAACATTGCCATCACCTTTCCCATTCAGAAGGTCCTCTTCCGGCAACAGCTGTATGGAATCAGAACGCGGGATGCAGTCCTGCAGTTGAGGAGGGATGGATTTCGAAACTTGTATCGCGGAATCCTTCCCCCCTTAATGCAGAAGACAACCACACTGGCCCTTATGTTTGGTCTGTATGAGGATTTATCTTGCGTTCTCCGTAAGCATGTCAGTACCCCAGAGTTTGCAACCCGCAGCATGGCAGCAATACTGGCAGGGACAACAGAAGCGATTTTCACTCCATTGGAAAGAGTTCAAACATTGCTTCAGGACCACAAGCATCATGACAAATTTACAAACACCTATCATGCTTTCAAGGCACTGAAATGCCACGGAATGAGAGAGTATTATCGAGGCTTGGTGCCCATCCTGTTCCGTAATGGATTCAGCAATGTCCTTTTTTTTGGCCTTCGAGGGCCCATCAAGGAACATCTGCCGACCGCCACGACTCACAGTGCTCACTTGGTCAATGATTTTATCTGTGGAGGTCTGTTGGGTGCCGTGTTGGGGATCTTGTTTTTCCCAGTTAATGTTGTAAAAACTCGCATGCAGTCTCAGATTGGTGGGGAATTCCAGTCTTTCCCCAAAGTTTTCCAAAAAATCTGGCTAGAACGGGACAGGAAACTGACGAATCTTTTCAGAGGTGCCCATCTGAATTACCATCGGTCCCTCATCTCTTGGGGCATAATCAATGCGACTTACGAGTTCTTGTTAAAGATTATATGAACGAAGTCACTTAAGTGCCATTTATCAACTGAATAGACCTAAGAAGAGTGCAGTTTGGCCTCATTCCTAATTGGCCGATACAAGTTGGTGTCATAAGTCCAGGGCACAGTGAATTATGGGCAAAGCTGTTTTCCTTAAGCCCCAACAAATTCGGAATAAAAGGTTTCAGTAGGAAAATTTGAGGAATTTTGTTTTTTGGTTTTTTTTATTGTTATCTGAGAACTTTCGGCTAATTGCTTGGTTAATAGCTGTCTATCTGATGGCTTTTGACAAGGAAACTAATAGCCAAGATACCGTTTTTCCTGCAAAAGTCTTTAAACCTTCTGGATTGAAATGTAAGGGCCATGACCAGCCAGAGAAAAGGCTGTCAGGGCCCCGTGAATTCTCAGGCTGACTTCTGTTACTCCATCTCTGGCTTCTCTGCTCTTAGGTGGAGATGCAAAGGGTAGACTTTGTTAGACTTATACATGGTAGGACGACGGAGGAGAACAGAGAAGAAAAACAGCTTATTAGATGTAGGCTTTTCATGATAAATTGCTTGTATTAGTTTTGAAACTAAGCACCTGTTGGGATTGTCATCTAGACTGTTTGTTTAGACGTGGTCGACTCAAGCAGCGAGTGGAAGCTCCCAGTTTGCTTTCTGGGCTTGGAAGTTTTCTGTTTAGTTCTGAATGGGACCTTCAACCCTTCCAAAATATCCTTCCATTAATTTCACTTATTTCATTGTCAAAAGATGAGGAAAGTTAAATTTTGTTATAGGCATTTCACCCTGTTATGTTTCATATTAATTGCATGTAGATCAAATTTGGTTTAGCTCCATTTCTTTGACTTATTGTTGCCAACTTATTGAAGAGCTTTGGGGTTGTTTTCTTTGAGTAGTAGTTTGTCATATTCAGATATCTTGTTCTCTTGAAACTCTGCTTTTAAACAACTACTTTCATAAAATTTTATTTTGGAAGTCTCTTGTAGGATCCCAGATTTTTTCTGGTTTCTGAATGTTACGGAGGAGGGGGACGACTCAGGATACCTTTCACTCCACAGTGTCAGCTGTCTTTTTTATTTTTCTCTTGGAAATAGAGACTTCTAGGATTTTTACATTTTGGGAACCCAATTTTACCATTTTATCATTAAAACAATAAGACAATTTGAGAGGATAAGATCTAAATAAAGAGCCAAATAAATCCAAATAAAGATATTTGAAGGGTTAGTTTTAAATTCTAGTAGTTGGTGAGAGCTGGATGGCACACTCATCCCTTAGCTAACAGAAACCTACTTCTCCAGGAATCAGGTTTTAAAATAGTTTTTTCCAGACAAGTAAGGCAAAATGACTCATATACCAATTGAATAACTAGTAAAACATACGAAATATCCTAGAAAAGTGGTTTATCAATCTCCTAAAAATCCACATCTGTAAATATTATGTAGTTAAGATTTCCAGCATCCAACATGGCAGAGCAGTTGGGTTTCTTATTACCAGTTTTTCTTCATTCTGGGTAATTGCGTATGAATATGTGCACATACCGACCAAAATAAAATCAGGGTCCCAATTGGTAGTTGACTCAGTTTCTGGGCAGATAGTCCAAAAAAGATGTTTACCTCTAAATGCAGTGTGGCTGGTCAGCTACAGGGAACACCTTTCTTCCAGCTGTGAAAGACGAGGAAGCGTTGTGGAGCATGCTCCAGGCAGTGGAGAGGCTCAGTGGCTTTACAGCAGCTCTGTTTGACAGTGTTGTGCTGGAAATTGTAGTTTACTTTAGAAACCCAGGTGTAGATGTAAGGATTTCAGAAAACAAGAACTTGACACCTAATAAATGTGAGTAGCGTCCTTTGGCTTATTGAATAGAGTCAGGGTTTGAAGTGGGTTGAGTTTCAGAAATGAATGATGAAGGCACTGCGGTGCCTGACCCCTCATTCACGTGTGCGTGTCCCTCAACACTCGCGGGTGCGTCCCGGCGCACAGCGTGTGGCAGGTGCAGTGGGCTGGGCTTGTGCCCTTGGGATGGACTTGGCAGGGCTTGCTTTTGTCTATACACTCCACGAAGCGGATAGAAATCTGAGTTCTAAAGCACTTTCCTGAAGTGAGAATTCAGAGGAGGATGCTTTGGTTTCTGCTGTCTCCATTGTGTGGCGTTTAAAAACAATAAATATTTTTAATGGTTTTAATGGTCATAATATTTTTGGATTTCTTTGTTGCTTTTTACACCTTTTGAAGACCAAACTGCAAGTACGTTACCAGGGATGGTTTGGTGGTGTCCTATAGACTTCTTAAATGTAACAAAAAATTCAGAACCTGTGGTAGCCGACAGCTTTGTCTGAACTTTAAAATAAGTCAAAATGTGTTATTAAGAGATTCTAGCTATTGTTTTTACCTTCATCGTGAACTAGTATGGTAATAGTTTTGAAAAGGCAAACATGATCGAATAACTTTGTCTGGAAAGCTTTAAAAGTGGCCTTTCTGTCACATACGTGCCGCAGGCGGCTCACGAGCACGGGGCGTGTCTGGGCGCGCCTCCTGTACTTCATGGCCGATGCCACCCGAAATATGTTCTTGGTTCTATATTTAACACACTTAGAGTGGTTTGAGCCCTCAGGACTGCACCACAGAGCAAACACAACCTCTATATGGTGGCAAATTTGTGTGTCTTTGTTTCATTTGTGGTTGGAGACAAAGTTGATGTTTTTGTCTCAATAGTCAATATTCATCTTCCCTTGTGGTTGCTCATATAATCACCCGCTATGTATTGTGGACTGTGCAATAAACAGAATTGTGTATATGGAGACCTGAAATTCCCTAGCTCGATGACAGTGGTGACACTCAGTTATGAGGCTCCGCAGACGTGCGAGGGAATGACGGGCGGTCGGCAGGCTGTGTGAAGTGGGATCTGGGGGCAGCCTGGTGAGCGATCACGTTGACCCACGCTGGTTCTGCGTGGATGACAGGCTGTGGTGCGAGGGTGCAGTCAGGAGGAAAGTGGGATGGGAGGTTCCGTGTGGAGAGGGGGAGGCACTCAGACTTGACTTCCTTTAAATTAAAATAATCATCTTTGTTTTCTCATGTGCATGTAAATGCGTATCAAAGACTTGAACAGGCATTGTCCATAAATTTGAGGACTTTTTGTACTTAACGCTATATTTTTGCTTAATATTAAATATCTGCTTGAGTGGCTCCCATGTTGTGGGGTAGTCTCCACATATTTCCTTTTTTAAAGTTTCTTTATTATAAAGTGGTTAAGCACACAAGGCTGTTTTTGTTTATATTTTGTTTGATATTTTGAGTTTTGTGACTATATCAGTTTAAATGAAATCTGTTAAATGTTTCAGAGTTAACATGCTTCTTTTGGTAATTCTGTTTGGAATAAAGTTGTTTTTTTAAGTCCATTCTATTTGGTCTTTTCTTGTGGTTGAGTTACTAGCACTTTCCTTTTTTGTGGTAGATTAGTCTATTAGTCTTTTTGTTAATAAAACATTTAGCACACGACTCTGACTCCTAGCAACTTCTCTGATAACTTTGTAGGTAGAACAATCCTTCATTTATCCATCTTGTTTGATCAAGAGGAGTTCCAGAAATGTTAATTTTCCAGATGGCTTTAACTGCAAAGCGTTTTGTTTTTTACAAGTTTTTCTCACATGAAATAAACTGTTCTCTACAGAGTATAAACTCTTGGTAAATTGAGCTTATCAATAATTTCTGTGTAATAGTGTGCGTTCAGGTCATGCTTGCCCCCGAGCTGCATGGTCTAGAGGTTTATACTTTTTGAGTTTTCATGTCTGCTTTTGACTTCATAGCTGCTTGTTTCTGTTAGGAGATTGTACTGTTGGTTTACACATTAAATTGTAAGGTGCTCCCTGTCTCGAGGGATAGCCGAGGTTGCCTGATGAGGACCACTGGGTAAGGGAGCAGTTCCATATAATGCTGCTAAAACCCCAGGTGAGGGTAAAAATTCATTATAAAAGTGAATATCCTGACCTTTAGAATTGATAAAAGGGGTCTTTTACACATCATCTGATGAAACGTCATTTTAAGCTGCCTGCAGCAGCCGGTACAGAGTGAGGGGAGGAGGTGCCATTTCTCGAGGTGTGACCGGAAGGGGCCTGGGGGAGCGTGCACAGCCGTGGAGGGCTCTCTGTCTCCAGGAGGCTGGCTCCCAACTTAATCCATTTAGTATCTGAAGTTTCCTATAGGGAACTTGTTTTCCTGATAAGCATGTCTGATTTTGAAGTAGAAATTGAAGCTAAAATAGGATTTATCTAAATTCTCATCTCCCTTCAATCCGTTCCGCATATTGCTGTAATTTTTTTAGATGAGGTGATCTAGGCCTTGCCTTCCTTACTGTCAACTCCAGCCCTAACTGCCCTGCCCCATCACCGCCCTCCAGTCTCAGGGACTTCTACACTCAAAGCCTGCCGGCCTTGACCCGGGCAGGGTCCCTCTGCCCTGAACGCTGCCCCCTTCCTGGTCACCAGTAGCTCGTGCTGAGGCCTTCAGATCTCAGCGCTGATGTCTCAGGGAAGCCAGCGCACACATTCAGGACTGAGGTTCCCCTGTTAGGCTACCGCACCCCTAACAAAATGTGGTTGTTTTCACTGCACTGTGATTGTTGGATGCCTCTTGCCCCTCCGAATGCCAGCTCCATGAGGCAGGGACTCCGCTCCAGTTTCCACTGTTGCAAGTGCTGGGCACGGTGCCTGCCACCTGGCAGATGTCTCAGAAATATTTAAGAATCAAGCGATTGAAAGGACACGTGAGTATTCAAGATCACAGTGTTCTGGAATATCCTGTCTGACCTTCATTCCTTGATGGGTCATGGAGGTTGTTTAAGGAAAACATTTTTACACTGCTCAAGCTGCCGTGACAAAAGAGCACAGACTGGGGGGAGCTTAAACAGCAGACACTTACTTCTCACAGTTCTGGAGGCTGGGGGTCCAGGATCAAGGCACCGGCAGTTGGTTCCTGGTGAGAGGCCTCTTCTGGGCGTGCAGACTCCTCACTGTGTCCTCGCGTGGCAGAGAGACCCTCGTGACCTCGTCTCAACCTAATGCCCTCCCAAAGGCCCCACCTCCAGATACCATCACATCGGGGATTAGGGCTCCAACATACAAGTTTTGGGGGGACATTCAGTCCATAACATATGAGCTAAATGATAAGACTTCTTTATTCTCCTCCTGTGCTCTGAGAAATCTCCAGCCAATTTGAGATGAAAAATTTGTGCGTGAGTCAGGATTCGAATTACAGGCACCCCATTTTTCTTACCCCTCCTTGTGCTGTTTGTCAATTGTGGAACTCAGCCGAACAAAGTTAATGGAGAAGGGCAAAAAGAAAGTATTCCTTAAAATAATTAGCGTGTCATTGCTGCTTTGTGACTGTGGAAGTGCCATGCTGTGAAGGCAGTGACTTGTTTTCATTGTTGAGGGCAAACCACCTCTATAGGTGCTCGACCTTTCCTCATCAACAGAAAGAGAACACTCAGCGAGTCCTCTTCCAGAACCAGTCGTTCTTAGTCAGCAGTTACTCCTGATACAGAGCACACCGGAAAAGGGGGTGCATTTAGTTACACTGAGATGCTACCTTTTTTTTCAGATGATACTGGGAAAAAGAAACACTTCATCTTCAGGGGTTATCATGTCTATAGTAGTAAGAGGCTCCTTTCCCTTGGGCAGAAAGAAGCTTCAGAACTTATCCCTTTCATATTTTTTTGGAAAACGAGTGATTAAATAAGAAATTTCTGGGCCGGCCCGGTGGCCTAGCAGTTAAGTGCACACGCTCCGCCACTGGCGGCCCGGGTTTGGATCCCGGGCACGCACCGACGCACCGCTTCTCCAGCCATGCTGAGGCCACATCCCACATACAGCAACTAGAAGGATGTGCAACTATGACATACAACTATCTACTGGGGCTTTGGGGAAAAGAGGAGGAGGGTTTGCAATAGATGTTAGCTCAGAGCTGGTCTTCCTCAGCAAAAAGAGGAGGATTAGCATGGATGTTAGCTCAGGGCTGATCTCGCTCACAAAAAAAAGAAGAAAAAAAAGAAATTTCTACATTTTCTTTCTACGAGTGCTCCCCACTCTCCACTAAAAAACAGCTATAGTTTTGAGAAGGATAGATAATAGGAAAAAGTGGGTATGTATGTGAACCAAGTACTTTCCACTTGTAATTTGTGTGTAAAATATGAAGGTAGAGTGACAAGTCGGGAGGTGAGGGCCTGACCTGGGAGAGAGAATAAGTTGCTGGGCCTTGAGAAAGCCAGTGAAGTCCAGGAGGATTAAAGGTTTGCTCGTGCTGTTTGGAGCTCTTCAAAGCTTCTGCCCCTTGTGGTCCGGGGACGGAAAAGCGTATTGTTTATATCAACTCAAACTGGAGAAAAACAGAATCCCTAATAATTTCAATTTGTGCCTTTTGTAGTTTCTTCCTTGTTTATTTTGTTTAAAAAATTTGCCTTACATCTGCTCAGTACTGTAAAACTGCCCTTTTCAGGAGAAATCATTTTGAGTTATAAGATTCTAGACTTGTAGAAAATACAGAGCATTGGCTCCCTGAGACATAGAACTTGAAACCTCTCTTGACTGCCTGCTGGCTCCCAGGCCAGAGTAGGTCTCCTCCTGTGGCTTGTGATGGCTGTCTCAGCCCTGGCTCTCCCTCTGTGTTTGTGCCGTATCCTTCAAGACAATCTGAACTCCTTGAGGGCAGGGACTGTCTTTCTGATTTTTGTATCCACAGACTAGAGGTTCTCGTGATAAATATCTATTCAGTGAATGAATCATAATCTGATCCCAGATGTTGTCTTTATCACTATCATTATTCCTGTTTCAGAGACACTTAGAATTTCTTAGCAATTTGTCTTTTAACAGTCATCATGGAGAATACATAGTGTATGCTCCCATTTACATGAAGTTCCAAAAGGGGCAAATCAATGGTGGGGGAAAAAACAATAGTAGTTGCCTCTGAGAGGGAGGGGAAGAGATGACTGGGAAGGGGCATGAGAGAACTTTCTGGGGTGATGGTATTAACCTGTATCTTGATGGGGTGTGGGTTACACAAGTGTATACATTTGTCTAAGCCTAGCAAACATGCAGTTAATATTTGTGCCCTTCATCATATGGAAATTTTACAACAAAAAATATTGAACTTTAGTTAATGATATGTATTGCTGAGGATTTTTAGAAGGATGGGTACAGATACCTGAATTTATTCAAAATACATCGAAAATTAAGATGGATTGATGGACAGAGTATTAGATAAATGATAAAACAAGCACAGCAAAACGTTAATGGTAGAATCTTAGTAAATGGATGTTCACTGTAAAATTATTTCAACTTTACTGTATGTTTGAACATTTACATAATAAAATGTGAAAAATCATTAGGCGGTTTATCACAATATTTGCTGTCAGCAATATATTGGGAAACTCAGTTTAGTTTGTTTAGTATGCTTGTTATTCTTAGCCTGCCATCAAGTCATAGGATACCACAGAAATGCTCGCTAGAGGGGCATCCAGCCTCTGGCCTAGTAATTCACTCATCTTTCCCACTAATCGTCATGATATGGCAGCCACCTCCTCCCTCTGCTCAGGCCCAGAATACACCCCACCAACTGTGACAGGGCTGCTGGGTAAAATAGAGGCTAATCAACTTATTTTTTCTTAAGACTGCCCCAGAGGTGAGGGGTCTACCCACCCAAAGAAGGGACCAGGGAAGGGATCATGATTTTCTGCCAATACACTGCAACTTTCAATAAATGCCAGGACATCCTTCTTTTAATTATGTACATTTATTAAGTACACACACACACAAACTGTCTGGGTAATAACTGCTTAAGAATAAGTAGAATGTATTCAGAACAGACTCGATACTTTGTATTTAACTTTTAAAAAGTAATCCTTTCACAGTGAAATTTGGATCCTTCATTTCACCCAGACAAAAACTAATCTTTTATAGTGAAGGGCTTTTGCAAGTTAATGTCCACGCAGCAGGCTAGTGTACCCATAATTTAAATGGCTTTCAATGGAAACAGCTATTTCCCCAAAAAAGGTTAAAAAGATGTTCTGAGTTGTCTCTGCCCTGGTTCAAGTTGCAGTTGCTGCCTTTCTGGATTTATTGTTAGCAACAGGTGTAGTATTTACACTCCCTGCAGAGTGGACTTCTGTAGCAGCCTCCTCTTTTTGAGTTAGAAGATAAGCCACACAGCACCAGGTCTGTTCCTGAGAAGGTAAGATGCTTAGCTTCCTTAACTGCTCAGTAACTTAAATAACATGTTAAATTAGGGAAGTCTTAGCTCTCACTGAAGGAGTGCCAGCTGGACAATGTACTGAGAATGGCGCAGCTGATGGGACGCATTGTTGTCCGTCTATATCAACCTCCAAAGTTAAGATGTTCTCTGAACTGGCTTCCTTTATCCACACAGAGATCCATGGGATCTGTCATCTAAAAAATCTAAACCCTGGGGCCAGCCTTGTGGCGCAGGCGGTTGGGTGCGCACGCTCCGCTGCGGTGGCCCGGGGTTCGCCAGTTCGGATCCCGGGCGTGCACCGACACACCGCTTGTTAAGCCATGCTGTGGCGGCGTCCCATATAAAGTGGAGGAAGATGGGCATGGATGTTAGCCCAGGGCCAGTCTTCCTCAGCAAAAAATAAGAGGAGGATTGGCAGATGTTAGCACAGGGCTGATCTTCCTCACCAAAAAAAAAAAAAAAAAAAAGAAATCTAAACCCTAACTGCATTTTCTATATCTGTAGTTCTCTAACTGTGGTTCCCAGACCTACAGCATCAGCTGGGAACTGATTAGAAATGCAAAATGGGGTCTCCCACCCTAGACCTAGAAATCAGAAACTGTGGAGGTGGACCCAGCAATCTGTTTTAACAAGGCCTCCAGGCTGGAGTTGGAGCACCACTTTTCATGTCCTCTGCCAGAAGGGGAGGGCCTGGAGGACAACAGTGGATGTAAATTTGTGTTGTTTTAACCACTAAGTTTGTGGTACTTTGTTACATCAGTAATAGGAAGCTAATATAAATTAATTCATTTGTATTAATGCATGCCAAATAATAGTTTCTTTTTAAAGATTTTATTTATTTATTTTTTCCCCCCAAAGCCCCAGTAGATAGTTGTGTGTCACAGCTGCACATCCTTCTAGTTGCTGTATGTGGGACGCTGCCTCAGCATGGCCTGACAAGCGGTGCATCGGTGCGCACCCGGGATCCGAACCCGGGTCGCCAGCAGCGGAGCGCGCTCACTTAACCACCAAGCCACGGGGCCGGCCCTTTAGTTTCTTTTTAAATAAAAAAATATTTTTAAATAGCCCAAAATATGTCAGTCATAGGAGTAACTGAAATAGTGATAATTAGTGCTATGGTTAGTTAAATCAGTTTAACTAAATGATTAATTTCACAAAATAATCTGAATTGAAAGGAATTCACTCTATTTTTCTCTTAAATGACTTACCAAAAAAAAAATGAGTGTCCCAAACATGATTGTCATTTTTCTAGTGAATTAAAATAGTACAGTAAAATGAATGATAAATGACACTGTTAAATAATACAAGAAAATGCCATTCTAGGGAACACTGAAAAATAGCCTGTTCTCATTTTATCTATATGAGAACCAATATCTGTATACAGCTTGACAACAAAAGTAAAAATTTATCAACTGTGCTTCCTATTGGTATGAATACAATTTTCACTGAATAAAGAACTAATTTATAAAACTCTACAAAACATGATTCATATCTAATATGAATCTTGTAAATGGCCAGAACATTAGTGGACAGATGTGAGTGGATCAGATCTCAGTAAATGTGTTTTCAGTGTAAAATGCCAATTCTGTGTTTTAGAACAGTGGCCTTCACAAAATGAAATGTGTGTACGCCAATGGGAGCACGCGGTGACCCCTGGAAGTGCAGGAGGTAATGTAGAACTTTGATGTTTTAAAATCCTATCCTTTTAACATTTCCTTTTTCTCTGTATATGTTTTATAATGTACATAATAGATCAGTACAATAGTGTGTATATATATATAATTTATAAAGAATCAAAATTTGGAGTGTATTCTTTAATTTGTTCTGATGGGGGTTACATGATCTAAGAAGTTTAGAATATCGCTAACAAGAACCACTAAGCCACTGCCTCTGTCACAGCCTTATGCTTGATTCTGGTCTAAAAATGAACGCCTAAACGATTTAAACAAAAATTTTCAAACCACTTCTAAATGCAAGTTTGCCATCAACCTTTTAAACAGGTGAACCACACACAAAAAATGTGTCAAATGTTTCAAAGTAGCAGTTTTTTTGTGTGTGTGTGAGGAAGATCAGCCCTGAGCTAACACCCATGCTAATCCTCCTCTTTTTGCTGAGGAAGACTGGCTCTGAGCTAACATCTATTGCCAATCCTCCTCCTTTTTTTTTTTTTCCCCCAAAGCCCCAGTAGATAGTTGTATGTCATAGTTGCACATCCTTCTAGTTGCTGTATGTGGGACGCGGCCTCAGCATGGCCGGAGAAGCGGTGCGTCAGTGAGCGCTCGGGATCCGAACTCGGGCCGCCAGCAGCGGAGTGCGCGCACTTAACCGCTAAGCCACGGGGCCGGCCCCAGCAGTTATTTTTTAAAAGCACGTTATGAGGTAGACTTAGACCAAAATAGTCAGTACACATATTAAGAAAAGGTTTATTAAAACCTTAAAATGGTATGTAAGTATGTATGTAGATAAAATAAGCTCACCTACAACTCTACATTCATCCATTCGAAAAACTCAAAATAATTCGGTTGAAAAGGTAAAAGCCAAGTTCATTTTTAGAAAGCTTTTCTAATTCTGAAATGAAGAACATCTGATATGTTAAAAAGTTGTGGTAGGGAGGTAGTTTTAATTTTAGGTTTTAGAAGTTATTTTACTAAACCATTCACTTTATAGCTAGTTTTCAATGGATGTGAATATCTTTACTAGAAGGTAGATACAAGATATTATAATGCTTGTTTTGTTTCTACCATGTCAAAATTGAATAATATATTCAATTGAATATAATATTCTAGCAGGACCAGCTACATAATTTTTGAGCCCAGTGCAAAATAAAATTTGTGAGCCTCCTGTTCAAAAAATTAAGAATTTCAAGACCGCTCCAATCAGAGCATTAAACCAAGCCTGGGGCCTTTCTCAGTGCAGGGCTCTATCTGACTGCACGGGTCACACGCCCGTGAAGCCAGCCCTGCATCGAAGTCTATTTCCGCCGCAGTTATCTTTGTCCCTGGGGCCCCTAGTACTGAACTAGGCAGACAGTAGGGATTCAGATGTCTGCTGAATGAAAAACTGAATCTTGCAGTTTTCCAAATCAATGAGAAATGCTTAGTTTTTCTGATATGGTCAGAAACAATCTTACTTTGATGAATACAGTCTGTTCATTATAATAATAAATGATGGATTCCTCTAGTACTGAATAATTTGCATATCACATTCTAGCTTCCTGGGAACTCAAGGCCACATAACGTGAAGTTCATTTAATTCATTCAACAAATATTTACTGAATGACTCCTCTGTCCCATCCTGACCGGGCACTGGGAATACGAGAATCAGTAAGACATTCCCTGCCCTCATGGAGCATGGAGTCTAGCCTAAGAACTTACAACACCTAGAACCTAAGAACTTACAACACCTAGAACCTAGTGAGAAAACATTATAGTGTCTAGTATATTATCTGGAACACTCCAAATTTCCTGAAAATGTGATTCTAAAATTTACCAGAGAGCACAGTTTGGAAATGGAAGATGGCAGTGAAATTTAAAAGAAAATTCATATATTCAACCTTTAATGTAAAAAACATGAAATCTAAATGAGGAAGAAACTTAGGAAAGTTGAAAATTCTATTTTAAATACTTTGGACCAGATTTAAATTTTAAAAATTATTTTATTATCTCTGGGTGACATTTTCATTTATAGTGACATTTATATACACATACATATAGGAGGTGTGTGTATGTGAGATGTGTTCCTTGGAGCTTTTGATAAAACCCATATTTCTATCACTAATTCATTTACAACTAAAGAGAGCAGCATACAGGTAAATTTGAGACTTTCCTTTTGATAATTTCCATTTGTAACAAGGTGTGATAAGCATATATTTAATGGTTATTGACAAAGTTTAATATCATCAAAAATACTCTTAAGTCTATCTGGATTTTATTTTCATTGTTTTTTTTCCCCTGCACTCTTCTTTTTTCTTAAAAAGCGTGAAAGACCCCGTGCAAATACAGAGCCTGTGTTGTTGCTTTGCATACTTTGGTGCATTGCTGTTTATTCCTTAATCCAGCAGCATCCTTAGTTTGTAGCATTTTACTTAGCGGCAACTGAAAAAATCACTAGCCTAGGCTTTAACTGGGAACTTCTGTTATCCAGAAGGTTATTGTGAACCTGTCAGAAAGGTGGTAAGCAACCAAAAGAGCCGTCTCAAAGACTGTGCACCCGGAGCTTGCCCAGCTCTGTAGACATAAGCAGCTTGGTAGTCTCATGTCCCAGCTCACACCAGATGGACACGGCACATTAGAAGGAAGGGGGCGCCTGTTAGAGGCAGGCAGATTGACAGTGTGGTACGAGACAGAACAAACTACTTAGCAGATATAAAAAACTTTTGAATTAAAAAAACCAACCACCAGCAATCTGAGGCAAATGATTATATATACCTCAGGGCTGAGGGAATCACTTTATAATTGATATTAACTCATATTTGTTATAGCCCTTTACATTTTATGAAGTATTTTACATACATCAGAGCTCAGTGGATATTTGTAATAACGCATGAATATAACGTTTACTTTTCATCATGAAAAAGTGAATTATACTGAGCATGCTGTTGAGGAAGGCAGGGAGGTATACTAACACATCTGAAAGACTTGCATCAAAAATAATTACAAGTTTTAAATTTTGGCACTTAAGAGATATGCATTAGTTACCCAAAAACTCATTTATATGCTTTCCTTCATGACCAATACAGGGTGTTACTGAGTGAATTGTCATAGCTCTCAGTGACTGCTGGTCATTAATGGGGATGATTGTCATCAGTAAGTTATCAGACCATTTCGCCTGCTAAACACAATCTTAACAGATACTTATGGATGCCAATACCATATTTTCCAACTAATATGAGAAACAATCAGCTTCTAAAAGATTCTCAGAGTGTTTTTCCTATATTGCACTTTCTAGAAAACAAAACTTTAGCAATGATATAATGTGATCTTGGTTCTAGACATAGGAGCAGGGAACATGTAATTTACCTTTTCCTTGCTTGTTTTCCTAAAATTTTTGGTATAGCCTCTTCTCAGGGATGTAACAAGAAGAAATAACAAAATATACATGTTCTTTGGGCTTCTGAGAAAACAGACCACACACATTTTCAAAGATTAAAATAGAGGTCTCTCTGCCTTAGCCACTTCATTTTCACAATTGAAAATAAGGAACTACTGTATGTTTGATGTTCCTGAACTCATTCAACATAGCATTGCCATAAATATACTGTTCTGCAGAAAACTTTTTAAAACAGAAGTATAATAATTTATACTACATTTACCAACAATTATACTACATTATCAATTATCATATATTTACCAATTATCATGAATAAAAATGACTAGATAAAATTTAGAGTAAAAAACACCAGATTAGATTTTATACTCTAAGTGAAATGGGACTATGAAATGGTAAGATGTAATTTCCTTCAATAGTATAGCATTCCTGATGCCCTTTAATTCCTTGATTAATGTCCCTAATGACTTTTTGTGTGTGTATGTGAGGAAGATCGGCCCTGAGCTAACATCTGCCAATCCTCCTCTTTTTGCTGAGGAAGACTGGCCCTGGGCTAACATCCGTGCCCATCTTCCTCTACTTTATATGGGACGCCGCCACAGCATGGCTTGACAAGCGGTGTATCAGTGCACGCCCAGGATCAGAACCTGCGAACCCCGGGCCTCCGCAGCGGAGCGTGCGCACTTAACCACTTGCGCCACCGGGCCGCACCGCCCCCCTCCCCCCCGCCATGACTTTTTGATCGTGACCATACTTCAAAGAGGACAAAGGCTGTTTTGTTGAGTTTGCTGGCCGTCAATTTTTAATTCTCATCTGTGTGGCTCTATTTTTATATAAGGCTATGTATCTTCCGTTTTTCTTTATTTTATAGCTGCTTATCCTGCTGGGGGTTTTTAGTTAGGAATGAACTGTATGTATGCCCTACGGTTTATGGCATTTAATTCTAATGGAAACTGTCAATCTTGTAGATGTTCTTTCACATGATGCAGAAAATAAGCCAGCTCTGTAGTAAAGAACTTCCAGAGGATTCTAAACAAGTGAATTAACAGGCCAGTGTACCATCCTTTGCAACTAGAGGACAAACAGCGCAGTAAGCACAGACTCTGGCTAAAGCAGACCTGGGTTTGAATCCCAGTGCCGCCACCCAATGCCGGCTCTGTGACTTAACCTTTCTGACCCTCCGTTTCCTCCAAAGTAAGCTGGTACTTGTGCCACCTACCTTGCAAGGTTTTTATGAGGGCTAGTAGTAAGGTGTGCACCTTATCTGCATATCTATCTATAATGGTTAAAGAATCATGGACTGAAATTCAGAGTTGGGCAACACATGGGCCCACGTCTGACATGGAACTCTCTCCAAAGGGGATGCAATTCATGGAACCTTCTTTTGATTATGAGTACAATCATTGTACTTAGTAGCTTATTTTTAATGTTAACATTGGGTGTTTTTGCCTCCAAAATTTTATTTTCTTTTAAATATGTGTTTTTTAAAAAGTCTATGGCAAACCTGTTTTCACTGTGCTTTGTGGTAACATTTTTTTTTTTAATGATTTTTATTTATTTATTTTTTTTCCCCAAAGCCCCAGTAGATAGTTGTCTGTCATAGCTGCACATCCTTCTAGTTGCTGTATGTGGGACGCGGCCTCAGCATGGCCGGAGAAGCAGTGCGTCGGTGCGCGCCCGGGATTCCGAGCCCGGGCCACCAGCAGCGGAGTGCGCGCACTTAACCGCTAAGCCACGGGGCCGGCCCTGTGGTAACATTTTTTATGACCAAAAAACTTCTAATTTTTTTTTAACATCCATGGTATAGTGATATAATTTTTAAAATTTGTCCTAGAGTCACATTGTTCCAAGAGAGATGTAACCTCTATACATATGTGTGAATGGCTGTTCAGTAGGTCCTACAAAGAAATGTCATTTTTATTCATGTATTTGGGTTGCTTAAACATTTCTATAAGATCTAAAATACTTTTCTTCTTATGGCTGGAATTCTCAGCATCTACTCCCATGCCTTCCTTTTTCAATCTATTGGCCAGTTTAAGGGTATTCACAATAATACAACTTAAGGACAAAGTAAAGTGTTCATAATTCGTTGTTTTAACAGCCGGCATACTACAGTAGAAATTGCCCTGAGCAAGGAATTAGGGAGACTTGAATTCAAGTCCTGGCTCTGCCACTAATTTTGCAGGATGACTTTAAGCAAGTCACTTAACTTCTCTCATTCATCAAATAATGAGATTGATTACATCCATTTTAAGTTATTTTCTACCTCTAAAATTGCTTTCATTTACTTATTATTATTTTTTTAATAATCAAAACACCTTCTGGGAGTTATGTTAAGCACCTGATGGGTACAGAAGTATTTACTGATATTCAAGGTAGTGTTTCTCAAACTGTGATCTGGGGACCACCTGAATAAAGATTACTTGAGGTTCCTGTGAAAAATACAGATTCCTGTCCTCTCCCTGACTGAATGAGAACCTCCAAAGGTGAGGGCCAGGTTTCTGTATTTTTCACAAGTTCCTCAATGATTATAATGCACCCTAAGGTTTGAGAACCACTGGCCTAAGAGAATGTGATCTAAGAGGGAAAAGCTAGCTTGTGGTTTAAATTACTCTAACCTCTGGCAAATCCCTTCTAAACACCATACCATGCAATGCAGAGGAGACCAGAAGAAAGCTGCTTACTTCAGCAGAACAGCCAGCCTGTGCTGGACCCCTTGCCGGGTGCTTTTCACTTGCTGTGTCCATAACAAAACACAGCAAAAGGTCTCCACATCTCTTAGCCTTGACGTCAAGTCACTGACGACCATAGTTATGACGACAGCTGGAAGAGGCCTGCAGTTCTCCCCTCACTAACAGTAAGAGAGTTGAGCTTGTGCCACTTGGCTAAGGAAGAAAGATGAGTAAAACAACCTCTTTATTCTTGATTCCCCTCCACCCCAATACTATAACTTGTCATCCTGTCTGATTCAAATAATCTGGCAGAGAAAACAGAAACTCTAAGCCACATTGTTCTTGTCACACTGTGGCCAAAGTCCTAATCTACTAAATGAATCCTCTTCTATGCAGCAGAAATGACCAAAGCCCGTTCCTGCTCCTCTTCTCCTGTCTAGTGCTATTGACAGGAACAAAACACCAAGTGAGGACACATGCTATAGGTCTTTAAATTCATACAGGTAAATTACAAAGAGAAGTGGTAATACTTTTTCTAGAATTTCACAACAAAATCCCTCTCACAGTGAAAAAATATGTATAATTTTAACAGGAAACTTAAAAGACATTTTGTTGCAAGACTATCTAACAGTTATGATAATAATGCCATTATCTGTGCTCATTATAGAGAAACATAACAGCAACTTTAAAAGGCCAAGTCTACTGAGAAGTGAAGATGAAATTTCTTTTTCAGCAACCAGTATGCCAACGTCAAATTTCTGGGTTTTGTTCAATACTAGTGTTACGGGTTTCTCCTACCCCAACCAAACTGCCAAATGTCCACAAAATTCACACCAACATCAAAAAAATAAAAAAGAAAAGAAAGAAACTTGACAAGAGCTACCATGCAAAATAACCAGAAGAACTTGAGTTCAGTGGCACAGATCAGCAGGAGCAGAGGAATGCTGCAAAAGATGATGCTGCATAGAGTCTAACTTGGTGATGCCCCTATGATGCTGGACGACCAAGTACTCAGGTCACAGATGTGTTCATGGACCCATAAGAACCAGGATCTTCATCCAAACTTTTAAGATCTTCTAAAAAGAAAATACTTCACCTAAATTGAAGTAATTTATAAGTTAAACACCAGAAGAGTTCCTTATTTGATGTAAATTGTGCCTAAAACTTTGGCTGATACAAAGAAACCCGTCCACTAAGGCACCCTGAGGCAATCTGACAATGTGTTGGAGAGAACTTGGTTGTCAGTACCACATCATTATGAGAGTACAGAGAACGGATCACCCGTAGGGGACTGGCTTCTTTGGGCAAACAGTCAATAAGTTCACTGCACTGTTTGTCAAATCCCAACAAGCGAATCCCATAGCCATGTGGGGAAGAAATCATTCGCCCATCAGGGCTGAAGCAAAGTTCTTTGATATAACCCCTGCCTACGTTGGCTTCTTCAACGTAATGAGTCAGTCGTAGAGAACAGCGAGGTGAGACGGGTCGCACGGGAGCTCCTTCTTGGAATTCATAGACACAAGTCCACTAGGGGGAGAGAAGAGAGACAAACCAAAGTTATAGAGCCCCAAATAGTGCTACAGATAGTCCTTTTCTTTTCTTTTTCTTTCTTTTTTTTTTTGGTGAGGAAGATCAGCCCTGAGCTAACATCCACGCCAATCCTCCTCTTTTTGCTGAGGAAGACTGGCCCTGGGCTAACATCTGTGCCCATCTTCCTCCACTTTATATGGGACGCCGCCACAGCATGGCCTGACAAGCGGTGCATCGGCGCGCACCCGGCATCCAACCCAGGCCGCCAGCAGCGGAGTGCGCGCACTTAACTGCTATGCCACGGGGCCGGCCCCAAATAGTCCTTTTCTTAAAAAGTTCAACAGAATGCCAAAGCCACAGAATTGAATGCTACCCCACTCCCAACTAACAAAATTTGTAGGCATCCCTTCTTATCCTCATAAGCTAAGGTTATTCTGTAATATGACGCTTTAAAGCCTTTTATTCCCTGAGGCTGCTGTGATTTCTGTAGTAGTAGTACCCTTTTCTGAGAGTAACAACAATCTGGATATTTAAAACATTCTAGGGCTAAGACATCCAAACCCTAGAATACCTCTCCTCCTACACACTTCAAAGGCTCTTCTCTCTTTCTTTCAGTTGTGGCTTCTAGAGCTAGTGAGATCCTTGGAAGGCTCCTGCTTTCCAGAGGGATAAGAATCACAAGGTCATATAAGACCTTTTCCCCTAGTCATCAGTTTAGTCTTTTCCCAAAGTGTCCCCTGGTTTTTAAAAAAAGAAAATTATAATAGTCAATTGGCTTAGCAAAACCTCACATTTAGCCAGCTTAGCTGAAACATCTCAGTCCTATGTTTCCCATGTAAGGGTTTTTTTACGATGAGATGAAGGAGGCAAGAATTAAGAAGCTGGGCACAATCTATGCTGATGATTGCTTTCAGGTACTGCCCAGCTTGCCACAACCAGGCCAGAGAGGAGGAAGAAGGGTTTTCAAGGAATAAAGATCCCGTGAGCACACAGGGCAATGGCAATTTGTTCAATCAGCCCTGCTGAAAGTGGAGTGCTGCTGCCTGTACCTCCTGGTCATCAGTGTTGCTTGAGCACCGAAGAAGAGTGGCCCAGCCTTTTGGGTGCAGCTGTAAGGATGTGATGCAGTTTCCACGGTCTCTCTCACCAGGAACTTCAGGCGTTAAGACTTCAAGACTATTTCGTGGTGCAACTCCTGAGATACAAAAAAATTAGGACATGGGATTTGTACTATCAAAGGACTAAGGCAGCTTATCAAAGCATTGATTTCTGGCAGCCACTCCCCATGCCTTCATTGCTTCGTCTACCCCTTATGCTACCACATGTAGAATAACATGGTGTCCCTCAATGTATGGGATGTGAGTGTGTCTCTGGGGTGGGGTATGGGGAGAGGGTAGACTAGGACTAAAAAATCCAACTTCCTGCAGCAGGAATCACCAGTGACCTAAGGCTAAGGCATTAAAGCTGACTAGGGGTCCTTCTGATTTGGATCTACATCACAGAAAGCTCTTTATTTAAGTAAGAATCAAAGTTATGTGACATGAAAGGGATCTGGAAAAGTAAAGATAACAATTCTCATCTCAGAGGACCTGGTGCTCTGTGAAGTCCAGAGAAGGAAATACTTGGAAACTCTGAAGATTGCCTTTATATAAATAAAAGGCTATTATGTGTAAAAGGAGCAGGACTTATGGCCCCAAGGACAGCACTATAAACAACAAATAGACATATAATTTTGGAGGTGAGGGAGGACACCTCACATAGAGGCTTGTCAAAACACGGGGTGGTAGAAACTGCCAATCATACATATTCCCAGTGCTCTGCTATGGCCCATCATTTCCTCCTACCCAGCCCACAATGAAAGTGACTGCTGTAGTAAGCCACTGTCACTACTAATAGGAGTATGTCACATCCCTCAGGTATGTGGAGAACCACTTTCATAGACATTGGAAGGAAGCAGCTTAGAAATTTAATATCAAGAGAAATATTTCAACACTTCTCTGCCTGTGGAAGGAGTTGCTTTGAAGATAATGAGCTCCCTCTGTCAGACCCTTTGTGAATTATTTCTTAAGTACATGTATTATCTTCTTAAAAGATTCCCTTTAGATTACTACAGCATTGATACAGACCTGTGAAGCTCTAAATTATATTGTTACAACCAAACTATACCTAAATAATGATTTCACATGTGATTGAAGTTAATAATAATTTTAGAGAAAAACTCCTATTTCAAGAATTAATTTTGAAAATCTATAACAAAAGCAGAAAAGAAACCCATTCTAAATAGGTAGTGGTTTTTGAGCTGTGCTCCTTGGAAGTTCCTCAAAAGCTGGCAAAGGGGGGGAACCACATGAGGGCCAGGGTGGAGATGGAGTAGGGAAGACTGGAGGGTCAAGGGCCTCCCTAATTTCACTTGAAACAGAGTTACTTCACTTTTACTTGTGCTATACCTCTAAAAATCCACAGCAGATTTCATGTCAAAAATAGAGTTCTAATCCTGAAAAGAGTTTGAAAGCCTCTGCTCTATATAGTTATTATATCTGCCAAAGTATGGTGCTAACATACTCTGACACCTGAAGACCCAGGATTCCCAACATTCAGAGCAATCTTACCTGTAAGCTCCACCTTCTTCTCTCTTTCCACTCCCTAATTCTCTTCCTCTCTCTGCCCAGGCTCCCCATATACCATGTCTTCTCCCATTGCCAACTCTCTAGAGCATGAAACTATTTTTGGGTTTCAACAAGCAAGCATGTTAACTATTCTTAAGTTTCTTTTTCTCATGCATGGTTTAGTTAATCAATAAATATTTTTCTCAATGATTGTTAAGAGCCTTGGCTTGTTTCCCATAGCCAAAGGAGAAGGAAAAGAACAAGTAGAATCTGCAAAAGAAGTTTCTGCTACAAATCAAAGACATGTTACATATCTGGGCATAAATCTCTAAATTTAAGGGGAGGAGTTTTTAACCTTAAAGTGAAACATCACAGTCTTCAACATCCAGAGGAAAGTGAATAGGCTATAGGTTAGGTTAGGAAGGGCTCTCAAACCATTCTACTCACATAAGTATTTATGCAAAATAATCAAGTGTGCATTTATTGAGCACGAATCGGTGAGGCCACCCAGGGAAAACACAAATTAGAAGTATGATATATAGTCCCCTCCCCTAAATATCTAGGTAGGAGACATGCTTATCTCCAAAAGCTGACCCAAAATACAAAAAAAAACATATCTGGCCATCAGTCCACAAAGAGGAGGACAAACAAAAAGTGCAGTAAGAGCTAAGATGTGGATTAGTATGGAGAGGGATGATAGGTGAAATTTGCATAGGTAGAAAGCATTTAATTTAGGGGGTGGAAGCAACAGACTAAGCAGCTAGTTCTGCCAGACTGGCTGGGGAAAAACTGGCAAAAGCAGAGTGAGGCCAGATTGTAGCTCACTTTATCCCACAACCCATCTGAGGCTGTCAGGTATTGCTCAGATAAGGAAATGGCAGAGCAAAAAGCCTCCTGGGCTGGAACCAGGCGACTTTCACAAGCCCCTGAGAAACTCATCCCCTTGTGTGTATACAGCAGTGTCACATGCAAAATCTCATTTAATTTCCATAGCAACCTTGATTGGAATCCACATTTCCCAACCGCAGTCATGTATTGCTTAAGGATGGGGATACATTCTGAGAAATGCATCGTTTGGCAATTTTGTCATTGTGTGAACATCATAGAGTGCACTTACGCAAACCTAGATAGTACAGCCTACTACACACCTAGGCCATATGGTACTAATCTTATGGGACCACCGTCCTATATGCAGTCCGTCATTGACCGAAATATCATTATACAGCACGTGACGGTACTTCCTCTCCAAACTAGACCAAACTAAGCCCAGGAAATGAAACCAAAGCCCAAATTCCAACAAAGATTTAAGCCTAAGATATTCAATCCTAGAGACTTTGGGTAGCTTTTTGAAAATGATGAATGAGGGGCAAGGAATAGCCTCATCTTTATTGGCTTTTATTTTTATGGATTAAAACCAAACTAAAGAAAGCTATTTGGTAGAATCTGTTGTTGCAAGATTATAAAATCCAAATTTTAACCTACCTTCTCTTTGGGAGGCTCGTGACATATGTTTCTCAGAAGATGAATTAGAATCACTATGATGACAAGGTGAACCAGAAACTCTAGGACCAGATGAACTTGACGAAGTGCTCAGATCTTGAAAATACAAAAAGTTCTGACAATAAATCTAGCAAAACTCTGATAGTGTCTCAACTTTTTAATCATCTACTTGAACCATACTGTTAAAATCCATGTGAAACATGGCAAGTACACGTCCACTTAAAACTGGCCTGTAACTAAGACTGAAGTAGGCAGGACAGCTCTTTGAAGTGTTATATCTAAGGCCTAGTCCCTTTCTAAAACCTTTTATACCAATGACTTGCTTAAGTGAAATAAAAATGAAAAACTAAATAAACATAGGAGCATCTTTGGTTCTCCGTCATTTCTGTAATGAAATGGAACAAGCAAATTTAGTAAGAATGAAAACTGACAGTTCAGCCTGTTGTTTAATGTTAGAATAGAGTTCAAACAATAAGCCCATTACTGAGAACATAAACAGATCCTTCTTAAAGCATATGAAAAACTTCTATTATCATTCTTGAAATTATGTGAATACTATCTTTGAAATGCAATACAAACTTTACATTGAAACCTGTGGCAAAATAAAATGAATATCAGATGGTTAGGTTTGATGTATTACCCCAAATACCAAACTCTAGATCATCATGCTTTTCTAGTGGCCCCACACTTCTGTGGAGACGTCTTATTAACCTAATTCCCTTTGATGTTATTAAGTATCAGAATTACCCTTAGAAGACAGAAAACCTTCTTAGTTTTTGAGTCAAAAATTATAACTAGACCTTCTATTCTAAATTACTACTCCTCTCTAAGCTATAGTTGATTATTAATGTTTAACCTTAAAAAAATTCTGAGTCTAAAAGGATTGTACTTGCATATTTTATGAAATCCTTTGATTGAAAGTAAGTTGCTGGAACCTAAATTTCTACTTTTAGCAGTGAAATTGGGCAACTGCAGTACAGTGAGGCCTGAGCATTCCCAAAGGAGTCTTCAGAAGTGGCCCTGTGCACACAGCAGAAAGATCCAAGCATTTGAAGCTAATTTTCAATAGCAATTTATGAACATTATGTATTCCAAATGCTTAAGTCTTTTTTTTCTGGATTCTTGTTCATAAACACAATATTATAAATGATGGGTATGTTCCCACATCAGCCCTCTTTTTGCAAAAGGTAGATGAAATATCATAAAATGTAGATGAATTATAGGGCATAAGTTTTTCTGAGCCCCAATTTCATGTAAGTCTAATGGAATCAGCAACATGAGAAGGAACACGGCTTTAGCAAGAGGATGTTTCGGGGTCATGTGATAAGAAGGCACCAACTGCCTGTGTCTGGACACCTGGAAGTCTACAATACAAGATAGACTTAAAATTAAAACTCTCTATTAACTATGACTTAAAAGCTCTGCTGGGTTCCAGAAGGACTTAAAAAGATTGATACTACCTTGGGCCATCACTAATTTTTGAGATGATGATGATTTAGAAATACTGATGAAAGATTTTCTGGCTAACAGAGAGCTCAAGAAAATATTTTTAGAGTTGGCAGTTATTCTTCCTAGATCATTTGTGATACAGAGGAACAAATTAATGCTATGTCAGAGATACATACAGGTCATTATACTTCCTTGGGGAAAAAGCTCTCACTGAGCCTTCTAAAGAATGTCTTTTAATTTTCTTCCCTTCTTCCTGCTATCATTCTCAGAATGGAAACATGGAACATCCCTATGTCTGAGATTCTTTGGAAAACTCTTTAATCATAAAAAAGAAAAGCTTACCTGAACTTGATGTAGTTCTTCTTGCTCTCAAAATGGGATAGCTGCCTACTTCTAAAGACTTGGTTAAGTCAAGATCATGCAAAATCAAGAGATATCCAGAGGATGTTGAGATCAACATTTTGGAACAATCTGGTGTTAATCTCATTCTCATGAGAAAACGTGTGTGAAAGAACTTCTTATGCGGACACCCATCTTCTGTACACCTACAGGAGAAATCAAACCAACAAAACCTAGAGTTATCATAAATCTAAGGATTCAGTGATAGTCATATTTTTGCCCTTCAAACTAGAATTTACAGTCAATGTATACTTAGCTACACACGTGATTAACAATGTTTTTGCTCACCATTCCTTCTTTCATCTCTGACTTTCCTTTTTAGATTATTCTCTCTCTTTCTAAAGTATAATTTTTTTAAGTAAGACTTTGTTGAGGTAAACTCTTACCTTTTATTGTTCTGAAAATATTTATTTCACTCTTTTTTTTTTTTAAGTGAGGGATTTTCTTCCCATGAACAATATTTGTTTAGAGTCATTGGTAAATTATTAATCTGCATTCCAGTGTTTCATGTTTGAAATACCAGCCCTCCCTGTCCGTGGGGGATTTGATCTCACGCTGTAATCAGCAGAGGGTTCTGGGAAGTGGGAATGGCTGTGGTTCGCTTTTTTTTTTTTTTTTTGAGGAAGATTGGCCCTGAGCTAACATCTGTTGCCCATCTTCCTCTTTTTTAATTTTTCTCCCCAAAGCCCCCGGTACACAGTTGTATGTCCTATTTGTAGGTCCTTCTAGTTCTTCTGTATGGGACACCACCTCAGCATGGCTTGATGAGTGGTGAGTAGGTCCGCACCCAGGATCCGAACCGGCGAACCCCAGGCCTTGGAAGCTGAATGCGCGAACTTAACTGCTGCGCCATGGGGATGGCCCCTCACCCTTCTTTTTTGATTTAAGGTTTAGCTGAGCATATAACTTTAGGTTCATAGTTATTTCTTTCTGAATATTAAGGATAATATTCCACTGAGTTCTGGCTTCCATTGTTGCTATTTCTAAGTCTGCTATCAGTCTAATTGTTACTTTGGATAATTTATCTTTTTTTTTCCCTCTGTCCGATCGTCTCTGTCTTTGGAGTAGTGCAGTTTCACTTTGATATGTGTAAATCTGGATTTCTTTCTATTTATCTTTATTGGGATTCATTTGGCTTTCCAAGTCTTAAGATTCATGTTATTCACATTTTCTGGAAAATATTCCGTCATTATTCCAATGTTGCCTCTCAAATATTTTCTCTATTCTTTTGGAGCTCCAAATAGATGTTTGAAACATTCACATTTGACTCTCCTTGTCTCGCAGTTGTTCTTTCATGTTTTCTACCTCCTCATTTCCATAGGTTGCATTCTGGGTAGTTTTTCAATATCTATCTTCCAATCTATTTTTTTAAGCTGTGTCTAAACTGCTACTTGACCTTCTCTTATTATTTTTTTTTAATTTCAATAATTACATTTTTTTTACTTCTTTAAGTTCTAGTTGGCTCTTTTTCAAATCTGTCTGGTCTTTTGAATAGATTTTTATTCCTTGCCTATGTTTTTTATTCCTCCTTTTATTTCCTTTTTTGTTAATTATTTTTAAAATTGTGAATTGTATCATACCTACAGAAAAGTACATAAATAAAACCTATGTGAAGTTTAAAGGAAAATGAACACCTGTGACTCATCACTCATGTTAGGTAGAACAATACCACTACTTTAAAAGTCCCCTCTATTTCTCTGCTCTGTTGCATTGTTCAGTCAACTTTCAATGCTTCAAGCATACAATGTCTTTTCTGATCTCTCTGAGGATATTGATAGATTTTTTTAAATTTTATGTTTTCTTCTCCCCATGTAGTCTCTACTTTTCCAAAATATCTCCCCATTGGTGTAGGTCACTATATTAGTTTTTCTCAACGGTCTGATTATCTTTGGCTGTCTGCTCATAAATAAGAGTGGGGAACTAGGAAGCTGACTGGGAACTCTGAGTGCAGGGGTAGGCTTGAGCTTCACTGTATAGGGTGAAGAAACTCCTAATGTCAGTATCTTTGGTTCATTAACTGGAAGAAGGCTGAGGATCTCGGAATTCAATATTCAGTGTGCATATTGTCACTCACTCCTCCTGATTTTGGTAAGGTACTCAGGCCTTCAACTGTGTCTGGCATCCTCAATACAGAGATTCTCTATTTTATCTTCTTTAGAGAATAAAATTTGAAACTTTTGCTGAAGTGGGAGAAAATTGATCACCCACTGTATGGATTAAGGAGGAAATATAAGTTCTTAAATGTCTTTCACTTGAATCCTTTCTTTAGCTACCCCTTTGACCTCAGAGTACCGAGAGCTGCAGTTCCTATGATTTTTGAGGATATTGTATAAATTGTCTTAAGTTCGTAACTTTTCCCCACTGCCAGCTTAGGATTCAGCTTTCTTGCACTTACTACGTAAGTGGTTTAAGTGAGTTGCTAAATCAGTTGCCAGTCATCTACCTGCTTTCCAGATTCTAGAATTTTTTGTCATTGCTTCCTCTCCTATTTCCCCATCTTTATGAGTTTATATCTTTTATTTTTTAAATTCCCTTATTATAGTTTTAGAGGAGTCTTCTCATCCATAGACTTTATATAGGTCTTACAATGACTTAATTAATGTTACAATTTTCTCCATAAAGTTTATACAAATCTTCTGTTGCAGTACTAAAAACTATATACCTTAAAAAATTTAAGTTGTTTGTTGAGATAAATAGGAACACTACTGATTTTTACATTTTGATCTTATATCTAACAATCTTGGTTTAACTCTTATTAATTCTGATAATTTGTCTACAGAATTTCTAGGGTTTTCTATATAGACCAGGGGTCAAAAAACTGTGGCCTATGGGCCAAATCTGGACCACTGCCTGTTTTTATGTAGAAAGTTTGTTGGAACACAACCACACCCGTTCATGTATTGTCTATGGCTGCTCAGAGACCACATAGCACACAAAACCTAAAATATGTATTACACGGTCCTTTATAGAAACAGTTTGCCAATTCCTGATATAGACAGTCATATCATCTATGAATGATATGGTTTAATTATTTCCCTTCCAATCCTTATATATTTATTTCTTTACTGCACCAACGAGGACCCTGCCTCCTCCCACCCCAAAACAATGGTGAACAGAAGTAGTAATAGCAGGCATGTTCTCCTTCCTGATTTAATAGAGAAAACTTCTAAAGTTTTCCCATTTTTAAATGTGCTATAGGTTTTAGTGTATACTTTTCATGAGTTTCTTTCTATTTCTAGTTAATTAACAGTCTGGTTTTTTAACAGCTTTATTGAGGTATAATTTACATACCATAAAATTCATTCATTCTAAGTGTACAATTAAGTGATTTTTAGTAAATTTACAGAGTTGTGCAATCATCAACACGATCCAATTTTAGAACATTTTCATCACCCCAAAAAAATCCCTCCTGCCCATTAGCAATCACTCCCTGTTCCTACTCCCAGCCACAGGCAAGCACTAATCTACTTTTTTCTCTATAGATCTGCCTATTTTGGACATTTCATATAAACAGAATCATACAGTAAGTGGTCTTTTGATTTGGTTTTTTTCACTTAGCATAATTTTTTTGAAGTTCATCTATGTTGTAGTACATATTAGTACACTGTTCCTTTTTGTTACCAAATTCTATTCTATTATATAGATATACCACATTTTGTTTACCTATTTACCAGTTGACAGATATTTGGATTGGTTCCATTTTTTAGCTATTATGAATACTACTACTGTAAGCATTCATGTACAAGTCTTTGTGTGGACATATGTGTTCATTTCTCTTGGGTAGATATCTAGGAGTGGAATTACTGGGTCATATGGTAACTCTATGCTAAGCATTATTTTTCCCCCCCAAAACCCCAGTAGATAGTTGTATGTCGTAGTTGCACATCCTTCTAGTTGCTGTATGTGGGACTCGGCCTCAGCATGGCTGGAGAAGCGGTGCGGCGGTGCGCGCCCGGGATCAGAACCCGGGCCACCAGCAGCAGAGCATGCACACTTAACCGCCAAGCCACGGGGCCGGCCCTATGCTAAGCATTTTAAGAAACTGCCAAACTGTTTTCTCAAGTGACTGTACCACTTTACATTCCTACCAGCAATCTACAAAGTTCTAGTTTCTCCACATTATTGCCAGTACTTATTGTCTTTTTTATTAAAGCCATCTTAGTGGGTGTGAAGTGGTATCTCATTTTGGTTTGGACTTGCATTTCCCTTATGATGTTGAACATCTTTTCATGTGCTTGCTTACTAATCATTTGTACATCTTCCTTGGTGAAATGTCTATACAAATATTTTGCCCATTTTTAAATTGGGTTATTTGTGTACATATAAATGAGTTGCAAGAGTTCTTTATATATTCTGGACACAAATACTTTATCAGATGTGATTTACAAATATTCTCTCCCACTCTGTAGTTTTTCTTTTCACTTTCTTAATGGTAGCATTTGATGTACAAAGCTTTTTGATTTTGTGTGTGTGTGTGTGTGTGAGGAAGATCAGCCCTGAGCTAACATCCATGCCAATCTTCCTCTTTTTGCTGAGGAAGATTGGCCCTGGGCTAACATCTGTGCCGATCTTCCTCTACTTTATATGGGACGCCGCCACAGCATGGCTTGACAAGCGGTACATCGGTGCGCGCCTGGGATCTGAACCCGGGCCACCAGCAGTAGAGCACATGCACTTAACTGCTACGCCACGGGGTTGGCCCCAAAGCTTTTTAATTTTAATGAAGTCCATTTTATCAATTGTGCTTTGGTGTCATATGAAGATTTACTACCATATTTTCTTCTAAGCGTTATATAATTTTAGTTCTTATGTTCAGGTTGAAATCCATTTTGAGTTCATTTGTGTGATGTGAGATAAGGGTCTAAATTCATCTTTTTGTATGTGGATATCCAATTGTTCAAATATCATTTGTTGAAAAGACTATCCTTTCCTGAACCATTGAATTACCTTTGCACCTTTGTTGAAAATCAGCTGATCATAAATGCAAGAGTTCATTTCCAGACTCTCAATTCTGTTCCCTTGCTTTATATGCCTATCCTATCCCTGTACCACACTGTCTTGATTACTATGGCTTTGTAGTATGTTCTGCAATCAGGAAGTACGAGTCTTCCAACTTTGTTCTTCTTTTTCAAGATTGTTTTGGCTATTCTGGGTCATTTGCATTTCCATATAAATGTTAGAATAAGCTTGACAATTTGTCCAAAAAAAGGCAGCTGGAATTTTGATAGGGATTGCATTGAATCTATAGATTCATTTGGAGAGAATTGCCATCTTAATGATTTTGAGTCTTCCAATCCATGAACATGGAATGTCTCTCCATTCATTTACATCTTCTTACATTTCTTTCAGCAATGTTTTAGTTATCAGTGTACAAATCTTGTACTACTTTTGTTAAATCTATTCCTAAGTACTTTATTCTTTTTTTTTTTTAATTTTTATTTATTTTAGTTTTTCCCCCAAAGCCCCAGTAGATAGTTGTATGTCATAGTTGCACAGCCTTCTAGTTGCTGTATGTGGGACGTGGCCTCATCGTGGCTGGAGAAGTGGTGCGTTGGTGCGCGCCTGGGATCCGAACCCAGGTCGCCAGCAGCAGAGCACGCACTTAACTGTTAAGCCACGGGGCCGGCCCTAAGTGCTTTATTCTTTTTGATGCTATCATGAATGAAGTTGTTTTCTTCATTCATTTTTGGACTGTTCATTGCTTATAAGTAGAAATACAATAGATTTTTATATATTAATCTTGTATATCTTATGACCTTGCTGAACTTGTTTACTAGTTCTAGTATTTATTTTGTTAATTTCTTAAGATTTTCTATATACAAAATTATATCTTCTGCATTTGAAGACAATTTTACTTGTTCCTTTCCAACCTGGATGGCTGTTATTTCTTTTTCTTGCCTGATCGCATTTCCAGCGCAATTGTACCTCCAGTACAATGTTGAATAAAGGTGGTGGGAGCAGATATCCTTGCCTTGTTCCCAGTCTTAGGGGGAATGTATTCAGTCTTTCAACATTAAGTATAATTTTAGCCATAGGTTTTTCATAGATATCCTTCATCAGGTTGAGGAAGTTCCCTGTTATTCCTAGTTTTATCACAAATGGGTGCTGGTTTTTGTCAATATCTGCCTTTATTAAGATGATCTTATGTATGGGTTTCGACCTTTATTAATATGATATATTACATTAATTGATTTTTGGATATTAAACCCACCCTGTATTCCTGGAATAAATTCCACTTGGTTGTGACACATAATCCTTTATATAATGTTGCTAGGTTTTATTTGCTAATGTTTTGTTGAGGATTTTCGTATCTTTTTTTTTTAAAGGGATATTGGGCTGTAGTTTTCTATTCTTATGATGTTTGTCTGGTTTGGTATCAGAGTAATACTAGCCTCATAAAATGAGCTGGAAGTGTTCTACCCTCTTCTATTTTCTGGAAGAGTCTGTGAAAGACTGGTGTTATTTATTCTGTAAAAGTTTGGTAAAATTCACCAGTGAAGCCTTTGGGCCTGGGCTTTTCATTGTGGGAAGATTTTAAAATTACCAATTCAATTTCTTTACTTGCTATAGATCTGTAAGACTGTAGATTTTTTATTTGTTCTTGAGTCAGTTTAAGTGATTTGGGGCTCTCTAGGTAATTGTTTATCTAAGTTGTCAAATTTGTTGCCATAAAGTTTTTCATTGTATTCCTTTATAATTCTTTTAATCTCTCTAAGGTTGGTAATGATGTCCCCTCTTTTGTTTTTAATTATGTTGAATTTTATTCCTTGATTAAAACAATCATATGGATTTATCTATTTAATCTGTTAACGTGATAAATTAGATTCACAGAATTTCTATTGATAAATCTTCTTTTCATTCCTTGAATAAACCCAACTTGGTTATGATATTTTGATTAATATCTTACAGGATTCAGTCTCCTTTTATTTACAGTATTTGCATCTACATTCATATTATAGATTGACCTTTCATTTTTCTTCTTCTAATATTATCTTTGCTGAGTTTAGGTATCAAGGTCATACTAGCTCCATATATGAGGTAAGGAGAATTCTTTCTTTTTCTGGAATCTGAACAGTTTAATAAAATTGGAATGTTCTGTTTCTTGTAATATTTGGTAAAAGTCACCTGTAAAATGGATAGGCCTGCCATTTTATTAGTAGATAGGTTTTAGTTGATTTTTTTCCATTTGTTTAATGGTTATGACAGAGGTGATATTGAGAATATTTAAATAACCAGCAGTGCAAGAAAACTAGCCAGTCAGAATTGATGCAGGTGGCAGTGCTGGAACTGGGTCCTGGAATTACTCTACTGTGTGGGGTACTTTAGACCATAAGGAGATCTTGAGGGAGGTATCCCTAGAAGAAGGGCCTGGGTAGCCAGAGGGTGCCAGGATGTGACACCTGGGGATGATTCAGGGCAGTGGTTATTTATCTATTAGTGTGAAAGAAGTTCAATCTTTTAACAACCATTTCTGCTGAACCAGTGCATATTGGTTAAATATCAGTCCTGGCAATAGGTCTATTTCAGGTTTTCTATTTCTTCGTTGGTCAGTTTTGCTAAGGTGTTTTTTTTTGAGTAGACTATTTCATCAAAGTTTTTAAGTATAATGGCATAAAGCTGACCTTATTATCTTACTCTGTTATATTTTTTGTTGTCTCCTTTTTCATTGCTAAGATCATTCATTTGTGTCTTTTCTCTTTTTTCTCTTGATGAATCTTATCAGAGAATTGCATATTCAATTAGCTTTTTCAAAGAGCAGACTTCAAAAAAATCGTTATTATATTTTCACTTTCACTTTCATTAATTTATGCTTTTATCTTTATCATTTCCATACATCTACTTTCATTGGGTTTACCCTTTTTATCTTTTTCCAGTTTTTTGAGTAAGATGCTTAGTTCATTAATTTTCCATCTATCTTCTGATTTCTTCTTTGATCCATGAATTATTTAGGAAGTGAATTTGTAAGTCTCCAAACATGGGTATTTTTAGTTACCTGTGTTAATTAAACTGTACTGAGGTCAGAGAAAATGGTTTGTATGTTAACAATCTTTGATACTGGTTGAGATTTGCCTTGCAGTCCAGTATATGCTCATTTTTTGTACAAGTTCTATGTTTGCTTCAGAGGATGTATTCACTATTTGTGGGGAGCAGAAGTCTAAATATGCCTGATATATCAAGCTTATTAATACTATTAAAATATTCTATAGCCTTACTAATTTTTTGGTCTATTTTATCTATTAGTAAATGAGAGAATGGTATTAATATTTTTCACTGAGATGAGGATTCTCACTTTTTTCTTATAATTTTGTTCATTTTCACTTTGTGTGTGTGTGTGTGTGAGGAGGACTAGCCCTGAGCTAACATCTAATGCCAATCCTCCCCTTTATTTTTTCTTGAGGAAGACTGGCCCTGGGCTAACATCTGTGTCCACCTTCCTCTATTTTATATAGGACGCCACCACAGCATGGCTTAACAAGCGGTGCATTGGTGCACGCCTGGGATCCAAACCTGTGAACCCCGGGCCGCCAAAGCAGAGCACGTGCACTTAACTGCTGCACCACCGGGCTGGCCCCATTTTCACTTTTTATGGTTTGAGGCTATGTTATTAGATGCATATAAGATAAGAATTCTTTTATGTTCTAGTGAAACAAACCATTTAATATAGTACCTTTTTTATCACTAGTAATGGTTTATGCCTTAAAGTCTATTTTGTCTGCTATTAAGTAGATATAACTGTTTTTCTTTGATTTGAATTTGCCTTTTATTTTTTTCCCATCATTTTACTTTCAAACTTTCTGCATTTGTATATTTTAGATGTGTCCCTTATAAAGAGCATATAGTTTGGTTCTGCTTTTTAATCTAATGTAATACTATCTGTTAACTGGCTACTTTAGTCCATATACATTTATTGTAATTATTGATATTTGGATTATCTGCCTACCATATTTTTGTGCTTCCTAATTTACCTGTTGTTGGTTTTTTTTAAATGCTTTTTCCCCCTTCTTCTCTGCCTCTGTTGGATTGATCATGTTTTATTAGCTTTTATCCTTCTACTAATTTGGAAGCTATCATTTATATTTCTATTCAAATTTTATTTCTAAATTTTAAAAAATAAATATATTTCCAAATTTTAACAGGTAGTTAGTCTTAGCGAAAAGATAATCAGTAGCTCTATCCTCTGCTCAACAATATGTGTAGCTAAAAATCTTTAAGAATATCTCCCTCTCTTTTTACATATGACCTCTGAAAAGACTATTTCAGAAATGATTTTGGTGTCTTATTGTATCGTCATTTCCCCATAGCTAGCAACAGGTATATTTTAATTATTTCTCAAACTTCAGCTTTTTAAATAATCAATTTCTATAAGGAGACATTTTATTGAAGTGTTTCACAACAGATGTTTTACTGACATTTTAGGTGGGATGGCTGGTCCACTGTGCAAACTGTCCTGTGCACTGTAGAATGTTTAGAAACTGATCCCTTCTGACTATGCCAGTGGAAATCCTCCTCTCTTCTCCCATAGTGACAAGTAAAACTGCACCGCACATTATTTCCAAACATTTCCCTAAGGATCAGTACCACTCCAACCAAGAAGCTACTTTTTTAATACATGAAAACAAAGAGCAAAAATTATAAAATAAATAGATTTAGAATTGAAGGTCCAAAGAGTGAAAAACATTTCAGTTCTACAAAGGAAATAACAAAAATATTTTTCCTTAAATTCAGGAAACTCATCTTATAAACCAGTTTACATCATTAACTATACTACTTGGTCTCCTTTCCATATAATTTTCTCCAAATTTTTTAGTTGCAATATATGACTAAGTACAAGTAACAAAAGAGGGAATCACTTTTTGATTGTTTTTCCCAAAGCCAGTTTCTTTCTCCTAAAGAGACATGAAAGCTGAGATATAACACTGACTTTGTTTGCCATCTTTAAAAAAATTTTTTGGTTCATAATCCTAACATGGCCTCCTATTCACAAACCTGTTGGTGTCCCAAATAATGACATTTCCATCAAATCCTGATGTTACTAAGAGTCTTGTATTAGTATCATATTCGATGTTCTTCACCCAGCTAGTGTGACCATGTAAAGTGCATACTTTGGTGTTCAATTTTCTCAGATCCCATAGTGCTATTGTAGTGTCATCAGAGCAGGTAGCAAACAGCCGGTTATCAAGAAATCTACAAAGCAGAAAAAAAAAAACTGGTTTATTTAATCTCTTATTACAGAACACTTGAGAAACAGTCTCTATATTACCTAATCGAGAAAACAAACAAAAAAGGACTACGAACTCACGGTATAAACCCAGTGATTCTAATGTACAATAAATAGTAACTATAATTCACATCATCACAGGAAAGGATACTACGATTAAATGAGGGCCACAGTGCAATGTTATCCATTTGCTTTACATTATTGATTTTTATTTGAAACTGGAAATAGGGGTGGGTGTTTGGAGAACAGTGCTAGAGAGAAAGAACTTTCGAATCTGTATAGGAAACACAAATGGTGAGAAACAATTTAATAGGAGACAGAGGAGATGTTGAAGACTTGATTCATGTTAGAGGGAGAGAGGGAGACATGTTAAGTGTAAAGGGTTCAAAATTACGAGAAATATTTACTCTGCTACAAGTAACATCTCTTTCAGAACATGTTTACGTACAAAAATTGCTATTAAAATGCCATCCTTTTTTGAAGAAGAAGATTGGCCCTGAGCTAACATCTGTTGCCAATCTTCCTCCTTTTTTCCTTTTTTCTCCCCAAAGCCCCAGTAGATAGTTGTATGTCATAGTTGTAGATCCTTCTAGTTGCTCTATGTGGGACGTCTTCAGCATAGCTCAATGAGCAGCGCGTAGGCCTGCGCCCAGGATCCGACCCCGCGAGACCCCGCGAACCCCAGGCCACCAAAGCAGAGCGTGCGAACTCAACCGCTAGGCCACCGGCCCGGCCCCTAAAATGCCATCCTAATTTATCTGTTAGTTCAAAGGCATTCCCCAAATAAACTCACTTAGCAACATTTTGTTAGGACCAGTCAAGATCACAAGATAGACAATTAAAATATGTACTTTATAATTCAGACTTTTAATTATTTTACACTAATTTCTCAATCCTTAGTAAGAATATATTTTATACAAATACTTAAAAAATAATAAAGCTACCAATTACACTTGAATTTCTGCCTAATTCAATATTAGGATGCTTTATCTAACATATGCTATTACATATAACTTCCTAATCTCTCGCAGAAAAAATGAATTCTGGAGCTTCTTCCAAGATAAAATTATATATAATTATTTTCTATTAGAAATAAACCTCAGTATCAACAAACATCATAATGAACTTTCTGAAACTTAACACGGTTTTAAAATTCCAGGCCTTCGTATAGGCTGTTTCTGCTACCTGAAACCACCTTCCCACTACCCCTTGACCTGGCTAACGCTTGCTTGCTTTTTAATATTTAGCTTTCATCCCCTCCAGGAAGCCTTCCCTCTCTATCCAGCCTGGGGTAGAATTACCAATCTTCTAATCTCCCAAAGCACTCTACACTTCTATCATAACACTTAATTTACAGTGTAAGGAATAACTTTACAAGGCTATAAACTCCTTGAAGGCAGGGAGAACCTGTCTGCATAGATCATGATTAGATCTGCAGTACCCAACACACACAGTGCCAGGCACATAATAAGCACTCACAAATATTTATTAAACGAATGGAGTTCACTGCCTAGTGAAGAAGACATTATAAATACATAATTATACAAAATAATTGTGTAGAATAAGCAAAGAAAAGAGGGTGGTTAGGAAAGACTTCATGGTGGTGTCATTTGAACTGACTTGAAAAGATGAGCAAGAACTCCCTGAGGAGCAGGCAAAGGTACAGAGGCAGGTAAGGGATGGTGTACTCTCACAGGCAACTGTAGTTAGGAGTGCCGTGTGTGGGAAAGTAGAGACAAGTAGAGAATATACCATGGATTTATTCTATAATGATTCTCAATAATTATTCTTAATTATAAATACATGCCCATTGAAAATATTTTTTAAATGGAAAAAAATCTGCCACCAAAAATGACCACTGTTATTGATATTTAGCCCAATTCCTGTATTTCAAACCTAATTTTATCTCATAAATATTTTACCACGTCATTAAAGATTTATTGACAAAACCATTCTTAACGGCTGAAGAGCATTCACTGTAAGAATGAACTATAATCTTCTTTTTTACACTAATATGCAATTGTTGGATGTTTAGATTTCTTCCCATTTGTTACTATTAAAAAACACTATGATGAATATCCTAACAGCCAAATATTAATCACATCCCTAGTTATTTTTCTATGTACATTCCTGGAAAAATGTATTGCTAAGTAAAAAGAGATTTTTTAAAATGTAAGGCTTTTGATATGTATAGCCAAATTGTCCTTAAAAGAACATTCCAATATATAGTTCTACCAGCAGTTAGGAGAGTATCCATTTCTCCAAACCCTTGCCACACAGGTATTTTTTAATTCTGCTAAATGCTAGGAAAAACTATCACCTTATTTTAAGATGAAACTTTTATTTTTAGTAAAGTTGAACTTTTTTCATATTTCTTTTGTGAATTGCCATTTGTGTTCCTTGCTGGTTTTCCTACTGCAATATTATTTTTATTATTGAGTTATAAAATCTCTTTATAGTAAGGATAATATACCTCAGTTTTTCAAATACAATATATTGAATATATTTTCCACATATATTTCTATCTTTCAATGTGGTTTATATGTTTTCTTACTGGATCAAAATTTTAATTATTATATTGCCAAATCCATTTTTTCCCTTATAGTTTTATCTTTACTGATGAGGCTTTTTTTTTATTTTTATTTATTTATTTTATTTTTTATTTTTTTTCCCCCCAAAGCCCCAGTAGATAGTTGTATGTCATAGCTGCACATCCTTCTAGTTGCTGTATGTGGGACGTGGCCTCAGCGTGGCCGGAGAAGCGGTGCGTCGGTGCATGCCTGGGATCCGAACCCGGGCCGCCAGCAGCGGAGCGCGCGCACCTAACCGCTAAGCCATGGGGCCGGCCCTGATGAGGCTTTTTAAAGTAAAAATAGTTCAATGACTTCCACACCTGACAGGAATTATATAAATGAAAAAAATACACAATGACAAAAAGCTACTGGAAAGTCAGTCAAACTTTTAAAATAAATTGATCATCATAACAGTATCTTCATACATTTGAATATTTTAGGAAAAAAATATAATTAAGATATTTTATTTAGTGTACAGAAAATACTTAATGCACACAAGGATTCAAAACCCCAGTGGCATTATATTGCTGAAGCTGACAGAGGTCCACCCTGAAGGGTTTTAAGAGAGTGACACAATTAGTTTCAGAAAGATCTCTGAGGTGGTTAGGTTCCAGAACCTTGGATTTTCATAAAAAATAAAATAAAATAAAGTAAGGAATCAGTTTTTAAATTTTTGTCAATAAGGCCACTGAAAAAATTAGCACTGTTGCATGAAAGGATATTTTAATACCAATAATGTAGAAAGAATATAATCTTGGAACAAAAGCTAATACTTTTTAATTAAATAAGTTTACCTTAATGAAAAATTCAATACTTTAACTTTAGTTTTCTCATTTTTGCCTCAAAGTATTACCTGTTAAAAATTTTGGTATTGGAGAATCATTGGTAAAGAGAGTAGATAAATTATAGAAAATTAAGAATGTAGACTAGGAGACCAGTTAAAGCATCTACAACAATTCTTATCCCAAAGTAAGCGATGCAGAGAATGCAAAGTGTTAGACAAGTCCCTGGAGATCTGCCCAATCTTCTCAAATTAAAACTCAGTCTAGCCTAATAAGTTAATAATTAAAGTATTTTTAACTCCATAGTCCCTAATAATCAGGAGACACTCCTTCACATACACTGAAATCTATGAGTTTCTGAATTATAGAACTTCTCCATATGTCCCCATCAAACCCAACATATGACTATAACAGCTCTGGATAAATTGACATCTGGATAAATGGAGGTCTTCATTATCAGAGGATAATTGGTAAAGGATAACAGCAATTGAAATAGAATTTTCTTAAAAGAGGTACCAACATTTCATCGTACAAGGGAAAGAAAGTGTTGTTGAGTCTTTATATATATATATATATATATTTTTGTGTGTGTGTGAGGAAGATCAGCCCTGAGCTAACATCCATGCCAAGCCTCCTCTTTTTGCTGAGGAAGACTGGCCCTGAGCTAACATCTATTGCCAATCTTCCTCCTTTTTTTCCATTTTTCTCCCCAAAGCCCCAGTAGATAGTTGTATGTTGTAGTTGCACATCCTGCTAGTTGCTGTATGTGGGACACCGCCTCAGCATGGCCAGACAAGTGATGCGTTGGTGCGTGCCCGGGATCCGAACCCCGGGCTGCCAGTAGCAGAGTGCACGCACCCAACCACTAAGCCACGGGGCCGGCCCCTAAAGTGTTGTTGAATCTTTATCTTAAAAAAACAAACTAAAAAATCCTGAAAATAACCCTTTTTACATTTATTTAATTATATGCAAATTCTTAGAACAAGTAAATTAAATGGGGTTTTTTCATTATCTTTCCAATGAAATTATGACAGCAGAATATAACATCCTTACTTCATATTTGAGTTTTGTACTGTAATAAAAAAGAGGGTGATTTCTGTATAACATTCAAAGTCTTTATCAATTTTCCCAAGGGCTTCTCCTTAGTCCTGTGAGATATACACATAATTCTTTGAAGTGTCTATCATGTCATCATTTTTTTTTTAATTTTTTTTTTAATTTATTTTTGTGTGAGGAAGATCAGCCCTGAGTTAACATCCAATGCCAATCCTCCTCTTTTCTGCTGAGGAAGATTGGCCGTGGGCTAACATCTGTTCCCATCTTCCTCCGCTTTATATGGGACGCTGCCACAGCATGGCTTGACAAGTGGTGCATCAGTGCACGCCCGGGATCCGAACCTGTGAACCTTTGGGGAAGTTAGTATTAATTATAAGTAATGCACACTTAAGCTCATGCCAGAGGACCCCTCAGATCCTCACTCAAAACTCTTAAGTTATATGTACTTCTAAAAAAGCTTCAAAATCTGTTTTTCTAACCAACAGATAAGAAGCAAATTCAAATTTGTAGGTGTGGGGTACTAGGGCAGGCACACTGACAGCAGCAAATGAGAGCTGGCATTGATAAAGAACACAAATTCTAACAGCGGATTAGTCAGAGGTCATTTTCAGTAAGGGCAAACTCTCGACACAAGTCTTTTCCAGGCAAGAAATTTTTAAATTGTAAAATATTAGAAACATAGAGAAAATTATGAAGAATATAACAAACACCTGTGATACCCACCACCCAGCTTTATCAAATTTTAACGTTTTGTTATCTTTCGGATTTTTTTGAACATTACAAACACAGTCCAAGTACCCTGTATATCCCTCCCCAAACCCATTCCCCTCCCTCCCTCTCCAGAGGGAACCACTATCCAAAATTTGTTGTTTGCCACTCCCCATGCAAATTTTTAATACCATGAGAATTCATAAGTATGTAGCCATAAACAATTTATAATATTGTTTTGCATTCAATTTATTCTGTAAATATTTAATGAGCACCCACTTTGTGCTAGGCAAAGTTCTAGGTGCTAGGGATAGAGCAGAGAACAGACAAATACATGCCCTCATCAAGCTCATGTTTGTATATTTTCAAACTTTATATAAATGGTATCACACTGTACAACTCATTGTACAGTATGCTTTTCTGGCTTAACCTTGAATTTCTGAGATGTATCTCAGATGCTTATACTTCTAGTTCATTTATTTTAACTGATGTATAGTATTCCATTGTATGAGTATACCCGAATTTATCTATCTCCCTCTTGATGGAGATTTGTTTCCAACTTCTATTACTGACAATGCAATAACGAACCTTCTTTACACAACTCCTTGTTCACATATGCTTTAATTTCTTTAAAAAAACTGATCTTCAGTTTTACCAGATATTGCTAAAGTGCTCTTCAAAATAATTTTATTAATTTGTACTCCATCAAAAATATCTGAGAGTTTCTATTTCTCAACATCTTTGCCAATACTTGGTATTTCTTCTGTTATTTTTATTTGCATTTCATAACTGGTAAGCTTGAAAATCTTTCCATATTTATTGTTCATTTTAGTTTCTCTTATGTGATTCTCTGCCTTTTTTGTTCCAAAGTAATTGCCTTAAATATTCTGGATACTAATCCTTTTTTGGTTATGTTCATTAAAAATATTTTCTCCCACCAGCCTATAGCTTATCTTCTCACACTGTTATGATGTCTTTGGTTACAATGAAGTTTTAAATTTTTTTGTGTGTGTGTGAGGAAGATCAGTCCTGAGCTAACATCCATGCTAATCCTCCTCTTTTTGCTGAGGAAGACCGGCTCTGAGCTAACATCTATTGCCAATCCTCCTCCTTTTTTTTTCCCCAAAGCCCCAGTAGGTAGTTGTATGTCATAGTTGCACGTCCTTCTAGTTGCTGTATGTGGGACGCAGCCTCAGCATGGCCGGAGAAGCGGTGTGTCGGGGCACGCCGGTGATCCGAACCGGGGCCGCCAGTAGCGGAGCGCACGCACTTAACCGCTAAGCCACGGGGCTGGCCCGAAGTTTTAAATTTTAATGCAGTTGAATTTATCAATCCTTAATGGTTTATGCTTTTTGTGTCTTAAAAAAATCCCTTTTCATCCTTAGAACATAAATATATTCTATATTTCTTCTAAATCTATAATCTAACTGGCAGTTGTTTTTAGTTATGGTATGAGATAGAAATATAATTTTATTTTATTTTTTTATATATGTAACTAATTCTCTTTTCCATTCCCCTCTCCCACTGATTTGTAATGCCCCTGCTGTCATATATCAAACTTCCATATATGCGTGGGTCTGTTTCTAGATGCTCTATTCCTTTCCATTGCTCACTTAATCTATCCCTGTTCTAAGACTACATTTGATATCTGGAGGATGAATACTCTTACCATCTTAGTCTTCTTCAGAATTGTCTCAGATATTCCTGGCATTTTGCTCTTCAAAATGAATATTAAAATCAAGTTGTGGTGGGGGGTTTTTTTTACACCCACTTGGTATTTTGATTAAAACTACACTAAATTTATAGACTAATTTGGGAAGAACGGACTTCTTTTCAATACTGAGTTTTCTCCCCCAGAGAAGAATTGCATTTGTTTTTGCAGGCACCTGGCAGCGCTACCAATCTGGATCCAATTTAAAATTGCTGGCTGGAGGGTTTTGGACCATATGGTAGTGTGAATTTGGACCCCACACATGCATGAAGGTGGCTAGTGGTTAGAAATTCACGGAGGCGATTTTCTGACACCCCTCTACCCAGTGCCACAGGCTAGATGAACAAGGTGGTTTATTTCTAGATCACCTTTGTGCTGAAAGTGTAGCCTTTGAAGTCCCAGCCTTATGCAGAGTTTCCTACTAGCCTCTTCACCTCGAACAGGCCTGAGAATGAACTCTCCTGTCCTCTGTACTCCTCATACCTGTCAAAGCTTAAGGTCACCAGCATTTGGCAGATGCCTCCAGGGTAAAAGCCAGCTGAATACCTGTTTACTTCTTTGCATTCCTGCTTCCACTTCATTTTTGGCCCTAGGATTCCTTTCTTTCTTATTAGCTCAACTATGCATTAAAAAATATATATTTAAAATTTTATCCAGCATTTCTGTTTTCAGTAGAAAAGTTGTTCAGGATATTTTAAAATCTTCTATAGCCTAATTTTTATCTGCTTGATTTACTAGTTTTGGATGGAACTATATTAAAATCTCTTACTATGACTTTAGACTTGTAATTTCTTATCGTTCTGTTTTTGCTTTGTATATTTCAAGTTGCATAGAAGTTCATGATTATTATATCTTCTTGGTGGATTTTTCCTTTTATTAATATGTACTGTTGCACTTTATCCTTTAAAGCCTTTGGTCTGCCATCTGTCCAATAATGATAATCTATATCAGCTTTCTTTTCCCATTCTGGGTGGTTTTATTTTTGGTATCTCTATAAAGAATATATAGATGATTTTGTTTTTTGTTCAAATTGCTGTATCTGTGTCTTTTTTTTTGAGGAAGATTGGCCCTGAGCTAACATCTGTTGCCAATCTTCCTTTTTTTTTTCTTTTTTCTCCCCAAAGCCCCAGTATATAGTTGTATATCCTTCTAGTTCTTCTATGTGGGACGCCACCTCAGCATGGCTTGATGAGTGGTGAGTAGGTTCGTGCCCAGAATCTGAACCCAGCGAACCCCAGGCCGCCAAATTGGAACACGTGAACCCAACTGCTATGCTACCAGCCCGGCCCCTCTGTGTCTTTTAATAAAGAAGATCAATCCATTTGTGCTCTACTCATATATTTGAAACTATTTCTACTTCTTGTTTTCTATTTATCATCCCTTTTCTTTGCTTTTTTTTTTTTACTTTTTTTTTTTTTTTATAATTTTATTTATTTATTTTTCCCCCAAAGCCCCAGTAGAGAGTTGTATGTCATAGCTGCACATCCTTCTAGTTGCTGTATGTGGGACACGGCCTCAGCATGGCCGGAGAAGCGGTGCGTCGGTGCACACCCGGGAGCTGAACCCGGGCTGCCAGCAGCGGAGCGCGCGCACTTAACCACTAAGCCACGGGGCCGGCCCTATTTTTTTACTTTTTTAAGCTTTCCTGTCTTCTACCGAACTAATCAAGTTTTCAATATTCTCTCCCCCTGCCTTCTGCTAGTTTGGAAGCCATAAAATGTATTTCTATTATTTTAGTTACTTTTAGTTTTTTTTTCATTGTATATATTTAATTATACATTGTTCTGAAAGAGTCTGAAATTACTTAATATTTCCATCCTCCTCCTGAACATGATATGGACCTTAACATGTCACACTGAACAATACTCCCCCATACATACAACCTATTTGTTGTTACTATCTAGAGCTACACTGTCCAGTTTGGTAGCCATTAGCCACCTGTAGCGTTTGAGTCCTTCATATGTGGCCAGTCTGAATTGAGATGTGCTCTAAGTGTAAAATATACATTCGATTTTGAAGATTTAGCATGAAAAAATGAAAGTAAAATATCTCAATAATTTTTATAGTGATTACATATTGAAATAATAATATTTTAGATATACTAGGTTAAATAAAATATATTATTAAAAATTAATTTCATGTGGGTTTTTTTTTTTTTTTTTTTTTGGTGAGGAAGATTAGCCCTGAGCTAATCTGTTGCCAATGCTCCTCTTTTTGCTGAGGAAGATTGGCCCTGGGCTAACATCCGTGCCCATCTTCCTCTACTTTATATGTGGGATGCCTGCCACAGCGTGGCTCGATAAGCAGTGCGTAGGTCCGCGCCTGGGATCCAGGCCTGCGAACTCCAGGCTGTGGAAGCAGAGCGGGCGAACTTAACCACTACACCACCAGGTCGGACCCTGTTTTTTTCTTTTTTAATGTGACTACTAGAAAATTCAAAATTATGTATGTGGCTAGAATTACAGTTCTATTGGATAGTGCTAATCTTGAGTTTTAGTTTTAACTTTTGTGTTAAATGCACCCCCCTGAGAAAACCCTAAATTATTTTCTTTCTGTTATCAATAATTAATAACATTTATCATTTCACCTAATTAAAATTCTTCATTCTGGAATAAGAGCTTACCTGGATATGATATGGTACTGAACATTATTTTGCCTTAGTACGTAAGATATTATTCCATTTTCTCCTAGCATCAACTGTTTTTGATGAGAAACCTGTTAGTTTAATTATCGTACTGCTGTAAGTAATCTGGCTTCTAATTTTGGTGGCTTTTAAGATTTTCTCTTTATCGCTGATATTCTAGAGTTTCACCACAATCTATCTAGACGTAGATTTATCTTTATTTAACCTACTTGACATTCTAGAGCTTACTTTTGATTCAAGGATTCAGGTTCTTCTTCAATGCTAAAAATTCTCGGCCTTTGTGTCCTCAAAAATTAGTTCCCCACTAATCTCTGCATTTCTTTTTCTGTAATTTTTATTATATATACATTGGAGTCTCTCAATCCTGTCTTTTAACTACTCTTCCATATTTTATCTTTTTTCTGTGTTCTGCATGCATTCTTTAGTACTATTTTCCAAACCATTAATTCTCTCATCGATGGTGTAAAGGGTAAAATTTATCCAATCTATTGAGTTTTTTATATACCAACTACATTTTTAATTTCCAAGAGTTCTAGTTGGTTTTTTCCCACAGTAACCTGTTCTTGTTTCATAATTTTGAACTCTCTTTAAATGGAAAGTATCCCTTAACTTATTTCTTTGAGCATCCTAAAAATGCTTTAAAGTTTCTTCCAACCAATGGAATACTATGCAGCCGTTAAAAAGAATAAGATCATCCCATGGGTACTACAATGGAATGATCTCTAAGTATGTTATTAAGTGAAAAAGCCAAGGTATATAATAGTATGTGTAGAATGCTACCATTTATACAAAAGTGTATGTATGTGTCTATGTATATGCTTGTACATGCATAAACTATCTCAGAAAGTATAGCAAGAAATTGGTAATAGTGGTTGCCTCTGGGGAGGGGAACTGGGTGGCTAGGGGACAGAGGTGGGAGATAGACTTACTTTTCACTGTTTACCCTTTTGTACCTTTGAATTTTGTACCACGTGCATGTATTACCTAGTCAAAAAAAAATAAATAAAATAATTTATTTTTAAAAATAAAGTCTTTGTTGGACTACTCCATAAAATTAATTTCATCCAGAGAAAATGCCTGTTCTAGTTGCTGGTTTCGTTATGATATTAACATTAGATGTCTTCATGAGTTTTGGAATTTTGGTTATAGGCTCATTTTGAGTAGTAAAGGTTTTTTCTCTCTCTCTTCCTATTTAATAGTTTTATAATTGCCTCCACTTGGATTTCTGGACCTCTAATCCACAACTAGGCCTTATAATGACATTAAGAGCTCCAGTTTCACGATAATATTGGAGCAATCACATATATACATTTAATCACTGACTCAGCAATGGCTTCATTCAATTCCCGGTCATGAGGTTATGTCTTTACCAGCTACAACCTATAGCCCCAAGTAGTAAATAGCTTTTTCCTTTTTTCAGCCTTTCACAAATGGGACAGACATTCCAACCAAACCCCTGGCTTCATGTAGTAATTCTGCCTCTGGTTCCTGCCTCACATGAAGCACTTTAGCACTTTTGATTCCTGATAGGATCTAAACTACTACATGTCAGTGCCAGACTGAAAACTCAGAGGGCTTGTGGTTTCAACCCTGCTAACAGCTTTGTGTCTTTGTTCCATTTCTGGCCCACAAAAATGTTTATGTTGTTTCAGAGCCTGGCTATATATTTTGTGCTATTTGATCTATTGTTCTATGTGTTTGGAGATAGGGGTTACATCAAAACTCAGTATTGCACCTTGACTAGAAGTAATTTCAACATTTCTTTCTTTTTGAACATTGAAAGTAATCATTATAAAAGTAATATAATCTCATTACATACAATTTAGAAAATAGAAAATTACTTATAATCCATCCATTCTAACTCATCCACTGTTAGCATTTTAAAATATTTCCTTCTAATCTTTTTCTTCTGTATCATGTCATATTTTTACAATTTTTATCATGATTTTAACCTATATTATCCCAAGCATTTGTCCATGTTGATATGTAGTCTCTGTGACCATCATTTTAATGACTGCATATTAATCCACCAAGCTGTTCAATTGTTATTTACGTCCCACATTCTTGAGAATTTAAGGAGCTTCCAACTATGCTATAAAGAAGTTCTCTGTGCATATGTGTTTTTCTCCCCTCAATAGTTTAGATCTAGGGAGTGGTGGTGAGAGGGCTAAGCAATGAGACTGCCATAATTCTACACAGATTATTAGCCCAAAGGCTAATCATAATACATGGCTGAGGTTCATAATGATGACCCTGATATATGAAGAGAAAAGGTAAAATCATATGCAAGTGAAAAATGCATTTCAGAAAGATTCCAATCCAAAACGATTAACAGCAAGTTTTGTAATTAAAGGGATGAGTTTCACAAGGGATAAGAGTCACAATTCACAAATGTGTATCATCTAGGACTGCTGGACAAGGCATTACAAATTTTCACTAACTTCTAAAACAGAATATTTTGGGTCACACTAATAAAGTTCACTTTTTCACTATAATACTAACCTGATATTATTTACACAGTCTTCATGAGCTTCAGAAAGAGTTTTTATGTGCTTTGATGATATAGGGTCAAAAAGCAGAACTTCAGTCTGTTCACAAGCAACTGTCAGCACTGACCTGAAAGCAAATGACACATTTCTCTTTAGTTTTCTAGCATTCTCTGGTTATTGATATTCATTTATTTATAATTACACAAGCTATAAATGAATAACTTCCTTTTGCCCATGTTAGTAGCAAATGTTTAAAAGATTGACACTATCTGTGGTTGGCAACAGTAGGAAATGGTACTCTCATACCTTATGGGGGAGTGTAAGCTGGTACAGCTTATGTTTGGAGAGTACCAGTATCTATCAAAATTTTAAATGTGCATGCTTTGTTTTTGCTGAGGAATATTGGCCCTGAGCTAACATTTGTGCCAATCTTCCTCTATTTTGTATGTGGGACACTGCCACAGCATGGCCTGACAAGTGGAGTGTAGGTCCATTCCAGGATCTGAATCCATGAACCCCGGGCCACTGAAGCAGAGTGTGCGAACTTAACCACTACACCACTGGGCCAGCCCCATATGTGCATACCTTTTGACTCAGCAATTTTTTCTGGGAATTTAATCTAGAGAAATAATCATTTATAAATACAGAGAAGCATATATAAAGATATGCTTCATTGTAAGGAGAAATTGAAAGTAACCTAAATGTACATGAAAGAAGGAATGACTGATTATACAGGCCATGGTATGTAATACTTTGCAATATTGTGCAACATTTATAAAGAAAGAGATAGCTTTATATGGGTACAAAAGAACTCCAAAACATATTTTTAAATGAGAAAAGCTGGTTGTAGAAAAACATGCATAGATGAAGCAACTTAGGACAAAAAATCATATACAAAAAAATTACATATTTCTTTATCAGTACGTACCAATTAAAACACACGGAAAAAGGCCTGGCATATATCCTATCAAACCAGTTAGATATAGTGAAACTTAATCTTTTCCTTTATGGTTTTTTAGTATTGTTTCTTGCTTCAGCCCTTCTCTATTACAAAGTTATATTTTTATAAACCTTTTACAAGCCCCATTTTGATTTCTGAAAATCTATTGTATTTTATTTATTTTGATTAAGTCTTAGTTTTCTTGTGGACACTGCTCTTTCAGATTCAGATCTAGCCAATGAAATCCTGAGTCTTGGAAACTGCAGGTCTTCCCAATTTATAGTTCCAATAACAAACGGAATTTAATACACTTAAGATGAAAGTGTGTAAGATAGAATTTTAAATAGCCAAACTTTTCTATTCAGAACAATAAAGTGGAAGAGGGAAAAAAAAATCTACTAAATTGAAATCTTTTTCATATCTAGTAATCATGAAATTGTCCTTTAAAGGCTGTCTGCATAAACCCTTTTTTGAGATATCTGGACTTCAAAATATAATATCTGAAGGATTTTTGTGCTAGTTGATCATCATGAGTAAAAATATTCAAATTAATATCTGTAATTTTAGAAGATGTATAAACAGCTATTTTTTTGTTGTTAGATGAGTTATGGAATGAATTTTTCTCTTTTTTGTGCATAAAAGTAAATGAAACAATGATTCTGGGGGAGTCTTGATCTTAAACATTGTAAACAAGAGATCTACAAAACTGATGGTCATTGTTTTGTTTTAATCCAATTACAATCTATTTTCATACATGGCATGAATCGTAACTTTCTAAATTGGATATCATTCATTTGTCCCAATATCAAAGCCTACACTTTTCTCACTGGTTTGAAAGCCATTTTTATCGTATATAAGTTTTGTTTTGGGACTCTATATATTCTATTCTGTGCAACACCACCATGCTATTTTAATTTCTAAAAGGTTTATAGTATATTTGATGTGTGGCAAAGCAAGATTTCCTCATTGTTTTATAAACATTTTTTGGGGGGCTAATATCATGCTTTCTCTTCCAAATGAGTTTTAGATATAGCATGTCAGGTCCTACTAAAAAATATTATTGGTATTTTTATTGGAATGCACTGACTTTACAAATTAATTTGGTAGACTTTATATCATACAGTATTGAATCATCCCATCAGTAATATGCATACTTTCCCACATATTCAAGATTTTCTTAGCAAGAGTATCTTAGCAGTTCTTGGAACTTTGAACATCCTTATACATTTAGAATCAACTTATCAAGTTATGTACACACACACACACACACAAATCCATCTGTGGATTTTAATTGAGACTGTAATAAATCTATAGAAGAGTCTGCATAGAATTGACATCTTTACAATATGGAGTCTTCCAATCCATGAACATGGTATATCTCCATTTACCATGGAGATTTTCTCTATATGGGTCATGCCTATCTTTTGTTAGATTTATTCCTTGGTACTTGACTTTTTTCTTTTCTTTTCCTTCAATTATTATTTTTTTATTGATGTTTTAATAGTTTATAACATTGTGAAATTTTGGGTTGTACATTTTTGTTTGTCCATCACCATATATATGTCTCCCTTCACCCCTTGTGCCCACCCCCACTCCCATACCCCCTGGTAACCACAATACAGTTTTCTCTGTCCATGTGTTGCTTTATATTCCATATGAGTGAGATCATACAGTGTTTGTCTTTCTCTTTCTGGCTTACTTCACTTAACATAATACCCTCCAGGCCCATCCATGTTGTTGCAAATGGGACGATTTTTTGACTTTTTTTTTGATGCTTTTGTAAATGTTCTTTTTTAAATTTTGCTTTGTTGTTGTTTGTACAGAAATGTAACTGATTTTTAAGATATTATTTATCCATCAATCTTACTATTTTAATACTTTGTGGGTTATTTTAGGTTTTCTCTGTCAATATGTCATCTACAAACAATTGCTTTGTTCTTTTTTTATTACTCTTTTTCCTTGCTGCACTGGCTAGGACATTCAGTACAATGTTGAATACAAATGTTAATACAGCAGAAACTCTTGGCTTGTTCCTGATCTTCAAGAATACATTCACCATCTCATCATTAAGTACAATGCCTCCCATAGGGTTTTTTTTGTTTGTTTTGTTTTTTTTGGTAGATTCCTATTATTGGATTAAAGTTCTCTTCTACTTCAAATTTGCTTAGTTTTTTTTTCATTAATATATGTTAAATTGCATAAAACATTTTCCAACATTTACTGAAATTATCCTATATTTTTCCTTTAATATGTTAATGTAGTAATTTACATTAATTTACTTTCTAATGTAAAATCAACCTTTCATTTCTACCATATTGCTAGATTCAGTTGGCTAAAATGGTGGGCTCACATCTGTGGCTTCCTCCTTTTGCAAATCTTGGCCCTGCAATTTCCTCATTGCCTTAACTCTCCAATCCCTTCAAACATAAGCTTTTTATATCTTACATTAAATATTTTATATTTTCTCTAGCTTTTCTAATTTTTCTCATTTGGAGGATTGGTCTAAACCACCTACTCTGCTACTTCTGGAAAGCAGAATCTTGCATCTAAAGTTATGTCCCCCTTCTCATTCTGAATAGTTTATTTGGGTATTCTCTTCATCAATATAATGAGTGTTTTTCATTTTTATTTGTCTTTTCAAAGACAAATTTTTCCATTGAGTATTTCTATTGAATTTTTAAAATTTCACTAATTCTACTCTTTATTAACTGTATTTCCTTCCTTCTGCTTTCTTCAGATTTACTTTGCTATTATTGCAGATAATTTCACTATTCTTTTTCTCTTTCTTGAGATGGATACATAGCTCATTAATTTTCCTTGTTGTCCTTTCCAGTTTATTAAAGACTATAATTTTCTTACTAAAGACTGTTTTACTTATATCCCACAATTTTGAGACACATGGTACTTTCATTATCATTTAGTTCTAAATATTTCTAATTCCAAGTATCATTTCTTCTTTGGTCCATGAGTTATTTATAAATGTTTCTTAACTTGAAAACACATGAGGTTTTTCTAGTTATCCTTTTATTCATTTCTAATGATCACATTGTACTGAGAAACTGTATGATCATCTTTTGAAATACGTGGCCTTGTTAGGTGAAAATTTTGTAAATCTTCCTTGTGTGTTTGGAAAAAAAACAAGCATGAGGCAGCCGTTACATACAATCAAGTGTGATATTCATGAATGCTAAACTTTCAATAGTAATATAAATTAATATGAATAAAATTTTAAAAATGTTTCTAAATAAACTCACCTACAGATTATGTTTGCCAAGTGATATTAGTTGTAACTCAAATCATTCATCAAATTATTCCAGTAATTTCCAATCATTTACTAATTTTTGGAAATTGTAACCATAATCCTTTGTTTGACCCAGATGCCCTTGTCTGAACCATGAACTGACATAAGTAATTGCATAAAGCCCCTCCAAGAATTTCCACATTAAATAAGTAGTCATTAAATAACTTGTAGTCTTGATAAGTAAAAAAATCACTCAACATCAACAGAATTGTTCATCGGGCTGAATCATTTTTAGCTTGGCTGAAGTAACAGTTCAAGTATATAAAAAATTTTTTAGCCCTTATAATGCTTGCTGTTAATTTTGTATACTCAATGTGTGTTCAATTATATTAATAACTAAGTCACAAAAATAATTTATTGACGTCATATTTAATTATATCAAACTTAATCCCTCAGCCCAGATGAGAGGTAATGGAATATGGCTGTTAAGAGCATAAGCCAGGGTGCAAATACTTTGTGTTTAATGGCCTTTCTGCTTTTCAGTTCCCTCAACTCAACATGTCTGGTACAGAGATTTATGTTGGTAGTGATTTTCATTAATAAAATGAATGTTAATGCCCCTGGTGGGTGGATGTTCAGTGGGTTTTGGCAAACTTATCCCAGTGATGGTGAAATTCAATAGGAATGATAAAATTAGGACTCGGCATCCCAGGAGTCATTCATCCATGAACCATCCCCATAGGCCTCATTCATCTGCAGTGGATTCTATCCTGCCATGGGAGTGCACACTATGCCAAGAGTTAATATGTTTGGATGGTGCCTGTAGTAGTGCTATTACTCTCATCTGACTGTTCTCTTCATTTCTCTGGATCTCCCCAGAGGGTGCAGATCCCACAAATTACCATGTGAAAACGACTGGGAGAGTGCCTAAGAAAGGTAGGCAACCCCACACCAAGGGAAGCCAAATGATCACTAGGCATTTGGATTTTGTTGTGTGTAGGAGGATACCTGGCATGGGTGAGGAGCAATTAGAATGGATGCCATTGCTCTCCAGTGAGGTTTGTTAGCAGACTGCTGTGCCAGTTCTTAACTCCTTACTTGCTATATAATGCGTTATTCTGAGAGTTCCCGTGGAATGTACTGAAACATTAGGAGGGCACTCAGTGGGCTTGGGGCAGTAAGTAACTATTGAACCACCACGGACATATATCAATATTTTATCAACTGGTACAGCTAAACCAATGTGTACTAGCTGAATATGTGGCCAGAATGCAGTAATTCTATACATGCCCTTCAGAGCAAGATTTTAAGTGGTGTTGTTTATGTTTTGTGTATCCTTCTTATGTTTGTATCTGTCAGATTAACTGAGGTATATGATGTGTATTAAAATCTTCCCCTATGATGATAAATTTGTCTGTTTTCTCCTTGAAGTTATCAATTTTTGATGTAGACATTTTAAATCTAAAAGACTAATTCAAGTTCAGAACTGTTTTATCTTCCAGATGGATTGAGTTTTTATCACTATGAAGTGACTTTCTATCTCTAGTAAATTTTTTGCCTTAACCTATTTTGTATATTAATATAGCTGACCAGCTGTTTTTTAGAATGTGTTTGATGTATCTTTCTATCTCCTTCTGAGCATTTAGTACTTCTATATTCATTATAATTAGTAATATTTGGATTTATTTTCAGTCATTCTTTGTGCTTTTTATTTATTATACCTTTTCTATTTTTTTCATTCCTTATCTTCTTTTGGAATTTTTTTATCATTCCATATTTTTTCCTCCACTAGCCTGGAAATAATATTGTCTTCCTTGTCTTTTGGTGGTTACCTTGCAAATTTTAATATGCATACTAAACTTATTAAAGCCTAAAGTTAATATATCATAATTCTGCCTCAAAAAAACAGAATTTAGAACATCCCTTCATAATTTATATGCTATTGTTGTCTTCTTAGTTCTATCTTTGTTAATCCCCAAAGACAAAATTAGATTTAGTTTTACATACATATTTTCCACTTTCTTTGTTCTTCATTCCTTCTGGCATCTCAGACCTTCCATTTGGAAACACTTTCTTCTCTCTGAACTTAGAATTCCATTATTGAAGGTCTGGTGGCAAACTCACTCAGCTTTGCTTGTGTGAATATGTATTTATTTCATCTTTGTTCTTGACAAGGACAAAGGACCTATCTTTGCTGGTTACAGACATCTAAATTGGTAGTTTTTTTCCAGCAAACTGAAAATAATCACTGTCCTCTGATTTACACTATTACTTATTGATGACTAATTGGCCATCACTCCCACAGTTACACCTTTGAAAGTCTTTTTTCTCTAGCTTTAAAGATTTTACATTTTTTGTCCTGCAGTTTCCTATATGTCTAGGGAGGATTCTTGTTAGAGGTGTGTGGGTTTCTTAAATCATGGCTTGGTGCCTTTCTTCAATTCTGGAAAGTTCTCAGCAATTATCTCTTCAATTTTTTTTTTTTTTTTTTTTTTTTGCAGCATTATCTCATTTTCTTCAGGAACTGACCAAATATATGCTATGCTTTTTCTCTCTATGCTCCATGTCACTAAATCTCCTTCATATTTTCAATCTCTGTGCCTCTCTTGTCTGCACTCTGGATAATTTCTTCATTTCTATTTTCCAATACACTAATTCTCTCTACAGCAGTGCCTAATGTGTTCTCAGAGAGGACAGCTTGAGAAAGTCTCACATATCATTATTTAATCTATTATCAAATTTCCTTTTTCAAAATGTCAACTTAGGAAGAGATACACATATTTTGACAATGTTGTTATTGCTTAAAACAGTTTTGGAAGTCTTTACAAATTACCTTCTAGCCCACGTACCCTTTCATTTCTTTTTTAGTGCCAAATTCTCTCTAGTTTGGCCTCTATTAAATTCATAATTTTAATTCTTACCTTCTGTGTCATCTCTCCTTCTCTGTACTGAGAAGTCTTTGTAAGCGACAGTGGTTATGGTACCCAGTAAGCTGATTTAGCTCATATATAACTGAAGGATACAAGAAATTATCTCATTTAACACAGATATGTCATTTTTCTATAAAGTTACTTTAAGTCCTATAAAAATTGGGGGCCTATTTGTAGATGTAGTAATGCTAAAAAATTAAAACACTGAACTTTCTTCACCTATCATCTTAACATAGATGAAAAAGAATGGCAGTGTGCAATGTTGGCAAGGGTATGGGGAGACAGGCACTTTCACATGTGTCTGATAGGAATCAGAATTGGTACAGCTGTCATAGCGAGTAATTGAATAACAGGTCTCTAAAATCTTCATAATCTTTGACTCATTCTAGGGATTTATCATAAGGACATAAATATAAAATATTTGCTTATAGAGGTTTTATTTAAACTAATGAAAAATTTTAAATAATGTTTTAGAAATATATTTATTAACATAGGTAGTTCACAATATATTGCATGAAAAAAAGCAGGCTACACAACAGTATGATTCCATGTTTATATTAAAATAAACATACACAAAGAAAAAATTTCCTTGGATATCCATTCAATCTCTGGGACCATAAATGATGTTTAGCTTCTTTTTGCTCATTTATTGCCTAGGTTTTCTACAATGAGTATATATTAATTACATAGTTAAACATTATTAAATTATTTTGTTTTAAGTACCAGAATACCCAACCACCTATTACAAAAATGTTTCTATGGGAAAATGTAGTCCAGATTCAAACAAGAACTATCAGTAATATATTCCTCATTCTAATAGCACTGGCAATGGAGATTCCTTCTTCATAACTCATTCTACCTCTCTTGCCCTCTACATAAAATCCCACCTTCAAAGAGTAGAAACAGCTACTTCTGAAGGCCTGACAGACTAGGTAGGAGGTGGGGAGGAGAGGAACTGGGATACGGAGAAGAGAGGAACAGACTCCTGGTATTTGGGGAGGAGCCTTAGGAATAGGGCTTGGTTGGAGGAAGGAGTGGGGAGAGGAGGTTTCATGAACAAACCAGCAAAATAGTTTCTCCTCTCACCAATTTTCTTTGAATTCAGGTTCACATTCCTTGCTACAAGTTCTACCCAACTACTAAAGGAGAAGCTCCAGAGATCCCAGCACCGTGTATGAGTAGGAAGAAGCATTTGCATCTGTGAAATGGAATAAGGTGTGCCTGCTCACAGTGACTCCAGATTCTGTTGCTTTGCTCCTTCCTTGGCATATTTTAGGTCTTTCTTTAAGAAAATTTTTTTGTTTGTTAACCTACAGTCTTTCAGCTTCCCTAACACGACATGCTGCCCCTCCAACCATAGGCTCTTTGACATACCAGTTCCTCCATCTGAAATACTTCTATCCCCTCCCCAACTCTATCTTGACTAATTCATCTCCTATGCATTTTTCTGATCTTGGTTAAGTGTCACTTCCTCAGGGAAACCTTGAAAACCTAGTCCACAACAGGTTCCTTCAAGTCTTTATCTCAATTTGTAAATATACGTTATGAATTATTTAGTATGGTTATTACTATTAGTTGAACTAATAGTCCCAAGCTCAATGAAAGCAGTGCCATTAGCTAGTTTTGCTCACCTCTGCACGTGGAACTAGCAAGTGCTCAACAAATATTTGCTGAATGAGGGAACGAATGAATGAACAACTAAGCAGATGACTAGGAATCCAGAGACCTTGATGGGTAAGAGTTACATTAACTATGTTGTCTCACGATGGAACTGAGTGTAATTTTTTTCCTTGACTGCTGTTGAACTTGGTTGTGTACTCACAAAACAAAGTTTTAAAAATATATATTATTTTGAAAATTCCGCATACTCCAAAGTAAACTGAGGCCAAACATGAAATATTTAATCAGCCAGGAAGAAGGCTGGACACCCTTACCAGAAGCAAGTAGTCTAGCCTGGGAACTTCACCAATGCGCCCCATCATAAGACACCTCTCGGCAGTGTCTTAGGATCTTACAGAGCCAGGGAACACACGCTTGTCCCCTCGGGGCAAGTCGGTCACAGGGTACGGGGACTCTGCAGGCGCCCGACCCTTGACACAAGCCTAGGTGAGGGAACGCAAGCCTCGGGTGACGGGAAAGGGGCGTTTATTCAACTGTCTTTCCTGAGCATCCACTGCGTCCCAGAAAGCCCGCGCTCTGGACCGGCTGACGGACCCGTGCGGCTTCAGGCTTTCTCCCTCACGGAGCCTCGGCGTCCTGAAGGTGACAGCGGGTCCCGGGCCTGCCCACCTCAACGGCGGCGGGGCCTCCGACCCTCAGAGAGTGCCGCGGCACGGGGCCGGCGGCCCAGCCACCTCGCCAACCCCGGCGCCGCCGGGCGACCCCGGCCGCCGGCCTCGGGCGCAGAGCCGGGCGGAGCGGCCCGCCCGCGGAGGGCCGCGCTTACCCGTCGGGCGAGTACTCGAGGTTGAAGACGGCGCCGTGGGTGCGCGTGCTGAGGTACACCGAGTCGGCGGGGTGGATGGAGCCGTAGAGGTTCGTCATGGTGCGGAAGTTGTCCCGCGCCGGGTCCACGAACAGCCCGCGGCCCAGGCTGCGCTCTCGCAGCCACCCGAAGAGCCGGGCGCCCGCGCCGCCCAGGCCGCCGCTGAGGCCCTGGCGGCCCCGGCTCCCGGCCCCGCAGTCTGGCCCGGGCCGCCGGCGCGGCGGGGAGGGCGACACCGGCTCTCCCTGGGCGGCGGCAGCCGGAGACTCCAGGGCCCGGGCCAGCGAGGGGGCGCCGGCGCGGCGAGGGCTCCGGGAGGGCGACGGGGGACAGGCCGCGTCAGCCCCGGGCTGTGGCGGCGCGGGCGGGGAAGGGAGCGGCCCGGCGGCGGCCGCTGGCCCCCGGTGGGGCGCCGGCTCCTCCGCCCTGTCCCCTCCGGGACAACTGGACCCGGAGGGAAACATGACGCACACGCCCGCCCCCCACTCCGGGCCGCTGCCCCGCCGGCCGACACCTCAGCCCTCCCCCTCCAGCCGCCACTTCCGGCGTGCGGCGGCCTAACCCCGCCGGCTGGGAAACCCGCGCCGCCCCTCGGCAGCCATCCGCCGGGGACCGCGAAAGCGGGGACACCGCCCGACCGCGGGTGCCGCAGCCCACAGGACAGAGGTCGGGAGCGACTGACTGGCTGTGTGCGCAACTGAAGATGCCCAGGGCCCGGGCTGTATGGGGCAGTGTCAGCATCAGGGCACGCGTGTGACAGTCAGTCTGCAGTTGTCAGTGACCGTGACTGTGCCTGGCGGGGAGGAGTGGGCCTGACTAGTCAGTCTCACAGGCCGGGTATGATTCTGTTATCCCCACTTTACTCTGAGATCTGCGAGGAGAAGAAATTACCAATATTATGTGCAGGTCACGCACAGTAAGGTGGCGTGGTGTATTGCCTACTCAGCCCAGGACCTAAGGACTCAGGTTAACTTCTGTACTAAAAAGCCCTGGTCTGTACAGGGCCTGGAAAATGGGGCCTGTTGGTGTCCTGAATATCTGCCCAACTCCCAGCGACTGCCCAGTAGGTCAAGACTTGATCAAGGCCAAAGCCTTCCTCTCTGCAGAAAGGAGGTATATCCAGCCAGCAGCCACTGAGGGGAGCTGGAGACCCAAATCAAATCAACCTTACAGGCAATAGAGCCCAGCGTCAATCGTGCTTACATCTGCCAGGCAGGGCATGGAGAGCATGACAGATGCAAGGCCCTTCACCACTGCTGTTGAAGATAAATACATAAAACTGTTTGCAGAAGGGGCAAGCCGGGTGGTGTAGCCGTTAAATTCATGCGCTCCACTTCTGTGGCCTGGGGTTCTCATGTTCAGATCCCGGGCACGGACCTCCTCACCACTCATCAAGCCATGCTGAGGAGGCATCCCACATAGAAGAACTAGAGGAACCTACAACTAGGATATACAACTATGTACTGGGGCTTTGGGAAGAAAAAAGAAAAAGAGGAAGATTGGCAACAGATGTTAGCTCAGTGCCAATTTTACTCAAAAAAAAAAAAAAAGGAATTGGGGTGTTTCTTGGGGAGGGAAGGAGAGTCTTCAATAAAGGAAAGCTTGAGTTACAAGGAGAGGTAGATATAAGAACTGACAACTTTCCTAGGCCTTGATCAAGAGCTGTGTTGTAGAAAGTTCACACTTGGTGACTGTGAGGATAAATCTAGAGGATCTTTGTAGGAAGATCTATCCTGTGAGGTCAGGTCTGAAGGATCTCTGGAGGAAGGGAATGAGATTCAGAGAGGGCTGAACATTCAGCACGCCCTCCCACCAGGAAAGTTAGTTTATTCAGCTCTCCTGTCCATGAGTTGATTGAAAAAAGGGCAAGAAGGAAGCGTCCTGAGTTCAGAGAAGATCAAGGCAGCCGTTCCTCTGGAGATATTCCCCATGTTGCCACCACAGAGCAGAAGGGGTAGAGGTCTGTTTTACGATTAACAAATAATGTCCCTTAATGACCGACAACTTCTGGCTGCAACAAATACTTAGTAGAGGCTCTCTGCTTGACCCCAAGTTATGGCCAATGGGTAAAATTTTATGGTCCACAAAACCTTACCATGATACATTCACCAATGTTATTAACTTTTTAAATAAGTAAAATAAAACTCAATTTTAAAAAGTTACATATTCCAAGGTATTTAAGATATAGTTTCAACAGAAAAACACAAGCTCTGAAAATGAGAGTTTGTGCTGGCTCAAGATAATCAGATTTCACAGTTCAGGCAATTCCAAATTAACACATTATAGTCCCCAAACTAATTAAGAACTATTCATTGACAATTTAGAGAATCTAGAGAAGCCAAATGGGAACAAAAACATTTTGTGGATTTGCATGTACCTCTCTCAGATAATGAGCATGATTCTTGAAAAGTTAAGATAACCGCAAACCTAAGACAGTGGTGGTTGTAACACACAGAACAAGTCATTCAGTAATGCCAGGTTTTTTTTTTCTTATGCTTCTACATAAAATGTGAGTGCTCACTTATTCCAAAAAATTTTACTAGAAGCTAAAATAAGAATAAATTACATAAAGACTAAAATTCTGTTGAGATGACCGTGATTTTACCACCCATCATTAAAAAAAAAAAAATCACTGGGGGTTAATTAACTGAGAAGGCACTAAAGATAGAACAACTTTAACTGTGCCTGCTCCTTTTTACCCACTGCCTTTGAGAGCCTTTAATTACAACCAAGTTAACAGGAATTGATTTCAAATCAGTCTATATAGAACAACTTCTACATAACACTAGTTTTGAAAGCTAAAAAATTTTCAACTTCAATTGCTGAAATTCACAGATATCAGTTCATCATAAATACCTAAAGCATCCTCTGAACTGTTTGTCCTGATGCTCCTTTTAGATCACAACAAAAGTAAACGGTTGGCAAAGGTTTCCCCTAGGCCCAGGGATCCCATGTCGCTGGATACCCCCAACACTTAGGACCTAGCTCATCAAGCAGGCAGGGAGCAAATTTATTTACTTTCTTCCCTATCCGCTGACTAGATGTTTTTTAAAAATTACTTCCCAACTGATTTCTTATAATGCAATGTGCCTGGAATGTAAAAACTGGCCTTTCCGTTCAGGCTTTTATACTTTGAGAGCAGCAAGTTTACTCCTCATGTCTTTGACATCATTGGTTCTGCCCATCCAATAGAATTCTTTGTTGGAACAAGACTGACAAAATGAGCAAGGCGGTTGGACATGGCATAAAAAGCTGAAATGGCAGCTATATCCCAGGTATCTTCTTGGTTTAAGCCATGCACCTCGAGCTTTTTGAAATGGCTGTCTGTTATGTCATCAGCTCAGGAAATAGCAAGTGCAAACTCCAGCACTGCCTTTTCCCGAGCAGGGAGGTCAGACTTTCTCCAGCTCACACAGACCTGCAAGAAAACACACGATCAGAAGCAGAATCTCTGTTCATCACAATATGGCCAGCCAATAAAACACAGGGCCTAACGAAATGGGCATTAATGAAAAACCGAAGGTTAGAGGAAAGGGGCAAAGTCAGGCCAAAATAAACTTTCCAGATGGATAAGTATCTTGATCAAGTCCAATGGAATGCAAACCTGGAACTCTGGCTCAGCACCAGCTCTGCCAAGAGGTCTTTGCTTACTCCAACTTCAACCACCTCTTTCTCCTCTGAACACCTGTGGCATCAAAAATCTCGGAACCAAGACTCGGAGACTCTGAGTACATAAGGACCCCAAATCCCAACCTTTTCATAGGAGAAAAGCTCAGAAGTTCAGCTAATTATCCCTATGTCCCCAATTAATCCCAAACAAGACACAATATTTGCAAAATTAATAGCTGACACTTAGCAATTACTATGTGCTAAGAATGTGCTCAATGCTTCATATTCATTATCTTATTTAATTCTTATAAAAATCCTAGGAAGTAGTACTGTCATTATCACCCCCATTTTATTAGCAAAGAAACTGAAGCTCAGAGAGGTGAAATGACTTCCCCAAGGTCACACAGCTAGAGACTGGCAGAGCTGGGATTTGAATCTAAGTTTACTGGATTCCAAAGACTATACTAATAATCATTACCCTTGCTGAAGCAAAATACTGGAAACCACTAAACACCTAAAAATAGAAGAGTAGTTCATCAAACCATGGTGTGACAGCACACCCTGTGGTCACTAGGGAGCTGATGCCTGAGAGACTGATCCTGGATGAGCAAAGGTCTTGCGACTAGGCAAGGGCCTCTCAGTGGAGCAAAGGGGATGATGTACCTGTCTTGAAATTACCTTCAGGCTGGCAACAGAGGCCTTTGGGGAACAGTCTGCAACATCTCCACTCAGGTGGGGTCAGGAGGGAAGGTTGGGAGGTGGGAAGATTAATGGCCCTCAATCTTAGGAATAAATGCAGAGAATGGATGATTCTGTTCCCCAGCCCGGAGGATCAGCAATTTCACTGTAGGGACCAGCAGGACTTTGTAAGCTTGGTGACAAACCCATGTTCGCTGTGTCTTTACCCTCAATCTGTTTCTCTGGGAAGAACTGGCATGACCTCTGACACCCAAAGGGCCTGACTTTGGATGAAGCAAGGAAAGGGTAGTCTGTTGGCTGGGGGATTGAGACCCATTTCACAACCAGTCTTGGTGGCAAAGTATAGATAGAGGCAGTTCCAGAATGGGAGGCAGACAGGCCCAGGCTTGGGGCCAGCAGCAAGAAATAAAAGAAAAACTAAGAAACTGGTTTGGGCCCATTAGGAATAATTAGTGGATAGACTAAATTCACACTGGAAAATGCGAACAGTATAAAGTAGCAGACAGAGTGCAAACTTTAAAAACGGGCTCTGCCACCTTCTAATTGTATGCCCCATGTTAAGTTACAGTCCTGAACCTCAAGGGTGAATGGCTGTAATAAGGCTCAACTGAGGGGGAGTTGTGTGCATTTGAGAGAATGTATGCCAAGTATGCAGTACCAGGTCCGGCACAAAGCTGGGGCTCAGCTAACATCCTAAACGTCACGTACACACAGAAGCAGGTGGGCGCAGTGATGGGGACTGGATGGGAGCTCTAACGATGGGAAGAGCTGGAGGTGTGTGTTCCCTGCACCATACAGTGGTGTGGGCTTTTCCCTTTCCTCGGGTATGAAGAGGCCTTGAAACTGGTGCAGGGGGGGCGGGCACCAATCTGGTCAGAGAGCACTGGCTTCTTTGAGTACTCCCTGTGCCAGGCACTGTGGACAACCAGTGGACAACCGCTATATGGGCACCTGTTGGCCAGGGTGGTCACCATAATGATGAGTTCCTTGTCAGCTCTGCTGAGCTGGCCTGGGGAGGAAGAGGAGAGGAGACCTGTGCACAGCCTTGGACAGCAGCTCAGAAGAACCTAGACAGGCTCAGCCGTATTTTAGCAACCGAGTTGCCCACACCCCTACTCCCCTACCCATTCTCTTAGGATTCACTCCGAGTCCCTCGCTACCAATGAGCCCATTTTATTTTCTTCATGATACTTAACATTTTCTGAAGTTAACTTGTTCTTTTATTTTGTTTAGTTGTTCACTGTTTTCTCCTCTCTAGACTATGTTTGAAAGTCTAGGCTTTTTCTGACTTGTTCACCGCTATACCCCCAGAGGAGTTCCTGACATATAGTGGTTGCTCAGAAAATATGTGTTGAATGAATTACTAAATTCAAGAAACATTTTCTGAGGCCCATCAGGTACTGGACTAACACTTTTACAAGAGGGGAGAAAAGAAGAGAAGAGACTTCGTAACCTCAGGGACCTACTACTTAGGGGCAGGGAGAGGCAGAGAAGGACGGAATCTGCTTTGGTACCTGCATCATGCTGGGAAACCTTACAGATGTAATCTCATTTAATCCTACTCCAGCTCTGCAGAGTGGGTATTATTAATACCATTTTACTAGTAAGGAAACCAAGGCTTTGAGACATTTAAGTACTTTGTTGAAGTTCACGTGCATTATTTATGGCAGAACTCAGATCTGAACACAAGATCTGTCTCTTACCGCTAGGACAGAGAAGCTGTGGAAGTTTTGGAAAGAGAAGGCAGACAGCACTCTGTATGCCACTAGAAAAGGACAGATGAAGGAGGCTGTGGGAGTTCAGAGGAGGAAGAATCCCTCGTAAGTGAAGGCGGGTGAGATGGACTTTGAAGGCAAGACCCCTCAGAAATCATGGATAGGAGAAAAGGTATCCCAGGGGCATAGCAAAGTGTAAGCAAAGTTAAAGAGAGGAGATATCATGAGACCTGAATGCTCTGGAGAATAAAATTTAGGCCACTTTGACTCGAACAGACATAAAGAGGGGTTGAGGGAAATGAGGATGGGAAGGCAGGCTGGTGTCAGGCCAAGGAGAATCACTGAGACAGACTATCCCCCAGTACCTGCTCTCCCCTCTCCCTTTAATAATAGAATCCCTTAATTTTAACTGGGCACATGGCCACACAGCTTCCCTTGCAGCTAGATGTGACAATGTGATGAAGTTCTGGCCAATGGGATGTGAATGGAAACAATGTGTGTGACTTCCATGCCATGACCTTAAAGGGAAGGCATGTGTGCCTGCAAATGCCCCTTCTTCCTCTTTCTGCTGCAAGCAGTGGTGAGCCAGCATGTGCATATAGGCAAGGGCAATCCAAGAGAGTAGACAGCACTACATTGGCCCTTAGCAGCTCACATGGGGTCTATTAGGTGAGAGAGAACAAATGTTTAAACCAATGTATCTTTGGGTCTGGGTAACAGCAAGCCTAACCTGAATCCTAAGAAATCCATGACGGCCAGGCTAAAGTCCCTGAACTTTATTCAGGGGGCTGTAGGGAGCCACAGAGAGTTTTTAAGCCCAAAGCAAGAAAGATGAGCTAGAGTTATTACCTAACTTCTTTCAGTTCTGTACCTCTAATCATAAAGTTACATTCAGACCTCAGCCTCAGGATCCAGAGGGTGTCTCAGCCAACCAATCTTTCTGAGCTTCTCCCTAGCTCAGCAGTGATCTGGGACTGTGTGGGAAGGCCCTCGAGTGAGCAGGCACCTGGGTCTCATCCACGAATGATTTAGCACTGTTTTTCCATTTACCTGTTTCCTTGTTGCAGATGGCATAGTCCCCATAGTGTCTGCTGAATGCCAGATGCAATCGTAGGAAGGCCACAGCCCAGGTGCCAAAGCACAACCCTCACATACCTTCACCTTTTAGGGTATTATATGTGTCACTTCTAAATGTGTATGTGATTTGTTTTTGGTAAATTAGCTTATAACATTCAGAGAGTGAATGTTATAACTAAACCAAGTGACACTTCTTAGAATTTAGGTTTTACTGATTTCCTATCTTTTCACAGAGGGGCCGGTGGTGCTCATTTCAAGTTCTTTCCTATGTCCAATCTCATTGTTCCTTCTCCACAGCATTATAAGGTAGGTAAGGCAGATTTCATTATCCCCAGCTCACTGATTAGGAAACCATGGCCCAGAGAGGTGGAGTAACTTGCCCAAGGCCATACCAAAAGTAAGAGGCAGATTTGAGATAGTGACACTGGTTTTTTCAGTATGTTTTCTACTGGGATTTTATGGCAGACAACTGTCGGCTGCTACCCAGCACCATTTCTTCCCCCTCCCTGGCAACAGAACCTGGATGGTGTTCAGATATTAGATTGCCATAGGTTTCAGAGAAGGTTAAGCCCTTCCCCAACTCTAATAAGTGAATCCTGATTGGTCTAAACCAATCATGGTGATTCTATTCCACTTGTCAGTGATTGGCCTAGGAATGGGCATGTGACACCATTCTGCCCAATAAAAAAGGAGGGGAAATCAGCTAGGAGCCTTCTCTCTCCAAAAGGAATATGAGGAAGGAGTGTGCCCTCCTAGCCCCTTCCAGGAGTTGTGCAAGGATGTATGTTTACTGCTGCTATAGCCATCTAATGATCAGGAGGGGACAAGTCTGAGCAGGGTCATCACACTGAGGAGGACAGAGCCAAAAAATGCAAAGAACCTGATCCTTGATATCACTGAGCCACTGGATTAAACAATCCAGGATCACCCTGTCTCTGGACCTGCCGTTGTGTGAAACACTGAACCGCCCCTACTGTTACATGAACTGAATTGGATTTTCTGTTACCTGTGGCTGAAAGCAGCCTAACTGATAATAGATGCTAAAGGTTCATTACTGGTCTAGAAGACATAGCATGGAGAACATTTATGTCAGCTAGGGCAGGGGTTGGGGATGAGGTGGGGTGGTATGGACAGGTAAGGGTGGTACCAAGGCAGAGGCTGAGGGCTCCAAACCTTTCCGACCAGAGCAGCTGGGTTTTTATCTTTATTATCTAATAGATCTCCATACAAGACTTTGTTTAGAAAAAAAATCCACTAAATTCTACCACAAGTTTGAAAAACAAAAGCTTAGAGCAAATGTCTACGCTCAAAGAAGGGTCTTATAATTTGGCAACACAGAGCACCAATTTTAAACAGTCCCTCAGGAAATAATTCAGGGATGTTCAAAAAGATATGTACAAACATCTGTTACAAGTCCTAAATGTCCAAGATTGGGAGATTGCTGAAATAAATTAAAATACTTCTATTATACAGTGCTATATCATGCAGCCACTAAATATAACGTTGTGACCTAGAAAAATGTTCATGGTAACATGATCTCATTAAAAAAAAGTTACATGTATATTTATACAAAGAAAATAGGTAAGAAGAAAACACATTAAAATGCTAATAGTGGCTGACTTTGGTGGAATCAAATAATTTTTATTATTTTTGAATTTTCTGCTTATTTAATTTTTCTAATTTTTCAACATGTGATTACAGGAAGGAGCAAGGTACCCTCCCACTTGTTTAAGCAGCTGGCACGTATCTCAATGGTTCTATTTCCATACCATCTGATAGTGGTGAAGGGAACTACAGAACACAGCTCAGTCACAAGTGGGCAGAGGACTGAGTGACAATGAAGAGTCCCAGAACTTAAGAGGTTGTGCCTAAGATAAGAGGAAGAAATGTATGTCCTTCTGATTAGGGTATGGACCCCAAAGGAAGGGTTTGTCCACAGCGGAAACTTGGACAGACTGGGGCAACCAGTTCCAGGGGTTCCACTCTGGCCAACAAACATCTGCCCTGGCGTGAGTGTCTCACCTTTCCTGTCTCCTCCATGAGCTCTACAATATCAAAAGGCAGGTCTTTCTTGTAGAGAATGGGGTAATAGATGATGGGTTTGGACTTCTCTTCCTGCTGAGTCTCATAAAGGCGCAAGTTTAGGGTCACCATAGGCAACTTTTTCCAAAACCTATTTGTCACAAGGCCAAAAGACTGAAAGGAAACAAAGACAGGTTTGGATGGGCTACCAAAGGAATGGCTTGGATAGCTGGTCTGTATATGGGCTTAAAGGAAAGATGGCCATAGGTTCCACCTTCTCGGCCAACTCCCATCGAGTACAAATCCTCTGCCTTGAGCAATCATGGAAAGGATTCTGGCCTCAACAGGATACAATGTTGTAATCAATTAGTAATGTCTGACATGGGAAGGGGATATGAGGGCATGGGGGCCCAAGTAACATATTGCAATACTTGGCTTAAAGCCTAGCTCAGATATCATCTAATAGCAATAAAACTTCCTGGAGTTCTTCACGCCCACAAAGTCTTTCTGTGGCTCTTTAAGTCTACCAAGTGATTGCCAGGACTTTATCATCCACTGCCAACAACAACGATAATAACTATCACACAATGAGCGCCTAATACATGCCAGGTCTTTTACATACACTCTCAATACCCCCAGCAATCCTGCATTTTACAGATGTGAAAACCAAGGATCAGATAGGTTAGGTCACACAGAGATAAAAGTTTCAAATGAGATAAATGATTCAAATCCAGATCTGTCTGACTCCAAAGTCTATGTTCTTCCCACTTTGCAGTCCTGTCTCTTTTAAAAGAATCTAACTAAAAAATGTAAATACTAAAAATATTCTAAATGAAGAGTGGGAAACAAACAAATATGAATCTGAACAGGCAGCCCCTTCATGCCTTTTACCATACAAGGTTCTAAGAGGGGTGAAAGAAAATAAAGATTATGCTTTTCTAGAAAGCTCAGTCTGGTCAGGTAATCTAACTGTGAAAGATAGTGTAACATCGGGCTGTCTGAAGCCAGACTGCCTGGGTTCAAATCCTGACTCTGCTGCTTACTCACTGCGGGACTGGAGGCCAGTTACTTCTCTGTCCCTCAATTTCATCATCTGTAAAGTATGGATAATAATAATACCAAACTCATAGAGCTGTTATGAGAATTTAATGAGTTAATACATATAAAGCTCTTAAAACAGAGCCTTGCACATAGTAAATACTACATATTAAATAAATAAAATGTGGCAGCTTTAAAATAAGAGTGTGATCAAAGTATATTGGGGTACACTGTGGATCTATCAATTGACATTTGCTTACATATTCAATACTAAAGCCACAGAAAAGATTTGGACAGCTCCCCTCACACCCTCTGGGAACCCTTGATGGGCCCTGTCTACTCTAGCCATCTACCTGCCTGACATTCACATCTGACACCTCACCTCCATGTACATCCTACTGGAGGGGAAGGTCTAGGCTGTGAAACTTTGGAGATTTTTCACCTCAGTTTTCCCTACCTCTAGCTAGGGTGGGGCAAGTATCTGAGTACCCAGGCCACAGTAATCTCGCCACTGGTCCATAAGGCTGCCAGGCCAAAAAGCTCTGCCCCCACAGATTCAGAATTGGGGAATCAGAAGTGAACTAGCTGGCAATGAGAGTCGGGGCTGAAAAGTGATGAGGCGAAGCGAGGCCTCTGGAGCCATGATGATCATGAGCACACCACAGGAGCGAGAGAGAAACCATGAGGAAGCAGCAGCTGTGAGAGAGAGTAGAGGCTCACGGTGGAGGGTCAGGAAGAAAGTTGGTGGTAGGAGGAGATGCAGATAGACAAAAAGAGAAAGGACTAAGAGCAGCTGAGACTCATTCATTCCTGGGGTCCTGCTGCAGAGGTCCCAGAATGACCTTTCAGTTTCAGTTTCCAAGTGGCATGACTGCTTGTTTTCACAATACTTGAGAAGGAGTTCATGCACTGACAAGAAGAATCAAAATGACAACCAAGAAAGCACATGCGCCTTTTCAGTCAGGGAGCCTTCTGTTACCCAAAGAAAACAACATAGTCAGGAGTGAAGTGCTCCTATCATATAAGCTTATTAAAAAAAAGTAAAAAGCAAACACTCATATAATGCTTAGGACATGCCTAATATTGTTCTGGCTGCTTTATATATGTTAACTCAAAACTCAAGTTTTGTTGGTACTGTTATTATCCCCATTTTAGAGATGAGAAAACACAGGCACAAAAAAGGTGAGTCACAGAGCCTGCAGTGGTAGAGCCAGGATTCAAATCCAGGCAGTCTAGTTCCACAGTTGATTCTCACAACCACTGTGCTATGCTGTATACATGAGCTCATTGCCAAAGATGGCAACTACTTTCTTAAAACCCCTAAATCTAAGCCAATCTACAAATCTCAAGCCTAGTCTTCGTTTTCCCCTAAAAACTTTTAACATTTTCATTCTAAACCTTTGAACAACTAGAATACTATTAAAAAGAACAACTTCCATTTGAGTAAAGTACTTCACCAGGCTTACTGGCAGGAGCTTTGCAGGCATTGTTTCTGAACCTTAATTAAATATCACCACTGTATCTCCCTTCACTGGGGCAGCCGGGACTCAGCTACTGTGAGGGAATGCAAGCTCAGTATTGCCACAGCTTTTTCAAGAGAAGCTGAATGTGGAAGTTCAAAATAAGGCCTGCTGGCCCCATGGCTTAGCGGTTAAGCGCGCGCGCTATGCTACTGGTGGCCCGGGTTCGGATCCCGGGGGCGCACCGACGCACCGCTTCTCCAGCCATGCTGAGGCTGCGTCCCACATACAGCAACTAGAAGGGTGTGCAGCTATGACATACAACTATCTACTGGGGCTTTGGGGAAAAAAAAAAGGAGGATGATTGGCAATAGATGTTAGCTCAGAGCCGGTGTTCCTCAGCAAAAAGAGGAGGATTAGCATGGATGTTAGCTCAGGGCTGATCTTCCTCACAAAGAAAAAAAAAAAAAAGAACAAAATGAGGCCTGCTGTCAGCCTAATGATGCAGCAAAAAATAGGACATAGGACTATGTACCTGGCACAGCAAGGAGGTGCCTCATGTGATTGTGGGTAGATTTTGAAAAAAGACATAGCCACTCCCTTACCTTCCAGTTATACAGGACACTAAGCCCAAAATACTAGACTCTTCCACCTGGCAGTCATCCCTGACCTTCAGACACATCTCTGAGGTTGTGGGGAGGCTGGTGTACCCTTGCTTTGCGCACTCCTTGCCCTGCTTGTTTGCTGGTTCAGTGGTAAACCGAAGTAAAAGCAACCTAAAGCTGATATTGTTCTTGCCAATCTTGGACCCACACTGGGGGTTCTGGATTAGCTCATCAAAAACTGAAATTTTCAAGTGAAATCTCTCGGTTATTAAACGTTGACTCAATTGTTTCTCTGCAGGGTGTAGATGTGGCAGGACTGGCGGCTCCTGGGGCTGTGTTTGGCTGCACGAGGTTCATTACACTAGTCTGTCAAGTTTTATGTGTTTGGAATCATCCACAGTAAAAAGAATTAAAAACCATACTTAAAAATTATCTTTAAAAAAACCTGTGGGACAAATACACACAAAAAAGCTGTAAGCTGTTAGCTTACAATTGGTAGCTTAAAAAGCCAACTGATGAAAACACTACAGGTATGAACATGGGCACAGTACTGAACATTATTAGGTGAGTATATAAATGACAGTTCTTGCTACTGGCGAACTATAATTTAAAACTGTTTTTGTTTTGTAAAAAATCAGACATTTCATGATTCTAAAATACAGAGACCGGGTTCCACTCCCACTCTTTACAGTACAACACAATCCAAAAAGAAAAAGTTGGTAAACTGGACGTCATCGAAATTAAAAACATACGTCCAAAGACATCATTACAAAAACGAAAAGACAAGCCACAGACTGGGAGAAAATATCTACAATTTATATCCAGAACATATTTAAAAATATTTTATAACTCAGTAGGAGGACAAGAAACACAATTTAAAAATGGGCAAAAGATTTGAATAGATATTTCACCAAAGAAGTACAAATGGCCATTAAGCAGATGAAAAGATGCTCAGCATCATGAGTCATTAGGCAAATGCAGATCAAAACCACAATGAGATAATACTCACACTTGCTAAAACGGCTTTAATCAAAAAGACAATAACAAGTGTTGGTAAGAATGTGGAGAAACCGGAACCTTTATACATGGTAATGGAAATGTAAAGTGGTGCAGCGACTTGAGAAAAGTTTGGCAGTTTCCTAAGAAGTTAAATGTAAATTTATCATATAGCCCAGAAATTCTACTCCTAGTACTCTATCCAAGGGAAATGAACGCATATGTCCACAGAGAGACTTGTATGCAAGTGTTAATAGCATTATTCATAATAGCCAAAAAATGAAAACAACCCAAATGGCCATCAACTTGTAAATGGATAAACAAAATGTGGTGTATCCATACAATAAAATACAATTCAGAAATAAAAAGGAATGAAGTACTAACACATGCTACAAACATAGATGAACCTTAAAAACATCATTCTAAGTGAAAGAAGCCAGATGCAAAAAAACTGCATATTGTATGACTCCATCTATAGGAAATGTCCAGAAAAGGCATGCTATTGAGACAGAAAGTAGATTAGTGGTTGTGTGGGGCAGGGGTAGGGATGGGAATTGATTGTAAATGAGCATGAGGGATCTTCCTAGGGTAACTGAAATGTTCTTTTGTTTGTTTGTTTGTTTGTTTATTGCAGTAACATTGGTTTATAACATTGTATAAATTTCAGGTGTACATCATTATACTTCTATTTCTGCATAGATTACATCATGTTCACCACCAAAATACTAATTACAACCCATCACCACACACATGTGCTGAATTATCCCTTTCGCTCTCCTCCCTCCCCCCTTCCCCTCTGGTAACCACCAATCCAATCTCTGTCTCTATGTGTTTGTTTATTGTTGTTATTATCTACTACTTAATGAAGGAAATCATACAGTATTTGACCTTCTCACTCTGACTTATTTCACTTTGCATAATACCCTCAATGTCCATCCATGTTGTCACAAATGGCTGGATTTCATCGTTTCTTATGGCCGAGTAGTATTCCATTGTGTATATATACCACAGCTTCTTTATCCATTCGTCCCTTGATGGGCACTTAGGTTGCTTCCAAGTCTTGGCTATTGTGAATAGTGCTGCAATGAACACAGGGGTGCATGTATCTTTATGCATTGGTGTTTTCAAGTTCTTTGGATAAATACCCAGCAGTGGAATAGCTGGATCATATGGTAGTTCTATCCTTGATTTTTTGAGGACTCTCCATAGTGTTTTCCATAGTGGCTGCACCAGTTTGCACTCCCACCGATGTATGAGAGTTCCCTTCTCTCCACATCCTCTCCAACACATGTTGTTTCCTGTCTTGTTAATTATAGCCGTTCTGAAGGGCGTGAGGTGATATCTCATTGTAGTTTTGATTTGCATTTCCCTGATAGTTAATGATTTTGAACATCTTTTCAGGTGTCTCTTGGCTATCTGTATATCTTCTTTGGAGAAATGTCTGTTCAGGTCTTTTGCCCATTTTTTAATTGGGTTGGTAGTTTTTTTGTTGTTGAGATGCATGAGTTCTTTATATATTTTGGAGATTAAGCCCTTATCAGAAGTATGGTTTGCAAATATCTTCTCCCAAGTGTTAGGTTGTCTTTTCGTTTTGTTGATGGTTTCCTTTGCTGTGCAGAAGCTTTGTAGTTTGATGTAGTCCCATTTGTTTATTTTTTCTATTGTTTCTCTTGCCCGGTCAGACTGAAATGTTCTAAAACTGGATTTTAGTGATGGTTGCACAACTCATAAACTTACTAGAAATCATTGAATTGTATATTTAAAGTGGGTGAAATTTATAGTATATAAATTACACCTCAATAAAGCTGTTTTTTAAAATGCTGCATGTATGGGGGGGCGTTAAAATATCATATTTGGTTTTAGAGTGAAAGGTTTCACAAGCATGGAAGAAGAGCTAACCTCTGTGCCCTGCCATAGTTGTTTTAAGACTGACAACTATGTAATGCCTAGAGTCTGGCAGGAGATTTTAATTTGAGTTTCTCAGCTTGATCAACAACAAATGCAGTTGCCAGCAAACTTCTGTTAATAAAAAGACAAACAGCCTGTGCAATGGTGGACTGGTCATACATTTAAACAACAGTAAAGGAATTTTTAAAAAGGTATAAATCCACAGGACAACAAGAATAGAAGAGAAGACAACAGCAGATAAAAGTTTTCAACAAATGTTTGTAGGACAGAAAGTGGAAGGAGAAGTGTTAACTAGGAGAAAGGTGATGGTTCCACCTGAAACAGCTGCAGGTGGACTTCTGAAGACAGGTGGGCCTGTTTGCTCCACAGGACCCCAAGGAGGCTGCCCTTGGAGGTACAGACACCGTAGATGGTAAAGGGCTGAATGCAGGTGGAGCAGCTCAAAGTCTATATACGAAATGGCCGGACCCCTTGATCCCCTAGCCCAATGGCCAGGCTGCAATCCCCACCTCAAAACAGTGGCTAGTGATTTTCTGAAGAAATGAACTGTAGATGAGGGTGGCTGCCTCTTGGGATAGGGACTAGAGGAACTTTCTCATCTTCCCAAACTGAAACCCAGTAGCCATTAAGCAGTGACTTCCATTTCCCCCTCCTCCAGCCCCTGGCAACCAAGGCTGTTTTTCAAAAGCCTTGTACTTTTAGAATTATTTACCTACATTACTTAGATGAAAATTAGAAGTGAGTATTTTCAAGAGTGGGAGTGACGTCACTGTTTTTCCTCAAACATACTGTGTTTAGCCTTGTGCAAAAGTGAACCAAGTAGTCCCTGCAGGGATAGGTGACGTAAAATATTTATAAAGCTGGAGAAACACCCAGCAAGTTTAAGTCAGTGGGGCTCTTCCTGGTACAGAAACTCCTTCACAGACTTTATGCAATGCCTTTGATATACTAGTTTCTACGGTCCGGGCGTGTGTGTGCGTATAAATTTTGTAGTTGCAATCTGATGTTTCATGCTATGATAAATTATGACAGTGAGCTATGAAAACACAGATGAGGGACAGTTAGCTCCAACCCAAGATCAGAAGATATTCCCGGGAGGAGCTGGTGATCCAGCCCAGTTTTGAAGGAGAGGTTAAGAAGGGAGTGGGAGATTGGCTTGTTACGTTAAAAATAATTTTTTAAAATTATTTTATTGAGGTCATAATAGTTTATAACATTGTGAAATTCCAGTAGTACATTATTATTTGTCAGTCACCATATATATGTGCCCCTTTACCCCTTATGCCCACCCCCCAACCTCCTTCCCCTCTGGTAACCACTAATCTGTTCTCTTTGTTCATGTGTTTATCTTCCACATACGAGTGAAATCATGTGGTGTTTGTCTTTCTCTGTCTGGCTTATTTCACTTAACATAATAGCCTCGAGGTCCATCCATGTTGTTGCAAATGGGATGATTTTGTCTTCTTTTATGGCTGAGTAGTATTCCATTGTATATATACACCACATCTTCTTTATGCATTCATACGTTGATGGGCATATGGGTTGCTTCCACATCTTGGCTATTGTTAATAATGCTGCAATGAACATAGGGGTGCACAAGTCTCTTTGAATTGTTGATTTCAAGTTCTTTGGATAAATACCCAGCAGTGGGATAGCTGGGTGGTACGGTATTTCTATTTTTAATTTTTTGAGCAATCTCCATACTGTTTTCCATAGTGGCTGCACTAGTTTGCAATCCCACCAGGTGTGTATGAGGGTTCCCTTTTCTCCACAACCTCTCCAACATTTGTTATTTTTTGTCTTGGTGATTATAGCCATTCTAACAGGTGTAAGGTGATAATTAAAAAGAATTTTAAGCAGAGGGCATACATGGCATGAAGAATGGCACAGATCAGGGCACATATGCGGGAAATTTACAAGTAATGTGGTATTACTCAGAAGAAATGCAAGTCAAGGAGGAGCAGGATGAGGGTGGCAAGACAAGCAGAGGCCAGGGTCACAGAGAGTCTTGGTTTTTTCCTAGAGGTGATAAGATGCCCCTGGAGGGTTTTCAGGCAGGAGAAAGGCATAGTCAAAACTGTATTTTTTATTTGTTTTGCAATAACTTTTTCCATTATTTGCTCCATCAGAGTGAACTGTCATACAGAAGATATCTATTTTGCCTATCTCCACACTATTTAATTATGAAAATTTTCAAACAAAATTAAAGAGAATTGAATTAAAAAGCCAACCCTGTGCCCATCATCTGGTTTCAACAACTATTAGAATTTTTCCACACTTGCTTCATCTATCCCTCTCCTTTTTCTGCGGAAATATTTCTTTTCTTGTAAAATAAACATGACCAATTTACCATTTTAACCATTTTTAGGTGTACAGTTCAGTGGCATTAAGTACATTCATATTGTTGTGCAACCATCACCACCATCCATCTCCAGAACGTTTTTTATCTTCCCAAACTGATACTCTGTGCCCATTAACCAGTAACTTCCATTCTCCCCTCTCCCAGCCTCTGGCAACCACTAACTGACTATCTCTATAGACTGGTCTATTCTGGACATTTCATATAAACAGAATCATAAAATATGTGGCCTTTTGTATCTGGTTTCTTTCACGCAGCGTATTGTTTCCTAGGTTCATCCATGTTGCAGCATTTACCAATACTTTTTGTTCCTTTTTAGGCTTGAATAATATCCATTGTATGGATACACATTTTGTGTACCCATTCATCAGTTGATGGACATTTAGGTTGTTTGCACTTTCAGGGCTATTATGAATAATTTTTTGTGTGTGTGAGGAAGATTAGCCCTGTGCTAACATCTGTGCTGATCTTCCTCTTTTTCTTTTTTCTCCTCAAAGCCCCAGTACATAGTTGTGTATCACAGTTGTAGAGTTGTAGCTCTTCTATGTGGGACGCCGCCTCAGCATGGCTTGATGAGCAGTGAGTAAGTCTGCGCCCAGGATCCAAACCAGCAAACCCTGGACCACAAAGTGGAACTCGAGGACTTAACCACTATGCCAGCCCCTATTATGAGTAAGTCTGCTATGAACATTCAAGCACAGTGTTTGTGTAGACATAGGCATTCAGATCTCTTGGGTATATCCTAGGAGTGCAACTGCCATGTGACATGGTAACTCTGTGTTTAACTTTTTGAGAAACTGTCAAACTGTTTTCCAAGGTGCTTGCACATTTTACACTCCCACCAGCAACACGTGAGAGTTCCAATTTCTCCACATCCTTGCCAACACTTATCTTTTTAATTATAGCCATCCTACTGGGGGTGAAGTGGTATATCTCATTGTGGTTTTACTTTGCATTTCCTGGACTAATGACATGGAGCATCTTTTCATGTGCTTATTGGCCATGCATATATTTTCTTTGAAGAAATGTCTATTTGGATCCTTTGCCTTTTTTTGTGTGTGTGAGGAAGATTAGTCCTGAGCTAACATCCGATGCCAATCCTCCTCTTTTTGCTGAGGAAGATTGGCTCTGAGCTAATGTCGTGCCCATCTTCCTCTACTTTATATGGGATGCTGCCACAGCATGGCTTGACAAGTGGTGCATTGGTGTACGCCTGGGCTCTGAACCTGCGAACCCTGGGCTGCCTAAAGTGGAGCACATGCACTTAACCACTGCACCACTGGGCCGGACCCCCCTTTTCCCATTTTTAAATTGGGTCATTTGTCTTTCCATTATTGAGTTGTAAATGTTCTTTATGCATTCTAGATAATGTCCCTTATCAGATATTGATTTTCAAATATTTTCTCCCATTCACTGGGTTGTCTGTTCACTTTCTTGACGGTGACTTTGAAGCACAAAAGTTTCTAATTTTGATGAAGTCCTGTTTTTCTATTTTTTTCTTTGGGTGTTTGTGCTTTGGTGGTGTCATATCTAAGAAACCACTACCAAATCCAAGGTCACAAAGATTTATCTCTATGCTTTCTTCTAAGAGTTTTATAACTTTAGTTCTGGCATTTAGGTCTTCGATCCACTTTTGAGTTAATTTTTGTATATATTTGACAGAGAGGGGTCCAACGTCATTCGTTTGCATGTAGATATTCAGTTGTCCCAACAGCATTTGTTGAACGATTTTTCCTTCCCCATTGAATTGTCTTGGTACCCCTGTCAAAAATCAGTTGACCACAAATGTGATGGTTTACTTCTATATTCTCACTTCTATTCCATTGATCTATGTCTATCCTTATGCCAGTACTGCACTATCTTGATTACTGTAAGTAGGAAGTAAGATTTGAAATCAGAAGTGTAAGTCCTCCAACTTTGTTCCTTTTCAGGATTTTTTTTGGCTCTTTTGGGTCCTTTGAATTTCCATGTGAATTTTACGATAAATTTGTCAATTTTTGCAATGAAGACAGTAGGGATTTTGACTGAATCTGTATATCAATTTAGGGAGTATTATTATCTTAACATAGTAAATCTTCTGATCCATGAATATGAGGTACTTTTCCATTATTTAGATCTTCAATTTCTTTCAACGTTTTGTAGTTTCCAGAGTTTAAGTTTGGCATCTCTTTTGTTAAATTTATTTCTAAAAGTTTTACTCTCTTTGATGCTATTGTAAATGGAACTGTTGTCTTAATTTCATTTTTTGGTTGTTCATTTCAAGTGTATAGAAATGCAATTGATTTCTGTATATTGTTCTTGAATCTGGCATCCTTGCTGAACTTGTTTGTTAGCTCTAAAGTTTTTTTTTTTTTATGGATTCTTTAGGATTTTCTATATACCAGACCATTTCACCTGCAACTAGAGATAGTTTTACTTTTTCCTTTCCAATCTGGATACCTTTCATTTCTTTTTCATTTCTATCCCAACCGCCTGTGATAGACCCTCCAGTACAATGTTGAATAAAGTGGAGAGGGCAGACTTCCTTGTCTTGTTCCTCATCTTAGGGAAAAAGCTTTCAGTCTTTCACCATTAAGTATGATGTTAGCTGTGGGTTTTTCATAGATGCCCTTTATTAGGTTAAGGAGGTTCCTTTCTAATGCTAGTTTATTGAGTGTTTTTATAATGACACAGTGTTGGACGTTTTCAAATGCTTTTTCTCCATCTATTGAGATAATAATGTGGTTTTTGTCCTTTATTCTATTGATATGGTGTATTATATTAATTGATTTCAGATGCATTAAAATCCCATTTGGTCATACTGTATAATCCTTTTTATATGTTGCGATTTAGCTTGCTAGTATTTTGTTGCAGATTTTTGTCTCTTATATGCATGAGAGATATTGATCTGTAGTTTCCTTTTCCTGTGATATCTTTGGTTTTGATATCAGGGCAATAATGACCTCATAGAATGAGTTGGGATGTGTACCCTCCTCTTCTGTTTTTTTTGAAGAGTTTGTGAAGAATGGGTATTAATTCTTTAAATGTTTGGTAGAATTCATCAGTGAAGCCATCTGGGCCTGAGTAGACTCCACTTTACTGCTGTTACTGATGAGTTTGTTGACTTTACAACCTCATGAGACCTTGGACCAGTTATCAATGTATTGCTGCTCAGCTCTAAACTCATCCTTTACTGCCTGCTCTGAGAAAATGGATCTGGGCCTTTAAGATATCTTTCCTTTGCTGTCTCTCATGAAGACAATCTTTGTAGGTAGAAGGCCCTGCAGAGGCATTGCAGGAGGAATGGGTTTTGCTTCCTGGCTCCATTGTGCTCTCTGGTATGCGCCTGCAGCATGGCAGCTTCTCAGGCTTTGCTTGGTGCCCAGAAGCACCCAGCAGCCAGCAGTTTTCCCCAGCACCCTATCAGGCAGTTTTGTAATAGAGCCTTCCAGGAGACACCTCCCCAGGAATAGCTTTCCCCAGCGCCCTAGAAGTGCCAGCAAGTTCCACTGGCACAGATTCCCAGTGACTCCCACCCTTTAACAAGCTGTGGCCCTGTCCTCTCCAACAAGGTCTCAATCGGTCCTGGCCAGCAGGGTGCTCTTCCTTGGGTGCAAGCTCTAATTCTTATTAGCCATGATTACTTGTGACTAAAAATATCTGTAGCAAGTAGACTCTCACTTGTGCAGTGGTAACTGTGAGCATTTGCGTTTAAATTCTTTACTTGAATAAAGATATTAACACTTCTATGGACTCTTTTACTATTAATTTCTGTATACAAATCAGCATGTAGTTCATTTGTAACTGTTAGAAACCAGTGAACTAAAAAATTTTAAAGGTTCACTCAAATATTACCTCCTTTGGGACACCTATCTTGACTCCAACCTTCCTCCCACATACAGTGAACCATTTCATCCTCTGTAGTCGGGGCTGACACCCTCATCAGATTGGTGCACCTACCGCAACACTTGGTATCTTCATGCGGAGACAGTAGGGCAGGGACCATGATTCAACTGATTGCCCAGCTCAATTCCTGGCTCGGAGCAAATGCTCAACTAGTGTCGTCGATTGAAAGGAAACAAACCCGCCCAACTTCACTACTCAATAAAGAAAAGCAACCGTGAGATGCCACTTTTCCAACTTCTCAAGTAGCAAAGGTTTCTAAAGAGGAAGTTTGGGGAGAGAGTCCGAAGGCCGGGGTCCGGTCCAACCTTTCCGAAGGGAAAGCTGGTCCTTCCCCCGAGGGAAATACTGAGAAACGGGAGGTGTGCGCCAGAGGCGGTCGAGGGCAGCGCCGCGCCTCCTGCGCGGGCTCCCACCCGGCAAGCCCCCAGACTGTCTTACGCTCGGGTAGAGTCGGCCCGGATCAGGAGTGGGCCTCAGCCCCCGGCCGCCCCGCCGGGAGCCCCCGCGCGGCCGAGAGCAAGGCGCGCCGCCGACCGCCGGCACGGCCGCCTCCGCGCGCCCATCTCCACCGGCCCTTTCACACCCGCGGCGCTCCAGCCCGTCCGCGTTCGGACGCGAACTTCGTAACCGCGCCCCAACCGCACCCCAAGGCCGGCCGCGGCTCGGAGCCGGGCTTCCCCCGGCCGGCACGCGGGCGGCCCTCCGCGTCTCCCGGCCCGCCCGCCGGCCTCAGCCGGGCCGCGCGCTCCCGCTCACCAGCGGCCGCGGGGCGCCGGGGCGGCGACGCACCCACGCGGAGGCACGCGGCGCGGAGGCCCGACCGCCTCTCCAGGCGTGTCGGGGACGGCGACCCCGCGCGGGGCTGACGACCCGCCCCTCCCGCCGAGCTTCCGGTCTCCGGCGACTGCCCTACTCGCGGCTTCTAGTTCCTTCTGTTGACTTGGGAATGAGGCGCACGATGCCCACGTGCCGCCCCCACCGGGAGGTGGACTTGATAGGCCTCCTCAGCCAGATTTGGACCGAGAGTCTCTTTTTCCAGACTCCTCTGCCGACGTGGGGTGCGTGAGGGACAACCCAGGGATCATTTCTCGACCTCCCTCTCTGCCTGGTCACACTCCAGGTCACTGAGCGCCCTGGGCATGGCCTTGGGCCAGCCGCGATCACCCGATACCTACTGGTTCCAGGCCTTCTACAGCTGGGTTGGAGTGGGGAGGAGAGACAGAGAATCTACACAGTTCCGCCTGCCAGGATAACCGACCAAGAGCAGTTCCTACAACAATCTGACTGCAAAACAAAAGCTACATTTCAGTTGGCCTCTTAATATTCTCTCAGTTGGCTCGCCAGCATCTTTCCAAATTTGGACGGTATGTTAGAGATGGTCTGTCTTAAACATCCTAAAAATCTAAAAATTCACGTTGCGAGCAGATGCCTCAAAGAGATGGGCAGAGCCAGGCCCTCCAGTCCCCAGGAGCTCTCACCCCTCTGGGGGATCTGACCAAACGCCAATTGGAGGTGCCAGTTGACAGAGGAAACTGATTTCAAGTGAGCCCTGAAAGTCAAGGATTGGCTCTGTGCTGGGGACCTGGAATTCGGCAGCTTCTCACCCGGGCAACTAAAGTGTGCTCCAGGGCAGGCAGCAGCAAGGACTGAACTGCACTCAGTTTTCCTGGGCCATGTAGGGTAGCTCAGTTATGCGGAAATGCGCATGTGATGTGTGTGTTTGCAGGGAAAAAAAAGTCCAGGGAGAAATGCATACCAAAATGTTAACATCCACTCATCCTTCAGTAATTACCTGTTTGGTGCCAGACCCTGGGCTACATAGAATAACTCGCTGACAGCCTAGCAAGGGAGACAAACGGGGGAAGACTAATGCGTTTTATTTTTTTATTATTCTGTTTTCCACAATGTGAATAGATATCTTCTCTAGCAACAACCAAAAAGGTTTTATTTTGAAGAAGAGAAATACGTTTCCTTGAGGGCGGAGTCGGAAGGAAGGGCCCCCTCCGCTCAGTTCCCAAGGTTCCCACGGACCCACAGATGGAAGCGTCTGGTATCCCACTGTGCGACCGAGCACGGCAAGTGCAGGCTCTGCGATCGACTCCAGCTGCGTGTTTCTCGGAGCGACCCGCGGACAGACTGCAGGACAGGCGGCCGGCTGAGACACAATCATGGCCTCCTTGGGGGGCCCGCCGGCCCGCCGCGGCCAGGCTTCTTAGACGTAGTTGGTTCAAGTCCAACAGACCGCAACTGCCGGAAACGGAAGGGCTGGGGCGGGCTGGCGATTGGACGCGGAGCCGGAAGCGGAAGCCGGAAAGTGTGTGGTGGCGTCCGGTATGGCGGAGGCGGCGGCAGTGGCGGCGGAGTCCCCTGCGGGTGGCCGGGCGCGGGCGGCGCGCGCCGTGCTGGATCAGGTGGTGCTCCCGGGTGAGGAGCTGCTGCTGCCGGAGCAGGAGGACGCGGACGGCCCGGGAAGCGCCGGGGAGCGGCCGCTGCGCCTGAATGCCGGGGCGCGCGCCCGGGTGCGCGTCGTGTGCGGCCCGGGCTTGCGGCGCTGTGGCGACCGCCTGCTGGTCACCAAGTGCGGCCGCCTCCGTCACAAGGAGCCCGGTGGCGGCGGCGGCGGCGGCAGCGGCGTGTACTGGGTGGACTCGCAGCAGAAACGGGTGAGTTGGGGCTCCGGAGGGGTGGTACGGCCGTGCGGGTGGTCTCCCCGCTCTGGGAAGACTTCTCGGAAGAGACAGCGAGGCGGCCCTGGAGCCCACCTCTGTTAAGGCTGGCCTAGAGCCCCGTCGTCTTGTGCCCACCTCTGCATCTCCTGTGGAGGGACCGTGAACAGCGGGAACGTGGCCCGAGAAGGGCAACCCGGAGAGAGAGGAGTTTGGGAATCTTGGCGTATAACGGGATAAGGACTGTGAGACATGGTCATTGTCTGCAAAATCCCACAGGTCGGGGCACCTGGCTTATCTTTTGGGGTCTCGGAGGGCAGAAACAGTCTCACTGAGTGGATGTCACAAGGAGTTAAATTTCTCTTAAAATAAGTGAGAACTTTCATATAGGAAAAATTGTGTAACAATGAAGTGGCCTGCCTTAGTTGTGAGGACGCCTTGTGTCACTGGACTTAATGTGCAAGTGGCGGCTGGGCCCTTCCTGATAAGGTTACTGAAGAGGTATGGGATACGGACCGTTTGAAGCTGTAAAGCTGAGTGCTTATGACGTGATTGTTTTTCTTTTGTTGAAAATGGCATATGATCAAGTTTGTTGTAAGATTTGTATTAATTTATAAACTTGGATTTCAAAATATTTTTGGAATATCTCTAATGACAAACATAATAAAATAATCACTAAGGACTTGCTGAAGACATCTTCCAAGATCTCTTGGAAATGATTGTCATTATGGTTGTTCTCTTGTTCTGTTTTCTTTTGTAGTACGTCCCAGTGAAAGGAGACCATGTGATTGGCATAGTGACAGCTAAATCTGGAGATATATTCAAAGTTGATGTTGGAGGGAGTGAGCCTGCTTCTTTGTCTTACTTGGCATTTGAAGGTGCAACTAAAAGAAACAGACCAAATGTGCAGGTAATGATGGGAGCATTTGGTTTTAAAAGAAAAGCATCCAAATATTCAGAAACACTCAGATATTCAGGAGGCTACCTGAATTGTTTCCTAAGCTTGACCTCTTTTCCCAGTCTTGTCGTATGATCTCTCAGTGTCTGTGTAATCACTCCAGGCTCCAGGAGTTCCTTCCGAGGCTCCAGCTCTGGGACCAGAGCCACATACTTATTTTACATTTGCTTATTTAAATTGGGGGATGTTTCATCTCTACGGAGTTGAAAGGTTATATCTGTTCTTTCCGTCGTTATCTGTTATGTCTGTATCCACGGGACAAAGAAGTAAGCCATAGACTTAGGGAGGAAGGAGGAATAAGTGGTGAGAATTGCCATATCAGCCCACCATCCATCCTGATTGTAGGTCCTGGGTCTGGCACCTCACAACGTCAGTCACATCACTGTTTCCCAGCAATCCCTTCTTGGAGCTGACAGAGGAGCAGTCTTGTTACCTCAAGTTTTCAACTGGGGCTTTTCGTGGAGCATAGCCACACTCTTCCTGTCCACCCAAGCCAGAAACTTGGTGGTTTCTTTGCCCCGTTTCACTCACCTCTCATGTGTCTTTAGTTGCGTAATCTTACTGATCTTTTTTGTTTCTGTTTCTGATTTTCTGCATATCCACCCCTGTATCTCCATTTCACAAGTTCTGGCCTTAGCTACCTCTTGACTGGACTTGGTCAGTGACCTCCTCATTAACATCCCTGCCTGTACACATTTGCCCCTCCAACCAGGCTTTTGAGAGCTGACAGCCTCACACACTCCCCTTCCTCCAAAAAAAACAAAAAGGGTTTCTTCAAAGCCTACATATTTCTTTGGCATTATACTCCAGAAGTCTTCCCTCATCCATAATTTTTTCCTCTATGCAGCCATGCCTGAACCACACCAAACTATTTACCAGCATTACTGAACTCATAACTTCCTGTCCTTGTGCCTTTGCTTATGGTGTTCCCTCTATCTGGACTACTCTGTCCCCTCTCAGCCTGTGGAACACATGCTCGTCTTTTGAGACCCAGGCTAAACACCACCACCTCTGTAAAACCATCCCAAATCCTCGATCACTTTTCTGATAACTTTGCTCCAGCACTTCCTGGATTCAGCCTTGAATGAAGTTTGTTGTTTATATGTACATCCCCACTGCCCTCTGAGACCAAATGCTTCTGAAAGGCAGAGAATGTTTTGTTCCTCTCCAGTTCCTTTAGTCACCAACAAATGGTACATACTTAACAGAACAAGTTCACTCTCCATTTCCTTAGTTTCATCATTTTGAAGTTCAACTCTGAGGTTTTTAAGTAAATCTTGCATGGAGAACCGTCAGTGAATTACCATTGTTCCATTTTTTTTTTTTTTTTTGTGAGGAAGATCAGCCCTGAACTAACATCTGATGCCAATCCTCCTCTTTTTGCTGAGGAAGACTGGCCCTGAGCTAACATCTATGTGCGTCTTCCTCCACTTTATGTGGGACGCCGCCACAGCATGGCCTGATAAGCAGTGCATCGGTGCGTGCTGGGAATCTGAACCGGGGAACCCCGGGCCGCCAGCAGCGAGCGCCCGCACTTAACTGCTTGCGCCACTGGGTGGGCCCCCACCAGTTCCATTTTGCTTCAAATAATTTGCATGCCAGGGGCTTCTTTTATCCATCAATCTTCTGTAATTCCTAGAGCAGTGCTGTCTGAGAGAGGTTTCTGTGATGACGCTAATGTTTTACATCTGCACTGACTAGTATGGTAGCCACTAGCCACACATGGCTGTTGAGCACTTGAAATGTGGCTAATGCAACTGAGGAACTGATATTTTATTTTATTTTATTTTTTTTTTTAAAGATTTTATTTATTCATTTTTCCCCCCAAAGCCCCAGTAGATAGTTGTATGTCATAGGTTCACATCCTTCTAGTTGCTGTACGTGGGACTCGGCCTCCCGTTGGACGGAGAAGTGGTGCCTTGGGGCATGCCCGGGATCCGAACCCGGGCCGCCAGCATCAGAGCGTGATCACTTAACCGCTAAGCCACGGAGCCGGCCCGGAACTGATATTTTAAATATCTAATTTTAATTAATTTAAATATAAGATTAAATAACTACATGTCGGTAATGGCTACCATATTGGACAGTGTAACCCTAGAGGGTGTTCTCTCTCTTTGAGATGGCTCTCAGAGTCTGGGGATTTCCTGCTGGGTAAACAGGGAGAGTACATATGTTAATGTTGCCTTCTTTTAAGACAGCTCCAGAGTGACTGGGAATCCTGGAGTGAGGTCAGGCTTTTAGCCACAGAACTGTAGGTGGCTGGTATTGCTGCGTATGGGAAAGAACCAGTAGCAGCACCTACAGAATGGTTTTGCTGAGAGGAAATGAATTGTTTTTTAATTATCATTGTAGGTTGGAGATCTCATCTATGGCCAATTTGTGGTTGCTAATAAAGATATGGAACCAGAGATGGTCTGTATTGACAGCTGTGGACGAGCCAACGGAATGGGTGTGATTGGACAGGACGGTCTGCTTTTTAAAGTGACTTTAGGCTTAATTAGAAAGTAAGTCTTGATCCCTTCTGGCCTGCCTGTCTTCTTTTGTAATTATACCTTCATGGAAAGCTGACTAACGTTTGGGATTTGGATTCTTTGTAACAATGTCTGAATCACCTCAAAGTTAAAAATCAGTATCCATTTTAGCACAGTTGCAAACTCAGGCATTTAGTCCCATCCTCTCTTAATGTGAATACATCAAATTCAGATGTGTTTGACAGTAGTTTCTGTGTTGATATGAGGTCTCAGCTTCTCTCCCAGAAGGTCTGCTATTCTTTATAGCTGATATACTCAGCCCAATTGTGAAAACTGGCCTTTCCTCCTTCTAAGTCACTTCAATACAGATACAATTTACAATTGTACAAAATCACCCAATTTCTCCAATAATGGGGGCTAAATGCAGGTAGGCTGATGTGATCCTCATCCTCAGGATGCAGACATTCACAGAAGGCGCCTACTAGTCTGTCCTGGCAGATTTACTAGTTCCCCGAGGCTGATTCTCTCTGTTAGGTGTTTAGACCTTTACCTTCCCAAAGCTGTGCCCTATTAAAGGGCTTTACTCCTAGAACCACTGAGGTGCAGAGTTGTCTTGCATGCCTCCCTTTGCTGCTGCTTCTGCAGCTTTGGAGAATTAGTTCAAGACATTAGAGAAGCATGTTATTAACCAAGCAGCACCCTTGTGGTTTGAAAGAGTCAACACTTCTCTCCAGGTACTGAATTTGATACTAGGGAATAAACTTACGTGGTCAGGAAAATAAGTTTATTTTTTTTATTATTATTATTTTTTTAATTTTTTTGCCCCAAAGCCCCAGTAGATAGTTGTATGTCATAGCTGCACATGCTTCTAGTTGCTGTATGTGGGACGCGGCCTCAGCATGGCCGGAGAAGCGGTGCGTCGGTGCGCGCCTGGGATCCAAACCCAGGCCGCCAGTAGTGGAGCGCGTGCACTTAACCACTAAGCCACGGGGCTGGCCCCAGAAAAATAAGTTTAAAGTGTTCTTTGAACACCATTGATAATGAAGCTACGATTCTAAAGTCTAGAATTGAGGCGCTCTAACAACGTAGGGGAAGAACTTTATACAATTTTTTGTAAAGTTTGGTGACACAAGGAGTTTGATTTCTTTGTAGAGGATAGCCCACTGTTGTGACCTCTGGTATACTGCTAGTGTAAAGCTTCTTGGAAGAAAGGGGGCAGCAAATGTTGTCATGTGCCTTGTTCTTGGAATGATGTTGGCGGGGCTTTGAATAACTATAGAGAATTGCCTGGAAAAGGATCTTCTAAGGGAAAGTCAGGTCACACACTACCACTTTATTAAATTTCACTTTCTCTCTTCTTCCTCACCAGGTTGCTAGCTCCCGACTGTGAAATCCTACAGGAAGTGGGAAAACTCTACCCACTGGAGATAGTATTTGGAATGAATGGAAGAATATGGGTTAAGGCAAAAACCATTCAGCAGACCTTAATTTTGGCAAACATTTTAGAAGCTTGTGAACACATGACAGCAGATCAAAGAAAACAAATCTTCTCCAGATTGGCAGAAAGTTGATCTGTGTGGCCTTTCTTATGGGCCAGTTGAGCCAAGAGACTATGGGTTTCCTGGGGAAAATTTTTTTCAGGTGAACTTCTATTAAATCTTCAGAAGGCAAGATATGAATGTACATATTGTCTTATTAGAGTCTTAAAATATTTTTATAAAAATGTTACTGGTTGCCATCCACGTTCTTGTGGGTGAGGTGAATCATAAAATAACGATGTATTTTTTTGTTCTTTACAATAAAGTTTACTAAAAGTATTATGTATTATTTGGTATTAACTCCCTTAGTTTTGCTAGAGGGCAGCTTCTATAATAAACTGAAAGTGAGCATTAAAATAACATTTTCTGATACTAGTAAAACATGTTCACCAAAAGAAAATGTAGACTACATAGAAAGTATAAAGCAGCAAACAAAACCCACCTGTAATCCCATTATTTAGTGGGTATGTAACAGCTAACGATCGTGTGTTTACCACCTATCAAGTATTATTCCAAGTGTGTGTTTGTTTGCATGGATTAACTCATTTATTCTTAGTAACTCTGCAGAAGACACTTAGCCTCCTAGTTGAAGAAACTGAGGCACAGACTTGAACTTGGCCCACCTTCGCAACCACTAGATGTGAATGTGTGTTTTTCAAATTGGCATTACAGGATTATACTTTATATACTACTTACTTTGTAATATACTTTGTCTACTTCAAACAATATTTAATAATATATTTCTTTCATGATTGCTATTAAAAATTCAATAGTTGTATAATAGTTCGTTTTTGTGTTATAGGATATTTGGGATATATCCAGTTTTTTGTTCTATAAATAATACTATGATGAAGAGGTCTGAGTCAAAGTCCAACCAAATCTTATTTTGCTAAGATCATTTCCTAGAAGCAAAACAAAAAACTACCTGCCTAGGTTTTGAAAAAATGGTAGAGGTTTGTGATAGAGTTGGAGAGGAAATTCTTCCATGCTATTTGGTATTTTAAGCAAAGCCTTTAGAGGTGAAAATGAAACCTGGCAGATGATGATCCAGTTCAGTGGTTCTGGGGTCAGAGACCTCCCTGAAAATTTTTTAGTTACAGACCCCTGAAGGCTATCCATAGGAGGTCCCTTTTGGATGACAGATTATAGAACTCATTCAGTATAGTGATAAAGACCAAGTAGCATTATGTATATTCCTAAAGATGAAAATTTCCTGAAGACTAGCCTTTTTTAAGTAACAAAAAGACACTGATACAATTTAGCAAGTGATCATAGCTCCTGAGGGATTAAATTGAGAGAGGGAGGGGACAGAGCAGAGAAGTAATCTTTCGGTTCTTTTGAGATATAGAATACATTTTCTGAATTTGCTAGCAGCTTAGCTATCAAGTTTACCAATCCGAACTGGCCAGAGTAACTGAAGCAACTATATCTAAGTAGGACATGAGAAAAGAGATCACTGAAATGTGTAATGAGGTTATCTAACGTGCCTGGGTCAGATGCAACGTATTTTCTGGCTATTTTCAAGTTAGACTTATCAATATTGTGTTGCTTTCAATTTAACCTGTTAATTACAAATGTATGTGAAGAATCTAGATTGTACAAGGCTCAGAAGGATACAAAGATACTCCCACAAATTGTCCTGTTAGGAGGCTATGGTTAGGAAGAGAAGCCCTCCATGCCCATACTCAGAACAGGGGAGACAGAGCAGGAGCCACAGGTGGGAATGAAGTGCTATGGGGGCTAAAGCAGGGCTAGGTTAGGACAGGCTGATCCTGCAAAGCATGTGTACAGCATTTTACTGAGCTGGGGAAAATCGGAAATGATCTAGAGGAGGCTGGAGAAAGTCATACAACTTTATGATGCCAGTTTAGTGAAAATTAAATTCTTGATATAACAATAATTATTTGAGCTATCTCTAAAGAGTAGGTTTTTCACAAATAGATGTACAAAAGATGAATTAACACATCCAAAGCCATGTAGTTTTAGGGCTAATTTGTTACATGAACTTTTTACTTAGTCAACATGAATCTGGGCACTTCCTGTGAGCCAGGCACTATGGGAGATACGAAAGAGCATAAAATGTGTTTCCTGTTATTAGTAACTTATATCCTAGTGAAGATCCAAGATGTGGAGTAAAGGCACATGTAAGTGTGTGCCATCGCCATCCTCTGCTTTGCTCTTTGGTCAAGGCCCCTCCAGCAACTTTGCCTCCTGCAGCTGCCATCTGAGGCTGCTCATCATTCCACTGCATTCTGAAGAACATAGCCTTTTCTGGAAGAAACTCCTTTCTTCAATGCTTCAGGCCAGTTTTGAGTCTCCAAGTAAGTGGACAGGATATCAAATACTGTTAGAAGGGTTAAAAGAAAACAGTGACCACACAGAGGAAAAAGGTGTTCTGGAACATTTCATTCAACAAACCTACTCTGGACCACATATGGTACTAGATCCTAGGGAAATGGAGGCAAAGACACAGACCCTGCTTGCCCACAAGGACTTCAGCCTACACTGAGAGAGGCCTGTGAATGGACAATCCTGCAACAGAGAGGAACACAGTACAGTGGGAACACAGAGGGGCCCTGATGTGGTCTGGGAAGGGGAGGGGAGCAGCCAAGATGCCTGTGCACTGAATCCTGAAGGACAAACAGGAATTTGCTGGTCAATGATGGGTTGAAGGCAGGGCATTCTAGGCCAAGGGAATAATTTCAACTATCTTTAACATAGTTGGGAACCAGGAATAAAATGAAAAATGCCTCTGAGAGGCCAGAATACATATCACAAAGTGCATGCACTAAAGTCCAAGCACATCAGTCACAGGGGAGACTGCTTCAGGGGCCATTAATACTTAAGAGGCAAAGCAGCAGCAGCACCAGAATTAACACATGTTCAGTGTGGGCCATGTGAGTAGTACCTTGATTGATGGCCAATATCTCTGAATGATAGTTTTTCCCATTCTGGCATCTGACCATGTATTCCTGGATTGGCAAGCGGGCTGTCTTGACGGAGTGTTCTTGGGCCTTTTGAAATGTCACCTTCTGTAAATCACAGATAGATATTCTTCTTATAAAAATAATACACAAGGATATTCTCATTGTAATATGCATAGCAACTGTGAGAATCCCCATTCACTACCACTCCAATTTCCATCTGTAATCATAATTAATGGTAAGTGTATTAAAAACAAGTAGCCTACAGCAAAATGGAAGAAACTGCAGATAATTAAGAGAACTGCAGATAACGAAGAGTATTTACTTGTCCCAGGTAAGAAATAGCTTGTGAAGCAACATCTCACTTTTTTGGGAGTCATTTATCCATTAGCTTCCACTCACTACTACTTACAACCCAGAAGGAAGTAAGTAAAAAGAGGCATATCCGCAGCCACAATCTACATCCAAAAGTCCAAGCAGTCTAATCAGTCGGAGGAGAACACTCCTGGCCCTAACTCAGTAAGACCCAATTCTGGGTATCTGGAGTTTTCAGCTCATAGCCAATTGGTAGCAGCAAATTCGAGATAAGGGGGACAGGATTCAAGCCAGGTACACCACTAGCTACAAGAAAGCATTAAGGTGTGAGAGCACACAGTGCAATGAAAAGGAAGGGCCCTGAAAACTGCAAAAAAGAAGACTCAGAAGTCCAACAATCTGAGGCCTTTTAGGGTCAGAGTACAGTAACTGGTGTTCCTTTTTTGTGTGTATGTGAGAGGAAGATTAGGCCTGAGCTAACATCTGTTGCCAATCCTCCTCTTTTTGCTGAGGAAGATTGGCCCTGGACTAACATCTGTGCCCATCTTCCTCTACTTTATACGGGACGCCGCCACAGCAGGGCCTGACTAGCAGCACATCAGTGCGCGCCCGGGATCCGAACCCACGAATCCTGGGCCGAAGAAGCGGAGGGTGCGCACTTAACCGTTATGCCACCGGGCCGGCCCCACTGGTGTTCTTTTGAAGATGTTCCTGAGTCATGAATTGGTTTAAATTATATTCATTACCTTGTAAAAAGCTCTGGAAAGATCATCTACCGATTTGCAATTTCAGGATTAAAGTTTCTAGATTACTGAGATAATTAACATACTCAGGTTTGGAAGGGGCCTCAATAGTTAACTATTCCACTCCACCACCCATCCAATGTCTGTCTGTCCTCTATGATCTCTCTTTCAAGTGGCCTCTGGCTTTAAATGAACAATCCTTGTGACAGGGAGTTCATGCATCCTGGGGAAACTCATTCCAATTTTGACAGTACCGCTTAATAGGAAATTCTTCTGATATTGAGCCAAATTTTCTGTTTCCCTTGAAACTTCCACTCATTTGTCCTAGTTCTATTCCGCCAGGGGCCACACCAAGTAATTAAATGGCCCTTCCACAAGACAGCCATTCAGATACCTGAAAGCAGTCATCATGTCCGTATGAATCTTCTCATCTCCAGACTGATAGTCTCAGTTCTGTCAACTCTCCTTGACTATGACTGAGTTTTTAGCCCCTTCATCATTCAGGTCGACCTCTTCCAAACTTGTTCTAGCTTGTCAACGTCTTTTCACTTACGGTCCCTTAGTTGACTGTCCACTATGAGTGTGGTCTAACCAGCTGCAACAGTGTGAAGCAGGCCTAGCACCTTCTTTGCTCTGGCACTGGACTACCTGCCTCTCAGACTCACATGAAACAGAATTCTGAGAGAGAACTTCCAGACATGCTTTAAGTGATGTGATTCAGATGGGATAAGGGCACAGCTACTCAAAGGACTTCTTTGAAGGATAACAGTCCTTTGTATACATGAGCTATGATTGTTTTTTTGTTTTGTTTTGCTGAGGAAGATTTCTCTGAGCTAACATCTGTGCCAGTCTTCCTCTATTTCGTATGTGGGTTGCCACCACAGCATGGCTGACGAGTGGTGTAGGTCTGCACCAGGGATCCAAACCTGCAAACCCAGGCTGCTGAAGTGGAGTGCGTGAACTTAACCACTAGGCCACGGGGCCAGCCCCTATGATTGTTTTTTTTAAAAAGTCTTTTCCTTTACAATCACTTTGAACTAGAATACAGAATTCAAAGGTAGGAGGAGACTTGGATGCTCTCCTGGAGGAGCTTACAGTCTAGTTTCTGTTCTCTGAACATTGAAAGATAAAATGACTCCCCCTTGTTCTTAGCATATTTCTGTGAAGAAACCAAACTCTCCAGTAACAATCAAAAAGCTCTATACATCTGACAAATCTTTGTGCCAGTTACTTTTCAGTTTAAATGTTGGTGGAGAAACAAGAGGATAATGTGTTAAAATTGCACATCTATATATCATATGCTGCTCACTGACCCTCTAGACTTTTCTGCCTCAAAAAAGGGCGGTCACTCTGCTGTGGGAGGCTGCATTTCGCCGTTACGTCTTTTTAATCTCTTTTAATCTAAAACAGCCCCCCTGACTATTTTAGTTTTCATTATATTGACTTTTTTGAAACCCCAGTCCAGCTTTCTTGCAGAATGTCTCACATCCTAGATCTGTTTCCTCATGATTAAATTCAGTTTAAACATATTCTAGTAAGAATACTTCACAGGTGAGATTCCATCATATCAGGAGGCACATAATGTCACTACTAGTGATTCTAAGTTTGATCATTTGGTTAAAACAGTGACCTCCAGATCACTTCATCATCATGGTACATTTTTGCCCCTGTAATCGGTGGAGTGATACTTTGAGACCACGTGAACAGTCAGTTCCCCCACAACCATTCGCTCAATCAATTCCCTGAATCAATGATTGCACTGAGAGTGAGAAAATGATGATTTTTCAATTCTATTATGCATTTCTCACTTATTAGCTGGCATTCTTAAAAGCCCTCTCCCTGCCACTGCCCATTTTTTAAATTATCACTATGGAGTAATGGAACCCTGACCTATTTACTTACTTACTTATTTTTGTGAGGAAGATCGGCCCTGAGCTAACATCTGCCAATCCTCCTCTTTTTGCTGAGGAAGACTGGCCCTGGGATAACATCCGTGCCCGTCTTCCTCCACTTTACATGGGACGCCGCCACAGCATGGCTTGACAAGCACTGCGTGGGTGCGTGCCCGGGATCCGAACTGGCGAACCCTGGGCTGCCGCAGCGGAGCGCGTACACTTAACTGCTTGCGCCACCAGGCCGGCCCCAACACTGACCTTTTTAGAATAAATGCAATTCGGTTAAGTTAAATATGTGTTAAATATACAAAATGCAATTCATTTAAGTTTTATCTTCATTAAATATATGAAAAAATATATAAAATACACTCACATATATGAAAAACATTTATATATATAATATACCCACAAACACATACTTGTGTGATCACAGAATATATCAAGAAGGATACTCAGGAAAGCAGTAGTTGCTTCAGGCAGGGAACACTGGGGGACAAGGATGGGAGGGCCACGTATTTCTCAGTGTACTTCTTTTTATACATTTTAACTATTATATCATTATTATCTATGCAATGTTAATTAGTAACTATAAACAAACAAAATTATCTCAACAAATATATGTATAATAGAAACACATTTCAAAACTTCAAGTATTCCAACGAAATTCCAATTCAACAGAGAAACTCTGGACAGCCCTACTGACGTTAAGGTTACGGGACAAGACTTATATCAGCAGGGAAGACGGCCCAAGAAGGAGCAAACTGCTCCCTCACAGAGAACAAACAGCAGTGAGAATGCTGAGTCAATGCTTCCCTGCTCACAAGCAAAATCAGAGTTGTCCACGCAGGACTGCAGAGAGGAGAGAAGGAAGGAAGTCAACAGTGGCTATCTACACAGCTACCAGACACTCCCCATTCCAGCTCCTGCTGGGATGCTGTCAGCTCAGGACTGCTGACACTGTGGCGAGGAGAGAGGGACTTCACAAGTGGGAGGGCCAACCTGGGCAGCACAGGCTCCTTGCTCCTAGTCCCTCTGAGTTGTTAGGTCTTTGGGTAAGATTATGACAGGGAAGCTGCCTCTAAAAGTAAGCACCACTTTTCAAAATACAGTTGTTGGGCCTAAAATGTACACTTACCTTCCGAATGCTTTCGTCCACAAGTCCACCAAGGATGTAAACTTTGTTTAGGTCAACATCTTCAAGAGCTAATGAAAAAATGAAGATCATTTCTGAGATCAAATTTGTTTTATAGTTTCCAAATCCAAAGAAAGTAAAAGGAAAGAATTATTAATGATAAAAGTAGAAATTTAATGAAATATAAAACAAAAAGATACATTTGCTAATTCTCTGAAAAGACCAATTAAATAGACAAACATTTGGCATATCTAATCAAGAAAAACAGGTAATAGACTCAAATCAACATTAGAATTCAGAAAGGAGACAAAATTAAAATTACAGAGGAATGTGAAATAATTAGAAGAGAATACTAAGATCAACAATACCAATAAATTTGAAAATTACACAAAATAGATGATTTTCTGGAAAAAAAATATGTATCTAACATTGACCCAAGAAGGGTCAATGGGGGGAGCTGAACAGGGAAACTGGGAAGGATTGCAAGGTAGCTCACAAGGTCCAGCTGAGGACAAAGACCCTAAATCTGTGCAGCTGAGTGCACGTGGCAAGACATTCGCGAAACATCCAGTGAGGCATCTGTCCATAAGAGGTATGCAATTAATGGTCACTGCTTTATTTTTGGATATGCCTTGGGTGGCTTTAACAAATTTTGACTCAGGGAAAAATGAAACAAAGGGCCAAGAACAATGTGCTACATGAATCCCAGTAGTCAAGTACATACCATGTTCTGAGTCAGGAGTCAGGTACACAAGGGTTTCCACAGGAAATAAAGTAAAGCAGTCTTCTTCTGTCATGTCTAGCTGAAAAATGCAAATAATCCAGCGTAGTGTGAACTAGGTTAAGACACAGCACACAGTGCATGAACTAGTTACTGGGCATCTAGTTTCTATCTGGCATGGCACTGGGTGCATCAAGGGGACACGTGTCTGACAACCTGTTCTCAGAAAGTGGTCAGCTGGGGAGGGGAAGTAGAAAGGCACAGACATTCAACCCTACATAGTGTGACAGAAAACAATATGCAGGGGCCGGCCCCATGGCTTAGCGGTTAAGTGCGTGTGCTCCGCTACTGGCGGTCCGGGTTCGGATCCCAGGCGCACACCGACGCACCGCTTCTCCGGCCATGCTGAGGCCGCGTCCCACGTACAGCAACTAGAAGGATGTGCAGCCATGACACACAACTAATTCCTGGGGCTTTGGGGGGAAAAAAATAAATAAATAAATAAATAAATATTAAAAAAAAAAAAAAAAGAAAACCATATGCAGAAAACAATATGCAGCCCTAACAGACACACAGGGAGCATGCCCCGGGACTACAGATGAGGGAGTGACACCACCAGGGACGCTAAAAGAATGCTGGAACTGGATTTCTGAAAAGATGAGAGATTGACACGTACAAAAGGAAGCAGCATTCAAAGTGGAGGGAATCACCTAAGAAAAGCACGAGGACAGGAAAGCAAGGGGACCACATGGCCCTGAGAGCAGGTCTGTTTGGCTCATGTACAGGAATCACAAAGTACGCAGAGTACAGCTGGAAATGGCCGCACCACAGGAAGGGCTGTTCAGACAGTAAGAGCAGCCACGACTAACTGCACAGGGCGCTGGGCACACTCAGTGCCTCGTGGACCTCCCCAGGAGGGCCACACCACCCAGTCTCAGCTACATAATGCCACACCACCCAGTCTCAGCTACATAATGCCACACCACCCAGTCTCAGCTACATAATGCCACACCACCCAGTCTCAGCTACATAATGCCACACCACCCAGTCTCAGCTACATAATGCCACACCACCCAGTCTCAGCTACATAATGCCACACCACCCAGTCTCAGCTACATAATGCCACACCACCCAGTCTCAGCTACATAATGCCACACCACCCAGTCTCAGCTACATAATGCCAACACCACCCAGTCTCAGCTACATAATGCCACACCACCCAGTCTCAGCTACATAATGCCACACCACCCAGTCTCAGCTACATAATGCCACACCACCCAGTCTCAGCTACATAATGCCAACACCACCCAGTCTCAGCTACATAATGCCACACCACCCAGTCTCAGCTACATAATGCCACACCACCCAGTCTCAGCTACATAATGCCACACCACCCAGTCTCAGCTACATAATGCCACACCACCCAGTCTCAGCTACATAATGCCACACCACCCAGTCTCAGCTACATAATGCCACACCACCCAGTCTCAGCTACATAATGCCACACCACCCAGTCTCAGCTACATAATGCCACACCACCCAGTCTCAGCTACATAATGCCAACACCACCCAGTCTCAGCTACATAATGCCACACCACCCAGTCTCAGCTACATAATGCCACACCACCCAGTCTCAGCTACATAATGCCAACACCACCCAGTCTCAGCTACATAATGCCACACCACCCAGTCTCAGCTACATAATGCCAACACACAAGGGCGTTTTTAGTGGCATTTCTTAGGAACTGATCTGGATTCTCCCCTGCATGTCAATTACTACATTTATGAGATCCTAGGGAATGAGTTGAAAAGTTATTTAGTACTCCCTAAAACTCATCTAAATCTACATCTCTTCCACAGTATTCTTTCTCTTTCCCCAAAACTCCTATTTCCTAATTCTGCACTACTGAGAACAAGAAAGGCGTCATGGCATTTCCCCAAAACATTCCTGGAGTATTCAGCCTAGCTTATAATACACAGAGCACAAAATAAAAGTCTAGATATTGGTACTATTTGTTTGACAATGCAGTGGAAAGATGAAAATTTAAAAATGTAAGAACTGATGAGAGGTTCTAAATTTTTTTAGACTGCAACAGTAAAAACATATAATTCATATATGTATATATATTTTTTACATCAAAACATCAAAAAATTTTAAAAGGTAATTTACTATTACCCACAACCTACTTTTCAGATCACAATTCAAATAATAGGCAAAATGAGGCTTACCAGGTAACTAGAAAACCCATCATTCATTCTCAGACACTCTTCATACAGGGGACTGTCTGTTGTGAATCCGGTGAGGCAGATCCAAAACGGCCTGGCAGCTTTTTTATTTGAACCATACAACCTTCGAATCTGTCCAGCCAGTCTACTTAATTCCTTCAAAGAATTAAGGACAACTTAGGGTGGAAACACGCCCACTCTTTCTAAATTCATTACCAACAAATGATTACTCAGTGAGTTAACTGAATGCTCCCCTGGGAAATCTCATGAACTAGCACGGCCCCTTTTACTCCAGGAGGAGTACATGCACATGTGTGTGCGTGTTACACCCCACGGCATCACACCTTATAGATGAAAGTTAAGGTAATGATAGTAGCCCAGAATAGTAAGTTAAGAGAAAACTGAGAACTCTCCCTCTTTCTGGACCTGCTGTTATATATCTAATATGATACATGAAATTGTTCTTTTAGCTTTTATCTAAAATCTTACATGTGATGTCTACTACTTATTAAAAAGAGGTTAGATTACCATACAGACATTTTTATACTCCATCAGATAAACTCTGTACCTTCTCCCTAACTCCAGGCGATGTAATAGGATGGGAGGTTTTAACTTTCATCCTGACTCAAAGACATCACCGTTACAGAAAGGTAGTTTCACAATCTGGCCTGATTTGGTTCAGTAGAGAAAAAAAGGCTTTGGGTTTGATTTAATCTGATATCTCAATTAACATAAACAGTAGAAAATTCTTGGTTGGCCTTTCCAGAGGGCTATAATTAGAGGTTCCATGTAAACACCCCAGATCTTCAGTTTTTCTAATTTCTCTGAAAAACATGCAAACACCAGGACACACAACAGGGATGTTGGAAAACAGAAAGATCTGTTTCGTGGTGTAAGCCCTAAAATAAAGGCCCAATACTGGGTGCTGCCCTGACATCTGGTGAAATCGGGAGGGCCATGAGTGGCTAAACTGCAAGTTCCTCTCCCAACCCTGTTCCTGCAGGTAAGGTCCCCTAGCTAAACAGTCCTTTTTATCAAAGGGACCAGGCATAGTTCCTGCTTATCCCTGAGTAGTGGGTTTCAATTCCCTGCCAGTCCATAGAAGTATTCCAGCAAACCAATCACATCTTCCTGCAGGAACCAGGGGGCACCCCACCCTCTTGATACTATAAAGCCTGCCTCCCACAGCCCCTGGGTATTCATTCTGTTCTTGAATGCAACACCATGGGGCCCCTCACGGCATGTCATCCTCCTTGCCAGGCTGAGTGTATGTGTGACTAATAAACTGCTATCATTCTTATCTGCTCAGTGTCAAGTGTCATGTGTTCAGCCATCCCCAGACCCTAGAGTAGAAATCCCTCCTTCACCAATAGGGTGGATGAGAAACGATTAACACACACAATGCAGGAAGACCTCCCACCAGGTAACTGCCCCACAACATGCAACCAGGCAAATATTCCTCTCCCCAGCAGAAGGCCAAAGATTTTGTCTGTGGAGAATTAAACATAAAAGGCTCCATATAGACTGGGGAAACCATGAACACAGAGGCAAACATATTGGGCTCAAAAGATAAGGCAAACTAAACCAGAGGATGTCTATTCTCTTTCCAATGCTTTACAACAGACATCTTGGAATTTAGTAGCCATGGGTAGAAAATTAAACACTTTTGCTGGTTTACTAGGGAATCACAGAAGCAGGAGCTGGCCTTGCTCTTTGTGAAAGCTGCTCCCTTCTGGACTTTGCTCATGTGAGCAGGAATATGGAGCTTAGAGGATGTTCTACCTTCTTAGACATGTGGTGGGTCATACTCAAATCGATACAGAGTCTTGGTCCTGAGTGTTTGGCTTCCAAAAGTCTCTCCTTGGTTAAGGATCTCAGAAAACGTTTGCTGTGCTGGGGGCAGATGCCTAGAGTAGAAATATCAGAAAGAAATAAAAGTGTGACAACAGAGGAATAGTATTCAGTAAGAAACAAATCTCCCTAGCCAGGTGAGTACTTTGTGCATATGAAGAGAAACTTGAAACTTGTGCCAGGGATTCATTCATTAGGTGGTTTAGGTACAGCAGAGTGGTGAGGAATGTGAGCACACTGCTGGGTCTAAATCAGAGTTCAGTTACTTCATTTATTACCTGAATGATCTTGGGCATGGTATTTAATTTCTCTGAGCCTCAGTCTCTTCACCTACAGAACAGGGATAATAAAAGTACCTACCCCTTAGGGTAATCCATGTAAAATTCTTAGCACTGAACCTAGCACATAGCACTGAATAAATGTTAGCTATTGTTAGTACCATTCCTTCTGCTTCTGAGCTCATAAACACATATGTGCAACAGACAGCTTATATTTGAAAAGCAGCCTTAAATCTTGCTTTCTTTGAAACTTCGATTCCCAACAAAATAGGACAAGTCCTATCTCCCAGATGTTTCTATTTACTTAAAAACAATATTCCCACTCTTCTAGGAACATGCAGACACCACTTTGCTAAGAAATAAACATGATTACAGCAGCAATCTGATTTATTGTTACCTGAATTTTCTACACGATTGGCTTTTCTTCTTTCTTTTTCTTGCTTTCTTTTGCTCTTCTTTGCTGCAACTATCTTTTCCCAGTGTCTCTGTTTTCTTTGGACATTTTTCTTATGTTATCCAGAAAACAAAATTGTTTGAGAACTTCATAAGCACCAAAAAGGAAAATGAATATTAGAAATAGTTACTTTATTATTTTTTAAATTTAGACATAAAGTTAGGAGAAAAAGGATATTAGTCTTAAAAACAAAAATAGACTAGCCTGTGTTTAGAGAAAGCAAAGCCCCAGAAAAGAGATGTGACATGCCCAAGGTCACAGTAAATTTATTAGAGACAGCGCCTAAAGCAGGGTTTAGATTTCCTTCTTAACTGTACCAAAAATTCTTGAACTTTATTTACTTTTCCTATGACTCAAATGGAACTGAAACTTTAAACCAGTTAGCAGAAAATTTATCCCTTAGAATACACCAAACTCATTCCCAGTCTTTTTGTTACCAGTATCCACCCTTAGAACAGGGGTCTCTAGGACATTCCATCATCTCAAAGCCCATGGCCAGGCAGCTCGCTGCACTCACCGAGCACAACACTGCCCTGCCTGTGGGCAGGGTCTCTCCCTCCTGATGCTCACATTCCACATCAATCTGGAGAAGCTGGAAGCTTTCAGAGATGCCATCCTCGCCTGTGTCTTCCAGGGTGACTTCTTGCTCCTGCAGCACGCATGACTCTGTTTTCTGAGTCCCTTCCAATTTCCAGTCCATGCGTTTAGTCCTCTGTCCTTTCCACCTTGATTAGAAAAAGGCACAATTTGGGCCGGCTCCGTGGCTTAGCGGTTAAGTGCGCGCGCTCTGATGCTGGCGGCCCGGGTTCGGATCCGGATCCCGGGAGCGCCCCGAGGCACCACTTCTCCGTGCAACGCGAGGCCGAGTCCCACGTACAGCAACTAGAAGGATGTGAACCTATGACATACAACTATCTACTGGGGCTTTGGGGGGAAAAAACTGAATAAATAAAATCTTTAAAAAAAAAAAAGAAAAAGGCACAATTATTTGAGACATTATTTCACTTACAGAGGTATTTCCCTACGTTCAGATGACAAATAGTGTTACTGTGTTACTGAAGGAGTAGAAGTGTATAAAATACTAATACAGATTTATTGAACTAAGACAAGCAGGTGAGTCTTGCAGAGAAATGAGTTAGCACAGAAACGTTTCAGTAGCAAGGAAGCCAAATCCACTTCTTAGAAGACAAGCACAACTCCGGACACCTCCAAGCAACCAATGATTTTTCACTGCTGCAGTGACACAGGTCACCAGGTCATTGACTGTGTTCTTTGAAAAGCATGTATGGGGCCGGCCCCGTGGCTTAGCGGTTAAGTGCACGCGCTCCGCTGCTGGCGGCCCGGGTTCGGATCCTGGGTGCGCACCGACACACCGCTTCTCCGGCCATGCTGAGGCCGCGTCCCACATACAGCAACTAGAAGGATGTGCAACTACGACATACAACCATCTACTGGGGCATTGGGGGGAAAATAAATAAAAAGAAATAAAATCTTAAAAAAAAAAAGAAAAGCATGTATGAGTCAAGGGTGGGACAGAGATGGCAAAAGTCACCTCCCCCATTACGTTTCAATTTTTTTCAAAATCATTCCTTTAGCAAATATTTATTAAGCACCTACTATATGCAAAGTCCTGTACTAGAAACGTCTTGGGAGGATCAAGAGCTAGCCAAAAAATGTGCTAGAGTGTCATGAAACCAACCAAGAATTCTTCTCAGTGAGTCCACTGTGCTACCATCTTAAGAAAAGTGTATCTTTGAAAAAGTAAATCTAGGTAATATGATCGATGCATATGGTAAAAAGACCTATTTATAACAAAAAGTAATGATTCTCATTCTGACCCCTTCCAGCTCTAGTGGCAACCCTTGTCAACCAGGTGATTTGATCTGGTAATTAACTCCTTAACCTGAAATCAGATGCTTGCACCATTACTTTTTGATTCAACTCCCTATGAAACACTAGAATTCAAATCACTTAAATTAACCCCTCTTGCTTTTTATTCTTCTGTTACTTTAACCTTTAACTTTTTCTTTTTTTATAGCAAACATTCTATTTTTTTTTGTGAGGAAGATCAGCCCTGAGCTAACATCCATATTAATCCTCCTCCTTTTGCTGAGGAAGACCGGCTCTGAGCTAACATCTATTGCCAATCCTCCTCGTTTTTTTTCCCCATTTCCAGATAGTTGTATGTCATAGTTGCACATCCTTCTAGTTGCTGTATGTGGGACGCGGCCTCAGCATGGCCGGAGAAGCAGTGTGTCGGTGCGCGCCCAGGATCCGAACCCGGGCCGCCAGTAGCGGAGCATGCGCACTTAACCTCTAAGCCACGGGGCCGGCCCTACTTTTTTCGTGAGATATAATTTACATACAGTGAAATGCAAAGATTTTAAGGATATAGCTCAATAATAAGTTTGTGTGTGTGTGTGTGGTAAAATATGCCAACCAGCTCCATGAGTTTTTGACAAATGCACAGGGCCTGTGTTACCCACGCCCCCATCAAGATATAGAACAGTGCCATTGCTCCAGAAAGTTCCCCTCCTTCTGCACTTTCCAAGTCAATCTGCATCTCATTCCCACTGCCTGCCAAAAGCAACCATTGCTCTTTTTTCCATAACCATAGATTAGTTGTGCCTATTATAAAACGTCATATAAATGGATTTAAACCATGTACTCTTTTGAACTTGACATTTTCCCCCTCAACATGTTTTTGAAATTCACACGTTGCTTCATGTATCAGTAGTTTGTTCCTTTTTATTCCTGAGCAGTATTCCATTGTATGAATATACCACAATTTGTTTATTCTCCTTTTGATAGACATTTGAGATTTTTTCCAGTTTGGGGTTACTATGAATAAAGCTACTATGAACATTTTAATACAAGTGTTTTTGTGGACATAAGTTTTCATATGTGTTGGCTAAGTACCTAACTGGAATTTCTGGGTCATGGGTGTCGATTTAACTCATAAGAAACTACCATCAGTTTCCCAAAGTAACTGTACATTTTACACTGCTGTCAGCAACATATACAAGTTCCAGATACTCCACAGCATCACCCACATTTGCTGTTGTCAGAATTCTTAATCTTAGCCGTTCTCGCGTAGTGGAACCTCGTTGTGTTTTAATTTGCATTTCTTTGATTATTAATGATATTGAGCACTTTTTCACGCAATTTATTGAACATTCATAATATACCTTTGTGAGACATCTGTTCAAGTCTTTTGCTCATTTTTTTTTTTTTTTGAGGAAGATTGGCCCTGGGCTAATAACTGTTGCCAATATTCTCCTTTTTCTTTTCTCCCTAAAGCCCCAGTACATAGTTGTGTACCACAGTTGTAGAGTTATGGCTCTGCTACGTGGGACGCCGCCTCAGCATGGCTTGATGAGTGGTGAGTACATCCGCGCCCAGGATCCGAACCGGTGAACCCCGGTCACTGAAGAAGAACATGCAAACTTAACCGCTACGCCACTGGGCCAGCCCTTTTTGCTCATTTTTAAATTATCTTTTTATTAATGAGCTGTGGAAGTTTATATATTCTGGATACAAGTCCTTTTTCAGACATGTGTATTGAAAATATTTTCTCCCAGTCTGTGATTTGCCTATTCATTTTCTTAACACTGTTTTTTGTTGAGCAAAATTTTAAATTTGGATCAAGTCTAATTTATCAATTTTTTTCTTTTACAGTTAATGCTTTCTGTGTCCTCTAAGAAATCTTCGCCTACCCTAGAATCACAAAGATATTCTATGTTTCTATCTAGAAGCTTTATAATTTTACCTTTTACATTTAGGTCTTCAATCCACCTCAAATTCATTTCTTTCAAGCACAACAGTCTTGTCCTGACTATTTTCCAATGCCTGAAAAGTTTCTTCATATATTTTGTCCAGTTTTATAGTTTTTTTTATTACAGGAAGGTAAGTCCAATACCCATTCCTCTCACGACAATTACCAGAAGTCATCTTTACTATCTTTAAAACTATTTTTAAACTTCTACTTCTCATTCAACAACCTTCCATAGTATTCTTCGACTCCTCAATATGTTAGGCTGTGAACATAAATACCCTTGTCTTTCCCTCTCTCTCTCTCCCTCCTTTAATTTTCCAACTTTGGTAAGCTGAGGCTTTAATTTTATGCGGTCGAGGCAGGTTTTACATTATGTTGTATCATCAAAATTAAGCCTTCTGTGCTTTGTCTATCCCCTTGGTTGTTTCTAAAATTTGTAAACAAATAAACTGCATTTATATTATTATAACTTTATAAATATTATCCACTGCAGAGACGGGTTGTGTCCAAGAGTTATATTTTGTTCTTCAGTGTTTTGACTCCTGTCCCTGGTTCCTAGAGAACATTTCTAGTGTTGAGTTCATATTGCTTTTTTCTTGTACTCCATCAAACACTGAAAATCAGGCCAAATTTTAGTTCTGTTTTTAGTTTAGACATACTTACTAGGCTGTCACAGTGGAAAACAGCAGTCTTAGGATTTAGCCATGCCTCCCAGCTTGCTACCTGTGAGTAGTGGGACACAAGCCAAAGCACTTAACTCTTTGTCACGGATTCCCTCCATGAGATAGGAGAACACTACCTCTCAGGACCGTGGCAAGAACTAGACAAACGGGGCCGGCCCCGTGGCTTAGTGGTTAAGTGCGCACGCTCCGCTGCTGGCGGCCCGGGTTCGGATCCCGGGTGCACACCAACGCACTGCTTGTCCAGCCATGCTGAGGCCGCGTCCCACATACAGCAACTAGAAGGATGTGCAACTATGACATACAACTATCTATTGGGGCTTTGGGGGGAAAAAAATAAAATAAATTAAAAAAAAAAAATTAAAAAAAAAAAAAAGAACTAGACACATGTCATTGATCTGATGCACAACAAGCACTCATGAAATACTGGCTTTTGTTACCATTGTTCAAATTCCTCCACTGTTGTTCTTTCAGTTTTTCTTTCAGTTTTTCTAAAAAGGTAAGTCTTCCAAGCAGTTTTGGGTATTGGTCACACACCATGTGAACAACATCTGACCACCAGATACATTCCAGAAGATGGCCAAGTAAATTACATTCTAGATTTTCAAAATTATAGATTTGAAATTTGTGTTCATTTTCCTGCCTAGGCTAAGGTTTACTTTTGCTTAGAAATCCTTTCTTTAATAATCAGTACAAATTTTAATATATTTATTTATACCACTGACTGTGTCACTATGAGTTTATGGCATATATAAAATGTAATAGTGTATATAATGTTTCTAGAGAAATGAGGAAAATACCAAGTTATTCTTAAACATTTCAGAAGCACTGCACTGTTCATATACGAGCAGTGATGTTGATTGTATCTTTTTTAATAAAAGACATCCAGACCTCTGTTATGATCATTCCTTTAGAAGACTGAACAAACTTTGTTACGCCAATCATCAAAGCCATCTGTATTTTTCTGGATTTAGGCGTTCAAAAAAGAACGAAAGAAAACTTTAAGATAAACTGGTCCAATACCCACAACCTCATTTTATTAGTGTGTGAGAAAACAAACACCAGTTTGTTAAATGAATACTCGTTTGTTAATGGCCATGTGACCTCTTCCTCCTCTGAGCTCCACAGCATTTTGTATTACCTGTGTTTGCCCATTCATTCAGTCAATAAATATTCAATGAGCTCCTCCTCTGTGCCAGGCCCTTTTGGGGAATGACTGGGAGGCAATGAATGTAGATGTCTCATTGGAGAAGTCTGGCTGAGAAGGAGAAATGAGAGCTAGTGCTGGAGTAGCTGGAGGGGCTGCAGAGGTTTCCACTGTTGTTTAAAAAATTGGAAGGTCTATGCTCATCTTTTCTCTCCCATCAAACTGAATTCCTCTGCAGGAGGGACTGTGTACCTACCTTTACCTAAATACTGAACAGCTCACAGTACAGAACCTTGCAACCAGCAATGTTCGAATAAACGTTTGTTGTACTGAACTGAATTTTACCACCACTGCCCCCATTCCTTTCCTTCCTATTCCCCTACTTGTATCTCAGACCTCTCTGAATTTCTACATTTTTCAGACCAAGAACTCCAGATACAGTGATCTAGAAAATCAAATGCAGGTAACTCCAATCACTTCCAGAAGAGTCTGTAATACAGCAGACCGGGCACGCAGGAGCACAGGCCCCACATCTTTTTCATCTCTGTATCTTCAGTGGCCAGCAAAAGGCCTGGCCCAGGATGGAAGCTCAGTATGCAATAGAAGCTTGCCACCTAGTGACCCTTGGAAGGCAAAGATAAAGCTGGGGCACCACAGAAGCACAGATCCATTCAATCCGCGTGAAACATTATCTGTGCTCAGATCTAGCATTTCATTTCTTCATTAAAAAATGTTTTCTGAGCCTCCATTGCAGGTCCAGTGCTGGGAACTAGAGTTATTCAATTAATTAATCATTTACCAAATAGTTACTAAGCACCTGACATAATAGTACATGCTGAGGATTTGAGGATGATGTTCATTCTGCCTTCATGGGGCTCCAATTCTCTGACTCGACCTTGCATGACAGCTGGGCTGCCTGTTTCCCCACTTGATTATAAACTCTTTTAGGGAAGAGAGAATGAAGACTTCATGTGCACATCCCCAGTACTGAGCCTCGCAGAATAAGAGCATCCTGTTTGATAATCATGTCACTCTTCTGCTCAGAACCATGCAGAATTCTCCATTTCACTTACAGAAAACAGCCAAAATCCTCACAATGGCCTATACTGATCATTAAGGTCTACCTCTCTCATCTATTGTCCTCTGCACTGTCTGGTCTACTTGCTGTTCCTGAAACGCACCAAGGACATTCCCACCTCAGGGCCTTTGTACTTGCTGTTCTCTCTACCTCCAATACTTTTCCCCTAGATAATTAATTACATGATTACCTTCCTCACTTCACTCAGATCCAACATGCCACATCTTATTTTCTGTCGGAACTTCCCCATTCCTATAATGTAAGCAAGTGTTCTGCTTGCTTTGTCCACCACTATATCCTCTACGCCTAGAAGAGGGCTCGGTACATAAGACACGCTCGATAAACACCTATTGAATTAATAAATCCTGCCCCCCCACCCCATCTCTGAGTTGAAGAGGCCTCAGACCTTTTCAACCCAAGTCCCTCCGGCTGAGCCTATCAGTGACGGACCAGCCTCTAGTGTCAGTCCGCCGAGGCTGGCTCCGCCCCTCCGGCCCCGTCAGCACTGGAACACCTAGAGCCCGGGCCCGCAGTACCCCGCCCCGCCCACAGGCCGAGACGCGAGGGGAGGCACGAAGGGAAAGCCCCACGAAGGTGTAGGACACCAGGCCACCGGACTATTAGACGCTGCTTCCCCAGCGTCCTCCCCGCGCGCGACCGAGCCGGCAGGCCCGCATCGGACCCCCCCAGCCCCTACCTGGTGCCGTCACCTCACGCAGCGGTGGCGGCAGCTGCAGCAGCGGCGCACATCAGGCCCCGCCTCCAGACTCATTTCCGGTTCCTGCTCCTCTCCGCATGGCATTCTGGGAATTGTAGTTTTCGGCCTGGCCGCTGGGTGTGCAGGTGCCAGAGCCGGGCTTCAGCGTCCACGCCCCACCCTGCGACTAGGGAGCCGCGTCCCGCTGGAAGTGTTGCCGCGCCTCTCTGAGCCTCACTTTCCCTGTCTGTTAGATGGGGTTTACAATCCCAGCCGCTTGCCGACCTCACAGGGCTGCTGCAGGTGACCAGGCGCTCTGATAGCTGTCAAGGGCTGAACATTGCCAAAGTAGCTTGACGCCAGACTTGAACCACCTTCATCTCGCAGCCTGGGCGCCTTGCCCTCACCTGGGCTTCCCCATAACCAGCAGGGCCCACGAGCTGACACAGCCCTTCCCTGAGCACACATTCCCCCTCACCACCACCTGGCTGTCCAGGCTCACCACAGAGATATCCCGGCTTGGGCAGGTAACGAGTCCAGCCTCCTCCCGCTCTCTCTCTTCCTTCTCGCCTCACAGATCCGCGAGGAAACTGAGGCTCAGAGACCTGAAACGACTTGCCCAAGCCTTGGTCTGATAGAAACGATCAGCCACTCTTCCCTTTGTTCCTCCTGTCCTAGGGGGTCTCACCCTTTCATAGAAACCCCACCATGAATGAGCCTGAAATATCTCCCACTCAAGAAACCACAGCTCTGTTGGATCCCTCCTTAACACCACACCATTCCCCCCTCTAGACTTTTCTTTCCACAGCTCCTCTAGTACCTCCCACCTTGTTGCCAAGCCATGCTTCAATCCATCCTTTATCTGCTACTGGAGCAATTTTAAATGATAAAACTAAACATTCTTTTTCCCCCAGAAGGCTTTTTCTAAAATCCAGCTCTAACGTCTCTTCTGTGCCCAGAAGCTGGCCCTGGCTTCCCACTCAGCAGGGCTTGCAACGTGGCTCAAATGGTCTTCAGTGGCTCCCACCACACCTACCAGTCCCTGCATCTTGCACTCAGCTGTACTGAATACCTCTCCCCTCCCTGCCACTGCTCTTGTGTCTCTTCACCTTTGAATGAGCTCATGGCCACTTCCTCTCCTGGCTGGTCTCATTGCCCTTCCTGCCTGGCCCCCATCCATTTGCCAGATGATTATGTGTCTCCCTTACTCCAAACCCTTCAGTGGCTTCCCATTGCACTTGGATGTAAAATCTAACCTTCCCAAGCCCTTGCACAGCCTGGTTCCTGGCTGCCCTTCCAACCTCATCTATCACTCTTCCCCCAGCTTGCTGTGTTCCAGTCACACCTATCTTCTTGAAATGCTTCAAACAGACCAAAGCCCTTTGCAGATACTGTTCCCTTTCCTCTCACTTTTTCCACAGCTGGCTTCTTCTTATCCTTGAGGCTTCAGCTGAAACATTCCCTCTTCAGCGAGGCCTTTACTGATTGCCCTAGGTAAGACTGGCTCATCCCATCCCCATCTTGGCACTCTATTTTCTTTATATCACCTATCAGTCAGTAATCTTTTTTTTTCTGGGTCTTTTCTACTAATTATGAGTTCCTTGAGGGGACTGCATCTATCATGTCGATGATTGTATTTCCAGTGCCACTGCACAGTAAATATTTGCAGACAGAATAAACAAATAAGTTATTTTTCTCCTTTCTTGACACATCCAAAATTTACCTTCCTATCTACCAAATCCAAGACCTGACACACAGCAGCTACTCAATAAATACTTCTTGCCATACTAGTTCCAGTTAATGCTGCCACCTACAGGAAGCCTTCCCTGATCACTGCTCTGCCCCTCACCCAAAAATGACTTCCCTCCTTTGAGCTCTCATAGCACTTTATCTGTTCTCTTTGATGGCCCTGAGCACACCATGCCTTATGTTGTGGGTCTCCATCTCTATGTGTCATCTTATTTCTTGGTCCAGGAGCTCTTGAAGACAGGACTCTCACCCAATTATTTACATCCATAATCCTGTATCAAGTCTCGCCTGGCACGGATGTGCCATAAATGTTTGTTGAAAGAAATGAATCAGCCAATATGATGGTGGGTGAGAAAAGTAGGAATGTAAATGTCCAGTAGTTTCTTAGTCACTAACCAACTGATCCTTGCATTGCTGAGTAGGCAGCCCCATTCTGCCTCTCTCTTGTAGGGGGCTGTGTATCTCAAAGAAAGTGCTCAACAGGGCAACTCCCCTGCACTTTTGTGTCTCAACAAGCAGTGAGGGGTTTCCCAGAACTTCTGGGACTTAGTATTCCTCGTGGGATCTGCAGAGCAAAATACCAGCTCCATACACCAGCAACCCAAGAAAGTTAACGGATTTGAGGGGAAAGGACGCCGAGAAGGAAACAAACATTTGAGCACCTGTGCTGGAGGCTTCAGTCTTCTTCCTGCCTTCCGGATTATTCCTCACAATAACGCTGAATGTATATTATACAAAAATGTCTAGTTTGAGGTGTTGTCATGTTGATAAGAAAATGTATTCAAGGTATCCAAATGAGGCATCTGGCACATTGCAGGTCCTCATAAATGGAGCCTAGTACTTCCTTTGTCAGATGGGGAACCTGAGGCCCGGGGAAGCGGCTATAATAACACTGCAAGGATTGAAGCCCTGATTGGGTTGAAGTCCTGAGCTCCTTCCCTAAACTGGTGAACATATACATTGTGTTCACATGAATAAGTTATGTAGCTCTTCATAGCTTTCTGCTGGTAAAAGTATTCAAGCCCCAGTAAACACCATAAAATTTTTATTATTTCAGTGTCCTATTGTTTCTGTTTTTCATTGCCACAAAATTGTTTCAAATCTGTGTTCAAGACCCTTATTTAAACTTTATTCAAAGTATTCTGTGAAAAGAAACCGGCCTCATAAGAAAACAAATCTTTTCCTGGCACAAGTACTGGTTAACTGGTTACCAGTTAACAAGTAACTGGTAACAGGGGATGCAAAGGATAGCTTTTCTCTTCTCCCAAAGCATTGTTTTCCTTCTGACTAGAGAGTGCTTAGGTCCGTGACTGAACGCCTTCACCCCCGCTCCTGCTCTTGCTGGGAGAAGGAGAGGAACGAGGGAGCCCTGGAGGGGCCCGATCACGGGGGCAGCCCTGAGCTCACAGCCGATCAGGAGCCCCAGAGGGGCAAAGGGACCCCTCGAACTAACTCTCAGAGCCCAAGGTGAGTGTCTAGACCACCTTTGGCCTGGACAGAGAAGCCAGGGGAAAATGGTATCCCCAGGGTATCCTCAAGTCAGTTTTCCTGGAGTCTGAAAACAAAGGCAGGGCAGGGTTTCTGACTAGGAGAGGCGTCCACAAAGGCTGGGGTTATTACTAACAGTTACTGAGTATTTGCTAGATTGCTACCCTTTAAGGTGGGCACTATTAGTACCCCCACTTTACAGAAGAGGAAGCCAAAGCACTGAGAGGGTGAGTAGCTTGTCCAAGGTGCCACCAAGATTAACTGAGACTAACGGGCTCAGCTGGGATTAGTGAGAGGGACTAGATATATTTCTTTTGCTCTAACATGATTCTTTAAAAGGAAAATCTAATCCAGGGCTTTAATGTTTGCCTTTTTAGATATTTAAAACAGAAATAGGGTGCAAGATGCAGGGGTGCAGTCAGTTTCAGATAAAGTGCTGAGCGCACCTGGATGAGCGTGGCCATGCCACTGAGGAATTTACTGCCACCTAGTGGCGATCCATGCTTGTCGTAGCGAGGCCGACAAAGATCCCAGGCCTCCTGGTGCAGGGGCTGCAAACCAGAACTCGCGAAGGTAGAATCTATCAAACATCACATGCCTTCACTCCTATTGTGAAGGTATCATCACGTCAGTATGATACGAGCAGTTGAGACTGTGTTTGTCAGTGACCCCCCCTTCCTCCCTCATCTCTGCCTTCCTGGGACAGTTTGTGACTTCTTGCTTCCACACCTCCAGGGCATGCTCCTTCAGGATACGCTTTCCTGATGGAATCTACTTATCTGTACCCCCAGAGGGTCTGTGAGCATCCTGACACGGGCAGGGACTGGTCTTATTCATCTTCATATCCTAAGCTTCTAGTACATGGCCTGGTATAAAGGAGTTAACCGGTGAATGTTTGTTGAATGAATCTGAGTGCATGTTTTGACCCAAATTTATCATGACTCTGTATAATTCAGGTCAAGATTAAGCAGCAGTTTATTTGAATATTCTAAATAGTAAACATTGAGAGGGGTGGGTGGAGGAATGGAAGGGGCTTCTCAAGGAAGTGTCCAGGGCAGGGCAGGGGCCTGGGCAGCCGGCCTGCTCACAGGGCAGCGGATGCCCGGAACTTCTGGGTCAAACAGAACACGGCGGCCGTGAGGGCTGTGCACTGACGGGCCAAGAGTTTCACACTCAGGTCGTGGTAGCCTCTCTCGCAGGTCAGCTTAGCGGCCTTCACAAACTGGTGGTAGGTGTAGACCACGTCCCTCAGGTTCCCCGCCGCTTCCCTGTGCCGGGTGGCGCAGCGGCTGCAGTCTGTGAACTGGAAGCACAGGCCGGCCAGCTGGACCAGGTGCTGGAAGGTGTCACGCACGGCACCCTGCATCTCTTCGGGGGACTGGTCCATTCTGATCACATGCTGACAGCTGGACAGGAGTTTCTGGGAGCCCATGCAGAGGTGGCTCCGGCTTTCAGAAAAGTGCCAGGTGCACTTCTCTGGGGGGTGTTTGTTCCCATTCCCCCAGGAAGCTGCTAAAATGTCTTGTAATTCCAGCAAGCTCTCCGTGAGCTGGATGAAGCCCTCAGGGGTGCTGGTGGGGGCAGCTTTTAGCTGTCTCAGAGCCTTGGAGCAGTAGTCCGCCCACAAGTGGCTGTTCCTCAACAGTGGCCCGCTGCTGCAGCTGTGGGCCCGAGCAGGCCTCCAGGGCAGGGCCAGCTGGCTTCCTGCAGAGGGTGGTGAGGTGAGGGGGGCTGTGGGGTGTGCTTCCAAGTCCCTGTCTTCTTCCTCCGCCTCCGGCTGCAGGCCACGGAAGCATGTGGCATAGGAGAACTGGCAGCTGCACTGCTCCATCCCAATCCTGGGGGCTGCTGTCTCATTCACACCCGCAAAACCCAAAGACGTGGCCGTCCTGACAGTGGCAGAAACTTGAGGACGGCTTTCTGGGGCAAAGCACAGGAAAGAGTTCTCTGCAGGAAGGCAGATGTGAGGGCTTTTTTCTTTGCTTTCTGACAGTGAACAATGGTTTAAACTTTCTAAGTGGGGCTCCTCTTGGGGACACGATAGTGGCTTTGGCAGAGAAGGCCCTGGATTAAAAGAGACCTGCTGAGGAGTGTCCCCAGAGGCTGTGTCTTCCCCTATCACGTGGTTAAGTGGCTCTGCCTTGACCCCCTCCAGAGGAAAGGCTGACGGAATAGTCTGGTCCCTCAGCAAGAAATCAGGGTCTAAATCCAGCTCTGCCAGAAGTTTTTGTTCTTGGGTCTGGCAGGCTTGGCCTAGCGGTTCTCCGCTTTGTTCTTGGGGGTCCGTGGGGGAATGCGGTGGAGTCTGCTCAGTCCCTGTGACAGGAGTCTCCAAGGAGACGGAGGCTGTCACCCCACCAGCTGGAGCACTGGCACCAATAGTCTGTGGAACAGCATTTGACACATCACCCTCGGGGTGACCTGAACCCTCCCCAGATTCATCATGACATACGTTGGTGCCATTTTCGTTTTTAACTTCTCCATCATGTTCCAAAGACAGTTGTCCTTGTTGCTCCTCCTCTGTAGGGGAAGCAGCCATCTTCTCTCCTGAATTTATTCCACATGCATCACTTCTAGGCCTGTCTCGAGGAGACAACAAAGGCTTTGTGTATTTGGGGGCAGGTTCTTGCATGTGATTTGTAAACAAAGATCGCAACCCCATTTCCGACTGGACTCCTCCTGGCTCTAGTGTGTCTCCTTGAGAGACACTACGTGGCTCTGGGCTGATAGTCAGGCAGACTCTGTCTGGGTTCGCGTCAGCACTGGAGAGGGAGGAGGTGCTGTCCCCAAGCTCTATGGCAAGTCCCTTGGGCGCACTGCCACCCAAGTCTTGAAATGGAAGTAAGGTTTGGGAAGGCCCCGCCTGAGCAGTATCTGGGCCAGCTGAACCTGGGTTGGAACAGTGAGGGGTGCTTGCTGGGGAACTGGCAACAGCAGCAGTCAGAGCGGCAACCCCAGAACTCTCTTTCTGGTTGGGGTCAATCCGGAGGCGAATGGCAGAAATAGAAGACACTCGCGTGTCGATGACCGACTTGGTTTCCATGGTCTCGGGCTCCATCTCCATGACTCGGGAGGCTGGGTTTTTGCTCTTGGTCTCCCTCAGGGAAGCCAGCAGCCCCAGGGCCTTGGTCTCCAGGAGGCCAGGCTCACCCTGCACGTCCTGCAGAGAGGACACAGTCGGGGAGGGTGCACTGAGGGCCAGGTAGGGCTCCCTGTTGTAGTAGCACACATTGTCCATGCTCTCCAGGGAAGCTGACAGCACCAGGGGAAATGAGACCTGACACGTGTAGTCGGTCTGGAGGAAAGACCTCCTTTTCCTCAGGGTCTTGGCATACTTCTTCACCCCTCTCCTTCTGCTTGGCTCTCTTCCATCTGGCCCGGGATTCAGGCTGTCCTCAAGGCTGCAGGTACTAGCCTTATTCTGCAAGCTTGTGACACTGGGTTCTTCAGCAGAAACAGGTCTGGGCCCTGAGAGTCAAGAAGGGAAAAGTCCATGAGAAGCAGAAAAACAAAGAGACTTATAGAGCTTGGGCTCAGGACTCAGGACTGCCTGGGTTCAGGTCCTGGCTGGGCTGCATAACCTTGACCTCCTCAAGTTCCTCATCTGGGAGATTGGGATAACAACTGTGGTAGACAATTTTTGATTCTTGGTTGCCCAAGATCCATTTCATTGTCTTTTGGTCACAGTACCCCAACTTCCTCTCAGGGAATGACATCCCTCCGGTGGTTAGTCTACCAGAGGGTGACTAACTATGAAGGTGCCCTGTCCACGTCAGCCAAGCAGTCAGTCAGTCAGCCAGAAATTTCCCAGAATTTCAAACACATTGATTAAAAAAAAAAGGGCCGGCCCGTGCCTTAGCAGTTAAGTGCGTGCACTCCACCACTGGCGGCCCGGGTTCGGATCCTGGGCGCGCACTGACGCACTGCTTCTCCGGCCATGCTGAGGCCGCATCCCACATACAGCAACTAGAAGGATGTGCAGCTATGACATACAACTATCTACTGGGGCTTTGGGGGAAAAATAAATAAGTAAAAATTAAAAAAAAAAAAAAAAAAAAAAGGTAGAGCTCATTCTCGCAGCCACAGCATTCTGACAATATGTTGAGGTATCCTGCTACCCAGCCTCCTGGTCTGGTTGCTGCCTGGGTCTGACCCAGTTCCTCACCTTTGCTGTCAATTCTATAAGGCATCCTTCTGACCCTTTTCCTTTGTGCTAACGTTAACCTGAGTCAGTCAGTACCAATGGTACCAACCGGCACTGCCACGCAGGTGAAATGAACTGGTGCATGTCAAGCTCCCAGCTCAAGGCCTGTGCCTAACGGTGTGCACTCGAGACAGCTGCTGCTGCTGCTGCTATCGTCACTCCACGTGTGAGGGTTCTGAAGGAGCTTTCTTTTGACAGAAAGTGGCCACGACTCTCAGTTGTGGGCATGAGTGGTTTTGTGCATACCAGGATGGATCTTTCTGAGCAGAGAAGCACTTTTGTGAAGGAGTCCAAGGAATCATCCAGAAGGAATTAGGATCATAGCCCAGCAACTGAGAATCAGAAGGCTCTTAGACCAGTTGTTTCCAACCTTGCTGCACCTTATTAAAACTATATCCAACCACAGGCTGCTCCGCAGACCTCTTAACTTAGAATCTCTGAGGCTGGGACCTAGGAAGGTACAATATTGAAACCAGCCCCCTTGAACGATTTTGATGCCCAGCCACATGTTGGAGCTACTGCCCTAGCCACCTACAGCCACTGACCAAGGGTGTTTCTGATGCCTAAAAAGACAGAGGCTCCCACAGTGAGTCGGGACCAGGAGTCCCAGGTCTGGGCTGTCCTCCCAGTACCACACTGGCTCCCTATAAGAAAGGGAGTGTCCAGTATGGACCTATGCCCCTGACTAGACTCCTGTAAAGGAGGGTGTTGACTGATGGTCTGTCACACCCCCATCTTGCCCCCAGCACAATGGCTGGCCCAGCAGGGCAAGGCTGAGGGCGTAGACGGCAGTTGGCTGGGTTCTTCGGGGAGCAGTGCACAATCCAGCCATGGGTTTCTCCTTTCCTGAGGGGCACAGGCAATTAATGAACTCAGGGCAGATGGTAGAGAGTTCATTCATTCATTTAGCACAACTGCCAGGCATTATGTGCTGGGGACACAAAGATGAGTGAGACACGCACAGTTCCTACACTCAAAGGAGTTCTGTTACTGAGGGAGAGAAACAGCAACACTAAATCACACAAATAAACACGTAAAGACAAGCAGTGCTAAGCACCCAGGGTGCTGGAAGAGGTGCGACAGGGATGGGGGCCTGCCTCAGTCTTGGCGGTCTGGTTAATGTTTCTGGAGGAAGTGCATTTCCAGGTGGGACTTGATACACGGACGGGCATCAGCAGCTAAAGGTCAGGGTGAGGAGTGTTTCAGGCAGAAGGCAGCATGTGCAAAGGCTGGGGTTAGGAAAGAGCTCAGCACTTTTAAAGAATGGCAAGGAGGTCTGTGTGGCAGGAATGCAGAGAGGGCTCAGGAGGAAGGAGAGAGAAGGGCAGAGGCCATGTCACAGAGGGCCTCAAAAGGCCTCACCAGGGCTGCTAAGGAGCTGGCCTTTCTCCTACAAGCAACAGGAAACCACTGGAGGGCAGGGAGCAACAGGAAAGGGCTGAAACAGAAATAAAATAGCTGCAGCTTCCCCAGCTCCTGGCAGGTCACCCGCAATGTCTGCGTGCTACTTTCCAATTTTTTTCTGCAGCATGCAGTGGGAGTGTGAGTGTGTGTGTCCTACGAGGATCCCAGGTCAGCTTGGGAAGTCACTCTGTGTGGAAAGACACCCACATTCTGTGGAGGAAGGGATGAGGAACCTGAAAGAAACATGACCGACAGCTCCCCTGCCTTCTTATGTCCGAGTCCCTTAAGGGGCTACCAACGGCTGTCAGGTTCTTCCTGCTTCAAGGCCTCAGTTAATGTGGCTTCAGGGTCAGTAATGACACAGCCGCTTCCCTCTGCTGGGCACTCCTCTCAAACCCTTCTCTTTCTATGTAAATTCTGTCCATCTCATGAGGCCTGGCTCGTAGGCCATCTCTTCTGGGAAGCCTTCCCTGATTCTCACTGTTGAGTTAGTGCCTCCCATCTCTGCTTGCCCACAGTTCTCTGAACCTCCCTTGTAGTCCTGACTTGAAGTCATGATGTTTGTAATTTGGTCCACTGAGGCCAGGGTGGCCTCCTCAAAAGAAGACAAGGACCCTGCTTTACTCATGTGTTTCCCCCTCAAGCGTGGTCCCTGTCCCTGGTGCGTACTCAGGAGCTGCCCACCAAGTCTGCAGACTTGCTGGGGAGGGCTCACCTGAGAGTGCGTCTGGGGGTGTGAGCTTGTCAGCTGCATCATAGTATTCCTCATCCGAGCTGCCATCCTCAAAGGCCAGCGGCAGGTGTGGGCCCAGAGCTTCCAGCGTGGAGCCGGGCTGGGGCTCAGTCCAGCCCTGCGGCCCCCAGGCTGACAGGCTCCGGCCCTGCCAGGCGGCTGTGCCCTCCAAGCTGTCGCTCAGGTGGCTGGCTGGGGAGACGCCGGAGCACAGGCTGTAGTAGTCGGTCAGGCTGCCCTCGTACAGCCTAGGGTCCAGCCGGCCCGCACTCAGCTCTGGTCCCCAGCTGAATGTCTCAGGAGCGGGGCTCTCAGGAAACTCCGCCTTCTGGCACAGAGGGTTGGCTCTCTGGGCCAGGTCCAGGAGACAGAGGAAGCCGCTGGTTTCGATCCTGCTTCTCTCCCCTTGGCTGTCGGAATCGAGACTCTCCAGGAAGCCTGGCGAGTCAAAGGGGAAGAAGCCAGACCTGCTGGACGAGCAGGCATCCAGGTCGTCCTCTTCCAGGGCATCCATGGACTCGCTGGAGCCACTGGTCCTGCAGCCCCGGCTCTCCGTGTTGGCCGAGTCGGATGCCTCAGACTCGGCGCTGTCCGTCGTGCTGCTGGCCCCACAGGTGCTCGGGCCTCTCCCGGCCACCTCAGGCGTGGGGCTGTCCCCAGGAGGCGGCTCCTCTTTTACGAGTGGTCTGCAGGGGCCCAGCTCTGGCAGGCATCTGTCAGAGAGCGGCTCCAGCCCGCAGTCCACTTCAGAGGACTCCTCGGAGTCACTGCACGGCCTGGATTCGTAGCCTGCAACACGGGGACGCCAAGGGATACAAAACAGCACTGGGGCACTGGCAGATGCCTATGTGTTCTCCTACCCCCACACTGCCTGCCCTCCCACTTTCCAGATGAGAAAACTGAGGTCCAGAAGGGTGGCAGGCCCAGAACATGCTATACTGACTAACACAGGTTCCCTGGGACTCCAAATTCCATGTTCTCCCCACAACAGCAGGCCTCCTTTCCCACATCTACCTGACCCCTAATGGAGACAGGATTATCTCCCTCCCTCCTTTCAAGGACAGTCATCTGTTCAGGGGAACATTGTGGGTATTTAATTGGATTTCACTTTGCTCTGGGGGCAGCATCACCCAGGTTTGCAAAACTCCTTCTCACACCTCAGCTCTGTCCTGTCTGGGCATCAAAATCTGAGAGGAATCATATTTAAAAAATAAAACAGATCCTTGGCCCCAGCCCTGATGTACTGAGTCAAATATCTAGGGAGTGGGGCCTGAGAATTTGTATTTTTAGTAACTTTATGAGAGATTCAGAGGCTGCTAGGCTGGCACCATTCTGAAGCCTGGCCTTGGGGCTTTTCAAGCAGTGAAAACTCATCTAGCTGCTGGTACTCGGGAACGAGGCATGGGTTGGGGGCACTGAGACAGGTCTCCCATCTTTCCTCTGCCATAAGCTTCCAGTGTGATCTTTCTAAACACTTCTCTCGGATCACATCACATTCGACTTAAATCCTCTGACGGCTTCTCCTGCCTACAGGGAAGAGCCTAAGCAATCCCACGAGAGCTAAGGCCTCTCACAGGATAGCCCTGACCCTTCCTCAGCAGCCTTGTCACCTGCTGCAGCCTCCCCATGCTCCACCACTACAGGGAACTTCTCACAGATCACGACCTTGCCCTTTGTGTCATGTTGTCCCCTCTGCTTCAAATGGTCTCACCTCCCTTCTTTGCCTGATTCACCCCAGCATGTTCTCCAAGATCTATTTCAAATACCTCCCCCTCTGCTCCAGAGGGGGGATCTGCTCTTTCTCTTACCACTGCCGCCTGCCCCCAAAGAAGCAGTCCCTCCTGCCACCAGACCTCCACAACTGCTCCCTCTCCCTGCCTAGCCTCTGAGGTATCCTCCCTCCTTCATAAATTGTGTTAAAAAGGAAAGTAACAAATACCCCAAATTCATCACTTCCTAATTACTCTACTTTATCTTACTACTACCTAATCTCTTGAGATGATTTATGCCTATTTTATCCACATGGAGGAAATGCTATGTAATGGTGTGCTGCTGAGCATCTCTCCCCATGTCCACGTTCAGCGTCATCATGTTGGTAGCTTGAAGTCAGCCATGGTGGGAGTGTTCATACCATGGAAATAGGCAATTTTTCAAATCAGAGTTTTGTTTGTTTTTTTTCCCTGCAGAGACAGTTGTTAAACAATTTATCAGCAAATCACTGGGAAAATGCTGCATTAAAGTGCTGAAGCAAGAGCTTGTCAGAAACTGGAAAGTGGCCTGGGAAACTGTTCATCTCATCTGGCCTCCACTACTTCATTCCTTATATGGCGTGATTTCGAGTCCTTTCTATCTCCAGGTACCCCCTTCTGCTAAACATGTAAGGTTGAGAATTTCTATTACATAATTCGAGAGAATGCAAGAGAGTGTGTAGGCATGGAATGAGAAGCTAGGTCATCTGTACTCTCTGAACAAATAAGGGACATCTCTTTTTGCTGGCAAATAAAGACAAAATACAGTGGGTCTTAGAGATGATTTCAGGAAATACTACAGGGAATCAGAGACCTTGAACAGCATTCTTTGGCTTTAGGGGACTCTCGGGTACAAAGGAACCTTCTCTATTTAGGATTTTGGAAATATCAACTGTTTACCAGGAAATAAATGGGGAAATAGCTCTCATCCACTTGAGTTGAAGTCTCAGCTCAAGTGAATTCATCACCTCCCTTTAGGCTGTGAAACTGGCCTGTCCTCACTGGAGCAAGCCTCAGTGCCTCACCTTCTTCAGCAGATACCCGGTGCACCTGTTGTTTGTTTCCTGGCCAGAGGAAAATGGAGGTAACTGGGTCGACCAACAGCCTGTAGTACCCAGCAATCAGGCAGGCTAGGTCTTTTGCACTGTTGGATTCCAGTAGCAAAGTCAGGACCTTTAAAGGTAAAGAGAGCTCTTATGCTCATAAAGTGCTAAGGGACAGTCTGAAGACTGACAACAAGGCCATGTGAGGCCAATGAGAGATTCCAAGTAAATCCAGCCGTGGTCCACAGGCAGGCCTCCTGGTGTCCTGTACTCTCACCTCTAAGACCTGAAATGAGTGTATGTACACACACACACAACCACATGTGCATGCACACACACGCTCACACATGCACCGTGGGCTCCTCCTATCAAATCTCCACAATGTCTCCTGCCTCTCCATCCCCTACCCCAGCCCCTCATCCCAACCACCCCACCCTACCTGCTCATTCATATAGTGGGGCCCCTTCAAGACCTGACCTAGAAAAGGAAAAGGAGCAAGAGCAAGTGGAGAAGGAGAGACGGTGATAAGAACGAAGAAGCATCCTTGAGCATGCTGGGATTACATCAATAGAAAGCAGGATAAAGGTAGCCCCACGTTCCAGAAAGGCTCAGGAAGTACGTTGCATCATTTATTCATTTTAATTGCTGCCACTCAAAACCCTTGAGCAGCCACTCTGATCCCATGCATGTGATAAAATTCTCTGGTGCTCTCATCTAAGTTTCTGAACCCATCAGGAAAATACATAGTCCAGCTCAGTTTATACGAAAAAACCTTTTAGGATCTGCCCAGGAAAATGCATCCTGTTTACCACTTTCCCTTTGATGGGACAAGATGGACACTTCATCCTCTTTAGCAAATGGACATTAGACTTCATTAATATTCAAACTCATATAAACTACCCTAGAATAATTAAGCCCCAAATTCCAGAAGCTGGATTCAGAATCCCTTCCCTGTGTGTTACCTTGACGTCCTGGAGATACAGTTTGACCATGCTCACTTTCTCAGACTCTTCTGTCAGCTCTACGCGGCTGATGTTCGCAAACTCTGCCAACGTGGACATGATGTTGAGTTTGCTATTGATAATTTGGCTAATCCCGTACTTGGCTCCAACCAGAAGGGCAATGTAGGATTCTCTATCCTGTAACTGCAGAAGGGGAATTAGTTTCCATTCACAAGCTAGTGAAAATACATTGCACATGTAAGACATGATACTTCTCTCTTCAAACTCCTTGATTCCAACTTCAGGTCCTCACCACCACTCCCTAGACTACCAAGTTAGGTGACAGCCTACACTGGGCCCCATCAACAGCTACATTAAGCATAATTTATCTCCCTTAAGACCTTTCACGATAGAGAGCCAAAGCAGAGGACTGTTACCTGTTCCATAAACACAATGCGTACTTTCACACTTTGGTGCCTATAATCACACTGTGCCCTCCTCCTAGAATCCCTTCCCTGTCACCATTATCTAGTGAAATCCTGACCCTTTTCTAAAAGCGTCCATCAAAACCTACTGCACACATCTATAGAAAACATCTGCCTGATCTGTCTCCTCAAGCCAAAACAGTCCTTTTCCTCTGGGTTGTTCCCACACCACATCCTCTGCACTTCTCTGATAGCATGAGCTATGACTTCGTATGGTAATTACTGTAGTCAAGTCTCATCGTCCACGTTAAACTCCCTGATGACAGAGTTTGTGTGTATCTACATGTGCGACCCGCAGTGCCCAGCAGGCACCCGGAGCCAGTTCAGTGTGGCTGGCTTCGTCCGCCGCTAGCAGTCCTTCCCTCAGACAGGAAAGGTAAGAGGGACTGTAGACAGGAACCCGACAGCTGGGAGAGGGCAGGACGAGCCCTTGGGAAAGGTAGGAAGTTTTTCTTGTGCCTTCAAGCCTCTCTGTCTATGATCCAGTCTCTGTCTACCTTTTGGTCATCTGCTTGTACAAAGACTCAATCTATTGTTCCCTTCCCATAACTATCTGATACTCTTCCTTTCTCTCAAAACATCAATGCTCTTTTTCCATTCACATTGTTAGGTCAGCAATCTGATTAAACTGACTGATCACTGTACACGGCTGAGAAGCACACCAAATCTACTGAAAGGAGCTTTGTTAATATAAAAAAAAATCTCTTATTGGTAAATTGTCTGGCTTTGTGCTGGAGACTTCGGGGCAAGTTCCCTTAAACCACACCCCAGTCACTGACTGCTGAAAAGCACAAAGCTCTGGGCCTAGGCTCTAGGCAGAAAGCTGGAGGAGGGACGGGCAACAGAGCAGAGGCCTCTTCTGCTTCTCTTTTCCCTTCTGAGGCCTCCCCCTCAGTTATTCCCTTCTCCTGACCCATCAGGGCCCCTTTCCTACCTTTCCTTCATGATTTCCAGCTTTTCCTCTTCACCTTCATCAACCCAAAGCTCCAGAGTAACCTGCTTACAGCACCCTTCCCTCAGAATGCCTTTCCTCTGTACTGAAATGGGGTCAATCCAACCTTCTTGCCTTTCCTAATCGCTTCTCCTTCCCACACTCAACCTGAAGCTGTCAGCGGTACCTGCCGTCTTCCAAGTCCACGGCAATAGCCCCCTGCCTGTCTCAGGGCTTTGCCTTGTCTGGCTGGGCACCTTGTTCCATCAATCGAGGGTGGAAATCACGTCTTATTCACCTCTGCCTCCCCCAGCATCTGCTGTACGGCTGGCACCAAGCAAGGGCATGATAAACATTCTCCTACGGCGTAATATTTAGTTTCCCAAACAAATTCTAGTACTTGACAGAGTCCTCAGGAATTTTAGGCTAAAAGATGCAGTGATCCTCAGAGGACCTCTAGGGTCCCTTATAAGAGCAGAATTCCCCCGTTCTCTGATACGTACCATTAAAGTGGCATTAAAGATTTTCCCACCATACGTTTTGAGTTCCCCAAGGATCTGTAGATAATTTAAACGTAGCTGGGCAGCAGAAATAAGTTGCTTAAATAGGAAAAAAAAAAAAAAAAGACTATTAAATCAGAGTTATTCACTTGCCTAAAGTCTAGGCAATGTTGAAGACGCTTTTCCTTCCCCTGAGGTTTCACAGCAGACCGCTGTGCGGGCCGGCAGGGCCCCGCCACCTTACCTTCTGTCGGGGTTCCAGCAGATTCTGGTTCCTCTTCATGTGGAAGCTAATGGCTTTCTTGATGTCTTTGCCTTTCATGTTTCGGAGTAAAGTTGGAGATATAAAGTTCTCTATTCCCCAGTCTTTCCTGCCATCAGACATTGGAGATAGGAGGCCCATTTTTACCGTGTACTGGGCTCTAATGAAGAGTGTAATCACATTTGATTCAGCACTTAGTGTTCTCGTAATGCTGCAGTTATAAACCTCTTTCTCAACAGAAGATATATATATGGCTGGTTTTTGTGGAGTGTGTGTAAATAACATATATTTATACAAACACACTCTCCACAAAAACCAGCCACAGCCGTTCAGGAACTAAACCCCACTGGTTATTCCGGGAACTCCTTACTCAGCAGACACGTGTAACACACACTCATGGCACAGCACATAGCACCTGAGATCCCCGAGGCCAGGCCTCAGAATGGTGCCAGCCTAACAGCCTCAAAATCCCCCAAGAAACTAGTTAAAAAAAAAGATTCTCAGGGCCCACTCCCTAGAGATTTGACCCACTCTATCAGGGGTAAGGCCAAGGATTTTTTTTTTAAACATGATTCCCCATCTGATTTTGATGCCCAGACAGGCCCGAGCTGAGATCTGGTGAGCAGGTTAGCAAATCTGGGCGACACTGCCCAGAGCCAAGTGAAATTTTAAGCTAAGAATCAGGCAGTGCTGGAATCCCAGGACTTGAAATGGCCCTAAGAGGAATATAATGCAACACAAATAGGTTTATACAACTTATTAATTATATTAATTGGTTCACACCAATAAATTAATTTTCAAGGCATTCCTGCCCTCAGAAGGGCTTTACACTCAAGTTGTCAATTTATTTCCCAAGACATCTCACCAGGAACTGGGAATTTACACGGGGATCCTGTGTCATTCCATCTGGAGTTGGCTTCTGCCCCAGAGGGAGAAGCCACGTTCTGACATCTGGCGGAGCCAGGCTGGGTTGGAGAGGGTGAAGAGGGAAATGGAAGGAAAGACGACGGACAGATGGGTGGGTGGGTGAATATCAGCTTTCTGTGGAATCTGGCCATCCTGGCCAGGGGCCAGACAAGTTATAAATGCAGCACAGCTGTGGTTGACGGGACACAGACATCCCCTGTCACTCACTCTATGTACTTCAAAGAGATCTTCTGGGGCTGGGCACAGGCGTAGATCCGCTCCTGGATGTGCAGGGCCGCGAGGCGGAGTGCAGCGCTGCACTTCATTTCTCCGGCAAAGCGCTCCTGGAGCACGTCACTGCAGCTCTAGGAGATTAGGCCAGAGGAAGCAGGAAACAAGAACAGACGGATTACGTTCCTAGTCCCCTCAGGTGGAGGACAGCAGGACCAGGAGCTCAGCTTTGAGACCTGGCTCTGCCAACTCTTGGCTGTGTGACCTTGGTTCAGTTACTAAGACCCTCTGAACATTGGCATCATCCCATTACTAAACGAGGATAGTTAAGTCTACCTTACATGGTTTCTGTGAGGTTTAAATTAGATGATGCAGATGAAAGCAGGTATAAGGGACATGGTATTATACAAACATAAAGTAGTAGTATCATTATTTGCTGCCACCATTTCTGTAAGACTTTGGGCAAGACGACCCATCCAGTTTGAGTTATCTCGTCTGTAAAAGGGTGATGCTTCCCAAATGATTCTTTATCATCAGAATAAAAATGACATCATAAATTTCACCTAAGGAAGTAGAGCACGGGGAGCACCAGGCTGGGGGCCGAGGAACCCTTTGTGACTCTGCAACTAAATGGGTGACCTAGGCAAATCATGTGATCTTTCCAAGACTCAGTTTCATCATTTCTAAAATAAAGCTTTGAGGCACTAAAGCCACTTTTAGCAATGAAAACCATAACTCTAAAGATCCTAAATGGTATTAGAAAATGTATCATACACGTTGAGGACTAAGCCTAAATTTCATTAATACATCACAAATCTCCTAACATAGCAACTCAGTGATGGAAAAAGCAATTCTGAGGGATAATCAGGCCCATTCTCCTTCAAATAAAGATAATCCCTACCAGTGAGCTGCTTAATCGCCTTGAGCTCATGTTCAAAAGAACCCCATGTGCCATCTTTGAGAACAAACCCCGTTACTTCAGGAGGTGCAGAGCCGGTCACCTGCAGATAGAGGTATTCAAAGGCCACGGGGTCTTCTTTCAGGAGGTCCAGGGGGTCTCTGGGAACGAAACACATCCTGAAGAGGCAGCGGTAGTCACGTGACTCCTCTCTTTCTACCACCTGCCACGGGTAAGGGAGATACAGTTAATCTGCCACCTGCCTTTGTTCTTGCAGGTATTCCACAAAACAGCTTAAAAAAAAAAAAAAAAGACAGTGAGAGACAGTCCCCAGAGATTTCAATTCTAGTGCTTCCCAAGACAGCTGTAGACCTTTGCTCCTAATCTGACTTTCTTTCCCACGGGTATAAAATGTAAAAGGCTCAAAAGAGCCAAGTTGCACATCGACCCGATCAACCAGTCCCTCTTTCCAGAGAAAACCTCTACTTCCAATTTCTTATGTGCCCTTTCAGAGACAGTCTATGTATATACACACTTCCATATACGTATATTCTTTTCTTTTCCACAAGTAACAATATAGTATACACGCCATTCTGTACCTTACTTTCTTTCACTTAAACTATCTCAGGGATTTAATTTGACTTTCTTTTCCAATGCTGATGGAATGGAGATGACACAGGTCTGCAGGCAGCGTTCTGAGAGGGTGAGTGACAGGGCAAGAATGCAGTTGCAGTGAGGAACGCTCAGAGCGGCTTCCCCGAGGCCAGGCCTGGCTCACGCTGCTCACCTGCTGAAAAAGCCCTGTCTCCTTCTCCACTTGCTGACATCCTACTCGTCTCTGTAATGGCACACACTCAACAAGGATGTGTTGAACTGACCTGTGTTTGGCTTTAAAAAGTCGGTACAACAGACCTCTGAACGGCTGAAAGGTCGAGTACAGATGGACTGACTGTGGGTGCCTGTCCTGCCCTCGGGGACCAGCTCAGGGGTGAGTCTCACACAAAGGGCTCAGATCCTTCCCTGACACTTCAAAGGCAGCAGGGTCGGGGGAAGATCATCAGAGGTGGAACAAAAGATGGGTTTCCATCCGCTGTGTTACCTTGAGTAAGTCACCTTACCACTCTAAGCCTCTGTCTCCATATCTGCGAAAGGCGGCTCTGCTGACCTCATACAAAAATCAGGCCTGATTCTCGCCCTGCTGTCCCCAGGCTTCTGGGCACGAGAAAGTGCAGCCAGCCTACAGGTGAGCCCTGTCCCCAGGGGCTCTGGCGAGGCGTGCGGCGGGCCCGGCCCGGCCCAGCTCTCCTCACCAGGAGCAGGAGCAGGTGTACCTGCTGGATGAGCTCCTCCTCGTGCAGCAGGCGCAGGCGGGAGATGCTGTACTGCTCTTCCAGAGCCAGCGCGAAGTACTCGATGCTTCGGATCGACAGCTTCTCCTTCACCGTGAGGATGATGTCCTGCCAGGCAGAGAGAGGCACGAGGGTCACCTGAGGAGCTGGCCGGTCCTCAGGCTCAGGCACAGAGCAGGCAGGGCTTCCCTGATCTTCTCTGCTCCTCGGTGCCGCCGGGGAGAGAAGAGCTTGTGCTGGCTGGGTCCACTGCCAACTCCCACAGCCAAATCCTGCTGGGCGCGTGTGGGACTTCGCAGGGCCCCTCACAGCCCTGCAGCCGCTGCTCCCCTCTCCTCAGGCTCCAGCGCCACTCACACAGCCACCCTCTCCTGCTTTACTTGAAGCCCTCCAGTGGGCGTATGCCTCTCTTCAAGGTCTCTGGATCCATCCTCTCTCTGGAATCTGTATCTTCAACTGTTCACCAGACAGAATCCCAGCCCCACCCGCTACACGACTGTGGGGAATCGACCTGCCATCTCTGAACCTCGGTTTCTTCCTGTGAAATGGAGGCTAACGATGCCTACTTACAGCGGCTGATAGGATCGAAAGATAATTAATACTGTGCCATTAGAGTTGCCATGCCACATTCCCCTCGTTCACACAGCGGCCCTTTGTCATCACAAGGCCTTCGCTGCCTCAGGGCATTCACACATGCTGTTCCCTCTGCCTGGTACACTTTTCCCATTACTCTTCACAAGGCTGTTACTTTCTCTTCAGAGAGGCCTTCTCCAGTCTAAATGTATCTAAATGTGATTGCCCCTGTCATTCTCTGTCCCAGGGTCCTGTTTATTTCCCTCATCACTATTTACTATTATTTTCTCCAATAATAGCTATGTTCTTTAGTAAGACACAGTATAGTCAAGTTAAGTGAATGGGTTCTAGACCTAGACTACCACTTACTAGCTGTGCATCCCTGGATAAACTGCTTACTCTCTCTATGCCTCAGTGTCTTCATCTGTACAATGGTAACAATATTAGCACCTGTCCCATAGGGTTGCCGCGTGCACTAAGTCAATTCCCCCCATAAGGCATTTAGAACAGCACCTGGCAGACGGCAGGGTGTCAACACATGCCAGCTGCTCATGCTTGTTTCCTGCTTATTCTCTCACCCTCTAGAGGGTCAGCTCTCGAGAGTATGAACCTTGTCTGTCTTGTGCTCCATTATGTTCCCGAAGCCTGACATTCAGTGATGCTCGATAAACTCTCACCTGATGAAGCATCGTCAGAGACTCCCCATGTCCTGCCAGAACCTCAGGTTTAGTAAGTGCCAAACCATCAGGTGCTGCCTGCTCCTCACAACGCCCAATTCTGAGTCCTCTTTCCGCTCGCTCCGTCACCTTCCGTAACCAACCAGTGACTAAGTCTGGAACTGTCTGCTTTTGTAACTCGACATCAATTCAATGCTGCTGTGCACTGGCCACAACAGAGAGCCCGTCTCTTGACTCTCCCCTCTCTACTGCCCCACACCTACCTTGGTTTGAGCACACGCCTTCCTCCTGGCTTTCTAGAATGGTGTCCTAAGGACCCTGCTGCCACCCACCTGACTTGCACCTTCCATCTCCAGCAGGGGTTGGTAAACTACGGCTCATGGGCCAAATCCAGCCCACTGCTTGTTTTTGTAATTAAAGCTATATGGAAATACAGCCATGCCCATTCACCACAACGGCAGAGTTGAGTAACTGCAACAGAGACCCTATGGCCTGCAAAACCTAAAACAATTACCATCTGCTCCTTACAGAAAGTTTGCTGACGCTTGATCTAGAGGAACTTGTCTAAGCCTTGTACGGGTCATGCTCACTCTTGCTCAAGAACATTCAGTGGCTCCCCATGGCCCACCAGCCAAAATCCAAACTCCTCAGCTTAACAGGCAAGCCTCTCAAGTATCAGATGCCAATCAACTTCTTCCGCTTTACCGTCTGCTGCTTCTCCCAATGCACTCTGCTCACAAGTCCCATACCCTCACCAAACGTCCCCGTCTCCGGCTCTGTGTTGGTGCCATTTCCCATGCCTGGGATGCCGTCTTCACACGCCACTCCTGGCCCACCTCATCAAAAGCCTGTCCATCTTTCCATGTCTGCCTCCCAGGCCACCACTCCCTGGAGGCCTTTCCTCGCCACCCAGCTGGAAGCTCTCTCTGCCCTGAGCCCACACCACACCGTGTTCACATCCCACTTTCAGGATCCTAAACACACGTGGCTTTCACAGTTTCACAGGGAGTTATTCCTGGGTCTCACCTCCTCACCCAGCTCCACACCAAAACTCCAGGCTCCCTTTGGGTGTGACCCTGGCTCATTTATTTCTGTATCACCAAAAGCTTCGCCGGGACACACACAATGTCAATAAATGGTTGCTGGGTCGAATGACATCCTATTTTCCACGATTTAGGTAAAGAGGGTTTTCTAATGTAAGAACTTCCCTGCCCTTGGTAGGGGAGCGGGGAGGAGCAGTCAGTCACTGATGAACTCACCGTGATGTTTCCTTTTCTTACCCAGAGCATTTGTTTATATCCCCCTCTCTCCGTCATAAAGAGCTAAAAGATTTGCTTTTAAAAATTTGGCTACTACAGATAAGTGAGATGAACCAGTATTATTTGAGCTAAGTCCTTGCTCATTTCCCCAGCTCCCTCTGTCATCTTGGGTTTAATTCCCCCATGGCGTGCACTTTAATTGTAAATCACCTCAAAGTGGTTTTGGCCACGAAAGGGGGACTCACTTTAAGTAATCACCCCTTCCATTCCAGTGCACTTTGACCAAGGATGACAGAAGTAGAAACCTTGTCTAATTCCTTTGCAAAACATCCCTTTTATGCAGAATGGCAGCGCGGCAGGCTCCAGCACGGGGTTCAGAAGCAGATGGAGTTGTGAAGCCAGTTACGGCTAGCTGACCTTGACAAGTTTTGGATCCCTTGGGCCTGTGTTCTCATCTGCAAAGTGGGGTAACACTCATTACCTCACAAGGTTACCAGGGGCGTGTTAAGTGAGATAGTACCCAAGGCAGTGCCGGGAGAGTGCCAGACATGTGGTGAACACTTAGCAAATCCGTTCCTCCCTCCCCTTCCTCCTCCCGGGTTCAGAGAGGCTCTCTCCTGAGTCACACTGGGGTAAGGATGGGAGAGGGCACGTGGAGCAGCTCTAGGACTTGCCAAAGGAAGGTGCCAGAGAGGAACACGGCTGTGTGCATGCATGTGTGCGTGCACTGGTGTCTGTGGATGTGTGCACACAAGGGCACGTGCACATATGCAAATGTGTGTGCGTGTCTTGGCCACCGCCATTACCTGGAGCTGACGGGCCTGTCTGAACCTGCTCTTCCCTGGTATCAGAAGAGCCGGGCCCCGTGTTGACTCTTACACAGTTGTCAATGTTTGAATAACTCCTTTGTTTGCTTCTTCCCTGGAGCCTCGCTCTAACACTATTTACTCCCGTGTTCAGGAACTATAGTGCCAACCCTTATTGTCTAGGGATAAAATCCAAACTCTGCTGCCTGTCATTCAGGGCCCTCCACAGCCAGCCTGTGCCATCTCCCACTCCTCCCATGAGAAATGGCCTGGGCTCTGGTCCCCTGATGGTTTACCACTTCCTGGGCAATGCCCGTCCTACTGGCTCTCTGCATTAGCTACTGTGACTCCTGCAGACACCCCCCCCCCCCCACCAACGGTCCTGTCCCCATCTGCCCTTGTCGAATTCTTAGTTGCCCTTCAAAGCTCAGCTCAGGTCTAGCTTCTTCCCAAAGCCTCTCTGAGGTCCTGATGGGACGGAACAGATGCTGCTCATTCCCTTGCATGCAGAGTGCTTCCTTGTCCCTCTCTCTACTGCTCTTATTGCATCCTGACCCGGACTACTGGGAACTCCTTGAATGCCCATCCCCTCAACTAGACTGCAAGCTCCTGGAAGACCGAGACCACCCTGTACCTAGCTTTATAGATCCCCGCCCCCGGGGCATCTCGTATGGGGGAACTAGTTAAATATAAGTTGAACTGACTTCAACTCAGAATGGAATATGCAGGGGCCAGGGCCTGCCCTGACACCTTGCCTGGGATTTCAGCTGCTCTAGTGTTTGGGGTAGCAGGTGGAGCCCCACACAAGCAGCAGGGAACCCAGTGGCTAAGAGTGAAGGCTTATGAGTTGTGCTATGACCTTGGCTACTACATCTCTCTGAGCCCTGATTTCCTCCCCTGCAAGATGGTGATAAAAATACCACCTTGCTGGGTGGGGGTGCAACTAAATGAGATAACACAGTGCTTGGCTTATTGCAGGTGCTCAGACCATGGTGCTGTGAGGCCACCAAGGCAGCTGCAGGGCGAGACGCCTGGGGGTCCTGGGCGCCAGCAAATTATCACTGGGAAAGAGATTCAAGTTTACTCTTAATACCTTGACTGTTGTGTTTGCCTCAAACTTGAAAGCTTTGGTCTGTCCATTCTCCAAGTATAGCTTGAGCACGTTGGGCATACACAGCAGAGAATTACCCTGGAAAACACAAGAGCGGTGTTGACACTGGCCCTCACTGTCCCTGGGCGTGGGAAATCCTCAACTTTCCTGGCCCCGCCTGGTGTGGGGAGCAGGATCCCCCCTCATCTCCTCACCATGGCACTGGGAGACTTGTCCTAAGGATGAGGAGTCCGAGGGACTCTGTTCAAGGGACATCCATCAGAAGTGACAGACACAAGACGGTGGAGAAGAGCAGGCCGTGCTACGAGCATACTGAGCACTACACGACCCTGTATGGTATCTCATGACCATCAGCTGACACTTCCCACTGGTTGCCACCCTTATGGGATGCAATTTGGCAAGTCAGATGACAAGCATGCACTTTGTCCCAAATGGGCCTCTCTGAGATTCTCAGACCGTGCCTTGTGGGGTTGGGGTAGAATGCGGGGTTGGGAGCTTCCTTAAGGCCCCCTACCCATTTTACTGTTGCATTCCTGTAGTGAAGCATCACCAAAGGGCAGAGGACTGCTCTCCACTCCACTCATCCCAACCATCACCCTGGACACTAAGGGACACTGCCTCCTAAGGGACACTGCCACAGTTGGAGGGCTTTTTGAGGAAGGAGGCATAGGACTGGTCTGTGTTTGGTGACTCCATGCCAGCCAGAATTCCTGGGGTGGAGTAGGTCAGGGGAATGATTCCCTTTGGGTTTGGGAATCCCCTCAGGGCCAGCTCTTACAAAACGTGACCTCTGGGGCCAGCCCGGTGCCTTAGCGGTTAAGTGCGCGCGCTCCGCTACTGGCGGCCTGGGTTCAGATCCCAGGCGTGCACCAACGCACTGCTTCTCCGGCCATGCTGAGGCCGTGTCCCACATACAGCAACTAGAAGGATGTGCAACTATGACATACAACTATCTACTGGGGCTTTGGGGAAAAAAAGGAGGAGGATTGGCAATAGATGTTAGCTCAGAGCCAGTGTTCCTCAGCAAAAAGAGGAGGATTAGCATGGATGCTAGCTCAGGGCTGACCTGCCTCACCCACACACACACAAAAAGTGACCTCTGAGTACTCAGCTGCAAATAAAGAGGGCCCTTGAGCTGGTGTCTTCCAGAACCAGTGAGAGGCTCTAGAGTGCCCAAGATTTGAGCTAGAACTGCTCCCAGCTCTAATCTCTGCAAAGAGTTTGGGTATAAAGCCCACCTAGGTAAAGAAGCTTATTATTTTTTTTTTTCAAAAATTTGACAGGCTTTTTCAAATGAGAATCTTGCATCTTCTAAATATAAGGGCAGGGCCGGCCCCATGGCTTAGCAGTTAAGTACATGCGCTCCACTGCTGGCGGCCCAGGGTTCGGATCCCAGGCGTGCACCGACGCACCGCTTCTCTGGCCATGCTGAGGCCGCCTCCCACATACAGCAACTAGAAGGATGTGCAGCTATGACATACAACTATCTACTGGGGCTTTGGGGGAAAAAATAAATAAATAAAATTATAAAATAAATAAATAAGTAAATATAAGGGCACTTGTATCTTTTAAGCAAGACTCGTACTCATCATTCTCTATAACTTTTTTTTTTTAAACTGCTGTATCTTTGCGGAGGAAAAAGGAATATGTTCATACCCCAGTGCCATTTCACACTCCGTCAGGGATGAAGGATTTCAGACTGCTCAGCTGCTGTCATCTCACTTCTCTGGTTTTGGGTGTTTAGAAATCTTAATCTTTGGATTTCCCAAGTGTGAAATTTTTTCCTTAGTTCTTTATTATTTGCGATTTACAAAAAATACATCCATAGCAACATCACATAACTACTACCATTTACTTTTCTCCAAGGCTCTTCCTATTTTTATCTATACCTGTAAACAGGTTTTAGAGAGCGCAATAATAAAACATACAAGATTTTATACTCATGTTTTACTTAACACATCTTTCATATACACTTTTTCATGTGGGTTTCACGTTTAAAAATTTTTTTTGTTTTTTTTTTGTGAGGAAGATGGTCCCTGAGCTAACATCCGTCTGTTGCCAATCTTCCTCTTTTTGCTTGAGGAAGATTGCTGCTAAGCTAACATCTGTGTCAATCTTCCTCTGTGTGGGAGGCCACCACAGCATGGCTTGATGAGGGGTGTGTAGGTCCACACCAGGGATCCAAACCCTTGAACCCGGGGCTGCCAAAGTGGCATGCACGAACTTAACCACTACACCACTGGGCTGGCCCCAACATTTATAATTTTAATGGACTTATAATATTCTCTTGAGTTGAAATATCAGAATTGATTTAACCATTCCTCTGCCCTAGATATGTAGCATTTTTTCAATTTTTTTTGCTAGTTTAAATATTAGTTCTATAGATATCTTTAAATAGGTAGATTTTTGCATTTAAGTTATTTTATAGACTAAATTAATAGGAATGTGATCCTTGGGCCACTTTTTTTTTCTTTGCTGAGGAAGATTTGCCCTGAGCTAACATCCGTTGCCAATCCTCCTCTTTTTTTGCTTGAGGAAGATTAGCTCTGAGCTAACATCTGTTGCAATCTTCCTCTATTTTTTGTATGTGGGTCACTGCCACAGGATGGCTGGTGACTAGAGTAGGTCTGTGCCCGGGATCCAAACCTGCAAACCCAGGTTGCTGAAGCAAAGCACACGGAACTTTAACCACTTGGCCACGGGGCTGGGCCCCTTGGGCCACTTTCTATGGCATTCATTAAGTTTTGTTCTTTTCCATCCCCCAAATTAAACCAATTTACAAAGCCACCAATTAGTACATGAGTGCAGCTACTGTCTCAGCATCAGGGCTTACATTTTTTCTTTATCTGTGCTCATTTACTAAGCATAAAGTGTCCTGTCTTAATATTTTTCTTTGTATTTCTTAACTATGCTTAGCAAAGTTAAGCATATTTCACATGTTGGTTTACTATTTCAGATTCTTCTAGGGTCTTATTATGTTTCGAGGGGGAAAGTTCAACGACCAATTTTATCATCTTCTAAACACTTAAAAGGATGACTAGGTCAGTCACAATGATGAACTCTCACTGGTTTTCCTGTCTCTGCCTTACGTGGCTGATACAGAGACTTGGTGTCCTGACCTGCAAGTCTCCCCAGAGAATCCTGTTCCTCTAAACTCCACACCTCCACCAAAATTCCGAACTAGTTTTTGTAGCTGGTATTACTGGTCTTTGCAGCATAGACACCAGAAAATGGGGGGCGGGGCGGGAATGTCACAGCCATTTTAACACAGGATCCAGTGATCTGGCTCACATTTGCAGAGCTCTCATTCTCTACTTGTGCTGTTAGTTGGGTCTAGCCCCTACTTCTCATCACTGTGTACTACTCTTAAAAACACACGTTAAGGGGCTGGCCCTGTGGCTTAGTGGTTAAGTTTGGCACGCTCCACTTTAGTGGCCTGGGTTTGGTTCCCAGGTGCAGACCTACACCACTTGTCAGTGGCCATGCTGTAGCAGTGACCCAAATACAAAATAGAGGAAGATTGGTGCAGATGTTAGCTCAGGGCAAATCTCCCTCAGCAAAAAAAAAAAAAACAAAACATGTTGAATGTAAATTTAATTTGCTAACGAGGTTCAATCCATTCTTACAAACATGGACACACAGAGACTCAAATATCACTGACTGACAGATCTGAGGTCTTTTCTGATTAGTGCACTAGGCTTCCCACTGGCCTTTCCTGAACAAACCCACCTCTCACTTTTAGGTCTAACTGGAGGTATGGTCTGTTAAGTAGCAGGACAAGTAAACAATAAAGGCTCTGCAGAGGTATACCAGATCACCTGGATCCTTTGTTAAAATGGCCAAGACTCCCCATTCACTGATCTCTACGGTGGACCACCTTCCACCTTATCTGGTGGAAGACCAGATAAGGACAAGGTCTGACTTGAAAGTTTCAAAATCTAATATTGATTGCTGAATTCAGAATGGCAACGGTTACAGATCATTGAGGGGGAAAATGTGTAAATCATGAATAAATGAGCCTTTTATCCATAGTCCACATTAAAACATCAAACTGTAGCAAACATTTTCCCTTTATAAATTTGCCTTCTGAACCCCCAAACCTGGGTATCCCCACATCAAAAAAGACTAGACAGCATGTCTGAGTGGAAAACAAAACAACTGAAGTCACAAAGATCTGTGCTCCTGTATTTTCTTGCTATGTGATCTCAGAGGTTAACTCTCTTCACCTCTCTAGGCCTCTGCTTTGTCTTTGTTAAAACACCTCCCTTGCAGGGTGTTGTGATGACTAAGGATTATGTACCCAAAAAGTTTAGATTCACCTAATAGAGGTTCAATAGATGATGGGCTCTTAAAAAAAAAAAAAAAAGAAGCAATCCCCATCACCACCATCACTACCATCAGTATATCACCTTCAGAGGGAATACTAAGTTTGAAGACTCAAAATGAGAAATTAACAAGTGCAATCTGTTGACGTTTCATGGACAGGAGAATGGAGTCCCAGAATAACAGAGAGCTATACCCTGTGCTTCTCTCCCCAGCCCCAGTGGCTCTCCCTGTCCATGGTTTGCAGGCACCTTACTGAGGGTGCACAGAGCCTCTAGCAAACCCACTGCACTCTCTCTGCACCCTCTCTATGCTGTGGATTCCAGAGTCTCAGGGAGTTATGTGCCAGGAGGCAGCTCATGAGCTTCATGAAGAGTAATTTCAATCCCCAACTAGTGCTGCACCTGGCTGTGTCCACTGACGAGCACTTCCTCAGCAAAGTGCACCTTCACAGGGTTGATCTTCAGCCTGGCTCTCTTCTCCTCAGTCAGGAAGGATGACTTGGGGACTCCCTGCAAAACATTAACACGACACATTTTAGAATCGGACTTTCATAAAAGCCACATACATCTTCTCGTTTCTTAAAAACAAAAGCAAAAACTGACAGCTGTTGAGGATTCAATTAAAACACACAGAGAAGGACGACATCCCATTAAAGATCTCTTTTCATAAAATCTAGGGGTCCCAACCCAGACAATGTCCTTACGTGTCTGAGAAGAGTCACAGATTCAATATGGTGGCAAAATGGTTGTGGTATGATGAAGACAAAGAGAACCGGCCTGTGAACAAGGAGACCTGAATTCCAACCCAAGTTCTGCTACTCAACTGTTGTGAGAACTACCTCACACACAAATTCTTATGGAAGAAAACCAGCTCTGTGTGTGTGTGTGTGTGTGTGTGTGTGTGTGTGTGTGTGTGTAAAACAAAACAAAATAACCATGTGACTTTGGCCAAGTCATTGCCCTTCTTTGGCCTTAAGTCTTCTCATGTGCACAATGTGGGAGTTGGACCCGAATACCTCCAGGGCTCCCTGAAGCTCTGACCCCCATGATTTATCCTTGGCCCCTCTTTGCTCTTCTCATCTTTTGGGTGGTACCCTCTTCCCCTAGAGGCAAAAAGGGTCATCACAGATTGGTATGAGTAATTGGTAAAGCCCTTGGCCTAGACTGTATCAGGCTAAATTGTGACACTTAATGAACAGCAACTTGCATGATCTAGACCAACAGGATGTGATCTTCCTGGATGAAATCCTGACATGCTATTTCCCAGCCTGGCATCCTATATTTCTTTGGTCTGGATAGTCTTTAGGCCAGCCTCTAGAATGTTTACATGTGTAAGAGTCCCAACATGGAGCTCTGAGCCACGTTCTGTGTAGTTGCTGTGTATATAACAGCAATCAGGGAAACTGCTGGAAGTAATACTCATAGACTCAGATATCAACAGACCAATGCCATGAAGTACATGAAGTGAGTGAGTGACCCTGAAATTTTAATGCAAGAAGATAAATGTGATCTTATAGGTAACTAGAACCTTGGTGTGACAGGATTCATGACTGTGATTCAGTATCTCAAATATACAGCTTGCTTTGAAAAAAAAACATTTAGTAGAAGAAGAGCGGAAAATAGCAATGTGCCCAGAGAAGAGGTAATCTGTGTGGTAATCTTTTAACTGGAGAAATTAACCTCAATCTGCTTTCTTCTTCAAGCAGAATGGTTTTCCAACCAGAAGAGATAGAAGGAATAAGGGAAAGAGAAAGTTACAACCCAGAATTAGTGATGAGACTATCAGACTGCTTTGAATAAGTTCAAGACTCCTTACCAGTGAACTAGGGGGCTGACAGGCCTATTATATGCAACAGTTGGCATCACCCACAGAACCGAGAATGGAAGAAATATTAGGAGACTGAAGATAGTTAAGTATCAAGTTTCCCAGAAAACGAACACGGAAGATTCAGGAAAACATATATTGGTAAGCTTGTCATTAATTCTTGGCAAAATCCAAGATAAGAGATGGTCAGAGAGCTTTTAGACATTGATCACTAATAACCAATATGGAGTTACCAAGAACAAGTTAGAGCAAACCAAGTTCATTTTTCTTTTGAAGATAGGATTCCAGATTGGTAGGCCAGGGTCTTGTGGATATAGTAGTATTTCTTTATTCTTGCAAAGTATCTGATAAGGTCTCCTATAATCCCCCTGTGGAGAAGGCCAGATGCACAGCCATTAAGTGGATTCAAACTAGCTGACCTATACTCAAAATTGTCCTGATTTCTAACTAAGCAACTCAGGCTCCCTTTGGCTCAATCCTCATCAATGACGTTCAGCAAAGCCTTGGATGAAGTCAGAGAAAGTGGGCTCACCAAACCTGTGAATGACACGGAGCTATAAGGTGTTACCAGATCTCAGGCAGCAGAAATTTGGGAGGAAAGATCAAGGAACTGGGAATCTAAAAGAGGTATATGGGAAACTTGAGGACCAGGGTCAGCTACGAGTCAGAGGCCAGGAAATCACTGAGAACAAACATGGGGATGTAGGGACGCAGGGCTGTTGAGCTGAAGGCAACAGAGTAAAGTAAGAGGTCAAAGCAACAGGTAAAACCACCACCACCTTAAAGACTCAAACAACGAGAAGTCAGGGGCAGAACCAAGGAGAGATGCAGAGAGAACAGGAATGTGTGGAAGCAACCACTGCTGTCTCTCACCCTCGGGAAAGCAATTCTGCAAGAGTTAGGCCCAGAGCTGGATCAGGCTAAAGAACATCAACTGGCCAGGTAATGGTGGCAGTGAGGGGACTTGGGAAGAGGAGGTTCCCTGACAGGAAGGGAGAATGACTACTGCTGACAACTCTGCAAATATGCCTCTCAGCCCACAGTTCCATGACTGTAAAATCTCAGCATGCCAGAACACTGGGCCAAAGCAATGTGATTTGACAGGAATTAACGTGAAGCATGGCACTGAGGATCAAAACAATTAATTGCACAAGCATGGGATGGGGGAGCTCACTTGGAAGCTATTCATTTGAAAACCATCTCAGTTTTTGGTCAACCGCAAGTTTCATGCAAGCCAAAAGCGTGACTGGGCCTGCTAAAACGTTACCCTAGTTTTGGGCTTCACTAGCGTTCTTGGTGCGTGTTGGAAGTGCACCCTCCACACCCTGTGACACTCGCACCGGTTGACCGTAGGTGGAACTGTATTCCTTTCTGGGTGCCACCATTTGAGAGGGTCACCATGAAACTGGAATCTGTCCAGAAAGCTACCAGAGAAGTGAGAATTCAGAGAAACACATCTTAGGATGAAGAGGTGATGGAACAGTGTTTAGCCTGGTGAAGAGAGGGCCGCACCTCCACAGCTTTGAAGAGTTATTTCATACAAGGTAGACTTGTTCTGAACTAGGACTAGTCCGTGGGAGTTACAGGGAAGAAGGGCCTCTCTTACATTTGGAGCCAATGACACCAGCTGCTTTGAGCAAGAACACGCTCTCTTCACGGGAACACCCAAGGCACAGGCCCCACCGTGGTTCTGATGCTTTTACACCTGAATGTCAGCTCTGCTACCCATGTACCTTGGCATCTAAAACATATTGTAAACCCCTCACCTGGGTCACCTAATATTAAAAAGAGACTATTTAAAGGATATGAGCTACCCATTATTCTAGGATTCTAAGTTCTCCTGGGTTCTAAACTAATTCATCAGAGAACGGCAGACCTGAGCTGATAAAAACTTTCTCTGTGCATGTTTTTACTGAATTAAGAGTTAACGCTTAAAAGGGCACTGAAAGGCACAAGTTGGAAAACATTTCTCTATCTTTTTGCAATTCCCCCAACCCCCCTGCCCTGGATTGGCCAATGTGATTTTATGAAGACAGGAGGGTTTAAGGAGGTAAAATAGCACAACGTTAATGAGCGTGGGCACTGGAGGCTAACTACCGGGAAAACAACACAGCTCCACCCACTTCCACGTGTGACACCATGTCCTCACCTGTAAAAGGGGCATAATGAATGTATCTACCTTGTAGGATTTTCTTTTGATGAAAATTAAATAAGACATTAAATATTAGTATTAATATTATAATAATTAATATATTATAATTAATATAAATACAGACCTACACAATTAAACCAAAACATATTTTTTACCATAAAATCCTATGTCCTAGAGAAGCAGTAATTAATATTCCAACTTTGGATTTTATAATTCCTAATCAATGTCAAATCATTTGAGGACTCTAAGAATCCACTCTGACAAAGATGAGCATCCTTGCTGAAGCAAGACATATACGATCATTTGTCTTATGATTGTCTTATGATGTCTTATGATCATTTGTCTTATGACTTCGGGTGAGAGGCGCAAGTAGGCTAGACGATATCCAGGGCATCCCTCCGAGGCACTGGGGCCATAGCTGGGCTAGTGTCGGTCTTCCCTGCAGGATCCCAAGCACAGCATGCACATGGTCCTCGCCCTGGGGACTGTGGTACTGGAACATGTGGATTTTCCTCTCCCTACACTTTTCATTTTTTAAAGGATGCAGCTATATCTGTTTCCCTCTCTCCTTACTTAACGAGAGCTATCTTTTGCTTTCATTTCTTGGAAATAGAGTAGGAATAAAACCACCTAATTAAGAGGAAGATGTTCTCTGTTAAGATGATAATCAGCTAAAGAAAAAGAATCTCTTAACACCTGCAAGACTATTGATAGTGATTAGCTGTCAGTATACTGTTTTTTATTTATTGGTTTCATATTAGTTCATAGACAAATTCTGTTTAGACTAGAAGAATCTCCATTTATTTGTGCATGAAACACTTGGTTTGTCATATTTATGGTAAGCTCTTAATCTTATTTAGGTGGTTTTTTTCCTAGTCTATTTCCAAAAAATAAAAAAAGATAACACTTGTCAAATTAGGAGAGACAAGAACTTCTTTGCTTTTTAGTGTTGTGGAGTTTTTGGACCACAGAAATTTTATTTTTCCACATAATCTAAAAGCCATTTGTTCCCCTATGCTTCCTCCCACTCCCTCTATGCCTAGGAATTCTTTCTGCAACCTATGACCAGATAGACCCCCATCCATATTGTCTACATTTTTATGATTTTATATATATATATTTTTAATCTTTTTTTTTTTTTTTTGCTGAGAAAGATTTGCCCCAAGCTAACAATCTGTTGCCAATCTTCCTCTATTTTACATGTGAGCTGCCATTACAGCATGGCCACTGATTGACGAGTGGTGTAGGTCCATGCCCGGGAACCGAACCCAGGCTGCCAAAGCGGAGTGTGCCAAACTTAACCACTAGGGTACCGGGGCTGGCCCTATATTTAATTTTTTAACATCAAATGGTATGAGATGAGACTTTATTTTTTCCAAATACTTAAAGAAACATCCCAGTACTATTCCTTGAATAATCATCTTTTCTCTCACTGATTCTTATACTAGTATCTATTCTCAGATGTTCTATTTGATTGCATTGATATGTCCAACATTTCATCAACATCCTACTGTTTTAATTATTGCAGCTTTATTAGTTTTAAAATCTGGTACATCAAGGCCATCCTTGTTACTTTTTTTAAAAAGCATTTCCTTGATAAGTCTAACCTTGATATACTTTGTCAAAATCCAAATAAAAGTCCCATAGGGAGTCTGAATTTGCATTAAGCATATACATTAATATGAGAATCACTGATATATTAATAGTCTTCCCACCAAGGAACATGGTATGTATCTCCTTTTACATTAAGAAAAATGTTTTACACCCTTCAGTAATATTCCAGTTTCCTTCACATAGGGCCTATATTTTTCTTTTCCTCAAGATTTTCCTATGTTCTTATTTTTTTCCCTTAAAGAACTAGCTCTTGGATTTATCTATCAATTTTATAATTTTTCTGTTTTCCAAAGCATCATTTAGATTTTAATTTTCATTATTTTCTTTATTCTGCTTTATGTTTATTAGTCTTTTCTTTCAATTTCTTGCACTGAATATTTACTTGACCTATTTCTTTATTAAATAATAAAATCACTTAAAGCTATGAATTTTACTCTGAGTATAGCTTCAACTCCACATAAGTTTTAAGAAGTAGTTCTAATTTTTCATATTTTATATTATTTATTTTATATTAATATTAGTTTTTAATGGTAGTTTGCTTTTCTAGTTGACTCTATCTTTACTTAGGAGATTGCATTTTTATTTCTAAATGGCTGGATAGTTTTAATTAAGCTTTTGATAGTTATCAATTTCTATTTTATTATATTCTGGAGAAGAGACAGAATATACAGTTGCATATTTGGGGAATTTATTGAGTTTTCTTGGTAGCCTGGCATGTGGTCAATTAGATTAGATTGTTAAATGCGTTATGCCCTATTATTTTTTTGTCTTTTCGTGGCCAAGGCTAAGAGGTACGTATTAAAGTCTCTCAGAATGAGAATTTCCTGTCAACTTTTCCTCCGTGGTAGTTCTCTCCTATAACTTGATTGTATACTTTTCCCTGTATCGCACACGCAGGGCTCCTTGGCCCGTGGTGGTTTAGGATTGCCATTTCCTCCCTGTGCATCATCTGTGCCACACTGTGCCCTGTGGTGAACCTCAGAGCTGATAAAACACTCACACATCCAACACCTCGTTTGGTCCTCATAACAACCCATTAGATAGACAAGGCCATCATTGTTATCATCACAAAAGTCTTTCAAAAGTCAAAACTAAAACTAAATGACTTGCTCAAAGTCATAGCACTCAAACCTGTCTCGAAACTCCTAGTTTGGTGCCTTTTCATCGTCCCACTCTGCACAATCACAGGTCTGTCTCCTTGGCTGGACCATGCATTCCTGAAGCCTGGACCCGCATCTGTTTCCTCCACAACACTGGCGCATAGGTGATCTTCAGGCAATGTCGACTGACTGGCCCCCCAATGCCTGGCAGCTTCCCCTCTGTCCTCTGCCTTCCCTGGTTATTCTCTGAGGGATATCCCACTGTGGGTACAAGGTCTTGGAGCTGAGAAGGGTGCAACTAACGCACAGGACATAGAAAGAGATTTACCGATGTGCAGCGAACAACTGTGATTGAAAGAGAATCTTCAGCTTCCCTGAAAAAAAAAGAATAAAGACAAAAACATTTTGTCATTCTGGGGGATATACGTGTGTGTGTGTGTGTGTGTGTGTTAGGGTCAAAAAGACTGGCAGAATTATAACACAGCCTCCTTCACCTCAGCTTCTTGGCTCAGTGAAATTGAGCAGGACATTGGAGAAAGCAGTGATCTGCAGGGGAACGTCAGCCGTCCCCGAGTGCTCCTTCTACCTTGAGGGAATCTTAGATACTCGCCTCCACCATCCAGTCTAAACCAACAGCCACTACATTAAGTCACTTAGCCTTAATTTAGTCTATCTGATAGAGAACTCATCTAGTTGCTAGCACCAAAGCTAGGTTTACGTCCAAAACATTTTTTTTAGAGAGAAAACATGGCAATAACACATAACCATGAAATACGTTGCTATTTCAGAAAAGTTAGGCTAAACATTTCACTAAATAGAATGAATGAATGTGGATAACACTGATCAGATAAAAGCCAACCAATTTATGGTGTTTGGGCACACAAAGTCAGTGTAATGAGCCCAATCATATAATCAAGATACTAGACATTTTTGTCTTGCATTATCTCCTAGATTCCAAAAGTGATCAAATCAGCCAGATAACTGCCAAACCTCCACTTTGTATTAGCGGACAGAACTGGAAAATCAATTCACATTTTCCATTTTCTTTGCCATTGCTACACAGGGAAGTAGTTTGCAAAATAATTTCACTTGACTTCTTGCAATATGAACATTTAGGCCAATTGCTGCTGGTGTGTTACATCCTCAAATGGAGGCTTCTAAGCATTTTATACAAGAACAGGGCTTTTCCAAGATAATTTACAGCAAACCAAGGTCCAAGTGCTTTCAAAAGGACATTTTGACCTCACAGATACTTGGAGGAATTAAAGAGGTTTTGTTGTCATACCATTTTTCTTTTGTTTTTTTCCCTTTATAAGTAAAAAACGACCCTGGGAACTAAGCTAAAACAGTAAGCAGTCCTGGGATTCCCAGACGCGGTATATGGCAGAGAGCACAGATGCACAGCACACGTCAAGTCACGTCCCTGCTCAGAAGCCTTCGCGGCTCACCCTCCAGGAGGAGAGGAACACTTGAACTTGCTGTGTCAGCATTCAAGGCTCTCCAGCCTCTGCGCTTCACTTCCCAGAACTCTCCAGGCGTCTAGCGCCTCAGGCAAATGGAACTGCTCAGTATCCCCTACGCCCCACCCAGTCACTCCTGCTTGTCACTTTGCCTGGATCACCCTCACCTCCATCTTTGTGGCCCCAATTCTACCCAGCATTAAAGGTGCAGCTGAAATACTTTTGGACTCTTCCGTTTTGTCAAACCACAACTTCCTCCCAAGTTGGAGGACTCTCCGGGGTTTACAGACCCTTTTCCCTGCTTCTCTTGGCGTAGCCTCTGCCCTCACTCTCAGTGGGGTGTGCGTGAGTTGCATCTGCACCAGCAGCCTGTGAGTGTCTGGGGAGTGGAGCCTGCCTGCCCCACAGGCTTCCTCAGCCAGCGCAGGTACTCAGTGTACAGACTGGGGTTCAGTGTCACCTACACACCCGCATCTGGTCTACAGCTTTAAATTGTAAATTCTTTTGTTTATTAGTCAGAGTTTGATCTAGCCTGGAAGAAATACTAGTAGCACTGAAAATCCAAAATTCATTTGCTAGAAGAGATCATCTTTGAGAAATGACACAAGAATTGGGAAAGCAAATTTCATGATTTCCATAACCATACTTCATTTTTTAAATGAAATCACCAAATTCTTTCCTGGCTGCCCACTCCTCCCAACTTATTCTCTGGCAATCCTGAAGCTGTACTGGGCTTGAATGAAGGGATTCTATTTTCTACACTTTGGTGGATTCTCTGTAAATCTTAACTGTGCGTGTGTGCGTATCTCTCTGCAGTGAGACTGTGCTTTCTGAGGGTGAAGACTGCATCCTGCATTTTCTTTTTCTCTTCCTCTGATTTTGTTGTTGTTACATATTATTCAGTATGTACTGCATACAATATGCCCTCAGAAATGAAAACCACCCCAAAACCAGATCAACCACCCCCAAAAAGGCACAAAGTACAAACTTGAAGTATCTTCAAGTTGACTTTCATCTATTTCTCATTTCTCTTTATTTATATTAAAGTCCTTAAAACAGTGTTGAGTGAAAAATTTAAAAGACAAAGCCTGCATGTGCTTACGAAACGTCTGTTAGTCTTCTTCACTCCTATCATGGACATTCATCCAGCTTCAAACCAGGGCCACCGACCATCAGCGCTGACCACATTCACTCGTTCAACTGAGCCCCCACTGTGTTCTGGTCTCAAGGAAACCAGGGGCCAGGCAGAAAGTGAGGCGTTTACACAAATCACAACACCAGGTAGAAGGTGGTAGGTGCCACATCAACAAAACTACATAGATGCCAACCAAGCTGTACCCGCAAGAACATTTAAGAAGAGATATGGAAGACAATTTAGTACCTCAGAATATCGACTGCTCGTGCACAGGAAAGGTCTTCAGCAAACTCATTGTTCATCTGCAGGATCTGATCACCGGGGAAAAGCTTGCCATGAGCAGAGCCCCCTGTCGGACAGAAAAGAAGTAACTGGTGCTCCCGCCAGGAGGGCCCAGGCCCATGCGTCACAGCAGCACACTCAAACGAACGGCCCTGACCTAGTTCCCAGGCCACGTCTCACCACCTCCCCCATCCCTGGCCAGCCTCAGGCTCATGTGGCTCTCAGTTTTCCTGTTTACGGATCATGGATAATGTACCTACATCCATCACCTTCAAGGGATGCTAGGCGACTGTCCTGGGAAAGAAGACTCGCAGTAATCCCTCAATCAACAGAGCTGGCCAGTGAATCTACTACATTCATCTCTAAAGGACTCTGGTGCATATTAAAATTAATAGATTTTAACTAGTCCTAGATCTAAGATAAATACACAGCCGAAGTATGAAAACAAATAGTCCACATTCCCAGCCTGCTCCTCTTTACCCCGATACAGCCCATATTTCACAAAGACCCAAGTGAAAACAAATCAGTAGCGTCTATTCCTGTCTGACTAGAAACTCTCCCCAGCTCAGAGCACGCAGGGTTCAAAGAGGAAGGCTGGCTGATTCAAATCCTGTCACTGCCCCTGAGACTGGCCGGGGGGTCCTGGGTGGGCAAAGCCCTGGTTGAGGCCAGCAGTGTGCACTTGGGGCTCCCTCCCTTCCAGCACCAAAGGAAGGTGCAGAGCCCCAAACAGAATTAGGCACGCCCTTTCTAACTTCCTGGAGTAGCATTTTCTGCATTATGTCATAGGACAGAGAGATGGGAAGAGAACAAGGCTATTTCCCCCAAAAGAGTCAAACTCCTTTCTCATTTCTGGTCAGCCCCTACCTGCTGTGACGGCCACCACTGTGAGCGGAAGGCTCTCAGAAATGTGAAATCCATAGTCCTGGAGGAGGGCGTCTTTTTCTATTTTTACCGTGTGTTTCACAGGGGTAAGGGTCTGGGTTGTGATCCCGGGGGGCCCATCAGCTGCAGCCACTTTAGCCCTGGAAGAGAAGGACTGTGTGAAAGGGAGAGAGAGGATTGCAGCGGGTAGCCACAAACCAGCTCAGCCCTAGGGATCCTGGAGGAGGAAGATGCAGAGCTGAGCAGACCTCAACTTTCCTCTTGACAGAAATAAAACATAAACACCAGCAGGTAAAACACCGAGTGGAACATAGCACCGTGTTCTAAAAGAGAAGCCATGAAACACCGTGGGCACTCAGAGAAGGAGTAGAGCAGTTTTAACTTCGGGAGGTAGGGGAGAAGGAATCAGGGAAGAATTGGCTACCTATAAGAGGAGGCATTTGAGAGATGTCGAGGGTATACCTCCACAGCCCAGATCCTGGCATACAGAAGATATTTGATAACTGCTGCTGAGTGGATGGATGCATGGGTGGGTAGATGGATGGATGGAGAGGCGTCCAGGCAGGAGGTACTGCTGCAGCAGAGGTACAAAAGAGGAAACACATGGACCAGGAACAGGAACGAGGAGTTGCTCAGTTTGGATGCCTGATGAAGACTAATTTTATAGGTGGATTGTTTCTCTGCTGATTTTTTTTCCCTTTTTTGCTTTGTAATGAATTTTGCTTCCGTTTTAACTTTGTAACCGTGAAGACTCCAATACGAAATCCCAGATAGCGAGCTCTCCCTCTATTTTAATCTTTAAAAGCATATGTTCTCTATATACCTAAAAACAGGTAAGTTGAAAGTTGTATTTTCTATCTCAAAACCACAAAGTGAGTCACAAGCTATTTTTCATTTGTCTGTGGCAAATGATTTTTTTCCAAGAGTCAGTGGTTCCTTCCAAGGAAGGTCAAATAGTGATGGGATGAGGTGTTTATTGTCGCTATAAACAACAGAAATGTGGAGGAGTAACAGCTCCCTCAGGGCTCTGCAGGTAAGGTCTATCATTTATTCTCATCCATTTACCAAACACTGTCAGGAACTCTGCCTAATGCAACAGGACCTCACTTATCTTTTTTTTTTTTTTTTTTTTGTTTATTGCAGTAACATTGGTTTATAACATTGTAAAAATTTCAGGTATACATCACTGTACTTCTATTTCTGCATAGATTACATCATGTTCACCACCAAAATACTAATTACAACCCATCACCACACACATGTACCGAATTATCCCTTTCACCCTCCTCCCTCCCCCCTTCCCCTCTGGTAACCACCAATCCAATCTCTGTCCCTATGTGTTTGTTTATTGTTGTTATTATCTACTACTTAATGAAGGAAATCATGTGGTATTTGACCTTCTCCCTCTGACTTATTTCACTTTGCATTATACCCTCAATGTCCATCCATGTTGTCACAAATGGCTGGATTTCATCGTTTCTTATGGCTGAGTAGTATTCCATTGTGTATATATACCACAGCTTCTTTATCCATTCGTCCCTTGATGGGCACTTAGGTTGCTTCCAAGTCTTGGCTATTGTGAATAACGCTGCAATGAACACATGGGTGCATGTACCTGTACAAATTGGTGTTTTCAAGTTCTTTGGATAAATACCCAGTAGTGGGATGGCTGGATCATATGGTAGTTCTATCCTTGATTTTTTGAGGAATCTCCATACTGTTTTCCATAGTGGCTGCACCAGTTTGCACTCCCACCAGCAGTGTATGAGAGTTCCCTTCTCTCCACATCCTCTCCAACACATGTTGTTTCCTGTCTTGTTAATTATAGCCATTCTGACGGGCGTGAGGTGATATCTCATTGTAGTTTTGATTTGCATTTCCCTGATAGTTAATGATTTTGAACATCTTTTCATGTGTCTGTTAGCCACCTGTATATCTTCTTTGGAGAAATGTCTGTTCAGGTCCTTTGCCCATTTTTTAATTGGGTTGGTAGTTTTTTTGTTGGTAAGATGCATGAGTTCTTTATATATTTTGGAGATTAAGCCCTTATCAGAAGTATGGTTTGCAAATATCTTCTCCCAATTGTTAGGTTGTCTTTTCGTTTTGTTGATGGTTTCCTTTGCTGTGCAGAAGCTTTTTAGTTTGATGTAGTCCCATTTGTTTATTTTTTCTATTGTTTCTCTTGCCCGGTCAGACGTGGTGTTTGAGAAGATGTTGCTAAGACTGATGTCGAAGAGCGTACTGCCTATGTTTTCTTCTAGAAGTTTCACAGTTTCAGGTCTTACATTCAAGTCTTTAATCCATTTGGAGTTAATTTTTGTGTATGGTGTAAGGTAAGGGTCTACTTTCATTTTTTTGCATATGGTTATCCAGTTTTCCCAACACCATTTGTTGAAGAGACTTTCTTTTCCCCATTGTATGTTCTTGGCTCCTTTGTCAAAGATTAGCTGTCCATAGATGTGTGGGTTTATTTCTGGGCTTTCGATTCTACTCCATTGATCTGTGTGTCTGTTTTTGTGCCAGTACCATGCTGTTTTGGTTACTACAGCTTTGTAGTATATTTTGAAATCAGGGAGTGTGATACCTCCAGCTTTGTTCTTTTTTCTCAGGATTCCTTTAGCTATTCGGGGTCTTTTGTTGTTCCATATAAATTTTAGGATTCTTTGTTCTATTTCTGTGAAAAATGTTGTTGGAACTTTGATAGGGATTGCATTGAATCTATAGATGGCTTTAGGAAGTATGGACATCTTAACTATGTTAATTCTTCCAATCCAAGAGCACGGAATATCTTTCCATTTCTTTGTGTCTTCTTCAATTTCTTTCAGAAATGTTTTATAGTTTTCGGTGTACAGATCTTTCACCTCTTTGGTTAAGTTTATTCCTAGGTATTTTATTCTTTTTGTTGCAATTGTAAACGGGATGGTATTCTTAATTTCTCTTTCTGCTACTTTGTTGTTAGTGTACAGAAATGCAACTGATTTTTGTATGTTGATTTTGTATCCTGCAACTTTACCATATTCGTTTATTACTTCTAAAAGTTTTCTGGTGGATTCTTTGGGGTTTTCTATATATAAAATCATGTCATCTGCAAATAGTGGACCTCACTTATCTGAAAATCACCTCTCTGTCATTTATAACGATGTCAAATTTCAACAAGGATCAGGAAACATGAAAAACTGCCCCATGGAGCCAAAATGCACGTGACAAGTCCAAGTACAAAGCCTCATGCACATTATCCATCAAGGAGCTCCTCAGACTCTGGCTCAGAGCCGGTTTAGGCTGTCTGAATAGATGATGACCTGACCCGCCCAGCTTAGGAGCAAAGAGAGGATTTCTTCCAGGCAAGCACTTGGGTAATACTGACAAGGATTAGCAGATAGGCCTAACGAGAGAGAAGAAACAGAAAACCATGAAAATTTATACTGAATAAAACCCATAGTTATTCCTCATTTAAAAAAAAAACTTTCAAGATATGACCCAGCCTTTCTAAGTAAAATAAATAATATACTACACTGAAAGCCAAAAGTCAAGATTTGTGTTCCTTTGAAAAAGCAACAGGAAGGAAACCCTAGACACTACTCCTATTTAATGTAGCAGGAGAAATGCTTGTACTAGTTCTCAGAGAAAGAAAACAATAAGAGGAATAATACGCACAGGAAATGCAAACGTCCTACCTGTTTTTTTTAAACAAATGATGATATACACCTAGAAAATGATCCACAAAGAGAACTGCTAGTGCTAAAAAAATAAGTTTAGTGGAGTTACAGGATAAAAACACAAAACCAGCCACAAAAAGCATTCAACAACTCGTTAAAAACAGATTAGTTGAATGTGTATTTGGTGCTAGGCATTCTTCATGAGCTGATGCAACAAAGGAAAGCAAGTAATTGGGCAAAAGTTATGCTGGATTCCTGGTTGGGATGACTAAATATTAAAAAATGTTTTAAATGAAAATACAGATTTTTAATATTGATCAAAAATTCTTCCAGATTAAAAAAAAACTTGATAAACTGATGATGGTAATACTAGCAGTAACAACAACAATCACTAATAATATTTATTGAGCACTAACTCTGTGACGGGGAGTAATCTAACTTATTTTTATTGCTCACTCACTTCCCCTCACAACAAACTTGTGAGGTGGGTATGATTATAATCTCTGTTTTATAGATAAGGAGACTGAATCTTGCTTTGAGAGACTAACGTGACTAAGGTCACACAGCTGGGGAGAGGGTTTCAGATCAGGGCTACTTTCCCCAATAGGCACTGCAGCGCAGCTTCCGGAGCAGTGCTGTCCAAACGCACTATGATGCAAGCCACACAGGTAAATGTAAGTTGTCTAACAACCACACGACAAAAAGAGAAAAACAGGTAAAATTAATTCTTATAGTACATTTTTATTTAACCCAATATATCCAAAATACTACCATTTCAACATGTAATCAATATTAAAAAATTATTGATGAGATATTTTGCACTTTTTTTCATATTAAGTCTTTGAAATCCAGTGTATATTTCACAGAACATATCAATTAAGACAGTATATTTTCACCAGAAATACTCAAATTTCATAAAATTTACAGTTAAAAAGTAAATTTTCATGCCCAACTTGTTCCAAACATACTTAAAAGTTTTCCAATAAACAAATTACGTCTTTAAATTTAAATTAATTAAATTAAATTAAATATTTAGTCCCTCAATTGCACTCTCCACATTTCAAGTGCTTGATAGCCATCTGTGGAGAGTGGCTACCATATTGGACAGCATCGATCTACAGCCTATGAAAATGTATGAGAAATATATGAGACTCTCATGTACAAAAAGAAAGCTTCTAACTTCAAAACTGTAATTAAGAGATGTTGGAATAAATACCTAAAAATGTACCTTTATGTCAATTTGTCAAATCTTATATAGTTATATAAAATATTTATTGTGAAATTTGGGTACATTTTATAATTACGTTTAATACAATGTAGAGTGGGCCTCCAGAATATGAGAAAACTTGAGGCCTAGTAGTCTTAAAAGAGCCATGTTTGAGCCCAAATGATTTGACTTGGGAGCCTGAGCTCTTAATGACTAAACACTGCTGCGGGAGTGAGGGTAAACGGGACGTGCAAGCACACACGCACGTGCATCACACGTGGTCTCCTTCTCCCACAGATCACAATCTTCATCTGCTCCTATCAGACAGAGGCAGTGGTCAAAACTGCATGGAGCGGTCTTCACCAATGAAACCAACTAAAAATTCTAGAAAATCTTTTAAATATCAGTTGGCTAGCCAGAAATAATTCAACACGGTGACAAAATCACCACACTGTGGTATGAACACCATACAAAGTATTAAATCTCAAAAAGGTCAAAAGAGAGCATTATAAAATTAGAAATAAATATGGCTCCTTTATGCCAGCTCTGGAGAGGACTACATATCTAAGGATTGGAGTGTTAGAGAATGGCATCAGAGATGAGATGGACGGTTTGAATGTGAAATTTTAATAACATACATAAATATTAATAAATAAATAAAACTTGGATATCAGGATAGGAGAACTTAAGGAGAAGTTTATTTTTATTTATTTTTATTTTTTTGTGAGGAAGATCAGCCCTGAGCTAACATCTGTCACCAGTCCTCCTCTTTTTGCTGAGGAAGACTGGCCCTGGGCTAACATCCATGCCCATCTTCCTCTACTTTATATGGGATGCCGCCACACAGCATGGCTTGACAAGCGGTGCATCACTGCACACCCGGGATCCGAACCCGCAAACCCAGGGCCACCGCAGCAAAGCGTGCACGCTTAACCACTAAGCCACCACACCAGTCCCTTAAGGAGAAATTTAAGTGATAAAAGCTTATAACTACTTCTTCATATACACAAAAATTAACTCAAAATTGACCATAGACCTAAATGTAAGAGCTAAAACTATACAACTCTTAGGAGAAAATATAGGAGTAAATTTTTGTGACCTTGGTGTCATTTGAGATACGACACCAAAAGCACAAATGCAAATATAAATTGAACTTCACCAAAATTAAAACTTTTGTGCTTCAAAGGACACCAATAAGAAAGTGAAAAGACAATCCACAGAATGGGAGAAAATATTAGTAAATCATATATTTGATAAGGACCTTGCACCTAGAATATACAAAGAATTCTTATAACACAATTAAACAAAAAAGACAAATAACCCAATTAAACAGTGGGCAAAGGATTTGAACAGACATTTATCCAGAGAAGATATACAAACAGCCAATAGGTACCTGAAAAGATGCTCAATATCATTAGCCATTTTGGAAATGCAAATCAAAACCACAATGAGATGCCACTTCATACCCACTAGGATGGCTATAATCAAAAAGACAGGTCAAGTGTTGGCAAAGATGTGAAGACAATGGAACCCTCATACCATCTGGCAATTCCTCAAAAGACTAAACATTGAATGCCCTATGACCCAGCAATTTCACTCCTAGGTATATCCCCAAGAGAAATGAAAACATAAGTCTACACAAAATTTGCACACTAATGTTCATAGCAATATTATTCATAATAACCCCAAAGTAGAAACAACCCAAATATACAACTGAGGAAATGACAAAGAAAATATTCCATAGCAGATCATTATTCAGCAATACAAAGGAATGAAATACTGATACATGCCATAACATGGATGAGCCTTGAACACACTACGCTAAGTGAAAGAAGCCAGCCACAAAAGACTACATATTGTATGATTCTATTTATGATATGTCCAGAACAGGCAAATCTGCCAAGACAGAAAATAGATGAGTGTTGCCTAGGGCTGGAGGCAGGAGGGTTTTGGAGGGAACTGGGGAGTGATTGCTAATATGTATAGAGTTGCTTTTTGGGGTGATAAAAATCTTCCAAAATGACTGTGGTGATGGTTGTGCATCTCTGTGAATGCACAAAAAAGCAATGATTTGTACATTGTAAGTGGGTGAATTGTATGGTATATAAATTATATCTCAATAAAACTGCTAAAAATAAGTAAATCAATTTTAAAAAATAAGATCCTGAGGGGGCCGGCCCGGTGGCGCAAGCAGTTAAGTGCGCACGCTCCGCTGCAGCAGCCCAGGGTTCGCCGGTTCGGATCCCAGGCGCGCACCAACGCACCACTTGGTAAGCCATGCTGCAGCGGCATCCCATATAAAGTGGAGGAAGACTGGCACAGACGTTAGCTCAGGGCCACTCTTCCTCAAGAAAAAGAAGGGGAGGATTGGCATCCGATGTTAGCTCAGGGCTAGTCCTCCTCACACACAAAAAAATAATAATAAGATCCTGGGAGAAAAAAAGGTTACAATACAAATATATGAAGAATGGGCATAAATTGGGTTCCTCAACAATGGTAGACAAATGAGGCACCACTGTGTGACCAATCCCTGGACAGTGCCAGTAGGTGTGGCCCAAAGTCTGGATTTGACATTTTCCCCGAAGGCCACGTTTCAGCTTTTGTTTGGAAAGGGATTGCTTAAGAACATGACCAAACCATGGCCTCTCCTCACAAAGAATGTTCAATATTTGACAGGGAGCTGAAGGAAATGATCTCTGTAGCAAAATTTCCTCCTCTGAAGCATCTTATAAATATCAAACTGAGCACTGATAATCCAAAAGCCTATGTCTGCTGCCTTTGTAACGGTTTCATTGATAAATCTGAGGTCATTCCTATGATTTTACACTGGAACAGCATAAAACCTATGGCTACACTAATGGAATTCCTGTCAGATAACCAGATCCAGCCTAAGGTAGAACTACAGAGAACATGTTAAATTTATCACAAAAATAGTCTCATGTAGACTAATTCTATATTTTATGGGTCATAAGTTCATATGAGCTGATCAATAATGCTGAAAAGGAACAATACCAGAGGGAATAGATGATGCTTTAAACATTCTCTGGCTTTTTATCTGCTGATATACATTCCAACCTATTTTACCTCAATCTTGTAACAACAAAGAATTTACCTCTGAGTTCCAACAGGATGTGGAAAAACTATTTTGAATCTTGGTTTAAACACTGTATTATGTTCAGCTTGAGTGATGTTAAAAGTTAAAGTCTGGTATAAGCTGGATGTTTAATCTGAAGTTTATTCAAAGAAAGAAGAAATAGAGGTAGCGGTCTGTACCAGAAAGAAATTTAGCACGTAGTCATAATCCTAGGACTAGGCCATGGCTGTGACAGTCTAGGGGACCACTGAATGCATACATGTGAGTATGGTGCTAAAGGGCGAAGGCCTACAGCTGCGAAGACAAGTATTCCATTATCACTTTAAAAAGGTGATTCAGGAGATAACGGTGATTCTGCAGATGCAGTGCAGGAGCCTTCCATCCAGTCTGTTCTCCTCGAATCTTTTCACTTTTGCCCATGGGTCAAAAAGCAATAAAACATTGGGACATGAAATGGTCTTTCTACATCATTAGGAATATTAGAAAGGTTAAATAAGGCCATTCCTATAATTAGTAAATAGACAATTTATGGTTGTAATGAACAAGTAGAGGTGGAAAGCATGTAAAACCAACAGCAGGGGCTTCCAACTCTAAGATGCCATGACGCATGTACGTGTGCACATGTATGCCTGTGTGTATGTGTGCGGGTGTGCACGTGTGCGCAGACGTGTAGCTGTGTGTTCATTATTTTTAAGATTCAATATAAGCTAACATAAATCTTTTTAAGCTCTGAGGACAACCCCAAGCACCAAGAAGAAGGCATCAGGTTGCATTAAGCTCTAAGTCTTGCTCTATAAAGCTAACATTTCCAGATTAAGCATAAGAGAATTCAGTAAATCTTATGCTGAATTGTTTTTGTTTTTGTTTTTGTTTTTTTTAAAGATTTTATTTATTAATCCCCCCCTCAAAGCCCCAGTAGATAGTTGTATGTCATAGCTGCACATCCTTCTAGTTGCTGTATGTGGGACGCGGCCTCAGCACGGCCGGAGAAGTGGTGAGTCGGTGCACGCCCGGGATCCGAACCCAGGCCGCCAGCAGCGGAGTGCGCGCCCTCAACCGCTAAGCCACGGGGCCGGCCCTGAATTGTTTTAATAATACAACAAAATTAGTCTAAAGTTCACATGGAAGAATAGGCAGGTAAAAGAAAAAATTGAAAATGAAGAGTAATAAAAGTCTAGTTAGTTTAATAGGTAATGAATGTAAATATTATTGAGTAACAGGCAGTTGCCTCAATGGAACAGAATAGCTAGCCTAGAAAGAAATCCAATCTCCCACCATAGACACAAGAATTTTGTATATGATAAAAGAGGGGCCATAAATCAGTGAAGAAAGGATTACTCACAGTTAATGGTGATGCAAACAACTACTTACTATTTTGGAAAAAATCAAGTTAGATCTTTACTCATAGCCTATACTAAAATAAACTCCAAATTAAAGAATTAAATATAAGATATTCTTAACTATTAAATTGAAAATTAACTAATTTATTTAATTATTGGGCGAGGATTTTCTAAGCATAGAAGCAATCAAAGAAATTCACCAAGAGAATATCATTTATATAGTTAACATAAAAACCGAAACTTGTAGGAGAGAAAAAAAATTGGTATAATTAAGTGAAAAAGTATACTATAATCTACGTCTTTCTCATTTTATCACTTCTGTTAAGAAGATGACGATTTAGTTCAAAGCAAAATGATTAAAAATTATTTTATATTGTAATGTTACTATGTTGCAGCTTTTATTAAGTAGTTTATATTATATTATTTATACAGAAATTCAAAACGTCACAGAGATGATTTGGTCTCTGCACTGATACTGTAAATGTTATTTTTCTATTGGAATGTGGAATTAAGTACTGAGAATAGTCATTTCATCACATCTGAGTAATTCCGCATTCCTACCATTATAGGCACCACTAGGCTTGCACCTACCCAGTCACACACACTCATTCAAGCTGAGTGCCGCTAGGGGAATTTGACTGATGATTGTAACAATAACCACTCACTGAAAATTGATTTAAAATTTAAGAAATCAAAGCAACTTTGAAAACATCCATTTTAAGATGCACTATAAAGCTCTAACATTACGCCAGGTTCATAAAAGTTATCAATTTGTTTAATAACATTTGGAAATGGAAATAGTTATTTTTGACTAATTTGTTCCTAGACAAGTCAGTTAGAGTCAATGATGAAGTTTAAATTTTATGGAAAAAATGGCAATTACAAGTAAAGCAAGTACAACTGGCTGAAATGATTGGAAGCTTTTAAGTCCAAAAAAAATAACAGGATTGCTCAAAGATGTATGTAAAATTATATGACTGCAGATGAACTTCTATATTTCCCCTTTCTGGACTATAGAAAACATTTCAATGCACTTCTTTCATTTCTTGCCCTGGCTATCAGGAAACTCAGAGCCAATGTTAGTACTCAAATGCTAGATCTTATGTCTCATTGGTTTGCAATCTATTTATAATATTTCTAGTCTTTATTTAAAATTTTCTACATGTTTTAAAACTGTAAGCCAGCAAAAATTCCTTTTGGAAGAAGGATGTAAAATTTAAATATATTTTAATAAATAATATAGTCCCTTGCTAGGAAAACCCTTAATCAATAGAAATGTATTGAACATCTATTACATACTATGCACTCTTCTAGGGCTGAAGATACTTTGTAAAACAAGACCATCATGGTCCTTGGTCTCATATGTGGCAGGAGGGTTGGGGGAGAAGGTCATACAATAAACAGGTGGGGGATGTAGACAATGAGTAGGTAAATAATGGATATATCACTATCAAGTGTGCTGAGGGGGTAAGTACTCTGAAGGAAACAAATGGGGGGACCCAGTGTGCCAAGGAAGCAGAGGAACAAGATGAGGCTGGAGAGTTAGACCAGGGCTAGATCATAAGGGACTTGCAGGCCGTGGCACAAGGGCAGGTGAGCCACTGAATGGTTTGGGGTGGAGTGGAGCGAGCGTGTGGGACTGGAGCAGTTTGTATTTTGAAAAGTCCACTATGGCTTCAGGGTGGAGAAATGGCTGGAGCAGAGAAAGAGTGAGTGACCACGGCAGTGCCCCTCCAGGGACAGAGAAGTGGACAGATCAGCCATATGCTTGAAAGTGGACTGACAGGAGCTGGGATGGGGTGGATACACAGTTCGAGGATGAGAGAAAAATTCAGGATGACTCCAGGTTTCGTGATCAAGCAACTGTGGTAGGTGGTACCATTTACTCTACTCTAGGTAAATTGCAGTTATTTACCCCAAACTTAGCTTTTCAGTTCTCTATCATTTTCAAGTAATCTGAGGACATCAAAAACCCATCCTGTATCAAGGTTGCAAGATTAGAGATGAGAAGCAATTTTAAAAAGGCTACATGTGATTTACCCTAGAAACACAGAAATGACATCTTCTCTGGACACTGCCAGAACTTTTCCTTCTTTTTCTTCTCTTTCTCAAGTACTTGGAAAGAAAAATATCCTAGATGTTTAACACAATAAGCTGTCAGGAAAATGCAGATCAAAACCACCACTTCACACCCACTGGGATGGCTACAATCAAGAAGATCATAACAAGTGTTGGCAAGGATGTGGAGATGCTGGAACCTCCATACACTGCTGGTGGCAGTGCAAAATGGTGCAGCCACTTTGCAAAACAGTCTGGCAATTCCTCAAACGGTTAAACATCAGGTTACACTACGACGCAGCTATTCCACTCCTAAGTATATGCCCAAGAGAAATGAAAACATATGTCCACACAAAAACTTTTACACAAATGTTCGCAGTAGCATTATTCACAATAGCCCAAAAGTGGAAACAACCCAAGCGTACGTTAACTGAAGAATGGACAAAGAAAATATTCCATAACCAAATATTATTCAGCAATAAAAAAGAATAAAATACTGAGACACGCTATAACATGGATGAACTGTGTACACATTATGCTAAGTGAAAGAAGCCAGTCACAAAAGACTACATATTGTGATTCCATTTATGTAAAATATCCAGAATAGGCAAATCTATAGAGACAGAAAGTAGAGGAGTGGTTGTCTGGGGCAAGGGGTACAGATTAGGGGTATTGAAAATGTTCTAAAATTAGATTGTGTGGTGATTGTTGCACAATTCTATATTTAGTATACACACACTAAATATATACTAAAAATCACTGAACTGTATACTTCGAGTAAATTTTATGGTATGTGAAATATATCTCGAAAAGGATGTGGAAAAAACCTCCTAGACGTCAATGTCACCAACTATTTACATTCTGTGAGAGAAGCAGGACATTAGAGAGTTCCAAGGTCAAATATTTACACAACATCAAGTTAAAGTTACACAGGTCTCTTTCCTGCAGGAATTCTCAGAGCCTTTAATGTGCTAAAATGCACTATGAATCACCAAGCAGAGGGGTGGGTAGAAGCAGGATGTGGGCTGCATCACTTCCCAAACACATTGGCCATGGCATCTTTAGTGGAGCAGCATCGCAGAGGACTAGGTGTTGCAGAAACCACTTTAGGAAACAACGTGCTTAGCAGTTTTCCCGTTTATTCACCGAGCACTACTTGACCACTTGCGATCTCCTGGATCTCGGTCACCTCCGGGTTATCAACTGAGGCCGATATTGTCCCTGCCTTCATCGAGCTTATAGTCCAGAAGACAGAACAAGGAAGTTCTCAAATTAAAGTTTTTCACATCAGGAGGAGCAAATGCCAATGCTGCAAATCAAATAGCATGGGGCCCCGTGGGAGAGATTAATTTTGACTGCAGGAACGCTTCATGGAAGACCAGACAAAGTTAGCATTCCAGCCAGACTTTGAACTGTGGGTGGGTTCTGGACACATGGAGATGGGAGGAAGAGATCTGGCCCAAGAGGCTAAGTCCAGGGGTGGAAGGGGAAGAGGGGTGCTTGTAGTTGCAGAACAATGAGTAGTTCATTTTAGCTAGAGTAGGATGTGAACAAAGCAGAGTAAGACAAACAGCTGTAAAGGATTGTGGGTCAATCGTGGAGAGCCTTGAATGTCAAACAAAAAATGTTTAAACTCATCCTATAAGAAATGGGGACCCATCAAAGGTTTCTGAGCAGGGGGTGGAGATGGTCCTAAACAAGTCCCTCTGTGAGCCTCAGGTGTTTCATCTGTACAATGGGGCTCACTCTCCCAGCCTCATCTCATCGCAGTGTGTGAGGATCAGAGCGCTCGGCTGCAGTCCTGAGCAGGGTTTATGGCTCAGCAGCACGACAGCTGTTTCCAGTTCCTTCAGATGAATGTGCGTCTCAGAAACACCTGACGTGATATTTCATCTCTGTGGCAGGGCCAGATGGGAAATCTGAGACAGAAAATGAATGCTTCGAAACAGAACATATTTTAGTTCTCTCGTAGCCATCAAATGAGATCTGTATTTGATTTCATTTTCTTTTGTTTGGAATGAAATAGGGACTGCAAGGGGGGAACAGCTGCTGGACACAGAGCCGGGGAAAGAGCATCAACAGCCAACTGCCTGACCCTCACGTCGAGTACTGAGACGGGGTGTGAGCAGTGTCCCAGAGAGTGTATGTGCATGAGTGTGCGAGTATGGGAGTGTCTCTGTAAACATGTGCATGAGTTTGCTGTGAGGGTGTCTGTGCATGCACGGTTAGGGACGCAGAGGGAAGAGCTGGAAGGGGGACAGACAGAAAGAGCCTAGAGCAAGATTGCTGACCTGTTTGCACTTCTCCCACCAGACGGCATAAGAACAAAGCAAGCGGAGACGGCGATCCCAAGGCGTTGCTGAGACTGGCACTACCTCCTCCCCCAGGGACAGCAAACCTTTACAGACAAATCTTGGCCAGCCCAGGAGCCTTACCGGGCCGAGCTGTCCCGGGAGCGCCGAAGCCATCTTGCCACCATTTGTTCTATTCTGTGTGCTTTCCGTGTCTGAAATAAACTGGTCTCCAGCTCTTCCATTTACCTAAGAGGAAGAAGAGTTTTCTTAAGACGCTAACCAAAATATTTTGAAGAGGATTCTGACAAATCACTATGACGCTTCCTGTATTTGCCCATTTTAAGACATGCTAATCAAATAAGAAGGGCTCGCCTTCTGTCTGAAATTAACATAAACAGGCACTCAGTGTCCACAGAGTGAACAACTTGAGCAGCCCTCTGCCCCAAGGAGTCCACAGTCTTGTGGTCGACAGATTGGCTTTATTTATTTATTTATTTTTTAATTTTATTTATTTATTTATTTTCCCCCCAAAGCCCCAGTAGACAGTTGTATGTCATAGCTGCACATTCTTCTAGTTGCTGTATGTGGGACGTGGCCTCAGCATGGCCGGAGAAGCGGTGCATCGGTGCACGCCCAGGATCTGAACCCCCTGCCAGCAGCGGAGCACGGACACTTAACCGCCAAGCCACGGGCAGGCCTGACAGATTGGCTTTATATCTTAATAATTTTATTTATTTATTTATTTTTCCCCCAAAGCCCCAGTAGATAGTTGTGTGTCACAGCTGCACATCCTTCTAGTTGCTGTATGTGGGACGCGGCCTCAGCATGGCCGGAGAAGCGGTGCGTCGGTGCGCGCCCGGGATCCGAACCCGGGCCACTAGCAGTGGAGTGCGCACGCTTAACCGCTAAGCCACGTGGCTTTATATCTTAAACAGTTAAACATAAGGATTAGGGACTAAAATAGATAAGGTTTCTCAAACTGTGACTGACCCACAGTAAGAAACACACCTTACTGCATGACACTCCCCCCGCCCCCAACTCTGTGTGCATACCTGGACAGCGCAGCTCAGCCTTGCCTGCACCAGGAACCACGTGCGCATGGACACATTCTAATCACATCGTGCCTGTTCTTCTGAGTGCTGCTTCTTTTGCTCAATATTTTATATTTAATTTTTGAATAGGTAATTCATTTTTATAATTCAAACCCTAGACTGTAAAAAAGATATACAATTACTGTATTGAGCACTTAAAAATTTGTTAAGAGGATAGATCTCATGTTACATGTTCTCACCACAATTAAAAAAAAACAAGATATACAGCGTAAGGTCTCCCCTCTATCCTTACCTGCCCCCACCCATCCAGTTCCCATGCCCACACATAATCACTGCTCTCCTTCTCTATTGTCTTTCCAGAGTTTCTTTATGCCTATACAAGCAAATACAAATACAGATTTTATATGTCCTCTTCTTAACACAAAGGATAGTACACTATACACATTGTTCTGCACCATGCTTTCTTCTGCTTAGAATACGGGATATTCTATCCTTGATATCTTTCCACATCAACACATAGAATGCTGCTTCATTCTTCTTGACAACTACTGAGTATATTGTATGAATGTACTGTAATTTAAAAAATAGTCCCCTCTTGATAGACATTTCAAATATTGCCAATCTTTTGCTATTATAAATAATACTGAGATGAATTATGTTGTACGTGTATCATTTTAGCATGTATGCAATTATATACCTAGATAAATTCCCAAATATTGAATGGCTAGGTCAAAAGTTATACATATTTGTGCCCAATGGATATTGACAGGTTACCAAGAAAAACAATATATGTGCTTGTGATTAAAGTTTCATAAAACAATATATATTTTTCTATTCTAGTTTATTTCACTTTTTAAAATACTAGTCTCAACTCACCAAATTAATTTCGCAACCCAATAAATAACCACACACAAAAAGGTATAACATTGGGAAATAACCATGGATACAAAGAAAAAAAAGAATTATAAGAAATTATGTGCTCAACACCAGGCAAACACATCTGAAAACCTTGATGACATGGATGGTTTTCAAGGAAAATATAAATGATCTAAGATGACCCTTGAAGAGAAAGAAAATTTTAAAAGACAATTACTACAGAAAAGAAAGTTGTTACAGAGCTATCCCCAAAAAGAGACCCAGGGACAGACAGGTTCAAAGGTGAATTCTTACAAATCTGTATGATGTACTTCACCCTGATAATTTTTGCTTTATTTTAAATATAAACTTTTTATTTTGGAATAATTTTAGATGTATAAAAAAGGTTGCAAAGATAATATAGAGAGTTCCCATACTCTTCATTCAGCTTTCCCTAATGTTAACGTCTTACATAATCATTGTACCTTTCTCAAAACTAAGAAATTAACATTGGGTCAATAGTATTGACAAAACTATAGACTTTATTCAGATTTTACCAGTTTTTCCATTAATGTTCTTTTTCTGTTCCCGGTTCCAATCCAGGATACCATATTGCTTTTAGCTAGCTTAGTTTATTTTTTCCCCAAATGTTATTTTAAGTGTTTATAGAGCACATAAAGAAAGCTTCCAAATTCTTTTCAGGCAGCCAGTTTAACACTGATATAAATTCTGATAAAAATAGTACAATAAGGTAAAAATACAACCTCTCGTGACTATCAAAGTAAATATCCTCAATAAAATATTAACAAATAGAATCTAGCAGCAATCAGCAGAGTCACAGTGGGATCTCCACCAGGAGTGCACTGACCAGGGCACCCACAGACGAAAGCAGGACACCCTGCTCACCACTTCGAAAGCCTGGAGACTTAGACTTTTCAGTCGATGGCAGCCAAATACAAATTAATGGACAAAAAAACATAGGCTGTGACCAAATATAAATTCCATTTAGATCAAAGGATGTGTCAGTCTAGGTTTTTTCCTACAGTGGGGTATCAGACCTGAATACTGCCTTCAGTTCTAGGCATCTCGCTTTTTGAAAATTATACAAGTAATAGAGAGAAGATTTCTGGTTAAACACAATGAACTGAAACAATGTCTTAACCTCTTCTCTTTCCTAAATCCTATAAATTACAGTAAATGAATAAAAATGGGATAAGCCCATAGAATAAAGAGAATAAGAGAGAAGACAATAGATGAGAGATGAGGGAAGAAAGAAATTGTTTGGAGGAGAGGTAACTGAGCAGAGCAATGGAAACAGAAACACGTGCTTTCAGAAGAGGATTCTGATGAAAAATGATCTGATCTGCCCTAAGATGGCTCTAAGATTCCCTAAGAGCAATTAGAGGCAGCAAGGGCAAGAGAAAGCAGGGATGAGGCATAGGGCTGAAAATATAGACACAGGTCTCCATAAGCAGCAATTGCTTTCACAGGCCCCACCCCACTGGCCTTGCCCACCTAGACAACCACCCCTTCCCCACCTCACTGGAGACAAGAGGCTTGTTCTTCAGAGAAATCGAGCAAGAGGGGCTTCAGACTTGGGGAGCCCAGGCACAACAGAGGGTGCAGGAACGAAAACAGAAGGCTTAAGTAAAATTCTTCCTGAATGATAAGACCTCCAGTTCCTTCCTTCACCCAGTTCCCAGAATACTGGCAGCTGGGACTTTTTATCCCAAGTAAGAGACTAGAGAATCCTTTTCTGGAGGACTGAACAGCACCAGAGAAAAGACCTTCAGATACTGATACTCTGGCAACTTGCTGCCAGATCATACTGCACTGAAATCTGTTAGTCAATGAGCCCCACCCATCAAACACAGCCTGTGATCCTTTGTTTTTAGTGCTTCCCTCTCACTCAGGAATGGACATTTGAGGAAAGCCTGCATTATGGAAAACATATCAAAACAAACAGAAGAACTCAGAAGAAACAGAAACAATGAAGGAAACAGAAGAAAATATTTTAATCTACAGGCATACCTTGTTTATTGCGCTTTGCTTTATTGTGCTTCACAGATATTGCCTTTTTTTTTTTTTTACAAGACCCTCCACCAGCAAAAAGATTACAACTTGCTGAAGGCTCTGATGATGGTTAGTATTTTTTAAGCAATAAAGTATTTTTTAATTAAGATATGTACATTACTTTTTTAGACATAATGCTATTACACACTTAACAGACTACAATATAGTGTAAAGATAACTTTTATATGCAGTGGGAAACCAAAAAATTTGTGTGATTCTCTTCATTGCAATATTCACTTTATTGCGGTGGTCTGGAACTGAACCCACAACATCTCTGAGGTATGCCTGTATAATTTAGGTCCTCAAAAAGATAATCTATTACATCCATGAAGGAAGAAGATGATTTTCTTTGAAAAAGATCAGAGAACAAGAATGAATACTTAGAAATTAAAAATCAGATAGCTGGGAAAAAATTCAATTAAAAAGTTGAGACATGTAGCTAATGAAATATTGTAGAAAGAGTAACCAAAAGCCAAAGACAGCGAAAACAGAAAAGATTAGAAATGTACAGTATTGATCCAGGAGATCCAATATTCATCCAGTATGAGTTCTGAAAGGAGAAAGTAAAGGAAATAGCGGTAAAGAAATTGTTCAATCATTCAACAAAATTTCCCTGAAAAACCTAAGTTTCCAGATCAAGAACATCTACTAATTGCCAAACATAATGAACGAAAAGAGACCCACAACAAGAAATAACATTGTAAATTTTCAGAAACTAGAAACAGAGAATATCTTCAAAACTTCCAGAGTAAAAACAGATCACACACAAACAATTGAGAATAAAAATGATATTAGACTTCTTAGTAACAACAATGGAAGCTTGCAGACATTGAAGCCATCCCTTCAAATTTCTGAAGGAAAACAATTTTCCATCTAGAATTCTATACCCAGCCAAACTACCAATCAAGCAGTAAAGACATTTTCAATTGTTCAGGTCTCAAAAAAACTTACCTCTCATATACCCTTTCCCAGGATAATACTAGAAGATATGCTCCAGCAAAACAAGGAAGTAAATAAATAAAGAAGAAATGGGATCCCAGAAATTGGGGATGAAATACAGAAAAGAGGCATAGGGAACACCCAGGATGACTGTGAAGGAATGTACTATGGTAACGCCTGTATGTGAGACCTAGAGAGCAACCTGTACAGACTGGTGCATGAAGACAGAGGTCTTAGGAAAAAGAATAAGAATGGATAGATTATCTGATGTGTTTGTGCAGAAAATTTCACTGAGAGGCTGTTGGAGCGTATGGAAAGAATTAGCAAGAAATACATGGAAAACTGAGCAAATCAAAAACAGGAAATTATGAAATCCAAGAAAAACAAAAAGTTGTACAAGAAAGGAAACAAAATCGTAGTTCACTACTTGGCTCAGCAATGAACAATATTTGTCATAATAATTAAACATTGAAAAATTATTTCTCAAAAAGAGTAATATAATAATGTCAGGAGGATACGGTGAAAGAAAGCAGAGTAGTGGTATAAGAGCTAAATTCTCATCTCCTGTAATAATTAGAATATGTCTAAAATTAATAAATTAGGAAGTAGTAATGCAAGCATATTTCTCAGAAATATGGAGGAAAAAAACAGAGGAAACAGCTAGAAGAGCTGAAAGAGGCTGAAATTAGAGGCTGGGGAGGAGGGAGGCAGGGACTGCCGAATTCTTTTATGAGCTCTTTGTACTATTTTGTGTGTGTGTGTGTGTGTGGTTTTTTTTTAACTATTTAACTATTTTTTGTGTGTGTGTGTGAGGAAGATTAGCCCTGAGCTAACATCCATTGCCAGTCCTCCTCCTTTTGCTGAGGAAGATTGGCCCTGGGCTAACATCTGCACCTATCTTCCTCTACTTTATATGGGATGCCACCACAGCATGGCTTGACAAGTGGTGCGTTGGTCTGCACCTGGGATCCGAACCTGTGAACTCCGGGCCACCAAAGTGGAGTGTGAAAACTTAACCACTATGCCACCGGGCTGGCCCCACTATTTAATTATTTTTAATTATTTTAACTTAATTTTAAAAATTGAATAAATGATTATAGTAAAACACAGAAAAACATAATGAAAATAAAATCACCTATAATCCTACCTCTCAGTTATCAGCTGTTAATTTTTCATACTTTTTCTATGCTTTTACACACTATATATTTTTATTAGAATGAGATTCTTTTCCCACTTAATATTTCATGATCATTCCATATTAACATAATTTAAGTATTTACATAATCATTTTAAATTGCTATATAGTATTTTCTTTGGCCATGTCATAATTTATTCCAATAAATCTGATATTTGTGCTCTTTCCAATTTTTCACTATTATAAAAGCTTTACAATGAACATCCTTATTCATGTTAAATGGCTACTTCCCAGGTATTTTCTTGGGATGAATTTCTACAAGTGAAATTATTGGATTTAAGCATATGTTCATTTTTAAGAATTTGGATGTGTATTATCAAATTGTTTCCAAGAAAGTACCAATTTGCACTCCTGCCAGGACACACCTTTGTAAACATTGAATATTATCATTTAAAAAAAATTTGCTAATAGGATGGAAAATAGTCTCTAATTATTGACGTAAATATAGAAGACAAAAGTAAATATCATCTATACTCTCACAAACATTGAATATTATCATTTAAAAATATTGGCTAATGGGATGGAAAGTAGCAACTAATTATTGGTTTAAATATACATATTTTGAAAAATACAGAAAACAAAAGTAAATGTCACACGTGATTCTATCACATTATTTTTTTATATAATTCACGTTATATACATCACGTTAATTATTTATATAATTAAAAATGATATTATATATATAATTATATTATTATATATATAAATTATATTATATATATAAATTATATATATATATTATATTATATTATATTATATATATAAATTATATATATATATATATATACATATAGCATCCAACCCAGTCTCTCAGGGGTTACCACTGTGGACAGTTTGGTGGGTATTCACACTAACTCTGCCCTAAATCTAGAGACCTCTATAACACATATTAAAAATTGTAGTCCACAAAATGGAATCATGCTGCACTCAGCGGTCTGCACTTTGTGTTTCTTAACCTGTGACTATATCATGGACATCTTTCCAGATCAGAGCTCATTATGGTTTCAATTTGAAGTCATTCGATTACTAGTACCTCTGAACATTTTTCATGCATTATGGCCATTTATATTTCTCTTTTGTTACTTCCCTGTTTCTGGTTTCCCCTTATTTTTCTACTGGAATGTTTGCCTTCTTGTTATTGTAAAAGCTCTTTTATAATAAGGATTATTTAATGTCCTTTTGCCAGGGACACAAAACCACATCATATTTCTGTGAGACTATGGAGGGCCAAGAATGTCAATTCCAGCGTCCTGACAACACAGAGATGAATCACAAAGGATAGAAGAATAAACGTCCAGCAAAGCCCACAGGATATTGCTTTCAAATATCATTTGCCTCACTCAGGCCTCACTAGGAGTGAGTCAGCTGGCAATTCTAGGATATGGATACTAACTTGGTTTGTCTTATGTCTGAGCATCAGAGTTTCAGCACCTTCTTACAGGGGTCTAGAATGGTAAGGAGACTTAAAACCAAGTCATATGAAGACACTGAAAAGTGAGAGAATGTTTTATTCAACAAAAAATGTTTATTCAAAAACAAAAATGTCCACCTCCATTCAACATTTGGAGGTGGCCTATATGATAGTGGTTCACACACAGCCAAAAGGCATCAGGTGGAAGACACATATTCCTCATGACTCTCAGGTGCAGAGCCAGGACTAACGGGGGAATGCCACAGGGAGGGAGACTCCAGCTCAGGCTAAGGCTAGACCTCTCTAGTGTTCCTAGTGATCCGAGGACGGAATGAGTTTTCTCAAGAATTAGCAAGACCCCGGTCACTGAAGGCAGTCAAGCAGAGGCTGAATAAGTAACTCTGCCTGGATATAGAGGGGACACTACATGGAGTACAGGGACCAGATGACTTCCGCATTTCCTCCGATCCATGCAGCTTGAGGTCTCCACCAGATCTAAGAACCAAGCAAGATGGTATTTGCTATAATCTGTCTTGAAATTCAAAGACCCACATCCCTTGGAGTAGCTGGAAATCCTGAAGTAACCACAGCACTGCAAGACACAAGATCTCTGACCTCTACATTGTTCCAGTCTCCAAATGACCGCAGAGTTGTCAGGGACCTCAGACACATCCATAAGGACTGAAGACTGTCAAGCCTTTCCATTCCTTCTGAAGGTCATCAAACTGCAGTGGTTCCTTATAGGGCATTGCTACAAAACTGCTGCCAAATACAATTTAGCTAGTTGATTTATATAAACATATATGGCTCTAATTAAAAGAATTGATTTGCATTATCTATCTGGACGGTGGGTAGGCACGTGCCTTCATCCAGGGATCCCAGAAGACTAAACACATGACTACATCAACCAAGCCATTAAAAGTGCTCCCTGACTCAGCGAGGTTGGACCAGGAAAGTTTCAAGTCAAGAAAATGACCTGCTAATGGTTTAATATCAGCCTCTGGGTTGCTGGGCTAATGGAAGAAAATAAGAGCCCAGATAACATCCAAACATTTGAATCTTCTCTACAATCCCACTGCCAAGAAGTCATCCGGCCTCTAATTGTGCTGTCTTCACTGTTGGACCTGTCTCATTGCTAGAAAGCTTCTTTACACAAAGCTGAATTCTCCCTCGCTGCAGCCTCGGTCCTCCGTAGTAGTGCTGCCCTCTGACCACTCCCCCCCACCCCTGCCCCCACCCCCACCATCCAGAATAAATCAGCTCCTGCTTCCATACAGAAGCCTTTCTGGACTTGAACATAGCAATCTTGTTGTCTTCAAGCCTCCTCTGCCCCAGACTAAGCATCCTCAGTTCCTTCAACAGTTCTTTATACGGCAGGATGACTTTAGATCACCTTCCTCTGGGCACACACCAATTTGGCAAAATCCTTTAAAGGGCATGAATCCTCAGACCTAACACACTTCTGGTTGTCCAAAGCAAAATACTATGAAAAGGCAAACTCTCTCAAAATATTTTGCAAATGAAGAAGAAGACTAAATACATCAGGGTTATAGCTATCTTAAAAGCAGATAGACAGTTAAGGATATAAACCCTTCAAGAGAGATAAGAGAGGTGATAATAAGACTTCAGGAAACTGGTACCTGCGATTGAGAAATGAAAAACATCAATGGAGTCAGCAAAAATGAAGAGAAACTGAAGAGCCAAAAATCACTTACACTCAATTAAAATTTTAAAATGAAACTGGATAGCAATTCAAGTGAAATTGTCAGACCTAGAATCAGATTGAGGATATTCAACCTACAAATAAGAGGGGCTAGCAGAGAAAAGAGAGAAGAAATGCACAAAATTATAATCAAAGAGTTAAAGGTAAATTTCTTGAGCTGACTAGTATCTGTTTCAAATATAAAGAGCACAAAAAGCAACTCAGATAAATCCCTCAAGGAAGGCTCCTTACACATCAAGTTCTTATACTTCGAAGATTAAAGAATCATCCTTAAAACTTGTTTTAAAAGCGGAAAAGAATATGATCATTTGAAAAAGAAAAGATTAGGTTCATACGTTTTGCAGCATATTATTTAGGTATAGACTCACGTTCATTATTTTTCTCTCTGAGGAACATAAAAGCTTTACAAGTGATATTTGAGACCCTGTTCTTGAACGATATCCCTGGGAGTCGTTCTGTGATTTTTTAACCTACTAGTGAAGGTCTTTTGTCAACTTAGTGGATTTTTTTTCTTTCGCTATTTCTTCTCTCTTATTACACTGTCAGTAACTTGAGCATAGAGACCATGTCTTATCTCTATTTATTTTCTCTCAGGACCTGTCACATAGGCTCAATAAATGTTTGTTGAATGAGTGAATGATTGAACAAAATTAAAATAAAAGCAGAAATAAACTGGAAAATTAGAATAAAGTTTCACTTAACAAACACAAAGTTAATGTGAGTTTTTAAAGATTGACAAAACCAATAAACCACTGGTACAAGTTGTTATTAACAAAATGAGAAATGAGCAAAGACAAACACTAGGGAAAAAATCCCAGAGAGTGCTACACATGGTATATACAAATAATTTAGATAAGCTAAGTAATATGGGTGACTTTGGAGGATATATTAGGAAAGTATCTTTCTCGAGTCCTCCTGGTAAATCCTTTCATTTTCCTGAGGGGCAGACTCCTGGGTAACCAGGTCAGCTTCATAGAACGGTGTCTCCCAAGATTTCCAAATCAATCCTTTGGTATGTAAGTGCATTCTTACCTATCAAGGGATTTTCCTAGACCAGTTCCTTGGGCATAGTGGAAGACATACCTTTCATGTAGGGTCTTAAAAGGAGAAGACTCTAAGACCCATACTGGAAGATAAAAACAGGATTCTCACCACTGAAACACCCTGGCAGCCTATGGGGCCCCAGAGACTGAGGGGTTGATGTTAGTCTTTCCTGGATGTGCTGAAGATTCCATTTGTTAAAAAAAAAAAGATCCAATTCACTAAACACACATTCACTGAAAAAATACTCAGTGCAGGTGACCAAGGAAGAGAGATGAGTCAGATACAGCCCCCACTTCATGAAAGGGTCAGCCCCCTTTCTGCTCTCTGCCTGGTGGTGAGAAGTGCCTGGCAAGGTGGTCAGAGTATGCAGCTCATTTATTCTACGGTTTTCACAAATTACTTCTGTCTTCAGCTACCCTAAGACTGATCAACTTCAGGAAACTGAGGCAGTACAACACTTTTACCCCAAAAACAAAGAACCAGAACTAAAAAATCAAAATAGGGGCTGGTTGCATGGCCTAGTGGTTAAGTATGGCGCGCTCCACTTTGGCAGTCCGGGTTCAGTTCCCAGGCATGGACCTACACCACTCGTCAGCAGCCATGCTATGGCGGCGACCCACATACAAAATTGAGGAAGACTGGCACAGATGTTAGCTCAGGGTGAATGTTTCTCAGCCAATAAATAAATAAATAAATAAATAGAAATAATTTTGAGTAAATCTACACCTGCAGAAGAAATTTAGAAAGTGAATTAAAAAAAATCTATGAGAGGCCGGCCCGGTGGCGCAAGTGGTTAACTGCACGTGCTCTGCTGCAGTGGCCTGGGGTTCTCCAGTTCGGATCCTGGGCGCGCACTGACGCACCGCTTGTTAAGCCATGCTTTATATGGGCGGCGTCCCATATAAAGTAGAGGAAGATGGGCATAGATGTTAGCCAAGGGCCAGTCTTCCTCAGCAAAAAAGAGGAGGATTGGCATCGGATGTTAGCTCAGGGCTGGTCTTCCTCACAAAAAAAAAAAAAAAAATCTATGGGAAAAATACCCACTTAGAACTTGATGCATCGTCGTATTTATCCAAGAATTATATCAAACTCTTCCAAAAATTAATAAACAATATTCTTCAACAGAGAAAATGACAGCATGCTACCAGCTCTTCTAATAATGCAAAGATAGTTCTGAATTTAAAATCTGACAAAACTTACACTAAAAAGGGACATATAGGTCAATCTCACTCATGAAATACTCACAAAATTCCTAAATAAGATCCTAGCCAGAAAATGTTAATTGTTGAAGCTGGGAGATGGGTATGTAAAGTTCATCTTACTATTCTCTCTACTTTTGTGTACATTTAAAATTCTTAATAAATTTGTTTTTTAATTTAAAAAGTTACTTTCAGCAAAATACAGAAAAAACACAGAGAATAATATGACATAATCAAGTTAGATTTATCCTAAGAAAGGAAAGCTCAATTTAAGGAAAACTATTAATGTATTTTATCTCATAACTAGAAAAAAATAATAAAGTAGATGATCATATTATAAGATGTTGGAAAATCATTTGTTACATGTAATCTAATCTCTGATAAAAAACATAAATATCAGGCAATTCAATATTATTTTAGAAAGAAAAATAGATGCCTTCCACTTAAAAGAGAAAATAAAATTACAATGTTCATCACAGCATTAGGGTTGCTAGCCAGTGCAATGCAACATGAAAGAGAAATGAGAGATAAATACAGCAAAGGCACTTAAACCACCAATGCCTACAGGTGGCACGATTGCATATGGGACTCAATTTCAAAAATCAGAGATAATAAATAACCTGAGCAAAATTGTTCAGTTGTGAAGACTTAGGAGACTTTATGAACAATTGCAAGTATTGGAATGGACTGTATGTGTAAAAGGAGTCAGGACTTGTTCTGAAGGGCCCTATGGTAACAACTCATCTAAGCTCAAGAAGACAAATTTGGACTCAATGTAAAGAATTTTTCTCCTTAATTTTTCTTAAGGAAATGTTAAAACAAACACAAAAGTAGACAGAATAGTATCACAAATCTCCACGCATTCGTGGAGTTAGCTTTAACATTTACCCATTTTGCCTATCTTGTAAAGAATTTTCATAATCACAGCTATCAAAATAGCACCAGGCTGCCCTGGTGGAGAGAGAGCTTTTCATCACCAAGGTGTACAAGAAATACAAAAGATATCAGCAGGTCAGGGATCCCATGGGGGACAGTCAAAACAGGATGGGGGACTAGATGAATATGTGCCTTCCAAGCCTGAGAGTCTATGATTTAGGAGGTGAGATGAATCTACATTGTGAGCTGGTCTGGGCCAGATCATAAATAACTTGAAAGCAGGGTTTTTTCCATTTAGTCATCTCTGGATCTCCAGCTCCAAACATAAGTAGATATTCAATAAATTCAATAAGTGTTTGTTAAATGAATAAATGACAAATAATGAATGGAACACAAAATAGGATAGTGGAGCTTCTACACATCAGTAACAAACAGAAAAAAATAATAAAATATAAACCTTCTTACAACACCTAATCTCCAATATACACAAGGTCCAAGGACATAAACCAACTGTTGACACAAGAAAAACACAAGAAACCAAAATGCATGGCAAATATCTAGCCTTTTGAATAATTTTGAATAATGAGAGAAATAAATTTTCTCTTAAACTGCTACAAACAAAACTGTTAAAACTTCTTGACCTTCCTCCCTTGGCTCCTATGACATCGGTCTCCTCATTTTCCTCTAGCCTCTGGGACTACACCTACTCAGCCTTCCTGGCAAACTCCTCTTCCCTCCATCATCTAATTGTAGGTTTTGGTTCTTATCTCCCTTCTCATCTAAATGAATGGTCCCTATTATTTCTAAACCAGTGGTTCCCAAACTTCACTGCATATTAGAATCACCTGGGGAGCTTTTAACACTCCCAGATTGCACCCTAGACCTCTAGATCAATTAAACCAGAATGTTTGGTGGGGCAAGCCAGACACCGGTAGTTTTTAAAGACACAAACCCCCCCCCCCATCAGTGATTCCAATGGATAGCAGAGTTTGAGACCCACTGCTCTAAACACTCTCTATGGGCGGTATCCTTTACTCCCACAGTTTCAGCTGCTTTGAGAACCAACTGCCTCTATAGAATCTCTGATAAGATATCCTATAAGCACTTGAGACAGTTATACCTAAAACAGAATTCACCATCTTCTTTTGCTCCACTCCTCAAGTCCCCTCCTCCAAGATGGAACATCTTGTTGAAACAGACTACCATTTAATTCTCTAATTGCCCAAGTTAAAAATTTGGGAATCATTCTTGACTCTTTCCCCGTTTCATGCCCCACATTGAACCAGTCACCAAGTTCTATTGACTTTGCTCCCAATTATCTTAATTTCTCACTTTCTCTCCCTTCTGAGTGCTACTGCCATAGTTCAAACTTTGATTCTGCCTGAAATACCTCCTAGCCAGTCTCTCAGATTCTAGATGTACCCTCCATCAATCTATCCTCCTATGGCCTCTGAAGTGATATAACATGTAATCTTAACCATGTCACTTCTATTTTCAAAATCCTTCAGTGGTTCTCCTTCATCTTTAGGATAAAGTCTGAGCTCAAGAATTACAATAATATTAATAACTATATTAACAATACTACCATTTACTATGTGCCAGGCCCTGGGCTAAGCAATTTACATGCATTATCTTATTTAATACTTATTACAATCCTCATTTACAAAAAGGAAACTGAGGCATGGAGAAGTAATCTGGCCAAGAGCACACAGCAAGGAAGCAGCAGAACTGGAACTCCAAATCAGATCAGCTTGCTTGCCTCTGGGGCTGGACTCAACCATCCATCCCACTGCCTCCCTCCCACCTGGGGTGGCAGTCAAAGCCTTTTGTGATCTGGCCCCGCCTACTTGTCTGTCTCATCTCCCTCACACTGTGCACACCAGCCAAACTGATTTACCCATTACTCCCTAAACAGGCTCTGATTTCTCACACCCTCAAGCCTCTGCAGATGCTGTTTCCTCTGCCTGTTCCATACCCCCTGCCTATCACCTACCAAATTCCTAGGCGCACATCAAGTAGGCATGGGAGTACACTGGACTAGCACAGAACACTTCCTTCTCTGGCTTGTTTTCTCGTTTGTAAAAACAATTGCAATGATCGCTGCCCAGCTATGTTCCAGGGTTAGTTTAAAGCTTACATTCCATTATGTTGTGACAATTCTTTGAAAACTATAAAGTTCTATGCAAACGTGCCCAAGAGAAACCACTTTTTCTGAGGTAGTGTGAGCTCAGTTGTAGGACCAAATTTGTCTGAGACAAAAGTTTGAAGTATAAGAAGTTTATCTGCCATAAAAAGGAACAAAGTCCTGACACATGCTACAGCATGGATGAACCCTGAAAACATTATGCCAAGTGAAAGAAGCCAGCTATTTATTGTATGATTTCTTTTATTTGAAATGTCCAGAATAGGTAAATGCACACAGATAGAAAATTGATTAGTGGTTGCCAGAGGCTGTGGGAAAAAGGGGAAATGAGAATTGACTGCTAATAGGTAAGGGGTGTCTTTTTGGGGTGATGAAAATGTTCTGGAATTAGACAGTGGTGATGATTGCATAACCTTGTGAATATACTAAAGACCAATGAATAGTACACTTTTAAAAAGTGAATTATATCTCAATTTTTAAAAGAGAAGTTTACCTCTGGTGCCCAGCTTCAGCCTTCTGCCCCCTTCCCTTGGCGGTAAGTAAGTATACCCCAACTCCTGCAAGGAACCTGTTATTCTCATATCCTTCCCCCTACCCTTTCTTAGTAAAACCCAGAACACTGGTTCTCTAAAAGCATTAGAAACACATGGAGGGCTGGTTAAAACACAGATTGCAGGGGCCCCTGAGTTTCTGATTCAGTAGGTCCAGAGTAGGGCCCCAGCATTCGCATTTCTTACTTCCCTCTAGATAAAACCCAGGAAATGCTGAAAGAACGCTGAACTAGAAGTCAGCAGACCTGGATTCTCTTCCTGGCTTTGTCTCTAATTAAGCCTGGAATTGCACAAGTCACCAAACCTCTGGTTATCTCTTTTATCTCAACATTGAATTTCTCTAAGTATCTGCCAATTCTAACATTGTATTATCTCATCACTTCACTCCTTAAGTCCTCCAGGGCTCCCCATCCCTAAAATCTAACCTCTTCTCAATCTCCCACCACTGCTCTCCCCACCAACCTGGAAAAGGAGGGAACCAACACGTACATAACCCACAGCCTGTCACTTCCTCCTCGTGACAGCCCACATGGTGGGAATCCATAACTCCGTTTTGAGGACAAGAAAGCTGAGGCTCATAGAGGTTAAAGAATTTCCTCGAAGTGGCAGAGGGGACCGAAGGCTCCATCTCCTCCTATTATGTAATTCTCTGTTCCAGTGCTTCTCTGTCCCTCACAACAGCCCTAGGTGGCCCTTCCTTGTGCACTTGCTCACGATCTCCCCACTCTCTGAGACGCACTCAAACCCTATCTGACCTTCAACCCCAGCTCCAGCTCCACCACAGCCAGGACGGGCTCCTGCCCATCGGTCTGCCACGTCCACACAGTTCCCCAGTCGTGGGGCTGTAGTGTCGTGTCTTACTCCTCCAGCCACCCTGTGACCTCCTCGGCTATGCTCCTGACTTGTGTTTCCTAACTTCATATGGATTTAGGTCTTGTTTTCTGCCCCCTTGATTGTACACTTCTTGAGAGTAGGAAAAAGGTGTCCAGTTTCTTTACAATCCCTGCAGGATCTAGCAGAATGCCTTGAGCTCAGCTGACGTTTGTTTAATTAATAATAGCAGGTTATGAATGTCGGAGATGCTATGGTAAGATCAGAACATCAGAACAACAAGCAGCTTTAATTCTTGTATGTTCTAAGCCAAAAGAAAAAGGTTTTGCAAATATTTTAGGGAAGCTCATATTTCTAACGTCAATCATTTGATGTTGCTTGTTATATTACAGTGATCATAGCTCAGTGAGAAATAAGGGACTGGTGTCTCACATCTGCATACATTTCTGAAAGGAATTCAGATTAAGATTCTTTATCAGAAAAATGACAGTTCTGAGAAAGGAAGGGGGACTTACCTACTATACCACATGATTATTCCTCAAAGTATAATTACAACCAGGACCCCATGAAGGAGTTTCATTTCTCTCTTCCCTATGCAGGGATCCCAGTCAAGTCTTTCACTGCAACACGGGCTCTGACACTCTGACTTCACAAGTCATTTCACTCGTGGTTATAAAAAGAGTCAAAAGCTAAATGAAGCTGTTTTCTTTTTATTTCTTATTTTGGAGTAGCACCACACATCATCCCCATTCCTCCTCCATCTTCCCTTTCCTCTTTTAGCCTCTGTCTCCAACAGGAATCCCTTTTTTATGGAAAGGACTTTGAATGCCTGAAAGGAGATATATCATGGACCAAAGGAAAAACCGGTGTCTCACAGCTGGTTCTCCTGGTTTTCTAATCCCTCGGTCACGTAAAGGAGCTCTGGCCACCAGCACCCTCTGCCATCTCGCCTTGCACAAGGTGAAAAGGAGACACAGGAGGTGGAGCATGGGCAAGTACCCTGGATCATCACCCCAGAGAGGCCGGCCCCAAATGACAGTTGACCTCAAACTGCCCTCATGACTTCTGCCCTGTCAGCCAACTGCCAGACTACCACACCTGTAACATACACAGTCAGCATGGAAAGGATTCTATGGGACAGTGCCTCCTACTTTAGCTTCATCCTAACCAATTATATTCATTAAATCACAGGTCTGAACATGCTGGATATGATTTTTTCCCTGGTTCACATTAAAATAAATATTTTTAACTATTTAACAAAAATGTTCATTAGCGTATCACCTAAAACCATCTTGGGTGCCACATGGTACAAAGACAAGCCTTTGGAAACACGGGTTCAGGGTATCATGCCACTCAGATTTCACATCTGCCTAACAGGATTAGACGGCTCTTAGGAAGGGCACAGCCTCTTATCTAGCTCAGCACAGATGGCCTCTGCATGGCCCGCTGGGAGCTAGTGGGCGGGAGCAGGAACAGTCAGCACGAACGGTGACCTAGGCTGTGCCTTTCTCTTGCAAGTGATCTGAGGGCACGGGAGCCCAGGCCACTGCAAGTGGAAGACTGGAAGCTGGTCCCACAGGTCATCCGCTTTCTCAGATGGACAGAGACCCCTGGGAAGGATGCAGGAAAGGGCTGACACTCACAGCAACACTGTGTGCGAGGCCTCACCACAGCTGTGCTTGAAGGGACTCCATAAGAGCCTCAAAGGTGGATGGCAAAATGACATCACCAAGTTGGCTGTGTCTGCTGAGGCCCTTGTCTCTACCCTGGGCAGGAACAGAGCGCTGTGTAGGGAGAGGGAAGACCTGCAGCCAGGTTCCTGCTCTGCTCCCAGCAGGACATGTGACCCCTCATGCCCCTTCCCTCTCTGAGTCTCAGTTTTCCTACCTGCAAAGTTAAGGGGTCAGGCATGGATGAGCCTTGAAAACATTGCGCTAAGTGAAAAAAGCCAGCCACCAAAGACCACATACTGTATGAGTGCATTCACATGCAAGTCCAGAACAGGCACATCCACAGGGAGAGAAAGTAATCAGTGCATGCTTAGGCTAGGGGACGGGGAGAAAGAGGTAATAACAAACTAGACAAAGCTGACCACCCTCACGAAGCTCACGTTCTAGTGGAGGCTCTCACAAGACAAGAAACAACACACACAATAAAGAATTTTCTTTTGCAGGGAGGTAGAACTTAGATAGTGCTAAGTGCTGGGGAGAAAGGAGAGAGAATTAGATTGTCAGTGCCAGGAGCTGGAAGTCAGGGGTCAGGCTGAAGTTCACTCACTTTGAGATCTCATTATGGGTGCCCCCACTCACATCTCCAGGGGGCTACAGAGTTCCTCTCCTTCTTTCCAGTTCTCTAAGTCAAGTCTCTGCTCAAGCGCCTAGCTGTGACACACCTGGACAAATGTCACCATGGTCCTGTTTCCCTTTCTTCCTCTCTGAGACAACTCTAACATTCACACATTCATTCAAGCAATGCTCACTGATCAGCAACAATGAGCAGGTACAGGGCTGAGAGAGACAGTGAGACAAGCAAGCACAGTTCTCACCCTCAAGGAGTCTGTAATTCACGAGGGCAATCAGAGATATAAACACCTGATGGTAATTCAGAGCAGAATGGAAGAAGCGATCTGCTCGAGACACGAGCAAAGGTTACAAAGGTTTTGCACCACCCTCCACAGTTTTCAAAGCACTCTCATGGGCGTGGATGATCTCATTTGGTGTTCACATCCTGATCCTCCTCCTTCCATGCTTTAACAGTGCTGCTGGGCTCGAGGTTCTTCCTCAGTAACCTTTCATGTCAAGAGCACAGGCCTTGACATGACCTGGGTTCCACTCGCAACTCTCACTAACCATGTGCTAACCATGCATCCTTGGACAAGTACCTTAGCCTCCCTGAACCTGTATGTCATCTGTGAAGTGGGCTGAATTCACCTACCTCACAGGAAATTACATGATATACACAAAGTACCATCAGAATGCATCGCACAAAGAGTCTTCACTCACGGTGGTTATAATGATGGTGTTAATTTCAGGTTACCCTCTTGCCTATACTGTTACTTAACTGTTTCACTTGTGTCTTTTTCGTCTTCCTAACATAATTCCTAGACTGCATTTCTCTCTAATTGCCCTCAGTCCTAACTATTGGGCAATGAATTATTGAGTAAATAAATCAATTGGAAATTGGAATGAGAGATAGAGAAAAGGCACAGATAACTCTCAGGTTTCTGGTTTGGATGGCTGGAGATGGTGGTCCCTTTCATTAAAGGAGGAAATACTGGGAGAAGGGCAGGTTTGAGAAGAAAGATCAAGATTTGGTTGGGAACAGTTGAATTTGAGGTACTTGAGGAACATTCGTGGATATGTCCAGTAGACAGTTGGAACTGAAAATAAAAATTGGACAGTCATCAGGTTGAAATCATGAGAATAAATGATTATCTTGAGAGATGCTGCATATCAAAATCACTGAGATCCTTTAAATAACACGAACGCTCAGGTTCCACTAGCCCAAGGATGCTGATTTAACTGGTCTGGGCAGAGTTTGTTAAAGAAGCCCCTGTATTTGTAATATGCAGCAAGAGTTGAGCACCACTAGGGTAGAAGGAGCAGAGCTAAGCAAGGAAGGAAGAAGCCCTGGGTGGCACTCTCACTTCAAGGGCTGAAGACCCAAGGGAGTCCTGAAAGAAACTAAGAAATGGTCACGGAGGCCTGAGAGCAACCAGAAGAGCCTGGTGGGAAGAAAGGTTCATAATTACTATTTTTTATTTTTATTTATTTTTTTTGCAGGGAAGATCAGCTCTGAGCTAACGTTCATGCCGATCCTCCTCTTTTTTCTTGAGGAAGACTGGCCCTGGGCTAACATCTGTGCCCATCTTCCTCTACTTTATATGGGACGCCAACACAGCGTGGCCTGACAAGTGGTGCATCGGTGCACGCCGGGGATCTGAACCCGGGCCACCAGAAGCGGAGCGTGCACACTTAACTGCTACGCCACAGGGCTGGCCCCGGAAGAAAGGTTCAAAAAGCAGTATATAAACTATTTGGGGGTTCTTCAAAAAGTTAAACTGATAATCACCATTGACCCAGCAATTCCACTCATAGGTATACGCCCAAAAGAGTTGAAAGCAAATGTTCCAACAAAAACTTGTACATGAATGTCCATAGCAACACTATGCACAATAGTCAAAAGATGAAAACAACCCAAAGGTTCATCAACGGATGAACAGATAAACAAATTGTGGTATATCCACACAATGAAATACTCACCCCTAAAAAGGAATGAAATACTGACACATGCTACAACATGGACAAGCCTCAAAAATATTATACTAAGTGAAAGAAGCCAGACACAAAAGGCCACGTGTTATATGATTCCATTTATATGAAATATCCAGAATAGGCAAGTCTATAGAGGAGAAAACAGATTCGTGGTTGCCGGGGACTCGGGGGCGGCGAGAATAGGGTGTGTCTGTTTAATGGGTATACAGTTTCCTCTTGGGGTGATGAAGAAGTTCAAAAACTAGATAGGGGTAATGGTTGCATAACACCGTGAATGTACTTAATGCCACTGAATTGTACACTTTAAAATGGTTTTAAACAGGTAAACGTTATGTTACATGTATTTTACCACACACACACACACACATACACACGGAACATGTGACCAACTATGCCCAATACAGCCAAGACAGCCAAAAGATCCACCCTGAAAAAGGCCACAGACTTGACGACTGGGCACCTTCATAACACCTTCTCCCTGGTGCCACCAGTGGCTGCAGAGCTGCACAAAGTATTCAGGGGCTGGACTAGAAGCCCACTAGGGCCTTTCCAGCTCAGAGATCATAAGATCCTGCTGTCAATGTGAAGGTCTTCTCCTCTCCATAGACTTGCTGGTTATCACAAATGCCCTGACCCTGTTAAGAAAAATGCTCTTGACAACCATCTGGGCATAATTCAACAAAATTGTGGAATGTAAACTCAAAGCTGGATTTGTTTTTTTACTATCAAATGTCATTACACGCCCACTACTTTTCAGTAGCCTCTGGGCGTGTTTGATACCACAGGCACCAAAAACAAAACCCACTGCAAGCACAGTGCTTGGGAAATTCAGGCCTAGGATGCTCCCAGAACTGCTTAAGTGAAGCAGCTGCCACCCTGGTGGACTGAGATTTGACTCCATGTGTCTGTGTCTGGGCAAGGAAGGCAGGATTCCAAATCTATCATGCTAGAAACAATAGCCACCCCAACTGCAGCATGAGAAACTGAGAGTGGCTTCCAGAGCTGGGCCCAAGATATGTTTCACGGAGCTCTTGCCCCATGAGCTGTGACATCAGGCTCTGTCCTGGCCAGAGAGATCTTGAGGTCTTCTCTGAAAGTCCTCATCTTTCCCGAAGACTTGGCACCGGCCATGGGCTTGTGGGGCCCCCCATCTCTGCCTTTTTCAAGTCTAGTCTCTGGGTCTTCAGTCTCCAGTCTGAAGGGTCTGCAGCCATCTCAAGTCAAGGGATTTGGTCCAAAACTCAGTGCCTTTCATTCAACTCATATAAAGCACCCTCTTTCCGCTGGGCCCTATGCTAGGTGTGGTAGAGGAGATTGAGGTTAATCAGACACAGCCCCTGCTCTTGGACAGTTCATTGTATTATAGAGAGGATAGGACACATAAATAACTCCTAACCAACATGAGGCAGAGCATGGGCCATCAGAAAGGAAGTCTAATATGCTCCAGGGAGTCTGTGAGATGGTTCCTGCCAACCCACGGGGCAGCACGTGCCCTGTCCTCTCTGCATGGGCCTTGGGAATGGCTGATGGCTGTCAGACAGCCAAGAACGCCAGGTGCCGCCTGCCAATCAGGACCTTGTGCAAGGGTTCAAGCCAAGGAGCCAAACTGGCTGTCTCAATTAAGCCCTAATTCAGCATTCTGCCCAGAAACCTCTTCTCCCTCCTGTAGAATTGCCCAGTTTACAGTGAACCATTCAGGGAGTTGGGTCAGCTGTTCGGAGATGGCAGCCATCAGGGGCAGTGCCTACAACTGTGAATGATGCCAACTCGATTCAGAGATCACTCAAAACCACAGGGCCCAGAAACCCAGAAATTCAGCCCTAATTAAGCATTCTGTCTTCTCAGTAGAGAAAAGTGTCCAGTTTGGGTCACCCCACTTTAAAAGGACCTAGAGACTATATGGCTGGGAGTTTTGCCAAACGACAGAAGGAAAAGGCTATGCAACACGAAGCTCACGAGACACTATCTCTAAGGATGAAAAACACAACCGACACAGAATGGGGAAGAAAGTGACAGCACATCCTCTTTCTCGAATCCTTAAAAACTGCTCACCAGGAATCATATAACATCCCAGGAAAAGCAGATGATTTAATGTAAGGTGTAAACCATACGCAATCAAGCTATATCTGTGCTCCAGGTACAACTGTAAAAGTGACGCTGGGCAGAGACAGATGGAGACACAAAACAAGTTTGACCTGATGGATGCTGGGTTTAGGCAGTAAATTTTTTTCATTTTTATTTTAATTCCCATTACTATTGTTTGTGCGCAATGATTCCTCTTTTAAGGATCAGAGAGATCATCTCTGAGAAGAGAATCAAGCTTTGAGGGACGGAACAAAGGTTCCCTGGGGAGTGGCAATGTGGCCAGCAGACGCAACCAGCCTGAGCTTCAGCAGGCGCACACCTCACTTAGCCCCGGCACTGTCCTCTGTGTGACCTTTAGAAAGTCCCTGTTCCTTCCAGTACCTTCATTTCCACTCTAGATATAGAGGAATTCTAGGGCCCCTGCCACCTCAGATTCCAGATTCTGGCCGGCTGAGAGGTCAGAGATCTAATGTACTCTCGTGTGACAGACACTAACCAGCCCACACTGGGGCACATCTGTGGCATGGACATGATGAGCACCCTTAATCGCCCCACAGCCCCAACTTCCCAAGCCTGGAATGTAGGCATCCACCTGAGACTCTTGGTACCCTCCCTCCAAATCCAATCACCCTCCTGTTAATGTGACCTCCTAATCATCTCTCAAGTTTCCAGGTCTTTCCCTCTCCACTACCATCTCACATGTTTGGGCCAGCAGATCTCTGATGTGGATCATGCAGCACCTGGTCTCCCAGCTTCAGTCCTGCTCTCCTTCCAACCCATTTTCCACACCACAGAGCAATCTTTTTCTAAGATGCACATCTGACCTTGTCACTCCCCTGCATAAAACTCTATGATGTCACTCCATAACTTTTAGGACAATTTATTAGGGGCTATAGTGTGAACTCTGGAGCCAGACCTCCTGGACTCATATCACAGCCCTGTCACTTATGAGATCTGTGACTATCGGCGGGTCACTTAACCACTCGGTGCCTCAGTTTTCCCACTGGTAAAATGCGGATAACAACAGTACCTACCTCACAAGGTTGTGAGGATTCATGAGTTAATGCAGGTAAACTGCTTAGAAGAGTACCTGGCATACAGTAAGGACCTCATAAATGGCAGCTGCTGTTTTTATAGATTTATAATTTTTATACACCTTCAAGGCCTTGCCTGTTCAGGCCCCACTCAGCTTTCCAGCCTCTCTGCTTCCCTCTCTCATTGTTCTCCGCCTCCCAGGAAGGGCCAGCCCTCCTGAACCTCATCCATTTTTGCTCCTGCCACTGAGCCTTTGCACAGCCCATTTGATTGCCAAGTACACTCTTCCCACTCCTGGCTTGTCGAATTGATTTTTTTTTAAAACAGCTTTATTGAGATATAATTCAAATACCTTAAGATTCACCCACTTAAAGTGTACAAGTCAATGGTTTTGGTAAATTCATGGAGTTGTGCAATCACCACCACAATCCATTTTAAAGCATTTTCATCACCCCCAAAAGGAACCCCGTACCCACTGGCAGTCACCCTCCATCTTCCCCCAACTCCTCCCCAGCCCCAGGCAACCACTAGTCCACCCCAATTGATTTTTAGGTCTCAGTTTATACCCTACTTGTCGTTCAGTTTTCTCTGACCTCCAGCTCGGGGTCGGTGCTTCCACAGTACCCCTGGTTTCCCTCTCTCAGAACTCTATTTACTTGTGTACACCCCCTGCTAGAGCAGAAGCTCCACGTGAGCAGGCGCGTGGTTGTGAGTCACCAAAATTCTTCAGTGCTTAATAGATGATCAGTAAATACTGGTTGAACGACTGAAACCAATAGCACTAACTAGCCAAAGCCCAGGCCCTACAAAGATGGCCCTACTGAAAAAATCAACAGTAACAGAGTCTTCTCTAGTCTACAAACATGAGCAGTAACAACACATTGAAAAATTTATGACATTCAAATTCCCTACACCTATTCCCACTAGAGCCGCCACTCGAATAAGGCAGATCCTTGTCAGGTGAATTTGATTCAGCTTCTTTAACAACGTAAGTCCGTGAGTCGGAGGCTGAGGAGGAAGAAGCAAGAATGATCTTAGGTCTTCGGTATTCGTAGGTTTTATGTCAGCTGGCATTACCAGGTCCTTACTGAGTAAAATGAATACAAATACTTTTATGTAAAACAAAATGTTAGAAAAGAAAACACAAAGATGAAAGGAAGGAGTTAGTTCTGGAAGTTTCCTATGAAGCCATTCTGTTAAGCAATTTCTATTTTCTTGCAGATTCCTCATTATAAAATTAGAGCTGTGCTCCCCCGGACAATAATCAATGCCCTGAAAGCTTATTTCAAAATCCAGTGACCATCATAAGAAAAGCAATTACCTCCTAATTAGACATTAAGATGATTTTTCAATATATCAACATACTGCTACCAAACAGTTACAAAATAAAACAAAAGCTTCCTGCTCACACACTCAATCTACTTTGCACGCTGATGGCTGATTCCTCTTATAAAAGCACAGCTCTGGTCACGCCTTGCCCTCATTCAAAACCCTTCAATGGCTCCCCATTGCCTTCAGGATAAAGAATAAATTCCTAAGTGGGTGTTGGAAGATCCTTCTCCTTTTGGCAATGACCTACTTATATAGCCTCATTTCCTTCTAATCACCTTCAAATAACCCTTAATCCAAACAAAATGCACTGAGAGCCCCTGCCATGCCTTTATCTTTTTTCCACCCCTGCCTAGAATATTCTTTACCCACCTCCAAACTCCCCATGTCGAAATCCTACTTCTGTTTAAGACTCACTCAAACTCGACCTCCTCCATGAAGTCTTCCGTGATGTCCTCCTCCACAGCAAGTGCTCTCTTCCACCCTTAGGCTCCCACCACCCTTCTACTGGAGATGATTCTCGTGTATTTATCACTGGCTGGCTTGTATTACAGTGCTTTCTGAACAAATTCTCGATCTCCTGATAAACCATAAACTCGAATAGATCTCCCTCTCACACTTAACATATGCCAAGCAAATACAAGGTACTGAAATATTTGTTGAATGAATGACTAAAACAACAAGTGACAGAAACATAGCACACTAGGTCAGAAGCAGTCTCAATTATCACTGTGCCTAGAGAGGGAGCAAGTCTTGAAACGTAGGAAACCTCCCTCAGTGGTTGGGACAGTGTTTCTATTGAAATCCTCTATTTACTTTCATTATTTGCCTACAGCTATTTCACTCCTGCCGGACATATTTGTGCATGTACATGTGTGTGAGTGTTGAGAGAGAGTGTGTGCATGTTCATGGTGATGGGAGGAAGCAGAGGGGAGGAGGATTACTATTAAAAACTGGCAGCAACGACAGAGAAGCTCCTTCAGTGAGGAAAACTCACAATCCACACAAGAGCCAAGCGCATCCCTGTCCCGGCTGCCCAACACAGGGAGGGCGTGTTGAAGCCCTGTCAGGTGGCATGCTCCGACTTCAGCGGGTATGGATCACCTGGGGAGACTGTTCAAAGGCAGATGGGCCCCACCCCCGGAGTGTCTGTTTCTGTAGGTCTGCGGTGGGGCTGCGAGTTTGCATTTCTAACCTGCTCTGGGGAATGCTGATAGGGACCACACTTTAAGGATCACCCACGTAGACCGGCAAAGGAATCAAGGGATTCAAGGTAGGAAGATTAGCTGTGGTATACGGCACAGGCATTTCTGCCGCTAGAGGATTCGTTCTTAATTAGATTAAGGCACATGGAAAAATTAAATCAGATGTAATTCAGAAGCTAAATTCTATAGGGTAGACCAGAGAGTTATGGACAAGGGGATTAGGAGACCTGGGCTCAAGTCCTGATTCTGTCACTTAACTAGCTAACTGCCATGTAACCAAAGACCACTCGGTACCCTCTCGGGACTTCACTGCATCATCTGAGACAGAGATATTCAACCTGAAAATCTCCAGTGTTAGATCTTACATGCTAGGATCTCACAATGTTGAAAACCTGTTGGCAATTTAGTTCCAAACTAAATGATTATCCCATCTATATAAAAAATGATTCAAGACACTACAACTTGAAAACACAAAACAAACATGAGACATAATTACCAGTTAAATTTAAGAAGAACCTATAACAAATAAATTGCAATTATGAAGACTGAAACTTGGGGCTGGCCCGGTGGTGCAGCGGTTAAGTGGCGTGCTCCGCTGCGGCTGTCCGGGGTTCACAGGTTTGGATCCCGGGCGCGCACCGATGCACCGCTTGTTAAGCCATGCTGTGGTGGCATCCCATGTAAAGTGGAGGAAGAGGGGCACGGATGTTAGCTCAGCGCCAGTCTTCCTCAAGAAAAAAGGGGAGGATTGGCATCAGATGTTAGCTCAGGGCTAGTCCTCCTCACACACACACAAAAAAGACTGAAACTTTACTAACCAAGCTTCACAAATAAGTGCTCAATAACAAATGTACCATGGAAATAGATAAAGCACATTAAATAGATTAAATAGAGAAAGCACATTAAACAGATTAAATAGATAAAGCACATTAAAATAGATGAGCACATTAAAAAAAATAAAACAGGAACACCTCCCTGTCCGAGAACAGTCTAGAGAAAAAAGGACTTGTTACAGAATGAGAAAACATCAACTCACCAGCCGAGCAGAGCTGAAGGGAGTCCTCCAAGGAAAGAACTCTGCCCCTCTTCCCCATGCTGGCACCTCCCCTCCATCCCAGGACACTGCTCCTGGGCCTCCCAACACATAGCTATTTTTAAAGATAAAAGGCCACATTCCCAAGATTGTGGCCACAAGAATGTGAATATCAAATGACCTTCCCATAGCTCATCAATGAGCCCAAGGAGAACTGACGGCTGGGCTATGTGGGCAAAGTTGGATAGTCTCTCTGTTGCTGGGGCCCACTTATCGCTGATACTGGGCAGCTGCAGCTACGGCCTCATCCCAAGTCTGGCCTCTCTCCTCTCAGCACAAAAGGCCCAGAAGTCCTCCAGACGCCATTCTCACCCTCAAGACCTCAGCCCTTGAAGGAGCCAAGAGAGGAAGGGTTAGAGGTCCTTGATCGGCTAACTGGCTTCCTCCATGCCAAGGGCTGCACAGAAGATGACGCCCGAGATCTTACGAGGCATCCATTTTATGGTTGTAGAGTGCATTCTGTGCCCGATCTGCCCAGCTGTCTTCAGCTCCAGTTAATAGCAATGGCATTAAGTCGATAAGCCTCACAGCATCTCAGGGAGGCAGGTCACCCTCAAGCACATTATCCCCCCTTAACAGATGGGGAAATGACGCCACGGGAACATTAAATAACCTGCCCAGCCTCAACAGGTTGCTACAGGTAGAGCACGAGACAATCCCAGCCCTCGTGCTGGCTCCTGAACGGAGAAGGCTCTGGATAAAAATCTTTGAAGTTCTAAGGTCTTGTGCAGTGTGAATGATTTGCAAAAAGAGGTCGAAAAAGAAATAAGCACATAGGTACCCTTCCTAAAACTGCTCCAATTGTCTTTCTTTTCTTGTGTCTCCCCAGAACGCCATGAGAGAAGAATGATTTTTAACACACAAGTATTAGATGAAAGATGGTGTGGGTGCAGATGTAACGAGAGGACAGGGCAGGTCTGTGGGCAGCAAGAGGCTTCAGTGACCAGGATCAAGGGAGGGGTGGGGCCAAGTTGGGTTCCATCAGTGACCTCTGTCCTCTGCAGCCCACAGGGCTCTGCTCAAACTGGTGAACTCTGACCTGAAATTATGTCCATTTCATTCCTTTATACAAGTACTTGCACGTCTGATGCGGACAAGTCACTGAGAGAGATGAATTGGACCATCCTTGCAGTCAAGAAGCTTGAAACATCATTAAAGGATGTACCTAAATCACTAAAATACAAAGTAAAGCTAGTAAGGACCACAGCAGGGAGGCTGGGAGGATGCCTGGGGGTTTGATGGTGGGGATCACATCCAGCTGTGGATACAGTAGGGAGCTATCAGGGCAGGCCTTGTGGAGGAGGTGATCAGGCTATGAAGGATAGGAGAGTGAGACCTGCAGGGGTGGGGAGAAGAGCGTAGAAAGTGCATAGAAGGCAGATGGCACAAGGCTACCCTGAAGACCAGTTCAGGAAGACGGATGTGGGGGACACAAGGTCTGTGAAGCAGGGTTGAGGGATTTAGGGTAGGAATAGCAGGTAAAAGCTCTATCACCAAAGGCCTTAAGTGTGGGACTAAGGAGATTAAATTTCACTCCTAGCCACAGTGCTCGGCACTGTACCTTGTTCACAATAGGCACTCAATAAATGTTGGTAGAGCAAAAATGCAGGAAGGCAATTTAATTTGCGGGAAATGCAGGAAAATGGTGAAAGACGACACCAAAAAAATTGCCTTGATTTTTTTAATCAATTGATATATAATCAGGAAAACTCTTAAGTTTAACTATCTAAAATATATGCTATATTCTGCCCCAAATGGAGACCATAATACTTGCCATCAGCTTCTCACCCAAGAACACTGTGAAAATTAATGATGAGGTAATGTCTCAGAAATGTTCAGAGCTCCTTGGAGATGTGTGGCAAAAGGCATCACTATAATTAATATTTAAAGAGACTCTACCCAGCTCTGATCTCTTTTTCTGCAGACTAATGTTACGTCCACAGGGTAAGGTGATGCCAGATTGGCCTCTAAATAAACCTTTCCAACAGACAGCGCCCAAGGCAGGTGCGTCCTCCTCAGTCCCTTACAGGTGGTTGATGGGGCCCATGATCACAACAAGGCAGGCGTGGTTTCCGAATTGGTTATCCAGGTTTATCCAATGATGTGGGGGCAAAACGCATCAGGTAAAAGAGCAAAGTAGATGTCAAAAGGTGGCCTTCCTTGGGACCCCATTTTTTAAGCATGAGAGAGAGTCCAGTGAAGACTTCAAGAGGAATCACTTTAGCAAAAACCACATCCTAAGCCAGTTAACATTTTTAGGTCTAACACAGTGCCCAAGAAAGGAAGAAATAAGAATAGCTCCTTGGGCTCAATTACAAATGGAGTGGAAAAAATAATTTCAAAAGTTCAAGGTGAAAAAAATCAATCTATTTCCTTTCCCCAAAGCTTTCACTTCTATAAATACACTCATACAAATAGACCTAAGACCACTCTTCCTTATGAAAACACTACCTGTCTGGAATTTGCAAGATAAACGATGTGTCCGTCTTGCTTTCAACCCACTGAAGCTCAAACAATGCTCTCCAATAGCTTCTCTCTTCTTCTTAAATAACATTCATTTTCCTCCTCGGATTATAAAAGCAATACACATGCCTGGTATAAAATTTTGAAATTTTTCTTCTTTGGAAGGAAGAAAATTAAAATGATCCACTATAATCTACAAGTTGTTAATTACCTTTCTAGCCTTTTTGTGTGAAAGTACACATTTTCAACATAACTGGAAACTTACTGTATATATTGGTTTATAGCCGGACTCTCCTCTTAGAACAACACACTGTAAACATTTCCTGTCTATTATTCTGCAACATCATTTAGGCTCTATAGACAGGAGTGCCATTTTTAAATCTAATCCCCTACTGCTGGACATTTGGTTTATTTTAGCAATGTCTGCATTACAAATAAACATCTTTGCATAATACATCTCTGGTTATTAGGATAAATTTCTAGGAACGGCACTGCTGGGTGAAAGACTGTGCACAAGTCTTTAAGGCTTCAGATGTAGCGAAATTGCCCTCCAGAAAGCTTACCCTGGCTCACTCCCTCAGTCAGTGGGAGAGCGACTTCCCCCAACTGCTCACAGACCCCTAATGTAGTGGTTGATGAAGGGGGTGTTGCTGCTTTCACTTGCAGTCCTTTGATACTCCAGAGACAGATTTTTCCCCAAATGTTCAGTGTCTACAGTAATTTTCAGAGTATTCTTTTACTGTGTGCTTCTATTCATCAGAAATCTGACATCCTAGTCCCTCTCCAAAGAGCATCTCCCCCACCCCACCTCCACGGGCAGCCCCGTGGTCTCCCTGCTCAGCACCTGACACCCACATTTCCACCTTGGTGACCTCCACCCCTTTCTCAACAAACGTTTCACAGTTCCAGTGGTAAGTCAGACTCAGAACCCAATAATCCGCCATTTATTCACTCATCCATTCATTCACCTGGTATCTCTTGGGGGTCTGTAATGCCCCAGCATCACACTGAGAGAGAAGTACAAACGAAACACTACCAAGAGCCAGGAGAGGGAGAGTCAATGAGGCCCGAATGGCAGAAGTAGACTGAAATGGAAAGATAACTCAGAGTTTTACTGGTAGGTGAGAGGAAAGAGCAGGCGAGGCAAAGGGAGCAGCACCAGCAAAGGTCCTGCGGCACACTAAAGTGTGTGTGGAAGGAATGTTTTCACTATTAAGGCATGAGAAGGAGAGGCTGGGGATGAGACTGAAAAGTTAGCTCATGCTGAATTCACCTGTGAACTGCTCTCTTCCCTGCCTCGCAACTCTGCTTGCAGTCTCTGGACTGTCCCCAGTGCAGACTCCTCCCAAAGCCAGCTTGAGAACCATCCTCACCACCCATCCGCCCACACCTCTCTGCCCGAGGCAGGAACACGGGCACTCACGGCAATCCCCAATGAATCAACGGCTCTGTTCGCTGATTCCTGGGTAAAAGTCTCATCAGTCCAGCTAGAAAAGAAATTTCTGGATAGCAATATATTCTCTTGTACTCCTAGCCTCTCAACACTGGGCTTAACTTATCATAGGCAATCAATATGAGCTTATAGAATCTAACCAAATGAAATTGGGCAGAATAAATACAAGAGAAGGGATGAGAGTGCACAGGTTGCATGCATCTAACTATCACCCAGACAGCGGGGAAAATTGAAACTGTCTTTGAAAATTAGCTTCTGAACACAATCATGGCAAAAGATAGATGAATTCTCTTCAGGCTGTAACTCCGCATCCACCTGGACATCTCTCGGTTAGGCATACAAACGGTACTTGTTAAACTCTGCTGCACATCCCAAGAGCTTCTGTGCACAAAGGTCAATGAAGTCGGGAGATTTGGATTTGTTTTTGATTTGCAGGAAGGCAGGAGAAGAAGAGAGGAAATAAGGCCCCTCCTCCACGACATCTCTGCTGGGATTTTCCACATTGATCATTCCAATTCAAAGTAAAAACCCTAATGCCAACTGGGAGGAACCAGTTGCCATCACTCATGCTTTCATACAGGTGGCAAACATTTCTAGATAATTCTTCCCTGCGGGCAAAGAGCCCATACGTTCCTGAAGTGGCTAGTCTCTCCCTGTACTGGTGCAGGTTCCCCCAGCTCTGGATTCATCCGCTCCACAGCATTCATCCCGCTGCTTTGCCTGTTTGTCCCCACACTGGGCTGTGACCTCTACAAGGCTGATGACTGTTTCTCCATCCCTGTGTGCCCTGGGGCCTAGAACATCACCCTCCACATAGTGGATGATCCATCTGTTGGGAATTAAATGCAGTGTCAGGTGTAAAGGACCTTAGATAGGAAGCTGAGGCCCAGCCAGGGGAAGCGACCTCTCCATACACACAGAGCTGGTGGTTACGAGGAGGCAGAGGAGAGAAAGTCCAAGATGCCAGCAATGCTCGAGGAATTAGAAGGCAGGGGGCTTGATGGAATCTAGAAAGGATGACAATCTGGGGGAAAACTAAGTTTAGTTTTGGACACCCTCTACACATGGAGCAGGTCTCATCTCTCTTCTGCACACCAGCCTTCAGATAAGATGAAAAGCAAATTAGATGTCAAATTGTAATGTTGTACACCTGAAACTTATACAATGTTGTACACCAATTTTACCTCAATAAAAAATATAAAGAGAAAATAAACATTTATTGGATATTAACCATGCGTGGGTGGAAAACAGCGATCATCTCCTCCCCATGTCTTCTGTTGGTTTAACACTCACAGATGATCAATTAAATGAGTAAATAACGTGCCTCAGGTCTTGCAGCTAGTATACCTAGATCTGACTGAGTCAAAAGCCCAGGCACTTTCTGCTGCACCCTACTCCTGAGGCTACAGGGCACCAAGGAAGAGCCAGCTGGACCCAGTGAGCGAGTTCACAGTGGGGCTTGACCCTGTCCTAGGACCACAGGCAGCAGCTCCAGAGGCTGGACGTTAGGTCTGCAGCCTCCCCACTCTCTGAAAGTGCAGAGAGCAGGCACCACCCCTCGCTAGCACTTGGCGGACAGGCCAGAACCACTGCAGGGGCAGGTATAAGACGGAGCAACAGAGGCCCACATTTGCCCTTGACTTAGGCAGGACACCACTGGTAACTGTAAAGAGCAATGAGGGCAGGTGGCAGCTAGATGTGAGTAAGGCAGTCGTCATAATCACAGGCCTTCATTTCACCAGGCAACACCGTATGCCCAGCCTCGGCCCAGGACCGGCCCTCGTCTCAGCCCTGGATGGAGCCCCTGCCCAGGAGAAGCTCATAGTCAAGGGGGGCAGGTTACGTGGAAACACCCCGCGACCACCCAATCTGGGCAGTGTTATCTTAGAGGGATGAGGGGGCAGGAAGGCGGCTCCCCTAGCCTGGAAAAGACTTCCCAGACAGAGCAGGACATTTTGATGAGCAGATACTTCCAAGCAGCTACATCAAACAAGCCTTGTCAAAACGGGAAATCGCTGTTCTGTAAACCAAAAAGCAAAATGAGCAGCAGAGCTCTCCGACCCACTCCCCTCCCCTGCCCTTAGGGCTCCAAGCAGTGCAGCTGGAATATCTGCCTCACCACATGATCCTTAGGGTCCGTTCCAAACATGAGGTTCCTCTGGGTCAGGTCCAGTTGGATGACCAGGAAGGGGGCAACCTGGGGTCCTGGTGGGGACACACCGAGGGCACCTTTGGGGGGACTCCTCTATCGGCCTTTCCCTTCTTTCTCTCTCTTACTCACCCATTAGGGCTCAGTTCAAATGCCAGTCCCTCCTGGAAGCCTTCCTGGATCTCGCCTAAGGCATGGCCAGCCCTCTGCTGGGCTCCCATGGGTCTCTGTAACTCACAGCACCCTGCCCTACACTGACCTGCTGCCAGCTGCAAGCGGGGCAGAGACGGTCTGATTCATCAGTCCCCCCCCCCCCCCCCCCGCCTCGCCTGCCCCCATCCCTGCGCAGGCCTTTCTTAGCAAAGCATACTGAACTGAGTGGAGCAGCAGCTCAGGAGGACGCTCTGGGCAGGTGTGAGCCGGTAGTCCTGGGGCAGCAGTGACAGCCACGAGCAGGGTCTGGAGCTGCTCCATGCCAGACCTTCTTAGGCCCCTGCCCTCCCTCCACTTCCCCTCAGCTCCACCTCAGGCTCCACCAGACCCAACACTCTGGCTTGCCCTAGGCCTTTCTGGCACTCTGGAATGTCAACTGCAAGCAAAGTGGTGCACACACTTTTTGGAGAAAAGCATATTTTATCGTGCATTGCATTTGGAAAGCCCATTAGCCAGCAGCAGACTGAAGCCCCCACTTAAAGGACCATGGAACTTCTGAACCAGGCTAGCTGAAGGGCAAAAAGATCACACTATAACACACTTTCAGGGCTTCAAAGCAGCATTTCCTGAGTTTTTACAGAAAGAGACACATAGTTGGGTACTAAGAATATACATGATTTCCTTCAAGGTCAATGAGGCAATCTGGCACTAACTTAGAGGGAAAATGCAAGGACATGAAGTCCTCCTCTGTGTGTCCCTTTTCTATCCAGAGCACGTTCACTGTGGGATCTCCCCTAAGTCTAAGAACTGGTAATGAATATTTTAATATCCACAGCCTCTCCTTCCATTGATGAAAACCCCACTGACTAGCCAGAGCAGGCTGGTGAAAATGAGGGAGCAGACCAGAAGGAGCTGCATCTTCCTGGACAGCCTAATCCCTGAGCCCCACCCACATCTATGGAACAGGGATGACAGGCAGCCCTGGCCCCCTCAGAGCAGCAGCCACAGTGCTGAAGGAGGAAGAGACAGGAAACATACAGAGTGAAGACCTGAGGCTGGTGACCCTGGATAGCTGGGTTCAAATACAATTGAGAGAAAAGACAGTCACATAAGTAGAGAAAGTAGACAGCCAAAGGCTGAATGGTGGCCCCCTAAAAAATATGTCCATGCCCTAATCCCAGGAACCTATAAGTATTTCCTTATTTGGAAAAAGGATTTTTGCAGATGTAACTAAGTTAAGGATCTTCAGACGAGGAGCTTATCCTGGATTACCCAGGTGGGCCCTAAATCCAATGACAAGTATCCTTATAAGAGTGAGGCATGGGCCGGCCCTGTGGCTTGGTGGTTAAGTGCGCTCGCTGCTATGCTGGCGGCCCGGGTTCGGATCCCGGGTGCGCATCGAGGCACCACTTCTCCGTTCATCCTGAGGCCGAGTCCCACATACAGCAACTAGAAGGATGTGCAGCTACGACACACAACTATCCACTGGGGCTTTGGGGGGAAAAAATAAAATAAATAAAATCTTTAAAAAAAAAAAAAAAAAAAAAAAGAGTGAGGCAGAGGGAGATTTGACACAGAAGAGAAGGAGGCAATGTGGCCAAGGAGGTAGAGACTAGAGGGATGTGGCCACACGTCAAGAAATGCCAGCAGCCACCAGAAGCTGGAAGAAGCAAAGAAAAGATTCTTCCTTAGAGCCTCCAGGGAAAATGAGGCCCTGACAACATCTTGATTTCAGACTTCTGGTCTCCAGAACTGTGAGAGAATAAATTTTTGTTGTTTTAAGCCAAGGTTGTGGTGATTTGGTACAGCAGCCACAGGAAACTAGTACAGCACCTTAGAAGTAATTGGATCGATGTATCTGAGTCCCAGAGAGGGGACCAACTCACCCAGAGCCACTCCATGTCAGCCACTGGTCCGGGATGCTCTCCTCCACAGCCCACCAGGTCTCTCTGACACCAACATGCATGCAGTTCTCCAGTGGCCCAGTGTAGAGCCCAGAAGAGGGAGTTAATGGCAAACTCTAGGGGGGCCCACAGGGAGCCTACCTGGGCCTCAGGCTGTGCTAATACAGGGACAGACTCTGAAGTGAGGCTGCCACGGTCTTGCTCCCCTTCGGGCTGGTCAGAACCCCACCTACATAGCTGTGTCCAATTCTTAGCTCTGTCCTTTCCAGGGGACTGGATAAACTGGGGCGTTCTGACTGAAGACGTGAAGACTCAGGACCTGATTCCTGACTCTGAATGTCCAAATGGCTTAAATGGCTGTGATGTGGAAGAAGAAATGGATTTTTGTGTGGGGCTCCAAAGGGCAGAATCAAGGCCCATGAGTCAGCCACTGCCTGGAGGGAGAGTTTGGTTCAGCATAATGAAGAACTTTCTAATAATCAGAGCCAACAGACAAGGGAATAGGCACGCCTCCAGGATTGGCAGGTCCAATCAGAGAGGGCTGGGTGTGCTAGGGGGATTCCTGCACCACACAAAGGCTACACTTGCTCATCTCCGAAGTCAGCGACCCTGTTTGCAAGTCTACAACTGTTGGCTAAAATATCCTGTAAAATATCCTGAGTGAATCTAGGTTTTTGGCATATGGACAGGGAATGCCCTCGCTGAGGAATAAAAGCTTTATTACATAGCTTCCGTGAAGAACTAAGTACTGCAACTAACTACCCAAGAATGAGCTCAGAGAAGAAATAACCAGTCCTTCCCGTTCCTGTATACAGAATGCCCCCCACCCCAGGGAGGAAGAGAGGAAGAGCGTATATCTCCCCACGCACATCACCTCTCACCTGACCAGGAGCCAACAGCATGGGCACCAGCGCCAGGGGAGCCCTCGGCGGCCTGGGCTTCATGTCCTTCTCCAGGGACAACCAAAGAGGGCAGAGACTACAGCTACCAACTCAGTTATTTCCATAAGAACAAATAAATGCACCCTCATCTTTATTTTAGTAATCGCTTCTCCTTTTGCATCGTTCTGAATTCTACATTTGGAACAAAGTAAACAACAAAGCGGTAACTTAGAAGCTTAACTATGTTGATGCTCACATGTTGGCCTTGGAGAGGTTTGGGGGGCTGGTATTGTTATTGCTGGTTGTCACCAGCTCTAGCCTACACCCTACATTCTGGACCCTCAGAGAACAGGAAGCATAGCATTTCTCATCTGCCTGCACATCTGTCTTCTCTTAAGTCAAAATCTCAGAGAACTAAGCACTGTTGCATCCGGATGAATTCCTCTAAAGCTCTTTCCGTTCAGGATTTTGAAAATGTGCCATATTACCCTTTTACTGAAATGGCTGAGCATCTCAGATGATCCCTCAAGAGAGGTCAAAAGAACATCCAGTACTTTCATACTTTTAGATTTACTACCATATCTTTTCTAGCCTGTAATTAGCTTTTTTTTTTTCTTTTTTTCCAAAAGAACCAGTGTTAAGCACACAGATCATTTAGCAGCCAGCTTGTGAAATGATTGGAAGCCTGAACCATTCCTAACCACTGGCAAAAAAGTTTCCAAACATCAGTTGGGTCCCTGAAAATACCGTGTCACTTCAGTGAACATAATGGCTACTGCTCTCACATCAGTCGACCAAGCACCAAATCAGGCTTCCCACTGTCCTTCAGGCAGATAGTTAATTTTTTAAAAACCCTCATATTTGCAGAGCTGCATAATGTAATCTGTAGTTACCAAAACAAATTCGACAGCGTTCTCCTGCTTCCATATTGTTTGGTGTATATCTTAGTCCACATTAGAAGTACCGCTACAACAGCTGTGCATAAATAAAAATTTTTATATACCCAATGGTGTTAAGTACACAGGTGTGTTTGGTATTTGAAAGCTTTCCATACCAGCTCTTTTGGTATGGTGAAGAATCCTTTTATAATAGAACAATTATTGTCGAATTTATCTAGCTTGAAGTTTATTTACCAAATATTACATAGTATATTTATTAAAATAGGGTATATTGAAAAGCTAAATTCAACATTCAGACTCATCTTTGAGGTTATACCAATTCCTCATCAAATGAAGGACCCACATTTCAAAGCATCAGAATGCTGCAAGAGAGTCCAGCTGAGGACCACAATCCCTGAGCGTCAGCATCGTGTTTCTGGCTTGACTCAAATCATTGCAGAGGTCAGGAAAATCACAGGCTTCTGTCAGTCCAGTACAGCAAACACATACCAAGCTTGCACTAGGGCTAGGCTCTGTGAGAAGGGCTACGGGGTGGAGGTAAGGGGGACATCACGCCTGCCCTCCCAGGGACTTCTCACCGCCGTGGCCACATACACAAGTGACCGCACACAAAATCCCTCAAGGTTGATGGTGATGGCTTCTCCACAAGAGGTACTAAGTGCAGTGGGAGACGAGAGGAAGATGAACACCCTGGGACAAAGGGAACCGGAAGACAGTTCTTAGGGCAAATATGATTTGAGCTGGGCCTTCGGGCATGGGCAAGACGACCAGGGCTGAGGCACGTTCTAGGCAGAGGGGCCAGATGGAGGAGCAAAGACCCAGAGACCTGGAAGGTGGGAGGGATTAAATGTGGAGGACAGGGTGAAGGAGGAGGCAGACTGAGAGAAGGGATGGAGACAGCCCATCATGTCTGCCAGGCTGAGCACTCTGGACATCATTATCTATACACAAGAGATCCACTGAAGGTCTCTGGGCCACACTTTAGAGAAAACAGAAGCCTGACCTTCAGAGAGAGAATGGAAAGATAGGGACCTGTTTGAGAGAGATTTTGGAAGTAAAAACAACAGGACTTGGGGGCAGGCCCCATGGCTTAGCGGTTAAGTGCGCTCGCTCCGCTACCGGTGGCCGGGGTTCGGATCCCGGGTGCGCACCAACGCACCGCTTCTCTGGCCATGCTGAGGCCGCGTCCCACATACAGCAACTAGAAGGATGTGCAACTATGACATACAACTATCTACTGGGGCTTTGGGAAGAAAAAGGCGAAAAAAAAAAAAAAAAAAGGAGGAGGATTGGCAATAGATGTTAGCTCAGGGCCGGTCTTCCTCAGCAAAAAGAGGAGGATTAGCATGGATGTTAGCTCAGGGCTGATCTTCCTCACAAAAACAAAAAACAAAAAACAGGACTTGGTGGGTGACTAGATTTCAGTAAGGACGGAGCAAGGGAGAGGAAAAGGTCCAAGGTCCTAGATGACTATGCTCCCCTGCTGTGGAGTTCCCAGCCCAGGGCAGGAGGAGGATGCTGGCCATGGGTGTCCCACGGCGAGTGGACAAGGCTAGCTTAGGTGGCACCCTGGGCTCAGCCCCACTCATGCTTCCCCCTGCACATCAGTGAGCACCTCCAGGAGCACCTCTTCAGGGTGTGCAGTGAGAGAGAGGGGAGGAGGGAGAGAGGGAAGAGGGGAGGGGGAGGGACAGAGAAGAAAGGAGGAGGGGACAGGAGAGGGAGGGAAAGAGAGATGACAAGAGGGAGGGAAAGAGATCTGAAGAACTGGATCTACAGTGGAATGCCCCCAAAGCAGGAGCACCAGCGGCAGCTCACCACACCATCAGCCTGATCTTGCAAGTGAGAGTGCTGAGGCTGGGTATCCCTCTTTTCAAGACTTGTAAAATATAGTTTTATACTGAAGGGACAGAGAACCTGCTCCCGAGCCTCCTCAATCACCATGGGGATAATATCTGTGCAGATAGCCCCTCTGGTCCTAGAGCACACCAAGCCCTTTTAGGCCTCCAGGCCTTTGCATTTGCTGTTCCCTCTGCCTGGAACAGTCCCCATCCCTCACCTCCTTAATTTAACTTGTTTTGGTGCTTACTACATACCTGGCACTATTCTAAATACTTTACATATATCAGCTCATTAACCCTTACGACAGCCCTATCAGGTTGGTACTGTCATTATCCCCAGTTTACAGATGAAGAAACTGAAGCCCAGAAGATTAAATAACCTCAACATGGAATAAATTTAGTGGGCAGAGGGGCAGGTATTCAAATCCAGGCGGTGTGGCCCCAGGTCTGCAATCTCATACACAAAGCTATGTTGCCCCCAGCTCTCGTCATGACTGGCTCCTTCTCTGCTTTAGCTCTCAATGACTCAGGACTTCTCCGACCACCCTCAGATGGAGCACCCCCATTACCTTCTCTCACATTACCCTGCTCACGTCCTCCCAGTCCTCAGCACCACCTGTAACTATCCTACTTACGTATTTACTTGTTTATTATGTTTCCCCAGCTAGAATATAAACTCCAGGAAGGCAGGAATCTTCCCTTTGGTTCCAATGTATTCCTGGGGCACCTAGGATAATTCTCTGGCACAGAGTAGATGTTCTATGAATAACTGTTAAATGAACAAATGAAGGACAGCATTGTGGAGGCTGCATGGTGCTCCACACAGTCATAAGGCATTGCAACGTCATCCTTCACCCTCCTGTCCTATTCTCCTTCCTTGGCTACTGCAAATCCCAAGGGACCTACACTAAGGCAGATGGGAGCCGGGGCCCAGTTCCCAGTGTATACGGACACTGCTGATATATATATAACTGTGTCTGACTGTCAAATCCCCCGACCCGGGTCCTTGAGCAGGCAGTGATAAGCTGGGAATGCATCTCCCCAGTAACCCCTCTGTGGCCTCCCACGACCTAATAGTATTTAGGGGCGTTGGCTGCTGTTGATGTCAGTCAATAAGCACCCTCCAAATAACAAAAAGCCCCTGTCCCTTGAATCAGGAGGCACCCTGAATACAAATCACACTGTCACAGGAACACCACCTCCTGGTGGTGAGGTTCTAAGTCACAACACACTCTAACACAAAAAGCACCATTTACATACTCCAATGGTGTCTGGCAATATCTATGGAGCTTGCCCATGAACACACTAATAAAAGGATCCTACTACATGCAAACACTCTGTCAGGTACTTTTACATATCATGTGAGTTTGGAATTATTATTATTCCCCTTTTACAAATGAGAAAAGCGAGGCTCAGAGGCCCGATATGCCCCAAACCAGTGTGGATTCAGCCGAGGGTCAGAGCGTCTGAACCTCTTCCCCCTGTCGTCTGCTCTGAAGTGTTCTGCCTTCTCTGTGCTTCCACCAGACTCGCTGGTCTCCATCTGGGCCTGTGCTTTCTTGCCTCTGCATCTTTGCTCATACTAGTGCCTTGACCTAAAATGGCCTTCCACTTCTCACCACCTGTTGAAATCCTCTTCTTCCTTCCAGCTTCCATGGTGTAGGCTTCCCCAGTCTCCTCAGTTGGAATTTGCCTCCTCGGTGTTCCCAGAGGCCCCTGGTGACAACGCCCATAGTGCCTGTGGTATAATCTTCTTTATTCCTCTCTAGACCCTGAGCTCCTGGAGGGCAGGGCCTCTAGGTACTTTTCTTGTTTATGTCCTCCTGCATGAGTGGTGAGAAAGTGCTTGCTGAACCACTGAAGAATGAAGGGGGAAAGACTGGTGGATTCGAATGCATCTGAGAGATGGAAGGCTCTGGACAAATTAAGTTTCAACTACAGAGCATGGTTGGGAAAGACAAACTTATGCACGACAACTCTACGGCTGTCCTGCACCAGTCACAAAGCACACTCTCACTAGTCCTCTGATTTCATAAAGCTTGAAACTTAAAACCAGGAAGTCTAGGAAGGAAATAAAATAATAAGATCACTTCCGTAAGAAACCTTTCATAGTAATGGATTTCACCCACACACTGGGGAGACGCTAACTGCAGCACAAGGGGGATGAGAGGTTGGGCAAAAGAACAAAGTTCACCTTCTAGGATGTCACAGTTAACCACCTCGTCTTGTTCTGCTGTGGCTGCACCAGAATTCACCTGTCCTGGAAAATACCCACTTGCCCAACCACAGGCCTCTCCAGCCACACCTGTGTTGAACACCCACCAAAGGACGCCTGATCTGGAGTGATTTTAAATCGTCTTGATTGGACTACATCTCAACCATCACTTTAGACTAGAAACAAGTAGATGGTGGCTTCTACGTCAGGACCCCTACAACAGTGCATTATTTTTTCGCAAACAACTATTTTGAGGTTTTTACAAAAATAACCGACTCAGAAACGCTTCCTGATCTATAAGCCACTTTGAAAACAAATCATTATGCTGTTGAATATTTTATGATGGTCCAGAGCACCAAAGGAGGGAAGGCGAGCGTTCACCAATCCTTGCCATGTCTATTTCGGGACTCCCAAAGCAAACTGCAAATGCCTCCCTTATTTTCTACACGCCCATTTGCAAGTGCTGGGTGGATTCTCGGCGAAATACTGCCTCAACCAAACTGACCCTAAATACGGAAACCTGGCGATTCCACTGTTCCGGAGTTTACAGCGGAAGAGCCTCAACCGCCATCTAGTGCACACTCCCCCCACCCCATTTTATAGGCGGCAAAACCAGTGGGGGGACTTGCCCAAGGTCACACAGCTAATGGATGACAGAGGGGTCACCAGGAGCCAGGGCACCGACTCCCAGCCCCGGGAGCATCCTCTGTCCCAGAGGCTGGCCCAACAGCCCTCCTAAAGCTCAGCCGAAGCTGCGGCAGGTGAGCGACATGACTGAGGCTGCCTTCTGTGGATCCCAACATTCCCCACCCTCAAGGAGCGCCGGAGCTGAGATCCTTAGGGGTGCCCCTCGACTCACAAAATGGCCACACGGGATGGTGCTTCAGGTGATCGTCCCTGGAGAACCCGACCTCGTCCAGGTGTGGCCGGCGAGACCTGGCAGGGCAGGCTGGTCCGAGGCCACGCAGAAAGTTGGCGCCGGCCGTGGCAGCATCTGAACCCAGGTCTCCCGCCTCCCGGTTTGCCGCCCTTTGCACGACACCACGCAGATCTCGAAAACTTAAGGAACACACTGATACTGTGTAAAGATTTAACCATTGCAGGCCCCGAGCGAGCCCGCGGACGCGCCCCCCGCCGGGAGCGGGGACACGAGCACTGGAGGCGGGCGCGGGTCACCGTGGCCAGTGGTGCCGGGGGAGCGCATGGCGAAGGGCGGCGCGGAGGAAGCCGAGGGGCAGGCAGCCTGCAGCTCCCGGAGGCACAGGCCCGGGGCGCAGGGACCAGCAGTCCACCCAAAACTTTGCGGCGCCAGGACCTCGCCCTTACCTGCAGAAGAGGCGCCGCCCGCGCGGACGCGGACCCGGCGGGCCGACGCTCTCGGCCAGGGCGGCCCCGCCCGGCGGCGGGCACGGACGCGGGCAAGGCTCGGGCAGCGGCTCGGCTCGGGCTCGGCTCGGGCTCCGCCTCCCGCGCCGCGGCTGCAGCCGGAGGGGGCGCGCAGGGCCCGGCCGCGCCCGCGCCGTCTGGCCGCGGCAGGTGCTGAGGCTGCAGCTGCGGGGCCGCCAGCTGCCGGCGCCGCGACCCCCGCCCCGGGGGAGGAGCCCCGCGCGCCGCCTCCGCGGGCCGGGAGGTCCCGGCGCCGCAGTGGGCGGTCCGCTCCCACCCGGCCCTGCCTCCGCCGGCCTGCCCCAGCTCCCCGCCTGGGCGCAGCGCCCCCCGAGCACCCGCGAGGAGACTGAGGCCGGAGAGGAACGGGCTCCCCACGGTCACCCGGACCGCGGCGGTGAGGCCAGAACTGGAACCGCAAGAGTCCCAAGGAACGACCGCCCTCGCACTCCCGCCTTCCCCGGCTCTCATACTCCAAGGCACTTCGAAGAGCTCCCTGCGGAACCCCCGGGACGCAGGCCCCCGGGCTGAGGGGAGGTGGAAGAGGTGGGCCCACTGTTTGCACTAGGGACCCCTCCCGTGCCTCTGCACACTCCTTGGGCGCTGGGCTCTCTCCGCTTCCCTCTGGCCTCTCCAATCACTCCTTCTTGGTCTCCTTGAGGGCTCGCAAACCCCAAAGCCCGAAAATGCAGGGGTGCCCTGGGATTCTGCACTCAGCCCTCTCCTGACACCCTGCCCATCTCAGGCACTCCTCTGGCTCCGGTCCTGCCGCCTCTGTGTCCATCATACCCAAATGCATGCTCTGTGCAAGAACTCTTTCTCTCGCCGAAATATCTCCTCGACACCTGCTGGGTCGGTGCCCTGTGTCAGACACTGGAGTTGTAGCCTTGAATCAAGCACAGTCCCTGCCCTTGTGGAATGTGCTGCCTGTGGACTGTTAATACAGTGCACACAGACTGGTACACACCGTCAGTACAGTGCAGGGTCTGTGACAAAGTGTGATCCCAGGGTGCCAGGAGGGCCATGGCGCCTGCCTACGTGGGCTGAGTGAGGGCAGAAGGCCTCCTGGAAAGGACGCCCTTTAAAGAGAAACCTGGCAGGCCAGTGGAGTTGGCCAATGAAAGGGAGGAGTGTGGAGAGAGCCTTCCAGGCAAAACCGGCAGAAGCAGAGACTCCAAGATGAGCGATTCCAGGGAGAGGGGCGCAGGAGCTGAGAGCTGAAGCGGAGAGGCAGCCCGGGCCAGTTCCTGGCCAGGGAATTGCACTCTTCTCAGGGCAACCATGGGTCGTGGGAGGAGTTTTGAGTTTGAGATTGGCATGTTAGATCATTCTGGTGATGGAACGGAGCACAAAAATGTGTTAACAAGTGTGTCCTTCATCAAAAAAAAAAGCAAGCAGCCTTGCAGCACTTTGGAGCCCTGCCAGCCTAGATGAGGAAGGGCACTCTAGCACCCCCCTCCTCTATGTCCTTCATTCCCAAATCCAGGCCTCTGTCCAAACACCCTCTCCTGAGGGGCTCTGTCTTTAAAAGGCCTCCTAGGAACCTACATCCAAACACCCTTTTCTCTCAGTGCCTCAGCCCGTCTGCCACCCAGATCTCTGGGCTGAGTGAGCCCTTCACTCCTTGGGGTCTGCCTGCCTTCCCTGTCTCTGCTCTACATATGGTGTACAGAGGTCTGCCCCAGGGTAAGCACCATTAGGGGAAGTGGACAAAAACGGAAAATTCTGAAGCCATGGTGGAAATACAATAAGCTTCTAAAAAGTTAAGTGTTGTACCTCATTGTTTCTTAGAACTGCATGCAAATCTACAATTATTTCTAAATAAAGTTTAATTTTTAAAATTACGTGTTGTAGATAAAGATTAATAACCAAATCCCTCTCCCAGATGCATATTAAAGACTGAAGAGGGCACTCGTCAGAAAAGAAAACAAAAACTCACCCCTCTTGTCCGGTGAGTACAAATTTTGCGCATGGACTTTTGTCCTGTCCCTCTCCATTTCCCAGCTGCCCAAGCCAGAAGTGTCTGTGTCTTCAGGTGTTTTATGTATTCATGTGTAAACGATTTCACCATTGGCTCCCGGGACCCCACTCTGCCTGGGGTTCTCATTCCCCTCAGCTTTCCTTGTCTGCCTGCTGTTTAATGCCAAGGTTCCTCTTGGCCCCTCTTGGTCTCTTTTCTCTCTTCACCCCTACTGAGCAATTCTGTCAGCTGTGTGGCTTCAGCCTAGACCTTTTTCTGTGCTCCAAACCCAGGGACATAACTGCCCACTGGACATCTCCTGAATGCCCCTGAGGTGCCCCATCTCAACAGAGCCAAAACCAAACATCTTTCCTCTAAATTACCCCTTCTGCATTGCTTCCATATCTCAACTGGCAGTGGCACCACCTTCCCCTGGGCACTTAAACCAGAAACCAAGGGAACATTCTAGACTCTCCCCTCTTCCTGGCCCTCATACCCTACTGGTTACTAAGTCCAGTCAACTCCATCTCCTCCTCTTCATCCTGCTGCCCTTGCCTTAGCTGGAGCTCGCCATTTCTTGGGGAGGCTGTAAATGCCACCAGTCTTGCCTATTTGCAATTCGACTGCCACATGCTGCCAGTGATCTTTTTAAACCACGAATCTGAAAGTCACTCTCCTGCTGAAGACACCTCTATTGTTCCTTCTTGACATTGACAGAAGGTAAGTCCTAAATCCTGAGCACAACATGAAGCCCTCAGCAATCCGACCTGTTACTGCTGCAGCCCCATCTCCACCTCACGCCGTACCTGCACACCGAATACCTTGTGCTCCTAGGGCACAGCATATTTGACAATAGTAAAAATATCGCTAATTCATTAACTTATTACTCTGTGCCAGGCACTGTGTTAAGCACTTTGCACACAATATCTCATGTAATGAAAGACAGAGAGCATAGTGCTAAAAAATACAGTCTCAAGACAAACTGCCGGGGTTCAATTCCCAACTCAGACGCTTGTTCACCTGTGAATCTTGGGAAAGTTCCATAACCTCTCAGGTCTACATTTCTTTCTCTGCAGAGGGAGCATAATAAGAATACCTGCAACTTAGGGATGTTCTAAAGAGTTACTAGAGCTGAAACAGCATTCATTACCTGCTAGCCAGCACTATCAGTCATGCTTATGATCGGTATATGCACAGAGGATGACTCTGCTCATTTTACAGAGAAGGAAACTGAGGATCCAAGAAGTCAAGTCATTTACCTAAGATTCCACAGCTTTAAAGGAGCTGCCCTGGGATTCATACAGGATTCTAAATCCCATACTGCCAAATACTTCACTTACGCGAATAAATACTTCACCTCACTCTGGGAGGCCTCCTCGTTTCCCCACCTTTACCACAGCCTGCCAGACAGACTCTTCTTCTCCTTTAAATCCTGGTCAAAAATAGCTTCTCCTTTCTGAGGTCTTCCCACCCTCCTGTGTGCCTGCACTGAACTTGGTCTATTCTTCAAATAAATCACCAAGCGCACTGCACTACAGTGATTTATTTATATGTCTGTCTTCTTGAGACCTCCCTGAGAAAGACAGTATCTTATTTATTTTTGTTTTCCTAGAACTCTATAGATATTTGTTGAATGAATGAATAAATCAATGAATGAAACATACATAAGATTCTCAAAAGTTTTACCCTAACAGCTGTCATTTCAATATAGATCACTTTTAATCTCTGTTTTTGTCACTCTGGAGTCATTTTTGGTGACAGAATAGCATCAAAAGATCCAATATTAACACAGAGCAAGATGCAGCAAGACTGAAATTTCTCATATTGCTATTTGGCCGTGGCTTGTCCCTCTCAGATGTCTCTCCTTTTTTTAGTGACACTATGTAATAACCCATAATGAGAAGCTATGTTGCATCCTAATGAGACTTCCTCACTAAAACATCTGAGATTTGAATTTATTTCCCATAAGTACCATTTCAGCCAAAAGTTTGCTTTCTCTTTGGCATGAGTGTGCCATTTGTCATCTGCTAAGTGCCCATACCTTCCCCTATCCATATTAATCTCCTTTGCATTCAAATACTTCTGAGAGCTGACTTAATAGTTAGCTTTTCTATAAAATTTCCTTCTTAGAAGGCCTAACTCTTCCTGACTTCATATCTCTTGTTCCAAAAGTAGAATAGTTTACAGCTTCAAATTTCGGCTTTACCGTCTGCCGTGACTTTAGGACAAGTTTCTACTCTTCTTCAGAATGATCAGATTCCATCTGGCTTTTAAAACAAACAAACAAAAAAAACACCTGATCCTGTCTCTTCGTGTGGAGTAGTGTTTTTAAATTAGATGTTAGAAACTTTTATTTTGTATACCAGAACATAAGTAAATTGGCTATTTTAATGCCTTCATATCAAATTAAGGAGAAGGAATGCAGGTGAAGGAAAGGACACTGGTCTAGGAAACAGAAAAAAAGGGGGGCAGCGTTTCTAGTACTGTTCAGCCGTTTGCCCACGTCTCCTCACTCTTCAGGCCGCAGAAGAAGGAGGGGGACAGAATGACCTACAAGGTCCCTTTCAGATCTAAAATGACATGACCCCTCAACGGGCCTCCAAGTGGCCATTCATTCAACATTGTTGAATGCCTACTATGGACTCATGCCGCCTTTTGAAGTGTAGTGATTTAAATATAAATCCTGACTGGATGGGGAATGGAATGGTTGGGTTAAAAGAGTGTTATTATACCACATAAACTGATTACTTATTTTTAATATTCAAGATCTACTTAATACTGAACTATAATGAAGACAGTTTCATTGAGACTTTGGTGAGACAAGACTCCTGGACCGTTAGAGTATTGCAGGAAGACCATTAGGAATAGCCCTATCTGAGATCCATGCCGGCACTTGGGGTGAGCTGCTTATAGAAAAGCAGTGCCCTGGAGTTCTAGAACCTAGTCCTGTCCCTACCTTGCTGCGTGGCTATGGGAAACTCACATCACCTCTCTGGGATATAGTTTACTCTTCTGTAAAAGGAACGAATGATGCCTGTGACAACCAAGGTCTCTTGAGCTCTAAATTGAATGATCCTTTGAGATTAAGGAAGGTAAAGTTATCTAGTCAGAAAGAGAAGTTCTGCTGTTGTCTGCAAAAGAAACTGGGTGCTTATCATGAGGATTATATTACCTCTTGAGGACAAGTAAATTGTTGCTCCAGAGAGAGAAACAATGACATAAAAACAACATGTTCTTACTCTCAAGATTCTAGAACACAGAAGCAGAAATTCACTGCTCACTTCTTAAAAATGAGTTGTCCAGTTCACTGGAAAATACTAATAGGGAGGTAGGCTAGATAGTCAATTACCTGTGAATTAGTGAAGAGAGCTCAGTCTCCCAATACTCTCTAAACCTTGCTTCATCACTGATCATAGTCATTCTCCCAAAGATGACCTATTTTTACTTTTGGTGGGGGGGGTGGGGGGTGGAGGTGTGGAAAACACATCTCCTTTCTGGATTGATTCTTTAGCTGTCATATAAGCCTTGTCTGCTGAAATTTCTTTTCCTGTTCCCAATCACATTCTTCACTCCTTGATAAAACTGGTATTCTAATCTGTTGCTAATGCAATGGACTTAATGACTTGGTTGGAAACAGAGGGAAAGGATGGGATATTTGCATAGAGTTGGGAACGATTATCACAATTTTTTAAATTGTGATAATTTTAATTTTTAAAAATTTTGAGCTCTTCATGCCTCCTGTCAGATAGGTTTTTATCTCATTCCTTAGATAAATCTTTCAGTGTTCTGAGGGACAGCTTTGAAAATATAGGAGTGGCGTTAGCATCTTTTACTCTTTTCATCTCTTTTAAAAATTTCTTTTTCTCTGCTGGTTCAGCTTTTGGGAGATCAGCTCCTAAGAGGAAGGCATGACCTTGAGGATGTGGCCATTGTCTAGCTTGGTCTTCCTACCCTGGTCTTGCCACTGTCTGCTCCAGTTCCCACAAGCTTGATCCTGCTCTGACTCTGCTGGTTGACTGCAGCTTCACACTACTGCCCTGCTCCCCATGGCCCCAGGGGCAGAGGCTACCATTTCTCCATCACCACTTTCTTCATCTCCTTTACTTTTTCATAGCACTGTACAGTTTGTAAAACACCAGACAGAGCAATCATCTCATTTTATTCTCTCAACAGCAACTTTAGTTATGCAGAACAAACATTATGATCCCCATTTACTGATGAAGAAACTGAGATAAGCTCAGAGAAGTCAAATGATTTGTATAAGGTCACAGAGCTGGTAAATGAGACTCAAATTCAAGTTTATCTGGGTAACAGAGCTCTATCCTTGGGGTAAAAAAGGATGACTGCAACATAATCGTAATAGAGAAAATTTCATAAACCATCTAGGATGACTGTCCAGGGGGATTCTCTAAACATGGGGGCCTGCATCCTGCAGCTGACTCCCTCTCTCACCCAGTTGCCTGCTGACATGACTCCAACTGTGAGACATACAGCAAATGGAGAGGGGAGGATGCTGGGGCCTATAGCAGAGCCTAAAGGAGATCTCACACGTACCCAGGAGACTGAAACAGTGAAGGATGGTCTCTCTGCCACACTGTTTCAAATTGCAGGGAGAGGGGCCAGCCTGGTGGCATACTGGTTAAGTTTGGTGTGCTCCGCTCCAGCGGCCCGGGTTTACGGGTTCAGATCCCAGGTGTGGACCTACACTGCTCATCAAGCCATGCTGTGGTGGTATCCCACATACAAAATAGAGGAAGATGGGCACAGACGTTAGCTCAGGGCTAATCTTCCTCAGCAAAAAGAGGATGATTGGCAATGGATGTTAGCTTAGGGCCAATCCTCCTCACAAAAAAAAAAAAAAAAAAAAAAAGATTGCAGGGCGGACAAAGACCAGGAGCCTGGGAAGTACCTGCTTCTCTAGTGACACTATAGTGACGGCTTTTGATTCTGGTGCTACCTAAGGAGTTCAGCTGGCCCCAACTGAGTGCCTCCCCTTAGCTGGTAAGGAGGAACTGCCCCTGCCCACTTCCTGCACATAGCCCTGAGGGAAGACCCTTGATTCTGCTGAGGTTTGCCTCCCTAGAGGGGAGTGACACAGTTGGGCCAAACGACCCCTTGCAGGGCCACTACTAGCCCATACAGCATCTTTATGTGGATTAGAAAAAGGCATCCCCCCTTAGATGCCTTTGTGCAAATGAGAAAATAATGCTCCCTTCCTTCAGGCAGATGTAGCTCCACACCAGGGTACACAGTTTGGCAAGTGGATTTTAGCTCCTACTTACTCTCTCAAACAAGTACCCTTGTGCAGTAGACAACCTCCACAATGGCACACAGCAGCCCAACCCTTCCCCATTCATACTAGGAGCGTCTGAAGATCCTAGAGGCCTCTCCTATTTCACCTCAGCCTGGTGGACCCAGGTGACCCCCCTTGCTCACCACTAGACCACTGGAGAAGAGGCATCTTTCTTTCCTTTCATGATGGCTGAACTGTTGCCACCCAAGAGGCCACAAGCCTGACTTGCCCAGGTGCTGATAAGAGTAGCTAAAGCAGATCAGAGATCATTTAAGGGGACTCAATAGCTTGAAGACCAAGCTAAATAACTAGAAGAGAGGACTCATATTGAGACAGATTTTAAAAAAGAAAAAGTAAGTATTTTATATAAGAATTTTAAGGAGATTCAAGTAGAGATTGGAAATGATAAGAATGAGGAAAAACTGTTTTGGGAAGTTAAAAAGACAATTTCTAAATTTAAAAATTTCGGGCCGGCCCCGTGGCTTTGTGGTTAAGTGCGTGCGCTCCACTGCTGGCGTCCCAGGTTCGGATCCCAGGCGCGCACCGACGCACCACTTCTCCAGCCATGCTGAGGCTGCATCCTACGTACAGCAACTAGAAGGATGTGCAGTTATGACATACAACTATCTACTGGGGCTTTGGGGGAAAAAATAAATAAGTAAAAAAAAAATTATAAATTTAAAAATTTCATTTGTGGAAGTGAAAAATAGAATGGACACCACTGAAAATTGATTTAATGGTCTGAAAGATGAAAAAGGAGAACAATCCCACAGTACCAAGACAAGTATACAAAGAAATGGAAATTATGAGTGAAAATATTTTTAAAAATGGATGCAATATCTAGGAGATATGCAAATAATAAGAGTACCAAATGGCGTAAAAACAAGAAGGGAGCAAAGCAATAACCAAAGAAGTAATAGAAGAAAACTTTATGGACTTTAAGGAGCTTGAATTTTCAGATAGAAAAAACTTATTGAATGCTACACAGTAGTAATTTAAAAACACATACCTAGGACTTCCAGTTCTGGACAAGATGGAGAAGATACATTTCTCCCTATTCCTCCTGCTAAATACAGCTAAAACTCCTAGGCATCATGTACCAAACAAACATAAGAAACTTTTATGGATGATGGAGAGAGAAGGCAGACCAGCGAGGGAGCTCAGGACTCAAGAAACAACAAGGCGATGAAGTTCCTGAGTTTTCTTTTTGCCTCCTATATATCCCAGACTGGGCACTAAAAGAGCCCACAACTAGGAAGTGCCAATAGGCATAGACAAAAAAAGCCTCAAGAAAAGTCTGATCTCCATAGCCAAAGGAATGTGAAAGGGTAGCCTAACAAGACAGAAGCCTTTGTGACAATGCTCATGCTATTCCAGGCAAACACCCCAGAAAAAAAATGACACACCACACTCCCACTCTCCTATCCCTGGTCAGCAGAGGCTGGGGAACTTGGACTCTCATCCCCACCCAGGGGTAATGAGGCAGCATTCCCTTTCCCCACCACTACAGTGTCGGTTGAGGCATGCTAAATAGAAGATTCAAATAGGATCCAGAATCTCCAATAGCCAAAACGTCCAAGATACAATAAGAAAAAAAAAATCACTCATCATACCAAGAACCAGAAAAATCTCACCTTGAATGAGAAAAAGACAATCAACAGATGCCAGAATGGAGAAGCTACAGATGTTAGAATTATCTGACAATGCTTTTAAAGCAGCCATCATAAAAATGCTTCAGCAGCAATTATGGATTCTCTTGAAACAAATAAAAACATAGAAAATATCAGCAAAGAAACAGAAGCTATAAAAAATAACCAAATGGACATTATAGACCTGGAAAATAGAATAAAAGAAGTTAAAAAGTCACTGGATAGGCTCCATAGTAGATTGGAAATAACAGAGGATTAAATCAGTGAACCTTAAGGGCAGATTAATAGAATTTACCCAATCTGAACAACAGAGAGAAAATAGACTGAAAAAAAAAAGAACAAAGTTGAGCTAACATTCATATCAGCAGAGTCCCAGAAGGAGAAAAGAAAGAGAGAGACTGGGACTGAAAAAGTAGTTGAAGAAATAGTCACTGAAAATTCCCCAAATTTGGCAAAAGACACAAGCCTACACTGAAGAAGCTGCACAAACTTCAGAGGGGATAAACTCAAAGAAATGCACACCAAGGCATCATAATTATACTCTGAAAACTAAAGACAAAAAAAAATCTTGAAAGCAGAGAGAAATGACACATGACTTATAGGGGAACCCCAATTCAAATGACAGCAGAATTCTCATTGAACTCACAGAGGCTGGAAGGAAGAGGTGCAATGTTTTTCAAGTGCTAAAAGAAAATCACCATCAACTCAGAACTCTATATCCATTAAAAATATCCTTCAGGAATGAAGGTGAAAAACTAAAAGAACTTGTGACCAATAGACCTATCTAAAAAGATAACTAGAGGAAATTCTTCAAACAGAAAGGAAATGATAAAAGAAAGAAACTTGGAATATCAGCAATGAAGAAAGAATAACAGAAAGGGTGAAAATATTGGTTAATATAATGTATTATCATTTTCCTCTTGAGTTTTTAAATTTATCTTTGGTGGTGAAAGCAAAAGTTATAATACTGTCAGATGTTCTTAATGTATATACAGGTAATATTTAAGACAATTATATTAAAAAGGAGAGGGGGTAGAAGGACCTAAATACACATTTTACTCACAGTGGTGGAATGCCAGCACCAGCAGACTGTGATGAGTTACATATGCGTAGTTTAATACTTGACCAGCAACTAAAGACTATACAAAGAGATACACTCAAAAACATTATAGATAAATCTAATTGGAATTCTGAAAAATGCTCAAGTAATCAAGAAGGATGCAGGAAAAAGGAAAGAGAGGAATGAAAAATAGGGAACAAACAGAAAATAAATAATAAAATGTCAGACTGAAGTCCTAACATTTCAATAATTACATTAAATGTAAGTAATCTAAACATACCAATTAAAAGACAGAGATTGGCAGAATGGATTTTTAAAAGCATGTCCTGGTGAAATTTCTGAACACCAAGAGTAAAGTGTAAATGGCATGAGCTTCCAGACAATGTGAATGGCTTATTATGAAGGAAATAGCTTATTATGAAGCCCTCCAGAATTCTTTTGTGCACCACACAAACTGTCCTTGTTAAAATTTATTGAGACCTAATATTTGTTAGTCACTGTTTAAGCAGCTTATGTTATCTCATTTTAACAATTCTATGAGGTATATATTATTAGTACCCCCATTTTATAGATGAGGAAACTAAGGCTAAGTTTCCCAAGGTCATTTAATTACTAAGTGGCAGAGCTTAGATTCAAACCTAGGGAGTCTAACGAAAGAAACTAAAGAATGAGTACAAATTAACTACCTGAATAGGAGAGGGAAGATAGAGCTCCTGGGCAGAGAGAACAGCCTATGGGAAGGTTCTGAGGATGGGAAGGAAAACCTATTATATGTGAGGTGTTTTAAATATACTATTAATTATCACAAAACTCCAACAAGCAGTATTAGGGTGTCCAATTTTGCAGATGAAGAGACTCAGCAAGCTTAAATAACTTGTTCAAAATAATCCAGCTAGTTGGCGGTGGAGCCAGAATTTAAATCTGGGTCAGCCACCACCCCCTATTCAGTCAACAATCTGGAAAGGCTCTTGGAACGTATTTCCCATGGTGATTGTTTTTGTCATCTCGATAGTTTCCCTGTAGTGACCCAGCAATTAAAACCTTAAAGAGAAGAGGGTCTGTCCTACCTTTCTGGACGATTTTGGTCAAGCCTACTCTGGGTCTGAGTGTCTTCAGGTATAAAACAGAGAATCAGGCTACATCAGTGTTTTTCTGACTTTGGTAGAAGGGAGAACAGTGGAATCCTTTATTCAATTCAAATCCTATCAAACAGAAGCCCAGTGAAGAACACAGGTAAAGACAGAGAAAACCTGACTGAAGGGAATTGGGGGATGTAGGGACAGTGCTAGCCTGGACCCTCCAGTTAAAAGGCTCCTTTAGAACCCTAAATTCTGAAAATAGTGCATGGAGGGGCTCTGGGCACAGAGGAGAGAGTCTTGGAGGCATTCTTTCCCATCTTTAGTGTAGGACAGGGAGAGAGATGAATGACCTAGATTTTCTTAAAAACAAGGCTTTATTCATGTTTTGTTACTATGTACCGTGTGCTGCAACACTGTGTTTCAGTCTCTTCTTTGAAACAGAGGGATTCTGGGGATGATCTGTGCTGTGGGGTCAGATGTGGCTCTAATCCCAGCTCTATCCCTTGCTAGCTTTGTGACCTTGGACAGCTAATGTAACCTTTCAGTTTTCTCATCATAACAAAGAGATAATACTGACCTTGAAGGGTATTGTGAGGATTAAATTCAATAATACGAACAAAGCACCTAGCACATGATCAGGAGGTCTTGCAGACATTCCATAAAAGGCAGCCATTATTAATGCACTTTGAAACTCTCAGATCCTGACCCTGTAAGTCTGCCTTTTGTTTCTCAATTTGTGGAGCTTGGGTCTTCTTTTTTTTTTCTTTTTTTCCTTTTTTATGAAAATTGATTGATATACAAAGAGATGATACTTTTTGCAAAGGAATGCTGAAGGTATCATAAATTTAAGGTGATGAATTATTAAAAACTATGTACTTATTAATAACACTGAAGATATGATGTATTTTCATAGTCTGGACCCTGATTAATGACTGTTACACATGCTGATTAGCTTGAAACCAAACAGGAAGAACATTCACAAAATAATCCATGCTTAAAACATACATTTTTTTTTTCCAAAAAATAAAGATGCTTTTATGACCGTAGTATTGACAGACAGGGATAAGCTGACTTTACAGACTTTCTGTCTTAAAATAAGTGATGCCTTGTGCATCATCATATAGTTAGGGGAACAGCCTGATCTTCCAGAGCCTAGGAGATCTAGAGGCTCAAGTCATGGCAGATTTCCTGTAATGGAGCATAAATTGCTGCCGCTTCCCATGAAGCTTAATGGGAGAACATTTCAGAGCATATGGGACTTTGCCAACTGATACTAATGTGTCCATTAGTGTGGCTCCAGAGGGAATTTCAGTCTATGCCTAGAGAATGGTCACTTGAGGAAAGAAATAGCTACTTATAGCCCCTGCTTCCCCAACAACTCTGTCCTCTGTTCAGCCTTCCCCTCTTCCTTCAGTCCTACCAGGAAGAGACGTACAACAGAGGCCTGCCGTTAATGCCATCTGCACTACCCGCACTTGAACCATGATCCCTTGAAGCGCACCACCTTGATGTCCTTCAAGCCCTAGGCAGACGATGCTCATTTGACCCTCACAATGCTCCTCTGAGCTAGGTTTTGTTATCCCATTTCATAGTTGAGAAAAACAGAAGCCCACAACAGTTAAACTGTTTGCTTGGAGGTCAGAGGTAAGTGGCAGAGCTGTGCTTAGTCCAGTGCAGTGGCCCACCCCATTATGGCTGGATGTGTAGAGGCATCTACTTAGCTTGCCTGAGTTCTGAGAATTGCTGTGCTTTGCTCTCCTGAAGCAACATGTAGCCCAATTTAAGTATATGCAAATTTATTCATTCATGCGAGTAACATTGACTGGGACCCTCTGGGGGAGGCACTGTGCTGTGAGGGGAGGGGTGTCCTGGGAGTACCGAGTCTTTGAGTCAGTCAGCACATGGATGTATGGGTATCCTGGCACTAGGAAATGCTCATTAAATGCTGGATATCAGTGAGAGGTGCTGTGGGGGACACAGAGATGAATCAGACGTGGTTCTGACCCTCAAAAGGCTCCAAAGTTTAAATTATATGACCATCTGAAAAAAATGAAAGAGCTGAATCACTATCTTACTTCCTATATCTTACCCTTTTTCCTAAACAAAATCCAAATGGGATCAAATATTTAAGTGGTGAAACCATAAAAGTACTGGAAAACAATATGAGATAATTTAATCTTGGAGCAGGAAAGGTCATAAGGATTAAATAGAAGAAATAGATATTATTACATAAAAATAAAAAATCCTGCATGGGAGAAAAACACCATAAACATAGTAAAAAGATAAATTTAAAAATTAGGAAAAACATTTATGATATATATGATAAACAAAGGGATAATATCCTTATTATATATATAAGGTGTCTAAAAATCAATAATTAAAATACCAACAACCCAGTAGAAAAATGGGCAAAAGATAGGAATAAATACTGTATGGTAAAGCAATTATAAATGGCTCTAACACCTATAGAAATGCTCAACATCACTTATAAGAGAAATTCAAATAAAGGCAATGTTGAGATATCATGTATTATGTATCATAATAGCAAAAATCAAAAAGTTTCATAATACACTGTGTTGTGGAAGATGTGGAGAAACAAACTCTCACACTTTTTGGTATGAGATTGGTACAATCTCTGTGAAAAGCAATTTGGCAATATCTATGAAAAATTTTTAAATATTTGCCAATAGCAAAATATTTTAAACAACCTAAATGTCCCTCATTAAAGGACAGATAAAGGCTGGCACATTTATTTAATGGAATGCCATGTAACCACAAGACAAAGAAACAGAAAGCTCTTTGGGTGCTACTGATTGAAACAGTTTTCATGATATACTGTTAATTTTTTTTTAAAACAAGGCACAGAATCATTACTATAATGTGCTACTATTTATATTTTTTTAAAAGGGAAGGAAATAGTTCTTTAAGAATACAGATGAAATTGACAACACTGGTTGACTTGTGGAATAGATCTAGAAGGCTGAAGGACAGGAATGAAAGTTAGATTTTTCACATATCTTCTGGATTTTGAACTGCAGAATGGTATTAAATAGTTTTAAACTTTAAATATTTACAAAAATCTTTTAACTCAGCAATTCCAATTCTAGGAATTAATTCTACAGATATATTTACACGTGTTCCATTTATAAAAAGATATTCACTGCAGTGTTTTATATAACAGCAAAAGATTGGGGACATCCTAAATGCTCACTAATAGAGGAGGCTTAATAAATTATGGTACAGTCATACAAAGAGTTGTATATACATTCACTAAAAAGAACAAGGTATCATTATATGGACTGATATAGAATAATCTTAAACAGTTCTGAAGGAAAAAAGACTATATATAGAATATTCTGTATTGTGTGCTTATAGTATGCTTGTATATAAACTATACAAGACTATAGACTATTTCTGGAAGAATATACAAGAAACTGCTAATATTGGTTGCCTGGGGGTTTGGAGGTAGGGTGGGGACTGACATGGCTGAAGGACAGACATGAGAAGACAACTTCCTTTTCACTGTATATCCCTTTGTAGCTTTTGAATGTTTTACCATGTGCAAATATTACCCAATCAACAAAAAAATTTTAAACACATTATGTTCAAAAATAGGGGACTGTCTGTATTGAGCTGAAATTTGCCTCCCTGCGGGTTCTCCTGTTGATTCAGGTTCTATCAGTAGAGTCATTTGTAAGTTAAGTTTAACCCCTCTCCTACTAGATGCTCTTGAGATATTTGAATACTTTGAGTCTTCACTTCTCTAGCCAAGCTCTCTCAGACCTCCAAATTGTTTGTTCTAGGCGAGGTCCTTCCTCATCCTGGTCTCCAACTTTGGACCCTCTCAGGTCCCTAGGATTTCTTGGAACGAGCAGTACCCAAAACTGAGCACTGCTCTTCATGGAACGTAGTGGGCTGCTGCCATCCTCCCTTGCTGCTATGACCTTCCTCTTTTGGGGTTTCTGCCTTGGATGGGGAGGGTTAAGCCAGTTGGAAATGGCAGGAACACATCATCCCCTGAGGTGCCCCTGCCTCCAGACTACTGAGATGCTTTTTCTTTGTCCTGGGAGGGGCAGTGGTCATCCTGTACCTTGTTGCCTCTGATCTGCAGCAGAATCTGGATTCAGAGCACTGGAGGAGGGGGTAGTTTGGAACACAGGGTGACTTGCTTGAAAACACGAATTCACGAAACATTTAAGAATGTGGGAAATGCCAATGTGGTTAGATGGTGAGGGACTGTGTTCATGAAAGCATCCCAGGCAGTGCTGGGGAGGAGCAAGGTGAATCCACAGCTGGCTGAGATGTGCTCACACACACTGGACTTTTATTACCTACTCTGGCTCTGCGTCATGATAAGGAGGTCTTGGAGCTGCTCTGGGAAAGGCAAGGTGTTTCTCCATGGCCTCTCCAAGCACTTCTGGATACCATCACAAAGTTACCTTAGCCCTTCCTGGGTCTTTCTTTCCTTTTTAAACATAATGTTTATTTTTTCTGATTATAAAAATAATACACATCCATGGTATAAAATTTAGAAAATAGAGAAAAGTTTAGAAAAGAACACCTATAATCTTACCACATACCACCATTTTTTTCTATTTTTATTTATTTTGTTTCTTACAAAATTGACTGTCTGACATCCAATTTTGTATTCTATTCTTTTGACTGAACATCATAGCCTAACATTTTTTCATGTTTACCGTTTTCAAAAGCATGATTGGTAATCCTTCAAAATGGTCTTTCATGAAGATGTACGGTAATTTATTTAATCATTCACCTGATTTTAGACATTTTGTTTCCAATTTTTCCCTAAATAATGTTATGATGAACATTTTTGTACATAAATCGACATCTGCCTCCTTGATTATGGTTTAGAATAAATTTCTAAAAGTGGAATTCCTGAATCAAAGAGCTCTTGACACATACTGTTAACTGCATTCCAGGAGGAAGGTATCCATTTACTGTGCATATACAGGTACCCATTTCACCTCACCTTTGCCAAACAGGGCAGTATCATCAAAAAAAATTTACTAATTTTGTAGGTAAAAAAATGGATATCTCATTACTTTAAAAAATGTACTTGCAGGGCCGGACTGGTGGTGTAGTGGTTAGGTTCACACGCTCCACTTCAGCGGTCCAAGGTTCAAGGGTTCAGATCCTGGGCGCGGACCTAGGCGCCACTCATCTAGCCATGCTGTGGCAGGTGTCCCGCGTATAAGGTAGAGGAGGATGGGCATGGATGTTGGCCCAAGGCCAATCTTCCTCAGCAAAAAGAGGAGGATTGGCAACAGATGATAGCTCAGGGCTAATCTTCCTCACACACAAAAAAATGTATTTGCATTTATTTGATTACAAGGGAAGCTAAAATGTGTTTTCATGTGTTTATCAGTATTATTGATAGTAATCGATAATTATCAGTTTAAGTTTATGGTCTTGGGTCCTATCTGAATGTTGCTCAGATTTCAGGACAATATTACTGCCCAATATTATTGCTGTCAAAACTTAAGTTAATCAGGCAGCATTTTGATTATTAATACTGTGTTTTTATATAAGCCCCTTTACCCAGCGCTTGCTTCTCCCATGGAACAGCAGTGCAAAAAGAACAAAAGGTGTCTAAATAATTGCTTGTATATTTAAAAATACAGACTTCGGTTGCCCTCCATTATCTTCCATGAGGCTAATTGAGCCTGAAAGGATCCTGATATGGAATATCAGCATTACAGAAAATGAATCCTCATGTGTAGTAGTAAGTGCTCTCTGTAGTAATCAGAATAATTGTATTACAAGGTTCTGAAAAGGCAAGGAAGGATTCTCTCTATCTCATTGTATGTGTGGATGAGCCCAGGCAAGGAGGCAAGGGGCGTGTGCTCGGCCTTGGGCTGGGAGTTGGAACACCTGGATCCTATTCCTCGCTCCATCTTGGACTCTAGATTCACTTGTCCTGGAACTTGAAACAGGTCCTTGATATCTAGAGGACATCTCCCTCATCTTACAGATGAGGAAACTGAGGTCCTGGGGGCAGAAGGCTCTTAGCCAGGTTATGAGTTTCTTTTCCATGGAAATAACTGTTTTGAAAAGGGAGAACAGGCTATTAGTCTGCATAACTGGTTAGAACAGATGGGGCACTGGAACAACAATGGATGTAACTATGCATCATTTGCTCATCCATAGAGGGGTCCACCCAGGTGATCCTGGAGGTTTCTTCCAAGCTCAGATACTCTGTGAGTTATTGAAGGGAAGGTTATCTTTATATCCTGGGCATGGACTAGTCCCAGCCTGGATTAGAGATTTCACAGACTATAGTCTCTGGAGGAACCAGTCTGTGGATGGCTGGATATAGCTACTCACCATCACCAGAAAAACAAATGAAAGTTTCTGCTTGTCTCATGGTGTGCTGCCCTCAAAGTGTAGGATAAGTGCTCTCAGTTTGCTCACCAACTGCCCTGTAACTTTAAAATCAGGACCCAAATCAGCCAAGGGAGCCTGCCCAGCAAACCCTAAGAGGTATGGAGACTCTCCATCCATGAGCCTTCAGCTTCTTCAGGGACTGCTGCAGCATTAGTACCCTTGGTTCTTGAGGACGTGGGACGTGCTCCTAGGAAACAGGAGTGTAGTGCATGATGACATGCTCCTAGGAGGTGTGTAAAGTGACAGCTTTGTATCAAACGCGGCAGAGGCTTTTTCACTGCAGCGAACAACTGCACAGATGTCCTCTGTTACAGAAAGGTGTGATTTCAGCAGACATAGGAGGGAAGGTGATGGCTATTTTCAACACTCTGGAGGCTGATGTGGTACAAGACAAATTAGATTTGCTCTGTGGGCCTCATAGGGCAGAGCCACAACCAATGTGAGGAGGTGGCTGGGAGGCAGAGCTGGATTCAACGGAAGGAAGAACTTGAGGAGTTAAGTCAGGCGTCCGTGTTCCCCAGTGTCTGTTCCTTGACGGGGCACACAGAGAAGGTTATATCCAGGCTCCTGGGCCTTGAGCTCAGACTCTAATAGCAAGGCTTTGAGGGTGGGGCTATGCTAGGGTTCCTCGTCTCCCGGACTGGCAAGGGTGGTGATACCTGAGTTTATAGCCAGTGACAGCAAAACTGGGCCCATCAAATGTTATGCTGGTACACACAAGGCAGTATTATCCATAGAGGGGAGCAACTTGATCTGTATCCAGCTCTACTCAAGCCTGAGTCCCCAAGAATCCATGACGCCCCTATTTCCTTGCCTTACACATCCAATCACCAGTTTTATCAACTCTATCCCCAAAATATACTGGCAGCCATTCCCTCTTGTCCATCACACTGCCACCACCTAATACAGGTCCTCATCACTGCCTGCCTGAAGCTCTAGAACCACCACCTCACTGGTTTCCCCACCTCCCCTGGGCCATCCACCATCCTGCTGCCAGTGCTAACCAAAACACGGCTCTCATTTTACCACTCTCTGCCCAAGCCTTTCAGTAACTCACACATTCCTTCGTTTATTCACATTCATCATTCAACATAGACTGATCCCCAACTACGCATGCTCAGCACTGGGAATACACTGGTAATTAAAGCAGATACTGCCCCGATCTCATGATGCCTACAGTCCACTGTCCACTGAATTCTGTCTGGCATTCATGACCCTCCACAATATGGCCCATGTGCCATTCCAGTCTTCTCACCTATCGCCTCCCCCTTGTGGCCCAGGCTCTGAGCAGACCAAATCACTCAGGTGTCTTGAACACGGCCCACACATTCCAGGCTCCCCAGCCAAGTCAGTGCTGGCCCCCCTACCTAGAATCTGCCTCTCTCCATTGTCTCATATGTCTAAATCTTATCCATCTTTCTGGGCCAGAGCTAATACCACATTTTCCATGAAGTCTTCCTTGATTCTCTCCATGCCTGTCCCCAACCGGGGTACATAAAATCTCCTCCTTCCCTGAGTCCTACAGTTCTTGATCGTACCCATCTTCTGGGTGTTCACTTGAGGTGTTTACCTGTGAAGTCCACATCTGTAGCTGCTCCTAGGTCAGGGCTCTAAGGGCAGAGTCCACGGCAGATGATCTGGGCATGAGGATCCACACCCCTGTGCTTTTGAGAGTCCCTGTTTGGTTTATCCTGCCTTCCTCTCCTCTCATCTGTGGACAGGGCTCCAAATGGCATTCAAGGAAGCGCCTCATAGAGGCAACGTCCTCTGGAAACAAGTGGAAAGAGGGTCTCTTCTAAACCTGAGAAAGTGAGTGAGTGGCAACCTGTAAAGGAAGGCAGAGTAAGAGTCTATCCTAAGATCTTACAATCCAGTCTCCTTCACCTGTAATGCTCTTCTCCCATTCCTCTCATTGTAATTCAAGGCCACTTAAATGCCACCTCTTCCAGGAAGTCTTCCTGAGTCCCTTCAATCTCAATCAAGTCTGCATTGAATTACAGTCTAGATCTCTGTGTCCCAGCCTTAAACTACAAAGTTTCTGAAGGCAGGGCCCTCTCTGTATTCAGCACTCAGCACAGGAGCTTTCATGCACCACCAATCAATCAATATTTTTAAATGATTGAAGTAGCATAAAAATTAAAATCTTCCTAATTGTCAAATAATTTTCATTAGCAATATAGGCAAGAATGAAGGACACATTTTTTTTTCCCCCAAAGCCCCAGTAGATAGTTGTATGTCATAGATGCACATCCTTCTAGTTGCTGTAGGTGGGACACGGCCTTAGCACGGCCGGAGAAGCGGTGCGTCGGTGCGCACCCGGGATCCGAACCCGGGCAGCCAGCAGCGGAGCGCGCGCACTCAACCGCTAAGCCACAGGGCCAGCCTGACAGATCGTTTTAAAAGACTTTAAAAGAATGAATTTGAGCTGCCGGCCAAATGGCATAGTAGTTAAGTTCGTGTACTCTGCTTCAGCAGCCCGGGGTTTACAGGTTCAAATCCTGGGTGTGGACCCACCCACCGCTCATCAAGCCATGCTGCGGTGGCATTCCACATACAAAATGGAGGAAGATGGGCACAGATGTTAGCTCAGGGACAATCTTCCTCACCAAACAAACAAACAAAAAGGAATGAATTTGATTGTTCTGCCTCTGGCGTAGAAAGTATTAAATACCAGAAAGATTTATCAATTTATCACATTCTATTATACATACCTGAGGACAGATTATAACAATATTTATACATGAACAATAACAACAAAAACATAACAGCTAACATTTACCACGGGCCAGGAATTTTACTGAGACCACACACACACACCCACACAATCTCATTTAATTTTTATAGCAATCTATAATGTGGATCATATAAATATCCCCCATCTATGGAAAAGGAAACTGAGGCTCAGAGAGCTTGAGTGACTAGCTCATGGCTTCAGAGATCATAAGCCACAGAGCATATAAGTATCAGTGAGCTTGTATTCCTTAGCAGGATTATGGTATCAGGCCTCCATCCCGACCTGGTGAATCACAATCTATAGGGGACAGCCTGCAAATGTATGTTTTAACAAGAGCGATAGGTGATTCTTGGGCTCAGGTAAGTTTGGGCCACACTGGGTCAGGAGGAAAACCTGGAAATGACAGGGAATCAGGAGACCTGCATTTCTGGCTCTACCCGACAGGGGAGGGATTGAATAGCTTCATCCTGATGTGGTGAATGGTTAAAAAATCATTACTGTTTCTAAACACATTTAAAAAATTGTCCTCAGTCTGGAAGGGGCCTCAGAAATAATCTGGTCCAACCCCTTCTGGGGCACTGTGTATTTTCCAAAAATGGGCATAATAATATTTCCAGTCCCACGTGCTCTTCCAGAACTTTACCACTCTCCGTCAGAGGTAGAGTCCATGTTCCCTCCCCTTGAACCTGGGTGGACCTTTATGACTGCTTTTCTATAGGTACAGGCTGATAGGTATAGGCATTCTATACTGTTGTGATGCTATGTGACTTCTGAGGCTGGGTCATAAAAAGCAATATAGCTTCTACTTGGCATTCTCTATTAGCACATTTGTCCTTGGAACTCAGTCACCATGCCATGAGGAAGCCCAGGTCATATGGAGAGGAACCCAGGTCCCTAGTCCTCAAACCTGCCTAACCCCCCAGCCAGAAGCCAGCACCAACTTGCCAGCTACCTTGAAAGTGGATCCTCTAGCCCTCAACTGAGCCACCCAGCTGATGCCATGTGGAGCAGATGAACCTTTCCTGCTGAGCCCAGTCCAAATGGCCGGGCTGGAAACAAAGTATCTGATATCATTGTTTGAAGTCATTGCATTCCGGGGTCGTTTGTTACATAGCAATAGAAAACTAGAATACCTTAGTATCACAGATGAGGAAGCTGTGCTTCAAAGAAATGAAGTGGCCCTTCTCTGCTGAAGGTTTCTGATCATTCCATAGCAGTTATCCACACTCAGAAAGATAAGTGATCTTTAAACTCTCTGAGATACAAGATTATCAATCAGGCAAATAACCCAAATCTCATTTACAATGATTTCAATAATTTATCAACTATTTCTTTATTCTTTTGAATTTCTTCATTTTGATTTGCCATTTAACATCTAATTCTAGAAAGCTTTGCCTAAGTCCAGATCAGTTGAAGTATAAGATATAGATCATGTTAACGTTAGCCAGAAAAGACCGGCTCAGGGGCAGCCCCCAGAGAACCAGTTTTTAAAAATATTTCATCATGTGTTAGCTTCATTAGGAGTTGTGATTATTTTCCTTGAACATGAATAGCACACCCCTAAGAAACGTGAATGATGAAAGCCTATTTGTTCTTAAGAGATTAAAGTTAAGCCAGACTTAATGGATTTTATCTATAACATTTATACACTATGCTTTCAGTTTAGCTGTTGATCTGAGACCAACCTAGGAACCTTGAATTCTAGGCTTTACTCTCCTCTAGATAAATTGGAGAATTTTAGGAATATTAGTTAAATTCATGGGGCCTGTTTCCACATTTGTAGAACAGGGGATTTGACCTGCACGTAAAGTATTTCTCTCCCCAGAATACGAATATTCTCTACCTGCTTTGCCTGCCTCACAAGGTGGCCGTGTAGAGACACTGTACAAGGAAGCGCTGCGTACAGCTCCAGGGGTGATCATCATCAATGTCGTTACCCACACGAGACCCAGGGCCAGGTCAGCCCACCGGAGGGGCCCTGCAGCGACACCACAGCACGATGCCGTGAAGGGGCTGTAGGGCCGGGGAAGCAGATGGTGAGCGAGAAGGTCAGAGGGCGCTGTCTCTCTGGTCTTCTTGCCCACACACTGCTCTAAGGACAACGCTCACTTTAATCAGCTTTCTCTTGGTGGAATCGAGTGCAGTGCTGCCTGAGATGGAGTTTTCCCTGAGCCCTTTGTAATCTTAGTGACAGCCCAGTTAACTGTAGCCAGATTGATTTTTAAGAAGCAAATGATAATAAGATCATACACGAAAATTTTTTCAAAGTGACATCTAGAATATGTCCAAAAGGCAGGGGGATGGGGAGAGAGGGTACAGGACACCATGCTTTCCAAAAGCCAGACTGAGAGCTTTGTTCAATTGTTCACTTTTCTATTAGATTTCAACACTAAATTTTCTTCAAAACATACAAATGTGTTTTAGAAAAGATCAGAAAGGTAACAGAATTTTCATTAAGGAAAAAAGTTTGCTTATTTGCCTTTAAATTATTAAGAAGGCAGAGAGATAAAAGTATTTTTGACTATACTTAGAATTCTTAAACTGCCTTAGATGTTATCTAGTCCAACTGCCTGCTTTTTCAGATGAGGTCTAAAGAGGGAAAGTAAGGCAGCAACTGCTCATTGCCTACCCAGGATCCATTCCACACTTCCTCCTTAGGAGCAGAGCCCTGGGTATTGTGCCCAATCCAAACTTCACATTTCCTAGCCTGCACTTCACATACAGGTGCCCATTAGGATTTTTTTTTTAATAATTTTATTTATTTATTTTTTCCCCCAAAGCCCCAGTAGATAGTTGTATGTCATAGCTGCACATGCTTCTAGTTGCTGTATGTGGGACGTGGCCTCAGCACGGCCGGAGAAGCGGTGTGTCGGTGAGCGCCCGGGATCCGAACCCGGGCCGCCAGCAGCAGAGCACGCGCACTTAACTGCTAAGCCACGGGGCCGGCCCAGCCCATTAGGATTTAAGAAGAAGTCATAGGAGGGGGTTATCGGGAAAGCTCTTTAATAGAGAGCCCCCTTTTGCCCTTCCATCTTTCCTGTTGCCTGGGATGTGGATATGATAGCTGGAGCTCTAATAGCCATTGGGACCATGAGGTGAACTTAAAGATGGAAATCTATGCTAAAGACTGTGGAACAAAAAGATAAATAGAGGGGCCAGTCTTCCTCAGCAAAAAGAGGAGGATTGGCAGATGTTAGCTCAGGGCCAATCTTCCTCAGGAAAAAAAAAAAGATAAATAGAGTCTGGATCTATAAGAAGGCAAGGATATATGGTGTAATCTCTCAAGTAGCTACTAAAATAATAGTAAAAGAATGTATAATTAAGAAGTTCAAAGAGAGAAGATGGAATAATAAAAAATAGTTGATTAATCCAAAATAAGACAAGGAAGAACAGGAAAAAGAATATAAAACAGGTGGGACAAAAGGAAAACAAATAGTAAGACTGACTATAAACTCAAACAAATCTCCAGCCTCAATGGCTGCTGTAGCCCCAGCTCCCAAACCCACACGCTGGCCCAAGACGGGCAGTCTGAGCTTCAACAAGGAGAATGAGAACACCAGATTGAAACTCATCCAATATGTTTAAATCCATGAATTTATAATGATTTTTTAAAAAACTCTATTTGGTCATCTTTGGAGGATGCTAGGGTACCAATTCGTTATCTTGAAAGCTGGTAAGTAAAGGGAAAGAATCAAATCTTTATCCTGCCATTCGTATATGAACTGTACCCAGTTGTGTGCTGGTAAATGTTTAACAACTGGCTCTCTGGAGGAAAAAAGCACTGATTTTCATCATTTGTCCATTTCCATGGTGTAAATACTCCTATCATGGCCAATTCCAAGGTACCAATGTGACATTAATGAACATGGGGTTGGGAATTGGCTCTCATGAGCCGGCACAATTGGCTCTCATGAGCTGGCAACATATGGCTCCAGCTTACCACTCACTATATCTCTGAGTAACCAAGTAGTTGGTGAAGGGAAACATCTCTTTATCAAAAGCATTCCAGCTTACAAGTGAAAAAGAAATGATAGAACAAAACCATTTTGCAACTTCCAGTGTATTAGTGGATCTTGGCATTAAGCACCCACGGCTGTTAACATCACACTAGGAGACACAACCAAACATTATGTGCCTCCTGATGAAAGAATGCCACACCACTTAGGGCCTTGCCAATGGGATCAAACTCAAGTCTGTAGAGCCTCTGGATCCAGCTGCCAGTTTTGCAGGAAATATAAAGAACAGGGGACGATGTTGAACTGCACTGTGAGTGTGCAATAAGCAAGTCCAGGCTGTGGGAAACTCAACAGGTCAAATGGTCCAAGTCCTTCAACAGATAAATTGTGAGAAAGAAAGGAATGGAAAGGAGGCTGGTAGTTTAAAAGAGATTTAAATGACATAATCAACTTTTTAAATGGGCAAGATTAAAATATAGTGTCTAGGGGTACAGAGTTGGGTGATAAAACTATAAAGAAATGCAAGGAAATGATCTTTCTAAAGTCAGGAGAGCGATTGCTCTGAGAGGAATGGAGTTGAGACCGCACGTGGAGGGGCTCCTGGGCTGGCTTGCAGAGTTCCATTTCTTGGCCTAGGTTACAAGAACTCATTATATATAACCCTGAGATGAACTCATTAAACTACTTATTTGTTTGTAGTTTTCTGTGTCTGTATATGCTTTTACGATAAAAGAGGTTAAAACAAAGGCCAGATGAAAATAGTTCATACTGATGATTTCATTTAACAAAGTTCAAAACCAGACAAAACTAACCAGTGTGTGTTAGAGGTCAGGAGAGTAGCTACCCTTGGGTCAGGCTAGTGTCTGGAAGGAGGCACAAAAGGGCTTTTGGGTAATGTTCTGTTTTTTATCTGGTTGCTGGTCACATGGATGAGTTTACTTTGTGAAAATATGTGAGAGGAAATTAAACCATTATGTGTTAATACCACTGTTATTTTGGATTTTCTGCTATATGCAACTGAACTTCATCCAAAGTCCCATGATGAGTTAATTGCAGGATGTTGTCTCTCCACCACTATCACTGTGATGCCGCCTGCCCTGTGGGTCCTAAATGATTCAGCACAGCACCAGTCGCTGGGGTTTGAGCCAGTCTCCCCTCCAGGAGGCAGACGGTGCTGAGCACCACGCCTCCCACTGCCTCTGAGAGTCACTCAGTCATTCCATGAGTACTCACTGAGCCCCGACTTCTAGAGTTATAGAGATGAGTCCCACAGTCGCCATCCTCAATGGCGTCAGGAGTTAGTAGAAAGAAATGTGAAATTATTATTTTAAACTGTATTGTTCAAAGACCCTGATATTAAGATGCACATTAGAAATTCCTTAGAGCTTAGCGGTAGGAAAATAATTTGTCTCTTTTGACAAACTGACATGCTTCCCTTTATCAGTAAATGAAAGCTATCTAGCTCACCACACGTTTCTTTTTGCCCAGGCTGTCAAGACAATCAGAGTTACATTTAGTGCTAGACAACAGCACCTTTACTTGGCTGATAGCAACAAATCCCACAGCTTCATGGTCTCCCCTGCCGACTTCCGATCTCTGTTCTCTTCTCAACTCTCTTTCCTAAATTTCTCACCACTTCAACTTCTGAGTACAACAGACAAAACTTCACAATCTGATCACAACCAAACCCTCTGGCCTCACCACTCACACAAACACCCTCTATGCTGGTCACAGAGATTTTCTCGTCATTTCCCAAACATACCTTGTACTTTAGGCTCTAAGCACTTTCCTTAAATTTTTTTTTAAACGGCTTTATTGAGGTATCATTTACATAACAAAAAGTTCACCCATGGCAAGTGTTCCCTAAGTGCTTTGAACACGCCGCTCTTGCCCTCCTTTTTCAGTTAGTGATCTCTTGTTCCTCTTCAAGAGGCGATGTCACTCCCCTATCAAGTCACACCCAACAAACCCAGACTAAAATTTTTCCCTTCTTTAGAAGTTTACATTTGCCTCTATTATGGCATTTAGCATTTTACATTATTATTGTTTGTTGACATTTCTGTTCTGTCCACTAGAATGTGAGCTCCTTGAGGGCAGGCCGTGCATCTAAGGCCTTTTCCACCAGCTACACTGTCTTCCAGAACATGAACCATTGCCCTAAAGTAGTCAAGCTGCCCAGAGGAAGCTGCTCATCCAGCGCCGAATAACCTAGGACCGCCATAACCATGGGAGCTCTACAAAGAACCAAGAAAATCCCTTCATTTGAGTTTGTCAGAATGTCTACACCATGGTGCACACTGCCCATGAACTCCAAGTCCAGACACAGGGGTTACATGAGAGTTTTAGACTCAGAAAAGGATACGGTGAAAGCGTGACACAGAATGGCTTCTAAGGAACATCAGCAGTGCTGACAATACACTGTATTGGATCTCAGGCACCATCAATTGTAAGACACATCCCAATCTCAGAGGAAGGAAGAGGTGTTTTTCAGAGTCTGTGGAGTGTGGAAGTTACTGCACACCTCAAGGAAAGGCAAGGAGAAAGGCAGGGCAGGATGGAGAACTTTAAATCCCTAAACTTTGAGAAGGTTATATAGTGCCCACCATGGCCCCATCCCTGCCCTGAGAACTTCAAAATTAAAAAAAAAAAAAAAAATACTAAGCTAGAAACTAAATATAAAGAGGTCTAACAAATGTTCTGATTTTTCCTATAAGGACAACTTTAACTTTTTTTTTGGAAAACATCAGGTATCAATTTTTTTCCAAACAAAAATAATGTTGGTGAATGGCTCTGCCTTGCAGTGCCCTGGACATGTGTTTAGTGTGCCTACCACAGGTCATCTAGCACTGGAGGGAGGGAAGGGTGGCGGCTCCATATAGAGCAGCCCCACAACACTCCACAGCCAAGTGCTGTGAATTGGTGGCCTAGAAAACGGATGTCTGCCTCAACTGCCCACATCTACTTTGCATGTGCTTCAATTACTTCATGAATAGAAACACAGAATGACCAGTCCAGCGGGTCTCAAACTTGAGTGTGCATCACAATCACCTGCAGGGCTTGTTAAAGACAGATTGCTGAGCCCTACCCAGAGTTTCTGAGGCAGTAGGAATTTGCATATCTAGCAGGTTCCCCGATGATGCCCACATTGCTGGTTCAGGGACCACACATTTAGAACCACTGACCTAGTCTAAACTACCCATTTTACAGAGAAGAAACGGGAGCATCTAGAAGGGAAGGGGCTTGCCAAAGATCACACACTAAGGTAATGGTAAAGCTGGGTCTGGACCTAAGTGCCTTCTCCTCATTATGCTATACCATGTGGCCTCCACTCAGGTAGCTACATTAGTTGCCAGCCCAGAGAGGAGTGATAAAGGGTCTGATGAGCACTTTGTACCTACAAAATTTAAGTTTTATATTTATATAATCAAATGAGACTCCTTGGGTCACTAGGTTTATCAATGAAACAAACCCATCCAATGTAAGCTATTATTTCTATTTGCTTTTAAAACTTGATTTCTCCTTCCTCATCCTCTCTTTTTCTCTCTGTCTACATTCTTCAGAGCAATTTGCAGTAAGATTTCCCCAAAGACTAATATGTTTACAAGTTCTCTTTTGTCTTGAGTCCAAGTGTCTCCCTCACCTTTTCCAGTAAAACTGCATCCTGCTGCTACCCCACCCATTATCACAGAAGCAGAAGGAAGACATGGAGGGCTGAAGTACCCGTGCACACAGCCTTAAAACATAAAGAACTACAAAAAGCTCTCTGTGGAAACCCAAATTCACAGCAAGCAGGTGAAAAGATATACAACATCAAAGGCATGTTTGTCTGAAAATTATTTTCTTCGTTTAACAAAGACTTTCTTAAGTGTGTACTACATGCAAAGGCGCATGCCTCATTAGTAATTGGGGTCTGTCAGTATAGGGTTTTCTTTTTTTGTCTGAGCCTTACTCTGCTTTTAACTGTGCCATTCTATGTCATGACCCTGTTCCTGAGCACCTAACATATACTCTACTCAGTGTTTGGGCACTCAATACATGTTTGTTGAATGGAGCTGAGCTGAAGCCTGGTTGGACCTTGCTGACCGCCTTAGGAAACTCTCATTCTTCCCATTACTTTGTAACCAGAATAGGCTACATATTTTCCCAACCAAAATCTGGCAACTTTATCACAGCGCCTGAGTATATATCCTTCTCCACCCAGCAACCCAAAACCGAAAAGGTTAGAAGTAGGGGGCAGCATGATGAAATAAAATCGAGTGGTTTAACATGGAAACCCAACAATGACCGGAGATGAAAGGAGAGGACCCGGATGGTCATATGGTAAGATGCCCAAGATAGACGAGTAAGAAATACAAGTTTTTCAGGAGAGTTACTATATCAGAATTGAAGAAGGTAGAAAAAAAAGGGGGGGGTTGCAAAGAGGCCTCTGGGGGATTTAACGTGGCCCTTGAGCCAGGAGGGAGACAGACCAGGGAAATTCTGTAACTGGGGAAGTTGAGGCAAAGGGACTGGACTGGAGTTCAGAGGACCTTGAAGACCACAGCTTCAAACTGGAGGTGAAAGAAGGGAGACTGAAAGGACTATGCTTCTTGGGACCATGAGAGCTGAAATAAACAACTCTGGGCAAATGTAAGAAACCCTAGATTAGCCAAAGGTAGCCCGGAAGATGGAGGAACTGGCAATAATATAGTCAACTCCCCATGGATCTCTGTTACACTGAAGGGAATGAAGATAAACTCTCTGCATGTGATTTTACTCTCAAGATCTTCACACTCTTCAGCAAAGTAATATCTGTACTCTAAACCAGTGCTTCTCAAACTTCAAAGTGCACACGAACCCCCAAGGGGCCTTGCTGAAACACAGATTTCAGGGCCCCATCTGCCCGAGATTCTCATTCAGTAGGTCTGCAGTGAGGCCCAGAATCTGCCTTTTTAACAAGCTCCCTGGTGATGCTGGTGCCAATGCTGCTGATCTACAGACCACGCTTTGAGGAGCACGGCTCACACAGCCAACCTACGTGGTTGTGCCAGGAGGCACCCTCATTGGAGGAGATGGCCCCTCACGCCCTGAGATGGTTGCAGGTGAAAACCACATCATGCCCCCCACCCTGGTTATCTTGTCTCCACGCTCCATGCTCTACACCTGCAGTTCCTTAGCTACTTACATATTTTCTCCAGGTCGGAAGCACTGATATCAAACGTTCCTGGGACAGGTCCATGGCCAGCAGACCCGTTAAGCATTTAGGAACTGCCCAGGGTTCAGGAGAGATAAGCCCTTGGCTGGCTTCATTTCTTTGTGCTGATGTCTGGGGCCAGCAAATGGGGAGCATTCCTGAGAGTGTAGGGGTCTCCCCACACTTGCTCAGCAAGCGATACCCAGGACTGCTTCAAATGACCTCCCTGCAGGGACCTCTACCTGCATTTCCTCTAACATACTTCAACAAAATCAGAGTTCTGAAGGCAGAGTTCTAAGTATTAGAGATGGAACTAGCCTAATATCTCACTTAGGGCCTATCCCTGGGACCAGACTAAGAAAAGCAATCACAGTACAAGAACTAAGTCTTTTCACACATGGGATTTAGCGATTTCATACAGCTTTGAAGGGCTTCTCATCTTTCAAACTGGTACCTCCTCCAAATCACAGTGTGGGCAGCAGTTTTGAGCTGTGAAAGGAGACTAGTAAATTCAAGTAAGGAATCTCATGTTCAGACCTGGGATACTTGGTCAAAGCTACTAACAACCTCTCTTTCTAAGAACATGCGAAAGAACTTTCCCTTGGAGTGAAGTTTACTATTTTCCAATTATTTTAGTCCTGAGTGGTCTTAATTTTTTCCTCTTGGATTATTAGGGGATTAGAATGTGTTGAAGAAGGTAGCAAGTGCCACAGTAACACAGCTGGTTGAAAGAGATCGTGCAAGAATCATGGAGAAAGGGTGTGTGTGTTAACTCAACGCCGCAACATCAACTGAGCAGCCCTCTGGGCCAGACACTGTGCTGGTGGGGTGGAGAGCACCAAACTCAGAAGACCCCAGTGACAATAACAATCCCTCACGTCTTTCTAGTGATTCATGCCAAACGTTAATTTAAAAAACAGTTTTACAACTGTTATATCACTTCATTTTCAGAATCACCCTACAGAGTAGGCACAGCAGAAATGAATATCATCATTTTACAGATAAACTGAGATTTAACAGTTAAATTAGGTGCCAAGTCTGGCCCCTCACCTTTCATTATTTAGATTTTATTATTAGCTTTTATTATCAAGTGTGTGATAACTAACATATTGAAATCAGGTTTCATGGGGAAACCCCTCTGTTTGAAATACCTAGGATTTAAGAAGCTCCAAGACACTAAATATCACTGAATATATGGCACAGTTTAGCCCTGTACATTGGTTATTCTCCATTTGTTCCCCCACATACATTTCTGCCCATGTTTCCCCGTGCTCTGCACCCTGAGAGGCCTGCCCCTATAACTGCATTACCTAGTCACCTTTTCAGTTGAGTGTGGCCAATGAAAGGAACCTGCAGACCAAAGGGCAGCAATGGAGAGAGGTAAGGGTCTTTCTTTCCTGCTCCCTTGACTGTCCTTCCTAGAGCAGCACCTCCACGGCTCCAGCTTCCATTGGAAACTGGTGATATTATTTCTTCCCCTTGCCTCTTCGGGGTGCTAACAGCTCCCCACTCTTGCTAATCTCTGGGTGCCTCACCACCCTTGTCGGTTCCCTTAACCCCACCCACACCTCTGCAAAGATCGCCTTCATTAAAATCTCTTGAACCACCTCAGTTCCTCTTTTCCCACTGGGATCCCGAACCATGCACCCCTCTCTCCCACATAGCCCTAACCTGTAAAAATAAATCTAACACCCAGAGGAACACAGTGAGCCTCAAACATCCACAGTCACACGCTCATCAAGTTTTCCCTCTTAATAATTAATGTTTGTTTCTCCAGCGCTTATTTGCCACAATCCTACCTTGGGCCCTTGTTTATCCGTGGCCTGGACTTTCATGATGGTCTCCTAAGTGGCCTCCGTCTCTAGAGCCTCCCACCTCCAATCAGTTCTCTCCATAGCCTGCTACTGGATTAGATTTCCTGGGGCACAATTTTGATCATATCATTCCTGCTATGGCTCCCAAGTGACTACAGCATCAAGTCCAAACTCCGTAGCCTAGCATGCAGGGCTCTCACCTCTGTGCCCAGCCTTATCTACAACTCCTATGTGTGAGTCTGTGCTGTCTGTTCCCCAATCCCTCACCAAAAGGTATGATCTTCATTTTGTTTACACTGTTCCCTTAGCCTAGAAAAGCCTGAACTTTGAAACTATTCACTTCAAGGTCCAGCCCAAATGCTGCTTCCTGCCTGAAGATTTTGTTTCCTTACAGGGATAGACAACCATTTTCTCTTCTAAACTCTCATGGGTCTTTTGGCATCTCTTTCTTATGGCACTTAGCATGTTGAACCTCTCAGTATAGTTATCTGCATCCATCCTACCCCACATCCTATTCTGAGCATCTTTCCTAACTGGAGGCTGTCTGGTTCATGGTGGTACCCCTAATGATGAGCACAGGACACAGCACAGAGTGGGTCTCAGCAAGTGTGTGTTGGATGAATGAATGCATAAATGGATTCAATTGAACATACCCTCAGCACCTAACACAGCGTCTACTGTGTAGTTAGACTTTAAAATAATTTGAATGCTCAGCTGAACAAGCTGATGTATGCTACATGGCATGTATGAGAGGCTGCATATAAACACTCCTGCATATTTGACTATTTTGTATGACTGTCTCTTAATATGAATATATATTATTTTATCATATGTCATTTTTAAAAAGATCTCTCTTTGGGGAAAGTGGCATCACATACATACACATCATTTAAAAAAAAAACAACTAAAAGTGCTAAAGCTGAACAAGGTCCTAGAAGAGGTTTCTGAAGGGCAGTTGGATGCGTGCAGCTTTGAAACCCTCTACTTCTTTCTCATTTCCTGTCACTCAGCCCCATCCTCCCCTTGCATCCAATTTTGTTTAATGAGGCTACTGCAGTGTATTTATTTTGGGGTGATTGAATTTAGAAAGACATTCATCTAACACGCAATTGCTGCTACAAGCTGAATGGCTGAATCATAACAGGGATGATGGCATTAATCTGAGGACAGCTGTTTCTTATCATTTCTCACACAGAAAAAAGCTCAGGCCAGGCAGGAGTTTTTGCTTTAGTTGCAAGATGGGACTGATAGGCTCTGAAGCAGAAATGCTTCTGGACAGGTGCAAGTAGACAAGAAGAAAGAAGAAATGCCCCACGAGGGACCAACCCTTTGATTTTTAGAACTGTCTGTCTGATGTGTGAGAGTTGCTTCTGGCACTTTGGGATGTTCAAGACATTCCAGTTATAAGGAGATAATTTGATAAGGACAGCAGAGGCATCTGTGTGGGTAACCAACCTTTCAAGAAGAGCTTACAAGTCTGTTGTCAGTAGTTGCAACTATTAAAGAACAATGACAACAATCCTGGCTCATATTTGCATGTACGTTACAATTTACAACATGCTTTCACATTTACCGTCTCAGGCAAGTTAAGCTGCCCAGGGGCCCAGAGGTCAGGGGCACACCAAGTATGCTTCCCAGGGAGCTGGGAGCCCCTTCCCGAAGAAACCTCCATTGACGTTTGCCTGCTGCAGATGTCCAAAATCCACCATGAAGGCATGACTTCTTTGAATTCAGGCACTTTTACTGCTAAAGCAAAAACCTCTGGAAATAAGCATATAGCCAACCCTGTAACTCATTTACATCTGAGTATGAATGCATTCTCAGCCCCTTCTCAGCAGAACAGCTGGCTGAGGTGTGAGCAGATCATAAATGCAGTAAGAAAGGAAAAGAAAGGTGGGGGCCTAACAGACACTGCTGACACTCTTCACTTGCTCCAGCTTTTGAGGTGACAAGAAACATGCGGAGTGGTGCTCATCTCAATATAGGATGTTCATATAGCTAAGAGCTACAGAACAATCTGCCACCTACAACTACGCCACCTACAACTACAAACTTTCCAAAGATAATAAAATGTTACAAGAATTTAATTTTTAAAAAGCCTAAGTGTGAATCAAAGTGCATCCTAATAGAAACAACACTCATTCATTCATTTAGCCATCTGTTCATCCATTCATTCTATAGCCAGTAAACCGAACAACCAAAACTCTTGGAACATAATGAAAACACCATTTTTAATCTCCTACTGCCCTTTAAACTGATCTAGGGTGGAATGGGGACAGCTCTTCCTCTGCCACTAGATATAAACTTAGGCACGCCCCTGGGCTTTGGCGGTCACTCCTAAGTAGCCAAAAGTCCTACCTTCACTTTAAGTCACAATTATAAGCACAGTTTCAATTCAGTAAATTAAAATATCCACACCCAGATAGTAATAGAAACTTCTAACCTCATTCAGGGGGCTTTCAGCAAGTGGGAAACCAGGGCGTAAATCTTCTCTTCCCTTCCTTACACTCCCATCATGTTAAATGGGGTTTCCGACCCCTCCTGGAGAAAGAGTGAGAGGAGGAGGCAGAAGGTGGGCAAAAATGCTTGTATGGGGCCCGGCCCAGTGGTGTAGCGGGTTAAGTTTGTGCGGTCTGCCCAGGTTCTGATCCTGGGTGCAGACCTACTCACCACTCATCAAGCCATGCTGAGGCAGCTTCTCATCCAGAAGAGCTACAACTCTACAACTATGATACACAACTATGTACTGGGACTTTGGGGAGAGAAAAGAAAAAGAGGAAGATTGGCAACAGATGTTAGCGCAGGGCCACTCTCCCTCAAAAAAAAAAAAGCTTGTATGATTGGGACCCTGGTAAGGTGGCGTCACACTCTCTAGGCCTAGCAGCTGTCCAAAACTGACTTTCTCTTACATAGTATTATTGTGAGTTCCTCAGAGACAAGCCCCTGTCCCCAACCCTGGGGGTTTCTCACTTGAGGATCCCTTAACCTGAGCAAAAACATTCTATTCAGGCAGGAACTTTCACCCCAGGCCCTAGAAATCACTGCAGCCCCCATCCAGCATCTCCTCAGCTGGGGCCTATTCACTCTCTACTAAACAGATCTAAGGTGCTTCCCACATTAGCTCTCCCCTGCAAGGGCCCATATCTGCTCCTTGGAGCATTCTTCGCCTGAACAAATTCTGGGAGTGTTGGCCATTCCAGAAGCAGCAGCAGCAACCTCCTTTGCTCTGCTGCCAAAGCATTAGCCAGCTCTGCTGTTTTCCCGTAAATTTCCAGGGCGGGAGTCAGACCCAGTCCCCAGGGCCCCCAACTGCAGGAGACACAGCTCAAGCTCTGAGTGGTCCCGCTGTGGTGAGGTGAGGTGGGGAGCTGAGGGGAGAGGAGGGGAGGGGAGGTGAGGTGGGCACCCACATCCCTTACTCCCTGGGACCAGGAGTGGCACTTAGCACATTCAGTGCTCCCCCAAAGAAATCCTCTTCAAAGGGCTCCAACAGCGGTGTCTTTTCATTCTTGATGTGGGTGAGCGTGCAAGAGGCATGTAACCACTTTTCTGCTAAACCCTTTTAGCAGGTTCTTCCGGATGGTCTGTCCTACAACTCTGGGTATCTGATAACTATTGTGTCTTGCTTCTCTGTGGGAACTTCCAGTCTAACACCCTGTTACAACGCATTCAGGTATTCGCGAACAATTATTGAAGGTCTACGCTAGTATAGACCTTTCCTATTCCCTACTTCCTTTCTCTTCCTCATTTATTCTCTTCACCTTCCTGCTATCAAATGTTATGATGAAAAATCAATCATTGTCTCTTTCTCCCTTCCTGCCCCCTACAAATTTCCAGCTATCCTTACAGATTCACGCAAGAAAATGTTTTCACTTTCTGTACCAAAATAGATAACAAGTAAACTGAGAAAAATTAAAATAAAAAACTACAATAAGGGGCTGGCCTGGTGGTGTAGTGGTTAAGTTCACGTGTTGGGATCCTGCCCAAGGACCTACTCACCACTCATCAAGCCATGCTGAGGCTGCGTCCCACATAGAAGATCTAGAGGGACCTACAACTAGGATATACAACTGTGAACTGGGGCTTTGAGGAGAAAAAGAAAAAGAGGAAGATTGGCAACAGATGTTAGCACAGGGCCAATCTTCCTCAAAAAAAAAAAAACCCTACAGTAAATAATGAAAATATTAGATGCCAGATTATCTTACAAGCATAGTAATTTTTTTAACCCAAAGCACAGAATGTTGTCTATTTGGATTTGGTTCTTCAAAGTTCAAGTTGCAAAGTTCTTGCAAAGCTATTGCAAACACACACTCTGTAAAATGTTCTAACAAAGAAGGAGCTTTATCACGTGTTTCTTGCACACAGGGCCTCACATGGTAAGAAAAAAGCTGAGGATAAAATTATTACTAAAGAAATAACATAACTGTGTCATACTTTCTGCCACATATAAATACAGGCATGTGAATGGGATAAAAGGAAAACTGAAGTTGAAAGGAATACCAAGTGCTCTAAAACTGTTCCACCAGACAACGGGAACATGTAACAGGATTTCTGGAATATCATATAACAGCTGTCTACTTCACTAAGTCCTTGAATTCTTACCCCAAATAGTTTTTTAAAATAATCATGATGATTGATAGCTAACATTCTCTTAGGGTTTTCTCTCCGCTGGGCGCTGGACTAAGTTATTTACAGTACATGTTATTTCATTCCCACAAGAGTTCTGTGAAGAAGATAGCATTTACCCCATTTTATAGATGAGGAAAACGAAGCTCAGTGATTAAGGCACTTGTGTTAAGTCGTGTGCCTTGTAAGTGGCGAAGCTGCTAGATTGTGCCTGGTTCTTAGTAATGCCAGAGCCACTGGTCCTTCCGCTACGCTATGGCACTCTGACCGGGAGGCAGATAAAAGTGAATATTCCACTCCTAATTTTGCCTATCTGTGTAGAAGCAAGGGAAAAGGAATTTCAGCCTCATCTGGGAGCCTTAGATTTTATTTTCAAAGAGCTACCTTAACTTGAAGTGGCCATTTGACTGGTCTTGGTGTTAGTGACACCTCTGGCAATCACAGTGACCCTCTGTTACAGAGTAGGGACAGAGTGCAGCTGCCACAGCCTCTGAATTATCTCCTCTTGAGGAACGCACCACAGCACCAATTCCAGGATGGGGGGGAGGAGGGTAAAAGATCTGGGAATACAGTGCTTTTTAAACTTTACTCAGTGTCAATTAGCACCTACAAAAAGCAGTGTGTAGTGAGTGAGCTCCTTCATTGTATCAAGCTAATCCATCAAGACAATATGGCAGGTCCCCACATATGATTGCACCTCTTTGGTTCAATTTCTCTGTAACCTTCACGCTCCCTCATCTCTATATGAATAAACACTCCCTTCCCTCCCTCCCACCCTCTTTTCCTCCTCCCACAAATATTTGTTGAGCACCTACTGTGTGCCAAGCACTGGGCTAGGCACAAGAGTATAACAGGGGTTAAGGCTTGGTCCCCGGCCTCAAGGATCTTCTAGTCTAGTAGATAAACCAGACATAGAAGCACACAGTTACAATATTGGGTTATGAATACCACAATGGCTGGGCGGGTCCAGGAGGGACACACATCACAGAGGAGGAGAAATCAGGGAAGGTTCACGTGAAAAAATAAAACCTTTCCTAGTCTTTCCTGTTTGGAATATATTCATCCCCACTCCAACCCGAATTCCATTCCACTTGAGAGCTCTGTCATGGAACCCTGTGGCATTTGGCCTGTATTCATCACTTGGGGCTGGGTTTATCTCCTCCATTCCGTTCAGTATAATTTGCTCCACGTGAGTACTGTGCTAGCTATGCTGTGGGAGGGGAAAATGACAAAGCCAATCCCAGGACCAGTTCCTCAGGGAAACTTGCAAGAGGAAAACTGTGACATAAGAGAAGGACACACCAAGCGTAATGGAGGGTAACGTGGGGATCGATGACATCCCGTTAGAGGAGGCCAACATCATGGAATGCTTTAGGGAAGAAGGGGCATTGGAGATGAGCTTTGAAAGGTGAGCAAGATCTCTCTAGCCAGAGATGGAAAGGGAAGTCATGCTGTGCCTCGTAACAGACTCAGAGAAAGCAGGAAGATGGGGAGAGAATGAAGAAAGCGTGTGGGAGGGAACTGTAGTAGACCAATAAGGTGGCACGTAGGGTATGTGGTGGAGGAGAGGAGTGTAATGAGACAAAAACATGGAAAGGTTAATTTGCACCAATCTGTAGAGTCTTTAAATATTGGTAAGACATTTGCACTTACTGTGTAGGCACTGGGAAGCCATTTTGAGTGGAGAGTTATGAGACCAAAGTTGTTTTGTATGGATTGTAGCTGAGGAAAGATAAGGGATAGGGAGACAGTTAGGAGGTGACTGTAATAGTCCAGGTGAGAGGAACTGCGGGTGCTGCCGAGAAGTGGCAGGGAAGACAGAGACCTAACACCCTTGAGTCAGGGACTGAGTGTTAACCATTTGTGCCCCCACAGCGTCCAGCACTGTTCCCTGCCCTGATTAAGTTTCATAAATATTTCTGAAGTTGAACTGTACTAAAGATTCTGTTTGAAAGTATAATTTATGTCTTGCAGGTGTTTTATCCTTTTTGTTTTAATCCTGTCACCTAAGTCACCCAATTCCAAGCCATAGAAGGTTCCTGCCCCAGGCTGTTATTGTCTGGCATTTATGTGGCACCTCAGAGCAGTGGCACCTCAGTCCCGGTCCTTAATGAGCTCTTGCACCATTTTAATTGGTCTGCAGTTGTCTGTGTGGAGTCACCTGGAGCTGCCCCACCTTTCCTGCCAGCTCTGGCATCTGGAACATCACCCTTGAGAAGACTCAGGGAGCCTACTGAGCTGCAAAGCATGCAAAGAATGGGCTCTGTGGAGAGCCAAGACCAGAGGGCTGCTGGGACTCACCACAGGGCAACTCTCCAGTGAACTGGCAGTCACTTTAAGTGGTTATTTCTAGGAAGAGGGAGGAGGATACAGGAGAGGCACACTGTAGGGACCACCCACGGCGTGACTCTAGGATTCCAGAGAGGTCTGATGTTTACATCTGTGGGGATCTGTTAAAATGGTTAATATGATTCGTTAAAATAGTTAAGATGACCCATCTAGAAAGTAACCCACCTCATGAGACCGCTTAGAATGATGGAATTAACGAGGCTGCAGTGTCTCTCAAATCCAATGAAGGAGTCAGACTGGACTGAGGTCAAGATCTCAATTTAATCAAAAGATCATCATGGCTAATTTTATTGAGCATTTACTATGTGCCAGACACTTTTCCAAGTACTATAGTTATATTAACATATTTAATCCTCACAACAACCTTATAAAGTGAGTACTACTATTATCCTCATTTTACAAGTGAGGAAACAGGCACAGAGAGGGTAAGACTTGCCCCAGCTCACACAGCGGGCAGGTGGTAGAGCCTGAATTTGAACCTAGGCAGTCTCGCTCTAGCATGTACTGAATGCAACACTCTCCTGCCTTTCTCTTGTCTCTTGTTCTCACCACTCTGACAGGCAGAACTAGAGAACAAAAGAGGCTGGAGTTGTAACATCTCATTCTGAGATGTGAATGTATGGATGGGCAGCATGGCACAATGGGAGAAGCTTGAGTTTCACATGCAAACAGACCTGCCTTAAAACCCCATTTCCTTTGTATATTAGTGAGTGACCTTGGGCAAGTTACTTAACCTCTAAGGGTTACTGTTTCTTGGGTGTAGGATGGAGGCAATATAATCTTCAAGTTCATTATGAGCAAAACAATGTACCTGGCCCAATCTGGCGGAGTGTGGGTGCTCAGTAACAGGCATCATCATAGAGGGAGGTGGTCTATGTGAAGTCCGGGGCAAAGAGGCGACGAGTGAGAACATATCCTCATAATCCAGCAGCGTTTACAGGAAAGAGTGTTTTGATTCTAGAAAGGCTGAGAGGGGCCATTCAGCCCTGTCTTCCCTGCAGCTTGGTGGCAATACCCCTCAGGGACACCGGCCCCTCTTGCCCACCTTTGGGCTCACAGATGGGCCTTCTAGTCTGTGGTTTGATCTTTGCCCCTCCTGCTCCCACCAGCTCTGCCAGCAGGGTCTGTCTAATCCCGCTGCTCTGCCTCCTTGAGGTAGGGAGGGGATTGGGCATATCTACTGCTGATCAAACCCTCATTCTGACACTAGAATTCTCAGTCATGGCTTTCACACTAAGCCTCAAGACCTGACTTCTGTGCTTGAACTTCAAGTGGATAAATTAAACAATACTGTTATTTTTTTTCTTTTCAATGAAGGTGGAATTTAAAAGAAAACTCTCTTCTCTTTCATGGTGAAGCAGCGAGATGTACTAGAAAGTGGCCTGGGGTCTGAGCTCTGTCTCTGCCTCTTATTAACCATGTGACCATGAGCAACTCCCCAATCCCTGCCCTCTTTACCTCAAGTGTTCTTAGAATGATGGAATAAAATAACAGACGTGAGCATGTGTTCTGACTGCAAAGAAGCACGCGTATGGAATGGAAGGGGTTATTATCACTGAGGTTTTCTATAGTTTGTAAGATTCTGACAATGTTAAATAAGATTGTTCCAAGCCATCTGGGCTTGGGGGGCCCTAGAATCTTGAGGCTGGGAAGTGTTGTCAGCACTCGGGGCAACAGCGAGGGATCCTGAAGGAAATGGAAATGAGACTGTCCCCTGAGAGCTAAACCAGGACATCAACACATAATAGATTATGGCAGAAATTTGCTAAGTCACCTTAAAGAAACAGAATGGTTCTCAGACTAGGAGAACTAGATGAAATCTGATTGAAAGTATTAACACAGCTAGAGAAGGAAAGCATCAGTCAGAAGGGAGGCTGATTAGCCACAAAACCACAAGGAAAGGAGGTCAGACAAGCAAACCTTGGCATTGCCCATCTAATACCATCCAGGGCAGAGGGGCTCTGGTTAAGAAGGTGAGCTAGGTAATTCTGGCAACAGGTTTCTACCTATTGTAGAGGTCAAGTTCAGATTCTCTAAACGTCTTTTTAATGATTTCCCCTTGTCCTAACTCCAAGCTTATCGAGCAATCTGATTTTAGTTTGGCTTCCCATGTAGATCCACCTACAGGAAATGAATACACTAGCCATTGGACTCGGGCATCCTTTGGCAATTACATTTCTTATTGTGAGTTAATAAGCTGACATCTAATTATGATACGACTTCTTATGCAACTTGATTACGGGGCTAGAATGCTCTAGTCATAGGACTTGAGCATTTGATACTTTCAGCAATTGTAGTTTTCCTTGTATATTACCAGATTAGCATCCTGGTTATATATAGTAGCCTTGTGAGGTTAGATCTACCCTTGAGTGCTGACAGATCAGATTTTTGAGCCTGACAGGAAAAGGGCCAGGACCTGGGCCCTGTGAGGTCAATGAGGTAATACCTCACTGTGAAGGCCTTTAGGGAGACAGCCAGCTGAACTTCTCCTCGAGTCATCCAGTCCTTGCCACTGTCCACGCCATTTCTTTTGGAACACTACGGAAGGAACTGACCCCCTATGCAACGCAGGGATCCCCTCTACGGCAGCAACAGATGAGTAAGTCCAAACTCTTTATCCTGCCTGCCTCATTGGGATCCCAGCCTGCCTTCCCCATGTTCTGTCCCATTACTCCCCTACACACACTCTGAATTCCAACTTAATATTTTTGCTCATGCTATCCATTTTGGATAGCCCTTCAGCCACCCTTCAGCGCCACATGCCAAATACCATCTTTGCTTCAAGACTCAGTTCAGGCGCCCTCTCTTCAATAACTACTTCCATAATTGCTATTCCATCTCTAAAGTCCCATAGCTCATTTCCTGCTCATTCGCATTTTCTATCTCACGTTAGAACTCTGCCCTAAGAGTAGGGTCTCCAAGAATCCCAGAAATAAAAGTCATCTCTGTGCTCAGAGCATTCTTCCTTACAGGAAAATTTTCCTGAAAAATCAGACTCATTCAGTCTTTCATTTCTTTACTCAGTCATTTAACAAATATTTATCGAGAGCCTCTATGTGCCAGGCAACAGGATACAGTGGTGAATAAGACCAACAGGGCTTCTACCCTCTTGCAGCTTCCAGCCTAGTGGAGAAGACAGATGCTAAGAAACAATTAATAAATTACAGCTGTGATGAGTACCATGAAGAAGTACATGGTACTGTGCGAGTGGTATGTGAGATGAGGCTTTTCTGAGAAATATACATTTAAATGAAAACCCGAAGGTAAGTAGGAGCTGGACAGAAGAGGAGGAGGGCTTCAAAGAGTATGAGTTGAATGACCTCAATGAACAGTGTCCCTGAGCTACGACAGCCTGATGTCTTCAGTCCCTGGTCAACTATTCTGTCTTTGGATAATGCCAGGAACAAATTCATAAATATTTTCCCTCTGACTCCCTGTCTGACTCCAGGCAGACCACCCCCTTTACACTAACAGTCGTCACAGTTGTCAAAGTATGATATGATTTGTTATACTTAAGCTTTCTTAGTTATAATTACATCCCATTAGCCAAATGATTTTATTTGTTTCATGTTAACTTTTCCTAATTTCATTCTTGAAGGGTAACATTAACTCATGCTTTAGAGGTTCTTATTATCAATCTCATCTACCACCTGTAAGAAACAAAACTCTTTGTTTTGTTCCCTGCTGTATCCTCAGTGCTACTATGCCTGTCACATCGTAGATGCTCAATACATATTCACTGAAAGGATGGATGGATGGATGGACGGATGACTGGATGGATGGATGAGGGGATGGCTGGATTTTATCTTCCCTCTTACACTGGAAGCTCTCTAAGAGCACAGTACTTGCCTAGTTCACATTTGGGTTCCTCCAGCATCTAGGACAATGCCTTGCACAGGGTAGGTAATCAATCAATAAATTATTTGAAAATAAAAAGTCATCTTGCTTTGCTTGAACTTTGTCACGACTGGGAAGAATTCTCTGCTTTTTCAGGCAGTCGGTTCCACAGTTGAATTGCTCTAGATGTTAAAGTTCTTCCCACTCTTGGGCTAACATCTGCCATCTCACTGGTTCTAGTTCTGGCCCTTGGGTCCATGAAGGACAAATCTGCATCCTCTGCCCGATGGCAGCCCTTCTGATGTTGGGGACAGTGACCAGGTTCCCTGCAGTCACTTACAAACAAGACATCTCTCCAGTGTGAACTCAGGTACTTTGAAATACTTTGAAGTACTCCTCACATACTTCAAAGGAGGAAACATTCCTCATAGGTGTGTGGGATGTTCTGAACTCCCAGAGAGCCACTGTGCAAGCAGGTTCTCTCTCCAGGTTAGGAACCCAGACCAGAACTGATGTAATGACAATAATTAACGTTTACTTCACAATTAATTATGGTTTACTGGTTAATCCACATAGCACTGCTGGGATACAGGTCAGGGTTTCTAGGCCTATAAATGGTCAAAGGAATGAGGCAAAAGACAAGGCCCAGGCGTATTTTGCACACAGGCTTGGCTGAGTGGAGGAGAGAATTGTAGTGCTGGCATCTCATTGACTCAAGAACCCACATCCAGGCTGATCCATCTGCAATCACCATTGGTCTCTCTCCTTGGCCTTGAGAATCATTTTGGGTCCAATCTCATTAAAACCAGATCTGTGAAAAGCTGCAAATTCTAGGATGAGGGGTAAAGAGAGAAGAGCATACAGAAGACAGACATCGAGGGCCTCCTATGTGCCAAGCCCTGCATTGGGCCCTGTGTACTGGTGTTATGTCAAATGTTTATGTCATTTTTTATGTCAAATATGTCAAAAGTGTTTCCAAATACAACACTTTACAACAGCCCAAAAGCTATGCATATAGGTTTGATATTATTTGAAATAAGAGAACTGTTAGCTGGAGGCTCAAACATCTTTTTGTTACACGTAGATTTTATTGTAGTGGGATTTACTCTGAATCCTCTTAGAACTGATACAATTGGGTCACAAAGAGTCTACTAAAACAAGTGCACATATTTAATTTCATCAATTGGATTGTATTGTAAATGCACAAGACATTTTCAGTGATTCCTTTCATCAAATAAAAAATTCTTTCCAAATCATTTTATAATTTGAGTAGCCCCTTCTTTAAACTCAAGTGTGAGGCTTCCTCCAAGAAGTGATTCTTAAGCTTTTGTGAGATTTTTGAGTCCTTCGAGAATCTGGTGACAGCCACATTGGCTCTCCCAGGAAGACTACACAGATTCACATATGTACAGAAGATTCCATAAAATTCAGGATCTGTGAACTGAAGGTAAAGATCAGAAAAGAAACTGGCCCCTGATGAGGCTTTGTAGCCATGGTAAGGGCTTTGATTTCCACTCTGAGTCAGATGGGAAGCCACTAGAAGGTTCAGAACTAGCATTTTAACAGGAGCATGCTGGCTACTGTGATGAGAACAGACTTGAAGGGGGCAAGGGCGGAAGGAGGTTACTGCAATCATCCAGGTGAGAGAGGGTGGTAGCTTGAACCAGGGGAGTAGCAGTGGAGGAGTGAGAAGTGGTCAGATTCTGATATAGTTTGAAGGTGCTGCAACAGGATTTGCTGACCAGATTGGCTGTTGTATGTGAGCCAAAGAGATGAGTCAAAGATGACTCCAAGGTTTTTGGCCAGAACAACTTGAAGGCTGGAGTTGCCATTACATGGAATGAGGAAGACTGAACAGGTGCAAGCTTGTTGGAGGCAGGGGACTAAGAAGGAGAATATAAGGAGCCAAGTTTTGGACATTTATACTTGAGATGCCTATTAAACATCCAAACAGAGATGCTGAATAGACAGTTGATGTCTGGTCAGGAATTCTGAGAGAGGTTGGCCTGTAATAATATTCACCTGAAAAATTGGAATATGATATAATTATGCCTACATAATAATACTTATTATTGGGAGGATTAAACAAGACAATGCATGTGGGGCCAGCCTGGTGGCGCAGTGGTTAAGTGCATGCGCTCTGCTGCGGTGGCCCTGGGTTCGCAGGTCCACAGGTTCGGATCCCGGGTGCGCACCGGGACACTGCTTGTCGAGCCATGGTGTGGTGGCGTCCCATATAAAGTAGAGGAAGATGGGCATGGATGTTAGCCCAGGGCCAATCTTCCTCAGCAAAAAAGAGGAGGATTGGCATCGGATGTTAGCTCAGGGCTGATCTTCCTCACACACACACAAAAAAAGACAATGCATGTAAAGCTCTCATGGCAGGATCTAGCACACAATATGCCCTTGATACATTTTAGCTATTATTTTTATTAAAACTTAAATACTCTCAGTCAGTATTTCTATCCACAAAGTTAGGAGCGTGGTTGCGTTTCTTTGTGTGTGTGTGACGGAGATTTGCTCTGAGCTAACATGTGTCGCCGATTCTCTTTTTTCGCTTGAGGAAGATTAGTCCTGAGCTAACATCTGTGCCAGTCCTCTTCATTTTGTATGTGGGTCGCCGCCACAGCATGGCTTGACGAGTGGTGTAGGTCTGCGCGTGGGGTCTGAACCCGCGAACCTGGGCTGCAGAAGTGGAGCGTGCAGGACAACCACTATGCCACGGAGCTGGCCCCAGAGTATGGTTGCTTTTAAGATTGATAAGTTGTTTCTGGTGTCAGTTCCTAGGCATCATTTGCAAAAGAATACAAAATCTTGAGCAATGGCAGTGCCTGCAGAATTGGTCTCTAGCTCCCAGAGTTTAAAATCTGGAAGGCTTTTGTACACATTCAACAGTCTTCACAGGTAGGTTATGTCACATTTCTTAACTAATCAGTATGTTACTCCATCGACCCAGAATTTATTTCACATTTTGGAGAGGGTTTGATGTGGAGAATGAGGCAGTTTATGAAGGGAAACAGAATACCAGCAAGGACCCTGCAGGGAAGATGGTCCCAGCCCATTCATGTAGCCCCACGACACAGGAGGTTTAAACGGAAGGAAGCCTGGGAACTGACTGACTACCTTGTCTTGACTTCAGTAGCTATAGATGTTATCGCTGGCCACAAGTTCATCTGGCTCCTTTTAAAATCGATTCACAAAATCCACGACCCATGTCTTCCTGAAATAGCAAGCTTCTCAGAGGAACCTTCCTTGAAGAAGCACACCCTTGCTATCTCTTATTAATTTATTCAATGTGCTCTAGCTGTTTTATGTTGGGAACGTGGAAACAAGAGCTGGTGTGGTTTTATTACACGCTTCTAGATCTTTGAAGCAATGAGCTTCTAACATCAAAACCTAAACAATGTTTGAGGTTTCTCAATTTTTTACATCTCTTTGAATTTTGATTATAAATCCTTGACCCTGTAATTCCCTTCAACATCTATGATGGGCCTAATGCTCAATAATTGTCTGTTAATAATCCTCCTAATCTCCATCTGTATCCAAAGGAAAGAGGTGATGAAGCAGTTCAAACAGTCCAAAAATGCTCTGTTGGATGCAAAATGGATGACTAAGGTCGTGTACAATCACAGGTCTTGTTTGATGGATTTAGCAAAAGCAGCACAACACAGACACAGGCAGATGCACCAGTGAAGGGAGAGAGAGTGGAAAGGACACAAAAGAAAAGGTCCTTCCCCGAATACTTGTTTTCTTCCATCTGTAAAGAAGGCCACATAAACCGAGTTGATTTCTGCCAATGAGCAGGGCAATGCTCAATTAAACTTCATAAAACACCAATTTCATTCCTTCTCCTTGATTCTTCTGCAGGTTTCTAATAATTGCTACATTCACTGCGACTATGCTTCAGGCAGATCTCCAGGGGTGGCTCTGCATGAGAAAATAATTCTTCTCCCTCCCGTCCCCCAGCAGCCAGGAGAGGAAACCTCAAAGACTAACGGCTGAGGGCCCCACAGTCCAGCAGGACACGTGAGGGGCTAAGGGTGCCCCTGCCTCACATCTATTCCAGCCTCTCTCTGGCTGTGTGCCCCAGAACTCTAGGTGGAGGAAAGCTAACACACCTAAGAACTGATAACTCTAAATGGAGCCAGTCAAATTGATCTGTGGCAAGAACTTAATGAATTTGTACTCTGTGTCTATTTTTCTATTTTGAAGATCTCTTTTGTTTTCTAATTCTTTTTTTTTAAATAATTTTATTTATTTATTTTTCCCCCAAAGCCCCAGTAGATAGTTGTATGTCATAGCTGCACATCCTTCTAGTTGCTGTATGTGGGACACGGCCTCAGCATGGCCGGAGAAGCGGTGTGTCGGTGCACGCCCGGGATCCGAACCCGGGCCGCCAGCAGCAGAGCGCGCGCACTTAACCGCTAAGCCACGGGGCGAGCCCTCTATTAATTCTTAAAGTAAATTTTAGTTTTATATTTTTCCAGCCAAGCTTAGGGGGAAAAGGAAAGAGTTTTGTTCATATTTAGGTATGGTGGTGACAGAGGAAAAGGCTATCTAGCAAGAAGTGTTTTTACCTCAACATCTCTTTGGCCCTAAAATTCAGAACTCAGGCCCACCAGAAAAATACAGGTGTCTGTTGTCCATGGGCAGCACGACCACAAAATTTATCATCTAAACCAGGATACATTTTAGAGTGAAACAAAGCAATAAAAATAATGCCACCAGTATAACAAGCATAAACTAGGACTGTCCAGGCAAACCAGACGTCACCTTCATTACCAAAGGAGTCCCTAGCTCCCCAAAATTTCATCACTCAAGAGAACTGGCCCAAAAGAAGCTTCCATGGCTAGCACAGAGAATAAATGCCCTCTTCTCTCCACTGGGATAGATAGGTCCTAGTGTTTTATGAATGTAAGAATAGGTATCTTCCTTTCCTTCTCTTTCTCTTATCCAACAATCTCTCTAGCCATTTTAATTGCTGAGTCCTTTTGCAAGTTCTGTCTCTCCGGGTTTGCTGCCACCTTAGCCCCTACATCCTTGACCCAGAAAGTTCATCCAGGGGTCTGAAGGTCATACAACTCGTCTCCTGAATCCAGTGGGCAGTGAGCTGAATATTTAAAACTCCACTGAGAGAGACAATAGGATTTAGAATTAATCTTGTCTGCTGCTACAAAGCAGGACAGGGATCCTAAGGCAATTTCCTGGGTCCTTTCAAATAGGCAGCCCTTCCCAATACCAGCATGCGGCTCCTCTGGGGCACGGAATGTGCACAACCCAACTCTAGATGCACAGCGGCCAAGCCCAGCACAGGGGCTGATGTAGGAGAGTTCTCAGCACGTGCTAGGGAAGGAGCAGGCTGCTTCCTCTCATCTCTCAGCTCTGAATCCCGGGTACCCCAGGTGTTCCTCCCCTCTGTGTGCAGTGAGGGGCAATCCTGCCCATGATCCTATGTCAGCTGGCTGGACTGGGCTTCTGCTGCTAGGCCCCAGGTACTGGCTCGCATTCTGCTTCTCTCAAGTACTGTGCTGAGCCAGACAGAGCCTCTAGATACCAGGTTTGGGCACAGGCTGAGTCTGCTTGGTTCTGTTCAGTTCAGGAACACTCAGCAAAGCCCATTACCTTCTCAGCCCCTGGCTGGATGCCGGAGCCACAGAATGAGAGCTGTGCACAACCCTGAAAGGTTATATACGCACCAGGGCAAAGGTGGTTCACAGCAACGACTCTGCTGCCCAGCTGCCTGAGTTAGCATCCTGGCTCTATACCTGACCACCTGATTTTCCTCGGGTGAATATTTAACCTCTCCCTATCTGAGTTTTCTGTTTAGAAAATGGAAATAAGAGAGTCTGCCTCAGATGGTTGGTGTGAGAATTATTAATATCATTCTGATTATGATAATTATGATTAGAACCATGCTTGGCATAGAGTAAATACTCAATAAATTTAACTATTACTATTTTTGTGTTTTGGGTCCTCTTCCTGGGGGACTAAAGCTTGGCCCATTTCCCTTAATTCTCCCTGCATCCAGCTGGTTCCCTCATCTCTCAGGAGGGGCTTTTCTTTGCTCCTGACTCACCTCAATGCTGAGGGCCAAAAGTGCCACTTTTCACACTACCATTTGGCTGGTGCTTTTTCCACTAGGACTCAAATCCAAAACCTTCAAGAAGTTAAGCGATTGTCTACCTTCTCTGAACCCAAGTGAATCATTACATAAGTATTTAAGCAGGTGAGGAAGCTCTTGGTCAACACCGAGGAAGGACCAGATCTGAAAGGAGTCACCCTGAACCAGAAGCCTGTGTTCCTGAGCACACCTCGCGCTCACATTCTTCCAATTCCTTCGGGGACAAAGGCAGGAGTTTCCACATACCTCTCAGAAATTCTGATACCAGCGAACAGCGAGCACAAAGAATATTCCCAGGATTTAAAAATCATATTGTTATTTTCTTCTCTACTCACCCTAAGTTCTCTACCAAGTACTAGATCTAATTAACTAGTAACAGTTGATTATGACGTATTTATTCAATTAGGTATATATATGCTCTTCCTCGTGCTTCCCAAGGAGTTTTTAATACAATTATCAAAGCCACTACCACCCATTTAAGACAGGCAAACTTCAAAATAAACTGGATTTTTTTTCACTTGGCTAAGGCAATTCTGAATTTCCATGACTTGATAGTTCATAGCCTCAAACTCCAAATAATCTCAATTCACCCACTTAGTTCCATTCTGAAACACTGCATTGCTGTCATGCCTGCTCCAGCCAAGTTCCAAGTGGTGTTCTTTGCATTATCTCCAACACTTAAATTTTGGATAATTTCACTGCAAAGAAAATAATCAAAACTTTTGGCCAATAAACATAAAAACTTTCCCCAAATGTGGTCATTTTATTATTAAAGGAAAATTTCCAGTGCTCTGCCACCCACCTATCCCCACTCCAATGCTTGGAAACGCTTCCTTCAGACAGACCCGAGTTAGATCCTTAAGACTCAACAGTGAGCTCTTGCGACCCAGAGGTCTCTCCTCCCAGGGTGACCTCCACAACTCTCTGTCCTGGCTTGGTTTCCTTTGGCTGAAGGCTGCTGCTGACCCGGAACCAATGGTTCAGCTGCCACATGCTCCTAACACACACTCACCTGCTTCCTTCCGCTGGTATCCACAGTCTGCACGTTTATCACAGAATCCCAGAGCATCAGTCCTGGAAGGAACTTTAGAGACCAGCCAATCCAAGCCCTCACTTTACAATGTGGACACTGAAGCCTACAAAGCAGAAGACACTTGTCCAAAGTCACACAGCTCATTAAGGAAAAAGCTGGGACAAGAATTGCTGAACTGGAGATTCATCTCCCTGTGGTGTCACTCTTCTTCCAACCAGTTCTGGTGCTCTCTGCCCTAGTTGGCTTTTGTGCACTCAACACACAGTCCACACCCTCCTAGGAAGTGCCAGCAGCCTGCATGGCTTGCCCTGAGTGAACTAACCCAGCTCAGCTGGCCCGGGCTCTTTACCTACAGAGGAAGGAGTGTCATGTGACTCTCTTGGAAACCTGCACACTGTGTAGGGACCCGTGTGATGTTCATGTGTGTCCATCACTGCATGTCTGCCAAGTCCGTCATGCTGAGAAGCAAGCAGAGCCTACAAGTCATTTACAATGTCTGAGACTTTTAAGTTCTTTTCCCCAGGCCTATAATTTCAGATTATCCCACAACCAAAGCTTTGTTGCTATCCCCCAAAATCAACTTACTCAACAATGAACAGTCACTCAGGAGATACTTACTGAAGAGTTCCCATTTCCTAGGCACTACGCTATCATCAGGGATACAAAAACAAGACGTGATTCCTATCCTTTTTCAGTGGAGGAGAAAAAGGCACATAAACAATGAGAAGACACTGGGCCAAGTCCTTTGACACTGGTAGGAGTGGGCACACATCTTGTAGACACACAGAAGCAGCAGCTAAGCCAGCACAGGCGGGTTAGTGGGGACTTTCTTTTAATAATCTTTTATTTTAGAATAGTTTAAGATTTACAGAAAAGTTGCAAAGATAGTACAGAGAGTTCCCATATGTCCCTCACCCCAGTTTCCCAGAGTGTTAACATCTTATGTCACTGTGGTACATTTCTTACAACCAAGGATCCAACACTGGCACATTAATTTTAACTAAACTAGTAAAGACTTTTTGAAGGATGTGACATCTAAGGTGATTTCTGAATAACATTAGGAATTAGCCAAACGAAGAGGTAGGAAAAAGAATTTTAATCAGAAAGAAAAGCATGTGCAAAGACCCAGAACTAAGAGTTTGGTGAGTTCAGGGAACAGCCAGTGGCAGAATGTGGGGACAGAGGTGGGAGATTTGGAGGGAAATGAGAAGGATCGAGGAAGAATCAAGAAGAGGCACGAGGTGTCGGAAGAGGAGCAGACAAGGATGAGGATGGTGAGGAAAATGGGGACCAGATCAATAAAACGCCTTCTAAACAGGGCCAACGTGTTTGTACTCTTTCCTGAGGGCAACAAAAAATAACTAAAGTATTTTATACAGGAGACCAACATTGTAAAAACTATATTTGGAAAGATCGCTTAGACTGCAGGGTGGAAACGCACTAGCAGGGATAAGACAGGAGAAAGGAGACAAGGTGCCAGACGATCCGAGAAAAGCAGCGGTGGAGGGCACAGAAGGAAGATAATGGATTAATACAATACAGACTATCGTGGATTCCGAGACACTAAGGGGACAGAATTGATGGCACTTGGTGGTTAAGTAGATGTAGAGTCTAAGAGAGCAGGAAGAATCAAGGTTGACACCCAGATTTTTGGCTTTGACAACTGGAGGGACTGGATGGTGGTGTCAATCACCGGGCAACAGAGCACAGGAGTTAAGTTTGATTAGGAGGGGAAGATAATTGGTCGCACTTTGAACAGTAGAGAGTGAAGTGCCCACGGGACATCCAGGGAGACAGTGAAGGCAAGAGGTTGGTTGGATATATAGGTCTGTGTTTCCAGAGAGAAATATGAGCTGGAGACGTATGTGGTGAATCATTAGCCTAAGGATGGCAACTGAGGCTAGACTAGAGTCTAGCCTCTGAGTACAGAAGAGAAGATGGTCCAGGAAAGAACCTTAAAGAATGCTGCCATTTAGGAGATGACCTTAGGAAGAGGTGTGGAAGGAGGATGTGGAGCATCCAAGAGGAAAACCAGAAGAATGCGGTATCTCCTAAGAGGGGAGAGATTTACTGAAAGCATTGTGACCAGCAGTGTCAAATGCTGCAGAGGGGTTGAGACCCACAGGGGTCCCTTGGACTTGGCAATAAGGACTTAAGGGAGGCAGTTTCAGATAATAGGTGGGGCCAGACACCTGCTCTGCCCTGGGGCTGCAGAATGAATAGGAGAGGACTGTGGGGTGGGTCACTCTTTCAAAAAGATGTACCACGAATCAGAGGCCAGAGATAACTTAAATAGGACTGACAACTGATAATAGATACTGCTGTAGTAAAAAATTACTTGTTCCATTTAGAATATGACTAAGCCATAATTTTTCTAGTGAAAAATTCTTTCTTACTATTAGTAGTAGGTGTCATTTATAGAATGCCCACTATAAGCCAGGCACTTCAAGTACATTATTTTATTTGGCCCTTAAAACAACACTTTGAAGTAGATGATAGACCCCTCTGTGACAGATGAAGAAATAAAAGCCCAAAAAGGTTAAACGTCTGGCACAAGGCCTCAAAACAACTTCATAGAGGAGCTAGAATTTACACCTGACCTTCACTCCAAACCCGTGCTTTTTCTACTGCGGCCACACTACCTTTCCTGAATCCTTCCTACAGCTGGCCTTCATATCACACGCAAAAGCCAAGGACTGAAATGGCTGGTCAGGGAATTCCACCCACCACTGTGAGACCTGAGGGAAGAGACAGACAGCCCAGGCACATACTTCTGTTCAGGGACCGTCTCTGAGTAGTGAATAAAGAGTCCCTGGCTTTGAATTCCAGAGGTCCTTCTCAGGCACCCAGTAGGTCCCCTTTGGTTGGGGGGTTGGGGGACGTAGGGCCAGATAGCTCAGAGTAAATCAGTCCATCATTGCTAACGAGAAAAGTTAAGGTTTGGATAAAGGAACACTGGAAAACGTTAAGAGAATTTTGCAACGTTCATTTTAGCCTGGAGCGTCAACAAGCATCAAGGAAGACCCAAGCTGCCTTTACACATCCATGAGGAACAAGGATCAGACTTGCTTTTGACACTCTGGAGGACATTACTGGGACCAGTGAGAATACGCTGTAGAGAGGCAGATTTTGGCTCTAATAAGAAGAGCTGCCAGGGGGCCGGCTTGGTAGTGTAGCGGTTAAGTTCGCAGGCTCTGCTTCGGAGGCCCGGGATTCGTCAGTTCGGATCCTGAGCGCGGACCCACGCACCGCTCATCAAGCCATGCTGAGGTGGCATCCTGCAAAGAGCAACTGGAAGGATGTACAACTATGACATACAACTATCTACTGGGGTTTTGGGGAGAAAAAAGGAAAAAAAAAAGGAGGAAGCTTGGCAACAAGTGTTAGCTCAGGGCCAATCTTCCTCCAAAAAAAAAACCAGAAGAAGAAGAAGAGGAAGAACTGCCTATCCAAAGACGGGTGGAGCTGCCCGGGAGAAGGTGAGCTCCCCGTCCCCGCAGATGCGCAAGCCAAAGCAGGGCTGCTGGGGGCGGAGGCCGGGCATCAGGGAGAGCCTGGAGGCCTTCAGGCCGTTCCACACCTGAGAGTGTGAGACTCTCTGGAGACAGTGGTTAGGATGAGGCTTCACATAGTAAGGCCTGACCTTCATCCTCCCCAAATGGAGTCTAAATATTATGTAATATGGGAAGACGGCATGTTCCTTCATTCACAGTTTGTACAAACAATATATAGCAATTCAACTTTTTTTTTTTGGTGGGGAAGATTGTCCCTGAGCTAATATCTGTTGCCAATCTTCCTCTTTTTGCTTGAGGAAGATTGTCGCTGAGCTAACATTTGTGCCAGTCTTCCTCTATTTTCTATGTGGGACATCGCCACAGCATGCTTGATGAGCAGTGTGTAGGTCTTTGCCTGAGATCCGAACCCGTGAACCCCGGGCCGCTGAAGTGCAGCACGCGAACTTAACCACTATGCCACTGGGCCGGCCCCAGCAATTCAACTTTGATATGCAAGAACAAAATGTATTTCTACCTTTAGGAAACTGTTTTTTTCCTAAGACGTGAAAATATGCGTGTGGGTATCTACTCATTGGCTTTGATCAGGCAGCTGTCATCCTGAAAATGCTGGGGGCAGGGTGTGGAGAATGGATACTATAGCCTCATCTGTATGTCCTGCATAGGTTGGGAAAAGGAGCTCACTTCCTGCTTTCTCCAAGGGCTCCCCACAAGGTGTGAGAGCAAGTCGAACAGCACAGGAGGTAGATCGGTGATCACTGAATCAGTGAAAGATTCTTTCTTTCCTTCCATCTTTTTCTTTCACTTGATAAATATTAACTGAGCACCTATTATATGACAGGCACTGCATGTTTATTAAAAAGCAAGAAACTATATCCACCTGGATAAGCACATTTCTATAACATATACACGTGTTTTGTGTAATGGGAGTAGAGTAGGAGTGGCGGGAGAATCGCCTCTTTACCTCTGCAGGGAGATGGCTGGTAATCATGATGTGGTCTAAATAATGTCAATGCAAACTGAGCCCTTGAGTACATTTTTCTTTTCCTGCTGAAAAATAATAAGAATTTATAGCACAAGGAAGCAAACTTCTTTTAAAAACAAACAAAATTCCCCATCCCTTATTTGTAATTACCAGAAGTCTAGAGATCCGACACCTACACTCTTGGCCAGAAAGTCCTTTTTACCTCAGAAAAAAGAGAATCACTGGGAAAAACTGAGAACTCTGAATTTAAGGTAATAATTATAATGACCAGAGAATTTTTTAAGGCTGCACAAAGATATTGTTATAAGCATATTACTTGGAGTATTATTTATAGGGAAAATAGGAAGCAACCCAAATGCTCAAAGGTAGAGCTTAATTAAATAAATTGTGGTACATCCGTATAAAGAATACCAGACAGCCATCATTAATGATGTTTAGAAAAATATTTAAATATATAGGAAGATAGTCAATATAACTTGAATGGAAAATGCAAGTTAAATTAGCATATACTACATGGTCCATTTTTGTAAAAAAATACATATGTAGGGGCCAGCCCGGTGGCATGGCAGTTGGGTTCGTGTGCTCCGCTTCGGCACCCTGGGGTTCATAGATTCAGATGCCAGGCGCGGACCTACGCACCGCTTACCAAACCATGCTGTGGCGGCGTCCCATATAAAGTGGAGGAAGATGGGCACAGATGTTAGCCCAGGGCCAATCTTCCTCAGCAACAAAGAGGAGGATTGGCAGATGTTAGCTCAGAGTTAATCTTCCTCCAAAAAGAAAAATACATATGTAAATGGGGGTGTGTGTGTGTATACACATTTATATGTACATATACGTACACACACATGTATAAAGAGAAACAGAGAGAGAGAGCTATATACGTATATGATAGAAGAAGAAAGGCTGAAAGGATTATGACCAATGTCAATAGTGGTTGCGGGATTATGGGGATTGTTATTTTTCTCTAATTCTATATTTGCTAAATTTTATAGTAATAAACATACTTTTGTGAAAAAAGAAGTTATTAAAATTATAATATGGCTTTGATATATTGCCAAAAATAAATTAGAGTAAATTTTAAAGTTCATTCTTTAACTTTGCTTACAATACATTAAAATTATTTAAATGATTTTTATTCAGCCAAACAAGAACAAGTCATACTAAAATAGTGAGAAATAAAAATATTATATAGAATTTTGGGTACATTTCTTTTGTGGACAATTTCCTTTCAATCCAACATACAAAGCTATCAATTTTTTAATTCTAAAGGTTAGCAGATATGAATTTCATTCATTCATTCATTCACTCAAGGGGTACTTACTGAGTTTTTACCATGTATAAATGCCTGTCCCAAACTGTTTGGAAGATTAAAGTACGTGTTCCTTGTACTTGAGGTGCTTATGATCTACTTGGAAAGAGATCAAACATTCCTTAATCATCCAGACCTAAAAATTAGAACAGAGAACAGGGTATTATAGAAAGCCAATGCCAGTGAGGTGAAGGTTATCAAAATTCTACTCATCCTTTAAGGTTCAAAAGGCCCCTCTTTCTGAAGATGCCTCTTGCAGGGCAGTAATTTCTAGAAGTGTTATCCCCATGTGCTGGGGGAGGACTCCGGTTAGCATTCATCACACAGCAACCCTTACTGAGGGCCCAAGTGTGCTTTCCTTGTCCTGACCTTTGCTTCATCCGTCTTGGGTCCTGAGTGGACTTCAAAGCCAAGCTTGTTTTGCGAATCCAGACCACGTTCATCTCCTGAAGGAATGTGGAAAGAGAGGTGTGGAGCTGGAGAACAACACCATCCAGATTAACTACTGTGATGGGTGTGGAAACATGGAGAGAAGGGCTGCCCTCAGCCTGTTGATGAATAGCAGTCACCCCTTATGCTGTCCCTCCCAAACTGGGGCTGAACAGCACCCCATTCTTCCAATCCTTGTTCCTGAGGAGAGGATTGTCAACGAGAATATTTGCAAAGTATCGAAAGCTGCAAGGTATGATGGGAAAAAGTGCTGAACTGGGAGCCCAGAGAACTACCCTAGTTCCAGCTAGCTCTTCCTCTAACTAGCTTCCCTCTGGGCCTCAGTTTCCTCATCTGTCAAATGAAGGGATTAAACTGTTCAATACACAAAGCCTACATATTCCCTATAAATTAGAAATCACAAGGTTCCTGGGATCATATGTTTGAATTATTCCCCAATCATGAGTCATCTGTCAATCTCTGACCTTGCAAACACAAATTCCTCCCCAGTGATGGAAATTAAAACACTCCTTCTCTTGTGGGTAGGTTGTACACACTGAATGCTTGTGTGCAGCACTGTCTGGGAAGTTGAGTCAAAGGAAATGGCTCCTAATTCCTCTCGGGATAGAAATGGAAAACAAGACAGGCTATGACATCTGCTATCATTTCCTCTGTGATTAGACTTAATAATACAAATATCAATATTAAATTATGTGTGCATACTTTTTATTTTTGCCTTTCATGGCTAATCACAGGGAATTCTTTGTTTTTAGCCTTTAGTGCAAGGTAGTGAAGGAAGAACAGGAAAGATGAATGCAGAATTTCAGCACTTTAGAGCTGCAAGTGATTTTAAAGATTAGACCGAACCCTCATCATTCCAATGAGGAAGAAAATCAGGGGTCCAAGACCAGAAACAGCTCACTCCAGTGTTAACTTCCTGAAGTATGTTCTCTCATTTTGCCTCACAGAAACCAACCATAACTGGACAATACCATCACCTACATGCCGGAAAAAACCAAACCAACACAGAAAAAACCAAAAGCTACTAAAAAAAAAAACACAGTAGCCTAACCTCTTTGAATGTTTCCTGCATTACCACGAGAGGATCCACGCAAGGGGAAGACAGAGTTCATCAGGAAGAACATGTCTGAGACAGGAACAGTTCACCCTCCTAACTGCATCCAGAACCCATTCCTCGTCCCAAGACACAGCTGCGCCATGTGACCGTCCACTGCTTTCCTGTCCCTCTACAAGTGGGCAAGCACCAGACCTTTCTAAGGGTAATGCTGCCCTGTAACAAATCAGCCATTTACAGCCACATCATCTATCAAGTAAGTAGGTTTTCGTATAGCATTGGATGAATAAAATTCAAATGCTAAAAATCTGTTCTTTCACCAAGAAACATGATTTTATGCTAATTTCTCCTCTCTCTGGTTCCTGATGAATCTAGGCAAGTTACTCAAAAACATCTCAGTAAAGAAAAAAAAAATTGGTAGTTCCATGAAAACTGTTCATCTAAACTTAGTCAGCATTAGGGATCTAAGTTACTGGCATCACATAAGAACTCATTTCTTGCCAATCCGCTTCACCTCACTATTCAGGTGGAAGAGATATGCCTCACAGCTACACTCTTCCTACCACGGAAAAACACATGCACTCGCTGTTTTGATGTCTGACCACATTTGATAATATTTTAATCTCCATACACTCCGGACCAGAGTGTCCTAGATGATACAATTAGAATTCGAATGCATAGACTGTTAGAACTGAAAGGGACTCTCAAGAGTATTTCACCATATCTCCTCCCTTTACAACTAAAGAAAAGGAGTTGCAGTGAAACAGACTTGTCCCTCGTCACATGGCTAGACAGCAGCAGTGCCAGATCTAGAGCCATGTCTTCAGTCTTCCTGTCCAGGTTCTTTCCACAGCCCCTGCTGCTTTCCAGCATCAGTGCAGACTTTCTAAACACTCTGGAAGGACTGGATGGAGGCTATTTCTTGGGAGTCAGCCCCTCCCATTCCAGAGCTGCCTCTGCTATTCCACTGCATGAATTGTAGATGCAGGAGGTTAACTAAAGCTTGAATGCACAGGGAGTTCCCTCTCTTGCCTCAATGTGTTACATTCTGTCAATCTGGAAGGAGGGCATCAATGCTTACAGTTATCAGTTGCTCCCATAGTAAACTACTGTTCTAATTTATCCAAAATCCATTGTTGCTATGCAATGTGCAGTCAAGAAGGAACATTCTGGTTTTGAATTATGTGAACACTTCAGTCATCTGGTTCATGTCTAAGAATTATTTACGGCTAATTGGCATGCATAATTTGGGGCAGCAGCCTTCTAACACTGTTTTGATGATTCTGTGACAGAAAATCTGGTTGCGTTCAGCTCCTGCCTCTGACTCCAGGGCTGCCCATCCAAGCAGGCATTAACTGTTGAAGACTAACGGAGGAGCAAGTAGCACGCAGAGGAAAAAGACTGTACCTTGACATTATAGTTATCTGCATTAGAACCCTGCCCCTGCCCATCACTAGCAGGATGACTTGAAGCAGCACACCAGGTTCCTGGCCTCCCTCTCCTCATCTGGAAAATGTTCAATAGATCTGGACTTGATTAATATATACTATATTACTGAGCCACTATTATAACTTGTAAGGATCAGTTAACTCCAGAAATAAGAATACAGTAATAATATGGAAAACGTTAAAAACTCCGTGTCTGCGATCCCGCAGGTCTAACTAGGTATAAAACCCTGCTCCGCATTTACTAGTCGTGTAATATTGAGGAAGTTTCCTCACCTTCGAAACTTGGGGAAATATCTTTCGTCTTTTTGTTTTAATTTAGCATGAAGAAGTTCAAATACACTCAAAATAGAAATATTAGAATAATTAACTAAAATGACGTGCCAATCACCGGCTTAAGCCACTTTAAAAAGTTTGCTAATATCGTTTCATCTCTCTTCCTCAACACTTCTTTTTTCCTGAGGTATTTTATAACACATTTGGGCAAGTTGTTTTAAAGATCTCTGTGCTTCAGTTTTCTCATCTAAGAAATGATTATAATATCTAATTCATGGGGTAGAATTCTACTGAGTACTCAATAAATGTTAGCTATTATTATTTATGACGGTACCTATGCGCACCGCTCCCTACGAGGCGCAGAAACTGTGCAGCGTAGCGCGCCCGGCTCAAGACCGAGGTTATTAACCCGACAGCCTAGAGGAAGCCGGTCCTGCATCGCTAAGGTCGCGTCCGCCCCCTTCAGGCCGCGCTCCTTCAGAACCGCTCGAGACGGACGAGGTTTGGCCCTCGCAGCCTCCCGTCGCCGCGCGCGAAAACGAGAGGCGGGGACAGGAAGTTGAGTTGGGCCGAGTTCCGGGCGCGAGGCGGCGGCTGGGGAGAGCAGAGCGCGGCTCCTGGAAGCCCGTCAGGCAGATCTGCGATGTTCCGGATCGAGGGCCTCGCGCCGAAGCTGGACCCCGAGGAGATGAAACGGAAGATGCGCGAGGACGTGATCTCCTCCATACGGAACTTCCTCATCTACGTGGCCCTGCTGCGAGTCAGTGAGTGTCCTTCCAGCTCTGGCCGTGGGACCCGCTGGGAGCTCGCCGCCTCTGCCCCGCGCTGATCCTGCAGGCCTCTGCGGCCTTGAGCTGAGCGCAGCGGCCGCGGGAAGCAGGGCGGTGCGCGTCGCGGGCGGCGGGTGTGTGCGCGGCTTAGTGCTGCGGGTCTGGGTGGGGCTGCCCACGTGCGCGCGCTGGCCCCGACTGCGCGGCTGATCACCCCGCCCCCCTGCCCTAGGGGCTTAGAGTCGAGAGAGCCTCCAGGGATGTCCCCCAGAGCAGCTCCCGCGTTTCGCATAGGAACAGGTCTAGAGTAGACAAATGGCTGGCTCAAGGTCACTCGGCGGTTCAGTGAATGATCTTGACCTAGAACCCAGAGCTCTCAACTCAGTCGAGTTTGCTTCCTTCAGTGCTGACCTTTGAAATCCAAAAGGTTTTGCTGCTTTTGTTTATTTGTACAGAGGGTGAAGTAAATAATTGCTTTTTTGGAAAGCATGAGAAGAAAAGTCTATAGGAGTACTGATGATACTTGAGGGTTTATTTGATTTTAGTTGCATTTCCTAGTCTTGATAGTAGCCCTTTGAGGGAGGCCGGGCCTAAGATTCTGTATATCCCCTTTGTAAGTGAGAACTCGGCTTTCAGAGGAGACTTATGCAAGGTATCAGAGTTACAGGCACACTGGATATTAGAGCTGGATGCTGCTTTATAGATAGTTCTCTAGTTGTACTGATAAGAATCTCAGAAGTGTTTTGCCCCGCACCTTATTTTCAGTTTAGTATTCTTTTCATTGCTTCTTGCTGTATACTGTTGGCACGTCTGGATGGAGAGTCAGGGATGATTCAAATAAATAAAGGCCATACCAAGGTCATCCTGTAGAAGGCTCATGTTGGGCTAGGCCGGAGCTCCCTGAGGCCCGGTCTCCCTAGCTCCGTGCCTCTTCCACTGTCTGTGGTATTACTCTGCTTCTCCAGGAGAGGGAGCGCTGGTGAACAGAAACTCCCAAATAATCCTGCTCCTTCAGCAGCTTTTTACAACTCCCAAATTCACTTATTTCTTCCTCTTACCGTATTTTGTTGACTTAGCTGCCAGTAAAATATTTAGTTCTTATCAATGACCCTTGTATTAGATATGAATTGGTTTAAACAAAAACAGAATACTGTTCATTATTATCACTTTTTAAATTGAGATATAATTAGCATATTAGTATACAATTCACCCATTTAAAGTATACAATTCAGTGGTTCTTAGTATAGTCAGAGTTGTGCAGCCATCACCGCAATCTTTTTAGAACATTTCTTTCCCCCTGAAAGAAACACAATACCCATTAGCTGTCATTCTCCATTTTCCCCCTTCTCCAGCCCTTGGCAACCTCTAATCTTTTTGCCTTTGTGGGTTTCCCTGTTGTGGACATTTCATATGAATGGAGTTGTACAATATGAGACCTTTTGTGTCTGGCTTATTTCACTTAGCATAATGTTTTCAAGGTTCATGTGTATTGTATCATGTATCAATATTTCCTTCCTTTTATTGCTGAATAATATTCCATTGTATGGATATACCCCATTTTGTTTATCCATTCATTTGATGGATGTTCCTTTTTTCTCTGATAAGAATTAGTGGAAAGACTGGACATGACTTTGTCAGCTTCCAGCAGCTCTCAATATCTTCAGTTTAATATTAATAAAATGTTTTATTAATTTATTATGTGTGTTGAGAAAGAAGATCATTCTGGCAGCTTTTTTGGTCACAGCCCTTTTGTTTCCAATTTTTTTTTCTGTTGTGGTAAAATACACAACATAAAATTTACCATCTTAACTATTTTTAAGTGTACAGTGTAGTGGTAGTAAATACATTCATAATATACAACCATCACCCACCATCCATCTCCAGAACTCTTTTCATCTTGTAAAACTGAAACTCTATACCCATTAAACAATAACTCTCCATTCCCCCATCCTCCCAGTCCCTGGCAACCACCATTCTACTTTCTGTCTCTGTGATTTTGACCACTCTAAATATCTCATAAGTGGAATCATACAGTATTTGTCTTTTTGTAACTGGCTTATTTTGCTTAGCATAATGTCCTAAGATTCGTCCGCGTTGTAACATATGTCAGAATCTCCTTCCTTTTGAAGGCTGAATGATACTATTGTATACCTCAGTTTTGCTTATTCATTCATTCGTCTTTGGACACTTGGGTTGCTTCTTTGAGCTACTGTGAATAATGCTGCTATGAACATGGATGTACAAATACCTCTATTTTTAATTTTTTGAGGAACCACCATACTGTGTTTCATAGCAGTTATACATTCCCACCAACAGTATGCAAAGGTTCCAATTTCTCTGCATCCTTGCCAACAGTTTTTTTGATGCTAGCCATCCTAGTGGATGTGAGGTGGTATCTCATTGCAGTTTTAATTTGCATTGCTCTAATGATTAATGATGTTGAGTATCTTTTTATATGTTTATTTTGGCCGCACTTTTACACAGGCCACAGTAATATCACTTCTTCAGATCCCTATGACAACACTTCATAGTTTTCTAGACATTTGTGTCTACACCATCCTGATGGACTCTTATAACAACTGAAGTTGGACTGTGTCATATGTGATACATAGGTGATCAGTGGGAGAATCAAAATGTGGGTCCTGCTCTTCTGGTTCCCTAGTTCAGTGTTGTTTTCCTGCATCCTCTGCCTTCTTTCAAATGTATTTTTAAAGGTGAAAAATGCCAATTTGTTTTTTCTACAGTTTTGTTCCTTTGACAGTTAAATCACCAAAGTAAAGGACTGTCATTTGAAAGATTTAAATTGGATTTACTCTTTATGGCCCTGGGAGGTAGAACTACCTGGAGAAAAGATTTTATATAGTGTAAAAATGAACCTTATAATAATCATAGCTGCCTGACACTGGAATGGGCCCCCTTGACAGAATAAGTCCCTTTTGCTGGGTTATGCAGGCGGAGTCTTGGCCATCACTTGGAGTTGTTTTCAAAAATGTGTTGAACTAAACCTGTAGGGTTTACCCCCCAATCTTACAATTCCATAATGTAACTTGTGGGCTAACAGATCTGAAAACAAATTCTGGGTTTATTTATTTTTCTTTCAGCTCCTTTCATCTTAAAGAAATTGGACAGCATGTGAAGATTGGGCATCACATGTGAATGCATGATATGAAGAACCTGCTGATGGTTTCTACTCCTATCTGCAAATGAATAGGCCCGGAAAGATGTGAGAGCCTCTTTGGACATAAAAATTCTACTAGTTAAGAACAAGTTTGGCTCTAGTAACTGACCTTCATACCGAAATATAAAAACTGTTTGGGAAGTTTGAAATGACGTTTTATGGTCATAGTATACCCTTATGCCTGTGATATTCAGCGTCCATGAATGTTGGTGTAATTGTAAATAATGTCAAACTCCATTTTCTAGCAAGTATTAATTATAAGGGAATTATGTCTGCAATGGCACTGTCTTGTCAGTCATTTCTGTTTACCTTTTTACTTCTGTCTGGAGTATATTTGTTGAAGAGTTCTTATGATTAGTTAGGTTTTATGGAAGCCAGCACACAACCACAGTGACATTTAAGCATAAGACCGTTAGTCTATATTTTTAATAAACATGCCAATTAAGAAAAATCGGGTTTTTATTTTTCTTAACCCACCTTTTCCTGCAAACCAACAATCACTAGTGAGACTACTATAATGCTGTGATTATTACAAACTGCGTTAAATTGAGTTCCTCTTGTTTTGGGCTGGAGAATTTGCTAATCCCGATAAAGCAACATTGTTTTATTCTTAAGCAGTCTTTGTGAAAGGCAACGTTACTGCTTGATGCTGAGAATATGTAATACTGCTAAAGGGGAAAATGCTATATTTTTAAGTCAGATAGTTCTCCAAGTTTATTGGGGAATGGGGACAGTCCTTAACCTTCTTCCCAGAGACAACTACCTTCACCTCTTATTAGCTAATTATAGGTATTCACCTTCATGTCTCTAAATAACATGATTTTATTGTTACCTTATGATTTTTCCGTTTTAGACATTGCCCACTGAATTCTCCATGCATGTAAGGGTTTAGATGTCTTTCCTCTCCTTGCCTCCATCACTCACACATCTCTTCTCATTTCTTCTTCCTTCCAGTGTACTTGTTAGTGTGATTTTGATTTAGATCGATTTCATTAGGGCTCCAAATGCTGTTTGTGTTTTCTTTTCCTGTATGTCCTTTGTTTTTTCTAGGCTTAGTTTTCTATGAACTTACCACCAAAGCAGCTAAACTTTTTGCCATTTATCTAAATTGATCACGATGTTCAGTTTCATTAGATATGCTGTTTCATCTTGCTGAGTAATTCTTTCTGGAGCTTTCTGACCTGCCCTAGTCTAGTCTTGTAGTCTTCTCTGCCTGATGTATGACTATATTCTGGGATCTCCCTTCACCAGGATCCTGGGAATTCCTTTTCCTCTTCTCCCATGTTAGATCTCTTGTTTTCTGTATCTTGTGTCCAGTATGCATTTGTTCACTGAACCTCTGTAGTGAGTACAGTACCCCTGCCAGTAACTGCCTGGCATCCCACAATCCAGTGAATCCTCAATTTTACCCTTTTTGGAAAATGAACTTCTAATTTTAGGAGGGAGCTGGGGAAGACAGGCTGCTGAGCTCTGTAGAGTTGCGGAGAGCATCTGACTACTTAAAACTTCAACCAGTTCTTATTTTAGTGTCTACCCCTTCACCTCCTGTTTCCAAAGATATGTGAAGCCACCACTTCCTGAGACTTTTAGGGATTCTGTGATGTAAGTTGGGTTGTTGTTTGTTTTGCTTTTCCTACTGCTGACTCAGGATTCAGTTTTCTTGGGGCTGCCATTTTATTTACTACTTGTCCATCTGCTTTTCAACTTCTAACTTCTTGCTGTTGTCTCCTCTTCTCTTTTTCCATCCTTTTAGGTTTCATACCTTAAAACAAACAAAAATCTGTGCTGTCATTTAGTGGGATTTCAAGAGGGAGTGGAAGTAGACGGATGTGCTCACGCCACCATCTCTACTCAGGCAGCATGGATGTTAAACCTGTGATGCTGTGTCTCATGGTGGTAATTTATATCCGTTCCTGACTTAAGGAGGTGTAGTGTATAGCACCATGATCACAAACACGGGCTCTAAAGACAGGTAGGCCTGATTTTCAGTCCTGGATCCAATAGTTATGACATGGATGACTTTTAGCACCTGAACCTCTATATCTCATTTTCTTCACCTCTAAAATTAGCATAATAGAAACATCTACCTACTTCAAAGTGTTGTAAAGATGAAGAGAATGCAAGTAAAGCAGTTAGCACAGTGCCTGACATTTGGTAAATGCTGTTTATTAATGGCTAGTCTTTGGTATAAGGTGTTTAGAAGTGATTTATGCTGGCATTCACTGCATTAATAGTTTTCATTCATATTTTCAGATGCTATGAGATAGCATGCTTATCTTCAATTGTATACAGACTTCAAAATTACCAAACACTGAAATTCATTATCTAAAAACAGCCTTAACCAATCAGTATTAATGCCATTTCACAGATGAGGAGTTTGAGACTCTGGAAGTTTCAGTGGCTAATAAATAGCAGCTGGCCAAGGCTTAGGGCCTGTTAATGTTTATTGTACCCTATCCGTAAGTGCTTTTCCTGGGGGGAAAATGTGTGATTATTGACCTGGATTCCAGTGTATGTTCAGGCTAAAACAAGAGAAAATGTGATGGTGCAATTTTTTTATGGCTGACTTCTTAAAATTCAGGCCATAAACTCCACTAGGGGGTGTAATACTTGTAATAAACAGTTGTGAGATAGTACATTAAAAACAGTTGGCAAGATATATGTGTACAGATTTGGTTGAATATGTAATGTGAAATAGCAAAGAACCAGAGCAAATTCGAGTTTTGTAAATTCTTGAAATGGATCATAAAAATAAATAAATAATTGGAAGAAAATGTTAATTCTCCACAAACAGGTTGTGTAGAGGGATACGAACTCAGTAGGAATTTCGCTGCTAAATCAGTTCAGTGTTCTTCCTGCTACCAGTGCGTTTCATTTTTAAACTGCTTTATCATTGTTCTTTGTAGTTCTTCTGTGAAGTAAGTTAGCATTTCAATTACAATGTGTTCTGTAGTTGACAGGTGGGCAAACCTGGGCCTAGATTTGGAATGAAGAATAAGTGCGGGAATCTGAACTTCTTTTTGTTTTCCCCCTCCTTTGCTTGTGCTAAGCATATCTTTTTACCTATAAAATCCAGGCACCAGAGAGTGTTGTAGACAGTGTGGAAAGGAAATCAGCTAGACATTGTATTCTGTTTTGCTATAACTTGATCACTTGATAAATTCTGCATGTAGCTTAGGTCATCAAAGAAGCCACTAAAGCAGGAGTTAGCAAACTTTTTCTGTTAATGCAAACTTTTTCTGTTAATGGTCAGGTGGTAAATACTTCAGGCTTTGTGAGCTCTATGGTCTCTGTCAGCTCTACGGTTGCAGTGTGACAGCAGCCATAGACAGTATGGAAATGAATGCATGTGGCTGTGTTCCAGTAAAACTATATACAGAAGTAGGCGGGAAGCTGGATTTCACCTTCAGGTTACCCGCACTAAAGTAAAAGTCGGAACTCAGCAAAATGGGAAATAGCCACCAAATCACAGAACTGTTTCATTACTTTAAAGGTGAGAGATGTTCTACTGCAAATCATACAGGGAAATAATTTAACATAGAATCTGGCTTTTTAAAGCCCCAGAGATTACAAATTCATTCATCAAAATTATTGAGTTTCTCCTATATGCCATGCACTGTGCTAGGAGCTGAGAATATGGACAGGCCTGGGACTTCTGAGATCTATAATCCATCATAGGATGCCATGCAAGTGAATATCTGAAGAACCTAACCTTGTGAGAGGCTCAGATTGAGCTTCCCTGAAGAAATGACACTTAAAGAGACCTGAAGGATTCTCTAGCGTTATCGAGGGAGAAAAGGTAGAGAAGGGAGGGTCGGGCAGGGATTGTATTGATCAAGGTGGGGAGTTCAGAGTTGCCTGCTTAAAACAGCCCTGGATGCAATATAGGAACTAGATTTGAAGGGGGAGATAAAATGGGTGAATGAGCAGACCAGTATTGATTTGGATAAGTGTAGTATAAGGGAAAGGAAGGATTCAATGAAGACTTTTTGTGTGTGTGTGTGTGAGGAAGATCAGCCCTGAGCTAACATCCCTGCTAATCCTCCTCTTTTTGCTGAGCAAGACCGGCTCTGAGCTAACATCTATTGCCAGTCCTCCTCCTTTTTTTTCCCCCAAAGCCCCAGTAGATAGTTGTATGTCATAGTTGCACATCCTGCTAGTTGCTGTATGTGGGACGCGGCCTCAGCGTGGCCGGAGAAGCGGTGCATTGGTGCGCGCCCGGGATCCGAACCCGGGCCACCAGTAGCGGAGCGCGCGCACTTAACCACTAAGCCACGGGGCCGGCCCTCAATGAAGACTCTTGAGGTGTAGAGATTATCCCAGATTGTCTGAGTGGACCCAGTGTAATCACAAAGATCCTTGTAAGAGGGAGGAAGAAGGTTCAGAGTCAGAGGAGGTGTTACAACAGAAGCAGAGGTTGGAATCATGTCGCCACAAGCCAAGGAATGTGGGCAGCCTCTGTGTTATAGAAGCTGGAAAAGGTGAGGCACAGATTCTCCCCTGGAGCCTCCAGAAGGAACACACGTCTGCTGACACCTTGATTTTAGTCCCTTAAGACCCATTTCAAACTTCTGACCTCCATGACTGTAAGATAATAAATTGGTGTTGTTTTAAGCCACTAAGCTTGTAGTAATTTGTTAATAGCAGCAGTAGGAAACTAATGTATTTACAGCACTCCTTCCTCCTTTTCCTGTTAGCGTGGCCTCATCCTCTTCCTATCTGGGGTAAATCCCTTACCTGTTCTGCCAGCCTTTTTGAACTTCATTATTCACTGACTGTGATCATTCTTGAAATACTTTCCGATCCTAGATTATCTTTTCTCTGTATATTTTCTCTCAGCCATGATCATAGTTTTTTAATTACCATCTATCTAGAGGAAACTCCCAATGTTTATTTCAAGTTGAAATGTTGGCCATATTTGGATATCCAAACGCCCACTCAACATCTCCATCTCACAGATCCTTTTAGCTTAGCAGGGCCAAAACTGGACCCATTATTTTCCCCTGGAAACCTGTTCCTTAATTCAGTAAATAGCACCATCAACACAGCTGCTTAAGCCAGAAATTAGGGAGTCGTCTTTGAATCCTTAACTTAATCACATCTCCAAAGTCCCTTTTTCCATATGAGGTGCATATTCACAGGTTTGGAGATGGGGACATTTTGGGGTGGGGTTGGGGCATTATTTTGCCTACCACATGTGATAAAGGTTTAGATTTGGTGGGGAAAAGTTGAAAGAGTTCCCTTCTGCCCCAGTCCACTTTTCTGTGGAGCTCATTTGCTGACCTCAGCCTTCCTTAGTCACTCCACCCCACAGTCATAACCTAGATTTGATTTCTAGTGTTCTTTTCTCCACTACTAATAATTGGGCCCCACCAGGCCCTGTAATCGATTCACCCTCCCACCTAGTGCTTCACCTCCCTCATGTCTCAGCTTAGATTCCATTAGCCGTCATTGTGACCATTCTCATATACACCTTCAACTCTCTTCCCTCCCTCTAGCTTCGTTGTGCTTCCCTGGCAAAACCCAGCCCTGGTTAAATCCATCTCTTTGCCTACTCTGTGCCTGCCCTGTGCAGCTGAAAGTGGCTGGAAGAAAACAAACATGCTGACAGGCTCCGCTTGGAAAATGATGGCTGGTAACCTCAACTGGGTCCTGCAGGACCGCTGCATGTCCTTAGCTCCTTCCTTCTCTACCAGACACACATTTCAGACCTGCTCAAACCTCTAGTATCTCCTCGCTCATCTTCAAGCTCAGCTGATGGCGTTGCTTTGTTTTTCCCTGAGAAAACAGAAGCATCCAGAAGCAAGCTTCCCGAAACTTACCCCATGATACCTACCCATTCACCAGCAATTGTACCCTCCCTCCTGTTAGGAAGGTCTGTTCTCCTGTTTAAGGCCAACCTATCCCATGTGCGCTCATTCCCACCGCCCCATTAACTACCTGAGGATCTTGCCCCAGCAAGTCTCCCTCTTCTCTGTCATCAGATTTTCTTTCTTTATTGGGTTATTCCCAGTAGCATATAAAAGGGCTGTGATTTCTTCTGTCTTAAAAAGAATTACTTGGAAAAGCTCTGTTGCCAATCTGTTCCCTGGAGAAGATGCTGAGATTTTGTGCAGGAGGTTTTGGGGGGAGTGTTTTTGGGAAAAACTTTAGAGGGCAAGTGAAACAAGTTTGGGCGGGAGAAGTTGAACTGCGATGCAGCTGCAACTAGGGTGACCAGTCATCCAGACCGTCCCAGTTTTAGCACTGAAACTCCTGCATCCCGGGAACCCTCTCAGTCCTGGGCAGACGGGTGTGGTTAGTCACCCTGGTTGTTGCAGCTTTAATCAGTCCCACAAGTATCTTTGATGCTGGGATGGCTCTTCAGAGAAATCCTTAATCAAGGCAAGAGGGCAGGGCCTTTGAACTCTTGCATCGACTAATCATTGGCTGCGGGCTGCTGGGTGGGTGGATAACTTCACTGGAGGCAGCTTCTTTCAGCTGAGGGCAGTTACTGAGGAATGCAGCTGGGAGCTCTCAGCAGCCAGCACTCCTAGCTGCTGGGGAAGGAGGACTGATTACCTTGGTCCTAAAGTTGACATCTGGGTGGTTAGCGCAACATCCACCATGATCCTCTTGAATCATCACCCCTCTCCATCCACTATCCCATTTCTCTGCTCTCTTTTGCGATTAAATGCCTCCTCAACATTGTCTGTATTTGCATGTCTCTTCTTCCGTTATCTCTGGAAGCCACTCTGCTTAGGCTTGCATCCCCACCAGTCTCCTGAAACCGCTCTTGTCAGGGTTAACACTGACCTGTCTCACCCTGTCCGCAGCGTTTAACATCACCTCACTGTTGTCGCCACCTTGTGGGCCTTCCGTAGCACTGATTGCCTGATTTCCCTCCTATCCCTCCTTCCTCAGATTCTTTTGCTGGTTCCTCTTCACGTCTGACCTCTGAAACTTGCAGTGCCCCAGGCTTCAGTCCTCAGACCTCTTCTCTTTATTTACAGTGTAGCTTCTACACTGACTCCTTTGGTGATCTCATCTGGTCTCTTGGCTTTCAGTGCCAATTATGGGCTGAGAATGCCCAAATTTATATCTCTAGCGTACACCTCTCCTCCTAATTCCAAACTTGTCCAAAAACAATCTTCCCACTTGCCTGAAAACTCCCTCTCTCAGTCTCAGGAGATGATAGTTCCTCTCTCTAGTTGCTTAGACTAAAACCCTGAGTGTCATCCTTGATTCTTTTCTTTCACATTCCACACCAATCCTTCAGGAAACCCTGTTGGCCCTACTTCTGAATTATAACCAAAATCTGACCTCTTCTCACCAACTTCATTACCACCACCCTGGTCCAATCCACCATGATCTCTCTTCTGAATTATTGCAACAGCCTCCTAACTAGACTCCCTGCTTACACCCTTACCCCTCTACAGTCTGTTCTCAACACAGCACTCAGAATGGTCCTCTTTAAAATTTAAGCCAGAACATGTTACTCTTGCTCAAAACCTTCCAGTGGCTTCCTGTCTCACTCAGAGTAAAAGCCAGGGTTCTTCTGGTTGCCCACAAGGTGTGTACAATCTGGTCCTCATTACTTCTCTGATCTCATCTTTTATGACTCCCCCTCCCTCACTGCACTCCAGCCACACTGGCTTCCTTGCTTCCTCAAACAAACTAGCCATGCTGCTGCCTCAGGGCCTTTGCACTGGCTGTTTCCTCTGCCTGGGATGCTCTTCCCTTAGATTTTCAAGTGTCTCACTCCCTCTCCTTCAGGTCGCTGCTTAAATGGCATTTCTTCAATGAATTTCTTCTTCCCACCTCTTGTAGGTTATAGGATGTTTCAATTTTTGAAAATCCAGCAATTTGTACATTTATGATATGTGCATTTTTCTATAGTTACATTATTCAGTCATGTGCCACATTAACAACAGCGGATCACATATATGATGGTGGTTCCATAAGATGAGTACTATATAGGCTAGGTGTGTAGTAGACTGTACCATCTAGGCTGTGTAAGTACACTCTGTGATGTTCACTCATCAATGAAATCGCCTAAGGATGCATTTCTCAGAACGTATCCCTGTCATGAAGTGACATGTGACTATATTTCAGTCCTTTTTTTATTTTAATTACAACCTCCCCAGTACTCCATACCCCCTTTCTCAATTTTTCTTCCTGGCACTTATTTGGTATATTTTTCCTTATTTATTTTGGTAATTGTCTGGCTCTGTTTGTTAAATATACATTTGATGAGGGCAGGGACTTTGTCTGTTCCGTTCACTGTAGTGTCCCAGTACCTAGGAGAGTGCCTGGCACCTAGTAGGCACTGAGTTCACTGAATAATAGACTTAGAGTGGAGAAGTTTTTTTTGTTTTGTTTTTGTGAGGAAGATCAGCCCTGAGCTAACATCCATGCTAATCCTCCTGTTTTTGCTGAGGAAGACCGGCTCTGAGCTAACATCTATTGCCAATCCTCCTCCTTTTTTCCCCCAAAGCCCCAGTAGATAGTTGGACGTCATAGTTGCACATCCTTCTAGTTGCTGTACGTGGGACGCAGCCTCAGCATGGCCGGAGAAGCGGTGCGTCGGTGCGCGCCCGGGATCCAAACCTGGGCTGCCAGTAGCGGAGCCCGAGCACTTAACTGCTACACCACGGGGCCGGCCTGAGTGGAGAAGTTTTTAACTAGCTGTGGGAAGTGTGAGAGTACGCCAACTAGAAAAAGGGAAGATTGTCACATGATACCGTACCCCAGTTAAGACAGGTGAGCATGAATTTGCGATGCCTGGATGCGGGCTTTTTCTTGAGCGCTGCTCTGCTGCCCAGAGGCAGGCTCGCAGAAGGTGGAGAGTTGGAGTCATCCAGGGCTGGGGCTTGCCACACGGATGAGGTGAAATGACAGTGTCAGGGAGTGACTGAAATCACGCACAAGGCACCTAAGCTGGCTAAGGAGGAGAGGCAGGAGGGCGCTGCTGGGCAGGAAGGAAATAGAGGGGCAGCCAGTCCTGCTGAAGGCGACTGCGGGAGTGGGAGCAGTGGGGCGGTAGCCCTGAGACCTGTTGATGTGCCCCAAATATCTTCCCTTCACTTTCAATGGAGAGAAAAGTCCCTGTTCTGAAAAACAGAATCTATTCATTTTGTTTTACTTTCTGAAGAGAGGTATCACCAGCTTGTGGCCTGTTGGGCTATTCTCAAAAGACATGGTATATTAGAGTTTGTTGGTTTCACAGCTAAGCATGTCTGGAGTAGTCTGACAAGGACCACGTCTGACCCACCACTAGAACTGACTCTCCCTCAGTTTATATGTTCATTTAGGAGGAAAGAAAATCACCAAGTGCAAATATGTTCACGATACCAAGAGACTGAAGACTTTTTATGGGACGGTGCGGAACGATGGAGACTACTGCTGAGTGTGATACAGCAGTGAGAGCTTATATGATGCTTTTCTTCCCCAAATTCAGATTGCATTGCTTCTGATTATTTGAGCTGATGGGAGAAAAGCAATATATGGATAATTTAAAATAATAAAGATATTGCAAAAAAAGTTTTTAGAAATGTGGTAGATAAGAATTGAAACAAAGAAATGCAGGAAAATGATCAAATGAATTGCTCATCCTAACATCATTAGTAAAATTCCACTCATGTTTTCAGTGTACTTTGAGTAAAATTTAATAAGCTTGCTGTTGAATCCTTACATCAACTGTAAAATTTTATAAATTTTTGTAATAACCATTGTTTTCATTGATCTCAAGCATATGAAACAAACACAAAGAATCTTTACCGAACATAAAAGTAAAAATGTAAGTAAAGTCTTAAACCTATTGAAATCTATAAAACTTGTTGTTATTAGCTTAGTGAAACTGACTGCTGTGAGAGGTTGAAGAGCGTGTAGTTTAACATCTACTGTTTCCTCTTAAACCCTCACTTTTGTTGGCAAGCACTTTACTATTTAGAAGTTGTGGGGTCGGCCCGGTGGCGCAAGCGGTTAAGTGCGCGCGCTCCGCTGCAGCGGCCCGGGGTTCGCTGGTTCGGATCCCGGGCGCGCACCGACGCACTGCTTGGCAAGCCATGCTGTGGCAGCGTCCCATATAAAGTGGAGGAAGATGGGCACAGATGTTAGCCCAGGGCCGTCTTCCTCAGCAAAAAAAAGAGGAGGATTGGCGGATGTTAGCACAGGGCTGATCTCCTCACAAAAAAAAAAAAAAAAAAAAAGAAGTTGTTCATCACCATAAAAAAGGAATTTGTAATTTTTACTGTTGTTCCCTAAGTTAAAACGTGCTTATTTATTCTGATTTGACAGAAAGTATTTAATGTTTTTTTTCTTTTCTTTTCTTATTCAGCCCGTTTTCTTTCTTAAGTACCTTGAACTTAGATCACCCTTAATCATTTCACCTTTCCTGAGTTTACAGAGAATAGCAGAGAGAGAACTGGAGGGAACCTGGAAACTTTGCACTAGATAATACCAACTCAAAATATCACGTATTTCCTTCTTCCCAATTCTGTGTGTAAATAAAGTGGTAAAATAGCATATTTTTACTATTTGTTTCTTGGTAGAAAAAGGACTCTAAGATAAATGTATCTTGATGTTTATGGGTAACTGATTTTCTGTTCACATGTAATTTTAAGAGTAAATGGGCGCTGGCTGTCATGTACTTGGGAATCAAAGAGTGCGTACTAGGGGCAGTTGGGAGGATTTTCATGCACAGATCCCTCCTGGTGGTGGGCTCCCTGCCCCAGGAGAGGATGAAGTATAACAGGGAATAGCACACCAGTGAGTGAATATGTCACATAAGACAGTGCCAGGCCTCCGTGCAGGGGTGCTTTCCATAAGAACCTGCACACCAAGTCACATAGGAGCTTTTAAACAAAAGACCTCCTGAATCAGGACTGCTGTGGATGGAGCCCAGGAGTCTGTTTTTGAAAAAGCATCCAGGTGATTTAATCGGTCCAGGTCTTGCTTTGAGTAAACCAGTAAATGAATTTACCTTAAGGTCCCTTCCAGTTCTGAAATTCTGGACTGGTTAAGGAATAAGAGTCAAATAAAACTGAAAATGAAAGCAATTTTAGGTTGCATTAGTAAAATTACAACATTAAGGTCTCCAGATCTGACAGATGCTTCAAGAGCAGCCAACTTGCCAGAGTTGAATTTGGTAGTTAGAATACTGAAGGTGCCTGGAAACCACGCTACTAGAGAAATGACGGAAAGAATTACAGGTGTTTAACCTTGCCAAGACCTAAAGTAGGAGTCTGAGAGCTGGTGTTTGTTTGTTTTTTTTTGTGTGTGAGGAAGATCAGCCCTGGGCTAACATCCATGCCAATCCTCCTCTTTTTGCCGAGGAAGACTGGCCCTGGGCTAACATCCATGCCCATCTTCCTCTACTTTATATGGGACGCCGCCACAGCATGGCCTGACAAGCGGTGCATCGGTGCGCGCCGGGGATCCGAACCCGGGCCGCCAGCAGCGGAGCATGCGCACCTAACCGCTACGCCACAGGGCCGGCCGCTGAGACCTGTTTTTAAAAATTAAGAATTGTTATGTCAAAAGGAGAGTAATTGTCCCAGAAGACAGAAGAGGATAAAGGTTTGGAAGCTAAGAAGGAGGATTCCGCTTGAACTCACTACCGACGACTGTGAGCAAGCTGGGCTGGGTCACAGAAGGGGCTCTTCTTCACTGGAAATGTGTAAGGATCTGAGCCTGCATACTCCATAGCAGGGATTGCCACTATAGGAAAGGGTTTCTGTCCATGTCTTTCTCTGTTACTGAAAAACCACTTGAATACAAGTCCTATCACACTTTTCTGTCACACATAATATCTGTACAAAGAAGGGGCTGAATAAGTGACTGTTGAATTGAAGCTTGGGGAAATACTGACTCTCCGACACTGTCTGTCGTCCAGGCTTCAGAAAAACATTCCCAATCTACTTGGTGGAGGTGTTCACGTTCACAGATATGTATTCAGTGACTACAGAGGACCAGGCACTGTGGTCGGTGAAGGATACAGAAGAGAGGAACTCAGTCATAGCACCTGTCCTCAACAGGCTTACCATCTGGCAGGGGAGGCAGACGTTACCTAATTTCATCACCAGTTACTTCATAATATTATATAAACTGCGTGAGAGGGAAGTGCAAGTAGCTGTGAGAACATGGAATGGGGGGACCCTGACCTATTGGGTTGGGGAGGCAGCATGGAGGGCTCCCTTAGGAAGTGATACATAAAGTAAGATCTGGATGAATAGGAATTGGCCAGATAAAAGAGTGAGGAGCCTCTGAAAAAGTGTTAAAGCATATGTGTTCAAGGAAGAAAGAAGACCAGTGTGCCTAACGTGGGTGGAGCACAGAAGAGCAAGAAAACCTTCAGTCCTTTGAGAAACTCCTATTATTGTATTTTCCATACTTTAGTCTTAAGAAAGAGATCCCATTCTGACATCTGCTGGCTAGTGTATATACTGCAATTCCAAATGACATTACACAAGAATAACTTTCAGTAACCTATTTTTCTGAAGGCTACAAAAATAAACTAGAAATAAAGCCCCAGGTCTTTTCCCTACTCTGTATCATGGCCATCTCACAGGAGACCTTGACCAGTTGTTACTTACATGCTACTTGCACGCACTCAGTCTTACAGATAGGCATATGTGGTGCCATTTGCCTACTTTTGTACAAGTTCACAAAAACTTACATGGAAATCACATAAAAATTGAATAGGGAGCTGGCCCCCGGCCTAGTGGTTGAGTTTGGCACGGTCCCCTTCAGCGGCCCAGATTTGGTTCCTGGGCACAGACCTACACCACTCGTCAGTGGCCATGCTGTGGCAGTGACCCACATACAAAATAGGAAGATTGGCACAGATGTTAACTTGGCAAATCTTTCTCAGCAAAAGAAAAAGTTGAATAGACTTGTTACTGAGATGTAAAAACATTACAAAATCACTTATTCACTTTGTCTTTCAAACACTATCTGATGAAATATTTTCAGTTATGAAATATTCTTAAATTGTTTCCTTCATAAATAAAACACACAGCTGGCTTTAGTCCAGTAAGCATTCTACTAAGGCTAAAGATATGCTTTAAGCATGTCTGCTAATTTTCATCTTTTTCTCAGTCAAATTAGTAATAGTATTTCATTTTCCACTTATGTCTATAAAGGACAGAAATGCAAAAAAATTTTTAATATTACATAAGCAGCTGTACAGACAATGATACTGCTGCATTTGAAACCAAATGTTCCACTGGCAGCTGCCTTACCATGCAGTTGCCTGAAATATTCATTAATCAGCTGACATTAAAAGTATATATTTGGTGAACAAAGGATGATTTAGAGACATCAATATCTAATGTAAAAAGTGTGAGTTGGAGAGTAGAGATCTGTCTGTTAGGAAGAAGCACTAGAATTAGTTGTTCAAAGTCCTGGGTTACAGCTTCAGCTCTGCTATTAATTATGTGACTATGAGAGTCAGATTTTTTACTTGCAAACACCAAAATCCAGTTTTGGTAGATTTAAGGAGAAAAGTAATTTATTAAAAGGATTATAGGTAGTTTAGCATCACCAGGAGGCCTGGAGAAACTGGGCTCAGAGACTAGGCGACTCAAACATCACCATTTGTCACTTAGTCACTCCACACAACCTGGTACAGTGAGGACACTGTATCTCCTGGGGATTAGATGCCACCACTCAGTATTACCAAGGCTACAGGCACAGAATTCTGGACTATCATGGCAGCCAGGGTTGCTCTAAGAACTTGCTGCATTTGCCATGGTCACCAAAAAGAATTATTCCAGGACTCCACTTTGCTATGTCTCTGGCTCCCAATTCAAAATCCAGGGAATATTTAATTTGTAGTGTCAGAGTCATGTGGAAAAGCAGAGAAAATATCTAGATTTCAGCTTTTATAGTGAAAGGTATGCTCTGATTCCTAACAAGCTCATAAGACGGGGAATTCCCAAATGTAGGAGGGGAGTTCAGATCCTGGGCAGCCAAAAAGGATGACAGAGGTCTACTGTGTTGACCCTGGACAGATCACTCAGAGCCTCACTTTTCTATAAAGCAAGATAAATAAAGTTCACATGGCTGAGGAGAGTGTGTATGTTTACTTACTCATGTCACAGTAAATACCATCTGTGTGCCAGGATGCAAAGATGAGCAAGTCTGCTGTCCAATCAAGGAGAGAAATCAACAGACAGCAAGTGCCAGGATAGAGGCATGCACAGGAGAAATGAGAGTGGAAAGAAGAGAGGGCTCAACTGCGGTTTACAAATGATGTTCTTATATTTAAGTACTTATATATAAAATCAAATTTTCCATGTGGCAAGTGATGTGTGCACCACTAATGGTAAAGACAGCACGCCCTTGTAGAAAGCTGCTGTAATACTCCTTTGAAAGGCTTGGCTGTTTTAGGGAAATGCCAAAACAATGTTGGCTGGCACAAATCACAAACTCAGGCTTTTACTTCCTTATTGACAGACATATCTGGACTGCCAGTTGCATACAATGGGATACTTTTCAAAGGATCAAACATGTCAGAGCTTTGCCAGTCATCGATAATAAATCATTGAGCTCATTGTAGTGTGAACCATCCCTGTTCTGATCTGACCTGACCAAAGCTTTGTATCTTTGCTTAAAATAAATTGTTTGCTTTAGGCTTAGGGGGATTTTTTTTTTTTTCCATTTATGAAAAAGAGCAGCTGCATGGTAACTTGGGCCTCATCCAGAATCTGTACTAATACCAAATCATATGGTAATAATAGATGGAATATATTTTTACAGAATACATTCTATAGAACCAGGGATTGACAGACGTCAGTGGGACCACATGGGTCAGCTATTACAAACCTCAATCTGGTGCAGTAATTTCTTTTTCACAGCATCCTCAAGTTAGATTTCTGTAGCTGACATTCTCTTCTAAAATCCACAGGTCTATATCCAACTGCCTTTTTGATCATTTGGATGACACAGGCATCTTAAATTTAACAAGTCCAAAATTGAGATCTTGATCTCCCCCTACCTCCAAATATGTTCCCCTTACAAGAGTTACCACTTTAATAAACAGCACTTCCGTGGGCCCACTCAGTAGATTAAGCTAGAAGACTGGGAATCCCCCTAATTTCCCACATCAAGCCAAATTCGACTCTACCTCAAAAGTGTATCTCAAATCCATTTCTCTCCATCTTCACTTCCATTACTCCAGTCCAAGTCTTAACCAATCTCCCTGCTTCCACTCTTACCTTGGTCTGTTCTCCACATAGTAGCTGGCATGCTTCTTTAAAAAGATATCAAGGGGCTGGCCCCGTGACCTAGTGGTTAAGTTCCACATGCTCTGCTTTGGAGGTCTGGGCAGGATTCTGGGCTCAGACCTACACCACTCCTCGGCAGCCACGTTGTGGTGGCGACCCACATACAAAATAGGGGAAGATTGGCAGTGATGTTAGCTCAGGGCGAATCTTCCTCAAGCAAAAAAAAAAAGAAGAAAGATTGGCAACAGATGTCAGCTCAGGGTGAAACTTCCTCACCAAAAAAAAACAACAAAAAAAGATATCAAATCACCCACCTCCTCCACCCCTTCAATGGCTTCCTTTTATATAAAATTTAAAAATCCTTATCATGGCCTGAGGGCTGCAGATCTGGCCCCACCTACCTCTCTAACTTCCAGTACACTGTTCTCTCCTTAACACAACAAGCTTCAGACAAACTGGACATCTTCCATTTACCAGAAGAGCAATCTTCTCTCCTCTGCCTTGCCCCGCCCCGCCCCACCCAAGGAGTTCACACAGGCTTTCCCTGCCTCTTTCCATCTGGCTAGTTCTTTACCTTCCTCTGAGAGGTCTTCCCTCACCACCTTCCCTTGCGCCCTTCTTTTAAGTCAGCGTTCCTTCAGTGCACTTGCTATAATTTTAAATACATATTTAAGTGATATCTGATTAATGTCTACCTTCTCCACTAAAGAATTAAGGAGGACAGGAACCATTTCAGCTTTGTTCATTTCTGTGACCCTAATAATAGCGACAGCAACAACAACTAACACACAACATTTACTATGTGGCAGGCATCGTGCTAAACGCTACAGATAGAATAATTTAATATGTACTCCCAGTATACTGTCTGGCCCATAGCCAGTGGTCAGTTTGTTGAATGAATGAACCCAGCCCCTTTGTGCACACCTACAAATTGCTCACCACCTGCTGGAACAGCCCATTACACTGTTAACTCTGGTGATCGGAAGAATCTTTATGTTGACCCCAGCACGCCTCCCTGCAATGTCCACCCACTGATTCTATTTCTGCGCCCCTGGGGCCACGCAGTACACGCCGTAATCGTCCTTCCACCAGCTCGGCCTCGCAGCATCTGAAGACCCCCGTCCCCTCGCGTCTCCCTCCCGCTGCCCTCCCGGCCCCTCCCCGCTGACTCCGCGTGGCTCCCGTTCCGCCCCGGCGGTCTAGGCGCCCGGGAGCCCCGGCCGCCCGCCGCTCCCGGCATCCCCCGCCTCGCGCGTCACGTGACGGCGCGCGCCCGCCCCGGCCCGGCAACCGGCCGCGCGCCGCAGTCCTCGCGGCTCCGCTGCGGCCCCGACGCCCGCGGCCCGACCGCTGTGGGCGAGCGCCCGGAGGGCTCCCGGCGAGGTAAGAGGCGGCCGGCCGCGGGGCTGCGGCGAACTTACTCCGCCCGCGTGCCCGGGGTGCCGGAGCAGGGCGGCGGGGAGGGGGCTCGGGCGCCGGCGGGCTGCTCCCGCGGACCGGGGGCGCATCTCGAGGAGACCGGCCGAGGAGGCGCCGCTCCGTCCCGAGAGGCTGAGCATCTGGCCCTGGCGGGACCGGGAGGGGACGCCCTCAGCGGCCGCGCCGAAGAAGAGCTGTGCCTTGGTGTCCCCTCCTGTCAAACGCCGGGCCGGGAACGTGGATCTCCGCGGTTGCCTTCGGCCCCGAGGTTTTCCGAGTGTGTCGGTGAAGTCGAAGAGGAAGAAGCAGACTCTTGGGATGGGGAGAGCCCTCACCTGGGGACGCAGGAGCGAGTGTCTGAGCCAGACACCTATTAACGTCTTCTGTATTTTGTGCACATCGCAAGCCTCTCGGAGACTCGGTTTCTCCATCTTTAAAGTAAAGGTGATAAGCTCTGCGCTGCCTCCCGCGTAGGACTACCGTGAAGAACAGACGGAAAGCCCTTTAAAGAGCCAGAACTCTCGAGTCCGGTAGACTTGGGTTCAGGTCCTAGTTCTGCCACTTACTAGCTGTGTGACCTTGAGCTGGATAGAACCCTCATCTGTTAAAAGGAAGATAATAATAGTACTTAGCTCCTGAGGTTGCTGTGAGGATTAAGTGTAAAGGGTTTAGCACAGTGTCCAGTGCAGAAATGCACAATAGATAGTGCTATTACTATAATTATTATTAAATTAGTAAGCTAGAGAGTGCCTCACATGAGGGGTGTTTAGAATAACCACACTTCAGTTGCTATATATTCAGTCCTAAAAAGAGTTCTGTTTTGGTTTCCTAAGAAAGCGGCCAGTGGGACCCTTTCTCTTTTTTCTTTCTGGGCCCCCCTTTGCCTTCTCATTTACAATTGGCATGTGAACCTGCTGTTCCTACCAAAAGAGTCAAGCAGGATGGGAACATTAGTGTACTCGAGCAGATGGGTATCAGATTCCCTCTAAGGGGAAAGAAGAGTGCCAGGCATGTGCTGCCACCAAAAAAAGCACAGTACAGTGATCGACTGTCAGAGCTGGAAGATGCCTGGGAAGCCGTCTAGGCCAGCTGTCTCCTTTTGCAAAGGGAGAAACTGGACCCAGAATGAGGATGGGACTGAGATTTTCTCAGGACCCAACAGAATGCTGGCACTAGGTAGTGGAAAGAACACACACTGCTTACCAGACACTGTTTCTCTGAGTTCTAACCTAATTCTTCATTTATTCAGTAAGTATTTATGGAGTACCTACTGTGTGCTTGTATACCTACTAGGAGCTGGAGAAGAAATATATATATATTTTCTATATGTGTGTGTGTGTGTGTGTGTGTGTGTGTGTGTGTGTATGTATATCTCCCTCTGCTGGTTCTCAGTACATTTCATAATAACAATAAGTTCCAGCTCAGGGAGCTTGCCTCATAGCAGCTGGCCCCAAGGGACAGAAGCACCCAGAGAGGCCTGAGTTGTTTCATGATCAGTCACAGCAGTCCCAGAGCCATTGTTGAAGCCTGCTGAGATTTTAGAAACTGAGAAAATGCTGCTTTGTCAGGGCTTTTAGGAAAGGATTTCCTTCTGGCCTGGCACTCGTAAGATTTCTTGTCTTTCTGGTTTCAGGCCTCTTATTGTTTCTAGATTTCTGAAAAGAGCCACCCTCACCATAGTGCCTTCAATTTGGTTTCCATGGTTATCAGATGGATTGTATTTTTATGATAGCACAAGTAGCTGTTGTGTAATACGTGGTCAAGCAGTCCCAGTTCCCTGGGGGTTTCTGTTTTCTGGGGGTGGTCCTCTTTTTTCAGTTGCAGTGCAGCTTATCCCTTCCTTCCCCCCTCCCTCCTTCCTGCCTTCTTTAGTTTAACAAACATGCTTCCATGGGAGGGTCAAGAGGAGTGAGAATAAGTGGAAACAGACAAAAACACGTATAGACCCTGGCTTAGGGACCTCTGAATCTTTGGGGGTGTTAATCTGAGGCCATTACCGTATGGAGAGGCAAATCAGTGGGGCTCTGATGAAGGTATGGTTTGGGAGCCAGGGAGAGCTCTCAAAGGTGGGAGGGATAGTGTCCTGGGCGACCAGGAAGACATCACATACCCACATGCTTTTCAAGGAAGATGTAAAAGAAACCAGTTCCTTTTACATGTCTCAGTCACATAGGAATAATAGATGGTGCAGGAAGCATTTTGTTCTCTGAGTTTGCTTTAATGAATGAACCTTCTCTTGAGTCACTGTCATGGGCTTTGTGAAATGCCTGCTAATTTCTCTCATTACCTTCTTTCTGTTAGCTCAGTGATGTATTAGTTTCCTACTCACAGACATGATACTGTGTACATAAAGGTAGATAAACAGACATTCAATTAAGATTTTGTCTATTTCATTTTAGATGTTTAACTTGTGTGTCTCATTTCACCAGTTGGGTTCTAATGCAGTCATGTATTTCTTTACTTTTCCAAGTAATCTCCCAAGTCCTTTAATGCCCTTACTAGTGAGAATTCTGTTGTTTCCCACTTCCAAGCCCCCTGGGGGATTAAACAGCCCAAAGAAGTCACTCAGTCTTCCATTCTCCAGAGGAGAGAGAACTGCAGAGTCTGAGCGGTCCACCCACATTGTTATTTCTGACACAGCTATATGGTATCACTATTGAAGAGCTGTCCTGCATGGGCCAAGGATGTGTGGTCACTGCTGCTCAGCGCCCTCATTGGACCAGGTTCCTGCCAGCTTGATCCCATGCTTGGATTCCAAGGTTAGAGCTTTTTTAGTTTATGCTCACATGCTTAGCCATTCTCCCCAAAGCATGGCCTCTGGGCCGTGTATGAAGCCTATCACCAGGCTGGTTTCCCCAGTCTCCTGATGAGTTCTCTTTGGGGGCCTAGGGGGCTCTTTCTTGCTAGCAGCCTTGCTCAGGATCACCCCAGACCACCCAAGAGACTTCCCCATTTTCACACCTTTTCTCAGGATTTGGATGCTCAATCCTTTGTCCGCTTCTTAACTCTAACCCAGAGCTTTTTGGCAAATTGGTTCTACTTCCTATCCAGGATTCTGCCTACCAGGGATTCTCAGGAATGGCAGCCATCACCCAGACAGCTCCCCTAGGCCTTTGGGTGTCCACTCACCTTACTTTTCATATGTAAGAGGGGCCCTCTGGTGACTCTTGGCAAAGCATAGATCTCTTCCCAGGAGACTGCATCTCCACCTGTAGTCCTAAGAGAAGTAGGCGTTATTGAAATTTTCCTCGGCATGTACCCTGTTAGGGATTTGGGGGGCAAGGTTTTAATTTAAAAATAAAAGATTTTCAGTTCCCTCAACTTTTCTAAGATTCAAACAATAATCACTATGTTTATTTCACTGTCTTTGTTTTAACTTTTAAACTTTGTTTAACTTTTAACTTTGTTTTAAACTTTTAAAAATATGATATATAACAACAATGCATGCAGGAAGAAAAACACAGGGGCCGGCCCCGTGGCTTAGCGGTTAAGTGCACGCACTCCGCTGCCGGCGGCCTGGGTTCGGATCCCAGGTGTGCACCGATGCACCACTTCTCCAGCCATGCTGAGGCCGTGTCCCACATACAACAACTAGAAGGATGTGCAGCTATGACAGACAACTATCTACTGGGGCTTTGGGGGAAAAAATAAATAAATAAAATCTTTAAAAAAAAAAAAAAGAAAAACACATGTTTAGTTAACAGTCCTAATGGAAATACACATGTACCTACTGCCTATGTCAAGAAGTGGAACATTGTCAGTACTCAGCAGCACCCGCCTCCAACTCATAACCTCCTCCCCAAAAGAAACCGCTATCTGGACTTTCATGATAATCATTTCTTTGCTTTTCTTTGTAGTTTTGTCACCTATATTTGCATCCCTAAACAATATAGTTAATTCTTACTAGTTTTTTAACGTCTTGCGTAGAGAATCATACCATGTGCATTTTGTGTTTTGATTCTTTTGCTCAACTTGCTGTTTGTGAGCTGCACTCATGTGATGACCTTACTTATTTTTATTGCTGACAGTGTTTCACGCTATGAATATGTCACAGTATATTTATTCATCCTGTAGTTGACAGATACTTGTGTTGCTTTAGTTTCTGAGTACCAAGAATAATGCAGCCAAGAACATCCTTTGACATTTTCTGTTATGTATGTGAATAAGTGTCTTTAGATTATGTATGTTGAAGTGGAATTGCTTTGCTAGATAACGCCAAACCGTTTTCTAAGCGATTGTACCAATTACTTTCCTTCCAGCAGTATATGAGAGTTCCAGTTGCTTCACAGCCTTGCAAATACTTGGTATTGTCAGTTTTAAATTTTTAAACTAGTCTCATGGGTGTATAATGATAACTCTTGTGGTTTTCATTTTCTTTCCTTGGTTGTGACTGATGTTGAGCACTTTTTTATTGGTTAATTGGATGGCCTCTTCTGTAAACTGCCTATTCAAGTCTTTTGCCTATTTTTCAATTTTTCTTATTGATTTGTCAGAGTTCTTTGTATATTTTTGTTAGTGTTCCCTTGTCAGTTATGCGTTTTAAAGATAATTTCTCCTACTCTGTGACTCTCTTTTCACCATCTTAAATAGTGATATCTTAGATCCTATTCTATAGAATCAGGGCCTGAAATGGGGATTCTTGTTCAAGTGATATATTGGGAGAAGTGCTCAGGAAAAGGAAAATGAAGGAAGCAGGATGGGGGGTTGGGGGAAGAGAGGTATAAGCAGGTGAGGAGGTAGTTCTCTGGAGAAAGAGACTTCTGTGAGTTATCAGCTGACCTTTCTGTCTGGGGGATGGGTGTGCTAGCTAGTAAAGAGGATATGGGTGGGGCACCAATAGTATTCTCTACAGTCCATTCGGATACATTCCCTTCTTATGTTAAGTTCACTCCATCCAGATACAGCTTCTCCAGGATTCTGGTTGGTCACAATTTCTGGGAAAACTTACAAGAGGAAGGTTAGTGGGACAACTACAGTCCCTGATGAAGTTAGTTAGTCCAGAGGGCTAACTAATACCCATCATCCTTTTCCTCCATCATTCATTTTATTTCCCTCCTTTGTCCTTTGAATGTGTGAGAACTCAGTGATGAAGCCACCTGGGTCTGGAAGTTTGTTTTCTTTTGTTAGGTTATTTTTGACCATAGAGTCAATGTTCGTAATGGTTCTAGGACAATTTAAAAAATTTTTTCTTGTTAGTTTCAGTAAGTAACATTTTTCTAGGAATTTGTCCCTTTTAAGGTTTCAAATTTATTTGTATAAAGTTGTTTATAATATTTCTTTATTCATTTAATGTCTGCAACATCTGTAGCAATATCCTCCTTTTCATTCCAACTTCATTTTTATGCTTTCTCCGTTTTTTTTCCTCTTCAGTTTCAGTAGAAGTTCTTTTCAAAGAATCGACTTTTGTCTTTGTTGATGTTCTCCATAGTCTATTTCATTAACTTCTCTTTTCTTTATGTTTTTCATTCTACTTTCCTTGGATATATTTGGTTTTTTTGTCTAACTTCTTGAAATGGATGCTTAGTTCATTAATTTTTACCCTTTTAATTTTTATTCTTTCCATTTAAGGCTGCACATTTTTCTCTGATTATTGTTTAGCAGGAGCTTACAGTTTGGGTAGGTAGTTTTTAGTCATTTATTGTTCAATATTTTCTAATTTCCATTGTGATTTCCCCTTTGACTCATACGTATCTTAGAAATAGGTTTCTTAATTTCCAAACATGAGTATTTTCTAGTTATCTTTTATTAATTGATTGGTCAGTGAGCTTGTTCTGTATTATTTTAATCCTTTGAAATTTCTGTTAGGGCTCTGTTTATGACCAGTTTTCATAAATGTTACATGTGTGCTTGAAAGTAATGTGTATTCTACAGTTATTGGATTCAATGTTGTATCTAATGCTATTAGATCAAGTTTATTAGTTCAAATCTTCTTTATCCTTACTGATTTTTTTCTTTTTTTTTTTTTTTTTTGCCTATTCTACTTATAGAGAAAGATTTGTTAAAATATACAACTATGTTTATGAATTTGTCTATTTCATCTTCTGGTTTTTGCTTTTTATCTTTGAGCCCTATTACCAAGTACATACAGATATGAAGTTGTTCTGTCTTCCTGGTGAATTAACCTTTTAGCATTATGAAGTTGCTCTTTTTATCTGTAGTAAAAGAATTTTTTTTAAACTCTGTTTTATCTGATATCATTATAGCTACACCATCATTTTTTGGTTAATCTATGCAGAGTATACGTTTTTCCATCCTTTTAGTTTCATCCTTTCTGTATCTATGTGTTTTAGATATATCTCTTATAAACAACATATGATTTTTATTTATTTATTTTTTGGTGAGGAAGATTGGCTCTGAGCTAACGTCTGTTGCCAATCTTCCTCATTTTGCTTGAGGAAGATTGTCCCTGAACTAACATCTGTGCCTGTCTTCTTCTATTTTATATGTGGGATGCTGCCACAGCATGGCTTGATGAGTAGTGTGTAGGTCTGCGCCTGGGATCCAAACCTGTGAACCCCGGGCTGCCAAAGCAGAGCGCATGAACTTAACCGCTATGCCACCGGACTGGCCCCTGGGTTTGGTTTTGTTTTGGCCTGTTTTTGCATCTTAACTAGAACATTTAGTCCATTTTCATTTAATATGACCACTGATGTATTTAGGTGTAAGTCTGTCTTCATATTTTATGCTTTCCATGTGTTTGTCCTGCACATACTCCATTTTTGCTCTGTCTTCTTGTGGGTTATTTTTAATCATCTGCTTTTTTTCCTTCTACTAGTTTGGATGTTCTGCACTTGCTCTGCTTTAATGGTTACCTTTGAAATTTTAATTTAACCAAAGTTGATAGGTTATGGAGGTGATAAATATCTCTCGGGGCTGGCCCCGTGGCGTAGTGGTTAAGTGTGCACGCTCAGCTGCTGGTGGCCCAGGTTCAGATTTCGGGCATGCCTCAACACATCGCTTGTCAGGCCATGCTGTGGCGGCGTCCCATATAAAGTGGAGGAAGATGGGCATAGATGTTAGCTCAGGGCCAGTCTTCCTCAGCAAAAAGAGGAGGATTGGCATGGATGTTAGCTCAGGGCTGATCTTCCTCACAAAATAAATAAATAAATAAATATCCCTGCTCTTCTTTTGGTTGGTACAGGCCCCTTAGACCACTTGAATGCTATCTCCTTCTCTTAGTGGTAGATGAGTTGTAATACAGTGTGTCAGCTTTGATTAGAGTCATTTAAGGACCCACAGATAGAACAGATGTGATGAGGAAGGAAAAAGTGAGAGCATAGAATTTACTTGAGAAAACTATGTATTTGTCAGGACTCTTTTGGTTGCAAGTGATCAGCTTTGACTCTCCTAACTTTAAGAAGAAAATCTGTTGGCTTATGAAACTGCAGAGCTGGATCCAGGGGTTCAAAAAGTACTTTTAGGGCTCTCTCTCCATCTCTCAACCTTGCTTATCTTAATTTGGCTTCGTTTTTCAGATGAACTCTTCTTGAGTTGTTACCATCCCTAGCAAGGGGGCTGGGCTGTTCTGATTGTCTACTTTGGGTCAAGTATCCATCCTGTGTGGTGGAGGCTGAGGCACCATGAATGACAGCCTCGCTAGGACTACATGGAGTGGCAGTGGAGTTCCTCTAAGGAACCAGAAGAGGGAAGGCGTGCTGAGCAGACAAAGGTTCTTGCTACTACAGTCCACTACACTGAGTAATGGCTGGAAGAGTGATGTGGAGAAAGAAGAGGGTTAGAGACGTTGTGTGTGGAGTTCACTCAGTTAATCTGTACAGGAAAAAAGAGGGAGGACATCACCTGTTCAGGAGCCCACTGACAGGGAAGGAAGAGTCTGGTCAAACAGTTCCTCTGCCCACTAACCACTGGGCACTTCGGCATTGTTGGCTGAGGATGCCTTGGTCCACAGCAGAGGTGAGGGAGAGCTGGTGTGGGGCCCTCTCGTATGTGGAGACGTATTCAACGTGTCAGCTGCGGTGCTTGCTGTTCCCACAGCCCTTTCTGAGAGAAACTTCTGCATCCACAGCTCCTGTTCATGTAGGGGCAGCCCCAGGCAGCCACGTTTTCTTCCATAAAATCTTGCTCTATCCCTAGCCCCTAGTCAAACTTACTGGACCAGAGATGGACATCAGACCCAAGAACAGCCAATTCATAGGCTCACCAGGGACCTGTGATATGACCTAGTAGAAAAAAGATGCATGTTCTCTCCTAGAAATTTGAACTGGGAACTGCAGAAGAACACTTAGCTACAGAAATTGAAGCCGAAATGGTATAGAGAGAGAAGCCATGAGGTAGAGTCAGGCCTTTGAGGAGTCCTGGCTAGCTGAAATTATGAGGAAGCAAAGCAACGAGGCAGAGAAGAGTTTGTGTAGACCGCAGGTAAGAGGAGAAAGGAGCAGACCCCTGGAGGGGCTGAGTCATGTGATGAGTGAAGACTCACAGACTCCAGCTGCTGAGGGCCTTGGGGCTGCTGTGGTCCAGACTTTTCATTCTGGACTCTGGGAGACCTAGCCCTACTGTGGTCCTATTCTTGGATTTCCATAAAATCCCTTGTCCTTAATAGTCCCCATGTACCCTTATGAAAAGCCCTCCCTTATTTGCACTTGTATTCAAAAGACTCACTAGAACAGAACTTGGGGGCAGTGCCTACATGGGTGAATTTCTGTTGCTGCCAGTGCTGTTCCGATCATACTGTTCTGAAAAGAAAACTCATTCTTTGCCATCGGATGGTCGGCAGCTATAAACCTTGTTGGCTCAGTTACAATCAAGAATCCTCTACAGCCTCTGCTTGGCCCGGTGTGAGTGTCTGCATTGTAGGCCGGGGAGGCAGACACTCAGCTTCACTCCCTCTACAGTCTCCTTGTTTCCCTCCCTCACTACAGAAAACCCTAACTTAATCTGTTGGCTGTAATTAATTATTTTTTTCCTAGGATGTTGGAGGGTTGGTTTAAATGCAATACAGAGAAAGAAAGAGAAAGGAATTTAGAGAAAGGAAAGCGTCATGGGAGAGAGGGAATTCATCACCATTTATTGTATGTTTACTATGTGTCAGGCACAATATTAAATGATTTCCACCCATTCTCTCATGTTATCCGCACAACTACTCCCTAAGGTATTGTTATCCCCACTTTTGTAGATGAGGAAGCTGAGACAGAGGATGGTCTGACTCCATTGAATGTGTAATTTCAGGTATAAAGTAACGATCGCTTGGTGTGGAATCGCCTCAAGCTGAGAGTGATTAAAGAGAAATGGCTGGGAAGCAGTATGTGGCCCAATGGGAGGCAGGAGGTAGTAGGGAAGAGACACTGGTCACATCGTTCCCTCCGCAGACATGCTGCCTGGGGGGAGGTGGGAGGGAGACAGCCAAAATGTCTGGGTTGGGTGGGATCTGCTGAAGGTCTGTGTTTATTCCTTGTGGCTGCTGCACTGCCCCCTGCTGGTCAGAGGTCCGCCCCCGGGGGGAGGGGCCTTGTTTTCACCAATTCTGGCTGGAGGTCCTGATCTTTGGGCCAGGCTTCCTAACAGAGTTTTGCTTTGTCACATCCACCTCAGACACTGTGTGATACTCTAATGCATGATAATTGCAGGATTAAATTCATTCTTAGTTCATGATCTGTGAGTTTATGTGTCTGCAATCGTGAGGTTAGAAGGTCCTCTACCATCATTTGAAGTTAGAGACCCCAGAACTTCAGGAAGGGAACTAGGAGGCACGCTGTTGTGGGGAAAAGAGCAGGCGCTTTGGACTCGGTCTAGGTTAGGAGCCACAGCTGTGCTGCTTGCTAACTAAATAAAAAACGGAGTAACAGTTTGTTCCTGGGATTGGGGATAAGGAGACTACTACCTCTCGGGTCATTGTAAGTGCTCATTGAGATGACATATACAAAGCACCTGGTCTTCAGTAAGCCCTCAACACACCTCTCCCTGCCCCATCAAGATCACCCAGTGAATTAGAACCAGGACTAAAACCTAGTCCCAGTGCGCTCTCCTAGGTGACCCACAGGGAATGGGCAATGCCTTGAGGGAAGGATAAAGGGCCCTGTGCTCCCAACCACACTCAGAAAACACCACACATGCATCTGAACACAGCGTTCTGGTCTATGTCATCAAATTTCAAGGCTGACAATAAGAACAGCTTGGTTATTTCTCAGGCTGAGAAGAGCTGAGGTTTGAGGAAATGCTGAAAAGCCCAGCTGAGATTTTTGTCATCCTCAAAGTTTTGTTTTGTCTTGTTCCCAATAGTGTGTATGTGTGTAGGTGTAGATATGTGTACAGGGCTCTTTCATGGTTTACAATATTTTGCTCTCTGTGCACTTTTTTTTTTTTTTTGTGAGGAAGATCAGCCCTGAGCTAACATCCATGCCAATCCTCCTGTTTTTGCTGAGGAAGACCGGCCCTGAGCTAACATCTACTGCCAATCCTCCTCCTTTTTTTTTTTTTCCCCAAAGCCCCAGTAGATAGTTGTATGTCATAGTTGCACGTCCTTCTAGTTGCTGTATGTGGGACGTGGCCTCAGCATAGCTGGAGAAGCGGTGCGTCGGTGCGCGCCCTGGATCCGAACCCAGGCCACCAGTAGCGGAGCACGCGCACTTAACCGCTAAGCCATGGGGCCGGCCCCTCTGTGCACTTTCAAACTAAAATCCACAAAACTCAAGGGAAATTCACTTTGATTTGAAGAAACATCTAAAATCATTAAGCCATTGCAGTTGCTCATTTAGTACACTTTGTAGTTATTTACACTGGTGTTTAGTATGCCTCATAATGTGGGGCATTATGTGAAAATTTTTTTTTCTTTTGTCAATACTAAATAGAGTTCTAAGCTGTTCTAGATCCTTTATTTCCCCTATTTTATTAAAAGTAACATTCCCGCCACTTTGATACTGATATGGCCTCCCCTAGGTGGGAAGTAAGTGCATTTTTTAAATTATACAAACATGGATCATTAAGTTAAGTCCTCTGCCCTCAAAATTATGTAGTGATGGAGAGGCAGATTAGAAGCCCATCGGGTGCATTTTATGTGAGTCCTCTCAGTGTGGGGCAGGGCCTTTTGTGCCCCCCACATGAACGCAATGTTGTGTGAGCTGATCCAGCTGGCCTTTCTCCCTGACCCCTTCAGGCTCCCGGAGCTGTGGCCAGACCAAGCTTCTTCCCATGTCCTCAGCCCAGCTGGGGGGTTGGAGGTTCCCTCCCCCGGAGCTTTGCTGACACGCCTCTGCCTACAGTCCCCTTCCCTGCATCCTCTGGATGCCCCAGTCCTACGCATGTCTCAGAGTCCAGCTCAGATGCCAGCTCTTCCGTGAAGCTTGGCTTAATGGTTACAAACCCAGTCTTTGGGATCAGGCCTGGCCTCTGATAGCAGAATGATTTCTGGTAGCAGAATGATTTGGGGTAAGTCATTTGTCACATAAGTTCTTTCCGGTTTCGTTTCTTCAGCTGTAAAATGAAGACAGTAATACTTTTAAATCAGCGCTTGTCAAACATGCAGAGCACACGAGTTCCTGGTGATCTTGTTAAAATGCCGGTTCTGATCCAGTAGGTACAGGATGGTGCCCATGAGTTGGCATTTCTAACCAGCTCCTAGGTCCTGGGAACAACATTGTGAGTTGTAAGGCTTTAGAGAGATGTTGAGAGAATACAATGAAATAATGTATGAAAATTGCTTAATATTGTGCCCTTCAGATAGTCAGGCTTAGTAAATGGTAGCTGCTGCTGGTTTTGTTGCCTTTTATTATTGGCTGATTCCCCGAGCTAAAGGTCACATTTTTATTCTTTAAACAAGGCTTTCCCTCTTTTATGGCACTGAGCACTTTTTCCCTTGTACTGTGGTCTTGGGGGCTTTTTTGGTAGAGATATCTTTGTATCCTAGCGGACTTGAGGGTGAAGTCTTTATCTTATTCCTGACTCCCTCACGGTGCTTACCACGTGATCTTACACACAGCAAGTGTTTACGACATACTTGGGTTTTATTTCTTTTTTTATTCCATAGGGATCTGTGTCACAGTAGGGATTCCGTAGCTAATGGTTTGGATGCTCTCAGCTATTCTGATATACTAGATAATGACGATGGTGATTCATTCAGTAAATGTTTTTGGGGCACCTATTATGGACCAGGTGGTAAGTCAGGCACAATACAAAGCAATGATACAAAGTTTCTGCCCTTAAGGAGCTTACATTTTACTCTGGGGAAACAGACAATAAATAAAGAAAAGCATATTGTGTATACCATAGTAAGCTCCTGAGGGCAGAGAATGTGTCTCATTCGTCACAGTGAATTTCCCCAGAGTAGGTGTTCAGGCCCTGTGTCACCTGGCCGCTCTACACGTGCATGTGCTATCTCACTTTCACAGGGGAGTCCCTATGGTGTAACTCAGGACTTCCTCACGGCCCCTTCGCCCACAAACCCACTCGCACAGAAGCATCAGTGAGCTAGAAGATGTCTGGAGAGATTTTATTACTGACTGCAACTTCCCTACCCATCATCGTGCTCAGCAAACTGCTGGCCCATAGAACCCACCCCTCAGGAGCAGTGGGGGTCTAGACAGCAACACAAGGCAAAGCTTTACTTCCAGGGCCTGACTCTGACTGCAGCTCTGTCCAGTTTTCTAAAGGTGTCCACTCCCAGTTTCTCCTTTGCTGAGTCCTTCTCCATTTCCTGCCCTTTAGATGCTAGGCTGGCGAGGACTTGGTCATCAGACTTCTCTCTCTTCACTCTCTCTCTGGTGATCTCATCCCATCCCATGGCTTAAATGTCACTCAGGTCTCTGTTCAGATGTCACTTCCTCAGAGACCTCCCTTAATCAACCCTATCTGAAATAGCACACGTGCGCATGCACGCAGGCAAACTCACGCACACCCCTTAGTCTGCTTTGTTTCTCTTCATAGCATTTATGATATTATTTTTAGTTAGTTATTTATTTTTGGTGAGGAAGATCGGCCCTGAGCTAACATCCATTGCCAATCCTCCTCTTTTTGCTGAGGGAGATTAGCCCTGAGCTAATATCCGCACCCATCTTCCTCTGTTTTATGTGGGACACCACTGCAGCATGGCCTGACAAGCTGTGTGTCGGTGCGTGCCCAGGACCCAAACCTGTGAACCCCAGGCCGCAGAAACAGAGCACGTGAACTTAACCACTACGCCACTGGGCCGGCCTCTATGTTATTATTTTTAAAATATATTGTCTGTCTCTGAAGATAGGGACTGTGTCTCATTTACTGCTTGTCAGTACTTGGAGCAGTGCCTAGCACAACAGTAGACAATCAACGACTATTTGTTGACTAAATGATTTTTTTCTTTGGAAATTCTCAAAATCATCATGAAGTGTAGCAGGATAGCCATCATTAGCCTGTTTACAGATGAGGAAGTAGGCTCAGAGAGGTTACAGGATTTGCCTCAAGTCACGGGGCTGGGAAGCAGTAAGGCCTGCATGTTGAGAGCCAAGTCTTGTGGGACTCATCTTCCAAGAGAGTGGCCTCCACCTCGCCTACTGAGGCTGGGGACACCAGGTAGCCCAGAGGCATGTGGCTACCTCCAGTGGGCAGTTAGGAGGGTGCCACACAGAAACTCTGAGTTCTCATGCTCTTGGGAACCCATGAAGAAGGGACAGCTGAGGCCTATCACAGGGCCTGCTCCCTCCCATCCCACACAAGTTCCCACTGTTGTTTCTCCAGTCCTTCACAGGCCTCACACTCCAGGTGCACAGGCCCCAGGAGATGTTTGGTACTTTTAATTCCATAGCTCCGAGGCCCCAGTGGCAAAAAGGTAGGGCCAAACTTGAATACATTTTTTTAAACTGTTACCTGGTTATAGAATTCCCTGTTGCTGCATGGATCCCCATGGATTCGTTTACAGATACAGTAAATAAAGCCAAATAGAACAACAGGGAATGTGACATTCGAATAAAAGGAAATCCTCACCTGAGGTGGGACTGTCAGCCTCATTCTAGATTCAGCCCTGGGGTGTTGCCTTGAGTCTGGGACGGGGAGGAAGGCAGGTGCTTGAAGGATGGAAAATCCCCTGCTAGGGAATCCTCCTTTCCCTGAGAGGCCAGCTACAAGACCCTCTGCTTCCCACTGTGGGGTAGGCTTCTTGCAACCCAAAGGAAACGGAAGCCCCAGTAGTTTCTGTGTCAGGTGCCTTTGCCCCAAATCCCCCGGAGACCCTCACATCATCCTCCTGAGGGAAAGAAACTGTCATTTAATATTTGCAAAGTTGTGAGTTTCTGCCCTTGCTGTTCCTTCCAACATACCTCTCCTGGATGGATCTCCTTAAAATATAGCTCTGATCAGGCCACTCCCCTCCTGAGGAACCTACAGTGGACAGAGTACAAGTTTCTGAGTTTGGCACTCAAGCCCTGTATCAAACATACAACTATAAGAGAGCCAAACTCCAGTGCATCCTGGGGGACAGAACCGAGACCAACTGGGGAAATAACTAAGAGCTAGATTTTGGCTCAGTACTGGGGAAGATACTCAAGTCACTGCAGACTAGCCATCTCAAGGTGCAGAGGAGCTTCAGAATAGTGCCCTTTAGAGTTTGACATGCTCCATCAGTCAGGAATGGCTAGGCTATGCTGTAGTAACAAAGAGTCCCCCAAATTCTTAGTGCCTTAACCCAAAACAAAGGATATGTTTCATGCATGATGTGTGTCCATTTTGGGTCAGCAGGGGGACTCTGCTTATCCTAATTACTCAAGGACCCAGGCTACCAGAGTAGCCATCATCTCAAATGTTGCCTGTGCTGTGCCAGAGAGAAAAGAGAGCTCTGGATGATCTTGCACAGATGGTTAAGTGCTCCAACTGAGAAGCAGCACACATCTCTTCTACTCAAAACACATTGACTAGTACTAGTCATGTAGCCACCCAACCACAGGAGGGGCCAGAGAGTGTATTGCTGTCATGTGCCCAGAAGGAGGGGAACTAGAATAGTTGGTGAAGAGCACTCATTACCAACACAACGTGCATTAGATCTTTTCATCGTCACAGCAATCCTTTGGGGTGGTATCAAGATCCCCAATTTGTAGACAGTCATGCGTCACTTAACAACAAGGATATATTCTAAGAAATGCGTCGTTAGGCGATTTGATCATTATGTGAACATCGTAGAGTGTACTTACACAAATCTAGATGGTACAGCCTACTACACACCTAGGCCCTATGGTACTAATCTTATGGGACCATAATATATGCAGTCTGTAGTTGACTGAAACGTCATTATGCGGTGCATAACTGTATGAGGAAACTGAGGCCCAGGGAGGTTAAGTGACCTACTCAAGGTCACATCCAACTTGATCCTAAGTCTTCTGATTTTGAGATTATTAGTCTTTGTGTGATACAGGGAGAGCCACATCACTGAAAGGGTTGAAGCTGAGGGGAGCCATTTGTCGAGGATGCTGCATCAAAGTGCGGAGTGGAGGCCCTTTTCATCACAATCACCGGGGAGCTTGGTAAAAATGCAGATAATTGGTTCCACTCCAGAGATGCTGATTCTGGAGATCTGAAGTGGAGCTCGGAACAGGCCCTAGGTGATTCTGAGGTAGATAATCAAGCGCCATGTTTTAAAAATCATCGTTATAGGAGGTCCCACCAAGTCTGGTTTAAAGATTTTCCTCTTGACCTCTGTAAGTGGCAGTAGTGCTTAATTCTTTCTATCCCAGGTTGTTAGTAACTGTGTCCATTTCCTATCACCTTTTTCTCATGCTGCTATCCCCCACACTTCGTAAGGGCTATGTTTGCAAAACAAATGAACTGAGGAATAAAAAGGATTTTTATTCTTTAACTTTTTATTTGCAGTGGAACTGAAGAATTTCTATGTAGAAATTTCTATATAGATGTAGCAATCTCCTGTGTGGAGAGGAAGCGTCCTTGAAGCTGTTTGTATAGTAAATTTACATAAGTTTGCAAAAACTAATTATTCACCTAAAAATTGGGATGGGAGCATGATGGCAATTCACCTCTACTTATTCATTTACTTAAAAACGCTGTTATGAAGCACGTACTTTGTGCTAGGTGTGAGATGGTGTGTTTGGTTCTTGCTGTATTCTCTATAACTCATTTGTGGCGGCCCAGTGTATTCCTTATTGATGGGCTGCTATGGTAACTGTGGGAAACTCATCTGGGACAGAAATTGGCAGTGCTGGGTCCTGTGGGATGTCACAGGGGCACACGGAAGGTTGTCTGGGTTGTACACTGTTATATAGTGAACAGGGTTCAAGTCAGCAGTGAGGCAAGATGCAGTTACCAGGGTTGGTGGTTGTAACTTGGGTAGTTGTGATTTGGGTCTCTTACATCCTCCTGATAATTGGAATAGTGACCATTAGCAGTAGGTCCCAGAGAGAACCCCGCTGGGTAGACCTGCAAATGGCCACATGGAAGCCTCTCACCTGGAAGGCTGTGTAGATTAGGTTCCTTTAGGGTTAGCTGATTCTCTCCTGTACCCCTGTCAGAGCTGTCCTTTATAGAAGGACAGACCATCATGGATAAGGCATGTCGGGCAGTATACAGTATACGGTGCTCCCTGGAAGAACAGTGTATGGTTATAATCAGAGAAGCTAATAAATGGCAAGGTGGGAGGTGGGAACGAGGAGAACAAAGACTCTGAGAGGTGGGTCAAGGCTCTTGATAGTGGTGAGAAGATACTCGTCCACATGCAGCAATTGGCCCCGGTTCAGAGGACATCGCCCTCTGGGAAGAAATGTGCAGGAGGTTGATAGTTTGCATACCCCCATATAGGAACTTGTTAAAATGGGGATAACAGTGTTCTGGTGGTTTTAAATTGAAGTAGCAAAATAATAAGGAAAAAAGAAGTCAAGCGAGGACAGCTAGAAAAGCATTGTAAGTGAGCTCCTCGTAATAGGGAGATGAGAAGTTTAGAAAGATCAATGTAAACTATGTGGCACAGAGGATGATCAGAGGGGGCATCGATTATGTGGGAGAAGGAGACTGTATCTGAGCTAGTTAGCAGAAAGGGACTGTGTGAAGGCTCAGGGCTAGCCAGAAGAAATGTGATATATGAAGTCACTGAAATCAGAGAACTGTGTCCAGGTCACCAAAACCTTATGGAGACACAGCAAAATAACATTTTTTATTACCTCATAAGAGAGGTGAGCCAAGAACACAGTTGGAGGAGAGGGCCTGAGACTGAACTGCCTCTATCTCATTCAGAGTGGCCCTGGCATCAGAGTGCTTGCCTCATGCAAATAACGCTGTAATGAGAAAAGCAACATTCAAATTAGGAAAAGAGTAATTAGAGGCAGAGCCGTGAGAAGTCTGGGAGAAGTTTGGGAGGGATGTGGAGTGCAAAGATACGCAGTTGTGAGGAAAGAATGAGTTATGTGAGAGTTAAATATAAAAGGGTTAACTTAAGCTTAATCAGGTTAACTTAATCAGCAGTACTGCCGACCTGTTTCTTCTCCCAAGGACTCTGGTCAGGTCAGCTGTGGGTAATAATCCTATGGTTACCTCTTCTAGTTTGCTTATTGGCATCATTTCCTGAAAGAACCCAGAGCCTGGGAAAAAGCAGAATCCACTCTCATAGCACCTGGGACAAGTGGACCTGGTATGGGAATAATCTAGGTACGCTGTGGCTTAGAATGATTTGCTTGTCTTTCCTGTTGTTCTGAGTAGTTGGAGTAGAGAAGGGGGTCAGCGCCAGGTACTGAGTCTTCAGAGATCAAAGTATCCAGTCCCTACCCCGAAAGAAACCCACCGTCTAGTGGAGGAGACACGAGCCCACTGAAAAGGCTTAGAAAGAATGACCAAACCTAGTAGAAATAAGCATTTCTAATACGCAGATTGTGGAAATACTACTTCCATTAACAGAAACCAGGACAAAAATAAGTTCAACTGATTTGTGACAAAAGTACAAAAGCAATTCAATGGAGAAAGGACAGCCTTCTCAACAAACGGTGCTGAAATAACAGGATATTCATGTAAAAAATTTAACTTCAACCACTACCCCATGCCATAACAAAAATTAATTCAGGATGGGTCCTAGATCAAAAGGTAAAAGTTCAAACCACAAAGGTTTTAGAAGAAAATATAGGAGAATATCTTCATGACTGGGGATTAGCCAGCCAAGGGTCCTCAGTCAGGTAAAAGAAACCAATAATCAGGGGCCGGCCCAGTGGCGCAAGTGGTTAAGTGCACACAGTCTGCTGCGGCTGCCCGGGGTTCCTGGATTTGGATCCCGGGTACACACCAACGCATCGCTTGTCAAGCCATTCTGTGGCAGCGTCCCATATAAAGTAGAGGAAGATGGGCACAGATGTTAGCTCAGGGCCAATCTTCCTCAGCAAAAAAAAAAAAAAAAGGATTGGCATCAGATGTTAGCTCAGGGCTGATCTTCCTCACAAAAAAAGAAAAAGAAAAAAGAAACCAATAATCATAAAAAAAAAAAGGTAAGTTAAGCTTCTTCAAAATTAAAAATTTCTCATCAAAAGACACCATTAAGAAAATGAAAAGACAAGCTACAGACTGGGAGAAGATATTCATAGAACATATATCAGCAAAAGGTATATAAAGAAGTCCTATAATCCCATAAGAAAAAGACAACCTGGGCCAGCCTGGTGCCGTAGTGGTTAAGTCTGGCGCACTCTGCTTCAGCAGCCCTGGTTCGCAGGTTCAGATCCTAAACACGGACCTACACCACTTGTCAAGCCATGCTGTGGGGGCGACCCACATACAAAACGGAGGAAGATTGGCACAGATGTTAGCTCAGGGCTAATCTTCCTCAAGCAAAAAAAGAAAAAAAGAAGAAGATTGGCAACAGATGTTAGCTCAGAGCAAATCTTCCTCACCAAAATAAACAAACATAAATAAATAGAAGATTTGAACAGACAGTTCAAAAGGAGATATATGAATGGCCAATAATCACGTGAAAAAGTGCTCAACATCATTAGTTATGAAGGAAATACAAATTAAAACCAAAATAAGATACCATTAGCTACCCACCAGAATGATAAAATTAAGAATACCAACAACAATAAATATTAGTCAAGTTGTGGAGTAACGGTGTTTTTATACATTCTTGGTGAGAGTGTAAAATGGTGCAACTTCTTTGGAAAAAGAACCCAGCAGGGCCGGCCCTGTGGCTTGGTGGTTAAGTGCGCGCGCTGCGATGCTGGTGGCCCGGGTTCGGATCCCGGGTGCGCATCGAGGCACCACTTCTCCGTTCATCCTGAGGCCGAGTCCCGCATACAGCAACTAGAAGGATGTGCAGCTACGACATACAACTATCCACTGGGGCTTTGGGGGGAAAAATAAAATAAATAAAATCTTTAAAAAAAAAAAAAAAAAAGAACCCAGCAATTCTATTTGTAGGTATTTACTGAAAAGAAATTAAGACATATGTTCACAAATCACTTGTATGAGAATATTCACAGCAGCATTATTCATGATAGCCTCAAACTGGGAACAGTTGTTTTCTTCAATAAGAGAATCGATTTTTTAAAAACTGTGATATATTAATACATTACATAATGAAATACTACTTAGCAATGAAAAGAGATGAACTACTGATACATGCAACAAAATGGATGAATCTCAAAAATGTTATGCTGAGTGAAAGAAGCCTTACACAAAAGAATACATACTCCATTTATATGAAATTCTAGAAAAGACAAAACTATCTATGGTAGAAAAATCACAACAGTGATTGCCTCCTGGGATTGGGGTAGGAACTGACTGAGAAAAGTTATGAGGGAACTTTCTGGGATGACAGTAGTAGTCTATTTTTTGATAGGGGTTTGGATGACGTGTGAATGCATTTGTCAAAATTCTGCAGATGCACACTATGGCACATCCATACCATGGAATGCTACTCAGCATTATAAAGGAATGAACTAGTGATACACACAACTTGGATGAATCTCCAGGGAATTAAGCAGACTGAAAAAAAGCCAGTCCCAAAAGGTTATGCACTGTATGATTCCATGTATATGACATTTTTGAAGTGACATGATTTTAGGAGTAGAGGGCAGATTAATGGTTGTCGGGGGTTAGGGAGAGGCAAGAGGAGTCAGCAGGGTGGTAGGTGTGGTTATAAAAGAATATCATGAGGGATCCTTGTGGTGTTGGAACCGTTCAGTGTCTTCACTATGATAGTGGATACATGAACCTCCCCAGGTGATAAAATTGTGTAGAATGCAATACAGACACAGACGCAGACAAATGAGTACAGATAAAACTGGGGAGAGCTAAACAAGGTTGTGGATTATATCAGTGTCACCATGCTGGTCGTGATGTTATACTAGATATAATAGATATCTAGATTTCTTATACTAGATTAAAAAAACTAGATAAAATACTATACTATTTTGCAGAATGTTACCCCTGGGGGAAGCTGGGCAAAATGTATGAGATCTCTGTGTGTTATTTCTTACAACTGCATACAGACCTATAATCATCTTCAATTATCTCAATAAAAATTTCATTCAAAAAAAATTCTTAGGGGCCGGCCCAGTGGTGTAGCGGTTAAGTTTGCGCACTCCACTTTGGCGGCCCAGGGTTTGCAGGTTCGGATCCCAGGCGCGGACCAACACACCGCTTTTCAAGCCGTGCTGTGGCGGCGTCCCATGTAAAGTAGAGGAAGATGGGCACGAATGTTGCCCAGGACCAATCTTCCTCAGCAAAAAAAGAAGAGGATTGGCAACGGATGTTAGCTCAGGGCTAATCTTCCTCAAAAAAAAAAAAAAATTCTTAGAGAAATGTCTGATACCATGCCTGGGCAGGAAATGTAAAAAATGAGCCAGGAACACCTTGACATACAACATAGCAAGGAAGCTATCAAAGATTACTGAGGTCGTGTCAAAAGAATTGAGGCCAAAGATGGTTCAATTTGAGCTTTAGTAAGAAGAGCAATTTCAAAGACTTGAAACCTGTAAAATATGTTTAAATCCATGAGTTCATAATAATAGTTTAAAAGCACACACACACAAAAAACAAATTGGTTACCTTCAAAGAATAAGAGGGAACCAATTCATTATCTTGAAACCTGGGAAATAAAAGGAAAGAGTCAAGTTGGCCTTTCTTAAGTGTACTGGGTAGTCAAATGGTAGATGAAGAGATGTTCAGCAGATAAATCAAAACCAAATGTTGCAGTTCGAGAATCACCGTTTTGTTACCTCCAGTGAAGTGATGGATCTAGGCACTGGGCATCTGTGGACGCTAACATCAAAAAAGAGACAACCAGACTTGTGGACATCTGATAAAAACACACAATACCACTTGTAGCCTTGCTAAAGGGATTGGACCTGAGTCCAGTCAAGCCTCTAGATCCAGGTGCCAATATGCAGGCAATACAGATGACAGGGCAACAAGTTGAACTCCCATGAGAATGCATGCAGTCAGCAAAATTCAGACTGAGAAACTGTGGTCACATGGTTCAGGTTCTCCAACAGATAAGTTATAAAGAAAAGGAGGAGTTGGAAGGGGAACCTGTAGATAGAATGAGAATCAAACACATATCAAGCTAAAAACCTAAGGACAAAACTAAAACTAGAGTATCTAAGGATGCATACTTAGGTGACAAAGCCACAAAGAAACCTAAGGCAGTGATTACAGAATCAGGAATATGTTTACTTTTGGGGGGAGAATTGGGATGGGGCACATGGAAAGGCTTCTAGAGTGGCTGGCAAAATTCTGTCTTTTGATCTAGGTGGCGGTTAACAGGATGCTTGCTTTGTCAAATGATTCACTAATCTGTACATTTGCTTTGTGTACTCTGGGTTTTTTTTTTTTATTAATATTTATTTATTTATTTAGTGTGTGTGTGTGAGGAGGATCAGCCATGAGCTAACATTCATGCCAATCCTCTTTTTTGCTAAGAAAGACTGGCCCTGAGCTAACATCTGTGCCTATCTTCCTCCACTTTATATGGGACGCCGCCACAGCATGGCCTGACAAGCGGTGTGTTGGTGCGCGCCCGGGATCCGAACCTGGGCCACCAGCAGCAGAGCGCGTGCACTTAACCGCTACACCACGGGGCCAGCCCCTGTGTACTCTGTTTTGTTGTACATTTAGAAAGGTTGTGACAGAGCTGTTCTCAGGGTGCTGCTAGAGGCCAGAAGAGGTGCTTAATATTTGAGGAGAGAGGATGAGGAAAGGCCCTCTGAAAGAGGTATTATTGGGAAAATGAGGGTAAGTGGGACGAACATCAGAGATGAGCCTAGAGAAGTGGGCACGCTCATGGCCTGTCTGCTGTACTGGGCTCTATCCTGGAAGCCATGGGGAGCCACTGAGGAATTTCAAGCTGACAAGTGGCATGACCAGATTTATATTTTAGAAAGATTCCCCTGGCAGCTGTATGTCAGATGGATTGGGTGGAGGCAGGACTGGTTCCAGGGAGACCAGTTAAGAATCTAGTGAAGTAATCCAAACTAAAGATGGTGAGGCCAGAAATAACACAGCGACAGAGAGGAAAGGACTAATTTGAGCGTACTTAAGGAGGCAGAAACATAGGATTTGAGAGACTATCTGGGAGAGAGAGGGAAGGAAGGAGGGAGAAAAATCAAGGTTTTGCTCCTTACTGACTGGGCAGCTAGTGGAGGATGATGGTGCCATTAACCAGGACATGGAATACAGGTGGTAGAGCAGGGGTGGAGAGAGATGATAATGTAGACTATTTTTTAAACTGAGATAAAGTTTGCATACAATAAAATGCACAGAATGGAAGCATATAATCCGGTGAGTTTTTTCAGATGTACGCATCCATGTAACTGACATACCAGTGAAGACAGAAAACATTTCTCTTCACTCCCGAAGTTTCCTCGTGACCCCTTCAAGTCAATCCTCACCCCGTTGGCCAGCACTGTTCTGGTTTTTAGCACCATGGATTATTTTGTCTGTTTTTGAACTAAATGGAATCATACAATATGTAGTCTTTTGGACTGGTTTCTTTTGCTTAACATATTTTTGCGATTCATCCATGCTATTGCATGTATCGGCAGTTCATCCCTTTTTATTGCTGAATAGTAGTCCGTTGTATTAATACACTACAATTTGTTTATCCCATCTTCTGTGGATGGACATTTGGATTGTTTCCAGTTTTTTGTTTGTTTTACTATTGTGAATAAAGCCACTGTAAATATTCTTATGTAAGTGTTTTTGTAGATGTACATTTTCATTTGCCTTGCATGAATATCTAGGAGAATTCTTGGGTTATAGGATAGGTGTGTGTTTAACTGAAGGGGAAAATGCCAGACAGTTTTCTGAAGTGATTCTAGTATTTTATCCTCCTTCCAGCAATGTACGAGAGTTCTGGTTGCTTCACACCTTTGCTGCTTTGATGCTTTTTGTGTTTTTAATTTTAGCCATTTTAGTGTGTGTGAAGCATACACATCACATTATGGTTTTAATACAAATTGAGTAATAATAAATACTAATGATGTTGAGCATCTCTTCATGAACTTATTGGCATTCATTTTTCTTCTGTGACGTTTCTGTGCAAATCTTTGCCTATTTTTTGTTGGATTTTTTTATTATTGAGTTGTTAGACATCTTAATATATTCTGGATAAAAACCCTTAGTCCTATATATGCATTGCAAATATTTTCTCCCATTCTATCACTTCTCTATTCATTTGCTTAATGATGTCCTTTGATGAACAGAAAATTTTAATTTTGAGACCTATTTATTAGCTTTTTTGTTTTATGATTAGTGCCTTTTCTGTTCTCAGAAATCTTTGCCTACCCTGAGGTTGCAAATATATTTTCCTATGTTTTCTTCTAGAAGCTCTATAGATTTAGTTTTTATGCTTAGGTCTATAATCAATCTTGAGTTAATTTTTGTGTATGGTATGAAGTATGGGTCAAAAATTCGTTTTTTTCATATGGATATCAAGTTTCTCCAGCACCATTTGATGAAAAGGCTTTTCTTTACCCATTGAATTGCGTCGACATTTGTCAAAAATCACTTGACCGATACACGGTATGGGTCTGTTTCTGGACTCTGTTTTTCTTATGCCAATACCACACTGTCTTGTGGCTGACATGTTGAGGGAGTCTAGATTATGTTGTCTTGTTTTTAAGAGTGTTAAGTTTTATTCCAGCAGGCAGTTAAGTTACTGGTAGAGCCCTTTGATCCTGTCTGGCTTACATTTATTCTTCCACTTTGAATGTATTCCTATGGCCTATCTTCTCTCAGTCTCAGCGTGAATACTCCATATTCTGGGCTGGAGTCGCCTTGGCTCCCAACTCTGCGGAACCTCTAGTACCACCATTTACCCCACACAGGTGATCTCTACCAGGTCTGATGAAGTCTTGCCTGTGTAGTCCAGCTTTCAGCCAAGAAACTGCCCACCCCTCCAGCCCCGCTCTGTGCACTCCCTTCATTCTGGTACCCTCCCTCACAGATGCCAGCCACTCAGCAGCACAGAACTCAGATCCGCTCAGTGAGACTAGCACTCCGCTTGGGCTCCGTGTCCCTACACCACGCAAGAGGGTGCCCCAGGATGTAAGCTGAGCAGTCACGCGCTCGCCTCCCGTGGTTCCCTTCTCTCAAGGGTCACAGTCCTGCACGGCTTGCTGGGCAGTGCCTGGACGCATGTGTTCAGTCGCCTTATGTATTTGTCCAGCTGTACAGTTGTTCACGGCAGGGGGGAGGAGCCAGTTCCAGTTATTCTGTCAGGGCCTGAAGTAGAAGTTGAAGTTCAGTTTTGGACATGATGCTGAGCTTTTAGCATCTGTGGAACATCCAAGTAGAAATGCCCAACAGGCAATTGGGTATTTGTGTGTGGAGCTTGAAAGAGACAATTGGGGCTGGAGATTCAGATTTTGTAGTCATGAATTTATAGTGGTAGTTGAAGCCAAGGGAATGACTGTCATCACTTAGCCACAGAATGGTTTGAGAAGGGGCGGAAGAACATTTTTCTCTTGAAAAGCCTGGGAAGGGTGTAGCAGAGGAAGGAGGTGAGGAACAGGAGACACAGTGTCACAGAGACCACCGTGAATAAAGTGCCGTTCGTCTGGCTGTCAGGAGCCCAGGCTTTTCTCTGTAATGCTCACCAGTCCAGAGCCCAGCTCTCCTCCACTGCTGCTGAGGGCTTAGTAAGGTCTCATTGGGTGATCATTCTAGAAAAACCTACAGACTCAGGCTCCAATACTAATCTATAAAGTTAAAGCCACACCTGTCTTGAGGAAGCCCAGAATTTCTTCCAGACATGATCACATTTGTGCTTCTTGCCGCCTTGGGGCTTAGATAGCTGACAGGTTTGATCAACATTTTCGTATAGTCGAGAGGAAAACCAAGGCCCTGGAGAGGTTAACACTTGATTAAAGGCGTTGTGAAGTCTGCCCTGTTTCCAGTTTTAGTTTCTAGTTGTCTAGAGACTTTATAGGGTCTCAGAGTTGGATGTCACTCCAGGTCATCTAACACGACCCCCTTGATTTTTGGTGAGGAAACTGACACTCATAAATGGGAGGGCTTGAACTGGGTGTAAATAACACAAGTTCAGTGAAGCCAGCGAAAGCAAAAAGGAGAATTGATTCTAAGAGTACAGAGGTAGTTGATGGAATTCAAAAGGCACGGATATAGCTGAGCTCTGAGAATAGACTGGAGCCATGGCCTGGAGTGCTGTAGAGAAACTGGGAGGCCTATTCTTTTGCCCTTTTCTCTGCTTTTCTCTGTGTTTCCTTTTTTTTTTTTTTTTTAATATTTTTCTTCATTCTTTTTTTTTTTTTTTTAATTTTTATTTATTTATTTATTTCCCCCAAAGCCCCAGTAGATAGTTGTATGTCATAGTTGCACAGCCTTCTAGTTGCTGTATGTGGGACGCGGCCTCAGCATGGCGGGAGAAGCGGTGCCTCAGTGCGCGCCCGGGATCCGAACCCGGGCCGCCAGCAGCGGAGCGCGCGCACTTAACCGCTGAGCCACGGGGCTGGCCCTTCTCTGTGTTTCTGATTCATTGTTCTCTCAACATAGGCTAGCTGTTTCTGCCTCTCACTCCCAGAGAAAATGGTCACCAGCAATTGTTCTTGAGTTTATAGCTTAGGAAAGAAGGCATTCATTCCCCTCCATTCAGGAACAACCCAGTCTGATTCTAGAATCACAGCTCATATTTCCCCGGAGAAGGTCTCAGTGGCCCAATTGGAGCCATCCAGAGTCCAATCATTTGTAGCCAAGGGGCTAGGGTAGCGTTGTTCTACACACATGGCTGCAAGGAGCCCTACCTCTATAACCATGTGTAAATTGTTGGTGTGGGGAAGGATATTTTCCAGAAAAAAAGCAAGGAGGCAGATGGCTGGGCAGCCATCGAGTAGATGTTTAGGGCATCAATAACCAGTGGCAGAACCAGGACTAAAATCCACAGCCTCTGGTCCAGTAGCAGTCTTTCCTGAGGCTGCCTTGCATGGAGAAACAGGGGTAATTATTTGATCTGGTAACAAGGAGAGACAGACAGACGGACACTCACTGCCTCAGTTCTCATTCCTATTGGGTGAAGAAATAGCTGCCCCTTCCCTGGGAGTCTCGGGGCTGCAGAGCTCTAGCGCCATGACAGCCAAAAGTGGGTTCCCTCTGTATTAGTCCAAACCCTTTCAGTCACAAGTCACAGAAACCCAGATCAAACCAGCTTAAGCAAAAAGGGAATTTATTAGAAGGCCATTGAGGCAGCTTACAGAACTGAAGGAAGGCTAAAGGTTCCAGAACATCTTCAGGCATCTGGTATCAGTACCACCAGGATCTAGACACTTTGTTTTTTTCCCTTTTTTAGTTTTCATCTCTCATCTCTCCTCGTTTCTGCTTGGCTCGGGTACCACAAGGTTCTCTCCACAAGGTGGGGAACGTAGCTGCCAGCAATTCTGGGGTCATATCCTTAAAGCATCTGACCAAAGAGAAAAGAGAGTCTTCCCCTGCTGATTCCAGGCAGAAAAATCTCGGAGAAGCACTCTGGTTGAGAGATGGAGTCCTGTGATTGGCTGGGTCTTGTTCACTTGCTCACCCCTGGGGTCAAGGGAAGGCAGGGGATATTTTAAGAAGGGTCGGTAAAAGCCTCTTTTGTTTCGTGTCTGTCCCCAGGTGACCATGGAGGCAGGTGGCCTCCCCCTGGAGCTGTGGCGCATGATCTTAGCCTACCTGCACCTTCCAGACCTGGGCCGCTGCAGCCTGGTGTGCAGGGCCTGGTATGAACTGATCCTCAGTCTCGACAGCACCCGCTGGCGGCAGCTGTGTCTGGGCTGCACCGAGTGCCGCCACCCCAACTGGCCCAACCAGCCTGATGTGGAGCCTGAGTCTTGGAGGGAGGCCTTCAAGCAGCATTACCTTGCCTCCAAGACGTGGACCAAGAACGCCCTGGACTTGGAGTCCTCCGTCTGCTTCTCCCTATTTCGCCGGAGGAGGGAACGCCGTACCCTGAGTGTCGGGCCGGGCCATGAGTTTGACAGCCTGGGCAGTGCCTTGGCCATGGCCAGCCTGTATGACCGAATCGTGCTGTTCCCAGGTGTGTACGAAGAGCAAGGCGAGATCATCCTGAAGGTGCCTGTGGAGATTGTAGGCCACGGGAAGTTGGGTGAAGTGGCCCTGCTAGCCAGCATTGATCAGCACTGCTCAACCACACGCCTGTGCAACCTCGTCTTCATGCCGGCCTGGTTCTCACCCTTCATGTTTAAGGTGGGTGTCCACATCAGGTGGATGGCCTCTCCAGTCCTGACCCCGGGCCTTGGCCTCCTCTTAGTGGGTTTGGTACCTCTTTTCTGTTGGAATTGAGAGTTTAGTCATTATTCCTATCACACTCTCCTCTCAGTTCTGCACCAGTTGAGAAATAGGCACAGGGATCAGTAGAGATCAACATAGTGCTTTATTCCTCACAAAGCTCTATTAAAAAATGAGCCTTGGATTTGAGACCAAATTGTTTTATACTTCTTCCCTTCCCACCGGACCAACTGGAGCCACAGGCGGAGCAGCTAGGTGGGAAAGCTAGCTTCCGGGAGATGCCACATGTGACAGGAAGCAGAGAATACTCCACGGCCATGCTGGCATGTCCAGAGAGAAGGCCAAAGAGAGGGGAGGCTGTGCAGGAACAATGGCCTTCCGCACCTTAGCCCCACCCTGTGGAGGGTCAAGGAAGGTCAGGCTTTTACCAAGGGTGACAGGCAATGTCAGTCCAACACATTCCTTCTAGGAACACAGAGCAGAAGTTCTGTTCAAAGCAAAGCATGTATTGAGGTGTTGGTAGCTCCTGGCAGAACAGTCTACAGCTATTACTTTACCTAGAAACTGATTGCAATACCTGGCTTATGTACCTAGTCAATAAAAATGATTTGGCGACTATTACTACCAATAACAACTAAATCATCTCTTAGGTTTGTAACGATCATTATGCCACCAGTCATTTATGATGCACTTACTCTGTGCCTGGCACGTGCTTTACAGCTGTTATTAAGATGTGTAGTGTCATCTGGTTTTACAGATAAACTGTAAAACAGACTGAGGCTCAACAATATTAAGTGCCGTGACTGGGACTCAGGCTTAGTAAGGGACAGAGCTGGAACTTTCCTGCCATTATCCATTTCCGTTCTTGTTCCCCTCCCTTTGGGACTGGAAGGAGGGAAGGGCAGGCAGCTCCAAATTATCTTCCTTCTGATGCAGAGCAGCTCCCTGGTTCCTCTTGGGCCAGCTGACACATGCCCTGGTGGGGAAGGGAACACAGTCCGCAGGAAAGATGGCCTCTCTATGCTCCACCCCCCTTACAGAGCAGTTAGAGTACCAACTGACAAAACACATCTTATCCCTGTCATATCCACTCTCTCTCTTTCACTCCCCAGACAACATCAGGTCATGTCCAGTTTGACAACTGCAACTTTGAGAATGGGCACATTCAGGTCCACGGCCCGGGCACCTGCCAAGTGAAGTTTTGCACCTTCAAAAACACTCATGTCTTCCTGCACAACGTGCCCCTGTGTGTCCTAGAAAACTGTGAATTTGTGGGCAGTGAAAACAACTCTGTGACTGTTGAGGGCCACCCGTCCGCAGACAAGAACTGGGCCTACAAGTATCTCCTAGGGCTTATCAAGTCCTCTCCCAGTGTGCTCCCCACGGAGGACTCTGACTCTTTAATGTCCCTGGACCTGGAAAGCAGGGACCAGGCCTGGAGCCCAAGGACCTGTGACATTGTCATTGAGGGCAGTCAGAGCCCTACCAGCCCAGTCTCTAGCTCCCCAAAGCCAGGCTCCAAGACTGGCTCACAGGAGGCAGAGGTGGGTAGCGATGGGGAAAGGGTGGCCCAGACCCCAGATAGCAGCGATGGAGGACTGAGTCCCGGTGGTGAGGATGAGGACGAGGACCAGCTCACGTACAGACTGTCCTACCAAGTGCAGGGCCCGCGGCCTGTCCTGGGGGGCTCCTTTCTGGGCCCACCACTGCCGGGAGCATCCATTCAGCTGCCCAGCTGCCTCGTGCTGAACTCACTGCAGCAGGAGCTACAGAGGGACAAGGAGGCCATGGCGCTGGCCAGCTCCATTCAGGGCTGCCTCATCCGCAAGTGCCTCTTCCGGGATGGGAAGGGAGGCGTCTTCGTTTGCTCCTATGGCCGAGCCAAGATGGAGGGAAACATCTTCCGGAACCTGACTTATGCAGTGCGCTGCATACATAATAGCAAGGTGCTGTCATAAGGCTTACTCTGCAGATCCATGAGGCCTCACTGGGTCACCAGGAACATGATTCTTGATTGGGGAGAGGGCTCCTGTGGCTACATGCAGAAAGGCTTTGATGGGGCAGTTTTGCATTTTTTTAATAATCATCTTTTTTTTAAACTTACAATGCACACTTGCCTCATGTCCATCATCTGGTTTGGACAGGGCAGAAACTGTTCTTCCCATTTTACAGAAGAGGAAACAGGCCCAGAGAGGGAAGGTGACTTACTCAGGGTTATACAGCAAGTTAAAGGCAGAACTGGGACTGCAACGCAGGTCTTCCACCTCCTTTCACTATGTCATGCTGGCTTCTCAAACATGTCACCAAAGTGCTAGTAGGAGGAACGAGGGCTCTTTAGCCTGAATGAGAGGAAATTCAGGGAGACGTGATCATTGCCTTCGATCCAAACTTGAGAAGGCTTCCTAGAAGAGATGTCTCAGCTGAGTAGGATGAGTAGAGGATAGCCAAGGAGAATGGATGCACACGGTGGAAAGGGGGTACAGAGCGAGGGGGTTCCAGGCAGCCGGAACATCCTCTGCTAGGGCCTGGGTGTGAGGATGAATTCAACAGTGTGGTGGGGGGGGGGGTTGAAAAACGAGGCTGGGGAGGTGAGCAGAAGCCACCTTGCCCTGGGCCTGGAAAGCCCTGTTGAGACGTTTGGACTTGATGCTGAGAGCAGTCTGTCCAACCACTGATGCGATCAGCACCCTGCACGTGCAGGCCCTTTGGGACACTGCAGGACAGTCTGCAGATCCTGCACACAGCTGAGGACAGGAAAAGCTTCAAAAAGGAAAGACATGGCCTTTTGGAAGAAAACATGGCATAGCACCTGGCTTTGAGTCTCACCTCTCCACTGATTCACTGTGAACATGACCTTCCTCTTCTGTGAAATGGGAATATGCATTCCTGCCTCACCTCTCTCACTGGGGGTTTGTGAGGGTCCAGTGCCAGAATATTGACAAAAGCACTTAGCAAACTGAAGGGCATTGGACAAATGTCACACGTGGGTCTTGCAGGTCTCTGAAGGCTTCTGGAGTGGTTAATAGCAATTGCATATTAATTGTATTCTATCCAGCCCACTTCCAAAGAGGATTTTAGGTGGCATTACCCTGAAAGCACAATATCAGACTGTACTATAAACAGAATAAAAGATAATGGCCAAATAAAAGGGAGGGTGATAGCTTTGCCTCAGGGGTACCACCATGAAAGGATCTGGTCCGAGCCCTCGAGGAGGGCTTTCCTCCTCGCATAGTTACTAAGAGGGTGGCTTCTGAGTCAGATGCTGGCCCTGTCCCTTATTAGCTATGTGTCCTTTGGAATAAGGATACTACCTATCTCCAGGGTGTGGGAAGGATTAACTAAGGGCATACATGTATATACATATATATATATATATATATGGTGCTTAACAGTGTGTCTCGTGCAAAGCAAGTGCTCAATAAATGTTTTTTTTTTTTTTTCTTAAAAAAAGACTCTGACAGTCCAGTGTCAAAGGTGCTGTGATAGAGGTAAGCTATGGGTGGCATAGGAGCCCAGAATAGGGAGCACCTGACCTGGCCTCAAGGAAAGGCTTCCTGGAGGAACAGTGCCTGGGCCAGGCTGTCCAGGAGGAGTAGGAGTTGGCAGAGTAAAGCTGTGAGGCAACAGAGGCGTGCATGAGGTCCAGAAGGCAGAGAGGACACAGCACATTCAGGGAGTTACAAGTAACTCAGACAGCCAGAGCAGGAGGTGAGGGCTGCCAGAGGAGACAGGGAGGGAGTCAGCAGGAGTCAGCTGGCTGAGGCTTAGAGGTCTTGCCAGGGAGATTGGAGTTGCCTTGAGGGCCATGGGAACTCACTGAAAGATTTTAAGCAGAGGAGAACTGTGGTCAGATCTGCCTTTGGAAAGCTCATTCTGTCAGCTTTGTAGGGAATGGAATGGAGGGAACAAAGCTAGAGGCAAGATCATTGAGGGGCAGTGGATAATTATGGTGGGAGATGGAGAGGAGGGGACAGGGCAGTCTGGAGAGGAGAGGAGGGCTTGAGGAGGGAGTAGTCGAGGGTGTGGCCTAGATTTCTGGCCTGAGTGGCTGAGGCAATGGCAGTGTCGGGGGGGAAGAGGGAGAATCTCCCTCTGCCCTTTCCCTTAAGGTTCTTCTGGCTGGCCAAACAATCAACAAGACAGGTTAGCAGGAGAAAATAATACCAAGTTTAATAACATGTATACATGGGAGAAGCTCAGAAATGAGCAACTCGTCCCTCTGTCTAAGCTGCTTGCTTAAGTATTGCAGCTAAAGGCGAGGAGCGTGTTGGGGGTGGGTAGTGGCCTGGGACTTCAGAGGGCAGGAGGACAATTCTTTTTGGGGTCATCTATAGATAATGTGGTCAGGGAGAGACAGAGTTTTTTGATAAAAGAGGCTTGGTGCCTTTGCTATTGTAACCTCTATCCTACATTGTCTTTATAGCCATCATGATAGAAGATCTGTTCCAGGAAGGAGCCACCATGTCAAATTCTTTAGGCAGTTAGTGGGGGAGGTCAAATGTCCTTCAGAGAAAACAATCAAGGTAAAGAGATATATTTCAGGGTGGCCAAATCTTGATCTCCCACAGCAGGAACATGGGAGAAGGTCAGAGTATGGAAAGATGCTGAGTTCAGCTGAGTTTGGAGCATCTGTGACACCTGGCAGAGGTGCCCTCTGGTTACCTGGGTCTGGGGCTCTGCAGGGAGATGTGCCCTGACACGCAGACTTGGGGCAGACGGTGGCTGAAGTCATCCACAAGGAGAGACGGAGAGTTACACAGCCTTAGCTGTAGCCTCCTGAACTACTGCCCCCAGGGGACTTGTGGCAGGGATTGTGCCGCCAATTCCTAGTGAGTCTTTTTTTTTTTTTTTTTTTTTTTTTTTTTAAAGATTTTATTTATTTATTTTATTTTTCCCCCCAAAGCCCCAGTAGATAGTTGTATGTCATAGCTGCACATCCTTCTAGTTGCTGCATGTGGGACTCGGCCTCAGGGCGGACGGAGAAGTGGTGCCTTGATGTGCACCCGGGATCCGAACCCGGGCCACCAGCATTGCAGAGCGCGCACTTAACCACCAAGCCACAGGGCCGGCCCCCTAGTGAGTCTTGACAAGGAACCTGAAAAACTGATATTCAGAGTTTTTGATTAGAAAAATCCATGGTGTTGTAAGGGAAGAGGGACGACCCCCCCCCCCCCGCCGCCCCCAGCCCTTTCCCTTAATGTTCTTATGGCTGGTCAAATCATTAAAAAGGCAGGTTAGCAGGAGAAAATAAAACAAAGTTTAATAACATGTATAGGGCCGGCCCCGTGGCTTGGTGGTTGAGTGAGCGCGCTCCACTGCTGGCAACCCGGGTTCGGATCCCGGGCGCGCACCGACGCGCTGCTTGTCCGGCCATGCTGAGGCCGCGTCCCACATACAGCAACTAGAAGGATGTGCAGCTGTGACACACAACTATCTACTGGGGCTTTGGGGGGAAAAAATAAATAAATAAAATCTTTAACATGTATACATGGGAGAAACTCACCAAAATGGTGGGGGTTCGTATCTTAAATAGCATCTTCAGTAAAGACAAAGGAGGATGTTGGGGGTGGGGGGAGTCAGTTATGGGAGATTACCAGAAAAGCACAGTAAACAAGAGTAAGGTTATTATGCAGATTTAAGTCCTTGCCTTCTGCATTGATAAGAGTTTCCACAGATAAGGTCATCCCCCCTTCTTCCTGGTACAGAGAGGGAGATATCTTTACAAATGGAGATTTCCCTTACAAATGTAAATGTATCTTACAAAGGATAAATTCTACTTTTCAGAGCTTCTCGCATGTCTGCAGTTCTTAAAAGTAACCAACCCAAAATATTCCTCATGCCAAAGAGAGACACTTTGGGGTGGCCAATACTGATCCCCCACAGTGTCTCATGAGTACCCAGCATTGCGAACAATTATATGCTAAGTAGCATTAATACAAGCAGGGGGGCCAGCCACATTGCTTAGCCGTTAAGTGCGTGCGCTTCGCTACTGGCGGCCCGGGTTGGGATCCCGGGCGTGCACCGACGCACCGCTTCTCCTGCCATGCTGAGGCCGCGTCCCACATACAGCAACTAGAAGGATGTGCAACTATGACATACAACTATCCACTGGGGCTTTGGGGAAAAAAAAAAGGAGGAGGACTGGCAATAGATGTTAGCTCAGAGCCAGTCTTCCTCAGCAAAAAGAGGAGGATTAGCATGGATGTTAGCTCAGGGCTGATCTTCCCCACAAAAAATAAATAAATAAAAATACAAGCAGGGAGCTGTGGGCAGGAGTGCAGGGCTCACTGAGCTGGTCCCTCACCCAGGAGCAAGGCCTTGATCCCGTGGCCAGAGCACAGCGCCTTGTCTGCCCTCTAGAACATCCCCAAGAGGGTAAGGGCTGGCAGAAGGAGGCTGGTTGCTTGGGGGTCCACAAAGAAAAGTACCACGGACTGTGATGTTTTTTCTTGCTTCTTTGTGTATCTTGTAATTCTTAGTTGAAGGTCACGTATCTCATGTGGGACAATAGAGACTGAGGTAAATCGTACTTATGTGTGGAAATGGGCATGCCTCTCCTTTTGTGAGGCCTTCAGAGGGCCAGGGTTTGGGTGGACCTGTCAGGGACTGAGCTGGTTCGGATTCTGCAGTTAGGATTACCCTCAGTGTACGCAGGCTTCATGTTCCGCCAGCATCACCTTGTGCTTGTTTGCCAGTGGGCTCTTCTCTGCCCTAGGTCTGCCCTTTGCAGCTGCTCCTCGGAGAGGGTCTCTCCATGCTCTGCCCTGCCCGGCAGTAGACTGCTGTCCTCTGTGGCTTTGCGCTGGCCAGCCTGGAGGCATGGTGGGAGGGTTCTCTCAGGTCCCGGTTCATCCTAGTCTTAGGTAGCTCCTGGGTCGTGGGTCTGGGACCTTGGAGCAGGCCCTTTCCAGTGGTCCTGCCTCACCTGCAACACTAGGGGGCTCTAATGATCTGGGCCCAAGGCGTTTTCCTCCACCTTCCCCAAGGGTAAAGGTTTTTTTTTCTATTCCCTTCTTAGAGAGTGACAGGGTTTGCTGCCCTTCCCCCAGCTGCTTAAGGCTTGTTCTGTGAGAAAGTTGGGGGACAGAAATCCAGAAGGGGCTTAGTGCTTTTCCCACAGTGGCTGCTGTGCTCTGCCCTCAAGCCTCCACCATGAGAGAGGCTGTCCCGCCTCCTGTCCTGTCCCGGGTCTTTCTCCGTGAGCACCTAGCGAGGGCCCTGGAGAAGTGAACAGAAGCAACTACTCCCAGAGTTTCTGTACTCGCACACTAGTTCACACCTGGGCTTTAAGAATTCGTTAAAACTGTTAACTGAATTCTTGTTACTGGCTTATATGGCATCTGCATCTGTTCAGGCAAGCAAGTGCTCAAGTCTCCTCTCCTAGGAAGGGCCTGTTTTCCTTAGATTTCAGGCTGAGGTTATCTGAAACTCAGCTCTCTGATGGGTTCCAGAAAGGTGATGTTTTTGTATAATATCTTCTTGTAAGTGTGGGAGCAATGGTCTTTCCAACTTGTTCCGTCCTAAGCAGAAACTCAAAACTTCTCCTTGAAATTGTACTTCCATTCTATTTGACCTCTCCCAGAATTTTATCCTAATGTAATATATTTTTATTGTTAATACACAGTTGTTTAAAACAATATAAATATATTCTAGATTTTTAATATAATTATTAAATATAAAACGAGAACATGAGTGGCAATACCCCCCTTACTAAGCTGTGTGCTGAGTTGTGGCACCTTGTTTGAAGGCAGCTTCCTTATTCCAGTGCCTCTCCTTGTCCCTTAGTTGGGAGTTCCAGTGGTTTTTCCACCCAGGATGACACACCAAGAAGGATTTAGAATGGGCAAGAACAGGCCCTCATCTCATAAAAGAGACAGGGAAGGTGGGGGAGGAGAACCTGACCTCGGCCGCTTCCTCAGGCAGGGAAGGCTTCGCAAGGCGCACGGGGAAGTGGTGGATCTGGAATGTGGTTCCATTCAGAGCCGCTGTGCCCTTGGACAACCCGGGGAAATCTCCATGTAACCCCAGTGCACGTCGAGCTTGAAGACCACTAAACCCCACTAAACCCCATCTTCCCTAAGGGTCCTTGCCATCCCATCATCCAGCTATTCTGCTGGAAAGTGTGAATACGGAGCACACGGCCAAGCTGCCATCCAGGTGTTTTTATTTTTTTGTGAGGAGATCTGTCCTGTGCTAACATCCATGCCAATCCTCCTCTTTTTTTGCTGAGGAAGACTGGCCCTGGGCTAACATCTGTGCCCATCTTCCTCCACTTTATATGGGACGCTGCCACAGCATGGCCTGACAAGCAGTGCGTTGGTGCGCGCCCAGGATCCGAACCCGGGCCGCCGGCAGCGGAGCGCGCGCACTTAACCGCTACGCCACAGGGCCGGCCGCTTGATCCAGGTTTTATTAAAGAACTGGTGAAGAGCCTGCAGGGCCAAGCCAGGAAGGGCTGCAGGTTGCTCTGTCCTTGTGTGCACATGGTGGGAGAAGGGCTATGCTGGCACTGAGGCCCTCCTCTTGCCCACGGTTGGAGAGCACGGACCAGATGCTAACGAAGAGATTCAGGTGTTCCCTGAGTGATTTTTTAAAAGACCCCATGAGAGGAAAACAAATGGCTTTCTGTCTTCTTAGATCGTGATGCTCAGGAACGACGTTCACCGCTGCAGGGCAGCAGGCATCTTCCTTCGCTTGGAGGGCGGAGGCCTGATCGCCGGCAACAACATCTACCACAATGCGGAGGCTGGCGTGGACATCCGGAAGAAGGCCAACCCACTCATACTGGTACTGCTCTCCGTCCTCGTGCCCTGTCCAGGGTGGCTCTTGGTTCTCAGAAACCTTGTCAGAGGACATTTAAATAAACGTTGCCTTCTTGAAGTTATATTGCTTCCTGCTTGCGAGTGGTTCCTGCCCCTTTCTCCGTGTGTCCTTGTGACTCGGGTCTCTTCCTCCTCGGTGTGTTAGGAGTGAGTTTGGGTGCGTCGCTTCCCTGCAGTCTCCCGGTCAGTAAGACAGAGGACCAGATAGACAGGGCCCTCCCTCAGCCCTGCCCTGCGCTCTGGTTGACTCGGGGTTTGATTAGAATAAAAGATACAATGTCTGCCGTAAAAGACACTTGGATCCAAAACAAAGCAAACATCAAGTCAGTTTGTTTTTTCCTATGAGAAGGGCATCTGGCGTATTTAGTTCTGATGATTGTTTCATGGGTATTGTGAGGCCATGGTGAGTTTGATTTTACACCAGCAGGAAAGCCACTTAAAATCCTAGAATATGAGAGCAGTGACATGAGAGACCAGCCCCTTTTTCCACTCTGGCCTTTCCTGCGAGACAGACTTCCTAGAAATTGGGAAACGCGATGGACTTTTTATGGGCCTGGAAAAATAATATCTACCCATATGCATAGTTCCTATTATATGCCAGATACTGTTCTAAGCACTTTGTATCTACTTATTTAATTATGGTGTAATCTTTATACAACCCTGTGGGGTAGAACTATTATCCCCATTTTATGGATGAAGACAGTCAAGGATCTTGCCCCAAATCACACAACTAGTGACAGAGCTGGGATTGGAATCGAGGCAGTCTGGCTCAGGGTCAATGTTCTTAACCCGTCATATCCAGATTGCCCTTGCAAATGCAGAAAGGAAAGTTCCTAACTATATTTAAAAAGACACACCTAGCCAGTCTCCTCTTTCAACCCCTCCTCTCACTGTGTTTCTGCCATGCAGCTGGTGTTTGCATGGGGCCTTGGCTTAGGAAATTACTGCCACTGTTGCCAGAGAGATGAGAGGAGTTTGCCTTCCCAGGGACAGATGGGGACAGGCCAGTTTAGCAGCTGGAGGGGGGAGGGGTATTACATGTCAGTCCTGGCTTTGTGAACAGGTTTGGGGATGGAAATGCCGTTGCATGCACCTCTCTCTCCAAGCTTTTCAACCCTGTGAAGGACTTCTGTTAGGCAGTGGTTGCCCCGGTGAGTCGGCTAAATCCTTCAGGAGAAAATCTGGAAAGTAAATAAGAATAAGAGAGTTTGCAGCGTGGAACAGTTTAAAGCAAACTAGACCTTTGTTTCGGTGAAATCATTTTGGAAGAGAAACAGCTACCTTCCTGGTTTAAGTATGGGATTGTATTTGGGCTGTAAATTAACAATCAGAGTGAAAAAACTGTATTATAATTTATTATAATCTAAAAATGCTGTCACTGTGCAAAAGCAACTAACTGGGAAACAGAAAAACTTGGATTCAGATCTGGCTCTGCTGCAAATGTACTATATGACCCTGGGCCTCTTTCCCCATTTATACAAAGTATTAGAATGAATATCCCTAAGGGTGCTTATAGCTCGTACACCTTCTATGACCTCATGCCCCATGGGACCTAGAACTAAGCTCCCGAGAGCTGCATCTGTTCACAGGCCTCCCCCGGATGAGAAGTAAGGACTAGGAGCCAGATGGCTCCCACCCTTCCCTGGAGGTGGGCCCCTTGGGACTACATTATGCCAACATTCTTGTGTACTGGGGTGCTGCCCTTCCCTGAGAGGTGGGCTCCCTGGACCCTGGGCGGTGTGGCCTGGCCGGATGATTGTGTGTTTGGGGGGCTCTTAGGAGGCTCAGAAACTTTCAGTAGCATGCCTTGCAGCTGAAGAGCAAGAGCCCTCAGCAGTAGGTGCCAGCATAACTGCAGCCCAGGAGGCTAGGCGGGGAAGACCCCTGTCCTCAGGTTCTCCCTTACAGGCTTCCGTGTGTACCTGTGCAGGAAGGGCAGGGCGGCGGCAGGGTCCATCACTGTGTCACGTGCTAGGGATTGTCCAGTGCTGGCGCTTTCTCCGCTGTTCACCCCGGCCCTGCTGTGGGCAGCAGTTGAGCACCCTGCTCCTCGCTGGGCTGTCTGATCTGTCTTCTGTGCTGTCTCATGTCCACCTGCAGTGTAACCAGATCCACCATGGCCTTCGCTCTGGCATTGTCGTCCTTGGCAATGGGAAAGGCATCATCCGGAACAATCAAATCTTTTCAAATAAGGAGGCTGGCATTTATATCCTGTACCACGGAAATCCAGTCGTGAGGTATGTACCACTGTACCCAGACCATCCTGCTCACCGTGGTCCCTTCTTTCCTCTCTGGTCTCTCTGTTTCCCTACTCCTTCTTTCTTCCATTTGAAAACATTTTTGTTTACTGAAACTACTGTACAGATGCAAACAAAGAAGAGACTCCTCCCCCAATACCAGCACAGTAGCACCACTGCTTTTGTGTCTGTGTTCCCTCCTGTCTAGTTAACTTTGAAGCCATCCCATTCAGCAAACATTACTGAGCACTTCTAATAACAATAACAAAGGTAAACAAGGGGCAGACTCTGCTCCCTAGGAGCTCACTCCGGTCTGGGGGACAGATGTGCTCAGAAATAACTCTAAGGTAGAGAAGGCATAGAGATTTCAACTCACCTGACAACTCTGGTCAGTTGATGGTGGCTACCTGGGATGCTGTGTTAGGATCTGGAGGCTACGTCTGGCCTCCACATGGAAGCATGCCGTGACTAATCAGTGGTGAAGCCATAGGTGGGAGGGGCAGGGGCACTCCTGGGACCATGGGTCTGCCCTCCCAGCTATCGTATGGGGCAGACTGTGGTAAATGCTATTGAAGTGGTACCAAGAGAGGGAGGGAATCATCCTGACTTGGGGATGTGGGCAGGCCTCCTTTAGGTGGTGGCACTGGAGTTGGACTTTGAAATACGGTACAACTTGGACTCTCTTGGAGATGGGAAGTGACATTCCTAGTAAAGGAAATGACATGAGCAAAGGCAGCAGAGCAGGGAAGAGTCAGGGGTTAGTGAACAGCCCACTGTGGCCTGAGAAAAAGGCCAATGCAAGGTGTGACATTGGTATAAAAGGTTTTCAATTGGGACTGTCCCAGAAAACTTGGGTCCTGTGGTCACTGCAGCATGACCTTTTATATCCCTGTGGCAGCCCCTCTCTGCCATGCAGCATAGTGGGAAGGGATGATGGAAAGAAAGCCTTGGGCCAGATGAGGAAGGCCTTATGTAGACCAAGCCGAGGAAGTGGAGTTTATTCTGTCTGGATAATGGGGAAGCATTAAAGGCTTTTGAACAGAAGACTCACACAGTTATGCCTGTGTTTTAGGAGAATAACTGACAATAACTGTGTAGCAAATACATTCTGAGGCTTTTCCCCTGCGTTATTCCATACATACTTTTCCGTGTTGTTCCACAGCCTTTATATTTATCTCTTAGGAAAGTTTCAGAACATTCCATTATTTTATATTCCATAATTTTTGAACCAGTCCTATCACTGTTAGGCAACTATTTTTTCACTGTTACAGACAGTGTCCTAAAAACAATTAGTGGTCATAGCACTCTTGTTCCATCTTTTGCATTATTGTCTTAAAATAAGAGGATGTGTTTGTATGTATGCGTGTTATTCACTGAACATACATTTAAGTGTTTACTCTGTGTAAGGGGAAGTGATATAAAGTGTGTTAAGAACAGTCTCTGCTTCATGGAGTTTACAGTCTCATGCTGGAGATAGATACACACACAATAACCATGAGGGAAGACTCTCCAAAATGAGCGCCTTACTAGGTCTTCACACAGGTGCCAAAGGAGCCCAGCCAGGATTCCAGCTGAGTGAGTCAGGGATGGGCACATAGGGAGCTGACATTCGAGTTGTGCTTGAAGGGTAAATATGATTTTATGGCCAGGAAAAAGGCTTTCTGGGTCCAGCAGTGAAATTCAGGCTATGTCCTGGGAAAATGGTAAAAAATGTGGTATGTCTGGGCACGAGATACCCAGGGAGGGTTGGGTAGGAGATCACCCTACAAAGGCAGGTTGATGCTGGAGCACAGAAGATCTCGAATGCCAAGTGTGGCAGGTAGAATAATGGCCCTCCAAATATATCCATGTCCTCATCCTTGGAACCTATGAATATGTTACCTTACATAGCAAAAGAGACTTTGCAGACGTGATCAAGTTGAGGACCCTGAGATGGGGAGATGATCCTGGATTATGTAGGTGGGCCCAGTGTAAGCACAGGGGTCCTTAGAAGAGGGAACCAAGGAGGCCAGCCTGGTGGCACAGCAGTTAAGTGCACGCACTCCGCTTCAGCTGTCCAGGGTTCACAGGTTCGGATCCTGGGCGCGCACCATCACACTGCTTGTCAGGTCATGCTGTGGCGGCATCCCATATAAAGTAGAGGAAGATGGGCACAGATGTTAGCCCAGGGCCAGTCTTCCTCAGCAAAAAAGAGGAGGATTGGCATCGGATGTCAGCTCAGGGCTAATCTTCCTCACAAAAAAAAAAAAAAAAAGAAGAGGGAAGCAGGAGGGTCGGCGTCAGAGAGAAGGAGACGCGACAGCCATAAGACCCATTTTGTACTTCTGACCTCCTAAACTAGGAGATTATAAATTTGTGTTGTTTTAAGCCACTAAGTTTGTGGTCATTTGTTCCAGCAGCCATACACCAAGCCAAGATGTTTGGAGTTTACCTTCTGGGTGGTGGGGAACTGCTGAAGGGTTTTGAACAAGGAATATTACAATCAGATCAGTGTCTTGGGTTTTTAAAACATAGTTGCTTTGAGAGAAGAGGTTGTGCTTTTTTCCTTTGTGTGTCTTTGTGGTGGAAGATAGGGACCTGGGCAAGGCTACAGAATGAATTTTGAGATCCCTGAAGTGGCCTGGATAAATCAAACCACAGCATATTTTTGTTGCCAGTGAGAGTTCTATAAACCTATCATATTTCTCTTTGTGCCTTGGCTGCAGCGAAGCCCAGGGCTCCAACTGGCTCATCTGCAGTAAATATCCCACCGTTGGTTCTTGGAACAATGATCTGTCCCCTTTTCCTAAATGTCTTCTGATGCCTCTTTTATCTCTATTCTGCCTGCCCTATGTACACACACATACATGTTTCTCCAAATGGCCATGGATCCTTTCTGGAGGTAAGTGACATCTGTATTAACAATATATCAGTCGTTAGGGGCCGGCCCGGTGGCGTAGTGGTTAAGTTCGCGTGCTCCACTTCAGCAGCGTGGGGTTCATGGGTTCAGATCCCGGGTGCGGACCTACACGCTGCTCATCAAGCCATGCTGTCGCGGCGTCCCACATACAAAATAGAGGAAGATGGGAACAGATGTTAGCTAAGGACAGATCTTCCTCAGGCAAAAAGAGGAAGATGGGCACAGATGTTAGCTCAGGGCCAATCTTCCTCACACACAAATATATGTATATATCTATACCAGTCGTGCATTTGCTGCTGTCGCGCAGCTCTCAGAAATCTGGATGAGGCACACCCTCGGCCAGGGACTGTGTCTGACTGTGAATTCTAGAACCCACAGGAAGCATCAGCTGATTGAACTGTCACCAGATCAAAGCAGACTTCAGATCTATCTGAGGAAAAAAACAGATGTTTTTAACAGATAATTTCACTTGTTCAACACGAAAATGCATAGTGTAGATGTACTTGACATCTGGCTTTCCCAGCGCCAACATAATTTGCTGGTTTTTCCCCAAGGAAGTAAACTATTTGGACCCCACCCTAGGAGATAGGAAGACTTACTCAGCCAACTCCTACCCAGTGATGTTCAGTGAGGTGCCAGGCCATGTTAGGCTCTGAAGGGCCAGATGTGTGTTTGGCCCTAAATCCCTTGCCACCTCCTAAGAGAGGGGCAAGTGCTCTTACTGTAGGGAAGGAGAGCACAGCACTCCTGTCAGTAAACATAACAAACAGCAAACGTGTGTCCTCCAGGGATAACCAAGGCTGCTAACATCTGGGTGTGACTGGTTTTGTTTCTAAAGGCAAGAAACCAAGGTGCAGAGACGGGAAAGAAATGCATGTCCCTTAACACGCTCAGGTGTTGGTTTTGAGGAACTCATTTGCACGGCCCTCACGTGGCAGTAAGGGCTGTGTGTTTCTCTGAGCAGGAGTGTGTTTTCCTGTGTCTTCCATTTGTGCTGAGCCAACCCATGAGGTTTCACATAGCCATCGTCTGATGTTCTTGAAACCCCCTTTTTGAAAATCTCGTTTTCTTCTTTTAAGACGACATTATTTTATGTTGTCATTCAGTGAATAGGTGGTTGAGTTAACAGAAAATAAGGTAAAAAGTAGCCGTTGGATACAAACAGGAGATTTCAGGCCTGTCACAGGCAGAGTCTGATTCAGGCTCTCCCACACATCACTCCCAGACAAGCTTAACACAGCCTCCTAGGAATTCTTGACACCACCAAGGCTTTACCTGTGACCCACGCACCATGATGACATCCATCTAAAATGGTGTTTCCATGCGGATGATGGTCAGGAGAGGCCACAGACACTTGGATATCGTTGTGCTTCTGTGGCATGGTTGTAGGGTTAGTTTTTTGGTCAGTGATATCTGAAGATCGCTACAGGCCTGGCTTCTAGGACTGCAGGAAGCACTTTATGTGTTGTGGACTTGAGCCATCTGGAGAACCCCATAGGAGCAGGCCACCTCAGGTGGGCGTGTCTTTGACACATGACTTTGGTATGGTCTCACCTCTTTGTCTTCTTCTCCTTCCATTTTAGTGGGAACCACATTTTCAAGGGCCGTGCAGCTGGCATAGCAGTGAACGAGAACGGCAAAGGCCTCATCACAGGTAGGGGTGGGAGCCAAGCAACCAGCAGCCAAGCCAACATCCCCGGCTTCACCCCAAGTCCTTCAGCTTGGCAGAGTGGCCTCCCACTCTGAGCAGTGGTTAGCACTCGAGGATGCCAGCGACGTGCACTGGCTGTGCTCATTACGTGGAGGGCCTGGCGGGGAGGGAACGCCTGCCCTTTGCCAGGCTCGGTGCTTACGGGATCACACGGGACGGCTCACGTAACAGTGTCGGAAACGTTTATGCCACACAAACTGTCTGAGTCCCTCCTCTTGGCTTTTGTATGGGCTTATGCCTGCTCTAGAAGTCCATCCTCATTTCCCCTCTGCCTTGCCAACTCCTGCTCATCCTTTGGGTCTCAGCCTAAGTGTCACTTCCTCAGGGGATCCTGCCCTGAACTCCCATTATACACATGCACACGGGCTGTACCCCATAGGCCTGCTCTGCAGGACATTTTACTTAATTGCTTAGTGGTCTGTGTCACGTCAGTGTCCTTTGCTGTAAGGCAGTAAATTCTATAAGGCAGGGATCCAGTCTGTCACGTACCTCAATGTCGCCTCAGTGCAGAGCATAGCCAGACCTGGGACATAAAAGAGATTCAGTAAATATAGGTCCAGTGAATCCCCTGCCTGAATCCAGCCTGCCTTCACTCATCAGACATTTATTGAGCACGTACTGTGTGCAGGAGCTGGGGATACAGCAGTGAACAAAATAGATACCGTCTGGGCTGTCAGGAACTGACATTTTAGGAGGGGAAACAAACATATGTAGGAAAAGTCATATCCGAGGGTCATAAGTGCTCTACAGATAATTCAAGTAACGTGAGAGAGGGCCTGCATGGGTATTTAAGATTGTGTGATCAGGGCAGGCTTTTCTGAGAAGGTGACATGTAAGCCAGAACCTGAATGATGGGAAGGAGCCTAGGAAAAGAACCAGGATTCCACGCAGGGCCGCCTGTGGGAACAGACTTGGCGTGCCTGAGAAGCAGGGTGACTGGACCGTAGTGAGTGAGGGGCGAGGGTTATGAGATGGGGTCACAGCGGCAGGAAGGGGCCTGTCACACAGGGTCCCCTGAGCCGTTGCCCTCCAGTTCCAGGAGGCTGAGAGTCTGCCCTGCCACGTGCTGGGGCAGCAGTGTCCCAGGATCACCCCTTCTGACTTGTGGTTCTTCCGCCCACTCCCAGAGGGGTGGAGGAGGGGGAGAGGAGAGAAGACTGTGGGCAGTCCAGAGCTGAGGCTGAGGAGGACAAGCTAGTGCCTCCCCAGGCTTGTGGGGCAGTGGCTGGATTCTGCCTCAGCCTCCCACAAACAGCCCCCAGGACAGACGTGCACCAAGGCTGGGCAGGGACTCTAAAGCCAGCTTATTCCTAGTCATCAGTCCTCAAGGCCGCGGAGTACGGTGGGTACTGGGGAGATGGGACAGCACACGACAGAAAGACAGACACAAAGCTCACCCTTGGGGAAAGTGGACACCAAACAAGTCCCGGAAAAGCCAAACACCAGGCGAGATTCGGGGTGCTGACTGCTGGCACGGCCTGGGCGCCCTGGTCTGGCCTGTCCTTTGTCTCGGCTGTCCACGTCCTCCTTGCCAGCACTGTTGGTGGCCCTTGGGTCTTGACCCTCTTTTCTGCCGCTCCCCATAGAAAATGTCATCCGTGAGAATCAGTGGGGAGGCGTAGACATCCGCCGCGGAGGCGTCCCCGTCCTCAGGAGCAACCTCATCTGCTTTGGCTATTCAGATGGCGTGGTCGTGGGAGACGAAGGCAGAGGGCTGATAGAGGGCAACACCATCTACGGTGAGGAGCACGACCCGGGGACGGGGCGGGGCGGGGGGGCGGGGTCCAGCCCAGCCTGGGAGGCAGGAAGCCCAGTTCCATCTCCAGCTCGTGTGTCCTGAGAAAGTCGCCGCCTTTCCCTGGGCCTCAAAGACCTCATCTGAGGACAGCATCCGTCTCAGGTCACAGCCACACAGTCCCTCTCATCAATCACCTTGTAATCCAGATTGACCCCGTGGGGTCAGCAAAGCAGAGAGCTTTGTCCTCAGGTAAAATAGCAGAAGGCCGGAGCTGGATCTTGTCTGAGGACAGGGCCATTTAAGCTCTGACACGTGGGCATCCAAGGCCACTTATCCTTTCTTCTCATCCAGAGAACTGAAGATATAATGGGAGAAATAGGATAATCGTAGAAAGAAAACTGTTCTCACTCACTCTGTGACCTTGGGCAAAGCCTTAATCTTTCTGGACTGCATCTCTAATAATAATAATAATAGCTAATATGTATTCGGGCTGGACTCACTGCTAGGCCCTTTATATGCATTATCACATTTAATCCTCATGACTGTCTTCTGAGGTAGATGTAGTTATTAACCCCATTTTAAAGATGAGGAAACTGAGGCACACAGAAGTTTCATAATCTGCTCAAGGTCACACAGCTGGGAAGTGGTAGGGCTGGGATTCCAACTGAGGCTGCCTCTGGCTCTGTGCAGAGAGGGGTTGGCCTGATGAGCTCTGAGGGCCCCTTTGGCACCATCACTGTGGGCTGTGTGCTTCTGATCTGGAGTCTGGCCTTGACAGTTCTCAGAGCACTTTTACACCCAAGGGGACGATCCTGTGGTGAGTGACCTGACTGTTATTATTCCTCCTGTATGAAGGAGAGGCCTGCAGCCAGAGCTGCAAAGTGATTGTCCAAGGCCATTAGCAGTCCAAGGCTCTCCCAGGCCAAAGCCTTTGTCGCTTCCCTCCTGGGGAGACGCTGGCTGCCACCTTAGCTGTCACTCAGTGTCAGTGACCATCTCCTTTCACTGTCCAGCTAATAAGGGCTGTGGCGTGTGGATGATGTCGTCCAGCCTGCCCCACGTCACCAGCAACCACATCAGCTACAATGGCCTGTACGGAGTGGCAGTGTTTAGCCAGAAGGAAGGTTCCGGTGAGTTCCCTGGAGGCCACGGGGTCCAGGAGAACTTTAGCGAGGACGGGGACGCCATCCTCTGGGAGACAGAGCTGGAGAAGGACGACGACCCGCTGCGCCGGCCCGTCACCACAGCTCTGGTCGAGTCGAACAGCATTAATCACAATGGAGGTGAGTACCCCCCCAGCCCCTGCGCCGGAGCCTTCTGCGCTCTCACTGCCTTAAGGGCCCTTCGCCGACTGGCCCTTCCAGCCTCATCAGCCATTAACCCGATACCCCAGCCCCCTGGGCTTCATGTTCCCTGAACTCGAATCCATTCTTTCCTGCCACCACCCCCGACTTTGCCCATGCTCTTTGTCTTGCCTGAAATGCCCTTTCTCCCATCCCTACATCCCAAACGACTTGAACCTCAAAGTCACTGCGAGTGCGCCCTCTGTCCTGTCCTCCTTTGAGCTGTGCCCCGGGGCCTGGCACTATCTTTGTTTTCCTGGCTGTTTCATCAACTCTGATAGACTGCGAACTGGAGGCAAGGAAGGGAATCGCACTCGTCCCGGTGTCCCCCGCTCCTGCAGTACCAGATCCCACATCCGGCACACACGTTTCTAATCCATGCTCAGACACATTTTTCACATTTTCACATTTAATGTAAGACACATTTAAGATGCATCTTGCAGTTGATGGCATATCATGGTTTAATTAGCAGTGATTTTTCTTTCTTAGAGATACAGAAAATAAGAGTGTGTTTTAAATCCATGTTAAACTTGATAAAAAATGATAGTAGGTATTCGATGTTTATTGAATTGAAAAAGAAACTGACTGTGGAGGTCATCTAACTCCAGGGCTCCCACCCCTGGCTGTCAGAGCCGCTGTGGTGCTGATGGAGGAGGGCGTGTTAGAAAAGGTTCCTGGGCCCCGTGAGCTCATTCCTCCGGGAGTGGCAGAAGGCAGGGAGATGGGTAGCCAGCAGCCCCAGCCCACTTACTTAGAAAATGAGCATTGTCCCCTCCCAGTTCAGGGTTTCCTGCACATGGCCATGCTGTCCAGTAGGACAGGCAGAGCCATATGAATTCACACCTACTTGACTGACATTTGCTGTGCTCAACCCAGCCAGGAGGAGCAACAGGCAGGCGCCACCAAGAGGCTAGAACCTACAGGCTCACAGCTCCAGCTGCTCCCCATGACCCCAGCTGTCGTCCTCCCCAGAGCCCCCTCCCAGCGCTGCCCCGTGCCTCTCGCTCTTGTGGGTGGAGGTCACCACTGGGGCGTCCTTCTCCCCTCCCTGCCCCCCTGCCCCGGTCCACCTGCCAGGCCATCTCTTCCTGACCAAGTCATGTGGCTCTGAGCCTCCCGATTTTGTGCTTTTTTCTACAAACGCATAGTGTCTCTCAACATATACAACCTCAAACACCATTTTCTTTTCAAAATTTCTAACACATTTTAGACACATATTACTTAAGCTTAATAAATTTCTCTACTCAAAAATTAGAGAATTTCCCTTAAGAAAATTTCCCAAAATGGTAGGGAGGTAGATTTCAGCTCAGTATGGGAAGGACAACAAAACAACTTTCCAGCAGGTAGATCTGTCTGTCTAGAGGTGGAATGGGCAGCCTTGGGCAGGTAGTGAGCTCCCCATCACAGGCAGTGCAAATGTCAGTAGGATGATGATGATGTAGGAGGCATTCAAGCACAGGATGAGAGCCTAGGCCAGATGACCAGCTGAGCCTAAGGAATCTTCTCGCATCACGTTTCCCTGACTGTTTGGTGAGGACTTGGTTCAGAAGGAGTGGAGTTTTCTTGATGTTTCTGGTCTCCTCTTGCTCTGCTTGTCATTCAGCTTAGAAGGTGCACCTCCCAAGGGCTGGTCTGAGTGTGTCCCCTCCTCTTCCCCACCCCTCTCCTGGGGTGCAGTCCCAGGAAGGCTTGTCCTGACTGGTGTGGTCAGGGCTGACCCTGGGACCACCCTGTGCTCTCTCTGCGTCCTGACCCCTCCCCTGCAGCCTCGGGACTCTACGTCCAGAGCAGTGAGGCGCTGCATGTTGTAACCAACGTGATCCACGCGAATGGGGACAGAGGCATCACGGTGGCCCAGAGCAGCCAGCTCACCCGTGTGGCCAACAACAGCATCTCCTGCAACCGCCAGAGTGGGGTCAAGGTGGAGGCTCAGTGCAAGGTGGAGCTCCGGGGCAATGGCATCTATGACAACAGAGGCCATGGCATCATCACCAAGGGTGACAGCACCGTCGTCGTTGAAAACGACATCATTGGCAACCGGGGCAGTGGGCTGCAGCTGCTGCCCAGGTCCGACACTAAGGTGCGTGTGTGCGTGTGTGTGATGCGTGGTGCCCTCTCTGCTGAGGAGCAGAACCTGAAGCACTCAGCACTGCAAGGGACCTCAGTCCTCCTGCCGAGACTCAGCCTGGGAGACGCACGTGGACCTCCACATGGGAGGGGACATATGAGCTGGGCCCTGAAGGATGAACGAGGGTTACCAGCAAGAAGCCAGGGTGGTGGTGCCACCTGTGGTTTCTTTGTGGTCTCCAGGTCAAAGTCAGGGCTATTGCAGCTCTCTTCCCCCTAACACAGTCATCTCACACAGCACCTGGTATGCAGTAGGTTAATGAGGAGAGAGATCTTGCCTCGGGGCCTTTGCACACACTATTCCCTGTGTACCTGGGATAGCCTTCTCCGTGTTTTTCTACCTCAGTCCTGCAGCCTGGCTGTCACTCCCTTCAGGATGCCCTCCCTGACCCTCCAGGCTGTTTGAGGTGCCCCTTTACTGGACTTCTAAGGTGCTTACGCCCACCCCTACCTCCCAGAGCGCTTCCCACAGTGCCTTGTTTCTGTTCCTTTGCCTATTTGTCCCCCCACAGGACGCTGAGCTCTGAGCTCCCTCTTTATGTGAAGCACTGTGCTGGGTGCTAGGGTTGCAGTGTTGAGTGAACAGACTCAGTCTCTGCCCTTGTGAAAGTACGATCCCAAAGCCTCTTTTCAGCTCTGCGGCTTTGTGAGCAGTGACTTAGGCAAGGAGGAAAGAATTCCTTGTCTTTGCATCTGAGCACTGCGGGAGCAGAGGAATGGAGGGGGGCAAACTGTTGCCTCGGTTGGGTCGCCAGTGGCCCTGGTCTCTGGCACCACCTTCCCTCTCTGCCAGGACTTTGCACGTTGTTCCTTCTTGGAACAACTCTCCCCTGCTCTGCACCTGATCAACTCCTACAGCTTACTCATCACCTCCTCTAGGAGGCCTTCCCTGGTTCCCCCTGGCTGGTCTTGATATCCCTTCCCTGAGCTCCCATGGCTCAGTGCCGACCTACCCGGCATGCTCTTAGCCCTCAGTTTTATATTCACCTGCCTGGCTCCCCACCAGCCTGGGAGTCCCTGAGGTGTGACAAGCTCTGGCTGCCTCTCCCAGGTAATAAAGAACCGGATCCATTCATTCCGGGCCTATGGCATCGCAGTGCGGGGCCGTGCCAAGGCCCTGGTGCAGGAGAACATCATCTTCCAGGGCAAGACCAACAAGACCATCTTCCAGCAGATCTCCAACAACCGAGAATGCATCATGCAGAACAACAAGGTCCTAGTCTTCAAGAAAAAGTGAGTGCCCGGGGCTGCCTGAACCAGTCTCCTGGAACCACAGTGAGGTCCCCGGGGAAGCCAGGCCAGGCCTGCCCAGTGATTGCAGCTGCCCTTGCCTCGCAGTCCTGCCCCCCTGCAGCTCTGGTCAGATAAAGGCCCATGCTCCGGGGCTGGCCCCGTGGCTTAGCGGTTAAGTGCTCGAGATCCACTGCTGGCGGCCCGGGTTCGGATCCCGGGCGCGCACCGACGTACCGCTTCTCCAGCCATGCTGAGGCCGCGTCCCACATACAGCAACTAGAAGGATGTGCTGCTATGACATACAACTATCTACTGGGGCTTTGGGGGAAAAATAAATAAATAAATAAATTGTTAAAAAAAAAAGGCCCATGCTCGGGCTTTGTGTCAGGCCTGGCTGTGGACCTGTGCCTGACTCCCTGGGAAGGAACAGCTTTCAGAGTCAAGACATACGGTTGCAAATCTCAGTTCTGCCAGTTACTGGCTGTGTGACCTCGGGCAAGTTACTCAACTTGGGCATGTGAGCTAGCCCATATCTGAGGTATTACAAAATGTTCGTTGCTGCCGCCACTGTTGTCACTTGGTTTTAGTACCTCTGCCTCGGTGCATCACAGTTGCCTCACACCCATCTTCCCCGAACCTCTTTGTCCTTCCCCGTTCCCCATTTCGAAGACACCATCCACTCAGTGTTCTGGCAGCAAAACCACTACCTCCTCCTCCTCCCTAACACCAAAATTCAGTCACTCACCAGGTCCTCCAGATTCTGCTTCTAACATGTTCTTGTGTCTGGCACCTCTTCTCCCCACTGCCGCTTGTTCGGGACTAGCACCCTCACCCTGACCTACGGCCCATTACCAGTACAGCTGAAGCGGTTGTTTATGGATGGACTCTGTTCTGATTGGTTGGTACTTCGCTCTAATAGTTGTAAAAATAATAATAACGATTACTATTGTTGGCATGAGTCCTGCACTGTTCCTACCCCTCATCCTGTTGCAGCGGCCTCCTGCCTGGACCCCCCGCCCTTCGACCACTCTGATTTGTGCAGGCTGTCCTATGCATCCTGCCAGATTCATCTTTCTAAGTCAGCTCTGGTCATGTCACATCCATGGTCAAAAACCCTTGATGGATCCCCTTTTTCTATCTATAGTAATGATCTCTACTTTTTTTTTTTTTGTGAGGAAGATCAGCCCTGAGCTAACATCCATGCTAATCCTCCTCTTTTTGCTGAGGAAGACCGGCTCTGAGCTAACATCTATTGCCAATCTTCCTCCTTTTTTTTCCCCAAAGCCCCAGTAGATAGTTGGATGTCATAATTGCACATCCTTCTAGTTGCTGTATGTGGGACACAGCCTCAGCATGGCCGGAGAAGCGGTGCGTCGGTGCGCGCCCAGGATCGGAACCCGGGCCGCCGGTAGCAGAGCGCACGCACTTAACTGCTAAGCCACGGAGCCGGCCCCTACTCTTTTTTTATTATACACACTCTTAGTAAAAATATTTTCTGAGGAAAGCCCCTCATATTTGTATGTTTATATATTCATAACTTCTAAAGTATAAAATAAAAAATAGGCAGAAATTCTAATTTTCCTTCCCACATTCCAGCAAATCATATAGTAGACTGCCTGGGGTCCACTTCCTCCTTCCCCCTTGGAGACCCCAGGGTACAGAATGCGGCCCAGCCCTGCCTGCCTGGCCTTGTCCTCTGTGCACCGTCAGCTCCTGGTTTTCCTTTCCAGCCCTCTTTTCATCACTGCTTTTCAGGAGCTCTCTCTGCTGCCTAACTCGAATGCATGCAACTCTTTGAACAACCCTCCAGGCTTTTCACTCACCCCACAGGAGCCAATTTCTGGCTTTATTCACACCTTTGCAGTCCTCCTGATTGTAATATTATCATAAAAGTACATAGAAGACACTGTTGCTGGCTTAAGCAACTTAGGATTTGATGTAAAAGGTGGTTCCTTGTAACTCAAATGACAAAATGCCCTAGGCAAACCTTCACTCGTTTGATTTTCCCCGACCCTTTGTAAGCTCCACAAGCGCTCAAGGGTCTGGAACCCACCAACTTCTGTCTGCTATAGATGCGCATTTTCCAGAATGTCACATAAAAGAAATCATACAGTACGTAGTCTTCTGAGTCTGGCTTCTTGCACTTGGCCTAATGCTCCTGAGATGTGCCCATGGCATCGCACGTGTCGTTCATTCTCTTTGTTGCTCAGTGGCGTTCCATTGTGTGGATGAACCACACCGTTTATCCATTCATCAGTTCAAGGGTATTTAGGTAGTTTCTCGTTTTCAGTGATTATGAATAAAGCTTTCATAAACATTCATGGTCATACAGCTAGGAAAAAAAAAAGGAGGGGAAAATGAAAGAGAAAAAAGAAAGCCACTGATCTTATCCAGATCCTTAAAGATGGGGGTCACAGAGGCCCGGGGAGGGAACTTGTGCAAGGTTACGTGCAGAACTGCAGGCCGAGCTGGAACTAGAATTAGTCTCACACATATCCCACCTCCTTTTGCTATCACTGACGGGAGATACAGCCTACACCCAGATTTAGACACTTGGATCCAGTGAGCTTGAGCCAAAGGTAAGGTCATGCAGGGCATTCAGCAACTGCTCTAGACTCTCAGAGTTCACTGACTATCATTTTGCACCTCCAGGTGTGATACGTGGCGCCTGGTGAACCCACCAGCACGGCCTCACCTTGAAAACTCTCTCCGAGGCCCTACTGCAGCCCACAGTGGGCAGAAGGTGACAGCCATGGCAAGCAGGATCACAGCCCGTGTGGAAGGTGGTTACCACAGCAACCGCAGCATCTTCTGCACTATCCTGTAAGGATGGAGAGCCACAGAGTGGGGCAACTGAGGGGGTGTCCGAAGACTCTGGGAGCAGCAACCACATACGCTGCTCACAGGCTCGGGCCCTGACAGGTGCTCAGCTGGGCTAAGAGGTGAGGCCTTCGGGATGGAAGTAGTGCCTGTGAAGGCTCCAGGCCCCTCTCCATCTTCTTACTCACCACCCCCTGAAAAAACAGGCTCCCAAGCCTCCTGGGGACTAAGAACAATGTACCTCCAAAACCCTTCGGCTCCACAACCCTCCACAGGAAGGAACTTGGAGTTATTTTTCAAGAAGAAAAAGGCACAGAAGTTGGTGGGTTTCCACTAACTCAAGCTCTTGCAGAGATTATGAAGAGTTGGGGGAAATCAACACTGCACCGTTTGCCAGGGTGTTCCATGTGAGTTACAGGGAACTGCGTTTCACACACACCAAACCCAGCCTCCTCTCAGGGAAGAGCAGATTTACTCCTAAGGGAGGGCCCCAGAATTTTCCCCTTTCCTAGACCTCTCGCGATCCCTCCAGGGACACGGCCACACCCTCCCAGCTGCCTGCAGAGGCTGGAGGAGTTTGCTTTCCTTAGGACACAGTTCTCAGATTTGGACATGGACCTGTGAGGGAGGAAGGGGCTTGAGACTGGGAGCCCCTCTTGAAAGGCTGCCCCAGGGACAAGGGATGCTGAAAACAGGAGGGGCGTGTGGAGGCTTCCTTCCAGTGGCTCAGGTGCCAGGCTGGGCAGTGCAGGGATGCATGTGACTTTGCCCTCAATAAGCTCCCAGACTCAGGAGGACACTAGGTCGGTGCCTGCCGCCCCAGGATTCAGATCCCACGAGCACACCCACACCAGCTGCCCCTAGAGATGGAGGTGCTGGGGCCTCTCGTCTGTATCCATGTTCCTCACGGATAACCACCTGCCTTTACTGACCCTGCCATGGTTTCCCACTCTGTGCCTTGGCTCACGCTCTTGCCTCTTCCTGGCATGCCCTTCTTGCCATCTACCCATGTCCAGGTCCCCCCATTCTGCAGGGTTTAGCTCAGACACTGCCATCTCCACAAAGCACTCCCCTCCTGCCAGATGACAATGCTCTTCCCGAGCCTCCTCTGCCCTTTCTCCGCCCCCTCAGGGTAGTTTCTGCCTTGCTCTGGAGCTATCCAGGTCCATCCCCCGTCCCACTCACCTGCCTGTGAGCACCCTGAGGCCACGTCTCACTGTGTCCCCAGCACCCAGCCCGGGTACAGTTAGCTGGAGTGAGGAGGAAGGCTGGCTCCAAAAGGGCTTTACTGAACTGTACTGTGAATATGTCAAGGTTGCAGAACCGGGTGGGCTCAGACCAACTGCTTGAGGAAGGGGGACTGATGCAGGACAGTTCAGCCTGAACAGTCCCCCTCCCACTCGGCCTTACATGCAGGGCCTTCACCAGCCTGTTGGGGCCGCTGTCGTGCACTTCACCCCTGGCCTCCCAGGCTGGTTCTGCCGGGCCCCGGTGCTGCTCTCCGGGGTCGGGTGGGAAGAGGCTAGAGGGAGCCAGGAGCACTGGCTTTGCCCTGAGGACTTTGGGCACAAGAACGCGGGCCCCTCCCATCCCAGCACTGTCTTTTGCACTTCTCTGGTGGCCCAAATGTGAGTCGCTGTACAAAACGCTGCCTTTATTATTTTGTAAGAAATGACTTTTCTGTGAACCAAGTGCTTATAAAAATCTCAGCAACTAAAATAAAGTTCTCTATTTTAAAAGAGGCACTTTTGGGGAGACTTTCCTTGGTCTGGGTATATGCTCGAGTTCCTGCTCAAGTGGATGCAGGCCTGTCACTGCTCTGCCTTCCCAAGGCACAGATTCCACTGAAGGAGATAGGAGAACCCCAGGGCCATCTGTCCATTCAGCTTGTTCCCATGATGATTCCGGGTTCCAAGGTCTGTGTCCTGTGTCAGTCAGGGGTTGGATTGCCGTCCTGCCTGCCCCGAGGGCTGTGTGAAGGTCATCAGTCAAGTCCCTGGTGTGGACGACGTGACAGTCTGCGAAGGGTCTTTAGATCCATGAACACATTTTTCGTAGCTTTCATCACTGGGCATCTCACAGTTGTTGCCATATCCACATGTCACCTGAGGAGATAGTTAGTACTTAACATCTTTTTTTAAATGAATAGACTTTATTTTTTAGAAGAGTTTTAGATTTACAGAAAAGTGAACAGATACATAGTACAGTTCCCATATTACTCTCCCCAAGTTTCTCTATGAGTAACATCTTACAGTAATATGGTACATTTATCAAAATTAATGAACCAATATTGACACATTATTATTAACTAAAGTCCATAGTTTATTCAGATTTCCTTAGCTGTTACCCAATGTCCTTTTTCCATTCCAGGATTCTATCCAGGAGCACAACTTTAGAGTTTGAACTAAAAAGAAATGTTCACAACACTACTATAAATGAAAAGCTAGTGTTTTCTAATACTAAAATAAACTATTAAACTGAAAATAGTCACAATACCACAAGCAAAAACACCTTTGTTGAAACCAGATGTTTGGGGGGAATTTGTTACTGTTTAGCCTAACCAGCATCACCTCGTGTATTTGATACATCCTTGTGCCACTGAAATCATCTGATGTTCCATCAATGGTATATTCAACACTGACTTGGTGAGGTCATGCCCCATTTTTCACAGAAGGAATTGAGGCTGAGTGGCAATGCTTGTTAAGGCCCAGTAGGAGAAAGTTCATTATCACATGTTAAGAGCTTGTGGGCAGGAGGTGTGGGTAGGGCTGTTACCTAGGGCTTCGAGAACAGAAACAGAATAGCTGGGACCCACACACAATGCCCATCTTCTGCCAAGTCCTTTGGAGGCAGAGGTGGGAGGAACGGACAGCCACCCTCGCCCTCTGTGGGTGGGGGAGAGTCAGGAAGTGAGGCTGCTTTGCAGTGGCTGCATTGGTTGAGTGGGCAGGGCTTGCTCTCCCACCTGGCAGGCCAGACCTGCCCTAGAGAACCCATTCCATCTGATTATTTTTTTCCTTAATTGAGCCAAAAATCTATCTCCCTGGCTAAATCCTACCCATACTGCAGGATCTTACTTCATCATCAGTTCCGTGAACACCTTCCCTGAGCTCCTCAAATCTCAGGTAAGTGCCCCTCCTCCATGCTCTCATACCCACCCCCCATGTTATCGCCATGGTGGCACTGAATCCTCTGTACTGAAAAAGTCTGTTGATCTGTGTGATTCCGGCCTCCTCCCCATGCCCTGTTGATCCTCTATGCCCTGCACAGAGCAAAACTCACTAAGTATTGGATACATGGATAAATAGATGGATGGATGAATGAAGAAACACGCACAACCCCATTTCTGGTATCTCTACCTTCTGGAGCCCCCAAAGGACATCCCTTCCCTCTGTTGGTGACTCTCCAGAGATCTGCAGACAGCATCCTTATCCCCCCAGGGTCCGCCCTGCTCCTGGCCTCGTCTCATACATGCCAGTTTGCAGAACATCTCACCATCCTGGTCATTTCTCTAGACCCACTCCAGTGGTCTGGGCAGGTCTAGGAGAGCCCAAAGGCGGCAGAATTTAGGAGTCCTGTCCTGCATCTCAGGAGGTATGTCCCGGCTCTTCAGTGTAGCAATCCCATCTGAAGACAGGATTCTCTAAGGGTCCTGTGTTTCCTTGGGGTCACTGGCTTTCAGTCTGCAGTAGCTAAGGGCCCTCTCCACAGAGTGACTTGCCACAGGGGAAAGCTTAACCCTGGTACACAGCTCACAGGTCTTGGCTGCCTCCCACCCAAGGATCTTACTACACTGTGGCCTCCCTGGCCTTCCCTGCTGGCCAGTCAGGCCCAAACACTGATACCACTGATGGGAGTGTACAAGCACAATACAATCCCACGCAACTTCATCCTCCAGGCCTCCACGTCCTGTTGAGGCCACTGCCCCAGTGTCCAAAGGAGGTCCTAAGTATAGGGAATGGAGGTCATGGTGTAGCCAGACCAGACAAGAGCCAGAGTTGGGTCTTGCAACAGCACATGAGACTACACTCTCCTCAGCAGCAGCCCTAGGCCCACCTTCTTCCTGCTCCTTCCTTCTGACAGCACAGAGAAAGCCTCTTCTCCAAATGGTTCCTCATGAAGGGCTCACATTGGGCCTGCAGGGCTTGTTCCAACCCTGAGCAGTCTTCTAATATGCGGTTCTTATTAGTTTCTTATTAGAAAGAACCACTCATTAGTTCTTTCTCCCTTCCTGCCCAGAACTTTGCACGGTGCAGTTATGGCCATGCGGCTCTGGAGCCCATCCACTGTGACTAGCATTCTTTTAAATGAAGTCAGGCCTATCATTAGTTCTTTCTCCCTTCCTGCCCAGAACTTTGCAGGGTGCAGTTATGGCCATGCGGCTCTGGAGCCCATCCACTGTGACTAGCATTCTTTTAAATGAAGTCAGGCCTAACATGGCCCTCCTGGTGTAGTCTGAGCAACTCACAACACAACTGTCACCCCAGCTCGGAAACCAGTTATGGCCTGAGTGCAGCTGAAGACCCCATCTGTCTGATCGTCAGGATGGTATTTCACATCTTGGTTTGGGCCCATCATTCATGTCAGCTATCTGCGTTCTTTGGATAAAAGGCTGATTCCTGGGCTAGAAGAGGGAAAGTACAAGATGGCTGGAATATCTTGTACCAGAAATTAAGGAAGCACTCGTAAAATGATGGAGATTCAGGAGCTAGCCTGAAGGAACTCAGATTGGCCAAATGTGGTACAATGTGAGCATTCAAAATAACAGTAACAACGTTCATGGAATAAAATAAGAACCTATGAGTCCATACTGATAACTAAATGAACAAAAAAATTTTAATGGGAGAGAAAAGAAAGCTTCCTGTTATAATAGAATGCCAATAAGAAATGATGGGAGTTAGAAAATCACCATTTTGCAACCACCTTGGTAATTCAGCGAGAATCATCAATCGAGACTAAAACTCATGGGAGAAAGTTTGATGAGGAACAGGGTATTTAGAGTCTCAAAGTATCCCTCCACAAATTACTTATTAATTACACAAAAGAAAAATAGTAACATCACAGTGGAGAGAACACAGCCTTAACCAAGTAACAAAAGTTAACATCAGCAAGAAGAGGACAAGCCAGCACCATGTGCCTCACCTGTGACGCACTTGGGACACAGCGTCACGTTTGTGATATTCCTGACAAAAATGCATACCCTGAATCTAATTATACGAAAATTCCAGACAAACTCAAACTGAGGGAACCCTATAAAATAACTGACCTTACTCTTCAAAACGTCAAGGTCAAGAAAGTCCAAGACTGAGGAACTATTTTAGAGTAAATAAGACCAAAGAGGTGTGACTGGCAAAACCTGAATATGAACTGGGGGCGAGATCTAGTGTTGTATCAGTGTTCTACTCCGGCTGCGGGTAAATGCGCTATGCTGACGGAGTGGGTCCTTACTCTCAGGACATACACACTCAAGTACTTACAGATAAAAGGGTGGGCCGCTTTCCTCAAATGGTTCAAAAAGAAATATATAAATTTATAAAGCAAAGAACAAATGGGACAACACATTAACAGCTGGAGAATCTGGATAAAGGATATACAGTTCTTTGTACTATTCTTACAAATATTTTCTAAATATGACAATGTATCAAAACGAAGTTATTTTTTTTATTTATTTTTTTAATTTATTTATTTTTCTCCCCAAAGCCCCAGTAGAGAGTTGTATGTCATAGCTGCACATCCTTCTAGTTGCTGTATGTGGGACGTGCCTCAGCATGGCCGGAGAAGTGGTGCGTCGGTGCGCGCCCGGGATCCAAACCTGGGCCGCCAGCAGCAGAGCGCACGCACTTAACCGCTAAGCCACAGGGCCGGCCCTCAAAACGAAGTTTTTAAAAGGTGACACTTTAAAGAATTTTACCTAATTAGCTCTTTCCGGGTTGGGTCCTTGGCAAGTGTGTTAAATATACCTTCTTTGACCTCATCACTCTTAACAGTGTCCAACAGGTCAGGGCCAAAGAGCTTCCCTCTAGGGAACAGACTCCATTCTGTTAATCAACACCTGTAAGTTAAGATTATTCCACAAACTGCAAATCTTATTAAGGGTATGAGCATCTAGCCCAGCCTCCCTTTCTTCAAAAAGGACATCAGGAGACATTATGGCAAATAACTTGGTGGGATCAAGGTATCCTCTGTGAATGTATTAGTAAATAAATGGTTTTTTAGAGCTACAGAAAACAGTATGATTCCCTGATTATACAAGTGTTTACCTCCTATAGCTCTGCAAGGAAAGAAGGTGCAGCTCACGCACTGTGATTCCTTCAGCAGACACTGACTGCCTAGGTGCAGGCACTGTGCTAGGTACTCTCTCACGAGACTTGTTCAAGTTGAACAAAGGCCCCTCTTTTGAGCCTTTTGACCCAGAAACCCCTTGATGCACAGAAATTTGCTTTTCAGTCAACCTCTGGGAAGGCATCAGCTACACTTGGTGAGGGACACCTGCTGTCACTAAGGACAAGAATCTATTTGCTGTCCTAAACTCTGCCCTATCAATACCACCCCTTTTTGTGCAAGTGACTAAAGACAGGCTGCTTCCCCACCAGGACAGAGTTTGTTCAGAGGCCTAGTCACATGCTGTGATCTAATCCTTCCTGGAAATTAAGCCTCAAGTGTCAAACCCATCAGAATCTAAAAAGTATTCAGGAAACACATTCTAATCTATAAGCACATTAGGAATTCTTTTCCCAGAGACACAGCAGGACATTACTTTTTCTGCTGCAGTCACGAACTTGATTTTCACAACAGCTTACATAAAGAAAAACAGAGGCATTTAGATTTCCTGCTCACATCTCTGCTGGAGGGAGATCAAGTATGCTACAAATGCCCACTACCCAGGATCAGAGACAAATGGAGACAAACCAGAGAACAGCATGGAAAATGTGCACCTTAGGCATGGCCTTGCCACAGAAGTGGCTCTGACAACAGCATCCCAGAGCTTGAAGAAATATAAGGACCACCTGTCCCAAATGAGTCATCCAAGACTCATTTCTCCCATGTCTTCCCTAACAGATGACCCAGCTGCTGTGCAAACTTCCCCCTTCCTCATTTTCAGAGAGCTATACTCTGTCTGCCTTCCTTCACTGCTCCTGGCTCGCCAGTACTGAGCACCACAGACCTCAGTTGTTCCCACTGCCTCAGAAGAGCCTTGAAGATGAGTCTGCACGTTAACCACATACCTAAGTCTCTCCACGTCATATTTCCATTCCTCACAGCACCCCTCTGGACACTGACTTCCCCAGCTCCCTCATGGCACAGAAGGTTGGCAGGCAGTCAGCATCCACTCCCATCTCCTTCTGGTAAGGCTCCTGTATCTAGGGGCTGGAGAGCTGAAACCTATTTCCAAGACTCCCTGCTGCTAGGATTCTAGATGCAAATTAGGTTCCTATACATGTACTCATAGAAGAAGCAAGATGGAGGCCAGCTTCTTGATCTTTCCGCTGTTTGTGCTGAAGAGCAAGGAGGTGGAAATGTGGGAACTGAAAGCATGGGTGGCAGAACTCAGCATTCCAGCATCAAGTCACCAGCTTCACGAATTCAAGAAGCAGTTGTGGGGCACAAGTGGCTTCCTGATGCCTGGCAGGCATCCCCAGCAATGGTTTTGAACTCAGCAGTTCCAGTGACAAGCTCCTGATTCCCACTCCTGTAGCCCTTTAACAATTTTATAACTTTTTACCCTTGTATTGAGCTCCTTTCTTCTTAAGATATCTAGAACAATTTGTTTTCTGTACTGAACTCTGACTGATTCATCCCCCTCAAAAACGTGGCTTTCAGAGCTCATCCCTGCCCTCAATGTGGCCTGAGCCAGGCAGAGCAACAGGGTTAATCACTTCCTCTGAGTTGACTCCACTCTGTTATAGCAGTCTCAAACTAAATTGGCCTGTTTTGGCAACCCCATCACACTGGTAACCTGAAGCCTCCTCTTCCAGCCCTGCTGGGCTGTATCCTCACCATGTACTCCACTGGTCCTTCCAGACCTGAGCATGGCACTTCATGATTCTCTTGATTAACCTCTATCTGTTAGATTTGGCTCAGAGTTCAGCCTATGAGATCTTTTGATTCCGACTTCCCCAGGCCCCACCCTCCCACATCCCCACACAGGAACTACCTGACATTTATAATCAGAGCAACACCAAAGGAGGGAGATGATGTCCAATATGGTTGCCATTTTATGTTTCTGCTTAAGACAAGCACAACTGAGATGCTGGCTTCTGGCTTCATACTCAGACCAAGCAAGGCTTTTTCCTCTCTCTTTAAAAATAAAAATGGAAATGAACAGAAGCAGTGGTTATGATGTGGCCAAAATGCTCTGTCTGGAAAGCACACCTCTAAGTGATTCTCCTCCGTTTTGACTGGCGGTCCAAGGTCTGGGCTGGAGGCAGCGGGATGGACAGGGTGCCCAGTTTGTGATCCTCCTCCCTGCCGGCTGCCACAGATACTCTTCTTTTGGAGACCTTCAGCCTCATGGCTTTCGCTATCTCGATCATCCTAAGGAACAAACACACAACAAAAGGAGAGAGTCTCCTCAGTGTGACTGCTCAGGGAGGCTTGGCGGGGGGAGCAGCACAAACACATGCTCCAGGCCACAAAGATGGAATCCCCGAACCGGCCACCAGGAGCAAAGCTCCCGGCAGAGAGGCAGACAAGATCCCCTGCCCAGAGCCATCAGACAGACTCCCATTTTAATGTGCAGCCATTAGAAAATATCCATATAGGTAATGGAAAACCAGGTTATCTAGATCCTATTAATTTGTTTACTTCCTATTAACAAGGATTGAGCACTTGCTAGAATTCTGATAGAATTTTACAGGCTCCACATATCTGTTTCTCTCTTATTTTCAACCTCACAGCCTGTGAGAATGCCGTCTGTGGACAGCCCTCAGAATAATTCCTCCATGGACTGCTCCAAGAATCCAGACAAGGGTGTTTCCATGGCTCTTTTGGGACATTATCAGGGTCCTTGGATGTCAGACGCTCCTAACTCACCCACAAAGGCCAACAGACCCCACAGTTCAGGGTCCTGGGAAGTTCTGCTCTCTACTCAGTCTGAATGCCTTCTGGCTAGAAAGTGCCTGAAAGATGATTTCTGCCAACTCTCCCAGCCTGGTCAGAGAAGCCCATATGTGAACATCCCTGCCAAACAGAGGCCCCACTTTGCCTTGAACACCTCCCTTGGCAGCCCCTTCCATCTGACTCTGAGAAGGTTCTTTTTGCTAAGCTGAAATTGGGTTCTCTAATAACTTCCACCCCTGGGTTCCACCCCTCAGGACCATACAGAATCCCTCTCCCCAGCAACAGCAATTCAGAGACGGGAGCCTGCTTGGTTATACAAAGACAGAATGCTACGGGAAGGCTGGGGTTTAAAGCCCAACTATTCCCCTTCTTAGTTGTGTGACCCTGGGAAAGTCACTGACTTCTCTGAACCAAGATTCTTCAACTGTTCTTTAGGGAAATCACTGCGATATTATGACAGATTTAATACTGTGCCTAGCACAGAGAAGGCACTCAGTGATGTCTGGTTGCTCATCCATTGAATCAATCATTCATTGAAAATCATCCTCTAGTCCCAAGTCTTTCCCATATTAAACGTCCCCAGTGCCCTTGACGGTGCATCATGCTTTCCAAAAGGTGATACTAGAAATACACAAGGCGCCCTACAGGGAGCTTTTTATTCTGCTGTGCTCACCTTTTCTCACTGAGCTTCAAGTCCCTCTGTAACATCGTCAGGTCAATCTGGAAGTTGTTTATGTGCAAGGCAAGTATGATCACATACGCAGTTATCTTTGCCTTCATAGAATCCGAAATTAAGTTCCGTAAACTGCAAATCAGTGGCAGTAAAGGCAGACAAAATTAAACTCTAAGATGATTTCTCCAAAAGCAAAATAAAAACATCCAAGCCTGTTCCCATATGCATGCAATATCTTCCCATCTTGGAGAGAGGAAAAGGAATTCGAGCAACATTCCTTGTCCCATCAAGGTGCCTGAGCCTTCACACACAGTGGAGCAATGGGCCAATCCCAGTGTCCCCTCCAAGGGGACAGAGAAGGCCGCGCCTCCACTTTCCCCAGGCATAGTTAGAGCCTCAAACTGGTGAGGAGCCTCGGAGTCTGTCCCCGCCTGCTCAGCAGGGCTGCCAGGAAAACAGTCATCCCAAACTCAGTTGCTGACGATTCTTCTAAGCACACTCAGACCAGGAAACATATTCCAAGCTAACTGCAGGAAGGAAGCCCAGGTGTGCTGCATAGGGTTCTTTCCCCCAAGTCATCACGCTGGCCTGCCCTTTTCGGCAACACCACCTTTGTTCTGTGGGACATTAGGAAGGGTTCTTCAAATGAATTGTGTGAAATGAAACAAGTCTTTGTTGCAGGACTTCCCAGAGCCTTTAATGGGAACTTTTCCAGGGGGACAGAGTATGTACTATATAGTGTTCCCTAAACGTACTTAACCCCAGGACCCCTGTTTAGCACTGTATCTCTGGACATGAAATTCCATCCAAGCCCCTACTCCCCACTCTCTCCCCTCCCACCTCCCCACCCTGCTTTCTCCGTTACAGGCAGAAGCCCCAGAGATCGAGCCCCTGACCTGCCGTTATTGTAGGTCAAGCAGGTAAAGTGCTTCAGCAGTTTGGTGTTGATGACGTGTGGAACTCCAGGTCCCAGGGCACCTATAAGACAAAGTTGAGTTTGATCATTTTCTTTCAAAACCCTCAGGCCACATCTCATCCATGAGCTGGGAGAAGAGGCCAACAGTTGGGGCTCCATAATGAACAGAACCATGTAGCAAGAGAAGCAGGGGCCCATGAAACAGAGCAGCTACTTTCAAATAAAAATGTGCTCAGGTGTGCTTCAGCCTGCAGACCGTACACGCACGAGAGACGTCTGTGATGGGGTGGCAACAAGAAATAAAAAAGACTCCAATGAGGCGTAAAGACACAGGATTCATAAGATGTTAGAAAGCAAAACAGGGCCGGCCCCGTGGCTTAGCGGTTAAGTGCGCGCGCTCCGCTACTGGTGGCCTGGGTTTGGATCCTGGGCGCACACCAACACACTACTTCTCCGGCCATGCTGAGGCCACGTCCCACATACGGCAGCTAAAAGGATGTACAACTATGACATACAACTATCTACTGGGGCTTTGGGGAAAAAAAAAAAAAGGAGGAGGATTGGCAATAGATGTTAGCTCAGAGCTGGTCTTCCTCAGCAAAAAAAAAAAAGAGAAGGATTAGCATGGATGTTAGCTAAGGGCTGATCTTCCTCACCAAGAAAAAAAAGCAAAACAGATTTTAGAGAAAGCCTAGGGAAACGGAGAGGAGGGGAGGCTGGAATGTGAAAAAGAGAATTAAGCAAATACTGAAAAACATGAGTACAGACTCTTGGGTGCCCAATCACAGTAACAAGACTGCATACACCTTATGCCTATAACCACAGGCGTCTCCTGCTGGGTTTCCAGCTCTGGGTAGGTGTGAGTGTGTGGCAGCCACCCAGAGCCTGAGCGACAGGCGACATGGATTAACAGCAGAAACTGACTCTCCTCTCCCAGTCAGAAATAAGCTGACACCACACAAACCTGCCACAGCCTTCATGAGCAAGGCCAATTTTTCTCCCTGTGTGACCGATGTTTGTCTAACAGTCCCTTAAAATGTTCACTTGAGTTGACTAGATCCTATACTTCACCTCCTGCAGAACAGAAGCAGTGAGTGTTCACTCCAAGCAATCATGTAACCCAGCCTGTCCCCATTTTCAGACGAGGAAAAGAGCTTGGCGAGTCATCTCAGCAGGTCAGCAGCACTAACAGGAATCTCACTGTTACAGAGTTAAAAATGAAGACCCGGACAGGCATATCCATTTTCTTATCTCACTAGAGCTAGTCTAAGAATTATAGACAAATACCGCACTGGACATAACTAGAAATAAATGTCTATAATGGACTTACTTTTCCGCTTAATCACTTTCTGTGCTCGAAATTTGATGAGGGTGTCCAGAAACCATACGCATCGGGCCTGGCGGTCTCGGCTCTCCTCATTTGATGGCAAGGACTTCAGCGCTTCTATGACAAAGGAGCAGTGACTACAAGGGAGGGAAATGGAGGAATGTGTAAGACCGGCTCTCACGATGAAATGAATTCACCCCCTCACAATGAAAACAGCAGGCACTCCTCACACCTGATACACACTCAACAGCTGAGGAAGAGCCGTCCCACCAGCCGCTTATAACAGGAGGAGCATGGTTTAGCACAGGGGCAGTAAAGGGCTAGACAATAAATATTTTATATATTGTGGGTGACATGGTCTCTGCCATTGTAGTGCAAAAGCAGCCATCGATAATACATAAATGAATGACCATGGCTGTGTTCCAATAAAACTTTATTCATGGGCAGCAGGCCAAACATGGCCTGCGGCCCATACGTGGCATGCGGGCCATAGTTTGCCCAATCCTGACGTAGTGGTCTGGAGAATAGGCTCTCAGTCAGAGTGCCTGGATTTGAGTCCCCTCTCTGCCATTCACTGGCTCAGACAAGTTTCTCTACATCTCTGTGCCTTGGTTTCTTTACCTATAAATTGAGGCCAATGATAGTACCCTCCTCCTATGGATTTTTTCTTTTTTTCTTGGTGAGGAAGATCAGCCCTGAGCTAACATCCGATGCCAGTCCTCCTCTTTTTGCTGAGGAAGACTGGCCCTGGGCTAACATCCGTGCCCATCTTCCTCTACTTTATACGGGACGCCGCCACAACATAGCTTGACAAGCAGTGCATTGTTGTGCGCCCGGGATCAGAACGTGGGAACTCCAGGCCACTCCTATGGATTTTTTTGTGGATTAAATGAGACAATGCAAGTAAAGCGCTTAGAACAGTGCGTGGCATATATAAGAGCTCAATCAATGTTAGCTATTATTTTTATATGCTGTTCTACCACTATCAGGATCCTGGACTTGCAGCGATAAAAGGCTCTTCAGGATCATCTTGTAGAGAGGCCTCATTTTACAGATAAGGAAAACTGAGGCACAGAGAGGGAAGATCTCACAGTACATCAAGCAGAGCTCGGAGACTCAGTTCTCAGACTCCCAGCCCAGAGCTCATTCCTGTACCTGCCCCTGAGCCACAACCACACTGAGCCAACTAAGAACCAGGAATGAGCTCTTTTTTGGAAATGGATCTTTGGGGAGAAAATTTTTTGTGTGTGTGTGTGAGGAAGATCAGCCCTGAGCTAACATCCATACTAATCCTCCTCTTTTTGCTGAGGAAGACCGGCTCTGAGCTAACATCTATTGCCAATCCTCCTCCTTTTTTCTCCCCCAAAGCCCCAGTAGATAGTTGTATGTCACAGTTGCACATCCTTCTAGTTGCTGTATGTGGGACGCGGCCTCAGCATGCCTGGAGAAGCGGTGCGTCAGTGCGCGCCCAGATCTGAACCCGGGCCGCCAGTAGCAGAGCGCGAGTACTTAACCGCTAAGCCGCAGGGCCAGCCCCGAGAAAATTTTTTAAAAAAGTATCTTCCAAGGCTTTACATCTCACTGACCAATAAAATTTCCAAACAAAACTGGGGGAAACCAGGGGCTGGCCCGGTGGCACAAGCAGTTAAGCGTGCGCACTCTGCTGCCGCGGCCCAGGGTTCACGGTTCGGATCCTGGGCGCGCACCAACGCACTGCCTGTCAAGCCATGCTGTGGCGGCATCGTATAAAGTGGAGGAGGATGGGCATAGATGTTAGCCCAGGGCCAGTCTTCCTTAGCAAAAAGAGGAGGATCGGTAGATGTTAGCTCAGGGCCAATCTTCCTCACCAAAAAAAAAAAAAAAAAAAAAATGGGGGGAACCAACCTAGGGTCAACAACCTTTTATTTTCTCAAGATGAAATTATTAAAAGAAAAAACTTGGGGCTGGCCCCATGGCATAGTGGTTAAGTTCAGCATGCTCTGCTTCAGCGGCCTGGGTTCGCAGGCTCGGACCCCAGGTGCAGACCTACACCACTCATCAGTAGCCAAGCTGAGGCGGTGACACACATACAAAATAGAGAAAGACTGGCACAGATGTTAGCTCAGGGCTAATCTTCCTCGAGCAAAAAAAAAGAGGAAGCTCGGCAACAGATGTTAGCTCAGGGCGATGCTTCCTCACCAAAAAAAAAAGAAAAAACTCAAAAGCAAAAAATTCCCACCATCACCATAAAAGAAAAGCTGTTTCAATGTCAAAAAAAGGGGAGAGGAGAGGAAATAAGCTCTGAATTATTTAAAATGTACTATATTTAAAATACATAAACTTAACTTTAGAAAAGCTCACTTAGCACATTGTCACAGATGAACCATCACTGCAGCTGGATCTACTCCCAGGCCAGCACATGGCCCCGCGGTGACAATCAGCATCAGCACAACATTGGAGGACACAGGCCAGCTCCAGCTCCCAGCCCCCAGCTATAAGGCCTCACCACCCTCAGTCCAGCCACCATTCCAGCACTCAGAGGCCAACTCTCTCCCCTAAGTGCCACCCACAGCCTTGGGACAATAGGCCTTAAAGCCCAAACATTCAAGAAAACACTAGCTCCTTCATGTTCAATGCTGAACAAGCATACCTCCTCACTGATGCCACCCAAAGGTCCGCTTCATGTCTGACTACTGTTGTGTCCCAATCTCACTCCCCCATACACTCCATCTGCCCAAGTGGAGGTACCTGTTCTCTTCTATCATCTTCAGTATTTCTTCTGACGTGACATTCCTGAAAGCTTCAGATGGGCTCTGAAGAGCTTCATACTCCACAGGAGAAAGAACTAGTTACAGCTCAAGAACACAACTGACCAAAATTGAAACGCCCAACTAGCTAAATAATCTCCTAGCAACTGCATTTTAGAGATGGGAAAACTGATGCTCAGAGAAGGGAAGATCACACAGTACACTGGGCAGAGCTCAGGGACTCAGTTCTCAGACCCCCAGCCCGGACTTTGTTCCCTGCCTGGGCTTCTCTGCCTTCTCTTATCACAAAGCCACTGCAGGTATTTCCATCTGACAAGATCCACAAGCAAGGAAATTCTATGCTCCAATCCTTCCTTTTACAAAAGCAGTCTGCCTTAGACTTTGGGCACTGGCTAACTTAAAAGTCCCATTTTGACTATTCATGGAGAGTGACACCCCACCCCACTCACCCAGGGCTAAGCTGTGGGCACCTGGCCTTTTGCTGAGGAATGGGTTTGAATCCCAGGGGCTGAGAGGCCAGTGCTGGAGCAGGGCCCTCAGCCAGTGAGGAAGCCTGGCTGACCTCCCAGCAACAGCGCTGGGGCAACGGTAACGGTCTGGGGGTAGTTTCTCTGAGCGTCACAGGACCACCAGGACCTTCAGAGATATCTCTGATGTGCCACTCATGTACACATATCTCAACTTGTGAAATAAGGCAGCGTTTCTACCGCAAGAAGGATACGGTCTTCAAATTTATACACGTCTTCAGGCTTGGCTGCATCGGTGTGGCAGGGAGGAAGGTAGAGGGAGTCATCTTGCAAGTCATTGTGGATGGCATCAGTGACCAGAGCTTTTCAAGATAGGAAGAGTCAGTGTTGACGTCACTTTGTTTGGCTTTAGGTTCCCCAACAATCTTTGCAACCTACGCGCTCGAGATCATAATCGGTCCAGAAACCCCTTATCTGAATGCTTCCACCAATGTGGCCTGACCTCCCTGTCAGGCTGACAGCTCCAGGACTATGATGTCCACTCTTGACACAAACCTAACCACTCATTAGAGAAGGCAGACACAGTGTGGTCCCCCAAGTAACTTGCAGTATAGTTGGGAAAGATAAGTGTGCTGATAAATATTTACAAATCAATATGAGATAAGCTAAAAGTGAGGAATATTCAAAATAGCCTTTAATGGCTTAACTTCCAGAAAACTTCTCCACATATTGTGAGTGAAAAAAAAAAAATCAAATTCTTAAACTGTAACTACCACACAGGAATAACCATGTAAGAATTAAGTATGCATATAGGTAAGGACAGAAAGGAAAATTATAACAGGTGGTCTAGTAGAACGATGGGAAAATGAGTAAATTATTTTTCTTTTTAAATATCCCTTAATAGCTGAAGGTAAGCTGAACAAAAAAATTCAAAAATTTACTTAGACATTAAAGTATGTCTTTGAATAAATGGAGATATATATTTCTATGTTCCTGGGTGAAAAAACATACTATTGTAACTATGTTGATTCTCCCCATATTAATCTCAATTGGATTTTGAGGGAACTTTACAAAATAATTCTTTAGATTCTCCTGGCAGAAAAAGCATGCTACAATGACCAATACATTTGTGAAACATAAGGATGAAGGAGGATGAATTTGCCCTATCAGACAACAAACTGGATGATGAGGCTACTAGAATCAAAAAAGCCTGGTGCTGCCACAGGAATAGGCAGCCAGAACAATGGAATCGAGCACAACCAAGAATGTGGTAAAATTATAGAGATGACTCTTTAAATCATTTTTTAAAACAGGAAAGGATGGAGTTGGGGACAACTGGCCAATCATTTGGAAAATGTAAAATTAGGCCTGCACCATAAGCCAAAAACAATCTTCACGGAGTTAATATTTAAATGTAAAAAGTAAAATTGTGGGGCCAGCCCAGTAGCACAAGTGGTTAAGTGTGCGCGCTCCACTTCAGTGGCCTGGGGTTCGCAGGTTCGGGTCCCAGGCACGCACTGATGCACCGCTTGTCAAGCCATGCTGTGGCGGCATCCCATATAAAGTAGAGGAAGATAGGCACGGATGTTAGCTCAGGGCCAATCTTCCTCAGCAAAAAAAAAGAGGATTGCCATTGGATATTAGCTCAGGGCTGATCTTTCTCTCACACACACACAAAAAAGTAAAATTGTGAAAGTATTGAAAGAAAACAAAAGAAAATATCTATATAATCATAGGGTATGGAAAAATTTTCTAATAATTACTAAAATTCCATTTTAATAGATAAATTGCTCTTGTATAACCTTCTTCTTACGTTCTTATAATGCATTTGAACAATAAATTCATTTTTAAATAACCTAATTAAATACTCAAGCTGCCAAGGAATTTAGGAACAGAAAAAGATACACTGACCCCCAAGTGAAACTGTCTCTAGAGGCTCAGTTCATCATCATCCACCAGCCTTGTTGACCAAAATCTCCCCGTGACTCAGAGACCTGAGGCCTCCCCCTCCCCTGTGCCCTGCAGGCTGTAACACTGCCACCAAGGACGCGGTGTGCACACATCCCTTCCCACGCCTGGCTCCTCTACTTGATTGTGGGCTCACGGAAGGCAGGGCCATGTCAGATGCTTCCCACTACTTCCAGAGTCTGTTCCTGAGAAGGCCCTCAGCAAGAAGCAGGAAGGAATACATCCCTAACTCCCATCATTTCCATCTGTGGGCAGGTAAAAGATCTCAAGGGAAGAGAAAGCTATCTCTATGAGCAGACTCTTACCCCAAGTTCCAGCTCCTTACCAGTCACACCCTTTGTATCAATAATATTCTCTGCGGCTTTAGCTACTGCACGATTCAAAGATTCATTGCCAACTCTGTTCATTCTCCTGGAGTTCAGAGCCCGCTTCTGTTTGGTGGTACCAAAAGCTTCAATGCAAGAATCCATCTGTGCAAGAGACAAATTTGGTTACCGGGGACAGCCTGGACACTGCTACTCCTAGCAGTGTGACTATCGGGAAACTCTCAGCCTCTCTGAGCCATCATTACCTCACCTGCAAATTGGGCTAAATCATACCTATCTACCTCATAGGCTTGTTGTAAGAATCAAACAATATTAACAGATCTGAAGTACCTGCTTCGTAAACCGTAATGCGCTATTTACAAAACAACAGTGATTCCATCTGTAAAATGAAAAGACTTGACTAGAATTAGGGTTACTAAATCTGTGGCACACAGCTTACCTTTTTCCAATCCTATAGCCATAATAGACATTCCTTTTTTGTTTAAACAGTTTTATTTATTTATTTATTTTTTTGTGAGGAAGATCAGCCCTGAGCTAACATCCATTGCTAATCCTCCTCTTTTTGCTGAGGAACACTGGCTCTGAGCTAACATCTATTGCCAATGCTCCTCCTTTTTTTTTCCCCCAAAGCCCCAGTAGATAGTTGTATGTCATAGTTGCACATCCTTCTAGTTGCTGTATGTGGGACGCGGCCTCAGCATGGCCGGAGAAGTGGTGTGTCGGTGCGCGCCCAGGATCCGAACCTGGGCTGCCAGTAGCAGAGTGCACACACTTAACCGCTAAGCCACGGGGCCGGCCCATAACAGACATTCCTAATAGATCACCCTCTCTTTCCCTCTGAGCCTGAAGATAGCCTCACACTCCTTCTCCATATAGTGTTCCAGGCAGCACTGAAGATTCAATCAATTTGCCACCCTGGGGTGAGATGAGCTTTGTAGGCACTTTCTACATTGAAAATCCTAAAGTTTACCTTGTTTTAATGTGAAAACTTCCAGGCTGCAACCAATATTTTCTGAAACTCGGATTAAATTCTAAAAACAAGTGTTATGGTATACCTATGTCGGCCCAGGGAACTTGTTCCAAACACTGGCACAGAACTGTGTACAGCTGTCCCAGATGGCAGAACTGCTCTCTGTGAGGCCAAGGAGGCCTCTGCAGGTAGACACTGTCCAGAGAACCACAGACTGAATGAGCTGGGAGCTGCTGGGGGAATCCCTGTGTTCAACCAGCTCATCTTCCTGATGGAAACCCAAGGTCTAGAAGGAAGTGGCTTAAGGTCCTACATCTTAGTTGTCACACTTACCTTTTCTCTAAAAGTTTTGGTCTGACTCTCTAATGTCACTTCACTCTCAATTGATTCATCTATCAAAACACAAAACAAACAAAAACAGAGAGAAAAAAAGCCAACAGATAGTAATAGTGTTTAATATTTGTTTAACAGTTAATCTAAGAATAACAGCTTTCTCAATTACAGGACTTCCTAGAGCTTAACATGAGTGAACATTAGTATGCTGCTTTAGTACACAGTTAGAGAATCTGGAGAATAAATTAAAGAGTCAAATGAAGGGGTCATCTGGCCCAACCACTTCATTTTACAAATAAGGAAAAATGAGGCCTCCAGATGAAATGACTTGCCCCAGGTCAGTTACCAGGCAGCAGCAGAGATGGGATTAGAAACCAGGGCCTCAGCTTTTTCTAGTAAATAGTCTTGCCCTCCTTGTAAAAGACCTAAAGGCAGGCACACACGTGAGGTGTGTTACTTACAGGAAGCTCTGTAAAGTCCCACAAAGCGCTCATATAAGGGGCAGTAGGATCTAGTGGACAGAGCACAAGCTCTGGAGGGACCTCACTGAGCTGAACTCCAGCTCTTAGATCTGTGTCAGCAGTTATGTCCCTGCCCAAGTCACTTAACTTCAAGGAATAACAATACCTGCCCCAGAGGGTTGTTACGAGACGTAAATAATGCAGTGCATTGCAAGTGCTTAGAACAGTGCCTAACACATAGCAAGGACCCAATAAATGGTGTGTGTGCGCGTGTGTGTATAAACATATACGCTGGCTAGAATAAACCAATATTTACAAATTTTTTACATAAAAATTTGTTTAATCAAGAAATTAATGAACAATTTTCTTTGCCTCCTTCTAAGTTAGAAGAGCATTTGGAGGATAATTTAAATGTAGTTATATTTGTTCACAAAGCAGGGAATTCTTAACCTAGATGCTATGGACCCCTAGGAAATTCACAGATGGGCTTTGGGACCCAAGATCCCTTTAAAATTATATGCAAAATCTCACATTTATTTATATACATATGTATGTTTCTGGGAAGTAGATCCAGGTCCTTATCAGATTCTCAAAAGGGCGGAGACCACTGCTTTGAGGGAATAAAGTTAGAACTAACGCCTCTGAAGGAATCAGGTAGATTCACCATGATCCTAACGATTCTTCCTTATCGGACACCCTCCCCCACCATGGTTCTCAGTATTTAAGATTTAGGGAACAGGAGTCTCTTGAGTCTGACCCTCTTATCGATCATTCTGGAAGATCCCACTCTAGCGCTGAGCATTCTAAGATGCCAAAGCAGAGAAATGTAACTGCTCCCACTGGATTGGGGAAGAAATGGATCTCCTCCCAAATTAGAAAGTATAGAGACTTTTTCTCAACATGCAAGTTCCTGTCCAACCTGTAAGCAACTTCCATCACCTACCAGAGATTCTAAAATCTCTACCCCAACTAGAAAAGTTAAGAATTAAGAAACATGGAAAAGAATATCATTCTCATCATTGCTCAACTTGCTTTACCTAAGATTAGTTACTGATCTCAAGTCTACTGGGCTCAAGTCCACAGCCCCTAACTTGTGCCTGGAGCATAGCAGCTCATCAATAAATATCTGCTGAGTAAAAACACTCCTAAAACTTTTTAAAATGAACAAAAAAGAAACAGAAAAAACCCTGGCATAAAGGCGCCCTTTTAAAAATAATTATAGGGCCAGCCCAGTGGCATAGCGGTTGAGTTCCCGCCTTCCACTTTGGTGGCCTGGGGTTCACTGGTTCAAATCCCGGGCACAGACGTACTCACGGCTCATCAAGCCACCCTGAGGCAGCGTCCCACACAGAAGAGCTACAACTCTACAACTATGATACACAACTATGTACTGGGGCTTTGGGGAGAAAGAAGAAAAAGAGGAAGCTTGGCAACAGATGTTAGCACAGGGCCAATCTTCCTCAAAAAAAAAAAAAAAAGAAATTACAAAATGTGTTTTACAAATCAAAAATTCAAAACAACTCATCCAGTAAACCTAATATGCAGTGTTTCTGTGAGCCTTCATGACTGGGACCTACCTGAAAACAGTGGCTGCATGTTGAACAATTCAGCATCATACACTTCCATTTGGCCAGAGGTCTTATTCAAAATTCCCACAAAGTGCCTGAATAAAGAAGAAATAATACCAGTGATAACGGATTATTCAAAAAGTATTGTTTATACAACTTCCTTTTTCCTGCTTAAAAGTTCCCAACCTTCTTTCTGCCCCAATACACCTGAGGAATGCATCACTTGCTCATGAGTAACAATAATCCCCTATAGCAGCAATTCTCTGAATGGTGAGAGAAAGGAGGGAAGGGAGGGAAGGGGGGAGAGGAGCGTTCATGAGGCGGTTCTGGGAAAAAAAAAAAGCTACCAGGTGATCTGGTAGCCGATCACATGTGGGCTCACTGCTCTAGTGGGAAACCCTCTTGGGATATAAGAATTAAGAATTACACTAGAATTTACTGCACACGTAAATTTTATGGCGGCAAAGACAAGTAAAACCTTGGTAATTATGGCAAGAAGACCAGCCTGAACTAGAGAGTCTTTGTAACAGGTTGAAGTGGTGTTCATAGTTTTAAGCATAAGCACACGAATCTGACTCCTATCAGGGTGGTCCAGTGGGGGCTCTGAAAGGGCCTTGTTTGTGGTTCACTGTTGGATACCATCGCAGGGACACTGTGTGCATTATGCCAGCCCCTGACCTTTATGGACTGTTCAGACTGCACAATCTTCATTGTACCAAGGGGAAGACCAGGGGGTCAGTGAAGGGCAGAGTTGCCCAAAGTCAGTCAATCAGCAGCAGAGCTGGACAGAAACCCTGGTGGTGCCTTGGACACTACCAAATCCTTTTCTTGTAGTTAGTTCCAGGGCAAACTTCTGGTAAGCTTTGACCTATTGATCACACATTCCAAATTAGTGGAGACAGGTGCCTTTTGGGAACAAGATAGTTACAAATAAAGAATATTACAAATTAATGAGGTGGTCAAAATTAATGAAAGTGGTCAAAAGGTACAAACTTCCAGCTATAAAATAAAGAAGATCTGGGGATATAACGTACAGCATGGTGACTACAGCTAACAATACTGTACTGTATATTTTTGAAAGTTCCTAAGAGAGTAAATCTTAAAAGTTCTCATAATAAGAAAAAAAAATTGTAACTATGTGGTGATAGATGTTAACTAGACTTATTGTGGTGACCATTTCGCGATATAAACATATATTGAATCATGAGGTTCTATTAGTATAATGCTATATGTCAATTATATCTCAATTTTTTTTTTAATCTAAAAAAAGAGAGAGGCTGGCCCAGGGACACAGTGGTTAAGTTCGCGTGCTCCGCTTCAGTGGCCCAGGGTTCGCTGGTTCGGATCCCAGGCACGGACCTAAGCACCGCTCATCAAGCCATGCTGTGGCGGCATCCCACATATAAAGCAGAGGAAGATGGGCATAGATGTTAGCCCAGGGACAATCTTCCTCAAGCAAAAGAGGAAGATTGGCAACAGATGTTAGCTTAGGGCTAATCTTCCTCACCAAAAAAAAAAAAGAGAGAGAGAGAGAGAACATTACAAATGAATGCGGTTTTTAGGAAATTCAACAAATGTAAGTCATTCTTCCTTTTCAGGAATGTCTACATGCTGGTGTGAGGGGCCCTGGGTCTGGGAACAGGCGGACTTGGTAAACCTCTCTAGATGTCCCCCACTGCCCTTAAATAAAGACAGAACAGCAATGCCAGGGCCACCACCACTACCCTCCCCTTCCCATTGTCTTTTCTCCCTGTCCCTACCTGCACAGAGTGTTGCATTTGAGGGCTCCAGTCCCAAAATTGTTTCCCACATAGGAAAGTCTGTCTGTTTCAGCTGCCTAAAATGCAGAGGGGGAAAAGCTCCATTACAACCAATGTTAAAAGGCATTAAGGTGGCCGGCCCGGTGGTGCAGCGGTTCAGTGCACGCATTCCCCTTTGGCCCACGGTTTGCAGGTTCGGATCCCTGGCGCGCATGACGCACCGCTGGTCAAGCCATGCTGTGGTGGTGTCCTATATAAAGTAGAGGAAGATGGACACAGATGTTAGCCCAGGGCCAATCTTCCTCAGCAAAAAGAGGAGGATTGGCGACAGCCTGTTAGCTCAGAGCTAATCTTCCTCACAAAAGAAAAAAAAAAGGCATTAAGCATCTTGTCTCCCTTTTCCACATACGCAAAAGCTTTAGGATTCAAACCACAGTGGATTAGAACTAAATAGCCTCTGGGAGACAACTCAGCCCCACTATCTCTAAGTGAATCTGGGGTGTCCCTGGGGGAAAGGCAAGAGGACTTTTGAAAAGCAAGCTCCAGATAGTGCTGGCTTCTAGCTGGTTTGAAAAGTTCTTGGGGGAGCTGCACCACAGGACTTGGGAGCAAGGCCCTGGGCTCCCAGAACTTACAGGTATGCAACAAAATGATTCTGCAGGCAACCTCCTGGGCCCAAAATCCAAGCCCTTCTTTTCTTTTTTTTTCCCGGAGGAAGATTCGCCCTGAGCTAACATCTGCGCCAATCTTCCTCTATTCTGTACATGGGACACCGCCACAGCATGGCTGGTGAGTGGAGTACGTCCATGCCCAGGATCCGCAAACCCAGGCCGCCAAAGCAGAGCGCACAGAACTTTAACCAGTCAGCCATGGGGCCGGGCCTCTCCAAGCCCTTCTTGAACCCCTTTGCCCACCTCTCCCATGACTGCTCCTTATATGCTCTCAGGACGATGGAAGGGCTGCTTCACTCCTCAATTAGAGCCAAGCTTTCTTGCTTCCCTATGTCTGTCCTTGCTATCCTCCTCACCTGGAATACTAAACCTCAGCTATCAAACCGTCCTCCATCCTTCAGGGCTCAGCTCTAATGCACCCTCCCCCAGGAAGGCATTCTGGCAAGCAGAGACTTCTCTGCTCACCCTGCCCTGTACTCTCCCTCTCTCAGGCCCTGAGCTTTGTCTACTTGTATGAGTGTCCCTCGCATCCACTTCTCACCTCTCTAAAGCAGTGGTTTTTTAACCCAAAGAAATTCCCCTGCTGGGGACATCTGGAAATGTCTGACATTCTGGTTGTCACAACTAGGTGCTACTGGTACCTAGTGGGCAGAGGCCAAGAAAGCTGCTAAACATCCCGTGATGCCCAGGACTGCCCCCACAACAGAGAATCCTCTGGGTCAAAACGCCAACAGTGGTGAGGTTGAGAAACCCTGCTCTGGAGTACAAGCGCCTCAGAGTGGGGCCAGGGCTGACTGAGCTGTTTCCCTAGCAGCTTCCAGCACAGAGCACAGCCGGCGCTCAACAAACGCTCGCTGCATGAACAAAAGAACGAAAGCCATCACTTGACCAAAAGTACAAAACTAAACGCAGCCTGTCCCCACACCCCAACCTGCCGGGGTTTCAGGAGAGTTCTTCAAGGGCTCATTTGCTAGCCCCCTTCTCTCCTCTCACTCCCTCCCACATCCACCCACACCCAAGGGGCCTCCTGAGGCCTGCGGAGCAGAGGCATCCGGCCACCGCAGCACTCACCAGGATCCGCTGACTCCTCTTCCTGGGGTTTGTGGAGTCGTTGCTCTTGTACAAGGTAAAGCGCATGTTGCCTGGATTCTGCAGCTTCCCATTGGAGAACTGGACTGTAAGATTGCAGCCCAAGAATGAGAGGGGAGCAGAAGGACCCAGAATGTATGGTGGGAGGAACTGGACTCTCGTTGGGAGGGAGTGACTGGAGAGGAATGATGATGGCAAGGAAGCCCAGGGCCTGACCTAACGGGGGATGAAGGAGGTCCTGGTCCACTTGGGATGAGGGAACAGGGAAGCGAGGGGCATCCTGGCCAGGGGCTGAGACCGGCAGGAACAACCAGGGGAATGGGGGTGACTGAGGCCTCGTGCAGACCTAGAGAGACAGAGGGAATCCCTGCCCTGTGGAGAGAAGGAAACGCAGAAGGTGTGAGACCTGGCGGGTGTGAGGGGATTCAGGATCCTGGCTACACCCCTGGGGAGGGGGAGACTGAGATGTCTTTATCCTGCTGGGAGGTGGTGACAGAAAGACGGTGGGATGATAGAGGAGCCCTGGCCGAGCCCCAAGTCGTGGAGGACACTAGGAGGGGTCCTGGCCTGGCCGAGAAAGGGGCCCAACGGGGGGCGGGAGGACTAAGGAGGTATCAAGACGGCGGGGAGGGAATTACTGGGTACTGCTCCAGCTCCGCGGTCCTTACCCAGTACAGCTCTCTGGCTCTCGTCGGGCTCCCCACAGTACAGCCACTTCGCACTCGGCAACACCTCCACCGCCATCTCGCCTGCCCGCCGCCAAGTCCGGGAGCCACCACGGCCGCAGGCCAGCGCGCGTTTTCCCTCACACGGAGGCAGCGCGGCGGGCCGGAAGAGGCGTGGCCTCGCCAGGCTCCGCCCCCCGCGCACTTCCTCTGAGCTCTGAGGCGCGCCTCCTCGCCCATTCTTGGCCCCGCCCCTCCGCCTGGAGAGGCTTAGTGTGCGTCCACGCGGTGCCCCGTCCCCCACAACCCCGATCGGCCTCTCCGAGGCGCAGCAGCTGATTGGCCCAGCACTCCGCCTGCGCGTTAAGTTGTGTGGGACTAGGTTCCCAGGGGCCCAGAAGTCCTGCAGTTCGGACCTAACCGTCATTGAGGCTGCTACCTGCACAGCACGGTCTAGAGTGTGGTCTATCTCTCCTACTCTGGCAAATATATCTTACCAAGACCTGAAAGGCCAAGTTCAAATTTAGAACTCTCTGACAGGAACTACTTGAGCGGCTGGCCATCTCTAGGGCCTCCGTTCACACACGTGGGCATCCAGTCCTTAAGTCCAAGCTTCCTCCACAGCCCTGCGTGCTCACTCCTCGGTCCTAGACGTGCATACACCGGTGGCCCAATCAACCCTGCGAGGATGGACCAGGGGGAGAGGCTCAGCAGGCTCATGAGCTTTTTGGCAGGGGATTCTTGGGTGAACCAGAAAGCAGGACACAGATCTGATGGGCATGTCTCTCCGTCCCTGCGAATTCAACCCTCCCTCCGCATGGGGGTTACCAGAGCAAGAGGGCCAAAGCAGGGCGTTTAAGCATGGACCCAGGCCGGAGCCCCTTTTGCCTTGTCAACGGAGGGTACTGTTGAAGGGCAAGAACTCGGGTTGACTCGCCTCTGTTGTCCAAATGGCCTTCTTTCAAGACTCATCTCCTCTCCCCATACAGAGACGCACCCAGGATGCTCCCAACAGCCCTAACAAGTGAGCTCGCCCTTGCCTGAGCATTTGTCATGCTTTTAGTTACCCAGTCTCAAACTTACAGAAACATTGCAAGTTTTTTTTTTGCCCAGACCTATTTTTGCCCAGAACTATTTAGAGTAAGTTGTCAACCTAATGTCCCATCACCCCTGAAAATCATAGCAGTATTTCCTACAGAGACATTTGCTAAATAACTACAGTACAGCCATCAGAATTAGGAAATTAACATTGATACATTACTACTATATAATCATCATACCCTATTTATGTCCACCAACTGTTCTCATAATGTTTTTATAGCAAAAAGATCCTGTCCAGAATCACACGTTGCATTTAGCTGTCATAGCTCTTTAGTCTCCTTCAAGCCAGGACAGTTTCTCCCTCTTTGACTTTCATAACTGACAAGTTTAAAGATTGCAGGCCTGTTATTTTGTAGAATGTCCCTCACTCTGAGTTTGTCTGATGTTCCCAAGTGATTAGTTTCTGATTATGCATATTTGGCAGGAATATCACAGATATGATGTGTTTTTCTCACTGTATCCTACCAGGTGGCACACAATTTCAGTTTGTCCCATTACTGATGATATTAACTTTGATCACTTAATTCAATGGTATCAACAGACTTCTTCACTGTAAAGTTATTCTTTTCACGTTGTAATTAATAATCATTTTGTGGGCAGGTACTTAGAGACTATGTGAATATCCTGTTCATCACACGTTCAATTTATTCATGTATTTATATCAGTATAGACTTGTGGATTCCTATTTTAATCTGCTACTATCATCAATTGTTTTTATGTTCAAATTTTCCCAGATTGGGCCAGCAGGAACCCCATCAAGCTGGCTTCTGTGTCTTTTTAATATATCCACATAATTTTTTTGAACATATCCTTACTCTCTGGCACAAGATATTTCAGTCCATCTTCTACTTTCTCTGCCACAGCCCTGAAATCAGCTATTCCCTCAAGGAGTTCTGGTTTCTTTTGGTAGGGAATGGTATTTAGAAATCAAGATCTGTATGCTAGATATGGACTGGCTTTTGGATTGAATTGTTTGAGATGGGAAAAAGAAGGAAAGAAGAGAACTTAACTGTCTAATTATTTGCCTGTCTCCCCATTGGAGAGAGGCTTATTTGGGGTTAACAATACACAGATTTATGCTGTTTTGTTCATTGTGGTATCTCCAGCTCCTGGAGCATTGTCTGGCACAGAGCAGACTCTCAGTAAATGTTGAATGAATGAATGTCAGGACAAGGAATGAGTCTGAATCATCACTAATCCTAGGAGCCTAGCATAGGGACTAGAACTCAAAAATGCTTAGTAATGTTGGTTAAAATTAACTGGCATTGGGTTTACACATAGTAGATTCTCTATAAATGGTGATTGGTTGAATGAAAACCTGAACAGTTAAATCAAAGTTAACAGTGACAAAGAAGACAGCACTGGCTACAAAAAGTCAATTGCAGTCCTTGTGAGAAGTGCCCTGGCCCCTCCTGAGAAAGGGACATATTGCATGGCCCGGCTACTCAAAGTGTGGTCCTCTGGCCAACAGCATCAACATCACCTGGGAACTCGTTAGCAATGCAGAATCTCCAACCCTATCAAATCTTCTGAATCAGAATGTGCACTTTAACAAGATCCCTAGGTGATTTGCATGCACTTCAGTGCTTTAGACCGCTTCTAAATTAGAATCAGGGGTAATCACCGGCAGAATTTACCATAAGATGTTTGTTTATACATTTACTTTGGAAATTCAGAGGCTTCTGGAGTTCTCTCAGCATCATCTTTCAGAGAACAACTTTTTTGAGGGTAAGAAATGGGGGAGGTGGAGTCCTCCTTTCCTGGGGTAACATCTCCCTCTGCTGGCGTTTCAGGGTATCGCTAACGAGACCTGAAAAGGCAGGTCAGATCCCCGTGCGTTTGCAGTAACTCAGGACGAGCTCTCAAAACTGTTCCTTCTGCCTCTCTGCCTTTCTTTTTTCTTCCTTTCTCTCTTTTTCTGTTTGCCTCACTCTCCTGTTCTCCCCTTTCTTTCCCTTTCTCTTCCTTCACATCCCCGATGCAGACTCTGCTTGCATACCTGTAGACATGGATGACTCATTCTTTATAAGGCAGACTTTTCGCCTTGTACAGCTTTTTCCTTAGGCACAGCTGAATTTGTCTTCTGTAGCTTCCCCTTGTCGTTCCACTTCTGCTCTCTGCCCTCCTGATAAAGGGACATATTGTATGGCCTTGCTACTCAAAGTGTGGTCCTTGGGCCAACAGCATCAACCACCTGGGAACTTGTTAGCAATGTAGAATCTCACAGAATACAATACAGGGCCACACAGAATATAACCAACCTCTCTGCCTTGAGCCCTTCAAAACCCTGAATACTCCCATCATGCTTTCCGTTTATCTGCTCCTTTCCTCCTCAGCAACTCTTTCCAGCCCCTCAGCTATTTTGCACACCAAAATTTCTAGGTCTCTCCACATCCTGGTCACCAATGCTGGACACACACCAATATATTTGGATCTTTCTCACACTGTGAGCCACACAGATCAATACTCCAGCTCTGGGCTGGGTAACACAGAACAAAGAGGATCCATCACCTCTCTTGCACTTGCCATGTGTCTCCTAATGAAACTAATATGTGCATTTATTCTAAGGATCTATACTGTTCAGTTTACTTATTTAGGGTTAACAATAAACAAAAATTCTTGACTTTGCTTCTGCTAAGTCACATCATCCCTGCAATTTTTTTAAAAACAAAGATGCAGAGCTTAAATGAAGGCCTATTACATTTAATCATGTCAGATTCAGCCTGTTCAGATATTTTAATTTTTCCCATTTATTAGATTTTTAAAAAATTATCAAACCAATTACATATTTGATGTCCAATACTGGGAAAAATATAAAGAATACAATTATAGTAACCCATGATTCCTTCCTTGCCTAAAGGCAAACACTGTTAACATTCTGTTTTATTTCTTCCTACATTTTTCTCTGTGCATAGGTGTATTTTTATAATTGATACCATATTGTATTCAATTTTGTATCCTCCTTTTAAAAAATTTTAACATTATCTTGTAAACATTTTCTCAAATCTCATGTTAGTCTATTGCATGTTACCAGACAGTTTATACATCCAATCCTCTAGGTGAACACTTAGGCTATTCCTAATTTTTTCACTGCTACATGCAACATTTCAGTGAACTTTTTTTTTTTCCTTTGGTGAGGAAGATTGGCCCTGAGCTAACATCTATTGCCAATCCTCCTCTTTTTGCTTGAGGAAGACTGTTGCTGAGCTAACATCTGTGCCAATCTTCCTCCACTTTATATATGGGATGCCACCGCAGCATGGCTTGATAAGCTGTGTGTAGGTCCGTGCTCGGGATCTGTACCCATGAATCCCGGGGTGCTGAAGCAGAGTGTGCAAACCCAATCACTACGCCACCAGACCAGCCCCTCAGTGAACTGTTTAAGCATAAAACTGTCTTTTTTGGAAGGATTCCTTTGGAGGGAGTCCTAGGACTTGAATTAATGAGTCAAAGAAAATGAACATTTTCTTTGAAGATTTTGTTCTTTTTGAAGAACAAAAAAGATTCTTAATACCCACTGTCAAATTTCTCTGCAAAAAAATTTCAGATCTCTTAAAAATCCTTGTTCTGTCATCTAACACTATCCAAGGCACTTTTGAAGATGTAAGAAGGAAAATACATGATCTTTGCCCTCAGGAATTAACTTCCTGGGAGGAATGCAAAAATGGAAAAAAGCACACTCAAGAGTGGTACTGTTATGTCTTTAGAATTTCTCTTTTCAGTTCTGTCTGGTTTATTGGCTGTATTTGTTTTGAAGCTTTGTTACTAGGATCATACTCATTCAGGCTTATTATCTCTTCTTGATGAATTAACCCTTTTATTATTAGAATTGTCCTTCTTTTTACATTCTTTTTTGTCCCCCCGAGGAAGATTTGCCCTGAGCTAACATCCACTGCCAATCTTCCTCTTTTTTGCATGTGAGCTGCCACCACAGTATGGCCACTGACAGACGAGTGGTGTAGGTCTGTGCCACCAAAGCGGAGGGCGCCAAACTTAACCACTAGGCCACAGGGGCTGGCCTAGAATTGTCCTTCTCTATCTTTCATAACATACCTTGTCCTGGATTCCATGTTAGCTGACAATATGGTCATTCAGTTTTCTTATGACTGGTGCTTGCATGATAAATCTTTCTCTACCTTTTTTACTCTAAACCTATTTGTGTTTTTATATTTAATACAGGTTTCTTATGGACAGCATGTGCCATGTTTTCTTCTTCTTTTATAGTCTAGTTTTTAAAATATTTTAATATTTGATTCATTTGATAATAAATTTGTTGTAAAAAGTCAATAGATATCCAACATATTTTTTTCCCCAAAGACTTTCCAGTTTCACTATCTCTTTTAAAAATTAATCTATATTTCTTCCACTGATTTGAAATGCCAACTTTTTCAAACATTAAATTTTCTTATACATTTAGGTCTATTCTGGATCCTCTGTTTTGATCCATTGATTTGTCTGTCTATTCATATACCGGTACCAAATTGGTTTTTTTTTTTTGTGAGGAAGATTAGCACTTAGCTAACATCTGTTGCCAATCCTCCTCTTTTTTTTGCTGAGGAAGATTGGCCCCAGGCTAACATCGGTGCCCATCTTCCTCTACTTTATATGGGACACTGCCACAGCATAGTTTGATAAGTGCATATGTCCGCACCCAGCATCTGAACCTGTGAACGCCGGTCTGCCGAAGCGGAAGGCGCAAATTTAACCACTATGCCACCGGGCTGGCCCCCAAACTGTTTTTTTTTTGTTTTGGTAAAATACACATAAAATTTACCATCTTAACCATTTTTAAGTATACAGTTCCACGGTATTAAATACATTCATAGTGTTATGCAACCACCACCACCATCCATCTCCAGAACTCTTTTCATCTTGTAAAACTGCAACTCTGTACCTATCAAACAATCACTCCATTCCCACCTCACCCAAGCCTCTGGCAACTACCATTCTACCTTCTGTCTCTCTGATTCTGACTATTCTAAGTGCCTCATATAAGTGGAATCATACAGTATTTGTCTTCTTGTGACTGGCCTATTTCACTTAGCAGAATGTTTTCAAGGTTCTTTCATGCTGTAGCATGTGTCAGCATTTCCTCCCTTTTACCACATTTTGCCTATCCGTTTATCCATCAATAGACACTTGGGTTGCTCCCTTGTTTTAGCTATTATGAATAATGCTCCTATGAACGTGGGTGTACAAATATCTCCTTGAGACCTTGCTTTAAATTCTTTGGGGTATATTCCCAGAAGTAAAATTGCTGGATCATATGGTAATTCTATTTTAAAATCTTTGGGGAACTGCCATACTGTTCTCCATAGTGGCTGTAACATTTTACATTCCTACCAATAGCACATAACGGTTCCAATTTCTCCACATCCTTGCGAACACTTCTTATTTTTTATTTTTTGGATAGTAGCCATCCTCATGGGTGTGAGATGGTATCTCATTGTAGTTTTGATTTGCGTTTCCCTAATGATCAGAGATGTTGAGTATCTTTTCATGTGCTTATTGGCCATTTGTGTATCTTCTTTGGAGAAATGTCTATTCAAATCTTTTGCCCATTTTGGGGCTATGTTTTTTGTTTTTTGTTTGTTGAGTTTTAGTTCTCTGTATATTCTGAACACTAATCCTTTGCCAGATATATGATTTGCAAATATTTTTTCCCATCCTGTGGGTTGCCTTTCTACTCTGTTGATTTTGTCTTTTGATGCATAACATTTTGAAATTTTCATCAAGTCCAATTTGTCTGTTTTTTCTTTTGTTGTCTGTGCTTTTCCTGTCATAGCCAAGAATCATTGCCAAATCCAATGTCATGAAGCTTTCGTCCTATGTTTTCTTCTAAGAGTTTTATAGTTTTAGGTCTTACATCTAGGTCTTTGATTCATTTTGAGTTACTTTTTGTGTATGGTGTTAACTAAGAGTCCAATTTCATTATTTTGCATGTGGATATCCAGGCTTCCCAGTACCATGTGTTGAAAAGACTGTCTTTTTTCCCATTGAATGGTCTTAGCACTCTTGTCAAAAATCATTTGACTATATATACAAGGGTTTATTTCTGGACCCTCTATTCCATTCCCTTGGTCTATATGTTTGTCTTTATGCCACTACCACACTGTTTTGATTATTGTGGCTTTATAGTAAGTTTTGAAATCAGGAAATGTGAGTCCTCTAGCTTTGTTCTTCTTTTTCAAGATAGTTTTGTCTGCTAAAGGTCCCTTGAGATATGAATTTTAGGATTGGTTTTTCTACTTTGGCAAAAAACATCATTGGAGTTTGTTTGTTTTTTTTTTTTTTTTGCTGAGGAAGAGTCTCCTTGAGCTAACATCTGTTGCCAATCTTCCTCTTTTTGCTGAGGAAGATTTTCCCTGAGCTAACATCTGTTGCCAATCTTACTCTATTTTGTATATGAGCTGCTGTCACAGCATGGCCACTGATGACTGGTGTAGGTCCACATCTGGGAACTGAACCCAGGCTGCCTAAGTGGAGCACACCAAACTTAAACACTAGGCCACTGGGACTGGCCCAATCATTGGTATTTTTGATACTGATTGCATTGAATCTGTAGATTACTTTGTGTAGTATTGACATCTTAACAATATTAAGTCTTCTATTTATTTATTTATTTTTTCCCTCAAAGCCCCAGTAGATAGTTGTATGTCATAGTTGCACATCCTTCTAGTTGCTGTATGTGGGACGTGGCCTCAGCATGGCCGGAGAAGCGGTGCGTCGGTGCGCGCCCGGGATCCGAACCCGGGCTGCCAGCAGCGGAGCGCGTGCACTTAACCGCTAAGCCACGGGGCCGGCCCTAAGTCTTCTAATCCATGAACATGGAATGTGTTTCCATTTATTTGTCTTTAATTTCTTTCAGTAAAGTTTTGTAGTTTTCATTGTACAAGTCGTTCACTTCCTTCGTTAATTCCTAAGTATTTTATTCTTTTAGATGCTATTGTAAATGGAATTGTTTTCATAATTTCCTTTTGATATTGTTCATTGTTAGTGTATAGAAATGCAACTGATTTTGGGGTGTTGACTTTGTATCCTGGTACTTTGCTGAATTCATTTATTGGCTCTAACAGTTTTTTTGTGTGGAATCTTTAGAGTTATCTAAATATAAGATCATATCATGTGTAAACAGAGATAATACTACTTCTTCCTTTCCAATTTGGATGCGTTTTCTTTTTTCTTTTTTTTTTTTTTGTGAGGGAGATCAGCCCTGAGCTAACATCTGTGCTAATCCTCCTCTTTTTGCTGAGGAAGACTGGCTCTGAGCTAACATCTATTGCCAATCCTCCTCCTTTTTTTTTCCCCCAAAGCCCCAGTAGATAGTTGTATGTCATAGTTGCACATCCTTCTAGTTGCTGGATGTGGGGCACGGCCTCAGCATGGCTGAAGAAGCAGTGCGTTGGTGCGCGCCCGGGATCCGAACCTGGGCCACCAGTAGCAGAGTGCACACACTTAACCGCTAAGCCACCGGGCCAGCCCTGCCTTTTATTTCTTTTTCTTGCCTAATTGCTCTAACTATAAATTCTAGTATTATGTTGAATAGAAGGTGTGAAAGTGGGCATCCTTGTCTTGCTCCTGATCTTAAAGAAAAGGCTTTAAGTCTTTTACCACTGAGTATGACGTTTGCTGTGGTTTTTCATATACGGTTTTTATTATGTTGAGGTAGTTTCCTTCTATTCCTAGTTTTTTGAGTGTTTTTGAAAGGGTGTTGAATTTCATCAAAGCTTTGTCTCATCAATTGAGATGATTATGTGTTTTTTTTTCTTTCATCCTTTTAATGTGGTGTATTACACTGATCAATTTTCATATATTGAACTATCCTTGCATTCCAGGAATAAATCCTATTTGCTCATGGTGTATAATCCTTTTAAGATGCTGCTGAATTCAGCTTGCTAGTATTCTGTTGAGAATTTTTGCATCAATGTTCATAAGGGATATGTGTCTGTAGTTTTCTTTTCTTGTAGTGTCTTTGTCTGGCTTTGGTATCACAGTAATGCTGACTTCTTAGAATGAGTTAAGAAGTGCTCCCACCTCTTCAATTTTTGGAAAAGTTTGAGAAGGACTGGTATTAGTTCTTTAAATGTTTGGTTGAATTTACCAGTGAGGCCATCAGGTCCGGGGTTTTTATTTGTCAGGAGATTTTTGATTACTGATTCAATCTGCTTACTAGTTATAGGTCTACTCAGATTTTCTATTTCTTTGTGATTTAGTCTGGATAGGTTTTGTGTTTCAAGGAATTTGTCCATTTCATCTAGGTTATCCAATTTGTTGGCACACAATTGTTCCTAGTACTCTTATAATCCTTTTTATTTCTGCAGAATTGGTAGTAATGTCCTCATTTTCATTTCTGATTTTAGTAATATTAGTCTTCTCTCCTTTTTGCTTAGTCCATCAGCTGAAGATTTGTCAATTTTGTTGATCTTTTCAAAGAACTAACTTTTAGTTTCTATTTGTTTTTCTATTCTCTATTTCATTTATCTCTGCTCTAATCTTTATTATTTCTTTCCTTTTGCAGCTTTCAGTTTAGTTTATTCTTTTTTTTCCTAGTTCTTAAGTTGTAAAGTTAGTTTGTTGATTTGAGATCTTTCTTGCTTTTTTTTTTCCCTCCCCAAAGCCCCAGTGCATGGTTGTATATCCTAGTCGTAAGTCCTTCTAGTTCTTCCGTGTGAGCTGCCGCCACAGCATGGCAACTGACAGATGGATGGTGTGGTTCCACGACCAGGAAACAAACCCAGGCAGCCGAAGTAGTGACAGCCTCGAACTTTAACCACTAGGCCATCAAGGCTGGCTCTCTTTCTTGTTTCTTAATATAAGCATTTATAGCTATAAATTTCCCCCTTAGCACTGCTTTTGCTGTGTCCTGTAAGCTTTGGTTTGTTGTGTTTTCATTTTCATTCATCTCTAAGTATGTTCTAATTTCTTCTGTAATTTCTAATTTTATCCACTGGTTATTTAAGAGTGTGGTGTTTAATTTCCACAAATTTGTGAATTTTTCAGTTATACTTCTGTTATTGATTTCTAGGTTCATCCTATTGTGGTCAGAGAAGATATGTTGTATAATATGTATCCTTTAAAATCTACTGAGACTTAATTTGTAGCCTAACATATATTCTACCCTGGAAAATGTCCCAGGTGCACTTGAGAAGAATGTGTATGCCATTTTTGTTGGGTAGTGTTCTATATATGGCTATTAGATCTAGTTGGTTACTTATGTTAAGTCCTCTTCTACTTATTTATCTTCTGTCTGGTTGTTCTATCTATTACTGAGAATGGGGTATTAAAGTCTCCAACTATTAGTGTAGAACTGTCTATTTATCCCTTCAATTCTGTCAGTTTTTGCTTCAAAACCCCCAGGAAGTCACTTCAGCTGGAGAGGGAAGGGCTTGCAACAATGAGGAGCAGCAGCTACAACACTGGCTGCCTGCCTCTTCATCTGCACCTCTGTGATCAAAAGCAGCATGTCCTGCTTTGGACAGCAATCCCTGATTTGGAGGACAGGGTCCTTTTTGCCTATCCTGGCTCCCATAACCTAGTGCAAGCTGCTCCCAGGAACCTGTGCACAGCTGACCGCAGGGTGGCTTAGGGGTGTGGGATAGGTAGCTTTTACAGTGCTGAGAGCTGAAATTGACCAAAACTAACTGCAATTTACCATCCAAGCCTTCCCCTAGAGGTTGCAAGCTTTCAACAGACTCCAGAGTTCCAAAATAGTTAAAGCAGATTCCGAGAGTGCAATTGTTGCCCAGGTGTGGAGACAGATTCTCAGTGCTTCCTACTCTGCCGTCTTCCCAGAATCCTCGCTTCCATTTTTTTTTTTTTTTAGATAATAAAGCATTATGAAATATATTTGTAATTGTTAAGGCAATGGCTGCCTTGTTAATTTTTCCCAGAATTTTCCTGGCTATTCTTGCAATATTATCCTTCCTTATGAATCTCAGAATCAGTGTGTCTGGTTTCAAAAAGTATCTCATTGGTACTTTTACTGGGAAATTTATAGCTTAACTTAGGAAGAATTTTGTCAATGATTTGAAAACCCGAATATCCTAAAATTCCTGGCTTTCATAAATACTACCCAAACCAACAAAGCTTGCTATAAAAATTAAATTAATACAGAAGTATATAAAGACTGGAGGCCCTCTTAAAACATTTCCTTACCACCCCCCCCCCAACTCCCCTTCACTGAAGTAACTTTTGTTACCAGTTTGATAGTATCCTTTCATACTTGGCCATACATTTACAAACTTTTACCTGTACCTCTACACAGGTTTTTACCGGTTTTGTTTTGTATATATATGGGATCATTAGCGATGAAGGAGCCATAATATGTATATATCAATGTTTTGTAATTCTCTGTAGATGCATATCAGATTGTTTCTTTTTTGCCTTCCACTAACAAAGCTGTGATCAACAGCCTCATATATTTTTCCACATTTGTGTATTTCAGTAGAATACATACATTTCTAGAAAGGAGTTGCCAGCTAGAAGGGACCAATGCAATTTTGCTAGATACTACCAAGTTATCTTCCAAGACAGCGGCAATGGTACTCCCACCAACAATATAGGACGGAGCCTTTTCACACACTATTCTAAGTACTGAACATACAAGTCTTTTTAATTTTCGCGAGTCTGTAAATTTGAGATATCTATCTCACAGTATGTTTGTAAGGGTCACATATATGAAAGGACCTCTCACATTGCCTGGCTTACTGTCAGCATTTCATATTTTATTTATTTTGCCGGCTAATCTGGCAGTAAAATACGTGTAAGGGCTATGAAATCTCAGGGAATCTTAATGAACATAATTTACCATCAGACTTCACTGAGGCCTTAAAGCAATAAACCCAAGGGCAACATTCCCAACCTGTAACGTCTGAAGGGCTGGACCAACTGTACTGATATTTGGGCGTCAGGTTCTGAAGAAGAGAGATGCTCCATTTTCAAAATAGTGTCCCTCTACTCCCCACCCCGCCAACCCAGCGGGTTCCCAGTTCCCCGGCCTGCCTGTCTCCGGGGCCGCGCCGAGCGCCCGGCCGCTCCCGCCAGGAAGGCCCCTTGCGGCCTGTCCTCTCTCCTCCGCACCGAAGGGGGGGCTCCTCCCCGCCTCGGGGCCGGCGCCCTCGGAGCCCCGCCGGCGGCCCCCTCAGGGCTCGTGCTCTCCCACCGAGCGTGCACCCGGGAGCCAGAGCCGCCCCGGAGCCTGCTCTTTTCGCCGGCGTCCCACCGAGGTCCGCGACCCCCCCACGTTTCCAACGTCGTCTTGGAGGCTTGGTTCTCGAGCCTGCAGGCTCGTTAGACCCGCGGCGCCGAACGCGGAGTGACGCGCCGCCTGGGAGCCGGGGCCCGCCCGTCAGACTCCTCAGGCGCCGGCGCCTCGGGACGCCGCCACCGGGACTGGAAGCGCGGCGGAGCGGACCCAACTGCCGTCAGACGGACGGCGTTTTGGGTTCACCTTTTGTAGCCTGGATTTTGGCTTAATTCAACCCAAACAGCGTCTTGGAATTTTACTTAATTTTTTCCAAAGTCTACGAGGTCGCAACAGAACCTCTACCCGAGTGCGTGTGCCGGCTCCCCGAAGAAAGCTCGCTGGGACCGGGAGCCGGGGGTCACCGCAGGGCCGGGCGCCGACGGTGGGGAAACCCTCCAGGTGCAGCCACTGGTGGGACGCACTGCTCTGGGGCCCGCCTCCGGGCTCGCGCAGACCTCAGGCAGCCGTGATTCTGATTGGGGGACTTAGGCGGAAAACCCGCTTGCCTCAGCCAGAACGGGGTTTGATCGGGGGCGGCACACAGTCGCTCGTCTATAGTCCAAACCCGGGGTGATAAATCCCGCCTTAAGAGGCGTTCGATGACAGTTTTACGTGTTGTACGGCAAACGGTGATTGGTCACAGCGCTCGCGGATTCGGTCGGTAGTAAACACAGGGAGGCTCCTGGGACCGTGGATTGGTCAGTGTTCCGGGGGCCGAGTAAATACCCCCGGATTCCGAGCGCCGGCTGGCTGCATTTCTGCCCCGGCCACGCCCCCTCCCTTGCTGATTGGTTGCAGCTCGGCCGGAGGGGCGGAGGAATGGAGGAGCAGGCGATCTCGCGTTGCGTCACTTCCGTTTACTGTCGGCCGCTGCCGCGGTGTTCTCGGAGTGCGGCGGCGAGCGGGCTGAAGGAGCTGGGGGACAGAGGCGGGGTGGCCGGGGGCGGGGGGGGAGGTGGGCGGAAGGGGGAGGAAATCCCATCACGGAGACGCCAGCCTGGACGTTCCCGCCCCCGACACTGTCGGGTCGGGTCGGAGAAGGGTCACCACCTCCTCCAGCGAGAAGGGGGGTGGAGCCCGGCTCAGGTGAGGCGAGTCTGTCAGCGCGAGCGGCGGTGGCGCGCGCGGGCGCGCTCCTGTGGAGACGGTCGAGCTCCGGGGCCTCGGGGCGGGCGGCGGGGCCAGGGTCGCGTCTCGGGTCGCGCGCGGACGCGTGCCGGTGTCCTCCCCAGCCTGCCCTGCCTGTTTTAACGAGGGGTATTGTTACCCTTCGTGGCGGAGGGGCCCGGCGGGTTCTTCTGCGCAGGCGTCCCCCGTGACCCGACGCCAGGCTGTCTGCCTGCCGGCTGGGGCGGGGGCTTCGGCCCCCTCGGGTCCGCGGGCGGGCGATGTTGGTTCCTGGGATGGGGTGGAAAGGCCTGCGGACCAACAGCCTGTCGCGGTGAAGAGAGGCTCTGTCCCGCTGCGGGATGGGGGCGGGTGGCTCCCATGCCCCCAGCCTGGGTCTCCTTGAGCGACGAGGTTTCATCACCAGAGTGAGGCCGAGGCAGCCAGGCATCGGGAACCGGTGGCCGCCGCGGAGGGGTGGCGCCAGGCTTTTGGAATGCCCGGACTTGTCCGAGGACTGAAGTGTTGATGGGCGTTTATTGACTGCCCGCTACCGACGGGCCTCGGGCGGGGAGCCGCGGGGGTGCAGGGGTGAGGCGCAGCCATTCCCGCCCGTCCCTTGTGTGGAGGCCGGGCAGGGTTGTGCATCGGTACATAAGGCAGTGGAGTACCGGGGGTTGAAGGTTAGTTCCTTCCTTCCCAAAGAGGTTATTGGTAATTCTGGCGTAGTGGAGGGCACTGTAGAAGCTGGTTTCTGAATAGGAGACACACCTAAATATTTCATTGGGAGAAAAATTTTGAGGTAAAGTCTTGATGACCAAGTGGTATGCTCGGGTTCTGGGTAATTTGAATGAATAGAAGAAACCCTTCACCTTCAAGAACTGAAACAAAAATTTTTCAAAATATGTTAATATACTTTTCAATTGTAGTAAGTAGAAGATATTACATACATTGGGATCTTTCTTTGGAGGTTGAAGAGAGTGCTGTGCCTTAGTCGTCTTTGATGGTTTGTCATCCTTGTATGGGCCTTTGTGTCTTAGATCTTTAAAAAAGGTGGGCTGGGTTCCTCTTCGTTTCCTTTTCATTTGCTGAAGTATTGCGATTTCCGTGGTGAGGGTGGTTGGCAATAAGCTACAAGAGCCGAGGCGGAGGGGAGAGACCAGGTCGGGGGAGGAGAAAGAGAATTTTAGAGAAACGCCCCTAAACCAAGGGCAGGCCTGCCACGATTGCTTTAACCCGCTCTGGAAATCCCAGCAAACTTGGGAAGACTGGCCTGGCCACCGCAGCTAGCTTGGTGACCTGCCAGGTAAGACTCACTGGTTGGGGACCTGTTCTGGGCCCTTGGGTTTTGCTGAATGAATGAGCCAGGACTTTTTTTTAAAGAGTCCTGAAGTCGACTTATTTTTTGATTTGCTTTTTTTTTCTCCTAAAAATTGTATCAAAACATAGTATAGTTAGTTGGGGATACTGGCAAGCTGTATTCTGGATAATTGAGATGTCTCTAGGAAAATTCTGAAAGTGATGAGATTTGGAAGAAGAGCATCTTATAGTGGGGTATTTTCCTAAATTTAGGGATCAGTGCTGTCAAAAGAGACTTTGGCACAAGATCATCACTAGTTGAAGTATTTAAGAAGATCACTTGGCTACAAAATGCATGTAGTGTTTTAGTATTTAAAGTACTTAGCATGAATTATATTGAACTGGAGTTCTTGATTGTGGGTAAGACTTTAAAATATCTTGTGTAGGGCCGGCCCCGTGGCTTGGTGGTTAAGTGCGTGCGCTCCGCTGCTGGCGGCCCGGGTTCGGATCCCGGGCGCGCACCGACGCGCTGCTTCTCCGGCCATGCTGAGGCCGCGTCCCACATACAGCAACTAGAAGGATGTGCAGCTATGACACACAGCTATCTACTGGGGCTTTGGGGGGAAAAAAAAAAAAAAAAAAAAAATCTTGTGTACAGTGAGATATGACAGAGCATGCTGTAGTGCTGGCACAGAATCTTGAATCTGCCTCAATTTCTCCTTGGAAAGGGAAAAGAAAAACCCAAGGTATTGATTCCATGTTAACTTTCAATTTTTTTTTAAATGTAAATTTGTTGTAAACAAATACTTTTCCCCTCTGTCAGTTTTAAGTGTATGATTTCTCTTTTACTGTACTTAACACTTCTCAAATATAGATGTTGTCTAGTAAAGCCAGTTTGTGTTAGTGTAGCAGGTGGAGTGGAATGTAACACTACACTGCAGGTTTTGTCTAAGTATGAACTTCTCATATCTGAAAGACCAGCTGTTTCTGAGTGAACTATGGCTCTTTACAGTTGTTTTCATCACTGAGTAGTGGCTTTACTCTGAACATTCAATTTTGGGGGGTGACTTTCATTTGATTAATTCTACGTATATTTGCTGAAAGCTTTGATTTATATTTCTGACAGCTCAAACAGATTAGGAATTGTGTTGGAGTATGACTTTATTGTAGTATAGTAGGCATAAACAGATTACTGTCTTAGTATCCAAGATTATTTTATCTGTAGGTAATTTTCCTTCTGATCTTCTAACATATTTGAAAGTGTTTAAGGCTCCAGTATTTCCTGGATTCTAAACCACATTTTGTTCACATTTTAATCTTGAAGACAGGATGCCATAAATTAGCATTATGCCCTAGCTTAATTAGCAACTTTTTTTTTCTTTCCTAATGTTACGTGAAATAATATTGCATTTTATAATCATTGGCATCTTAGATTTAATGAAACTTGATACAATTGAGAGACTTTTTTACCCAATTAATTCATTGTAATTTTAACTAATTAATTTTCCAAATTTGCCTTTGTACTCGGAAGAAAGTTTGTTATAGAAAGGAATTCTATCAGAAGTGAAATTTTTTCCTTATATAAATGGAAATTAACAAATATAATGTTTTGTTTCCTTAAACTTTAAAGGATGATTGGGTGGTGAGTCTGCTCTTTGGAAATTTTACTTGGTAGTCTGTTACTTTGTGTACTTGATAACAAGTTTACAAATGCTTTATTTCCCCCTTCTAAATACTTTTTTTTTTTTTTAAGTTTTTTTAATTTATTTTTTTATTTTTTTTCCCCCAAAGCCCCAGTAGATAGTTGTATGTCATAGTTGCACAGCCTTCTAGTTGCTGTATGTGGGACGAGGCCTCATTGTGGCCGGAGAAGCGGTGCTTCGGTGCGTGCCCGGGATCCGAACCTGGGCCGCCAGCAGCGGAGCGCACGCACTTAACCACTAAGCCACGGGGCCGGCCTATTTCCCCTTTCTTAAGTTTAAAATGATTAGGGTGGATTGCTCCCCCTTTTCTTTTGTATGTGATATTGTTAACTTGGTGTAATTGATTTTTCAGTACATCTTAATTAGTCAATTATAATTTAAAATCCACTCAGGCATCTTTCTCTAAAAATGCAAGACCTTCAATTTTTTAGGCTATTTTAGTCTCTACTGCAGAGAAGATTTGAGGAAGGAGGACAGGGAGAAGAAAACCTATTATTTTGAGGTTCAGTTGTGAGAGGAACCCACAGGTGGTACAAAAATTTAAACACATTTAGTAACATACATTATGTTCTTTATTTTGAGTAGAACCTCAAAAGCAACTCAACAGGTAAACTATTAGTCGCTTGCTGAACACTTGATTTGATGAATGATTCAGAAGTGAAGGAATACACTGCTTTGAAAATAAACTAGGTATAAGAAATGAATTAAATCCATTTTTCGTCTTCTCTGCTGGAAAGACACCATCAATAATAGCGTCTCCAATGCTTTGGCATGGCTTTCTTCTTATAAAAGCTTAGTTTTTTTAATTAAGAAATATGTTTCTTGATCTGTCAGGGATAAAAGGCAATGAAAGCTATTTTTAAAAATTGCTGAAAAGGTTGTATGTGGGGGGCAACTGAGATGGGTGGCAGGCAATGTTTTCTAAATAATAGAGGGAAAATATATTTAGACTTCTTAAACAGATGTTAAAATAGATGTAGTCTCAGATTTATAAGGAGCTAAAAGAAGCCGTTGATGGATGGTTTCTATAGATTTTTGTATGTCTTTATGAAGTTTGTGCGATCTTTAGAGTGTTAACTGGCTGCAGATGTTCTTTTATCAGATAATCAACTAGCTGACTCTTCATTTTATTCTTTTTTAATGTTTTTTAAATTTTTAATTTAATTTTTAAAATTCATTTTAAGTTTCAGAAAATGTAGTACCCCAGAAAGGGAAATTTCTAGGCCAGTTACAGTGCAAGTGTAAAATTCTAAACAGGATAAAGCAGTGAAATTTGTCGTAAATTATTTTGAAGTTTAAATGTTTTCAGACTCTGTCATATAAGTGGCTGTCTTGGGCATGCCCATCTTTCAGACAGCACTCTGCTGGTGGGCCACCACCCTGACAGACCACCTCCCTAACAGGGTTGGGTGGACCGAGATTTTCTCTGTTTAACAGGTGACCCTGCTGCCAGGAATGTATTCTGTCGCCCTCCCCTCCTCCCCAAATTTCTGATCCCTGATTCTTGTTAGGCACCAGCCTCATGGAAGGTGGGGTTGGGGAGGCGCCAATGGCAGGGGCCAGTGGGAGGAGAGGCATCTCCTGACCTTCCAAACCAGGCTCTGTTGGCAGTGGTGAAGGCTTGGCAGTGTGGTCTGTGGTGGTGGCATGTGGCATTGGCAGCAAGGGAGGATTTAACGTAAGAGAAGAGGAGAAGAAAAGCCCTCCCTGCCACCTCTTCTGGAACCTTTGCTTCAATTTTCACTCCCTTAGCTGTTATTTTACACACCTGTCTTTTCCCTCTCACCTCCAGTCCTTGACCCTGACCCTGCTGTTCCGCTTCATGCCCTTAAACTCCCCCCAGTCACGTAATCCTTATTCCTAATCTTTGCTAACCCTCTTAACTACATACTGTCTCTCGGCTGAGTATCCTGTCGTTAGCCACCTGGCTCATGACTTACTGGTGGCTGCTCCCATTACTGCAAAGTGAGGTTTCGTAGTTGTACCTAGGTTCATATCTCCTCACCTTCGCTTACTGTACTAGTTGGGTGGTGTTGGTCCTAGACATGGGGTGACAGTCACTGCTTGACAGTCATCCATAGGAGATAATGCATGGAAGGTAGCTACAGAACCTGGCTCTTAGTAGGCATCCAACCCTTTCATGCCACTCAACTAGCTCTTCCCCACCCAACTATAGTGCTAAGTGTGGTACAGTGTTACTTACATTGCACAGGTGCTTTGACCATTTGCTACCATAGTAACAGGTTAAAGGCATACTTTGTAAGTGATCCTGGAAGATCACTTTTTTTGCTGAGAAAATGCTAGGCAATTTGTTTTACTAACTTGAATAGCACAATATATGTATAAATTGAAGACTGCCTTTACACTAAAGTCTCATTTATTCTATGTTTTTGAAGACTGAGATTCCACATGCATGCATTTTCCATATATGTGAAACTTATCTACTTCAGTTTGAAGTTTTGAAGTTTAAATGTTTTCAGACTTTGTCATGTAACTGACTGTCTTGGGCAGGATTTTTTTTTTTCACTTCAGGATTCCTTTACACATTTAAAAATTATTGATGACTCCAAAGAGCTTTTTTGTGAGTTATAGCTATCAGTATTTAACATGTTAGAAATTAAAATTGAGAAAAAAATTTAAATATTCATCAGAAATAATAAACCCATTGTGTTAACATAAATAACATTTTTATGAAAAATAACTATTTTCCAAAACAAATATTTAGTGAAAAGAGTAGCATTTAAAAAAAACATATTTTTTAGAACAGTTTTTGATTTATAGAATGTGAAGATAGTACAGAGAGTTTCTGTATACCCACACCCAGTTTCCCCATTATTAACAGCTTACATTAGTTTGGTACATTAGTTATAACTAATGAACCATTATTGACACATTTTTGTTGTTGTTGTTGAGGAAGATTGGCCCTGAGCTAACATCTGTTGCCAATCCTCTGCTTTTTGCTTGAAGAAGACTGGCCCTGAGCTAACATCTATGGCAGTCTTCCTCTATTTTTTGTATGTGGGTCGCCACCACAGCGTGGTTTGATGAGTGGTGTAGGTCCGCGCCCAGGAGCTGAACCTGTGAACCCCAGGCCGCCAAAGTGGAGTGCGCTGAACTTAACTACTACGCCACCGGGCCAGCCCCTGTTGATACATTTTTATTAACGGAAGTCCATTCTTTATTCAGGTTTCTGTAGTTTTTACGTCTGGTTCTTTTTCTGTTCCAAGACCTGATTGAGGATAGCACATTACATTTGGTCATCTTGTCTCCTTAGGCTCCTCTTGGCTGTGACTGTTTCTCCTATTTTCCTTGTTTGTGGTGACTTTGATAGTTTTGAGGAGTACTGGTCAGGTATTTTGTAGAAGGTCCCTCCATTGGGATTTGTCTGATATTTTTCTCAGGGTTGGACTGGGTTATGGATTTTTTGGGGGGAGGACCACAGAGGTAAAGTGCCATTCTCATCACATCAAAATGAGATGTATACTGTCAACATGACTCATCACTGTTGATGTTGCCCTTGGTCACCTGGCTGAGATAGAGTTTGTCAGATTTCTCCAGTGTAAAGTTACTCTTTTCCCCTCTGTTTTCTATACTGTACTCTGGAAGAAAGTCACTCTTCACAGCCCACACTTAAGGAGTGGGGAGTTATGCTCCATCTCCTTGAGGGCAGAGTGTCTACATAAATTTTTTGGAATTCTTGTGCACAGGAGATTTATCTCTTCTCTCCCATTTATTCAATCAATCATTTATATATCAATCATTATATATATGTATGGACCTATGGATATGTAGCTTATGCTTTGGGTTATAATCTAATACTATTTTAGTTATCTTATTGCTGAAATTCTTCTAGCTTTGGCTTTTGGGAGCACTTTCTCCTGTTGGGTCTTATATCCCATGCACATACTCCCATTGTCACGTTTGTTTGTTTGTTTTAAGCACTTTCTTACTTTCTGGCGCTGCAAGATGCTGCAGGCTTATCTTGTATATTTCCTGCCCGAGTCCTAGAATCAGCCATTTCTCCAAGGAGCGCTGGTTCCTTTTATCAGAGAATGGTATTTTAAACCAAGATCTGGACACCAGGAATGCTCAGAGTGACCTTGTTTTACATTTTTTGCAAATCTCTTTAATGTCTAGTTTAATAGAAGGCAGGCGAATTCTCATACCTGCTTCTGTATTCAATTTATTGTGATGTACTCTTGGTTAAAGTATATCAAGAAAAGTCCAGCATCATGCAAATATGTAGTTGGAAAAGAGAGGAGTATTTTAGTAGCTTTTTCAGATAATTTTGGATATGCTTTTCTGATACTATAACAAGACTTGGCAAATGGTGTTTTCTTAAGTTTATTGCTTTTTAGTTGCAGTGTGGAATCTGAAACCATATCAATGAACTTTTCATATTCAGTTATATTAAAATATATTAGTGTAGGGGCTGGCCCGGTGACATAGTGGTTAAGTTCACACTCTCCGCTCTGGTTCGGATCCCTGGCGTGGACCTACGCACCGCTTGTCAAGCTGTGCTGTGGCACGTGTCCCACATATAAAGTAGAGGAAGATGGCCGTGGATGTTGGCCCAGGGCCAATCTTCCTCAGCAAAAAGAGGACGATTGGCAACTGATGTTCGCTCAGGGCTAATCTTCCTCACCAAAAAAAAAAATACATTAGTTTATATCTTGCACTTTATTTATTTATTTATTTATTTTGTGAGGAAGATCAGCCCTGAGCTAACATCCATGCTAATCCTCCTCTTTTTGCTGAGGAAGACCGGCTCTGAGCTAACATCTATTGGCAATCCTCCTCCTTTTTTTTTTTTTTTCCTTCCCCAAAGCCCCAGTAGATAGTTGTACATCATAGTTGCACATCCTTCTAGTTGCTATGTGTGGGACGTGGCCTCAGCATGGCTAGAGAAGCGGTGCGTTGGTGCATGCCTGGCATTCGAACCCAGGCCGCCAGTAGCAGAGCGTGCGCACTTAACCGCTAAACCACGGAGCCGGCCCTATATCTTGCACTTTAAATGAATTTTTTTACCCATATCTTATTTTGTAATATGGTTACAACATTGGTCATTTGGAAAATATTGATTCACTGAGTTATGCAGATCTTCCAAATGTTGACACATTTATTATACAATCTTAAAAAAAATCACATTTCATTAATATCACCAATGATCTCATCAGAAGGTTTTGAGCATTGGGAAGCTATTGAGCTCACAGTGACAGATACACATTTTCAGAAATTCTACTTTTCATCTGAAAGCTTGAATTTTATCATAGGCAACAAATACTGTAAGTTGTTTGCTTTGAAAAATGAGAAGCTCATTTCATTCATTTTCAAGAAAATGTCTGGCAAATACTCAAATCTGAACAACCATGGTTTGTCTGTTGTTTTTTCTTTTAAGTTATAGTGGTGTTCCATGAAAACAATTAGTTCAGCTTACAACTCAAAAAGTGTTGCACGAGTATTTTTCCTTGAGACAACATTGTATTTTAGTATGCAGCACAATTACTTCAAGTGTACTTCCCATTTCATCTCACATAATATTAAAAAAAGACATGTATTTAGGAATCAAGACTAAATAACAATAATAAAGGCAAGAGGAGATTAGATTTCCTGTGGAGTCAGGATTCTTGAGTAGTGGCTGTGTCCAGCACAGACTGAGACAGCATTCTGGCTAGATCGTTCTTGCTGCCCAGTTCAAGCTCAGATGTCCAGACTTCCCATCAATTCTGTGAGCAAACCAATAACTTTTCAGCAACTTACTTTTATACTTAAGTTAGCTAGAGTCCGTTGCTGTTGCTGTAGCCAAGAACCCTTACTGATACTGTGCTTAAACTTTAAAAAGTAGAATATTTTTTATAAAAGTTATCTGAAAAGTGATGAAAGTCTTTAGTGCAAAATTATGTGCCTCATGGTTAACTTTCCTGATTACTTGCAGTAATCATTAACATCAGTTATGAGCATTCACTATCCAATACCTACCTTTCTAGCTTTAGCTGCTTTTCAACCAGGATGCATACATTGCTTCCCCCACTTCAAACCTCTACCCCCCTTTACCTCTGTCTAGAATGTACTTTACATCTCCATTTATCCAAATCCAAACCAATACCTAGCTCTGTTGTCAGTGCCACCATGAAGCTGGAAATAACCTTTGCCTTCTCTGAGTCATCGAGTGCACTTCATCTCTTATGTGGCACTTAATGTTTTCTACTTTGTAATACGGTTATTTGTGTATGTCTCGTTTCCACTAAGCACTTATGACAGTTAGGGCTCTGGCCATACAAATCTCTGTTCCACAGCACTTAACCTTGAATGAAGTGTAAGCACTTCAAAACATTGGATGAATGAATTTTTATATGAAATACACAAGCACCTTCATGGCTGTTGAGATCTCTAGGGCTGTATAGCTGCTCTAGTCCATGGCTCCAAGCTCCCGTGCCTTTTTCTCCATTAGTGGGTCAGCTGTCTCTGCAGTTGTCAGCATGCAGCTGCCTCTTACCCTCATTCTAAAATTGCTATTGCTCATCTTCAGTCAGTTAGGAAACTAGAAAAACTTGAATTTTGTTTGTTCAAAACAAAAGACTGTGTGAAGGCTTGAGAGAATTTCCTATGAGGAAATCTCTCATACATAGGCTTTGATCTAATTTTGGATATTCTGAGACTTTTTCTTTCTGGTTTTTGGCTGATTTTAGAGATAGTTGGGACTCTCAGAAGAATCACTGTTGGGTAATATGGTGTTATATTTCATTTATATAACAGTCGAAGTTCATTCAACAAATAGTTTACTGAGCTGTGTATCGGGCACTTTGGAAGCGAGAGCAAAAATACAGTCCATGGCCTCAACAAGGTATTTAGTAGAAAGAACATTTTGAGTTTGCACTGGCAATGTAAGTAGGGCACAATACCCTTTCTTATTCAAACTGAGTTGTGAAGTTCTAGGTCAGCTAATCCCCAGGAATTCTGCAGTGGAAAACGAAGTGGCAAAGTGGGGAGAGTTGGAGAGTAGGGTGAGATGGTAAGGGCATCTGGCATTAGCTTGACTTTCCCAGTCATGCTCATGTTTGGTCATTGATGGATTCCCTTTTTAATAGACTTAATCTGTCCAGTTTCTGAACCAGCCCTGACAGAGTAGAACCAGAGATATTGTGAAATTAGTCATGCTGACAGATCTGGTATCTGGGGTTAACCTTGGGCACCTTTGTGTGCACCTAGTCCTAGCCTTTCCCTACTCCCACTTAGCTGACAAATCAGAACAATGGATGAATGTTCCAGGATTCCAGGACTTGGAGCCCTGTCAAAAATCCTAGCCTGCTTGACTGGGAGCTTGCCTGGTTTTGTTTTCTTACACTTATTTTTGTCCATATCATCTCTAAAAGTGGAGAAAAGTTCTGTTTAGTTATTTTTCTGCTAGGGTTTTATCTCGATTAGGGATATTGAATGTTAAGAGTTCCATAGAATTTTAAGATGCTTTCTGCAGGTGGCAACTTTGCAGGTCCTGCCTAGCAGAGAGGCAGCAGCTCACTTAGTATGGTGGTAGTGATGTTTGAGTATGGGTGTACTTTTCTTTATGAACTCAGTATATTATTGAAAAGCATGTGGGTAGGTCAATATATAAATCACATAGTTTAAAATGTGCTGTTAACTGGCTTATTCTCCTAGAACACAAATGAACTTTTTTTATTGGTCTAAGTAAAGCGTTATTAGGAAAGTAAATGTATTGAGAAAACAGTCAACTCGTGATTATTCATGTTAACGTAATGGGCAGTGGTATAGTTTCTTAATTATGTTTAGTTTGGGAATTACTAAAAATCTGTTCTTGCAGATAATAAACATTGTAGTATACACTTACTTTGGGTCAGACACAGTTAAAATTGGTAGGTTACCTACCGTATCTCCTCCAGCTATATAGACTCATGTAGTCACATTTTGAAATCTTTTAAAGAGACCTGAAGCTTTTGTACTTGGTTTGGAGGCCTTAGAAAGGCAGCTTTTGGTAAAACACTTATCTTCTCAGCGTGAGCTCTTTTATAGCTTTTATACTGGACCTCTGAGTTTGCTAGAGTTCCTTGAGAGTTTTGAGTAACCATGATCTTGATTCATGATTCCTTTCCATCAAAGCAGAGTGTAATGAATTTTATATCTCCCAAACTAACTGAATTTTTAAAATATCCCCTTCTAGGTCCAAAAAGGTTTCAAGATAACTGTTGTTATTTAGATTTTTCTGAGATTATGATTTGAACCTTGCTGTGTGGCAGAGGTCCAGCATAAACCAGGTTAAGATAAAAGGGGAATTCATTGGCTCATGAAATAGGAAGTCTTAGGGTAATGCTAACTATAGTTGTGGCTGGATCCCAGGATCTTGATGTCATCAGAACTTGTCTTTGTTACTGCTTTTTTCTGTGTTGGCTTCATTCTCAGGCAAAAATAGCCACCGTCAATGCTAGACTTAACATCTCCCTCATAGCTTGCAATCTGGGTGAAGAGAATATCTCTTTGTTGATGGTACCAGCAGAAGTCCCCAAGGCAGACTCTAATTGGCATGGCTTGGGTCACATACCCATCTCTGAAATAATCACTGTAATCAAGGGGAGTGGGTACCAAATTGGCCAGGCCTCCCTAGATCATCTCTCCATTCCTGGAACTCAGAGGTTCGGGACAGTCTGATCTGTACCACATGTACTTAGAATGGGTGAAAAGTGAAAAGTGATTTCCCCCAAAGACATAGTAGATAGACAAAAGAAAGTATCCCTTGGACACGGGGATGGTTCAACATCCGCAAATCAATCAATGTGATACAACACATTAACAAAACAAGGAATAAAAACCATATGATCATCTCAGTAGATGCAGAGAAGGTATTTGACAGGGTCCAACATCCATTTATGATAAAAACTCTCAACAAAATGAGTATAGAAGGAAAGTACCTTAACATAATAAAGACCATATATGACAAACCCACAGCCAACATCATACTCAATGGGGAAAAACTGAAAGCCATCCCTCTGAAAACAGGAACAAGACAAGGGTGCCCACTCTCGCCATTCTTATTCAACACAGTACTGGAGGTTCTGGCCAGAGCAATTAGGCAAGAAAAAGGAATAAAGGGAGTAAGAAGAGGCAATGAAGAAGTGCAACTCTCGCCGTTTGCAGATGACATGATCTTATATATAGAAAACCCTAAAGAATCCATTGGAAAACTATTAGAAATAATCAACAACTACAGCAGAATTGCAGGGTACAAAATCAACTTACAGAAATCAGTTGCATTTCTGTATACCAACAACAAACTAACAGAACTCAAGAAGATAATCCCATTTACAGTTGCAACAAAAAGAATAAAATATCTAGGAATAAATTTAACCAAGGAGGTGAAAGACCTATACAATGAAAACTATAAGACATTATTGAGTGAAATCAATGATGGCATAAAGAAATGGAAAAATATTCCATGTACTTGGATTGGAAGAATAAACATAGTTAAAATGTCCATACTACCTAAAGCAATCTACAGATTCAGTGCAATCCCAATCAGAATCCCAAGGACATTCTTCATGGAAATAGAACAGAGAATACTAAAATTCATATGAGGCAACAAGAGACCCTGAATAGCTAAAGCAATCCTGAGAAAAAAGAACAAAACTGGAGGCATCACAATCCGTGACTTCAAAACATACTACAAAGTAATAGTAATTAAAGCAGCATGGTACTGGTACAAAAACAAACTCGCAGATCAATGGAATGGAATTGAAAGCCCAGAAATAAAACCTCACATCGATGGGCAGCTAATCTTTGACAAAGGAGCTAAGAACATACAATGGAGAAGGGAAAGTCTTTTCAATAAACGGTGCTGGGAAACTGGACAGCCACTTGCAAAAGAATGAAAATAGACCATCTTCTTTCGCCATACACAAAGCTTAACTCAAAATGGATCAAAGACCTGAAGGTGAGACCTGAAACTGTAAAACTCTTGGAGGAAAATATAGGCAGTACACTATTCGTCATTGGCCATGAAGGATCTTTTTGAATTCCACGTCTACTCAGACAAGGGAAACAAAAGAAAAAATAAACAAGTGAGACTTCATCAGACTAAAGAGCTTCTACAGGGCCGGCCCCGTGGCTTGGTGGTTAAGTGCGAGCGCTCTGCTGCTGGCGGCCCGGGTTCAGATCCCAGGCACGCACCGACGTACCGCTTCTCCGGCCATGCTGAGGTCGCGTCCCATGTACGGCAATTAGAAGGATGTGCATCTATGACATACAACTATCTACTGGGGCTTTGGGGGGGAAAAATAAATTAAAAAAAAAAAAAAAAGAGCTTCTACAAGGCAAATGAGTCCAGGATCAAAATGAATAGGCAACCCACCAGCTGGAAAAAAATATTTGCAAACCATATATCTGACAAGAGATTAATCTCCATAATATATAAAGAACTCACGCAACTGAACAACAGCAAAACAACCCAATTAAAAAATGGGCAGAGGAAATGAACAGACACTTCTCCAAAGAAGATATACAGATGGCCAATAGGCACATGAAAAGATCCTCAACATCATTAATCATCAGGGAAAAGCAAATCAAAACCATCTTTCACCTGTTAGAATGGCTATAATCACCAAGACAAAAAACAACAAATGCTGGAGAGGCTGTAGAGAAACGGGAACTCTAATTCACTGAGCTGGTGGAGATGCAAACTGGTACAGCCTCTATGGAAAAGAGTATGGAGATTCCTCAAAAAATTAAAAATAGAAATATCTTATGATCCAGCTATCCCACCACTGGGTATCTACCCAACAAACCTGAAATCAACAATCCAAAGAGGCTTATGCACCCCTGTGTTCATCACAGCATTATTCACTATAGCCAAGACATGGAAGCAACCCAAGTGTCCCTCGACTGATGATTGGATAAAGAAGATGTGATATATATATATACCATGGAATACTACTCAGCCATAAAAAAAGACAAAATCATCCCATTTGCAACAACATGGATGGACCTGGAGGGTATTACGTTAGGCGAAATAAGCCAGAAAGAGAAAGACAAACACTGCGTGATTTCACTCATATGTGGAAGATAAATTAACACATGGACAGATGGAACTGTTTCGTGGTTACCAGGGGCAAGAGGGGTGGTGGGTGGGCTCAAGGGGTGGAAGGATTTATTTATATGGTAACTGACAAACAATAATGTACAACAAAAATTTCACAATAAAAAAATAAAAGCATCCCTTGGAGATAGAATTTGAATGTTGATTTGTGGGGCGATATTAATAAGTTTTACATTGTTCCAGTTATTAGTTATTTGTAACAAATAACATTTGTTACAAAACTAAATAGTTTAAAACAACAAAAATCATTTTATTATTATCTTTAACAGTTCTAGGGGTTGACTGGGCTCAGCTAGATGATTCTGTCTTGGGATCTGTCATGGGGTTGTAGTCAGACCGTGACTGGGGCTGAAGTCATCTTGAAGGCATACTCATGTCTGGAGGTGGGGGCTGACTGTCAGCTAGACTTTTGCTGGGCTTCCTTACAGCATGGTGGCTGGGTTCCAAGAGCAAGCCAAAAAGACCAGGTGAAAGCTGTGTTGCCTTTTGTGACCTAGCTCACAAGTCACGTAGTGTAACTTTTGCCGTAGTAATAGACTTGCCTGGCTTCAAGGGGAGTGAACATAAACCCCATCTATTGATGAGAGGAATGTCCAGTGTCACACTGTAAGAAAGAATGCAGGATGGGAGATCTTAATGTGGCCAGCCATCCTGGAAAATGCAATCTGCTATACACATTACCTTATTTCAAGTGACTAGTTTTTATAAAGAACAAAACTAGGCTATGTCAGTTCTTGGATTGGCTTTATATTGGCCAGATCACTTTGTTGCCTAATGTATCATGTCATATCACTAAAAAACTCTCTGGCATTCTTTCTCCCTTCCTAATAGCACTGATTTCCTATCTGTAAATTATTTTTGACACCCTTTATGTTTAAATAGTTAGATGGATACATCAGCAACCAGCCTTCCACTACAGAAGTAAAAACAGAAAAACCCTTCCTCTTTGCTTCCCCAGCATAATAAAGGATGGGGTGGGTGGGTTGCTACCCTCAGCATGTAGGAGCTCTCCTTGGAACTTTGAATCTTGAGAACGTGATGTCCATACTGAAGGAACCATTGGAGGCGGTTTACCTCAGGGGGAGTAGCCCAAGGATACTCTACTTCCCGTACTAGTGTGACTGTGGATTTGGCTTCCTAGCCCTTCAAAGCTCCTTTGATTGCTGTCTGGTTCTTCAGCCTCCCAAGTCTTTGAGCTCTCAGATACTCAGATATCTTTCACTCAAGTAAGCCAGAGTTGGGTTCTCTTGGTGGTAAGTACAAAGCCTTAACTGGCAGACCGTCATAACCATAGCTAGCTATATTTTAATACCCAAATTAATTAGATTTCTTTAAGTTATGCCAGAAAGCTCAATTGAGAAAGTATGTTATGGTAAATTATCTTGTTAATGACTTCTATTAAAACAGTGTTTACTAACTTTTACTACAATGGGGCCTCAATGCTAAGTGGCATCTTAGAATCAAAGAAAGGAATTGAGATTTCTCATTGACTTAATAATGGTTTGGGGGCAACAGTGGAGGATTGGGAATGAAACACAAGTATATATACAAAATATCCTTTACCCTAACAGACAGTAGCATTTATTTATCCATATGGTTACACATCACCTTATTCTTTAGTATCACCGGGTGTGTGTAGCAGATACTGTCTGCGCTCTGACCAGATCCCCTTGATCTGTTTTACTGGTTCTGTGCATCTGTCTTGCAGCTTCTGTGTGCTTTTGCTTCTAATGGCTTGCGTTTGTGACTCTTTTGAGGACTGTTTTTAGGTGACTGGCATTACTTTGTGCATGGTCCCAGACAGCTGCAAGGGCCTAGCAGTTTGCATCCCCCTGGAGAGCGTCTTAGCTGTTGACTGACTAGTGCAGGGCTGTGAAAGACCAGTTCCCTTGCCTTGAGGTGGCTCAAACTTGGTTATTCATACTCCAGAGCTCCCATGCTAGACCAGGCTAAGGCTGGGATTTTGCCCCAGGTCGCACCCTTGCTTGGCTGCTGCTGCTTCCCTCTCCTGCTCCCCACTCCCAGTTTCTCCTGGGAGCGCCTCCTTGATAATTACTTGCACTTGAATTCTTCTCTCATGGTCTGCTTCTGGGAAACCCCACCTAAGACAGTATGAATCTAAGCCTTCTTCCTATTCATAGTGTTTGGAATCACTTTTGGGCATCATAGTAATGCCCTGCTATTTCCAACTCATTCTTAGAATGTTGACTTGTGGAACTTTGAGATGGCCAAAACGTATTAAAAATGATACTAGTGCATCAGCTGCATTTCTCGTTTGGTTTAACTGATGGCTCCGTTTTTACCTCAGTTGAGTTATGCATATGTTACTGGATATTAAATAGCTTCTCTGAAAAAGTTAGTCTGTGCACTCACAGCAATAGGTTGCCCTTCACTGTGCAGAACTCATCCTTATCGATCCATTCATAAAGATTGGTCGGTATTGACTGTATTTAATTGCATATATTTATTTTAATATTGCCTCATAGGAAGCTTTCTGTCCTAAAATGATTTAAATAATAGAGGAATTATCTTTTCCATAGCATTTGATAGATATATTTTCTATAAAACTCTTTGGTACTGAAGCCTTTTCAGGGGGGCAGTAATTCTTTGGCAACTTTTTCTAATTGTGTGTGTGTGTGTTTATGGTCTGTTCAGGCCCTCTTTCTTTTTAGATTTTTAAAAAAATTTTACCAAGGTTTATGTAGTTTGTTAAGTACACATCACTTAAAGAATGAAATAGTTCCACAAGATTTAAGACAAACACCAAGGCCTAGCCTCCCTGCTCCCATTTGCTCTTTCCCAAGAGTACCACTTTCAACTCTTAGCTAGTTCTTATGATATTTACATACATATGTTAAATGACATGCTTGGAGCCTCTTCGTTTTTCAGTTTAGACATTATCTATTGACTTCCTCTTGGTTAGAGATAAGAATTTTGTTTTTTATGAATTTCTTCACTTCTCCTTATAATTCTACTGGTTTTGCTCTCTGCATTTCAATGCACACTCCCCATTCTTCCATCCCCCCAGTATGGTTAGAATTTTCATTAGATCAGCAGTTCTCAAAGTATAGTCCAAGAACCCATAGAGGCTCCTGAGACTTTTTCAAGGGGTCTGTGAGGTCAAAACTATTTTCATACTAATACAAAGACTGATTTGCGTTTTTCACTCTCATTCTTTCATGAGTGTACAGTGGAGTTTTCCAGAGGCCGTGTGATGCGTTATATTGCAAAAGCCTGAATGCAGAAGCAAATATGAGAATCTAGCTAGCTTCTGTTAATGCAAAAATGTAAAACAGTACCACTCTTCTCATTCTTTTTTTTGGAAAATATAGTTTTTTTTTTTCAATAAAAGTTGCTTATGTTAACATGTAATTGTCTCTTATTATTTTAAAATAAATTAACAATATTTTAAAATTTTCTCAGTTTTAAGTTCCCCACAGCTTTTTTTGTCTACCGTAGTTCCTTACCAGCCAGCCCTGGTGGTCTAGTGGTTAAGATTCGGTGCTCTCACTGCCGAGGCCCAGGTTCGTTTCTCGGTCAGGAAGGTACACCATGTTTGTCTGTTGTCATATGGTGGCGGCTGCCCGTTGTTGTGATGCTGAAAGCTATGCCACGGCTATTTCAAATACCAGCAGGGTCATCCATGGTGGACAGGTTTCTTTGAAGCTTCCAGACTAAGACAGACTAGAAGAAGGACCTAGCCACCCGATTCTGAAAAATTGACCATGAAACCCTGTGAATTGCAGCAGAACATTGTTTGATATAGTGGAAGGTGAGAGGATGGTGCAAAAAGACCAGGCAGGGTTCCACTCTGCTGTACACAGGGGTGCTAGGAGTCGGAATCCACTTGATGGCACTAATAACAACAGAGTTCCTTATCAAAGCCCATGGAAGAGGAGTCAGGGCTCAATAAATGCTAGTTGAAGGTGTCTGCACTGCCTGCACACGTGTAGTGTAACACCAGCTCTTCTCGCCTTCTGTTTTGGTTCTTCCTTTCATTTCCAGGATGATCACTTGACCCAGTACAACCATGCATTTCCAAAGTCATCTACACGTTACATACTCATGGAGGGGCTCTAATTGTCAGAGGGACGTTGTACTGGACATTTGTCATTTACTGCCCAGAATCTTTTGAACACCCCCTCCTTTATATTTGGATAGCCTGCAAATTGTGAGTCCCACTTTCCCAGTGTAGCTTTCCAAGGTAGAATCTTCCCAAGGTAGAGTCATAGTTACAGTGCAGATGTAAGGACTAGGATCCTTTGGTCATACGTACCTGAGTGAGGTTTGGATCCCGACGTGAGCAATATGGAACAGTATGAGCATTTAGAACTACTCTGTCCAATATGGTAGCCATTAAAATTAAATAAAATTAAAAGTTCAGTTCCTCAGTTGCACTAGCCACATTTCAAGTGCCCAGTAGCTACATGTGACAAGTGGACAGCATAGCAACTATGCTGATGATTTCCATCATTGTAGAAAGTTCTGTTGGACAGTGCTGATCTAGAAGGTTCAATGGCAGCTAATCTTCTGAGCAGCTAATTCCGAGCAGGATCCATGCAAAGCAGTGGGTGGTAGAGGTGGCAGTGGCAGTAATGATTTCTCTAGAATGGTCCATGATGTGGTTGGGCACTCTCAGGCATCTGAGTATAGCTCTCCCACCCTCCTGGAGGTTTTGTGAGCTTTCTAACATCCTTTTTTTTTTTTTAACTAATTAATTTATTTTTTCCCCCAAAGCCCCCGTAGGTAGTTGTATGGCATAGTTGCACATCCTTCTAGTTGCTGTATGTGGGACGCGGCCTTAGCATGGCCAGAGAAGCGGTGCGTCGGTGCAAGCCCGGAATCCGGATCCGGGCCACCAGCAGCGGAGCTCGCGCCCCTAACCGCTAAGCCGCGGGGCCGGCCCTATAACATCCTTTAATCGTATTAAATCTCCTTAAATCAGTGAACTCTGTTGTATTCAGTTAAGGACTCTGACTTATACTGAGGTGACTTCTGACACTCTTGATATTGGAAAGGACAGTTGAATAATCTAATTGGCCAGTTTTATGGCTAAGATTAGCTTTGATCTTAGTGGATTTGATTTCCATTGCTAATCCAAATGATCAGAAATTAACTAATTACATGATATTGAGATGAAAGAATATTGCCATTAAGGAAAAATTAATTTGGAGTATCTCTAAATGGATAATTGCACACAGTTACTAACTTAGAGGACCATTGTTTCTCTAGGTTTTGATTATTGCTAATGTCACAACTTCCAGAGCCCCTTAAGAGAAAAGGAATCCTTAGCCTTTGGGGAAGTCTCCGAAGATGGCCTGACAACAAGGCATAGCAGGACATTCCAGGCATCCCTAAAGTGTTTTGAGAAGAGCCGAAAGGTCTCAAGGACTGTGTTGGTGCATCTAGTGTAGGGCTGATGATCTCTAGGCTGATGAGAAGTTAAAAGATTGTATGGACTGTCTACCTATCTTCCAGTATTATTCAAACCTCTGTCTTTATTGGGGTCATGTTTAGCTACCTCAGTAGTCTCTTCTCAAAGGTCTCTGGGCCCTTGGAATTTCCTCAAAATGGTGATTCTGGGACCGCAATTTCCTTGCTGCTTACACCTTTTCTACAGAAAGTGGGAATTGAACATTAAGAGTTTGACATTTTAGTGAATGACCTTTTGTGGAAAAGAGTGGTGGTTTCTTCTTATACCCAAGAAAACTGACATTTGAAAAAAATAAGGCTATTTTTCCTCAGATAATCATACTTCTGCTTGTTGAAGAAGAAAGGCATTGGATAGAATATCATTATCCTTTTAAATTGGTACGCTGGGTTGACATACCATTTATTTGGAAAGTTAGTCTTGTATCTCCCCCTCATCTGTTAAGTCAGGACAATGAGTCCTACCTGGCAGGATTTTTTTGAAGATTAGAGATAATGTAAATTAAAAGTACTTAGCACAATAACTAGCACATGGAAGACTCTCAAACTGTATTTACTCTTATTTTATTATTACTACTACTACTACCTCTACTGCTGTCACCACTGTGACAGCTTCTACGATGACATTGGCTCAGTCTCCACAGTAGGAGAGAGAGCAGTAAGCTCAGTGTCTGGTGCTGCTTGCTCTTCCCTAACAGGCCCGAGTTTATGTGGCCTCTTAGTTCTTAGAGCGACCCAGAGGCTGGTACTACTTCCTGAGACGACTCAGTTTAATTTCTTTTGCTTCTTGAACCAGAATGTTTCTGCCTTGTTACTGCTATAAAATAATCATGTCCTTGGAACCTGGCACTTATTAGTATCTGAGTTTACTTTCTAAAGCAGGGGCTATAGACTTGTAAGCAGTATTTGCATGTTGTTTAACCTCCCCAAAGCCTTGAGCTCTGGGGGCCCTGAGTGAGTTGGGTGGGGATCAGGGGTGTATGTGCTGGTGCCTGCCATTGTTGACCCGTTGCTCCTAGCAGGGAATCTTCATAAAGCAAGAATGTAGCAGTGGGAAAGTATGTATTTAGTGATATATTTTGTTATTGGAGCTCATCAAAGGTAGAACAAACATAGGAGGTAAAAGAATAGGGCCAACACGTGGCCAGTGCTTTGAGGCATTTTACCGTTCTGATTGTTTACTGTGCAGGTACAGCAAAGGCCTGTGGCTTAATACTCTCAGTTGGCACCGTAACTTGTGGTTTTTGTGGACTTAAAGTTTGCCATTTTTGTTATTTCTCAGGGATCCTGAAGGTGTTCTGTGGTCACTTGTCATTTCGCTGAGCCGTAACTTTGGCCTGTTATGTACGGCCGGGGCCCCAGAGCAGGTGGTTGAGCCTGCCGCGCTGCTTGACACCCAGGTTGCCTTCTGCTTGCCGCAGTTCCTGTGACGTGCCATGTGGTATTTGTGAATGTGGAGATTTGCACATCTCAAGAGGATATACCATTAGAATGTCAAGGATCTACCATGTTTTTTAAAATTTCATTTTATAAAAGTTAATATGTGTGTATATTTATATTTTAAAAGCCATATCGTTCCATAAGGCTTAGAGGTAAAAACCAGCAGTCCTCTTTCCCCTCCAAATTCCCACTCCTCAGAGGCAACCACTTTCAGTTCAGGTGTTTCTTCCACTGTTGACTTCTGTATTTTTAAATAACATGCTTATATTACTATTTCTTGAGATAGTGTTTCAGACTATTTCTTGACTAATAGGGAAGGTGAGAATTTAACTCTCTTACACCACTTCTCCTCTGCCTCTCCTCCCACGCAAATTGGCCTACCCTCACCCTTCCAACATCTCAGATTTGGTTCAGTGTTCACATTATTATGACTATGTAAATACTGTCCACAAACAAACCACATAGTGTGCTGCAACTAAACAACCTCTTATTTTTCCCAGAGTTAATAATTGCACCTTTAAAAATTTTTCTTTTTTTTTTAATGACCTATCTTCACACTTTCGTGGAACTGTTCAATTCTTAGCACTCTCAACCATATCGTGTGATCTGCCCATTCTTTTCTTTTTTTTTTTCTTGGGGAACTCCTTCTTGGAGTCCTCTCTCTTACTGTTCCAGTCTGAACTGGTTGCTCTCCAGCCCTGCTGCCTAGCTGTCATCTGGGGCTTCATCGTCATGTTTAAAATTCTCTTTGCGTAGTTTTTATGGTGAGTCTCCGATTTCCTACATTCTTTGTCTTTCTTTTCTTGGTGTATTCCCAGCTTCCTTAAGCAACTCTAGTAGCTTCCTGAGAAAGGATATGTAAGAGGTAGACTTTTGGGTTCTTGCTTGACTGAAAATGCCTTGGTCTACTCTCATAATTGATGGCAAGTTTGGCTGGGTATGGTCTAAGTTGGAAATAATTTTCTTGGAGAATTTTGAAGGAACTGTATCACTTCTTAGCTTTCAGTATTGCTTTTGAAAAGTCTAATGCCAGTTTTATTCTTGATTCTTTGTAACCTGTCACCCCCTCCCCCACCCAAAACTTTCAAGATCTTGATCTCAGGTGTTCTAAAATGTCACCCACTGAGCCTAGTGGAGGGGTTGTTCATTCATATTGCTGAGCACTTGGTGGACCTTTTTAGTCTGAATAAACAGCTTCTTCAGTGCTGGGAATTTTTCTTATATTGTTTTTTTTTTTTTATCATTTTTCTCATTTTCTGTCTTTTCTGTAGTCGGATATTGGACCTTATTTATTAATGTTTTTTTTCTTATTCATTCACTTTTATTTCTCCTTTGCCTTGTCTGTGAAATTTCCTCAACCATTATCTTCCAACTCTTCTAGTAATTAAAAATTTTTTTGCTGTTTTAAATTTCCAATAGTTTTAAAATTTCTCTGAATATTCCTTTTATGTATATATAGAGAGAGTCTTCTTGCTTCATGGATATGGTATCTTATCTCTTGGAGGATGTTACTTATAGGTGTTTTTTCCCTTAGTTTTCTTTTTTCTCTGCACTGTTTCTGTTTATTGCAGATGCCTTTTTTGTTTGTTTAGGGCTTTCTTTCCTATTGGAGGTTTTTTCCCTCCGGTTTGTGGTGCTCTTTAACCTCTCATGTTGAAGACTGAAGCACTGACTGATTGGAAGCTGAGTGGATGGGTGGGCCTTGAGGACTAGTGAGCTTCACCACAGGCAAATGAGGTGGGGACCCAAGTGAGTGTTTTTTGTTTTTTTTTTAATAATTTTATTTATTTATTTATTTTTCCCCCAAAGCCCCAGTAGATAGTTGTATGTCATAGTTGCACATTCTTGTAGTTGCTGTATGTGGGACGCGGCCTCAGCATGGCCAGAGAAGCAGTGCGTCTGTGCGCGCCCGGGATCCGAACCCAGGCTGCCTGCATCGGAGCGCGCCCACTTAACTGCTAAGCCACGGGCCGGCGCCCAAGTGAGTGTTTTATTGGAGGGGCTCCCCACACATATGAGCCTGGCTGCTGGTCTTCTAGTTGGGGGAGGGGGACAGGATGGCTCACCTGTGTGCACACTTGGACTTAAAGCTCCAGTTTTCAGTGTAGCAGCTCATCCCAGCCTCAGGTGCCCACCTGGTGTCCCAAAGCTGCCCAAGCCCAGTAGAGGACTGCAGGCTTCCCCCAGGAGGCCCTCGCAATCCCTCCCCCACCCATCAGAGGCAGGTGTCTCTTCTTTGTCTCCTGTAGTGCCTTGAACTTCCCTACCATAGCACTTACAGGACTGTATTGTAGTGGAGCGGTTGGTTAGTCTGTTTCTGCTGAGGGTGGGGATTGGAGATCGTTTCATCTTTAGTCCCATTCAGTCTGCTTGTGTTTGTATCCTGGGCCTTAGCCATTAGATTCTGCCTCACCCCATCCCAGAAGACCAGAGGTTCATTCTCTGGAGAGGATAAAACAGGGTTTTATACTCTGCAACTCCTTCACCTTCTGTAGTGTGTGGGTAGAGGGCACTGGAGAGTGCCACTTTGGGGTTATTGACCTGTTTTCTAACCACATAATGAGAGACTGTTATGAGCAGTAGTCAAGGATACAGAGACTTTGAATCAGCAGTCACATAGTTCCTAGGAAGTGTAGTAGTTGCTTAGAAGAGAATAAGCAAGATCTTGTTTCTGATGAGTCCAGGAGATGAAAATATACAGATGTTTAATGGTTCCAAACTCAGCATTGGAGAGTGATCCACCCGTAGGCCATGTGGGTTCTTCTTTTTTCCTTTTTTATTTTAACATTTATGCAAATTTTCAAATATACACAATAAACTTTTGAAGCAAATGTCAGACATGTCATTTCATCTGTAAATATTTCAATGTTATTTCTTTAAAAAATCCTCTTTAAAGGGGCTGGCCTGGTGGCATAGCGGTTAAATTCACGTGCACTGCTTCGGTGGCCTGGGGTTTGCAGGTTCGGATCCCGGGTGTGGACCTATGCACCACTTATTGAGCCATGCTGAGGCAGGCTTCCCACATAAAGCAGAGGAACATGGGCACAGATGTTAGCCCAGGGCCAATCTTCCTCAGCAAAAAGAGGAGGATTGGCAACAGACGTTAGCTCAGGGCTAATCTTCCTCACCAAAAAAAAAAAAAAAAAAACTCTTTAAAAAAATCAGAATGCCATTATCACACCTAAGAAAATAATAATTCTTTAATTCATCAAAGATATATGTGATATTCTAAGCAGTTTAGTTAGCTTTATAGAAGCCTTACAGTTCAAAATAGACCCTGAACAAATGGCTTTGGAGCTTGTTCATCTGTTTTTCTTTCCCCATTATTTTTTTTATTGATTATAATTTGTTGAGCTTTATTGAGGTATAATATATGTACCATAAAAGTCCTTGTTTTAAGTGTAAAATTCAAATATTTTTAGAAAATTTATGAGTTTTACAGTCATCACTACAATCCAATTTTAAAACATTTTGTGACCCCCCCAAAAAGTCTCTCTTCCCAGTTGTAGTCTTTCCCTGATCTCACCCCCAGCCCCAGATAACCACTAATCTGCTTTCCGTCTCTGTAGATTTACCTTTTCTGTGTCACAGGCACAGAGCTTCCATTAGATTATTTTTTTCCAGCCAGTCCTCTCTTGGCATCACCTTCCCCTGGCCCCTTGGCAGCCAGTTCCTGAGCCTTTGGATGAGTCGGAGGGGCTTATATATGTCAGGTAGTTTTATCCACTGCCAGTTTAGGATTTAACTTTCTGGGTATGCTAAGTCAGTTAGCACTCATTCATTCACCTGCTCACCAGCTCCCAAAATGCTGTTGATATTTCTTTCCCATTCTTTTTTTCCTTGTGGGTTTATACCTTTAAAACAAGAGCAAAACCAAAAAATTTAGTGTCTTTTTAATGGGGTTTCAGGCATGAGTGGAGGGTAAATGCATGTGTGCAATCTACTACCATCTGTAACTGAAAATCTTCCCCACTAATATTGATTTGCCCTTTTCACTTATTTAAGGTTGCTAGAAGACTCTGTTTGGAATTTCTTGGAGTTGATTCATTGTCCTCAGGGAATGCAGAACTTTAACCAACTTCTGTCGGGTAGATATCCATCACCCACACACATGTTGGTCTTTTGTAACACAGGCCCTAAGTGTTAAAAGTGGGTCATATGAAGAGCGAAGGGGAGGCTGTAAACAGCCAGTAGCTGATCCCACATGTGTGCATGCTTCCAGGGCTGTTAGCTGAATTGGCATTTGCTCCTCCTTATTTGACAGGTTTTTAGTCTGTGTGCTCATCATCAGAGACATCACAAGCTTCAAAAGGTCCAAGCTTGGCCAAACATGCCTCTCTTTTCATCACATCCTCTGTGCTCCAACTTCGACTTCAGCTTTTCTGAGTCTTAACACTTTCTTTCCTTATTTTTCCCATAGGATCATGGATTTTCCTGGACACTTTGAGCAGATCTTCCAGCAACTGAACTACCAGAGACTTCATGGCCAGCTCTGTGATTGTGTCATTGTAGTGGGGAATAGGCATTTTAAAGCCCATCGCTCCGTACTGGCAGCATGCAGCACGCATTTCCGAGCCCTGTTCTCAGTGGCAGAGGGAGATCAGACCATGAACATGATCCAGCTGGATAGTGAGGTAGTGACAGCAGAGGCCTTTGCTGCACTGATTGACATGATGTATACCTCCACCCTCATGCTGGGGGAGAGCAATGTTATGGATGTCTTATTGGCAGCCTCTCACCTGCATTTGAACTCTGTTGTTAAGGCATGTAAACATTACTTAACGACAAGGACGCTGCCCATGTCTCCCCCCAGTGAGCGTGTTCAGGAGCAGAGTGCCCGCATGCAGCGCTCCTTTATGCTGCAGCAGCTGGGACTAAGCATCGTGAGCTCAGCCCTCAATTCCAGCCAGAGTTGCGAGGAGCAGCCAGCCCCCATGAGCTCATCAATGCGCGGGAACCTGGACCAGCGGACGCCCTTCCCCATGAGACGCCTTCATAAGCGCAAGCAGTCTGCAGAGGAGCGGGCCAGACAGCGCCTCCGACCTGCCATGGATGAGTCTGCCATTGCTGATGTTACGCCAGAGAACGGGCCATCAGGGGTTCATTCTCGGGAGGAGTTCTTTTCACCAGATTCTCTGAAAATTGTGGATAACCCTAAGGCCGATGGAATGACCGACAACCAGGAAGACAGTGCCATCATGTTTGACCAGTCTTTTGGTGCTCAAGAAGATGCCCAGGTGCCCAGCCAGTCTGACAACAGTGCCAGCAACATGGCACAGTTGTCCATGGCCTCTCGCGCAACTCAGGTTGAGACTAGTTTTGAGCAGGAGGCCGCAACTGAGAAAAGTGGTTTTCAGTGTGAAAATCCTGAGATTGGCCTCGGTGAGAAGGAGCACATGAGAGTGGTGGTTAAATCTGAGCCCCTGAGCTCTCCTGAGCCTCAGGATGAAGTGAGCGATGTGACCTCACAAGCAGAAGGCAGCGAATCTGTGGAAGTGGAAGGAGTTGTGGTCAGTGCCGAGAAGATAGATCTCAGCCCTGAAAGCAGTGATCGGAGTTTTTCAGATCCCCAGTCTAGCACTGACAGGGTAGGTGACATCCATATTTTGGAAGTCACAAATAATGTAGAACATAAGTCCACTTTTAGCATTTCAAATTTTCTTAACAAGAGCAGAGGAAGTAACTTTAATGCAAATCAGAACAATGATGATAATATCCCAAATACCACTAGTGACTGCCGGCTGGAGGGGGAGGCCCCTTATTTGTTGAGTCCAGAGGCTGGGCCTGCAGGCGGGCCCTCCTCGGCCCCTGGCTCTCACGTGGAGAACCCATTCAGTGAGCCTGCAGACTCCCACTTTGTTAGGCCGATGCAGGAAGTGATGGGCCTGCCATGTGTGCAGACTTCAGGCTACCAAGGAGGAGAACAGTTTGGGATGGATTTTTCCAGGTCTGGTTTGGGCCTCCACTCCTCCTTCTCCAGGGTAATGATGGGCTCCCCAAGAGGAGGAGGCAGTAACTTTCCATACTACCGCCGCATAGCTCCCAAAATGCCCGTTGTAACTTCCGTCAGGAGCTCACAGATCCCAGAAAACCCTGCCAGCTCCCAGCTAATGATGAATGGGGCCACGTCTTCATTTGAAAATGGCCATCCTTCCCAGCCCGGCCCTCCGCAGTTGACCAGGGCATCTGCTGACGTCCTGTCAAAGTGCAAGAAGGCCTTGTCAGAGCACAACGTCTTGGTTGTGGAGGGAGCTCGCAAGTACGCCTGCAAAATCTGCTGCAAGACTTTCCTGACCTTGACGGATTGCAAGAAACACATCCGTGTTCACACAGGTGAAAAACCCTACGCCTGCCTCAAGTGCGGCAAGAGGTTCAGTCAGTCCAGCCACCTGTACAAACACTCGAAGACGACCTGCCTGCGCTGGCAGAGCAGCAATCTTCCCAGCACTTTGCTCTGACTCGACCTCTTGAGATAAGGCCAACGCCAGGTGTAGGACCATAACTAAAATCTCTTTTGGTTGGTGGTTAATGCAGTTGAGTTTGAAGCTTCAGGCTGCCCGGTGGCTCTTTGCAAATTCCCATGATAAGAAGTGGAGAACTAGTGTGTGTAGCGCTTGTGCTGCTGCGTTTCTGAGTGAAATGCACACTTCAGAGGATGCCATCCCTGACGTCAGGTTCTTGCCAGGGTTGAGCAATGCAGTCAGAAAGTAGTTTGTAATTGATGATGTTAGAAGTGGCACATTTAAAAATTAAACATGGAAGTGCAGAAAAATTTTTTTAGCAGTTTTTTTAAAACTTTGTGAAGCATTTAATTACATTTCCTATACCCTTTGATGGGAATATTATATACCTGTACAGTGATGCAAAATGCACTTATGTGTAACCAGTGGCGACTTTGTGCCTGTCTAAGAGGAAGGCCCTTGAGGACACGCCTGTCTGCCACAAATGCTTTAAAGTGTATCACAAGGTAGTCCTAGGCCTCAGAAAGTACTGTATTTTTAATTTTTGTCTGATTTGCAGTCACAGACACTGCACTTTGATGGTGCTGACACTGGGTCCAGAGCAAGCATTCTCTGGACTATTAGGTGTATATACTTTTGAAAATATCTATCACTGTTGGATAGATGTTTTAACAGATTTTCCTGGTTTTAAAAACAAAGTTGTAAATGGCACATGTTCTTGTAGGGAGTGATGAGTAAGATATTGTTTCTGTATGTGCTGTTTTAGCAGTATTTTAACCAACTTGGATTACATGTTACAGTTCCATGTTTGGAAGTCAGAAAAGAGCTAGTGTTTGTCTTTGTTCTGATGACGTGGAGTCTTGTTTTGTGGGATCTTTCATGGTGCACTTACCCTTTGCTCCATCCAGACTTCAGGGGCCAGTCCAGCCTGGCACACCCCACCCAGTGACAGGCCTGTTCTCTGCTTCGCTTCTTCACACTCTCATGTCCCATATGGCCTCTTTCCCACGCCTAGATGACTGTTTTCAGTTATAAACTAACCAAAAATGATGTCAGCTGCCCGTCCACTATGGGTTTTATTACTGTATATACTATAGTTTAAAAATATAGACCCTGCACTTTTGTAGTTGTTGCCCCGACCCAATACTGAACGTTTGAAATTGTTTGCAATCCAAATGTCACAGTGTTTGTGGGTAAACCTTTTCCAGACTCTGTAAGAGGGTTGGGCAGCCCAGAGCACAGGAGTCACCGAGTAGCATCTGAGACTGTTCCAGGAGACATGTGGGTCACGGCCCAGGGCCTCTCTGGGCCCCACCACCTCACTTCCTCAGCCCCTCCTGCCTTGCGGTCTTCTGACCCTGTGCCATCAGGGCTGTTGGTGGTGCTTGTGTTAGGCTGAGCCCTGGCTCATGTGCTTCCAGGGGAATAGCACAGGTTCATGTGTCTCTGCAGAGCTCATGAAGTTAGTTTAATTCATGCATGAACATGAGTTCATTTTTTATACAGCTTTTTTAGAGACACCAAACCATTGTGCATAATTGAGAGAAGTCCTTCAGTTCTTGTGTTTAGAAAGCTAAGTATGTATAGCCTAAAATAAACATTAGTGTGTGTTTTCTCTTAACCTAGTGTGTGCAGTTACACATCTGTCTGTGGATAAACTCATAATGTTCATAGTTGGGCTTAGCATCTCCTGTGAACTGATTCCCAGGGAGGAAAGCCAAAGGGAAACCTCTGTGATGTCGCTCCTTTCCAGCAGACGGGGAAAGAGACTGTTGGAGGATATGGGATCACCTGGGAAGTCCAGTTGTATGTGTGGCTCATTGTCAGCAGTCGTGTTCTGACTTGATGCGAGGAAGCTCTGCACCCATCCGTCTACGTGATGTGGTGACCAGTGTGTTGTGAGGTTAATCTTGGGAGGCAGGTGTGTCAGCACAGAGAACAAGAGAGGCTCTGCCTGGGCCTGGGAGAGGAACCAGTGACACCAGGAAGAGCAGTGGCAGCCCTCCTCCCCTTCCATCTGGAGGAAGGGTGCCAGGGGGCTGCCCCTCACCTCAGCTCGGGCTTGAATGGACTTGGTTCTGGGGCCTGTCTCTGACACAGCGGCTGGAGCCCTGCCTCTCCACTGCTAGATGGAATCTGGAATCTCTCATCTACCTCTTAGTCAATCAGTTTCTACATGTGAGAAGCGAGCTTGCAGGCCAGTGTCCTCATACATGCTGGAGCACTTAAAAAGTAATTCAGAGGTTCCCTGGAAAACCAGTCCCAGGGTTCCTAGGATCCATCGTTTCTACCTGAATTATAACTGCTATTGAGTACCTGGATTTTGATTGGTTAGCCTTAATTATAGCCTGGCATAATCATTTCTGGTGATCAAATCATAAAGTTCTATCAGGCACCCATGTCAGTGGTGCTATCAGCATCTCGAAATTTGAGATTTTGAAATAAAAAATTTGTCACATACATACCTCAATCTAAACGTGTTTTTTTCTTTGCTTAGGTTGTTAAGGTTTGAAACAAAAAAAGGAAGTAGTATTGCTTTCTCTGCTAACCCTGATTTGACCAGTCCTTTTTTTTTTTTTGTGAGGAAGATTCGCCCTGAGCTAACCTCTGTGCCAGTCTTCCTCTATTTTGTATGTGGGTTGCCGCCACAGCATGGCTGATGAGCAGTGTAGGTCTACACCTGGGATCCAAACCTGTGGACCCCAGGCTGCCAAAGCGGAGCACACAAACTTAATCACTAAGCCACTGGGCCGGCCCCAAGACCAGTATTTTTTTAACCAAGCCTCCTAGAAGATGTCCTAGTGCTGTCAATTAATAACAATTACTGGTTGTTCCCCTCAATTTAGTCCCTCTGCCTTGCCTGCTCTGTCTGTCTTGGAGCCGTGGACAAGTGTCAAGTTTTGTTCTCAGTCTACCCAGTTTTACTCTTAGAGGGCCTGCTTAATCTTGTGCTTTCTGCTGCTCCCTTACCTGCCTCCCAGGTTGAAAACTCCACTCACCAGCTTGGCTTGGCTGGTGGGGAAGAGCTGGAACCTGATTCCTCCGGCAGGAGCAGGGCTTTGGCAATGCTGGTGGCCTGGCCTTGGGGAGGAGTGAGTGAGGTGGTGACCAGAAAAAGGGCATCCACCTCGCGAGTGGGGATGGAGGAGCAGATGGACAAAGGGAGCCATGTGTGAAGGTGCTGATACTCATTTTAAGATAAAAATGAAGAAACCCACCTACCTCCAATTATTCTTGACCTTACTTAGTTCTCTTTGTTGTGTATATTTAATTTGCCCCAATGGCCTAGGTAACAGATTCAAGTGCCATGGTCACAAGTGGGCTATGGTTGTCCCATCCTCAGTGATGGACACGTGACGGGATCTGAGCAGAGGATGAAGGATCAGGTGGTTTGGACAAGTTCTGTAATTAAAATGCTGGGGGATGAGGACTGGGGTGGGAAGCAGAATCTGCTAGGGTCCCTGATTTAGAAAAGGTAAGCAGATGCTCTTGTCATTAGCTTCTCTCAGTTACGAATCGAGACAATCTCTCAGAGAATTATTTAATAGAATTACACACTTCTGGCTCAGAAGTTTCCGACCACAAAGCGGCAAGCACATCTGTCAGCACCAGTCTTCCCTCCGCAGAATCAGTACAGATCAGACTTTTCCTTGGCTCCATCCTGAGGGTCCAGACCAAGCCTGGGCATGTCCGACAGTTCCTGGGGCACTGTTTGCCTCCTGGCCCTCGGTGTCTCCTATCTGGCTACAGCTTGAGTTCACTGGGCATCGGCTCCCCTCTCAGGCCAGCCAGCAAGTTGTTAGCTGCCAACAAGGACATGGTGTTTCGGGTTCTGTGAGTGGCACTTCCAATGTGGGGTAGGATCACTGGAAAGGATACGAAGAAAGGCAGCTAAGAGGTGGTTCAAGAGCCTTCAACCAGGCCCTTTCTTCATGGCTTGGCTTAGCAGTAAGAAGAACAAAGAGAACCAGCCTCAATATTCCTTGATTTGTCTTACCTCCTACTGTCTCTAAACACTCCATTCCTCCGGGGCTCAGGGTCAGAGTAACAGAGTAAAGGGACTCCAGGCTACTGAAACCCAGACGCAAGGGTGACAAGGAGTATGCATCCTAAACACAATGTCGGGCTACAAGGGGTCTTGGAGCCTGTGTAGACCCAGCCCTTCAGTTATCGGAGGGTGAAACCAGGTGCCAATGGAACTGCTCATCCATACCCTGCACCCTGAAAGCAATGTCTCAGGGCTTCTGATCTACAGGAATGACCAGACGAAACGCTGGACAGCACAGCCGCCTCTGGCCCACTGCAGGGCCAGTGAGGTCACTTGTCCCCAAAGAGCACCTTTTGAAAGCAGTACCCGGGGCACTGAGCTCAACTCCCAGGGCTTGGGGGATGGGACAGTTCTCCTGGCTGTCATCACAGCCAATGTTCCTTTCAGCCTGGAGTGGGGCTGGGGGCAGTAGCATTTCCCAGGGCTACAATAATGGGAGTGTTCATGGTGGGAAAGGCAGCTGGGGACCTTCTCTTTGGGTTTCCGTTCCAGAATGTAAATAAAGGACACGGACTGGCCCAGACAACCTAAGGCCCTTAGCACTCACAGTTATGTATCAATCAAGACAAACCACAGCGGCTACCTGCATAGAGAGAATGTAATGTAAAGAACTGTTAACTAGGTAACTGAGGAGGCTAAAAAGAGAAGACTAAGCTGTGGTTCTCCAAGTGTGGTCCCAGGCCCGGCAGCATCGCCGTGGGAGCACGGTAGCGCACACTCTCAGGCCCCACCTAGACCTCCTGAAGCAGAAGCCCTCGGCGGCCAGCATCCTGCGTGTGACCAGTCCCTCCAGGTGACTGATGAACGTGAAAGTTTGAGAACCCTGAACTAAGGTATCAGAGACAGTGACTGCCAGAAGCATCTACTTCCCTAGGGCTGGGGGGACCCAGGGAAAAGAGGGGATTGTTAAAACTTAGAAGATGAAAGGGAGGGCCCCTTCGGAACTACAGCTCAGACCTCTGTGGCTGGGGCACTGACTGGCCATGGCCTGTGTCTCTGAGGAGGCACGATGGTGAACCACGTGCTGCGAAAACTGCAAACTGGCTTCACCAGCCGCTACAAAAGGAACTGCTGCTGCTCGGCGAAGAAGGGCAGCTGCGTGCCGCTCACAGGCACAGACAGGCGGCAGGGAGCTGGGGCCTGCTGCCTCCAGCATCATGCTGACAGGCCCAGCAGAAATGGGGTGTGCAGACTCCCAGCCCCTGTGTCACAACGCAGAATACACGAGGGTGGGTTTGGAGCTAAGACAACTTGTGCTTAATAACTGGCACAAGTTACAGATTTTGGTGGTGTAATTACACTGCTAATTTCTCACACTTGAACTGATAATGGTAATTTATAATAACGGGTCTTACCCATGACTAGCTATGGCTATAAGACACACAGTCAACCCACTCTCTTTAAACAATACAATACATTCACTTCTTTAGGGACATGCTCAGGAGGCCCCCCCCTCACGGTGTTACGTACCAGTGTCACTAGTAGCACAAATATTTATGGTCCCTGGGTGTCCCTTTGTGTTCGGGACTGCTCATGGCAGCTTCATACCCAGCCCCTCCAGACCACCTCTAACCACTGTGGTCCTACGTGACTCTGCATTGGAAAAGTGCAGTTCTCACCACAGTTCTTCAGGGTCAGGAGAGGGTGGTCTGTAGGCAGTGGTTCCGGGGTCGTCACATCCAGTCCAGCAGCTGCAATCCGACCGCTGGCCAAGGCCTGGTACAGGTCATCCTGGTTTACCACATCTCCCCTGGAACGACAGTAGTGATGTGGGTACCCCGAAGCTCCTTCCACCCAGGCCGCCTTTAGGGCATAACAACCCACAGAATGAACTTTCCCACCAACTTAGCACTTGCCACTGAATTTTAAAGTAGTAAGTCTTATCGTATACTTATTTATAGTAAGTCAGTATAGTAATACACAGGTCTTATAATCAGAGAAACCCAGCCCTGCCACTTTCTAGCTGTGTGACTTTGGGCAAGTGTCTCAAATTCTCTGTCTCAAGCTCCTCCTCTGTAAGACAGAGAGAACACCACCTAGCTGTTAGGAGGGCTGGGAGGATTAAAGCTTACTGTCATGCACTACCACATGAACAGGCCCAGAAGTCTGTAGGGCTCCATCCAGGTGAGTCTGATGTGGTGTGTCCCCAGATCCCCCGCTGAGACCCACTGCAGCATGCCATCAGGCAGCTGCCCAACCACACAGGATGCACTAACTACATCCACCTGAATGAGCAGCCTTCCTGCCTGTGACTGACCCATTGCAGTAAAGAGCTGATGTGCTAGACTTCATATTGTACACTAAGTACTACTCGTGCCATAATAACACTGCGCAGTCCTGGGTGCATGCAGGTGCTCAGCCAATGGAAGCTATGATGCTGTGGCCGTCAGCGTGAGCCCTGGGCTCCTGCATGTTTCACTCCTCGTCCAGGGCACCTCCTTTGTAGCTAAACATCAGTAATTCAGGCACCTCTGGGATGGAGAGCACTAGGGGTGAACTCATCCAACCCCTTCCCTCATCGTTACTGGCCTCCAACCTGATTTAGGCAGGAAAAAGGGCACCAGCTAGGAAGGGGCTGGAATGGCAGAGAAGGAAAGTCTGCCCCCATAACACGCCCAGTGGCCTGAAGGCACCCTGAGGACATTCTGATGAACCAAGACAACTGGATTTTGGGTCTGTCTTTCCAGGAGCACAAAGGTTCAAGCTGTTCCTGACTCAGACAGACCCAGGCTCAGCACAATAGAAGGTTGGCCTCCTAAGGGCAGTTAAGATCACGAAGTCCAACCCCTTGTGGTATAGAGGAACGCGGCTGCCCGAGGCGAGCCGGTAACTCGCTGCTCTCAGGCCTTCACTCCCCGAACCAACGCTGCCATGTGCCCGGCCCTAAGCAAGGCTGGGTACTGCGGGGAACAAGACAGGCCAGGCCTGCTCTGCGGCTCTTCGTTCCTCCCAGCCTGGGGGGCTCTCTGGGGCCTTTATTGAATTTCTGAGTTGGCTGGTTGATTGGTTTATAGAGAGTAGCAAGCTTAGCCTGAGGTCTCATCGACAACCCATGGAGAAGAAAAACCTCAGATCACGGCAGCAGGGACAGCCCCTCTCGAAGCTTGCCTGGTGACCCAAGGATGTCGGGCGGCCCCAGGATACCTGCTGATGTTGACAAACACGGCCGTTGTCTTCATCTGCTGGAAGAAGTCCTTGTTGCAGAGCCCCTTGGTTGCCGGCGTTAGGGAGCAGGACACAACGACGAAATCAGACTCGACGGCCAGCTGGGGCATGGACACTGGGGGAGGGCAGGTTCCATCAGATGCTGAGTCCCAGGTTAGGGACAGCAAGAGTGTAGGCGACCAAACCCTTCTTTCCCCCTCCCATAATGGAAACTCCCAAAATGCTTCCTTAAGACCTCATCTCTGCCTGGACAACTCCGATAATTGTACAAAGTTGACAGCTACTCGTGGGATCCTGGCGTATCATCATCCGCCCAGCCCGCTGGTTTAACAGATGGAGAAATTGAGGCCAGAGGGGCAGGAGCTTGTTCAAGGTCACACAGTGGGATCTGGGACATTCTGGCTTTCACCAACTTCAGGGCCCATTGTGCCAAGGTGGTGAGGAATGCCTGAAACCCAGCCTGCCCTCTGCTCACCAAGCTGCGCACCTGCCAGGGGGCTGGATCCACCTGGACACAAGGCGGGGGGGCAGTGCTCCCAGTTTATGGAGGAAACTGTGAGTGTAAGCCCCCAGCAATTCCTTACATCTGTCACCATCCCCGCTGCTCTGCCCTGTGCTCCCTGAGTGGGCCTCTGTGTCCAGGAGCAGGTAGATTAGATAACACCTACGGGACACCACAGGCCCTGGACACACCTGGGGCTCCTGCATTCTGCCTGCAAATGCTGCCATTACACAAAATAGGGAGAATCCTCGAACTGAACACACATGGGCCTCCTCTGGAAATCAAGGTTTTACTCACCAAACTCTGCCTGGAATTCTGCTGCTTCCTGAGGCCTGGGCTGGCGCCCTGTGTATAAAAATCTCTGGACACCGAATGGTTTCAGACGCCGAGCAATGGCCTGGCCTGGAGACAAGGAGTCAGAGTCATGGCTTGTTCCCAACCCCTCAGAGGGCAGGGGTGGCACCCACCAGCTCCAGGGACAGGAGGCCCCTCGTGGGGGGTGCGGGGTGAGCAGATCCTTTCATTAGCACAGTCCTGACGTTGACCGGTCCTGCCCCAGTGTAACCAGCCACCAGCCAACCCACACTGACCTCAGGGGCCCATGTAACAGCCCTTCAGAGATCTGGAGGCAGTACTACAGCTCCTCTGTGGCTGTGACTGGCTTATGCTGTCCTCATGTGGTCCCAGCCATCTTGAGGGCCATTCACTAAACTTCCCTGAGAACTGGACCTGGCATCCCAGGAGACGTCTGACCAAACAGTCCCTCCCTCCTTCTGGATCCTCTGCTTCTGTTAATGCAGCCCTTGACCTCATTTGACGTCTTAGTGGCACTGCCAAACTGCCAACTTGCCCCAAATCTGTAAGACCTTTTCACAGCTACTGCTGCTGAGACAGGCTTGGGCATTTGGGTTTTCAGACTCAGAACATGCCCCAGAGCTGGTGGGCTCCTGCAGGCAACTCTCTAGTGTGAGAGACAGGGCTGCTGGCTGGCCGGACAAATCATCCACACTCTCCATCCTCACCCTCACTTCTCCACCAGGCAGGAGGCCAGACAGCCACTGACAGCCGCCTGGCTGAGCTCAAGCCTTTATGCCAGACTTCTCCCAAGAGGGGTGCTGGGAAAAAACAGCTCTGCCTCATCTGCAGAATCGCAGGTAAGTTCTGCCCACTGGACCCTCTGGTTCCTGAATTAAGGCTTTATGAGTCAAATGCCTTCTGGAACCCAGGCCTGGGGGAGCGTGGGCTCTCCATAGTAAACCCCTCCTAAAGGCCCCGACCCAGCCACTATCGCTTTCATCTGTTCTGTACGGAGCTGCAGTCATAAGGAACCCCAGCTCTTACTCTTGCTTGTGTCACCTAGTGAGTTCTTAGGGAACCCTGGGGGTCTTTTTGCCTGTGTTTTATTAAGCTGTGTCTTCTTGTCAGGGATCTCCCCACTGCACGCAAAGTGCACCTATAACACGCAGTTATGGCAACCTTTTCCACAAGGGATCGGCAGTGTCCAGACACGTGGTGCCGGAGACTCGAACCAAGCCACGAGAGCTGGGGTGGCAGGCAGGAAGCTGACGCCTCACCTATGCGCCCCAGCCCGATGATGCCAACGGTGCTCTGCGAGAGGCCGTAGCCACACATCCACATGGGATTCCATGAGGTCCAGCCGCCGCTGTGGGGAGGCAGAGCGGCGGGTGAGAGGTCCTGGCCGTGGGCAATGACAAGGGCCCACTGCACAAAGCCAGCACCCCCAGGCAGGGGCTGTGTTCTGAGGGGTAGACCCTGCCCTCCAAGTCAAAGGACTGAGAGCGGCCTGAATCACACCCACAGCCAACGGCGCTACGGATAAGCAGCAGGAACGACTTTTCCTTTAAAGCCACTGAGGACACAGAATCTGATGGCTGGAAGGGGGCTTAGCCATTCTCATCCCATTTTACAGATGGGGAAACTGAGACCAGAAAGAGTGACCTGTCTGAGGTCATGCAGCCAGGGCAGAGTTGGGAGCAGCAGGTTGCAAACTTGGGATCTGAGATTCCAAAACCAGTGTTCTCAGTGCTCCAAAGAAGCAAGAAAAAGTAAAGAAACAACTCCCCCACCCCCACACCACCCCAGTGCCCTGGGTGTACAAGGGAAGGGAGGCTGGCTTGAGCCACCTCCAGTGAGGGTGCCGACTCCCTGGACGGGAGGGTGGGCAGACATTCAGCACTGTGTCTGAACAGCCCCCCGCTACCACCCTGCTACTCCCCCCCTGGAGCCCATGCTCCTGCTCCATGTCCTCCGAGGGGCTGCATTTACAAGCCTCCTTGCCTTCACTCAGGCCGGTCCCTGCGCCCGGAATACCCTCCCCAACTCTGGATGCACAGACCCAAATCCCTGATGTGAAACCCTCAGGCCAGGTTTTAAAAATGTTCAGATTTTAGAAAGATGGCACATATGCTGTATTCTGTATAACACCCTCAGCAGCGTTGGGGGCGGCACCCTATACCAGACACATGGTATATCTGCAGCAAAACATACAAATACTCGCCCTGACTGGGAGAAAGAAAACCATAAGTAGCCTCTTGTTAGTTCCAGTCAAGTTTTGCTACCAAAAGATTTATGAGACGCCCTTCAGTTTTCAGAGCTTTTGGATTTTCGCGTGGTGAGTGAGGGATGGCGGACCTGGCCCTCTGACGACTCAAGAGGATGCCCACCTGCTACCTCCTCCCTCCCTCCTCACACTCCTCCCCCCACCTCCTCACCAACAGGCCGAATCTCCGTGTCCCTCCCTTATCCTCTTCTCTCACAAGTCCCCTTCAGGCCCTGTTTATTTCAGCTCTGCCTTGTACGGTAGTATTTTCGCTGTCTGTCCCCCCTCACTAGATGGGGCACATCTGGGGACAGGGGTCACATCTGGGCCAGAGTGACACTGGGTGCTCAGGAACCAGCTGCTGAGCAGAGCCGACTTTCCCACCAGGTGTTCACTCACTCACTTCTTCACTTCCTCGATGGCCTCTGGCAACCGGCGACAGGTGCTGAGCAGCAGGGAGACAGCGAGTTCCGCCGTGGCGTCTGTGAGGACATCTGGGGTGTAGCCCACACGGATCCCGCTACGAATCAAACGTCTGGTGGAAACATGGGCCTCAAGCACCTTCACCAATCTCTACTGCTGGGACATTTCCATGAGGCTGCTCGGCTCCCTTTTTGCACTGCCTGCCAGGAAGCTCAGAGCCGTGAATGAGCACTTAGGAACAGCCAGCCCTCACTCCCATTTCGATTACCTCCCCCTTTGGGAAGGATATTAAGATGGAAGATCAGGGTCCAAAAACCGGGGCAACCACTTAATCTTTCTGAATTTCCATATCTAAAGAGGGAAATAATACTTGCCTTTTCCACTTCAAGGGGTTGCCGTGGAGATCAAAAAAGATACAGAATGTCAAAGGCTGCTACCTGGACAGGTGTTACCACTGTTCCTGACCAGTGCACACATGGGCAGATTTTATCATCGGCCACCTCGCATTTTCACTGAATGGTCGAGGGATATGAACTGAAAACAAATAAACACTCAGCTCCCTTCCTCCCTCTCCGGTGGTCACCACTCACTCCAGGCCCCCTTCCGGAGCCCAAGCTACACTTACCGCTTCTTGATTTCATCCAAAGCCAAGTGGTCCACGCCCACAGACAGTGTGCTGATGACTTTGAGATTGGCTCCTGTTGTGCAGAAAAAGCATCGTTTGTATCTTTCCTCATGGGATCCAAAGCCCTCGCGTGCTGTAGACAGGCTCAGAGGGGCAGGGCCTTGCTCGAGGTCACAAAGCAAGGCTATGGCAGGGCTGGCCGGACAAGAGTCCAGGGCCTCGGGTGCTCTCCCCCGCACTCGGCTGCCTCCACGCCCTGGTCTTTGTCCTCTTAGGGCCTCTCTCCAGGGATTCAGAGCCAGGAGAGGGGGGCAGTGTGGGTGCCAGATGGAGCTGCACACAACTGCTCCCTCTGGCCTAGTACTGCAACGAATACCCTCAGAACGCAGAGCGATCACTGCAGACCCGCTTGGGGAGCCAGCAGCAGCAGGCTGACATGCCCCACAGACACCCTCGGAATCCTCCCCGGACCTGCCCAGTGCACATACCTGCAGTGTCCAGGAGCCTCTTGTCCACGCGGTCAGAGAGGAGGCACAGCAGGCCGTGGGCCCCGGTCATGCCTCGCTCCAGCTCCTTGTCGGGGATAGGCTCGTCCGAATCCCACTCCTCTACCTCACAGCTGAAGGCAAAGGAAAGACCACTCAGAAGCAGGGGAGCCCCACGGATGCCCGCGGGCCCCCAGAGTCCTCCAGGCCACATCCACAGCCCCCTCCCAGAGTGGGAACCAGTGCCTTCTGCTTGCTCTGGCCTCAGGCTGCCTGGGGCTGGCTGAGGGGAGTCAGGGTCAGGCGTGGGTGACCTCAGAACTGTCCTGAGTGGGTGGCCGAAGGGTGAAGGGCTGTCACAGAGCACAGAGAGCCGACAAGGGCTGACAAGAGCTTTAACTGTAAGGAGAAAGTCACAGGGACACTCTCAGCTCAATGCGAGGAAGAGCTTTCCCATCCTCATAGGAGGCCTCACGGGTGGTGAGCTCCCTGGCTCGGGGTGGCCAACTGTTAGGAAAGCCAGTGGTGGGGGCGGGGGCAGTTCCCGTATCAGTTGGGGCTTGGATTCCATGTCCTGTTGCATGAAACGGAAAACTCTCGTACTTGGACTTTGCCAGGAAGGACAAGATCGAAGCCATTCAACACAGGGGAGTTTTGGGGCACCCTGGGCATGCCTCCCCGTGGTGCAGCCCAGCCTCCCAGCCCCTGCCACTGCCACTGAAGTCAGTGCAGCCAACACGTATGGAGCATCTTCACGTGCAAGACACAGGGAGGCTGCTGGCACCTCCGGGAACACCCTGCTGCAGCACTGCCAACAGCCCAGGCACAGGCTACCTTCAGTCCTCCCTTCTGTGAGCGTCACACCGAGTGCTACAGCAGTGTGAGCTGCTGCCATTACTGCCCTTGTTTCTGCTTCCCCTCTCTCCCCTCAACACTTGGTACACAACAGGTCCTCAGCAAAGGTTTTGTCCCATTGAAGGAAATAAACAAATCTCCTTTTCCCCTGGCACTGGTCTCTGACGCTAGGTTCCACCTTCTTCCTGCCTGACACTGGCTGTGCAGACCTGCAGGGTTCAGACTGCAGTCAGACGAGCTGAGTTCAAATCCCAGCTCTGCCACAGGCAAAGCTGTGTAACCTCTCCGTTTTCTCATCTGTAAAATGGGAGCCATAGTGCCGACTTCACAGTGTTGCAAGGATTAAAAAGAGTTTATGTACATGAAGCACCTGGCAAGGCTGGCACGCAGGGTTCAACTTAATAAGGGTCATGAAACGCCCCTGCCAACTGTCCAAAGGGACCAGGCCAATGGCTGCCAAGGTCCCTGACCCTGCCAAAAGTGACCTCAGGAGAGTCAAGGATTAACAGTCTGGCCCTTGCGTCATAGGCGGTCTCCTGTCTCCCCAGGCCCACGACCGGCAAGGGCTCCAGCCATCTCCCCCACCCCCACCGCAAGTACCACGGGAGTTGCAGGTCCCAGCGTCACCGCAACCGGCCTGGAGAAAGCTGGGCCCCAGAGAACTTTCTCTAGGCTTCCCCAAAACTCAAGGACCGTCCCGGCCGGGCACGGGCTGGAAAGTCCAGCCAAGGCCCGAGCGCAGGATCTCGGCTCTCTGGCCCCTGGGACTGCCCCGTCCTCCCCACCGAAAATAGCTGGGGCCTCCGGAGACAGCCCCAGGCGCCCCCAAAGGCGCGCCTGGGGACGCTGAGTCACCCCGAGTACGGGGGTGCCCGGGATCCGGGGGCTCCGCAGCCCCTTCCCTGACACCACCCCAAGCCGCGCGCCCGGAGGGGACTCGGCGCGCGCAGCGGTGCGGGGCGCCGGGCTCTTACTCTGCGGCCCGGGCGAGCGCGGCCCTGCCCTCCGGGGGGATCCTGCGGGTGACAAACACCTTCATGAGTCGCACTGGTCTCATCCAACCTGCAGCCGCAGGACATTGACCCGGACCCTGCCGGCCGGAAGCGGGACGCGACGTGGGGGCGTGGCCTCGGAAGGGGCGGGGCCTCGGAGGGGCGGGGCGGGGCGGGGCTGGAGAGGGCGGGGGCGTGTGGCGTTGTAGCTGTGCGGTGACTGCGCGTGATCCGACAGTGGCAGTGTCGGTGTGTCTGTGTGTGGGGTGTAACCGTGGGGCTCCGGGTTTGAGCGCCTTGTGCAGCTATGGGTGTGTGATCAAGCCTTAATGGAACTGAGACTGGTTCTGGGGGTGATGCCGCCAGGCTCATGCCTTGGCCCTTGGCCCCCAGGGACTCCCTCTGGGCACCCACTGCCCCAGAGGCTCCGAGACTGGCAGACCTGTCTGGGGTTGGGGCGGGGAAAGGGGCCTGGGGTGGGGGTTCCTGTGTGAGCGTGTGTAGATGTCTGTCAGGGTGCCTACAGCTGTCAGAGTGTGTCTGTGTTGGGAGAGGGGGCGTGCAGTCAGGACCATCCCCATTCCCAGGGTGTGAATGCCCTGATCATCTTTGCTAGGTCTGTTCCATCATGGTCACACTGTTCCAGACGGGGGCCCTTGGTCACACAGACTGGGCTCTGGGCCTGGCCTATTGTGCACAATCAGGAGGCCGGACCAGGACAGTCTGAATCTGGGAACGACCTCTTGAATACTTGGTGCAATTCCCCTCACGAAGCTCACAGTTACGGGGGTGGGGGGGGGTATTTAGTTGTGAGCCAGCCAGCTTGCTGGACACCTGCTGACTGACCGGAGGCCGGTGATGCAGAGGGCCAGGGCCGAGGTGCTGGGGCCATGGGGGTCATGGCAGAGCCCGGGTTTGCAGTCAGATGGACCTGGGTCTGAGTCTGGGCTCTGCCGCTTACAAGCTGTGTGGTCTTGGCCAGTTCACATCTTCCTAAGCCTCAGTGTCTTCAGCCACAGAAGGGGGTTCTGAACACTTACCTCTGAGGGTTATTGTGATTGTTAAACAAGCAACATTTGCCTGGGCCGTGGGTCACGTCAGCTGTTCGTCCAGTACCCAGGCCGTGAAGGAGAGGGCTGAGGGGCTTGGGCTCTGGACCCAGGCTGTCTGGGTTTACATCTTAGCTCCGCCACCTAACAAGAAGTCATTAAACTTCTGTGTGCCTCAGTTTCCTCATCTGTAAAATGGGGATAATAGTAGAACCTGCCTCCTGGCTTGTTGAGAGGATGAACTCTGTATAGTGCTTATAGCATGTAACACATGGAATGGGTGCTCGACCAATAGTAACACGTCCCAGGAAACCCACACTCCGGTACCCAGGGCCAGCAGTCGGGCAGAGAGGCAGATGATGAAGCCAGACTCAGGATGAGTGGTAGGGGCCCCAGCCTGTGCTTCATCTCTGCCTGAGGCTGTTCAAGTACTTGCTCCCAGGCCTTGCAGCCCCCAGAGAGCAAAAATCCTGCCTGGTGGTCTCTTCTTGGCTGATTTTATCTGAATCCATTCTGTCCCCTCAGGGCCCAGATAGGAGACAGGGTCAGGTACAGAGAGGTGACATCTCCAGCTTGGGGTCACACAGCAAGTCGCCGGAAAGGCCAGAGCTGGCCCCTGAGGTCACCTGGATCCCTGGCCAGTGTTGCACCCTGCCATCTCCCTCTAAGTAACGCATTCATAAGTGTCTTACCCACAGACTGTTACCTGCACTGCCAGGCCACCTCAGGGACATTTCTGAAATACCTCAAACATTGACACAATGAGGTGTTTTTCTCTCCCCAGGCCAGGCCCTCTGGGGACAGCACGGCCCTGTGGTTCCATCCTCTGTTAATCAGTGGTAACACTTGAGCCCAGCTCCTCTCTAACACCAGGACAGAAGACACTGGGCAAGCCCGTCCACCAGGGGCCGGAGGGGGCATGACACATCAATGGGCCCCCTCCCCCAAGGCAGAGCACCCAGCCAGCGCTCAGTAAGTGCTACTGGGTGGTGGGCATGAGCCAGCGCGGGGAGCCAGCTGAGGGCCCAGGAGGAGGGACCCAGTGAAGTGAGAGGGAGAAGAAGGACCCCAACTGGGGGTCGGAGGCCTGGCCTGGGTTTCACTGGGTAAAGCCAATCATCAAACAAGTAGCCAAGATTTATGGAGCTCTTTGCATGTTCCAGGCACTGTCCTCAGCACTGTACGTCACAAGTCACTAATTTAAACATCTCAACACCCTGGAAGGCACGGGCTGTTACTCTCCCCACTGCACAGATGAGGAAGCTGAGGGCACGGATGGCGAAGTCGTTTGCTTAAGGTCACACAGCTACTAAGGGGCAGAACTTGGCACCCTGCCTCCAGACCCAAGCTCTTAACCACCAGGCAAGCCTCGTGGGAGCAGGGAGGGGGGTGTCTTAGTCCCTTTGGACTGGTAAAACAACAATACCATAGACGGGGTGGCTACCCAGTCTATGGTATTTTTGTCTTAGTGATTTGTAGGAACTGTTTGTACAATAAGGAAATTAGCCCTTTGTCTGTAATATGAGTTGCAAATATGGTCTTTCCCCCACTTTATTGTCTTATGATTTTCTTAATTATTTTTAATGCAGAATTTTTTTATTCTTATGGCCTCTAGGTTTGTCACACACGGCGTATCGTAGTGTGTCTATTGCCACGTAATGAATTATCCTCAAACACAGTGGCTCAAGGCAACAGCAATCATTTTCTCATCATCTGTGATGGTTCTGGAGGTTGGTTGGGCTCAGCTAGACGTCCTCGGTCAGGCTCTTTCATGCCATGGGGTCACACAGTGGCTGTGCTGGAGTCGGCAGAAGGCTTCCTTGCTCGTGGGTCTGGTCGTTGATGCTGACTGGCAGCCAGGCCCTGGGCTGGGCTGCTGGCCTGACCGTCTACACGGGACCTCGGCAGGTGGCCCGGACTTCCTCACAGCCTGAGCCGTGCCAAGGGACGGAGAGGGGAAGCTCTCCGTCTGCTAAGGCCTGAGCCTGGCCGTGGCACTGCATCACTGCTGCCATGTTCTGTCAGTCACACAGTCACAGGGTCCGGAGCCCAAGAGGGGACGGAGACCCCACCTCTTGATGGGAAAAGTATGAAAGAATTTGAGGGCCGTGCTTTAAAATTGCCGCACAGAAAAAGGTCTTTTTCACATTGGGTTTAATTTTAAAAATATATATCTCATGCTTTCTAGGCCTTCTACTTTTATGGTTTAAATTTTTACTGAAATTTTAATCCACATTTTTTTTTTCAGAGAACTAGCAAGTTGTTCAACACCTTTTATGAAATAATCCATCTTTTTCCCACTGATTTGAAATTCTATCCCTATCATTCATATACTAAATCTGGGTCTGTTAGGGTCTGTTTCTAAACTTCATATTCTGTCGTGTTCTGTGGCGCTGTCTAGTCGTACGTGAGATAGTAAAGGGGTGTTGTTGTAAGCCACTAAGTCTGTGGTCACTTGTCATGCAGTGATGGTACATCAGTAGAGGTGAGGACACATCTGAGGGCCCTTCAGAAGCAGAGAAGTAGGGGGCTGGCCCAGTGTCGCAAGCGGTTAAGTGCGCACGCTCCGCTGCGGCGGCCCGGGGTTCGCCAGTTCGGATCCCGGGTGTGCACTGACACACCGCTTGGCAAGCCATGCTGTGGCGGCGTCCCATATAAAGTGGAGGAAGATGGGCTCGGATGTTAGCCCAGGGCCAGTGTTCCTCAGCAAAAAAAGAGGAGGATTGGTGGATGTTAGCACAGGGCTGATCTTCCTCACAAAGAAAATAAAGAAAGCAAGAAAGAAGCAGAGAAGTAGGTGCCATGGCTCGTGTCGTTTCTGAGGCTTTGTGAGAACAAGGCTGGCTCGGAAGATCTGCCTCGGCCACAGCTGGCCAAGTGGTATCGGGCAAAGCACTTCTTCTGTCTGATCCTGGGTCTCCGAATCGCAGAACGGGGGCAACCGCTTGCCGTCCTGGTGGTCAGTGTGCGCTGAGCCTGGGGCGGGGCCTTGGGGGAACGTCGACAGATGGTGTGGACTTTCATCCTCACCCCTTTGGCCCAGGGGAGAAAATGGGTCCAAGCCACATCCATGTCCATGTCGGGTACTGCCCGTCTCCCTGTCCCCACTGGCTTCACTCCCACAGCTGTGGCACTGGCCCTGCAGCCCCTGGCCCTGGCCCAGGCCCTGGACCCCTCCTGCCCTTGGTCGGGAGGTGCCGAGTGCTCAGGGCTCTTGGCCTAAGTCGGCCTCGCTGAGGGGTCTGCTCGGCCCAGCATCTGTTCTGGTCATCTGGCTTCTGCTGGATCTCTCAGACTTGTGCCCACTTCCTACTTCTGGAATCTGGAACCTTGAGGGCCTGAGCCAAGCGAGTAACCCCCCTGAGCCCTGAGCAGCCATCCTGGGGGACTGCCTCCCTCACCTTACCACTGTCCCCTCAGCCCTGGCTAGAGTCCAGCCTTGGTCCTCTGGGTGGGGTCACACTGCAGCGCCCCAGGACTCACCTTGTACCCTACCCTCTCCCACACCTGCTGAGGCATAGAGTGACTCAGCCGGGCGGGTGGCCCAGAGACACTTGAAGATCAGACAGCCAGAGGACAGCTGCAGGCTGGGAGGCAGGGAGGGCACCAGGACTGTGCACAGTGCAGGGGCCCACAAATGCTGGTCAAATCTCGGATTCAGAATAGTGTGCTACCCAGCTGTGCATTCGACAGATGGTTAGTAATAGTAATATTATTCCAGTGTGCTGTTAGGGCGAACGCTCACTGGGTGTCACTGTCTGTGCTGCCCTTTCAGGTGTTATCTCACGGAATCTTACACCAACCCTCTGCGGTGGCTGCTGTTATCGTCCCCACGGTGCAGACGAGAAAACTGAGGCTCAGAAAGGTTAAGAAACTTGCCCAAGGTCTCACAGCTAGTTAAGTGGCTAAGCAGATATTTAAATCCAAGCACGAATAACTGTGGTTGTGCTGCCTCCTCTGCTCTCCGCCCAACAGGGGGAAAGAGAGAGCAGCAGCGTTCCTGATCCCGAGAACGGTTCCAGGTTCAGGTGCTGCGAGGAGCCCGAGTAACTACCGGTGGAGGCCAGAGAAGGCTTCCTGTAGGAGCAGGCTTGAACCGAGCCTGGAGTCATGGGGAGGATTTGGAGAGGCAGTCGGGAGGCAGAGGGAGAGCACTGTAGTCAGCAGCTGGCTATAGCAGGAGCAAAGGTCCTGGGGTGGAAAGCAGGAGCCCAGACGGGGAGCTGCAAGCTGTTCTGCTTGGCTGAGAAGCTGGCACATGTAGGGGTGGGGCTGGGCCTGGAGGCCTGGGCCAGCCTGGGGCAGGCTGAGGAGTTTGCTTTCAAGCATGAGGACAGTGGTACCATGGATGGGGCCTAGCAGGGGAGAGGTGCTCTGAGCTGCATCCCCAGCCAGAACCCAGGCCTTGACCACTGTGTTCTCTGCTGCCCTCTGTCTGTGCCCACACCCCTGCCAGCACCAAGGCCTCCAAACTCCAGTGAAGGCACAGCAGGGAGGTACTTGGTGACTTGAGATAGGTGCTCAACTGCTGGCCCAGCCCAGAGCCTCAGAGCACCCCCAGGGTGCAGGAATCCCTCACTCTGTGGGGGCTAGGGGCCGGAAAGACTCATCCCTGCTCCCTGCACTGACCCCCTGAAGCCCTCTCTTCCCTTCAGGAGCCCAGGGTCCCCCCTTCTCAGGAAAAGCCCAAATATCAGTCATGTTCACTCTAGTAAGAGGAACTCAGTTCTAGCAGGTACCCACATCTCATTCTGGGCTCCAAACTAGCTTCATCTGAAACAGAAATTTTGTTGAAATGTCTTGATTACACCATAAATCTTAGACACAAACCTTTCAAACAGGCTATCGCTCCAAACACAGGAAAATGGCAAAGCCAATTTAACTGCTCAAACCAGAGGCTGTGAACACAGGGCCCGAGTGGCATACAGAAATATAAGCAGGGCCTCTTGTGAGGCCTTGACAAGACACTGCCCCTCTCAGAGCCCTGACTCCTCATTCGAGGAGGATGGACTGGGGCAGGGATCGGCAGACTTTTTCTGCAAAGGGCCAGAGAGTCAATATGTTGAGCTTTGCGGGCTGTGTTGTCTGTTGCAGCTCCTCCCCTCTGCCATCACAGTGCAAAAGCAGCCACAGACAATACGCGGCGGATGGGCGTGGCTGTGTTCCAATACAACTTTACTGATGGACGCTGGAATGTGAATGGACATATAATTTTCATGTGTCATAAAATATTACTCTTTAGATTTCTTTTCCTGGGCAAGACCCACTCTCAGCCTGGGAGTCACACGAAAATAGGTGGCTAGATTTGGCCCCTGGGGGTGGGTCACCCCTAGACCTCTGGATCGGAGCACAGCATCTCGCTTACCGTCTCATGAATTACCTGGGGGTCTTGCGAAGATGCAGATTCTGATTCAGTAGACTTGGGGGAGAATCTGCCTTTCCTGCCAGCTCCCCAGCGGTGCTGCTGCTGCTGGGCCACAGAGTCTTCCAGCTCCTCCAGTCTCTGAGATCCTAAGTGACTCTGATTACTGATCCCGCTGTTTCCTGAAGAAACGCTCGCTCAGAGGTCTGGGCGCAAGCGAGCCCCGGCATTTTCTGTGCAGCCTTCCCCTCTGTCCCAGGGTTTTCTTGCTTTATTTATTTCCTTATTTGTTTTTGGTGTCTCCCCCGTCTCCCCGCTCCTCACTAGGACGTAAGCTCCTTGAGAGCAGGGACCTGTTGCCTTGTTGACAAGTGTTGTCCTGCAGTCTTGCACGTGGCACGTGGCGGGTGCTCAGTAAATGCTTGTTGCAGAAATGAATGCATGATGCAGGTGGGGCCTGGTCAGCCTCCCTTAGTGCTGAGCTCCACCAGGACTCTGTCATTCTGTCACCACCTAGTGGGCACTGTTGTGTACTGCGGGGTGGGGGAGAAAAATGCTCCACATGCGTTTTGAGTCTGATCCAGGCAGAAGGTAGAGGAGGCCCCTGCGCGCATGGAGCTGCTCCTTCTGGTGCCCCTATGGTCTGTGTTCCTGTCTGCTGGCACAGAGCTCCTTGGAGGAGAGCCTTCCTGGAGGAGGCGGCATTTGAGCTGAACAATGAAGGCAATGAGATTAGGAATGGTGGGAATGAGGGAGGGAGAAAAGGCATTCCTGACACAATGAACAGCATGAGCAAAGGCCTAGAGGCTGGAAAGCACGGGCATGCGCTGAAAGGGAAGAGAGGTAGAAGCAGCTGAGATGGGCAGTGGACGATGAGGCCCCAATGACATAGGAGGAGGGGAGGTGGTCCCAAGGAAAGGGAACTCCCACTTAGTGGGTGTCTGTCTGTGCCTTCACACGCACAGGAGTTTGTTTAATCCACACAAAGGCTGGTGTCGATTCTGGGCCCCCATTTTACAGATGAGGAAACTCAGCCACAGATGGGTGAAGTGACTTGCCCAAGGTCACACAGCTGGTCAGAGGCAGAACTGGATTTGAATCCAGATCATCTGACTGATTTTCTCCTCCCTGATGGGAGTTCCTGCCCCTGGTTTGTGCTTGGAGGTGGGGCATATGCAGGAAGCTAGGGTCTGGGGTTCAGGACACCGGAGCCCTGAGCTCTTGGCTCCTCCTCACTGTCTCAGGGCCTGACAGCACGTGACCCGGGTGCCTCCCTCTGCTCCCCCTCATGCCCGGCCTGGGCAGCAGGACCCTGGGTTCTAGTCTGGTCTCCCTTCACCTCTCTGGGCCACAGAGTACAATGGCTATAAAGACTTATAAAGGGACCTCAGAGATCTCTTACTTGCCATTATACAGATATGGACACTGAGGCCCAGAGAGGGGAAAGAACTTCCCTGATGATGCACAGCAAGCCAGGCTCAGTGTGGCTTTCCACCTGGCCCCTGCCTGGGCTCCCATCTGACAGCTGGAAGCTGATGTTACCCACAGAGTGCTGAGCCCTGCCCACAGAGGGTAGCGAGGGCCCAGCTGGGCCCCTTGGCCAGCCCAGGCCCCTGGGAAATGTGTTTGAGTTTCAGTTCCCAGTGAGGTGTGTCCCCAGGGATGGGAGGAATGTGTGGAGCCATAGGCTGGGGGGCCAGGACGTCCGCAAGGAAGGAGGGAGGCTTAGCAGGACCTGCCCCACAGGCTTTCTGGAGGCTGGACTCACCAGGCAGAGGGAGGGACGGGAGGCCACCCAGCTCTCCCGGCTCAACAGCAGACCTGGATGGCCTCGGATCCACTGCAGCCCTGCACTGGCAGAGGAAGCCACCTGCCCCGTCCTCAGCCCCTCAGCCTGCTCTTCTGGGGAGCAGAGGGCCCCAGTCCGGGGGACTCGGGGGCCTGGGGGAGCCACCTTCACCCAGACTGAGCCCAGCTCTGTGTTGGGCTTCAAACTCTGTGATCGTCACCACCACACGGTCCTGAGAGCAGGCGCTGTTAGGATTCCTGGAGAAGACTGAGCTCCGAGAGGCAGGGGACTTGCCCAAATTCACCAAGTTTGAGCTAGGCCTCAAACAGGTCAGAGGGACACCAAAGCATTTGACCACAACACTGGTGACTGCCCCTGATCCAAGCCCAACTGGCCCCACTGGCTGGTTAGGCCACATACCCAGGTGTTGATTCACCACCGGCCTCAAGGCACCTCCTGGAGCATCTGCCTCCGCCCAGGACCCCCACCCACCCACCACCCCGCCTGGGCTGGGAGGCTGACTGCAAGCCTGTGGGTTTGTGCTGAGGTGGCCCCACCATACACACACCATGTCTCCCTCTGACCCTCACCACTCCCCTTACCTGCCCATCTTCCCCATGAAGCAGGAGCACCCCCGGGGCAAGACAGGGTAGGGTCCAGGCCTCTTGTGAGGCCCCAGCACCCAGCTGGGGTGGACACTCTGTGAACATGTTCTCTTGAGTCAGTGAGCCCTGCGAGGGCAGACACCACCCCCCCCATTTTTCAAATGGGAAAACTGAGGGTTAGGAGGGGACAGTGACCTGCCCGGCTCACCAGCAGACTCCGGGCAGAGCAGTGACCTGCACAGGCCTCTTGCGTGCGAACACCCGGAATGTGCTTGGGCGGAGAGGCCGGACAGGATGCCCCGAGTCAGATCGCCGGGGCTCCCTGGCGCTGGAGCGCGCTCTCTCTGCTGGGGAGTTTTAACAGAGCCCTTCCTTAATCCTTCTCAGGGCATGGCTGGGATTTAGTAATGAGCCGTAACGGCGGGCCAGAATATTCGATTCTGTGAGCAGGGAACAACTGTTCATCTTAAACCGGCCCCGCCCTCTTTTCTGGACGAGCTCAGCTATGGCAGAGGGGCGGGGGTGGGAGCAGAGCAGCAGCGCTCGCGCGGGCCGCAGCCCGCGCCCGGCTGTGCGGATGGACCCGCGCAGGCCCGGGGAGGCCGCGAGGTCGGGGCAGTGCAATCCCGTGCGCACACTGGACGTGGGTGCAGCAGGCCGGGGCCGAGGCCGGGCGCCGCCTCCCAGGAGCCGCGGGGCCTGCGGCGGGGCCGTTCCCGCAGGGCGGGCTCCCTGCAGGAGGAGCGCTGGGCTCTGGGAGGAGCTGCCCCGGAGGACGGCCTCCTCGAGCAGGAGCAAAAGCATTGCCGCTGTGTGCTGTCGGTTCCCCGGAAGCAGGCTCCTAGCCGAGGACTCGTGTGCGGGCGATTTACCCAGGAAGTGCGCCCAGATCGAGCCGGAGAGGAGCGGAGGCACGAGCGGGGAGGAAGATGAACGGCCCACTGCTGGCCACGTCCTGCGGAGGATGGCTCCAGCCTGACCCGCGGGGGCCTCTGGAGTGTAGACACATCTCGGTGTTGTCGAGAGCCGGGCGAGGGAGCTGGGCTTCCGGCCTCCCCACACCCCATCAGTCAGCACCTTCCAGGGAGATCTGGGCCCAGCACAGCTTCCTGGAGGAGGAGGTGTGGCCCTGCGTGTGAGACGGGCAGGTTCTGCTGAGGAAAAGGGTTTGAGCCGGCCCGAGGGAGGAGCTCAGGCACGTTCCTGGAAGGCCGAGCTGCCATTCCTGCCTGGGTGAGGGCCTGGGCCCCAGCCCTGACAGAGAGCAGGCCAAGGAGGAGCATGGAGCTCAGGGGATGGGGCGGCACCCTGCAGGCCATGGGTGAAGTTCACTCAACTATTTCAGCAAAAGTCCCACAAACCACCTCCGGAAATCCCTTTCTCATCTGCAGCTTTGGGGCCAAAACCCTGAAGTGTGATGAGGAGGGACAAACAGCTCAGGTGACAGGTACCACTGGCTTATTCAGCTAAAACCGTACAGAAATGAGTCAGCGGCCTGACCTGGGCCCCAAGAGGCTGCACCAACAGGAGCTCGGGGCCCTGGGTGAGGTGGGCATGGGGTCTGGGAGCCACAATTCACTCTCCTCCCCTCCCTTGAGCCTCTGCCTGGACCTCCTGGCCTCTAGCCTCACCTCGTGCAATCCAGTCTCCTGGAGTTGCCAGAAGGTCCTTCCGAAAAGCAAACCTGGTCCTGCCCCTCCCTGCCTGCCACCTTCCATGGCTCGCCATTGCCCGCAGGAGAAAGACCAAAGCCCCGGTTTTCTCCCAGGTCCTCTCTTGGTGATGAAGATGCTTAACCTGCAGGCTGAGAGCAGCAAACTTCAGGCAGAAATCAGGAGGCCAGCAGCTACACAGAGCCCCAGGGCATGGTGGGCAGCAGCCCAGCCGTCCGGGAAGAAGGAAGAGCTGCCCCGGGAGCTGCCCATGGGCCTCCCTCTCCGGCTTTGCCTCTCTAATTAATTTACGGAAAGCGTCTGAACTGGGAGTTGAGGCGGCCCTGCAAATCTCTCTAATCCCTGCCTCCACTGAGGGAGCAGCGCCCTGGGCGGAGCTTTCTTACAGGGACTCCATTTGGTTTTATTTCAGGAGGTTTTCTTTATTAAGGTCTTATTTCCACAGTCACCTGCAGAACGAGGAGGCTCCAGGTGGTGTCTGGTGAGGACACAGGGAGCCGTGTGGTCCTGCAGCCCCAGGAGGGCTTGGGGCAGAGTGTAGCTCATGGAGACATCCTCTGGGCCCTACCTTGATGACACCCAGAATCTGGCTCTTCCTCTCCCTCCACCGCCGCCACCCTGGTCCAGGCACCATTCCCTCTGAGTGGCCTCCTGGCTGTCTCTCTCTTTTCGCCCTGCCCTGCCCCCGTCTCCTCTCACAGACAGCCAGAGCCATGCTCCTCGCTCCCTGAGAAGCTCTCACAGGGCTCCCATCTCCCTCGGGGAAACACCGAGTCCCATCAGGGCCCATCATGCCCACACAATGCCCTCTGATCCCACTCTCTCCCTTCTCCTGCCTCCCTGGGGTCCCTGCTGCCTTATACTCTGCCTAGCACTCAGGGCTCCTGCACTGCTGTTCCCTCTGCCTGGAACACTCTTCTCATTTCCTCCAGCTCTCATCTAGAAGTCAGCCCTTCGCGGACCGCCCTGATTGCACCCCCTCGTTCTCTACTCCTCTCACGTGGCTGTATTTATCCCGTTAGCACTCACCACCAGCCTGAAATGTCCTGGTTTTTTGTTTATTGTCTAGTTTTCCTCTATTCTCCCCCAGAATGTGAGCTCCGAGAGCAGGGGTTTGTTTTGTTCACTGACACGTCTCCAGCACTGGGAGCAACACCTGGGCTACAGCAGACGCTCAATACACACTTATCAAATGAGTGAATGAACGCGTCTGTCACTGACAGGAGGTGGGCAGAGCTCCCCAAGATGTTCTGGGCACCGCCTGTGGGTGCGTGGGGTGAGCTGATGTTACCTCCTGCGGGAAGTCTTCTGTCCGGGGTCTAAGTGGACTTTCCAGCTGCAGGCGGCAGCTGACCACTCAATAGTACTGGTTTTCCTTTGGGGCAAACACCACCTCTTCCAGGGAGCCCGCCCAGAACCCTTCCCAACCCTTCTTGCGACCCCCTCCCAGCCTGACACTTTCCCCCTCCGGTTCTGTTTTGGGATTCCGCGTCAGGCCGAGCTCCCCGTCAGGCACCTGAGTCATAGCCGGAGGACACCTGGAGAGCCTGCTTCAGCTCACGCTTACAGGGCCTCTCAGGGGCCTCAAGCACGCCCTTCTCCTTATTTGAGCCACACAACAACCCGCTGAGGCAGTCATTATTATCCCCATCTTACAGATGAGGAAACTGCGGTCAGAGGCCGCAGAAGTGACACGGCTGGTGTCACAGGGTGGATGGAGAGGGCTTCTTGGCCCCAAGGCCAGCCCTGCTGCATTCAGTCAGTGCTCAAACAGTGTTTGGAGAATGAAGGAAAAGACCAGCCTGAGTTCCGGGCTCCTGAGTGCGTGATGAAAATGCTGTGACCACAGAACGTGCCACCCCGCTGCTGGGGGGACCGGTGTGGCCTGTGTGTTCTCTGCTGAGCCCCCAGATCGTGACTCTCCTGCTGTGTGAAGCACCTGCATGACGGTGCCCATCCCTGTTCCTCAGCCTCCCCTGGGCAGAGACAGGCCCGGAGGGGTTGAATGATGAGCCAGAGATGGGGACAGAGCCGGGACGTCAGTGCTGTCTTTGTTCTCTGATTCTACCTGCTACATCCATAGTGATATACCCCTAGGACCTGTGCCTCAGTTTCCTCATCTGTAAAGTGGGAAAACTGTACCTGTCTAACAGAGTCAAAGATTAAAGAGAGACCACAAGAAAAATGCCTGAGATAGTGCCTGGCAGAAAGTAAATCCTTAGTAAATGGAGCTTATAATTATTAGCTGGTTCCAAGAGAGGCACATATGTTACATTGTCTCCTCCTTCCCCACCTTACAAATGGAGTTCACAGGCCGGGAGCTGCAAACCCGGTAGTTAGAAGAAGACCTGTTTGTGTAGGGAAAAAAACAATTAAAATAATAGTGCCCAATAGTGGAGATGGTGTGGTGAAACTAGCACAGTGTGGTAGCATTTTGTGAACATTTAGAATATGCAACATAGGGCTGGCCCTGTGGCTTAGCGGTTAAGTGCGTGTGCTCCGCTGCTGGCGGCCCGGGGTTCGGATCTCGGGCGCGCACCGCCGCACCGCTTCTCCGGCCATGCTGAGGCCGCGTCCCACATACAGCAACTAGAAGAATGTGCAACTATGACATACAACTATCTACTGGGGCTTTGTGGGAAAAAAAGGAGGAGGATTGGCAATAGATGTTAGCTCAGGGCCGGTCTTCCTCAGCAAAAAGAGGGGGATTAGCACGGATGCTAGCTCAGGGCTGATCTTCCTCACACACACACAAAAAAAACACACATTGAAAAAATAAAAAAATAAAATATGCCACATAAATATTTCATCAAATGTTAAATATTAATAAAGTCTCATTTTGTCTGAATTCTCCCAACTTTTTTTTTTTTTTTTGGTGAGGAAGATTGGCTGTGAGGCAACATCTGTTGCCAAGCCTCCTCTTTTTGCTGGAGGAAGGTTGTCGCTGAGCTAACATCTGTGCCCATCTTCCCCTATTTTGTATGTGGCTCAAGCATGGTTTGAGCGGTGTGTGGGTCTGGGATTGGAACCCATGAACCCGGGCTCCCGAAGTGGAGCACATGAACTTAACCACTACGCCACTGGGCTGGACCCTCTCCCAACTTTTAAAGTGTATGTCAAGAAACAAATAATTTCAAAGCTGTCCAGTTAAGTGAACTGTCAAGTGGATCTACACTGTTACCAAGTAGGATATTTTTTAAACTGGTGAAAACTTAAATATCTCCTCCTGTCTTTTGTCAGGATTAGTCTTGAATTCGGCAAATTTTGCTGATTTGAGTGCAGGAGTGCACGCTACACACACCCGGATGTTACCAGGGCCAGCCCTCTGGGAGAAAGCAGTTTGACAGAACGTATGCAGAGCCATGGGAGCCGTTCAGATACTGTGACCAGTTGTTTCCTCTGGAATTTATCCTAGTGAAATAATTCAGAAAAGCAAAGGACAAATTTAAGCACATGAAGATGTTAATTACAGTGTTGTTTATAGTTGAGGAAAATGGCAAACACAATCTGTAACAATGGGGTGATTTAGTAAATTATGCTCACATCATTGCTGTTCTTCAGCGAGTGAAAACGACCATTTTGAAGACTCTGTGACAACATGGACTATGTTTGTGTTCAAACATTTCACATTAAGGAGAAAATGTGAAAGTGCATTGCGACTCTGGTCTCCACAATCAGGGCGACTTTTCCCTCCCATTTGATCCTCACGGCAGCCTTCTGCGATAGACAAAACAGGGTCATTCTTTCTTCTCCCATTCACCAGGGCCTGGGGGAGGGCAAGCGAGACCCCCTTTGCTGGGGCAGCCCCCAGCTCATGGGGGAGGACAGTGTAAGACAAGCCCCTTCTCACTCCCCGTCCCCGTCTCATCCAGGAGGGTGGCCCTGGAGGGCCCCTTCCTCTCTCAGGCTGGGAATCCCCCCTCCGGAGATTTGGAAGAACCCCCAGCCTCAAGCCCCACCCTGCTCTGAGCTGAGCTTGTAGGAAGCCCCTTCTGCACACTTGACCCACAAGATGGTGTGGGAAAACCCTTAGACACTCCAATAGCTGCGCAGGTGCATGTTGTTCCTATCGTTAAAAAAAGTTGTAATGTGAAATTTTTCCATCGTGCAGAACTTGTTGGTAACAATATAACAACACTCGAATCTCCACTGTCCAGCTTAGGAGATAAAACCTTACACCGCCGCTTGAAGGCTCCTGGGTGCCCCTTCCTGATGCTGTGCCCCACGGCTGTCACAGAGGTAACCGGAGCCCGAATGGGGTGTTCATCCATCAACGTGAAGTAGTATTGTTTTGCATGCTTTTAAACTTTCAATACGTGGTTTCATACTGTCTTGTATTCATTCAACAAATTCATTCAACAAATATTTATTGAGTGCCTATTGTATGTTAGGCACCATTCTAACCCCTGGGAACATCGATAAACAAAATAGACAAGATCAATGTTCTTGTAGTGTGTACATTCCCATGGGTGAGTCAAGCAATAAGCAAAATTTAAGAATTATAAATGAATTATGTAATATATTAGAATGTGAGTGGTCAAAGGGGAAAAATAAAGAAAGTCAGAGAGGTGGGGGTGGAATGATGCAATTTTAAGTAGGACTATATCCTTCTATATCTTGCTTATTTACTCAATATTATATTTTTCTTTTTTATGAGTGCATCATCTTTATTCATTCCCTTGTCAATAAATATTTAAGATTTCTTTTTTTTTGGTCATTGTAAACAATATTGTCATAAGCATCCTTGTAAATGTCTCTTTGTGCACACTCAGAAGAGATTTTCTGGGGCTTGCACCCTGGTATAGATTTGCTGGTCCCAGGGCATCTTTGGCTTAAACTTACCTGGATGGTACCAATGGCTCCCCAAGGCTCGTACCAATGCCTCTCCCACCAGCTGCGTATGGGGGTTCTAGTTAGTCCAGCTCTTCTCCAACCCTTGGTGCTGTCAGATTTTTAAAAATACTTGCTAATCTGATAAGTATAAAATGCTATATCTTTGTTTAAAGATGAATTTCCTGGATAACTACTAAGGTTGAGCATATTTTCATAAGTTTATTTACCATTGGTGTTTTTTCTTTAACGACTAAGAATTTTACTGCCTTTTGCCTGTGATTTTATATCCAGTAAACTTGCTAACTGATTGGTCTGTAGATTCCTGTGGGTTTTCTAAATAGACAATCATATCATCTGCAAATAATAACAGTTTATCTCTTTCTTTTCAAATGTATGCCATTAATTTATTTTTTTATTTTATTAATTTATTTAAGAACTTCTGCCATTAAATGTATTAATTTATTTAAGAAAAATAAATTCAAAAGTACAATGTTGAATAAAAACGGTAATAGTGGGCATCCTTTTCCTGATTTTAAAGGAAATGTTTCTATTGTTTACATATCAAGTAATATTTCCTTTAGAGTTTTTTTTTTAATAGATACCCTTTATCAGGTTAAGGAAATTCCCTTCTATTTCCAATCTGCTTAGAGGTTTGTCATCAATAAGTATATACTTTTATCAAATGCCTTTTCTCCATCTACTTAGATGATCATATGGTTTTTCTTGTTAAGTCTATTAGTGTGGCAAATTACCTTTAGAGATTTTTAAATATTAAGCCATCTTTGTATTCCTGGGATAAACTCAACTTGGTTATGGTACATTATCTTTTTTACACACAGTTGGATTATTTTAATAACACGTTACTCAGGATTATTACATCTAGATTCATGCGTTAAATGGGCTTGTAATTTTCTTTCTCATGCTATACTTTTCTAATTTTGTATTAAAATTATACTGGCCTCAAAGAATGAATTTGAGAGTTGTCCTGATTTTTCTATCTCCTGTGAGAATTTATATAAGATTGGGATTATCTATTTCTTGAAACGTTGGTGGACTTCACCTATAAAACCATTGGGGCCTTGAGTTTTCTTTGTGGGAAAATTTTCAATTATTGCTTCAATTTCTTTAATAGTTTTAGGACTATTCAGAATATCTTCTTTTTTTTCCAGTTTTGGTAGGAATTTATTTTTACCAAGACTTCAAATTTGTTGGCATAAAGTTGTTGACAGCATTCTCTTATTATCTTTTTTTCCCAATAATCTTTTATTTGCAAATATAGCCACATGAAAAGATAAAATCTTGAGATATTTGGCTGTCTTCATCTTATCTTTTAAACCTCAGTTTTAATTCTGGTTATGTCACTTTTTTCATTTCTGATGTAATTTATTTGTATCTTTTCTCTTTTTTTTTTTCCCTTAATCAATTTTCCCAGAGATTTGTCTATTTTTGTCTTTTTTTTTTTAATTTTTAAAAAAATTAAAAAAAATTTTTCCCCCAAAGCCCCTGTAGATAGTTGTATGTCATAGCTGCACATCCTTCTAGTTGCTGCATGTGGGACGCGGCCTCAGCATGGCTGGAGAAGCAGTACTTTGGTGCGCGCCCGTGATCCGAAGCCGGGCCGCCAGCAGCGGAGAGCACGCACTCAACCGCTAAGCCACAGGGCCGGCCCTATTTTTGTCTTTTCAAAGACTCAACTCTTGGTTTTCTCCATTTCATTTTTGTTTTCTATTTCATTTATTTCCATTTTGTGTTTGACATCTCTTTCCTTACATGGTTTTGGGGTTTATTGCATATTTTTCAAAATTTCTTAGATTGGACACTTAGGTCATTAGTTTGCCCTGAGGATATTTGCCTCCCAGCTGAACTGCGCTGAACAACAGCTGTTTTGAGAGAACTGTGGGACGAGGGGGACAGATGTGGAAGCCCAGGACCCAATGGGGGGAGAGTCTAATGGAGACCCTCCACAGGAAGCAGGACTCCAAAGGCCTAACCTTGGTGCAATGTTGCTTTCTCTCCAAACTATAGTGATCTGATTAAAAAACGAAAAACTCGTAAGGTGGAGAATAACAGAGGAGTCATCAGCAACAGCATTTTGGAAGTTGGAAAGTAAATGGACTTAATAGGCCTAAGAAAGCCAAATCCCAAACTTGAAAATCAAGCCTAAGTTATACCGCAGAACCATGAAGAGGCCCTGGAACCAGGCTGCCAAGTATCTCAGAATTAGGGTTAATATGGGGTGGAGTGGACAGAGAAAAGATCCTACAAATTTGCAGAGAAAAAGTTGATTGTATACAAAGGATCATGGCTTAGAACGGCATTGAATTTTTAAAATAGCATCAGTGTAAGACAGAACACAATGGCGTAATGTGTTCAAAATTCTGAAAGAGAGTTGGTGGTTAAATTGGTGATAAAAATTAGCAAACTAAGCCAATGATAAAAACAAGACAATTATTAACTCCAGGGAAAACAAAATGTTGTGCGGGAAAGGAAAATGATAGTATCCTACACAGCTCATTTGACAATAGATTTACAGTCAAAATAAGGCAAATAATGAATATTGATCTAATCAGAATGACAAATAACTATATGGGGAGGCTGATGACCAGGGGGCATATGTTTGTGTGTGGGAGTGGGAGGGAGTGGAGTATGTGTAAGTGTTTTGTGGGGAGTAGGGGTTGGTGAGAGAGTTAAATCCTCTCGTCCCATGATGAGAAATCGTTAGATAATGCCCAAACCTGAAAAATCAAGAAGTAGCAAAATAAGCACGTTATTTAGAGAAAATATGGTAAATACTGGAAGGATTGAAAGCAATATTTCTGGGACTGAGAAAGAGGAGTAAGGTGGAGGGGGTGAATAGGTGGGACTTCAGAGAATTGATGATTTTCATAATAAACCATATAGAATTTTTCAACTTTTAAAATTATGTGCTTGTATAACTTTGATAAAAATTAAAACAGCCCTGTGATTAGCAGCCTCGTATGTATATCTTGACTATCTCTTCATCTGTTTCCTTAGGACAAATTCCAGAAGCGGGGTTGCTGGGTCAACAGGCATGCATGTTTTTAAGGTCTTATCCACAGGGGTAAATGGTGCCCAGTCTCCCCTCTTCCAGAAATGTCATCGTCTCTAATTTCCCATCTTTGCAAACATCATTATCAATTTTCAGATCTCTGCCAGTTTGATGATTAAAAATAAAAGGTATCATATTGTGGTTTTCATTTGCATTTCTTTGGCTACCAAAAGATTTTACACAGTTTACATATTTAACCATTTTTTTTGTTCTCCTTTGATTAATCTCCTGTTACAGTTCTTTGTCCATTTTTATTTTGGGTGTTCGTCTTTTTCACTGTTGATTTGTAAGGGTTCTTAAAATAGTAAGCCTACTAATTTTTGTCTATCACACATGTTACAAATATTCCCCCCACGTGGGTCCTTCTGCTTTTAATTTTCTTTTTTGATATAAGGGATTTTTCATCGTATGTAGTTAAGTCTATCTTTTATGCTTTTTGCCTGTGGGATCCTGCCTGGAAAGTCCTCACTCGTCCATGGGCTTCTACAAATACAGCATTTCTTATAATTTCATCTGGTATTCATATACAGTATTCCGTTGAGTCTAAGTTTTCACATGTTAAATCTCTGAACTTGGGGTGTGTTTGTAATCACTGGTGCTCAGGTGGCAGTCATTACCCGCGTCCACACATCAAAATGTGCAGGATGTGTCAGCGACTTGTAAAAAAGTCTCGGCGACAACGGAAGAGCACTCTCAAAGAAATGCCATATTGTCGCCTGTTTTCTTCTGCTCCTGGGCGCAAAGCCGGACCACTCTTCCCAGCCCACCTTGCAGTTAGGTGTGGCCGTATGACTGGGTTCTAGCCGTTAGATTACGGGTGGAAGTGACATATGCGGCTTTCCTGCTGGGCCCATAACACCTCCCATAGGATCCTATCCTCTCTTCCTTCCGTCTGCTGCTGGAGGAGCTAGCAGAGGGTCTAGGTGATGGCAGAGCCAGAGGCAGAAGCTGAGGTCTCTGAATGGTCACGTGGGAAGTGCCTACTGAGTGGGAATCCTTGCTCTTCTTTGGGTGAATGGGTGATAAACTGCTACTGAGCCGTTGAGATTTGGAGTTTTGCTTATTATAGCAGCTAGCATTGCCCATACCTAACGATAGCCTTGTCTTAATTCTCGCTCGAATCTGAATCCCCCTAGACTAGAGTTTAGCGTTTTATCATTGAGTATGAAATGTTGGCTCTTGATTTAATATAAATGTACTTTATCCCATGCTTTTTTTTTGAAGAAGAAGAAGATTGGCCCTGAGCTAACATCTGTTGCCAATCTTCCTCCTTTTTCCTTTTTTTCCCCAAAGCCCCAGTAGATAGTTGTACGTCATAGTTGCACATCCTTCTAGTTGCTGTATGTGGGACGCGGCCTCAGCATGGCCAGAGAAGCAGTGGGTCGGTGCACGCCCGGGATCCGAACCCAGGCTGCCAGTAGCGGAGCGCGAGCGCTTAATAACTAAGCCACGGGGCCAGCCCCTCTTTTTTTTTTTTTTTTTTTTTTTAACCAATTCTTGGTATTGGAGTTAGATTCTAAGTATGTAAAATTAATTGGAAAAATTTCAGTTTTTTTATAAGTTCTGGAAAAGATTAAATAACATAGGAATTAACTGTTATGTGAAACTTTGTCAATATTCATCCTGAAAACTACCTGTATCCTTTTGCAAGAGTAGTGCTTTAACAAGCTTTACTTTCACTTCTTTTTCAAATTAATTTTCTTAAGACTTTATTTTTTTAGAGCAGTTTTAGGTTTACAACGAAATTGAGAGGAGGGAACAGAGATTTCCCATGTACCCCCTGCCCCCACACATGCATAGCCTCCCCCATTATCAACATCACTCACCAGTATGGTACATTTTTAACCAAGGATGAACCTATATTGACACATCATTATCACCCAAAGTCCATAGTTAACCTTAGGGTTCACTCTTGGTGTTGTACATTCTATGGGTTTGGACAAATGTGTAATGACATGTATCCATCATTATAACATCACACAAAGTGTTTTCACTGCCCTAAAAATCCTCTGTGCTCCACCTATTCATCTCTTCTTGCCATCCCAGCCCTGCAACCACTGATCTTTTTACTGTCTCCATAGTGTTGCCTCTTCCAGAATGTCAGATAGTTGGGATCATACAGTATGGAGCCTTTTCAGCTTGGCTTCTTTAACTTAGTAATATGCATTAAAGCTTCCTCCATGTCTTTTCACGGCTTGATAGCTCATTTCTTCTTAGTGCTGAATAATAATCCATTGTCTGGATGGACCACAGTTTGTTTATCCATCCACCTACTGAAAGACATCTTAGTTGCTTCCAAGTTTGGGCAACTATGAATAAAGCTGCTATAAACATCCATGTGTGGGTTTTTGTGTGGACATAAGTTTTCAACTCCTTTGATACCAAGGAACACAATTACTGGATCCTATGGTAAATAGTTTTCTAAGAAACGGCCAAACTGTCTTCCAAAGTGGCTGTACCATTTTGCATTCCCACCAGCAGTGAATGAGAGTTCCTGTTGCTCCACATCCTCCCCAGCATTTGGAGTTGTCAGTGTTCTGGATTTTGGCCATTCTAACAGGTGTGTAGTGGCATCACATAGTTGTTTTAATTTGCATTTCCCCGATGACATATGATGTGGAGCATCTTTTCATATGCTTATTTGCCATCTGTATATCTTCTTTGGTGAGGTGTCTGTTAAGGTCTTTGGCCCATTTTTTAACTGGGTAGTTTGCTTTCTTATTGTTGAGTTTGAAGAGTTCTTTGTATATTTTGGATAGCACTCCTTTGTCAGATGTGTCTTTTGCAAATATTTTCTCCCAATCTGTGGCTGGTCTTCTGACTCTTTTGATATTGTGTTTTGCAGAGCAGAAGTTTTTAATTTTAATGAAGTCTAACTTATCAATTATTTCTTTTATGGATTCTGTCTTTGGTGTTGTATCTGAGACGGCATCACCATACTCAAGGTCATCTAGATTTTCTCTTCAAATTAATTTTTTTCCATTGTGGTAAAATACAAATAATAGAAAAAGAAAGTCACCCATCATTCTACTTTCCAGAGATAAACATTGATAGGATTTTGGTGCACATGCTTTCAAATATGCACTTATGGTCACATGTTTACTTACATAAATGGGGTCATTCTCTACATATACCAATTTGCAATCTGCTTTTTACACTTACTATATCACACATATTTTCCATAATAATATATCTATTTAATTTTTATATATTCATTTTTCAGATTCCAAAAGTAACATGTTCATTATATAGTTCAAATATTATGAAATATACAATATGGAAAGTGAAAATTTTCCAGTTTCTTCCATGGCCTCTTGATGCTTTCTACCTCTTTTTGAGTCAATCTTGTAAATGTTTATTTTCATAGAAAATTATCCATTTTGTAAACGTTTCAAATTTATTAATCTACAGTTACAGTCTTAAAAAAAAATCTCTACCCCATTTAAGATCCATCACCTTTCTTTGTCTCCATCCAGAGAGAACCGTCCAAGGAGCTCTCCACACAGTTGCCTCCACCTCTCCACCTTCCAGCATCTGTGGGTTCTTCGAGGTGCTGCTCAAGTGCAGCCCCTGCAGGAGACCTTCCAGTCTCCTGGACAGAATCAGTCTCCCCCATCTCTGCCCCCGCACACTCCATCCTACAGCATAAGGTTTGTATTTCTCATCACTTCCCCTAAACGCCACTGGAGGCAGCTCGAGGTCGTGGAAAGAACGTGGACAGAGCTGGGCTTGCGTCTCAGCTTTGCTACTTTCTAGCCGGGGGCCCTGGGCCCCTTACGTAACCTCCCTGAGCATCAGTGCTCCCATCTGTAAAGTGAGATAATGATGGTACCTCCCTCCCAGGGTGGAGGTGAGGATTAAATGAGATACTGAATGAGAGCTGCCTGGCATTTATTATTCTATTTGATGTGTAAGTGGGTCCCCGGCGGGCTCCCAAGGGCAGGGTCCAGAGCCGGGGGCTTGGTAACCCCAGGAAACACTGACTTGAAATTCACAGAGGAGGCCCTGAGAGGCCATGTACAGAACCTCACGGGCCGGCTCCGTGGCTTGGCGGTTAAGTGCGCGCGCTCTGATGCTGGCGGCCCGGGTTCGGATCCCGGGGGTGCCCCGAGGCACCACTTCTCCGTCCAACGCGAGGCCGAGTCCCACGTACAGCAACTGGAAGGATGTGCAGCTATGACATACAACTGTCTACTGGGGCTTTGGGGGGAAAAAACTGAATAAATAAAATCTTTAAAAAAAAAAAAAAAAAAAAAAAAAGAACCTCACAGGTGGGCTCGAATCACCCCACAGTCAGTCTTCCCTTCTGCCGGAAAAGCCCTAAGGAACCCTGTGGGCCAGGCATCTCTGGGTGAGGGCAGCTTACTCATGCTCTCATGGGCTGCCTCACTTGGCCTCCACCTGAGGAGTGGAAGAAGGCCAGAGGTGGTAAGTGAAAAATGCTTCTGCTCAAAAAATTAAACATAGAATTACTATATGATCCATCAATCCCACTTCTGGGTCTATACCCCAAAGAACTGAAAGCAGGGACTCAAAGAGATATTTATGTGCACAGCAGCATTACTCACATTAGCCAAAAGATGGAAGCAACCCAAGTGTCCCTCAACGGATGAATGGATATAAAATGTGGTAAATACATAGAATGGAATATTATTCAACCTTAAAAAAAAAGGAAATGCTGACACATGATACAACATGGATGAACCTTGAGGACATTATGCTAAGTGAAATAAGTCAGACACAAAAACACAAATACTGTATGATTCCACTCATTTGAGGTAGAGAGTCAAATTCAGAGAGACAGAAAGTAGAATGGCGGTTGCCAGGGGCTGAGGGGAGCGGGAAGCGGGAGGGGAGTTATTATTTAGTGGGTTTAGAGTTTCAGGTTTGCAAGATGGAAAGAGCTCTGGAGATGGATGGTGGTGATGGTTGCACAATGATATGAATGTACTTCATACCACTGAACTGTACACTTAAAAATAGTTAAGACAGGGCTGGCCCCGTGGCTTAGCAGTTAAGTGCGTGGGCTCCGCTGCTGGCGGCCCAGGTTGGGATCCCCGGCGCGCACCGAGGCACCGCTTGGCACCGCTTCTCGGGCCATGCTGAGGCCGTGTCCCACATACAGCAACTAGAAGGATGTGCAGCTATGACATACAACTATCTACTGGGGCTTTGGGAGGAAAAACTAAAATGCTGTATATAAAACTACTTGAATAAACTGACTCATATTTAAAAAAAAAAAAAGTTAAGATGGTTAAAAAAAATACACACAAAAATCTGCTTCTGGGCCTCATAGTTGCCTGGGCTGGGGCTTTCCAAGCCATCCCCCTGAGAACTGGGCCCTCACGTCTGAATCCCGAGGCTGCTCCCCACTGCCTCTCGGGTGACTGCTCGCCACCTCCACGTGGCAAATGCCAAGAAGGAGATGGGAGCCTGCGATGTCCGAGCTCCGTCCGGCTCTGACGAGCTGAGATGAGAGTTAGAGAGAATGGAAATGTGGGCTTTTAAAAAGTAGATAGAGAATTAAAAATACAATGGAAAATCATGCTCACTACTCCAAGATTAAAAATGTTCTTTAGAAACCAGGCTTTATTAGACGACACGCTTCCTGCCCTCTCGGGAGAAGAGAGAGCCAGGTCAGCGGCGCTCTCCGTAGGGGGCGAGCAGGTGAAATAATTATGAAATACGTGGAGTAAATGGTCCTTTTTTCTCCCCAGGAGATAAGGAAAGGTAATTTGGTCTGCCAGTCACGCACACAGAAGACGTCATGGTCAACTGCATTAACACTGAGTGCTTTGTCCAGAGTAGGAGAGCTAAAAGAAGTTACAAAATCTTTCTCCTGTGAATTCTGGCATGACTCTCTGCAGACCTTTCCCCACCTGAATTCACAGGAGAGAGTCATAACAACAGGCAGGGCCTGCAGTGGCACCCAGAGCCTGCTGGCTGTCCCTGGCACGGCGGCCAGAGCTGAGCTGCTTTGCCCGGCCCCTTGACCCCCTCTCCCAGCCCGCCCCTCCAGCCTCCCTTCTCACCTTGCCTTCCCGAGAACTGTTTCAGCCAGACGAAATCCTAGGTCTTTCCAGTGCATCCTGTGCCTGGCTGCCTCCGCCCTTGCTCCTGTCCCTCCCTCATCTGCACTGTCAAAGCCCACCACCCCAGCCAGTCCCAGGTCCCCGGCCCATCCTCTGACTGCGCCAGCCCCACCCAGCTCCACAGCCCACTTCTTTCTGCAGTTGTCCTGGGAATTGTGGGTCCGTGTCTTCTTTCTCCTGACACCCTGGACCTCTTGGAGGACAGACTCAGCCCGGCGGCCTTCCCTGCCGGGATTTGGAAGGGAAGAGTTCATGTGGTCTCTGCAAGTTTTCTCTTCTATAAACTAACAAAAGGGTGTGTATGGTGGATTTTTTCTTTTCTTTCTTTCTTTTTTTTGGAATGGGTGGTGGTGAAGGGGTGCTCTTGGGGCTGGGGTGGACATTGGATGCTCTCTAAATCCGTGGTCAAGTTGTTGAGTTGCAAGAGGCAGTCTTTTTTTTTTTGTTTTGAGGAAGATCAGCCCTGAGCTAACATCCATGCTAATCCTCCTCTTTTTGCTGAGGAAGACCGGCTCTGAGCTAACATCTATTGCCAATCCTCCTCCCTTTTTTTTTGTTGTTTTTTTCCCCTAAAGCCCCAGTAGATAGTTGTATGTCATAGTTGCACATCCTTCTAGTTGCTGTATGTGGGACGCGGCCTCAGCATGGCCGGAGAAGCGGTGTGTCAGTGTGCGCCCGGGATCCGAACCCGGGCCGCCAGTAGCAGAGCGCGTGCACTTAACCGCTAAGCCGTCGGGCCGGCCCCGCAAGACGCAGTCTTCACGACTCTCCAGCACGGGGGTTGGAGGCCCCACACCCAGAGCCCTTATCCCGTGGCTCGACAGAACCCCTTCCCCTCTCTGCTTTCAGGGACTCGTTGGTCTTGGGGACAATTACACCTCTTTCCACAAAGTTTTGTTTCCTCATGTAATAAGTACTGCATTATTTTTAGGCTGTTTTACTCAATTTTATTATCAGTTAATTATGTATTACCATTTTAAGAAAATGAATATTTGCCCAGTTACTTAAACTCAATCATTAAATGTGTATTTATTCCTTTTTTATCGCACATACTTGGTCTCCTGCCGATGAAGGGGATGCATCTGAGACACCTGGGCCTCAGACATGGACTCCTGTACAAAGGTGCCTTCTGGGCTCTAAGGGCTGGGCTCACAGGGGGCTGGGAGGGACCTGGAACGTGAGACCCACAGCACGTGGCAGAGGGCTGGGCATCACGGGTGAGTGGGTAAAGCCACTGTCACACTCTCATAGCTTGGCAGAATTTGGGGTGGGGGGAGGTGGGTGCAGCTGAGAGCCAAGCGGATGAGGGTGTGTGAACGTGAAACCAGCCCCTGGAGGATTACGGCTTCAGAAATAAGGTGGTTTGGTGAAGGCCTCCCGGAGGACAGCACCCCCAGCCCCATGGGACCCAGACTCACCAAGGTGTGTGACCTTGGGCCTGTTGGCAGGCTTGAGCGGCCTCAGTTCCCTGCGTTTATAGTTAGAAGGTTGTGCTGTGTGGTCACCCAAGTCCCCTCCTGCCCTGACACACTGAAGGCCCGTGAGTCGCCCACATGTTGCCCCCAGTCCCCCATCCACACAGTGAGGGCAGGCGAAGGCTGAGGCTGCCATGGCGGGTGACTGCCATGATAGCTCCGGGACCCCTCCCAGCAGTCCCTGTGGATGGAGATGCCCAGGGATCGTCTACACCAGGGGTCAGTGAACAGAGGCCTATGGGCCAAATCCTGCCAGGTGCCTACTTTTGTGTCGACTGAGAGCTAAGAATGAGTTTTACATTTTGAAACAGTGGGAAAAAAATCAAAAAAAGAATAATATTTTGTGACATACGGAGATTATATGAAATTACAGTGTCTAGAACTAAAGTTTGATTGGAAAGCGGTCAGATTCATCGTCTGTGGCGCTTTTGCGCTACAATGGCAGAGTTGAGTGGTCGTGACAGAGACTATGTGGCCTGCAGAGCCTAAAATATTTACTGTCTGGCCCTTTACAGAAAAGAGTCTGTCATCTCCGGATCTACAGCACTTTACTGCAGGGATTCCAAGGGGAATTTTCTTAAACAGACTAGATGGGACATCCCAGTTGTCTGTTGTAGTGAGATCTGATTATAATTCACTGAGTAGACACCTAAGCAGGTTTTTGGTTGGGTCACTAAGGAAACAGAGATAAATCAGATCTAGTCCCTCCTTGCAGGAGCTTGAAGTCTGATGGGGACACAGGCAGGCGTGCATGTAGGTAAACTGCCATGGAGAGGGATCAGCTTCACAGTGTATGTTTTTTACAAGATACTTGGAAGCATAGAGGAAGGAGTGACTGACTCTGCCTGGGGAAATCAAGGAGGGCCTCTGAGAGGAGATGATGCTTGAGCAATGGTTGAGCAGCATACTGCATTCAGCTGAACAGACTGTATTATATAAGGCTAGGGTGTCCCCTACAGTTACACAGAGCAAACCTGCACAACTGTACATGGCAGCCCTGTTGAGTGGGTCTTGGAGGACTCTTGGTTGCAAATGAGAGATACCTAACTCACTCAAGCATAGGCAATCAAGGAATTCATTGGCTCCGGAAAGGTAGAAGTCTGGGGGCAACCAGGCATGGCTTGATGCAGGGGCTCAGGCAGTGTCAGGGCCTTGTCTCTCTACCCATCTCTTGGCTCTGCTTGGCTTTCTTCTTGCCATGAGTTAGGCAAGATGGTGGTGAGCAGCCCAGATACACAACCTCCCAGCAAGACAAGGCTATCCAGAGGAACCCCTCTTTCTCCCAGGGACTATACAACAATCCCAGAAAGGATTCTGATTGGCTGCTTGAGTCACATGGCCACTCCTGAACCAATCACTGTGCTGAGGGGCAGGGCAGAGTGATCCTTGAGATCATCTCCCTCAGAGGGCCAGGGTTGGAGGGTGGAGCCATCATAGTTGACAGTCTTGCGGAGCTGGGGAGGAGTGGTTCTCCCAAGGAAACTTGCAAACAAAATCATCCACCCACCACAGAGTCAAAAAGACCTCTTCTGGCAGACTAGGCAGGGAAAGTCTGTAACCAGGACATTGTCAGTTTTATCTCCAGGGCCTGTGCAATGCACGAGGCCAGCGTGGCCCTTGAGAGGTACCACTGGGTCTGTGAGGGCTGGCAACCTCTGAACCCAGCTGAAGAAGAGAGAAGGCACCCCTCCCCACCTCTTGTCTAGGCCTTAGAGCTCAAAGGGGGCTTTGCATCCACTTATTTGATCCATGGAGCTCTTTAAAATGATGACAAGACCAGCCACTGCCTGAAGGGCATTGTCTGCAAAAGACACATCTGACAAAGGAGTGCTATCCAAAATATACAAAGAACTCTTCAAACTCAACAATAAGAAAGCAAACTACCCAGTTAAAAAATGGGCCAAAGACCTTAACAGACACCTCACCAAAGAAGATATACAGATGGCAAATAAGCATATGAAAAGATGCTCCACATCATATGTCATCGGGGAAATGCAAATTAAAACAACTATGTGATGCCACTACACACCTGTTAGAATGGCCAAAATCCAGAACACTGACAACTCCAAATGCTGGGGAGGATGTGGAGCAACAGGAACTCTCATTCACTGCTGGTGGGAATGCAAAATGGTACAGCCACTTTGGAAGACAGTTTGGCCGTTTCTTAGAAAACTATTTACCACAGGATCCAGTAATTGTGTTCCTTGGTATCAAAGGAGTTGAAAACTTATGTCCACACAAAAACCCACACATGGATGTTTATAGCAGCTTTATTCATAGTTGCCCAAACTTGGAAGCAACTAAGATGTCTTTCAGTAGGTGGATGGATAAACAAACTGTGGTCCATCCAGACAATGGATTATTATTCAGCACTAAGAAGAAATGAGCTATCAAGCCGTGAAAAGACATGGAGGAAGCTTTAATGCATATTACTAAGTTAAAGAAGCCAAGCTGAAAAGGCTCCATACTGTATGATCCCAACTATCTGACATTCTGGAAGAGGCAACACTATGGAGACAGTAAAAAGATCAGTGGTTGCAGGGCTGGGATGGCAAGAAGAGATGAATAGGTGGAGCACAGAGGATTTTTAGGGCAGTAAAGGAACTCTGTATGATATTATAATGATGGATATACGTCATTATACATTTGTCCAAACCCATAGAATGTACAACAACCAAGAGTGAACTGTAATGTAAACTATGGACTTGGGATGATTAAGATGTGTCAGTGTGGGTTCATCCTGGGTTAAAAATGTACCATTCTGGTATAGGATGTTGACAATGAGGCTGTGGGTGTGTCAGGGAGGGGATATGTGGGAAATCTTTGTACCTTCCTCTCAATTTTGCTGTGAATCAAAAACTGCTCTAAAAAAATAAACTCTTTAAAAAAATGATAACAAGAGCTCATGAGCTAGAAGGTACACACTTTTCTTTTAAAAGCTCCTTTGCTCAGCCACAAACCATGGGAATTAAATTTTGTAGTGCATTGAACAGACAATGAACATGGAGCAAGGTCAGAAATACACGTTGAGATTACAAGACAAGGCACGGCACAGACACCAGCAATCATCAGCCGCCTTGTGATGGCTGCCCGGCCTGGAGACACACATCTAACCTCACCCTCGCACGCCTGGCCGGGCACCTGTCTCGCTGCCCCCTCTGCTCTGCACGCGGCATCATTTCTCAAAGGTGGGTCACTGCAGGGCAGGAAGAACAACACAGGTATGCCCTGTGCGTTTCTTATGTATTTAAAGATACCTGTAAGAAGGATGTTGCTGGCATCCTTTTGGCTTTTGGGCCTGAGTGACATCATTTGAGAAACACTGTTCCAGTCCACCTCCAAGCATTTAGTCCAACCCTCTAGTTTATGGGTGGGGAAACCGAAGCCCAGAGATCGAAAGGGACTCTTGAAGGTGATTTCGACAGCCAGGACTTGCTTTGAGAATCCCAGTTAGACACATCGGATTCGGTCAGATGAGGAACGTAGGAAGGTCTGCAGGTGGCGCTGCTCATAAGGGGCCTCAGGAACATTTTGGCCTAATCTTCCCACTTCACCTCGGGATGTTGATGAAGAGTGGGAAACTGCTTTTCTTGACCTCAAAGCTGAAGGCTCTACCAAGTTGTCCACTTAAGTGTTATTAGAGAAAAATTTTAAACACATTAAATATGGTACGTCCCCATTTAATGCTACGTCTATGAAGAGCGGTACATCTACAAAACACTCCACGAAAATTAGGAGCATGGTAGACTGATGGCATGATGGCTGCTGCAGTTTCTGGCCTCCTGGGCGTGCCCCTTGCCCTGAAATTTGTGGTCGTTCCCCCTCTGACTCCAGCCTGGCCTTGTGACTTGCTCTGAACAACAGACCATGATGGCGGGTAAGTCATGGGGCTCAGTCACTCCTGTTGCCCAGGTCACAGCCGGCAGCCACAAGACAAGCGAATGAGGCCGCCTTAGAGCCACCAGCTGACCACCGATGCATAAACAACCCCAATCGAGACTAGCTGAGCCTGCTCAGACCAGTAGAACTGCCCACTGGACCCAGAGACTCATGAGCAATAATAAATCTTGTTTTAGGTCATGAACTTTGAGTTAGATTGTTATTCACAATAGCTAATGGATACAGAGGTGTTATTGAGGGGGAGAGGGAAGCATGTGGAAAAAGCAGGATAAAAACCTGCATGAACAGTATGATCTCCACCATGTGCTGTGGAGATGAGATAGGCAGCGGCAGCCCACGCCCACCTGCACCAATGGAAAATATCAGATGGACACCCAAAGCCTTAGGGATGATAATAAAGGACGGATGGGGGTAATTTTATTTTTCCTCCTTGCTCTTTTCTAAATTTCCTATGATGGTCTTATGTTACTTTTATAAAAATGCCTTTTTATAAAGTAAAGTGGAGGACGGTCCCACCGAGGACTCTCCTGCTAGAGGTGGCTATGGGCCCATCAAGTTCTTTGGAGGATTCCACCCAGTCAACCACGCCACCAGCAGAACAAGTCCCTACTGTAGCCAAAGATCAGCTATTGACTTGAAGCAAAAAAATCCTTTATTCACACTTTGACCCCACAAATGAGCAAACCCCCATGCCCCCCTCCCCGCTCCACAGCACTGTGACACCGAGAACTCACTTTGTTTTCTCACTGGTACTTCCTTCTGGACCACTCTGCTGGATGCAGGCCGAGTCTCCCACCCCCGCCCTCTCCTCCGTGGTAGCCTCTCCTCCATCTGAGCATGCGCACATCCCCCAAATGGTGCCGGCTCTGCTCTAGCCCTCCCTCCTCCAGGCAGCAGCTCTGGTCTCCCCCGCTGGAGAGGACTCGCCATTCGGAGCTTCCAGAACATCTCCTTGGACCACATTCAAATCTCCTTCCCACCGTTCGGCATTCATGCCCACATTTCGTCTCTTTGTCCAAACGCTGGGCTTGGTGAGGACAGGGTCACCACGTGACGCCCCGCCCACACCCCAGGGGATGCAAGGCCAGGAATAAAGGAAAAGTCACACAGAGAGGAATTTGGAAACGATCGGCTCTAATCCTTGTGGTTTATAAATGGGGAGAGTGAAGATGAGGGCAAGATGTGCCTGGTCCACACTTGGTGGCGAGGAAAGAACTCGAACTCTCATCTCTTGGGCTGCGGCCCGTATTCCTGGGACCAGGCACGCGGCCTGCAGCAGGGCTGCGGCCCAGGGCTGGGCCGGGTGAGGCGAGTCCACGGGGGGAGTGCAGGTGAAGGAGGCAGTCGTGTCGTCCCCGCCCCGGGCCAAGCCCGCGCTCCCCCGGCCTCTGACCCTCACCTGCCCCTCTGGGCCCGGCCTGCTGTGGGCTGAGCCCGTGAGTGTGCCGGACAGTTGTGCCGCCCTTTCGGGCCACAGCGCGGGGGCTAGGCCGGCTCCACGGGCCTGCGGCAGGAAGACCATCACCGCCCCCTCCTCACACCGGCGAGAACACTCTGGGTCAACACTGAGGGCAGCAGCCTTAGAGGTGCGACCGGAGCAGCTGGGGCACCACCTTTTCCCCACGAAGTGCGAGTTTCTTTTATTTGATTGTATTTGTTGTTGTCGACGACGTAACTCCTCCCGCCACACACACCCCCTCTCCGGGGGTGGACGTAACAGAGGTGAAATGTGGCAGGACAGTGAAACCAGGACTCCTCAGGAAGGCTGAGGAGACAGTCTAGTCCCTTCAAAAGTGGAGGCTAGATGTTTTGAAAATTTTTGACTATCAAAGGAACTTTCCGGGCCGGCCCGGTGGCTTGGCGGTTGGGTGCGCGCGCTCCGCTACTGGCAGCCCGGGTTCGGATCCCGGGCGCGCACCCACGCACCACTTCTCCGGCCATGCTGAGGCCGCGTCCCACGTACAGCAGCTAGAAGGATGTGCAACTATGACACACAACTATCTACTGGGGCTTTGGGGGAAAAAAAAAAGGAGGAGGATTGGCAATAGTTGTTAGCTCAGAGCTGGTCTTCCTCAGCAAAAAGAGGAGGATTAGCATGAATGTTAGCTCAGGGCTGATCGTCCTCACACACAGAAAAAAAAACTAAAGGAACTTTTGGTCTCATCTAGTAAACTGACAGAGTAAAATTTAAATTTTAAATCTGTGTTACCTCTTCAAATGTGTAAAACGCCTTCAGAGTCTCCTAGGAGACAGTGGTACTTCTGTGTGCAGGTTATTTTGTCAGCAGGGGTGATGCTCTTAGGAGACTCAGAGAGCCGGGAGAGGCCTCAGGGACGATGTAGTCCAGGTCCCTCAGCTACAGCCGAGGACAGCGAGACCTGGACGGCCCTGCCCCAGGTCCCCTACTCCCAGGCCAGGAGGGGCAGCAGGCCCTGCGCTGGGGACACAGGGCTCCCGGCGTTCATCCGTTCATTCCACAGCTGCCACCCAGCATCTCCCCCGTGCCAGGCACCATCCTAGGCTCCAGGACAGAGGCGTGAAGAAGCCGAGGCCAGCCTGGTGGATGTACAAGCCCCAGGAGAGCGGAGAGTGCGGTGAAGGGAGTCAAGCGGGCTGAGGTGGGGGGCGGCAGGGGGGGGTACTTCATTCCAGGTGGTCAGCGAAGGTTTCCCTGAGGACGTGATGTTTGAGCCAAGCCCTGAGTGGTGAGAGTAAGGGTAGGGGGACCCTGAGCTGGGAAGAGGGCCAACAGAAGGCTGGTGTGGCTGGAAGGGGCCAGGGAGAGGAGTAGGTGCGGGGGAGAACCAGCTGGAAGGTGGGTGGGCTGAGGATGGGATTGGATTTCATTCCAGTGCGCGGTCAGCTCATTCCCAACTCTGAGACCCCTTCTCTCCACAGCAGGGCGGCCTGGATGCTCCCAGCTTGGGGGGTTTCTTAAGAGAAAACGTGCTTCTGTGCAGGGGGTAGGCAGTGGGGATGGTGCCTGGGGTGGGTCGTGTGCCAGGAGGAGCCCACCTCGGGGCCATGGGAACCGGGGAGACCTGCCCCCGGCAGAGGGGGCCCAACGGGGCTCTCGGGCTGGCCTCAAGACTCAGCAGGGGCAACCCAGGGCACAGAGGGCAGATGGGGACATGTGGTCTTGTGGGCAAACCCAGGGCCAGCGGGGGAAGTCACGGGGACGCAGAGGTCAGCGCAACGTGAGAGCAAGTTTCTCACAGTCAGGCTGTTCACCACAAGCGGCGCAGCTGCTGTGGGAAACCGTGTGGGGCTTCCTTGGAAACTTAGAGAATTACTGTGTGACCCAGCAATCCCACTTCTGGGTGCAAACCCCAAAGAATTGAAAGCAGGGACTTGAACAGATCCTTGCACACTCATGATCATAGCAGCGTTTTCACAATAGCCAAAAGGTGGATGCAACCCAAATGTCCGACAGCGGATGAATGGATAAACAAATTGTGGTATATACATACAATGGAACATTGTTCAGCCTTAAAAGGAAGGAAATTCTGACACATGTTACAACATGGATGAACCTTGAAGACATTATACTCAGTGAAATAGGCCAGTCACAGAAGGACAAATACTGTCTGATTGCACTTATATGAGGTACATAGAGAAATCAAATTAATTGAGATAGAAAGTAGAATGGTTGCCAGGGGCTGGGAGAGGGGGAAATGGGGAGTTAGTGTTTAATGGGTATGGAGAGTCAGTTTGGGAAGACAGAAAAGTTCTTGAGATGAAAGGTGGTAATATGTGCACAATGTGAATGTACTTAATGCCACTCAATTCTACACTTAAAAATGGTTAAAACGTATATTTTATGTTATATACCCCAATAAAAGACAAAAATGCTGTTCAGCAGTGACTGGGCTGACTTGGGAAGTAGTGATCTGTCCACTAGTGAGGTGTGCAGTGGGGCTGGACACTTTCCGGATGCTGGGGAGGGAATGTACGGCCGAGGGAGAAGGGTGGGGAGGTCGCCCTGTGATTTGGGTCGGGATGGGACTGACACGAGGGCTGACGTTTTCTGAGCCCTTCTATAGGTCAGGCCCTGAGCACTTGAGACATTTTCTCTTTCTCCCGGGGCCATGAGGCAGGGTCAGTATTATCCCCGTTGGACTAACAGGGACACGGTCCCAGAGAGCCTTGGTCACCGGTGCCCGCCCAGACCCCCTTCTGGGAAGGGCCAGCTGCTGGGTGCTGGCCATGGTCAGCCCTGCAGGACGGCCTCAGCTGCTGGGACTCACCCAAGGCAAGGTCACGCCCTTCCCGGGGCTGCCCACGTGCAGTGAACGACCTCTGTGGGGCTGCAAAGGCCTGTCCTTCTCCGCTTGTGAACTTGGGCTCCTTTGATATGCCATAAGCCAGCCTGGCAGCTGGACTTTTCCCTCTGCCCACACCTGCCTCCTCCCCTCCTTCCTCAGGTGTTGATCCAAGGGACCCTCTCCGTAAACATCCTGCTTGCTGAACTCTACGTCAGGGTCTGCTCCAGGAAGCCTACCTGCAGCGTTTGTCAAGGTCACTCAGCTGGGTAACGGGGCCTGGGGCCAGGGGTGAGTGTCTGACCAACCTCAGGAGGGCAGGTCAGAGCTGCTTGGTGGCCTGAGGACCCAGGCCTTAGAGACCCGGGGCTCTCAGGGTGGCTCAGCCCAGCGTCCCTCACGCTTCTATCACGCCCAGTGCCACCCGCATAACAGCAAAGTCACACCACAAATGGACAGGACCTAAATTCTAATAGCCAGCCTCGCCTGTTAATGGCCTCATATACATTTAAATTGGGCGGGATCCCTTTGGGAACTGTAATTTTATTCATGGAGATTGTGCCATCTAATTTGAATATAGCAAACTGTACTTGAGAGAGGGTGGCTGTAGTGGTTTCTTCCTTCCCTTCTCCTGTCTGATTTGTGGTCCCAGGACTGGCCGAGGGCATACGATGTGGCACTGCCACCTCGGCTCTTTTTGTCTCCATTGAGTAGAGAAAAGAATCCACGTGCTGAAGTCAGTTGAAACCAACAAGAAGTCAGACCACGGTCTGAATTCCACTCTGTGTGACTGAGCAAATTATGTCACCTCTCTGGGCCTTGATTTCCTCATCTGTAAATGACAAGGGCACTTAGTTCCCAGGGTTGTAGGAGAGTTACACACCAGCAAATACAGAAGAGCACCCAGCATGGAGCCCTCCTTAAAGGCAGTGACAGCTCACAGGGGAGCCTTGCCGTCCTTTGCCATCCTGGGCCACCCGACAGTAGGACTGTCTGAGCTCTGAAGAGCACCAGCTGACGCTGGAAAAGCAGAGGGACAGCAGGGCGTGGTGTAGGGACTGCAAAGAGCCTGGACACCCTCTTGGGCACACTGGGGGCTTTTGGCTCTCCTGCTCAGCCTCTGAGACTGTCCGGGTGGGTTTGGCCAAACCTTCCATGCAGCCGTCTCAACTCACAGCTTCTGCCTCTGCCCAGTGGGGGAACCGGGCTCCAGCCTCTCTGCTCTCAGAACCCCCTGCTCATGGGGCTATTATCAACCCCACCTCCAGCCCAAGCCCCAGATGAGGGGCCAGAGAGGAGGCCGCTTCTCAGAATCCTGCCAGCCTCTTGTTTCCCCTCGCGTCCTCTTTCTCCTCCAGCCTGAGGGAACTTGACTGAGTCTTAGGAGGTGGGGGAGGGCAGAGGAGGGAAAAGCGGGCCCTTGGTGAGCAGGATCCTTCAGATCCACCACTGACGGCATCAAGCTGATGCCCAAAGGCCTCCAGAGCTTCAGGCTGCGTGGGTGGGTGGTGAGTTTCATATACCCAAAGCTTTGGTTTTTGAATCACAAAAACGAATGTTGTTGGGTTGTTTTCTGTTATTTTAGTTTCTTGTATCGCCTTCTCCTGGAGCATGAAATCCTTGAAGAACTGAGAACAAAATTCACATTCATTTTTCTCTTGGGCCACCTCCATCCTCATTCTTTTCTATGTAAGTAACAATAGGAAGGTGAGTAGGAACGTAGCTTTTTTTTTTTCCCCGGGAATGGGCTTATACGTATTGGAATTTTCATTTTCACTTTGCAACATGTACTGTAAACATATTTTCATGTAAATAAATATTTATAGAATAAATAATTCACACCAGTTAATATACCAAATACATTATTCACAACACATGAGTGTTGTGACAGTCGGCCCTGCACACACTGTCATGGCTCCTCGTCTCTCTCCCAGATTGTTCCCCAGGCCTCCCTGAGGTCCCCCGGGGAGGACGCTGAGGGACAGGAGGCCAGTGGGGCTGCAGGGGTCAGCCATCCCCTGCACAGAGCTGGAGCCCTCCTCGGCTCCCAGAAGAGGTTGCTGGGCTGCACATTTGTTGTTTTTGATGAATCTGATCAAGTTCAAGTAGGGTCAGGAGTGTATGAATTTAAAGAGTCTTCCCGAAGCTTCCTCAGCGCAGGGCTACAACCGCATCTGCTTTGAGACCGGTCATGAAGATGGAGCATCAGGAAGAAGGAAGAGGCGTCCGTGGGAGATGCTCCAGCAGCTCAATGGTGGGGAGGGAGTTTACCCAGATGCGCAACAGCAGAGAAGACTGTCAAGGGAAGTAAAGAAGCCCGGCGGGATGCAGGGGTGCGACCTCGCCATAAAACAGTGAGAATTACAGGCCCATGAAGAGACAGACAAAACAGACCAAATAACGGTGAGCGAAGAAACGGACTGGAAAACCGGAGCAGGTAGTGACCATCGTGCGCAGTATTGGTACCAGAAGGTGTGGCGAGGGAGGGGTCTGGCTGGGCTGTGCTGCCTGGACGGTCAAGTGAACAGCAGGCCGGCTACTTTACATGTGACATCAAGGCCTGATCGGGCAGTGACTGAGGTTGGCAGGGTGGGTGGACAGGAGAGACCACGCAGGAGGACCCGAGGCATGTCTGTCCTGGGAAGGCAGGGAGGCCTTTCAGACAGCCGTCCCACAAGGGTTGCTGTGGCAGAGGGCCTGCTGGGGAGGCAGTGAGTGCTCCGTTGCTGCAGGTGTGGGAGTGCGTGCCCAAGGACAACACCTTGGGATTTTTCCTGTCTCTGTGATCTTTTAGGATTTAGGGCTCCAGCTCCTGAAAGCCCCTGGTTGGGAGCTATCTGCTCCCGAACACATGAGCAGGCTTGAACAAGCTGCTCCTGAATGAGGCTTCAGAACGAAATCTCTGCTCCCCCTGCCTGGTGGGGGTGAACCTCTCCACCTCAGCAGCACACAGAATACCCAGGAAGTGGGGCTTGGCTGCTGGGCTGGTTCGCCTGTAGAAAACCTGGTTTTAGACTTAGGTAGCTCTGAATGACCAGGACAGAATCACAAAAGAGAACATCTGAGCTGGAGCAGTCCCGTAGATCTGACCTCACTGCTCCCCACACAGAGGGCAACTCTGAGGCTCAGAGGGGTGATGACTTACCCAGGGACAGACAGCTAGTCCAGAACTCAGGCCTCCTGCCTCTGTCCTGGGCCCTTCTCTGCACTGGCTGCCTTTTCTAGCACTGGCAGCTGTTAAGAAGTGCTCCCTTCTTAGTTCAAACAGAAGAGAGCGGTTGCAGGGCCGGGGGGGGGGGGGGTCAGAGGGCAGACCAGGCCAATGGTTCCACCTGGCCCCTGCGGTCAGAGGTGGCCCACAGGGACTCTGCTGGGGCGTCCCTCCCCCCGGAGAGCATGCTAATAGGCCTACTCCCGTCACTGCCTCCTGGTTTCTCGGATGGGATAAACTGTTTAGCCTTTGGACAAGATTATTTTTCACAAAACAGGATTGCTATCACTTAATTGAAAATAATTATCCAATGCAAATTAAGCTCAACATATCTAGCTGGAAATAAAGAAGTGAATATTTTGGGCAGTTTCACTGCTGCAAAGGCAGGTATTTTAAGTAAATGAAAGTAACGAGAACCGGCTGCTCTCTCTGCAGGAAGCCCTGGGAAATCCGCAGGGCCTCTCCTGAGCGCCCCGGGGCCCGGGAGGTCTGGTTCACACCCTTGTCCAGGGCTTGTCCTCTGGGTCTGTAATGGAGGAGACGTTCTGACAGAGCAGGAGGCCCGCGGCGGGGGTGGCGCCGAGTGTGGCGGGATGGTGTAGTCCCGCTCAGCAGCTCAGCCCCCGCGGGGCTTATCCTCACAGACTCAGGCCCTGGTCCCCCGGGACGGGGAGAGTGAGTCAGAGGGCAGGGGCGAGAGCTGCAACGTGCGTCTAGTGTGGGAGGCCCTTCTGTCCTTCTCCCCCTGGGGCCCCTCCTGGGCACCACACCAAAACCCCAGTCCCTGAGAGTCTCCCTCAGGCTCCCCCGCACCCAGCTGACCACAACCCTACCTGCTTCCCCAGCGCCTCCTTGGCTCTGTTCTTGTCCTCCCCTCCCAATGTAGCAGCTACCCGTTGCCGTGACACCGCCACCTAACAAACAGGCACAGACCTCCACGGCCTACAGCAGGCAGCTCCCTCTCAGGCCTCGCGGCTCTGCTGGCCTCCACTGGGCTGGCTCGGGGCTCTGCTGGCGGGAGGGGCGGCTCTGCTCCACAGGTCTCTCACCCCACCAGCATCAGCAGGCTGGCTGGACATGCCCTTCTCCCGGTGATGGCCAATGCTAAAGAGGGCAATGGAACCACGTGAGGCATCTGAGGTCAAGTTTCACAACTGGTGTCCAGTCACCTCTGCCCCATTCCTTTGACCAAAGTAAGTCATAAGACCAAGACCAAGGTCCAGGGCTAGGAGGGGACACTCCTCCCACGATGAGGCTGCAGCCAGAGTGTGGGTGCGGGAGGGTGAAGCCTTCTGCTCTAGTCCTGACCTTCCCACTGGAGCCCCCACCTCTGGTCTCCCCCTCTCATCTAGTCTCCACGCAGTAGTCAGTTTGCTCCTTCTAAAATGCAAACCTGACCATGTCACTTTTCAGCCTTAAATCCTTAAAATCCTTCCTTTGCTTGGTGGCCTTATTCCTCTTTTCTGAGAATAATTGAAATTCAATTGTAGAAGTTCTGTCTTAACGATATCCTAAGGTCCTCTGAAATATGCCAACAGTACAGCTGTCACCATGGCCCCCGCTTCTCCTGCCTTCAGGGCAGCCCGCGCTCATGCTTGCATATGGCCATGCATGGATGACCCACAGCCCGCATACACCCGTGCCCCCAGGAAGGACACGGAGCAAACCCTCCAGGGCATGGGAGCAGCTGGCCTGTGGCCGCGTGTTGTCGCACGGGGAGGCCACAGCACTGCACCGGCTCATGGGAGCGACTGTTATTCTCTCCCAAACCCCAACCAGGATCCACCCAGACGTAAAGTTTCCCACAATAAACCACTTGTGCTGAAGGAAGCTGTATAGATCAGCGCTACTCAAAATGTGACGTGCAGGGTCTGCAAATTCTTGGTTAAATGTCTGTGAAGGAGTGAGGAGTTTGCCCCAAAAAGGACATCACTGTGTCACTAAGCACACTGTTTAGTTCAGCTGACTTTTCTCATAGCCAGACTTGCTCAGGGAAGAAGGCAGTGGCTGGGTTGCTCTCTGGGCAAGCTCCTCACCTCCTGCACACTGGTAACTAACAGCTTGTGGCCTGGCAACTTGGAGACTGCTCACCCCTCCTCTGCTTCTGGGAACACGGACCTGAGGTGCCCAAGCATCTCTGAGCGGCACCCAGAGTGAAATTATGAAGGCATTGGGCAAAAGCCAGTAATTCAAAACAGTTAATATAGAGCTATAGTAAAAACAGGGAAGCTACCTCAATGTAACCACAGACGGTTGGCTCTAAATTATGTATGTCCCCTGAATGGAGTTGACTGCACTCATAAAATAAGAGTTTGGGGACTTTAGAACAGGATGAAAAAAGTCTTAGGATATAACAGTAAGTTAAAAAAAAACCACACGATTCGGAATTGTGTGAGCAGTGCACTCTGTAACACGTGGATAAGCTGGACGTGCGCACGTTCACACACTCGAAGGAACTGCATGAAGATACAAACGGTGACGTGTTAGGGTGGTATGATTCCTTTTCTTCTTTTCTTTATTTCTCAAACTTCTGAAATATAGTTACTTTATAACTAGTGATAACACATTTCTGAACCCATTCAGTTGGTACCCTCTATTTCAGTGACTTATTAGATTCCTAATATTAATGCATTAAAAAACCATTAATTCAGGGCCGGCCCCGTGGCTCAGCGGTTAAGTGCGCGTGCTCCGCTACTGGCGGCCCAGGTTCGGATCCCGGGCGCGCACCAACGCACCAATTCTCTGGCCATGCTGAGGCCGCATCCCACATACAGCAACTAGAAGGATGTGCAACTATGACGTACAACTATCTACTGGGGCTTTGGGGAGAAAAAAAAGGAGGAGGACTGGCAATAGATGTTAGCTCAGAGCCAGTCTTTCTCAGCAGAAAGAGGAGGACTAGCATGGATGTTAGCTCAGGGCTGATCTTCCTCACACACACACAAAAAAATACCATTAATTCAGACCCACAAATTCAGAATTTGAAATCACTCAGACTGAGTTCTTATTCATTCATTCAACAAGCATTTACCGAGGATCCCCTAGCGCCCTTCCAGGCCTTGTGACACAGCAGTGAACGGCTTCGCGGCCTGCTCACGGAGGGCGGCCAGGGCTCACTCCTGCATGCTGCGTGATTCACCCCACAGACGTCTGCCCACTTTGCGCTGTGCCCTGGTGCTGGGGAACAGAGGCGGCTCCAGCCAGGGGGAAGACGGAGGCAAACCCAGGAAACTTCTCTTCCTCAAAAATGTTGGTTAAAAGCTTAAAAACATAATACATACTCATAATAAAAAACATAATACATGCTCATAATAAATTCAAACAATACTTCAGATGAAAGCAAACCCTCTTCCCCTAGCAAGAGGGGCGGTTTGGTATGTACTCTTCAGATTTCTTTCTGTAAAAATACAAAAACATATTCCTTATATATATGCACACATTCCCAAACATCTATATGCAAGTCTATATAAACAATACAGTTTTATTTTCAATTTTACAAAAAACGGATCTTAGAGTGCATTTAGTTCTGCAACCTTAATGCTTACTGTTCTGAAACAAAACATACAAATGTGCAAAGTGCTGGAGGACCACAGAGGATGAGTGAGTGGTGCCAGGACGAGGTGGCCCTGATAGTGGCTGTGACTGTGGAATTTTGCAGCAATCCTGAGAGTTCTATGCTGCTTGCTCGCCCAGCCAAGGTGTCACTGAGCCGGGCGCTGATCGTGGTGGGGTTTTGCCGGGCAGAGAGGTGGGAAAAAGGGATGCCAGGGGAAGGAACAGCAGAGGTGAAGGCCTGGAGGTGGAGATGAGCCATCCCCTCTGTGGTGCATCCCTCCAGGTTGTGGACCCTCGCCAAACAATTGCTAAGCAGATGTGCAAACCCATGTCTTGATTCATGGCACATCCTTTTTCCCCGTCTTCCTTCCAAAGCCCCCCGCCCCCTCCAGTGGCCCCAAACTTGTCCCTCGAGTCCCTCCAGCATCAGGAACCAGGGAATGGCCCTGTTGGGAGAAGAGGACTGGTTTGCATTGCAGAAGTGCTTATTGGGGTCCCAGATCATTATGAAAGCAAATGCTGTACTTAAACATTAAGGAGAGAGTTGCATTTACAAAGCCCATGTTGTTTACACAGTGAGAAGGTGGAGGGTGGGGTTTGGGGCGGCCCCCACTGCCTTCTGCCCATTAAACATACCAGCTAGTGGGCAAACCCGACATGCACCCACTTCCACTTTCCACTGGTCTCATAAAATGGGAACCCTCTAAACATGGGAATTCACCTCATGCTAATCTGGATAATTAAAAAAAAAAACAAAAAACCCAACCGAAATACCCACAGAAATTCAGAAGGAACTGCTGCCGATCTGCGCAAATACACCAGGCACAGTTCTGCGTTTTAGTCCAGTCACTCCTGAAATGACTGGCTCAGGGGCCTCTGCGGGGCCACGGGGCAGGGCCCCTCTGAGGTCCTCCTGGTCCGGGCTGCTCCACGTGAGCCTGAATGGGTCCTCACCTGCCAGGCCCCTTCCGTGCTTGGTTCACATCCCCTAACCCACCCCCATTCACCCCCTCTCAGCTCTCTTCCCTCTGTGGATCTCAGTGCTGCCCTCTGTGAGTTGGGTTGAGGGTGAGGGGGGACAACAGAAGGTCATTACAAAATAAAATAACACGCGGAGGGAATGGCTAAGAATCTTTCCCACCCTGATCTCATAAAAACAAACAAAGGAAAAACATCAGCTAAGAGCCCCTGAGCTGGCCTGGGCTCAAGGCCACATCCCCAGACCTTGTCCTGAGATCCCCTCACCCCATCCTGGGACATTGCATCTACCTTCTTTGGTCCCCACAGTTTGTTACCTCTTGGTACCCCTCTGCCCTGCACACACGCAGACCACAGAGAGTGTAGCTCTCCAGTCTGTGCCTGGCCTACCCGGCTGTATCCCCAAGCACAGTGACTTGGGACCTCACCACATCATCTGGACTCGAGCTGCACCTCTGCCCGTTCTGCTTTCCCTGCACCCCACAGCTGGCACTGCCTGGCCCCACTCTGAGGCCATTGACAACACAGGCCGCCCTGGACCCGCCATGCTAGGATTGTTCCTGAAGCCAAAACAATAGACAATTCCATCTGCAGCCTGGTGACCCCGTCTAGTCCCTCGGCAGCTCCCACCACGCTCCACGCCCCAGCCCGGCCACTCTTCTCCACCTTCTCCACCTGGATGCACCCTTCACTGGACTGCCTCTGAGCCTTTGATTGCGCACGTCTGAGACGCTCTTTCTCCCCCTTTCATTCTGCCTTCACCTGTGAGCCTTAGCTCAAGAGCCACCTCTCAGGGGAAGCCTTCCCAGATTCCATGCTTCCAACCTAAGTCAGAACTGGGCCTCCTGCCCCAGCCCCTCCCAGCTCCACAGACCCTGGACTAGTCACCGTGTATGTACCATGTTAACTTCCAGCCTCGTTACACTGCATTTGAAAATGATGTATAACTTACGTAAAGTGCAGTTACAGCTCAATACATTTTTCCATGTTTATACATCTGTGTATGGGTTTGGGATACAGATGGGTAGGTTGAGGCACAAACTGGGAAGCAAGGAGACCCTGTGGGTATGTGTGTGTTGGGGGAGGCGTGGTTACCTAGGTAACTTAGAAGTTGGAAGCCAAAGAAAGTAGACACACGCCCAGCGTCCCGGCGTTGGGTTAGATCTCAGAATGAGCATGTTGATCAAGATCAAGATCCATGCACTTTTGCACAGGTGAGAGATCATGCTGAATGTGCAGCTTTAAAAATCTTGATAAATTAAGGGCTTCTTTATGCTCAGTTGAATTGATTGCTACCATTCACTTCTCCATCTCCTGTTGTCAAACATTTCCTATATCCACAATTATAAAGAACATTCTATGGACATCCTATAGATAATTCTTTAAGGGCATTCCTGGTTACTTTTTAGGGCAGAGTCCTATGAGTGGAGATGCTGGGCCAGAGGAGTAACCCTGTAGGACTCTTTACACATATGGCCAAAGAGCTGAAAGGGAAACTGTACTTGGGCTGCCATCATAAAACACCAGATGGGCGGCTTAAACAACACACATTTATTGTCTCACAGTTGCAGAGGCTGGAAGTAGCAGATCAAGATCAAGGTGCTGGAGGGTTGGATTCCTCTGAAGCCTCTCTCTTGGCCTGCAGACGGCCACCTCTTGCTTCCTCCTCACAAGGTCTCCCTCTGTGCCTGTGCACCAACCCTCCCAAGCCGTGTCTGTCTTAATTTCCTCTTCTTATAAGGACACCAGTCAGATTGGATTAAGTTCACCCTAACAGCCTCATTTTACCGTAATTCCCTCTTTAAAGGCCCCATCTCCAAATACAGTCACATTCTGAGGTGCTGGGGGTTAGAGCTTCAACATATGAATTTTGGGCAAGACAGTTCAGCCTATAACTTCCTTAGAGGTTGGAAATGTCTCTTGGTGTCACCTGGGTTGGTGGCCACCCCCTTGGTTCTTTCCAAAGCTGAGATGTATTTCGGTGTGAAGACCTCTCTGTGTCTCTCAGCCTCGCTCATTTCCCTTTCTCCCCCATCTCTCATCCCATCACTGTCGACAGCTGCCAATCAATCTAAAGTAGAGATTCTCAACCTCCGATGCACACTGGAATTGCCTGAGAGCTGAAAAAACTATCCTGGTATCTGGGTCCAAACCCAGCAGACTCCAGTGTCATTGGTCGGGGGTGTGGCCTGGGCGTGGGGAATGTGAAAGCTCTTCAGGGGGCTCCAGTGTTTTGCCCAGGTGAGAACTCCAGATTCTGGCCTCCCTTCCTTGCCTTTGCAAAGCTAGAGATGGGGCACGGGGGCTGTTTAATTACCATCTTCCAAAGTTAATTAAAGCTCCATAGTCTAAAGCCTGTTTTTAACTCCCCCAAACAAGTTCATTGTAAAGCATGGTGGTAATTTGGCTCTTTTGTTAAAATTAAGTCCTTAAAGTAAAAATTAAAAGACAAAATGGGAAACCACTGGGCATGGAAAATCCACCCTGGGTTTAATGGAGTCTCCTAAGTCGGGACGGGAGTGAGACTCCTGCAGCTCACCGCGGGTGGGGCCCGCCGTACAGTGTGGCCCTTGGGGCTTGCATTGTGTGTAAGCTTTTAAAAGAAGAGGATAAAAGCTCGTTTTTACGAGAGCCCTGCTTCTGTGGTGGGGTGATTAGGAAACTGTTGTGTTAAGTTTGGGTTCCTCCGAGTTCAGCGCCCCAACTCGCAATGTTTGAAACGAAACTTTAAAAGATGCTACCCACGGGTGAATCTCACAGACATGCTGAGCTAAAGAAGCCAGACACAACAGTGTTCAGATTGGATGATTCCATGTATATGAAGGCCAAGTACAGGTGAAACTCATCTGCAGTGACAGCAGCCAGAAAATGGTGGCCTCCGATGTGTGTGTGTGTGTTGGAGAGTCAGACTCTGAACACTCTTCTGAGGCCTTGGTGATGCAGAGACGGGGCGCATGGCTTCGCGCCTCTGGGGAAGATGTCTGTCACGCTGGCTCTCCTTCACAGGTGGCCCACACCCCATCAGCAGCAGCATGGAGTCCCGGCCCCAGCCCCCGGGCCCTGGCGCAGTCTGGCCTCTGCTTGCTCTCCCCGCTCCTCCTGTGCTGCTCCTCTGCCCTTAGCCCCACGCCAGCATGGATGCCACCTGCTCTGTCCCTCCTGTGCTTTGTGCGTGCTGTCCCTCCGACAGACAGGACCTCCCCAATCGTACTCACCTGGAATTTGCTCAACCTTCATAGCACGGCAGGGAAGTCACCCCTCTGCCTCCAGGGATGGCGTTAATTATGCCCTTCACTCATCTCTGTTTGTGTGTGTGTTTTTGCCACTAGGCTGGGTGAACTTTGGGGGCATACCATCTCTGTATGTGTAATGCTGGCACAGTGGTGGGTACCAAGTTGGGACATAAAGATGGTGTTTGTCACTGAATTGTGTTTGTTTAGGATGGGAAATGGAGAGCGGTAGACAAACGTCCTTCATGACAGCCATCCCTTAACTCACAACAATATTTGAAACAAGATGGAGAAATATGTGATTCAAATGACTCTTTGGGAAACACTCTACCTGGTGAATTGGGATCTGCAGGCACAGGTATAGACTGTTCCCAGCTCCAGGGCAGGAAACAGAATGGCTGTACAAGACAGAGGGACAACAACTTGACACTGGGGCGGGGCAGTGCTGGAGGAACGGAGGGGAGAGGCGGGGAGAGACAGAGAGAGTGGGTGGAGGGAACCGCGGGCACAGTCAGAAGCTGTGCTCTGTGTCATGTAACATCTCCCCAATGCCCCAAAATCTCCACTGAAGTTCCTGAAACTCATGAAATGTTTAATGGGAGTGTGTCTGTGTGTGTAACTGTGTGCATGTGTGAGTGTGCATGTGTGAAACACAAGTGTGTGCCTGAGTCAGTGTGTGAATATGTATAGTGTGTGAGCATGTGTATGTGTGTCAATATGTGTGTGTGTGGGCATGCGTGAATGTATATGTGGGTGAATGTGTGTGTGTGTGTGTGTGGACTGAGAAAGGTTCTGTGCTTCCCGCCTGGACTGTCTCAGGAGTGAGGCCGCGGCAGCGTGAGGAAGTCAGCCTGGCATTTCTCACGGAAGGCACAGACCACAGGGTCGGAGCCAAATCTGTGAGGGGCCAGTGGCCCCCAGCTAAGGTCTGAGTCACACATGTATTGAGCACCCCCAGGGATGGTCACCAGTCTCATGAGGAGGGTCAATCTTGGTTGCCAGGCAGTGCCTACCTGGAACCCTGTGTTGAGGAGGGAAGCCTTCTGAGCCCCAAGGAAAAGGTAATCATGACTGATTAGCAACGTCTGCCCTGGGCTCTGACTGGGACAGTAGCAGCATGCATGCCAGGTGTTTGCTTCCTGGCCTCTAATGGGTCAAAACAAAGCACCTGGCTTTTGGGATACAAAGATGAACCCAACACCGTACCTGCCCTTGAGGGGCTCCCAGTCTACTGCGGGAGGCTGAGAGTGTAAACAGACAATTGGAAACCAGCAGATCCGGGCTAGGATGAGGAAGTACACGGAGCTTGGGAGGCACAGCTGAGAGAGACACAGATGGGGCCTGGAGCAGAAGGGAAGGTTTCCCCGCGGAAATTCTGACCAGGCTGACAGGGTTGGGGGGAAGCAAAGGAAGGAGGGCATTTCCCGCAGGAGACACAGGATGAGCAGATTCTCACAGCAGTGAAAATGTGGGGGTGCCTGGGGTGGGGAATAAGAGGGGGAGTGGCAGGAGAGGAGAGGACAGGAAATCCAGGGCTGTCCCTCAGAGGGTCATCCCTAACGGGGTCACCTCAGCCAGGTACAAAGGAGGCCCGCTCTCAGCCCAGCAGACACCCTACAGATGGAGCTAGGGTGTCCCAGCACATCCCTTCCAGACTGAGGGAGGCCTTCCCTGCTCCTGGTCCCCTGAGCGCAGACCGTGGGAACCAGGCCCGTCCGATCCCCGAGTTGTGTGTGTTGTGAGCCGCTGCAGGTGCAGGACAGAAGGCCGCAGGTCATTTGCATGGGACGGAGAACAAATTCTCAGTTTCCCCCTCACAAATTGCAAATTTCACTTTCACAGCCCTTCTTTCTCCATCACAACCACACGGGTTTCTCCACAGCACCCCAGGAGTCTGTTGTCACAGAGACACCCCAGCTTTCCTCTGGGGGTTTCTGTCTCACAGCCTCCAGGGCTTGGAAAAGCTCAACCCCTAGCCACTGACGTCCCCAGCTTCACCCTCCTCCAAACCCTGCCCCCGTGCCCCATTCCCTGCTGGCGGAGAGAGTCCCACACCGGGAGGCAGGGGCCTGGGCGCCAGGCCTGGCTCTGCCCCTATCTCACTATGGGATATGAGGCTCTCTCAGGGTCTCAGTTTCCCCACATGTACCATAGAGGGTTATGGGCTTGATAACTTCTGAAGGTCCCCCGAGTTGTAGAATGACAACTTTCAGGTCTTGACAGTTTCTTTGTTGAGGGAACCCTGAAACAATATTTTACAGCAGGAGTTGGGACTTGTGTTGGCCCTGGATGATCTGGGAACTCGAGTCTTTCAGGTCTCTTCTTCCGCCTCTGGATCTGCCACTGCTCCCCACTTCTTTCCTTCCCAGCTTCCTCCCTGTCCAGGTCTGCTCCCTGGCTCCTCCTGATGACTCTGGGGAGGTGTTACTTCAGAGGTGCTCAGTTCACTGGGCTAAAAGGGCTCCTGGCTGGGAGGGAGGCCTCTTCTCCCTCTGGCCCCCATGCCACAGCCCAGCTCACGGCTATGCCCAGAGCTTCTTGCAAACAGCTGTCATCTGAGCAGAGGGTGCCTGGAGGGAACAATGCAGTCAAAACTCAATTTTTAAACACTAAACACATTTTCCACTCACTCCTAACCTGTTGAAATTTTCAGAGCAGCTGCTGACAAACTGTGGCAGAGGGAGACAGAGGGGGCCGAGGAGGGGTGCCCCAAGGCCTAGGCCTGGCTCTGCCTCTGACTTGAAGTGTGACCATGAGCAAGCCTTTTCACCGTTTTGGCCTCAGTTTCCTCATCTGTGAAATGGGGGTGAAGCAGGAGGGACAGAGTGGACTAGACAATCTTTTAGGCTCTGAGATCTGACATCGACCAGGACTTCAGGATTCCTGCCATGGCCGGAGTCTCCCCACACCTGGCAAGCTGGTGCTGCATGCATAAGCTGGCTTGCTGGTGGGAAGCAAAGGCTTGTGGAAAGATGAGGACCCCCTGGAGCACAGACAGGCAGGCCTCAGAGCCAGGTCTGTGGTGGGGAGGCAGGGAAATCCAGAATGACCCAGGAGGCCAGGGGTAACTGAGGCGATGAAACCAGAAAACTCCCCTGAGCAGCCAAGTGAAAGAGGGTTGCCATGCAAATCACCAGGAAGAGATGATTAACGGGTGTAGGCACAGAAGAGAGGCGGCTGGTGACCCATGACTCGTCCAGGATGATGGCGGATCCCCGGGGCCCCCCAGGCTCCGCTGGGGTGGGTGTGGAGGACGAGGTGGGGTGTGAAAGGAGGCTGGGGCAGAGGCTCCCCTCCCAGAAAGATTAACCAGGCGAGGCTGGCGGGGGAGAGGGGCGTGGAGGAAGGGTGAGAAAGGCCCGCAGATGGTTTCCATTTCAGGGAGGTTCCGTGTTCTGACCAACCTCTGACGCCTCACTTGGGGCTGGGGGAGGGGTGCGGAGAGGAGGAAGACACAGGGACTTTTCTGAGCAACATTTCTAGTATCTAGGGTTATCAGAAGTCATAGACCCTCCTGGGGAGGTGGGGAGGGCTTTCTCCTGGGTGGTCTCCCTTTCAGCAGACGCTTCAACCTCCTCCACAGCTCTGGTTGCTCACCTCCAGGGACCACGAGTCCACTGTGTCCCAGCGGCCAGTCTCACGGTTGGAAATTCCAGTCAGGAAGGGCTTCTGGCACCAAGTCAAAGTCTGCACCCCCAGCTGCATCAGTATTTGGTACAATATACCCCACAGGTGTTCGGCTTGACTGTGGTCTGTGGAGAATTTTATATAGGAAGCAGGAATAAATATAATACCAAGGTACAAAAGTTACCTGGCAGGCCTGGTGCCATGTACTAGGGGTTAGGATTTTGTCAAGTTTCTGCCTCAGTTTGCCATTCTCTGACCCAGTTTCCACATTTGAGATAAAGACCACTGTGGTGGTTAATTTTGTGTGTCCACTTGGTTAGGCTATGGCACCCAGTTGTTTGCTCAAACACTAGTCTAGATGTTGCTGGGAAGATATTTTATAGATGTGACTGACATCTACAACAAATCGACTTTAAGTAAAGGAGATTTCCCTCAATGTGGGTGGGCCTTATCCAATTAGTTGAAGGTCTTTTTTTTTTTTTTTTTTTATAAAGATTTTATTTATTCATTTTTTTCCCCCCAAAGCCCCAGTAGATAGTTGTATGTCATAGGTTCACATCCTTCTAGTTGCTGTACGTGGGACTCGGCCTCGGGTTGGACGGAGAAGTGGTGCCTTGGGGCGTGCCTGGGATCCGAACCCGGGCTGCCAGCATCAGAGCGCGCGCACTTAACCGCTAAGCCACGGAGCCGGCCCTAGTTGAAGGTCTTAAGGGCAAAAACTGAGGTTTCCTGAAGAAGAAGGAATTCAGCTTCAAAACGATAAGATAGAAACCCTGCCTGAGCTTTCAGTCTGCTGGCCTGCCCTACGGATTTGGGACTTGTCAGCCCCCACAATCGCGTGAGCTGAAATAAATCTTTCTATGTATACATATCCCATTGGTTTTGTTTCTCTGGAGAACCCTGAGACAACCACCTACCACTTCTCTGTGCAAAGGCCAATAAATGACACAATTCCTTAGAAGAAAAGCAATGTTTAAGAGGACTAAAATTATAAAAGTGCCAATTTGTGGAGTGCTGTGTTAATCTAAAACCCATCTCCAAGCCTGCGGATGGAGGCTATCCACGACGGACACACATCATCCCTCTTCCTACTCAGAATCCGTGGTGGCTCCCCATTGCCACCACTGCCATTGTATCGGCTCCTTTTTATGAGGCATTTCCATCTATCAGACACTATGCAAGTAATATATTTTGTTCATATATATTAGATACTTTAATTCTTGCAGTAGAGAGAGTATGAGCTTCATTTTACAGATGAGGAGAATGACACACAGAGGGCCACACTCCTTGGCCTGACACTCAGAGCCTTCAGTGATCTGGCTCCCATTTATCACCCTCCACTCCCCTGCATGTCATTCGCAGTCAAGGTAAACAGACTAGACTCTCTTACTTAAGTGTGCCCCAGGTTTGCCTACATCCAGGCTGTTGCCCAGACCTGGCTTTCTCCTGAAATGCATTTCCTCTTATCCTACATGTCACAGTCTTCCCTGCGCTCCAAGGGCCAATTCCAATGCCACCTCCGCTGTGGAGTTTTCCTGGGTCCCCACCACCACGGATACAGAGAGTGACCTCTTCCTGCACAGTCCCATATCTAGGCCTCTTTCCAATTTGAGTGACCACCATCTGTTTCAGGGCTTTTCTCTCCCACCGTCAAATGGAAGCTGTGGGCAGGAAACACGTCTGATGGATTGTGACAGCTGACAGCACTGCACCCACAGGGTTTCTTTCTGAAGCAGTGGCTTTTGATGAGAAAAACAATTAGTCCTCCTGGACTAAAGTTCTCTCAGGAAGTATGTGTGGTTGTTTTCTGAAAGATCAGGGTTGTTTCTGCTCCAGCATTATGTGAGTGGACTTTGTTTTCTTTGATCATATCTTCCGTTTGAATGAAAAACCTCACATTGATAATTTAGAAAGTTTACATCTTGTTTTGTCTGCCCGACGCTTGACAGAGCAACACTAGCAGCTCCGTAACTGCCCAAGCCTACAACGTGAGCCTCACATTCACCCTCTCCAGCCTTGAAGGCTCCTTCCCGAAGGAGCCACTGCTGACCTTCCCATTTGGAAGTGCAACCTTCCAGGCCAGTTGACTGGAATTTAGTTGTCTCTATTTTGGTAATATCATGTACAGAATGGTGTTGGGGACCAGTGAATTAAATTCATTTACTGAAGCCTAACTGTGTCAGGTCCCAAGCTGGGCCCTGGGAGAAAGGATAAAGAAGACATGGCTTTCATCTTTTTCTTCTATCAACAGATATCTGAGCGTCTACTCTACACCAGGAGCCATGCTCTTTGCAGCATTCAGCTTGCTTGCACAGCATCATCTTCTCCATGGCTACGAGCCCCATGAGGGCATAGATCATATCTGTCTGTCATCCCTGTGTCTCGGCTTCAGTGCAGTGCCTGGCACATGACAGCTATCCTATAAATACCTGTTGCAGAACTCAATAGGATTTACATCTGTCTCGCCCACTAGAGAGAAAACAAGAGCTCCTCAAGGATAGGGAGCCCTTGATGTCAGCACAGGACCTCGCTCAGCAGAGATGCTCAGGAAGTGTTTACTGAGTTGGCTGGATGGCCCTAGTTCAGTGGAGGGCCAGTGTGGGCCACACCTGACCAGAGCATGGGTTGGGATGTGAACTCTGGGTTCCTTATGGATTCCCATTTGCCTCTGCCATGGGAACTGTGGCTCTTGCTTTCTTGTGACCTCTTTTCCTTTCTTGTGACTTTGGAGATTGAACTTTGGAGATTAGTCATGTGAAAGCAAAAAACAGAGACCTGCCTCCATGTGGCTGCTGTAGAACAGCCAGTTCTAAGCACTTAAGGCTAACTGTGTGCTCAAAAAGGCACTGTGAGGGGAAATGACCCACACTGAAACTGGGTTTCCCATTCAAACAGTATCTAATGGAGGGATTATGTTCATTACCAAAGGATTATAATATCCGACATTTCCTAAAAATGACCACAATTGTGAGGTTTCGCCAACCATTGCGGCACATGTATATAAGGTTCCTATGCTGTGCACGAGCCATGTCTAAGTGGTTGGTTGGTGAGGCATGAATGAGGGACTGGCTGTGGAGCCACGAGGAATCAGCTGGAAGACTCTCCTGGGAGAGGGGCTGGGCCCGCTGTGAGCAGCTGAGAAGATGGATGGAGAAGGAGAATGCACAGAACAAGAAGGCTCTCAGAGGCTGGGTCCTGGGAAGACAGTCAGGGTGATGGTTACTGCAAGCGCCACACTTGCTAAGCTGGATACAACCGGCAGAGCCGGGCAGGGTGGGGCTTGGGGAGCTACTGTTTGACTGAGCGCTGCCCACAGGGAGGCAGTGCTGCGCACTGGTCATCAAGAACGGTTCTGATTAAGCCAAGGGCTACCAATGACCATTAGACCACAGAATACCAGAGCAGGGAGTACTGAGAACTCATCCAGGCTGATGCCACTGCTTCATTTTATAATGGGGGATTCGAGGCCCAGAGAGGTCACACGTCACCCGAGGTCAAATGGCATGCTTCCTTTTTTCTTTTTTTTTTTTTGAGGAAGATTCTCCCTGAGCTAACATCTGTGCCCATCTTCCTCTATTTTGTATGTGGGTCGCCGCCACAGCATGGCTGACGAGCGGTGTAGGTCCATGCCCAGAATCCGAACCAGTGAACCCAAGCTGCTGAAACGGAGCACGCTGAACTTAACCACTATGCCACAGGGCCGGCCCCGGCACGTTTCCTTGTGATGGCATCTGATTAGCCATGTGTCTACACTGGTTTGTCTTGTGTAAGAGGCTGAGTTATGTTTGGTAGACATACTTAAGGGGCATATGTGGAAATTTATAAGGACTACTCACTAGCGTGTACAGAACTGAATTCTTTTATATGAAAAGTAAAGCAGATAAGTTAGAGGGAAGGAAGCAACAGTCTGGTTTTCCCACAGGAAATCGTTCCCTTGCACGTATACCACCTTCTCCCCTCACTTGGCAGCCACAGGGCATTTCCAGAGGGGACCACTCCTCATGTGAATAGGAGATAACGGGACTGCTGGTCTCTGAGCCACCCTGGGTCCCCAGTACCACTCCAGGGGTCCCCAGAGACCTCTGCTTTCCCCTTCCCATTGGTGGTCCTCCCATAACTCCCCTCTCCCCTTATTCTTGGAAAAAGCTTCTCCTTCAAGAGGGAGGCACTGAGGATACCATTTCCTCACCTTGCTCACCTGTCTGCATACCTGCCTTCACGTCCTTTCGCGCATCCCTCTGGGTCCATCCTTCCCGCCTCCTCGAGAATGCCATCAGTTGAGTTTTCTTCAGTGCTCTAACATCCTCTTCCCTTTCAGCACCTTCTCGTCGACGGCAACCCGACTCCAGCCAGAGTCCTCTGTCCTGTCAACCTTTCATAGCCAAGGGCTTAAAAAGAGACACACTTTCCTTCCTCTTTCCTGTTCAGAAAGAGACCTAGTTCTCTCCTCTTCCCAGCAGCCCCTTTCCTCCTCATGGCGCTGTAGTCTGCCTTCCTGGCTCACCACTATCCTGGAACTCCTTTGGTAAAGGTCTCCAAGGAGCTCCATGCCCCCAAATCTGACAGATGCTTTTCAGTTCATACGTTTATTTGCCCAACACGTATTGCACAAAAGAATTGAGGTGTAAGGATATATGCAAGATGAGAAATTATGAATAATTAAAATTGTCTTGAGGAAAGTATAAATCAGAATGGAAATTCAGAGACAGAAAAATAGATGAAATACTACATCAGCCAATAAAAGCTCAGGGAATAAAAACAAAGTGCAACTTGGTAGAAGCAATTCTCCTTACAGTTCTTGGGGTGTGTAGTGGGTTGGATAGTGTTCCCCAAAAAGATATACCAAAGTCTTAATCCCCAGTACCCGTGAATGTGAATACATTTGGAAGTAGGGTCTTTGCAGATATAATTAAGGATCTTGGGATGAGATCCTCCTGGATTTAGGGTGGGCCCTAAAGCCAAGACACACAGAGACACAGAGGAGACGATGAGGCAGAGATTGGAGTCATGCGTCTACAAGCCAAAAATGCCAAGCACTGCCAAAGCCACCAGAATCTAGGAGAGAGTCATGGAACGGATTCTCCCTCTGAGCATCAAGAAGGAACTAACTCTGCTGACATCTTAATTTTGCACTTCTGGCCTCCAGAAATGTGAGAGAACAAATTTCTGTTGTTTTAAGCCATCTAGTTTGTGGTGATTTGTTACCATAGCCCTAGGAAACGTACATGGGGGGCATCCTTGCTGTTCCCTATCTCCATGCCTTTACAGACATGGTCCCTTCTCCTTGAAGAGCTCTTCCCCTTCTGTTAACCTGGAAAATTTTATTCTGTTAGGAAGACCCATCGGAAGTCCTGGGCAGGAAAGGTCCTGCCCAGCCCGCTTGGACTCCTTCCGGCAGGACAATCCATATGGATCCCTGTATTCCTCAGCTGTATGACAAAGTCTTCATTTTCATGTTTATCTCCTCAATTGCTTGTTAGCCCCTAAGGCTTGAGATTTCTCTTAATAATGTCAACCTTAAGCAAGAATACTACCCAGCACAAAATGACCCATGGCAAATATTTGTTAACTGAGAAGGCAACAGGAATACCGAAGGGGGAAGGACTGATGCTGTCTGGGGTGGTCATAAAGTGGAACAGGATATTTCGGGCAGAGGCAAGAGCATACGAGGGACTAGTCATTCATGCAAAGGGATTGGAAGGGTGAAGGAGACAGAGGAGAAAGAGGAGGGAAGAATTGCAGAAGATGAGGCTGCCAAAGCTTTGCACGCCACACGCCAGGCCAGGAAGTCAGACGTCAGCCTGCGGGCCACAGCTCCCCCGACGCTGGCGCATTGATCATGATAAATAAATGGCAAGCATTGGAGCATATGAGGAAGCCATTTGGGGTAAAACTAATATAGCCTGAGTTTGTTTTTCCAACAGGGCCTGTTACCTTCAAACGCGCATTGTGTATCTGCTTTGTTATGTCCCAAAGAGAAGAGTAAATGCCCTTAAGATAAGGATGCAACCTCCCCCACAGTGGCATTTCCTTAAGGATAAGCATTTCTCCCTAGGCTAGGATTTGATTGCTGCGCTCATCCTGTGACCACCCAGCTCCAGACAACAGACCTGATACCAGCCACAGCCATTGAGACAGCAGACCTGCTCCCCGCTGTGTCCATCAATAGCTATTCTGGCAGGGCAATCTGGCAGGGCGATCTCGTGGCTATTGTAAAAGAAACATTGCAATCCTACGTGATACATGCTCTTTGACAGTATATAACCGCTCTGTACACCCCATTTCTTTGGTGCCCTTCCTTCCTTGGGGAAGGCAGGCCCTGGGCTATGGTTCTCAAAAGTCTGCTCATAATAAACTCACCTCAATTTTGATTTATAGATTGATTATGGATTATTTACGTTGACAACCAGCACGCTCCTCTGGGACATTTCCTCCTGCCCAGGCCTGAGAGGCCAGCTGCCGCCCTCCCCCAGTCCCCTAGAGCTGGGCACTCGCCTGTGATGGCTCTTCTTGGCCCCACACGGGCAAAGCAGGAACACAGCTGAGGATGCCTGTGGACTACCAATCCTGGCCTCGCCTAGTTTTTTCAGAATATTCACAATTCAGTGAAAAAACATCGTTTCCAGTAGATTATGAAGGAAACTAGACTTTCTTTTTGACTTGTGTATACACCTGTGAAACCATCACCACAATCATTTACCACCCCTGTTTCATTGTGCCCCTCTGTAATCACTGCTTCCTGCTCCTCCTACCCATGCCCACCCCCAGGCCAACGCAGATCTGCTTTCTGTCACCATGGATCAATTCGCATTTTTTGTAGTATTCCACCGTGAATTTTATCTTATTGGGTGCTGCATATTCTTGTATTCCTATAAATATACTTGAGGTTTGTTCTTGGAATTGGTTATTTGGAAAGTTTGATTCTTTCAGGTCTTGCTTGTAAGCCAAATAGGCAGGACCAGAGGAGTTTAGACCAGGGCTAATTTTCCCCATTACCAAGTCAAACACTCTTGTGAGTACTCTGGTCAATGCTGCATGAACCATGAGGCTTTCCACTCCGACTGGTGAGAACACAGACTACTCTTGGCCCTGAGTGAGCTCCAGAAAGAGTTCCCTCTCATCCTCCCAGGTGGTTCCCTCACACATATGCGCTGACCGGTCTCAGCTGAAGACTAGACGGGGACCCTCTGCAGTAGATCTCAGGGCACCCACTCTCTGCAGTCTCTCCTCTCTGGCAATGTGACCTGCAAACTCTAGTCACTTTGACTTTTCTGGGCTCACAGCTCTGTTTCCTCAACTCAGAGAGACTGTGAAGCTATTTCTGGGTTTCTCCTCCTTGCTCCACAATTGGGAAACTCCGCAAGCGGTCAGCTGGGGCAATCGGAGGGCACCCCTCACTTGTCTGTCATCTTTTTTTTTTGCGAGGAAGATCAGCCCTGAGCTAACATCCATGCTAATCCTCCTCTTTTTGCTTAGGAAGACCGGCTCTGAGCTAACATCTGTTGCCAATCCTCCTCCTTTTTTTCCCCAAAGCCCCAGTAGATAGTTGCATGTCATAGTTGCACATCCTTCTAGTTGCTGTATGTGGGACGCGGCCTCAGCATGGTGAGAGAAGCGGTGCGTTGGTGCGCGCCCGGGATCCGAACCCGGGCCGCCAGTGGCGGAGCGTGCGCACTTAACTGCCAAGCCACGGGGCGGGCCCCCTGTCATCTTTCAAAGTTCATTGTCCTTCCTTGTCTGATGTTCAACGTCTTGAAAACTGCTTCATATTTGTTTTTAAATTTTTTTCCTTTTTTTTTGGTGAGGAAGATTAGCCCTGAGCTAACATCTGTTGCCAATCCTCCTCTTTTTGCTGAGGAAGATGGGCCCTGGGCTACCATCTGTGCCCATCTTCCTCCACTTTATACGTGGGATGCCTGCCACAGCATGGCTTGATAAGCAGTGCATAGGTCCGCACCCGGGATCCAAAGCTGCAAACCCCGGGCCGCCGAAGCGGAGCGTGCGCACTTAACCACAACGCCACTGGGCTGGCCCCACTTCCTCTTTTTTTGCTTGAGGAAGACTAGCCCTGAGCTAACATCTATGCCAATCTTCTCTATTTTGTATGTGGGTCACCGCCACAGCACGGCTGACAAGTGACGTAGGTCTGCACCAGGGATCCGAACCCGCAAACCCAGGTGCCTAAGCAGAGTGTGTGGAACTTTAACCACTACACGACAGGGCTGGCCCTTGCTTCATATTTTTTTTACATTGTTTCAGGACGGAGGGTAAATCTGGTCCCTGTTACTCCAATCTTGGCTGGAAGTAGAAATTCCTAAAACTACTTTTGATAATGATGATGATAAACACCACTGTAATAAATTTGATATCTGGGCTCTTTCATGTTGCACTGTCATATATGGGTCCCACAAGCTGATAGACTCTTATTGAGAAAATGGTTACACATAGTACATCAAAATGAAGTTGTACTTTATGCATTCAAAGATAATTAAAAAAATAATTTGGTGTATTCTTTTGCGGGAAGGACTGTTCTGAGATGATGGCTGTAGCCGACGATGTTCGTGTTTCATTGGTATCACTGTGTCTCTATTGGGGGCTACCCAAAGCCACTCTCCCTGGGTGCAGAGAGAGCCAAAGTTGACTGGGAAAGGCTCCTAGGGGCAGCTCTTAAACAATGACTGACTTGAAACAAAACATGATATATATACACATACTCCTTTGCCTCTGATCAGGGCAACTCTGAGGTGTGGCCTGCACTGTCTCCAGCGCCCCCTTGGGAGTCTGAAAGCTACCCTCTGTGGGACTGGACTTGTTAAGGCATCCAGCTTGGATTCCTTCTCTTCTCTTCCCTGTCTCACTTCCCCACTCCCTTACTGGGTTTTATTGGAAGCACTTTCCTAGTAAACCACTTTAAGAAGTGATTTATTTCATAATTGTTAGAATGAGTAGGTACAATATCGACTGTATACACTAAATACACCAGAAACGGGACTGGCCTGGTGGCATAGCGGTTAAGTTCATGTGCTCTGCTTCGGTGGTGCAGGGTTCGCTGGTTCAGATCCCAGGTGTGGACCTACACACTGCTCATCAAGCCATGCTGTGGCGGTGTCTCACAAAATAGAGGAAGATAGGCACAGATGTTAGCTTAGCAACAATTTTCCTCAAGCAAAAAGAGGAAGAGTGGCAACACGTTAGCTCAGGGCCAATCCTCCTCAACAATAAATAAGCAAATAAATACACCAGAAACTGAACTTGTTCTCTCTGCTTAGAGTGCCTGGGGAACAGCCTCATCACCTGAAGTGATTCTTTGCATGGCACACATAATAAATTGTCTTCCAATGGCTGCTCCTTCTTTGAAATGTTAAGCCCAAAACTTAAGGGCCTGGGCTGGACTTGGTCCTTGTGTGATGGCTCCTACAACCTAATGACATTCTTAATGAATCAAATGTCCCACGAGATAGTCTCCAACCCACTCCCCCACCTTTGTTCTCACGCCAGGGTTCCGTATTTATCTCCACAGAGCTGACATCCAGCCTGGCCTCCAGCATTTGCATCCATGCTTCCTGGTCATCCTAGCCAGTAATTCCCCTCAGCTGGCTGAGTCTCCAGTGGCCCTTTCCCTCCACAAAGGAGTCCAAACAGTCTGTAGATCTTCATGCCGTGGAACTGGTGGTCCATATTTCAGATGAACAGGACATGTCCCACCAAACTCTCAAACACCAGCACAGTGTGATGAAAGTCTAAGCCTTGCAAGATAAGACTGCATCCTTTTGGGTGTGGAAGACAACCTGAACCCCCACTCCTAGTGAGAATTCCTTTTGAGAAAGGGTTAGGGTTTCTCAACCTCAGCACTGCTGAGAATGGAAACATTTATTTTTTTCTCCCTTCCTGATCCCTCCAGAATTTGAAAAGTCTTAGTAAGTGAATGTTCTTATTTCATGGCAATATAGTTATTTGCATAAGTTCAATAAGAATCTGTTCTCCTTATAGCAGGACACAATTGGAAACATTGGTTATATTATCAAAGCTTTGACTGAAATATCGTATTTAAAAAGCATATACAGGCTCGGATATGACCAGATAGCTTTTGAGGAATGAACCAGATAGCTTTTGAGGAATGAAGATTAGACTTCATGAAATAAAGCCACCTAGAAATACTGGCCTGGTACCTTGTTTACAACATTCCAAAACAGCAACTTTATGGATAAGTAAGGAAGGTCACTTACCTGGCAGGTGCCTGGAACCTCACTATTTTGGGGAACCTCAAAAGAAGAGAGGAATTCACCCAAATCTGTAGGTATTAACAGGCAAATCTGATGACAAGTCCTTGGTTTGGCCAAGGACTTTCCTGGCCTCGAGCGGCCTTTAAAGTTTGATCTGAGACTCCTTATGAAGAGTTCCAGCACAGCAGATTTAAAAGAGCCTATATGGGGCTGGCCCCATGGCTTAGTGGTTAAGTGTGCACGCTCAGCTACTGGCGGCCGGGGTTCGGATCCCGGGCGCGCACCAACGCACTGCTTTTCCGGCCATGCTGAGGCTGCGTCCCACATACAGCAACTAGAAGGATGTGCAGCTATGACATACAACTATCTACTGGGGCTTGGGGGGAAAAAAGAAAAAAGGAGGAGGATTGGCAGTGAATGTTAGCTCAGAGCCGGTCTTCCTCAGCAAAAAGAGGATTAGCATGAATGTTAGCTCAGGGCTGATCTTCCTCACACACACGTACACAAAAAAGAGACTATATGATCAATTGCTATTCTTGCTGTACTTATGTAAATAATTGGGCCAAGTTTATTAAAACTAGACTTATTTTACCAACCAATGAGTCTTAATTTGGCTATCTTTGGTAAAAACGGGGGTGATTTTAGAGAAAAAACTATGTTTCAACAGAAACTATAATACATATTTATGGATGTTGAATTCCAGTTCCATTAATTGTCTTTGAGGTTTTTGTTTTCTTTTTTTTTTTTTTGTGAGGTTAGAGATCAGCCCTGTGCTAACATCTGCCAATCCTCCTCTTTTTCTGCTGAAGAAGACTGGCCCTGGGCTCACATCTGTGCCCATCTTCCTCCACTTTATATGGATGCCGCCATAGCATGGCTTGCCAAGCAGTGCATCAGTGCGCGCCGGGATCCGAACCGGCGAACCCCAGGCTGCCGCAGTGGAGCGCACGCACTTAACCGCTTGCACCACTGGGCCGGACCCCGAGGTTTTTGTTTTCTATCTGTAAACTGGACTGGATCCTGAATTCTAGTTTCCTCAAATATCTGGTATGGATCTCCAAATTAATGTTTTGAATATTTTTCTTTCCTGTCCTTTTCATTTGGAATCATTGAGAACTAAAACCATCATTTTTCCTGAAGGCCTGCAAACTCAAGCTGGACAACTTGTCATAAACCTAAGCGAGGACACCATGAGAGTGCACGTTTGGACACTCTTCATGCCCGTTGCTGTGTAAGCCACTTAAAAGGTTTACCTGAATGCCTGATGACATCATTGGAGACATTTTAATCTGCAGGGGATGCTTCAACCCTTACATCTAGAGATCTTCTTAACTGGCCATCCTCTGAGTTCAGAAATTGGTTTATAATTTGCTCCAATAATTAACCTTGTTTTTGTTTCTCTAGAAATGCTTCTTATTAAATATCTGGTTACTTGCTTACATAATGTAGGCCTAACTTTGGGAGACCCTATGTTCTAGAAATGATCCAAAAGACCTGGAGGGAACTTAAACTAAGGAACTAGGCACTGTCGGATGTGTCATCTTTGTCATGAAGACTGGTCCTCCTGAAATCCTGGACTTCATCCCTGCTGGATAGGACCATACAAGAAACACCATGGGGAATACGAACTATGCCATAGAAAAACATCACAAGTGGAATCACCCAAACCTTGGGTGACTTCATACTCTTGACACTGACTTCTCTGAATGGTCAAGTGAATCCCTAACACACTGCAAGTTGCTGTTCAGAAAACGGTCTTCTAAAGATAAGTAATAAATCACTCCCAGGTTCTTATGTTATTTGTTGGACTATAGACAGCAGGCAACTTGCCTACATCAGATTTCACTTGGGGTTCTAGACACTAACCTTGATTGGTTTACAGGACTCTTTTCCTAGATTCCCCAAGGACTGAGGTCCATTATGGAGGGGATACTAAAATTTGGGCTATTTTACTAATATGTGTAGTAAATGTAAACTTAAGTGTTCTTCCAAAGCCATTAATCAGAGTACTAAAATATTAGTCATGCAAAGCATATCTTGCTCTCCCCACCTGGTACCCCAAAATATTTAAAAATAAAGGTAAAATAGTTTCGTTTCTCTGATCCTGATCTTCACTGTTTTACAGCAGGAAGTAGCTAGAGTGGTCTTTGCCCCTATTCCCCAAGATTGAGGAATGATCATAAGACAGTAGGGATTGAAACAGAGCAAAAAGAGGTTAAAAAAATCCTTCCTGGGCTACAAGAAGAGAGCAAAAACTTTGAGATAAGCTTTGCTAACTGCAGCTGTGCATATTCAGCATAATCAACTGTTGTTTAAAATTAACCAGGTCTTTCTGTCTGTCCTTAGTATATGAGTGAGCTGTTTTTCCCAGGAAATCAAGATTCAGCCTCACAAGGCCAAACGAAGGCTGAAGATGAAAACCAACCAGAAAAGTCCAGACAATCAAAGGAAAGAGATTCAGTCTTCAAGGTCAAATGCAAGCTGGTGGGAAAGTGCCAGCCAGCATGTCCACATGCTCCCCCTCCCTTACCTAAAACCCCAGCACATGCTCTCCCTCACCACTTTTAAAACCCCTTGCCTCTCATCTTTCGGGGAGATGGGACAAATTTGAGAGTTCTCGTCTCCCAGCTGACGTCACCCAAAATAAAAACTCTTGCCCCTCTTGTGTGGTGGGTAAAAAACTTGGCTATGTATCTGGTAACATAGATATATATTTGATTGGAAAGAAAGATTTTCATGATTAGGTGAAAAAAAAGGTTACAAAAAATTTATCTATGTACAGAAAAAAATCTGGAAGGATAGACACTAAGAATTTAACCATATTTTTGGGTAGAAAAATCAGGTATGATTTAAAACTTTATTTCCCTTTAAAATGAATAGGTACTCCTTGTATAACATAAAAATAAAGAGTGATAATAGGCACTGTTAATAGCATGGTTCTGAAATAACAGGCACTACGAATAGCACGGTCCACGAAAGCAAGGCTTTCCACAGAGAATGGGAGCTAGTTTCTCTCCGCTCTATTCTAAGAATGCCAAACGTGAGCCAAGCTAGAATCCAGGAAAGGAGCCACTCAAGCTGCTTCTGATCAAAGTGGGGCCAGAAGCAAAAGATGTTGAGAGTCTCCTCAATCCTAGCAACTATAGGGATCCTTATTGTTTGGGACATCTGCTTTTCTTCTCTTAATCCTATTTATCCATTTAAAATCTTACTTGATTGTCAAATCTCTCTAGATTTTAAACTCCCCCTTCTTGTATGGAAAGTTGGTGTGTGAGCTGACTGACTGCCTGACTTAACTGAACACTTGGTGTAAGAGCCAGGCGCCAGGGCCAACGAAGGGGAAATGCAGCAGAGGCTCCTGTGTTTCCGCTGGTTCCTTACCATCCTAATGCCCACAAGTCAAGAAGCTCAGCTGCCTTTCCTATCTGCATACAAATGGACTTGAAGGGTACATTATGCCCAGAACAAAATGTTTGTCTAACGAAGAAATACAATTTGGGAGGAAATATAAGATAATGTGCAGAAACAAGCAGAAAAAGAGCTTCCTTTCTTCCCTCCTCCATATAATCTTCCATGTATGAAAGACCCTAAAGAACAGCAATCCCATTTCTGCTCTGAAAGCAGATGCCCTCGGATCTGAAGGAACACTAGTCACACCACATCGATAATAAGCCACGCGTGTCCCAGGTCCTACTGAGGAATAATGCCAATCATCTCAAGGCTCACCACACTATCAAGCTGTTTTTCATGGCTGTCACTTTTAGCAGCGTCTTAAAAGACTCCAGTCACTTACCTTAGGGTCAAAACAATCCCAGCCGACGTTAGGAAGCCACGCACCAACACACAAGGAACCCTGACATTTGGCTGAAAGCTGGGCAGCGGCAGGGAAGGTGTAGACTCAAGACTGGACCTACAATTTACATTCAAACTGATTTGGGAGGAGAGACTCTCCCTGCCCCAAAGATAAGAGAGCTGATCCTACGAGACAGCAGTTTGTACACTTCACAAAGAGTAAAACACAAAATTGAAGAATCCAACATTATAAAACTGTCCTTGTCAGCTGACTGTATTTCATCTTATTCTGGCACAGAGCTGGTGCTTGGGCGACAAGGCATTCTGACCCCAGTTTAGGGAGATTTTGTAACTTTAGCCACTTGTCCAACCCAAGTATGCTCTTTGTCACCCAAACTCGCATTGTCTTTTTACATAAAAGACAAATTTCTTCACTCTATTTCAGACGTTTTATTTTTCTTATTCTAACATTAGGCTTTGATAAGTACAAAAGGTTCACAAGTACAAAAGTTTCTGGATAGCTTTGTGGTAGTTAAAAAACCCATGAAAACAAAACAATTTTTTAAATTGGGCAATATTCATCTCTATGTATCTGACAGTCTTCTTGAAGTGTGGCTGTAAAAATGGTAAAAACTATTTTGTTAAAATTACATTAAAATTTTTGATGACTCTTTTTCACTTCTTTCAGGCAATCTGTCTCATGACATTTACATGGATGGATCCAGTACTTGGATTTTGCTGTAGCCCAACTCCCTGATGACACCTTCATTTTTCAGCCTGTGATGCTCTGACCAAAGGAAGATTCTGACACCAGCTTCAGAAGCAAGAAGAGCTGGATTTAGATTTATAGCTATTATCCTCTCTGATGTTAAAAAAAGAAGTAATGCTGACAAAGATAGATGAATTTTTTGTATCAGTATTAATTTCTTTTCCTGCAAGGATTTTTCATACACTGCAGATGAATTACATTGGATGAGCTTTTATTTTTTAGATTATTTTTAAAAAGTTTTCTTGAAAAGACTAATTCTTCCTATCCCTGGGATTCTGAGTAAAAATGACACAATGGAACAAGGGAAGTCCTAGTTTATCTGTTTTCTTACCTAAAAAGCTGTTGGACAGAGAAGTGGGATCTCCAAGGTCTTTGTCCAGAAGCTCTAGGTATGGCTGAGATTAAAAAACCAAAAAACTCACTTTATTTAATCACAGATAATAAAATATTGCCAGGATGTTGTAGACACGAAGACCAGACAAACACTGGAAAGCCAAATCAGAAGCTGCCTCACAGCTTAGACTTTTTCTTCCTCTGCTTAATAAGAAATAAATGATCACTGCTGTCACCCTCCGAGCAGCTCTCCTTTTGCTCATGCTTGCCCCGCTTGCCCTCTTTGGGCAGCCTGTCTTCTCTTGGCTTGTGGTAATGCGATGAGTGGCAAAAAGACTTGCGAGGCTTCTGGGTTCTGAAAGTGCTGGGAGCAGAGTGGATTTTGGGGCCCCTGGGAAAGTCCTCATCCCCTTCACGACACCTGTCAGCCTTCCTGTGCTTCTCACGCTCTCGATTGCTCCTGCTCATTGCTTCTTTTTGGGTTTCTTTCTTTTCTTGAGGCCACCTGTTGTTTTTCCGTGAGGTATGGCTCTTCCTCATATCATGGTGGGGCCTCTTATCTGCTGCTTCCATATGAGGCCTCTTGAACTGCCTTGGAAAATCTCCATTTTTCTGGAGTTCTGGAAAATATAAAAGTATTTTTGCATATTCAGTGGCTAGACAGTCCACGCAGAGCTTTCACAGGTTGGTAAATAACTTAGCAGAGAGGGAAGCCAGACATTTAAATGTGTTAATGATATGACATTCTAAAGAGCTCTTACTAAGGTAAAAATCACTCACTAAAAATGGAATGGTTGTAGTTCTATATTTCTGATTGCTTAAAATGGAAAACATCCAGAAATCCAACAATATTTATCCTGTTCAATACAGTTTACCTACACTAAACAATGGAGACCAGGACCAGTGAGAGCAGTAATCATCTTAGCTTGGTGAAGAAAAGCCATGTCTGACCAATTCAAATTCCTGCAGTGATAAAGAAACGGCCGTTGACGATAAGGTGAAGCAAGATGTATAAAAGGGCCTTCTGAGAGTCCTATGACATTTCAATTATCCTCTGAAGATAAAGTCTGGTTACAATACTTATAGGTGGGTGCCAAACTGGAAAGATTACTCCTCTAGAGTAGAGATCACTGGCTTGGAGACTGTGTGCACACACATGTGTATCCGAGAGATTTCAGTGCCAGATCTCATGTCATATTTTGTCAGGATGTGGCACTCTTACTACAAGTGTCTGATGGTAGTTGATTCTGATGGGGAGGTGGGAGATGAGATTACAGTGATGGATGAAAACTAACACGTCAATGGAATCTTGAAAGATTAAAGAAATGGCCAATAAAAAATGGGATGAAGTGCAAAGTAGTATATTTAGGGAACCAAACATAAATTCTAGAATATAGAACAAAAACAAGTAATTACTTATAGACTTCATCATAAAATAAAAATTCCAATAGATCAGAATTTCTTTTTACTCTTTTTCTAATTTAGTTGCCTAATCATTATCTTCATGTACTATATAATTTCTCTACATAGAGTTGAGATAAATCTTATATAAAATAAAATATGTAAAATATATAGGAGCTGAGAAGTAATTCCTCTAGAATTAGTATCCTCATTTTGAAAAGAACCTGAACTCAGAGAGAGTTTGGAAAAGAATAATGAAAAGGCCAAAAGAGTCAATAATGTGTACATCAACTTGAAAAATATGGAACTATTTTGTTCTGAAGCAAGAAAAGTAACTTGGTAAACAATCTTGAAGTATATAGCAAGCAAGAACAGAGGCAGAGAAAATAGGCTTAAATTACATGATAATAATTTGGTGAGAAAGAACTCTGTGTTAGCAACAGTAAATAAAGAAACCACAGATGGTGGCTGTGGACCTGGAGCTCTCTCGCAATGGTGGCCAATAAGACCACCATTCTTTTTTTTTGTTTGTTTAAACTTTTTATTTATTTATTCCCCCCCCCAAAACCCCAGTAGATAGTTGTACGTCATAATTGCACATCCTTCTAGTTGCTGTATGTGGGATTCGGCCTCAGCATGGCCGGAGAAGCAGTGCGTCGGTGCGCGCCCGGGATCCTAACCCAGGCCGCCAGCAGCGGAGCGTGCGCACTTAACCACTAAGCCACGGGGCTGGCCCTAAGACCGTCATTCTTCGGGGAAACTCCAGGAATCACTAGGAATCACTCAGCAGGGAAAGTTTTCTCTCCATGAAAAATACTAGCTATATGCAAAGGGAAAAAATAATTACTTGTCAAACTGAAAAATCTCAAAGGAGGCTTTAAAAAAACTGCATTCATATATGGATAGAGGTATTTTCTGGACATTTTCCAAAATGATCATTACGTGAGAAAAATGCTTATTATGAACAGATGACAACATAGGATTTTTTTTTGGTGAGGAAGATTCACCCTGAGCTAACATCCGTTACCAATCTTCCTCTTTCTTTTGTTGCTTGAGGAAGATTCGCCCTGAGGTAACATCTGTGCCAATCTTCCTCAATTTTGTATGTAGGATGCCTCCACAGAATGGCTGATGAATGGGGTAGGTCTGCACCCGGGATCTGAACCCGTGAACCTGGGCCACCCAAGTGGAGCGCACGGGACTTCAACCACTCGGCCACGGGGCTGGCCCCACAACACAGGATTTTTGAAGTAGGTGCTTGATTTCTGGAGATTAGGAAAGTTCCAGATTCTATGGTAATTATTAAAAACATTTTCTGTGCTAACCAATGACCCTCAAAGCAGGCAACGACAGTGCAAAAAGAAATTTAGAACATACCGCAAAGGTGATCTAACATGAAGTCTAATAACACACCTTTTACTTTTCGTTTTATTCTCTGTTCTCTCTCCTGGATTTCATATTTGTCATCATAGTAGTAGATGAATGGAGATGTTGGAAAGGTCTGGTTAAACATCCGTCTTTCTGCACATTCCTGCAAATTGCATTTGAAATTATGATGTCACAAGGGCACACTGTTCAGACAACCTTTCTGCAAGATTATGGACCACCGTAATTAGAGATGAGCCCTATGTCACTGAGACTCACGCTGTGGCTCCAGGATGTGATCTGGCTGGGATGCTGGGCGAATCAGCCAGCCAGACACCCAATCCTGCTTACATGCTATCTGCTTCCCTTACTTCTTTACCTATGACACCCTTCTTATCTTTTTTCAATCTTCCCTGCCAAACCGCTCCCTGTCTGAGTTAACAGCAACGGAGGGTGGGTCCCCACTGCATGTGCCTTGTACCTCCTTTAGGAGGTTTACTTTATTTGGCCTTAGGTTGCATTAGACCTTTGCTTATTTGTCTTTTCAACAGCCTTCCATCAAGTGCTTCTCCTTTCTCTTCTTCCCTTCACATTTACACCCTAAATGTGGGTGTAAATTCTTAACGCTTTGCTCTTTTCCCTCTACACAAGTGGTTTGCAAGCATATTTTAACTCAACACTCACTGCTCATGACGGCAGTGATTCTTACGGTGGGGAGCAGGATGGTGGTGGGTTACGTCTAGTTTGAAAATGCTCCTAGGTAATTCTGAAACACCCCAAAGGAGCCCTCTCTTCTCTTTGCTCCCCCCACTCAAGATGAGATTACTCTCCTCACTCATCACCGAGGACAGCTCCCCACTCTCATGACTCTGGCCTCCCCACCCTGACAGTTCCCAAATCCACATCCTTGGCCTGAACCCTGCCCACACAGTAGGCTTTGTACAGTAGGCTTTGTATATCATGATCAGTGACACATATCCACTCAGCATATCTGACACCAAGTAATACCTGTTCTTTGAAAGAGGATTTCCTTTGGAACTCTCCCATTTCTGTCTCCTGCCATCTTGCCTAAAATTTATTTATAAATGTTCAATACTTCTTAGCTAGGTATTGAAGAAAAATTAGAAAACCTCTTAGGAAGAAAGCATGTGAAATACCCGCACAGAATTTAGCTGATTTATCATAACTTTGGCATTATATACTCAATTTGTAATTCTAAGATATCTGACCAAGCTGGTAGCCATACACTTAGGAACATAATTTTCAGAGTTTAAAAAATTATGAATTGCTCTAAATATATACGCAAGTACAGAAAATAAAGTAATGGAAATCTGTATCTATCATTCAGCTTTATCAAACCATAAATTTTACCTTAATTTACTTTGGTTTCCCCTCCAAAAATTGAAGCATTACTGATATAATTGAAATCCTCTGTGTAACTCTCCTTCTCATTTCCCATTCATCTCTTTCCCTTTCCAGAAGTTGCCATTGCCTGAAAGTTGGTGTCTGCCATTCTCATATGTTTTTACACTCTTACTACTAATGAATAATCCAATAAACAATAGTGTAAGTTTGAACTGTTCAGATTTCATAAAAATGATACCATTCTGTAAATATTTTGAAGTGGCTTTAGGTTATAATAGCTTCACAGAATAAGTTGGTAGTGTTCTTCTGGATTATCCGTTTCTGAATAAAGGTTTGGTAAAACTTGACTATAAAACTATCTGGGGTCTCGTATATTTTGGTGGGGAGAATTTTGAGTACTAGTTCAATTTCTTTAGTGATACTAGTTTAGGTAGGTTTTTTTGTCTTCAGTCATTTCGATTAATTCATATTTTTATAGAGAATTATTTATCTGCATTTTCAAATTGAACTTTGAACTTTATAAAGTTTATACGGTACTCTCTTATAATTAAAAATCTATACTGTATTTTAAGCTATTTACACTGTTCATTCGTTGTTTATTTGTACTTTTTCTTTGAGTAGTTTTTCCAGAAGTCTCTTTTTCCTTTTGAAAAGAAAATATTTTCAAATAACCAACTTCTGTTTTTGCTGATGCTATTAATTTTACTATTTCAATAATTTTGGTTCTTATCTTTATTATTTCCTTCTTTCAACTATCTTTAGATTTCCTCTGCTGCTGACTTTCTGGATCTTTTTTGGGTTTTTTTGAGTCCTGAAAGTTGTAAAGGCAAACCTAAATGGTAATGTCAAGATTTACTTTTGGGAGCCAGCCCCATGGCTTAGCGGTTAAGTGCGCGCGCTCCGCTATTGGCAGCCTGGGTTCGGATACCGGGCATGCACCGACGCACCAGTTGTCCGGCCATGCTGAGGCGGCGTCCCACATACAGAAACTAGAAGGATGTGCAACTATGACATACAACTATCTACCGGGGCTTTGGGGAGAAAAAGGGGGAAAAAAAAAAAAAAGGACGAAGATTGGCAATAGATGTTAGCTCAAGGCTGATCTTCCTCACAAAAAAAAAAAAAAAAAAAGGAATTACTTTTGTAAACCTCTATCCATGGGGTACTCCAAGTTTCCAGAAGAAAGGATACCCAGGAAAGACTTGGGTCTAAGATCCTGCTGTGGTCTGAATGTTGGTGTCCCCCCAAAATCTGTATGTTGAAATCGTATTAGGAGGTGTAGCCTTTGGGAGATTAGGTCATGAGGGTGGAGCTCTGATGAACAGGATTACTGCTCTTATAAAAGAGACCCCACAGAGCTCCCTGGACCCTTCTACCATTTAAGGACACAGCAAGAAAGTACCATCTATGAAGCAATGCGCCCTCGCCAGACAGTGACTCTGCCAGCACCATGATCTTGGGCTTCCCAGCCTCCAGAACAGTGAGAAATAAATTCCTGTTGTTTATAAGTCATCAAGTCTATGGTAGTTTGTTTACAGTAGCCCAAATGGACTAAGACAGATTCTAACCATAAAATAGTAAGAGAAAATTACCATTACAAAAAGGTACTAGAGATCTTGATATACCCCCACGGCCCCACTCATCCTTTCACAGCCTCCTGCAGTCATCTCTTTGTATAGTGACTACCATTTCCTGTTGCAGTTTGCCTCATATGGAGTTGCTTATGATTGTCCCTGCCTCCCCAACTAGAGAGTGAGTGAAATTAGGGAAGGGCGATGCCATATTCACCTTAGAATATCTTTCACATGAGGAAGCTATTCAATAACATCTGTAGAGCTGCATTTCTGAAACTGAAGGGGAGAGGTCCTCAGACATCATTAACCACCTGTTTGGATCCTGTATGGTCTAGACTGCTGTGACTATACAGGGCTATACAGTACTGTAAGTATTTTCCAAAGCTAAATGTAAATTATATTTTGATTATCCACATCGCTGGTCCCCTCCATTAGCACAGACAACTGATAGTTGGCTATATAATTTATCTACTATTCTGGATTAGCCACACCACTGATCTTCTTCATTAGTGCGGATAATCTAGAGTTCTTCATCTATGGCAGGGATTAGGCTGCCAAATTTGCTTTACTGCAAATGAAAAATTATCTAAATCTAGATTTCAGGGATAAATTCCAAATACCTGTAATATATTTCCTACCTACATTAACAGGAGTGACTAGTAAGCAGCATGTGTCCAACTATAATTGTTTTTCTTTAATTGAACAAAACATAAATGCTAAAATTATATCCCTTTGCTTTAAAGAGGTAAGCAAGCATAGATTGTACATCTATGTGATTTGTATGCCAGTGGAGTGCTTATGTGAATATGTTCCCTAAAGTGGTGGCAACATCTGAATTTTGGCAACAAGGAGGAATGCACAGAGCAGGAAAAGATGTAGAGATGATAATTTTGTAAAAAAAAAAAAAGTATTCTCTAATGAGGTTGTCAGTGCGAGTTCTATAGAAGTGGACTAAGTACACCGCAGGGTCTCTCCATCTGGACCACCACACTATGGATTTGATCACACTGGAAATCACACCCTACTGTCAGTGGTGAGAGAGCTCCCAGTACAACTTCTTTGCTTTGGAGATAAAGAAATTGGAGATCAGAGAGAAAAAGTGGGTTGCTCTAGTCACATGGTTAAGTCAGTAGCAGAGCAAAAATTAGAACTAAGGATCAGAGCCTCATGCTAGCTTTCATATTCTACCCCTTCACTCCACACCTGCTGCCCCAATGTGGAAGATAAACTGTATCTGCTGATGGACTCTGTCCACACTTTTCCTTCTCCCAGGCTTTCTGTCTCTCCCCACACCGTAGAGCTCCAGTCCCAAGGTCTGCACGAGTGAATTGCCATGCTCAGAATTCAAGATGTGACCTGCAATACCACCCATCCTACTGCTTACAGCTCTTCTCATTTTGAGGACTCCCTACCCTCTGTATGCTTTCCACCTCCTGTCATCAGATCTGATTTGTTATTAGTTTATTTTAGTTTCTAGGCTGTTAGAAGCCTATCTGGAGACTGGGAATGTATTTCTCCACATAGATTTTCTACTTCTTGTGTCACTGCCTTTCCTCCTCTGCCTCAGGATTCCCAGAATGTATAGGCTCTGAGCCTATTCTTATTACCTACTGTCTCTGGGATGAGCTGCTGCTGTTTCCTACTTAATGAGACAACTGGCTAGGAGACTCATGCTCACCTCATAGCAAGAAGTTTCTTCTGCTTTGACACTTCAGCATCAAGAACACACAAATTTGGCCTTTTCAGTTGGGATTAGAGAACATGCAGGCTGGACAGGGAGTTTGGGCATTTGTGAGATAGGCAGGCTAGTCGACAATGCAGCACCTCTGTCTTTCTGCTGATGAGTGTCAGGGTTTACATGTGAGTGGTAAAGACACAACTGAACACGGTACCAGGGAAGACAGGAGATACTGAGAACTACGTAGAAAATCTAGTATCATGATTTGTCTGTGTCAAAGTAACAGTAATCATAAGAACCCATGAGAACTGCTACCATTCTGTTGACTACTATTATCTGCCTGATTGATTTTATGAGCTGTATTTGTTTTAGCTTAACCTGTTTATATATATTTAAAACAATTAGAGGAATGTGCTCTGACAGATTCATTACTCTGGCAGGGATGCGAGAAGTAAATCAGTTGAAAATATATTAAGTCTTACTTCAGGATGTTAGTTTATAAAAAAGTAAGCATTCAGAATTACATTCTTTTCAAGTTTATCTTTCAGCAACCATTCCCTGAACAATAGAATGCTTTATGCCCAAATGCCACTCAAACTTACATGTCCATAATGGCCTTCTTGCCCGCAGTTGTAGCAATACACTAAGGCTGATTGTCCAGAAGGGGTCTTCGGCTTTTTGGGTGGTCCAGGTTTGGTCTGCAACACGAATATTTGAGAGGGTTTATTAAATGTTAGCCAGCCTTGGTGGTCTAGTTAAGATTCGGCACTCTCACCACCATGGCCTGGGCTCGTTTCCCAGTCAGGGAACCACACCACTTGTCTGTCGGCTGTCATACTGTGGTGGCTGTGTGTTGCTGTGATGCTGAAAGCTATGCCACTGGGATTTCAAATACCAGCAGGGTCACCCATGGTGGACAGGTTTCAGCAGACCTTCCAGAGTAAGACAGACTAGGACAAAGGACCTGGTCACCCACTTCCAAAAAAATTGGCCATGAAACCCTATGAATATCAGCAGAGCATCATCTGATATAACAGAAGGTGAGAAGATGGTGCAAAAAGACTGAGCAGGGTTCTGCTCTGCTGTCCACAGGGGCGCTAGGAGTCGGAATCCACTCAATATCACTAACAACAAACTAAATGTTAGAAGAAATAAGTCTCATTTTTTTGCCAAAAGAGCTCTTTTTAGGTAGGAGATTCCTTAGAAATACTGCCTCTTAGAGTTTAGTGTGGAGACCCCATAGTCAGATGATTCTGTGTATTGAACTGTGTAACATGATAACAATTCTTTTATTGTTAACATCAATATGTACTTTCCTCTTCTTCCTCGAGCCTCATTCCATTCGGCATTGTGCCCAATATTGTGTTAGGTATTAGGTACCTCAGCTAGAGAAGAATCATAGGCTGGTAGAACATGGCAGACATATAGATAATGACAGAACAATGTAAGCACAGTGACAGAAGCATGTACAAGGTATTAATGGAGTAGGGGGAGGGATCCACCATTGGATGGGGTGAAGGAAGTCAGGGAAAGCTTCCCTGAAAGTATAAAATTTAAATTTACTCTCAAAGAATTAGGTGTAAGTCAAACGGAGAATCCAAGGTAGAGGGGACAGCGTGAATAATGGCATGAAACTAAGAAAGAGCATACATGCTGACAAAGTATGAGATGCAAGCCAGGTGTACAAAAAGATGAGGCTGGAGAGAGCAGGGCAAAAGAATGGAGAGCCTTATATGTGATGTTACGGAGCTTAGGCTTTACCCAGTTTGAAGTATACAGTTGTAAGTGCATGAGCAGAATAGTTGGAATTCTATTTTGGAAAGACCACCTTGGCTTGTAGCTATAAGGAGGGTGAATATGAGAAAAAGGTTAGATGCAGCGAGAAAGACCAATGAGGCATCTGTTAGGAATTCAAGGTGAGGTGATGAGGGTCTAAACCACAAGAGTAACATGGGTAGGGGAAAGAGAATAAATCTGGGAAATACATGAGCAAATAAACTGGTATGACTTGATCACTGAAAAGATATGGGGAATGAGGGAAAGGAGAAATCAGGATGCTTTCCAGGTTTCTAAAACTTGGGTGAACTGGTGAGCAGTGGTATCAACAATTCATTCAGAAAAGGCAGGAAAAGGAAGGGCAAACTTAGCGGGAGAGATGATGAAGTCTGTCTTGGATGTTGAGTGTCTCAGTGGAGATGTCCACCAGGCAGTTTTCTGTGTAAAATTAAATCCTAGGGAATATCCTGAGCTGAAGATTAGATCTGAAAGTTAGCCGCATAATAGTGGAGACTGAAATGACCAGAGTGGAGAGGATCGCCATAGCCAGCATGAGCAGCAAACTAAGGATGAAGCCCTGGGCATAACAACACTTAAGCAGCAGGCAGAGGAACATGTGAAAGGGACAGGAAAGAAAGGTTAAAGTATGTAGAGCCACAGGATAATACAGTCACACACCTTAGAGAGTAGTTTCAAGGAGGATGAACTGATCCACAATGTCAAATGTAGGAGAGAGGCCTAGTGAGATGAGAACAGAGAAACAGCCTTAGATTTGGCGATTGTTCATGGATAACCTCATTGTGAGAATTCTGCAATCAGTGGGAAGGTAGAAAGAGTAGAAAGTTGAAGAGTGAAGAGATGCATACAAAGGTGGTAAAACTATATATAAAGAAGAGCAAGGAAATGATTACCCACAATAGCCAGGACAGTGGTTATGTGGCAAACAGGTAGTTTGTGGAGGTTTTATTTTCTTGACACAGGGAAACAATCTATAGGTTATGAACATCTTCAAACAACTCTACTTTCAACTCCTATTTCTTAAAATGGAATACTGGAGGATGACAATAACCTGAAAGATCTTTTCTACTGAAAATGACTACAAAAGCTATACAAAATGCAATTCACAACCTTAGCTATCATCAATTGGGATATAATAAAATATGCAACTAGCAAATGTCTTATATTCTCCAATAGAAAATGTGGTTCATGAATTAAGACTAGCCAAAAGTAATTAAACAGTTTTTTTTTTGAATGCCTACTTTTTTTTGAGGAAGATTGGCCCTGAGCTAACAACTGTTGCCAATCTTCCTCTTGTTCTTTTTTCACCCCAAAGGCCCAGTACATAGTTGCATATCCTAGTCGTAGGTCCTTCTAGTTCTTGTATGCGGGATGCTGCCTCAGCACGGCTTGATGAGTGGTGAGTAGGTCCATGCCCAGGATCTCAACTAGCGAACCCCGGGCCGCCGATGCAGAGCGTGCCAACTGAACTGCTATGCCACTGGGCTGGCCCCTAAACACAGTTTTAACAGGCATGCACATAAGCATGTACCACTCACTGCAGTGGTTTATAAATTTGTTCAGGTAGTAGAGCACTGGGAAGACATGAAATTATTAAGCAGAAATAATTTTTACACCTGAAAAGATAACTATATTATTTGATGTGACAAAAAATTGCAACCAGGAGTGTTATGTGGTTTAAGAGAAAGAAACAAAACCAAAATAGATGGTGTCACGGATGTGCAGGTAGAACAAATAATGTTTCAAGGAAGAAGTTGTCAAAAGCTACTGATGGGTCAAATACCATGAAGACTACGAAATCCAGTGGACTTGGCAATCAGGAAGTTGTTGGCAACCGAAAATTGTGAGCAGTTTCATTTGAGCAGTAGAGGCACAAGTCAGATTATAATGGGTTTATTACAAGTAGAAAGTTGTGGAAGAACAGAACATAGATGACTTTTTCAAGAAATTAGCCTATGTATGGAAGAAGGGAAGGGAACAAGTAGAGCAGAATGGAAGTCCAAGGATGCCTCCATCAGTGACATTTACAAGGGTGCTGGGCACATGACATGAGCACAGGAAGGCACTCCTTCATTAACTTATTCAAAATAATAATTATTGAGTGCCTAACACATGCCAGTTATTGTTCTAAGATAGGTAATTGAGAAGTGAGCAAGACAAAAATCACTGCTCACATTTCCATAATGGAAGACAGATAAACAAATAAAACCAACAAAACACACACACGCACACACACACACGGACAATATCAGATAGTAATAAATGATATGCAGGCAATTAAAATAGAGTTTTGTGAATGAGAGTCATTGGTGGTGACCTAGATTGAGTTTTGGGGAAACTCACTGGGATGGCCATTTCTTATAACAAGAAAAAACCAAGTAGTTGATTACTGGGGAAACAGCATTCTAGGCATGAGGCCTGGGGAACAGGTAGTGCAAAGCCCTATGGTGGGCACAAACATGCCATATTTGAGTATCTGAAAATCAGCTGTAACTTGGAAGTGTGGTAGGTGAAGGAAGAGCAGAAGAAAAGGAGGTTCTAGAGGTGGAGAGGGACCAGATCACTTAGGGCTTTATAAATGCAGGCGATGAGCGCTGGATTTAATTTTAAGTGGTGTGGGAAGCTAGTCTGAAGCTAAGAGTAGGTGCTCAATAACTGGTTGGTGACTATTAGCAGAGACTATAACCCAAGATAAAAAGAATAATCCACCCCCCCAAACAATAAATGTTCTCTGAAAAACTTATCTATGTTTATAAATTTTTCCATTTAGATTTGTTTGTGCAAATACATGGCAATTTATCTCTGAGGCAAGATTTCTAGATCCACTGATGCGAAGAAAAATATGCTATGTTTACTCCACTGGAATAAGAGGTTCCACTGGCTGAAATCCTACAAAAAGGACAAGATCAATCAGGAAGTAATGATGAGGGGAGTTGGTGAGGACCAAGTTAACAGGGATATCCAGACACTGGAACTTGACTTGACTGTATGGATACAAGTAGGGACTTCCTCATAGGAGGGGCCCCCTGTATCCCCACAGCACTTCTGGCTTCTCCTCGGGAGTACAGAACACAGGGAAAGTCATACTACTGCACAAGTACTCCAGTGGTTCATTCCCATCACCTCCTCTCAGAGGAAAGAATGCTGCCACGGTGCTCCCGATTTCCCTTTCCCTATTTCTTCTTCTAGTGGACTAAACCGGTTACTTATTATGTTTATTATCGCCTCCCTGTTGCTAGAATGTAAGATACCTTTTCAAATGGCTAAAAGTAAAAAAGGAATATTTTGCAACAGGTGCAAATTATATGAAATTCAAAATTCAGTGCTGTAAGTAAAGTTGTATTGAAACACAGCCAGGCACATTTGTTTATGGATTATGTATGGCTGCTTTTCACACTGTAAGGGCAGAGTTATAAAAGAGACCATACGGCCTGCCAAGCTAAAATATTTACTATCTGACTCTTCACAGAAAAAGTTTGCAGATGCCTGACCTAGAACACAGTAAGTGCTCAGTAAATAGGTGGTGAACGAGGAGATGTTAGAGAATCCAAATTTTTAGAGTGGAAATGAGTTATGAAGCCAATAAAGGTGTTTAATGTAAATACGAACGCTGAAAACCTCTGCTACTGATTGAGGACACAGCAAAAGCTTTATGGAATTTCTCTGAATTTAATCATTTTATTGCTGAAGTTTGAGGAAATTACAGGTAGTCCTACTGCTGTTCCATCTGCCTGCATCACTCTTTCTCCCAGATAAAGCACCGTGCACTCCTCCAAGTCTTGGCGCAAATGTCATCTTGTTAGTAAGGCTTTCCTGACCGCCCTAACTAAAACTGCTAGCTCCCTCCCACTGGCGCTCCCTGTCCTGCTCACTGCCTATTTTTTTTAGAACTCCAAGGCACTTACAACATCTGACATACTAGATATTTTACCTGTTTGTTTTTTGTCTATTCCCCCACATGCATGTCCTGGGCAAGGAGAACATAGGCTCTGTGAGGGCGGGACAGTGTCTGTTTCTCCTTCACCGCTGCACCTCAGTTCCCGGAACAGGCCAGTAGGAGTTCAGTAGATACTAATGAATGAACAAGAAGGTCATGCATGTGTAAAGCGCATGGCCCACAGTAAGCATCCAATACCTTTTAGTTCACTTGGATATTTTGGAAAACTATATCAATTTTTTTAGGTCAATAAGGGACAACTTATAAAATTATCCTTTGATATATTAAAAAGCCTGAATAAATTAATACAGCTTCCTCAGTGTCTCTCCTACTTTACATTGAGAGTGTGGTACATAATCTGTCAGAATCGGGAAGGAATTAGTAATACAAAGAGAATAGCAACTCAGTCTTACAGTACTAGGGATAAAGAGATCTTTCTTAAGATTTTGAAAGCATGTTTCATGTTGACACTTATTTTATTTTGAAAGTAATCTCACTCAAAAAGCCTCAAATTTAGTTCCCCTGTTCATTTATGCCCTGAAGTGCAGACATTTGGATGTTCATTTATCTGAATAACATCACTAGTTAAAAACTTCCATATATTACCAATAAAAATAGCAACAGTATTTATACTGTGGTATGAAATTCTAAACTGTTTCACAATAATTAATTAGTAAATGATATGACAAACACTATCTATGTACTCTCATTTTAGTAAACTATCATGTACTAGGACTTAATAGAAATGAAATCAGTCTAGATATTACCTAATTAGAGAACATTTCTGTATCAGAATACAGTACTGAAAACTCAATAATGATTTCCAGTGGACAAGTTTTCATACTATGATCTAACAAAAATCTTACAGCTATTTAAAGCATTAGAAATATAAATTTGTGACTCAATACTTCTGCCACGCAGCATGTCTTTATTTTTAATTAACAGTAAAGGTCCAATTTAAAGCAGAATGTGTCAACTGATTAGCTCTAAGTTCAGGGTTCTGTCATACATGTCTGTACTGCGGACAAAAAGTTAGATGCAGGGGAATGAATGGAGTGTTTTAGAACTTTTTTTTAAAGTTAAAAAATTTATCTGAAGACTTTGACCCAATGGATACCAAATGAACTATTTATGAAAGCAGCTCTTTTTCTTTTTCTTGTTACAGACATTTAAATAATCTATATTTGTAGGGTGATATGTTGGAGATTAGTTTACTATCAATATATAGAAGTAATAACCTGGTAGATAGCATTACCTATGAAAAGTCCATCCCATCTGCTATTCTTGCTGAAAGCTTTTCATGCACCAGTAAACCCAGTAAATATCAGAAGATAAAGCATAAGCCTACCACGCCACGGATTTACTCCTAATGTCTCCTTAAAGTGCAGCCCAATGCAACGATTACAAATGATTTTCTTCTAATGTCATTTTACATAACCCTTTTTTCTGCATGAGTAGTTAGTGCGGAATGAATGAATGAATGCCATTAAAACAGTTAATCATTATCTGGGACACTAGCCTTACTCCCTTCACTACTAGGAATCTCCATGACAAAGGCCAAGAGATCAAAACCCCAGGGCTACCTCAGTGTCCTATTTCTAAAAGTAATTTTTTATGCAAATGAACCTGCTGGGCATCCCTCTCTGTGACCTTGAGCTGCCCTTATCTAAACTGACTTTGATCCAATGAGGGTTTGCATCTAGTTGAAGCTCATTACTATATAGGAGATGTAATCAATTTCACTAATTAAAGGGAATTTTCTACTCCTGTGAACGCAAAATGGACTTATTTTTATAATCATACATAGGCTTAAAGACTAGACGATATGTTTTTATTTATTAATCCAATTTGTTATAGGAACATATATTAAAAAGCAAATATATTAAGTACTTGAGGTAAATGTATTCACGACCAAATATAACACTGAGTGAAGTACTGAGCTTAGCTCCAGTCGTTCTGAACAAGTCACTTTGTACATACACCTCTTAATCGATACGCTTTTCATGCCTGAGAACAACCTTATTCTTTCAAAATATTTCCGATCAATTTATTCTTTCAATAAACTCACTAATACACAAGCCTTCTCCCAATATTCATGTATTTAAAAAATCCAACCCAAGTAATCAAACAGGATTTCTTAAGAAAATGGTACCCTAAACCAAAAGCTTGCCATCATAGTCCAAGTTCATTAGTTGAAATGACCCAATGGCATGAACTTGGCATTTGAGCAGAACAAAAGTTTGAATTCAAAATATACTTTTTTTCCTGTCTAAAATATTGTTTTTACTACCTATTCTAGAGATCAAACATAGTTTTCTAAGTATTTTAGAAAATACTTAGAAAATACAGGGAAAGAAGAATGGACGCCCTCCCTTTCCTTTGGTATTGTTTACAATATAAATACTAACAGAAACGTAACCAGTACATATTCAAGAAAAATCATATTCGGGGTCTAAAGGAACCAAAGGAAGAAATTTAAATAGTTTTACCCAAAGAAGAACTGAACCCAAGAAGACCCAAAGAGAAGGCAAAAATGATGATCCCATCTGACCAAAGATACAAAGGCTGATGCCCTGTCCTCCTTTTTCAGTGTTTTTCTGGGGTGGGTCCTCATACCTGGGGATCTGAACTCCAGGTTTATTCCAAGCATGGTTTTGGACAAAGCTTTCCATTTGCACACCATTCTGACAAATATTCACAATATTACTTCCCTTTGAGGCATACTAGAAGGAGTTTTCTCCCCAAGCTAAAGGCTTTAAAATGATTTTAAAACGAACCTTCCTTTATGAAGTTTTTTAAGCTTTTATTTTTTCTCAGTGAAAAAAAGAATTCAAGTGTATTCCAGTGGACACTGCTACTAATGTCCCCCACATCCTAAAAATGCCATTAAAAGCACCATATATAATGATATACTTCTATTTTTTATGTATTAAAAAAACTATGTCATGTACCCAACAGACTCCCAATCCATTGAGTAATTCCTTAATTAGGCAGATTTTTGAAACATGTATTATGTACACAACAGACCGGAACGTCTCCTTTGGAGTATTTTCTAGTCTATCGGGTGATTACATCATTAAGCCACACATGCTACGTAGAAAAAAATCCTTATGAAAATTCATGAAAAAATGTACAGCACATCATTAGCATGCAGCAGACGTGTATGTTTTTGATATTTTCTCTGTTAAAAAAAAAAACTACATGAAGTAATTAGTCCAGGTCATGAAAACATGAGAAAGGTACCAGACACTGGTGAAAATGAAAATTGTAAAAACTGCATCTCTCATGGTTTAGTTGAGAGTAATTTGCTTTAATGGAAAATGGATTGTAAAACAGTGTTCATTTGAATGGCAGCAGAATAAAGAGTGTTGCTTTATTGATTTGATATTTCCTATATACATGTAACTTCCTCCCTACCCTTCTTTTGGATACTCATAAGTTTTGAAAACCAATGGGTTAAAGGTTGCAAATGACCCAACGTAAGACCATTAATTACTCAAGGCCTTACATGCTGTATGTTTGTATACTTATATCTTCATTTTATGTAACCTAGAATCTAAGGGATTGCATGAGTGTATCTTTTTCACTAAGTCAAAACTATGCTAAAGTGATATGAATAGAGGTAAATTGTTAGTATAACTCCCAATACTGAAGATTACATATTCAAAGCATTAAGTGTTAGGTAAAATCTTAAAGACAAAATATTTGAAGAATAAAATAAATGAAGCATAAGTTTTATAAAAAGAAGCTATTAAACTTATTAATTTATGATTTTTCTTTTTGTAAATGAGATCCCCTTCCCCCAAAAAAAACCAACAAGAAAAAAAGAAAACCTCAGTAAGCAGAGAACAATGAACATATGCAAGACAGTAAGGATCACAGTAATTCACTCCCTGAATGCTCCAAATCTTCATGGCTTAAAAAGCATCCCAATTTTCTCCAAAGGTAGCGGCATTTATTCACTGGGCCATAGCTAATTTTACATGGAATGCAAAAATGTTAGTTTAAGTTTAATTTACCACCCTATTTAAATATTTCCAATGTAGCTCTCAAACTGCAGAGCTATCCCTCCGTCTATTTTAATTTTAAAGTAAGTTAGCAAAGGCTTCCTTCTTAATCCCCCGAGACTACCTACATAGTGACACAAACGCACAAATTTATGACAGCAACATAAATGTCCTTCTGAAGTAATGTGCAACATTAAGTGAAAATCGTTTTCTGGAAAGATATTATAGGTATCTATATTTTATTTGCCATCTTAAACATATCTGGGTCTTTATGGCCTTATTTTAAAAATGTATTTCCTTTTTATATTTCCTGGTGCAAATGGACTGCATAAATAAGCAATGTGCTATGAGGCTTCAGACCAGCCGATAAAACCTTTCAATTTTCATGCCAGCTTCTTCTTTTGTAATTCAAATCCGCCTGGAAACTGGCAGCTCTGAAAACTGAAACAAGCACTGCCACAAATACCTTGTAATGCTATCGACCTTGTCTGCCCATGCAGTGAGAAAGGGGGATGCGTATGTGTCTGCAGCCATCCAGATAACACAACTCATTTTTTGTGGGGGGTTGGGTGGGGTGGGGATAACAGAAGCTAGCCCCAGACTGTGCACCAAAAGCAGTCATTACCAGGCGTGCTGGAGAATAAGTCTCTTCAAAATACACAGTGCATTTAAAAACCATATATGAGGCTGAGCCACTGCTGTCATTACCAATTTTAATTTAGCTCCTTCAGTTTGCTAGCCAGATAAACTCTTTAGTGCTGTTTTTTAATCTATTTGCCACATTTTATGTTTAAGATTATAGTAATATGGATAGGAGAAGGAATCACTTTTAGGGGAAATAAAGAAATAGATCCTCTTATCGGCGCCCATCAGAAAGTTCATTAATCAGCCAGGCTTTGTGCCCTCTAAATTGAAAGGTTAAATAATCCTCTCAGGAATATTTCTCGGCCCCTCCGCCAATTGTCCAGAGAGGAGCTGCCATTCATAGCACGCGGGATCGGTGACAGGGTATCTTACCACTGTTTGGACCCCAAACAATGATGGACAAATGGCCTGGTTTACAAAGAATCTTTTAGTACACGGATGGAAAAGGACCACAAGCTTTGATGCAGGGTGGAGGGATGAGGAGGGTGTGGAGACAGGATGTGGGGGAAGGGAAAGAAAAGAACACAAACATGTGTGAATCCATGGACATTTTATCTGAATGTTTGTTGGGGTGGACTATCCATCAGTATACATCTTCCAACCATAGGAAGTGCTTAACATATTCAAATATGCTTATATATTTTACATACATCTGTACATAAAACATCACTGAAAAATTGTAGAATAACAGAACTGCAGCTTTATTATATTTATTAGCTAATATACAGGGGATCCAAATAAACCCCAAGATTTTCATTGTTACCGTAACTCTACACGACCTCCACCACACAGCACTCCCCCAGCCCACACCCTAACCCTGCTTATTCTACTGAAATACTCTTAACCATCAGTTACAAAGGCAGGGAATTCCACAGCTGTAAGGACCTGTTTAAAGGGGGGAAGTAATGCTCTTTTCCTTTTACAATATGCTTCATCTTAGCTCCTGCTTGTCTTAAAATAAAGAACAAACATGGAATAAGAATGCTCTTTGAAAGAATACAAATCACATGCACTGAGAAAGTGCTTAATTTCGTGTTGCCTTTTTTGCTGGACCTATAAGAGAGTACGAGTGGGGGTCTGCAGAACAACTGACAAGCTCTTATACCTCCACATTTTGCTGTGAAATCAGGCTGGGTTTCTGGCGTCAGTCAAGTGAAGGCATGAAGTAGTTTTAGCTGAAGTGCAAAAAGCTGATATGCTGTTTTGTTTCATTCCTCATCTGATTAACATAAACCCTCTACCCCCAGCAGAAAGTATCATAATAGGTGTGAGAATTACTCAATTTCATATTATTTATAAAGGAGGCAAAGATTTACGTAATTTCATTTGCTTATGATAACTATATACAAATGACATTGAAGTTACCACTTAAGAATTATACATTTATTAACTTAATATATATTTTTCAAATGACATCATCCTATCTTTACATGGTACATAGTTAATATGTCATTTTCCTTAGGAGAGGAAGTAGCCTAAATATTTCTGTGATCTACTCTCAAATGTCTTTATAATGATTTTTAGGCAAATCAAATTAAGAAAATAATTTAAGTTTGCTATATTTAATTAAAAGTTACTCACCTACACTTCTAGACAAGAAGACAAGCATAAATACTTAGAAAATGAAAACTGAGGTATATAATTTTGTTAACAAAAGACATCGCTTGTGAGTATTTTAGTTTCCATAATTATAAGATGGAAACATTTTTAGGAGACAGAGAATAAAGAGGTCATCAAGAATCTCATCTTAGGCAAACAATAGTCTTCTTAAAAGGCATTACAATGACTTGAGTTTGGGCTATTAGTCCAGAGGCCACCTCTACAGCTGTGAGGTGTCTATGGGTGTCTGTGTATGGGTGTCTGTGTATGGGTGTCTGTGTATGGGAGTCTGTGTATGGGTGTCTGTGTATGGGAGTCTGTGTATGGGTGTCTGTGTATGGGAGTCTGTGTATGGGAGTCTGTGTATGGGAGTCTGTGTATGGGTGTCTGTGTATGGGAGTCTGTGTATGGCTGTCTGTGTATGGGTGTCTGTGTATGGGAGTCTGTGTGTGGGAGTCTGTGTATGGGAGTCTGTGTATGGGTGTCTGTGTATGGGTGTCTGTGTGTGGGAGTCTGTGTGTGGGTGTCTGTGTGTGGGTGTCTGTGTGTGGGAGTCTGTGTGTGGGTGTCTGTGTGTGGGAGTCTGTGTGTGGGAGTCTGTGTGTGGGAGTCTGTGTGTGGGTGTCTGTGTGTGGGTGTCTGTGTGTGGGAGTCTGTGTGTGGGAGTCTGTGTGTGGGTGTCTGTGTGTGGGAGTCTGTGTGTGGGAGTCTGTGTGTGCGAGTCTGTGTGTGGGTGTCTGTGTGTGGGAGTCTGTGTGTGGGTGTCTGTGTGTGGGAGTCTGTGTGTGGGAGTCTGTGTGTGGGAGTCTGTGTGTGGGAGTCTGTGTGTGGGTGTCTGTGTGTGGGAGTCTGTGTATGGGTGTCTGTGTATGGGAGTCTGTGTGTGGGAGTCTGTGTATGGGAGTCTGTGTATGGGTGTCTGTGTATAGGAGTCTGTGTATGGGTGTCTGTGTGTGGGAGTCTGTGTGTGGGAGTCTGTGTATGGGAGTCTGTGTATGGGTGTCTGTGTATGGGAGTCTGTGTATGGGAGTCTGTGTATGGTCTATATATTGGAGCTCACAGTGTTGAACATGGGCCATGCGCCAGGTATTGTGCTATGTATCATCTCACTGCATACTTACAACAACCCTAGAAGGCACTGCCCCCATTTTTCAGATGAAGAAACTGGGGATCCTAGAAGCTAAATATTTTAACTAGGCTTGCACATCTAGCAGATGAAAGAGCCACATTTGAACAAATGTCTGATTCCAGAGCTGGCATTCTTTTCCCTATATTATAATAAAAATCATTCCCTAGTCAGCCCAATTTTATAGCATGTTTTTCAAAGGACTTCAGTAAAATGAGGAGAAAATGTGGTATAACTATAAATAAAGGAAATGGAAGAGATCCAAGAAAGAGAAAATTGAGATTTTATTGTATAAACAAAGTTAAGGAATGACCCAAAACTGAGTTCCCTTAACTGAAAAGAAATGTGGGGTAATCCACAAATACATCTAAAAGAACAATATTTATGTAAAATTGGTATTTATAGACATGAACATATTACAAAATTATAAAGATGATCTTTTTTATCTAATAGATTTAGTTCTATATGATTTTTGAAAAAGGGAATGAAAACAGTGGAGTAGCTTTATTAACAATTGATTCACACGTGTGAATTTTTTTTACCAAGCTAATATGGATTTCTCAACATTCTGGTTGAATAATTCTTATTTTTGAAATGTGATCTACCAGTGTATTGGTACATAAATTAAGATGAAGGTCTATTTTTATTTTTTTTTGTGACGATGATCAGCACTGAGCTAACGTCTGCTGCCAATTCTCCTCTTTTTTCTTGAGGAAGATTGGCCCTGAGCTAACATCCGTGCCCATCTTCCTCCACTTTATGTGGGATGCCGCCACAGCATGGCTCTACAAGCAGTGCGTCAGTGCACGCCCGGGATCCGAACCGGCGAACCCCGGGCCGCCGCAGTGGAGCGAATGCACTTAACTGCTTGCGCCACTGGGCCAGCCCCAGATGAAGGTCTATTTTAACGCCAAAGATATTTAAAAAATTTTTTCCTGGTTAAATGCTCTCGAAATATGTACTCTTTTTCTTCATATAATATTTTTGATATTTCTAATAAACCCGAGTTGCTGGTCTTGGAGGACCGTTGTTGAGCTGAAAATAGCCAGAAGAAAAAACTTATAAATGCACTAAAATATAACTCTCATGACTTTCTGGTATGTGGGATCAAATGGGAAATGAATTTCAAGTCTAAAATCTGACTGATTTTATCAATAATTCATTATCTTTAAGTCATTTAAGAGATTTTGCTTTTAAAACCCTAAACTTAATTCACTTTAAGTTTACTACTGCAGTTTATACTATAGCAGAAAATATAACACTAATTCAGCGAGACTGTTCATGTCAACAAGTCAGGGGTTCTTTCAGGAGCCTTCTCCTGTAGATTATTCAAACGATTGACCAAAACCCTTAAAGGTTATGGTTGATCATGACTGTGAGTAACCAAGTGATTCCTAAATACTTAAGACTTGTTAGGAATTACTGTAATCTACCAAGTCATTCACATGCATGACTACTGAAAGGAATGTTTAATACAAATATCATTGGTCCAGAATACTTTACCTACTTTTATTCTTGCACTGAAATATCCAGAGAAGATTATGACAAGCTTAATCACCTGGAATATATTTATTTAAGAATAGCATGAATTACCTGTTCAAAGCACATATGAAAAATAATCAAATATGCTAAAATTATTCTACATAATACTTCTATGCTCTTTATGTGTAGTTAACATGACAAAAAACAGGCATCATTCCACATTTCAGATTTTTAAACTACAATTTATTATACAGCCAGATACTGTGCAATGTTAAAAGGTATGAATTTTGAAAGTTCTTAGGCTACCTGATTCTATTCATTTTTGTCATATTGGGGCACTATCTCAAAGTGTAGAGCTGCAAGCAAAAAAAACGACATAGTTTTCTTTGGGATTTTATGAATAATGTATGTGTTTTTTAAGGAGAAGAAAGAAAAGATTTAAAAAATGTTATATATATTAAAATTATAAAGACTTAGAAATGGAATTTAATTATCACAAAATTTAAGTACCAAGAAGAAATTACCCTATGATGACTAAGTATAATTCCTTTGTAAATAAAGGTGAACATACACATAGGGAGAGAGAATTCTCCATTTTTTTATCATCCTCAAGAGAAACATTTGTTAACAGATAAGAAAATGAAGACCATGACAAGTATTTCTTCAAATTTTTAAAATAGAAGTAAAACTTGAAGCCCATATAGTTTATGTAAGTCCTAAATGTCACAGTCTTTGCCCCAGCTACTAAAGAGCAGACAAAAAAGCACAGGGAAGCTACTGTTTATAACAGAGCTTCAGATTCAATTAGTGTATTATTGAGCAACATGTACTACCTAAAAAATGAACAGAAATCACAATGACGGGTGATTAGGACATTAAAAATATTTAAAAGATGGCAAAAACACAGCTGCTTCTAGGCCAAAACATTTACAATGAATCTTTTCTAAATTGAGTGAATGCTGCATATTTGTCATTGTTTGATTATCTGAAACACTTAAATCTACATTAGAATTATTGTCATAAAGCACTTGATATTATTTCAACATATCAACACAAGAAAAAAACCTCAAAATATGCTATATTGATTTCCCATTTAAAACAAATTAATTTTTGCATTAAAATATTGAAAATCAATTAACTTGGGAATTCTCTCTGAAGGGGATGATACCTCAATATTTCTCCGAAAAGAAGAAAATATGAAGGTTTTCCTATGTGCTTCAATAAACAGAAATAAATTATATTCAAATCTAAATAATTTTCTTCTACTCCCATTCAAAAATAAGTTTGTATACATACAATGTCTAAATATCTGAGGAAACACTGTGAAAGGAAAAATAATGTGCATTTATAACTCACAATGTTCACTTTTTTCCCCTTCCTTTCACAGAAGCTTTAGAAAATTGCTTTTTGATGATTTGGCAAATTGTATTTATTTGTAAATGAATCTCACTTATTGAGATTGATAATTCCAGGTTTCATTTGCTTTGAAATTGCATTTTCCAATTGCTTCCAATGATAAGTTCTGGCAAAATGTGGTCCAACACACCAGTGAAATAAAGATTAAAAAAAAAAAATCAGTTGACCTACTCTGTAAAGGTAGTAATTATCTTTTTATACTCAATTCAAAACATAGTAAAAGTGAACTAAAAATTACTAGAAAAATGTTGACACTAAATTCTTTAAGAACACGGTAAATGTTTAAATAAATATAAAAGTATTCATATAAATTTTCCATTTGAAAAATCTTTAAAAATTTTGGTTACCATCCAAATGTATTTTCCAGCTCTGTTATCACAGATGGAGAATTAGAAAGTAAGTCATCAATGCTTATTCGGAAAACTTTTTTTCAGACACCAGGTAAGTTGAAACACAAAGCAGTCTGATTTATCTTGTAGTCCGACAGTGGAAGGGCGGCCCTGAGGGACTACAAGATAGTCCCGTGCCCTCTGAATCATCGGGGCACCATTACATTCACCTCAGTAGTGTTTTAGTATTAAAGGCATTTCTAATGAAAACTAAATCTCTGAAAACTTGACAGAGATGTAATATCTCAATAGCAACACAACCAATCAAAATACTGAAATAGCGAAACCACATACGGAGAGGGAAAAAACTACGATTTAAACAAGAGTACTCCGGGTTCTTGAGGAAGTTGGCAAAGTGAATTGAACTACCAAAATAAGAGCTTCCAAAATGAACTTTTTACAAAGTGTTAGTTTATGATAACTGTACGCCAGGCCTCAAAAAATGGTACAAAGAGGGCCGGCCCCGGTGGCTTAGCAGTTAAGTGCGCGCGCTCCGCTACTGGCGGCCCAGGTTCAGATCCCCGGGCGCGCACTGAGGCACCGCTTCTCTGGCCATGCTGAGGCCGTGTCCCACATACAGCAACTAGAAGGATGTGCAACTATGACGTACAACTATCTACTGGGGCTTTGGGCGGGGGGGGGAGGGAGGAGGATTGGCAATAGATGTTAGCTCAGAGCCGGTCTTCCTCAGCAAAAAGGGGAGGATTAGCATGGATGTTAGCTCAGGGCTGATCTTCCTCACCAAAAAAAAAAACAAAAAAAAAACAATGGTACAAAGAAAAACTTGATTTAAATAACTCCAAAATAAAGTGAGGCTTAGTTCTCATTCTATTGTGGAGTTATTTAACATTTTAAAATACAATATGTAACCAGTTCTATTTTCTTAAAAACACACACACAAACACACACACACACAAAGAAAGACCTATCACTTGGTATCTACTGTGTGGATGGGGTTCTTGTGGGTATTGCAGTTCTGCTTATGCAGCCAAGGAGCTCTCAGAAAGAGATTTAGGATTCCTAATACATACCCCATTGAGAGAGAGAGAAGTATTTTTTTCTATGAAAAGATTCTGGCTTTTGAGGCTGACTTTTGGAAGTTCTTTATTTCTCATTTTAAGTTACTAAAAAAAATTTCTATTTTAGTATTAAGCAGTTATAAAATTGTTACCCACCCTTACATCCAAATTCCAAGATAAAGACTTTTGTATAGCTACAGCCGCACAACCAAATTCCCCGTTCTTCTTCTTTCCTTCTGGACTTTAAGATATAGTTCCAAAGTTAAATTTAAATCTGTAGACATTTAGAGTTACCTACTCTGTGGTATGGCATAGGATGCTTTAGAGAGTAACACTCTCCTTCAGTGTAAAACTTTCATTTTCATTCTGTGAAAAGCTAGAAAATGTATTTCTAAATTGATGCTTCCAGGTAAGGAGAGAAAACTGAGTGGCAAAAGGAAATGATATTGTTAATTATGGTCCATAAGATACACTCTGCCATTCACCTAGTTCAGGTAAGGCTACTATTGATTATTACTAAACTCAGGTCACAACCCTGTCCTAGGCTATAAAGAAAGGCGAGGAAACTCTACTCCTCCCCATTTTCCTAGCAGCGAGTTTTTACTTTTTAAGGTGTGAATTCTAGGCATTCCGAACATTACAGACAAAGAAACATTTAAAATGTAATTCTTCCAAAAAGGTTACATTTGCTTCCTGTTTCAACTTTTATTTAAAATAAAAGGTAGTAGGTTGTAACACATTTTAACAATGCACACAAAGAAATCCAAGCGCAAAATTAAACATAAAAGATGTATTGTCCTTTAAGGTTCTTAACACATACAGCCCCAAAATAAACAGCAAACTCCTGGTTACTTTTTTAGGTAAGCAGATTAAAAACAAGATTAACAAAATGTCCAAAGCATGTCAAATTATAGCCTCTACTAGTTAAAAATTCTATTGGTTGTAAAACTCTGTTGGTGGCCATTTTGGCCTAGGATTTTTAATATAAATGAGGCTAGAAATGACAGGGGATGGGGGAAGGGACTTTCCTTCTTGAATAGTTAAAGGAAGGAAAATTTTATCTAGAATGAGTTATCTGAAAGATGAAAAGGAATATTCAAAGTCAAGCTTTACCAAAATCTGAAAATACAACAGAAATTAAAATACAAGAACAGTGCTATATTACTGAAGATTTAAAAAACTTACTAAACATTTTTTGAAGGAGCTAAAAACATTAACTATTTGGGGAAATTATTAATTGCTAAATAAAAATCTTATTGTTTCTTTTTTCCATGCAGGTCTTCAAATTAATAATCTAAAGTTACTAAATTATATGCCATAATTTTAGTCATTAAAACATGTCAAGAAAAATGACATAGCCAAATAGTTGTTATAATATACATATATATATATATACACACACACATACCTACCTACCTACCTATCTATCTACCTACCTACCTACCTACCTGTAGGGTCTTAAGAGTTTTATTAGCACACACCCTTTAGAATGATGGTCTTAGTTTTTATTAATGTAGTGAAGTCTAGTCAAGCTTGGTTAAAAAGCTATTCTATTCAGATACAAATTGTTAAGGAGACTTTATCTGATCTCTCATGAAATTGCTGAAAATAGTGAACGCTTCTCTTCTTTAATTTTCTTCTTACCTCAGAATGTGTGTTAAGGAATTTTTGATTTGGAACATTTCAGAAGTCCATTTATACTAATCAACTTCACCACCTTTTTTATGTGTTTGAGAAATAATACTCTGTTTAACCTATAGACCTTTTTTCTTTTAAAGAAAGTGATTCCTGGACAAACCTTACATTGTAGTTGCTAAACTTGAGGTTGCTCTGTAAATGTCCTTCTAGTTTTACTGACTGGGAGGCAGATAAAAGCAACTGAAAAGTTCTCAAATGTAAACATCTGCAAACGGGATACACCAATCAATTTTTCCCCCCAAAAATGGTTTATTTTGGGTAAGAAATGGACACTTTTCGTAGATCAAGTGTAGAAATTTCCAGAGTTTTAAGAAGACTGTTTTAAATGAATATACAGTAGCAGTTCTAACGTAGGCTCCACTACTTGGTCATTGCTCTGACTGACACCACATTCACGTGTGAGGGCTACTACGAGTCAATAGATGGCAGTCCACCGCCTAGTAAGAGAGCTGAAGATGACTCAACTCACCATGCATCTTGCTTTTTATTCAAGATTAAGTACTGCTTAATTGCACATATGTGGATATTGCCTATATACATAATTATTTAATTATTTTATTTTAGATGGATTAATATATATGTACACACATTTATAAATATACTAGTTTTGCATTTATACTTGCATAGTAAAGTCACTTTTAATTACTAATTATTAATTTAAACTTGATAATTATGAATTTAATAGTTACTTCAATATTTTTAAAAATTAATCAGGATTCCAGATTGAGACAAATGGATTTTTCAAAGTAATTTTGTTATACCTATAGACAGAATATATTGTTATTCCCTAAAACGCAAATTTATTTTTTCATTGATTTTTCCCTTACTTTTTTACAATTTGTTTTTCAAAAGCCACAATATTAAATTTTCAACTGTTTCTGTTACACTAAATACCAATTTCTATCCTTCTATGTCAGTTATATAAAAGAACAGTTACATAAAAGAACATAGGTGCAAATAATGAAAAGAGTGCCTTTAAAATAGTACCCTCCCACACTTCAAGTTTTCAAGATTGGAATTCTCTAACTTAGGAGAAAAGGGAAAAGAAACCCAAGGACAAATCCATTAGGCTATTACTTAACAAAAATACTGATGAAAAAAATTGCTATGCAGTTACAAAGAGTAATACGATCTTAAAAAGTACAATCTATGATTGGATTCTAATCAAGTTTAGGTTGTATGTATTTCACCATGGTATGTTAGGATAAAAAAACTGCTACATAAGCACAAACATAATGTTCCATATGAGTTACATCTGTAACGTATATGTGTAACATACGGGGGGTGTGTGTGTGTGTGTGTGTGTATATATGTATTTTTTTTTTTTTGGTATTACACTAAAGATTTTAACAAGACCCAATTTGGGATTGAGGGACAGTTAAGGAATCACAGCTTTCTACTGAGAATCTTTAAATAAATTAAGCAGTGATAACAAAATGTGAAAACAAACTACGTGATATTATTTTCTGCTTCTTGGGCCTGTGACAGACATATTGGTAATTTGAGTCTATTTGTTGGTTTACTTTTTATTTCCATAAGAGAAGAGCAGTAAGATGACACAGTTTGTAAAAACTTTACACTTTCCATTTCCATTACTTGTCTTATAATTAAAAACTTCTTAATACTTTAAGCAACAGCTTTTAATTAAATTATACAACTGCATAATTAAAAGAATAATTTTTATTGTTCTCTTACTCAGCACAACATAGTTAATACATTAAAAGAAATTTCTAGTAGGGTTATGATGAATTATTGAAATTATTTAAGCTGAATATTAAAAATAAACTGACTTCATAATACTGAGCATTAGCCAATTGATTCCATAGCAAACTGTTTTCTGCTTCTCCTTAGCCTAAAATCACAATAAAAGGAAACCAGAAAATTGAAAAACTTGAATGGTATTAAGCAGATAGTTATACACTTTGAATAAGTCAAGAGGGGCTGAAGGATATGACAGTTGAATTGTTCTATATGAAAGATACACGAAGCTTTTTCTAGCTTCATTAAAAAGTATGTGCAAATATTCCAGTAAAGCCAGAAAAATGATAATGGAAGATACTGTGGACTGTATGCTTGTGAACTGTAGATAATACAACATTTTAAAGATATTGGATTACTATTATTTTTTATGGTTCCTAGCATACTTTTCCCCTTTAATTTAATGAATATAGTCTGGGAAGACTGAGAGATACCATAATGTAATCATTAAGTGATGTGAATAATAGAAAACAATCAAAATCTTTTAAGAACAGGAGGATAAAGGATAGGGTAGTGGGCAGGGGAGAGGAGAAAAAGTATATTATTGCTTTCTCAGTGCAAAAAATCTTCAGATGTTTATTATCTTCCAGTAGAAGATGCTTGTCTATATTTTATGGTCAGCAGTTTAGAGAAGGGTAAATAGGCTAGGTCTCAGGGAAAATAAAAAAGGTGTTTCCACTCACCGTTAGGTGATACTGCCTCCAGATTTCTGGGCAAGCCTGGAAAATAAAAATATTGATCAGCTGGGAGCATGAAACAAGGTACTTTACAGCCTGTTGGTTTTGGCATAACCCAGCATCCACCGGTGTCGGTCACAGGAAAATAAGAAGCTTAACAGAGAGGGTCTGCATTTCAGCATTTCAGCTTCAAAAACCTGGCTAGACAGTTTAATTGAATTTTACACTGGTTTAACACACTCCCTGCCATTGTCAGAAAGCCAGTAACAAAGTTTTTTCTCTCTTTTTTTCTTTCCAGGTTAGAAGTTTTGGGCACTAAGATGTGATTAAGAGCCATAACTCAGTTAAACTGATAAACGAACAGCAGTGGTCAAAATCAATAAGACTCACCAAGTACACCTTTTAAAAGGACATTTTTGAACCTTGGTAGTATGATAGAAGACAATTTTACAGCAAGAGCTTTTATAATTTATTTATTTATTTTTCCCCAAAGCCCCAGTAGATAGTTGTATGTCATAGCTGCACATCCTTCTAGTTGCTGTACGTGGGACGCGGCCCCAGCACGGCCGGAGAAGCAGTGCGTCGGTGTGCACCCGGGATCCGAACCGCGGGCCGCCAGCAGCGGAGCACGCGCACCCAACCGCCAAGCCATGGGGCCGGCCCTACAGCAAGAGCTTTTAAGAAGACTTCACTGTGGTTATGTATGGCTGATATCTGTTGCCATCTTTTACCTAATCACTTGCTGGTAACTTATAATACTCTATGAAATAGAGTAAAAGGATAATTAAAAAAACAAAACAAAAAACAACCTCAAGAATCTGAAATCCACGCCTTTTCCCTTAAAAGTTGAGTCTTCTTCATTTTTACATTTATAGAGATATAACTTAAAAAAAACAATAATACCTCAATAATTTTGTAAAAGATAGATTTACTGAAACCAGAATAGGTAACAACAAAGCAAAACCAACAGGCAAAAACACTGCAGCAGCAACAATAAAACCGGTTAGGGGACATTTTCTTATGGATATACATGTAAATATTCTTTCCTTACACTTAAATCATAACTCTGTTAAGGAGACACTTTTTCTAATCAAGCTCTTTATGAATAGTTAATGGGTTTACCATCTTCTTAGAAAAAGAACTGTTGATGACAGAAAGTATTTTTTTAAATAACTATATTATAGTAGTAATTTTCATAAATTAAACAACCAAGCTAGGTAAATGGAAATTCCTAAAGTGAACATGAATTTATAGCTTTCGTTTAAAAATGTGTATATATATATACACACACACACACAGATATGTATATACATACACATATTCATGCCTAAAATTAGAATGAGTTAAGTCTTTTTTAAACCTTTACAATCTTTGACATACACTTTGAAACAATTTTTTACCTGATTTGTCATTGCTCTTTCATTTATTTCTCAGGATAGTGATGAAACTAACAAAGATAATTCATACAACCTAAAAATATTATGGGTATGGTAATAATTCAACAAATAACTTTTGAACAGCAAAATCTCTACTGATTATACCATCATAAGTGATTAGACAAAAAAAAAGAGTAGATAAGTTCCAACTACACTAAAAATTTTACCCATTATGCATTTTTAAGTTTAACTATCCTATGTAATTTTCTAAAGAAAGGTATGTAAATTAGACTATTTAGTGGTCAGCTTTCCAATTTAGTTTCATGCAAACTAAAGTGTCTGACTAAAAAAAAAATCTACTTACACAAACACAGTGATTTATGGATGAACAACACTGATCAAAAGGAAACTGTTTTTAAAAAGTAAAAAGTAGCTTCAGAAGGCAAAGACCATGTTAAGTACCAAATAATAGCCACAAACTTGTAAATTACAAAGGTTCTTAAGAATATATACATAAATATCTACTTTCATAAACATATTTATACAAAAGATCTAATGTACAATATACTCTTAAATATTCGTTTCCTATCTTCTTTCAAAAGCTTTTTGCTGCGTATATATAATTTGAGTTGGATTACTGTAGGGATAAGCAAGCAGTTATTTATACATTAGTTATGGGTAGTTCTTGATTAAACCACAGTGTCCTCAGAATAATACGGTTGAAAATCGCAGTCACTGAGTTGTCATACTCTGGCAGAATGCCACTCTGCCATGTAACCTCTTCTTGTGTTGCAGCAATTTAGTAATAAAAGAAAGAATTACTTGGTTTTTGAACAATCATCTGATTGCTCTGTACATGAAGATGATGCCTGATATATAAAATTAGTAGTGAGAGACGTGAAACTCTTTCTCTTATAGGACAACAGCATTACAATTAAAAAAAATACTACCTATCTCATAAGTACTTTTACTCAACATTCCCATGCATAGTTTCATTTTACTATTTTCTATATAATATATTTCTATGTAAGGTTACAAACAAGTAAATACTTCTCACTTCAAAATAGGTGCCAATATAAAGCACACATCTTTAATTCTAAATATATGATATATAACTATGTATCATTAATGAATTTCTAAAATGTTGATTTTTTTTTCTTGCAGTGGCTTCTACTTCTTTTTAGCGTTCCTTAGTCACTGCACATATTTTTTTATTAATCACATAGAATGCCATAGTAGCCATACTGATAATATCTATGCATGGAAAATTTAGATAGAATAAAGTAATTTCTAAAGCAAGAGGCTTACCATTACAATGGGAACTTTTTTAAAAATTTATTTTAAAATATTTAAAAAGAATGACTAGTCTGCTGTGGAACTCATCCACGATGAAAATGTAACAAACTATTAAAATACAATTGAATTTATTGGTTGTCCTGGTGATCTCACCCTACTGGCACTTAGATGGATGGCAACCCAAAGGGCCTCCTCAAGTCTCACAACTGAAAACACACAAAGTGCACTTGTACATCAGTTTTTAGCAAATGTGCTACACTGTTTGCCAACTTCTGCCCAACTAGTTTTCCCCTCTATTGTATTTTGTATAATAAACCATACATGAATAACTGAGTGTTATTATTCAGAAAATTCAAAGATGAATCAACACAGTTTGCCACACCAGATGAATTGAGAGTTTACATTGTGCATTTCGACCCATACTGAATTTTATCAGGTGCTAATTATTGTTTTACGAGAACAACGGCTTAGTGCATCTGTTGTTTAATTCCCACTTCCCTATTCTCAAATGTGAACATCAAAGAAAATAAAACACTCAATCTTAAACAGCCCCTGACAGCAGACCAAGACTCAAGTGCTCAACAGACAAGGCCCTTGCCACCAGTTCTCATATTTCCACAACAATGAACAAACACAAAAACAGCACTAAGCGGCCTTTCCTCCTCCTCAGCTCCCCTTGGCCAGTTGTCTGCCTTGTACTAGAGAGAGCCCTTGAACGCAGCCCTGCTGGGAACACAGCACAGAAGAAAGGATTAGCCTTACTAACATGCTAGCATTTGCAAAAGGAAGGAAAAAACCCCCAGTTCTGTATTTGGTATATGAATAACCAAAATGTATGCGCTGACAAGAGACCAGGACAGGCCTGTGGCTCCCCGGGAGAAAATGTAGCTGTGATGAGTGACAGGGCTTTCAGGAAATATGTTCACAATCACAGACAGTGAAGGCCATGACCTAGATCGTTTAAGAGCTTGTCTTGTCAAATTATCAAAAGCTTCTTCCTCTCTGAATAAAGAGTGACATAAGTGAGTGTCAGAAAGCTGCAGGCTGACAAGCCAAGCATACAATAACAGAATGCACGTCACATACATGCTGAACACCGCCACTGCTAGCGGCAAATCTTAATGAGAGCGTGGCCAGCCCAGGAGACTTGAGTCCCTGCTGGCACAGCCACTCATCTCACAAAAATCCTTCAGCTCCAAGTCAGTTAGGCTCTGACACGACAACTACAATTACGAAACACAACTTTTTAACAGAATCCTCTGGTGCTTTGTCAAAGCCTCTGTTGTTAGGAGCTGGCCCCCTCAAGTCACTGCAGCAAAACAAAAGATTTAATAAAACAAGCAATATTCATTGATGGTGAATAACATAAATAAAAGAGAATAAAGAGAATAATTTAGTTTAAAATTTGTTGAATGAAAAGATATGGGAAGAAAAGCATTCCAGTCTCTGGACTCAACCACCAACTTAACTTTTCCATATGCACATTAATGTAATTTAGGTGCCTTCATTAAAAAGAATGCCCCTACTCTTGAGTCTCATCAGCAGGCTCTTCATATAATTATATCTATCCAGTCATCTGATTGTTCAGATACTTTGGTAGGCATTGTGTATATACACTATTCCTCAGAAACACAAATTACTTATATATCCTATTATACATGTACTCTGAATATATGTGAAATAAAATTTCTCCTATAAGGAATATTTTGAAGAGAACATCTTAGGCATTAGCCTTCAATCGAAATTCCATAAAAACTGCTGTAAGGTCTGAAATCATAGAAATATATAATTAAAATTCAAGATAAGTTACTGTTTTAATAGTGCTTGTTATATTTCTATTGTATAAAAATTTGTCATTCACGATAGAGGGGAGCCACAGACATACAACATGTATGTGGCAGTGTGTACAGAATCTATATATTATTTTTTTTTAATTTTATTTATTTATTTTTCCCCCAAAGCCCCAGTAGATAGTTGTATGTCATAGCTGCACATCCTTCTAGTTGTTCTATGTGGGATGCGGCCTCAGCATGGCCGGACAAGCGGTGCGTCGGTGCGCGCCTGGGATCCGAACCCCGGGCCGCTGGTATCGGAGCGCACGCACTTAACCGCTAAGCCACGGGGCCGGCCCTGTACAGAATCTATATAAAATTTTTTTTCACCAATCAGTATGGAAAACCATGCTGGTGTCTATCTCTAAGCTGCCTCCAAAATGAACCAGACTTCATAAAATCATCTTTCCATCCAAGGTCAAATTTTAATCAATCCCTATACTATACTCTTAATCTTCTATAATCAGGGAAACTGACAAGCCTAATTTTTTGCTCAAAGATATTTTTCTTTGGTATTTTCCTTCTAATTTAAGTGCGGTTATGAGGGCATAAAGTTTGTCAGTAGTAGATTAGATTTCAGTTTTCTTTGAAAATATAACAGTTCGTATTTTACAGAAAATTATATCAAAATAATCAACCAAAAAATAAAACAAATCATACACATATTACACACTGGGTTACCTTAAGCAACCATATTTCCATTAAAAGAAATTCACAGAGGGGCCGGCCCCGTGGCATAGCGGTTAAGTGCGCATGCTCCTGCTGCTGGCGGCCTGGGTTCAGATCCTGGGCACCGACGCACCGCTTGTCAGGCCATGCTGTGGCCGCGTCCCACATAAAGTGGGGAAGATGGGCACAGATGTTAGCCCAGGGCCAGTCTTCCTCAGCAAAAAGAGGAGGACTGGCATGGATGTTAGCTCAGAGCTGATCTTCCTTACAAACACACAAAAAAAATTCACAGAGAATCACAAATCTTTCTGGAGACATCTTGATTGTGATTCTAGACTACTAACACAAGTTAATTTTATAAACAGCTGATAATGTTTGTAGTATAACTGCTATTGTTAGCTAAAGGTAAACGATATGAGAGCCAGTAAAATGAAACATGATAATGTAGCGGCTAAAATCAGTGACTCTAGAGCCAAAATGGTTGGATTCAAATTCTGGCTCTACTATTTACTACCTTGGGCAAGCTACACATCTCCATGTCTGTTTCCTCATTGATAAAATGGGGATAACAGTACCTCTCCAAAGGGCTGTTGTGATGGTTAAAGAGTCGATTGGTATAAAATCCTTAGAACAATGCCTGACACACAGCAAGCACTCAATTGTATTAATTATCTCTATGATGACGTCAGTTGGGCACTCTCCATACCCCTGATGCAAAAATTGATCATGGGGAAACTGGCATCAATCAGGTAGCTGAAATAAGTGAAATCTATTACCCAACGGTCAACTCTTGGATGTGGCCAAACCTCAGAGGAAGCAAACACTCACAGTTCAAGTGAGCTGTTTTTTTTTTGTTGTTGTTTTTTTGTGAGGAAGATCAGCTCTGAGCTAACATCCATGCTAATCCTCCTCTTTTTGCTGAGGAAGACCGACTCTGAGCTAACATCTATTGCCAATCCTCCTCCTTTTTTCCCCCCAAAGCCCCAGTATATAGTTGTATGTCATAGTTGCACATCCTTCTAGTTGCTGTATGTGGGACGCCACCTCAGCATGGCCGGACAAGCGGTGCGTCGGTGTGCGCCCGGGATCCGAACCCGGGCCGCCAGCAGCGGAGCGCCGCACTTAACCGCTAAGCCACGGGGCTGGCCCAATTGAGCTGTTGATATAAAGATAGAAAAAGTCCAGAAGAAAATGACAAATCAAAAATATAGATTTTGTTAGGATACAGCGGCTTGTGCCCCCTTCTTTGTAGAAAAACAAAAGAACTCAGAAACATCAATGAACATCTAGTATTTGCAATATACCTATTTTTATATTCAACTGAGGTGTACTCAGTAACGGTTTTAGTTGTTCAAAAATACATAGAATATTTGATCAGATAAATCTGATCTCATATTTTTTAGTTAAATTTAGGAATAAAAAAATCTTAAAATATATTGATCATTGATGAAAAACAAAAGTACTCCACATCATTCTCAAAGTCAAAATACCCTTCTTCAGTTTACTCAAGCTCATTTGATTCCCTTTTCTACCATGTGTAAACAATAATAATGAGCCCAGCTTCCTTACTAGCCTTTTCCTCTTGCCTTTCTTTCTCATAGTAACCAGAGACCCACCACCTGAAGGCTGGGAAAGTGGGTATCAAGAAGGAGAATCTTGGAGGGATAGAGTCCTATATAATCCTGGGAATCTATCCAGCTACTTTACTAGTGAATACATAGCTATGTACCCAGTGAAGAGAGGTCTTATTTTCTGCCCTCTAGCTTTTTAACTCTTTTTATAACTTTCACCACACTCAGATCTCCCCTTTTCAAAAAACAAACAAAACATCCCCTGAACAACAACAATTAAAACTTTATGTTGATCACATCCCTCAATTATACTGCCAGGAGCTGATTTCACTGTCCCTTCGGTATTGGTGCTGACATTCTGAGATAATTGTTAATGAGTTCTCAAAGGCTCTATACTGCACTGTTTCCTTAAGCCCACTAGCAGGTATCAGAAGTTTTAAAGTAGATTCATAAGAGATAAACTAAAGGTAAAATAATTTTAATATGAGAGTTTAGAACTTTATTTATTTATAATCAATTACACAAAGTCCATCATAAATAATAAATATGTAGTAGAGCAAATTGTTTAAAGCACTGAAAGTAATCCTAATTCAGCTTAGCCAACTCCATTAAACTCCTGTTATTTATAATCATGACCTATCATCCAGTTCTAGTTCTCCAATTCTCACGGAATTCTCCTGGGGAAATTTCCTTTTCATTTTCTTCCAAGAATCTTACAGCACCCAGGATATGTCAGGTATACAAGTAATCACCTTTAGGTCCAAAATTGTGCTATCTGATACTATAGTAATTTTAGTTAGAAGCTCACCTTTTTTTTAAGAGTAACATTAAATATTACAAAAGTAACGCATATTCATTATAAAAGTAGAAAATACAACAAAAAATAAACAAAAACAATAAACAAAAAATAAAATTTAGTCACCTATAATACTACACCTGAGATAACTACTGCAAACATTTCAGAATATTTCATTCCAAACTTTTTTCTATATACAAGCAATAAACAATCGAAAACCAAAATTTAAAAGACGATACCATTTGCTATAGTTCCAAGAAAAATGAAATACTTAGGTATAAATCTAAATATGCAGAGAATATATATAGTGAAAACTACAAAACTCCGACAAGAAAAACTAAAAGATCTAAATAAATGGAGAGACATACTATTTTCATGGATTGGAAGACTCAAAACAGTAGAGAGTCAATTCTCCCCACAGTGATCTACAGGCTGAACGCAATATCAACCAAATTCCCATCAAGATTTTTTTGTAGATATAGACAAACTCATTCTAAAACTTATATGCAAAGGAAAAGAACTAGAATAGCTAAAGCTATTCAGCTAATTAGCTAATAGCTAATTTTATAAAACAAGAACAAAGTTTAAGGAATCACACTACCTGATTTTAATGCTCACTATAAAGCTACAGTAATAGTGATGGGAGAGATACCCAAATCAGTGCAACAGAATAGAGAATCCAGAAATCATTCCACACAAATGTGTCTGTTTAATCTTTGGCAAAGATGCAAAAACAATTCAGTGGAGAAAGGACAGTCTTTTCAACAAATGGTGTTGAACAATTAATTATCCATACATAAAAAAATGAACCCGGGGCCAGCCCGGTGGCGCAAGTGGTTAAGTGCACGTGCTCTGCTGTGGCGGCCTGGGGTTTGCTGGTTCAGATCCTGGGCGTGCACCGACGCACCGCTTGGCAAACCATGCTGTGGCGGCGTCCCATATAAAGTGGAGGAAGATGGGCACGGATGTTAGCCCAGGGCCAGTCTTCCTCAGCAAAAAAAAAGAGGAGGATTGGCAGATGTTAGCACAGGGCTGATCTTCCTCACACACACACACACACACAAAATGAACCCTGATCTAAACCTTACATCTTATACAAAGATGAACTCAAAATGGATCATAGATCTGAATATAAAATGTTTGGAAGAATACACAGGAGAAAATCCCTGTTAACTGTAGTTGGGTAAAGAGTTCTTAGAAATGGCACTAAAAACATAATTCATAAAGAAACAACTGATAAAGTGGATTTCACCAAATTGAAAAACTTCTGCTCTGCCAAAGAATTGCCAAGAGAATAAAAATACAAGCTACAAGCTGGGAAAAAAATATATGGAAATCAGATATACAATAAAAGGCTTATGTCCAAAATACAGAAAACTCTCAAAACTCAACAATCAGAAAATAAATACTCTGATTAAAAAGTGGGAAAGGATCTGGACATTTCACCAAAGAGGAGATAAAGATGGCAAATAAGCACACGAAAGGATATTCAACATTGTTAGCTATTAGGCAAATGCAAACTAAAACCACAATGAGATAGATACTACACAATTATTAGAATGGTTAAATAAAAAATACCGACAATATCAAATGCTGGTGAGGATACAGAGCAATTGGAACTCTCACTTTGCTGGTGGGAATGCAAAATGGTACAGCCACTCTGGAAAACAATACGGCAGTTTCTTATAAAGTTAAACACTTAGCATATGCCAGCAATCTCCGCCTGGAAATATACCCCAGAGAAATGAAAACTATGTTCATACAGAAGACTGTACATAAATATTCATAGCAGCTTTATTTGTAATAGCCAAAAACCGTAAACAAACCAAATGTCCCTCAATGGCTATATGGATAAACAAACTGTAGTATATCCATACAATGGAATACTACAAAGGAACAAACTATTGATACATGCAACAACTCAGATGGATCTCTACGATATTACGTGAATGAAAGAAGCTGGTCTCAAAAGTTTACAATGCTGTAATTCCACTTACATGGAAAAGACAAAACTATAGTAATGGAAAACAGATTAATGGTTGCCAGAAGTTACAGGTGGCGGGAAGGTGTGACTATACAGAGATAGCATAAAGGAGTTTTTTGAGGTGATGGAACTGTTCTGTATCCTGATTGTGATGGTGTTTACATTAATCTATACATATTCCTAGAACTGAACACCAAAAGAAAAAAAAAGTCAATTTTACCACCAAAAAAAAAGAGAGAGAGTGGGGGCCGCCCCGTGGCGCAAGCGGTTAAGTGTGCGCACGCCACTGCGGCGGCCCAGGGTTCCCCAGTTCGGATCCCGGGCGTGCACCGACGCACCGCTTGTCAAGCCATGCTGTGGCGGCATCCTATATAAAGTAGAGGAAGATGGGCATGGATGTTAGCCCAGGGCCAGTCTTCCTCAGCAAAAAAAGAGGAGGATTGGCAGATGTTAGCTCAGGGCCGATCTTCCTCACAGAAAAAAAAAAAAGAGAGAGAGAGGGAGAGATAGAATATAGGCTTAGATTGGTTACTGACTATACCATTCCTAAAATGTTTATAAGCAGCAGTTACAATATTTCACATTAAATATCAAGGTAAAAAAATTATAAAATGAATATATATTCATTCTAAAAATAGAAAATAAAGTACAGTAGAGATTTAAAAAAACCCTCATCTATAATTCTTGACATAACTAGAGTAAACATTTTGGAATACTTTATTCCAAACTTTTTTCTATGCAAATCTACATACATATATAAATATGTATATTTATATAGAAACAGAATAATACTTCATATACTGTTTTGTAATTTACACATTTCATTTAATGTACTAGTAAGTTCTTTATATTCAATATTTATTTCTACATCATTTTTTAAATGGTTACAGAGTATTCCATTATATGGGACATATTATAAGTTACTTAAGTCAGCCCCAATGTTAAATATTTGGGTCCTTCTAATTTTCATTATTATAAACAACTCTGAGATGAACATTCTTGTAGCTATATTTTTGCAAACATCCATCACTGAACTCCAGACAGGTTATCCAAATGTACTTTCCCAGCACAACCTCCCTAACATTGAGTATTATCATTATTAAGGCATTTTTTTCTTTCTTCCTATTAATTTGTAAGAGCTTTTTACATATTACAGATAATTATCCTATCATATATTCTATAAAAATATTTCCCAAGTTGTGGTTTGTCATTTAATTTTGTTAAAGGTCTTTTTGGATGAACAGATATTTCCTTTTTAGTTAATCTGTTCTCCCTTTTTCTTTATGGTTTCTGAACTAGTGTCTTTGTTTTCTAATAAGAACATTAAATCCAATACATTTATTTATTGTGATCAATGATATATTTGGTCCTATTTTTGTTCTCATACTTTGTCTTTTATACATTCTTGCTGTTTCCATTTTTTCCTACTGTTTGTTATATTGTTTAGTTTTCTTTGCCTCATTTTAAATTGATAATCTAAAAGTTATATGGCTTTTCTTCTTGTAATTAAAACAAATAAATTTTTATTTTATTGGAATTATCTATGATTCACATTATTATAGTTTTTAAATTATTTTTTTAAGAATTTTTTCTAAAATTAAGTTTAAAAACAGATTAACAGGAAGTATTCAGACATGTACTCTACACTTTCCTGGTTTCACTGTTTATTGCTGCTAATTTTATTCAATGACTTTTCCAATACATTTACAAATGAACAGCTTGGCTGTGTCATCTATTTTTCTCAGAATGCTCTAACCTCTAGAGATTTCTCTGCTGTCTTCTGGCATTTAGTATTGCACAGGAGAAGTCTGACGCAAACTTCATATGTGTGTGTGTATAATGTTTTTTCTGTCTGGATGTTTGTATGATTTTTTGTTTGTTTGTTATTCAGAAATTTCACTAGCATATGTCTAGATGTGGGCCTTTTTCTCCCTCATACTGGGTGTGTGCTCTTTTGATCGGAATTTCCTTTGATCCTTTTGCTTTGAATTGCTTCTTCTCTATCTACTCTACTCACACTGAAGAACAAATTAGGATTTTCTTAAGTTTCCTCCTATTTCCTATAGTAGTTTATTTCATTTGGGGTCACCTCCGATTCCTTTTTAATCTACCAATTCTTCACATATGCCTATAACTTTTTTCTATTGGTTCATCCTCAAAAAAAAAAAAAAGGGAGGCTTATGTGAATCTTGCTAGTATTGGGAACTGAGGTGGTATCTGCCAAGGACTGCATACATCTCTGATTAATTCATTCATGGAAAAGTTTAGATTTGATCAAGTTTTAGTTTTCTCTATCAGAGGTCTGGTTTGTTTGTGAGGAACAAGGAAGGAGCTTTAATTATAGATCTGCAAAGTAGGGATGTTTTATCCCACTGAAAATTATTATCCATTCCATTAAAAGACCATTGCTGTTGTCCCAGATTCTTATAAATATATCAAGGTAAAGGTTCTGTACAAGCATCCCTAAACCAGGTAAGGTAGTGGAGGTGATGAAGAGAGAGAGAAGGGTTTAATATTGAGACAATGCAGCTTATTTCATTACTGATTCCTGTCTAAAAGATCCCCGGCTAAGGAAAAAATGAAGTTAACAATAACACTTGATGAGGTAATTAATTTAAAAATTGAGTCATGTCTTCCTACATATCTGAAACTCCCCCAACTGCAATGATTAGTGTTCTTAGGGTGTATACTTTTCTTTTAGTATTTATGATTACAGAGAGAATTATTTTAACATTATATAACTACAAGTTCAATTAGCTCATAATATTTTATTACATAATTTACTTCAGCTTCTTGAACTTCTTAAATAGTTTATTATTGTTTTTCTTATTTTTTCTATCAAGGAAATAATCATTAGAAGGCTGTACAACACACCAAGATCACATTTGCTATTAAACTAAAATTTTGCAGAAATTATCTCTTCCTCTCTCTTTTTTAAACAAATGAAACAATACAATAGAAAGATGAATCAAGGCAAAGCTAACCAAGTCTCCCAGCCCTCTTCCAATCCATTCAGTCTGCTGAGGAAACCCAGTGTTGGCAGCCTGACAGCCTGGTATGTATCATCTACCCCTTTACCTTTGTTCATAAATATACATATGCAAGCATATCTATAGATTATACAGAGCTCATTTTATTTTTTACTGAAATAGAATCATTCTACAGATATCTGTAAATTTTCAAGAGGCAATATGTGTACCTTTCAAATGGAATACCCAATTAATTTAATTAGTATATAATTAAAGAAAAGAGTTTGTTTTTTTTTAAGATGAGTAAACTGGCAAAGATAGATGTCCGTAATTAAGTCTTTGAATACTTTTACAGGTTGAAAATCTTTCCCAGCAGCTGTATTTTCCTTCACTATGTACAATTTGAGGGAGATTATCAAAACCCAGTCAGAAAACTGTATGCGATTTATAAAGTTCAGAGGAGTGGACCTTAGTCTATAATGCTTAGTAAATAAAACTTTTAGCCTTCCAGGTGTTAATGAGGATCTGACTTCCTTAATTTCACTCCTCAAATTCATAGCTTAGATAACTATGTCACAGAATTTGTCCTTATTATTGGATCTAATAGTCAAGTTCAAGTCTACACGGGCTTTTATACTTGGATTAAAAAAAGAAGTGAGGGGTATAATGAGTTTGAAATTTAACAAAATTCCCAGTGGCCTGCTGCTCTATTCATCAGACTCATGTCTTCCCAACGGGACTGCACTGAAGAGTAAGTCCATTCCCAACCCCATCAAATTCTCAAAGAAAAACTGAAGTTTATTTATCCTTTCATTTTCAGAGCTGTCAATTTTGGTGGGTAGACTATAAGAGGATAATCTTTCCCCTTCTTTGGTGGAAGTTAGGGGTCTGCAGAAAGAGAACCATTTCCATCCTCTACAAACTTATTCTTATAGCTTCTATAAAGAATAAGCAAACCTGCTCTCAATCTGCCAGGTCTACTGAAAGCGACTAATACTAGGCAATGAGGCATGAGCTATAGGGAGAGTTGGAGAGACTGGGGGAATTCATCAGGTCAGTCAGGGATGACTAGAAAGGATACCATTCAGTAGAATTTCAAAGTAAGGACTGGTTTCTCCCTCAAACTTTGCACTAAATTACGTACCTTCAGTTAAAAATGTAGACATTTTTACCTGCTAAAGTTATTTCCATGAGGTTACACATATTTCTAGCCATGAAAAGTTTCAGATATTCATTTATGAGATGGTTCTGGAGCAGTTCAATGAATTATTAATTACTAATTCTGGGATTTACTCCCTGAACAATGAACACACATGAATTGTCACTAACATTATCATAAGTTTTGCATACACCCACCAAGAGGGTAAGAGACCTCTAAGCACAGAAATCTGCTTACTTTCTTTGGTTAATTCTGTTCTCTCAGGGAAATAAGCCTATTCAATAATTATTTTTTACTAAGCAGATCAATCAATCACAGCCAAGACCCCTTGCTCCAACATTATGTTTAAACAACATTAATATGTTGTGAAAAGTGAGAGCAACAAAGTATATCTAACCTAAGTCTGATTTTCTTCTCTTTATTCTCAAAAGCAGGTGCAATGTTCAGGTGTCAGCAGACGACTATTTATCTGGACATATATATCAATCTATTATAGTAAATGACTTCTGATATTTTAGTTTTCTCAGAAATGATCTTTTATCTTCAAAATTATTCCCTTCCTTCCTCAGCACTGTGCTTTTATTATTTTTTTTTAAAATGCATGTCGTTTTTTTTTTTTTTTTGATTTATTTATTTTTTTCCCCCAAAGCCCCAGTAGATAGTTGTGTGTCATAGCTGCACATCCTTCTAGTTGCTGTATGTGGGACACGGCCTCAGCATGTCTGGAGAAGCGGTGCGTCGGTGCGCGCCCGGGATCTGAACCCGGACCGCCAGCAGCAGAGTGCGCGCACTTAACCGCTAAGCCATGGGGCCGGCCCAGCACTGTGCTTTTATATATCTAAATTATTTTGTGGTACCTTGTAAAGGGAAAAACTTTTTCAAGTTTTTTTTTTTGGGGGGGAGCACATTTACTACACTTACTTTTTACTCATCTACTCTTATTTAGGCATTTTCAATTTCTTAAGCAGATCTGAATGTAAGCCAGTGGTTTGCCTTGACAACTAAGTTCAGCAGGAAAACCAGTTTGTCTATAATTATTTCAATTGTAAAAGGTTTTCAGAAATTTAGTATTATTTTTTCTTTTCTCAAATTTGTCCTTTCAAGCCCTTGAAGAAGATGGTACAGTATATTCCATCATCAAGTGACAGACGAGACTTTTCCATATGAAAGCTGACAGTTGATAGCCCAAATACACAGGACTGTATCAATACCTGCGGTACTAGTTTAAAATGGAGATACTGAAGAAAATCATTTGAAAGCAATGGAAATTTTGTTTAAAAAAAAACTAGAATTGGTTACTAAAGATAGCGGGAGGGAAACATGGAAAAGAATTTCCTTTGCCTTAGAAATTTCATTTTATTTGATGCATAGTTAGGTATTACAGCTTTTGAAAAGTCTGTCGAAACGTCATTTTAAATATTACTGGGAGATGTCTACCTCTTAATGAGTCAAGTTGAGAAATGTCCCAGCCTGTACATTGATGTGCAGGATTTGACAACTTTCAGAAGCATTTGACTGGAGGGTGGGTAGGTAAGTGGGGTCTACTGTCCCTAATTCAATCATTTGCTTATTCAGTAATCCTACTGAGCTCTTATATGGGTGAGGCATTGTTCCAGAAGCTGGAGACAATACTAGTGAATGTGTCTGAAAACAGACATGGGGTTTACATTCTAATCAGGGGAGACTGAAAAATATATAGAATGTAAAATATAAGTGTTATGGAGAGAGACAAAGCAGGGAAGAAGGGCCGGGAATGCTGGAGGTGTGGAAATTTATTTTAATTAGGGTGGTCAGGGAAGCCCTCTCTAAGAAGGGGACATTTGAGCAGAGACATAAAGATGAGTGAGTGAATCACTGTGGATACCTGGGGGAAGAGCATTCTCAGCAAAGGGAACAGCAGGTAGACGCACGAGCATGTCTGGTCTTTCAAGGAACAGCAAGGAGCCCTGGTGGAGCAAGCACCAGGATTACTATGGAGATGTGGTCAAGAAGCTAGATCTCATACGGCCTTGTTGGTGATTGTAAGGATTCTAGCTTTAACTCTGAAAGATGTGCAGTCATAGTTGAAGATTTGAATATAGGACTGATGTAATCTGGGTTATGTTTGAAAAGGATTACTCTCGCCACCTACTGAAAACAGGCTATAAAGGAGCAAGGAAGCAGGAAAACTGTTTAGGAAGCTACTAGAATAATCCAGGCAGTAGACGCTCATGGTTTTTGCCAGGGTATTAGTGGCAGAAATGATGAGACGTGGTCAGATTCTGGATTATGCTGTGAATCATTCATTCCAGGGTTAAAACAACATATTAAATTGTGATACAACAGAAAAGTGGCTTTCCATGAGTGGAAGAGATACAGAGTCAGAAAGGAGAAACAGTTCTGGAATGGCTAGAGATTTCCCTCCTCAGTCTGCCCTGTCTTCAAATGTAAGAGCAGGTAGCCAAGCAAAGAAGTGCTCAGAAAATACTGACTCCTATATGCTTCAAGTCCCTATGATTACAGGAAAACTCACTTAGCCTGGACCGGAGTTCCTATGCATCACCCTGTAGCCGATATTTCCAAAGACAAGTAACATGTTATTCCAGGCACAGTTACTTGGTTCCCTCCTAGGGTCGATGTCAATTTCTACACTTTCCAGGTATCTACTATTTGCAAGAGACCAAACTTAGTCTTCTGATACAGTACTTTCTCATTTAATTCTCACCAGCCTGACGTACCTCCAACACATCACTTTTTCTTTTTACATTATTCTTTTACACGTCTGCCTTTCTTATTCTACTCTGAGCTCTTCAAAGGCAGGGATCATGTCTTATTCATCTTTATTTCTTTAGTACTTGGAATATTGTCTAGCATATGGTAGGCAACCAGCAAATTTTTGATAAACAAATGTAGAAAGTGGGTGGTGGAACAGTGGAGATTCTTTTGAACAAAAGTAGATCTAATCATTATTACACAAAACAAAATATTTGAGTCAAGGAAGTCTTTAATTCAAATCTTGGGTCAGTTATTCAGCTTAATAATTGTGTGTTAGCCAGTCTTATTTCTGGCCAGTAATATCTCAATAAGACTGTGGAAAGGATAAAAGGTGGAAGGCATATCAACACTATTCTATGCTCTTTGGAGTAGACTAAAGATAAAATAAATGTCCTTTTCTTAAATAAGTATCTGGACAAAAACAATATTCCAGTAACTGTTCATTCTATATATAACAAGTATGAAATGATAACTAGAAGACATTTGTACTAGGTACTTTACATTTCCTGCTGGAAATCCCCAAGATTAAACTAAACTTTAAAAAAAGATCACTAAAATTAAACTAAAAGATATCAGTTTTCAATTTTATGTATATATTTATTGAAGAAACATTCACTAAGCACTAATGTCTTTGCAAAAGCCTATACAGAGTTCTCCTTTTTAAAATAAATTTTTGAGTTGCTAAAAATATTTTAGTATACAGTTGATATTTAAGAGAACATTTTTTAATAGCATCAAGTATTTAAAGAAAGGAATCAAGTGAAATATGCCCTATGAATTATTTTTTCCCACTATATTTAAAAATCTGACTTAAAGGAGTGACTCAAGGGCTAAGCTCCCCACAAGAGGATAGCATTTTATTCTTACGCATGATGGTTAAATTAAAGGAGTTATTTAGCATGGCTGGGGTAGAGGACTGAGCAGGCAATTTGAGAAAAAACTGCTGAAGAAAGGGAGAAAATTTAGGAGATTTGGGTTTCAATTAATTCTGATGCTGACTAACTCAGTCATTATGCTTTAGTGGAAAAGGGTGATAATCTCAAGAATTAATAAAGACTGCTGAGACTGGGATGGTCTCTTGTGAGCACCCTAGTTCTATGGTATCACAGACTTGGTTCTGTGGCTGCAAACCAACATTCTATGCTGCTTTGCTGATCCTGTTGAAAGAGCTCACAATTTAAACTATCTTTTTTTTTTTTTTTTTTTTTTGGTGAGGAACATTGGCCCTGAGCTGTGGCAATCTTCCTCCATTTTGTAGTGGGTCACCGCCACAGCATGGCTTGATGAGCGGTGTAGGCCTGCACCTGGGATCCGCACCCCGGAACCCGGGACCACCAAAGTAGAGCGCACAAACCTAACCACTGTGCCACCGGGCCGGCCCCAAACTATCATTTATTTTTATTTGGAAAATACTTTTCTTCATCTGTTTTATGATATATCGATATTTTAAATATCATGAGTTTGTTATCAAATTTGCTTATTATATCTATAATATCTTCAGGTTTAAGACAGAAACTTGAGAGATCCTCTGAGTAGGAGTTAAACTGACAGCTCCTAGAATGGCAGTAAGGGAGCCTTCTCCATGTACATTCATGAAGTATAGTGTCATTTTAACTTTGAGACCTTGGGCAAAGCTTAACCTTACAATGTCTCAGTTTTCTCCTTTGTAAAATGGGAGTAACGAACTGTATCTATCTCATGTGGTGGTTGTGAGGATTACATAAATGACTCTGAGGCAATCACAAACATCTACTGGGCACCTACTATGTGCTGAGGGTAAGCAATGAACAAAGCACTCCCTCCCCTGGTAGGGAATGCACTTAGCACAGGGCTTAAAACACTGTAAGGACTCAATGAACTATAGCTATTATTATCTTGGAAATGTCAGATATATCTCACAGAATGGAACTATGTGTGCAAAATAAATGTGCACACACTTTAAAATTCTCTGTATATTTAAAAATTCTTGGCAAGAGGAGAGAATTTGTGGCAGATTCAAAATTAGGATTCCTTCCACACTCCAGATTCTCTTCCTTTGGAAGACACCAATGACGCAGACTGACTTTCGTAGGCCTTGAGCCATCTTTCTAATCTTTACATTGTAAAACTCTGGAATTTCAACCAAATACTTTTACACAGTAGTTAACAAATGAGGCACTTTCCAAGCAGAGTTCAGGAAAGAGTCTTTCATTAAAGCAAGAATATGAATACGACTCATCAGTTTTCATTACAAATTCTCTTTGCAAATACAACTGATAGTCTGGCATCACAGAGATTGTGGTATGGCTCTAGTGATATATAAAGCAAAAATAGAAGTTTCCTGATCTCCTTAATTCATAAGAGGTTAGGGCATCTATAGCCACCCAGGGCTTCAGAAATCCTCTGTGAATAAGCAGAAAGTCCAGTAGGTGGGAAGATAAAAATAACAAAGAAGTGTAGAGAACAGTATGGTCAGAGGGTGTGAGCCTTTAATAAGCCAAAGATATCTACACAAAGAGGGAGGAGTAATGATTTAGAAGCTGTCACAGCAAGTGAGAAAGAAGTTGATCCCAATCAATCAAATTCAGAGGTATGTGGGTCAAGAAAGAATGAGCAGCAAGTATTTGAGAGGATTGCAGGGAAAACAATACTTTCTGTGGAGGCCCAGGTCTCAAGACAGATTTAAAGCATGTATGGGACTGGCTGAATAGTTCCAATAAGCTGGGGCCAGAACGACACTGTTTCCAAGTGAATCTTCATGAAGAGCTTCTGGAAGGTGGAAGGACTATAAGCCTCTTCCAAAGGAGTCAGTGGGGCCCAGGTTTGATTGGGCTCCATGGGAATCCTATAGCAGTTGAACAGGCTGGAAACAGATCAATTAGTGTCCAAAACCTTCACCATGTAATCACCAAAAAACTCCAGCAATAGATCTTGGTAGATTTAATGGAAACACCGCTGCCTTCTCTAAAGTCAGCCATAGCCCAACCCTATCATAAAAACTTACATTCACTGGGGTTATTAATCCTCAAGGCCATTTTAGATAAAGAGTATAACATACATTAGAGGCCAAAATTAGGAAGTTAAGCAGAATGGGCTAAAGATTTAATTCACAGCTGATTATATAACCTTTTACAAATTAGTCTTAACTGTTCTGCACTACAGTTTCTTATTTTAAAAAAAACTATTCATAATAGTGTCTGAGCCCCTTCTGTTATCACAGGCAAATAAGACCATCTTTGTAAGAGCTCTTTGGATCAAAGGAGTAAAAAAATATGCTACTAAACATAACTTCCAAACTAGAAAATCTTGCTTAGAAAGTTTTAATTGACAACTTACTGCAGAGAACAATAGTAGTATAAAACTAAGACAACTTAGGATTTACCATTTCTAAGATTTAGTAAATACTGAAAAATCAGTTTAAATTACTTTGGAATGAAATGACAATTTCTATCTCTATTTCTAGTCTTAAGAATCATATTCAATGTCACCAGTGGCCTAAGAAATACAAATGAAAACAATAAGATATCATTTTCTCCATATCTGATTGGCCAAAATTTTTAAAGATCAATTATAGTCAGCATTGAGAACACTCAAACACTGCTAGCAGGTGGATACACTGGGACAATCTTTTAGAAGAGCAATTTGACAATATTTATCTAGACATAAATGTATGTATCCTTTAATTACAAATTCTATTTAGAATTTGACTTACCAAAATACTCTTACATGTATGCAGATATATATAAAGATGTTTACTGCACCATTGTTTGCTTAAAAACATGAGTAACAATATAAATCTAAATCTATTAGTAGAGAATTGACTGGACAAATTGATATATCCATACAACAGAATAAAAGTTAGCCATTAGAAAGGTAGATCTTTATGAGCTGATATGGAGACACATTCACAAAGAATTAAGTGGAAAAAAATCAAGTTGTAGGACAGTGACTCTAGGTTTATTTGTTTAAAAAGACTCCTTAAAAATTAATCAATAATTGTTATTTACATGAGAAACACATATACCAAACATTTATATTCTAGCTTGTTTTAATCTGAAATTCATCTCAACAGAAAGCCATGTTAATTTTTTGAGCAAAAAGTTATAGGTACACTTTAACATAAATAAAATTTTAAAAATGTGCTTTGTATTACATCTTTGGGAAGTACAAATTAAAGGGGAAGACTCTTACTTTTTTTTAAATGCTTACTTCTATAGCCCTTCTGGTCTCTGAAATTGTGACTAAAACCCCACAGAAATTTACAATATGATGCAAAACAATGTCCAAAACAATAATGTGCTCAGATTTACTGTGCTACAAGCAACTGAAATGTCTTCTAAACTACTTTTGTTTTTTTACATCTAAAGCAAGAGCTAAGATAAGCAGATTTAAAGTATTGGTGGCTTGTCTTTCTAGCCTTAGACTATTATACCAGCAAAAGCCATCAATGAGCAGCATCCAACCAGGCTTCATACAGACCTTTCTCTACAACTGCTAAGTCTGTATATATTTTCATCTAAATATGCATGAATAGTTACATAAGTTTTACATGTTATTTATTACAAACCTCTTTAATTTCAACCTTTACTTGGCAAGCACTTTAAGGAAAAGGGGCTAGCATGGGTTTACAATATTTGTTAATGCTGCCTCCTGATGAACCATTCAGTAGGATCCCTATCCTGAGATATTAGAGCACTGCTTTATAAGATCAGTGGCCAAAAGGACATGACTATCATTATACACAGTACACTAAACATTCTTTTAGGTAGGCTGACTGATAGTTACAAACTGGCACATTGTCGCCAAAGCCTGACAACTTAGTTATGTGCAGGATACTCACATCAGCATAGTGGCCTATCATGTCACATCGGTCACATCGCTTTCTCCAGGAAGGTCTTTCCAGACATCTGTGAGTGGAAGACACAGGTAACGAGCAGTCCAAGCAGAAGCGGGCTGGACACGCACACTGGAGGTGCCCTCTCTCGGAGCAGAGGCAGCAGGGGCGGACCTTCTATGGGGCAAACAGAAAATCTCTTTAGCAAAATACTTCAGTCTCAAATAGTAGAAGATTAATTTTTCTTTTTCTGTATAATTCCATAAAAAGTTATTTCCAATTTGAGACCCCAATGAAGGTCAAATCTTGAGCATAATTGTAAAATCAAACACGTCTGAAATCAGAGCTTTAACATAAGCTATCAGTACCTGTGGTTGCCAAAAAGGCTTAGTCTGCACACATTATCAGCTGGCATCTATTTCCTATGCCTTGTCTTGTAGGAACATTGACAGAGGGGAATGTGTCTGAGAAAAAAAGTAGGATGATGAGGATCTTCCTAAGTCATAGGAGAAACAGATACAGAAAGAGGCTGCTTGGCCTGGAGAAGCAAAGAGAAACAGGAAACACGAGAGCTGTCTCAAATATCAGAAAGACAGTCATTTGAAGGAGGGAGTAGGTAATGGAAGGAATGTTTGTTAAGGCCTTACTATGTGTCAGGAAATGTCTAAGAGCTTTAGTTCTCGTTATTTCAAAGGTTGTTGTATGTTTAACATAATTTACATCAATAAACATTTATAAATGCCCAAAATCATAATTTTCTAACAATGAAAATTATCTCACAATGAAATAAGCTGTCTCCTAAAGTAGAAGGTTTAGAAGTGAAAAGGGTCTCAAGAATCATCTGATTCAATCTTCTCCTTTTATAGACAAGAAAACAGAGGCATAGAGGGTAAAATGATTTGCCTAAGGTCATACAACTAGCAGTGGGAAGCCGAAATTGATTCCAGGTTTTTTCTGACTCTAAATTCATGGTTCTTTCCCCTACTCTAAAAAATTGTGACCTACATGAAATTTAACATATATGTTACATAAGATTTGAATTCTAAGGTTTCAGGGTTCCAACCCTAAGATTTTGATTTTAACAATGTGGAAAGAAACATTACACATTTCACGTACTTGTGGAAAGGGGCAGTTTTTTGACAAATGGCCACATTTGTCACAATTTCTACAGGTAACATTTTTGTTGGCTGAATAGTATCGGTGGGTCCATCTTCCAGATGATCTATTATTACCTATCTGGGCCTAAGGGAAAAAAAAAATCAAGAATTAAAAAAAAATTATTTCACTCTGCTTAATACAAACCGTTTACCCTTCTTTTAAAAGACAACTATCAGTGAGTAAAGAAACATCACACCTCAATGAGGCACGAGAATTAACAGAGTCTGTTCAGTTTAGAACCCAGCAACAGGAAACTGTGTGTTCTCTTAAAAGGAGTGAGAAAAACTTAAAAGAAGGTGCCATGAAGATAACTCTACTTTTTGACTCCCCTGCCCCCCATTCTTTTACACCTCTCCACATGGTTCCTTTCTTTTTTTTTTTATGGCTTTATTTATTTATTTATTTTGTGAGGAAGACTGGCCCTGAGCTAACATCTGAGCCCATCTTCCTCCACTTTATATGGGACACTGCCACAGCTTGGCTTGACAAGCGGTGCATCGGTGCGCGCCCAGGATCCGAACCCCGGGCCGCTGAAGCGGAGCGCACGCACTTAACCACTATGCCACAGGGCCAGCCCCACATGGTTCCTTTTCTTTTCTATCTTTCTCTACTTACAGTTCAAGTCTGCAAAGGGTACTGACATGTATCATTTAGACATTCCAGTGGCATTCAGAGTCAAAGATACTGCTGATTTCTATATCTGAATGTACACTATATTTTTCTGAATGAGAACTCTGCTTAAATTTTTTGTTTGGGGATGGTGTTTTTTATGCTTTTTGTCTTTTATAAAGTTATAAAACCACATAGCTACTGAATACATTTCTTCTTTTGAACAGCCCAGGATTACTACCCACAAACTGGATTATAATTTCTGAGAGAGAATGAGATAATTTCCTTCTACTAGAGTCCTTTTAAGATCCAGTCTGCCTACTGCGACCCAATTCTAGCTGTCCCATATTCTAGCCAAAATCTAGTATCTTGCAAGAGAATATCAGCGAAGCATACCATATGGAATATAAAGAGGAACATGTAAATACCAACCACGCTTTTGTTTGGTAGAATTCCATCTTTGAAAAAGCTTTCACCTTTTACTTGTTATTCTGCTGAATTCGCCAAGTTAGGCCCCAAATAGATACAATGTAATTATCTCTTAAAACTTTTCTCCTACCAAGTTGTGAAATTATTCTCTTTTCTAGCCATCTGCCACAATTAAGGCTAATAATTGACAAAGACAAACACCTGCCACATCCTAAATATAGACTAACCATTTCCTTACACCGAAGAAGCAGTTATTTCCGGTGTTGATCTTCAGAGGTACCAGGCAATATGGGGTGAGAGGACTCACCATGGCAGAGAAGAAACAGAAGGGAAAGAGGACTAATCATTACGGCAATTAATTGACTGACAAAAATCAAGGCTGAAACGTGCTTCTGAAAAATTCAATCACCCATATACTAAAATCAAACTTTTTCTAACAAGATATTCGGACCACTGCTATTTTAAAAAAGTTTATTAAGTTATCATAATGAAGTGAAAGAAAACTACAAATAAAAAAAATTAATCTGTTATTCATAACTTCAAAAAAAATTTGATTTACCTCAACGTCTTTGTCACTGATGAACCAGTTTACACCATCTTCTCCTACAAAACAAATAAAATGTTACTCAATCTTGACACCTTTTAAAGCACTCACGGATTGAAAAGAGATTATTCAATTTGTTGGTTCTCAAATTGGACCCCAAGGGTATAGTGAGAACTGTAAATACCTTAACCTCTTAGCTTAGCTCCATTATTACTTGTGTGACTCTGAACAAACACTTAACCTCTCTTAACCTCAGTTTCCTTACTTATGAAATGAGAATAACAGTATTTGCCCTGTCTACCTAAAAAATACTGAGAATCAATGAGATACGGGAAAATGCTTTGAAAACCATCAAAGTAGAAACAAATATAAAAAAATCAGTGAAGGGACCAAAAACCCACAGTAGACGCAGAAAGAAATCTCATCTGAACTTACCTGACTAAAGCAGAGTTTATGCGTCAGCTGCCACAACCTTCCCCCGCCTCCCCCAGAGGCCTCCAGTCAGGGAAGTGACTGACCTTGGGTACCAGCACATTCCAAGAAAACTGTGTGAACAAGCATTACCAGAACCTTCCATCCCCTGTCCAAGTGGTATCCGACCCTTTACCTTTGCTATTTGGTGACTTAGTACTGAGTGTTCCCACACTTGGTCTTTTCTCCTTGTAATGTCTCTATTGTCAGCGAATGCACAGGCCCCCCACCATTTGGACCTAAGTTGGTAGAGGAAAGCTATTTCCCCCTAATATCAGTATTAACTTTGTCCACTAGCTTCCCCTTGTAGTTAACTTTCATTATAACATTAAAAAAAATTGGACTTTGAATACATACAATCTCACAATTAGGGCCAGGATTTAGCACTGTATTTTATAACATCAAAAATAGTGAAATAAAAGAGCAAAAAAGAGGCCAAATATCCAGAGGCCACTGATGGATCTAAAAATAAAACTGTAAAAACCCTATGTTTTTTTAATCAGCTGTTTTCTTCTCTTTGCACGGCCCCTTTACAAACCTGCAAATGGCTGCTATTCCTCTGGTGCACTCACGGCCAAGGAGGAAGGGACATATTACTAATGCAGAAGCTAAGATGTCAACAAAGAACTGAAAGATGTTTTTCTCCCCGCAAAGTAAAGTTAAGATTTCCTCCTTCCTCCTATCTGCTCCTCTTCTCTATCTCAAAAAATTCAATTCGAGCTTGACTCTTTTCTTAGAAAAGAATTTTGAAGAGAAATGAAGTAATCTACATTTTCCCAGGCCTACCAGAAGTAAGTGTCTAGAGATATATTTTAAAATAAAATACTTTTACTAAGAAAACCAAGAGGCTGCTTTACAAAACGACCACTCCAGAGGAGAGCAGAGATGATTATTTCCTTTGTAAAATTTGGACACTGCATCCATATACCAAGAGTAGAGAATACACTCAATAACAGCAGCTTCTATTCCTTCATTACCACCATCCACGCTATTATTCTTTCATTCAAAGGATCCATCTAAGAGGCATGATTTGCTGTAAATTTTAAAGCTGTCTTTTGTATCTCAGTGTCCTTCATCATTAAAATTCAAAATGACCACTTAAAATCACTTTAATTATAAAACTAATATTATCCTTAAAAAAATGAAATCCAAAACCAATCAATGAAATGCCAAACAGCAACTGTTACCAAACCCAATCCCCAATAAATTTTCATAGGAACGGAAAATTGTGAAAAAAGGGAAGGTTTGAGGTAGGTAGATTGACTCTATTTAGATTGTTTTAACAAACCTGTGGAATTCAACAATATTCTAGGTTATGTACTAACTCCCCCTCAACAAACTACAGTATATTCTCACAGTATAAAATTCATCACGTACACAAAATAAGTTTCAATCACAGATGAAATCAGATTTCTTAAGTGGTAAATGAAGCAAAGACATTACTAGGAACACAATAAGCCAACTCTTGGCCCCATCCATGGTTCCAGTTTTGATTCAACCCTGGCAATGAGAGCTAACTCCTGCCCTTGCTCTTTTATCTATCGTGTTTGCTTCTTAATTCCAAATCCCAACCTAATGGAAGCTTTGTCTAAGGGCAACTCATTAGAACTTCAATAGTCAGCCAGTTCTCTACTTTGTTAAATTCCTGTTATGGGACTTGGTAGAAACCTGGGTTCCAGTCTTTTTTTTTTTTTTTTTTTGGCATTTTCGTTTCTTTATTGCAGTAACATTGCTTTATAACATTGCAAAAATTTCAGGTGTACATCATTGTACTTCTATTTCTGCATGGACTACATCATGTTCACCACCAAAATACTAATTACAACCCATCACCACACACATGTACCGAATTATCCCTTTCACCCTCCACCCTCCCCCCTTCCCCTCTGGTAACCACCAATCCAATCTCTGTCCCTATGTGTTTGTTTATTGTTGTTATTATCTACTACTTAATGAGGGAAATCATACGGTATTTGACCTTCTCCCTCTGACTTATTTCACTTTGCATTATACCCTCAATGTCCATCCATGTTGTCACAAATAGCTGGATTTCGTCGTTTCTTATGGCTGAGTAGTATTCCATTGTGTATATATACCACAGCTTCTTTATCCATTCGTCCCTTGATGGGCACTTAGGTTGCTTCCAAGTCTTGGCTATCGTGAATAAGGCTGCAATGAACACAGGGGTGCATGTACCTTTGCAAATTGGTGTTTTCAAGTTCTTTGGATAAATACCCAACAGTGGAATAGCTGGATCATATGGTAGTTCTATCCTTGATTTTTTGAGGAATCTCCATACTGTTTTCCATAGTGGCTGCTTGGGTTCCAGTCTTAACCCTACCTCTTATTTGCTGTGTGGCAGTGAGCTATATAATAATGGATTGGCTTAAATGGTATCCATGGTACCTTCTAGCACTAAGTTTCTGTGATTCTATCAAATTTTTATTCATCACTGGAATTGAATACATTGTCACTTAGTCTACATTATCTAAATCCTCCAGGCCTTTGCAACCAGCACAGGGTGTCTTGCCTTAAAGACAAGGAGCATTCATCTTCCATGTGTTCACCACCCAATACCATAGAATATAAAATGGAATTGCCCTAAAATGTAAATTTAGTACTGCTCTAAAGACGCCTAATATCAATTCTTAGCTGTTTTATAGGCTTGTCTTGCTAATATCTAGGACTGTGATTCTTTTCAGATTTCAGAATTGTAATCAAAGCAACAGCTGATGACTCTTTGCATTAAATCAACTCAGTTTAACAAACATGTATTGAAAGGTTACAATGAGCAAGGATAAACAAAGATGAATAAGAGTTTATAACCTAGTAAAACAAAAGGAGACAAATGAAAGGAGAAGACAAAATAAAATGCTATGGTAAATTTAGAGGAAGAATAAATGTTTGAATTTAAGAGAGAAAGGGGAAAAAAGTCACAGAAGGCTGTGACGTAAAGGAAACTCTACTGAGGTGTCATTTACATATTATAAAATATACCCACGTAAAAAATACAATATGATGCATTTTGACAAATGTACACACCTGTGTAACCACCACAAAAATCAAATGTAGAACATTTCCATCATCCCAGAATGTTACCTTGTGTATATCTGCAGTCAGTCCCCCAAGCCAGGCAACCACTGATTTGCTTTCTGTCACAACAGATTCGTTTTGCCTGTTCTAGGACCTCATATAAATAGAATCGTATATTATGTACCATTTTATTTCTGGCTTCTTTCACTCCGAATATTTGTGAGATTCATCCCTGTTGCTGGGTATTAGTAGTTTGTTCCTTTCTTTTTGCTGAGCAGTATTCCATTGTATGGATATAACAATTTGTTCAGCTGTTCATTTAGGCTGAACATTTAGGTAGTTTCCAGTTTGGGGCAATTATAAATAAAGCAGTAGTAAACATTCTGGGGAAAGTCTTTCTTTTTAATTGACATAAGTTTTCATTTTCTTTGGGAAAATCCTAAGAGTAGAATTATTGGATATGGTAAGTATATCTTTACCTTTATATGAAACTGGCAAATTTTTCCAAAACAGTTGTGCCATTTTACATTCCCATCAGCAATGGATGAGAGTTCCAGAGCTTCACAATCTTACCAATATTTGGAATTGTCAGTCTTTTAAATTTTAGCCTTAAAATAGGTGTGAAGTAGTATTGCATAAGGATTTTATTTATTTTTTTTTGTGAGGAAGATCAGCCCTGTGCTAACATCTGCCAATCTTCCTCTTTTTTTATTTTTGCTGAGGAAGACTGGCCCTGGGCTAACATCCGTGCCCATCTTCCTCCACTTTATACGGGACGCCGCCACAGCATGGCTTACCGCGCGGTGCGTCGGTGCGCACCCAGGATCCGAACCAGCAAACCCCAGGCCACCACAGCAGAGCACGCACACTTAACTGCTTGCGCCACTGGACTGGCCCCTGCATAAGGATTTTAATGGGCATTACTCTGATGACTAATAATGTTGAGCATCTTTTCATGTATTTATTTGCCATTCACACATCTTCTTTCAAAAAGTGTTCAAACTTTTGGCCTGTTTTTAAATTGGGTCTTTTCGGAGAGGGAAAGAAGCTTGTCTGTTTTATTTTTATTGAATTTTAAGAGTTCTTTATATATTTTAGATACAAGTCTTGTATTAGATGTGATTTGCAAATATTTTCTTCCAGTGTGGCTTGCTTTTTCCAATGTTATTAAAAGAGCAACCATTTTAATAAATTTGACAACTCTTCCCTTTATAATTAATGTTTTCTGTGCCCAAAGAAATTTGCTTATGCAAGGTTACAAGCATGTTCTGTTTTCTTCTACAGTTTTAGCTTTTTATGTTATTACCCATTTTTCCCCATATGAATATCCAGCTGTTCCAGCATCATTTGTTGAAAAGATTACCCTTTCTTCATTGAATTACCTTAGCAACTTTGTTGAAAATCAATTGACCATATACCTGGGTCAATTTCTGTAAGTTCTATTATGTTACATTGAGCTATATATATGTCTATCATTACACTATATTACAGTCTTTATTACTAAAGCTTTATTTAAAAATCTTGAAATCACATAGAGTAAGCCAACTTTTTTGTTCTTTTTCAAGATTGCTTTCGATATTCTAGACCCTTTTGATTTCTGTATAAATTTTAGAATGAATGCCAATTTCTATAAAAAAGCCTGCTGGAATTTTGATTGGTATTGTGTGACATCTATAAATCAGTTTGGGAAGATATTTTAACAATGTCAAGTCTTCCAATACACGAATATGGTGTATCTCTTCATTCATTTTGGTCTTTGATTTTTCTCAGCAATATTTTTTAGGTTTCAGTGAACAGGCCTTTCACATTTTTCATTAAACTTAATATTAAACTTTAGTAAACTGAGTATTTCATGTTTCTTTCTGTTATTGCAAATGGTGTTCTTTTAATTCAATTTTTCAATTTTTGGTTACAAGTTTATAGAAATACAATTAATTTTTGTTTACCCACCTTGCATCCTGCACATTTGCTAAATTCACTTAGTTCTAGAAGCTTTTTGTAGATTCCTTCCAACTTTCTATACACTCTATGAATAAAGACAGTTTTACCACCTCCTTTCCAGTCTGTATGCCTTTTATTTCTTTTTCATACCTCATTGCAATATATAGAACCTCCAGTATGATACTCAATATAGGTGGTGACAGCAGATAATCTTTGCTTTGTTCTCACTCTTAGGAAAAAAATATATTCAGTCTTTCACCATTAAGTATACTGTTTGCTGTAGATTTTTCATAACAGGTTGAGGAAATTCCTTTTTATTCCTAGTTTCTGGAGTTTTTAATATGAATGGGTGTTTAATTTTATCAAATGCCTTTTCTGCATCAACTGAGATGGTCCCACGGTTTTTCCTCTCTCTTTCTGTTAATATGGTGAATTACTGTGATTCATTTTCAAATGTTAAACCAACCTTGCACTCTGGGATTAACCCCACTCAGTTATGATGTATTATTCTTTATAATATATTGCAGAATTCAATTTGCTAGTATTTTATTAAGAATTTTTACATCTGTATTCATGAAGGATATTGATTTATAGTTTTCTTCTTCTTTTTTTTTTTGGTGAGGAAGATCAGCCCTGTGCTAACATCTGCCAATCCTCCTCTTTTTGCTGACAAAGACTGGCCCTGGGCTAACATCCGTGCCCATCTTCCTCCACTTTATATGGGACACCACCAGAGTATAGCTTGCCAAGCAGTGCGTTGGTGTGCACCCGGGATCCAAACCGGCGAACCCCAGGCTGCTGCAGCGGAGCACACGCACTTAACCGCATGCACCACCACGCCAGCCCCTATAGTTTTCTTTTTTTTTTTTTAAAGATTTTATTTATTTATTTTTTCCCCCCAAAGCCCCAGTAGATAGTTGTGTGTCATAGCTGCACATCCTTCTAGTTGCTGTATGTGGGACGCCGCCACAGCATGGCCGGAGAAGCAGCGCGTCGGTGCGAGCCCGGGATCCGAACCCGGGCCGCCAGCAGTGGAGCGCGCTCACTTAACCACCAAGCCACGGGGCCGGCCCTAGTTTTCTTTTCTTATAATGTCTTTGTCTGGTTTTGATATTGGGGTAAAATTGGCCTCATAAGAGTTTGGAAATATTGGGACAAGTTTCTGCAAGACTGGTATTATTTCTTCCTTAAATACCTGATAGAATTCACCAGTGAAGTCATCTAGCTGGAGTTTTCCTTGTTTGTGGGGTAGGAATTTTACTTGTAGGAAGGTTTGAAAATAGTAATTCTATTTCTTTAGTAGATATGGAGCTATTCGCATTTTCTATTTCTTCTTGGGCCAGTTTTGGCAATTCGTGACTTTCAAATAATTTGTCTATTACTTCTAAATTGTTGAAATTATTGGCATGAAGTTGTCCATAATAGTCTCTTATTCTTTTTCTTTGATTCATCTAATTTGTATTTAAGCCCAACCAGTAAATTTTTTATCTCAAATATTGTATATTTCAGTTCTAAGAATTTCATCTGGTTCTTTTTTATATCTTCCATTTCTCTTCTTACTATAGTCATCTTTCCCTTTAAATTTCTGTATATTGATAATAGCTATTTTAAAGTCCTCTTCTGCTAATTTCACCATCTCCTGTCAGGAGGGCAAGTCTCGTACCAGTTAAACCAATATGGCTGGAACCAGAAGTCTTGTATAGGATTTTAATAGGTAGGGATGAAGGAGGACATTAGTATAAAGGAAAGGCACATGATGGAAGAGGTAAAAGGATACAGCAAACAATGCACTATGACTGGAACAAAAGGTGTGGTAATTCCTTTACTAAGAGTTTTCACAGACCTTTTTATATAAAAAGAATATTGAGAATTAAAATATTATTACTTATAAGAAGCTTTTTACATGAAACACACATGAAGACTTCATTAATATTAAGTCTATTTTTCCAACTAAGAAATTTTCCACATCCTCTTTCAGTTTAACTTTAAAAGTCTTGACTTCCTACAGTGTGAGCTCTCCAAGGAATAGTACAGCAGGACTTTTTCTACCAGAGTAGTAATGCTGAAGGCAGAGATAGTACACCAGGATTACAAGGTGCTCTGTTAACACTATGCAATGACCAGAATATTTCATCTCCACTGAAATTACCTTCAAAACAAAAAAGTTAACCCAAAAGAAAAGTGCACCCATAACCCTACACGTTTTACACATTTTCTCCTATTTCTGGAACTTATTCTACTATCTTTACTACACACACACATATACTCTTTCTCCCTCTCTCTCTATTACTGCATGGGAATAAAGATAAACATCTTTCATACTTATATGGTGATTCAGAGTCTATACATTGTTTCAAATATACATTTTATCCTTAGAACAACCCTGTATATTCTGGTTACACAAATGTTCACTTTTTTATGTGTGTGCTTTCTACCAAAAATGGCAACTGGTGCTTTCTGTGAAATGTAGCTATTTACCCATAAAAACTGCATTCAGTTTTCAAAGGATCTGAGAAAGAGTTCAGGCTACATTTCTTAGGAGCAAAGCCAGTTCAGGCTCTGCTTTGGTTACACTTAGTCTGCCTACATTCAGGTGGGAGGGAATAGTTGAAGACTATTCCTTTGCTAAGAAAACAGCCACAGGCAATTATAGAGCTGGTTCTCTCTACCTTTTGGGATAATTTGACAGAAAGTAGAAGTTAGTAAAATGTTTTTCCAGAAATCACCAAAGATTACAGAAGGACTCAGTTCAGCACGTCCAGTTGGTTATTTGCAATGCAGGGACCAGGGACTAAGAAGAATCTTTTCCTGAGCCTAACGTCCTATAGCTTCTTCTTATAAGGAAGCCATAGATGCCTTACATTTTCTAAATATCCTAATTTCTAACATCTAAAATTGTAAATCTCATTACATTTCAGTGAAAAGGTATGTATTTATGGTTTTCTCAGCATACAATGGACTTGAATTTAATATTCAGCAAATCAAATATAAAAACTTATTTTCCCACTACTAATTATTTAAGAATGTAAATGCAACGTTCCTCAAAGTGTTCAATGTTTTCATTTAATGTAATGTCAAGTTAATTTTCAACAAATATTTACTGAATATCTCTCATGTAAAAGACAATGCAGGAGAGAGAAAGATGACTAAGACATGGTGCTTGCCCTCAAGGAACTTACCAGTTAGTATGTGCTATCTTTGGGCTAAAGAATCTAAACAGTATTACTGTACTATTAAGTAAATAACCATGATAATCTCATTTTTAAAAAATAGAGGGATGATTTGTAACATCACATTTTAAAAAAGGAAGAAAAGTCCACTATTACTTGGGAAAATGGGTTACACTTAACAAGAAACACTGAATTCTACCAATAAGAAATTAACTTATGATGATGACTGTATCACCCAAATCGTCTTTCTTATAATTCTAAGTATATAAGTCCTTCAGCAACTGTTTTCTCCCCAAATCTATCTGTGAGTCTACAGACAGCTCACAGACAAAAAAGAGACAACGGTTGGTATATACCTGCAATTCTTTTTTTTTTTTTTGACAGGGTTTTTTTTTTCCCGCCCCCAAAGCCCCAGTAGATAGTTGTATGTCATAGCTGCACATCCTTCTAGTTGCTGTATGTGGGACACGGCCTCAGCATGGCCGGAGAAGTGGTGCGTCGGTGCGTGCCCAGGATCCGAACCCGGGCTGCCAGCAGCGGAGCGCGCGCACTTAACCGCTAAGCCACGGGGCCGGCCCTATACCTGCAATTCTTAAGGAACCAAGAGTTTGGGGCTTCTCAGTATCTATTCTCTCACTTGCAGTGTACGCCAAGACTCTGACTCATGAGATGGCATTCTTCCACTACTTTAAAACACAGTGAAATGGACAAGAAAGCATAAAGAACATAAAAGTGGAGAAGGTGGTGAATAACTTGAGGTTAAATAATTAGGCAGTTACAGCATAAAAGAGAAATTAGTAATACTACATTTCTAAGTTTATTGCCCACACTCCCTTTTTACACACCTACTTTTTTCAAACTAAAAGGTCCTACTGTTTGTAATTTAACACTCCCAGTGCTTCCCTAGCCCTGTACTTTTGCTTATTTTATTCCCTTGACCTCCAACACTGTTTCCCTCTTTGCCCAATTTTCCACTTAACCCACTCCAATTTCCATGATTACAAATCCTGACTATCCTTTAACGCTCAGCTCCTTATAGCCGATGCATATGGGTAATATTCACTACTTTTCTCACTTGACCTCTGTGAGCATTTACAATTCTCTTGGCTGATACAACAAGAACATACTTTCCTGGTTCTTGCCTCCCTTCGCAGTTTCCTCTTCCTTCATTGGTTACTTGGTACACTCCCTTCTTTGCTCTCCTTCCCCTCATCTTACATTCTTTGTTCCAGGTTATGTCATACACGTCCATGGAGGGAACAACAAATCTGTATCTCTAGGCCAGATATCTTCTTGAGCTCCTGATCTCTGGGACATCTGGATCAGACATCTTATAGGTAACCTGAACTCATAATCTCTAAAAATGAATTCTTCATTTTTTCTCATTCCTTGTGTTTCTCTTAAAAACAAACAACCCACCCTACTTCTCCTCCTTGTATCTTCTCTCTCAATAACTTGTACATAGTCTATTTTCCAAATCAAAAACCTCAACTCTTCCCTCTCGTTTTTCATATAATTACTCACCAAATCCTGTAAATTCTCTATCCACAATAGCTTCAATGCTACTGTGTTTGTCCACAGACACTTAATTTCTCATCTAGATTATTGAAATAATGGCAGGTGTACAATGTAATGACTCAATATCTGTACATATTGCAAATGAAATAATGTTTTTAAATGGAAATATGAATACATTCTGCCCTGAATGGATAAATGTAAAACTCCTTTGTATGCCACACAATGCCTTCCATGATTAGGCCCTTACTTATTTCTCTGGCTTCATCATCCTGACCCCAATGCTTCAGCTATGCCTAATAATTTCCCCAATTTGTCCTGTTGTTTTCTGCAACTATGCCTATGCACGTATTCCCTGGAACATGCCACCCCCAACTTCATCCACTTGGAACTGGGACTTGGTCTTCCAGTCCCTAATCATGTTTTACCTCCTCCACTGAAGGATAACCTCTTCCCTGATAACTCTTCAAACACAGAGACGATCACTCTCAACTTTGTAACATCCCAGACTTCAACCATGTCATTTCCATCTTTGTATCTTCCAAACACCAAAGCACGACTGCTTAGTTTTCACAGGTACTCATGTTTACTGAATGAATTACTTAAATATTTCCTCTTTTATTATTTTTTAATTTTATTTATTTTTTCCCCCAAAGCCCCAGTAGATAGTTGTATGTCATAGCTGCACATCCTTCTAGTTGCTATACGTGGGACGCGGCCTCAGCTTGGCCAGAGAAGCGGTGCGTCGGTGTGCGCCCGGGATCCGAACCTGGGCCGCCAGCAGCGGAGCGCGCGCACCCAACCGCTAAGCCACGGGGCCGGCCTGACATTTCCTCTTTTGATTTCGCTCTGGTAGAAGTATTTTCTCCCTCACTCATAGTCTAAAAGCACCTAATTTGTGTCTGTTAGTATTGAGCTCTTCTAAACTTTGTACTAAGAGCTGTATTAATAAATACTTTATTTCCCTCACTATATCATATGTTCTCTATGGACTGAGACCACATCTGTTTTATCTATCTATCCAGTTATCAATAGAACATCTTGCATACTTTGAATTACATTAGAAAAAAAATTAAAAAGAAAAAGAGAAAAGGAAAAAAAAAGCAAACATTCATATGCACACTGTGTGAGTAAACACTGTTCTGAACTGGGGTAGATAAACCAATAGATAATTTCACGGATTGTCAATGTATATGTAAAAGGTTCAATAAGATAATACTCTATGGCTAAGATTGGAATTTCTGTAGTCGACAACTCTAGGAACTAAAAAAGAACTTTAAAAAAATCACTGTTATTGAATAAAATCAGTTGGCAGACACAGGATACACATGAAATATAAGATAATTGGGCATTTATAGATAATCATGCCTGTACCCAGCCAGTGTTTATGGATTAAAGATCACAAAGATAAAGCTGCCAGATATTTATGTCATATCCTTTCCTGAGCCTAACTTCACTTGACTAGATTTCCCCCTGAGATCTTCTCATTTCTAATAAGCAACCAAACCAGCCACAAATGAAGTTACTATTCCCAACTTCATCAGCAGCATCTGTTATTGCAACGGAAACTTTTGAAATACGCACAATGCCACATGCAAATCTCCTGAGGGCTGAACCATTTTATTCACTTGCATTCTTCTCAAATTGCTCTTTATTTCTGTCTTGGTTTTCTCTTATTTATACTTTTCCATTTAACATTGGTCACAAAACCATTTTTAGTAATTAGTCATTAAAATTTTGCACTATATAACTGGCAATAGTTTAAATAAAACAAATTTTAACAGAAGAATTTGCAAGTTAGGCATCAAATTGTTCATCTTATTTTAAATCATATTAAATTTACCAGAAACAATTTATATTTTTAAATGTGTGTAAATGATAAATGGGGATTTAGCTTTTCTTTTTTTAGAGGTAGAGGAGGAAGAAGAAAGAGGAAATAAATACAGGTGCTTAGCATAGGGTTTTATTGAGCTCTTGCAAAGTTATCAGTCATATAAAGGCTTTTGTGTATCCCCAAAGAGATGGACGAACACAAAGACACATAAACACACACACACAGTTCTCGCTCATCTTCCATTCCCGCCATCCCAAGGATTTAGTCCATGAACCATCTGGCTAAGTAATATTTATTTAGAAATAAAAGACTCAAATTATACTAAGTAATAAAAACAGAAAGGGAAAAATTATCAACAGAAACAATCAATATGGTGGGATTATGGGAGTTGTTTTTTCTTCTTTTAAAGATATCTACTACAGTGCCTCTTCCCCACTTGCACCCTACCCTGCAAAAGGTAAAAAGAAAAATATACCATATGGACACTTGAAATATTTGTAAAGTGACAAGCATATATAAAACACATTTAAATTTAATCAAGAGGCTACTTTAAAATAGATATTGTAGGTTTCTAGAGAAGATTTAAAGGCTATATAAATTTGGTATCTACCTGCTGGTAAAAATATAATACCAATCTGGAAGCTATATTCTTTCAGTCATCCTTCTTCTATTTAACACTTCCTTGTCTCCTTCCTGAATCCTTTTCTTTTTCTTTACCTATCAGTAACTTTGTGTGTGAGCCCATGTATCTTCTTCAATGTCTGGTTCTCTGTTCACTCTTTCCATGGTGGAACAAATCACTCCGAAACAATTCATTTTTCTTATTTTGGGGGGGTCAATTTTCTTCACATCTCTCTCTAGACCTTATGACCAAATATGTCCAGGCTTACATTTACAATTGCTTACAGGATATATGACAAATATTTATATTATCTTCATGACAAACATAACACATCCAAAGCAAAACTTGTCTTGACAATCCCACTTGAAACTGGCTCAAACACTTTCTTCTCTGCTGTTATTAATGGCTCAAAATGCGGGTTTATTGTCATCTTAACCCAATGCTTCACCCCCATTATCGAAACAGGCCAGGTCTTACAAATGCACAGTCTATTCCTTTCAAATGTCTTTCCAAGCCAATGCTTTGGTTTCCTTCCAGTCATTACCATTTGCTCATCACCTCAGCTCTAGGATTGCTGTGGTGTCCCCTGTGCTTTCAACTTCACTTGATAAACACCAGCCAGATTTTCTCTTTAAATTCATAATTTAATATTTTATTATTAATTTTTATCAAGGTAATACATGCACATGGTTTTAAAAACTCTTATAAGACGAAAAAACGTTATCAGAAAAAAATAGCAGTTCTCTCCTCCCTACTCCAGCTCCCACTTCCCAGAGGCAACCACTTTCAACTCTTCAGCTATTTCTTTTGGTATTTATCTGCATACTTCTAAATAATGTTCATTCTGCTATTTATGGATTTATCTATTTTTAAACATTAACATCTAAATTCCTAATAAAGTAAAAGAGGATTTAGTTTTCTTATAAAATCCTATCTGAATTTCTTCTCCCTCATCCCCCTTCTCAAGTTAATATTCCATTTATGACTACATAGTAGTACATTATTTTCATTCTTATACAGCTCTTTAATTTTCCTGTATTTAATACTAGTCTAGTGGTTTCATTTCCTTGGCCTGAAAAGTCTACTTACTACCATGCCAGCCACTAGCACCTCATCTCTCTAAAAGGCCAAGTTTTAGTCACCTGCATATCTCCGGTATTAGGGCAGTGTCTGCTCATTATATGCCTCGTGCATTATACTAGGAAAAACAGTCATCATCACGAATCCTCTGCGTCCAATGGACCCGTTTAACAACTTAAGTCATTTCACAAATAATTTACTGAGAAATAAAGAGATAATGAAAAAAAATTTTATTAGAAATCTTAATAAGAATTTAAAATGGCAAACCCAAATTTTTATTTCATATATTCCTGTTTTTCAAGCTAAATATACCTGAAATGGACAACATCCTGGAATACAGCTAACTGCTCATCAATTGTCATGTATGAACTTGGAACACATCCATTTTGTAAATACTTATACCAGATTTTCAAATACATCTCTTCTTTGCTCCATAATTACAAAACATTTTCACTTTTAGGTTTAAAAATACCAATTAGAATGATCAATCTATTAATTTTTTTCACTTCTATATCATCTATTTCCTTCTAATCGCGCCTTCATACACATCTTGTCCACTTGAAACAAACCATATTAAGTAAATTTTGTTACACAAAAATCATAAAATATGAAAGAATAGTCACATGTCCTTTACCAAAGCATGATGCTACAGCAGGTATTATCATAAAATATTGTGTGATAAAGAACTTCCAGTTGAATGACTAACTAGATGAGAATATCCTATTTCCTTTTTGTACTTAGAAATATATTGTTCATTCATCAATTCTTGAGTTTGAGAAAATTCATCTATGACATCCTCTGAAAAATCACAGTCTGAGACTTGGTTTAAAAGACCTGGTTCCCCTCTAAGAACAGGAACCAGACAAGGATGCCTACTTTCACCACTCCTATTTAACATAGTATTGGCAGTCCTAGCCAGAGCAATCAGGCAAGAAAAAGAAATAAAAGGGATCCAAATTGGAAAGGAAGAAGTTAAACAGTCACTATTTGCAGATGACATAATTTTATATATAGAAAACCCTAAAGAATCCACCAAAAAACTTTTAGAAATAAGAAATGAATATGGCAAAGTTGCAGGATACAAAATCAACATACAAAAATCAGTTGTGTTTCTATACACTAACAACCAAGTAGCAGAAAGAGAAATTAAGAATACAATCCCATTTACAACTGCAACAAAAAGAATAAAATACCTAGGAATAAACTTAACCAAAGAGGTGAAAGATCTGTACACTGAAAACTATAAAACATTGTTGAAAGAAATTGAAGGCACAAAGAAATGGAAAGATATTCCGTGATTTGGATTGGAAGAATTAACATAGTTAAAATGTCCATACTTCCTAAAGCAATCTATAGATTCAATGCAATCCCTATCAAAGTCCCAACAAGAGTTTTCACAGAAATAGAACGAAGAATCCTAAAATTTATATGGAACAACAAAAGACCCTGAATAGCCAAAGGAATCCTGAGAAAAAAGAACAAAGCTGGAGGTGTCACACTCCCTGATTTCAAAATATACTACAAAGCTATAGTAATCAAAACAGCATGGTACTGGCACAAAAACAGACACACAGATCAATGGAACAGAACTGAGAGCCCAGAAATAAACCATCTATGGATAACTAATTGTCGACAAGAGAGCCAAGAACATACAATGGAGAAAGGAAAGTCTCTTCAATAAATGGTGTTGGGAAAACTGGACAGCCACATGTAAAAGAATGAAAGTAGACCATTATCTTACACCATACACAAAAACACAAAAATTAACTCAAAATGGATTAAAGACTTCAATGTACGACTTGAAACCATGAAAATTCTACAAGAAAACATAGGAAGTATGCTCTTTGACATCGGTCTTATCAAACATATTTTCAAGTACCATGTCTGACCAGGTAAGGGAAACAATAGAAAAAATAAACAAATGGGACTACATCAAACTAAAAAGCTTCTGCACAGCAAATGAAACCATCAATAAAATGAAAAGATAGCCTAAAAATTGGGAGAAGATATTTGCAAACCATACATCTGATAACGGGTTAATATCCAAAATATATAAAGAACTCATATATTTCAACAACAAAAAAACTAACAACTCAATTAAAAAATGGGCATAAGATCTGAACAGACAATTCTCCAAAGAAGATATACAAATGGCCAACAGGGACATGAAAAGATTTTCAAGATCATTAACTATCAGAGAAATGCAAATCAAAACTACAATGAGGGGCTGGCCCTGTGGCTTAGCAGTTAAGTGCATGCGCTCCACTACTGGTGGCGCAGGTTCGGATCCTGGGCGCACACTGATGCACCACTTGTCCGGCCATGCTGAGGCGGCGTCCCATATACAGCAACTAGAAGGATGTGCAACTATGACATGCAACTATCTACTGGGGCTTTGGGGAGAAAAAGGGAAAAAAAAGGAGGAGGACTGGCAATAGATGTTAGCTTAGGGCCCGTCTTCCTCAGCAAAAAGAGGAGGATTGGCATGGATGTTAGCTCAGGGCTGATCTTCCTCACACACAAAAAAAGCTACAATGAGATATCACCTCACGCCCGTCAGAATGGCTATAATTAACAAGACAGGAAACAAGTGTTGGAGAGGATGTGGAGAGAAGAGAACTCTCATACACTGCTGGTGGGAGTGCAAACTGGTGCAGCCACTATGGAAAACAGTATGGAGATTCCTCAAAAAATTAAGAACTACTGCACGATCCAGCTATTCCACTGCTGGGTATTTATCCAAAGAACATGAAAACACGAATGCATAAAGAAACATGCACCCCTATGTTCACTGCAGCATTATTCACAATAGCCAAGACTTGGAAGCAACTTAGGTGCCGAACAAGGGACGAATGGATAAAGAAGATGTGGTATATATACACAATGGAAGACCACTTAGCCATAAGGAACGATGAAATCCAGCCATTTGTGACAACATGGATGGACCTTGAGGGTATTATGCTAAGCGAAATAAGTCAGAGGGAGAAAGTGAAACACCGGATGATCTCACTCATAAGTAGAAGATAAAAACAACAACAAACAATCACATAGAGACAGAGATTGGGCTGGTGGTTACCAGAGGGGAAGGGGGGAGGGAGGAGGGAGACAGGGATGCTTAGGCACATGTGTGTGGTGATGGATTGTAATTAGTCTTGGGGTGGTGAACATGATGTAATCCATACAGAAATCAAAACACAATGATGTACACCTGAAAAAAAAAAAGACCAGGTTCATCACATACTAGGTGCTCAATAAATATTTGCTGAATTAATTTCTTAATTCACAAGATATGTAAATGAATAAATGTACATATCATCCCTGGAAGGATGCACAAGAAACTTAAAGACAGATATTGATTGTCTTCAGGGAGGGGGAAAAGGATGGCTGGGGTGAAAAGAAGATTTTTCACTGTCTACCTTTTTGTACCTTTTGAATATTCCATTATGTGAACATGCTACCTGGTCAAAAAATAAAAGAAAGTTTAAAAACCAAACAAAACAAAAGACCAGGTTCATCACATCATTAAAGTCCAGGTACTACTACCTGTCTCTTTGCATTCAGGGTCTGATTCATCTAATAATTGTGAAATATCTTCTTCTGTCAATTTTCTATTTGCCATTCTGGGCAGAAAATGTAAAATTCTGAATTCTCAACTTTGTTTAATTAAAGCTAAAAAAAGATTATGTCTCCAGAGTCTTTTTATACATTCTTGAAAGATAATGCAGTACTTTGGGCAACACAATAAGAAAACTAAAGGATGATGCAACAGAGAAGACTTATTTCACTATTACATCATCATTCTAGGCAATTACATTGTTTTTCTGTTTTCTTATTAGTTTTTTTTAGCATAGTTGAGAATAATTGATGAGTAATGATAAAATTATTCTTAGGATGATGAAATAGCAAAACGTTTTAAGATATGGCAAAAATAAGATGACCAGGATCCCATGATGTATCTTAGATTTTTAAAAGGATCCAATGGACCCATATGGTAATTCTGAGATAGAATGAGTTTTATTCTATTAAGAAAACTTAATTTTTTCTCTGTTATTTGGAAGAGCTCTAGGAAAGAATAAAAATCATGAAATAGAAATTCTCAGAAATGCTCAAAAAAAGAAACTCAAACTAAAATTGGGTCTAATGAACCTGATGGTACCGAGAGTTAAACTAAACATCATGACTATTCTCAACTCTAAGCATTCATTCATTCATTCAACAAATATTTACTGAGCTATTGCCATGTTCTAGGCACCATTCTAGGTTACTGGAATATATTAGTGAACAAAATAGAGATTGCTGCCCTCGTAGAACTTACATTCTAGTGGGGGAGACAGACAATAAACAAAAAACATAATAAATAAGTAAATGATATATGCTATCAGTAATAAGTGCTTTGGAAAAAAGAAAAAGTAGAGTAGGGTAATGGGAATTGGTAGTGTTGGGTATGAGTTAAAATTTTACCTAGGGTGGACAGAGTAGACCTCACTGGTATTTAAGCAAAAACTTAAAGGAGATCAGGGATTTAGCCATGCACTAAGAGCTCTTAGCTCTTAGGGTAAGAGCATCCCAGGCAGTAGGAACAGCCAAAGCAAAGTCTTTAAAGCAACAATATTCCTGTATGTTTGAGGAAGAGCAGGGGGCCAGTGTGGTTAGAGCAGAGTAAATGAGGGGGGAGTGAGGTCAAAGAAGTACAGGGGTACCAGTTTATGAAGGGCCTTGTAGGCCTTCTAAGGAGTGATATAATTTCACTGACAATTTAAAGAATCAGTCTGTTGAGAATAAAAAATGGAGAGGAGGGGCAAGTATAGAAGCAGGGAGACCAGTTTGGTGGCTACTGCAATAATTTGGTTAACAAATGACAAGACCTCTGACCATGATGGTAGCAGTGGATGTGCAGAGAAGTGGAGGAATTCTGAATATATTCAGAAGGTAGAACCAACAAGATTTCCTGATGAATTGAACATGAATGTAAGAGTGAAGAACAGAGTCAAGGATGACTCCCAAGTTTCTGACCTAAGCAACTAAATGGATAGAGTTAATGCAACTAAAAACTACAGAAAAACATGTTTTGGGGGAAAGATGAATTTAGTTTTGGACAGATCGGATTTGCGATCTCTATTAGACATCCAAATGAAGATGCTGAGTAGGCTTCTGAATATACTAGTCTTAAGTTTAGGAGACAGATCTGAACTGGAAATACAAATTTGCCAACTGTAGCATGGAGATGGTATTTAGAATGGGACTGAGTGACAGTACCGAGAGAGAGTGTAGACAAAGAAGAGAAGAGGAGCAAGAACTTAGAAAGAGTAAGAAGTGAGGTGCGAGGAAACCTGCGGGAGGAAGGGCGAGTGCCTTGTAAACCAACAAAAGAAAATGTATCAAAGAAGAGGTGTTATCAATTATGAGGAATACCACTGATAGGTCAGGGTAAGATAAAGGCTGAGAACTGACTCTTGTATTTATTAGTAAAGTCACTGGTGATCCTGATAAGAGAAATCTGGATGAAGCGATGAGGCAAAAATCCGACTGAATTGAAGAGAAATGGAGGAGAGAAACTGGAGGCAGTAAATACAGACAATTGTTTGAGTAGTCTGACAACAAAAGAAATATGCATCTATAACTTGGTACCCCACTACCTTAACACCTCTACCTTCTCATATTGTACCAGATGACTCATATGCAGGGGAGAATTTGGATATTGAGTGGAAAACAAGCTCCATAAGCTACTCAAGTTTCAATTTAGCTCCAGAAACATTACTGATAGAATTGTCTTAAAATCCAAAACACAAATATTTACCATTGTACCAACGATAACTAATACTCAAAGTTGAGATTGCTAGAGAGCAAGCAAGAAGTTATAGCGGATTAGAAATTATTACATAAAACTTTGAGTTTAAGGGAAAACAAATTTTTAAAAGCTCATCCTAGTTGATAGAATACTTTTGTACAAATGTTCAGCTTGATTTTTGAGGAAACTAATTTTAATGTGCAACACCTTCAGACAAAGAAAATATGCATAATATACGAAGAATGTTCCTTTTCAAATCCCCACTAACAGACTATTCCAGAGGAAGAAGATCAAAATTGTTTTTAAGAATACAAAACATAAGAACAGCTAATATATATGAAGAGCTTATTCTGTGCTAGGTACTATGTCAAGCACTTTACATATTTTTATAATTTAACTCTCACAACAATCTTATAGAGGCAGGTATTATTACCTTCATTTTACAGATGAAAAAGGCAAGGTTTATGTGAATTTTTAAATAATTTGTTTAACGCCACGAGGCTTGTAAGTGGCAGACTGGAAGCTCACTCCCAAACCACGCTCTTAACCAATGTTATTATTGGTTAAGATGCTCTTACTTCTATTTACATAAGCAGCAACTAATGAGTATTTGATTGAGTCATATTTTGCTCAACTAGCAGGGTAAATATAATTTTGGCTTTTAAAATTCCTTTTTAAAAAATAACATCCAAAAAGAACAATATAGCCCTTTATAGGCCATATAAAATATCTGGGCAGATGTACTGCCCCAAATCCCACTCTTAATTTACAATGCTACAACCTATTTGCAGTACGACTAATATGAAAAAATAAGAAGAGAGGAAGGAGAAAAGACAAGGACCAGAAATGAATGAAAGAGACAAGAAAAAGCCAGGAAATAGCAGAAGAAAAAGAGAAAGAGGAAATTATTTTTTCCTCAGCTTTACTGATATAACTGATAAATGAGAAATGATTTTTAGAATACCATCTCAGAGTAAAAGAGAGGCAGTTTATTGTCCAAGTAAACACTAGATGTGAAGTGAGACCTAGGTTCTTCCAAAACATATTGAATAATTTTGTGCTAACCATTTTATCTCTCTAGACTTCAATTTCTCATTTGTGAGCATGAATCTAGCCCCTACATGATCTTTAAGATAAATTCCTATGTTTTTTTCCTCTGGAACCAACTCAGATGGTACCTGTTTCTTCCAAGTCCCCAGACAGAAACCACTCCATATTACTTTCCCTATAAATTCTGTTTTACAGACTCTCTGTAAGCTCCCATCCACACTAGAGGGAAGGATATACTTAAGAAACTTTGGATAACAAAAGCTTCAAAGAACAAAGGAAGGTTTTTGTTTTTTTTTAAGTCCTAAATTTGTAAACAGAAAGATGAATTAGCAACATATGTGAAATATGTTAGAAACGTAAACAGTTCATGTCCCCTGGGAATACACACTAACCTCCCCCTCAGAAAAAGACTATGATTATTTATAATCCTCATGCAGTAGGCGCTATTGAGGCCTACCAGGCAGGGTTAAAGCTGAATTTTCAACAAGGCTCACAAGTCCTGAGGTTAAATACACATGAATTAAGGATGTTTAATCCAACTCAAGATACCATCTTTTCATATTTAAAGCAGCTTCCCTTAAACAGGAAAAATACAAAATACATGAGCTGCCCCTGACAGTAAAGCTTCTGCAGAGGTAATATAAAAGTCCATTTTTCTAACCAATTAAATTCATACTGTGTTTACTCTCATTTCCAATACATATAATATGTCCTACTAAAACCAGAATACTTTTATGGAGCAAAAAAGCTGTAAAAACAAAAAAAATCAACAAATTAAAAAATTTAACAAACATGATTGCTTAAATATAATTAGGACTAGCTACATAAAATGAGAGAAAGGTATAGTTTTTTTGGGTGTGTATATAAACACACATAAATCTGTATACACACAGAGAAATAAAACAGTTAAACAGTCTCTACCTGTTTTTGTGTACTCCCTTTCAGATATTGTTCCCCTAGAGTCTTGGCCTCTGTTGCTGTCTAACTTGAATTCACAAAACTCAATGGCTTGTGGTTTTCAAAGCTTAGGGCTACGTTTGCAGAACAAAGTCGCTTTCTCTCTCTCTCTTTTTTTTAGTGAGTACAAGTATGGGGACCACAGGAACAGTTAAATTCATGGCATGGCTGGTCTACCACACAGTCGGGGGAATTCTTTAAATAGAGCCTGTCACTCTCTCGGCCCATCAATGGGATTTCCTTCTCAAACTGCTGATTCGTTCAGGTACACAACAGAGGAAATTTCAGTTAACCTTTGTTTCACCCCAGGGAAAAATCTGTCTGAAAGTATAAAATGAATAGATTAAAAAAAAAAAAAAAGCAGCTCAGCCAAAGGGCCACTCTCCCAGCGTTCTCTGCAGCTCAAGTTAAACGGTAAAAAGGGACACTGGGATGTTTCATTCCCAACGGAAAATTCAAGCACAATATAGAACTTGGGAGTCTAGCAGGACAGGGTTTATTTTGATGACTAAACAAAACCAACTGTCCCTTCTGTTTAATAAACTTGAAAATTCCCCTTCTGATAATTTTATGAGTCAGAATTGTTTTTCTCTAATATCACCATTACTACCATATCCGATTACTACTATAATCTGATTGATGTGACAAAATTGCATCCTCAATCTTCTTTAAAAAAAAAAGTAACTCTCAGGAATATTTTCAAACAAAACCAAAACATTAAAGTAGTAATGAGGGGAGGGGAAAAGTAGGGATAGAATAAATCAGAGCCATGTTAAATTCTCCCTGTTATTCATTTTAAAATAAAAATTCAAGTCAGGAGGGACAAAAGAAGGAGTCCACTTTTCCGCTATAAAGTTCTCTGGTTTCAAACAATGGGAGTATTTGGAGAGGCTATAGTTAGATCTAGATATGTGCTATCTTGTGGTGGCGAGTAAAAACAAGGGAAACAACTTAAAATTTGTTTTCCCCTGAAATTAAGGTAATTTAGATTATATACTTTTTTTTTAGAATGATGAAGATAAATTTTAGGATATGGTGGATACACATTGGCTACCTAGTCTTTACTTCTCCCAAATGATTTCTGAACCTTATGAAACAGAAAAAGCATTGCGCTATCAATACTTTGTATACATATTATCATATTACGATTCCTATATATTTACTGCAAGCAGCTAGGGCAGCTCTTAAAATCAACAGCAAGATGCATTTTTGCCTTTGGGACCATTGCCATTTTCATAAGAGAAAAAAATAATTCAAGGCCTTCTTGCTTAAATTTTCTTATCAACTTTCTTTTTTAAACTTTTTTTGGTGGTAAAATACACAGAATATAATATTTACCATTGTAACCATGTTTAAGTGTACCGTTCAGCGGCATTAAGTAAATTCGTACTGTTGTGCAACCATCACCACCATCCATCTCCAGAACTTTTTTCATCTTGCAAAGCCAAACTCTATACCCATTAAATGATATTTTACCAACTTTTGATGCAGAACTTGGAAGGTATATTTTTGCTCTACTGACAAGGTCTCAAAGTCCTAAGAGTGGAGCTGCTGCTGACACTACTACACTTGACTCTGAAGAGACGGGAAGTAAGATGCTTACTACACAGCTTGCTCAGAAGTTTAATACAGAGAAGAGAGGCTTGAAAGGCAGAAGAAAGTTGGAATTCTGTGATCTTAAGAACCATACACCAGAGTAGGGACAAAGTGCATGTGTTTATTAAAAAGCAAGACTTTAAATGCACAATATTAAAGAACATTTACCCATATGTGCATATTTGAATAATCAAAAGAGGTCATAGTTCAGCTCTTTTGTGACAGAGTTCTCTATGCATCCTTAGCCCAGAAAATGAAACCTGCCAGGTGTAGGTTGGTTACTGGGACCTGAGGGGAAACCGTTAGTAAATGGACACATGCTGAAGTTTATATTCAAGCTTAAATATTTCCTTCCCTTAGGAAATTCTAGTCCTCAAAAGTATTTTCATACTGCAAAACCCCATACCAAATGGTATGCCTTTCAAAATAATTGATTTTGTACAAATTGATTAACTACAATTACACGTGGTAAAAGATGTGTTACCGCCCAAGGGGGGGGCCTTCTGCTCGCCGCAAGACATGCCAATAGTAAAGAGGCAAGGTGGTGGGAAAGAAAGGACTTTTTATTACAGCTTGCTAGCAAGAGGGAAGATGGTCAACTCATGCCCAAAAGAACCATCTTAGGGGGCACAGAATCTTATAGAAGTTATATAGGCCATTGGGTTATAGGGGAGGAGGTTAGGAATGTTGACCTTCTGGTGTTACAGACTGGGAGTTGCCACACCAGATCTTTCACTTTTCATTGCAGCATAGACTCTCTGTTCGGGGGTCATGACATTCCTAAGGAACTCAAAAGAACAAAGTTATCATCTTATCACAGCTGGGAGGCACATGCACAAGCAGGGGTCGTAAAATCTACAGAGCAGTTAGATCTCCTGGAGGGTGCATATCTCGCCGGGTTAGTTAGTCAGAGGTTACTCAAAGTTACAGTAGGGTTTCTTTTCTACAACATGGCTTCCCTCATGTCAACCTTGTCTTGAGTCGTATCAGATGTATTTAAAGACTTGGGGAATATTTTCTCAGATTTTCTGAAAATCTGTCTTCTGTACCAGCTTGACATCATACACAAAGTAGACACAGATCCCTCCCCCCCATATATTTAACTGATTCTAGTTAACAAAAATATAAGTCTGCTCTGTTTCTTGTTTTTAGGACAGGGTTTCTAAGGGGAAATCCTCTGAAATGAACACAACAAAAACACTGAAAACAAAGATAAAATAACATAAAAAGCATTATTATAAGAAACACCAAGATAAAAAGTATGTGGGTGAAAACTGTCAGGAATCAAGAGAAGATAGTTACAGTGAGAGAAGATTCCAAAATCATCCATGGAGAAGACCAAATGAATAACAGAACTATATAGAGAAGTAACAACACTTTGAGCAGTCTGGATCATAAAGTCTAAATGAACAGGTGATAAAAATTCAAGACAGAATTCAAAATAGATTCCTGAACCAGGGGTGGGATGGAATTAAAGGAGAACCAGATGGGGGCTGGCCTGGTGGTGTGATGGCTAAGTTTGAGAGCTCTACTTCAGCAGTCCAGGGATCACGGGCCTGGATCCGGGTGTGGACCTACACACTGCTCACCAAGCCATGCTGTGGCAGGCATCCCACATGCAAAATAGAGGAAGACTGGCACAGATGTTAGCTCAGGGACAATCTTCCTCAAGCAAAAAGAGGAGGATCAGCAACAGATGTTAGCTCAGGGCCAATCTTCTTCACCAAAAAAAAAGGAGGATGAGACAGAAGCACTTGATGCTGGTGGTGGTGACGGGTGGTGGTATAGAGAAAGAACTCAGCAAAAGGAAAAACCTGAAGGGCTTCATTTAAATATTCCACAAAGACCATAAATACCTACGCTAAGTTCTTAGATAAAAGTGGGAACACTAAATGCTCATCCCATGCCCCTAAAAGGAAAGAGATAATTTAAAGAGGTTACAAATAAAATGCTTTATAACCCATACTTTATCTTAAATATAAGAGAAGAGAAAGACTTGAGAAAACCCAGGCAAAACTAAGAGAAAGGAATTTCACCTTTTGTTCTCTCTTTAATAAAATTGTGAAAACCAAGAAATGCTAGATAACCAATTGCAGCAATTAGTTAATGAAGCGGTAACAAAACAAAATTTAAAAATACGTTTAATTTTGTAGTATGTGAATTTCCAAATATTTGGGGATTTTTCATATATCTTTGTTTTTTATTTCTTTTTTTTTTTTTTTTTTTTTAATTTTTTGTTTATTGCAGTAACATTGGTTTATAACATTGTAAAAATTTCAGGTGTACATCATTGTACTTCTATTTCTGCATGGACTACATCATGTTCACCACCAAAATACTAATTACAACCCATCACCACACACATGTACCGAATTATCCCTTTCACCCTCCTCCCTCCCCCCTTCCCCTCTGGTAACCACCAATCCAATCTCTGTCCCTATGTGTTTGTTTATTGTTGTTATTATCTATTTTTTATTTCTAATTTAATTTTATTGTTATCATAGAATATACTATGTAAGATTTCAATCTTTTGAAGTTTATTGAAGCTTATTTTATGGCCTAGCATATGGTCTATCTTGTTGAAAGTTCCATGCATGCTGGAAAAGAATGCATATTCTGCAATTCTTGAGTCTATAAATGTCAATTAGGTCAAGGTGGGTGATAGTGTTATTCTGACCTTCTATGCCCTTACTGATACTTTTGATCTAGTATTTCTATCAATTACTGAGAAACGGGTATGTATTAAAACATTCAATTATAATTGTGGACTTCTCTATTTCTTCTTTTAATGCCGTCAAATTTTGCTTTATCTATTTTGAAGGTCTGTTTGATTCTTGTGTGCCTTTCCTGATGACTTGACCCTTCAGTCTCTCTGAAATGTCCTCGTTCACCTCTGGTATGACTCTTTGTCTATTTACCTGATGTTAATACGGCCACTCCAGTTTTCACATGCTTACTCTTAGCATGTTATCTTTTTCCATCCTTTCATTTACAACATTTTTCTCATCTTTGGTTTTGATCTTCACTATGTGTCTCTTGAATATGTACGATTATATCTTTCACTAAATTTGGGGAGTTCTCTCCCATTATCTCTTTAAATATATTTTCTTTCTCCTCTCCCTCTGGGACTCCAATTACATATATTAGGTCTTTTAAAATTGTTCAGTGGGTCACTGAGGCTCTGCTCTTTTAAATTTATTTTTAGAATATTTTTTCTCTGTTTTTCAGATTGAACAATTTTGGTCTTCAAATTCACTGATATTTTCAATCTGCTATTAAGCTCATCCAGTTAACTTTTATTTCAGATATTGTATTTTTCAGTTCTAGAATTTCCATTTAGTTCTCTTTTATAGTTTTATTTCTCCACTGAGGTTTCATGTCTGTTATTTGATTAGACACATGAACACAGTCAAAATAACTGCTTTAAAATCCTTGTCTGCTAATTCTAACACCTGTGTCATCCCAGAGTGAGTGCTGATTGATTGCCTTTTCTTGAGTATGCATCAAATTTTCCAGTTTCTTCATATGTCTGGTAATTTTGGATTGTATCCTGGACCTTGTGAATGATACTTTGTAGACTATGGATTCTGTTATGTTCCATTAAAGAGTGTTAATGTTTTGTTCGAGGATCAAAAATTTGGCAAATATTTATATGCATAATTTGGGCTTCCTCCTCTGTGAATTCTACCTTTACTTTCCAGCTGATGTGGTAGCCTCTCTTTTCTGATTTCCAAAGCCAGTAAGACTGGGAATTTTTTCCCCGAGTTTTAGCTACCCCTCCATGATGTACCAATTAGTGACTGCCCTCAGGCAAAGAGCCATAAAAACAGGAAACTCATCCAATGCTGTTCTTTTATTCCAAGTGTTGACTCCCTATCAAATTCTGCCTGCTTCTGGTAGGTCTCCTACCTTCAGATATTTTATGTTTTTAAGTATTAATGTATGCTTTAAAGTCATATATGTGTGTGCATATAAACTGCTATTTTATATATTAAACATTTATAGTATAGTATTTTGTCCAGAGTATAATCATCTGTAGGAAGGTTGGTCCATTATGAACAATTCTGCCATTACCAGAAGCAGAACTCTGGGACAATCTTCCGAGCAGACTGAAACTTCCCAGAAGCAGAAACTTGCTTTTTTAACGTGGTGTTATAATCTTTTAAAAAATCTTCTTCCATTCTTCTTTCTGAGCTCCATTCAGGCAGACTGAGTCTAATACTATTTACTGTTCTGTCTCTTTCACCTAGCATAGGGCTTGATACATAATAAGAGGTGTTCTATAAATATTTGTTGAATGAATGAATGATGGAATAGGGCAAAATGAAAATCATCAGGAAGCATCAGAAAGTTCCAAGGAGAGAGAAGGTACTCTGGGCTAGAGTGATGAGCAATTCCTCATTTAAGAAATCTTGCTTTCTTCTTGGAGGCAGAGATCTACCCTTAGTTTCAAAATATGATGCATTATGTTTAGAGTTTAGATTGTTTTTAACTGTAGCTTCTCATTTGCTGGGTAAGAAACTCTCGACGTGAGTTTTATTATTCAAGGGTCCCATATTGAGTATAAACCCCTTTCATCAGAAAATGTTACATTTTAGTTCTCTGGGCAAATTAATTATGATTTACTATTTTAGGCCACCTTCTAAATTCCTGGGATAATTATATGAGATTCTAATTTCCAAAACATTCATTTGCAAATAGCTCATGAATACTACCCGATTTCCCAAAAGACAATATGAAAATGAGCACCCTAAATGATGGGAAGGCAATTAGCATCTACTGAGGGACTGCTAGGTGAAAAGCTCTATAATAAGTGCTTTATCTCATTTAACCTTCTCAATTACACTATGACATGGATATTATTACCAACTATTTATAGATAAGTAAACTAAAGCTCAAAGCTGGCCAAGGTCACACAGTAGGTAAGTGGTAGAATATGAATTCAAATTTGATAACTTTTGACTACGCTGAAATCAAGCACTTCTGTCCATCAAAAAACAAAGCAAAACAAAACACAGCACCCTATTAAGAGATTGAAAAGGCAAGCCACAGAGTGGGAGGAGATATTTGCCCAACATATAAAGGATTCATATCCAGAAGACAGATAAACCCCTGCAAGTTATTAAAACAAAGGAATAGAAAAACTAGCAAAAGACTTAAAATAGGCCCTTCACAAAAGAGGTTATCTAAATGACCAATAAACATGAAACATGGAAAGTACTGGACTTCATTTAGTCATCAGGCAAATACATATTAAAGCCACAATAAAATACTACTACTCACCTACCAAAATGGATAGAATTAAGAACACTAACAATATCAAGTGTTGGCAAGGATGCAGACAATGGAAACTCTCATACACTATTGGTTAGAATGTAAAGTAGTACAACCGCTTTGGAAAAAGAGTTTGTTATTATCTACTAAAGTGGAGGATACGCATACCATAGGACAAAGCAATTCCAGTCCTAGGTATATACCTGAAAGAAATGCAAAGTATGCACGTTAAGAGCAACACTTAGCAATAGCCAAAATGTTCATTTATGAATGGATAAACCCTGGTATACTCATACAATGAAATATCCTAAATCAATTAAAAAGAAAAATGAACCACAGCTACATAATGCTATATAAAGGAAGGCAGATCATACAAAAATAGATATGCATAAGTCCATGAATATAAACCTCAAAAAACAGGCAAACCTAGACAACAGTTTAGGGCATATATCAGTGACAAAACCATAAAGAAAATCAAGGAAAGTGTTCTCACAAAAGTCACGCTACCTCTTGGAAGAAGGTAAAGGTTATGACCAGGGAGGGGCACAATGAGGGCTATATCGTGCTGGGAATGAATATCCTGTATTTTGACTAGGTGATGATTATGAGTTGTTTGCTGTATAATGATTCACGAAAGTACATGTTAAATTTGAGAAGAACATGCTGGAGAAGCTTGCCCAGACAGATATCAATAATTAGTATAAAGCTCTAATACTTAATTAAGACACTATGGTCCAGGTGCAGGAACAGATATGTAGCCTAAGGAAAGACTTAGATTCATGAACTTGATATATGACATCGGTGCTGTTCCACGGGGAACAAATGGTTTATTCAATAAATGGTGCTGGGATAATGGGACAAAACAAAATGAAACTCACCTCTCACCATATACAAAACACAATTCCAAGTGGATTAAAGCCCTAAAGATGGAAAGGAAAATTTAAAAAACTGTATAAAGAAATAGATAAAATTTTTAAAGTCTCAGCAATGGGAAGGATTTTTAAAGATGCAGACTACTAAGATAAAGACTGATAAAATAACTACATTAAAATTTAAAACTTACACATCAAAAGACATCATTAAGAAATTAGTATCGTTGGTAGTTTAGATAAAATTGTATCAATATAAATTTATGAAGTTGACAGCTGTACTATGGTTATATAAAAGAGTATCTCTATTCCTAAGAAATACACACTGAAGCATTTAGGTTAAGGTTAAAGGACAGGCATGATGTATGTAACTTACCCTCAAACGGTTCAGAATTGTGTGTGCACATGCATATACACATATACACACATACATGCATACATACACACATATATACATAGAGAGGGTGTGGGCTGGCACACAAATGATTAATAAAGCAAATGGAGTAAAATGTAAACAATAAGTGAACCTAGATAAAGAGTATACAGATATTTTTTGTACTCCTTTTACTTTTACAACTGTAGAAAGAAAAAGTTCACTGACCTCTGATCTTAGAGGATAATTTGAAATTACTTCCATATAAAAAACATTTTTTGTTTTTGTTTTTACAGACATCATTAAGAAAAATTAAAAGACAAGCCACAGACTGGAAGGAAATACTGGTAATACATATAACCAACAGAGGGTTCATATCCAGAAGATATAAAAAATTCCCAAAAATCATTAAGGAAAAAAAGATAACACTAGGAAAAATGGGCAAAAGACATGAAAAGGCAATTAACAGAAGACGGAAGAATAATGCAAGATCCAATAAATATGGGGGCTGGCCCCGTGGCGTAGCGATTAAGTGTGCGCACTCCGCTGCTGGCGGCCCGGGGTTCGGATCCCGAACGCGCACTGACGCACTGCTTCTCAGGCCATGCTGTGGCGGTGTCCCATATACAGTGGAGGAAGATGGGCACAGAAGTTAGCTCAGGGCCAGTCTTCCTCAGCAAAAAGAGGAGGATTAGCATGGATGTTAGCTCAGGGCTGATCTTCCTCACACACACACAAAAAAAGATCCAATAAATATGAAATGATGTACAGCCTCACTAGTAATCAGAGAAACAGCAACGTAAACAAGACACAACTGCAAAGTTCTGACAGTATCAAATATTCACTAGGAGGTAGGTGAACAAGAACTCATTCAATCATGCCTGCAGGATACTTCGCAAAATCTAGTAAAGTTGAAGATTATCCTATGACCCAGTAATTCTATTCCTAGCTACATACTCTAAGATCAGGGGTCTGTGAACTTTTTCTTAAAAAGATAGTAAATATTTTAGGCTTGTGGATCATAATCAACTACTCAACTCTGCCACTGTAGGCAGAAAGCAGTCACAGACAATATATACACATATGGACATGCTGCTTCATTAAAGCTTTATTTTAAAAACAGGCACTTGGCCTGTGGGCCATACCTTGCCAACACCTGCTCTAGAGAGACCATCCCATATGTGCACAAAGAGACATGCATAAGAATATCCATAGCAGCTTTATTTGTAACTGCAACAAATTTCCAACAATCTGTCCATCAATAAGAGAATGGATACATTAGTGGTACCCTCATATGATAGAATACTATATAGCAGTTAAAAATGAATGAACTAAAGCTACATATCTAAACATGAAAGAATCTTATAAATGTAATGCTGACTGAACAGAAGTCCAGAAGTATACTTATAGGATAGTGCCAATTATATAAAGTTTGAAAACATGCAAAGTAATATTACACATACATAAATACATTGTAGAAGTATGAAGAATGCGTGGGGCAAAGATAAATTATGTTGTTAAGAGAGGTTAGAAAAACAAAAAGCAAGGAAATGATTCCTATAAATGTCAAGATAACAGATATGTCTATGGGGGAGGGGAGAGATGAAGTATGGTACAGAAGGACATGCTTCAGGGGTACTCTCAAGGTCCTATTTCTTGACCTGGGTGATGGTTATATAGATGTACACTTTATAATTTTCCCTACATGTTTCATGTATGTATTCAATAACTTTTTAAAAGGCCTCTTTCCCCATCCCCAAATTAATAGGAATGATAAACACTAAATTCAAAATAATTTGCAGTGTAAGAGTTATTGAAGGATTATTAGAAAGTCAATTTGTTGGCTATATGAAAATATAAATCCTGTTTACTAGCCAAATCACCAGACCCAGAAGATACTTCTGTAAGGAAAGGGGAAATCATGGGAATAAACTTTAAAATTTCTGCTCTTCCCCCCAGAACTTTTGATACTATAGGTCTAATTGATAAAATCTTCATTGATGACACTTCTACCCAAGCCCCCTGTATAATGTTTCCTGTATAATGCTTGTGTTTCCTCTTTCTCACTCATTCACTGTTTTGGAAAATTTACAACATACAAAAGTTGAGAAAACCCCCATTGATCCAGCTTCAATAATCACTAACTTATGGCCAATCTTATTTCATCTATATCCCTACTCAATTCCCCTGGTCCAATACTGAATTATTGTTAAGCAAATCTCAGACATCGTATCATTTCATCGGAAAAATTTCAGCATGCTATCTCTAAAATATAAGGTCTCTTTTAAATTTAACCATAATACCAATATCATATTTTTACAAGACCCTCAAAATGTCCATTGTAATAAATTATATTTCTTTTAGATCTCTCTGAGTCTATAGGTTCTCTCTCCCATATTTCTTCCTTTCATTTATCTCTCTTCTTTTCCTTGCAATTTAAAGAAATGAAGTAATTTATTCTATTGAGTTTTCCACATTCTGGCTTTTGCTGATTGTATCTTCATGGTATCATACTTTTTAACTTTTCTATAAACTGGTAGTTTGATCTAGAAGCTTAACCACATTCAGATTTGATTTTCTTTTTTCTTTTTAAGAAATACTTCTTTTAGGTAAGCATTGTGTTCTTTCCTAAAGAGGCACATAAAGTCTGGTTGTCTCTTTTGTCAAACTAGAGCCAGTGATAATTCTTTAAATCCATTATTTCATTAGGAGTTGCAAAATGGTCGTGCTCAAACTATTCCTTTTTCATTTGTTAGCTCCAATACTTCTTTGAAGGGAAAATTCCCCCCTCACTTTTTTTTTTTTTTTTTTTTTTTTAGTGAGGAAGGTTAGCCCTGAGCTAACATCCGATGCCAATCCTCCTCTTTTTGCTGAGAAAGACTGGCCCTGGGCTAACATCCATACCCATCTTCCTCTACTTTACATGTGGGATGCTGCCACAGCATGGCTTGATAAGTAGTGCATAGGTCCATGCCCGGGACCCAAACCTGCGAACCCCAGGCTGCCGGAGCAGAGTGTGCGAACTTAACCACTACACCACTGGGCCGGCCCCGAAAATTCCCCTTTTTGAGGTAACCAAACATCCTCTCTTTGGGTACACTGAGGTGCAGGCCATGGGACTGACACTACATATTGAGTGTTTCTTTAAAATTCAAGTCATACAGAAAGAGTCATGTTTCTTCAGAACCAAATAGAAATGAAATCAATGGCTCTTCTCTTTTTTTTTTTGGTTACTGGAAACTGTTTTCAGCAATGGCTTCTTTAGAAGGGAGGTGGAGAGAAAAAAATTCTTATATTTTGAAGCATGTAAAATTCTCTAGGAGGTCTTTTCAGTTCTACGATTTTATGTATAGGTAGTACATTTGAATCTTTTCAAATGAAAATGTCAAGAACCTGCCCATTCTGATAATATAGAGACATTAAATGTTGGGCTATCTCAAGTCCCAATCCTAAATCTGCTTTTCTATACCAGCACTGTCCAATAAAAATATAATGCAAGTCACAAATGTGAAATAGGTAATTTTAAATTTTCTCATAGTCACAGTAAACGAGTAAAAACAGGTTAAATTAATTCTAATAATATATTTTATTTAGTCCAATATATCTAAAAGGTCATTTCAACATATAACTAATATAAAAAACTATTAATGACATGCTTTACAATCCTTTTTTCATACTGTCTTTAGACTGCAGCACATCTTGATTCAGATCAACTGTATTCCAAGTGCTCAAAAGCCACACGCAGCTAGTGGCTACCATACTAGACACCACAACTTCATATTCTCCCTCGATAATTGAAAGTCTAAATGAAACTAACTATCTATGCTTATGATTCACAGGTAAACCTCTCTTGATCAGACTGCTGCTATAAATCCAACTGCCTAGCTATCTCAAACTCAACATGCTCCTAGTCAAACTCATCCTCCTAAAACTGGTCCCCTCTTAGTGCTTCCTGTCTTGTATATGGCGTGCCCATACATATAGCACATAAATCAGAAACCCAGGAATTGTTTTTGTTGTCTTCCTCATCTCCCACGTAGAATTCCTCACCCAATTCTGTTGATTTTAATTTCTAAAATTATATCAATTCAGTTCTTTCTCTCCACTGCTACCTCGCTAACCTAAGGTAACAGCATTTCATTCCTGGAACTGCTGTAACAGCCTCCTAACTGGTCTCTCTACATCTACTTGAAGCCCTCTGACCATTCTCCACCCTGAAGTTTATAGATCTTTTCAAAATGTAAATCTGCCCCTGTAAACTTTGCTTCACACACTTCAACAGTTTCCAACTGCTTTAAAAATAAAGATCAAAAACCTTAACATGGCCTACAATGTCTGCAATTTCTGATCTTTACTTACTTTTCCAGTCTCATCTCACCCTACATGCTTTTTCTCACACTCTGCATTCAAGCTACACTGGCCTTCCTCAGGACAACAAACAAGCCATCGTCCTTTCCATCAGAGGATCCTTGCACATGCTCAAAACACTCTTCATTCCATCATTTCAACTGGTTAATTCTTACTCATCTTTTGGATTTCAGTTTAAATATCACCCATGAAAGCCTTCCTTGGCCTCCATACTTGGTTAGTATCTTGATTACACATTCTCACAGCACTGTTTTTTCTTTCACAGCAGGTTGGCTCATTTTGTATTCCCTGCCTAGTAAGCAGTAGTACTCAATACATTTGTTGAAAGAGCAAATGAATAGGGCACTGAAGGTGATGCCAGAATCGACAACTATAGAGTTCCACAGTTAAGAGAATAGAATTAGCCCTTTGAAACATTAGAAATTCTATTCATTTTTTGATGTGAGAAGGACAGGGCTTAGGAGGGCATTCATGATTTTTGAAGTTCACTACTTTCTCTTTCTACGCAAATAAACACTTGATAGGTCTGGAACCTATGTATACTTTATTGACCAGGTAGAGAAATACAGTGAGTCGGTAAACTCTCATTATCTTGTAATAGTAGCCTGCTTGTTTTGAGAGCACTTTAGAGACACTAAGCCCTTTCCAAAAACACTCACAAAGAGTTTGCTATATATTAGGCTCTGTGCTAAGCACTGGGGGGAACAAAAAGTCTAAAACACAATTCCTGCTCTGAGGAACTTAAAATCAAGTTAGGGTATAAAGTAAGACATACAAAAGGATAAGGACAAAACCAGTACATGAAAAAAATTAAATGAACTGTACTACCCTACAAGAAATGCTGACAAGGATAAGAGAAGAAAAGACTTGGGTTGAGTGATCAGAAAGGAAATCTCCACCTTCAAGAAGATGCAATTTGATAAACAGGAATAATAAAGATATAAAAGGGAAGAAGATTTCTAAAAAGAGGAAATGCTAAAGACAAGGAACAGAGAATGAAACAGCAAAGTCTGTTCTAGGGTTGAGTACATGAGTTTGGCTAGTAATATGATGACAGTAGTAGGCTAGGAAGATTCATCTCACCTTAATCATAGCTCTGTCTCTATGGATCACAACAGGTCATCAAAATAGATGATCACAGATTCTTTGATGTTATACTAATTATCTTAACCAAGAAATATTGATGATTAATGAAGCCTTTGGAAAGGCTTTGGGAGATAAAGCCTTTCCAAACTGTGTCTGAATGGATAAATTAAATGTACAGGCATACCCCATGTAATGTCTTCTGGGTAGAATACCTCTATCTCTTAATATAATGTTTTTTGACCAATATTTATCCAGAAAGATTCAGTATGTAAATAGGGAAAAGTCTCAAGTTACCTTCCAAACATAACCAGTAGAACATCAAGAACACCACAAAGAGATTCACAAATGTAACAACAGGGTTGTAAAATTCCATTTTGCTATTTTTACTCTAAAGTACTAACTACCTCCCCTGATGATTTATCAAAACCTTCCTGTTCAGACGTTAGTTTTACTATTAGCTCATTTGTGTTTCACAGTTTGTCTGAAATAGTTTTCCCCATCTTTGCACATTTTGGCTACACTATCATTTCTTGGAACAAGTGAAAATGGCTAATTCGACATTCCTCCTCTCCTTAACTTTCTTCAAGCTCCACTTCACTTCCTGAGTGACAATTCATTACAGAAAGTTGCTCTGTGTTTTCATAGTAAATTTTTATCTGCCTTTTTTCTAACAAATTTATTTATTGCTATGTGTCGTTTGATGTGTATATTGTAAAGATAATGTCTATGGCATGGCACACAAAATGTACATGCTACTACATAAAAAGCAACCATTTGGTAACAAGTATATTAACTGCTTTATGATCAGGATACTCATTTTTGCATTTTACCTCCTAACACAATAATGTGTTTCATAGATACAGGCATTTTACTGTGTTTTAGTCACATTTTAGGAAATTGACTGAGGGCTTTGGGTGGGTATGTAATGCATTAAAATTTTCCCCATTTAAAATAATAGGAAACAAGCTCTTAGTTGTAAAGAGAACATCTGATTTTTCAGGAAGGATTAGAAATGCTATATTTAGTAGAGACTAGGCACACCAAAGATTAAAATCCTCCTCCAAAGAAATTAGTACAAATATGGGTGTTTTTCTATGAAATCAGTATAATTCCTTTTCTAAATCTGATGTGACTTGAGAATTAAAATATGTTGTCCATCCTTTTTACACGATAGGGGAAAGGAACCAATGAATAGTCATTTTCGGAAAACAGAAATAATTATTCTTTGTTCTTTTTTTTAACCAGATACTTCTGGAGGAACCTAATCAACTTGCCAATTCATACAGCTTCAAAAAGTCAATGAAACCATTTTTTTAATGAGATGAGATCCCTCTCTTATCAAGATCTTACTTTTTATTGATTAATTACAAATCTTATTTTCCAAGATATTCCTATCATATCTTCTGGGCAACAAATGGGAAAATTCTCATTACCTTTGCTATGGAAAAGAAAATAGTAGACAGCTTTTTCATGAACAGAAAGTGGTAAAATCAAATATACTTCTTATATCATAATTTGATCTTAGAAACACAATTATATATTCCTAGAATCTTCAGGATACATTTTAAATCTATTTAAGGCTTACTGATTTTTAAGCTTTTGATTTGATATTAAAAAAAAATTTTTTTTGTAATGAGGCTATAAATATCCTATGCCTCCAAGAAGGGCACAATTCTTGTGGCAATTCATGAGGAATTCATATTCATGAATCCACAATTCATGAGGAAACATAAGACAAACCCAAATTGAAAGACATTCTACAAAATAACTGCCTAGTACTCTTTAAAAGAGTCAAGGTTATTAAAAACAAAGACTAAGAAACTGTTCCAGGTATGAAGTTATAACAATTAAATGTAATGTGCGATCCTAGATAGATCCTGGCCCAGAAAATTATGTTAATTGGAAAACTCATGAAATTTGAATAAATTCTAATAGATCAGTTAATAGTATTATATCATTGTTAATTCCCTGATTACGAGAATTGTACTATGAACGTAAGATGTTAACAACTAGGGAAGCTGGGTGAAGGTATACAAGAATTCTCCATAAGTCTTAAATTATTTTTTGTTTAAATCTGAAGTTATTTCAAAATAAAAAGTTAAAAAATAAAAAAATATATTTAAAAAAATTATATATAAAAAAATCCAGCCCACAAAATGTGAAAGCGTTGGGCTGGAGATTTTGAAATGAATGTAAGCATAAGTGAGAAAGCAGGTGGCCATGGAATGCCAATTTCCCAACACCAAATTACTGCTCTAAGGTTTCTGAAGGAGAGTTTTCTCCTCTCCACTGAGAGTCGTAAACATCTGCCCTCTGTGAATATGTGTGTGGCCAGTTATTCTTTTTCACCTCAGTTTGAGATTTGGTTGCCATGTCTGGGAAACTCCATGGCTCCTATGGCTGGTAGTGTCACTGAAAATGTTGTGTGTAGATGCATGGGGAGTTTCAAGTTTGCCTAAGATTCAGAACTATCTTTCTTTCCAATCAGAAGTTTCCCAAACTAAAGAACCTACTGATCTTTACTAGTTTATAGACTTTGATCTGAGCTGAAAGACTTTCCTATCTAAATAGGGTGTATGCTGCTCTACAGATATTTACATAAACTACCTGTAACAGTGTCTCCTAGAGTTGTGCAATAGTACAGCCTTAGTTAGCTCTGAATTTTCCTTTGGATGTAAGCTATGGCATCAAAATCTTTTTGATCATGATACCTAAGCAGTATGGTGGGCAGAATCAGCCTTTAGAAAAATACAGGCATTGGTGAGCAGTTTTATTTCACTCCATGTAATAGGAAAGATAACCTACTCACATCATACTCAAAGTTTTCTAATTCTATTATTTGGAATCTACAAATTCTCTTTTATAAGATGGTGAATTTAACTTGCTCAATGTTAATCATAATTTTGGGAATATAATTTCTAATATATGCTTTGCCTAAGAATTGTTAATCTATGGTTTTACACTTTTTCTGTCAATCTATAATTAAACTGCATGAAAATACTCTTTTCTTTCATTATAATAAATGTGTATACTGACATGGCCAAAAAAAATTCTTCTTAAATATGATAATGAACCTTTACATATGAAGCATTTGCATTTGGGAAGGTCACTCCTATTTTCTTGGGGGAACTATTTAAACGAGGTAGGCTAAATTTTTTTAGTTTAAAAAAGGAATTCAAGTGTTATTTTTACCACAGTGCTGTAAAAAGTACAGTTCCTACTCTCTTCTTCCAAAGTCTGACCTTAAAGAAGGAAAGGTGGCAAGATCTTGAGGAAGAGGTAGGATTTCAACATGTAAGAATTTGGGGAGGGGGTGTCGGAAGAGAAAGATAGGCACCCCAGAAAGAGAGACTGATTTGAGGATGGGCAAAGAGGCAGTGAAATATGCAAGACTCTATCATTCAGTTGGGCTCATGGGAAAGAGCGCTGTGGCATATAGGCTGGAAAAATAGACTAGGGTCAGATCACTGAGGGGCTTAAATTCCAGGATGAACAGGCTATGCTTTATTTTACAGGCAATGGGGAGCCACTGCAGATCTTTGAAAAGGGAAAGCCATGATGAGGTCTCTATTTTAGAAAGATCAGTCCAACAGCAATGTGGAAGGAACTGAAGGAAAAAGAGAGAAGTGGCAAACTGACAGATTATTACTATAATAGTCTAGGTAAGAGATAAGGGTTTTAACCACAGTGGTAGCATATGAAAGGAAAAAGATGCAGAGCATTATCTAAGTAGAATCAACAGGACTTGGCCTTTTCCAGAGAAATACATACGAGATTTGCATAATACCCTTTCAATCAAAACAACTCAAAATCAGAAAATGGTAAATAAAAATACATCTAGAAACAAGTAGGCTGAATTGGACTGGAGATGGGGAGAATGAGGAACCTTGCACAATCTTTGACAATGTCTGCTACTCACTGATCCTAGGAAGTAAAGATTTTAGTCCTGGAAGGTAGTCACTTGATTCAAATTGCACTCTCTACCTACCTTTTTAAAACTGAAGGCATGAAAAGAAGACGGCAAATGTAAAAAGATCCCTATACAGTAAAAAATGAATCGTGTGCTCCTTGATCCTGACTGCTGAAAGACTCCTTTCTCAAGGGTATTATCTAGGGAAGAGATTCATAATTGCTAAATGGATACTGCAGTTCTTTACCAGGAGGAAGAACATCTGTTTTCTCTCCTGATGGGATACAGGTTTCCTAGGCTACCAAATTTATCCCATACTCTACACTGCCACATACATACATAAATTCAGAAATACAAACTCAATTGCAGGAATACACAGATCAAAGCTTGTTTTGTTACAAGTTAACTCCTAAACATTAGAAGAGCCTGGTCTTGGACGTCAGACATGGCTTTTAATATCCCCTTTCACAGGCAATTTCTTCTTCTTTGACGAGAGTTCAAGTCTAACTGAGGTCTAGAGAAAACAGCATACTGAAGGGTTCCTAAGCAATAGAGAATGAGACACGGATCTAGTTCCTGCTTGAAATTTATAGTGCTAGCTCTGTACTTGCAAGGAAAACACATCCGAAAACTATCACTTGAAAGCCAGGTAAGAAAACTGGTAAAATAAAGACTAACATATGAAATGTCTATTTTTCTAGTCCTTTGTAGTCTGGAGGTAAGACTTCATAAGGAAAAAAAAAAATTTAAATATTTAAATACTGTTTTGGTCTGCATGCAATACACAACAGAAAACTGGGTCACATAAAAGTTCCATAATTCACTGCCCTCCACTACAAAAGACGTTGAAAATCTTTATCACTACACAAGTTTGACACAGAAATGTAATTAAGTCTCCGGTTAACTCTAGTTTAGCATGGGCTATAATACCTTTCTCCCCTTTGGTAATGTCATGGATTAAGAAAAAATTTTTGAGGGCATTTTTATTTTACAAGTAATACCATTTTACATTTGTGTGCCATTTAACAGTTTACAAAATACTTTTAATACTCTTTTTATTTAATCTTCATAAGCATCTATTATGGGAATTAACATTTCCATTTTATAGAGGAGGAAACCAGGCAAGTTTGTCACACAACTAGTAAGTGACATAGCAGGGGCTCAAAATCAGGTGTTGCAATGTTTAAATAGCTTCATTATCAATGACAAGTAGTTAGATTTGATAGGTTTAAAATTTTCTAAGTGTAAGGCATATATCAAATTAAAGAATCCTAGGCTCTCATTTATACATGGTCACCAAGTTCAGGTCAGGTCTTAGCTATCTATGAATCCTTACTAAGACAAAACAGACTGGTTGGGGGATGAAGTGGCCCACGATCTGTTCCTGTTGTGAATAATTACATCCCACAATTTTGGCTTGATTTTCAAGTTTTCTAAATTTACAAGTTACTCTTTCAAATAATTTGCTTTTTAAAAATAATTTTAAAGTATTGATTGGGGTCTTAAAATCTCTCAGATCTGAACTAACTGGCTGGGTTTTTTGTTCTTACTTGAAAATGGAAATAAATTCTAGCTAATTCCAGAAAGAATCTTCAAATATCCAAATTAATCTTTGTACCTATAGTCTTCTCAAAATATATACTCATAATACACAATGAAATTGGTCAAGTAAAAAATAATTACATAGGGGCCGGCCCGGTGGCTTAGCGGTTAAGCGCGTGCGCTCGGCTGCTGGTGGCCCGGGGTTCGGATCCCGGGCGCGCACCGACACACCGCTTCTCCGGCCACGCTGAGGCCGCGTCCCACATACAGCAACTAGAAGGATGTGCAGCTATGACATACAACTATCTACTGGGGCGTTGGGGGAAAAAATAAATAAATAAATAAAATTATTAAAAAAAAAATAATAATTACATAAAATGTTCTGAAAGGCAAAATGACTAATAAATGAAAAGGTTTAAAGACTTCCACCTCTAATCTTTTGATCTGATCTGTAGGACTTTTAGGAGGACATATGATATTACTATCTTTCCTTAGTAAAGAATGAGATATACTGAGTTATTAAAATGTATATGAACTTTAGAAATAACGTATGTCATAAAAAGTCATGAATCTTTAATAGAAATATCAACTAGTAGCAAGCTATAAATTTAACTGGGAAATACAATAAAAACTAGAGGTTTTTCTTTTTCTTTCTGTTTTTAAAATACAAAATATAAGAGTATATAGAAAGATCTGGTAAATCAAGAAAAAAGGCAGGGATAAACTGCTACTTTTCAACAAGCACATGAAATACTAAAATGTGTTCTTTTCAGTGTTCTGGTACTATAGTTTTGATGAGCACCAAAGTTGATGCTAATCCCACAGGTCCACAAGGCCAGAGTGTAAAATAAGTAAAGATGGGCTTATAAGAAATAAGACACAAAGAATCTGGAATTAGAAACTAAAAACAGAAGCACTAGTTTTAATAAGAACCATTAGTAAACTCACCTCCAACATGAAATTATTAACTGAAGTAGGGAAAATCTGATGCCCATCTTTAAGAAAATACTAAAAAATATCCTCCATGAAAAAAAATCTTGGTTAATCCACCTACTTAAGTAGTTCTGAAAACCTTTTTTCCCAGGGAGGGATGAACATACTAAGGAACATCTTCAAAGTTAATCTTAAGAATTTAGTAAACAAAGGAATAGCACAGATTGTGCCTATTAAGACTGAAGTAATGGGCAAAAATCTCAGGTGGAAGAATGCCTACAAGAACATGTGCGAGAGGGAACATGGCTCCATCTTTTCTGTCAACCATGTCTTTCTGTAAGAGATGAAAAGTAAGGAGCTACAACAGAGCTTTACACTGCAGAGTCACAAAATAGGATAATGTTGGTATCAAAGACACAATTAAAACATCTATTTACTTGGTAAAAAGTGATTTTCCTTAGCACCCCCTGGGAGTTCTAGATGGCACAGATGACCAGGAGAGGGCAGCTCACCACTGCAGCTGTGAGTAAAGATGCGAATTCCTTTATTTGCCATCAAGGGGATACTCTACCCTACTTACACTTTCCATATTTAAATAATGAAGAAGATACTGCCATTAAAAATTTTAAACAACAGATAAAGTATAATAACTTAAGTCATTACAATAAGTAGCTAGTAAGAAAAATTTCTGATAAGCAAATTGGAAATCATAAAATAAGATGAGGCTCAAGTTCCTGCCCCTCTCAGAAGACAGAATACACAGAGCTGGCAATTATAGTCATCATGACTACTAATGTAAATTTACCATCTTTTTATACTCCAATGAACTTTTTGTAAATAACTACTTTCTTACAATATATCTAAATTTTCAGGTATCTAAACTTTTTACCAAAATAAATTCACAAAAACACAATGAATGCAATTAAAGGTAGTACCTCATACATCAAAGGATTTGAAAAAAAAATTACCTCCTTGTATTAACCTATTTCAAAACCCAGTACTTCTTCTTGAATTACACACATCTTTGAAATACGTTCTGGTTATAATTTATGCGTTACAGGCGTAAATTTGAAGATTTGTATTGTCAAAAACAGGACCACAATAATCAAACAGACCTGCCTGGTTTCCATCAAAAGTATGATAAACAGTTGTGACTTTTCTAATGTTAGGAGACTGTACAGACTGGCATAATTTCTTCCTTTTAGGCTGAAATCTTCTACTCAAAGAGCTGGGGGCGGGGTGGTGGTGAAACAATCTGAGCACCCGAAGCTTGGCTACTTCTTTATCTTTTAAGAGTGATAGCCCTCATTTACTGAAGAAAAAAAAAAAATCCGATTCCTATATTAACACAATAATTGGAAGAAAAGTAATTAGACAATAAGTCTCTTAATATTTCTTATTTTCATCAGTATATTACCTGCTGCTTAGATGTTTACCTTAAATAAAATTAGAAGAAAATACTGAAAAAGAGCAAAGATAATCATAAATGGTTAAAAAGTAATTGTTTAAATATGAAATTTCATTTCCTTGTGAGTTTCTGATCTGAGGTTTAAAGACAGTACTTCCAAGCCTTTGTCACGTCATGGTGTCCAAAGAAAATGATGTTTATACAGCACATTAGGGTAAATGGAGGAGGGCACTTTCAGTCAGACACAACCTGCCCAGAAGGTCTGAATGTCCCAAGTCCTGCCAGGCCACCCTGAGGACAGAGGGGATCAACATACTGCTCACCTGTAACTTATTCCTGTCATAGCAATATCAGTTAAGAAGCTCTAACATAAGTATCCTGCAATCCGAGTTCACTGAAGGGATCATTTGACAGTGTAGAAAGCGCACTATGGGAAGCAAAGAAGCAGCCGAGTGTAAACTGGGGTCTGTGTGCTGACTCTGACTTCTTTATCTTTCATATACTACACTGATTGTTTCAACCCCCCGTCCATTTTAACAAGGACAAAAGGCATTTAGTTAGAGAAACTTCCTCTAGAAAATACTGTTGCAGTTTTAGAGAAAAAAATAATAAACAAGGTTATAGGAGATATTTTTCTTGATTGTCTTCTCTTAAAATCTCTCTCACATGGGTACAAGATTAAGGGGGAAAACTATGCTATCAGCAATTGCCAAAACTCTGCTTACTAGCACTGAGGACCAGGAGGCTATGTATGAAAACATAATTAATCAAGTCACCAGGGGTCAAAACTAAATAATAATCCATAGTCTCTTCTCTTTAGCCAAAAACAAAGGAAAGGAGATCAAAAATAACAAAATTCAAACTGTAATTAAAAGTAAGATAAATAGTAAAACACAGCAAACTCAATGAACAGAGTAATTTGTCTGAACTCCACTGCAAAGGCCTGCCTCTTAGAATCCTAGACTGATCCAGTACTTGCAGTTCTGGCTGCTAGGAGTTCAGGTTCCATAAGGCCCCCAGAGGAGCTGTGAGTCTCTATTAAGAACTCTTAAGTTTTTAAAACAAACTCAGCAAACACCTGCATGAAAACTACCATGTCTCTGCCTCTAATGACGGTAGAGGCCCCACTAAGGTCAAGTAGTTCATCTGAGGGAAGTCCTGAATAGCTCAATTAAAGGCAGGTTGGCAGCAAACTCTTTCATAAAACTGGGTACGTAACTTGACAGCTGCACAGGGGCCTACTCTCAGAAGGGGCCTGCGCTTGGTTTAATGCTTTGTTGTTGTCATCTTGAAATTCTTAATAATTTTATCTTTGAACTTGAGGTAAGTGAAGACCAACGGGACAATGGAACACCAGCAAAGGAAATATGCCAAGTGTCAGCATATGCACCAAGCAGTTGGCCTTGGCTGCCCAACCCAAACGTGCATACCTAGGGCAGTCCAAGATACCCCAAGTCACTCAGGGGTCAGTCAGGACTGAGCCTGCACTGCCAGTGGCAATAGTGGCAGCCGCCCCAGGAAAGAGCAGGGGCTCTGCGTGGGAATATGCAGTGGAAAGTCAGCTTACCCATCTGTCCCTGGAACCTGTCCCACTGGCATAGGCACAAATATTAACTCTCCAGCCTGAGTGCCAGCGCAGGAAGTGCCAGTGCTCAGACAGTAAATTTTGTCAGTAAATTATTGCAAAGTAAAAGCATATACATGTACATTAGCATGTTGGCGAATTAACAGAATTCTTTAAAGAATTTAGAATCTCTAGTTTCTAGAATTCTAGAATCTCAATGTTGCAACATTGCAAAGCAAACACCTACAAGCTTAGAAAGAGAAATAAAATTTAAAGATTGTTGCATTTGATGGAAAAGAACACTATTTTCATATGAAGCTTTGGATGAACCAATTATTAATGAGGAAGACAATTTTAAAATTAATTTTTCCTTATAATTGAAGATAGAGCGATAGAATGCATAACTAGGCATTTTGAATTATACACAAGTCATGGAGCCACTTTCAGTTTCTTGTATGGCCTCCACAAGTTATAAGAAATGGCAGAGAAAATATTTAAATACCATTGTATAAATTTGCCTTTAAAATTAAATACAAAATTGATTCATATAAAGTTAAATATTTTTAGAAAAGTTCTTCTGTAAAAATCATCAGCTCTAGGGGCCAGCCCGGTGGCGCAAGCCGTTAAGTGCGTGCGCTCCGCTGTGGCGGCCTGGGGTTCGCCGGTTTGGATCCCGGGCGCACACCAATGCACCACTTGGCATGCTGTGGCGGCGTCCCATGTAAAGTGGAGGAAGATGGGCACGGATGTTAGCCCAGGGCCAGTCTTCCTCAGCAAAAAAAAGAGGATTGGCAGATGTTAGTACAGGGCTGATCTTCCTCATACACACACACAAAAAAATCCTCAGCTCTAGATGTTCTAAAGTTTATATTTTGAAATAATTTATCAGAAATTTATTCCAATGTTGTCAAAGCCTATAAAATGTTCTTAATAACTCCCGTAACAATTGTATCAGCAGACAGATCCTTCTCAAAATTAAGAATTATCAAAAATTATTTGCAATCTGGCATTTGCCAAGAGTGACTGACATTACTTTCAGTTATATCAATTAAAAATGAAGTTGCTGGGCCAGCCCTGCTGGTCTAGTGGTTAAGTTCAGCACGCTCCGCTTCGGTGACCTGGGGTCAGTTCCCAGGCGCAGATCTACACTACTCATCAGTGGCCCATGCTGTGGCTGCGGCTCACGTACAAAACAGAGTAAGATTGGCAAGAGATGTTAGCTCAGGGAGAATCTTCCTCAGCAAAAAAGAGGAAGATTGGGGCTGGCCTGGTGGCGTAGCGGTTAAGTGCGGGCGTCTCGCTGCTGGCAGCCCGGGTTCAGATCCTGGGCGTGCACCGACGCACCGCTTGTCAAGGCCATGCTGTGGCGGTGTCCCACATAAAGTGGAGGAAGATCGGCACTGATGTTAGTTCAGAGCCAGTCTTCCGCAGCAAAAAGAGGATTGGCATGGATGTTAGCTCGGGGCTGATCTTCCTCACAAAAAAAAAAAAAGGAGGAAGATTGGTTAACAGATGTTAGCTCAGGGCGAAAGTTCCTCAGTCAAAAAAAAAAAAAAAGTAGTTGCTAAAAGTATAAATTTTTATGACCTAAGAAACGAATTTGCAAAAGCATGCCAGAAAAATTACATACTCAATCAAGATATCACATTGATAAAGTATTATCATTTATAGTATTATATAAAATCATAACCCCCCAAATTTTTTTGTGTAATCTGTAACTATATGCTGTTACTCATGCATTGCTATTACTTCTATTATGTTTCATAAGTAAGAACATATTTTTAAAGGAAAAAGCATTAAATGTTAGTACCTTTAACTGTACTTTTTTCCTGCTTTTTGAACAAGGGTCCTGCGTTTCCATTTTGCACTGAGTCTCACAAATTATATAACTAACTTTGCCCCTGCGAGGGTAATCCAATAGTTGTTTCTTCTCAATGCTTGGCTGTTGTCTTGCAAAACTCCTCTGATTCTCAAAACAGACATTCATGCCCTCCCTACCTGTTTTGTCCCAACTGTATCTCTGGCCACCTTTCTCTATTCTAACTTCTGTGCTGTGATTCCAAAAGCTGTAATTCTGATCTTGAAGACCTGGATTTTTAAGCACCCATTTTATACTTTTCTACCTAATCCCTCCAATTTTTCACCTTCAGATTAATCTTGAACTAATTTCTCTTTATTCCCTAAAGTCAACCAGTCATTAAGTCTTATTGATATGCCTCTCGAACTTGTGACTTAACCCCATTTACACTGTGATCATCCTAGAGAAAGTCCACGTAACCTTCTACTGGGAAGAGATATCTTACCTCACACATTATCTTTACATCATCTCATCTGATCCTCATAAAACCCCTGCAAGACAGGTAGAGCAGGTTCTGACGTAAAAATCACCCTATTTTACAACTGAAGAAACTGAGGAACAGAGACGTAAAGCATACTTCTCAAGTCATGATGAAAGCAAACTTCTCAGAGCTACGGAGAGGGGGGTCTGATCAGATACCCTCCATTACATCATGATATCTGGTCTCTTGAGTCCTCCAATTTGCAATAAAACTTTCGTCAGATCAATTTCTCATCCAAGACCTTTTACATCTAACTACTGCCTGGAGCATAAATAAAGCTCCTAAACTTAAAATTTTAGGACCAGCTACCCAATCCTACCTCAAATTAGGTTTCAATCTGTATTTTAAATCTGTATATCCTACTACTCCCATACTACTTTACACTTCAGGCTCCTTCATCTGCTTTGCTAACCTAACAAATTTCTGTCCATTCCTGAAGGCCCAACTCAAATGACACCTCCTTCAGGATCTCTTCCTTGTTTTCCCCACCAAGGAATAGCCCTTTATTCCTTTGAATTTCTACTGAAGTTTATATGTATGCTCCTATAGCATATGCCACATCCTCACCTTGAAGGGAGGTTTAATAAAGACTCATTTTTACACCACCAGAAGACTTAGCAGTGAATCAATATCTCACTTAGCCTTCAGGACACAACTAGTCTCACCATTCATTCAAACATTTATTACCTACCATGTGCTGGTACCATACTAAATGTTGTAGAGGCACAGATATGAAGCCCAGGGACTCCAGATAAAGACGCAGGACCAACATATGCATACATAGATGCTCCTTCCCCAAAACCCACTAAAAACGACAGTAAAAAGGTTTAAAGAGTCAAATGTCTCCAAATTCCTCTCCCCACTCCATGCAAATGGGTGACTGCCTTTTCTCCATCTCAGCAAATGACTGGATGTTTATTTTCTGGAGAAAGTAAGTAAAAAAGAAAGTGTCCGAATTGGAGCAGGGATATCAAACTAAAACAAAAAGATTAAGTGGAAATATATATAATGGATTCTGAGACCCCCAGCCCTCTTCCCCACTTGGCTCCTAGAAGTCAAGGAGGCCTTAATCTCCAGACAGATGATCCAAATACTCTTTTTCTCTTTTCTAAGAACTCTAATCAACCTAGAAGAAAGTCCTAAAGATGCTCACACATAAAGAGTTTCTCTAGAAAAATGACTCAGATAAACTTCCCTAGATGTTGACAAGCACCCAACACAAGCTCTGGGCATCCAATCAATTGTTCAGTTCCCCACATTTAACCATGAGCAGACAACTAAGGATTATCACATATCTGATACACACCTAAAATGAAAGCTAGAGACCAACAGAAACAAAACCCAGAAAAGGCAACTTGGAGGAAACAGACTATTCAGAAATAAGAAAAATTTAAATAAAATTATCATGAATATTCTCCGAAATATAAAATATTATACCCATAATAAGTTATAAGTCTCTCCAAGTTGTTTTTTTTTTTACGTTAGTTTTCTATATACTTATCACTAAGTCAACCCCAAATCTTTTCCATTAACTAAATTTTCTCCCGACACCCACACACGTGTGTACACACTTTAAAGAACATTCAGATAACAGAGACAGACAGACAGACAGGCAGGCAGGCAGACACACAAACATAACCACTCGTCCTTGGAAAATAAAAAACATAATAGCAAAAATAAGAAACTCAATAGATGTGTGGGAAAATAAAGTTGAGCAAATCTCCCAAAAGGTAGAGCAAGAAGACAGAGATGAATAATAGGACAAAGAAACTAAGAAAAGTAAAGCACCAATTCAGGAGGTCCAATATATGAAAAATAGGTGTTCTAGAAAGATAGAACAAAGAAAAAGGAGTGGAGGAAATCATCAAAGAAATAATTAAAGACGATTTCTCAGAAAGGAAGGGCATGTATTTCTAGATTGAAAGGGTCTACTGAGCGCCGTGCATAGCAGATGAAAAAAACTCCAAACCAAGGCACAAAGAGAATCTTATATACTTTCAGAGAAGAAAATAAAAAAGGAAGTCACATTAAAGGATCAGAAATCAGAAGAGCTTTAGACATCTGAACAATAATACTAGAACTTAGCAAGCAATGAAGCCATGCCATCAAAATTTTGAAGCAAAATCATTTTCAATTTAAAAGTTCTACCTCTATGCATCCTTTCTTAGAACATTACTGGAGATGAACTCTTTCAAACTGAGTAAGTAAACCAAGGAAGAAGATGAAATGGGATGTAGGAAATAGAAGCTCTACCACAGGAGAAAAGTAAAATGAGTTCCTAGGATGATAGTGAAGGGAGATCCCAGAATGACACTGTGTACCAGTTACTATACAGGGTAACCAGACCAGGATGAAGCCATTACAATCGCTCCAAAAAGATGGAAACCTCGATGTGTCTGAGCATACTGGGAGGAGATTTAGATAATTTAAAAAGAATTTCAAGTTGATTTAGTGATAAGTACATGAAAAACTAAGTAAAGAACAACAAAAAAACTTAAGACAATAATGTGGGGGTGGGGTGAGGTAGGAACAGTGCAGGAAAGGAAAATGCATGATTTTATCTATATAATTCAGCTATTCAATAACATTTATATAGTCATAATAATGTAAACACTGATTGTTGATCTAACCAAAGGACAATATAATTATATAGGGAGATGGGAAGAGTGCCTGCATGGAGTGAGAGCAGAGGAAGGCAGAGAAAGATAAATCTTATCTTCTATAATGAGAAGTCTATAGAAAATTCTAAAACTGAAAAATCAAGAGGTAACAATATAAGAATGTAACTAAGAGCAACAGAGGTAAACACCAAAAGAATCTGCTAAAATAACTGATCATACTGACTTTGGAGAAGGGTGAAATGGTGGTGGTGGTGGTGGTGGGGTGATGACAGAATGCTGTTTTTCATAACAAAACCTGGAAACTACTGACTCTTTTAAGCTACGTACAAGTATAACTCAATAAACATTAAGGAGGTAATTAAGCCATTGCGGGCTTACACTCTAATGGGAGGGATACACATATAAACTGATAATTATAACACAGGGTGGTAAGTGCTGTGACAGTAATTTATCTGTGTATCTACGGTGGTACATGCTACACAGTCTGCCTTGTATTCTGGTCATTTGTGTATAGGTTATATTTCCCCTACTAGGCAATGAACTACAAGGACATTTACCCTGTCTCGTTCACTTTTGATAATATATCTTGGAACAGCAATTTACACATTGTAGTTATTAAATAAATACTTCCTAAATCAACACTACAGAGATGAGATTTCCTTTATAAGTAAAAGTAAGTTTGTAGTTTTTTTGTTTGTGTTTAAACTGCCCAGAAATTGAACCTCCACTCTATGCTTGGGAAAGCCCTTGTCTCATGAGGCACAGCTGGCCTCCGCTTAGAGAAGGTGAAAATGTCAGGTATATGTTTTCTTCCTTGGCCACCTCCACCATTAAAATCCAGCTGCCATACTCTCAAGCGGACACAGCAGAGACCATGTGGAATCCCTTTTGGTGCTGGGAGCCAGCAGCTACATCCAGTTCCAGGTTCTAGTAGCAGCATCCGATATCCAACTTCAGTGTGCTGGTCATGTCAGCGATGCAAGTCACTGCTTATGGACCTAGCCACTAACTCAAGGTGATTTGGGGCCAGTCCGGTGGCACAGTGGTTAAGTTTGCACGCTCTACTCAGCAGCCCGGGGTTTGCAGGTTGGTATCCTGGGCTCGGACCTACGCACTGCTTATCAAGCCATGCTGTGGCAGGCGTCCCACACATAAAGTGGAGGAGGATGGGCATGGATGTTAGCCCAGGGCCAATCTTCCTTAGCAAAAAGAGAAGCGTTGGCAACAGATATTAGCTCAGGGCTAATCTTCTTCACACACACAAAAAAAACAAAAAAAACCTCAAGGTGATTCACATTACTCTTGGAGAAGTAGTCTCCAAGCCTATTTATCTAAGCCTATCAGAAATTCTATAGGAGTTTCAATATCACTTTTCTGTTAAACTAGCCAGAATTGGTTTCAATTGATACAACTATGAACCTTGTCTGTACAGTCAGCTCTACTGACAGTTCAGCACCCAGCCCATTTTACCTGTCACTGTTGCACTTTGCAAACCCTCCAGTCATTTCAGTTTTATATTCCTCTTTCCCAGAAAATGTTCATGTAATTTGTGAAATATGAAAATAATTGTCATTGATTTCAACATCTCTATTCTAAAATTTGCAAATGGCAAACACCAGTTATAGATACTAGCTTACTGGCAAGAAGTAGAAAAGGTATTCAGGATTTTTTATTTGCATTTTACTGTGATTAAATAACATTACTGTGCTGCAGATTAGCAGTTCTCAAATTTTTTAGTCTCAGGACCCCTATACGCTCTTAAAATTGTTAAGAACCCCAAGAGCCTTTGCTTAGATAGGTTATAAATATCTACCATTTAGATATTAAAACTGAACAAACCTTTACATAGTTCTAAGCTCATTTAAAAATAAGAAACTCATTTTGTGTTAATATAAATAACATTTTCATGAAAAACTATATTCCAAAATAAAAAGAAATGAGAAGAGTGGCATTGTTTTGTATTTTTGAAATGCTTTTAATGTCTAGCTTAATAGGAAATTAGCTGAGTTCTCATATCTAGTTCTGTATTCAATCTGTTGTGATATGTTGTTTTGGTTGAAGTAAATGAAGATAATCTGGCCTCACAGAGATACACAGCTGGAAAAGGGAATTATATTCCAACAGTCTTTTTTTTTTTTTTTTTGATGAGGAAGATTGGCTCTGAGCTAAGATCTGTTGCCAATCCTCCTCTTTTCGCTTGAGGAATATTGTCCCTGGGCTAACATCTGTGCCAATCTTCCCCTATTTTGTATGTGGGACGCCTGCCACAGCATGGCTTGATGAGCAGTGTGTAGGTCCACGCCCGGGATCCAAACCCGCGAACCCCGGGCCACCAAAGCGTAGCACGTGAACTTAACCACTATGCCACCAGGCCAGCCTCTCAATAGTCTTTTAAGATTACTGTGGATATTGTTCTTTAATACACCAAACTCACCAGCGGTAGTTTTTAAAAGGTTAGTTACAATGTGAAACCTGAAATTGGTCTGTCTTGCACTTTGAATGGATTTTTCATCCATGTATGATTTGGTAACATCACGTATTGGTCACATGGAAAACACTGGTTCACTGAGTTATACTTTGTGTGCACTTTCCATTTCCTCATACAGAATATTAAAAAGACATGTACTGAAGCATTCAGATTTAATAAAATTCTTTTTATTGATTCATCAAGAACATTCTTAAGTGAAACTAGCCTCTCCCCCTTTTTTAACTGTGAGTGTGTAGAAATGAAGAACATAATGACACTATGGTTTGGTGCAACTGTCTTATTTGTGCTAAGGAGCCAGCAGTTTTACTCATCATTGCTTTGGCACCATCAGTGTCAATGTCAACATGGTAAAAAAGGCAAATAACTTCTTAGTATTATTATGAAAATAGATTTGACCTTGAAGACTCTCTAAAAGGGACTCAGGGACTCCCAGAGGTCCACAGACCACACTGAGAACCACTGCTGTAGGGCACTGGCCAATATCAAGAAAAAGTATATAAAGCCAATAGGCACCTGGTGTTTTTGACAATTTGGGAAGAAACACAAAGATCTATGACCTATAATAATTTGTAAATTCTGCTTACTCATGAATCTGAATGGCATGTTCAACAAAGCTGCTATTTGGAAGCTAGTGAGTAAACCTAGTCAGTACTGGCATCTTACCACAGTTTTATCATGTAAATTATAATATTGTTTTTGTAAAAACGTATCCCTTATTAAAAAGTCACCTGCTATAGTTGATCTAAACAGGTCAATCAAAAATATTTGTTGGAAGGAAATATGTATTACATGGAAGGAAATAAGGAAATATATAAGAAAATATAAGGAAATATGTTATTCATTAATTTAGGATTTTACAAAGATCTCAGGATCTTTCCCTCATCACTGTTAAGAATATTTGGTTGGGCAAAGAAACTCACTCTTTTAGTCTTCCACTGCTTGCATTATGAAATTACCATGAGTCATCTAGTCCCATTGGGATGAAATGAATCAAGACAAAGGGCTAAATCCACATGATGTGTAACCAATATGGATTCCCAAGAGCTGACTAGGGTACTACCATGCTCATCCATGAATATCTATTTAATTGTTTAAATTTTGTTTTCCTGAAACGGCTGAATTCAAATGCCCAATGTTGGCAAATATCAAAATATAAACACACCAACAGGCTCTTCTGACACTAGTTATAGGGCAGCAGCAATGTGAGTAGTATTGGTGATTATTAGAACCATCATTCATTTGCATACCACTCTTTACAGTTTTAGAAGCACCTTCAAGTCCTTTATCTCATTTCAAGTATATACGAATTCTTGAAGTAGGTTGAGGTATTACTCTCTTTTTATAGATAAGTAATAAAGTCACACATTAGTGGGCTTAAACTCAAACCTTTGACTCCTTTTAGTGCTCTTTCCTAGATTCCATCATTTGAAACTCTCTAGCCACGATCATTCCTTATTCCCTTCCCTTTAAAAGAAAAACAATTGATATTCATAATAGTGAACCTGGGATCCTCAAAATTCCGAAGAGCCTTCTGAATTTTCCAAGATAACACTAAAACTAACAATAAAAGGTTAACAGCATTTTTAAATTTCACAATTCTTTGTAATTTGACAACAAAAGCAGTAATTTCTCATTAAAGATAACCTTTTTTCTTAACTATGCCAGCCAAATTGCAAAATTGTTGTCTTAAGCCAAATTAATTTATTCAGCAAGCATCTGAGTACCTACTAAGTATGGTAGCTGGTATGAATACTGTTCAGATTGAAGAAACTTGTCAGTTTTTGATACAACAGCATTCACTATAACAAATAAGCCATCATTACTCTGGTTCTACTTTCTCTTCCTAACTCCTACACATCTAAAATATAGGGACAGGGCCGGCCCTGTGGCTTGGTGGTTAAGTGCGCGCGCTGCGATGCTGGTGGCCTGGGTTCGGTTCCCGGGTGCGCATCGAGGCACCACTTCTCCGTTCATCCTGAGGCCGAGTCCCACATACAGCGACTAGAAGGATGTGCAGCTACGACATACAACTATCCACTGGGGCTTTGGGGGGAAAAAGTAAAATAAATAAAATCTTTAAAAGAAAAAAAAAAAAAGAATTTAAAACATAGGGACAGATGTTCTATTGACACCACTATTATCAATGGATTCTCCTACACATTCCAATCATTAATGTTCTAATGACACTCATATATTACTACTACTAACACAATAAAAGAATCAAAGAAGAGAGATTTTGATTAACATTTTAGCAAAATTTAAACAATCGGCAAAATCTAAATTAGTTTTTTGGCTCCTGATTTCGAGTCTAAAGATATAAGTGGACACAGAGTAGTAACTCAGTTTACACTTTTAAAAATATACATTGATTGAATGGTTTAAGTTCATAAACAGTCTGCCTTTAAAAAGTCAACTTTAAGCTATATCAAGGAAGTAAGATATTTATATATATACCTGTGAATCTTAAAAGCAATTTTGTTTTTAATCTCTGCTGAGATGATTATCAATAGATAGTTATTTTATATTTCCATTTATATTCACGTCACCTGCAGGGATTCAAAGACCAGAGTGATAAGAAATCTCTGTTGAAGTTTAATGTAAATCTGTGATGTCAATCCCCCTGGTCCCACTATATAGATGTTCACAACACATGGTGAATTTAAATGAAAATACATGCAATGTAAATTTTAAATTCGTTCTTTTATTCTTGAAACTCATTCAGTTTACCATGTGTTCAGGTAAATCTATATCATGTACACAGATAAAGAAGAAAAACTGGATCAATAGAATAAAAATGATGAAGGGCCATAAACCACAATAATATTAATGTCTTTGACTCACCAAGGTTCATTAAAGAAGCAATGTAATTAAAATTTGCTTCAACACTGCCATCTTTATTCATAAATCCTGGAAAGCCAACCTCCATCATAAGTGATACAAACTAACAGACATATTTTTTCATTAGAGTTATGAATAGTCATACTATGATTCTTTAAAAAAAGAACCACAATAATAAAAGGACAGCACAATCTAGTTACTATTCTTCATTTCAGGAAATAAAGGGAAACCACATTCTTTGTTGATTTTTAATAACATAAAAGCTGAACTGTTCAATGAAGTGCTTTGTCACCGTATCTGTAGACATCCTGGAATCCTATACCTTATGACTGTGGACATCAGCATGCTTGTTCTAAATTTCACTAAATTCACTAATTTTTGTGACAAATGCTCTTACTTACAGAAGTGACTGTTAGTTGTCTAAAATAAAAACGACTCAGCCATATTTTAAGATGAAGAAGAAAGCAAATAGCTCACTTTAATATCAATACAAGATTTTTCTGTAAAAGTCTAAAATTAATTTGGAGTCTGTTCTTTTAAATAAGAATATTAAGGACTTTGATAAAGTCTGACTCCACTTGTAACAGACTTATAAAAACAACGTTACCTTTCATACAAAATAATTCTATTAGTGATTATTAGCTTTCAAACACCAATGTTCGTATTACAATACGGTATTAGGTTTGTCTTCACAATGTTATACCAACAGGTGGGTAAGAGGTATTAAGCCAAAATCAGCTCTGGCTAGCACAAGGCTAACTTAAATTGAGTTGACTAGTAATCTAAGTTAAAACAATTATTTACAAGGCTATTATCACTTCATCTAGAATTTTAGTTACACTTCAAATTTCACTTTTACATTAAATTGAAATCTCTGTGCATTTTCCTCTAGTGAGTGCAGAATATTATGTTTACCTTTTGTATGCAACTATAACTAATTTCTTTAAAATATCCAGATGACAAGAAATGCTAAAATTAAAGAATTCCAAAACTGGCTATCAAAATCATATTCAGAGTATATTAAGTTAAGACCAATGATTGTTACACTACTTGGCTCTGCTCATTTGGGATGCATATTTTTACTTTTGCCTTTGGCAAAAAATTAAAGATAGATTTCATAAATATTTGGGAGCCCTTGGTCACAACTTTTTACTCATGGTTATATCTACCGTTTTCAGATAACTACCTCAACATATTCTTTTATAAGTTACTTAAAAGCACAGAGACAAAAAAAATGTCCATCTTGGACATACTGGGACAGTTTCAGAGCAATGGAAAACCAACTTCAAGCTCCTTAAATGAGAAATATTAGATACTACTTCCATAAATCCAATTTATTTGCAAAAAATTAAACTATTTCGTATAGTTTATACCAAACTATAGGACGTATTATTAAATATGCTTTTAGAAGCAGATTTTTAAAAATTACACATATAAATAAATCTATATTTTATGTACTAAAAAAGGCAAGGCAAGAAGAACAGGAGGAAAACGGAAAAATTAAAAACACTAATGTAAGCTAATACTGCTTACATATGAACATCAAGATGCCAAGGGACCCAATACAATCCTCAGTCTAACATTTTCAATGGCACAGACTAGTGATCACACGATACTGGTGATACTCTCTAGTTACCCCTGGCAACCTTTCTCAACTGTAACGATGCTACCCTACAATAGCTTTCACTGGGCAGCTTTCTCTTCACTTCGCTGAATGCTCTGGGACCATCTGCGTCGGCAAGCATAAAAGGCCAGCCTGCCTGTGGGCCCGTCACTCTGAACACCACCTCTCTGACCCTGATTAAATACAACTTTCAATCCTTTTTGTCCTCCCTGTTGACTTCTCCTATTAAGGGAGCCCTTTGACAAAGAAAGCGGAAGAGTGGACTAACTGCCCACAAGAAAGGTGATGTCTGATACTGCTCAACACAAGGATTAGCAAGCCAATACATAACAAAAGCAAGTTTAGGGGGAGGGGAGAAGTAAAGAAAAAAAATGGTTTTAGCTAGAGCTTTCACTAATTCAGTAGATACACAATTCAACAAATAGCTATACAAGAGGCCTTCTTTGAAAGAAATAACTATAGCAGAACAATAATTTGGAGAGATACCTTTCAACATCTTGACATAAGGCCATGACATTGACAAAAACACCAGATATTTGTTTTCTATTTGATTTTTTTTAATTAAAAAAGAAAACTTGAAGACAGGAAAGATGGAGCAAAAATGAGAAACAGAAAATGTGACGAATCATAATTGTAATTTATTGTCTCATTAGAAAACACGATTTGCTTGTTAAATGCATTAAATTTTCATTAGAATACTTATCCAAACATTTAAGTAAGTATTTAAATAAAGGTGGAAAAATTGCAACATTCTACAAAGAATCATTTTTGTAACTTACCACGTCTAGGCTGAGAGAACTTCAATTTAAAAAGACTGGTATTGTGGACGGCCCCATGGCTTAGCAGTTGGGTGCGCACGCTCCGCTGCTGGCGGCCCGGGGTTCGGATCCCGGGCACGCACTGACGCACCGCTTCTCAGGCCATGCTGAGGCCTGCGTCCCACATACAGCAACTAGAAGGATGTGCAACTATGACATACAACTACCTACTGGGGCTTGGGGCGGGGGGGGAGGAGGATTGGCAATAGATGTTAGCTCAGAGCCGGTCTTCTCAGCAAAAAGAGGAGGATTAGCACGGATGTTAGCTCAGGGCTGATCTTCCTCACAAAAATAAATAAATAAATAAAATAAAATAAAACAGTCGCCTCGCTTTAAAAAAATAAATAAATAAAATAAAAAATAAAAATAAAAAGACTGGTATCACAGGATGAAGTGTTTTACTAGAAAGACCTCATTCTAATATTTCTAGGCAGATGGAGGCTTGTGAATATGATCTACGCTTCCTTAAGATAGTCAGAAACCACCAATAGGGCAGATCAAAACCACCACTTTCAATAATACCATCACTTTACTAAGTGACTCATAAACTTCCCAGCCCTCAGATCAGGTCAAGCAATAAATGAAGGGTCTGACTGGCTCAATTAACAAAGCAACTGAATAGTGCAACATCATAACATACCTTGAAACAAGCAAATAAATACATACACACATATACATACAACCTAAGGAACTTTGTTCAGGTCTTCGTAAAAGTCTAACCTATAAAGCAAAACTTGACCATGCTTATCCAAAGAATGGCGAATAAGCCTAGAAAAGTCAAATGAGAGGGGGAGGGGAGGAGGGAGGGAGGGAGAGAAAGAGAGAAGGAGACAAGGGAAGGAAGGCGGTTCCTAGGACACGTGGGACTTTCAGCGCTAACACTGGGAAAGTCCTGGACAAATTCGGAGAGTTGCTCACCCTAGGGAAGGAAGCCACATATACTGAGAAAATATGTACTAAGCACTGTGCCAGATTTTTCTCCACAGAACTTAACTCATTTCATCTTCACAATAACCCCATGAGAGAAGAATTTTTAAAATGAAGAAGTCTAACTAACTATAAGGATAAATAATCTCAATAAGGCTGTACTATTAGAAGAATAGGAATTTGAATCTGTCTGCTTGTCTCCAAAGCCCATGATTCTTCCATAACAACATGTTGTCTCTCCAAGAGCTAAGGTGGAGAGGTGGGGAGAGGAAGCAGAAGGAATCATCATTTTGCCTCAGAAGGCATGGCAAACCCAGCAATTCTACACATCTCTGACTATATTGCAGTCCAAGAGAGCTACAGAAAAACAAAGCAATGTTTGATTACTCATGTGAATAAAGGGGGGCATCTGAGTTGATAAAGTATTGAACACTTTAGAAAACATAAACAAAAACATTCCTACTCTGCTGGGAACAATTTCTTATTGCTAGACTTGCTGGTTTACTGGGGCTGGGAACTGGTTCCTATAGAGAACGAGGTAAATTGTATGTTTGGTATAGAGGGTAGGGTCAGGGGTAGAGAATGATCAGAAATGTGCTCCAGAGCAGGATTTGGATACAATACTAGAAGGAGGTTACCATTTTCCCTTTCTAAGGTTCTCTGATGTCTCTGATAGTTCCCACTACCAAGATACCCAACATACTGTCACTACAATCAATGGGATCATAGTACCAAATTGGCTGAAAGGTCCACGGATTGCTCTCCTCTCCAACAGGCCACCCTATCAGTCAAATATGTCAGGTAGAAGTGACCCAAGCTACTCAGGCAGTCTAATACCTGGGTCAAAAAGTACAAGTGTTTGAAAAGGCAAAAGAAAACAAATCTACAATCATCCTCCTCCTCGTTATTGCTATTCTTCTTAACGAGCACATGCCTTCTATGTGCCATGTAACAGGCCCTGGAGAGGAGTAAAACATGGCTCTGTCTGTGAAGCTTTATATCATACGGGAAGCGGCAGGTTTCAGAAACATAAAAACTCAGAAACAATAAAGAAAAGCACCTACTATAACATAACAAAAGTTACATGAGCTCAGTGAACTGAAAACTCAGGAGTTGGGGTGGGGGTGTCCAATGCAACCTGAAAGAAGGACGGAACTCAGGTAACCAGAGAAGGAATAGGGAGAACAATCTAGACTGGTGGAAAACAAACTAGTGAGTAGTCCAGCTAGAGTACAGGGAGTACTGAGGGATTAAACAAATCAGAACCATAATGTATTCTCTAGGCATTAGTGAGCCACTGGAGGTTGCAGAATAGGGGAAATGTATTCAGGCAATGTTTTAAAAGATTAACTTGGCTGTGATAAACATGGAAACAGAATAGTAGTACAGATAACAGGCTATGGACTCACAAAGTTATTTCTCAAAAATCTTTAATATAAATTTCTTTTTCAATCTTTGGTTCTCATATTCTATCCTAAACACTCAGAGAATCACTCCAGGTAAACACTGAAGGTAAAATGGCTCCACTATTTATTAGCTATATGATTCAAACTTCAGAAAACAGTTTGTCTAAACTCAAATAGTAATAGCCTTACCATAATTCCAATATAACTCTGACCAAAAAAAAAAAAAGTTACGCCATGTCATGGAAGACTCACATTAATAAAAGCTCATTAGAAGCAGAAATTTGTTGGTGTAACAATCTCCTTGCCTCTCCCCCAACCCACCCCTTAAAAAAGTAGCTTTGTAGGAGACTAGGGGTAGGGACTTTGGTGGAGGGAACTGACCAAGAGATCTAAGGGAAACGACAAAATTCAAGGTTATGGGTAGACTATGCTCTATAACAAAGAAACCAAAAAGGGTAAGATATATACACAAATAACTAAAATAATCAAGTTACAAATGACATCTACGTTAAGAATATTACAAACTGCTATAAAAATTTAGATCGTTACTAGTTGAAGTAGAGCAAGATTTACAAAGGAAGTATCAGTTGAGCTGGTTATAAAGGGGGCTGAATTGAATTCTGGCAGACTGAGATGAGACAAAACATTTCAGGTACAAAAATATGAACGGCCAAAGCAGTAAAATTTGAAAAGTATTCAGTACATGGTTATAATTTAGCACTCGTAACAGCAAGCTTTTACTTGAATTATGACATGCCTGTTGATTGCATCATGGTGTCTTGGAGTCACATAAAGGCACCTGACAGTGTCTAGCTATATGCAGCAGGTATCCAATAAAGGGTTGTTTCCTTCCTTTCATTGAACAGTCTCTCCAAGTGGCTTCTAAGCTTAGAAGGGTTTTGCCAACCAGAGATCCATGGCTCCTCGACACTGTTATGGGGCAGGAACCCTGAATTAACTGCAGTTGCAAAGTCTAAAAGAGTATAAAAGAACATTTGGTTTAACCTCCCAAACAATACAGGAATCTCTACTGAAACACTCCAGGTAGGAAAATAAGAAAGCTGCGGTAACATTATTTTAATTTTAAATTATTTTAATTTGTAAATAGATTACACATCTAAAGGCAATGTGGTATAATAGGAAAAGTACTAGATCTGAAACTTCACCTTTTGGAACCTATTTCCTCAAACATAAAATTGGGTTAATACCTCTTCTAAGAACTGTGAGGATTATATGAGAAAATATGTGAAAGTACTTAAATCTTAAAGTTTAAAACTGTACAAATATATTCTACTATCATTTATGTTGGCTTATGTACATCATAACACTCAAAACTAATTTTTAATAGATTTATGCCTAGAGAAAAGAGTTGAGAAACAACAGTTTTTGTTTTCTCATAAACTGCAGTATCCCTCAGACTCACGACTTATCTCACTGTCAAGTGAAGTGATGAAGAAAATATAAAATATCTTGTTTCCAACTTTATTTTTTATCAAAATCGGGCCGATGGCTTTGAAGTCTTAATGCCCTTAACTGCTACCTTGGATATCATTTTCAGAAACAAAACAATATACTGGTACAGATATTACTGCACTTAGAACAGTCAGGCACATAATAGACATTTAAGTTTCTAATAAACTGAATAAATAAAAAATAGTTTAATTCCTGTCTAAGTGCACTTAAATGCAGACGTGTCACCCATCCTTCACTGAAATGTCTTCTTGCTCATTTCTTTCAACCTTGTTCTCTTTTAAAGAGTTCTAATTTGACACTCACTAGTGAGCAATGAGACTTTGGGCAAGTTACTTGGCATCACTAATTTTGTTAACTGGAAAACAGCAGTTATAATACCTACCTACCTTCACAAGGTTGTGAAGTGTGAAGGTATGAAGGATTAAGTGAGCTAAAGAACATATCATACATAAAGTACATATAAAATACATAAAATATATATATAATACACTACCAGAGTAGCCTAGCACAGGAATAGATAGGTCATTTTCCTTCTTTATTCTTAAATCACTAACAAAGGAGTTAGGTAAAATTTTATTATAAAAAATACCATGACAGCAAAAGGTTCACTATAAGAAATTATTTTCCTGCCCCAAATGATGGCCCACACTAGTCCATAATTTAGTACACCAGTCTGATAGCACCATGGCAATGTATTTAGTAAATGTACTCTCCATTACATTAAATAACATCCTATATTGGCATAGTACAGTAAATATTTCATAATATATTCAAAACCTGTCTTATGCATGGCCACCGAAACACAATGAATTGAGCAACAAAGCATTATCATATGTTGATACCAAAGGTGAAGAAACTGGTGTACTGAGTAAATGATTTGCCGAAGGTTACCATCTGGCTCATCAATGATAGAGCCAAAGTAACACTTTACATCTCCTGATTCTGTATGAAGCACAATTTCTACCACTGTACTTTTATTCTTCTCTTTCTCACACTTAATCCTCTTCTACTATTCATTATCTTGAAGAATGGTATCATTACCTCTCACCTATTCTCAAAAGCAACCAGTCTCTTTACATCTGCTCTTACTCTCACCTGCCCAACCCTCTGTTACCCTCTACTCTTCTGTCAAACTGATTTTCCTGAATTGCAAATTTGATCATGTCACTATCTTACTAGAAATCTCTTCCAGAAATCTTAGAGTTTTCTGACCATACTTACAAGGCCCTTCACAATCTGATTCTAATTTACCACTCTAGACTAATCTCTCTATTTTTATCACCTTCACAACCTGTGCTCCAGCCATGCCTAATTATACATGAATCTTGGAACAAACCAATAGCAGTTGGGCTACATACTTGCTATTGAACCTGCAATGCTCTCTCCCCACTCCGTGCCCACCTCTGTTTAGCCTACTTTTATTTATCCTTCAGGTCTTGCTTCAGTTTTCCTCCAGGAAGTCTTATTTCATCTCCCACAACTGAATTAGGAATTCTTCCTATGTGCCCCCATGATGTCCTGCATTTACATCTATCAAGGCACTTATCTCTTTGTATTGTAAGTACCCATCTATGTGTCTAACTCCCTGCCAAGCTACGAGCTAGCTACTTGAAAGCAATATCACAGCTTAACAGTGTCTACCGCACTGGCAGGTGCTCAACAATAATTTGTTGAATTGAATTTGGTTTAACGTTATATGTCTTCCAAGAAATTATTTGCTTATTTAATAATTTACTACTATATTTTAAATTATAGTTTCAATTGTTTACATGTCAAATCTTCTGCTTATTTCAACCTGCTAATTTCTAAAAATAGTTACTTCTTCAAAATATTAGAAGGCAGAATATTGAACATTAAAGAACTATGTATTCTATTGAGCATTTCAAGGAGAGGATGAGAATCTGAAAACCACTGACAGCTTAATTAATTGTGCTGTTTATATTTAAGTTACTGTGCCAAATAAAAAACATACTTCTCTACCTTGCATTCATAATCTGACAGTACGGTTATGTCTGAAAGTGACTCTTTTCTTCTAAAAAGTTATCTTAAATTTGATTTTTTGTCTTAAAAATCAATTCGTTTTCTAGAATAATGCATCTCCAATTTCATACTGTAAAATAATTGAGAAAATAGGGCTTGAAATACCAAGGATTTGATAAACCTATTTGGTATATCAAATAGGGTTTAATTCACCTTTCAGACAACTTTTTCCTAAGTGAGATACATCTATCATGTTTGGTGCGTTCTTACAGGGAAATCAGCTATTATAAATTATTCAATGGAACAAATACTTTCCCCCCATTCCTCACTACTCACTAAAAGAAAAACAGAAAAGTCCAACACTGGATTCTATTCCACAGTGAATATATATGAAAAACCATAGTGGTTCTCACTGATCAATCATGGCAGAACCCTTAAGGCACAGTCACAGATAACAAGCAGAGCAAAACATCCACCACTCCTTTTTTTAAAGAAAAGAAAACAATGAAAATGATAAGATTAGTTAGGTTTTAAAAAGGAAAAAAAATCTTGGCAAAAATAATGCACTATCATTCATTACGTCTTAATACAGGAAGATTAAAGGTCTCCCTCACTTTTCAAGAAGTTTATTATACATGAAATCTTGTTTAAATAACATTAAGAAATGCCTTTTAAAGAACGTGGATGGATAAGCTATTTTAAAAGTAATCTTTTTTTAAAATAAATATTCATTTATAAATTGAGCTATTTTTAAAAAACAACTGTGCCTATAATAAAATACAACTGTTATTCTACCATGGTGTACTCTGTAAAAAGTCCAGGTTGTTCTAAACAAGAAACATATCTATTGAGAAACTATGGGCTGGGGCAGGCTTTTTTTTAAGAAGCCATTCCAGCACAATGGAAGTTCGCCTCCTTACAGTTCACTCCACAAGTACTTGACTTGTACCACGAAGCAGCTCAGGCTACCTTTGCAAAATGGCCAGAATAAGAAGCTAAAGCACTAAGATTGTAAATCAAGCTGAGCAGCAACCATATGGCACTACAAAGCACCACCGGGAGACAACAGGCGTACCTAAAAATGCTTAATTTAAGGCAAATCTGTATTGGTTAACAGACTACAAAATGAATACAATGAGAGTCAAGATGTGTAGGATAGAAAGTTTGGAGACAAAGCAGACATGTCCTCATATACGACAATTTTATGGCAAACTGTTCATACTACGTGAAAATCCAGTCTATTGTATGATTCTCTCTGTAAATTAACTAATGAAAACACTGGAAGCCTAGCTAGACTAGTTAACGTTTCCATTTGAACTTTGATCAACACTTTGCTGATACAGTTGTACAGTAAGGATTGAGAAGCATTTCAGTAGCCAGTCTGGACAATTTTTTTGTTGCTGTTGTTTTCCAATCAACCATGTCTGCAAAGAAAGCACGCTAACTCCTCTAGCATAGTGCACAGTGCAGTTTGAATAGCTGTTCCACGGCTTTATAAGTACGTAGTATATGTGTATACAAACTCAGTTTTAACCCTGAAAGCATGGATATTGAACACTGCATAGTGTTTTCTGTGGCACTTATAATTTACTGATGAACTACAAAATGGTACAGTTTTAAAAACCGAGCAAAGGAAGAAGCAATGTTGACGTCCCCTCTAAAATAAGCTCTTTTAAAGAAGCAAGTAATGTTTTGTCAAAAAACAATAGCTGGATTAAAGAGCTTCCAAAGCACTTATAGCCAGGAATATACAATGCTGAAATAATTTCATAAGGTGAGACTGGTCAGATCTGCCAATTTTACACAAATGTTTAGAATTTTCCAAGGAAGGCCTTACTAACATCTTAAAATCTGTTTTCATAATATGCTAAAATTTTATAAGGTAGACCTATGACATCAAGATGAAAACAAACATATATATTTCAAATGGATTACTCATCAATTCCTTTAAAAGCTATATTATTTGTACGTAATGAACGTCACTCAGAAATAATTCTAAATTTTCTACCATAATTCTTCCCTATGCTTTGGCTGAAAAGCTTAAATTTTAATCATAATAATTTGAGCATTTTAGTTCTCTAAAATAAAAGAAATACGCTCTTTACATAGTAGATAAATATACATATATGACTCCCATGATTGTTTTTCCGTCATGGTATTTTCAAGTGTGAGGGCCAAACCTGTCATTGAATCTGGGTTTCCTTAATGCAAAAAAATTTAGTGAGCTGATACAATGAATTGGTTTCTGGAGTTCAAATCTAATTTCATGTTTTTGTTTAAGCATATGTAAATCTTTTAATTTGAAAGTAATTCTTAATAGATAAAATTAATGTGTAAATGTAAACTGTAAATATAAAATACACAATTTGAAATAACTCGAGGCAACAAGCTCTAGATTTCCATTAATATCTCTGCAACAATTAGAGCATGTTTTTAGTAAGAGCTTCACTGTGGCATCCTGTCATCTTGGCTTTATTGCATTAATACAAGAGAAAGCGCTATCAGGAAGAAGTTTAAAAGCACTATCTACATAGAATACAAAATTTATGGTATTTAAAGTACTTTGTATCACACAGAATTATCAGTCCAAATAGCAAGAGAAATAAATATTGTGTCCAGAATTGCATATGTATGCATCTGCTCCTTTGAGAGCACTGTCAAGTACTGTGGGAAGCAAGGAAGTGTCTTCATACATACAGCACAAAAATTATATACCTGAAACACAATGGATCCCCATATCTCTCTCTAGTCAAAGCAAAACATCACATATACCTTTCCATTTACCATAGATGCTAAAGAAAAAGTCAATTTGCTTTTAGCATCATTTGGCAGAAATCCAACCAATACAGAATTTGACCTTTGTTTGGAAATTTTAATGGATTGTATGTAGATTACACCAGAACATATTTTTTAAATGCTAATCATTTTGTTTAATACTAATTTAAACAAATAAGCAGTTTATGCTTTCCTTATTTTGGCAGTCAAATATTTGGAATGCAGTTGGATACTCTATGCACTTACCCTATAAGAAAAGCAAGTTCATTATTATTTACTCAGATTTTAAGCATATCTTGATAGATGGGAGGAAAAAACACCAATGAAAAAATCTGAGAAAATATCAGAATCAATAAGATAACAATCCAACACCTATTTTAGCAGGAAAAAAAAACAGTACAATGTTTCAAGAACTGGAATTATATATTCTGAATGATCCTAAGCTGATGAACAGCACTGGCTTAGGGGAGAGCTCTACTGATATTAACCACCTTCATTAGGTAGTCAGCACCTTATTTATCTAACCCTGGGGTTAAACATTTTATTGCAGTAGTCAATTTGGAAGTTATAAAATTCTTCTATTGGGGGTTGTTATTTGGGGAGCGGGGGTAGGGATGCAGCTAAGAAAATCAGTGAAATCTCCAGAATGAACAGCCTGGCACTTTAGTATCTCACTGGGCACCCAGGAAAGCAATACTATAGAAAGCAGGTTACCGTTTATGATAGTTGTATTTTCTGTGTTATCTAGAGAAAAACAGGTTCATCCACGCAAAATGGACTGTTTTAGAAGATATTGCTGCTAAAATGAAAGACTTTTCAAAAGGAAAAAGTGATTATTCCAGATGAAATGAGAAGCTCCAATGTCAACCTTACTTCCTGAATCAGCAAAAATCAAAGCTTTACTGAGAATCGGAAATTGGAGATTTTCTTTTAATTTACATATCTTTTTTGCTGAGTATGTTTTTAGCTGAAATATGAGAGAACTCCTAAGAGACAGCACTTCTCACTTCCAACCATGCTTTTGATATGGCATTATAAAATACCACTAGTTGGAACTAAGAACACATCAATTTTACTAGCACTAAAGTAAAAGAATCAAGAGTTTAAGTCAGAAATAGCTTTCCATTTATAGCATTTTGTTATATACTCATTAGCCAGGTCAATACCATACCAAACACCCAGGTACAAAGTAAAAATTTTAGCTATCATGGGGACATATCTAAATAGCTAAAGGTTTGGTATATGAGAAGCAAAATTCCTCAATGAGCCTTAAAATCAAAAATAAGAAAAACATCTTTAAACCAGATACCTTATTGTTGTGTATATACAATTACTATGTGTATGAACCTTTTAATAAAATGAATGAGAAGTCCAAGTGTGTTAAGAAGATTAGATAAATTTCAAAAATTATTCTGTTAAATGAATTGGTTGTTTTCAAAATGTAAAACTTTATTCAACACTTTATAACTCTGCTATATTTCCGTAATAGTATCAATATTAAAAATCTGAAAAAGTATCTGAATTGTTGATAAACACATATCTCTTGGCTATTGTCTTTGCATCAATATTTTATATTAAATGTGTTTAATCTTAGTTGGATTGCTTTTTTTTAATAATAAACAATAACAAAATGATGGCCTGTTAGCAAGAACAAATTTTGTTCAATTCCATCTATTTTGGAAGAAATGATGTTGTCTGCCCATCTCAATCCCTCCTTTTGCTACTCCTACAGCTTCTTTTCCTATATTTTAGGAGTTGAGAAGTATGGAATGTGGTTTTTTCCCCCTATGTAAATATTTTTTTAAATGAAATTTATTCAGTGAATGTAAAAAAATTATCCTTTCGTTTATTCTTAAATGACACGAAAATAATTTAAAAGATTTCTTATTCACAAACCTTTTAGACATCAATACTTTATTTTGTCTGGCCTTTATATACGCTTTACAAGAATTTTGCCTTTAACTATAATGAGTAGGTATAAGTGAAATTTTACTTATCTGCCTTCTAATACAACTAACACAAAAGGCAGGTTAACATAGTTAGAATTTGGGTAACTGCCTGTTTTTAACCCGTATAAAACAAATTCTCTAACAATACTTAAATGGCACATAAACCTTTAAAAATATAAATTTAATATTCTTGGAAACTAGATTAAATCTGTAACAATCTAAAGTAAAAAATACACTGAATTATTTTACTATGGGAAAGCAAACAGGACCTGACTAGGCTTCAAAAACAAATTCCAATCATGGAAAAAGGTAGGTAAGAACTTTTAAAGATTTTTCTATATTTGTTCTCTTCACATAATGAGTCACTTACATAAAAATAACAAGTAACATTCACAGACTCACACGTATACTGAAGGACATATTAATGATCTTTAGGCCCTCAAGCCTCACTGTCCTCAAATGATGTGGAAATTAAAACCTAGGGCTAATATTGACCATTATTCTAATAGCTGGCTTTTAATATATTATTTTGCTATATAAATATCTGGAAAGCTTATATCTTTAAGCAATTATTAGTTTAAACCTGCTACTTCCTGCAATCTTAAAAGAGAATTGAAGAACTCACTATTGTCATTCCATAATGCTGGTAATATACTTAAATATGGTGTATGCCTCTTTCTACTTTGATACCCAAGGAAACTGCCAAACATTTTCTTCTTTATTTAATGTCTACTGACCATATTTTAATGGTTCCCATATGTTTTCCTTCAATATTGATATTAAAAGAAAAAACAGTAAAAATAAAGTCTTTGTTTAAAAGCTCTACAAATAAATCTTACCCTAAACTAAATGTACGGATGAAGCACAATGCAGTTAAAAGGCAGGCTGCCCCCATTATGGTCATATGATGTAGAAAACCAACTTCCCCCAATTTTAAAGGTTCGAACAGGCCGATTTTGTCAAACCTTTGTGTGATGAAATATAATTTTTTTAACAGCATACAGAGGCTAAGGGATGGCCAATAATAAAAACGACAGTGCAGTGGCCTAGCCTTACATAAGCTGGTTTTCACAGACCGAGCTGAAATACATTTGCTGTTTTCTATGGCAGTATCCCATGCCTAAAACCCTCCCTTCCTGCCTTTGTTCAGCTCTTTTGCTAGCAACCAAGTGCTTTCTTTTGGTTCAGCCTAGCAAAAAGCCAAAGGACTAGAACATGAGGGTCATCAAGGTCTACAAGGTAGATGAACAAACCAACAAAGCAACATCACAGGGCAAAGAGCAAAGGAATTACAATACAAATCTAATTACGACAAAAGGAAAAGTCTATATAAAATAGTCATAATTATGAAAAATAGTAAACACCAGGGATTGCCAAGAATGGCTGCTTTGCTTTATATAAATACTTAGATGATGTTCTTTCTAATAAAAATTGAAACCCAGGACATTAAATAATTATTTTCAAATTTAAGTGAAATAAGTTGCAGCTCATGCAGTAACACAATGATCTATTAACTAGGAAACGTTATGCCTAAACTTGTGTGTGAGTGAGTCTGTAAGTCTTTGGCTTTTTCTAATTAATAATGAATTTCTTTTAATCTATGTAGGATGCTCACTTCTCCAATTTGTTGTGTTGTTCCTAAAGTTTAAAAGCAAAATTAACCACAACCATAAGGAATCCTAAGCCACATGGTAGAAACAAGCAACATGGAAAACAACCATAGAATATGCTTACTTTTCAATCCTATGAGGAAAGAATGAAAATAATTTCATAATTATTTATAAAAAAGTAGCTTTTCCTGCTTTTGTTTCTCAATTACCATTTCTTATTAATGATATAACTGGGGGCAGAAAAATGCTAGATATTAACAAAGTTGCTATTTCCTTTTTAAGTCTTCATTGCCATCACAATGTTAATTGCTGCCTTCACATTCAATCTTATGTCAACCCTGCAGTGGGGCAAATGGGATTCCGATGATTTGAAGCACAGAGTAAAATAACTGAAATGATCAATCAGGTGAGACACAGGCTTATGAATAATAGCAAAAGAATGAAATTTGATTTTGGCAAAATCAAAACCAAATTTTGCCTTTAAAAAAGGCCATTTTAAAAACAGGTGGACATCAGATGGATGGGGAAGAGTTTATTATTCAGCAGCTTTCTAGTAACACACACAAAAAACTTATTACTACACTAAGCTAAGGTTTCTTCTTCCGTTTTCCCTTTTCCTCAAAGAATATTTGAATACAAAGAAAAAAGAAGCCAAACAGTTAAAATATACTTCTGATAAAGGAGAGAAAAATTATTTAGCAAGACATAGCACAATCTAAAGGTTTTACATTATCTTAGCTGGTAGATTGTTCAGAAACACCTCACAGAAACATTATGAACAGATATGAGATACATAAAAAATTCAGGAATACTTCAAACTAACACGCAAAAGTGCCTACTTCATTCCCTACCCCCATCCCCCTTTTTTGACAAAAGTAACGTGAGCACAGTATTATAAGAAAGTCACTGACAAATCTGGTCAAGCAGGATAGGATCAGTACTGACTGTTCAGAGCAGATGCTACAAACAAGAAATCTTTCCTTTCTTCTAGAGTGCTAATCTCAAAGACAAAAAGACAATGGCAGAAGTCAAGAATGATAATGCTGTTTTCTGATCATCAAGGTAATCAGAAAAGAAAATAAACCCTGAAAGCTACACAGGTAAGATCTTTATAGTCAATAATAAATATAATCTCTATACACTCATAGGGTTATGAAGCACAAATGAGAAATAAATGTGAAAGAGTTTTGCCAAGAATTATACACGTGAGGGGTTATGATCACTACTGTTTCCCTTTAAATGTCTCTTTTATAATGCCATAATCCAGCAAATTTATGATTAAATTAAAATATCCCAATAATCTGGTGTTAGCTCAAATATCAATTCCTTCATGAAGTCTGCCCTGATTTCCTGAGGAGAAAATCACTCCTTAATGATCCTTTTATATTAAACTTCTATGCATATCATATCTCTTCTATAAGGTTAATAGCTCCCTGAAGGCAAGAATTATGTCTTATTTATCTTTGTGTCTGCCACGACACTTAGATGCTAAAAATTTATGGATTATTTTACTAAGTAACCATATTCTCAAATAATATTTACTTGACCTTTGTATGAAAACATAAGATAAGTCAGGGTGTAGAGTTCCTGACTCTGACAGGTTTACAGTATGGTTAGGGAGATGGAACATTTAAACAAGAAGCAATACAACAATAATTTTAAAGAACAGCTTTTTAAGTGATATAGTCAAGGGGAAGGAAGTTGGGGGAAAGGAAGGAGAATATAGCAGGAAAACAGAACCCTGAACATGATCACTACCTATTCAGGAAAACTTAAATCTTGCTAGAAAACAGCACAAAGAGTAATTTCAATTAGGGCTTGTGAATTTGAAAGGAATATGGCTAAATGATACATTTCTCAGACAATTATTATCACGTAAAGTCAAAAGTATAATCTTGCTCCAGTGGGATACATTCATTCAAACCATGAAAGCAGGGGCATTTGAAGTTCATTCTGAAGGGCAAAGAAGTATCTCGGGCCTTCTTATTGGGTTTCACTGTTGTGTCTTCTTTTTAAGGAACTCCAGGTTGGGTGCTCAGTCTTCAAAAGGCTGCTGTATGGGTTGACAGTACTGGTTTCCTATTAGAAATGCCTTTGGTAAGAGAACTTTTTTCAACAAGCCAGGTGGGAGGAGTTGAAATAACCGCTGTAAAGTAGTCCCTGGAGGCAACTTCTGGCAGATAGGCACCCCTCTTGAAAAAGTTCAAATTGAAGGTGTTTGAGTGAAAGCATGTCTATGAAACAACCTCAAAGGCAAGAGATTATGAGACTCAGGAGATGAAGGATGTTTCTGAAGCAAAAATGTAACAACTGAAGTGGAACTGATAAATGATTTTTCAACTTAGCCTTTCATCCTTCCAAGGTAGATGAATTGAGTAGCTGCACTGTGCTGCTCTGCACGGATCTTCCAGATGAGGCTCACTGTATGCTTTGGGTGGGCATTAAAAATCCCGTAGCACTTTAGATAAATAAAAGGTAAAGAGGTAGTCTGTGAGCCTTGGTTAAAATATGTTTTAAAACATAACTTGTGTTCCCTGGCTTGCATAAATCCTTTAGCCTGGTTACTTGACATACTGAGATAAAATATGAAAAAAAATCACTTTAAAGTTGTCTTGAAATCTAGTTCTACACATAAAAAGTTATTTTAAAAATTATACGTAACCTTTGAAAAGATTAAATGATAATGCAGGTCAAACAGTGCAGTAGACATTCAACAAATAAATGTTGAAAGAATGGCTGAAATATTTCCATCTAGTTTCCCTGAGAAACTTAGATGACAAATACAAGAGCCCTGAAAGAATCTGTGAAGTTTTCAGAAAGACTATTTAAGGGGCCGGCCCGGTGGCGCAAGCGGTTAAGTGTTCATGCTCCGCTGCGGCGGCCCGGGGCTCGCCGGTTCGGATCCTGGGCGCGCACCGACGCACCGTTTGTCAGGCCATGCTGTGGTGGCATCCCATATAAAGTGGAGGAAGATGGGCACGGATGTTAGCCCAGGGCCAGTCTTCCTCAGCAAAAAGAGGAGGATTGGCAGATGTTAGCTCAGGGCTGATCTTCCTCACACACACAAAAAAGAAAGACTATTTAAGCATATTTTATTTAAAAAATTATTGAGTGTGCAATGTATATAGGATTCTGCATCTGATGCCACATGTGCTAAACTTTGGCCTTGTAATAGATAACTATTTTACCTCTGTAGCATCCGTTCCCTTTCTCTGGTAACACAACAATATTTCTTATTGGAAAATCATTCTATATGGTTTGGATGGTGGTGAGTGATGATCACTCCTCGTCACCTCACCCCTGTGTGTACCTCCATTAGAGGGGTGAGTACAAGATTTAAACCTGACCAATCCAAGCATCAGACCCCTCTGATTAGATCAGAAATAACCCAAGCTGAGCCAATAAAAGAACTTGCCAGAACTTTTACCAGAATTATCAGAAAAGAGGTACTGTCTCTGTCTGAGACATAAGTGTTGAGGACCATGTAAGTCTGAAGCTGCCAAAAGCCATTTTTCTCCAACTAGAGCCAGCCTAAGAATGAAGGCAGCACAGAGGAAAGTAGAATTGAGAAATGGGGAGACTTAGTGGCAATGCTTGAGTCTCCAGACTAGATCTAGAATGATCCAGCTATGCCAAGGCCAGATAAATGCCTAGATTTATCTTCCTCCCTCCCTTCTTTTTTTTTTTTATTTTCCTTCGGGTCACATTTCTGTTATTTGTAACCAAGAGTTCAGATTATTCAGTCTCTACCACCTACTCTTGATCCTGTCAGTTGCCTGTCATTCCTTTATATAGTGTCGCTCTCTGCTACTCCCAGTAATTCCTTGCCTCCACTGCAGTACTGAAAGATAGTGGATGAATGCCTGAGCTGGGCATGTTTCTGTTTACTTTATTGTTACCTTTCCTGGCCACTAAACAAGGCAAGTAGTGCAGGATTTACGAACAAAGACTACAGAATCAGTCCTTAAGGAAACCATAATCTCTGAAAGTTCAAAGAGAATTGTCATTTCACATTTAACACCTGCCTACAATTAAGAAAAACAACATTTGCAGAAAGTCCCCTCAGTAAGAAGCCCAATCATAATTAATAAAAAGCAATCTTCATAAGCATATTATACCACTAAATCCAATAGGAAGTCCAAAAGCCAAAAAAGAGGAAGTACTGGTAGAGTCTACATTTATCCCAGATAATTTGCTTAAAATTTGCTGAGGAAAATGACAGCATTCAGAATTATTTTAATTCCTATCTTTAGAGGTTAGAGTAAAATGAGATAATCCAAACAAAAACACAAACAAACTTAAAGAGCTTTTTGGGTTGCGTTAGGGGAAATCTAGCATTTGGAATAAATAACATAAGTAAGTGCGATCACTTGTATCCTTATAGGAGGGAGGCATAGGGAGATTTGAGACACAGAAGAGAAGGCAACATGAAGACAGAGCAGAGAGAGATTTGTCGATGCTGCACTCGAAGACTGCAGCGACGCGGCCACAAGCCAAGGAACACTGGCAGCCACCAGAGCTGAAAGAGGCACAAAACAGATTCTCTCTCAGAGTCTCCAGAAGGACTGCAGCCTTGCTAACACCTTGATTTTTGCCCAATGATACTGCTTTTGGAGTCCTGGCTTCCAGAACTATGATAGAATAAATTTCTGTTTGTTTTAAGCAACCAAGTTTGTGGTCATTTGTTATAGCAGCAACAAAAAGCTAATATAAATACTATGTTATTGATATTCTTAATTTTAAAAACATTTGATTGTTATATTTACACAGCATATAGTATTTTTACAGAAGTCCTTAAGAATTGTGCATGTAAAATTTGATGAATTAAACTACAACAGCATTAACTGATTCAGGAAAGAATCATCAATGGATGTTAAAACCACTGGGTTAAAGTTAGTTGGAAAATACAATATTCACACCATTTCAAAGTATCTCCCCACAGACTGCTTAAAAAGGGAAAAATATACCTTTATTGTAGAGAAATCTGGTGAAAAACCGTCTTAATCCAATGATCAAAGTTAACACCAATAACAGGACTAACTGAAACATGAACCTCCTGCTATGATGCAATGAGAACACATTATCACTTATATAATAGTATCCCTGTCAAAAGACATACCCTGAATATAATCCCAACAAGCCGAAATGAAAGGACTTGCTATAAAACAACTCACCAATACTCTTTAAAGATGTCAATCATATCAACAACATGAAAAACAAAGAAAAACTGACAAACTGTTCAAGATTGAAGGAGACTCAAGAGACAACTAAATGTTAATACCTGATCCTGGATTAGATCATGGTTTGAGAGAAGGCAAAGGGCTGGGAACAGACTGTTATACAAAACATGATTGGGACAATTGGTGAAATTTTAATTTGAACTCTACATTAAAGAATTTTATCAATGTTAAATTTCTTGAACTTGCTAACTATATTGTGGCTATGTAAGACAGTGTAAGATATGTAGGACATACATTCTGAAATATTTAGAGGTAAAAGGGTGTGATGTCTACAAGTTATTCTCAACTAATTAATCCCAAAAATGTAATGATAAATCGTGTATGTGTGCATAGAGGAGGAGAGGAAGGAAGGAAAGTTAAGTGAGGAAGCAATTATGGTGAAAATGTTAACGATTATTAAATATCTAGGTGAAGGCTACAATGGGGTTCATTGTATTATTCCTATAAGTTTCTATAGGTTTGAAATATTTCAAAATAAAACATTAAAAAAAACCTTGGTGGATTGAACATTTGATCTCATGGGGGCCCATAGTTAGCACAATTTACTCTCAGAGCTAATGGAAGTGTTGTATGCCATTAACACTACATATTCAGTAATGGTTAAAAATAAAAACAAAAAAATCACCAATGTGAAAAAAATGCCAATTCTAAACACTGCTTAGAATACCTATAATAAATAGTAAAGATATAATTCATTTTATATGCTTTTTTTGCAATTTAGTTGACCACATAAGGAATATGTTAATATTTTAATAGTGAAAATGAACTCATTTAAAAATTGCTATTTCTAAAAACATGAACTGTATTATATAAAATATGTCAAAGAATAGAATAAATTTGATCAAATAAGTAATCTAATTTATGATTCAATTTGTTCTATAATATAAATATGAACACAGACTAATATCAAACAATTACTGGGACTGAATTCTTTCATAGAAGCAACGTACCTTGAATAGGTAAACATATTATTCTCAAGCGGCTTTTTCTCACCTATTATACAACAGAACAAGACAAAGGTAGCAAAATGAAACAAAACAACAAGGACTGGAAGAAAATGTTTGAGTTAAAAGCACTCTCCACAAATGTATAACAGTCTGCATATATCCAAAAATTGTATAAACTCATTTTTGAAAGATCCACATATATATTCTAAACATTAGGATGCAATGATAAAAAGCTACGCCTTCAGGGGCCGGCCCGGTGATGCAGTGGTTAAGTTCGCGTGCTCCGCTTTGACGGCCCAGTGTTCACAGGTTCAGAACCCCAGGCGCGGAGCGACACACCACTTGCCAAACCACGCCGTGGCGGCGGCCCATATAAAGTAGAGGAAGATGGGCACGGACCTTAGTCCAAGGCCAATGTTCCTCAGCAAAAAAAGGACTGGCAGTGGATGTTAGCTCAGGGCGGATCTTCCTCACAAAAAAAAAAAAAAAAAAAAAAAAAAGCTATGCCTTCAGAGATTTAACAAAATGTAATAAAAGAAATATTTTAGAAGATGAAGTTCATTTAAATAATGAAAAAAACCTGTAATTATGATTTATCACTTCTATAAAATATTATAAAACTTTAAACAATATGGTTGCCTACACACCTAAATCAACTCCTTCTCAAGTACCATGAGGTCAAGGTAGTCAATCTCTGAAGACTAGCTGAGCTGAATCAGGATATACTTCTTGGTCAGTCCAAGTCTGTCCAGATCTCATAACCAAGAATACCAGAATAAAATACAGTCAAGGGAACCTTGCAGGATGGACAACATGGCGCCATAAGTAAACGGTAAAGCTCTCAAAGAGAGGCAGTCTTCATGGGCTAGTTTTATATCTCCTACTACATCTGGAGAAATCTTGTGTACACAGTGGGAACTTCACTGCCTGACTTTATACTAACAGATAGTAGGCCTGGTGACAGAAGTCAAACTCTTCTTCCAAGAATAATGTTTTATGAAATAACAAATATAAAAATACCCTTCAATTTTAAAATGATTTTCATACAAATGTACTTTAACATCTGAGATGACATTACTTTGAAGGCAGGTACTTCCTTGAGAGAGCTTATCTATAGCAGTCTGCATACATTTAATTTGGAAACAGAACAGGAATGGAGATGTACTTTAAACCCCTAAACCAACATCACCAAGTTGGGAATACTGTCTTATGTGAATTAATATTGGTCAGTACAAATCACGCAGCACAAACCAACAGTACCTCATACTATCAACAAATGATTACTGAACTTGACTTAGTAATTCTCCTCTCCAATCTTAACAGTTAAAGCAATAAAAAGATGTATTTATGCTTTTATCCAAAGAATAGATTAGAAGGGAAGAAATAATTTAAAATTAGAAGTGACTGAGCCCAGAGATTTTTATTTCTGTTTATGTGTAAGTTTATGCTCTTTTGTTTGCTAGAAAATGCAGTTATGTTAGAAAGAACATTCTAAACATAATGTCTATGAAGAAGTCTCTCAACAATTATTTCTTGACACATCAGTAAAAATTTATCATGAGGCTTTGGTCTCAATAAAACTTTGTTTATGGACTCTAAAACTTGAACTTCATATAATTTTCATGTGTCATGAACTATCCTTCTTTTGATTTTTTTCAGCCATTTAAAACTGTTAAAACCATTCTTAGCTCCCAAGCAGTAAAAAAACCAGAGGTGGGTTGGGTTTGGCCCTGGGGGCCATAGTTTGCTGAATCCTGTTCTTAAGCAAGGCTGCATATTAGAATCACTTGAGAGCTTAAAATAAAGTTCTACGTCTCTGCCACACCTAGATTCCTAGGCCCTATCTTTAGAAATCATTTTCCGGCCAGGGTGGGAGTGGGAGGTGAGGAGAAATACAATGAAAATATGAGATTTTTTAATTTTCCAGATGATTCTAATGTGTAGCCAGGATTGAAGAGTGTAGAATTCAGAATCAAATGGACACTCCATAGCTTCTTAAATTTTGGCAAGACATCTATTCTTTCAGATTCTTGGTTTCCACAACTATGCATATTCAGAACTGGCACATAGAAAGTGCTCAGTGTTATCTCTTCCTTCCCATGTTGCACTGTACATACTAATTGCTGAGGACAGATTTGACGAACAGAATTTTACACAAACATATTCCCACCCTTTAAAGAACTTATAATTTAAGAAGGGTAAGGCATGAACACAAAGCAAGAACACATATAAACTGAATGAAAGAACTATGTAGAACAAGATAACTATTAACATAATACACTGCTGTTCTCAGAAATGTGACTACAAAACAAAAAGAAAGGACTCTAGGAATTATATTCTAGGAAAGCAGAAAGGGGAACAACAGTGGAAAGATGCTAAGTATATATTATCTACCAGTTTGATACAAGGCCCCTAACATTGAGAACATCTCCCTCTTCTAGTAACTAGGGCTCAACAATCACTTGCTGACCAAGACCACAGTACTGATCCTTCAAGCTTCTTCCAGGACTTCTGCCGAATGCGTTGGGGTAGGTGAAATGCCCCACAATGTATTACAGCCATTTAAACTCAGAGTCTGTTCAGTTTAAATAATGAATACTTGACCATTATTGTTTCAGGAAGCTCTAAACAATTAGGGTGTGGAAATGGAAGACAGCTAACCTTCTCAACCACAAAAATTATGGGTTTTTTTGTTCCGTTTTGTTTTGTTTTTGCTGAGGAAGATTAGCCCTGAGCTAACACCTGTGCCAGTCTTCCTCTATCTACTTTGTATGTGGGACGCTGCCACAGCATGGCTGACGAGTGGAGTAGGTCCACGCCTGGGATCTGAACCTGTGAACCAGGGCTGCTGAAGCAGAGTGCACAGAACTTGAACCACTCAGCCACAGGGCAAGCCTCAATTATGGTTTTGTTTTTAAAGCCATAAAAAAGTTTTGGTCTTCATTAATCAGCTTAATTTTGAATTATAATTTTAAAAAATATTATGTATACTTTTTAGTAAGGTTCTTAAAAAATAAACATATGAAACTTAATAGCTTACCTATATATCGGGGGGAAAAAGCATAAAGGAAAACTAGATCTCAAAAACAATACCAACAAAATTACAGCATATCTAGAAATATATTTAATAAGTAATATGCCAACTAACATTAAGAAAACCATAAAGCTTACTGAAAGACATGAAGGAATATCTAAATAATTCATTCTATCATCCTAAATGTCCTAAATTCCTCATTGAAAGATGCCAACTTGCCACCAAATTAATCTATATTACTAGCAAAATTCCATTTAAAATCCCAACAGGAGATTTCAGGAACAGTGTAACAGAAGAAAAGCCTAGAAAAATTTGGATTTTTGTCCAAACAAAGAGGACATGTCCCACCAGATTGCAAAATGTACCATAAAGCTGCAGTAATGCAATTAAAACAAAAACAGACAAATCAATGAAAAAGTCTAGACTGAGGCCCAAGTAGCTATAAAAGTTTAGTGAATTCATAAACTCATTCAATAAATATTTATGGAACACTGTTCTAGGCTCTGGGGATACAGCAACAGGAAAAACAACAACAACAACAACAATCCTGTTTTCATGGTGCTTACATTCTAATGGAGAGAAACAAAAATATTAAGTTGAAAATTCAGAACATATTTTTTTTTAAATAAAGGGAAGAAAAGTTGCTGCCACCCTAACACTCAGTAATAACCACTGCTGGTTGATATTTGATGTGTTTTCTTTCTACACATACATTCATAAACTAATGTCCCCCCTACTTGTTTTTTCCAAAAAAAACTGCGATTCTGCTGTATGTCCTTTTTTCCCGTTTGGTATATTGTGACCATTTTCCCATTTTATTGAATATTCTTTCTACTAAACTTTGATTTTTAACTGTTGAATAATGTAAATTGTTTGGATGTACCTGAATTAAGTACTGCCCTGTTGTTATTTAGGCTGTTTACATAAAGGAGTTTTGAGCCATTAATCAATGTAATATTAAATTACAAGTTCTCACTTTTTCATTTATAATAATTGGACTATCATGAAAGTGGGTTTAAGTATGCACAAATATAAGTATTTTCTAATGTGAATATATTTCCTTCTCTCTCTTTTTTTTTTTTTTGGTGAGGAAGATTGGCCCTGAGCTAACGTCTGTGCCCACCATCTTCCATTTTGTATGTGGGATGCCACCACAGCACGGCTTAATGAGCGGTCCGTCCATCCATCCACGCCTGGGATTCGAACCTGCGAACCCCGGGCCGCCAAAGCGGAGTGAGTAGACTTAACCACTACACCACTGGGCCGGCCCCTTCTTCTCTGTTTTTTGAAATAAACTTTATAATTTACACAAAATAAAATTCATGCTTTATTTACAATTCAAAATTTTAAAAAAATCAAATATAAGGTCCTATCATATCCACCATAATCAAGATACATAACATTCTCTTGCATACAAAAAGTTCCCTCATGCTTCTTCACAAGTCCCTTCCTTTTACAGTCTGGCAACCACTGATCTGATTTGTCTCTACTTTTGCCTTTTACAGAATGTCATAGGAATAGATTCATACAGTATATTATCTATTGTATCTAACCCTTATGACTTGGCATAAAGCTTTAGAGACTATTCCATGATGCAGAATGTATCAGTAATTCGTTCCTCTGAATGGATATACCACAATTTGCTTATCAATCACCAGGTGATGGACATTCAGGTTATTTCAAGTTTTTGTCTATTATGAATACAGCTGCTAGGAACATTTAACTACAAGTTATTTTGTGGACATACGTTTTCATTGCTCTTAGATAAATATCTGGGAGTAGAACTGCTAGGTCAGATGGTATGGCATATATTTAACTTGACGAGACTCTTCCAAACAAAACTTTTTCAAACAAGGCTATACAATTTTTCTTTCTGACAGGCAATGTATGTGAGTTCTTGTTACTTCACATTCTCCATATACTTGGAATTGTCAATCTTTTCACTTGTAGCTTATTTTAGTGGATGGTGGTAGTATCTTGTGGTTTTAAGTTTCATTTTCTTAATGACTAATGATTTTGATCTTTTTTTTTTTTTCTTTTTTTGGTGAGGAAGATTCACTCTGAGCTAACATCTGTGCCTATCTTCCTCTATTTTGTATGTGAGTTGCTGCCACAGCATGGCTTGACAAGTGGTGCAGGTCCGCACCCAGGATCCAAACCCATGAATCCAGGCCGCCAGAGTGAAGTGCACCAGGCTCAACCACTACACCAAGGGGCCAGCTCCGATTTTGATTTTTTAATGAGCATATTTACCATTTGTATATTTTCATTAGTAAATATCTATAAATCTTTTGACCATTTTTACTTGGGTTGTCCATCTTCTTACTATTGAGTTGTAAGAGTTTATTACATATTCTGGATATACGTCCTTTTGTAAATATTTTCTCCAGGCCTGTGGCTTGTATTTTCAGTTCCTTAAAGTATCTTTTGAAAGTAATATTTTAAATTTTGATGAAGTCCAATTTTTCTATTTTTAAAAATAGTTTGTGTTTTTCTGCTTCTTAAATATTTGATTAGCCCAAGGTTACTCAGATTGCCTCCTGTTTTCTTTTAGACCTTTCATAGATTTAGTTCTCACATTTAAACCTATGATATGTTACAAGTTAACTGTTTATGCCATGTGATGTAAGAACTATCATTCATTTTTTGGCATCTGGAAATGCAACTGGTGCAGCATCAATGTGTTAAAAAGCCTATCCTTCCCCTAGTGAAATGTTTGACACCTTTATGTGAGTCTCTTTCTAGACTCTCTAGTCTGTCCTGTATATCTATACATCTATCTTGATAACAGTACTGTACTGCCTTGATCACTGTATTCTAGATCCTTTACATTTCTAAATACATTTTATAATTAATTTAGAAAATTTCACCTAAAAAAAAAAAGCCTCTTGGGATTTTGACTGGTATTGTATTGTATCTATAGATAAATCTGGAAGAACTGACACTTGAAAAAAATTGAATCTTCTGATCCATGAACACAGTATAGCTCTCCATTTGTTTAGATGTTTTTAAATTTTTCTCTGGTTTGCTTTATAGTGTAAAGGTCTTACACATTTCTGTTATAACTGTCACTATGTATTTCACAATTTTTGATACTATGGTAAATGGCATTTAAAAAAATTCAAGTTTCAGTTGTTTGTGGCTGGTATATAAAAATATAATTGTTTTCTGCAACTTTGCTAAGCTTATTAGTGCCAGTAATTCTTTTATAGATCCCTTATGATTTCCTAAGTAAATTCTCATGTCAGCTGCAATTAAAGACAATTTTATATCTTTCTTTCCAATCTGTATGCCTTTTGTTTCTTTTTCTTGCCTTATGACACAACTTCCATTACAACGCTGAACCAAACTGTAGAGAAGAGACAGTCTTGCCTTATTCCCAATTGTAGAGTGAAAGCATTCAGTCTTCAGTTCTTAAGTTTTTTAAAGAGGCCCTGTATGGGGTTGAGAAAGCTCCCTTTATTCTTAGTTTGCCAAATTTTTTTTTTTCAATCTGTCATGAGTGGGTGTTGAATTTTGTAAAATGCTTTATCTGCATTACTCAGACGATCATACGGTTTTTCTCCGTTAGTCTGTTAATATACTGAATAACACTGATTAATTTTCACATGTTAAACCAATCTTATGTTCCTGGAATAAACCTCACTTGGTCATGACATATTAAGCTTTTTATATATTACAGGATTCATTTCCTAATATTTCCTTAAGGATTTTGGTGTCTATGCTCATTAAGGATATTAAATTGTCATATCTAGTTTTTGTGTCATGGTAATGGAAAGCCTTATAAAATGAGTTGGGAAGCATTACCTCATCTATATCCCAGAAGAGTTTATATAGAACTGGTATTAATTTTTTTCAAAGTTTGATATAATCTACCATCTGAAGGCCATCTGAAACTAGAGGTTTCTCTGTGGGAAGGTTTTTAATTTGGTAGTTAAAAATTCAACTTCTGTAACAAGGCTATTCAGGTTACCTACTTCTTCTTAACTAAACTTTGCCTGTATCTTTCAAGAAATTTGTCCTTTTCATCTAAGTTGTTGAGTTTATTCATTTAAGGTTTTCATAATATCCCCTTAGCCTTTTAACATCTGTAGGATCGGTGTGTTGTCCCTTCTTTCCTTACTGATAATGGTAATCTATGTCTTCTCTTGTTTTTTTCCTGATCAGTCTGGCTAGACGCTTTTCAGTTTTATTGACATTTTTGCAAAGGATTAGCTTTTGATTTCACTAATTTTCTTTACTGCTTTTCTGTTTTCTAGTTCATTAATTTTTGTTCTTTCTTTCAAGTTGTTTACTCTGGATTCAATTTATTTTTCTTTTTCTTGTTTATTAAGGTGGAAATTTAGATCACTGATTTGTGATCTTTCATTCTACAATTAGTACATAATGTTATAAATTTCCCTCTTAAGATTACAAATGATGATGTCAGCAAATGGTGGAGTAGGAAATTCCAAAAGTCCATCCCTCCACAAAAACAACAAAGAAACTGACAAAACTATCAGCATCAACTGTTTCAAAACAATGGAATCAAATCAAAAGCTCACAACCATCAGGAGAATGCTTAATGAAGAAAAAAACAGCTGAATTTCTATAAGAGAGCTTTGTGACATTTTAACTTGCCGAGATACCATTCCCGACTCCCCAGCTCAGTGACAGCCTTGTAAGACAACAGCCCACATGCTTGATATGGCTTATAGTACCAGAGGGAGCAGTATGAACCTTTTCTCAAAGGACTGTAGTTTTTTTTCTGACCTGTCTGGTGGCTTGCCTATATATGACCTAACTCAGAAGTTTCCTGTGTCTGAAGTGGTGAGGAGTGTGTGTGTGTTTGGGGGCTATGGAGAGGAAGTGGTGGTGGTGTTTGCAGAAAATACGTAAAGGCAAATATATCAGCTGCTACCACGTTGGGCAAGAGATAACAGTTAGGGCAAACAATATACAAATCAAAAAGCCTGGAAGGAGGGCCAGCCCTGTGGCTTGGTGGTTAAGTGCGCGCGCTGCGATGCTGGCAGCCCGGGTTCGGATCCCGGGTGCGCATCGAGGCACCACTTCTCTGTCCATCCTGAGGCCGAGTCCCACATACAGCAACTAGAAGGGTGTGCAGCTGTGACATACAACTATCTACTGGGGCTTTGGGGGCAAAAAATAAATAAATAAAATCTTAAAAAAAAAAAAAAAAAAAAAAAAAAAAGCCTGGAAGGAAAGGCTAGGGAAGGAGATGCTTTGGGGAATAAGGGGTTTGAAAACTCTTGCATATTCCAGTGAATCTAGAAGGCCACACACATATCCAGTGCTAGGCACACGCTCAAAAAGACCTGAGAAGGCCCTAAGTTCTTACCTCTGACTGACCTTCATGCTCTACACCAACAGGAAGTGAAGGCTAAAGAAGAGCTATAAATTGCCTGGCTGAATGTTAAAGGGATGCCCAGCACACATACAAAGCCTATCCGCAAAGCCTATCTGCAAAGACCTACTGGTGGTGGTGGTGGTGGTAGTGCGAGGTTTCCAGGCATTTAAGGAGCTATCTGTCAAGTCAATAGCTGATAACTAAGTTAACAGAACAGAAACTTTAGTGGCCACATACAACAAAGAAGACAGACTTCAGAAAATAGTTGAGAAAAGTCACTAAACAAATAAGCAACAACTACAATGAGCAGCAACAACAAACCCTGGCAAGGAGGAAGAACAGTGTTTCCAGAGTTGCCATATTATAATATTCAAAATGTCCAGTTTTCAACAAAAAATTATGAGGCATGCAAAGAAACAAGAAAGTACGGTCTATATGCAGGAAAAAGAAATTAACAGAACCAGACTATTCCGAAATAATAGCTCGAGACACTTCAACACTCCACTTTCAATTAATGGGCAAAATAACTAGACACAAGATTGACAAGGATATATAGGCCTTGAATAACCCAATAAACCAACTAGAGCTAACAGATATATATATATAGGACGTTCTATCAAACGACAGCAGAATACACAAGTCTTCTCAAGCGCTCATGGAACATTCCCTGTAGAACCACAGACTACACCTTAGGCCACAAAACATGTTTCAATAAATTTTAAAAGATTGAATTATACAAAGTATCTTCTTTGACCACAATGAAAACAAACTAGAACTCAATGGCAAAAGGGAATCTGAAAAATACAAAAAGTAGTGGAAATTAAACAACATACTCCTAAACAACCAATGGACCAAAGAAGAAATCACTAGGGATGTTTAGAAACTACTCTGAGAAGAATGTAAACAAAAACACAACATACCAAAACTTATGAGCTATAGCAAAAGCAGTGCTGAGAGGGAAATTTATAGCTGTAAACACTCTGCATGACCCTCTAGTTGGTCTTTCTTCAACCTCAGGTAATTTCCTCCCAACACATGCACAGATCAGTACTCAGCCAAAACTCATCCTTCTGTAAATCTCCAGAGTCCTCTCTTGGTGCAGCTCCCTTTTCACCATTATTTTTATGCACAAATTCTAGACATCTTCGCCTCCTCGTTTTCCAAACTCTCTCTCAAATGTAGTGTGTGGACCCCCAAGATCTGAATGGGTTCCTCCTTCCTGAACCATGGCCTGGAAACTCTCTCTAGGCAATAAGCTGAGGCAGTTGTAGAGTTCATCTCATTTATTTCCCTTTTAAGACTAGTGTCCTACATTGCTTATTGTGCAGTGTCTGTGAACAGTTATTTCATATTTATAGACTGGTTTTCTTGTTGTCTAAGGCAGGGGTGTAAATTCATTCTCCGGTATTCTATCATGGCTAGAAGTGGAAGTCCACATTATTCCTCTTTACTTCTTAAAAAAAAAAACTAGAACCTAAGTTTTACATGTTCATGGTATGAACTCAAGCAATGATAATTAAATAAACCACTGTAACCTTATCACCTAAAGATAATCATTTCAGTTTTTAATAATATGAACTTTCAGACTTTTTTCCCCCATGCATAAATGTTTTTTAGAAATGAAAATTGGGTACATATATTTACTTAATATGGCCTAACAATTCTCTATTAAATATTTGTGCAATTTATCATTGTTAATGGCTACAGAATATATCACGGTAAAGAATCCCTTTTTATTGAATATCTAGGTTGTTTCCAACTCTGTAGTAAAATTCTTACATACATTCATTATTATTTCCTTAGAACAAATTCTTGTAAGTGAAATGACACACACATTTAACACTTTTCTTACTCCTTTTTTCCCCCTACAGTAAAATTTATATAACATAAAATTTGCCATTTTGACCATCTCTAAGTATACAATTCAGTAGCATTGATTACATTCAAAATGCTGTACAACCATTACCACTATCTATTTCCAAAACTCTTTCATCACCCAAAACAGAAATTCTGTACCCATTAAGCAAATCTCCCCATTTCCGCCTCCCTCCCAACCCCTGGTAACCTCTATTATACTTTTTTTCTCACCTATTCTAGAGATTTCATGTAAGTGGGATCACAGAATATTTACCTTTAGTGTCTGGCTTTATTTCACTTAACGTTTTCAAGGTTCATCCATGTTGTAGAATGTATCAGAATTTCATTCCTTTTTATGGCCAAATAATGTTCCATTGTATGTATATACCACATTTTGTTTTTCCATCCATCTGTTGACAGACACTTGGGTTGTTTCCACCTTTTGGCTATTATAAATAATGCTGTTATAAACATCTGTGTACAAATATCTGTTACATTTAAGACTTTTCAGTAACTACTGCCCAATTGCCTTTCACCAAGAAAGATTCACTAAAACTCATATTAGCCATATATATGAATGTCCATTTAATCACATTTTCCCACTTAATAGATTAAAATGGTACTTAAATTTTTTTAATTATGAGAGCAAACATTTTCCATATGTTTCTTCTTTTAGGAACCACCAGTTCACATGCCTGGCGCACTTTTCTACTGGCGTGTTTCCTTTCCTTATTGGTCTCTAAGACTACTCTATATAAACAGACCGGTAGCCCTTTTTTGAATCATAATTATTTTTTTTGTACTTTGCTCTCAATTTTGTTTGTGATGTTTGTTCATATACAAAAGTTGTCCTGCTTATACAGTTAAATCCTGTTTCCTGCACATTCCAGTCATCTTAGTAACTATGGTTTCTAACTGTTATGGCATATTTAGAAAGTCCTCACTGCAATACAAGATCAGTCACTTACATTTTATTTTAGTACTTTACAGTTTCACTTATTATCAATAGTAAATTTTAAATTATCTATAAATTATTTTGGTATACGGTATGGAGCAGAAACGTACCTTTTCCCCCAATACCACTTACTGACCAATCCATTCTTTCCTCAAATTAAAAATGTCACCTTTATAATGTACTAGACTCTATTTATATTTAGATATACATACCTAATACATTCTGTTATACTGGTCTGGCTGTTTATTCCTGGGCCTGTATTAACTGCTACATGCTTACAATAAAATTTAATATCTGGTAGGACATGTCACCACTCTTGCTATTTTCAGAATTTTCTATACTACTCTCCCATTTATTTTTCCAGAGGAATGTTAAAATCATTTTATCAAGTTCCAGAACAATCTTCCAAGACTGTTATAATTATAGATGAATTGGTAGAGAGCTAGCATCTTAATAATAGGGTCTTTTTTTCATCCAGGAATCAGGTATGCGTCTCCATTTGTTGAACTCTTCTTTTAACATCTCTCAGTTGATTTTTATAGTATCCTTCATAGACTCGATACATTTTCTGTTAAGTTTATTCTGAGGTTCTCTTTGTTTATTTGCTTTGCTATTGAAAATGGCATGTATTTTGAAGGGAGATGTTCACATCTGATTCACTTGAATCCTTCATAGAACTTAGTAGAATGCCTTACACAGAGCAAACTCAACATATTTAATGAGTAAATGAATGACTATTGGCTTCATATTTACGTATTATACTTGTTTCTAAATCTTTAGATTATAATAAACCCCATTTAAAAAAACCCACTGAGATCATTTTTAGGAGTCATGTTTCACTCTCCTCCCATTCATTTCCTGTATTCAATTAATCAACAAATCCCATCATTCTTTTTCTTTAACTTCTTCTTGAGTTTACTCTCTCTGTCCACTCTCACTCACTGTAAGCTCATAATCACGTTCTCTATGCATAGAAACCATATTTTCATTTCATATTTTTAGGAACTTTGCATTTGTCAACCAATGACTCACTTCAAAATTAGTTTCTGTGTCCTCTGAAGAATCCAATACTGACTACCCTAGCCTTAAAATGGTCCACACACTGTCTCTATATATTATCCTTGCCTGTTTATTCATTCTTTGCTATTTTCTCTTCTTCCAGTATCCTAAATGGTTTCCCTTAGCCATTCTTTCTTCATATATTTGATCTTGGTGATCTCATTCATAATCATAACTTTCACACTACGGATGATTTCCCTTTGAAAATCTCATTCCTGTTCTCTCCTTTTCTATTTCACTACCACCATCCCTGCTCAGGTCCTTAAACCTCTAGCACTATAAGCATTTTCTTATCTCAAGTTTCCCCCCTTCTATCCTGCATACCAGTGGGTTAATCACATTGTCAACATTTTACTAGGACCACCCCAAAACTCGTAACAGTTTCGTAAAGCTTAGAACACTATTTTTCAAACAGTGTTCCACAGAGCAATAAGGGTTCCACTGATGTGCCTCTGTGGCTACTTTGGGGGGACATGGTAAGTAAGGCTCCGTGTTCTTCAACCCCTGAGTCAATCAAGGCAATTCTGCTTTAATCTCTTTTACACACTGAGGTTATTAGCAACATTCTACTTGAAGGGACGGGTCCACTCCTTGTGTAACAAAAAAGCTTGAAAAAGTTTCAGAGAAAAAAACATCCAACTTGCTCATCTTGCATTCACAGTCTTCACAAAACCATACCCCAGGTATTTTTCCAACTTTATCATTCCATCTTACACTCAATTTTCAACTTAACTCAGACTTGTCTCTTCATTGCTCTTCATACAAAACTTCATTTTTTTATCTCCACATCTTTGTTCGCTTCCTTTTCCCTGCCAACAACACCCTTCCCTCTACCTATATGATTTCTTCCTATCCAACTCCTCTTTACTCTTCAAGGCCCAGCACGAATGCTAGCCCTGCATGAAATTTTTCAGGACTGTAATTTCTCCCTCCCTCAAATTCCCATAGTACCATCAGTAACTCACATTGGACACTACCATGTGATACCCTTCCATTTTATGATCATCTATCTTAACGGTCTAGCCAGAACATAATAAGCTCCTTGAAAATACGTGATCAAATCATAAATCCTACACAGTTTCTGAAACCCTTAGCACAGTACTGATCAACAGCTGCCTCACTGGTCTCACTGATTACTTGCACATTTAACGACTGCATCGTTTCCTTACTCAGGAACATAACATGATTCCCAAGTGTCTACCACATCAAACTCTGCCATCTAGTAATCCATCCTTTCCTTCCTTGCTAACACAGCCTCATTTTCACTGCTCCAATGAGCCCAAAGCCCTTTACTGCCCACAGGTTCATTCCCTCTCTACACCTTCCTCACCCAAAGAATGTTCCTGACTTCCTTGATATCTTTTCAAATTCTCCTTCAGAGACCAGTTCAAGTCACATTTCTTAAAAAAAAAAAAAAAGGTAGCAAAACAAAAAAACCTTAAAAGCCAATTCCTATCTTGTTGACTTTCTCTTAACTCCTATTAAACTTATTTTCAGACTCGTATAATCTGAAAATTTACCAGATTATGCCTTCAATGTCCTATAATCACTTCAGATGTATTAATATTGCCTACCCAATTACCTTGGGGCTATGAAGCATTTTTCTATAACAATATTTCCTTTTATATTCTGTAGGACAAATAACAAGTAAAAAATAACTAACAGGTTTTCAAAGAGTGCTATGGAATACAGAGGCTGAATGGTTAGGCATAGTTCCATAGAGACTAGGGGAATTAGCCAAGAATTAGCGTGCAGTCTGGGAAGGAGAACTGCCTATGACAGAAATTATGCCATCTCTAGGAACTAATTTACAGGTATAAGATTGGTGAATATCTAGTCTAGGAGTAAGCAAACTTTTTTTGTAAAGTGCCAGACAACAAATATTTTGAGCTTTGCGTGCCACAGTCTCTGTCATAACTACTCCACTATGCCAAAAAACCAGACACTGACTATATGTAAATGAAAGAGTGTGACTTTGTTCCGATAAAACTTTCTTTACAACAAAAGGTGTTGAGCTGGATTTGCACAATGGGCCATAGTCTGCCAATCTCTGACTTAGGCCAGAAGTAGTTTTAAAACTTTCTTTTCTGTTTTTTTTTTTTTTTTTTTCAAGAAGTGTCTTTTTTTAAAATCAAACCTTAAGCAGAGTCTCAATCTAAAAAGAAACAACCAAAAAACCAGAGTTGCTTTGGCTAAGCAGGAAAGGGGATGGAGGATGTAGAGTCGAGGGAGGCCTGCTAGGTCTTCCCTTCTCTGCATCCACTCTCCCTCCTTCTAATGCTCCATACAAGACCTGTACTTAAACCCCTCATGTACACAGGTAAGAAAACAGGCTCAGAGAGGGGGAAAGAATTTATGTATGATCACAAAGACAACTAGAGCTTGTGCTAAAACTAAAATCTAGATCTCAACTCCTGATTGTATGCCCTAACCATTAAACAAAGATAGTTAACTTGGAGAGTCAGGAATAAAGTGGGAAGGTAGCATACTTTACTATGTTTTGTGACTTCTGTTAGGACCTTATTATTCTCATTGGATTTGAGGGTTTAAATTCACAGTGATTTCTTTTTCGCCCTGTCAAGAATCTTTATATTTACATCCGTCTGTTACCTATCACAAACAGATCCAAACAAAATTACGGAGTTTTGCAGGAGGTATAGTAGTAGCTAGCTTGTGATCCATGCTATGAAACCATGATTAGCAATTCAATGGCCCTAAATTTGTCCCTTTTCCATATGACTTTTACAGATCACTGCTATACTGTAATATCATAATCTGTCAGAAAAAAACTGGAAGAGGGTTAAGTTTAAAGGATCAATGACTTGCTTTAAAATAGAATTTTGAAAGTACACATCAAAAAGTAACCGTTGTGAGCCCATAAGAAAAGATTTTCCAAATAGAATATTCATTCAAGATCATCATCATTGGAAGTGAAAATTTGCATATTAAGAAAAATGACATTTTCATATCCATAGTAGGATTACTGTTGACTCTAAAATATAACCCTGACAATACTTTACATTTTCTCTGCCTAAGTTGCATATATATGTCTTTAGAATGAATTCACCCTTACTGAAAAAGGCTAGGTAGGAGATAGTGCTGGAAATTTTTAATAACAGTAATAATTGAGAAAAATGAAATAGGAGCAGGACACAATATTATTAATGCTCTAGAATATTTTAGTGTGTATTATTCTAACAGTAATTACAAGATCTTCTTTTGATTTAAGGATAAGAACTACATACAGAACATGCACTACATACATTCTAAGGAGGATCCATTTTAATCAATTTTATTTAAAAAAAAAAAAAAAAGTTTTGTAATGTACCAAAATATGTAGTTCCTGTCTTCATATTACTGTGATGTATAGTTATATGCTTAAAGGTTGCTTAAATTCTTAAAAAGTTTTATAATTTTTTAAATGATAGATAGAGAAAGTCAGAAAACCCTCCAAATAATCCCTGTGAAATAACACACAGGCTTATGGCACACATTGCTTGCCATATTGAAAACAGTTTCAGAGACTACAAATGATGAATTATTGAAATTTCTCTCACATACAAGAAACATACTTATTTCTTTTCACATTCACAAGTATTGTTTTTAAGAATCAGAAATAAGACCATTATATAAGAAAATTGTTTTGATATTAAGAAAACCATCATTTATTTTGGTTTCTACAGTAGGATTCTCTCTGTCTATAAATAACTTTCAGAAGGGGCCAGCCCCGTGGCATAGTGATTAAGTGCTCGAGCACTGTACTGATGTACCGATGCACTGCTTGTCAGGCCATGCTGTGGCGGCATCCCATATAAAGTGGAGAAAGATGGGCACGGATGTTAGCTCAGGGCCAGTCTTCCTCAGCAAAAAGAGGAGGACTGGCATGGATGTTAGCTCAGGGCTGATCTTCCTCACACACACACACTAAAATAAATAAATAAATAAATATTTAATAAAAAAAAAAAAAACTTGCAGAATTCCTATCAGTTTGTCTCCCTAAGTCACTGTCAGATGGATACACCTCTAGTGAATAAAGAATAAAGAATGCCTGGTAGGGGAGCCAGTCCATGGTGCTGCGGTTAAGTGTGCACGCTCTGCTTCTGCGGCCCTGGGTTTGCAGGTTCGGATCCCGGGCACGTACTGATGCACCGCTTGTCAAGTCATGCTGTGGCAGCATCCCACATAAAGGAGAGGAAGATGGGCATGGATGTTAGCCCAGGGCCAATCTTCCTCAGCAAAAAGAGGAGGATTGGCATCGGATGTTAGCTCAGGGCTGATCTTCCTCACAAAAAAAAAAAAAAAATGAATGCCTGGTAGGGATATTGTTGGAAATTTAAAATAAATAGTAATAATTAAGTACTAATATTAAGAGAAGTGAGATAAAGGATTTGACACAAAGTAAACTTTTTAGTACTCTCCCTCAGTTTTCAGTCAATATCACTAATTGATTTCAGATTCAATAATTTAAATTATTTTGTTAGAAATTCCCCCTAACCTACAGAGTCAAAACTACTTAAACAGGAACACTTTAAAAATAAAGAGGAGGCTTTCGTAACAGTTAACATAAAATCAAATGTATACTGCAACTATAATTACAAAGAATTCCTTTCTTTACTTTTCTAAAAGACGTCTTAGAAAATTTCACGTCAAGACGATGCAGTAGGCAAGCAGTACACTGTTGTCCCTGTGAGATAGAACACGTCTTCTAACTATTTAGAGCAAATAAAATCGGAAGGGGGTAAAATAAAATCTCACAATAATATACTGAAATTTCTCTCAGGTGCAAGAAATACACATATATTTCCTTTTGTGGTCACAAACATTTTTCTGTGGCTCAGAAACATGATCAATATATAGGCAAAAAATGCATCATCTAAGAGACAAGAATGAAAATTACAGAAAATGCTACAAGCTCTTGTTAGTAAAGAAATAATATTATTTATAGATATAAATAACAATATAATACATTATATTACCTAGAGCAAAAGACAGTTTAGAATGTCAGGAACAGTTTAAAGCGTCTACGATCAAGTAATATTCTCTGAGTCACTACTTTGTTACTTGTGTGGGAGTGTAGCAAAAGGATTATTGCCAATCCTTTAACTGTGAATAATGATTTATTGAACAATTCCTACATAAATTCCAACTGTGACCACAAAATCACACCCTCACAGGCCAAGATATTTTCCTTTCACTTAGATAACAAAATTAAAATGTTTAAAAATATACATATGTATATATACACACACACGTGCAATTAAATCAGATTACAAATTGATTTATACGTATTTAGTAAAGGTTCTGAACATTGACAGCTTTCATTTTTATTTTAATGTTAAATTAAACAAGTTCAAGTGTGGGCCTTCCATTTAGGTATCAATTAAGAGTGGTAACAAATTTCAAAACACTTTCTCAAATACCTGAGTTTCATTCAGAGAAATAAAAAAGCAAGAGACTAGAATGAGGTTAAATGCATCTTTTGTCAGTAACGTATGTTGCTCCCTCTGGCCTCATAAACAAGCTGCTCCTTTTTGAATACAGCAGACCTTCAATTTAAATTTATGGAAAGACTAAAGCAGGAGAGCCTGCACTCAAACAATTTTAATAACCTATTAAGTTGCGACTTCAGATTCATTTTATAACCATGCTCCTCTGGGAGCTATGCTATCTGGATAAAGATAAAATTTTTTTCCCTTAAAGATAAATAGCATCATTAATCTGCAACATTTCTTTTCTATTATCTTTCGAAATGAGGAGTTATTTTGTTCTGATCTTGAGGTAATTAGCCTTCATTCACTAGCCTGAAAATGTCTGTGTTCTGAAAATTAAAAATGTGTCATTAAGTGGAATTTACCATAATGTCATTTATCTTTATATAGTTCATCAGTGACAGCAATGGGCCTGGGAATCCATCAGCTTTTACCAAGGAAGCATTAAAACAAATTGAAAAACAGAATAATCCCAGGCACTCTTTAACACAGTCAAAGCCATTTGGGTAATTAAATAGTGGTATTTAAAGTTTTAATTTAGATTTTTCCCTCTGTTCATCAGTAGTCAAATGAGATGTTCATATTCATAACTGTTTGTAATAAAAGGTTTCATAAAGTGAGCAGAATATCAATGTTATTAAAATTTAATATAACATAGGGAAAGCTTTAATCTACAAAATAGAGTTTTTATTTTCCTGCAATTTCTGAGATCACATCAGAAATAAACTCTTTCTGCAACTGTCTAGGTTGGGATATTAGCTGCACAAAGACTTTGATGATTCAAATCCCCAAATAACTAGAAGAGAGTGAATGACAAGAAATTCAATTTCATTATTGCTAATATTGGAGAAGAAGAAGATCTTCACCACCTTAAATCTGTTTTCACTAACTACATCCCTCCAACAATTACTGTATAGAATTATCAGACATAATTATGAAAATAAATGTTGGCTTGATAAGCTAATGCCAGATGTTAAACTAAGAATCTTGGGGTGGAAGGGCACACAGAGGCATTCTGTTACCAGATAACTAATTCCATTCATATACTGATGAGGGAAACAGTACATGACTTTAAAATATTGCTCAAAAGTTACATTCTCTTAGTTAAGACATTAAAGATACTTTGAATAGACTTAGAAAAGACAACATAACGAAATCAGTTGAAAAGACTAAACTGACATAAAAATGTTTCCTAAGCATAGCAGTTTCAAAATGTGCAGCCCAATCAGTACAATAAAAAATTCACTATTTCCTTTTCTGTACATCCAGAAACAATATCATCTTTGAAAATATGTTCTTAACATAAGAATAATCTGACAACATAAAGATTAACTTAACACAGCATTACTTACTACTAGATAATTCATATTCTGAACTTAGTATACTCAAATGTATTAATGAGTGTTTCAGTATGATTTTATATTAAACTCCTGGATAATTTAAGTTTAGAGGTTTGCCACTTAGATATCCAAATGGAGGTTCAAATGTCTTTTTGGGGGGCAAATATAAGAATAAATGATTCTTTATAAATTATCTATGATATATTTTTCTTGGCTGATGAGTTCTAACACACACACACACACACACACACACACACACACAATTACTACTGAGCAAATCTCAAAGCAAATATTGGTTAAGAACCAAAAGAGACTTTAAAAGTACTTTAATGTAAAAGTGTTTATTATCTCCACTTCCTACTGGCTTTTCAATGCTGCTAATTTACGCTGCACTGAGTCAGAGAAACATAAATCTGAAGACAGTTATTAAATAAATGTACAATTATATCATATATTTCTTTAAGAGAATATACAAGATAATAAATCAGAATATTTAGAACTGAAAAACTTTAGAAATAATCAAGTTCCAAGAGGGAAAGGAATGGAGATCCCAGGAGGTGAAAACGTGGCATATTTGTACAACTGGTCAATAAGAACACACCTAGGACTTCAAGTCCATGCATCCAGCCTATTCTTATACCTTTCTGCCTTGCAGATCAATGATCTAAAATAGTTATTTACTATCTAGAGATGTACAGTCATCAGATAAACATATTTCCAATAACAAAAAGCACATTCTGAATTTGACAGCTTGTTAAAAGTTTGCAGACAGGATTATGATCCTATCAATAAGGCAATTAACAGGAAGTCTTTCTTTGCCTTGAATGATCTGCTTCTGAAATTTTAGCTAGTATTTCTTAAAATAATATCTTTACCCGGATAATTTCTAAGAATTTCTTTCCATATCCCCTGGACCTATAGGTTTTCTGTTGTATTTTGTTGTTCTAACTAAAGATTTGCTTACCTCTATTAAACAAGGAAAAGGCATTGGTAAGGCCAGGCTAAGCAGTAACAACATTTATCTTCAAAATGGCATGGAGGCAGGATCTTTTGTGGTTTAATTAAAGTCACTGCACAGTTTGAAACTTAATATTGGTCAAATACAAATCCCAAAAAAGTTCAAAGTCAAATAAACAATTTGTGATTATCTGCATTATTATTTCTCTGCACTAAACATTAGTAAACCGAATTCATTTTTAGAAAAAAATTCAACACAAAAGTATATATGTATTTAGATTATTGTTTAAAGCGGTAAAACAAACAGACCTGAAAACAACTGAATATCCAAGAGAATAAACAGTTCAATAAACTCTGAAAACATGCACTGTACATATCCTATAGAATGTCATACAGCTATTAAAAAGAAAAGTCAAGCTCTATATCAATTAACCAAGGAAATGTTAAATAATAAAAGTTTAAAAAGTATGTCTCAGAGAAGTATGTAAAAACAATGACCCGAACTACTGTGTGTGTGTTTAAATGTTCTTTATATGCGCCTGAAGAAAGGTATAGAAGAATATAGGCGTTAACACCAGTATAGCGTTAGTGTAAAGATACAGCAACTGTTAACACTGTGTGTTTGAGGGTCAAAATACTGAGGAGAGAGGGGAAATTATTACATTTTCTTTATTAATCCTCAGGGGAAAGCACTTCTTCCACTAAAGTGACCTGATCTATTCTGTTATATGGGAACCCTGAAGAAAGACTGAGCTGCCTTAAGTTGACAGCAAGGCCTTAGAATTCCATTGTTGGCAGGAATATTTACTAAGATTCTCTAATTTTCATTTCATTCCAATGGTAGAGATAGCCACTTCCAAAAAAAAAAAAGAAACAAAAGAAAAGAGCTATTCACAATTATACCTTCCTTTTAGGAAAAACAATTATTTTTTTAAAGATCTGCTCTTTTCTAAAGTAAGACGTACTAACCATTTTTAAGGTATTATCAAGATAATGGCTAACTAAACCTGTGTACCTATAAGGAAAGATAAAAATATTTCTCTTGTAAGTAAAATAAACATTTTCTATGCAAAGTGGAAGAATGACATTTAACTTCAGCTCAGGGTTTCTCAATCTTGGTACTACTGACATTCTGGGCTAGAAAACTCTTTGTTGTAAGGGGCTGCCCTGTGCATGGTAGGATGGTTAGCAGCATGCCTGGCCTCCACCTCCTAGATGCCAATAGCATCTACTCTCACTTGTGACAACCAAAAATGTCTCCAGATATTACCAAAATGACTCCTGGGGGCAAAAGCACCCCCAGTTGAGAACCACTGCTTTAGTTACAGGTTTTCTGGGAAAGATGATTTTGAATGTTTTATACTGGCAACGACTATCCTTTATAGACTGCTAGGTAACAATTACATATTAACAGTCTACAGTGAAAAACGTTAAATGTAAAACAATTAATATCACATCATTTAACATCTATTTTCCAGACACAAAAACTGAAGAAATGAAAGGAAAACTGTAAAAATGAAAGAACTCTCACTATGAAATATACTTCTTACTTGCTAGGTAAATGCAAACAAAATACTTCTAGTGTGAATCAAAGCACCCTTGAGAACTCAGTACTTTATGACTAAGATGGAAGGAAGATAATATGTATTTTTAAAAACTGTATTATAATACCAAAAGTTGTAATTGTTAAGAAAAGGAAATTCTAAGTCACGATTTCATCAAGGAGCTAAGGAAGAAGGACTGGGATTGCAAAAAAAGCATTTGGATTAAAAAAAACCTGCTCTGTAAAATTTAGAATAATAAAACCAGAAAAAAGTTTTTTAAGACAAAATGCAACCTGCCTTAGCTTCATATACACTGTGCGTTAAAACAACAAAAACAAAACCTACAGGTAAAACAACTATATGCATGCCGAAACATTCTCCTATTAAACTTTTTAGAAGCACACCTTTACTGAAAAAATTTTGGCCCAAACTCAAGACTTAATATTTCTAACATTTAGGAGAAGTATCTCTTTGTCTTTGTCTGTCATGCATACAAAGCTGTAAGTTAACAAAACATATATTAATCCTTAAGGATTTTGATCATGTAAATAGTTAATTTCCAGTTCACTGGAAGTTATTTAGAACTAAAATGTTTAAAACTGTCATACTGTTCCAAGTAACTAGCAAAACTCACTATATAAATGATCAACTGGTGACATTAGCATTCCATGCAGAGGGAACTACAAAAAAAAAGAGAAAGTCCCAAGAAAGTGTAAGTATAGGGCTTTGAAGGAGTATGTGTGTGCATGTGTGTACATGTGTCTGAGCGAAAGAGAGACAGAGAAAGACTGTCAGACACAAAGACTAATATGATCAGACAAACAGAGTGACTTCCAAACATTCTTTTAGTTACAGAACCCTATTTTAAAGAAAGCCAAATGTACAACAGAGATGAAATGCTAAAGACTGGTCAAAGAAGGGAGAGAGACAGAATCCCGCCAACTTGGCCTCCACCTCTCCAAGGGAATCCCTGAGAGGCTACAAAGAAAGGCTCTTTGAAAGTCAGTGGACTAGAGTATAGGGAATATGAGAGGGAGCTGAGAAATAAAAAAGGCAGGTTGGGAAGTATATTATGAACTGCCTTAAATGCTGGTTTCAAGAGTTATATTTTAGCGGATAATAGGAAGCCACTGCAGGTGTCAAAGCAGAGGAGGGACATAAATGATGTGATACACAGAATAAATGAATGAAATAATACACCTAGTTCATTATTAGACACCAGTCTTCAAAACTCTTGGTGTTTTCTTACAGAGAACAAATTGGTGGTTGCCAGAGGGGAGGGAGGTGGGAAAAAGGGCAAAATAGGTGAAGGAGATAAGAGGTACAAACTTCTAGTCATAAAACAAATAAGTCACGAAGATGTAATGTACAGCTTAGGGAAGATAGTCAATACTGTAATAACTTTGTATGATGACAGATGGTAACTAGTCTTACCAGGGTGATCATTTTGTAATGCAAATAAATGTTGAATCACTATGTTGTACACCTGAAACTAACACAATATTGTATGTCAACTATACTTCAATAAAAAAGAAAAAAAATTTGGTGTTTTCTATTTTTTCTCATTTATCCTATGAAACAGATCTATGATATAAGACTAGCATGGGCAGTATGAGGGAGAAATATGAGTTTATAGAACGGACACATTTTAATGTCATAAATACCAAATGTTCATCAATATGGTTATTTCTACTTGATAAAGTGCAATTTCTTACACTGAGTCTCTTGAAGGCCCATAGTCACAAATGCAGACTTTTAGGTGTCATTGTTCATGTCAAGTGGCAACCAGCAGTCACCTCTCTGTCAGTTTGACACGCACTCTCTCAGCATTCAATGATAAAGTGCACATATACAACGCCCTCCCTGACAAAAAAGAAGCCAGGGAGATGAGGGCCAGCCACTAGAGGGAAGACAATCAAGCTGGCAGGAAAGGACTGGAAATTGGCCACAACAAGAAGCCAGAAAGCCAGGAAAGAGTAAAAGAGAGCTTGTGCTGTAAGATGAAAAAAAGCAAAAAAACAGCTACTCATACAGCTTGGGGTCAAATAAGCAAATAGAAAAAACCTGTCCTTGGTGGCTAAAAGAAGACATCAATAATCCAGAAAGCCTCTGACTTCACGCATTACTATCTGCCCAAGTAGTCAGCCACCAAACAACCCTCAGCACCAGCACGTTCACACCAATCCCTTCTCTCTCGAGGACATTCCTACCTAACTACTCTCCACGCCTCTACAGAGTTCTAAATGCTATTATATGCCCACCAGTTTCTCTTATAAATACAACTGTTTCTTGACCATCCCATCCGATTTATTCCATCACACATTCAAAGAAATATTTATTGAGTGTCTAGGCAGGTACTATTTTTAGGCCCTGGGGATATAGCAATGAACCAAAAGGTTTCTGCTTTAGCAGGCAGGGTAAAACCATTAAATTAACACATACATACATATATACATAAACACATTCATATATATGCATATAAAATATGTAAGGTGGCAGTACATTCTATCAGGAAAAATAAAACAGGGAAAGGGGGATAGAGAATGATGGGGTAAGGAGCAGATGCTATGTTATGTAGGACAGTCAGAGAAATCCTTTCTGATAAGACGACATTTGAGCAGAGACCTGAAAGAAGTGAGGGAGACAGTCATGCAAATATTGAGGAAAAAGCATAGCCAGGAGAGGGCCCATTAAGTGCAAAATTCCTAAGGCAGGAATGTACTTGGCACTTGCAAGAAACAGTAGCCAGTGTGGCTGAAGCAGAGTAATAATAGGTGATAGTGTCAGGAGGTAAGATCAGAGAGGTAACAAAGAACCAGATCATATATAGCCTTTCATACCATGGAACGGAGGTTGCTTATTATTCTAAGTGAAACAGAGGGCCACTGAAGAGTTCTGAGCAAAGGAATGACATCATCGGACATTGAAAAGGATCGTTCCAGCTGCTGGGTAGAGAAAGGAAGAGGAAGAAGAATACCTTAGCAAGCTACTGCAATAGTCCAGGCTATGATGATGGTGGTTTAGACCAATGTGGCAACAGTGCAGACGAGGAAGAAGAGATCAGATTCTGACTCGAAGTCTATTTCCAAGGTTGAAGCTGACAGGATTTGCTGATGATGTGGATGTAAGTGGCAGAGAGAAGTCTAGGATGACTAAGGATACTTCCAACCCTTACTCAACAATCACTACGATGGGCTTCATATTCACTGACTCCTCCACTCTTCCTCCTTCTATTTTCATTCTGTCTCATTCCATGCTGTCACTCCTATTCTTGCTCTTACTCGTCTTTTCTCCCAAGGAGCAGTCATGCCTATTTAAGCTGGCAGTGAGAAAGGGCTGGTGAAGGAACCTAGTAGACCACGTTTAAGAAGCTAAAAAAAAAAAAAGTACAGTCGGCCCTCCATAACCACAGTTTCTGCACCTGCAGATGCAACCAGCCAGCTATGGACTGAAGGCCTAGATGGTTCCATCTGTACTCAACAAGTACAGATTTTTCTTTCTTGTCATTATTCCCTAAACAATACAGTATAACAACTACTTACACAGCATTTACATTGTATTAGGTATTATAAGTAACCTAGAGATGACAAAGTACACAGGAAGATGTGCACAGGTTATATGCAAATACTATGCCATTTTATATAAGGGACTTAAGCACCCGCAGATTTTGGTATCCGCGAGAGTCCTGGAACCAATCCTTCGCAGATACTGCAAGATGACTGTACACTAAGAAGCTGAAAAAGAAAGTAAACTGGAGAAAACAGAAGCAGCAAATCATCCACTAAAAAACATTGACATGAACAACACTGACACAGAAAGCAGGCCAAGAGTACCAATGCCTAGAAGTTTACCCAACAAAAATTTAAAACTATTCATTAAGTCTCAACCACAGAGAGAGAGAGAGAATGATAGACATACAAAAACAGAAAAATGTGATTAAAAAAATAAAATTATATTCAAGATATGCTATTCACATTCTTTCTACTAGAAATAAACTGGGGCTATGCCTTACAACGCTAAGTGTTTTACGTCCCTTGAGGAAAAATATCCTACTCAAGGAAAATTCTAACAATAAGATTTTTTTCATCCTGCTGGCATAATCTACTCCAATGAATTACTTTAACTTAGGGGGAAAAGAAACCCCATACTATACTATTCTGATAAAATAAAGCTTGTAGAAGTAAGAATTCTGGCTCTTAAATTCATCTAAAATACAATAAAAACAAAGACAGATACTGGTGCTCACTATGTATACTCTTAGTTTAGATGTTACAACAACTTTAGTTATGAACTTTCTCTATAAACAGCAAATCAGAAGCTGCAAATAAGAAAGGAAAACAAGTAAAACCTACAGAAGAATAGACTGGCAGCCATAAAAAAAAAAAAAGAAACTTATTGTCAAGAGGAATAAGAAAACCTCAAACAGTAGAAGCAAAAATCAGAGAAAGCTCCTCCTTGAGGAACACTTAACATAGGACCCCAAAAGCCAAAAATACCTCATTAGCTTCGAAGGCATCATCAAATCTAACATTTGAGAGTCTCACCCATAACAATGGTGCTTAGTTATCAATAACAGATATAATCATGCTCAGCATACTCAATTTAAAATGGCAGAATTACAGTATATATCACTTCTATAAAAATACATAATTGTTAATAATTCTATAGCATTTACCAGGTTTCATGCACAGTTCTAAGTGCCTCACACACATTAATCTTTAATTCCCCCCCCAAATCCTACAATATGTAATTTTACTACCCCTATTTTACCGATCTAGAAACTGAGACTGAGATGTTAAATAACCTACCTGAAATCAGAAAAATAACAATATACATATAAACACACATGAATCATATTGTACAGATGAAAGAACAGAATTTCAGACACCAAAATGTTCATTGTGGTTATCTCCATGTGGTGGCAGCAACAGTGATATTTATTTTCTTCTTTGTACTTTTTTTATATTTATAGAACATTTTACAACTAAAAAATTAAGGAAAGGAGAGTGGAGTTCTGCTTCTGATAACGATGAAGTAAGCTGATATCAGACCAATTACTTTGTAGAAAATAATTATAAACTGTACAAAATATAAAAACTAATTGTTTTTTTTTTTTAATAATTTTATTTATTTATTTTTCCCCCAAAGCCCCAGTAGATAGTTGTATGTCATAGCTGCACATCCTTCTAGTTGCTGTACGTGGGACGCGGGCCTCAGCATGGCCGGAGAAGCGGTGCGTCGGTGTGCGCCTGGGATCCAAACCCGGGCCGCCAGCAGCAGAGCGCACGCACTTAACCGCTAAGCCATGGGGCCGGCCCTAAAAACTAATTGTTTTTATACGAGACACTCAAGTCTCATAATTCACAGCAGTTATGTACTATAAAGTTGCCACAAACACTGAATTACGAATACTGAACCACTGCTCTTAGGGGAAATATATATATATATACACAAAGTAGTCCCCCTTTATCCACAGTTTTGCTTTCCACGGTTTCAGTTACCTGTGGTCAACTGTGGTCCAAAAATATTAAATGGAAAATTCCAGAAATAAACAATTCATCAGTTTGAAATTGCTCACCGTTCTGAGTAGCATGATGAAATCTTGCGCTATCTTGCTCTGTCTGGCCCAGGACATGAATCATCCCTTTGTCCACCATATCCATGTTGTATACACTACCTGCCCGTTAGTCATTCAGTAGCCACCTTTGTTATCAGATCTACTGATCAGATCTACTGTCAAGGTATCACGGTGCTTGTGTTCATTCAAGTTACCCTTATTTTACTTAACAATGGCCCCAAAGTGCAAGAGTGGTGACGCTGGCAATTCGGATATGCCCAAGACCAGACCATAAAGTGCTTTCTTTAAGTGAAAAGGTGAAAGTTCTCGACTTAATAAAGAAACAAAAAGAATCATCAGCTGCGGCTGCTATGATCTATGGAAATTTTATTACAGTATATTGCTATAAATGCCCTATTATTAGTTGTTGTTAATCTCTTACTGTGCCTAATTTATAAATTAAACTTTATCACAGTTGTGCATTATAGGAAAAAACATACTATATATAGGGTTAGGTACTATTCGTGGTTTCAGGCATCCACTGGAGGTCTTGGAAAATAGGCCCTGTGGATAAGGGGGGACTACTGTGTGTGTACGGAAATTCTAAGAAAGAATAAAAAAATGGCTAAAGATCAAAAATATGGTAATGAAGAAATGCTTTTGACGGGCTCATTAATAGACTGGACATGCTGAGGAAAGAATCTCTGAGCTTAATGATTTCTCAAAAGGAGACAGTGAAAAACTAAAAACTGAAAAGCTGCAAAACCAAAAAGCTAAGACAAATAAAGACTGAAAAAAAAGCCAGAACAAAAGATCTAAGAACTGTGGGACAACTACAAAAGGTATAAATATATATAATGGGACAAAGGGGCAAAGGCAATAGAATGGAGCAGAGAGACACTTTTCAACAAACTGTGCTAGAAGAACTAGACATCCACGTGCAAAATACAAATCTAGACAAAGACCTTACACTCTTCACAAAAATCAACTCAAAATGGATCACAGATCTAAATATAAAATGCAAAATTATAAAACTCCTAGAAGATAACACAGGAGAAAACCTAGATGACCCTGTGTATGGTGATGAATTTTTAGATACAACACTAAAGGCACAATCCATGAAAGAAATGATTAGCTGAACTTCATTAAAATTAAAAACTTCTGCTCTGTGAAAGACAAAGTCAGGAGAGTAAGAAGACAAGCCACAGACTATGAGAAGATATTTGCAAAAGACAAATTATTTTGTCTGATAAAGGACTGTTATCCAAAATATATAAAGAACTCTTAAAACTCAACAGTAAGAAAACAAACCCAATGAAAAAGTGGACAAAAGGTCTTAAGAGACAGCTTATCAAAGAAGATATAAAGGTGGTGAATAAGCATATGAAAAGATGTTCAGGGCCGGCCTGTGGCTTGGCAGTTAAGTGCACACGCTCCGCTGCTGGTGGCCAGGGTTCAGATCCTGGGCGTGCACTGACGCACCACTTCTCCGGCCATGCTGAGGCCGTGTCCCACATACAGCAACTAGAAGGATGTGCAGTTATGACATACAACTATATACTGGGGCTTTGGGGGAAAATAAATAAATAAAATAAAATTATAAAAAAAAAAAAAAAAAGATGTTCAACATCATATGTCACTGGGGAACTGCAAATTAGAACAACAATAAGATACCATTATACATCTATTAGAATGGCCAAAATCTGGAACACTGGCAACACCAAATGCTGACAAGGATGTGGAGCAACAGCAACTCACATGCATTGCTGGTGAAAATGCAAAATGCTATACCACTTTGGGAGATTTTTTAGGGGTGTGAAACTATTCTGTATGATCCTACAATGGCAGATACATATCACTATATATTTGTACACAGAATGTACACCACCAAGAGTGAACTCTAATGTAAGCTATGGACTTTGGATGATAACAACGTATCAATGTAGGTTCTATGATGGTAACAAATGTACCACTGTGGTACCAGATGTTAAAAGTAGAGGAGGTTGTGGGGGGAGGGGGGGCGGGGGACAGGGAGTACCTGGGAATTCTCTGTACTTCCTGCTCAATTTTACTATAAACTAAAAGTGTTTTTTAAAAATAAAGTTTATTAATTTTTAAAAATGCTTGAAATAATTAAACAAATAGAAAATCACAGCAGAGAAATAAAAAGCATAAAAAAAGAAATGGAAATTCTAGAACTGAAATATACAATAGCTGAAATTTTTAAAAAATCACCGAATGGGCTAAACAGCAGTTTGGAGGTGATAGAAAAAAAGTCAGTGGGCACGAAGATAATTCAAGAGAAATTATTCAACCTGACAAACAGAAAAAGAAAAAACGATTTTAAAAAAACAGAGCAACATAACCTGCGGAACACAGCAAGAGGTCTAACACATGTTACTGAAGTCTCAGAATAACTGGGAGCAAAAAATGGAGCATAAACAAAGACTGAAGAAATAATGAATAAAACTTTCCCCAATGTAATAAATTTCAGTGATCTCTAACCAGAATAAATACAAAGAAAACTACAACCAGACACATCATATAGTCAAACTCCTAAAAAGTAAAAGTAAAAAGGAAATCTTGAAGGAAGCCAGAGAAAAATGACACATAACATACAGAAAACAATATAAATGACCATGGACTTATCAAAATGACAAAACACAATAGAAAGACATACGGCAAGCGCTAAAAGAAATAAAGTTGTTAAATGAGACTATTACATACAGCCAACATATCCTTTAAGAATGAAAGCAGGGGCCGGCCCCGTGGCTTAGCAGTTGAGTGCGCGTCCGCTCCGCTACTGGCGGCCCGGGTTCGGATCCTGGGTGCACACCAACGCACCGCTTCTCCGGCCATGCTGAGGCTGCGTTCCACATACAGCAACTAGAAGGATGTGCAACGATGACATACAACTATCTACTGGAGCTTTGGGGAGAAAAAGGAGGAGGACCGGCAATAGATGTTAGCTCAGAGCCGGTCTCCCTCAGCAAAAAGAGGAGGATTGGCATGGATGTTAGCTCAGGGCTGATCTTCCTCACCAAAAAAAAAAAGGAATGAAAGCAAACTTACTTTTCCAGCTATAATGGAGTAACAAGGACCACATATATACCATCCTACCCTAAACAAAAAGAAAACAACACACAACATATGAAACACACTTTCAGACACAGAATAACAGGCAGAACAGAATAGTGATCCTGGAAAGAAGGAAACAGATGAGGTGAATCTTAAAGTAGCCCAAAATTACTGCGTTGAAGTTTCCAGGCCAGAGTGGAGGGAGAGGTGGCCAAATCAGAGCCCATCTGTCCCACTGAGTTGAAGGGACAGACCACAGAGTTTCAGCAAATCAAAGTGGCTAGAATCTCCAGGGGAAAAATACCAGAAAGGAAGGGGCTACACAGAGAGAAAGCTCCACATCCCTGAAGAGTGGTTTCATCAAGTTTCTGGCTAAATACTAATCTACTCATGTGTGTGAGAAAACTACCCAAGGCCAAGGAAAGAACCCAATTATGTGCTATCTACAAGAAAAACACTTTAAAAATAACACATGTATAACATATACATATAGGTTAAAAATAAAAGATTGTAAAAAAGATGGCCTATCAATACAAATCAAACGAAAGCTGGTGTGGCTGGCTATGTTAATATCAGAAAAAATAGATTTCAGGACGAAGAACATTGCCAGGAGTAAAGAGAGACATTTAATAATGACAAAGGGGTCAATTCATCAAAACACAATAATCCTAAGAGCAGGGCTTCAAAATACATGAATTCTGAAAGGAAAAAAATCGACAAATTCACAATTGTATAGACGCAAAATTTCAACCCTCTTCTCTCAATAACTAAAACACTCCTCTCTTAATAACTAATAAAAAAGTAGATTAAAAAAACTGGTAAAGATTCAGAAGACTTGTATAACACTATCAAGCAAGTGCTGATATACTGACTTTTTACACTCTGCTCAGCAAAAGCAGAGTCTTTCAGTAAGGACTTGAAAAGAATGTACATGGATCATGAAGATAAACCTTTATTCTGGACTAAAGCAAATCTCAATACATTTTAAAGGAATTCAAATCATACAAGAGTTTTCTTTACCAGAGTGAAATTAAATTCACAAATATTTGAAGATTAAACAACACTTCTATATAACTCATTGGCTAAAGAAACAAAAAACACGGGAGAAATTAGGATATATTTTGAAGTGAATAAAAATGAAAAGATAACCTATGAAAACCAGGGAGATGACGTTAAAGCAGTTCTTAGAGGGAAATTTAAAGCATTAAATATTAATAGTAAAAAAAAAAAAAAGAAAATGGCCTCAAATCAATGATATGAACTTTCACCTTGAGATATTAGGAAAAGAACAAATTAAATCAGAGTGCTTCTTTGAAAAAATTTCAATAAAATGAGAAACGTCTAAACCAACTGATCAGAAAAAGAAGTATGAAGATGCTAATTACCATGGTCAGCAATGAAAGAGGAGACGTCACTATAGACCTTACACACGTTAAAAGTTTAATAAGGGGATGCTATGAACAAATTTATGACAAAAAATTCAACAACAAAATAGGCAAATTTGTTGAAAGACAAACTCCCAAAATTTAATCAAGAACAAAGAGATGAACTCAATTATTCCTATATCTATTAAAGAAATTGAATTCATGGTTAAAAACTTTCCTACAAAGAAAACTCCAGGGTCAGATGACTCACCTAGTAAATTCTACAAAATTCTACACAAATTTTTTAAGGATTGTACAGAATTCTACACAAATGCTTCCAGAAAATATAGAAGAGAAGGGGACACTTCCCAATTCATTTTACAAGGCCAGCATTGTCCTGATCCAAAACCAGAAAAACACATTAAATAAAATGAATGTTACAGCCAATAGCCCTCATAAACACAGATGCAAAAAATCTTTTTAAAATGTCAGTAAATTGATTCCAGAAACATATAAAGTGGATAATATATCATGAACAAGTGGAGTTTATCTCACAGGAATTCATGGATGGTTTAATCAATGCATTTCATCATTTTAACCATGACCTAAGTGATGTTTACAAAACCTTTAAAAAGAAAAACCACATGATCACTTCACCATACACAGAAAAAGCCTGTAAAAAATCCAGTGGCCATTCCCAATAAAAATCCTCAACAAATAAGAACAGAAAGGAACTACCTCAATCTGATAGAGGGCATCTATGAAAACTCTACAGCTAACCCCATAAGTATGAGAGTCCTTTCACTCTGAGATCAGGAAGAAAACAAGAATGCATGCTCTCACCACTTCTGTTCAATATTTTCTGGAGGTCCTGACCAGTACAATAAAGCAAAAAATAAATAAATGAATGAACGAATGACATTCAGATTGAAAAGGAAGAAGTAAAACTGTCTTTATTTGCATATGGCATGATAGTTTACACAGAAAATCCTAAAGAAACTGCAACAAAGCTACTAGAACTAACAACTGAGTTTAGCAAGACTGCAGGATAAAAGGCAATTAAACAAAATTCCATTTTAGTCTATATACTATCAACTAAAAATTATAAATTAGATTAAAAATACTACTTAAAATAGTATTAAAAAAACAAATATTTAGAGACAAATTTACCAATAAATGCTCGAGACAATGCAAACTGAAAACCTCAAAAAAAATGATGAAAGAAATTAAAGAAAACCTAAATAAATGGAGAGATATACCATGTCCATAGATCAGAAGATTATCACTAAGATATCAATTCTTCCCCAAATTAATGTAGAGATACAACAAAAACCAAATCAAAATCAGGAGTTTTTTTTTTTTAATTACCTAGGTAATTCTAAAATATAAATGGAAATGGAAAGTCAAAGCAAAACAGTATGAAAAAGTACAAAACTGGAAGAATTATCCTCCACAATTTCAAGTCTTAGTATAGTTATACTGATCAAGACAAAGTGAAACTGGCTTATGCGCTGACATGTAGATCAATTTCACACAGCAGAAAGTACAGAAATAGACCCCAACTTAGACAGTCAACGGATTTCGACAAAGGTGCCAAGGTAATTCAATACAGAACGGACCGTGTGTTTTCAAAATGGACAAAGACATGCAAATAAATCAACCTCAACTTTTTCCTCATAGTATATACAAAAATCATCTCAAAATGAATCATAAACTCAAATGTAAAACTGAATACTATAAAACCTCTAGGTGAAAACCTTTATGATTCTAGGTTAGGCAATATATATATGTATGTATGTATGCAAGTACATATTTTTTTAACATGGGACACAAAAATCATGTGTCATACAGGAAAAAACTGAGAAGTTATCAAAATTTAAAACTTTTGCCCTTTAAAAGACACTGTTAAGAAAATGAAAAGACAAGCCATAGATAGGGAGAAAATAACTGCAAAACAATCTGATGAAGTACTTTAACCAGATCTGTAAAAAATATTTACAATTCAATAAGATGACAAAGAACCCAATTTAAAAATGGATAAGAGATTTGAACAGACAATTCATCATAAGAATATATACACTTGTCAAATACGCACATTAAAAAAAAGTTCAACATCAATAGTCATTGGCAAAATCCAAATTATAATCACAATGAGATATCACTACACACCTAGTACTATGGCTAAAATTTAAAAATATGACAATACCCAGTGCTGACATGGCTACAGAGCAACTGCAACTTTCATTACCTTGCTCTGGGACAAGGGAATGCACGATGGTAGAACCAGCCTGGAAACAACGGGGCAATTGTTTTAGAAAGTTAGATATACACGTACCATATGAACAAGCAAACATACTCCCAGGTATTTACCCAAGAGAAATAAAAACATATGCCACTTAAAGATCTGTACACAAATGTTTAAAGCAGCTTTATGCATAATAGCCAAGACCAGGAAACAACCCAAATGTCCATCAACTGGTGAATGGATAAACAAACTACAGTGCAACCAATCAATGGAATACCACTCAGCAATAACATCCAACAATATGGCTGAATCTCAAAACTGTTATGCTAAGTAAAATAAGTTGGACACACAAGGCTACAAACTGTCTAATTCTCTACATGAGATTCTGCAAAAAGCAAAACTATCAGGACAGAAATCAGATTAGTGGCTGCCAGGGGATGGGGGTACAGGGAAAAGAATGACTATAAAGGGGCAGGAGGGTATTTTGGGGTGATAGAAATTTTCTTCATCTTGATTGTAGTGGCAGCCATAAAACGATACACATTTGTCAAAACTCATCAAACTGTCTAGATAAAAGAGTGAATTTTACAGTATGTAAATTGTACCTCAGTAAACATATCCAAAAAAAAAGGATAAAGACAAGATAAAGACCTTTTCAGATAAATGAAAACTAAGAGAATTCATCAGCAGCAGATCTACACCGCAAGAATGAAAAAACAAGTTCTTCAGGCCAAAGGGAAATGATACCAAGTGGATATTTCAGATTTTAAGAAAGCAATGAAGGACACTAGATATAGTAAACAAATAGGTGATTAGAAATATATATTTTTTCCTCCTAAGTTTTAAAAGATACATGTGACTACTTAAAGTAAAAATTGCAACATTTTATTCTGGGCTTTGTAGTGAAAACACATGTATTATATTATGACAACTACAGCATGACGGACTGAGGAGAAGGAATGAATAAACAGAACTATATGGCTGCACAAATCCATGCTCGGCTCAGAGTACTGTTTTCTCTAAAAAGAAACTAATTGTTGAATAGCTACCTGGATTACTTCATTTAATCAACCCCAAATCCCTTTGACAACAGTATTAACAGCCCTATTTGACAAATGAGGAAACTAAAGCTCAGTGAGGGTACACAGCTTGTCCAAGGTCACAGAGCCCAAAGCAGTAGGTCTGGGACTAGACCTGGGTCTATCTGACTCTGAAACTGATGATTTGTTCAAGATATCACCCTGCCCTTTCCAGTTATCCCCAGTGTTTTGGGGAATTCAATAAAAGCAAAGGCTTTACTACAAACAACTGTTTTGCATCTTTTATAAAACCTTGGCTGAAATAGTTGTCTATAATTAATACTACTCAGTGTTTCCTTCATAAGAATTCAATGACAAATTTTTTCTTAGATTTGAGTGCCAAAAAAAGTTACTTTCTTCATAAGAAATCATATTCAACCACTTGTTTGCTCATGCTCAACACTGTCATGAGTAGAAACACAGATCCATATGGTCCCTACTCTAAAGGAGTTTATAGACATAATACAATGTTTACATAAATAATCATGAAATAAGGTAAAGAGCAACGTGCTTCTCTTTAATTAAACAAAAAAACCATATAACTCATTATATTTCCCTTTGCTTTGGCTGCCAAAGCTGAGAACTAAATTTAATTTTAAGTACAATAATCATTTCACCTCAGGTTCCTAGAAGAGGGAAATGTATCTGATCTTTTATTCTACGACTTTACATTTAACGGTCCTACCTCATATATGCATCCTACCTCAATCTCAAATCCTTTTGTGGAAGCAGGCAGAACATACAATATAAACAAACAAGTAAAGAAGGTCTGGATTAATAATACAAACCGAATCCAATGTATGCAAACCTTTATCTTTACACCATACACCAGAAACATTCTGGGTTGGCTGGACGATCAAGTGAAGCAGTCTGTTAAAAGTACTCTAAAAACTGGAATTCTAGACACACTTGTGAATGGAAGTCCTATTTCTACTCTCTATTTTCTATAGATATTATACAAGCTCTTAAAACCCATACTGGATTTATACTTAGAATGCATAAGTTGGGAAAATGACAACTGAAAATGGGATATGGCTGGGTAAATGGTGTTTTCAAGGGCCAATGCGATGCAAATAATGTGAGTTTTCTATAGCTTCTTTGTTTCTATGGCTTTGGGGGGAGGTGGTGAAGAGCACTAGACTAACAAAAGTGGGGGCTTACAAGCACTACCATTACTCGGCCCTTTTCACATCCTTTGCATGGTAATTTACTAGTGTCTCTGCAATGATATCTGCCAAATCTTTAAGTGCCCTGCGATGCAGGCCATTGGGACCTGCTGATTTAAACACATTCAACTTTTTCAAGTAATGCTGGACTACTTCATTCTCCAGTCAGTTTTGGCTTTCCTCCCACTCATTCAGATTTTCTAGACAAAAAGTGATCTTACTATCTCAGAAGTTGTGTTTCTGATGAACATAAATAAAACAGTGGAGAAAGACTTTTAAATATATCTATTATTAGCTTTCCTCTTTAATAAAGGTCTAATATTTTTGTTTTCTTCTATTAGCAATATAACAGATCCTTAGTCATTCAACAGAGATCTGTTCTCCAGATATGGAAATCCAGAATATTATAATATGTTGATAATAAAGGGAGAAAGGAAGGGCACATATACATATTATCTTTCATCTGTTTTTCTGTTTGAACCTGTTCCTCCTACTTAAGTCAAGGACTGGCCAGGAAGCCACTGTACTACAAAAACAATATGATGCTATAAAGAGAACAATGGATAAAATTGTCCCTTTTACATCACTAACAAGCTAGAATAAGTCAACCATTTTTTCCACCCATAAAATGAAGAAATTAAGCTAGATCATCGCTAATACCTTCTTCAGTTAAAAAATGCAATGAATTCAAAACAAAAGTTACAAAAGAATGCAATGACACTCTTGCCCACCATAGCCCCTTCTAATAACTAATAAAGCTTGCCCCTCCTTCCACTGGCCTTCCTGTACATTCAAATAAAATTAAAATTCCTATTCACAATCTGATTAAGAGTAATTCACACAAGGTCTAAATGAGACTTAATATCATAGGATATTTGCATTTTTAAAAAGACCAGTTAAACCACATGCATTTGTTAATGAACACAATTTGGTGGTAGGTGCAGTCAAAGGGGGAGGAAAGAAAAGATATATATCTTAGAGCAGTGAGCCTCCCAGTGGTCCACTTTTGGTCTACTTCTCCTACCTTCTTGTTCCTCAACTACACTTCCAACCCCATTTTCCACAAAGCTTAATTTACAAAAACAGCTATAAACACCCTCCAATTTCTTCTTTGACCCTTTATTCTCTCCTTTCAATTTGCCTCGGGCTTCTATCCTCACCACTAAGGCTTCTAAGAGGTAAAACAGTCAGTACTGCAGGATTCATGATTAGCTGCACGTTAGCCATACCTTCCTCATCTTAGAGCCTTAATAAACACACATACAGTCACTGGAAGAATAATGGAAGGAGGAAGCACAGGTAGTGGGGAATGGGAATGATGGAGATTGTCAGGATTATTGCTTTTTTAAGATTGATTATGGAGAAGGAATACGGAAAAAAGAATGAAAAGTAATAAATGAAGGGGAAAGCACGGAATCAGCTCTAATTAAAGCAACAGAAAATATGGAAATGAAGTATAAAATGAGGATTACAGCTAAGAAGTTCTATGTTTTGTTTTTGGGTTTGCTTTTTTTTTTTTTTTTTTACTTTTTAAAAATGATATACAGTGAAGAATGGAAAAAGGAATAGAGTTAAGGATAATAAAGGCAGAAGTGAAAATGGAGAAGAAAACAGAGAGAGAAAAGATGATGAACAGAAAGTGGATTAGAAAAACAGAAAGCAGAAAAAGAGAGAGGATTAAGAATGGGAAACAAGAATAAGAGAATGTACGATCCAGCTGGAGAGAGAATAGAAAGGTTTTTATAATGGTGGCACACAAACAGGAAAGCAGAAATAGGAGCAGAGTGAAGCAAGAAAAAGAAATAGAGTAGAAACCAAGAATGAGAGAGATGAGCAAAGACAAGAATAAGAGAAATCAGAGCCAGCTGGGTGACAAACCAGCAGCATGCGTCTTTTTGTTTTGCTTTTTGTTTGTTCTTTTAAAGAGGAACAAACACGAAGTGGCGAGGGATCATGATAAAGAACAGCACCATCTGGGGCATGTTTTCACTGGCCTTTTAATGTACGGCAGGAAACAGAACCCCAAAAAAGAAAGCAAGTGGGGAGGCGGGAGTGAGGCAAATGTGACAGGAACAGGAAGCAATAGAAAATGAGCTTGGGGGTAGACAGCTAAAGGATACAGGTGCTAAGCAGGAAGTTTCAGACTACTCTAGCACATGGTAGGCAAAAGAAATTCACAAAGCGAGGAAAATAGGACAAATACACTGAGGGTTAATCATCAATTAATTCAATGTAAAAAACTTCACTGAACACAGGTTTCTGATGCTTCTTCTTTCACCTATCACCTATCCTATTTAATAACTCAAGCTCAGGTTTTACTCAATTCTTTCTCACTAATCTTTCAAATTTATTTCCTCTCTCCCTCTCCCCTGAAATACTGTGCTAGACACTGCAGCATATGCAAAGTTTGAGTGTGCTAGCTCTACCATCAGGAGCTCCCAAATGAACAGAGGAGGCAGATAAACACAAATTACTTAAAATATGCCTTTTGTGAGTACCCCAAGTGGAAGTACTGAACTGAACGCTTTCTCTCTTATGGCACCTAAAATTTCCTACCTTGTATAATAGTCATCTCTTTTAAACAATAAACTATAAGGATCAGGATTTTTCTTTTCTGACTAGTTTTTGTACTCAACTGAATCTAGCACAATGTCTTATACGTAATACGTGTTCAATAGTGGTGATTTCTAACTTGGAATGGGGGGAGCCTCATGGAGAAGACAATATTTGGCAAGATCTTAAAAAATTAGAAAGACTAAAATGGACAGACATGGGGTCACTCCACTGCAAAAAAGGAACATAAAGTAGGTTCAGGGGAGGAAATAACAGCAAGTCATTCTGTGACTGGGCAGTAGCCAAGAAAAAAGAGAAGATGAGAATGGCTAAGATGTAGACCAAACAAAGGAAGACAGAGACCACTAGGCTAATACACTGGGTTGGATATGAAATGCAATTACAGGTAAAACTTTTTTGAGACAATCAAATTTGTATTTTAGAAAGATTCCTCTTGCTGTAACACTACAGGAGAAAAGAAAATAAAATGATTCAATCTGAGGAAGACTCACCAAAAAAGTGATATTTGAGCTGGGTCTCATAGGCTGACTAGAAGCTCATTTGAATAAGGGCTCTTCGGGAAGATGAAATTAAATGAGAAATAGTATGATAACATAGACGGGTCCAACAGATTCTGAGAGGAGTGAGAGGTCCAGAGTGGCTGGAGAACAGAGTATCTAGAGGAAAGAGACATAAGACTTGAAAGACAGGCTAAGGCTATATTTTGAGGAATATTACAGTTTCTCATTTCTTTACAAATTTTATAATTTTCAGGGATCAAAAGCCCCCATATTGCCTACACAGAGTCATATCATCAAGTGATGGGTGATTCAACAATTATTCATGAAGACGATGTCAACATTCCTGCTCACATATTTAATGAGACACTGCCTAGAACAGATAAAGTCTCTACAACCCCACTTCAGAACATAACGGCTGCTATGCTAAAGAAGCAACTATTTCTAGCTATCACAGACCCAGATCTCACAGATCAGATTCCTGGAAGTTTTTTGAACAAAACAGTAAATCCAGAATAGTAGAATTGTTATTTTGACTTTGCAAACAAAGAGGACTACTGGGTGGGAAATAAAAGCCAGAACATTCATTTACAGGATGAATGGTTTTAAATTGTTAGAGCAAATCACATAGCACTGAATTCTTTGCGGTATTACACACTTAACGACAACTCTACATCTCTGAATTCATGATATCAGGAGGACTGGCATTTTTGTTTTATGAAAATGTTCACTGTGTCTTTCCTCCCTAACCACACTCCATCACTCATCACAAGTTAGCATCAAGTGCTTTAAATAACAACACTTTCAATAATGTGAACTCTGTTCTTGTTAAACTTTACTATAACTTCCTGTGTCTTTGACATATTCAAGAAGTGAAACTCACGCATAGCATGTTTATATTATTCCCTCCTTAGTGAAAGCTCACAGACAATGTCAGGTCTGGAGAGATAAGAGCTGCTTCCAGGACATGAATTCTCATGAGGATTAGGCAACCACCATCTGGGGCTCTAGAGTTTATCTGTAGCAGCTGCCTTCCAAGTATCACACTAGAAGGGGAAAAAAAAAGTCTAATTCTAAAGTGTTTAACAACTTGCTCTACCTTGGCTTTGATTATTGTTCTGGATTGCTTTTTTTCCTTCCTTATAAGAATGAAATACAACAGAGTGACCTCCTCTTAATAAAACACAACCAATTTAAAACAGTGTTATGTATTCAAATAACAAGTACATCATGCACTCAAATTTTCTTAACTAACATTACAATAAATAACAACATGAATTTTAATAGTTACTCAGTCATTTTAATAATTACCCAACAATTACCTAATATCATTATATAAAAACTTAAATTTTTCAAAAAACATAGATACTAAAAATTTTTAAATTTCTACTTAGACAAAAGGCTACAGATTTTGTTTTAACTGTTTAACAATATCGCAGATTAGTTTGGGAGGATTTTTTAATGTCCTTAAATGACTAAAATAAACATAACACTAAATTTTATTAAACAGAAAGTAAATATTTATAAATCAAATATTAATATAAAAAAACAGGGAACTAAAAAATGAACATGCTAGGGGAAAAGTTAATTTTAAATACTCAGTTTTAAATAGTAACCTGCTAAAATTGATTAATATATTTAACTTTTATAGTGCTAACATTGGTCATAATGAAAGAAAGAGCTAGATATTAAAGAAAAACAAAATAGGAAATGCGAAACAAAATATTTTCTATAAGGTATGAGTTCCACTCTAATAAGTCTCAAAATCATTGCACCACTAAAAATATGCCTATTTCTTAAAGTTAGGTTTCCTTTCAATTGACTATTCTTTTACCTGCTATAGAATCATAAGTTACATTTGTTCATTTGAACATCCTTTGGTAAAGGACTTATTAAATTAAGTAGACAATGTTATTGTTAGTCTCATCAGAGATCCGGCAAAGGGGCTGCATCTATAGAAAAAATTCCACTCTAATAAATAGCTTTGTAAAGAAGAATGGTTTGTTCTTTCACTGTTCAATCAAAATACATAACAAATCTATTTCTGTAGCGGATAGCGTGACCCACAGACACAAAAGGCAGAAGGTTTGGGTGTGCCAAAATCATAAAACTGGTGGATTACATGATTTCTGAGATTTCTTCCGTGTCCAAAAACCTACATATACTTACATCTCCAGGCCTGACACAAACATTCTAGTCCTGTTTCTTGAAGTACCTTCATAATTTCTTCACTTCAAATATTAACTCAAACTCAACACATCTAAAACTAAACTCACAATCTTATCTCTAAACTGGCTCTTCCCTCCAACTTCCGTATTTCTATCAGTGGTAGAATCATTTTAAAAATCACCCAAACTTGAGATCTCAAAAATCTTTTACTCCTCTCTTCATCAACCCTTTTACCATGTCATCAAGCCCTACTGACTCTTTTTTTTTAAATTTTTTGCTGAGGAAGATTCGCCCTGAGTTAACATCTATTGCCCATCTTCCTCTTTTTGTATGTGAGTCACCATGACAGCATGGCCACTGAGAGACGAGTAGTGTAGGTCCACACCCAGGAACCAAACATGAACCCAGGCCACTGAAGTGGAGCACGCCAAACTTAACCACTAGGCCACTGGGGCAGGCCCTATTGACTCTTATTTCATAATTATTTTGGCAATATTTTATTTACTTCCAATACTATCATTACCAACTTAGTGTAAGTCACCCCTCAAACTCCAGACTAAACTAATAGTTTAGTTATCTAATTCACAATACACATCACCACCCTTCTCCTGGTTTAAAATGCCATTCCTTTTCCTCCACATAGTCAAAATCTCTCTATACTGAATTCTCCAGGATTCAAACTCATTTGCCTCTTTCTCTATGCAACATTCCATATCTACCCCAGAATACAGTCATCTTGCCCCTTGCTGAACTGCTACATTACATACAAAACACACTGGTTTGCATGATCAGATCACAAATATTACTTCTTGGAGGTATTTTTGATATATCTAAAGGAGATGGGAATACAATTAAAAAAACATTGTATTTTTTCTACAGTGCCTATAGAAGCTTTTAAAATAACAGATATTTGTTGACTGAACTTTTAACAGAATCATTTAGGCATTTAGGTGTGCAATGTTGTGTGCTTTCTAAGGGCTTTGCCTTTATAAAAGATACCACAATCCAAGAAATCTGAGTTCTAGCTCTGCAATACCTAAGTGAGAGTAGGCAGTGACAATGATCCAACCACATACAAAGATATCCTTTGGATACAGAATCTGTATATATAATAACCGCTTGTAATATAATACTAGGTATTCTTTTATAAGTGGGATTCTTCTCTGAAATTCCTTGTATTAGTCAGAGATTCAATTTGTTACTCAAGCTGTGGATTTATAGGATTTACATACTTAAAACCAATTCCAGCATAATTTCACACAGAAGCCTTCCTGAAGTTAACCAGGACAATACTCAAAATAAATCTTCTCTTTGAGAAGAATAAACGCTCCATGAAAATAATGAATACATCATTTAAACTTAAAGCACGATGTCTGTGCAAATCCAAGCTCCACCCCAATTCTCCAAATGCCTCTAGTCTGCATTAATCTAACCCCACACACTCTCTATTACTTATTCAGATGTTTCCTGAGTACCATTACTCCAAATAATTCAGTTCCCTATACTAAATCCCCCGTTTTCACCCTGCTTGCTTCTCTACCTGATCCAAGATTCTTGCTCTTGAGTTGCAAGGCTCTTTCTATTTAACTCCACACTATCCTACTCACTTACTAAGTAGGCTCTAAATAGGACCTCTGTATTATCTGCAAAATCACAGTGGAATCAGGTACTCCAATCTGGGTTCTAACCATCATAAAATTTTCATTAATTGAGCCAGCAAAACAAGAGTAATGTTCCTCCATATATTTAAATGCCACTATGGTACAAGTGACAAATACTGATAGAGTAGCATTTGTCCAATTTTTAGATCCTGTCCTCAATAAATCCACATTCATATGAGAACTTATCAGATACTTAATTGAGTGGTATGGGCAAGTAAGTGCCAGAGGAGTTCAAAGAGCAGGATCCATGTCTGTGTCTGACAATGATTCTGAGAATCGTAAAGAAAAGCAGAAAGGGGCTAGGCATTTAATGCAATTCTTGCATTTTAAAGATGAGGAAAATGAGGTCACAAAGGTCACATACGAAAAGTTTCAATGGAGGAGAGGAGATTTCAGGTGGACTTTGATAGATCTGGACTGACTAGGAAGGAGGGAGAAAGAAATTCCTGAGCAGAGAAAAGCAAAAGGACAGAAGCAATGTGAGTAATAAACATTCATGGGAAGACAGAATTAATATCTATATGAAGCTACTGTGTGCAGGCACTGTGCTAAGTGCATTTCACAGGTTCTCATTCACTCCTAATAAATAACCTTTGTATTATTTTTTATAGCAGAGAAACTCTGAGGCTCATAGTATCAAAACTGAAACACAAACTTCCTGTGTATCTGAATCCAAAGCCCAATCCAAAACCCACACACTTTCTACACTCTTTTTAAACATAGTATATTTCTCCACCTATTTTTTATACAACACTCAGTATCTCTTTCATCTTTAAAACTTTCTTAAGCTGCCTTTGGCCCCTTAGAAAATAGTTTTGATTCTCATGCCTCATCACTATCCTTCTTCTAAAGTCAGGCTATCAAAAATAAATAGAAGCTATCAACCCAAGATACGTTAATTCTGATACTTACCACATAGATTTACAGGAAACTACTACTCTCTTTTTAAGAACAGATTGGTTTTATTATCACATTGTCATCTATTTACTGGGTTTGACTACCTAGCCAATACTGCTTCTATCAATACAAACTAAAATGTATCCTTAAACTGTCATAAATAAATACATGTCCTCCAGAAAAGCTGAAATCCAATATGACATGCCCAGGAAACACTTGGCACTGCAAGGTACTGAGTTACCTAGGTGCCTTCTTCAGATGAGTGCCTTCCATGAAACAACTCATCCACAGGGCCATCCTCAACAAAAAATGAGGTAGTTATCCTGTCCTATTCTTACCAGAAAAGCTGGGCATATACCTACCACAGAAAAAGAAGGGCACCTTAATATGAGTAAAAAAGAAGAGCAGCATGGGAGAGCAAGGAGGGAAGAACTGTTTTGAGTGGCTAGGGAGTCAGATATAGCTGTTGGCCTTTTATTTATACCGGTAATTTGCAAAATAGGCTTTGAAAACTAGACACTGCCTAAATGTACATTCTGTTCCTTGGTCTAAACCTAAGAAAACAAGATAAACGCATAATACGGATTCTAAAGTTTAGGCTGACCCTAGGAATATAGATGAACATTCTTAAATGTCATTTAGGAATATGTCTGATGACCTGATTCACAAATGGCTTGAAGTGCAGAAAGGATATCAAAAGGTTGAGTGAGACAAGATAGAAAGGAACATTCTGCACAGGGAGAAGAGCAGGAAGAAATGAAAAAACTGGAGAGCAAGAAAAATCTGGGGAAACAATGAGCGCTTTGGTTGATGAGGTAGAAATCGGAAAGTCTTGAATGCCAGTGTGAGGAAGAGGAAAAGCAGTAGTGTGTAAGATGTTTGTATCATGGAGAAACTGAGCAAGACGACTGTCAAGTTAATCCAACAACCCTTCCAACTGCTGTGTGCCAGGCATTTTGCTACATACCAAAGGAAAAAAGATTCTTGGCAATCCCTGTACTCAAGAATTCAAAATCTAGTGAGACTAACATGCATAATCACATTATGTAACTATCATAAAATTTGATACAATAGCAATATGAGCGAAGTGCTAAAGATTAATACAAAAATAATTATTTAGTGGGTAGGATTGGAAACCATCTCACAAAGGAGATACACTTGAGCCATGCCTTCAAAGATAAATACAATTTCCCCTGGCAGAGACAACAGGATAGTCAGAGAAGTAATTGGGGCCTGATATGGAAAGACCCAGTGAGACTGGAAGGGAGGAAACAGACACTAAGCTAACAGTAAATTATGCATTCTAAAAAAGAGAAAATGAGTAAGAGCCAACAATTCCATTCCTAGGTATACACTCAAGAGAATTAAAAAGAGAAACTTGCATACAAATATTCATAGCAGCATTATTGCTAATAGCCCAAAACTGAAAACAACTCAAACAACAGTCCATCAACTGATGTAAGGATAAACACAAGGTGGTATTCCCACACAATGAAACATTATTTAGCCATAAAAGGCATTAAGTTCTGATATGTGCTATAACATAGACAAACCTTGAAAACATAAGTGAAAGAACCAGTCACAAAGAACCACATATTGTATGATTCTATTTATATGAAATGTCCAGAATAGGTAAATCTATAGAGACAGAAAGTAGATAGTGGTTGCCTCGGGCTGAGAGTTTTGGAGCAAAATGGGGGAGTGATGCTAAATGGGCATGGATTCCTTTTTGGAGTGATGAAAATGTTTTAATATTAATTATGGTGATGGTTGCACAACTCTGTGAATAGCCTAAAAATTATTGAATTGTACGTTTTAAATGAGTGAATTATATGGTACATGAACTACAACTCAATAAACCCATTATTTAAAAAAAAAAAACAACTCTACTGCAGAGTGTAAAAGATTCAGTACCACTTCTCACATACATAGGGCTAATTCTTTCAGGGAAGCTTATAAAGAGGTTTGGAGATACGTTAAACTGCCTTAACTTCCTGCTTTGAAGGCTCGAGCTAAAACAAGAACTTGTTTCTTTTTCTGTCTTAGTATATACTCATCCATCTCAGTACAGTTCAACTCTGTACTAGGCATATAGTGACTGCTCAATAACTATCTGTTAATTGGTAGTGCATATACAATGTTATATGAAACAAGGGGAAAATCCAACAGTGTAAATTAACAAGCTATGATAAGCAGAAAATTTTAAGAAAAAGTTACCAGATTTTTCTTCAGGCTGCAAATCTTGGCAGACTACAGTACAGGTGCATATATGCAGGCAGCTTACATCAGTCGGGGAATTCCCTTTTACCCCATCATTTAAACTAACAATTTTTGAAAATGTTTTATATAACATGTAGGATAATTATTCTTCTGAGATGGAAATATGACTATCTAAAGACCCTTTCTTTGGCCTGCTAGAAGTCAAAATGCAGTAAATTTTTCTATTTTAAGAGAATAATTACAGTTGATAAAAGTAATTTTATTACAATGCCTGATTGACACAATACAAAAGTGTACTCATAAACAGAAATTTTTGACGTTGTAAGTCCTTTCTGAAGCCATCCCAATTATTACTTATTCAACCACTTTCTCTGTTAGAATATATTTTCCCAACTTAAAGATCCTGATTTTCCTTTTTTTTTTTAATTTGGGTAATACAAAGATGTAGCTTTCAATTCATGGTTAAACATAAGAACTGAGACTTGAAAAACAATTTCACTTTCATTGAAATCAATTCAATGGCTCATTATTCAAAAGCATACGCTCATCAATACAAATAAACTTTCATTTCCAAAAGTTTCTATTTGAAGCTAAAATCCTAAAACAGCCCCAAGTTGCACCACAATTCAGGCGCTAAGGAAAAGCTAACTAATGCTTCCCATGACTAAATGGATTAATTCTTTAGCCCAAACACAATTACTGTTCTCCACACTGTTCTATTGAACATCTAAATAAGCATCCCAAAGCTTATTTCATTCAAAGAAAAGATCCGGACCAAAGAATAATCCCAAGGTATGAAGTTTACATTTTGTGTAAAGTTTTTTAAAAAAGGGAAAAATCTATAAGTGGTAATCAGGAAAAGAAATGAGTCATTTCAGACAGGTGTAGGGGATGACATCTATTGACTAATAAATATCTTTGTTGAAGGAGTGCTGTGCAGATTCCAGTAGGTGTCTTTTTCTCAAACCAACTAATTTTTCTTATTTAGTTCCTGAATCCAGACTTTTCCATAGCTGACACACACATTATCAGTGAAAAGAACAATTCTTTGAGAAATAGCCTGTTACAAGGAAAGAGATATACATTTCATCTGATTGTTCCTTTTCTTGTTTTAAAATTTTTCAACTTCGGGGCCGGCCCGGTGGCGCAAGCGGTTAAGTGCGCGCGCTCCGCTGCGGCGGCCCGGGGTTCGCTGGTTCGGATCCCGGGCGCGCACCGACGCACTGCTTGGCAAGCCATGCTGTGGCGGCGTCCCATATAAAGTGGAGGAAGATGGGCACAGACGTTAGCCCAGGGCCGTCTTCCTCAGCAAAAAAAAGAGGAGGATTGGCGGATGTTAGCACAGGGCTGATCTCCTCACAAAAAAAAAAAAAATTTTTTTCAACTTCAACTATGTATGAAGAGTGCTCTCTTATGGCCATGCTTACTAAACATTTTATTCTCCAATATATTTTTAAATTTCAAAAATGCACACCTGATCTAGTGGCGGGGTCAAGAAATGGGGAGTGAGAAAAATGGGCACACATAGCTGTATTCAAATAATGCACTATGACTCAAGGGGTAAAATGAAAGAAAACAAATAATAGTTACTAACTGCAAATCAGGATTCTCTGACAATGACAAGTCATCTGATTATAGGATGGACTGCCTTTTTAATACAAAACTTGCTGTTACTGAGATGTTTACACAGAGGCTAGGTGACTGTGTCCACAGTGTTGGAGAAAGAAAATTTGTTATGAAGGAGTCTGGACTAGATAACCTGTAAGGTTTCTTCTTTTGAAGCGGGGGGTGGGACGGGGGTAGGGTTTCTTCTGACCCTTAAGACTGGTCCTTCACTCTCTACTTCTTTATCTAAAGTTGTGAAATTATAGCTGTATTTCTCCCTGCTTCACATCCCTTGGGAGACCTCTATTGTCAAATTACTGTTGCAACGTCAGTTGCTAAGAAGAGAATTTTTAGCTCTTTATAACACTTCTGCATTTAACTAAAGGATTATTTACTGTGAGGTGGTTTTCTACAGCTCTGCCCCAAAGGACTTTCACAAACAATGCAAATGTATCTTCATAAGATCAAGCTCTTCAGCTTTGGTCTCCTAATGAAGGCTGAATTGAGGGCAGAGCTTTCTTGCATTGTTGGAAACTACACTGCTGCAAGAGGGCAGGTGAAGTGATCTGTATAACTTTTATGTCACGGAGTTTTCAGCTTTTCTTCCATAGGGGAAAAAATGAAAATAAAATGTTAAATTCCTACCCAGTTTTGATTGGTGTTTGGGTTCGTCAACAGGGCGTTAGCCTGAATCTCACCTGTAGCAATTGCAGGTATAATCTAATTAATTTAAATGGTTATTAATACCCTTTGGAATTCTAATTAGCCAGGGGACAGCTGAGGGAGACAGCATTTGGTGTGGAGGGGGATTATTTTCCCAATCAGTTTAAACTCTCAGAGCAGTGCCCCAATATAATTCCTACCCACCATTTTAGCAGTAGCACTGGGGAGGGTGGAGAGGAGACTGAATAAATATAGTAATGAAAACACACAGAAAGGACAGAAAAGGAAAGAAAGGTAAGGAGAAACAGAAGAAAAATGGAAGAGAGAAGAGAAAAAAATTAATATACTTTTGAAAAAACGCACTGGTGATAAAAAAAGCAAAACCTAATGCACTTCTAATAAGTACAACAAACAAAAAGGAAACTTGCAAGAAAATAGCTGTTAGATACTTGGACTGGAATCTTACTTAATGACAAATCAGAAAGACATAAAAATAAGATAAAATTACTTTTTACATAAGAAAAGATTTATTTATCCAGCTTATCTGAAAAAGCAAAAATCCTAATGGCTTCCAGTGCCCAAAATATTTTTCTAAATTCACACATTTAATGTACACATAAATAGGTTAGTTCCCAGTTCCCTCATGTGGGTTCTAACACGTGTACTCTTAAACAAATGAGGCATGAAATCAGAGTAAGGGGAAACCCATACCCCAGACCTAAAATTGCTTCACTTCTTCTGAACTTTTTGGTGATTTCTGACATATATCAGGAGTTCCAATCCCAGATAAATGACAGATAAGCACACACTACCCTGTCTTTCCCACTGAATGCAGGCACAAGACCTGGAGAGAATGCATAAAGCAGCTATTTAAGAACTCTGAAGACCAAACATGAGCAGGCAGATAGCAGTAGATCAGAATTCAAATTACCGCCAAACTGGTAGTGAGTTTACCATTTTTCCCCCTTTGGTATCCTCTGGCCTAGACTCAACACAGTGGAAATCTATAAGGAGGCACTTGGGCAGAGGGAACTCCAGGCCAAGTCCTCTACTTGCAGCTTAAGGAGCAGAAAAGGAATCTCCTAACGCTCAGAGTAGAGGTAATTCCCCAGGTTTGTGTTCTTTTCAACATTCTCTTATACCCCGGCCCCCAAGCAATTCTGTGATGGTAGTGGAGGCAGCGACAGCAGCAGCAATGGGGCCCACAGTCTAAACTCTGAGGGAGGAAACCTCTCTCTTTAAAAGGATGGCATGGACTCCTGTTGCTTACTTTTTTCTCTGTCTTCCTGCTGCTTGGCCCCAGATGCAGGCACAGTTTCGAGAAGCATGCAACAGAAGGGAGTAACTAAAGCCTCAATTCCATGGCTGGAGGACCAAAGACGGGAGGTCCAGGTAACCAAAAAGTACCAGGGAGATTGTAAAGAGAGAGAAGCTCAGGAAAGCAACCCCATAAAGTTGTTTATGAACTTCTGGGATCACTCCTAAGCTGTGTACGCATGCAGCTGATGCTAAAATAGCATACCATAGACTTTGAGAACTGAACTACGGGACAGACAACCACCCAGTTTCCACAGTGGCCACTAATTGGCACACACGCAGGACAGATCCAAATAGTGCTGCAACGGTTTTATAAAAGGAATTGATATTGGAATCACAACCCACAGGAGGCTAGTTAGAACCCGCAGCCTGAACCCAATCAGGCTGATTGCCTACTAAAACAAAAATATCAACATTCCCCGCAGGATTTAAGCAAGATGTAGGGCCGGCCCCGTGGCTTAGCGTTTAAGTGCGCGTGTTCCACTGCTGGTAGCCCGGGTTTGGATCCCGGGTGCGCACCGACACACTGCTTCTCTGGCCATGCTGAGGCCACGTCCCACATACAGCGGCTAGAAGGATGTGCAGCTATGACATACAACTATCTACTGGGGCTTTGGGGGGAAAAATAAATAAATAAAATTATAAACAAGATGTAGTCTCATAATGTAATACTTAAACTGTCCAGGATACAGTCCAAAATAATCTGACATATAAAGAACCAGGAAAACTTCAACTTACAAGAAAAGACAATTAACAGATGCCAACACAGAAGTAAGACAGATGATGGATTTATCTGACAAAGACTTTAAAAAGAAGCTACTCTGGGGGCCAGCCCCGGTTGCGTATTGGTTAAGTTCACGTGCTCTGCTTTGGCGGCCCTGGGCTTGCAGGTTCGGATTCTGGGCACAGACCTATGCATCGTTTATCAAGCCATGCTGTGGCAGGCGTCCCCCATATGAAGTAGAGGAAGACAGGTACGTGTGTTAGCCCCAAGGCCAATATTCCTCAGCAAAAAGAGGAGGATTCGCAACAGATGTTAGCTCAGGGCTAATCTTCCTCACCAAAAAAAAAAAAAAAAAAAAAGCAGCGACTATGAAAATGTTCCAACAAGTAAGTGCAAATACTCTTAGGATGAATAAAAAGATGGACAATCTCTTCAAAGAAATACAAGATATAAAGAAGAAGCGGGCCGGCCCCATGGCTTGGCGGTTGGGTGTGCGCGCTCTGCTGCTGGTGGCCCGGGTTTGGATCCCGGGCGCACGCCGATGCGCCGCGTCTCCGGCCGTGCTGGGGCCGCGTCCCGCGTGCAGCAACTGGAAGGATGTGCAACTACGGCATGCAGCTGTCTACTGGGGCTTTGGGGGGAAAAATAAATAAATAAAAATTAAAAAAAAAAAAAAAGAAGAAGCAAAAGGAAAATTTAGAAACTGAAAAATACAATAACCAAAACAAAAATCCCATTGGACAGGCTCAATCGTTGAATGCATATGATAGAGAAAACAATCAGTGACCTTGAAGATAGATTAATAGAGAACATCCATTCTGAACAGAGAGAAAAAAAGATGCTAAAGGAAAAAAAAAAAAGAACAAAACCTCAGGGACAATAACAAGAGATCGAATATTCATTTCGCTGGAGTCCAAGAAGGAAAAGAGAGATTGGTACAGAAAGAAAAAGTATTTGAGGAAATAATGGCTGAAAACAAAATTTCAGCTTTACATGCATTACTTATAGGGGAACAAAATTGGAATAACTAAGAATTTCTCATCAGAAACCAGAGGCCAGAAGAAAGTGAAATAACTTTTTTTTTTTTTGGTGAGGAAGATTAGCCCTGAGCTAACATCCGTTGCCAATCCTCCTCTTTTTGCTGAGGAAGATTGGCCCTGGGCTAACATCCATGCCCATCTTCCTCTACTTTATATGTGGGATGCCTGCCACAGCATGGCTTGATAAGTGGTCTGTAGGTCCGCACCCAGGATCCGAACCCATGAGCTCTGGGCTGCCAAAGCGGAGCATGCAAACTTAACCACTATGCCACTGGGCCAGCCCCAGAATGCTACGTTCAGGGAAAATATCCTTAGGAGTGAAGGTGAAATAAAGATATTCTCAGATGAAGGAAAACTAAGAGAATTCATTGCCAGCAGATCTGCTCTAAAAGAACTGCTACAGAAAGTTCTTCAGAGAGAAGAACTATGACACCAGAATGAAACTTGGAACATTAGGAGTGAGATGCACAACAGAAATGGTAATAGTCCTTCTCCTCAACCACTATGCCACTAGGCCAGCCCCAAGATCTTTATATGTTTGAAAACAGAAAGTAAAAGGTATAACAATGTCCAATGGGGTTTTCAATGTATTTAGATATAACATATAAAACAAAAAAATATATATCAAACCACCCTCAACTGAAAATAGGGAAAAAACATTGTAAAACTATCATTTGCATCTTTTAAAGAAGGGCAACTGTGTGAAAAATCTCATTTCCACAGATCTTTAACAGCAGAGCCATTTTCCTCATTTCTCTCCATTCATCCTCTTTTCTCCCAAAGAGGAAACAATGACATCAAACAGCTTGTAAGTACCTACTTGTGCATGATGTGCATGATACTGTCAAGACCACATGCTGAAAAGACAGATTCTTTGCCCTTTTAGGAGCTTACAATCTAACCCATTCAAATCCAACATAAAAGAAATTATGCACAATAGAATTAAAACAAACAAAAAAACAACAAGCAATGATTTAAAGGCTCAAATAAAATACACGATTTATGCTAATAAAATATCAATGTATTTACTGTACACAGAAAAAAGCACTGAGGAAGGTTCATTGGGCCATTGTTTTTGCTTATCTTATTTTAGAACGGCAACCATTCCTGACAGAAAAACACACAACTTTTGTAAATCAGAGCTCCTTTGAGTGCCAAACTGGAGAGAAGAGATTATTTCATTTTATAAATCCCAGTTAGGTTACTGAGGAGGTGCAAATTTAGATACACAGAAACAAATACTTGGAAGAAATGCCAAAATCATCCCCCATGTATTAATTAAAGGCTAACCTTAGAAATGAATCATTTCATCTTTAATTTATCTTGTTAGTTCTTAAAGATTTTATTCTTGGCCTACAGAAAAAAATGTCTTTGAATCCGTTAATATTCTAAGAGCAACTCTTAGAGCATAAATTTTGTTTACTTTTAAGTAAAATTCATGATATTCTGTAATACTAATACATTCTTAAAATGCAGGCAAACTTCAGTTATTGCCAACTGTCCTTGATGTGTTTATAACACCCTAAAGATTAAACAGTATAATGTCATAAAGCCTATTACAGTATATAATCTCTAAACTACATTCAAGGGGATAAAAATATACAGCATATTAATGAACTTTACATTTTCGTAACACCCTTTATATTGAATGTGCAAACCTAGTTACCTTGGATAAAAGTTTATGAAAATCCATCTCTCATAGCTTTGAAACAAAATATATTCTGCTCATCCTTGGAATCACTTACTTTGAAAATGCTGTCAGCCTTAGAAGTGGATTAACCTTTTCCACTTCTGCCCCAAATGCTGAGATTTATTTACATACTATCCACAAGAAGTGGGATAGGGAGAGAAAGTAAAAGGAGTAAACATCTAAAAATAAACAAACAACATTAAACTAAATATATACAATATGTTAAGAACATATTTTTCATACCCTGAAAAAAATGATAGCAAAGTGGGTTTAACAAAAAAGATTCCTCCCCACCTAAAATCCTACCATGAAAGGGTAAAAGTTCACTTTTCTGAGTAATAAAGGGGGGAAATAATACAACCTCCAAAATATTATTATGTGTCAGAAAAAACATGCAACCGATTTGCTGCATAATATGAGATGTTAAGCAAATTGATTGGAATTTTGAAAAAACAGATACATGAATAGACACTTATTCCTTATAGTGCATTGAATAGTGTCCCCCCTAAAAAATGATATGTCCCAGTCGTGACCTCTAGTGCCTGTGAATGTGACTTTATTTGGAAATATGGTCTTTCCAGATATAATTAAGTTAAAGATCTTGAGATGAGATTATCCTGGATTTAGGATGGGACCTTAAGCTAATGACTGGTAACCTTATAATAGAAAGGAGAGGGAAATGTGAGACTACAGATATGTAGGAGGAAGCCATATTAAGACAGAAGCAGAGATTGGAGTGATGCATCTACAAGCCAGGAACATCAAGGATTTTTCAGCAGCCACCAGAAGCTAGAAGAGAGCCATGAATGGGACTCCCTCAAGCCTCCAGAAGCAAACAACCCTGTTGACACTTTGATTTCAGACTTCTGGCCTACAGAATTGTGAAAGAATAAATTGCTGTTTTAAGCCATCAAGTTTGTGGCCCATCCTAGCAGCCCTAGGAAACTAACACATTCCCTAAGGAAAGTAGGAAACAAGAATGATTTGTATTTATACACAAAACAATAAATCAATTTACTTATTTAATTAAAGGCTCCAAAACTGTAACCTGATATTCCTATTAGTATATCACTTGACATCAGATCAAATACAATACCCAGAATGACACAAAACAATAAATCAATTTACTTATTTAATTAAAGGCTCCAAAACTGTAACCTGATATTCCTATTAGTATATCACTTGACATCAGATCACACACAATACCCAGAATGATAGACATTTGCCAAATGAGTTTCCAAATGATGGTGGATGATCACGATTTCTAAATGATAGTAGGTGATCACACGCCTCATCATACAACAGCAAAGATCCTTTTAGGACTTGAAGATATACTAAAAGACCTTGACTGACCACCTGTAGATGTCTCCCATGACCTGTCCAAACTGTCAGCCTGGTCTCTGCCAGTTGCCTCCTGAAGAACAGGCAAATAAATTTTGTGCTAAGTTTTAAAGTCTGGTTCAAGGTGACAACGCATACTAAGAAAAGGAAAGAGCCCAGCAGGGTGCTAACAGTAGGCGCAGGGAGAGCCACTTATCAGGTATTCTGAAATCTAAAGTGCACTCAGATTCCTAGAAACTCACAGAAAATCTAAAAGATGGATCTCATATAACTTAAGAGTGGTCCCCAGGGACTACACCATAAACTTTACTTAGCTACACTTAAAGAGATTCTGATCCCCTGTCTTGTGGAATATGCTATGTGACCTAAACCATCTCAAGGTATCCATGCCTTCTTTTTTGAAAATCTATATCCAGTCACTCATTTAATCATCCAAAAAATACTTACTGAGTTCTATACGATGCATTATACTAGGTGTTAGGGATACAGCAAAGAACAAAAAGCACCACCAGCTCTTAAGAAGTGCACTTCTAGTAGGTGGCAGACAGCCCTTAGGGTAGGGAGTTGGGGAGGAAGGGGAGGTAATCATCAGATATATAATATGTCTGGTGGTAGAAAGTGCTAAGAAAAAAAATAAAGCAGCGTAAGGAGATGAAGAGGACGACACTATTTAAAATAGGGAGGTCAAGGAAGGTTTATCTGATAGGGTGACATTTGAGAGACCTGAAGTGAGGGAGCTAGGCATGCAGATATCTATGAGAAGGTATTTACGTGTGAACGCCTGTTTCTGACTGTGTGTGTTTCTGTATTTTTCTGTTTTTCCACTTACTACATGAAGCACACTAACTTGACTAAAAGCCTTGCTGTTTCTCGAGAGGCGTGTCCAGGAAGGGGCCCACAGTGCCGTAGGTCCTGTTGTAGTAGACTGTGTACTCTTTACTATATCTTGGGTTCTGGGTGCACCAGGAAAAGGCAGCCATGTGTATCAAAAGCTCAAATCCTATTTGGGTCCAGTCAAATATTTCTCCAAGATGTCTTAGCATGTGCCTTTCAGCTATATTTCCAGAGATATGCACACTCTGAATACACAGTAACTTCATTATAAAGGAATATCTCATAAATTGTGGTGTGACATAACTTGGGCATGCCACAGTAAAATATTAATTCTGAAAAACAAAAACCAAGACAAAAACACTTCAGCTTTTGAGGCTGAAGAATGCTTGGTCCATCCTAGAAAGAAGGAGGAAACTAGTTTGGCTACTGCTGAATAAAACAGAAAAACAGTAGTACGTAAGATTAGGTGAGATAGCTAGGACAGGGGTGCCACTGAACTTGAGGGCATGTCATGAAAGGCCTTATAGATCAAAGTAAGGATTCTGATTTCACTGTGTGAAACAGGAATCCAATGGAAGGTTCTGAGCAAAGAAGTCACATGACTTGACCAAAAGGGTGACTGTATCTGCTTTACAGAGAGTAGAATGTAAGAGGGCAAGAATATCAGCAGAAAGAATAGTTGGAAGGCTATTGCAATAAACCATCAAGAGACGACACCCACCTAGGAGAGCTGTAGGACGGGTGGTAAGAAGTGGTCAGATTCTAGATATACTCCAGGACTAATTGTTTTTACTGATGGACTGAATGTGCAGTGTGAGAGAAAGAAAGGAGACAGAGATGACTAGTATTTTTTTTTGGCAACTGGCAAAATGGAGCTCCCATTTGTTGAGATGAAAAGTCTAGGGGTAGAGGAGGGAAGCCAAATCAAGACTTCAGATCTGATTTCTTAAGATCTATCAAATATGCAAGAGTGTCAATTATACCTCAATAAAGCTGGAAAAAAAAAAAAAAAAAGCAAGAGGAAACAGTCTGACCTTCAGAGGAGAGCCCCGGGAATTAAATGAGATCTTGTATGAAATGACTATATGAGAAGAGAAGAGATCTGAAGACCAAGCCCCAGGGCCAACAACATTTAAAGGTCAGAAAGATAACAACAATAGCTAACACTTGCATTACACTATGCACCAAAGCTTTACTACATATACGAAGTTATTTAATCCTCATAATAAGCCTCCATTTTACAGATCAGAAAACCAAAGCACAAGAGAGATGAACGATTTGCCCAAGGTCACATAATAAGCAGCAGAACCAAGATTTATAAAGACCAACTAGTTTTATAATCCCTATTCTTAAGCATTCCCCACGCTATATGACCTCTACAGAAGGGATGAACTGACCAAAAAATCCTTGGTATGGCCAGCGAGGTAGGAGAACCAAGTCAGGAGGTATCCTTGAGGCCAAAGGAAAAAATGTCAACTGCTGATGATCGATCAAAAAAGAGCACTAGATAAAAAAAGACAAAATCGTCCCATTTGCAACAACATGGATGGACATTGAGGGTATTATGTTAAGCGAAATAAACCAGAGAAAGACAAACACTGTATGATTTCACTCATATGTGGAAGATAAACAAACACATGGATAAAGAGAACAGATTAGTGGTTGCCAGAGGGGAAAGGGGTGGCGGGGTGGGGGAAGGGGTAAAGGGGCACGTATATATGCATGGTGACAGATAAAAACTAGACTATTGGTGGTGAGCACGATGCAGTGCATACAGAAACTGATATATAATAATGAACACCTGAAATTACACAATGTTATAAACCAGTATGACCTCAATAAAATAAAAATAAACTAAAAAAAAAAAAAAAGGGGAGCGGGCCCCATGGTGTAGTGGTTAAGTCTGGTGTGCTCTGCTTTGGCGGCCCGGGTTCACAGGTTCGGATCCCGGGCACAGACCTACACCACTCGTCAAGCCATGCTGTGGCAGCAACCCACATACAGAAAATAGAGGAAAACTGGCACAGATGTTAACCCAGGGCTAATCTTCCTCAAGCAAAAAAGGAGGAAGATTGGCAACAGATGTTAGCTCAGGGCGAGTCTTCCTCGGCAAAACAAAGAAAAAAAAAAGGACTGAGAATGGACCACAGGATCTGACAAGGTGGAAGTCACTGGGAACACAATCGATATCATCACCAAAGTAAACTGATAATCTTTTATATTGCTATTTCTAAATTTTATGATGAAGTATTTATAAAAGATTACATAATCTAAAGAATATACCCATATACCCAACCGGTTTAATGCCTAATAGGTCACTTCAACCTCAACATTCACCAAGTGTATCCTTTTCTATTACTTCTCCTTTTATGTACCTCATGTTGGAAATTTTCTGTCTAGATACATTTATTCATAATTAACTTATTTCTCTACTTTTTAAATCAAAGACTTATTTAGCTATGTATAATAAAAAAACCTAATGGCAATAGTAAACAATAAAATCAACACTAAATGTATAAGATGGCTGCTTCCTTAGCCTCTGGCATACCTAAATTAACATGAGAACTCCCCTCCCCACCCATTACTACTTTAATGGATCTCTAAGATGAAACTACTGATAATCTAACACTAGACAAAGAGTTTTATATGCTAAAAAATCATTACAATAGTAATTCAATAAAGTATAATTTCATTCTCAAACTCAAAAATTGCTCAACTTGGCCTCAGCTCTTATGTTTTAGTTTATTTCCTTAAGGCAGACCTTCAGGTTGCTTGGGCCCAAGAGGTCTACTGTCCAAGGTCATTCCATTCAACATAAGAAACCCACAAAACAACCCAGATATTTATCAGTCCAAGAATCTGATGCTTGTAAATACAGTGTATACAAATTGCCCCTTTAGCAAACCAGATTCATATACCATTGCAATAAACTTTACAATTTTAAACAAGTCTGGCTATACCACGGTGATTTAAATATAATGTTAAATCTAACTGCCTCCTTTAGGGTATTGATAATATTTCCCTTCTAATACCAAGTACAAAAGAGAAGAAGAATTCCAGAAAGAGAGGTGTAGGGGATTCAGGATGAGTAAGAGACCAGGAGAGCAGGAACACGATCCTGCCAAGCCCTACCAGTAAAAAATGGAACACTTCTTGCTCTCCCAGCTCTGGCATATTTTTTTTAATGCTTGCTCCCTTGATGGAAGCCAATAACAGGAATTTGGAAAACTGCCATTAAGGAGTGAATAAAACAAGAAACAGCTTACTTTATCAGTGATCCAAAACACTGTCTGAATCTTCAGATGATACAAACTAAGTTGATTCCTAGATTTATCAATTCAGCTAACAACACTATTACACATATTAAGTTGCTACATCATAAGATCTGACAGAAAAGCATTCAATAAATGTTAGCTGAACTGATATGAACTATTTAAAGCCTTCTGAAATCTACAAAATAACATGCACAACATAAGTGTGAATGTCAGTATAATAGATTCTGCTGAAAAACTCCTTTGAAAATCTATTCCTATAGTTACAAAACACATCTGGAATAACACACAATTATAATACAAACACAATGCAATAAAAGCCCAACACCTAAGTAACACTGGGTAGGGCAAGAAGAGGGGCTCAAGACCAGAGAACTAGGCTTGAATTGACACAACTACCAGAGGGGGAAGAAGGGGCTAGGTCAGGAGCAGAAGGCAACATAGTACTGTGGTTAAGTGCGGGGCTCTGGTGCAAGACTGCTTAAGGTGAAATGCTGAGTCTCCCACTTCGGGACATCGCTTTACCCCTTTAGACCTACTTCCTCTTCTATACACGGGATGATAACTATCAATTCATTGGGTTGTTTTGAAGATGAAATGAGTTAATACATGTAAAGCGTTCAGAAAAGTAAAATGAATAAATCTTTACTATTAGTATTAAAATTGTACTCACACTTGCCTAGTAACCTGAAGCAAATTACTGTTGGGTTGAACCATACAAAACTGCTATTTTTGATTCAACTGAATTCAACTGAATATAAGAGAAAGAGCTGTGAAAACAAGTTGCTAAGAATGCCTCTGGGACCGAAGTCCTAAAAAGCTAGAGTCAACTCAGCAATGTACTCACACAGCAGCTCTAAATACAACTGAAGGAAAAGGGTTTCTGCAGTAGGTTGAAAACAAAACACATTTCAAATAATAAAGCATACAATTCAGTATGACTGACCTCTAAGGCAACCAATATTTTACAGAGGATTGATTTTGAAAGCTGAACTAATATTTTACATTCAAGTATCTATTCTCTCTCCTCTGAGTCACAAAATGAATGTTCTCACAGTTTCAAAAGGTACACATTGACTGCTATCTATTAAATTAAAAAATGCCTAATTTTGACCACATGAACATTTTAAAGCTGATGGTGATTTGTAAGATTTTTAATGCAAAAAGTGCTAAGAAAAGTTTTTAATCAACACAACTTATTAGTAGGATATATTTATATTTCATAAATATCTACACTGATTTTAATATAAAATTATTCTTATTTTCCTAAATATTTCCAGCAGGATAAGTTTCTACAATTTAACAAAGTATCTACAATCTACCTTAAAGGTCACCAATCACTCAAACCAAAACAAGTACACTAAAACCTCAAAAAACGACAGCACAGTTTCAAGAGAGCCTGATTTTCCACAAGGCTGTCTTATGTTTATCTTTTGAATTTCTACAACCTATGAATCTTTAAATGATATTTAAAAACATGTAAGTGAAAATAATGGATAAAATATACCTCTATGATTAATAAAAATTAAAATGCTATTCTTAAGGTTTTGTAAAAGATTGATAACTGCAATTTTATAATTTTTTTTAAAAACTCATAAAAAGGCTACCCTCAAGTCTCCAGCCCATTTCCCTATCAACAGTTTCAGTCCTCTCAGCATCAGATTAAGGTCTTACATATCAAAGAAGAATGAACAATTACAAGCTCTTCTGGTAATACTCTCTTTATAAACCAGCAATTTATATATTTCAATCCCTTTCTTTTTAACTGAGATATAATTCACATACCATAAAAATCACCCTTTCAAAGTGTACAATGCAGTGGTTTTTAAGATATTCATAAAGGTGTGCAACCATGACCACTATCTAATTCTAGAACATCTTCCATAAACCTCATACCCATTAGAGTCATTCCCCATTCCCACCTCCTCTCAGCCCCTAGCAACTATTAATCTACTTTCTGTCTCTATGGATTTGCCTATTTTGGTCATTTCACATAAATGGAATCACAGAATACGCAGCCTTTTGCACCTGGAATCTTGCAGTTAGCATAATGCTTTGGAGGTTTATGCATGTTGTAGCATGTATCAGTACTTCACACCTTTTTATGGCTGAATAATATTCCACTGTAAGAGTATACTACATTTTATTTATCCATTCATCAATAGACAGACACGGGTTATTTCCACATCTTGGCTATCCTGAATAATGCTGTTGTGAACGTTCTTTGTCATTTCATCCCCTTTTAAGATACAGGACAAAGTTTTCAAGTTAAAGCAAATCACAGAGGCACTAGCAGAAGTCTCTGAAGACCCCAAAGACCTTGGTAAGATTTCAAGTAGTAACATCTCCTTCGTTAGGTATAGACTCTGCACTTCTGAGTTCATTCTTTTTCATTAAATATCATCTGAACAAAAGAAACAGAAAAAACCTCACCTACCTTTTGTAAACTATGAATAAACAGGAAGGACAAGGTAACAACAAACAAAGCTACAAGATAAAATATTCTAAGTTTCTTATATTGACCTTGTCTGGTTTTAAAAAACCTACATATCTCACATTAACTTAAATATTTAAATAAAATGAAAGTAATTTGTTAGAATGATAAAATTACAAATTTGTAATTGAAGAACATACCAAATATATATGCTTATGTTTAAGTATCTGTACATTTTTATAGTTTGAGCTGATCTCTGAAAGCACTATGGCAAAAATTTTTGCTAAATATCCAGGATTAACCTGGTGGGTTTAAAAAGATTCAACCCTCAAATATTTACTTTTCGTAAATAAAACCAAATTATATCCACAGTGTCCAAATTGGCAAAATAGATTGGAGTTTAAAATTTACCCTACGTGTTTAGGAGTAAAGACTGATTAATTCTCTTAATTAGTTGATTAAAAGTATTTTGATATAAATCTCCTCAAATACTGCCTCAAAAATACAGAGTTTTGATTTAAAGATTTTATTTATTTATTTTTCCCCCCAAAGCCCCAGTACATAGTTGTCTGTCATAGCTGCACATCCTTCTAGTTGCTGTATGTGGGACACGGCCTCAGCATGGCTGGAGGAGTGGTGCCTCGGTGCGCACCCAGGATCCGAACCCGGGCCGCCGGCAGCGGAGAGCACGCACTTAACCGCTAAGCCACGGGGCCGGCCCTTTTGATTTAAATTATAGACACGTGGCCAAGAATCCCTAAATAACACAACTGAAACAAGAGTTTCCAATATATCAATTCAGTAACTTTCAAGCCAATAACATTTTTGTTTGCTTTATGACAAATGACAACAAAAATGTTATCAAAATAGTGCAAAATTATTCCTCTACAAATAAGCGACATGTTCAGAATAAAAAATAAATACATTCCAAAAAAAAAAGAAAAGAGGCTCTTTTTTGAGACTGTGGAACTAGACCAATTTTTTAAAAACACATATTGTTTTACTACATGCTAAAGCCACTGAACTGTACTGCTGTTTAGTGTTAGAATTTTGTCACATCTATTCTTTAAACTCAATTTTACTTACCAGTTAGGAAAATTAACAGTGAACAATGTCTTTCTTTTTTCTAGAGGATATTTATAAGAGAATTCTGCATTTAAAAATCTACTTCTAATATGCTTTAAAGGGAAGTTTTCATTAAAAAGAGAAAGAGAGACAACTAGTATTCGATAATTTCTTTTTGCTACAATTTTTAACTACACATTTAAACCAATTAAATCTAGTTTGTTACACCTGTAGAATATCAAATATACCCTGGGTTTAAGATTTAATTCAAATTCAATAAATATTTATTGAGTGGTCTACTACACGCCTAACACTATGCTAAGCGCTGGGAAAAAATAACTATTTTGGTTTTTCCTATCTTTCTCCCTCCTTGTCCTATGGCCTACACATATAATCACTTGATGGAGGATGCCAGCAGGAGAGTACTTACTACTGACCCTCATTTACTACACACTTGACTTAAATTTATACTCATGGACTCTAAACTCAGAATTCAAATAAATACCAACTATGAAAAAGAATTCACAAGAATCTGTTTTTCTGTAGGACACTCATCACTGAGGGGTAAAATTTTTCTTGTACGCATCATGAAGGAAGATCCTTTTTCCATGCTGTTGTTAAAACTGTCAATCACCTTGATGAGCAGCAAATAAATGAATGCCCAATGATGAGATTCTGTATTATCCTTAAAAAAGAAATCCATCAACTAAACATCAACAGGTAAATGTTTATACTCGACAGCCATCAATTTCAACTATCCATGCAAAGAGACAGGTGAGCTGGACTGGTAAACCTCGAAATTAGAGAAGTATTAATCGTCTGCTTCCAGCCAACATAAACAGATGTTATTTTTAAACGGGCAAAATCATCTCTTCCACTGAAATTTATTTGCAGCAGATAATGTTCTGTTACATTTTTAATCAAGCAGATGAAGTTACATTTAAATTGAAAATCTGCTTCACTCAACTAATCAGGCAAGTAAAATTCAGAGATGATTGAATGGCATTACACAGCACACTATTACGGCAGGTAAATTGGGAAATTTACCTGTCACACCACACAGCGTATTGTTCAGCCACTGCATCTGCAACTTAGAAGCAAAGCACTAAGACAAAAAGGGAACGGCATGTTAAACAGACTTATAAATCCATCATATTTTATGAAAACACTATTAAGGCTGCCAGCAAAAAATAAATAAATATTTTTAAAAAGAAAAAGGAAAAAAACACACACCACCTCTCAGGGAATCAGTGAAGATTTACATGGGCATGCTTATCTGTTTCATGTAAATAGCATGCCTCGTTATTGTGAAGACCAAGGTACATCCCAGGCAAAGGAAAAAGGCAAACATTACATCACAGCTAAAGGCAAAGAAACAAGGACCACATCGTATCGAGAATATGACAGTCGAGGGGCCGGCCAGGTGGTGTAGTGGGTAAGTTCGGGCACTCTGCTTCAGCGGCCTGGGGTTTGCATCCCGGGCACAGACCTGGGTACCTCTCGTCAAGCCATGCTGTGGCAGGCGTCCCACATAAGATAGAGGAAGATAGGCACAGATGTTAGCTCTGGGCTAATCTTCCTCAGCAAAAAGAGGAGGATTGGCAACAGATGTTAGCTCAGGGCTGGTCTTCCTCACACACACACAAAAAAGGACATAACAGTCAAACACAAGAAAGGTAAATAAAACTATATCAAAAAATAGTAGGGGCCGGCCCCATGGTGTAGCAGTTAAGTGCTCACGCTCCGCTATTGGCAGCCGGGGTTCAGGTTTGGATCCCGGGCGCGCACCGACGCACTGCTTGTCAGGCCATGCTGTGGCGGCATCCCACATAAAGTGGAGGAAGATGGGCACAGATGTTAGCTCAGGGCCAGTCTTCCTCAGCAAAAAATGAGGAGGATTGGCATGGATGTTAGCTCAGGGCTGATCTTCCTCACAAAAAAAAAAAAAAAGAAAGAAAGAAATAGTAGATAGAACAAGCAACATTACACTGCTTTGCAAAATAAAATGACTATGACTTCCCTCATTGGTACAGATCATTAATTTCATATAAAACAAAAACACATCCAAAAAACTGTCAATTTATCGTGTTTATAGAAACCCCAGTCCATTTCAGTCACTTGTAGTTCTCTATACAATTGGAATGTTAATGTGTCTTCAAAATTTACTTTCATAGATATCCAAAATCATCTAAGGGCTATTTCAGTGTTTCTTTCCACTGAAACCCAAAATTTACTTTCACTGCTTGATATCTGTAAACTTAAATAGCTTTGCTGCAACATCGGAACTTAATTGACATCACTGCTTATAACATTAATTGTGAATTATTCCAACATTGGGTACCAAAACGAAGTTACATCTTGTTTATAATTTAGTTTCATCCTCACAACTTCTGAAATATATAGGTTTATGTGCCAACCATTGTACCTTTTTCTTTCCTTCTTTCCTTTTCCTTTTTATTCTTTTTTCCTTTTTTTTTGGGGGGGGGTAGAAACACTAACACTGGAATGTGCTCTAAGTGACAAAGACATAATATTACTGTTTTACTCTTAACATGTGTGAACCTACCCTAATTTTCCATGAGGAGTAATGGATTTGGACTGACATATCCATACTCCGTCATGGAGTTAGTTAATAAAGCTAGCTAGAAATCATACACTCATCAGCATGGTGTCTTAACTATCAAGGCATCATTTTCAGTAAATTACTGGTTAGGGTTAGAACAGTTTAAGGTTTACAGAAAAATTGCAAAGATAGTGCAGAGTTCCTACATGCTGCACACGCAGTTTCCCATATTTGTAACATCTTAACATTAGTATGGTACATTTGTCAAAATTAATGACCAATACTGATTCCTTATTATTAACTAAAATCCATACTTTGTTTAGATTTCTTTACTTTTTTTTTATTTTTATTTTTTTGTGAGGAAGATCAGCCCTGTGCTAACATCTGTCAATCCTCCTCTTTTTTTTTGCTGAGGAAGACCGGCCCTGGGCTAACATCCATGCCCATCTTCCTCCACTTTATATGGGACGCCGCCACAGCATGGCTTGCCAAGCAGTGCGTCGGTGTGCACCCAGGATCCGAACCGGCGAACCCCGGGCCACCGCAGCGGAGCGCGCGCACTTAACCGCTTGCACCACCGGGCTGGACCAAGATTTCTTTACTTTTTACTTGTTCTTTTTTTGTTTTAGGATCTCATCCAGGATAGCACATTACATTTAGTTATCACGTCTCCTTATGCTCCTCTTGGCTGTGACAATTTCTCAGACTTTCCTTCTTTTTGATGATCTTGTCAGCTTTGAGGAGTACTTACGAGGTATTTTGTAGAATGTCCCACAATTGGGATTTGTCTGTTCTTCTCATGGTGAGGCTAGGGTTAGGGGTATTTGGGAGGAAGGCCACAGAGATAAAGTGACATTCTCATCAACATCTTATCAAATGTAAATGCTGTCAACATGACATCACTGATGATGACAGTCTTGATCACCTGTCTCATTGCTGTGTTTTCATTTAGCATTAGCCTTTACAAAAACTGCATTTGCACTTCTCTAAACTCCATAATGATACACTGCTACTCTTCATTGTTGAAGATGACCAATTTAACAGCTACTCTCTTTAGGTGTGACTCACGGGGGGAAAAATATCAAAAAACAATCCAGCTGTGCTTCCATACTGCACAAAGATTAGTCTTTCAATCACCATATTGATTTTTCCAAGTCTGTATATTTCAGACCTGACTCTTTGCTTTTAATGTTGGTCCAAAACAGAGGTTCTCAACTTGGGCTGACCATAAGAATCATATGGGAGAGCTTTTAAAAATACTGTTGCCCAGGCCCCAATTTAATCAGAATGGTTGGGCATCAGTAGTTTTTAAAAAGTCTCCAGGTTATCCTAATATAGAGCCAGGGTAGAGAACCACTGGCCCATGGCTTTAGCTCTATACTGACTGTGGCAGTGCAAGCTGCTGTGTCTTCCTGGTTACAGCATTCATAGCTATGCTATACTGTTGGGGGTTTGCATTTTTTATGTCTCTTCAGTTCTAGTAAATGGCTTTGGCTTAAAAGAACTCTACAACTCAGGGACACTTAAATGCTATTTAAACACTGGTAGACTAAACACAGTCAGAGGCAGAAGGCAGTGACTGACATTTAGAAGCACCACTGATGAAAAATATGCATATTCCAAGGTGAAGACTACAAAAGGATGGATACTAAACCAACAACATAGAAACATTCTGTACTCCCCAAAACACAGTGATAGACTGTTGTTTAAAACCTGGTGCTGATTTTTGCACCAAAGCAACAATCTGTGGGGTGGCTGAGTTCTCAGGCTAACTTAATAAAAGTGTATTTAACCCATAAGGGTAAAGAAATATTTGTCTGAAGAATACGAAATCACCATATTCAACCATTACATCAATTTCACACGATTCAACCTAATACTTTATATTTTCAATAAAAGATAGAAAAATAGTGATTACAACAATAGTATTTAAACAATACCAAGAAATTATTTTTTTTTAATTTGTTTAACATTAAATACTAGCACCTGGTGGAAAAGCTGGCCAGGTCATATGGTCTGCAAGGCAGACAATTCTATTTACCCATAATGAAAGGGACAAAACAGTTTTGTGGGAGATGGAAACACAATCTATAAAATGGAGAGAAGAACTTCTAGGAGAAGGGCTGAATGAGCAGAAGCAAAAGGGGTAGTTGAGAATCACAGGAAATGAAAGCTAGAGTTGTCGGACAGAAAAATGAACAAGAGTCCTTAAGAGATGCAGTTCCAAATCAGATATGGTTTATATGCATGTTTTTACATGCTTAAGGAGAGAAGATAAGAACTTTAAAGAATGAGGACATTTATATATTCTCATGGTGGGACAATAAGAAAAACAGGCTGGATCAGGTACCCTAACTATATCCAGCAAACCACAGGATCAGGTATTCTTAAGACTGTTATATTGACTTTCATGAAAAGTAATTTGTTTTTCTAGACAGTGAATACCCTAAGCCCTTCAACAGTGCCACACACAAGGATTAGTTAGGGAAGAATATATTCTCTCCCTCCTTTTTTCCTGAAGGGTACCATCAGCTGTTAGGAGTGGCATATGAATCAAGCTAAATACACATATCCTTCAACATATATTTGTCATAAACATTCTTTATTCAAATTATCAATAATGAACCATTTCTCTATTTTCTATGCTTCTATTACTTGAGGTAACACTTTTAGATTCTGCTTTTCTACTTAAGATAAGCATTTTCCAATATTAACAAAAAAACACTGTATAAAGATTTCTGACGACCCACACAGTATTCCATGATATAAATGTATAATCAATACCTAATTATACCATTTTTGCTGGGTGTTTATGTTATTTTCTTGTTTAAAAATAACAAACAAGGGGCCAGCCTGGTGGCGTAGTAGTTAGGTTCGCACACTCTGCTTCGGTGGCCCAGGGTTCCTGGGTTTGGATCCTGGGCACGGACCTACACACCGCTCATCAACCCATACTGTGGCGGCGACCCACATACAAAATAGAGGAAGATTGGCACAGATGATAGCTCAGGGACAATCTTCCTCAAGCAAAAAGAGGAGGATTGGCAACAGATGTTAGCTCAGGGCCAATCTTTCTCACAAATAAATAAGTAAATAATAACAAACATTCTTTGTACTCGTACAGCACTGGTGGGAATGTAAAATGGTATAGCTACTATGGAAAAGTTTGGCAGTTTCTTTAAAAATTACACATACAACTACCATACAACCCAGCTACTGAACTCCCAGGCATTTATCCCAGAAAAATGAAAACTTATGTTCACACAAACCTGTACATGAATGTTCATAGCAGCTTTATTTATAATAGCCAAAAACTGAAAACAATCCAGCTGTCCTTCAATGGGTAAATGGTTAAACAAACTGTGTGCATCCATATCATGGGATACAACCCAGCAAAAAAAAGGAACAAACTAATAATACACACAGCAACTTGGATGAATCTTCAGAGATTGGAAAACGCCAATCCTAAAAGGTCATACATAGTATGAGTCCATTTATATAACATTCTTGAAATTACAAAAAGAGAGAAATGGAGAACTCACTAGTGGTTGCCAGGGGTCAGGGGTGGCGGGGGAAAAAAGGACTATAAAAGTCCAACACGATGAGGGATGCTTGCGGTGACAAAACTTTTCTGTATCTTGATTGTATCAATATTAATATCCTGGTTGTGTTATCGCATTACAGTTTTGCAAGATGTTACCATTGGGGGAAACTGGGTAAATGGCACACAGGATCTCTCTGTATTATTTCTTAAAATTGCATGTGAATCTACAATTAAATCAAAATAAAAAGATTTATAAAAACAAACCCTTAATATATAAAGAATTATTCTCTATTTCAGATAATTTCCTTAGATTGTTGCATCAAAAAAATCATTCTTTAAAGCTTCATATACTACCAAAGTATTTCCTGAAAATGTCATGCCTTTCAACATTTATCCCAAGCTTATATTATTCCACTGTTATGTGGTCTTCAAAAGTGTAACTCAAGCTTTCCCTCCTTTCCTCCCTGCACTGCATCCTTAGGAAGGTGACTCCCTCTCTGTCCCCACAGCATCCTATGCATGCTCTGCTTATTCATCATTGTGCTTAGTAATCAGATGTACAATTTTTCACTTGTCTCCACCCAACATGATTACAAATTCCTTGACAGAACAGATGATATCTTCTTTATCTGTGTACCTCCAGTTCCTTGCATATAGTAGGAGTTCAATAAATGTTCACTGAGTTAATGAATAGATGAATAAACAAATACTATCAAAACATTCTCAGGAATGTATAGTACAACTGTTAGATTTTCCCGAGTGACTAGGGAAACGATGGTACCGCTGACACATTTAGGATACTGCACTGTAAGACCAGTTTAAGAGGAAAGACAATGAATTGAGCTGAGTCTGTGATGACTATAAGACATCCAAATGGGGCAATCCCAAAGGAATGATTGGACGGTCACGATTGGTAACTCAGACTTTGGAATCAACTGCATAAAGGTGATACTTGAAACAGTGGGAATAGGAAAGAAAAAGACAAACCAGTGAAAACAACAGGTACACAATCCCTTGTTTTCTATATATTTTGAAAACTTTAATCTTCATTTTGTTCTTAAACTGACAATTGGATAGATACAGAAGGCACATTAGAACTTTAAGAGGCATAAGGCTCATAAAAAGCAAATATCACTTATTAAACAACTGAGTGTACAAATGTCTTTTATTTAATGAATCTGGTAATCTATCAGGTCAATATCACCTACAGAGTAAATGACAACTTACTGGTATGATTTAAGAGATACTGGAATGTATCTATCCCCAAATAATTTTTTTCCACCTGAAAAACTTCATTCCTGTGAATCAAATACAAAAAGTATTGAAAAGGTAACTTCTTAAGCCATTATAAGCTAAGACATTAGTAAAGCTTATTAGTAACCAGTCTGTAGAACTCAAGGTCCACTGGTTGAGGCACTTGAATAGTATCAGCAGGAAAAAAAGAGTCCCCAAAGAAGAGGTCTCTCAAGAGGATGCCAAATAGAGATTTGCAGTAACTTCACAATTTCTTCTATTACTGAAATTCACACCACTTAAACGCAGCATTTACAAATATGTTAACTCAGCAGCAATAGAAAATGTCAGACCTGTAATTCTGCCACCTGATTCTCTCTACTACCAACAATCTACCTCCACTCCATTTCTAATAAGGACTATATACAAAATATTTTAGAATACATCTCTTAAAAATAAGGACTGTTTCCTAAATAACCATAGCAGTAATATCATATCTACTTTTAATATCATCAAATAGCATTAGAAAATTTCTAAGCTTTTTTCATCCCTGAGATTCTGTAATCTCAAAAATTCATTTTTAATGAACATCTCACTCCATAAAAAAATCAGACCTATGTGACACTGGTTAACATCTACATTCTCAAATTTTAGAATTAATTATCTCCTCCTCCTTCCAAATGTGTTTTTGTTTGTTTCTATTTTTGCTTGAGAAAAAAAGTGGTAACCACCTCTTAGCTTTAATTTTTTAAAAAAGCGTGCACAGGGCTGGCCCCGTGGCTTAGCGGTTAAGTGCGCACGCTCCGCTACTGGCCGCCCGGGTTCGGATCCTGGGCGCGCACCGACGCACCGCTGCTCTGGCCATGCTGAGGCCGCGTCCCACATACAGCAACTAGAAGGATGTGCGATTATGACATACAACTATCTACTGGGGCTTTGGGGAAAAGAAAAAAGGAGGAGGATTGGCAATAGATGTTAGCTCAGAGCCAGTCTTCTTCAGCAAAAAGAGGAGGATTAGCATGGAGGTTAGCTCAGGGCTGATCTTCCTCACAACAACAACAAAAAAAGTGTGCACACCTCTATCAAAGACATATTTATAAGGCAACCGGTGGGTAATACATGCCTGGGTCTTTGCAAAGGTGACTGGCCAGATTAAACTTCCCACTTTAGGCAAAAACAGACCCTAACCAAACAGAACTGCTGTACATTAAGGCATACTTAATGTAATTTGAATTGGACAATTCAATTAGAAATTTTAAATTTGTAGCTTTTTTTATTTGGCTAATAAACACATTAAATTAATTCTTAATTTACCAATTGCTCAACATACAAATTTACATACGAGGCTGACATAGAAACATCTAGAGAGAAACTGCTACCACCAATAAGCTCATTAAACTGGGCAGGAAAGGTAAAGTTAATAGGCACCAAGAAGGCAGAAGAAGACAAACTGGCAAGATGAGGGACCACAAGGACTTCTCCTCCATACTCTACTGCCTCAAAATTTTTCAAAAAGAACACAGCAATAACTTAAATTAATGAGAAATGGGATTCAGAATTTAGAAATTTTCTTTATAGTCTATTTTGTTTTTTTTTAATAATTTTATTTATTTATTTTTTCCCCCAAAGCCCCAGTGGATAGTTGTATGTAATAGTTGCACATCCTTCTAGTTGCTGTACGTGGGACGCGGCCTCAGCATGGCCGGAAGAGCGGTGCCTTGGTGTGCGCCAGGATCCGAACCCGGGCCGCCAGCAGCGGAGCGCACACACCCAACCTCCAAGCCACAGGGCCGGCCCCTTTATAGTCTATTTTGTACCAAAGGAATGCTAGTACATACACACACAATAAAAACATATTCTTTGGAAACAATAACCCCACGTTACAAAAGTCATTATACAATGATAAAGAAAATAGCAAATTTATCTTAAAAGAATTTCTCAAGATGATTAAGTTACAAAACCAGCAATGCTGGATTACCAGGGAAATTCAAGTTAAGATCAAACATCCATAGTGAAATTCCCACTGGAGCTCCATCTAGGCAGAGGAGCTAGCAGACATCTGGCTGGCAAAATAGGTAAGAGTCTCACAAGTCTTCCAAGCATGTTTCCAGATGACAATGACCCCAAGCAGGTAGAGCCCCTAGTGAAATATCTGGTCTTATTCTCAAAACAAAATATTTGTGTGTTTTTAGAAAGAGCTTATGCCAGAGTACCAAAATTTTAGTCAACAAATAACTGCCTTGCTGACATCAATGAGATGGTTCCCTTGAGCTGATATCAAATCTCAAAAAAGAAGATAAGATTATAGATTTTTTTAAGTCTACTTAAAACATTTTTAAGTCTACTATAGGCAGGATCCTGACCATAACCCTTGTATTTTGTTTCCTGATGAAGAAAGGGACTTATATTTAGACCTTCCAGTTCATTTACCATTAAGACCAAGATTATTGCTTAACACAATAACAGTAAAAGGAACTTGTTAGGAGACCTTTCAACAGTTCAAAGAATTGCTACATAAACTGCATAGGATTAGAATGATGTCTCAGGATACAGGAAGGGTCCTGGCCCTTTAAAAATTAATTTATTGAGTCCACAAATATATACTGAGTACTTTATGTAATTCATTTTACTAGGTATTATGGAAGACATACTGAATATGCTAGACTATACCAAAATATAAGGAGATCCCAAGTGTAAAGTGAATCCCCATTTTCCCAATAAGCAGATTTAAAACTAAGCTTTTTGGCATTCAAATACATAAACCATTAGAGGTATAGATGAAATAGTCTAATGTGCTCTATAGCACAAAGTCAAACCTCAAGAAATTATTACACAGAAATCAAGAGAGTACCAGACTTCTGATTCCAACTAAGATAAAGTAACAGGGATCTGATTTACCAGCCCACCTGAAACCACCATAAAAAACAAACAGACCAAACATATGAAACAAAGTGTTTAAGACACTGGATTATCAGACAATAAAATCCCTGAAAGACAGGTAGGTGAGCCCTACCACTGCCCCAGCTTATTGCCTTGAGAGAATTTTCAGGCCACCGTAGAGGGAGGGGGAACCCAGGCAGACCTTGACAAATGCCAAGAGTTTAAGAAAAAGAGCTGAGAGCCCAGGGAGACTAAGGCAGAAAAGCTCAAAAGATATAGTAACAAAGGGAAGAGAAAAAATCACACAGATCAGCAGAGGGTCCCACTGAGTATTCAGCAGAGAATTCAGCACATATGTAAGAAAATTATCTAAGACTGGGGAAAGAATCATCCAAAAGGATCAGATAGAACAGTACAAGGCACTCACACAGGGATGGGAATACTGCCTGTTTCCACCAGTCAGGCTGCAAAATCTCATAATTCGTGGGGTGCTACGTAGAGGACGTAGAAGGGTCTTGCCTCAGTAGGGGGGAATAATTAACCCTAGACTAAACACTCCCCGGTTTCCACCTAACAAATCATGAAAGCAAGACCCAAAAGGATCAACCAATTGCAAAGTAATTTAATTTTGTCCCAGAAGAAAAGTCAAGAATACTTATAGTAATATAAAAATAATCAGCACCAAACAAGTTAAAATCAACGTCTGGCATCTAATCAAAGATTGGATGGGGGCTGGCCTGGTGGCGCAGGTGGTTAAGTGCACATGCTCCGCTGCGGTGGCCCGGGGTTCGCAGGTTCGGATCCCAGGTGCGCACCGATGCACCACTTAGCAAGCCATGCTGTGGCGGCGTCCCATATAAAGTAGAGGAAGATGGGCACGGATGTTAGCCCAGGGCCAGCCTTCCTTAGCAAAAAAAGAGGAGGATTGGCAGATGTTAGCACAGGGCTGATCTTCCTCACAAGATAGATAGATAGACAGATAGATAGATAAATAGATAAATAAATACACTGACATCTCTGTTTAAAAAAAAAAGAAAGATTGGATGGCATGCAAAGAAACAGGAAAATACGACTGATAATGAGGAGAAAAATCAATCAACTGAAACCAACCCAGACTTGACAAAGATGCTAAAATTAAGAGATAAGACCATTAAAACAGTTGCAATAACTGTATCCCTGATACACAAAAAATTAAGTACAGACACGGAAGATATAAAAAAAAGATCCAAATCAAACTTCTACAGCTGAATGCTACAATATCTCAGATTAAAAACACATTGGAGGGAATTAGTGGCAGATTAAACATTGCAGATTAGTGAACCTGAAGACAGATCTATAAGAACTATCTAAAATAAAACACAGAAAAAAAGAATTAAAAATAATGAAAATGGTATCAGTGGACAACTTCAAATAACCTAACACACATGTAACTGGAGTACTAAAAGTGGGACAAGAGAGAGAAAAAATTTGAATGATGGCTGAAGTTTTTCCAAATTTGACCTAAGTGACATTCTTTTTGAGAACACTTACCAAGAGAGACCATATTCTAGGCTATAAAACAAGTTTAAAGATTCAAGTCACACAAAGTGTGTTATTTGAACACAACACATTACATTAGAAATCAACAACAGAGAGCTCTCTGGAAATCCCAAAATGTACGGAAATTAAATAACACTCTTCTAAATAATCCATGGGTCAAAGAAGAAATCACAAAGAAAATTAGTATCTATTTTGAACAGAGAGAAAATGAAGATGTAACATACCAAAATTTGTGGGATACTGCTAAAACAATACTTAAGGGGAAATTTATAGCACTAAAAGAACAGTCTCAGATCAACAACCTTAGCTTTCACCTTAAGAAACTAGAAAAATAAGAACAAATAACATCCATTATAAACAGAAAAAACAATAAAGATCAAAGCTAAAAACAAAAAATTTTCTAAATAAAAAAATCAAAGAAACCAAAAAATCAAAAGCAGGTTCTTTGAGATCAATAAAACTAACTAATCTCAAACCAGACAGATCAGGGAAACAAACAAAAACAAGAAATGAGAGAGGTGATATCACTAGAGATTCTACACATATTATAAATATAATGAAGGAATCCTATAAACAATTTTGTGCCAATAAATTCAACAACTTAGATGAAATATTTAAAAATCCCTGAGGGTCCAGCCCCATGGCGTAGCGGTTAAGTGTGCGCGCTCCGCTGCTGGCAGCCCAGGGTTCGGATCCTGGGCGTGCACCGACGCGCTACTTGTCAGGCCATGCTCTGGCAGCATCCCACATAAAGTGGAGGAAGATAGGCACGGATGTTAGCTCAGGGTCAGTCTTCCTCAGCAAAAAAAAGAAAAAGCCGGGGAGGGGAGGATTGGCATAGATGTTAGCTCAGGGCTGATCTTCCTCACAAAAAAAAAAAAAATCCTTGAAAAACATGAGCAACTAAAACTTACTGAAGAAGAAATCAATAACCTACTCAGCTCTATGTCTACAAAAAAAATGAATTTGTATTTTAAAACTTCCCACACAAAGAAAACTCAAGGCCCAGATGCCTTCACTGGTTAATTCTACCAAATATTTAAGAAAGAAATAATACCAATCCTACATGAACACTTTCAGAAAGTAGAAGAGAAGGGAATATTTCACACTGCAAGAAAACTACAGTCCAATATCCCTCATAAATATATATATGCAAAAATTCTAAATATTACTTTAGCAGATTGATTTCAACAATATATAAAAAAAGGTAATACATCATGACCAAGTGTGGTTTAATCCAGGAATACAGGCTGCTTTAATATTCCAAAAAATCAATTAATATAATTCACCATATTACCAAAAATCACATGATCACCTCAATACAATACATAAAAAGCACTTGACAAAGTCCAACATCCATTCCTGATAAAAATGCTTAGCAAACAATAGAAGGAAACTTCTTCAATCCACTAAAGGGTATCTATAAAAAACCTACAGCTAACATTGTACACAACGATGAAAGACTATACTTTCCTCTTAAAATCAGGAACAAAACAAAGATGTCCACTCCCACTACTTCTACTCAACATTATACTGGAGGTTCTATTCAGGGTAATAAGGCAAGAAGAATAAAAGTCATCCAGATTAGAAGGAAAGAAGTCAAACTGTATTCGCAGTTGACATGTTCAATAACACAGAAAATCCAACAGAATCTACCCAAAAATCTCTAGAACTAATAAGTGATTTTAGCAAAGTTATAGGCATCAACTTTAGCAAAGTTATAGGCATAACATAAAATCAATACACACACCCATATGCTTCAGCCCTTCCACTCCTAGGCATTCACTCAAGGTGAAAGGCTTGAATGTCCATATAAAGGCTTTTACACAAATGTTCTTAGGAGCTTTATTTGTAATAGACAAAAACTGGAAACAATTCAAAGGTCCATCAACAGGTGAATGGATAAACCGTGGTATATCCACACACTGAATATAAACCAATACTAAGAAATAAGAAATAAGTATCGACACCTTCTACATTATGGATTAATCTCAAATAATCATGCTGACTGAAATAAGCCAGCCCTTCTCCCTACCACAAAAAGAGTTCCTATTGTATGATTCCACTTATATAAAACTTTAAAAAATGGAAAACTAATTTACCGTAACAGAAGGCACTGGTTCCTTGGGGATGAAGAAGGGTATGGAGAGATAGGAGACAAGGATTACAAAGGGTTATAAGGAAACTTCTGAAGATTTTGGATATGTTCACAACCTTGATTATGGCGATGGCTTCCTGTGTGTATACATATACCACAGTTTATCAAACTGTACATTTTAAATGTGTGCAGCATGTCAACTATACCTTAACAAAGTTTTGTTTTGTTTTTACAAAAGCACCACTTTGCTAACAATCATCTACACTGACACTTCACTCATAGGCTTTTATTCAGAAATAATTTCTGAAAACATCTCCATAACCTCCCAAAGGATCTTACTGCTCATTCGTAGGATAGTAATGTGAAGGAGGAGATTCTTGGATCATTCTCCTGCCAAGGATTCAGTATCTGCCTGCTACAGCAAAAGAGATGTTGTCTACTATGACAATGTCTTGAGAGGTCACAAGCAGAAGTGCTAGTTCTTAAGAGGCATTTGAGTATGGTCCACCAACAAAAGAAGTACTGTAGCTATCATGATTTGACCTCAAAATATTCTGTAAATTGTAGCTGCCATGCAAAGACGAGAACCAAACTGAATACAGATTGACACGTCACTTTTGTCCTCTGGGCCCGTGATTTTTCATCTAGAAAATAAGAGCACTGGCCTTGAAACAGTGATTTCCAATCAATCTGTGCCAGCCTAACACTAGGGGACTTGTTAAAATACAGAATCTTGGGTCTCACCCACACAGACTCTAATTCAGTAGGTCTGGGACAGAACCTGAGGATATACTGTGAAATCCTGGCACAAAACCAGATTTGGGTAATTGTGGCCTAGATATTCTTTTAGGTCCTTCTAGCTGCAACATTCTTTAAGCATTATTTCCAAAGGTTGCAATGAGATCTTTCAAGTGAGGTGTCTGGCAGCCATGTAGGTCAAAGCGAGGTATAACACTGTAGTACTCTGTATAAGGTGCACCACCAAAGGCCCTGATGCTTAATGTTTAAGGGAATCTCCCTAATTTCTCTGATTTGGAAGAAATAAGTTCAGATTTTTTGAAGATTAGTTAATCACTGCATTCTTTATCTTTACTCAATTTTATACTTGCCAGAAACCCTAAGGGCTGATTAGTTCTCCTGGTGTCTTTCTGCTTATTCTAAAGCTATTCTTGGGATATTTTAGAGCAGAGTGGAGATCAGATTCTACAGAGCCAAAGATGTTGTCCCACACTCTGTAGCTTCAAAATGGAATAGCAATGGTTATAGGAATAGAAAGACAAAGATTTCTGCAAGACCTTTAGAGCTTGGGAGTGAAAAATTAAAACAATTTTCCCCAAATCTCACAAAATTATAGGGATATGGTACCAATGTCAGCTATAAAGCCTGACCAGATTCAACCCTAACAAAAATCAAATGTTTCTCATATTGTCACTTCATCTCTGCTCCTACCACCTTGACTACAAAAATAACATTTTTTTGAAATACTAAAGTTCAAATGAAATTATCATTTCTCCCTCTACAAACTGGTTTCTTATATTACTTGATAAGATAGATCAATAAATCTTTCAAAAAATTTTAATAATATATAGTCATCTGTTAGGTAACCACATATTTTTAATATTTGCTTAAATATTCTTTTTTTTTTTTTTTGTGAGGAAGATCAGCCCTGAGCTAACATCCGTGCTAATCCTCCTTTTTGCTGAGGAAGACCGGCTCTGAGCTAACGTCTATTGCCAATTCTCCTCCTTTTTTTTTAATTGCCCAAAGCCCCAGTAGATAGCTGTATGTCATAGTTGCACACCATTCTAGTTGCTACATGTGGGATGCGGCCTCAGCATGGCCGGAGAAGCGGTGCGTTGGTGCGCGCCCGAGGTTCCGAACCCGGGCCGCCGCCAGTAGTGGAGCGCGCACACTTAACCTCTAAGACACGGGGCCGGCCCTTAAATATTCTAAAGATAGATTAAAATATTTTCATAGCCAAGAGCATCAAGTTATTGTAGTTGAATCCTGAATTTAGTCTTTATCCTAAAATTTTATTAAAATTCTACACCTCTGGACATAACTGCAATTGAAAATCTGTTTCAAAAAGGATTATATAAATCAGAGAGAAATAGAAAAATATACCCGTTAAAATATGAATAAACGTGAACAGCATGTAAACCTAGTTTTATCTCTAAACTTTATTTCTGCCTATGCCCCAAACCGACAGGCCAATGATTTAATACCTAGGATACGTTTTGTGCCACTAGGCAAAGTAACCTAATTCTCTTAATTCCCAGAATTGGCTGCTGTTCCAAGACTAGGAGGATTGCATTGAAAGTGGCTGTGGCATACTATAACACAATTAATACGCCACAGAAAGAAAAATAAGCTTAATTTCATTTACCAGACAGACTAATACATTTTGTTGCCATTTGCAAACCAAGTTGTAAACAACTGTTAGCTGCCCCATATTCTTTCATACATTCTGTACAAAATCATTCTTCTAATGAGAGTCTAAGGAGAATTACAAGATGAGAAGGCCACCATAGTAATTTCATAATTCATGTATCTTTGTAATAAACAACATGGTAGTCAATCCACTCCATGAAAATATTTGTTTCTACATTAGCATAATATATGCATTTATTATGTTCATTAATATAAAATTCATGATAAAAGGTACAAGGCTCAAGGGGAAAATGTCATATAAATAACTTTCAGACCTGTTAGACACACTTACTCTTCTCCGTATTGCCTCCAGACACTCCTTACACACCTCTCCCATATCCTCTTTTCCTTGACCACCACCCATAATTAAAATCTTTTTTTGGCATTTGTTTCTCCCCTTTGCCTGACTCATCAAATCTGTCCTGCCTACAAGCTCTTGTTTTATGTGGGGCTAAGTGCTTAGAATCAAACAACTTCCTTGGGACTCGAACATCCATCAACATTTGGGACATAGAAAGGGGGGAAAAAATAGCATATATTTAATTGGCTCCTTGGAGCATTTTAATTAAGTTTCTGTCCAGGGACATTGCTTAGATTAAAAATGTTACAATAAATGCTCTCTTAACAAATCTTTACTTAACCCACTAACTAAAATGACTAATGCTCTCAATTTGTTTTGTAAAATATATTGATGCTAAAGAATATTAAACGCTCAGGAGTAGTAGACCACTCTCAAGTTCACCCACTCACTTCTACTTCAATCAGGTGAAGTATATGCTGTATATATTCCAAAGCTAATTTTGCTAGTTGCACTCCTTACTGTCATATTTAATGTAATTAAGTGTTAAGCAAACCAATGAAATGATTAAAACAGAAAGGACTGTGGCTTAAGTGAGTTGCTTAAAGTCACTATCAAATCGTAGGCAAGCCAACTATATAAGACTAACACCAGGGGGAAAAAAAACGATTCTGCGATCATGGTGCTCCAAAGCATTGGCTTATGAAAGAAATATGATGAAAAACTTTAATCAGCAGAGTGATAGTGATACTCAAAAGAAGGCCCTGACCTTCCACCAAACGACTGGCAAATGAGTATACATATTAACTCAAAACATATTTTAAGATATGTTTAACGTTCATATATTTCATTTTTCATGACTCTAAACTTTAATCATGTATATGACTACAGATCCTGATAGCACCAGACAAAAAGGAGTTTCCATTCTAATCAAGAAAAAAGTATCCACATTTTTTTTTTAAAGATTTTATTTATTTATTTATTTATTCCCCCCCGCCCCAAAGCCCAGTAGATAGTTGTATGTCATAGCTGCACATCCTTCTAGTTGCTGTATGTGGGACGCAGCCTCAGCATGGCCGGAGAAGCGGTGCGTCAGTGTGCACCCGGGATCCGAACCCGGGCCGCCAGCAGCGAGCACGCGCACTTAACCGCTAAGCCACGGGGCCAGCCCATCCACATTTTCTTAGTGAATCCAAATATCACATTCAATTTCCAGTAACACAACCCTCAAAAGAGATCTACTAAGTACGTAAAACATTAAGGAACCTGAATGGACTCCCTAAATAAACACTTTTTGTATTTTTGTGTGTGTGAGGAAGATCAGCCCTGAGCTAACATCTGCCAATCCTCCTCTTTTTTCTGCTGAGGAAGACTGGCCCTGGGCTAACATCCATGCCCCTCTTTCTCCACTTTATATGGGATGCTGCCACAGCATGGCCCGCCAAGCGGTGCGTTGGTGTGTGCCCAGGATCCGAAACGGTGAACCCCAGGCCGCCACAGTGGAGCGCGCGCACTTAACCGCTTGTGCCACCGGGCTGGCCCCTAAACACTTTAAGTTATGAGAAAAATCTCAAGCTTCTAGCACTAAGAGAAAAGAGGTGGGTGTGGGGGTGTGTGTGTGTGTGTACATACATATCAAGGTTTGTTGCTGATGAGAATGTTTATGTTTTTTCTGGGAATAATTACTGAAATAAATGTAAAATACATTACTACTATAATTTTTATAAGAAAAAGGACAAGAGGGGCCGGCCCTGTGGCTTAGCGGTTAAGCGCGCGGGCTCCGCTACTGGCAACCCGGGTTCGGATCCTGGGCGCGCACCAACACACCACTTCTCCAGCCATGCTGAGGCTGCGTCCCACATACAGCAACTAAAAGGATGTGCAACTATGACATACAACTATGGGGCTGTGGGGAGAAAAAAAAAGGAGGAGGACTGGCAATAGATGTTAGCTCAGAGCCGGTCTTCCTCAGCAAAAAGGGGAGGATTAGCATGGAAGTTAGCTCAGGGCTGATCTTCCTCACAAAAAAAAAAAAGAAAGAAAAAGGACAAGAAAACAGCCCCATCTAATATATAGATAATAAGCATGTTCATCTATTCTAGTTCTATAATGAACGAACAGAAAACAAGAAAAATGTAAAACGGGGGGGGATTCAGAAAATCAACTATAGGCACAATAAGTCAAGTACAAAAGCCAAATAAAAAGAAATATACAACCAGAACGAAAAAGGAGGGTAGGGGGTAAAAAACAGAGGATACAGAAGAACATAAATGCACACAGGAACAGACAAACACAGAAACATTCATGAAACTCAATCATGGGATTCTATTTAGGATATATTTACAATTACAAATTCAAACAGAAACATTAGCTCTTTGCATTTAGCCAAAGGTTTCCCAAGCCTATTTGGCATGGAGAAATGGTAGGCAATGAAAAAAAAAATTATAAAGAAGGCTGATCCTCTGAAAATGGTCAGCCCTCAGTCTCTACAAATCAGTTCACCGATTCACAGTGATGAAGAGTAATGCTCTAATAAGACTATATATAGGCTATGTATCTATATATAAGTATATATATCTATATCTACGTAGCTATATATTTTTTAAAAGAACAGTGTTCATTCAATTCTCCCTATCTTAAATATCCTTCTCTTTCTTCCCGTCCCTCTCTCCTGAAACGCTACACATTCTTTCAAGACCTAGTTAAATACGTACTTCCTTCATGAAGTTTTCTTGGCTTCCTCTCAGCAAGCAACAAACTCTCTCTCTTCTCTGAACAGAAGGAATTTTATATCATTCTTAGTTATTATCATATTCAGATTATCATCCAATTCAAACACCATGTATTTGAGTCTTTGCCCTATCTGCTTATACTAGATGACTGGATCTCAAACTTTTTGGTCTCAGGACCCTCTTATACTCTTAAAAATTACTGAGCACTCCAAAAGCCTTTCTTACTTGGGTTATTTATCAATACTTACCATGTAAGAAACTAAAGCTGAGCAATTTTTAAAATAAGTATTAATTCATTTAACATAATAATAAATTCATTATATGTTAATATAAAAAACATTTTTATGCAAAATAACTATATTTTCAAAAACAAAAAAAATTTAGTAGTTAAGAGGGGCAGTGTTTTACAAAACTCTTTAATGACTGATCTAATAAAATGCAGCTCAATTCTCATATCTGCTTCTACATTCAATCTGTTTTGATATGTTGTTCTGGTTGAAACATAAAGAAAACCAGGTTTGATATGTAGGTGAAAAGGGGAGTATTTTAATAGCCTATTCAGACAATTGTGAATATTCTTCTTTGATACACTAACAAAATTTAGTTGCAATATGGAATATAAAACTATATCAACAAACTTTTATGTACTCTGTTAACATTAAAATCCACTGGTCTATCTTATACCTTGAAAGGATCTTTTAACCCATGCACAATTTTGTAACATCATGCATCGGTCATATGGAAAATACTGGTTCACTGAGTTATGAAGATCTTTCAAACGTTGACACATTTCATTACACAATCAAAAAAACAATCACATCTGTTAATATCACAACTGATCTCATCAGAAAAGTCTTTCAGAACTGAGTATTTTGTCAAACTCACCACGATAGATATGTTTTCCAAAATTCTAATTTTTGCTTGAAAGCTCAAATTTTATCATTAACAACAAATGTTGGCAGTTCTTTTCTTTGATGTGGCATGCTTACTTCGTCCATTTTCAAGAAAATGTCTGCAAAATACCCAATTCTGAATAGCTTTAGCGTGTCAGTTGGTCTTGGAAGTAAAAATGTTCCATGCAAAAAGAGGCTAGTTCAGGTCACAACATTGAACAAGTGCTTTTCCTTGAGACAACAATCAAACCTCAGGATACAACATAAGTGCTTTATGTGTACTCTCCATTTCGTCATACAGAATACTGGGAAAAAGCGATTACAAGGGTAGAGATTGAATAAACTTAATAATTTTTTTCTGTTTCATCAAGGACACTAAGCAAAACCGGTTTTGTTTTTTTTTTTAGGTTGAGTTTGTGGTGGTGAACAACAGAATGACTATAGTTTGGTGCCATAGCACTGATTCGTGCTGAGGCATCAGCAGTTTTACCCACCAAGGCTTGTGCACTATCAGAGCAAACATCAACACAGTGGAAAAGTAAAATAGCATCTCATTATGATGAAAATATCTGTGACCTTGCAGGAACCACAGGGGTCCACAGCCCATATTTTGAGAAACACTGTACTAGATTACAAACTCTTTGGGCCAGGAAATTCATTTACTTATCACAATGCTTTGCCACAATGGAAGGAAGGAGGGAAGGAGGGAAGGAGGGAGGGAGGGAGGGAGGGAGGGAGGGAAGCAGGGAGGAAGGGAGGAATGAAGAAGGAAGGGAGGAAGGAATGTACGAAAGAACATTGGTAACATGGGTAAATAAATAGCAACTAATTTGGAGGCTGAAGAACGTCCTATACAAACTTGTTCCTAGATAGTAACTTGCAGCTTGGAATGAGAAAGTGCTTGCTTACAGCAACGTGCTATATGTTCTGAATGCCCGAATTGGGAATCTGTGTCAAAACTTTGTTAGGAATTATGTGATCCTTACTAGATGGAAGTAAGGGAGATGGGGCATGAAGTTATTTCTAGGAGTTGGAGACATACCCACTTTAGCTCAGTTCTGGGACTCTTTGAACGTCCTATACAAACTTGTTCCTAGATAGTAACTTGCAGCTTGGAATGAGAAAGTGCTTGCTTACAGCAACGTGCTATATGTTCTGAATGCCCGAATTGGGAATCTGTGTCAAAACTTTGTTAGGAATTATGTGATCCTTACTAGCTGGAAGTAAGGGAGATGGGGCATGAAGTTATTTCTAGGAGTTGGAGACATACCCACTTTAGCTCAGTTCTGGGACTCTTTGAACGTCCTATACAAACTTGTTCCTAGATAGTAACTTGCAGCTTGGAATGAGAAAGTGCTTGCTTACAGCCAAGTGCTATATGTTCTGAATCATTTTAACAAATGCCCGAGAAAAAAGAGGACAATGAAAGCATATCCACCTAAACATTCCCACTAACCAACTAAAAAGCTCATAAACTTTCAGTTACCAGAGTAATAAAGCTTGGTTTATACTATAACTGTGACCATCTTTGTAACAATGACCTATTTTATAAGGAACGTAATAGCTTGAGCAAAAGTCAAAAATGTTTATACAAGATATTTTTAACCTCTTTTATGGTCATTTGGATTATCTATTCTATGAAAAAGAATTTCAAAATTTTTACTCCATTTAGAGAATCCATTCAACATACATTTGTTGAAGCCCTGCCATATACAAAGCACTCTATTATGCTTTGGGGCTTATAAGGAGGGATAAAATGTGGTCTCTTCCTTCAGGAAGTAACACGTACGTCAGGAGAGAAGTTCAAGAAAAGCTAAAATAGCCATTCATGGCCAAAATATACTGAACCACGATAGCCCTTAAAAAACAAATGAGGTATCTAATGTTAATATATGCATTTGGAGAAAATTCATGAAAATGGCTTATCAAAAGAAAAAGAAAATTTAATTCAAGTGAATACTCAGAAAAATGTAGTTTTACTACGGAAGGAAGGGAGAAAGGAAACAAGAAAGGCAAATCATAGCTTAAAGCAAAGAAATCCATCAGGAGATCTGAGGATGATGCCTATTTGATCCCAGTGTTTAGTTTCCTGAGACTTTTAGCATGTCTTCCACCAAAATAAAACAAAAACAAAATAATAGCTAATACACATGAACTAACATGTCCAAACTGCCAATTAAGAGAGTCTAAACAAAGCAAAGTTGAGGTCACTCGGCTACAGATGGATGGTAGACCAGATGGTGATATTCTTCACAGGTCAGGAACTCTAGTCTTAAATTCACCTTTGTAGGCAACTCTAGTGCTGAACAAAGAAAGCAGTCAATGAATATTCGTGAAATGATGGGGCATCTACACTGCATGACAGGCCGTGCCAAAATGGAATATTCTTTGTACTCACATCCTTAATCATTACCAGTTGATGAGATTATTTGGAATAACTTAAAGAGACAAAGATAGTATGTTTTAGGTAGTTAGAAAGTACTTTGAAATTTGGTGAAATTTACTGGGCTGCTCTCTGAGAACAAGCACTTTTTAAAATTAAAGCACTCTTTAATATCCAACTTCTCAGAACATCCATGTCTAGTTTACGAGAATTAAACGTTCTTAATTGATAACATGAGATATCCAATCACTGAACTTGAATTTATAATAAGTATTTATATGAAAAAAGTATTTTAAAGGAAGAATTAGAATTCAAAACCATTTACTAGGATACATTCAATAATAAAACATTACTATTAAAACTAATAAAACTATAAAAGCTTTACTATTACATACCAATAAAATCAATTTGGTTGACTTAGTTATTGCTAAGAGAACTAGATAAATGCTATCTTAACTGTCATCTTTTATATATCTTCCAATACCCAGGGTACTTAGAACACTCACAAATGTGGATCCACAGAATATTAAATACCATCTGTTTATGTCTTAAAAAATTACACAAATTTCATTTTTTCCCAAAAGCCAAACACATTACACCAAATTTTTTTAATTCTAAATTCTCTATACTTTAATAAAATCCAAAGGTTAAATAGAACTCAAAACTCATTAAGACTATTTTACAAAATATTATAATTATTCATCTTAACTTTCAAAAACATCAAACTGAGATCAAGAATCTCTAGTTAACTGTTACATAACAAGCAACTAAAGTTACACAATTCTACACAACCTTGTATTTATACCATATTCTTATCTGTGTGGCACTTGGACATTTCAAACTGTTCATCTCTCAAAGTGGATAGGTAATATGGTCAATACAGTTATTAACATTTACAATGTTCCAAGGACTGTTTTAAGTGTTGCAAATCCATTACTGTATTTAATCCTCACAACAAACCCAAAAGGTAGGTACTATTAGCTTCATTACTAATGAGGAACAAGGCCACTTAGAAAATTTAAGGAATTTGCCCAAAATTAGACAGCTAGTAGTAAATGGCAAAATCAAACCTAGGTCTCAATTTCAAAGCCTATGCCCTTAACCACTTTGCATTCACTGTCTACCAAACTGGGCTGCTACTGTGACTGGCTAGGGAAGAAAAGTCCTATCTAGTCACGAAACAGAAAAAAATCCTGAGAAGGAAGGGGAAAAAAAAGAAAGAGACTAGTATTTAAAAACGAAAGAAGACAGAGTTTCCCAATCCCTCTTGCCACTCTCAAGAGTAATCAAGATCTACAAGGGTTGGGGCTGGCCTGGTGGCCGAGCAGCTAAGTGCGCATGCTCCGCTTCAGCAGCCCGTGGGCATAACGACGCACCACTTGTCAAGCCATGCTGTGGTGGCGTCCCATATAAAGTGGAGGAAGATGGGCACGGATGTTAGCCCAGGGCCAGTCTTCCTCAGCAAAAAGAGGAATGGCAGATGTTAGCTCAGGGCTGATCTTCTTCACACACAAAAAAAGATCTACAAAGGCTCTTATGATGAATCAGCAATATTTTCTACCCAGTTACCATACAGGACTTACTTTCTTCTCATCACCCTACCCTAAAAGGGCTTAACTACTAATAACTTTCCTTTTTGCGGCAGTTTCTCTAAAAAAGTAAGTTAAACAAAATCCAGTTAACATGTTCCATTTAATCCTAATACACAATGTATACTGCATATACATTGCTTAAAAACCTTGCAATAATTAAGGGAAGAATCATACCAAAGATTTGGGTAAGCTGCTCAATTAAAAACCATCCTGAGTCCAAGAACTCTCAAAGGAGAAGAACATGCATCTCAACTTATGAGCAGTGAAAACTGAATTAAAAAAGGGTTTATGCTCAAACATTAATATGACTTTTACGAAGATACAAAAGATTTAATAAACTTAAAGAATAAGTTTCCTTAGGAGCAAAATACAAGAAGTTTGAAAGACCTTTGGGAAGAACCAAGACAAACCAACCAATCAAACAAAACGAGTCTTAAATTGATATCATGCCAATATAAATATCTAGATCAACTTCTAAATAAACCAAACCTTTCTTATGAACCACTGGGGACACGGCTACATTCTGAATCAGCCACTGAATTTTATACAGTATTATCAAGGAGTAGATATGTCTGGAGACAAGTATGTCTGATTGTACTCAATCCATTATACTATATTAAAAGTAAAGACAAACACTGAGTGCTCAAAAAAAAATCTTGGTTTCTAATGTCATTCTCCAATAAAAAGAACAAGGGCTCGTTTGCAAAATAGCCAATTCTAGGTCTAGGGAAAGAAATATACAAGGTGAACCTGTAGCATATGCAGTATAGGCTTTAGTTAATAATAAGGAATCAATAATGGTTCATTAATTTTGACAAATGTACTAGTAATGTAAGATGTTACTAACAGGGGAAATTGGGTGTGGGGCATACAAGAACTCTCTGCACTATCTTTGCAATTTTTCTGTAAACCTAAAACTGTTCTAAAATAAAAAGTTTATTAAAAAAAAAAGTAAAGGCAAAAGGACCAAAAGGAAAATACGGGAAGTTCAGGTCTCACTCTTTTCCTACACAATATTTCCTACATAATTCAAGGAAGGTTATTTAACCTTATGTAGATATTTGGAAATATTTCTTGAACGCTCTCAAGAGAAAGAAATTTTCAAACCTCCTAGTATACATTACCATCACTGTTAGTTTGCTCTAATTTAAGCCTATGTTCCCAGGAGAAGTTGGAATACTGCTGGTCTCAATTCTTCATTTAAAAGCTGGGGGGGGGAGGGGGGGGCCGGTTCACAAGTGTCTTTTGTTTTTATTTTGTGTGGCAATATACACCGCCAAATAAAGAACTACTAATGTAGCACTGAGCTACCAGGAAGCCTATCAAGAAACAACCCACAGGAGACAAGTTTATATTCAGAGCTCAAAAAATCTCCAACATTACCCTGGAGTCAAAGGAAAAAGAATCTTTTCAAGATTTAACATATGAAGATCATTTTATAATTTTTCATAAAACCTAAGTAGCTGAGTCAAAAAGTAAAATAAAAGGTAACTTTTCCAATGTCAGCTTTAACATCAAAAAACCTCAAGTAGGGGCTGGCCCCATGGTCTAGTGGTTAAGTTTGGTGGGCTCTGCTTTGGAGGCCCGGGTTTGTTTCCCGGGTGCAGACCTACATCACTCCTCAGGAGCCATGCTGTGGTGGCACTCTACATACAAAATAGAGGAAGACTGGCACAGATGTTAGCTCAGGGCGAATCTTCCTCAGAAAAAAAAAATCAAGTAAAATGAAGTACAAAAGGATCATTTTAGGTAGAAAAAAGTTTTACTCTCACTGAGAAACAGACATGAGGTTTTCTAGAAATTTCTTTCTGATTTCAGCAGGAAAAAAGACATAGATAAAAAAATCATGTTTTTATAAATTCCAATGCTACAGTGATTCACAGGAAAGAAAAAAACCTACTCAGAAACACTATGTTAAAACTTATTAAACAGGAAAAATAACTTCTCAAGCCGTGTATACACACTGGAATGTTAAAAAAATCATAAAACAAATTCATAGATGTTAAATGTTATGTATTAAATATACAGTTTATAGTGTCTGTTATTGTTCAAACATCTAAAGGGGGAAATTATGGTTGTACACTTAAAAATAACTCCTCTTTCGCAGGATGGGCATGGGATGTTAGCCCAAGGCCAATCTTCCTCAGCAAACAAGAGGAGGACTGGCAACAGATGTTAGCTCAGGGCTAATCTTCTTCACCAAAAAAAATAAATAAAATAACTCCTCTTTCCACCCTACACTCCACTAAAAAGATATGTATACATACGTGATGCAGTGCCTTCTGGATGTTATTCCAATGTCTGATGCAAAAATATGCTTTTCTGTTCCTGCACTGTGACATAGCTGTTTCTAGCACACATTCATTATTTGCCCTCTTTTGTGATACAATCTGATTGACCTACAGAATATATCAAGGGCAATTACTGTCACCATACAAAAGAACAATGGGTTAAAACAATATCCTTAAAGCAGAAGTAGAATTATAATTTAAATGATATTTCCGATTTAATATATCCAAACAGTTTAAGTTAAATGCAAAAAAGAATTATGTGCTTTCAAATATAAACGGTTACGGCTGATTTTGTTTACTGGCTCTCAAAATATTTAGACTTTGGTTTACCTTTCTACATTAGGCCTTACAAATTCAACACTTTCAAGAGATCAAAGAGAAAGTAAAATCTCTGGCGTACAGGTGTCCCAAAGCTCCTGTCTATTCCACTCCCTTCCTCTCCACTCCCCTTCTCCAACCCGATTAAAAACCTAAGAAGAGCCCAACTGAGAATCCCACGGCCACATACTGGGCATCATTGTAGTCCTAGTGATCCTCCTTTCCTCAGGAGTATTCATTTCTAAAACCTTAACGACACTGTCACATTCTCGTGAAAAGGAGAGGAAAAACTGCCATTAAAGGCTATGTTCAGGGGCCGGCCCTGTGGCTTGGTGGTTAAGTGCGCGCGCTGCAATGCTGGTGGCCTGGGTTCGGATCCCGGGTGCGCATCGAGGCACCACTTCTCCGTCCATCCTGAGGCCGAGTCCCATATACAACAACTAGAAGGATGTGCAGCTATGACATACAACTATCTACTGGGGCTTTGGGGGGAAAAAATAAAATAAATAAAATCTTTAAAAAAAAAAAAAAAGGCTATGTTCATTATAATCAGTGACTTCTTAAAAATGTTTGCAGTCAAGCAGTGATGTGTCTTTGGGACTTTTTTCAGAGCTTGAGTCTTTTAGCAGCTTCTTAATGTTTCAGGGAATTTCTGTGCACAGGAAATTATGAGAAATGCTTACAACTGCTCAGGGATTAAAAGAAAATAAGAAAGGCAAAAACAAAACAGAACATGGCAACACTGAATTTATGTGTTTTCCATTTGCTGTTTAAAATATCTGTCAAAGCAACTTAAATATATTTCTATATAAAGGCAACCTGACACACGAACTATTAAGAACCTCAGATGGTAACAAAATATCCTCAAAGTAGCATATATTACATGCGAAACACCATAAGAAAATAAGAATCTACAGATGAACCAAAATTATTCTATGTATCATGTGAGCAAATAATGTCACCCTAGCTTCCTGTCCCTTATCAAAATAGTCTTTTTCCCAGGTAAGAACAGTAGTTTCTAGGAATTCCCCCATTCTAAAAGCCTGAACAGATTTCAGATGAATGTAAAGAACTGAAAGCCATCATCTAATTCTTACTTTGGTCAGTTTTGTTTCTTTGCTGGGCGAGGGGACACAATTATTTTTGTCACTAAAAATTTTTTTTTTTTTTTTAAAGATTTTATTTATTTATTTTTCCCCCCAAAGCCCCAGTAGATAGTTGTATGTCACAGCTGCACAACGTTCTAGTTGCTGTATGTGGGACGCGGCCTCAACGTGGCCAGAGAAGCGGTGTGTCTGTGCGCGCCCGGGATCCGAACCTGGGCCCCCAGGAGTGGAGCACGCGCACTTAACCGCTAAGCCACGGGGCCGGCCCTTGTCGCTAAAAAATTTTAAGAGGGAAAGAAAGGGAAAAATAAAGGAAAATATTCTTCAGTGTTTTTCTCCCAAAATTCTGCAATGTTTGAGATATTTGGTACACATATTCTTAAATGTTCAATTTACCCAATGTGAAACCCAAATTTTTTAGAGATAATGAACTGCAAATTAAAGTACTGGTTCATTCCTTATGAATTCCCCCCCAATTTACGAAACAAAATCCTATTACTATACTTTACAAAATAATTTAGGTTTAATTAACTTTAATGAAACTAAACTGTTAAATTATTCCAAAACTATAAGCAGAAAATAAAATTGGACTCCAAAAGTAATCAATTACATAAAGGCTTTGACTACTGTATAGGATGCTATTTAGAACTAGAGTAGAAGGCTTATAACACAAATCATTTTAACAGGTCTAGTTAATTTTCAGAATACATTTAGAAATTTTATCCTCCATTTAATAAATTCACAGTTCATCCTTGTTTAAAATCACACAAGCTGTACCCATTCATCAGCACTGCCACTAATATAAATCCTAAATGGTAGTGACTTACAAAAAGTTCAAAGAATTTTGGGACTTACAGTGAACTCTCAGCTACCTTTCTGAATTGCCTTGTCTCCATAAAAAAATTTAATCCCAAAATGGATCCTTTTGCTACGCACATACTTCTGAGCCACCTACTTCTTGCCATCAATTTGAATGTGGTCCAGAGAGCACAAAATATTAGCCAAAGCCTTTGTTTCTCAAACTTAACAGAAAAATTCTCTTGAACGTCAAATCAGTCCACAAATCCCAAATTAAGAAACACTGACTTAAGAAATCAAAGTCTCATTCTATAACAAATGTCTTTCAACTGTGAATTATCACTGCAAAACGTTGTCTTTTTAACTTGTACAATACCTTTTTTTTTTTTTTGAGGAAGATTGGCCCTGTGCTAACATTTGTTGCCAATCTTCCTCTTTTTCTTTTTTCTCCCCAAAGCCCCAGTACATAGTTGTGTATCACAGTTGTAGAGTTGTAGCTCTTCTATGTGGGACGCCACCTCAGCATGGCTTGATGAGTGGTGAATAGGTCTGCGCCCAGGATCTGAACCGGCAAACCCCAGGCCACTGAAGCGGAACACGCAAACTTCACCACTACACCACTGGGCCGGCCCAACAATACCTTTTTTAAATACCAAAATAAAAATACAAATTTTAACAATTTTTGTAGAACTCAAAGACCATCCCCTCAAAATGGACCCTAGGAGTCTGAGGAACCCAGTTTGAGAAATACTGTCCTATTCAAAATAGAAATGTCTGCTAACTCTCTAATCATATGACATAGTCTATCTCCCCCACGTACCTCTACCCCTCAGGAAAGCAGTGTCTTTCCTCTTTGGCACCCCAACAGCTCTCTTATACCACTCATCTCTTGTCTTTTCTCTTAAACCACAGGATATGTGAGGTCAGGGTCTATGCCTAGTTCATCTCTGTATGAATTAGCACACCTTACATGGTGACGCACAAAAGGCCCTCATTATTTGTTAGCTGAATGAATGAATACAGAATATATCTCTTTGGCTATTATTTGCTGTCTCAAATTATTTATGTCTTTACTCCCAACCAGTATCATACACAATCAAAAGTTTGCAGACTTTTCAATTCAATTTCTACAACATGCTTATAAAGTTAAAAAAACAATAACAACAGAGGCAAGTCTAGCCTTCTTTTCTCCTCCTCAATATGAAGAAACAATTACTAATAGTTTAAAATACCAGGTAAAAGCAAATAAAAGATACAAATATCATTACCATCAGCGCTCTTACAGAGAATCTTTACAAAATAGACGCAAAAATTCCTTTATAATCAAACTCTGATACGTTATAATATATTAAAAATTAGTTGATAAATAGTAGTGATTTTAAAACCTAAATGTTTTTAAGTGGTCAATGGGCCTGCCTGAATCAATAAAATCACAGAATATAAATGACTATTTTGTGGATAAGGATCTATAGCACCTTTCATGCAAAAGGAAATAAAACTCATCAAATACCGTAAGTTAAAATAATGCTTTCTTTTTCTTTCAAAAGCCACAAAGGTTTAGTCTGCATTAAAAAGCCATAAAAGGGGCCGGCCAGGTGGTGCAAGTGGTTAGGTGCACGCGCTCCGCTGTGGTGGCCCAGGGTTCACCGGTTCGGATCCCAGGCGCGCACTGACGCACCACTTGGAAAGCCACGCTGTGGTGGCCTCCCATATAAAGTGGAGGAAGATGGGGATGGATGTTAGCCCAGGGCCAGTCTTCTTCAGCAAAAAGAGGAGGATTGGCAGATGTTAGCACAGGGCTGATCTTCCTCACAAAAAACAAAACAAAAAAATAAAATAAAATAAAATAAAATAAAAAGCCATAAAAAAAAATCAATTCTAAGTTACCATATACTCAAATATGGATGGTTCCTTAGATGTTAATAGAAAGCACTATATGAGCTATTACTTTTAATCTACCATGACTGTCATGCCTTTTACCAAACAAAGTCATCTGCATTGTAGGAAATGTAAGAGCCCAGAAGGTTAAAGCTTTGGATATAAAATTCAGCTAGCAGACTCAAAAACTCTATTCTATTCACTCCTCACTCAACTTCCATTTATCTTCTTGGGATTAAGATGTTTTGGAGTTTTTCTCTCCTAACTTTGTGTTTTAATTCTATGGGATGAATAAGATAACACAACTATATCTCCACATTAGACAATATTAGACACTTTCAAAAAAGTTTCTTTTTTTTTTTTTTTTTTGCTATATTTGTTAGGCTTCACTTGGTTACAAAAACAAAGTATGAAATATAAGTAGTTCTTATGGGAGGAAACATTTTTCAATTACAACACAATATCCATTAACCCTAGAACTTTACTTATAAAGAAAGAATATTCTGTAGTGGCCTTAAGATAAAATAGTATGACTTATGACTTTAAGTTCCCAAACTTCCATTGAACTGTTTGTAAAATAGCATAATTTGAAGGTGTCTGAGTAGCAATTATAAGGAATGGGGCTAACTGTTATTAACGGTGTGCTTATTTACTAAATTGATATATATGATTCAATTGCTTAGCAACAGTTACTAACACACTGAGGATGCTAAAGAAACAGAAGTCCTAATGAATTATCTTTAGGATAGCCTGGCCTCCTCACAGTTATTTGAATGTTCATTTCTGGACCTATTCTAGATACCTGAAGTTAATTCAACTTTAAGTTAAGCGAAAAGTCACAAACAGTTGATGTTATTAGCTACATTTTTTAAATATCAGGTCAATCAACACAAGGATTCACTAATTTTAAATTATTTAAAATTTCATCTTCAGAGCACTTGATTCTGAGTCAGATTTTCAACTTAGCCTCTACTTCTCTCAGCTCCCTCTCAAGTCAGATACAAAGTAATACAAGGAGAAATTAATTTTTATTCTAAAATCTGCCCTTTTCCATATCACAAGGCCATTATACTAAAGACTTCCCTCTTATTTTCCAAAGATCTTGTGGGAATGCTGAATAGCAAAAATTGTATTTCTCTCTCAAAAGAAACTACTTTCCTATTTGATGAACAACAAATCACCAGAGGAAGCTACTACTGATTTACTTCCTGTTAATTAAAAATCTTCCAACAACTTAATACAGCTACCACACATTTTTAGTTTTAAAAACAGAAGTGAGGAGAGTAAAGAGAGACTGACTGCTAGACAATAATAAAGCAGGTATAATTTGATAATATGGTCACATATGTCATATGGTAATATGCTCAGAAATAAGGTTTTTCATTTGGAGGCTGTAAATCCTTTCCAACTTATAAGTAAAGAGAAAAGTAAGAAAAATAACATGCATATAGACTTAATAGAAATGTGTTTCTCAGAAAATTGGATACACAAATACTAAAAAGCAAGGGCTGTAAATTCACTATGTCTGAAACCAATTTGAGAAAAAAAAGATCGCTAGGTCAGAATCTGTATGCTTCATAATTATTTGGACCATAAAATCTAGGTGCCAAAAACTTTGGCAGTAAGCAAAGGACTTAGTACAAGAGTATAGTATCTAAATATGGTGCAAACAACAATGTGAGACAAATCAAGCAACTCTTCTAAAAGAATAAGCTAAGATAGTAATTGCACTTATTTAAATTAATATTTATCATTTTTAATGTGTAAAAAGAACTCAATGTCAGGCCTGAATCGGCCTACAGGCATTTTCATTTAAAGGCGAATGCACGTGAAAATATGTGTTACACACTTCAACAACAGGGTATAAGACCTACTTCCCAAATCAGTACCTACTAACAAAGTAATTCTTCTATTTTAATTTAGGTTTCTATTCCTTGCTTCTAATTGAAATCAGCAACTCCAATGCAATTTATAAGAACAATTTTTGTCCAAAATTTTACTGAAATATCTCAGTATTTTAAAGGAGGAATGTTACTCACTGAAACACTTATTTTAATAAGAACTTTGTTAAGTCAAGGATCTAAAAAACCACCGATTTAATAAGCAATTAAAAAAGTTAGGCATGCTCCTTTTTTCTGAACTCATACAACTTTGCATTTTTACTTATTTATAATAGCATAAACAATCAACTTTCAGGCTGCTTCCCTTTAAATTAAGGCTTGTTTACACCTGACAATTACCTTTACTCTAGAATTCTTATGTTCTGTTTGTAGTAACTCAACCTATGTTTCTAATCTAGAAAATGGAAGAGTTTTTAAATTTTGGAGTTTTTTTGGTGTGTGCGCCTCCCTAACAACAATTACATATTCACAGCAAACTGAACATAATTTTTAGAAATATATGCAAGAATCTGAAGCAGACTTCTAAAAATATAAGAGTATTATTTGATATAATAAAGATAGCCTATTTTTAAGACTAAAGAAAAATACAGCAGGAAAAGGAAAATTTTAAACAATTTACTTAACTTCACCATCTTCCACGCCAATTTTCAACGTGGTCCATTTTTCAATCAAGGTCTACATATCCAAAAAGTTGACTACTCATTAAAATTCTCAATGAATTTAAAACTACTGCTATAAAACTTTTCTTTGGTCCATTCAGCCCCTTAACTAATCAAACAATGAAACAAATATTACAAGACGAAGGCTGACAAAAAATCATAAGGAACCTCTCAGATGAGAAACTAATTGGTACTAAGTACACAATGGCTTACATTTAATCCTGTTAATAACCACACAAAAAAAGAAATAAAAGACTCACTTTTCAGTCATCTCTCTGGACCACTGGGCTAAAATAACAGCATGACTAAATCTGACATTGACCCCGTGGCCCTGCTAGGAGTTAAAAGAATTCCTTTGAATCTTCTGAGGCCTGTTTTCAACTGCTCCAAAAGGGGTGGGCTAGTCATACACACTTGTTAGCCTTCTTTACAGTAACAGGTCAAATTAGAAATGGTCATATACACTGTAATATACACTAGCTCTTACTTTAGACTTGAAGTCTGTACCTTACAACAACAGCACAAAAAGAACAGCATAATACTAAGAGCTGGCTGATAAAATGTCTTAGATGGATGAAATGTAATTAGAACAGTAAGAATGTATCCAAGCAATAACACATTCCTGGAAATAAAGTTTTAAAACAAATAATAAGAATACATCTAAATTAACAAGAAAGACTGAAAATGAGACAAAGCACCAAGAAGAATCACTAAATTTTAAAAAAGAAAAATACCATACATAAATTTTTCTAGATTTATCACAAAACAGCTTTCAGCGAGCCTATTGAACTAAAATACACTAATTCTTTTGTGAAGTTTTAAAGGCTTTTGTGACATGAACCCACGAATAACATACAATGTCAAAATGATATAAATCTGCCTAAAAGCAGTTTATTTTCCCTTTCATCCTTTTGAAAACACAGTTTATGACTTCCAACAAAGAAGATACTAACATCTCATGGCTTCCTAACTCGTGATTTAAAATAATTATGGATAGGGATTTACAATACTTGACAAGATTTCTTTAGTTCTAATATCAGTACTTTTAAATTAAGTATATTTTCTTAGATAAAATAAAATCTCAGGCCTTATTCCTAGTTCAAGAAATCTAACCACACTGAAAATAAAATTAAAAAAAACCACTAGCATATTTTATGTATTTGCCTCAAGTTTTTGCAATTTAAAAAAAGTATGACTCCAGTTAATTTACATCAATATTTAGAATTAAAAGGTCCACATTTTCTATATACTGAAAGCCAACAGATGTCCTTATAAAACTAAGAAATAAAATTATTACACAGCAAGACACATTTCATTTTGTCTGTATGGCAGAATATCAAAATTACATAATTCAATTTCTGCACTCTGAAAGACCTTTTGTAATTTTAGCTTATCATATTAATAAAATCAAACAAATATCATAGTCAAAGAACTATTACTTAACTGAACACAATAACTTAATTGAACATTAGTAATTAAGCACTGTTTGGTTAATTTTTTAAAGGCTTAAATTAATTTAGGATAAAGACCAGAGTTAAAATTTTAATACTTACCACAATCAAACTTGGTGAAATATGCCAAAGTTTAAGTGAACTCTTAGAAAAAGAGAGCTCAAGGATTGTATGTTTTGAAAATGTATAATGACATATAAATCTCCACCTGTCAGGTGGCAACATCTTGGGAAGGAGGTTTTCTTTCCCCGAGTTCTTACTCTGTTCTCACTCCCTATCTTCTCTCATACACAGAATATTATTTTTCAGCAAATACCAACAATCAACTAGAACAGTGAAACATAAAAACACCTCAAACTTACCAAGCAGTAAGAGAATTGCAAGATATTTCACAAACAACCCTTATTCAAAGCTCTAATTCAAAGCCTACTTTCCTAAACAGAAAACTCTAAAGCTAAACAGTTTCCACACCGCACAATGTGATTTTACCTTTATTGGCTTACCTTCACAGCATTTTCTGGCCTAAAACATATCAAGAATAAAAGTATTTCCATTATTCTTTAATAGTGACTATACATGTTTAGCCATTCAGTTTTAAAAGAATCTTCCACCTACTGCCAAAAAAAAGAGAGGAAGAACAAAAAAGAAATCCTACAAAACGAGAATTTCAAATAAAGACTGGAAAAGGCATCAAGCCGTCATGACCTTAAAAAAAAAGTTGTCTGACGACTGTCTGTGAAGTTTTTTAATAGCATGAAAGCACTTCACCAGTTTGTTCTTTCCTTAATAAATTTCAAGTTCAACTTTACAGTGCTTTCCTACTAAGCCACACAATAAAATCTGTGCCAGGAGCTTTAAGAACTAATAACATTTTACATGAACACTTGCTGGCAAAATGTGCTAACAGAAGAATTTCATGTTATTTTTAAAGCTGCATACTTTCACAGTTGGATCACTTTTCGTATCACAGATTATACTCTGATTTCATGTTAAAAGTAAAATAAATATATTTTAGAGGTTATTTGTGTTTCTCAATAATTACATATGAACATCAAGTATAAACTTATAAAATACCTTTTAAAATATGTACTAATCAGAATTAGGGAGAATAATTTCACAAATTTATGAAGCCTCCATAACTATGATGAAAGAATAGAAATTCAAAAAATTATTTTAATTGCCATGGACACACAATAGCTAATCAGACCATCAGGATACATATTCTTCTTAGTTTGAAACTCGCACTGTTTAAAAAAACAAACTGCTTCTTGAGAAGTCATTTGATAGAAATCAAAATGTGAAATATAATAACTAAAAAATAATAAAGAAAAAAATTCAATAATGCTAGTTGTTTCTTACAAATAACAAATTCTATAAATCAGTTTTATATTCTAGGAGCACTAAAATCTATAAGAAAAATCTACAATTAGCAGACACAGAAAGAAGGCTTGCCCTTACCCCAATTCCCAAAGTACTTAACAGACATCCAGAAAGAGAATTTTAGATACCTCACTGCCACAGTGTATAATCAATCAGACAAATAAAAAACCCTAAAATTATGCATATCAAAATTAATCCTTTTTCATCCTATTTATCAACATTAGAAAGTTCTTTTAGCCTATTAGTTAATAGTATATCACATTTTTCATAGTATACCAGGAAATTATTACAATTTTTTAAATGCTAAAAAGGATCTTTTTATTATTTTATATTAATTTAATGAATATGAAATTCAGTTAAATAATGCTACTGTATGATGGCACCCTCACAAAACAAATGCAAAACAGAAGTAGCTTTGATAATATTAATTTGATATTTTAAAGTCTTCAGATATTAATGAAAAAATATTTTGGGGAGATGTTAGGTCTAGAGGCCTCTATTTTTCCCTTACAACAGTAATGAATTACTCAATATTTAAATTGCCACAGCACTTCTCCAAGGACTTAACATTCAGCAGCATAAAGTTTCATAAAAGAAAGTTCTTCACATTGGAAAAATAAGCATGTTTTGCAGGAATAGGCAAACTTTTAAGATCTGTTCAAGTTAAAAATGTATACCCCCAATCAAAAGTATATTCATATGTCTATTTGAATATACACACACCATGGACAACAAAAATTGAATGTAAGAGAAATCACATGTCAAATTACAACTGATTTTCTTTAAACATCTTTTGAATATACAATAACAATTAAATTAAAAATTTGCAACAGTACTACTTACTGCTAATTAGTATTTCTAAGATTTACTTAGTTCAACTATAACATGACATTTTTATTCCAAGAGTAGAGCAACCATGAATAGAAAATTTCAGGATTAATAATTTTCTATCAATTTCTTGCATAAGGCTAACATATCTTTTGAGCTTCTGAATACCTCAAAAATTAAAGTGCTACTGTTATTAAGAAAACAAAACCAAGAATAAAATTAGTTTTCCCCTGCTAGTCCCCATGGATATAAGTCCACACAATAATTCTTCCCAATCTGCAAAATAAAACAAAACAACACACAAATAGATGCGCTAAGGAAGAAAGATCAAAACAAAGATACAAGTTAAAAAAAACAATCCTCTTTCCCTTTAGCAATCAACAAAATAACAAAAAAGAAAAAGTGGAAAAGTTACCCAGAATATATGACCATGTAAGCATGGGCACTCTTGCAGAAAACCAAGTCTGCAACCCAAAGCCATGGGAAATTTAAATTAGAGCAAACGGCCACAAAAGGAGGGAAATCTGTATAGATAAAAAGGACTGCCGAGGCTGCAGGTATACCACTAAAGATCTTTTGAGATTTCCAAACAAACTTTATTAGTTTTATTGATTTTAAAAAATAATAAATAATAACTATATCATTATGCCATAAAGATGATTAAGTTTTTCCCCTTAAATCAAAATATACATATGTATGTGATATATCTAAAGGAAGAGGAGGATTCCCATCATGTAATATTGAGATTCAGCAAATCAGAAATCTGCTTCACAACTCTATCTCCTTCTATATTTTAATAATGTTAAAGCAATTTAAAAATTTAATGAAAGGAAGAAAAGTCAGAGATAAGACCCTTCACTGCTGATGTTAACCTAAGTGGTGACATGATCCCACTGCTGAACACAACTCCTCTTTGACTACCCTGTAAAGAACCATATACCAAAGTTAGTTTAACTAACCAAAACGGCTTAAAAATTAGATAACCTGTGGTACAACCATTACATTTCATCTGTTAAATCTGAAAATAAAGGAAATTTCTCAAACTAGAACATCTCAAACAGAAGAATAAAGGGACTTATATAACAACCAAAACAGTCATGGTAGTAAGAACCAATACAAACATTCCACAACTTAGGACCTGATGGATTTTCACCAGTAACTCACCTATCTAGAAACATATAGGTTGAATATTGTGAACCTTTTTAAGGAAGTTATTTCATACGCATGAAAACCAATCACCCTAGATTAAAATAAGAACACATTTACAGCAATATTTAAGTTATATTTATTCTCCCAAAAAATTTATATTATTTTTAAGGCAAATCAAAAGAGCTGGAGTAGACATAGGGTATGGAACGAACAGCAAAATACTAATTGTATGGAAGTGAAGTACTTTTTCAAGTACTTATTGGAACAACAATGAAATTTTATTGGCAATTAAAATCCTCCTTAAAAGAGGAAAGTAATAATGCTATTTCTAAATAAAACCACTGATAAAAGTTCATTTTTGCTTAAATCAGACCATGTAACAATAAAAAATGGCTAGTGCAATACAAGGAGTAACTTACAGGATTAATGAGGTTGCATGCCTTTTCTTTAAATAAAACCTCCTTTCTTCAGTTGTTTATTTGCCATGTTCCTCTGTATCCTCAATTCCTCTCACATGACTTTTCAAAGCATAATTTTTGAATTACTTTAACAATCTTATTTATCAGCCATAACCAGTCTATTTCCTACATCTTCAGAATTTCTCATTACTACAAATATGGAAAGAGTATTAAAAAGTTTTCTAGAAATTGGGGCTTTCTCTCCCTAGAGTAGCTAATTCTGTTACAGGCGCTATTGAGTTACAAAGCAAAATCAAATGCGACCTACACACTTCAAGGCAATTGCCAATAAAAACACTTTCTCTCAATAAGTAGCTCTAAACAGCCATTCTTTCATCTTGAGGTAATTATGTTCACTATATATTTAGATAAAAGTGGGGGGAGAGTACAAATTATTCTCCCATTATAGAATTATGCTGTCTTCCCTTAAAATGTATTTGCAAAAGATGAGGATAAGAGCAGATCCTATCAAGTCCACCGTTAACTAATTTTTAAAACTATGACAAAAGCTGAAATTCTAAGGTAAAAAATGTCACAGAAATAAAAGTTACATATTTAGCACACAAGATCCACTTTTAAGTAATCTATTATTACATTACATTTATATTTGAACCCAAATCTCTTACAAAAATAATTTTTATCCCCAGAATTATTTCTCTATCCAGAGCTAATGCCATCAGATCAAGATTCGAAAACTAAAAAACAAGTCAAATCTATTCCTTTAGATATTCTTAAGTATATCTGTATAATTTTAAAAGAAAATGTGACCTCAAACATAGAGGATGCTCAATTAAAATATTTATTTCTTTGTTATCAGCAGAATCAACAACAATCTGGCAAGTAACTCAAAATGCTAAAAACTTAACCATGACAATAACTTTAATTTATAACAAAACAAAGATAAGCAATGATTGAGAGATAAGAAACTTTTGGCTGAAAAACTTTCATAAAGTCAACACTTTCACTTCATTAAGTGTTAACAACTAAGACAGTGTTAGCAAGAGATTAGTAAATTACTTTGAAATGAAATATAAATTTAGCAAAGTCTTAAAAACAGGATCACCTACTTAGAGACATTAATTATCTGAATAGCTTTTACTCATACAAGGAAAAACAGTAAATGTTCTCCATTCTGTACCTCTTTTGAAAAATGTTTTACAGTCTAATCATGTGTAGTTCACATCAAATTTACCTCCGACCATAAAAATATACTGTCTGTAAGTTAAACTTACCTTCTTAGACAAGCGATTACTGTATGCAATAGATTATTTTTATAGCAAACAACAGCTATAAGAAAACTACATTTAAACATTTTTAACCCAAACATCAGGATTCAAGTTCCTATGACAAGTAGATAAGAATGAAAATGTTGCTCATCTAATTTTATGCTTCACCATTCCAAAAAAATATATGTAAACTTGTAGAAGAGATGAGTAAATAATATTTTAATGGCAACTAAACTAAGTCATTACTTCAATAAATATATATCATGGTATTTTCCTATTCAGCAGTTTCCAACAAATTTAGTATATCTTATATGAAAATCAAATCAATTTCTAAAAGAAATATCAAAAAAAAAAAGGAAAATTTAATTCTCTTCCTAGGTACTTAGCATTGTTGAAAAGAAAAGCTACTGTAAATGAATTTAAACTAAAAGTCATAAATTGACTTTGGAAGAATGCATACCTAAATTGCTGATCAACAGTGAAATCACAGAAATTAGCGACATACAATATCAATATTCCAAAATGTTATTAAAATCCAACCCAAAGCTGCCTTAGCATTTCTGGGATTTCTAATAAGATTTTCAGTCTGCTGAACAATGGCCATAAAAGGCTTTCAAACTTCACTCCATTCACAAGTAAAGTTGAAATTGAACATTTTTATTTCTTCTCTCCCTATGACAGCTTCACCATGGCACAGTGAATAACACAGCTCAAGTCATTATGCTAATTAGAAATTAAATAAAAAGGTGCCCTTACAATAGTTAAGTGTAAGGTGACATGCTACAACTACAGACAGCTCAAAAGCAGCTTTAGGAATTGTGTAGTACAGGCTTACAAAAGCTGAAAGCATCAGGGAGGGAGCTCCTCGATGCTCGCGGTCTCTGGAACTCTAGCATGTGGCCATTTTTCAATTATAATGTAGAAATTAAACTATACATCAATGAGAAGTATGTCAAATGGCAACCCACTCTTATGACCTATTAGGCCATAAGATCTCTCAAGAAGAGATCTTAATTTCAATATACTTACTGATATTAAGCCGACTGGTTTATCTGATAAATGAAGAAAGGGGAAAAAAACACCACCTTAAAAATTTGAGGAGTATTGAAAGCAAAGTTTAATTTATTAATGTTTCCAAACTAACAGAATGTGTTCCTTTCCTATGTTAAAAGACGGTAGGGAAGAACACAAGCTATGAGGGGCCAAAGCTATATTTTAAGACACGCTCTACTTTGAACAGCCCTGCATAAAATACACACTTTAAACAGCTGGTCATGTCCTTTGACTAACTTATAGCACCAGGTCCCTTTGAGAGAATTTTTCTATCTGCCATAAGGTTGCATAAAATACCCAATTTTTTCTTTAAAAGGAAAGAAAAAGAAGATATATAAGCAAGAAACAGGTAGAAAACATTGGAACAAAATAATAACCAAGAAATCTTCCAACAACATTCTGAACATATACAGAACATAAATACCCTTTCTTATTTAGGCTGACCTGGCTTCTAAAAAGGCATGCTATTAAAATGTTTAATCATATTAAACAGCCACATATTAAACTATCAATTAAACATTAATGGTACCATATGGTTTTAAGTTTCTATTAGGGTTTTTGGCTTCTATTCTTCCTCCTTGCATTTAACCTGAACTTGAAATACTATCCATTTTTCAAGATTCAGTTCAATTCAGTCTTGCACTTTGCCTATCCACAGTAATCTTTTTTAAAAAGTCTATTCCATTCATCTGGAAATGATTATGTACTGTGCTGGGGCATTTCTTTTATTTGTAGAAATGTATTTAACTCTGGTATTACAGTGAACTTTCCATATTTCTATACTGTCATGCATTTTAAGGTTTCAAAGGCAGGGACTACATAGCAATTCTTTTATTTATTTATTTATTTATTTATATTGCAGTAACATTGGTTTATAACATTATATAAATTTCAGGTGTACATAGCAATTCTTGAATCCCAACACCTTAATGGTATATTGGTTTGCACGTTGTAAGCAACCAACGAGTAAATGTTGGATTGATTTTAAGACTTCAGATTTAAGTTTTAACTAGTAGATTATAAAACATCACCAAATCAAATAAAAGTCATTTAAGGAAAGTGCCCTACTAGAGACATGTTGTTCAAAAGCAATTTGGGTTTACAAAAAAAACAAGAATTTTTCATTCGAAAAAACCAAGAGGAAGCTATAAGCCCATGCTTGCCACAGCGATCATGAACCTATCTTATAGTTCTAAGAGTTTTGTTAAGATATTTTCCTATTACATTAATTTAGTCTATCCATTGTCTCATTTTAGCTTAATAACCTTAATGAAATAAAATTTATTATTTTACCAATAAAGAAATCAAGTTACCCAAAGTCACAGCTAGTCAACTGCGACGCTGTAACAGACCTAATCACCACCACTGAGAACCTACCTATGTGAGTTACCTCATTCAGAAGTAAACTTTAAACTGAGACCTGAGGTAGGTATCAGCCAGGCAAAGCAGAAACTGATCCAGGCAGGAAAAAACAGCATATTTAAAGACCCAGATCAAATAAAATATGACATATTTGAAAAACTGAAATTCAAATAGGTAACCCACTCCACTGTTGAAGCTGTTTTTTGGGACACCGAGTCTACTGTAACATTTTACTTTTGTATAATTTAAAATTTCTATAACAAAAAATTAACAAAGTTAACAATTACTCCTAGAGCTAACAACATCACTTTCCTATGCAGGAAAATAAGTTACCGATCATTCCTCTATAATTCCTATACCACTTATTATCTCTTTCCATCATTTGGCTGTCTCATACAACAACTCTTCCCAAACTTGAGATCTCTCTCACAAATTCAAAGACATGCTGATTTCCTTTGGTACATCTTTTCTTCAAGGCAGAAAGATCTGCCTTTCTAATATATGAGAATTGGGGATAACAAAAGAAAGAAAATAAAGGGTGAGAATTTTAAAAGGAAAACAAATGACAGAGCAGGCATTGTTTATACAAAGAAGCCCTAGGAAAGAGTAAAGAAAGTAAAGGAAATGAAGCCTAGACCTTAGAAATAAACTCCTACATCCCTCAGAAGAGAAAGCTGAGAACCGTATGTAACAGGCACTGATGGCCTACGTTTTAGCGTGAATTTATTAAAAGCAAAGCCCTCATCACGAAACTGTTGTGCACTGAAGAAGGCCAGGCCGAGCATGTTACGTTAAGTCTTACATCCCCAAGGCCTCAATGGACCTCCGGAAGCTAATCAACAACTTCAAATCAGAAAAGTACTGAACATTTAGTGGAAGGACAGAAAAGAAAAAAACGCCTCCTAGTTGTGTATTATCTGTCTGATTGTGTATTATCTCTAATTGTGTATTAAAGAAAAACAAATGTGTAAGCATCTCACTGAAACTGAAGTAGTGGGGAGAGCCTGAAGTTTCCACAGATCAAGAGTGGTGCTGCACTCACTACCACAAATTTAACACAGTATAGAGTCCTTTGTATGTTCACGTACTACCTCAAATTCACTAATCCTATTTTTTATAAAGTGTGAAGTTTTCAACTACATCTATCACCAGGATTTTAAGAGACTTAACTCCCATGGTTAAGAAGAGACTTTCATAAATTACTTAGCTTCTTATTATATTTTGTCTCTTCAATGACACACTAAGCCACTTACAGCTAAAACTATGTCTTACCACTTTTAATCCCTTCTACATATTCTACATAGAGTAGATGCTCAATAAATGCTTGATCATTTAGCAATTAATGAAAAACAAACTAATATATATGTCAAGGAATTACTCTAAATATTATAAGAAGGCTTTTGAGTATGGAAAAGACCTGCCCTCAAGGAATTTGTAATCTCTTCTCTTATATTATATTGATATTTTAAATATTCCATAGTTTGGGGAGTTTGGGGGAGGGGCAGTACATAAAATAGCTATTGATAAAAAAAAAAAAAAAAAAAAGCTATTGCTCCTGTTTAACAACCATCATTTCAAACGTATGCCAGAATTTCCATAAACTTCCACTGACATGAAAAAATTGTCTCTCTGAAGACTATTAGATAAACTGAACCAGATCTATCCCTAGATCTATTTATGAACAGGATAACAGTGATTAGAGAATAACAACACACTCAAATAGGCATCAGTACTGAATATATTGCTTATTAACTGGAAAGAAATAGCATTATGGCATTAGCAGATCAAGGAAATAAAATAGAGAATATATATTTGAAAATGTGTACAAGTTTAGAAGAGTCAAGCAAGTTACTTTGCAGAATTGTAGAATCTGTTTCAATTTGGCTAGAACAAAAAAACAAATCCTAGGAGCAAAAGAAGAGATAAATCTCAATATGGATAATAGGAACATACACTGAGTGTCTAGAATCAAGAATTACTTAGGGGCCAGCCCCGTGGCTTAGTGGTTAGGGGCACACACTTCACTACTGGCAGCCCGGGTTTGGATCCCGGGCGCACACCGATGCACCGCTTGTCCGGCCATGCTGAGGCGGCGGCCCACATACAGCAACTACAGGGATGTGCAACTATGACATACAACTATCTACTCCGGCTTTGGGGAGAAAAAGGGAAAAGAAGGAGGAGGATTGGCAATAGATGTTAGCTCAGGGCCGGTCTTCCTCAGCAAAAAAAACAACAACAAAAAAGAATTACTCAGTTCTTCGATCAAATATGTTTACTAATGTTGCAGAAAAAGTGGTATAAATTTATACACATATACACACATTTGAACTTTAAAGGAATACATACCTATAAGAATGAATCAGTTTCTTTAAAAACTATAAATGGATGAAAACATATAAGGAAAATTTGATGTAAAAAAAGCCATTCTAGAAAAACATTAGCCAACATAAGCAACAACTATAAAAAACAAAATACTAGGAGAAAAAAAGTGTAAGAAATAAAGAGCCTACCAACATATTAAATCGTAATGTGCAGCATGACAAGTCATCGTAAAAAACAATGCAGTTAAGTGGAACCCTGTTACATTACAGGTGGGAATGTGTAGGGGGTGCAGGCACTGTGACAAACAGTTTGACGGTTCCTCGAAAAGTGAAACATAGAAATACCAGTAATTCCATTCTTAGGTCTATACCTAACAGAATATCCCAAACAGGTATTCAAATAAATACTTGTGTATGAATGCTCACAGCAGCACTATTCACAATAGCCAAAAGGTGGAAACAACCCAAATGTCCATCATCAGATGAATGGATAAACAAAATGTAGTATACCCATACACTGGAATATTATTGAGCATTAAAAAGGAATGAAGTACTGATACATGCTACAACATGCATAAACTTCCAAACATTGTGCTAAGTGAAAGAAGCCTGACACAAAAGGTCACATACTGGATGAGTCTATTTACATGAAATATCCAGAATAGGTAAATCCATAGAGACAGAAAGCAGATTAGTGGTTGCCTGGGTCTGGGGGAGAAGGGAATGAGGAGTGACTGTTCAATGGGTGCAGGGTATCCTTTGGATGTGATGAAAATGTTTTGGAACTAGATAGAGGAGATGGTTCTACACATTGTGAATGCATTAAATGCCACCAAACCGAACACTTTAAAATGGTTAATTTTAAGTTAATTTCACCTCAATAAAAATAAATAAACAGAAATATCCTCCCCGCAAAAATTCAGTTCAAGAACAGCCATGCTTCTTATTGTTTGTTTATAACATAAAATACTAAAATTGTTTTCCACAGATTTCTTTATCTGATTACCAACCTTCTTTTCTTCATTCCTATAAGACATACCTTACTAAATCCATCATTCCCTTTCTTCTAGCCATTTCCATATGGCTCAGCTATCCTTTACCCCATCCTCACTACCCCTCATCAATCCCCTTCATTTTGCACCAAGAAACCCTAGTTCTATTGTGAGTCACCTCCAGTTAACCTGCTCCTGTCTGTGGAAAGATAAGCTTTCTTTTCAATGTATCAAGCTTTTTGGTATGTTAAATCTGAATGACAACAAGACAACAACTGCAAATATTCAGCAACATGGACAGGGAAATCTGAATTCAAGAAAAGTGGCTGATCATCATGGACACATTAGTGTTTGATGCAACACTAGGTGTGATGTCAGGAGAAGGCAAATTAGAGCAGGAAGAATAGGCTAAATGCTTGTTCCGACCTTCTGTAATGTTATGCCCAACACTGGATTATTTGGTTTCTGTCATCTTGCTCCAGGCTGCCAGGTATTAGTGGAAAAAGTTATGAAATCCTTCAAAGTGAGTTCATTACAAGTTCATACTGTTTCAATTTTGATTGAATACTACTTCTAAGCAATCCTTCTATTCTCTTATTGTTGATTAGTTAGCGCAATGATTTCCAACCTATGAGTTTCAGACTCCTGGGGGGCTGCAGAGGCATGCATTACATAGAGACTGTCTCCTACGTATATATATTAATATTTTTTAAATGTGCAGACGATGTTGTGGTTAATAAAATACAAAGTCATGTAAGAGAATACTGACTAGTATCATTTTGCTAATATGCATTTTCTCAATTAACAAATTTTAAAAATATAACTACAGTCATGTGGGGGTCCACAAACTGCTTTGAAGTTAAAGAGGTTGCCATCTTCAAAATATTGGGAACCACTACCTAACAGTATTCCCCGTAGCACTTAAAGATCCTTTCCACACGCTAAGCTGCAAAGTACCCTTTGCCCACTTCCATTCCCACCTCTGCTTTCATCTTCCCAAGAAAATCAAACATCCTCATATATCATCCACCTCAATCCATCTGAATTTATTCTTTCTTCTCTCTATACGAACATTTGATAATTTAGCAACTAAGGTGTGTCTCTTCCCTTTAAGACTAACTCAGACATATACATCTGATCCCATTTCCTACTTGGCTCCCCTACCCTAATCTATCAAAAAGATTTAATCTCTCCTTCTTCAAAAGTTTTTTTCCTTCTACCTGAAAACCTATCAGACCTCCCTTATTCTGACAAAACTTTACTTGATTCTGCTCTATGTTCTAGCTGCTTATTCTATTTTTTTTTCTTCCTTTTGCTGTAAAATTCTCAGGGTTGGCCTACTACAGCCTGAGCCAGCCACCCGTTTTTGTTAATAAGATTTTGTTGGAATAGCCATCCCATTTCTTTAAGTATTGTGGCTGCTTTCCCACAACAAGGGCAAAGTTAAGTAGTTAGGAGATGCTAAGGCTTGGAAACCTAAAATATTTCCTATCTGGCTCCTTAAAAAAAAGTTTGTCAATCTCTGGGGCTCCAAAGCATGAACTACATTCAATGTCATCATTTCCTCTGAGGACAAGTGAGCGCTATTAAAGGTTTTGGAGCAACAGTAAAGTACCATGAGTAAAAGGGCATTTCAAGACCACTAGTTTAACAACAGCATGCAGGGAGGATATAAAAGATCATTCAGGAAACTACTGCAAGAGACTAGGCATTAGGCATAAATGGAGAGAAATGAAAGGACTTTTTAATGGAACAAGGATCAAGATGAAATGACTATATGTGACAGAAGAGACAAAGCTAATACCAAAATTTCAATCCTCGATGATATGGCTCTCAGAATTTGCATTCTCTGCTACAGTCTACTATAGACTTATAGCTCTTCATAGTTTTCTACCTTACTGACAATGGAGTTCCTAAAATCTTAATGATTCCATACCTTTTGTGTACCAGACATTCCCCATGCTTGCTACCTGGCTAACTCCTGGGTAAGCAATCACTTACAAAGCAGCAGTTCCAATAGAGTTGGCCAAATGATAGCACCAGACCAATGTCAGAGATGGATGGAGTACTCACCTGTGGTACCAAGCAGAGAGAGAAGGAAACTAAGATTTCAGGTCCAGAACTGGCTCTAGCCAAACAGGAAGCAGCAGCTATGAATCTGCTTACAGCAGAAGCAGAGTGTCTTTGATATTCTGACATACTCTTTCTTTTTTTTTTTTTTTTTTTTTAAAGATTTTATTTATTTATTTCTCCCCCAAAGCCCCAGTACATAGTTGTCTGTCATAGCTGCACATCCTTCTAGTTGCTGCATGTGGGACGCGGCCTCAGCATGGCTGGAGGAGTGGTGCCTCGGTGCGCACCCGGGATCCGAACCCGGGCCGCCGGCAGCGGAGCGCACGCACTTAACCGCTAAGCCACGGGGCCGGCCCTGACATACTCTTTCTGATGTTCAGACAGACCACCATTAGAGTAGTCATTGGCAAGAGAGTCTCATGAGAAACAAGCCAAAAAACAAGACCAAAAAGGTGAGGAATTAAATGGAGCAGACTCTATTGCTCTTTTGTCTAGGAAAAGCAGTCTTCCTTATTAAAGATGACACTACTTTTCAAAATGGCCAATATGATACTAACCTTCATTAACAGAGTTTTCACATCCCACGAGATTGAGAAGGATATCATCATCTTTATCATCAACTTCACATCCCAGCAGCATCCAACTTTCCAAGTTATCACTTTCAGAAATGGTGCTCTCTTCCTCTTCACTTGAACTGACCTCTATAATCATGACCTCTCGGATCGTACCCGATCTCTCTTCGGGTTTAGGCTTCTCAGTATCCCTCTTGCATTTCTTATCAGTCAACTCATTACAATGACGAGAAGCAGGAGGACCTCGGGTCTTTTCTTTTGCTTGGACTCTAAAATTCTTTCTTTTACATCTATAAATACTATCTTCATCAGACAAAGTGATGACCTCTGACCCATCTGATAGCTGGATGACCTCGCTATCTGAAAGGATAATTAAGTTCTTCTGATTCTGTTGACTACTGGATGATTCAGAATTCCCAGAGTTCTTCTCTTCATGTTCTTCCTCCCTGATGACATTACCAAGATCTTGGGCATAATGAACTTGGCTGTAGAGCTGAAATTCCACCTCACTATCGACACTCAGTTCACTAGATGACTCTTCACGATAAAGGTCATCTTCATATGCTTCTATAGTCTCATAACCCCCAAACATCATGGAAAGTCAGTAACTTTGATGCTGTAAAAGAGAAAGTCATACAAAGAATGTATTTTAAAAGCTCAGATCATGCCTATTTAGTGCATAATGATATCACCTCTTAGAACTAACTTCTGTGAAGGCATCCTTTTTCTCAATGACATATTAAAATACCCTTTTCTCTTAGAGTATATTTTCTCAAGGATTTCTAAATCCTGTTATAACCTACTCTAATAACGCCCACCACCTCAAATAAAAATTACAACCAACAAATTGAGTCATAGTTATTAATGCATCTGTCATATTCTGCAGGTATGTTAGAAAGGAAAAACAGGCTGAGATCCACTGCTTCAGACACCAAACACTTTTTCCCCTGAACGTTAAAAACAGCGAAAACATTTTAGGTTGTTCCTGCCATTCCATCCGTTCTTCATCTTTTCTCTGGTTCTGGTCCTGAATCTCATCGTTTCAGATATACATTCTCATATACAAATACCACTTCAACTATGACTAAAATCCACAACAGCTAACAATTATCATATTTACTGTTTGAGTGTAGATTTTTATTCGCAATTAAAAAATTAATCTCACGGCCTTCTGATCCTAACCAAAATACATAAAAATATCTAATAAACCTGGTTTACTTCCATGCTAGCTATAAAGATGTGTGTGAAATACAAACTTACTAAGGACCCAAAATTGAGGCAAAACTCTTAGCTTTGGGAACACTTTATTTTCCACCTGTGAGCATATTAAATCCTACCCATCCTTCAACTCAGCTTAAACATCACTTCCTCAGGGAAGCTTTCCTTGACCCACTAGACTAACTGTGTCCCCTTTATGGGCTTCCATAGCACTTTACATTTCAAAACACCACATTACTAATTGCTAATTCAGTGTTAAATCTCCCACAAACACAGATCACACACCCCAGAAGGGCAGGAACTATATGCACTTTGTTAAACAACGGATCCCCAGAGCCAAGCAGAGTAACCAGTATTTAGCAGGACCTCTATAAATATCTGTTGAATTAATGAATGAATAAATAAATGAATAATATCAACAGGCATTTGTTCTTCAGCCCTGATAAATCTAATATGTGCCTAAAATATGGAAAGAATGATGGGATGAATTTTGCAGTTGTCTCCAACTATTCTGACTATTCTCATATCATCAACCAAAAATCTACACAATAGATGTTTTAATTAGGTTCAAATGGAATACTGATCAAAACAAAAGCTCTGGAAAAATAACTGATGTTTGTTCAAAAATCAGGGACAGCCTACAAAATAATAACAATGACAATTTATTCCTTCTATTCCCCTACAGATATAATTTAGAAAGACTAGCCATTTTCTTAGTTTACCAGTTCTCTGCCCCAAAAGTCAGGGTGTTCAGATAGTAGTTTTGGTGACAGAACCAGCTGACTCCAAGAATCAAATGAATAAGAGCCAAAAATGCACTACACTCATGTTGGAGTTTTTGTTTTACATTAATAAAGAAATGAACTTTTGTTGTACACCTTAACTTACACGTTTTATGTCAATTATATCTCAACAAAGCAGGGGGGAAACAGATGATTAAGTTCTCAGTTAATAATACTGTACTGTATACTTGTTGAAATCTGTTAGGAGAGTAGATCTTAAATGTTCTCCCCGCAAAAGAAAAAAAAAAAGGAAATTTGTGAGGTGATGGATGTGTTAACTAATCTTAATGAGGTAATCATTTCACAATATATGTATACCAAATCATCATGCTGTACACCTTAAACTTACACAGTGTTATTTGTCAATTATATCTAAATAAAGCCAGGGGAAAAAAGAAACCAACTTTTAATGTCTTTTTTCTTATAAAAGGTACAATATACCTGTTCCCTTCTTGCACCGTGCTTCAGACTGCTACGCTGTTGCCACACGAGTTGTATGTCGCTGTCTGAATAATAATGTTCATAGCACTTCTCAGTTTATATTGAAATGTTAGCCTCAGAGGAATTCAAATAAAAGACAAATCCTTTCCTTTTTATTTAATAGGTAAATTAACTCTAAAAGAAGTCAAAGGAATTATGCTTCCTTCAAAATCCTCACTAGATCCATCCTGAGGATCCGGTGTGGACTTAAGATAAAACATAATTCCAGTGCAGCACAGAAAAAATTAAAGAGCTAAATTACAGAGTTACAAATTTGTACTACTCTTGGAGCCATCCCAAAGGAAAGGGATTAAGAAGAGAGCCATAGGCACACCTGTGAATGTATGCCAAAAATAAACTACAGAAATATAATAAAAACTGACTTCCTTGGGTCTAAGAGTTTATCTCTTTCCCTGAAATGTAGAAAAATGAATTTAACAATTTAGCCCCTACAGCCTTTAAGAGGATTTTGTACCTTCTGTACTTGAAAATTGTGCTCAGCATCACTTGCTCTTCTATTCATGTAGTTTATGTATGCCAGGGTTAAGGTTTGCTTGGGGCTGTTTTGGTTTATGTTACCACTTTAATTACATTCAAACGCATTTAATTTATTTTTTTAAAAAGTGTATACTCTGAGGATGAATATGAAATAAATAAATATATGTATGTCTTGATCCAGAAGGCTTTCTCAGCTTTTTGATCACTGTACACAATTCTGGAGCATACCTAACTAGATAACACAAGGTCCCTATGAGAGTCACAGAATTTTAAATCTAGAAGAGAACTTTCAAATTATCACACACCACCGCCTCAATTTACATATAAGGAAACTGAGGTCTAAAGAGCTAAGGAGGTCCATCGAGGATTATGTAGCTAGTTAAGAACATAGCTAGGACTGGATTCACATTTCCTTGAGTCTCAGCCAAGTATTCACTAAGATTTTTTTTTTTAATTTTAAAAATAATAATTTAAAAAATAATTTAATAATAATTTTAAAAATAATAAACCAAGGTTTAAAAAACCTTCCTTCAAAGCTATATTTGCATTGGTTCTAACACCTAAATTTACCTCACAAATATCCATTTTACTTCCCAGTGAAGTATAAAAAATACAAGAGGCATTTTAACTGGAAGGAAAAGCACACATTTGAACGTCAGTTTACCATCCAAAAGCCTCCCAAATTGGTATTCAAAGATTAAAGCAATCCCATGACCAAAAAAAAAATGGTTCTTATATAAGAACCTAAAATATCAGTTTGGGAATGAAATCTATCTAAAGAATTAAAATAGCTTAACAAATAAAAAACAGCTATAGAGAATAACTACAAAGGCTGTCACCACTCAAAAGTGGGAGCAGTACTCATTTACCGAATTTTTTCAAACTACACTACTTAAGGCTTATTTAAGGGTTCAAAATTTACTATACCTTTAAGCCCAATATTTTTGCTCTGACAGTCTACCAGCTGGTCATTCCAGACCTTCTGTTTATTTCCTTTCAAAGAACTTTTAGGCAAGATGTTTCTTCTTGATGACATAGGTATCCATCTCAAGGAGATTTAAACTAAATTCACAGCTTTATTTTAAACCCAGTTTTCACTGGAAAGTTATTAATAGACTTTATTTTCAACTTAAAATTTCTTAGTGAGCTATCCTGACAGTGACAGATTTAAAACACTCTTAAGTTGCCTCTAGTGTTAAAAATTTCTATCCATTCTTTAAACGTGACTTTGACTTTGAAGCATATCCGGCTGGGTAGAGAATCCAAACGTGTGAAACAATGGTCACGAAAAAATAGGAAGACAGAATACAAGATGTTGGTGGGAGAAAATTATGCTAAATTTATTCAGACAAGTCCAGCCGTTCTTGGGATACACAGTCTTCTTGACAACTAATCCTGTCTCAAAACACTTCCTTCACCTTTCCCTCAGCCCTTTTTCCTTCCGCTACTAAGTATCCTACCCTTGTAACGATCTTACCATCCTCACATTTCTTCCTCAGTTCATTCCCCGCCCTAAGATTCTCTTGAAAACAGCGCTACTGAGCTGTCCCCAAAGCGTAACACCGTCTGAAATATACACACAGCCCACTTACAAGTCTCTGGATGTGACAGCCTAAGTATTCAAAACACAAAGTCGGGAGTTTTGGAAGGGACCTGAAAAACTCATTAAATTGAACGTTGTCATTTTATACATAGAAAAACCGGCTCTGAGAAGCTGCTGTGTGCACTGAGCCTAAAAGATCTAATCCACCCCTGTCATCTGAAACAGGTACGTTCAGCCCACAGCAGAGACTTCTGGGGTCTCCGGCGAGCCGGCGGGGGGCCCGGCGGGGCTCGGGCCTGCCGGTCGGCGGCGGCTCTGCGCGCTGGGAGTCCCCGCCGGCTCCCAGGACGGCGCCGAGGAAAGCGGCCGACGCCGCCCAGGTCTCCCCGCTTCACAGGGGGCAGGGGCACACGTGCCGACACCTTCCTGGCCCCCAGCTGCAGCGGCTGCTTCCGCCAGCGGAGGCTGGGGCCGGCCCAGGACCGCTCGGTCCCGGCAGGCCGGCTCCCGCTCGGCGGGGCACGGCCTCCGCGCCTAATCGTCTGAGCGGCCGCCCTCACGGCACGGCACGGCAGGCAGGGGTGACGGCGGTAGAACAGGCAGAAACGCCACCCCCACGAGGCCACGGGCGCCCAGCCCTTTCCGAGCCGCGGCGTCAGGCCTCGGCCGGGCAGAGAAGGGGACACCCCAGCCGGCCAGCCGCGCCGCGTGGGGCAGAGCGCCTGAGGGGCCACGAGCCGCGCCCCGCCACCAGTGGGGGCAGACGGGGCCGCGGCGGCCGGCAAGAGGCCACGCGCTAGCTCTACAGCCCAGCGGACGAGGCAGAGGGCGGGCAGGGGTCCCCCGGCCGCGGCCGGCTCGGGGTCCGTCACACACATACTCACTGCCGCCGCTGCGACCAGGAAGCACCAACCAGGAATCAAAACGCGTAAAGAGACGGGGAGGGGCGAGCACAAATGAGGTAAGGAAAGCGCGTCCGCGCGGACCCGGGAGGAACTAAGGCACTTCCGGGGAAAACACAGCTCCCGGGAGTCGTCTTCCGTCCCTGCTTAGCCTCCGGGCCCTCTGTACGCATGCGTAACAACTGTTAACCCTTTCTCTTCCCCGCTGATAATCTTTTGGTTTGCTTTCCTTGCTTTGCTCCTTCCCCTTCACGGCTTCTTTCAGAGGTACCTAGGATGCATCTGTGATGGGGGACACTTTGCTTGAATGACTTGCATGGGAGAGATGCTACTTACCTTGCAAAACCAGGGAGAGTTCGCGCCCTTCTATTCCCGCAAGAAAAACTACATCTCCCATGATGCCCCTGGGCGAGTTTCAAGACCGGCTCCGCCTCCTCCTCCCCCAACCTCAGAGGACGCTCTCTTCCGGGCCACGTGCCGTGGAAGCCCTGCTGAGGCTCAGGTAGGGGACGAGGGCTGTAGTGGCAAGCGGCTTGACTAGCGGACCCGAACCCCAGCGAGAGAGAAGCATCTTTGAGAGCGCCTGGCTTCTAGCTTCTTCTGCCTTGCGCTAGGTGACATTAGGCAGGTCCCTTCCACCTCTAGGTTGAAGTTGAACTTAGTTCACATTGGGCCCCTTGCAGCTCTCTTTCTAGAGTACAAGGGAACAGATGTAACTCTTTGTGAACCTTAAAGAGCTGCGCTCTTGCTAAAAATTGAAGTTAATACTGTCCCTTAGAAGCTTCTGGAGGCTACGGGCTGTGTTGGGAGCTTATGGCTTCAGTTCCTTTTCTCACACCTTATTTTAATACTTAGTAATAATAAATCTGTCTGTACAACTTTGCAAATAACCAAGCGCTATATGAATTCGTTGGCCTTTGGCGACAGTCCTGAAGGATAAGCTTGACATTGTTTTTGTCAACATTTGTTGAACATCTGTTAAGAGGTAGGCAGTGCTAGCAACTGTGGATATACTAGTAAATTGTTTCAAGTCTCTGGTCTTACAGAGCTCAAAGTCTAGCTGGGAAAATAGAATACAGGTAATTTGGTTATTGTCTAAGAGTTTGGCGAGGAAAATGATTAGAAATTTTAATTAACGTTATGGTAGTGCTAGGAAAGAGGACAGAGTATAATGAAAAGGTAAAATTGGAGGATCCAATTGTAGAGGATCCTCTACACGGAGGAGGAAACAGGCTAAGAAATGGGTCACAGAGATTACTAGATTGTTTAGGTAATGTGTATAGTGTAGAACAAATGTTATCTTGAAAAAAATAATTTATTGAGTTTCTATCAAGTGCCAGGCTTACTCCTATAAGTGTGCTATATATAAACCCTTTTAAATTTTAACAATCTTTTGAGGTTGATGTTTTTCATTCCCATTTCACAAAAAAGGAAACAAAATCAGAGGCTAAGTAACTTGCCCAAGGCCACAAGGTTAGGAAATGCTCCTAATGACTGTGCCCAATCCTCTCACCTATTACTCATGCATTCAACAAAGATTTACTGTTCCCATGCTCAAAATGCTTTAGTAGCCCCCTTTAGATTATGTTATAAAACCTAGAGTCCTTTGGATGGCGTGAAGGGCACTTCATGAGCTGACATCCGCCTACCTGTTCACCACCATGCTGAGTCCTGGGCAGTTCCCACAATACTCTATGCTCTCCCACATCTGTGCCTTTACAGAGGACATTCGCACCGCCTTCTCCCTGTCCATGTAACACAGTGCTATTCACCTTACTATGCTCAAGCCCTGGGTCTTAGGGAAACCTTCCAACTCAGCCAGACAGAACAGGGATTCCTTCCCCTGGGCTCCCCTACACTTTGGACAGACCTCCATCAAGGCAATTATATTGTGTTTGTCTTATAGTTGTATCCCAGCAGGATTGTGGACTCCCTGAAGGCAGAAGCTTTGACGTTTTATCTTTGTCTCTCTACCAGCTAACATAGTGCTTGGCAGACAGCAAGCACTCAATAAAGGTGTTAAAGGAACAAGGAGCTCTAACTCCCTTTAGGCTCTAGGAAACCAAGAACCAAATGTGGATCCACCAGCTGTCAGTTCAGTGGGGAAACCTGTCATGACCCTAGATAACTGGAATGCTCCATGATATTAAGATGGGTATAAAGAGCTGCAGAGGCCCCAAGGATACAGAGATTTCTGACTAAGGAGAGTATGTCTACACCACCCCTGCCTTTACATAGTGAGTTCTCGTGAAGATCCAGTCTCCCATTGCAGTGTTGGAGACACTGAAGCCAAGAAGGGAAGAGACTTGCCAAGAGGCGGAGCTGTGTCTGTAATCCAAGGCTGTGAGTCTCTCCTCAAGCCACACACACATAGTATTTGTCTTTCCACCTCATGCTGTCTGGTCCGCACTTCCTGAGATGATAGGTGGCAGCATGCACAAGTATCTTGAAGCCTCTTTTACAGGGAATGTTCTAAAGAGTCCATTTAGGGGCTGGCCCGGTGGCGCAAGCCGTTTAGTGTGTGCGCTTCGCTGCGGCGGCCTGGGGTTCGCCGGTTCAGATCCCGGGTGTGCACTGACACACCGCTTGTCAAGCCATGCTGTGGCGGCGTCCCATATAAAGTAGAGGAAGATGGGCATGGATGTTAGCCCAGGGCCAGTCTTCCTCAGCAAAACAAAAAAAAAAAAAAAAAAGGAGGACTGGCAGATGTTAGCTCAGGGCTGATCTTCCTCACAAAAAAAATGAATAAATAAATAAAGAGTCCATTTATCTCAGGAAGGAAGCGCCTGTTTTCCTCAGGGCAGTGACAGTACTACATCAACGATGAGCAGCTGAATGGGGGTGAGGGGCCAGAAGAAAGCAGAAACCCCCTGCAAAGGGCAGGTAAAATGAGGGATATACCATAACAGGCTCTGGGCAAGTAGCACATATTACTCATCCTTATCCTTCTATTGCAGAGGGAGGAGCTTCCTCCTTTCTTTTATTCCAGTTTATAAGTAGTACCTAGAACCTCTTGGAACTAACTAATCATTTTGACCTCTTACCAGTTGCTTTTCCGTTACTATTCATTCACTGAGAGCCTACTATGTAACAGCCCCTTGCTAGCCACTTTAGATGTGTCGTCTCTGTCCCATCCTCAAAATGACTCTGTAGGGTAGGTGTTAGCCCATTTCACTAGTATGGAAATTGCTGCTTGGCAAGGTCATGTGACTTTCTCTAAATCACAGAACTGGGATTCAAACCCAAGTCTTGTCTGAGTCCAAAACCCACACTCTTCTCTATGCCCAAAGCCGCCTTTCAGAACTAAACTCCTTGAGGGTGGAGACTATGACGACCTGCTCCTGTCTGTCCACCTGGCACTTAACCTGAGGCAGAGCACACAGTGTGCACTCAGTGAACGCTTGTGGAATGAGTGGATTCAGTGGGGAACGTCTGCCAAGTGAAGGCCTGGGTGCAGTATGAACAATGTGGTGGGACAGCAGAGGAGGGAGCAGCTGCCTGCTTAGGGGGAGTAGAGAAGCCCTCTTCTGCAGAGGGGGAGGCCAAATAAGGGTCAGTAAATAAAAACCAACAATCCAGCTTTCTAACAGCAAAGAACACCAACAGGCAATTCAAAGAAGAAATCCAAAAGGCTGTGAACTATAAGAGGTCCTCACCATCATTAATAATCTGAAAGATGCAAATAATCTCATACATGGTGGATGGGAATACAAATTGGAAAAGCCTTTTAGGGGAGCTCTTTGATGGTATCCTTCGATTGTAAATGAGCTATGTCCTTATATGTATGTACAAAGATTGTTTGTGATAGAAAAAATGGAAACAACATAAATATTCATCAATAGGAAATAAACTAAACAAGGATACATCTAAACTATTTTAAAAAAAAAACTATGCCACTTTAAAAGAATGAGGTGAATCTATATATACTGACATGGAAAGACCTTCAAGACATACAATTAACTGAAAAAGAGGCAAACTGCAGAGCAATAGGTGTATTTTGTACTCGTTGTTACAGTTTTAAAGGATCTATGTGTGTCTAAATGGATATGTGTGTATGTAAATACACAGGGCAAATAGGATACCTCTGGGGGGGTAGTGGGAGTGGGGAGGGATGAGGAGGGACTTTCACTTAAAAAAAAAGTGAGATGGGATTAATTGAGAAGAACATCACATCACTTCTGTGGTACTCCTACCAAAAGTGCATAACCTGAATATAGTCATGAGGAAATTATCAGACAAACACAAATTGAGAGACGTTCTACAAAATACCTAATTCCATCTCTTCAAAAATGTCCAGCTTTCTAATGGCAAAAGGACTGTCAGTGTCATAAATGTCACTGTCAATGTCATAAAACACAAAGACTGAGGGACTGTTCCACACTAAAGGAGAGTAAAAGAGACATGGTACATGATAAATGCAGTGCGTGATCCGGGATTTTCTTTTGCCTTAAAGGAAATTTTGGGGACAATTGGCAAAATCCAGTTAAATCTAGATTTGATGACAGTGCTGTATCGATGTTATTTTCCTGATTTTTATATTATATTGTGGTTATATAAGAGAATATCCTTGTTTTTTCGGGCTATACACACTGAAGTACTTGGAGTAAGTATCTGAAACTGATTCTCAAGGGGTTTGGAAAACAGTCATGTTGGGAGGGAGAGAGAAAGGAGAATGATAACACAAATGTGGTAAAAAGTTAACATTTTTGGGGAATCTGGGTAAAAGGTATACGAGAATTCTTTGTATTAATTTTGTAATTTTTCTCTAGGTCTGAAATTATGTCAAAATGTAAAATTAAAAGGAAAAATAAAAAGAATAAATAAGAGTTTACCAGATAGGGAAGGTAGAGGAATCTTCTGGCAAAGGAACAGGATGAGCAAAGGAAAAAAAACTGACAAGCATGAGTCTCGTGTTTTGAGAAACAGCTAGTGTCTCTGAGTGTCCAGGTTGGTTGGGAGAACATGGTTGGGGAGAAAGGGAGACAGGAGAGAGAAGGGGGATGAACAGTGCGACGCACAGATGGACACATTTCTGTGCTACCTAATATTGGAAGTGAAGATTTTAAGCTTTCTTTATATCCAGCCTCAAGCCTTGCAAGAAATAACTTGAGTTATTATGGCTGCTCAGTCATTTCCTTGGCAATTTATCTTCATTCAGTGACTGTAGAATAAGAAACCCTAGAATAATGGCTGAATGGGACATCTCCTACCACTCCCTTGTTTTGCAGAAGGGAAAACTAAGGCCCAAAATGGAGAAGTGATTTGCAAGTTTCCAGCAAAAGTTGGTATCAACACTGGCTTCCAGTTCACAATCCATAATTCTTTCTGTTGCACTAAAGTCTGAAACGTTGAGGCAGAAATAGAGGCTGGGAAGTGAAATGAATGAATGTTACCCTTTGAAGTTTGGATGCTTTTCATTTGCCGCAAATATAGACAATGTTTGTACAATTTTAAAATGTAATGATAGAAACTGTTGTCACTTAATGCCCATATGTTGCAGCTGGTAAGTGATATTCAATTCAGGCTCCGAATCTGAAGCAGCAATCAAGGTGATTCTCAGGAATTCTCAATGACATTGGTACCCATCTGGATTTGTTGAAAAGTTTAACATCCTTTTTTATTATTCATGATTTTGCAGTTCTTCAAATTGCAAGGTGATGGAGAGAGCACACAATTTTCATCTAGGCTATGAACTCATTCTTGAAAATTTGGACATTCATATAGATGGCTTTTAATTTTTCTTAGAGACTGCTTTTCCTTATAAAATCGTGAAATTTTAAAAATATATACTATAAATTAAACTGTATAAATGATAATATTCTCATTACAATAAAATCCTAGGGACAAGGAGCTAGTATTGCAAGGACTCTATTCTCATTTGTTATTATTCCTAGTTGAAATTGTATTCCTCAAGGCTTAGATCTAAGTGACTATGTAATGAACATTGACTAGCAAAACTATTGAGATTCTGATTTATTTAAGAAGCATCAGATTCCATACAAGAAATCTCGAAGCATGTCATCAGTAATGTGATGAGAAGCTGCATACTCCAAAAGGCATGCCTTTATTTTGATGCCCATGAGCCCTGGACCTCCAGATTCTAATGCATGCAGGGATGCGCGTCCTCATACAGGGACGGATCTTATTCAGATCTCATTCTATGAGGGAACAGCTTTCTTTACCTGCCTGTCCCGGACTCCAGAATTGTGCCTGCAATTTTCAGTCCAGACATGTCTCTGTAACGACATTAGCGTGAATTATTTCACTCAGGACTTTAGATTGACAACAGAAAAAAATTAATTGAAAATAATCAAGATCACCCTGTCAAATGAGTTATATACAGTTTACAGCAGTCAACTTAAGCACAATTTTATACAATAAATTATAGATGTTACGCTTTGTGTTTCAACCACTAATATCCATTGTTTCTGACTAAATTTGTGAAACCATTAGCAAGGTGGGGCTTAAAAGGACTGTCTCTATCTTGATAGAGTCCCTGTCTTCTTCCTCTGCCTTCATTCTGGATCTGATATTCTTCTATGACTGATACCAGTCTGCATTTGTGCAGTGTATTTCTTGTATCAGATCTATTAATTGCAGAAGATTCTGTCTCCCTATCAGCAGTACCTCAAACTTCACACTTTCTATGTAGTCTTCAACAACTACATTTGCATGGCCCTAGCAATCTCTGTTCTTGCTTTGCTATGGGACAGATCTATTAAAGTCCTGGAACTACCACACATTTTCTTCAGACTGTTCAATGCCTCTCTTGAGAAGGGCTTGTTTCTCTCTGCTGTGCTGTTGCTCTCAGAACTTACTCTCTGACTATCTCTCTTCTGTGCCTGTGCTCAGCTGTGCAGGAACAGTGAGAGGTTTTATTGCCTGCCTGGGTTTTTAGCACAGAGAGGGAGTCTACACATTTGACTGAACATTACCCAAAGCAAGCTCCAGGCTGCTTAACAGACACAAACTCTGATTCTGCTTCAGTAGTGTTATCAAAGTCTCCAGCTTCCTGTCTTCAAAGACTGCCTGGGCAAATCTTGACCAGATTAGAACAGGATAGAATTGTGTGAAATGGGACCAGGAAAGCAGTGGGCAGAGATTACTAGGAGCTGTACTGGGTGGCAGAGGATAAATCCCATGTATCTATAAAAATAAGAAAGTAGCTGTAGGCCACGAGGAGAACTGCAATCGAGTGAGGATCAGCAGGGTAATCACAGACTATCAGGACTAAAATGGGTCTCGTGTGGGACTGGAGTGGGAATAAACATCAAAAAGTCAGAAACAATAGACATATATTTTGGGGTGTGATAAAGATAACATTTCAAATCAGTGGAGAAAAGATGGAATATTTGATAAACGGTGCTGAAAAAACTGCAAACGTGAAGTTAGAGCCTACCTCATATCATTCAAAAAATAAATGACTGATAAATGAAATTATAAATGAATTAGAAAAAATATTTTGAAATATAATACTTTAAGGAGAAGGATAACAAAAACAAAATTAAAAGACAGAGTAGGAGAAAATATTTCTCTCACATATATCAAAAGATATCACCCATAATAGGTAAAGAGTTCCCACAAGTCAATTAGAAAACTAAATGCCACCACAGAAAAAGAGCCACGGATTTGAACAGATAGTTATAGACAGAGAACTAAAAACAGCTGATTAACGTGAGATAATCAATCTTTCTGATAGATAAATGGAAATTAAAACAATACATTTTTTATAAATCACAGATAAATTTTAAAAGATTGATAATAACCTTCATTGTTTCATTCATTCAAATAAATATTTATTGTTTACTACATGTCATGCATGGAAAATGATGAGAAAAACAGACCCAATCTCTGCATTTATGTCTTTGGGGCAAAAATGAGTCTCTTGTAAGCAGTATATAGTTGGATCATATTTTTTTATCCATTCTGCCAATCTCTGTCTTTTAATTGGTGCATTTAATCCATTTACATTTAAAGTGATTATTGATAATACAGGACTGACTTCTGTTATTTTGCTGTTTGTTTTCTATATGTCTGATATCTTTTTTGTTCCTCAATTCCTCCAATGCCGCCTTCTTTTGTTTTTGATTTATTCTAGTGTACCATTTTGATTCCCTGTTCATTTCCTTTTCTGTATGTTTTTTAGTTATTTTCTTAGTATTACTGTGGAGATTATAGATAACATCCTAAATTTATATGAATCTAGTTTAAATTGATACCAGCTTAGCTTCAATAGCGTACCTTAACTCTGCTCCCCATTTATGTTGTTATTGTCACAAATTACATCTTTATACATTGCATGCCCATTAAGATAAATTTATAATTACTGTTTTATGCATTTGTCTTTTAAATCATTTAGAAACAAAAGGAGGATTTATAAACCAAAACTACAATAATACTAGCTCTATATTTACTTTCGTAGTTACCTTTGCCAGAGATCTTTATTTCTTCCTATGGCTTTCAGTTACCATCTAGTGTCCTTTCATTTCATCCTGAAGCATTTCCTTCAGCATTTCTTGAAGGGGAGTTCTACTAGAGATAAACCCCATTAGCTTTTGTTTATCTGGAAATATCTTAATTTCTCTTTCATTTTTTGAAGCATAGTTTTGCTAGGTATAGAGTTCTTAGTTGACAGGACTTTTCTTTCAGCACTTGAAATATATTATCTCACTGCCTCTTGGTCTCTGTGTTTTTTGATGAGAAATTGGCTGATAATCACACTGAGGATTCTTTGTATGTGGAAAGTTGCTCTTCTTTTGCTGCTTTCAAGATTTTCTCTTTGTCTTTCAACAGTTTCATTATAGTCTGTATCAGTGTAGATCTCTTTGAATTTATCTTGCCTGTAATTTGTTAGGCTTCTTGGATATGTATGTGTATGTCTTTCATAAGATTTGGAAAGTTTTCAGCTATTATTTCTTCAAATATTCTTTCTGCCTCTTTCTCTCTTCTTGTGGGATCCCTGTAATGTGTACATTAATATGCTTGCTGGTGTCTCATAAATTCCTTAGGTTCTGTTCATTTTTCTTTACTCTTTTATCTTTCCACTCCTCAGACTGAGTAATTGCAGTTGACTTATCTTCAAGTTCACTGATTTTTTATTTTGCCTAATAAAATCTGTTGTTGAACCTCTTTAGTGAGGTTTTGTTTTGTTTTTTTAATTTCAGCTATTGTATTTTTCAGTTCCAGAATTTCCATTTGGTTCCTTTTTATAATCTCTATCTCTTTATTGATTGTTCATGCATTTTTCTCTTGATTGCATTTAGTTCTTTGTGATGGTTTCCTTTAGCTCTTTAAGTGTATTTAAGGCAGTTAATTTAAAGTCTTTGTCTAGTATTATGGGTTGAACTGTGTCCACTAAAAATTCACATATTGAATTCCTAACATCTGTACCTCAGAATGTGACCTTATTTGGAAATAGGGTTGTTGGAGATATAATTAGTTACAATGAAGTCATTAGAGTGGACCCTAATCCAATATGACTGGCATCCTTATAAAAAGGGGGAATTTGGACTCAGAGACATGCGCACAGGGAAAAATGAAGGCAGAGATCAGGGTGATGCTTCTACACCAATCACTGCCAACAAACCACCGGAAGCTAGGCAATAGACGTGGAACAGAGTCTCTCTTACAGCACTCAGAATGAACCAACCCTGCTAAAACCTGGATCTCATGTATATGTTATAGTGACACAAAAATACCTGAAAAGGTACTTCATTTAGGAAGTAGGTTGAAGGGGAGAGAAAGGAGTGAGAAGTTGGACTTTCAATTTTTACTTAAAACACTTTTAAATTGTTATACCTTGCTGGAAATGTGTATTCATGTTGTAACTTTGAGAAATCAATAAATATTTTAAAATAAAATTTAAATTTTAAAATCTTCTTTATATGGAGTGAAAAATCTAACTGATCCATTGCTACTACTTTTGTTCTCTAGAGCCTCACAATGCATATTAAGATATCAGAAAACTCGGATTTGAGTCCTAGATTGTGTGTCTTCTCTACCCCTCCAGATCCACTCTTCTCTACCTTACTCTCATGCCCTGATCTCTGCGGACTGCTTTCAGAGCTTCCTTGTCTTCTGGCCTTTGGTTGGGGTTGGACAATAGGAGCCATGGGCAGGATTTAGGAGGGCAGAAGGGGAGTGAAGTCAGGTTCTTAGTCTGCTGCCTCCCTCTCTGCTGGGTCTCGTGAGTTGGCTATGTTCCTCTACAAAAACCCCGCAGCTTCTGTCAGGTGACCTTCTTCTCCATACAGCCACTCCTTCCCTTCCTTGTTCTTTTAGGTGTAGGGTTGGTGATGCTCCCTGCAACTGCTAGCCGTAGGGTACTGTGCCACCCTTTTTGGTTTCCTTAAGCCCAGTACACCCCTTTGTAAATAGTCCCTTTATTAAACTCTCCTCAGTTACTCATTTAGGATGTACCACCTCTTTCCTGCTAGGCCTCTAATTCATAGAGCTACCGCTTATTAAATGGGCACATCTTTCTGGACTGAAATCAACCTGCAGCAGTCCAGCAAGTCTCCAAGGTGAGGGAAATTTTAGCAATCACTTTGCAGTCTTTTCTGGCTTTTTATATATAAGTTCTTTATTGGGTATAGGGGTGGAAGGAGTTTGGTGAGAGCAAGGAAGAGAGCTTGCTGCTTTTTATGTCAGCCATACACACCTGAGAGATGGGACTTGCTCAAAACACAAGGCTCTGGATCCCAGTCAGAATTGTTGAATTTAAGATTTGGGACTGCACTCTTTTCACATGGGAACAAAACTATTCCTTCCACCTTTGCTTCTGATTCTGCTCATCATCTGTGCCAGTGTCCTGGGTTAGCACCTCACAGTGACATTCTAGATTCTTGAACTTTGGGGCTTAAGGCTATCAAAGAGTTGAGCCCAGTCCAACTCTTGGTCTATAACTGCCTCCACCACAAAGGCCTTAATGGACTCCACCTCTCTTGGCCCAGGGAAACATATGTGTATTAGTTTCCTAATGCTGCTGCGGCAGGTTACCAAAAGCAGGGTGGCTTAATACAACAGAAATTTATTTTCTCACAATTCTGGAGACTAAAAGTCCAAGATCAAGATGTCAGCAAGGCCATGCTCTCTCTGACAGCTCTGGGAGGAGAGAATCCTTCCTTGCCTCTTCCTAGCTTCTGAGATTCTCAGTGATCCTTGGCATTCCTTGGCTTGTAGATACATCACTCTGTCATCACATGGCCATCTTCTCCCTGTGTGTCTCAATCCTCCTCTTAAAAGGCCACCAGTCATTGGACGGGAGTAGGGGCCCACCCTACTCCAGTATGACCATATCTTAACAATTAATTATATCTTCAATGACTCTTTCTGGATAAGGTCACATTCTGAGATACTGAGAGTTAGGACTTCAACATATCTTTTGGGAGGACACAATTCAACCTACAACAATATGTATTCATCATTTTGAAGGACTTACCTCTACCTCACTGACTCCTTGCAGTCTTGGAAGAGAAAATCCCACCTATAAAAAACTTCAGAACATTTTATTCAAGGAAAGCAATAGGTGAGCAGAAAAGAAAGAACCCTGAACTGAAGTCAAAGGATAGGGTTATAGTCCCAGGTATGACAGGATTTTATTGTGTGAACTTCCAAGCCACTTCATCTCTGTGTACTTCCATTTCCTCACCTATAAAATGAGGAGCCAGACTTAATCATTGCAAAGGCAGGTCCCTGCAGGGTCCCAGATTTTAAGATTCTTCAATGTAGGCATCCAGTGCTACTACATCTTTTGAAAGTGAGACTGGGGACTTGTTTAAACTGTTTCCTCATAATTGAAGGAAATGTTTCTCCTAATGCTATTCAATCCTCTCATCTAACCTTGATTCCAGGAATAATGTGGAGTTTTCTCTTAGGGAGACTCAGATAGAAACATGTCACTGGGGTCAGAGGGATCAGGAGGGAGGTGGGAACATTTAGGGTCATGCCATATGATCTCCCTCATCGTCCCACCAGTGAGTGTGTTCCCATACACCCCCGCTCCCACTCTCTGCAGCAGGGACTCCTTCAGGGCACGTGTTCTGGCTTATTCATCTCTGAGTCTCCACACACACATGCATTAGCCTCCAAAACAGGACACGGCCCAGAGCCAGTGTTGGAGGAAGAAAGGGAGAGAGGGAGGGAGATCAGACATAAGACAAGTTTCATCACTGCTCTATTTCCACCCCACTCCCTCCTCTGACCCCCTAGACTCAGATCTAGAAATTGACTCTCTTTAAAAAAAAATTTTCAGTAAAATATACACAACATAAAAGTGTACCAGTTAACCATTTTTAAGTATATAGTTCAATGACATTAAGTACACTCACATTGTTGTGCAACCATCACCACCACCCATTTCCTGAACGTTTTCATCTTCCTAAACTAAAACTCTGTATCTATTAAACACTAACTGCCCATTTTCCCCTCTTCCCAACCCTTGGAACTACCATTCTACTTTTTGTCTCTATGAATGAATTGGATTACCTTAAAATAAGTGGAATCATACAGTATTTGTCTTCTTGTGACTGGCTTAGCATCATGTCTTCCCTTAGCATCGTGTCTTCATGGTTCATCCCTGTTGTAGCATGTGTCAGAATTAGGAACTAACTTTCTTGAGAGCTGTGGAACCTTTAAATTCCCTTCCAACACCAAGGTCTTCTACCTCTGTAGGAAGACACAGCTTCTGTGGTTGACCAAGAACAAGGACTGATCCAGCCTGCTGGTCTTCACCACACTGTCTTTGCAACCAGGCTTTTGGGACCTCAGCTGTAGAGCTTCTTTGGTCTTCATTCATTATTCCATTAACAGATACCTGCTTGAGTTCCTGCTCTGCCCCAGTCCTATACTGGGTGTTTATAATCTAATAGAAAGAAATAGATCTGTAAACAAACATGAAATAAGGTGCTCCAAGCTTCTAAGATAGAACTATTATGGAGTTCGTGGGGACACAAGGTGGGGGGGTGGGGCATGCCCATATATAACTGAGAGAATGAGAAAAGTCTCCAGAAGTGACTCTCTGAATCTCGAAAGAGGAGCAAGTGTTCTCTGTGGTGAAACCAGCACAGGGGAGAAGCATGCCAGGCAGGATGCTCTGCCAGAGCAGAGGCCTAGAGGCATGACTCAGCCTCCCGTGCCATGAAATTGCAAGTGAGCTGTCTGACTGGAGCACAGCTGGAGAGAGGAAAAGCCTCATGAAAGAAGAGGCTGGGGAGCTGTAGAGGAAGGCAGGGGCCAGATCAGAAAGACCATGTAAGTGAGGTGGGGAATTTGGTTTTAGTCTCAGGGCAATCAAGACCCATGGAAGGTTTTAGAAGGGTAACATGGTCAAACGTGTTTCATTCAGTCTCTCTAGTGGTAGTGTGGGGAGGGCGAGACTAGAGGTAGGACGCCAGTTAGGAGAGTGCAGCCTTAGACCAAGTGAAGGGTAACAGTCATGGTGGGATGGGGATGGTAATGTGCTCAAGCTGGCTCATACTGGCTCATGAGAGCCAACTGTCAAATTTTCAGGAATTTTGCAAACCAGTTGTTAAACATAGTTGTTGTTAAAAATTAAATTATATAAACTTATAATTAAATAACTTATGTATTTAAAATGGTAATAAAGACTCAAAATTCATGACTTCCTATTTATGATACTAGTATCTTTGCTCTTACAGTAGTTTACATCTACTGTATCTGTATGGTGGAAATATGAGATACAGTATGCTCCTGCTCATCTCTTCCCAACACGCATTGAATGACATCACATTGCTAACTTGAAATTGGCCATTGTGAGAATATTTATACCATGGAAATCAGCAGATGCTTTGAATCAGGCCTATTTTCCCCCTGAGAGGCAGTTATATATTTACCAGCATACCACTGGATGTGGTTACCATGGCCTGGAGAGATGCACTCAGAGAAAAGGGAAGCAGTAGAATCTTCTGATCATTACCCGGGCAGACAGAGTCAATGTGCTAGAGTGCAAGTGTTTTTAAAAAATCCCCTAGTTTCAAGTAGCCTTCCTCTGAGGGGTCACTGTGCTGTTCTAAGGTCCGTCAGGGACCTTGCAGCAGGAAGCAGGTATTCTTTCAATTCCCGAGGACTCTGCTGATTCTGTTAGGGCTGTTCGTGCAGAGCCAAGGATGTGATCTTGTTGGCCAGAAATTTGCAACCAAGGGAGAGTGGCATGGCAAAATCCCATCTTTACCCACCTCCCAGAGGGTTTCTTTTTTTATTGGGGTCACATTGGTTTATAAGATTATGTAAATTTTAGGTATGCATCCTTATATTTCAGCTTCTGTATAGACTGCATCATGTTCCCCACCAAAATGTAGTTTCCATCCATCACTACACACGTGTGCCCCTTTACCCCTTTCGCCCTCCCCCTCACTCTCTTTCCCTCTGGTAACCACCAATCTGTTCTCCGTATCTATGTATTTGTTTGTTTATCTTCCACACATGAGTGAAGTCATACGGTATTTGTCTTTCTCTGTCTGACTTATTTCGCTTAGCATGATACCCTCAAGCTTCAACCATGTTGTCACAAATGGCATGATTTCATCTTTTCTATGGCTGAGTAGTACTCCATTGTATGTATAGACCACATCTTCTCTATCCACTCATCCACTGATGGGCGCTTAGATTGTTTCCAAGTCTTGGCTATTGCAAATAATGCTGCAATGAACATAGGGGTGTGTATGTCATTTCAAATTAGTGTTTTTGTGTTCTTTGGATAAACACCCAGGAGTGGAATAGCTAGATCATATGCTCAGTCTTAGAAGTATCTTTTTGAATATGTTTCCTCAGGCAAGTGAAACAAAAGAAAAAATAAACAAAGGGGACTACATCAAAGTAAAAAGCTTCTGGGGATCAGAGGAAACCATTAACAAAACAAAAAGGCAACCCACCAACTGGGAGAAAATATTTGCAAATCATATATCCAATAAAGAGTTAATATCCAAAATATGTAAAGAACTCACACAACTTGACCAAAAAAAAAAAAAAAACAAAAAACGAACAACCTGATCAAAAAATGGGCAGAGGATATGAACACACATTTTTCCAAAGAAGATATACAGATGGCCAATAGGCACATGAAAAGATGTTCAGCATCACTAATTATTAGGGAAATGCAAATCAAAACCACAATGAGATATCACCTCACACTTGTCAGAATGGCTATTATTAAAAAGACAAGAAATAACAAGTGTTGGAGAGGATGTGGAGAAAAGAGAACCCTCGTACACTGCTGGTGGGAATGTAAACTAGTGCAGCCATATGGAAAACTATGGAGATTTCCTTGAGGTTTTGATTGAATAGGTCTGGACATCCTTGGATAGGTTTGGCAACAGTAGCAGGGGTGTGATAAGATCATATTTTCATATTACAAAATAATACTATCACTTTAGATTGGAAAAGGATGAAGGAAGAAGAGTAGAGCAGAGGCAAGGAGACCAGTTGAGCAATTGTTGCAGTCATCCTGGGGAGAGGTGGCAAGAACTGAACCAGGGAAATGGCAATGGGGATGGACCCGAGGACATGGGGAGGTAGAACCAACAATACATAGTGACTAGAGGAGGAGGAGAGCCACTGGTGGCTGGTGGAACCATTTATTGAGACAGAGACACCAGATGAAGAGCAGATTTTTAAGGGGACCACTTTTAGACATGTTGACTTTGAGGTGCTTTGGACCTCCAGGTGGTGAAGTCTGCGAGGCAGTTGGACATAGAAGAAAGGCACTCCAAAGCGAGAGCTCTGCATATACATGTGTTGTATATTTGAGAGTCTTCAACTGAGAGATGACAATTGAAATCTTGGGTGGAAATGAGCTTATTCAAGGACAATGTGTAGAGTAAGAAGAGAATCAAAGACAGAACCCTGGGGGTTGGACCCCAAGGCTTAAGAGGCAGACCAAGGAGCTAGCAGCAAAGGATGGAGGGGGAAGGATCAGATACTGGGATGGCATTGTAAGAGAAGTAGGAGAAAACTGGGAGGGAATGGTGACTTCCAGAAGAGAGTTTAGGAGACAGGATTGATTGTGGTGTCAGATAACAGCAAGTGAAGAGTGCACTGAAGAGGCAGCCAAGAGTCCCCAGAGCCCATCTGCAGAGCAGTCTGAGTGAGGTGGTGGGAGCAGAAGCTATCAGGCTCTGATTCGAGAAGAAATAGGAGGTGAGGCTACAGAGAAACACGTGGCAAGTCTTTTGAGGGACATACTAGAGAGGGAGCGACAGCAAGATGTGAGGTTTTACTGGTGTTTTTAAGATAGGAGAGACCTGAGCAAGCTTGTGGCTGTGGGAAGATAAGAGAAAGGCAGGAAAGACTGGAATGATTGATCAAGTGACCTACCAAGGTAGACAGGAGGGGATGGGGATTGACAGTTTCTCAAACTTGTAATGTGCACACAAATCACCTCAGGGTCTTCTTGAAATTCAGATTCTGATTTAGCAGGTCTGGGGTGGAGCCTGAGATTGTCCATTTCTAACACGCTCCCAGTGAAGCTGCTGCCGCTGGTAGGTGAACCATACTTTGGGTAGCAGGTTAGAACTCTAAATTGTAATTGTGGGTTCATTCGTCTGTCTTCCCCCCTAGACCTTGAAGCAGAATCCTTCTGATCCCTATTGTCTAGCACAGTGCCTGTCATATAAAAGTTTTTGAATGCACTGAATATATGAAGATGTGTATTTGCTATTATCTATAACTATGGAAAAATGGGGAGGAACCCTAAAAGTCCAATATAAGAATGGATAAGTATTATAGTACAAGTATACTTTGGAATATTCTTAAGTAATTAAAGTGATCCTTGTGAAGTCCATATGATAATATGGTGAAATTCCTATGACAAAATTTTAGAAAGCATGTGAATTTTTACTTATTACACATGATACCACTGTGTGAAATTATGCATTTGGACAAGAACTAGAACAGAACAGAAAAAGCAAGTTTGATTTGTTGAAGCAGTAGGATCATGGATAGATTTTTACATTTAGATTTCAGTTGTTGTTATAAAAATTCAGGCAAAAAATAACACTGCTACACATATGGAAGAAAAGAAATCAAACACGGGTATTCTAACTATGGAAAATCAAAACAAACAGGAGTAACCCCTACACATGGAAGCTCAGATTTGGGATTGTATATACATATATATATATATACAATGTTTAAAAATATATATATATTAACTTTGCACATTCTTTGCACAAATCTTCTTATTTGACAGCTTCTCTCTTCCTTTGTCCCTTCTTTCCTTTCCTTCTGCTTCTCCTCCTCCTTCCCTCTTTTTAAGACCTCGCTCTCTCAAGGAATTCCCATTCCCAGTGATATCTCATCAAAGGAGCACAAGAATAGCCAACATTATGTAATGCTTTGACATTTGGCATTCCCAAGGCATCACCCCACCCCTGATGCAGAGTAAGTTGTCAGAGCATGAAATTGGTATTTTTACATATTCTTAATGTACAGATGTCAGTCTGAAAACCATTCACTAGTATTATGATTACGTTCTTTGTCTCATTTTCTTTCTATGCCAAGATCTGTTCTTGTGATTTCTCCTCTGTTGGGAGTTTCAAAGAGACAAGACAAAACTTTAATAATCCAGCTTACTGATTTTGCCAAAAGGTGAAAGTAAACTTTTAAGTCTCTGACCCTTTTTGGCAACGGTAATTCTGGCACAGGAGCAAAGATGTAACAGGAAGGACCAGATGCAAGCTGGAAAGACAATCAGTGCCCACTTGAAGGTGCCAGATTCCTCATTGTGCTCCAAATCCAATCTGCTTGCAGTTTACAAGTTTGTCATTCTGTGTTAATCACAGAAATGAATGGCTTAGGCTTATGGGAGGAACAGCACGTGTAAAAATAATGACCTTGTAGAAAATACACAAGGTGAGAACCGGAAGGAATTTAGAGACATCCCGTCCATCTTCCCTTACACTCAGCAATGCCTTTATAGGATCCCTGACAGAGGGGCATCCAGTCTCTGTTTGAACACCCTCAGTGATGAACATCTCACTATCTCATGGAGCAATCCATTTCACATTTGGACAGTCAGCAAATACTGTCCAGCATTCTTTCCCCTTCTGGAAACAGTTCCAACTTCCTTTGGGGAAGTGCTACTTCTCCATTCCATGTGGTTCTGACAGGACATAGTGGTGGTGTGCTGCTCCCAGGCCAGTTTGCCCTCACATCCCTTCCTTGCCTTCCCCCTGCCCCTCTTGGTACTGCGGTGGGAAGGGTGCTGACCCCTGGAGGCCTTGGTCCCTGGCTCCTGTGTCAGCTGGGTTTTGGTGGGTCTGACCAATAGGAGGCACTAGCAGGAGACTGGAGGATGAGACAAAGCAGAAGCCAAGGTATTTCCCCCCCTCTGTAGAGGGGGAGCTGGAGCCAGATTCCTGTACTACAACTGCATTTCTTCCATGGCTTGGCTCCAGCCCCTCCTGGACAGACCCACCGTGGTTCCAACTTCTGCCAGGTAACCCCAGCAACACCACCTTCTCCCTTTATCCCTCCAATTTCGGAAGAGCAGTGGCCTTTAGCTGTCGGTAATATCTGAGTTGCTTTACTGTTCTCAGGAAGGCCTCTGAAGCTCTTCCATCACTTCTGTATAACCAATAACTTCCCTCTGTTCAGAGTGGTTTCTATTTCCTGGTTGGATCCTGATGAATAAGGTTCAGCATGTGACCAGGCCTGACAATCACAGCACCTATTTCCGGCCAAATGAGGGGCTCAGAGATGAACATATGATGCAAGCTGGACCTATGAGTTCTTCTCTGGGACTATATATGTTCTTTTCGATGGGGGTAACTGGGCTTGGACGGGGTAAGATTGGAGTCTATAGCTGTGTCTACGATGCCCATCTGCACAGTGAGAGAATGAAGCTAGCACAGAGAAAGAACCAGCAAGGGGTGGGGAGACATCCAATGACATCTTTCAAGTTCCTAAAGTCCCTGAAGCTCTATCCTGAACTACCCATTTGTATGAACCAAAATAGTCTCTTTTTTCTCTTAAGTTTCATTGATTTGGATTCTGTCACTTGCAACCCAAAAATAAGCCTGACTATCAGAGACAAATTTAGTTAGTAGAAAAATATTCCCTTGGGGCTGGCCCCGTGGCATAGTGGTTAAGTTCGGTGCGCTCCACTTCGGTGGCCTGGGTTTGCTGGTCCAGATCCCAGGCATGGACCTACACCACTCATCAGCCGTACTGTGGCAGTGACCCACACACAAAATAGAGAAAGACTGGTACAGATGTTAGCTCAGGACTAATCTTCATTAGTGAAAAAAAAAAAAAGAAAAACATTCCCTCGAAGAAGCCCAAATCTGCTTCTCTGTAACCTCTCCCTGTCAGCCTGGTTCTCAGCTCTGGGGCCACCATATTCTTGGCTCCCCCTAGCCTACACAGCTCTTCCCACCTCCAGCATGGGTCCAGGCTCCCCATTGCCCCCTCCTCCAACCCCGCTGCCCCTCCTTCTCCCCTTCCCCAGTGTCTGATGTCTCTACTGGCTCCCACTGCTTCCCTCAGTCTCTCTTTAGACATGCCACTGACTCAATGTTAGGGTGCTAACATTACATCTCCTCTCCAAGATGTAATGTTAGCAAGTCTCCAACCCCAGGAACTGGTGGGAAGCACTCCTGAGCCTCGCTGTCAAAGAGGGGCATTTGATGACTCTCTTTGTGGCCCTTCAGATACTGAAGGCAGCCTTTGTTTTCCTCTCACCTTCCTGTTCCTCTCAGGACCTTAGAGTCCCATGGCCTTCAACCATTCCTTGCATTTTGAGGTCTTGGGTACAAGCAGTCTGGCAGGCTCCACTGAATGTTTCAGAATGGTCATCAGGATGCTGTGTCTTCACGAGATGGGTTCTGCTCTGCCATTTGGGACCCAGGGCAGAGGATCTAGAGATGACTGTTTACTCATGCCTGAAGACGGCAGCCCAAATGACCACAATCCACTAAAATGTGGGCATCTTCCCAATGATAGGGAAAACAGCACCGTGATGACCGTTTACTGTGTGCTGGGCACTATGCCAGACCTGTACTTCCTTTTTTATTTTTAATCATTGTAACACACCCTGCAAAGTGGGTATTGTTGTCCCCATGTTTCAGATGAAGAAACTGAGACTTGGAGAAATGAAGCAACTTGCTCCAGGTCACACAGGTCAGGGGTGAGACTTAAACCAGGCGTGAGGAGCCATCCCCTACCCCTCTCTCCCTTTTTCACTACTGCAAGAAACCAGAGAGAGAGAGCACATCCTTCCCTGCTACAAGGCCCCGATGTGTCCTTCTGGGTGGGGAGATGCAAGAGGCTTAGTGTAGGGTGACTGAGGTATTCAAGTGGGCGTGGATAATCAGATTTCTGCAAAAAGAAGGGCTAAGAAGATGGAGTGAGGAGATTCCCATTTAAAAAGTATGAAGGCAAAATCACTGGCCCACATAATTTTGGCTTTGATTTACAAAGGCACCTACCTCAGGGCATTTTGAGGAATCCTCTCAACCAATGAGGAAAGCCCACAGGGGGAAAGCATTTACCCAAAGCCACACAAAAAATTAGAGGCTGAGCCAAGAGTGGATCCAAGGCTTTTAACTGCTGACTGGGGTCTGTCTTCTTTGAGTTGAAAGGAGAAGCACCAGTTAGTCAGCCAACATCAGTTCCAGATGCTGATGTGACATTTCCGGTCCTCATCCCACCCCACCTCACCCTTACACACATCCCTGCCAGGCTCCCTTTAGAATCTTGTCTCCCAATATGCAGATCCTGGACTCCAAGGACCTTAGAAGCCTCTAGCTCAGACTCTTCAATCTACTGGTGGAGACAGTGAGGCCAGAGAGAGGATGAGGCGTTTCATAGTCACACAGTGAATAGTTCATGCATTTGATCAGCAAACGTTTATCAAGCACCTACAGTCTATGCTGAGCAATGGGAATGCTGTGCAAAACCAGGCTGCCCCCCGGAGCCTTCACTCTAGAGGATGGGGACAGGCAACCAACAATGAAACAAGTTCAGTGATCAACTACAAATTATGTTGTGTGCTATGAATGAAACCATGAGCTATAGTTGAGAATAACTGGGGTGAGGGGAGACCTGTCCTAGATAAGATCATCAAGGGAGGTCTCTCCAGAAGACAATGTTGAAGCAGAGATCTGAAGGATGAGAAGGAGCTAGGGATGTGAAAAGCCAGAGAGAAGAACATTCCAGGCAGAAGGAATAGCATGAACAAAGATGCTGAGGTAGTACTCAACCTAAGCATTTATCTAACACAATGTGCCTGGCACCATTCTAAGCACATTACATACATGACCTCATTTATTCTTAATGACAACCCTATGAGGCAGGCGTTATCATTATCTGCATTTTACAAATGGGGAGATGAAGCACACAGAGGGGAAGTAACTTGCCCAAGACCGAACAGCTAGCCAGTGGTAGAGCTGGGATTCAGACCCAGCGATATGGCTGCAAAGTCCACATGCTTAACCATTTTGCCAGGCTGACAAAGGTGGGGCTGGGACCCAAGTCTCCTGACTTCTATTTCAATGCTTGTTCCATGGTCGTATACACATATGTATGTGTTTACACACACACACACACACACACACACACTTTCTCTCTCTCCCTAAGTTTACCTTTCAGGAATCTGTATATAAATAAAGGACATCCAAAGGCACCTTCTTCAACCTAGAGTTGTTAGAATTAGGATGCTGATGGGGAATGGGTGTTGATACCCACCTCGAGGGCCTGACTGCCATTCAAATCTGGGAATCTGACTTCAGGTGTCATATGGCAATTTCCTAGCTGTGCCCCCCAGTGCCAGCAGCTCGAGGGAAACTGGTTGAGAATGGTGGCAAGGAGTGGAGTGAGGGCTCACTGGAGTGAGGGCTCACTATTTTCGGCTTGAGCTGAGGCCCAGGCCTATGGCAGACCCAGCTCATAAGAGGCCACATGAGCTCTGCTCAGTGAGCAATTATGTCTCCCTCCAGAGCCAGGATGCGGTAGACACAGAATGTCTAGGCATCACCCAGGAAGGTGCCATTGTATAATAGCAGAAATAAAGCACACAATCACGATGGGGAAGCTGCCAGAATTTACGGCCAGGGATGCTATGTGGTCACAGTCTAGGCCATGCCAAGGAGGCAGGTTGTGGGTCATGGTAGCTATGGAAACTGGCTAGAAAAGCCCAGACCTCCACCAGGAGGGATATGACCTAATATTGCCAAGTTGGGCAGAACTCAGGGTTACTTGAGACTCATACTGCCTCCTACCTGCCCTTGACTTCTTCATTCATTCATTTGTGCATTTAAGTATTGATTAATTGTTTCATTTGGTCATTCATTCATTCAACAAATGTTACTCTGTCTTCCATGTGGTAGTTCCTATGCGAAGCAGTGGGGATACAAAGACAAGCAAGAAGTGGTTCCTACACTAGAGGAGCTCACAGTCTAGTGAGGTTGGAGAGGGCATGATTCAGAGAAGGCTCCCTGGGGGAGGTGATGCTGAGCAGAGTTTTCTTGGAAGGAGTGAAGAGGGAAGGGCAATTCAGACAAAGAGAACAGCAAGTGCAAAACTACACTGACATGAGGGAGCTTGGCTCAGTTGTGTAAATGCAAAACCTTTGGTGTGGTAGGTGTGTCACAAAGAGGTCCGTGGAGAGAGATGCAACTGACAGCTGAGCAGGTACCAGATCACAAAGGGCCTTAAATGTCATGCTAAGGAGTTTGCACCTTACTCTAAAGGACCAGAGAGCCATAGAAGAGTTTTAATCAGCATTTTAATTTTCATCATTTTAAGCCCACATCACCAGCTATGTCCTGTTCACAGCACCAAGGAATACATATTCTGGCTTTTCTCTTTTCGTGTCCTCTGCTTTTTATCTGGTGCCTCCAATTGGCTGAACACAAATGGAAGTCAGAGGGCAAGAAGGTCTGGTTGATGGAGTCTACAGAGGTCAGCCTGCCAGGGCACCAAACAGAGTGGGGAAGGGTAGAGAGTGGGCCTGGAAGAGCATCTGTTTCTCTTGAAAATATTCAGCACCTTCCTCAAAAAGTTAAGAATCACAATAGAGAAGAGCGAGATGAATTCTAGATGCAAAGCCTTTGTGGAAGAGGAACATTTGAAATGGGTCTTGAAGATCTGATAGGTACAGAGAGGAAAAGGGCCTTCCAGGAAAAGGGGAGAACATAACTGTGCTCAGAATACATTCAAGGAGCCATGAGCTCCAGGTCCAGCTTGGCCAGAGCAGAGGACAATGCACAGGAGAAGGGAGAGGGACATGTGTTTCCTGGAGAGTGACATCCAGCGGAAAGGTGGACTAGGAAAAAAGGTAGATGGGACTAGTTTAGAAGAGCCCAGACTCTGGAGCCAGACAGTCTGCTTCGAATCCCAGCTTGGCAATTTACAATCTGTGTGACCTTGAGCAAGTTACTTAACCTCTCTGCTTCAGTTTCCTCCTCTGTAAAATGAGCATGAGACTAGTATGTACATACTAGTACACACCTTGTAGGGTTGTTGTGAAGATCAAATAAATTAAAATATAAGAAGTGCTTAGAACAGAGCATGGCACATAGTGAGAGTTATATATTAGCTACTGCTGGTGATATTATGAGGGCTACCTGACTTCAGCTCCTGGGTTTGGGTCTAGCTCCTAGAATCTGACCCAAGAATCAGAATGTTCCTAATGCAACCCGTGCAACACAGATTCCTCCTCCCCAGCATCCCCTGGCGTGCTCATATACCCATGAAACCTGAATATGGAGAGGGTGTGTATAAAGGCTGTGGAGCAAAGCCATCCAGAAAAATGTGTTACCTCACCTTTGTTACAAGGCAACCATAAAGTAATTCATGACAAAATGGGGAGGACATGGGCCTGGGGATCCGGAGACTCCGGTTTCAACTTGAACACTGCCGCTAATTCAGTGGGTGACCTTGGACACGTCCCTTCTGCTCTCTGGACTTCAGTTTGACCCTCTGCAAAATGACGGGGGAGGATTATGATGATGTCTTAGGGGCTCTCTTCCAGCTCTATCATTCTGTTATTCTAAATCCCTTTATAACAAACTCTAGGAGAGGAGCTTTGCTCCTGCAAATGGAGTGTAAAGTTAATCCTGCCTGTGTTGAGGCTAACTAATGTGCGTGTGTGGTTTATCCTACTTCATTAAACCCTGACTCCCCACAGAGCAACGCATGAGGTAGCCCAGGCAGGTAATACTGAAGTGTTGCTGAGCTGGGTCTCCAAATGGAAAATGATTTTCCCCCACTCTTTCTCAGGTTTATCAACACAAAGCCTATAACTCCCAGTTTCCACGCTGTTACTTTGCCACGTGTACATTCAGACCCAATCATAGGTGTGGCCAAGTTGGCCACACTTATGTGAGCCTTATTTATGTGGGCACACCCCACCCCACCACCACCAGCTGCAGGCAACACCATCATTTTACATATGAAGAAACCAAAGCTCAGACAGGTTAGGGGGTTGCTGGGAGAGGCACAGGGGGTGGTGTGTGAGGTAGGAAGTGAGGGCAATGGTGCTATAGACCTGCTCGATAAGAGGTGGGAGAAAAGGGAAGGTAATTGGGAAGCTCTGAGGCAATATCCATAAGTGAAAAATTTCCCCAAGGATCCTTACCTTTTGTAAAAATTCTTGGAGATTCCAAAGTCACTTTTTCCTAACACTGAAAAAGTCTTTTCCTAAGACATTCTAGGTTGTCTCTTGAGGACAAAATTGAACAGTAACTGTCTTGGACTCCCTTAGTTTTTCTTCTTTTATTGTGAAATGTAGTACAAATACTGAAAAATGCATAAAGCACATGTGTATAATTTAATGAGTAATTAAAAGTGAATACTGATAACCCCCACTCCAGTCAGGAAATAGAGTATAATGTTGAGTGAAAAAAGCAAGACACAAAGAATATATCCAGTATGATCCCATTCATATGAAGTTAGAAAACTCGATATTTGGGCAGTGACCAAGCTCTTTGCTCACTCCTATGCAGCGTGTAGACCTGGCAAGCCTTCTTCCTCTCCACCTCACTGAGCTCGGAACCCACTGAGGACCAAGAGGTACAGAGGCACTGAATGTTAGAGGTCGAGGCCACCTCATGTGACTTTCATTCACTCATTCATTCATTCATTCCTCAGACACTTTGGGGGTCTTACTACGTGGGGGCCTCTAGGCTAGGAATGGTGGGAGGGCATAGTATGGAGGTATCTTGCATAGATCCTGCCACAAAGGAGCAAGAAAGGCTGGAATGAGTTGAGTCCAGAATGGCGGGAAGCAATGAAGGTCTTGGAAGTGCCTGGCTGTCAGCCAGGACACACTCTCATGTTCCTCTGAAGAAGAGCCAGATGGAGAAGGATCCACCATGAGGGAGGGGCCGGGAGAGACTCCCTTGGCCTCAGAAAGAATGAGTAGGCTACTGCAGATTCCTGCAACTAGCCTTCAAGCCAATCTCTGTTCTCCAAAGTCAACTGGAAGGGAGTTTGTGTGCAAATGGATGAATGCCAATGGGGTCAGAAATTGGGATCCAGAATGTCAGAGAGGAAGGGTCCAGTGCCTTTGTTTTGTGAATGAAGAGACTGAGGTCCAGAGACAAGTGACATTTCCAATGTCATCTGGATAGCTTGAGGGGAACCCATGACTAGAATCCAGCTTCCTGCCTCTCTAAACAGTTCTCTTCCTCTGCCCAGACGAGAGCAACAGTATTTTCCAAGATGAGTTTTTAGAATCCTGGGTTTTTATGGTCATGAAATCATGAAGAAAGAGAACAAAAGAACTGGAAAAGATCTTAGTAGTAATCTGTCTGGTTCAGTGGGTCCCAAACCAGGCTGGTCATCGAGTCACATGAGGAACTTGTTTTTAAAAATACAGATTCCGGGACCCCAGCCTCCAGAGACTGGAGTTTAGTAGGACTGGGACTTAGTAGGATAGCTTGGCCATCTGGATCTTTTTAAAGCGCCATACCCCCGTTAATTCTGGTGGGACGTTCACAGGCCTACACAACTCTCAGTTGACAGAGGGAGAAACTGAGGCCCAGATTAGGGGAGGCAGAGTGTGCAAGGTCACATCTCATTTCGCCACAAACGCTTCAATTGTCCAGGACAGTACTGAGCCAGGCCGTATATCTAAGAGCCTTGATGTATTAATAGCATTTTTTCCCTCAATATTGTTTTTGTGGTTAACACTGAATACTGATTGTATTTTTTGAAGCAGCTTGAAAGATTCCTAGCCATGCTGCAAGGCACTCAAATTTGTGTAATGTTTACAATGACTTTGTCGTTCATTAAACAAATTTACCCAGACTAACCCAACATGAACCTCATCTTGTTTACAGTGAGGTCCTGACAAAAATACGTGTGGCAAAGACAGACAAATACACATAAACCTGGATCGCTGGGTGGGACATGATTTCCTGTCGCATCTAGTTTTTCTCAGTAGAAGTTGTTTTATTTGAACATGACTCAGTATCCCGTGTAAATGTGAGGTTGTTAATCTTATTACGATATGGAAAACAAATTAATTAGTATGCATGCTATTGGAGATGAATTGTAAAGTTGGTGTTGGAAAGATTAGGAAAATACACTCATTACTCCAAATAACATCTGATATACACGTCTGACTTCCACTTTAAGATTGGTTCCAATATATGGGCAACAAATATAGCTAATAAAAATCAAGCTTTTGTGCTCAGCATCTAAATGTTGGGATTGGCTAGATACACACATGCTGGTCTTCTTTGTTTTAAAACAAAGGTCAGTGTGATGAATAACTGCTGGTCACTTTCTCAGCTCGCCTCAGGCACCTTCTCAGGTCCCAGCTCCCACTCCAAACCAAACCTAGCTGAGAGCCATCTTCTCTTTCTTTTACAAGGCCACCCCACTTTACATGCTGCTTCCTGAGCACTTTCTTCTTTCTTTTAGTGGTCATAATGAACACACCTCATTTTTCCAGGGGAGCGTGTGCTCATTGAGAGTGGAGACTATATTCCAATTGGAGAGTCAAATATATATATATTTTTTTTGTGAGGAAGATCAGCCCTGAGCTAACATCCATGCCAATCCTCCTCTTTTTGCTGAGGAAGACTGGCTCTGAGCTAACATCTATTGCCAATCCTCCTTTTTTTTCCCCCTTTTTTCTCCCCAAAGCCCCAGTAGTTAGTTCTGTGTCATAGTTGCACATCCTTCTAGTTGCTGTATGTGGGACGCCGCCTCAGCATGGCCGGACAAGCGGTGCATTGGTGCACGCCCGGGATCCGAACCCAGGCCACTAGTAGCGGAGCGAGTGCACTTAACTGCTAAGCCACAGGGCCAGTCCCGGGAGTCAAATATTGATCAGAATACTATGCTACAGAAAAAAAAAAAAACAACAAAGATTGGAAAATCTCTTTATTTACCAATGTAGTGCAATCACCAAGAGACATTTTTAAGTGTATACCTACAGACTACCTCGGGGAGCATCCTGGTGACACTGATCACCAGGTTACCAGGGAGGGGACCTAGGTGGTTGAGGGGTAGAGGTAGGAAGAGGCTTTTCCTCAGGTTCCTTTAGTATCTTTTGAATTTGATCCATATGTATGTACTACTGAGTCAAAAAAGTAGAACAAATATTAAATTTAAAAATAAAATCTAAATCTAAAAAGTAAAAAAATATTTGCTCAAAAAAAAAAAACCCACCAAAACAAAATAAAACAAATAAATAGAGACAAATGTCATTTGGGATATTAAAGACTTTGGGAAGTCCTTTAATAAATAAACCTGTTTTATTTTAGCTCAGTGTTACCAGACTTATTTCACCAGGGAGCTCCAAAGAAACATAAGGTGTCCAGTGTTTACCAAATGGTTTTGACCCTGAAATCCTTTTTTAAAATATTCTTATTACTATCTCACAAAACACAAGTGACCCACAAGTGTGCCATAGGCAACATTTTAAATCAGAGGATGGAAAAAGAGTGGATACTGACTCTGCTGCCAGCTCCGTGAATGGACTTGGGCAAGTCCTGTCTCTTCTCTGGGCCTCAGTTTCCCCATCTCTAAAATAAGCCAGCTGGATGAGATTATCTCTGATGTTTCTTCTAGCTCTGAAATTCAGAGATTCTCTGGCAAGACTATATCAAAAGGTATAGCCCATGCCTAGTGCAGCAATTGGAGGCAAGGAGGCCTGTGACGCTTGTTAAAAGGAGTTACAGTGTACCTGCTGTAGATGTATTTTCCCAGCTTCTCCAAAAACCCCCGGGGTTAAAGCAACAACAATAGAAACCCTGAGGACATTCCAGGAGGTTATAAGAAATCAACGCAATCATCTTTTGTTCACTACAGCTGCTGACATTGCCAAGGTCTCAGCACGTCCACTGACTCACTGCGCATCCCTGGGCAGAGCCTTGAGTTGAGGCTCAGTTTCCTCAGCTGCAAAGTGGGGACGATGATTGCTATGCTGCTTTCCTCAGATTCTTGGTAAAGGCTTTAACTTATGACAGCCACAGAGATAAGAGAATAGAGAGCCGATGACAGGGGTGTCAAACCATGTATTTAACGAGCACAAATGTTGCTTATCAAGATATCTTTCATTTGTCAGTAGATTTCCCTTGGTTGGGGCAAGAGCATGGTAGGAAAGTATTGTACTCATCCATTACTGGAGGCAAAATAAATTTATAAAAGCCCTTTTCAAAGTGATTTGCCCATATATATCAAGAACCATGAAAGAATTCAGGCCCTCTGACCCAGAAAATCTAGATCTGGGGATTTTGGAAATAACAAAAAAAGGGAGAAAGTGAGAGGTGTGAAGACATTCACTTGGGGATTATCTGTGATAGGGAAAAGTTGAGTCCTAAACAGACAATAGTAGGGAATGATATATCCACTTGAAAGGGTATTAAGCAGCCATTAAAAATAATTATTAAAACATTTATTTTTAAACGATAATTATGAAGACCCTCTGGCATTATAATGATAAACTGTTAAGTGAGAAAACTGAATACAAGGCTGTAACTACACTAATAAATTACCTATGTAAATTTTGCAGCATGTAAGAAAGGACAGAAGAGGAACGCTGAATAGTTCATTTGTTAGGATGGTAGGATTATGGATAATTTTCTTTCCTTTTAGTTTCCTTTACTGTTATAACACTGTGAACTAAATAAAAATTTGGAAAAAAATACAATGAAAGCAACAGATAGGTACATTTTGTTGTATCCTTCATAAATCCTTTCACTGAAGAGAGGGATTAAATGTGGCTTACCATAGCAAATCATAAAATAAGACCCACATATTGCATTTCCTCTAGACCCTCCTACCCTTCTGAGAATAAATTAAAATATAAACGCCAGAGCTGATTTTTTTTAAATCCAGGATTATCTCATTATTCTATTTAAAACATATAAAGAAAGAAAATGCACTCTTTTTTCTTTTGGATTAAAAGTTTCCTCAGCCAACTTCACGTCCAATCTTCCCTGTCGGTAGGGCATGAGTCCCCATTCCTACATTATGCACTTCTATTTTTTTTGGCGGGGGCGGGGGTGGAGAGTGGCCCAACAGTGCTAACACCTGTTGCCAGTCTTCCTCTTGCTCTTTTTTCCCCCAAAGCCCCGGTACCTAGTTGTGTGTCATAGTTGTAGAGTTGTAGGTCTTCCATGTGCGACGCCGCCTCAGCGTGGCTTGATGAGCCGTGAGCAGGTCTGCACCCAGAACCAAACTGGCGGACGCCGGGCCACGGAAGGGGAATGCGCAAACTTAACCGCCACACCACCGCGCCGGCTGCCTGCATTCCTTAACCTGTGGGGCCTCCACTCAGACATGTAGGTGGTGGTGGAGAAGGTCCAGCCAGATTTAAGGGACCCCAACTGGTTCTGCTTTGTGAAATGAGAATGCTGATTTCTGCCCAGGCTGCCACCTGGGTCCCTTTTGCGTTCTCCAAACCCCCCAGAAGTGCGTGCAGCTGGATCTTCCTCTGAGGAGCCGGTGTGGCATCACAGACACCACACCGGGGTGGAGTGCTGGTGGGAGTGAGGGGGGGAAGGGAGGAGGACTGGGTTTCAGGGAAGCCGTAGAAGGTTAGCAGTTAAGGAACTTGGCTGTGAAGTCAGAACCGGCTTTCAAATTCCAGCTCTGCCATCTGCTAACTGCATGGTCCTGGGCGAGTCTCAGTGTCTCTGCGCCTCAGAGTGGAGACTTCGCTCAGGTCATGGTGATGATGTTGTAAAACAGTGCCCAGTAAACAGCGCGCACTCGAGAAACCTCAGTTAGTCTCACCCGTCCTGCCCTCCCACAAGCCCGCTGTGGAAACTTGGGTGATTCTATTTCCTTCTCTGGGCCTTGGTGTCTCCATCTGTCAAATGGGGCAAGCGGCTGGATTCAATGGCCTTCAGGGCTGTCTTAAGGACACTGGTTTCACAGTGGTGGTTGTAGTAATGTCCTTTAAGATAGATTTATATGGGAATCTGTAGCCCATGGGGATGGTGTTCCAGACATTTTCTGCAGATTGGACTCTCAGCCCCAAAATCCTGCTCCTGCTTTACTCCTGAATGTGCTTCCCCCCGTTGGCATTCCAAGACCACCCCTTCCAGCAGGGATTATTTGCCCAGTGACATGGTGGAGAGGTTGACACTCCCCTCGCACTGTCTGAGCAGGTATTTTCACATGAACTTTCACTGTGCCACCTTCTCTCTGTTCCTTCCTGAGGAAGACAGTGACCCCAAAGGGCGGGACTAGGACCAGTGGACTGAAGCTACGTGGAAGCCGCTGTGTGCTTACTGAGGGAAAGGACTTCCGGCAGCCATTCCGTAATACCAATTCCACAAGGGGCTAGTGAGCTCACTGTCCCTGGAGGTATTCAAGCTCAGGCTGAGTGACTTTTCACTGGGATGCTCTAGAGAGGCCAGCCTTGATACAGCTTGTATAATTTAATGAGGCTCACTGCCCCAAGTCCCTGTGCTATTAATGAACTATTTACTGATTTATTATTGCTTAATTAGCCATACCTTAATTGATAAGCTCCTGGTGGTACCATCTTAGAGACTCTGGGCTATTCTAGTTTTTCTCTGAAGAGAATGCCCACTGGAAGACTCCCAAGATTAGGGGTTGGTGGAGAATCAGACAGAACACATGACTATGACTCGTCTTTCTGAGCCTTCTTTCCCACAGAGTGAAATTCTCTCTACAACGTATAGGGTGTGTGTGTGTGTGTGTGTGTGTGTACAGTAGAGTCTACCTCATTAATGCACCATTGACTGCAATTATGTCTTTTCATTTTCCCTCCAGGATCTGAGGTTTTCTTCCTCCTTCATTGCTGCCAGCTGTGTTTTTTCCCAGCAATTCTAGATCTGACATTGTCTTTTCAGAAATTTAGCAGCAGTATCATGACAGCTGTTAACCTACGGCTCTCAGATGTGCTTGAGTTGAATTTTTTTGTTCTTTGCTTTTTCTCTTTCAGTGCTGACAAAGGATACTTTAAAAAGAACCACACAATTTTTCAACACATGAGTACTGTCGGTCTCTTCCTACGCAAACTTTCACTCATAGCTCCTGTCAAATGCTGGGCCATCGGCTCCTCTACCAAAAGAGAAATATATTTAGTCAACTAAAAAAGATTTTCTTTAAACAGCATTGGGGAATCTAAACCCATCCTAACAATACTTCATGGAGCAAGTGTTCAGCTATTATATCATCTGATCCTTACAACAGCCCTGAGAGGTGAGTTGTATTGGTGGCAATTAATATCCCCATTATACAGGTTAGCAAACTGAAGGGCAGGGAGGTGAAGTCATACTGCTCGGATGTGGGGAAGCAGGAGCTAGAGTCACGGGCTGCAGAGGGACAGTCCAGAGAGGATTTCCCTCACCACATTTATTCATTCATCAGACTCTCAAATGAACATCTTACGTGCAAGTCCTAAGGTGTTCTGGGGTTGTAGAGATGGATCACTGTCCCTGCTCTCATGAGAGAAAGGCAAGAGGACAAATTACTACAATAGTGTGACAAAGGCGTTAGCAGAGGTGTGGGACCCAGAGGGAGCCCAATATGCTTGCTCTTGGAGTGACCCTAGGCATAATGCTGACATAAAAGCAGGTGGTGGTGACCTCTGCTCAGCCAGAGGGCTCAGCCAGAGAGGCTCAGCAGCAAAGAGGGGCTTGCAAAGCTCAGAAGGAAGTTCAGATGTTCCCCTGGGTGCCACCTAGGAGTGGTGGCTAAGTGGGCCAAACCTTAAGATTGCTCTAATGCAATTCCTACTGTATCTCCTTGGGGGTCCGTGTCCTCACCTGGGCCCAGGACCATCACCAGGGAACACTGTCTATCCTCCTGCTCTGCCAATTCCTAAAAGGCCAAGCATTTTCTACCTCTAGGCCATTGATCATACTGAACCCTTCTCCTGTAGCTGCCTTCTCCCCATCTTTTCCAACTCAGTCTTCCAAGCTTAGATCAAATACCACCTCCTTCAAGAAATCTTCATAGATTCTCCCTAGCAGGAGAGAGCTCCTCCTTCATTTTCCTAACTGTATCTAATTAAAAGCCCAAATCAGGTTCTACACGTTGTTGTAGGCTTATTTCTCTGACCTGACTGCAAGCAACTTGAGGGCAGGAGGGTCTCAGGTCCCTCCTCGATGAGACACTGGGCTCTCTTTGCTGAATGAAGCTGAATAAAAGTGGGAGGAGACAGATGGTTCTTTGGCCCTTTTGGGGCACATTGGGAATGGTTTGCAAATAGGATTGCTGGTACTTTTGGGATTTGGGTGCTGCCACCCTGACAAGCTCCAAGTTCTCAGTGTTGGACAGGTGTAGACCTGGTGCGGGGGGCAGGAGTGAGTGAATCACAGCGGTTTAGTCCTTGCCTTGGAAAACCTTTTAAGCCAGTGCTTCTCAATGGGTGGTTCAGGTGCCTCTTGCACCTGACTCACCTGGGGAAGTTATTAACTATTGGGGTTCCAAGCTCTGTCTCATACCACTAAATCAGGCTCTCTGGAGTTGGGGCCCAGGGATCTGCGTGTGATTCCTCTCCCACTGAGGTTTAGAAGGTGCTGTTATAAGGGAACAGAATGACTCACTGCCAGAAGAGCTGAGATCCCAGAGGTGGGGCCCTGCCCACTGAGCTGATAGACTAGGGGGAGTGGTGGGCACGGGACACAAATACTCTATCACCAACGCAGAGGGAAAGAGGAAAGGGAGAGCTCAGGGCTGTGTGGCCTGAGCAGTGAGTGGTGGCCACCAGCTGTGGCTCTGGGAGGGTCTCCCACAGCCTCGGAGGATTTAGTAAAGTGCATGAGGAGCATTCCAGGATGAAGGAATTTTTTTGGTTTTTGGTTTCTTTTTTTTTTTCTGGGCTGAGGTTTTCGATGGACTTTGCAAATTTCCCAGGAAAGAAGATGGAAAGTTGATAGAAATTAAGCTTTCTTGTGTTTCTCTCCTTTGGCCCCAGGCCCTTTCCCTTATCTCTCCCTTTGACCCTTGGGGTCCATTCACTCCATGTGGTAAGGGGCGAACATCTGCAGCTGCTGCCTGGCAATCTTAAGGGAGGTGTGGCACGGGCTTGCCCATCTTATCCATCCTCTTTCCTTTGCCCCACTCCCCAAACCATTGGGAATTCCTTCTCTCAGAAGCATTTGCCATTCCTACCACCCTCAAAGCTCTTGGTCAGCTCTTATCATAGCATTTTTCTTATATATTGATATCCAGTGGCCTCGTCTGCAAGATGGGGACATGAATCAGGCTCTTCATGCCCTTATTTATCCAGCTCACCCTTCAACACTCAGCTTTGTCATTCCTCCAGAGGTCTCCTCCGCCCTCCCCCTTTCTAGAGTCTGGCTTGGCCACTCTGCTCTGTTGTCCACCAGCCCCCTTAGCTTACACCCCTCCTTACACTCTTATGGGCTAAGTAGAGGTTTGTCTCTTCTGGACAGGGCCTGGGCTCAAGTGACATTACACCCTGGCTCATGACATAGGGCTGTGCACCCCTTCCCACGGTAGCTGTGAGGGTCAAATGTCTGCTGTGTTCAGACTCACTGAGGGCTTCTCTGCAAATGTTCTTGCCCTCCTTCCTGGCACTCAGGACAGTGGAGGGCACTGGGGCTGGCCCATTAGGCTGAGGAAGCATGGAACTCTAGTACTTCAGGCGTGAGATTCCCACTCTGGGTCTGGAGAAAGTGTGGAGGGCTATCCACTTGGAGTCTGTGGCCCTTCTGGCCTGGGAAGCCCGCCGCTTCCCCTCCCCCATGTCAGCTGGGAACCAGCTTCCGCCTGGGTGGCCAGAAGGGCTCAGGGGCAGAGCTTCCCTCTGGGTCTCTGAAGCTGCCCCTGCTGGCCTGGTGCAACCGGGGCACCTGGCCTGCGCTGAGGGCCTCAGAGGAAACGGAGGAACCCAGCGCTGGCTAAATGGGCTTTGGTGAAAGGAGCCGGGACAAAACCCAGCTCTGAGCTTAATTAAAAAGAGCGCTTAATCCCTCCTCCAACAAATGCAGATCACCCACAAAGGAGAACAGGCACGCCAGTGGCCAGGAAGACCCGAAGCCTTATGAACGAGCGCTTCGAGCTGTGCAGGGCAGCTCCGCTATGATCTGATACAACGACTATTGTCCAGGAGGGCTGTTTCTCCATGTTTTTATATCCTTTTCTTCACATTTTCTTTTGCTACCTGATTTCATGCATCAGAGGTCAAAAGACAAAAGGTCAGGCCTGGTTTAGAGGCAGCAAATTCCCCACACCACCGGGGGAACGTGTATCCAAAGGAGCGCTTTGAGGCACCGCGTGCAGACAGTGGCAGGTTTTCATCGCCGCCTAGTTCTCTTTTGTCACTTCACGGGGTACACGACTCTACGTGCAAATTGCATGAGAAATGAGACACCAACTGCTGTACCTAACCAGGAAAAAATCGCCCCCCTTTCAATTCGCCAAACTGTTTCCGTCTCATACCTTGTTTGTTTTAAAAATTTTTGCCTAACAAGAAGCCCTTCTGGGAGCTCTCAGCCTGCTTATGCAGAACCACACACACATATATATAAATATGAGCTGTAAACATAAAATCTGAATAGATATTCCTTAATTGTTTTTCTGAGAGAATTTATAGAGCTCTCTCCAGAAAATTGTCCAACACTTGTCCTAAAAATTGCTTTTATTGAAATTTTAGCAGCATTTTAGTATGAATAGTTTAGTATGATTCTTTTAGTATGAATATTTTGTCCTAGACCTCCAATCTTTTCAATGTCCATTTTGGATTCTTAAGTAATAGTGGGTTGTTAGTTTCCTTGTGTGAGAGGATACTTACATGTTTATAAGGGGAATACAGCATCATGATTTCCCATTAGAAATATTTTCATGATTTAGGGGGAAAATGACTTTCTTGTTCTATATTCATAAGCTCCTCATACCAACTTGGTATGCCAAATGGCTTTCATCTGGCTGAAAATAAATTAGGGGATGTCTTTAACTTTTCTTTTTTTTTTAAAGATTTTATTTATTTTATTTTTTCCCCCCCAAAGCCCCAGCAGATAGTTGTATGTCATAGCTGCACATCCTTCTAGTTGCGGCATGTGGGACTCGGCCTCAGGATGGACGGAGAAGTGGTGCCTCGATGCGCACCCGGGATCCGAACCCGGACCGCCAGCATTGCAGCGCGCGCACTTAACCACCAAGCCACAGGGCCGGCCCTAACTTTTCTTTCTGTAGTCAATTTTTTAGTTGATTGGCATTCAGGATCTGAAGGTCTGGCCCCCACCTCCAGTACAAAGTCAAGAAGAACTTAAGCACTTTGGGAAGTGTCTCTGGTGGTGCTAGACACTGGGGCTGGCTGCAGGGCTCACCTCAACAGCCCTTTGGACCCAAGCCCAGCTCCTCTTTTCCATCTTACTCTGGGCTGAGTCCTGGAGGAAGCTACTAGCAAATAGCTGGTCAAGTTGCTAAAAATACGTCTTCAGCAGCAAATCTGAAAGATTTTTAGAGCACAGTTTTATTTCAGGCATATTCTCAAATCCAGACTTTATATCCTGCAGTCCCCTCTCCTCCTCTTGAGAATTCCCCTCAACAGAAAAAATAAAAGTCAGTCCACAACCTGCCATGAGACTGAGGTATTCACTTGGCGATTTGCAAGTTCACACTACAGGCTCCAGGGAAAGTGCCCCAATCCTCCCATGATTCTCTGCCATAGCTCTGAAGTTATTACAGACAAATGGAGAATGAAGTCAGCGAGAATATTAAAGGGCCTACTTACAGGCACGCTTCACTTCCGTTTAACGTTCTGATCTGCATCCAAAAACTAAGAATCGTTTCACCTGTGCACCACTCAAAATCACTTGTGAAGTAGTCTCCTTTGTGTTCCAATACTTCATGAGATCAAATTATATCACATTAAAATGTTATTAGTTTAAAACATATTAAATAAATGCAAGTCTGGGCGGGCACATGAATATTTAAAGCTCACATTACACGGAGAACTATCAGAAGAAAAAGGGGTGGGGAGAGCTAACAGTTCATTGTATAAATATTGATAGAAATAAAACATCCTGCATATAAACTTTCTTTAGAAAAATATGATTTTATTACTTACAAATTATGGTATTGTTAAATTTAAAAGGAATTATAGGAAGAAATAAACTGATTTACGCTTGTTTTCAATATTAAACAGAGTGCCAGTAAATCTTCTCAATGCCCCGTTTCGGATTCTCAGGTACTAGTAGATTGCTGGCAGGTGTTGGCAAATTCTAAATACAACTGACTGTCTGTTTTCCATATTCATATGTTGCGAATGTAACTCCAGGAGACCGCATTTTATCTCAAAATTCTCCACGAGTTGCCTTCAAATCGCGTCTCTGTATGTATGTATACGGCATACACTTGATGTCCGCCATGTGCACCTGTGCGCTGGAAACCAGTCGTGGAACCGAACTGAATTACTGGATTTGAGTTGAAAAGAACCCATCCAAACGACCCAGGTCAGCGCTCTTTGAGGCTTCTCTCAATAACACTTTTAATTAAAGTAAGAAAGGCAGTAAAGTAAAACAACAGCAGCAATAACCCACCATGAGCACCAGGTTCCCCGAACACAGCCCCACCGTGTTTTCCAGCGCTACCCGAGTATTTCTGGGTGGCGAGCCGCTAGCACATGGTGCCCCAGCGAGCCAGCAGCTGGAGAGCTCGAAGCCCTTTACGCGCAGAGGACCTCACTGGCAGCAGAAATCGGTGCTTTGGCCCAAACAATTCCTCAGCCGCTTTCCGCCGCGCGCGCCGCTTAAAAACCTGCAGCGGCGACAGCCGTGCATTGCGCGCTTTTTGCGCTCTGCGCCCGGGGAGTCGCCAGCGGAGAGGCACCCGCGTCCCCCCGGGCGCCGCCCCTAAGCAAGCCCTAAGCTTAAACCGCGAGGAACCTACTCGCAGCGACTTGGCGTTCACCTTCAATCCTGACACCATCCAGGCCAGGCAAACGAAGCGGGGCGGGGCTGGGCATTAGGTACGCCGCCTGCCGAAGCTGCGCTGCCACGTGCGAGCTGCTCGGACCCCAAATCCCGCGAGTCCAGCTGTGGCCTCAGACGTTCCCAGAACTGGGCCCCCAGCTTTAGGGCGGGGCGTCCTCTGCTGTCGCCTGGACGTCTGCTCCTACCCACCCTCAGTGCGAGCTCCAACCCAGAGCCCCAGGGCCTGAGTCGTCCCCCGAGGCTTCTCCCAGGGGTCGCACTGAGGGAGGCCCAGCGGCGGACCGCGATGGCCCAACCTTTGCTGGATTCCAGGCTCGGGGGCCCCAGGGGCACTGGACCAGAACCAAGCCCCAGTTCCGGCTCCACGAGCCCCGGAGTCCTCGGGTGTTTCCTGGCAGAGTAGAACAGCCCGACATAGGCTCCTGGCCTCCGGACGTCGGCCTCCAGCTCTCTAGACCGCAGCGTCTGAGCTGGAGGGATGCTCGCACGCAGCATGCCTAGGCCAACCCCTTCTGCGACTCTTCCTGTCACTCTCTGTTCTCGGTTTCTGCTTTCTCCCTCTCACAGAATGCCAGAGCGCGCGGGGCCCGCAGGAGCCTCTGCACCAGACCGTTTCCTGGGCCTCCAAACTGCCTTTTCCCAAGGCCTGGTCTCTCCTTCTCCATTTATTTTTCTCTATAAATTCTCCCCGCATTTCCTTGCCGACTTAGCCAGCACGTCTCTCTAAATTTGCCTCTTTTTCTCCCTGGTGTAGCATTAAACAAATCCAGGTGTATCGAGGTTGGAGAAATTCCGGCAGCGTGGACAGAAGGAGTGCCGTATTCTGGCCTTGGAACATTTCCGGTCACTGCAGTGTGGCTTCCCCTGGAGGTGGTGCCAGCGCTGGTTCCGCCATGCAGGCCGCTGCCACCAAGGCGCCAGCTCGCTCTCTCTCGCTCTCTAGCTGTGTATGTGTATGTTCGAGTGCGGATTTATGTGTCTTTGGTTACAAACCAACGCAGGCTCTCCAAACTGAAAGCTGAGCTGAGTTGGGTTTCTAGGATTCTAGGGCTGCGGGCAAGTGAGATGGAGGATTTTTCGGGGGTCCAGACGCCGATCTGCGCCTAGACTCCACTCATCCCTAGCCCATTGCCCAGTATCTCTAGGGCCCTAGCATCAATTTCGTGTCCTCCGAAGAGGTTCGCCACCTGCTCCGCGGCGGGGAGCCGTCCCTCTGTCCAACGCTGCGGGAGTCGGGGAGGTCCGAAGCACGCTGGCCAGGCGTAAGGGGAGTTCGACCCACAGCAAAGGGACACAAGGGGTGGGCAAGGGGGTGGCGGCTCGGCCGGGTACCCCGCAGGGAAGGGTTCTGTGAATTCTGAGCCAGGCGCTGGCGCCGCAGACCCGCGGGGTTTTGACTAGGGGCGGGCGCCCCCTCGGGAACGACATTGGTCTGGACCGCGCAGAGTACGACGCGCCGCGTGGGGTCAGGTATTTCGGAGCACGGCGAACCCACCATTCGTGATGCTTGGCCTAATCCTCTGCCCTTCCCTGGTGCGGACAGGGACGGAGTAGTGGCGGGTGTCCTCTCCCTAATCCAAAAGCTCCACAAAGCCAAAACACACACCAAAGCACCCGCAAACACAAACACCAAAGCCAACACACGAAAACATAAACCAAAACCCCCATCCCAACGCACGGCTCCTAAAAACAAAGTCAAAATCGAAGAAAACAAAACGCATACAGACACAAAATTCACCTAACGCAAAACACACCAACGACACCCACTAATACAAAATCAAAACACTGAGCAGAAGGAACAGCCTTCCAAACGACTCACAAAAAAACAACCTACAAGGACAAAATACAAAACACACACAAAATCAAAACCCACGAGACAGAAAACAAAAACCCACCCAAAAGACCAACATTCACAGAGCAAAACCTGCTAAAATGAAATCCACGAAAAACAACACGCAAAACACCCGAAACAAAAGACTCTCTCAGAGATAATGAAAAGAAAACTCAGAAGACAAATACAAAACAAACCCTCTAAATAGAAAAAAAAAAAAAAAATCAAACCCCAACAACTCCCGCCCCCAGCCCGGGGTGAAAAGTCAATTCCTGGAGGGCTTTTGATCTCCGGGCGCGGACAGGCCGCTCCTCTTCGGCGCAGCCTCGCCGCGCGCGCCGGGCGGGAGGGCAGGAAGCAGGCTGGGGCAGAGCTGCGGAGGGAAAGATCCCAGCGCTCGGAGATGGCCCCAAATCCAATCACCGGGGCAAGGACCGGACCCGCAGCTGCAGGAAGGCGGCGGCGCAGACTACTTGGTGGGGGGGCGGCCGGGAATCCACAGCCACGTTTCCGATTGTGGCGAAATCCGCTCAGTGGATAAGAGATGTCCGGTTCCCGCCGCCCCCTACCCCCCCTTTTCTCGAGCTCTGGGCTCTTCCCCCAGGGTTGCGGCCCAGCCTCGTGACCACCCCCTCCAAAAAACAAACAACACTCTCGCTGAGGACGATTCACTTTCCGAAACTGCCATTGTCCGGCGGGCCAAGAGTCCTCCTGCGGAGCGCTCCCCCGCCCTGGAGAACCTTGCCCTGCGACCACCCCGCAGCGAGGCCCCACGGGCTTCCAGTGGCCAGGCCGAGCAGCTGGACTGGGGAGGGGGAGTGGGAGGGAAGTCTTCAGCCTGGGCCGAAGAGAGCGGGCTGGACCTGCCACACCTCTGCCGGGTCTCTCCCGGGCTGATTTCCCCTCTGGAATCCAGTCCCGGGCCTTGGGGACGCCGCAACATTTCGGGGCTTGAGGGCAAAGGGATTCCATTTATGGGCCGGGGTAAGGTGTCCGGGACTCCTGCCCATCTCCAGGACTTCCTGAGATGGTTCTGCTCAGCCCGGGTGCTCCAAAGCGGAGGCCCGGATTTTATCTCCACCATTTCACAGTTTAACCTCTATGCTTCGGGCCAGAAGGGGACATGCTGTGAGGAGGGGCTCTGGGACCAGGAGGCTGAGTGGGACCTGGGGGCTTTAGGGTTCTGGAACTGTTCTAGAGCCAGGGACCCCGCAATAGTATTAGAGCTGCAAATTGGTGGCTGGGAGCTCTGGGGGCGGGCGCCGCCCTAGGGGTGAGTTTGAGGAAACCGGAACGCCCCTTCTATGCCTGGCCACACTACTTGCCTTCGCACCCCTTTCAGAAGCACCTGCTCCGCAGAGTGGTTAATTTCTTTAAAAACAAAAACCTGGCCTGCACCAGCCTACGCGGCGGGGTTTGCACCTAGAGGGGTCACCGGCTCCGCGCAGACGGCCGCGGCTCCGAGACGCAGGGGCTTGTCGAGGGTGCGGCCGCGAGGCCAGGGCTCCCTGCTCGCCTTCGGTCGGCCCCTTCCCGTAGGCGCGCGGGCTAGCGCCCGGCTCCGTCTGAAGCCTTCCTTCCCTCCCCCAACCCCCTATAAAAGTCCGGGGCGGCGCGGCGGCGGCACTGCTGCTCTCCCGGCCTCGCGCGCTGCTCCGGTCCGGCCCGGCCCGGCCCGGCCCGCCCCGTCTGGCCCGCCGAGCAGGCCCGGCCGCACAGCGCGGACAACTTTCCCCGCCCGGGCCGGCAGTGCGGGGCGGCACGCTGGGGGCGCGGCGCGTCTGGGGACATCTTGTGATGCTGGCGAGAACAGGACATGATCTCACATGGCGAGAAGCTCTTTAGTTCCTTAATCATTTCACGGTGCCTTCGGACGCTTTTTTTCCACCTAAAACGTTTAGTTTCAGCTCAGTGATCAGCTACCCCAGCTCGGCGGGGGAGCGGAAGGCTTGAATTATTCCGACCTGTGAGCGGCCCCTGGCACCAAAAAAAAAAAAAAAAAAAAAAAAAGCACAAAAAAGTGGAAACTTTTTTTCCCTGTCCAGTCCATCAAGTCCTGAAAAATCAAAATGGATTTAGAGAAAAATTACCCGACTCCTCGGACCGGCAGGACAGGTAGGACGATTCGGGCTCCAGGCGTGTGAACTCCGGGACCGAGCCGGGCGCTGGTCCCCACGCACGTCGGCCCTGCGGGGTGGGGGTGTGCGCCGAATTTTCGCCGGGATTGACTGCGTGTTTGCCTGCGGCGCGTTTGTATGTCTTTTCGCCACTCTGTTCACACACTTCTGCATCAGTCCAAGTGTCTGCGACTTTGCCTGTGTTTTTCTCTACTTCTGAATGTTTATGTGGATGTCTGTCTGGGAGTCTGAAAGTCTGTTTGGGTCTGTGTGTTTACATAGGGGCTCAGAGTGTGCCTGAGTGGCAATGAGTTTGTGTGGGTCCCTGTATATGTATTTTCAAAATGTCTGAGCGTGTATCCAAGAGTTTATGTGCCTGTGTCTATCTTTATATTCATGAGTGTGTTAGTGTGTTTATGAGTTGGTGTTCGGGTACTGTTCTTTGGAGTATCCAAAATGTGTGTGTATGAGTGGCATATATATTATAATTTGGATGTGTCTGAGTGTACATCTACTCCTTTAAGGGTCTGTGTTCACCTGTCACATCCCAAGTGATTTTGGAAGTGAGAATGAGGTGGTTACACTGACCCTTCCATTTTTGGATGTCAACAGCTGTTCACTGTGTACATGCCAGTGTACACAAAAGTGCCTGTCTCTAGGCACAGAGGTGGGTCCAGGGCCTGTTGGGGTCTGTGTGCTAAGCCTGTGAACAGTAAGGCTCAGGTCCATTCTGTTGGGAGAAGCAGGAGCGGAGGTGTGAACGCAGGGTGCACAGCTCCTCAGCGTGGAGTGTCTGCTGTTTTACTCTGTGGGCACTGTTGGGTCTACCATTTGTATATGAGTCTCCTGTGGCAGGCACAACCTTGGCAGGTGAGAGCGGGCAGCCGAGCCTATAGGTTAGTTGTGACATTTCGGGAGTGTAAAGCCTTTGCTTTCACCTAGACAAGCCTCTGACACTGGTGTGTGTTTGTGTGTGTGTGTGTGTGTACTGTGTGCTCAGGTTTTATCTTGTGGGTGCCGCTCCAATGAAGGAGAGCACAAGTGGGCGGACATGTGTGCCTAGCCTGGGCTTCCTGCTCTGGTGCCTGTGTGCATACAGGTCTTCCTGGCAGAGGGCCTGGTGTGCCTCCCATAGGCCCAGCAGTGGGTAGCAGCGTGTATTTGTGTCAGAGAGGAGGTGGCAGGCAGCAAGAGGCCTCTGTTTATCCTGAGGTAAAAGCTGGGTATGGGAGCCTCTTTGACTCACAGGCCAAGTGTGCTAACCCCCACCCAAACGCAATCCTGGCCCTGGCAAGAACTCCCCTTCCTCCATCCCTGTAGATCTGTGAGCCCCTACCTCCACCTTGGCCCTAAATACGGGTCAAAAAGCAGAGAGAGAAGGGTGAACTTCTACCCCAAACCCAGGACAACTCCATGGGCATCAATGTGTTTCCAAAATCAAGACTGGAGAGAAGTGAGGGTAGAAATCTAAGAGGCAGGGAATTGAAGAGGATTCCCCAGGGTGAGGGTGCAGGAAAGGGAACCTGGAGACCCCCTCTGCTCCATCCCAACTCTCCCCTCCCCCTAGTGGGTCCCTTGGTAGACTACTTAGTAGGTAGGATGCCCAGAGGTGCCAGGGACTAGGCGTTGTGTATGTGCTGCGAATGGGTCAGAGGCTTGTGAGGGTCTGGGAGAGGGTCTGCGTGGCTGGCCCGGCTGCCTCTGCTGACAAGCTGTCTACGAAGAACGTAATTCACGGTGGTCGATGGGCTCTTTGATTAGTTCAATCGCCTGAATAATCGTTTAATCAATAAAGCATTTCATTCCTCAGCCAGGCGGGCCTGGGTGGGGCTGGGGGCCCCTAGGCTGGCCAGGGTTTAAAAATCTGGAGAGCCACGCCCCTGCTTCCGGATGGATTGAGGTAAGGGCAGCCTGCCCGGGAAAGGGCGGACAAGACATCTCAGGTGACACCGCACTTCCGCCAGTCTGCACCAGCCTGGGCCCTGGTTGGGGAAGAGGAGAGAGCTGAGAAGCTGGCCAGGCTGGGGGAGTCCAGGTCTGGTTTTTGAGTTTTTGCGTGGGCTTCTCCCCTCTCCCAACTTCGAGGCCTTTTATGGGCCACTTGACCTCCCTTTCCTTCCTTTAGAACTGTATTCCATTCCTTCTCTCGACCTCAGTTTCCCTTTCTGTACAATGGGGAAGGAGTATGTGCCCTTCTAGCTCTAAAATAGCGTGAGGTCAGCCCTAAGCAGGGAGCCACTTAAGGATCCTCTTGTCTAGCCTCTTTGTTGTGGTACCCGAAAGGGAAAAAAGAGAGGGGCAGGGACTTGTCTGAGGTCATCAGCAGGAGATATGGAGGGAGCAGGACTGGAGGCGACTTCTCTGCCCTTAGACTTCTCATTCCTGCTGTGGGACGAGGTAAAGCCCCAGCCCCACCAGCCCCCTGGGAGAAACTACTATTGGATAAGCTTGCTGAGGAGGGAATGAAGGAGTCCCACGGCCAGGGAGAGCAGGATAGGCTGGACACTGTCTGATGGACCTTGACATCCAGGCCTCAGCTCTGGACTGAGTCTGGTGGCATGACAACAATACTCCCACCCTGGACCTTCGTCCTTCAGCACCTCCAGAGGCCTCCTCTCAGGGCTTCCTCTCCCCCTTCCACACACAGGGAAGCTGAGCCCTAGGAGAAGACCCCCCTCTCCCCAAGTCTTCGGAGAGAGAAAGGTAGTCCCAGAGCCCCTGGCCTTCGGGGTTTGCTGGTAATGATAAGAAACTCGGAGAAAGGCAGTTTACACAGCGCTTGAAAAATCTGGTTAATTCTCCCCTTTTTTCACCCACTTCAAAGATTCCTACAAACAGACCTGGGTCAGGCAGAGCAGACCCCTGATCCAGGCGCAAGAGTACGCAGGAATCAGCTCTGACCCGACTAGCTGTGTAGCTTCGGGTCTCTTTGATGCTTTTACAACGAGGGTTAGAGAGGATCCACTGAGTTGGACGGCACGGCCGCGGCTTCTCTGACTGTCTTGAACTGAGCGACCAACCTGAGCCCTGCAGGCCTCGCTTTGCCCAAAGCAAGAGCAGAGAAATGGGCTGGACGTGGGCTGCGGGAGCTGATCTCAGGGCCGCAGAGCGCAGCGGCAGCCCCAGCCCCTCCCCGCCGCGGGCGGGGAGGAGAGAAGGGGAGGCGCGGGGGTGGGGGTGGGGGTGGCGCCGTGTGTTCCGAGTGATGCCAGGTTTGCGGCTCAAGAGGGGACCTTCTCGGAAGGTGTTACATGATTCTCAATGGGCTTTCTTTCAATAGCAAAACTTTCCAAGGCAGTTCGATTTACGTAAATTGAGTTTCTTCTGAGATGGTTTCCTTTCTCGTCTCCTGCCTCCAGCGCTGAGCACAGGGCCAGGCCCAAAGTCATGCTGCTGGGAGAGCGCACCCCCGCGACCGTGGCGCCCCGCGAGGCTCGCCCGCACCCAGCCCCCCGCTGGCCTCTCTCCTGGGCCCAGACTCGTGGGCTTCAAGGGGCGGGACCGAGGCGCGGAAGCCCAGCTCCGTCAGGGAATCGCTGTGTAATCTCGGGCGGGTCACGGAACTTCTCTGGGCCGCCGTTCGGTGGCCTGTGAGGCTGGGCTGGGCGGCCAGGATATCAGGTCTGGTGGCGCCTCTTGGCGTTAGAAGTTCCCGGAGGCCTGCCGCTCGGGGCGGTGGATAACCCCACCCAGAGCGGAGTCCCTCTACCCCGCGCACCGCAGGGTGCGGAAGGGGCTGCTCTCTCGCACAGGTTGGGCAGACCAACACCGCCCTGAAGCCGAACGCCTTCTGTGTGAAACGGGAATCCGAGCTGTTCCTGTTCAGGCAACGTCTGCGGTTCCGTCCCACCCGGCAGCGCTCCGGGCATTCTGTCCAAGCCGCACCGGTATCTGAAGGAAGACCGGTTTGTGTTGGCATATCCTAGCTGAGTTCTTTGATTTGGCAGCATATTCCCCCCCCACCCCCCACCCCCCAAAAAAACGCCCCACCATCCTGCGAGTGGCTCTGGAGAGGCCCTTCTGAGAAAGAGGTTCCTGGCCCATAGGCTTTCTTCTACCCCCAACTTGCTCGGCCTCAGGTTCCGCATCTGTAAAATGGGGGAAAGCATAGCTTCAGGGTCCTTTTAGCTCTAACACTCTAGAATCTGAGTTTCTAGGCCTGAACTCAACGAGCGGGGCTGGAGGTGGAGATGTCACTGACTGGGTCCCTCAAGGCTTCCCCACACTCCCACCTCTCCAGTGGGAGCTCAGAGCCGCCACGTCGAAGTCGAATTCTAGTCCCTGCCGATCCACCGCGCGCCACAGGCTGGAGCGAACGCGGGAACCCTAACTCATTCTGGTCCCTCTCCGAGATTGCGATCTTCCTTGGGGGCGAATATCTGGACAGGCAGGGTTCCAGACAAAAGAGAGAGACGGCCACCCCCCCACCCCTGTGCACACTGCAGTCTCCTGGGCCCCCAGAGGCCCGCCTGGGGCCGTTTTCCGCAGCTGTGCCCTGGAGGGGGTGGGGACGCTGTCAGCGCCGGAAACTTATCTACCGTTCAGGGGCAGCTGGGTATGGGACAGGAACAGAAGGTGGCCCAAGGGCCGAGCCAGTGTAGGAGTGTGAGAAATGGGGCAGAGGTAGCGACAGGGGAGACGGAAGCAGAGAATGACCCTGGAGTCGTCCCAGGGTCAACTTGCGTTCTGTCCTTCTTACAAGCCCAGGTCTGGAGCAGGTATTTCAGACCCCCTGTTTTGGTGGATTTGTGTTTAATATTAGAGAATCATCGCTTATGAATTCGAAATGGTGGATCTTGGGACCACTACCACGAGCTGCCGGGGCAGGGGAGTCTTCAGTGTCTCTGCCAGGGCTGGGCCCTTGCACATATAGCCTCCCACAGAACTACTGCCACCTGGGTGTAGAATGGCTGTCACCTGCCTCCTTTTCAAAGTCCAGTTCCTTCGATTGTGGCCCCAGGGCCTCACACCCTGGAGAAGCTGAGACTCGCTGGTCAAAGATCCTGCCCTCTGGACCAGGAGAAGGAGAATTCTGCTAGACATCCACCCATTTTGTCTTAAAAGCGACAGGAACTTCCCCTCGAGAGGGAAGGTCAGATTTTCTCGACAGCTGAAAGCTGCAGCCTGGTAGCACGTCTGGCGCGGCTTGGCGCGGCCCTTGCAGATAGAACGCGCCCACCCGCCGGCCTGCTTCAGGGACCCTCATCAGCGCTGGACGCGACTGGGTTCGCTAGTTCCCAAGAGGCCTTGCGCCGGATCCGGAATTGCCTCTGCCGACAGAAGCCTTCACTGTGCGCATCACTAACCCCAAAAGCATCTGGCAGCTCCTGGTCTGAGGCTGGAAAGAGAGCTTCAGGGCTCAGTGCTTGGGCAGCCTGGCCCAAGCCTCAGATAGCCCTCTCCCCCAGGACACCCTGGTTACTAACTTTAAAGGAGTCTGAGATTTCTTTCCCCTCAACTTCTCTGCCTTCGGTTAGCTCAGAATTGGGGGCCCTGCAGGTAAAATGAGGGAGGGGTGGACGAGGAGGAGGCGGCATTGGCTTAGTAGGCGCTTGATAAAGTTATGAAATGTTTCCGCCGGAGGGGGCCTTCATTAAAGACTAGGTAAGCCGACTCTGCCCATTTTACAGATGAGGAAACTGAGGTCACAACGGGGCAGATGTGCGCACACTACGAGTCCATGGCGAGTCTGATGGATCTCTAATGCGTTCCTTGTTTTCCTCCAACATCCGTTTTGTGTGTTTGTTTTCCGGACTATTGCCCCACGCTCACCCCCTGACCCCCGCCTCGGCTCCCCCCAATCCCTCAGGGCGTCCCATGGTCCCCACGCCGATGCGAGGAGGCCAGGTTCCCGCGGGACCTGCTGCTGGACTCTCCAGACACTGCGTGGATCCCCTTCCCCCTCCCCCCTCCGCGCTCCACTAGGCCTTCGCCCCGCGCGTTTGTCAATGAACGTGGCGCCGCCGCCTGGGCCCCGCCCCCCATTCTCTCCCATTGCCCAGGTATCGGCTAATCAGGCGGAGCCCGCTGGTTGTTCAGCCAATGGGGCGGTGTCTCGGGCCAGGGCCGGCTACCGCCGCTCTGATTGGCTTCATGAAGCGTGATTGGCAGGTTAGCCCCCGCCCCGCCCCCGCCCCCGCCCGGAGGGAGGCTGAGCCCCGGGCGGCGCTGTCCACACGCAGCAGGTCCTGAAAGCGGCTCCGGGGCGGCGCGGTGGCGCACTGTGCGCGCCGAGCGGGCGGAGGGCTAGCGCCGGCGGCGGCGGCGCGGGCAGTCCCAGCCGACAGCCGCTCCATCTCAGCACCGGCGGGCCCGGCGGCCTTGGTGGAAGGGACCTTGCGCGCTCTCCTCTGTCCCTCGCTCCACGCCTGGGGCAGGCGCGGCGGCCGTCCCGGAAGAGGCAGCCGAAAGACAGTCGAACCAGACCCGCGAGAGAGGGCAGCGGCGCTCGAACAGTTGGTGGGCGCGAGGCAGATACTCAGGCGAGGAGGAGACCGCCGCTGCTGTCCGCATGCTGGTCCCGGCGATGGGGAGCGGCGGGGCCCGCGGGAACTTTGAAGGCAGCGGTCCCGGGGCGTGAGGGCTGCGCGCTCCCGGCGACCCCGGAGCCTCGGCCCCGGCGGCAGCGGCGGAAGCGGCTGCGAGCCGCGGGCCCCGGCGCGGCCGGAGAGGAAGTTCTGTGCAACTTCGTTCGAGACGTCGGAGAGCCGGGTGGAGAGAGGCTGAGGCGGCAGGTGCGAGGCGCAGACGCGGAGGAGCGGAGAGAAAGCATCCGGGGAGCCCGAGCGGCCGAGGAGACTCCAGAGGCAGCGAGGCTGCGGAACCAGCCTGGCAGCACGCGGGCCCCGAGCGCGCCGAGGGCTGCGTGTCCCGCGGGCCTCCCCGCCCGCTCCTGCCGGAGGCCGGGCGCTCCTGGCCGTCCCGCAGCCGGGCCTCTGCGCTATGCCCCCGGGGCTGCGCGCGCCTTGGCCGCAGCTACCCCGGGCCGGGTCCGCAGCCGCCGCCTGAGCCAGCCCGGGAGGGAAGCCGCAGGAGCTGGGCGCCCGCTCGCAGCCGGACTGCACTAGCGCCTTCCCGCCTGCGGGCGCAGCAATCGGCGATCTCCGGCCCGGCGGCTCTGAGAGAGGCCCCGAAGCTCCAGCGGCGTTGTCTGAGCCCAGCTCGCACAGTGCCTGGCCTGACGGCGCGGCTCCCTAGCGGCGCTGGGCAGCCCCTTGGCGCCGGGAGGCGGCGGCGTGGGCCGGCCTGCAGTCTGGAGCGCCCCGATGGAAATACACTGTAAGCACGACCCGTTTGCATCCATGCATAGTAAGTAGGCGGCGAGCTCGCTTCTCTCACTCTCCGGCCGGGACGGGGTTGGGGATGCCGGACCGCGGGGCAGGTACTAAGGCCGGGGGGACCCAGGACTTCTGTATTCGCGCAGTCAAGTTCGCAGCGTGCAGGGCTCCCAGGCGGGGCATGTGGAACAACGCGCCTAGTCGCCCGGGCCGGAGCACCTGGCGCCCGGAATCCCGCCTGCAGCAACGCGTAGTGTAGGCAGCGAGCTGCAGCCTTTGGTGGGCTGCGGCAGCGACATCGCAGCTGCCGGGAGAAGCCGGGCTCAGACCCGGAGAGGGCTCCGGCCGGGCTAGTTGGAGGGTACGAAGTTGTAGGGCGAGGTCAATCTGAGTCTCAGACAGCCCCCCACATCCCGACCCCGATGGCGCCTTTTTCAGCAGTAGGGCTGATCAAGACTAAGGCTTGGAGGGGAAGTGGGGCCCTGGCCAGTGCCTGTGTGTTTGTGTGTGTGGAGGAAGAGGTTGAGAGCTAAGCGAGGACACCAGGTCCAGAGCTCCAGAGGCATCCTGGAGTGGAGGAGTGGGATTTGAAAAATCAACGAAGTAGTGGTCCCTGAGCTGAGCTTCTGCCTAGAACCCGCCAGTTCATACAGAGACCCTTAAAGACACCATCAAGTCCTTCTTTGCAGGACGCTTCCCTCATGATGGCTTCTTCCTTAAAAAAAAATCAAGAAGAAGCCAATTAGTCACCATACAGGCGCCCCCGCCTTCTGAGAGACGCTGCGGGTGTAGGAGCCGGGGAAGGGTCATTTTGGGCAAGGGAGAGGCCAGCCCAGCTGCCTGACCCGCTGGGATCTGCCAGATCACCCATTAGCACAGCCTCCTGTGAGATGAGCACTTCTCTCACGGTGAGTTAACACTGGATTAGATTTGGAGAATTCGAGGAAATTCCAAGTGGAACGAATCGCGTTTCCCTCAGGCACGCTGCAGAGCTGGGCTGAAGCAAGGCGCCAGGCTTTGACGGCATCAAGCCAGGTGCCCAGCTCAGATCCCCCGGAGCCGCAGGTCAGGGAGTTGCTCCCCAGCTGGGAGCCCCCCCCCCCACCCCCAGCTAGCTTCCTCTCAGCCCAGGATCCTGCTTATCCAGCTGTGGGCCCCCTATTTAACAAAGGCAGCAGAGACCCGGCTGGAGAGAAGGCGAGCTTCCTCCGGCGAATATGTCCTCTTCTGCCCTGGAGCACCGAGTGGCCTGGTAAGCAGGGAAATGCCCAGGCGGCCAAGGCTGGCTGCCGGCAGGTAGTTTCTCTTTGTGTCAATTTCCCGAGTCTGAAGTAATCCACCAAAGCGGTGGGGAGATTTGCGCAGAGAAGCTGCTTGCTCTGGTCCCAGCCCAAACGATTCCTCACTGTTTGGGGCCTGTGCCAAAACGGTTTCCAGTCCACGGTGACCCCAGAGCCCCCCGCAGCCGTCTCCTGTGCAGACTTGACCTGGGCTCGGCGGAGGCTCTGATCTTGCAGAGTGAGCCAGAAAACAAACGAGTTGGGGTCAATACTCTGAGAGATGGGCAAGACCTTAGCTCAGCCAAGGAGCGACTCAGGGACAAAACGGGGAGGGCTGGCCCCTGCACCTCTCCCCTTGCCAGCGGGAATCCACAGACCCTCACTGTCTTCTTCTGTGCAGAACCTGGAGGCCCAGAGGTCCGGCCGGGCCCTTGGGGAGATAGCATCAGACCTGATGGTCTCCCGGCTGTGCATGAGGGTGGAGAAGGCAGCTACTCCCAGGGGCTGGTTAGCCAACCGATAATGCATGTGTCTCTGTCTCTCCTCGTCCTGGCCTCCATCCGCCTCCTCCTCGAGAAGTGCTCCTTCCTCCCATTTTCATTCTCCCCGGCAGCCAGCGGCAGCACGGTAGGGGCTGGGCCCCAGCCAGTCTCGCTTCCAGAGCTGGCCTCTCTGGAAGTGCCCTTGGTTCTGACTCCCAAAGCTATTTGCTTGCACAATGCAGGCTTGCTCTGGGGCCCCAATCTGTTGGTCATGGGGGGCCAGTTGCACAGTAGATCCTGAGAGGTTGCCTGGGTAGTAGGGGCTCCCACCAGCTCCCACCTCCTTGTCGTCTTTTCTGGTCCTGGTCAGTTTCTTCCCCCACCCCTGTCCCCCATTGGAGCAGGACCGCTCCTGTGGGGAGGTGGTGTGGGAGAAGGGGCAGGCACTGCCAGGAAAGGGGCTTCTGAGCTTCCCTGCCCCCACCCCCTATTCCAGACTCATCATTTTCATCAGCACACTGGCCTCCCGCTCCCTCCCCAGATGTTTCCCTTCCCCAGGTATAGTTACTAGTTTTAAAGCACTTTTATAGCCAGTTTCCTACCTGAGTGTCTTCTAAACCTTCAGCTACACCCATTTTACAGAGTATGATGCTGAAGTTGGAGAGACAAAAGGACAGACAGGACGTTCACATGGGCAAAGTTGGAGCTGGTTCTTGGGTCTTCAAGGAGTCACAGAAGGGGAGAAGGAGGGACTCAGATTCCAGAGAGAGGGCAGTGGACTGTCTGGGTGGGTACCCACATGTGTGAGGCGCTCTCTCTGTCTGGTTTAACTCTGTCTGTATCCGTGGCCCGACTGTCCATGTGTGTCAGTGCCTGTCTGACAGAGTCCGTTAAGGAGGTTTCAACCCTGCCCTTTCCCTGTGTTCCTGTTTGCATGTCTGTGTGTCCCTTCATTCATCCTCTTTGGTGTCGCTAGGAGGAATTACAATGACCCTGTGGGTCCTGGTGTCCAATCTGCGGCTGAGTCAGTAGACCCTCTCCCCAAGACCCTATGCCCAGCCATGGTCTTTGGGGTGTGGACAGGCTCCTGGTGGGCAGCATGTCCTTACCAGGGCCCAACGAGCATTTGTGGAGGCCAGCCCCTTCCAGACCAGAGCCACAAAGGCCCCAGGGGCATCTGCAGTTCAACCCTTCTCCTGCTACCCTCCTCCAAACTCTATTCTGTCTGCCCTGTGGGGGCGGGGCTGTGTTTCCCTTGTATCTGTGTGTTTCCTGGTCTCTGCCTTGATTTGTTTCCATCTGTCTGTGCCTGTCTGTAAATTCTCCTTACCCTGAAAAGTGCAGCCCGGTCATGTCTCCCTGCACCCCCTACGGGATGAGCCCCCACCCAGCTGGAGTCCACAGGAAGTTGAGGCTGGGGCTTGGGTTCTCTGAAGAGATGCAGGGCTGGAGCTGGGGTCCCCCCCTCCACAGAAGTCCCCTATCCTCCAGATGCCCCCTTGCTGGGCTTCCTCCATTTTCTCTTCTTGTCTTCTTGCCTCCCGTTGTACACCACACTCACCTTTCTTTTCTTCGCCTGTTCTGGCTGATCCGTTCCTTTTTCTCCTCCTCTTCGTTCCTAACCTGAGGCTGCCCTTCCAGGCTCTCTCTCCTTGCTGTCTGTCTCATTTAGTTCCCTCTCTGCACCCTTCCCCTCACACCTCTCTTCCTGGTTTCTTTCCCTGTCCTGCCTCCCCTGTCTCAGGTTCAGGTTTCACTTCTTTCCAGTCTCAGGGTAAGTGGGAGGCGTTGCCTTCTCAGACTGTAGTTTAAATCACCAGCCCACCTGCCTCGAAATACTCTGTTGGATAGGACTGTGACTGAGGCAGAGAGGGCCAGGTGGGTTTGGGGGCGTTTCCGGGACATTGAGGGAGGTAGGGGGCTCCTGGGTCTGGTGTCAGCTGTGGACATGTGGAGTAGACTCTGGAAGAGCACCAGTAGCCTAAGCCTTTGTGGTCAAGAGTAGAGGGTTTGGGAACCTGCTGTCACCTAGAGTGTCTGATCCTGGGGTTTTTTTTGTGATGCAAAAGTTCCCAAAAGCTCACAGGTGTCCTGTAGGACTGCTCTTGGAATTTAAGTCCTCGGAAGGTTGCCACTGTGTTTTGAGCAGAAAGTTTAAATTGCCAGTGGTATGGGGAACAGGCTGGTGCCGACGGGCCACAATGCCTGGACCAACTGGTTATCTCAAAAGTGTGCAGAGGGCTCTTATCTTCCTCTGTGTCCTCTCAGATGCACTTGTACTAATTTTGAATTTACTTTTTCCTTAATTCCAGCCTGTTTTTGAAAGATCCGTAGAACTCTTTTTCATTAGGTGCTCCCAGCTCCACAACAAAGCCTTCTTAAGACCCTCAACCAGGGGTGGCTGCAATCTTTCTGTTTTAGGTGAACTGTGCAGTTGTGTTCCTAACTGCAAAATTCGGCTTGGGATTGTTTTCCTTTTTCTTATGTCTGGAGTGTTTCAGAACAATCAAAGCCGATTAAAGCTCACTTTGAAAATCAGAGAGAAATTCAGCTTAGAACTAGAATTAAGTACTGTCGTTATCTATAAAATCGTGTTTTTCCTTGAAATCAGCCTGAGCTTGGACATTTTGAGAAATGTTCAATTCAGACTCATGGGGAACTTCAGTGAATTGCTTTGGCAGTTTTTAGGAAATAGGTTATGTTTTGGGTGTTCTTCCCCTCCATTTCAGATATTGTTCATAAACCTGGATAGTAGTTGAGTCCTGGGGGGGAATGGTTGAGATGAGGGGGCTATTTTATGTTTTAGAGTTGGAGTGTGTGTGTGTGGGTCTGGGGGTGTGTGTGTGTGTGAGTATGTGGGTGTGGGTGTGGGTGTGGGTATGTGTGACCTCTAAGATGCCCTGGCCCTGGTACAGTCCAGTCCCAGGCAAGTCCCGTTTAAGAGGAGATTCCCCCTCCTGGTCTCTGAGCTGCCAGCAGCCTTGGTAAATGCTTGGACTTGGCTTTGGCTTTTGGCAATGCTCAGCAATGCCAGTTAGGGGCTGATTAACAACTGCAAGGTCAACAATGTTGCTACACTGGATCACTCCGTGTTTACTGGTTTGGCTCTTCATTACTTGGATCCCTATTTCTCTCCAGATGGACCTTGATGTTGGAGAAGTGAGCCTATTGAGTGGAGGAGATTCTTTCCTGGACTCCTTTTACTTAAAATCCATCCCAGAGCCTTTGTAAAATCTGGGACTCAGAAGCTTTCTCTGGCTTCTTTATTTCCCCTGGACTAACATAAAGCTGCTTGTCAATTGCAAAACACTCCAAATTCCAGGGAAACTCCCTTGTAACAGATGCTGAGGCAGTAGAGTGCAATGTGATCCTCTGACCCATTTCTTTTGTGTGCTCCGAGACGGTACAGTGGTCAAGGCTGCACGTCAGCCTCTCCTTTTTGTTTATTTTTTTCCCGAGTTTTATTGAGGTATGAGCCTCACCTTTTTCAAAAAAGTGTTTTTTATCAAGGCAGTGGTTGGGTTTTGTCTCAGTACTCTGCAGATACTATGTAAAAAATTTTTAGGTCTTTAGCCCTTGAATCAGATTGCTGATTTAAAAAACATTTTTTTTTCTGAGATCTAGGTTTATTGAAATAGTCCTTTTCACTTTTAAAGATATTTGTTAAAAGGAAAAGAGTTTTATTTTTAAAAATCTCTTTAAATTTGATATATTTTAAAATGTATTTTCTCGCCAGGATCTTCCTTAGACCTCAGCATCATGTGTGTAATAAGTTGTGTCCTAGTATAGATTGAAGTGTTCGCATGTTAAAAAAAAATTACAAGGAAAATGCTGGTAACTAAAGGAAACATAGTATGGGGATGTTGCTGTCAATAGCCCAACTGACTCGCTGAAGATGGACAAAGGCTAAGATTAATTTTAAAAAGCAGTCTGACGTGCTCATGTAGCCTGCACGATCAGACTCCAGGCTCAATCCATCCAGCCTGCAGCCATTTCTCGTCAGAGAGGCTCGGGTGCTCTCAGTGGCCTTCCACTACGTGACTGGTTCTAACCACGCTTTCCCTTGCCTTTTGTTTCTGATCTGTTTCAGGACATGGAGGAGTGAATCAGCTTGGGGGGGTTTTTGTGAACGGACGGCCACTCCCGGATGTAGTCCGCCAAAGGATAGTGGAACTTGCTCATCAAGGTGTCAGGCCCTGCGACATCTCCAGGCAGCTTCGGGTCAGCCATGGTTGTGTCAGCAAAATTCTTGGCAGGTAAAGGCAGGAGCTCCATGCTCCCCTTGGCTTTTCAGATAATGACCTAAAACATGACCCAGCAGCTGTCCAATGTGGCAGTGTCATAGTGAGAATCATAGTGACACCGTACGCGCACAGCACTTTAGAGTTTGCAAAGCCCTTCCAAGGCCATTCAGTTCAAAGTCGCCCTGGGAAACCCCTGTTCAAGTGACGTGTGGAACGAGATGACTTAGTCAGGAGGGATGACATGTTTTCTGAAAGCCTGGTGAATTATTCCAAAGAACCCAAGAGTAAGAGGTTCTTGGGAATTTCTGCCACACGTCTTAGGTAAGCCCAGGGCCAGAGCAGGGCTGGGAGGAGACTCTACAAGTTCTAAGATCACATAACCAGAGTTTGATGTTTCATTTTAATGTTTTCAAAAAGCATATTCCATTTTTAAAAGTCAGCTGTCATTTTCAGTTTTGGGTTATCATCAACCTTATTATGTTGGGCTGCCGTATTTTCCTTCGGTATGTTTTGTTTCTTTTGTAGTGACAGGCATCCTAAGTATATATTAAATTAGGGAAGGAAAAAACCAACCAAACAAACATTAACCCAAATCTGACATTTGAAAGTTGCCACTTGACCTGGCGATTTGCTGCAAGCAAAATACTAACACTGCCCACTCTCCCAGAGGGCTGGGCCGCCTCCTGGCGCTCCTGGGTGAGCCTCAGCACGATCCAGGGAAGTGTGTTTTGAGATGAGGAAACAAGCATAGAAAGGCGAACTGACTGACCTAGGTCCATGCAGCCAGTCAGTGCTCTGCTGGGAAGAGACCTAAAGGCCTCCTAGACCGTCTGCGTCTCACCTCACCCCAAACCAAAGCACAGGTCTGTTTCCAGGCGTGTGTGTTGTTATGGGTCTGCCCCGGCAGCCAGGACGCTCTCGGGGTTAGCTGTTTGATGCTCTCTCAGGATCCCTCTCCCTGGGTCGGAATGCAACCTTTGTCCTGTAGCTCGCCTTATGGTTTGAGAACAGATGCCAGCATCGAAAATAGGTGTTCTGAAGTATGTCAGTGACAGCATGACTTTGTGGTGCTCTTTCCCTTCCCTGCTGGAATTTAAGAAATTCTCTCAGATGGAGGGAGCAATAGCTTCTAACCTTGGGGAGGCTTGCTGGAGGCCCAGGGAAGAAGTTTCAGGGCCAGGGTCTGGCAGCCCCTTTAGGGACCTTGCTCCTTGTGTCTACTCTTCATCCCCTGCCCATCGCGGGTCACCTCCTCCGTGGAGGCCGTGAGCTCCACTCACGTTAGCACTCAGCAGCCAGAGTTCAGGGAGAAGGCAGGCCATCAGTGTGGTGCTCTTGTCAGATGGGGGTTTAGGTGGGAGGATGGGAGAGAGAGTAGAAGAAGAAACATAGAAGAGAGGCAGATAGAGAAAAGAGAAAGGGAAAAAAGAAAACAAAGAGAATGATACAAAAGGGAGACACAGAAAGCGAAGTGAAGACAAGCTAGCAGAGAGAGGAGAAATGTTTTAGACTGTCTCAGTCTCGGACTTGTAGAGCCGAATGGATCTTAGATGTGTTCTTGGGAGCCTCCTCATTGTACCGAGGGAGAGAGAAAAAGAAGGCCCTTCCTTCGTTTTTGCTGAGACATCTTTGCTGAGCCAACATTTTGCTTGCTATTTGAAATCTTCTCAGGGCGCGATGCTGAGCCCTCCTCAGAGGGGACATCCAGATGCCGGTCCTCATGTTCTGGCGCCCCGGAGCCCTCCAAATCTCCCCTGGAGATGAAAGGGGACAGGGACCCTCCCAGGCCCGCGGCAGCCTCCCGTGGCAGAAATAGATTTGTCACTAGGTAGAGTGGCACTCGGAAGTTATGCGCCGCTCTGGTGCCTGGCCGTTTAAGTTGTCAACAATAAATTGGAATTTCATAGCTCATTATTTTCATAAGTAAGAACCACAGTGGACAAAATGTCACTCTAATTAGAACTGCTTTTTAAGAAACAAGTTCAGCCCTAAAACAGTATGACTGGGAATTTCTGAACTGGGGCTGTTCCATCCACTTATTTTTTTTTTCGGTCACCGTAGAGTTTGATGGGTGCGCACAGGGTGACAAATTGTAGAGAGCATGTGCAGTGTGGTGGCCGTGGTTTCCAGAGGCTGCATGGCAAGGCAGGCAGAGTCCCTGGGGCAGGCAGGGACCCCTGTCATCTCGGGCAGGTGGCAGTCTGCCGGGCAGGTGGCAGTCTGCCAGCCAGGTGGGCATTCAGTCCACAGAGCCTGAGGCTCCAGAGGGGCTCGAGAGGCACAGCCCGGTGGCATGTGAGCCCCATTTAAATCCACCTGGAAAGACTGGCTGTTGTATTCTTTCACTGGAGCCTGGCTAGGCGGTTCAGGCCATTTGGGATTGGGTGGCATGTTACACAGTAATAAACACTCAGAGGATTTTAATCCGCAGCACGTGCTCTTTATATTTTGCAAAGGTTTTTCTTAACCATTCTGCATTTCGGTCTTTACAGCAGCCCTGCAGGCAGGCAGGGCAAACATCCTCCCCTTATTATACAGATGGGGTAACTGAAGCCCAGAGAGGCCAAACGAGTTGGCCAAGGTCACACAGCGAGTTAGTGTCAGAGTCACTGACTAGCGCCTGTACCTCTTGACTCTCAAACTGATGCTCTGTGCACTGAACTACACTGTGTGTTGGTGGCTGCCGTTGGTCTGTTGTGGGTAAGCCAAAGGGCTGCACAGCTGTTTTGCTGAGATGACAGGGCGGTTGCTTAGTCTGAATCCTCACTTGACAGTTGCTAGTTGGGGGTTCTGGGACTGTCAGGGTTGCTTTCTAGGTGCCTGGCCCATGTGTCAGTCAAAAGGAAGACAGAGACCTCTTGTGTCAAGACCATAGCCTCCTACGGCTGGCACTGCTCAGGTGGGATGGCTGGAGAGAGTCCTGGGCGCTGCCACCCTCAACTGTGTAGCAGGGCAAGGGGAGGGCAGGGGCTTCATCCTGCTGCCCTCTCAGAGTTGCTGCGTGAATATTGCAGTTTCATTCAACTGACACATTTTGAGTCCCCAGCACAGGGTTGTCTGTGTGCTGTGACCCATGCCCCAAGACAGTGCCTGTCCTAACAGGCTCCCGGTGACGACTGAGTGAGAGAATTAAAAGATGCACGTGAAAATGCCTGGTAAACAGTAAAGCTCTCTACAATTGCAAGGGATTATTGTTACTGTTCTTATTTTAATTTTTACAACCAAAGCAGCATTTGCTCTAGTGGGAAGAGCACTGGATTCGGAGTCCAGTTTGAAAGCTGGGGCTGCCTTTAACTTCCAGAAGGGAGTTGGGCAAGTCGCTTAGTCTTCTGATCATTGGTTTGCTTTTCTGTAAAACTCTGCTGGCCTCTCAGGATTGGCATGAGGATCAAGACAATTCAAGGAAGAGCTCTGTAAACTATTAGCGCCTAAATAATGAGTTGTGTTGATAATAACAAATGACTTTCTATTGTGAAATTGAAAGGATCATTGGAGGCTGCAGGGATTGCTGTGTGCCTGGATTTAGGTACTTTTCTAGACTTCTGGCAAAAAAGTATTTTTTTGGATATTTCTAAAAACGTGTTTATGACTAATACCAATTTTTCAGCAATTACAGAACGAGGGTGGACAGGTTGAGGGTTGCCTTATGGTCCAAATTTGTACATGACTCACTCTTCTCAATGAAAAGTAGAATTTCCACTTCCACATCACTGCTCCTAAATTATTTCATCTTTTTCTAGAATTTTCAGTAACTTGGCCCTAACCAGACTCACCCAGGCTGAGATTTCAGCATCTCTTTAAATGTAACCAGTCATTGTTCTGGGGTAACATTTCTCCCCGGTCCCATGGGAGAATCACCTCTTTCCCTTACCTATTATAAACTCTTGTTAGGTTTAAAAATTACCAGTCATTTCTAAAATGTCTTTTTGGTTAAAAAAAATTTCTGCTGCAAGATACTCTCCTTTGCAAGGGGAAGTCAAGAATGCCTCTGTAAATGTTGAGAGAGACATCAACGAAGGCTCAGATTCAGAGAAGGAATGAAGTCATTTTTCCCCCTGAAATGATCTTTCATGGCACTCTTCTCCCCCGTCTCGGTTTTACTGTAAAACCCTGACATCCTATTTGCGTTAACGAGGGAGAGCTGATAGCATGGAAATGTCCTTAGAAGCAGCGATTTACCTCAGGGAGAGCCCTGGAAGAGCTGCCGTGACTTGTGGTTGGTTTTTTTGACGGCTTGGGTTTTGACTTGTAACACTTATTTCCAGTTAATTCTGGAGTCCAACACTCCTTTTAATTTCATGCCGGGGTTATTATCTTTCTTTTATGGAAAAATAAGTTGCATTTTAGGGGACAGTTTCACAGAATGCAGATGAATCTGCTAGGGGATGGGAGAATGGGCAAGTTAAAGGGACAAGCCAACTTTCTGGGGGAAACGTTAGCCCAGGAGGCTGGGCCGCAGGAGTGCTGGAGTGGCCACTTGGTCTTGTGTGACCCTGGGCAAACTGTCTAGCCTCTGTGGATCTGTTTTATACCTATAGATGGGGACCTATTCATTTATTCATTCACTCATTCAGTCATTCAAAACATTTATGTACTTTACAACTGTTGTGGGGATCCAATGGGAAAAATGAGTTGAAAGTTTTCTGTAAACTGTAAAATGGTAGATCCATGTGACAGAATTAATTAATTAATGCATAGCATCCTGACCAGCACTGACCAATAGGAATAGAATGTGAGTCATATATAACATTTAAAATTTTCTAATAGCACATTAAGAAAAGAAAAAATAAACAGGTACAATTAATTTTAATTGTATATTTTATTTAACCAAATATAGTAAAAATATTATAATTTCAACATATAACCAATATAAAAATTATTAATGAGATATTTTGTGTTCTCTTTTGTATTGATTTTTTAAAAATCTGGTGTGTATGTTACATGTACAGAACTTCTGAATTCAAACGAGCCACGTTTCAAATGTTAGCCTCATGTGGCTGGTGGCTACTGTACTGGACAGTGCAGACTTGGATGGAGAGCCTGTTATTTTGTTGCCAACATCCATTTTGCTGGTTCCTCACAGCTAAGCTCTTTTCTCCTTGGGTCCTAGGTATTATGAGACGGGGAGCATCAAGCCTGGGGTAATTGGAGGATCCAAACCAAAGGTCGCCACACCCAAAGTGGTGGAAAAAATTGCTGAGTATAAACGCCAAAATCCCACCATGTTTGCCTGGGAGATCAGGGACCGGCTGCTAGCGGAACGCGTGTGTGACAATGACACGGTGCCCAGTGTCAGTTCCATCAACAGGTGAGGGGCTGATGCCTGGGGGGCTAGGGGTCTGGGTGGAGTTGGGGATCCTAGGGGCTCTGCGTGTGCCTTCCCTACAGATCTGATCTCTCCTTTCACCAAGGCCCTGTAGAGGTCATCGGGTGGGAGGGATGCTAATGGGCCGGCTGAATCTCTCTTTTGCCCTTCTCTTCTTCTCTCCAAGGTGGGAGGAGTCCTGGGTCAGGGAGAGGAGGCCAGGCCAACACCCTGGGTGCCTGAGATTCTTCTGAGCCCCGAGTGATTACCATCACTCCCTTCACCACCTGCCTGTGTGTGGAGTACTTAGCAGTGAATTGTCCTGATTAGGCCTTCACAGATGTCACTTCCTTGCAAGCTGAGGTTCGAGCTCTTAGCACTGGCCCATCTCAGAGCTTCCTGGGAAGAACATTCTTGCCTCCAGTTTGGGCACAGGTTGGACCATTCAGTGTGGGGAGCTGACCCTGACTTGGTGTTGGGAGACCTTGGACCTTGTCCCAGCTCTGACACAAACTCAAAGCATGACCTTGACAGAGCTCTTCCTCTCTCTGAGCCCGGGGCCCTGGTGCTTCTCACGTGGGGCTGTGATCTCCGGGAGTAACGTCCGGAACGCTGAGATGCTGTGCAGTTAGGGAGTTGCCCTCGCCGCAGTGGCCCCAGATCTCACCCATGGATAGAAAGAACCAGAGAAATACTGTGAGTGCCAGCCTTGGCTTCTTCCTGGGAGGCACAACGGCCCCTTCTCCTCTTCAGTCTGATCCAGGATATGTCTAACAGAGCTCTCAGAGCTTTAAAAATAAACTCCTGAAAGGAAATTTTCCGCTGTAGATGGTGCAGTCTTGACTCCATTGAAACCCACAGAGTCAGGGGTGAAGCTATGAGGTGATCAGAAATGATTGCTCTCTAAACTCCATAAAGAAAGGAGAAGCCAGCAGACTGAAAACTTGAGCAGTTCCCATTTCTTCAAGGTCATGCCTTACCCTTGTCAGTGCAGAACCTGCTGGGCACAGGGGACCCCTCACCCCCAGCAGAACGAGGCAGTCAGACTAGAAAGTCCCTGAGCTCCCCTCTGGGCCCCACAGTCATTCCTGCTGTGGTGACTCAGATGCACAGAATTGCTGTGTGAGTATGTGTGTTGACCTGAGTCCTGCTGTTTCTCTTTTCTCAGCAAACCTTTACTGTCACCCTGACATCATGCAAGGTGCCGAGAAGAGAGAAGGGACCAGGCACACGGTCTCTTAGTCTCTGTTCTGGAAACCTCTTTGTCCAGGGTGGCATCGCAGTGTGCACTTAGAGGTCTGGACTGCCTGAATTAGGCAGAAAATTGTTGAGAAGGTAGCAACAGTTGTGGTGGGTTTGAGGGGAGTAACTCTTGTTCTTTTTCTGGACTATGAGGGGCTCCAATGTGCTTTGTGAGTTCCCTGCTTCGGGCTGATTGCAGGATTTCCCCGACACAAAGCAACATGACTTTTTTCCCGGGTCTCCAAAAGCCCTAATATGGAGTGAGGTGCATGCTGCCTAGAGCAATGAAGAAGCAGAGGAACCTCTGCCAAACCTGTGATCAGGCTTTGGGGGCCCACAGATTTCCCACTGTAGGGTACATATGTAATTGGTGGTTCAAAAGATAACTTTGGGTTGCCTGTGGGGGTCCCAAACCCCAATGCCTATGTAGGACTAGGCAGATAAGGCAACAAGTGAGGCAGGCCAGGCATAATGCAGTAGGGGAAGGTGGGGTCTGTGGCAAGACAGTGCAAGCCCTATTGAAGGGGCAGCTGCTTCTCAGCTCCAGCTGAAGGCTGCCAGGAACGTAGCCCAGTGTTTGCTAGATTTTTTTCTATTCTTGAAGAGAAGCCAGAAACTAGGACTTGTGTGTCCATATATTTATGTGTGTTTGTATATGATATCTCCATATTTTTAAATGGTGGCAATTCATTTCAATGAAAAAAATGCCTTAGGGGACAAGCAGAACTCATTTGCAGGGCTCCAGCTTATATCCTCTGTAATACAAGGATGAAAATTGTTTTGTGATGAATTTATCTGAATGTATTTTAGAAATATATAACTAGCACACAAAATCAGTGAGTGTGAACCTTGTGAACTGTCCCATTTATAGTAAAGAACTAATATTGCCTTATAAAATAAGTCTATTTAAGTCAAAAAGTAAGTTATTTGAAAGAAACACGAAGTAAGGAGAGGGCAGTGGTTACAAATGTGGGGAAGGCTATGAGGGGAGTTTGAATGAGTGTCCGGGGTGTCACAGGTCAGCTATGCTCCTGATGGGCCTGGAGCTGTGCTGCGCCCTGCTGGGGCCGTGGGTAGCCTCGGGGGCTCCTGGTGTCCTAGTCCAGAACAGTGGCCCAGCTGGCTGTGCTCTAAGGTGCTCTTACTCTGTGGTCTCCTGCAGCCCTCAAGGCTTAACTCTATCCTGTGACGCGAGTAGAAACTGCAGCCCAGATGGGGAGTGCAGAGGAACGACATTTCCGAGGTAGAGAAGGAGTTGAGCCAGGTCTCCCGATGGTGAGAGGAGGGCTGGTCCCCTTCCACCACCGCCCTGTAGGACTCTGCCAGTGACAGAATGAGGATCCGTGAGAAGAGAGGCAAGGGGAGTCAGGCGGGCACTCCTACCCCATTTCCAGGACAATCTCATGTTGCTGCATCTCCTCCCCTGCAAGACAGCCTGAGCCACCCCAGCATACAGTTTTATCTTCCATATGAAGGTAAAGCTCCCACTGCATTCAAACAGATGAATGCAGCTTCTAAATAACTGTCTTGCACTTGTCGTTCTATAAGAGGGTCCATAGTTCCCTCTCCCAGCACCTGCCTCCCTTGGAGGCAACTTCTCACTCTTCCCCTCCTTCAACCAGCTAGGGATGGAGTGGTGGCTGGATTTGTAGCTGTTCTGCTGGCCACAAGGTTATCCCCACTGTCTACCCCTAGAAGTGTGTGCCTTCCTGCTGTCTTCTGGGGGACCAGCCTGTGAAGCCATGACTGACGTGGGGTTCACCAGTTCTGCTAGGCTCGTGGGCGATTTCCGGGGACACAAGCCATCACATTTATGTGGTTTCTTAAGGACAAATATTTGCTGGGACGCTGCACAACTTGCACGAGGGGTTCCTGGAATCCAGCCTGAGTGTAGCTGGGGGTGGCTGTCCTAGAGCTGACTCAAACGGGGAGTGGAATGGAGTCTTCCTTCTTCTGTCTAGTCCTGTGGCTCTAAATCAGAGGCTGAGTGTTGGGGACCGTGAGTGGCATTCCCAGTTTAGAGGGACAGCTCTATTTAGTACCAACTAGTTGTTGTCATATGAGAATGTGGGGCCAGTATTGCTCGGTGTTCCGGTTTTTCAAGAGCAATTAGAAATCCATGTATTTATGTAAAAGCTCCTAGCTTACAAATATTGGCAACTAATTCAAATAAAAATAAATATACTGTGCAGTCCAAACAAAACTCATCTGGGATGACAGTTTGTAAACTCTGCTCTTAGTCCTAGCTCGGGCAGCAAGGCTTCCAAGGCTGTTTACCTGTTCCCTCTTTCTTCTCCACCCCAGTCGCAGGCCAGGTGGCACCCGTGGGCCTTCGCCCAGCGCGGCCCAGCTGGACCCTTGGCTTGGGATTCTTAGCACAGCTGATGGCCCAAGATTCTTACTGCACGATGGCAGTGTGGTCAGTGTGGTAGGCGTGGGGATCTCTCCAGCTGTCTTCCCATTTCCTTTTTTAAGGCACCATTACTTTCTCTCTCAATGTAAGTGTGTGTGTGGGGTGGTAGCCGGTGAGAAGACCTAGCCTTTCCAAAGAGTGGGGGTGATATTAAAATGGGATCCTTACAAATGTCTGTAGTACCTAAAGTCCCTTGGAGTTTTATTCCTTAGATTCTTAATGGATTGTGAATCCAAATAGGCTTTATGCCTCATATAGGAAGTATTAGCCGGGGGGCCACTTCCTTTGAATGTGGCTCAAAGAAAAGTGCTCAGGCACGGGAGCTGGGAGTCTGGGCTGACTTGCTGTGTGACCCTGGGCAAGTCACCTGAGCACTGTGGGCTTCAGTTTCCTCATTTGTAGGAATTGGTTGCTTGCTGAGCTCCCGTCTCTGTTGGACCATCTAGAATGTTCGTAGGGCACCCAAGGTCATGCTCAGGTTCAGCAAAGGCTGTACCTGTTAGTGTTAACTGCCAATTGGCCCTGGCCATCTCTGGTTTAGAAAAGTCCTGAGTGTGGCTCTTATTGTGATGAGTCTTGACAATTGCTTGTTATTTTTTAAATTTTTTTAGAATTGCTATGTTTCAATTAGTCTTGTTCATCCCGCTACCATTTCCCCTCAGTGGAAGTTGACACTCTTCCTTCTTTCCTTGGCAGCTGCTGCAAGCAGACGGGTAACATCTCCATCCCCAGGGACAGCTCTGGAGGGCTCCCTACGATTCTGGTCCCACCCACAGAGGATAGCCCCACTGCAGCCTTAAAATAGGGTGTGGAATGGCTACCTTCCCCTCTCCACCTCCCAAGGGAATCCCATGTCTTTTTAAGGCATTTGTGGAAAATATGAACTTCTTAAGGTTGGAGCTGGTTGTTAATCTTTGTGAAGATACCACTGAAAATAACATCAGCTAACATTTACAGAGCACTTACTATGCAGCAGCCACTGTTCTAAGTACTTAAGTAATTTAATCCTCATAATAACCCCATGAGGTAGGAATGATTCTTAGTCTCATTTTGCAGACAAAGAAACTGAGGCACAGAGAGGTTAAGTAATTTACTCAAGGTCACGCAGCTGGCAATTTATAAAATTGAGATTCAAACTCCAGTAGTCTGGTTCCAGAGACTGTATCCTTAATCTGTGCTGCAGCTGCCTCCCAGTGATTTATAACAATGGATAATGTTTTACCAATGACTTATAAAGATTTTAAAAGAAAAACAAGGAAAACATGATTTTCTTTGCTTTTCTGATGTACAGATTTAATGGCCAGTCAGTGCGTTGAAAAGTTAGGACTTTATGCTGGACTTTGATGGGAAATAGTTACAATATATTTTACCATATATTTGTATATACACAAACCATAATATAGATAAACTATAGTCATATCTGGCATATCACATATCCACTTATCTAGCTATACCTCTGTAGACACACACATATGTGGAGAAGGTGACATACACAAAAATACAAAAATTAGATCAGCTGCTAGCTTAATTCCAGGTGGTCAAAAAGACCACCTCACTCCCCGTATTTGTCAATACGCTCCAGGTTTGCTTAGTTAAAATAAGTGGATTGAATACTGGAGAAAACAAACACTCTGAATGCATCTGAGGTGACACTTGCGCTCACTCGTCCGGAAAGGGCAAAAGGTCCTGGAGGCTCCAGCAGCCTGGGCTCTAAAGGGCCTGTGGTTGGCTGTGGTGTGAACAGGAATGTCCATCCTAGGCTACCAGCCAAGGCTGCTGAGTGCCTGGGGCCCGGACCGTGAGATCACAGAGGGCAGAGGTCACAGCCCCATGAGGTTAAGGGGAGGCATTGCCACGTCTGTCCTTCCCTCCATTTGCACGAGCTGGAGATCGTGCAGTGTAGCCTGGAAACGAACTTCCAGAAATAATGGTCTGGAATGGGAAAAAGCTTTTCTTATAATGTTGAGTGCAAAGAGCAGGATACAAAACTTGTAGACATGGTTTAATCCTGATTTTGTTAAGAAAAAACGGATCATTCCAAATATGCACGAGAATGCTAGCATAAAAGGACTACACGGGGAGCTGGCTCAGTGGCGTAGTGGTTAAGTTCGCATGCTCCACTTTGGCGGCCCGGGGTTCGAGGGTTTGGATCCCAGACCTATGGCGCAGACCTATGCACTGCTCATCGAGCCATGCTGAGGTGGCATCCCACATACAGAATAGAGAAAGACTGGTACAGATGTTAGCTCAGGGACAGTCTTCCTCGCCAAAAAAATAAATGAATAAATAATTAAAAAAATAAAGAAATACACGGAAATGTGGTTTTAGATGTCTTCTTATACTTTTCGTCCAAAGAGTCTACAATGAGCAGAAAGTACTTTTATAATTAGGAAAAACTCTAGTAAATGTTCTTTTAAAAGGTAGTAGTTGGAGGCTGGAGTAGAACTTTTCCAAAGAAGCTGAACGTTTCGTTACCGGCCATCCTTCTCCCAAGTGCCGGGGGAGGAGCTTTCTTGCACACCCCAAAGGGACTTTTGGCCCGGCCCTGGTCGCCGCACTGGGCCTGGGGAAAATGTACAGGCTCAGCCTCCCAGAGCCCGAGGTTCTCCAGAAGCACATCAGAGCTGCTGGATGGCAGAGGGAAAGCAGGGCCACTGTTGTCCCTTTTATACAACCGGACTTTCCGTAAGATTTTTTTTGTTTGTTTGTGAAAAGCATTTGATTACTTAAAGCGAACAGAGTGTCTGTTCCAGCTCTTTCATTGTATTGAGGCCCACAGTGGAATGGACTTGCCCAGCGTCACAATCAAGTTCATATTAGAGTTGAAGCAAGGTCTCTGGAAAGACAGGCCAGGACACCCCTGGCTTCCAGCCCTGTGCAGCCTTTCCGTGGGGTTTTGTTTGAAGTTTTGTGTGAGGCGGGCTTCGTCCTAGCAAAGCCATGCCAGGCCTCTCCTGGCAGCGCTAAAGCGCCCTCTGTAGTTTCAGAGCAACTCATACCTTCCCTCCCTTGGTAATTTCCGACAGGTGGGATGTTACTCCTGCTGGGTCTCCAAGGCAGAGAATCCAGAGCGTGAGAGCTGTCAGGGGACAGAGAGGTCCAGGGAAGGGAAGGAACCACCTAATGTCATCAGTGAGTTCCTTATGGAGCTGGAGCTGTTCCCAAGAAAGGGCCGGCTATTCATAACATCAGCACATCATCCTCTTTCTGCTGAAGAGGCACTTGAAGCCCAGAGAGGGGTGCGCATTACCCAAAGACACCCAGGGAGGTCGGGGCTGAGTTGGGACTAGCCCATAACTCTTCCAACCCCTCACTCCCAACCTGGGTTCATAATCTCCCCTCACTTCTGCCCCAGGTTGACCCGTGACTCAGCGGGACGTGGGTTTTCTGGTTGTCCGTGCATAGCTGGTTGAGATCTCTTCTCCTCCATGATGGTAAATAGCCACTTATTTTTTCCCAACTGCCCACAGGATCATTCGGACAAAAGTACAGCAGCCACCCAACCAGCCGGTCCCAGCTTCCAGCCACAGCATAGGTAAGAAGAACTTTTAAAAAAAATTAAAAAATCTAATGGGCTCCAAATATTCTAAAGAACTTTTAATCATTCTTATGGACAGATAATTCTGTATAAAACACTTTGGCACACGTACTAATGCGCCTTCTTTGTCATTCTCCAAGGGCTGAACCTGGTAAATGAATTTTATAAATACTGCTAAAAGGTTTTGAATTTTACTGATTATTATGATAAATAGCTTGCACCATGAGACAGAAAATTGAAATCTAAGCCAAAAAAAAAAAAAAATCCACTAATGGGGGTCTATAGAATGTCAGATAATTAAAGTAATAAATCAAGAAAGGGATACTTATTCATAACATTTTCTGCATCATTAGTCAGTAAGTAGTTTTGAATGTGTTTTTTTCTTCTATCAACCAGCCCTTCTACAAGTCTTTGTGCACTTGCAGTCTTGAGTGAAGATGTGGCAAAACTTCCCAAACTTTCTCTCTCTCGCTTCAATCTCACGTCCTCTGTGAACTGTCGAGGGCTGCGCTGGGGTTTCTCACCCTCCTGGGTGAAGCCTGAGAGTAATAGTGACGTGTAAGGATGGGAATCCTATTTCTTACTACTCAAGAGTTCAGAAGTTTCTCTTGCATGATCGTGAGATGAAAAAGACATGTGTCTATTTAAAGCATGTTACCTTTCCACTTGGGATAAAGGAAACACGTCTGGTTAGCTGGGGGAAGGTTATTCTGCTATAAGAGGGCAGGCGACCACTCAGCCTCTGAGCTGTGGTAGCTACGGTCCCTGTCAATTCTGCGTAATCACACCTCAGATTGTGTAACATCTCCATGCCTTTGTTGCTCCTTCTTTAACTGAAAACTTGAACTCCTCATGGTGACGGGGGACAGGCAGAGGCCTGACTTATAGTTCCAGCTCTGCCATTAACACACCCAGTGAACTCTGTAAGTCCTTTCACCTCTCTGAGCCTCAGTTTCCCCATTTGTGGACAGACGGGCACAAACCAGGTGCTCTCTGAGGTCTCTGATTTTCCATGGTTTCCTCTTTGGATAAAGGTAAGACAGAATTCCTCCCTGCCAGAAAATAGTTCTTCATTTAGTAATCCATTCAAAAAGTGTTTGCTCAGCCCCTGCTATGCAGACCAGGGCCTTGGAGACTAATGTTATAAGAGAGGCAGGACAGAGTCCCCATTCTCAAGGGCTTTTCAGCCTACGGGGGATTGTAATAAAGAGAAGTTTTCAAAACACGGAGAGAAGCCTCGGAAGAAAGTACAGGTGCCGTGGGGGCAGAAGGGAGGGAACCCTGGGTCTGTTGAGCTGGGTGAAGGGGCTGCGGAAGGCTCTCTGGGGACGTGTTTGTGGCTGAGATTTCACTTGTGGCTTTAACTATTTCAGGTCACGTGGTATGAATATCAAACTGAGAGTAACTGATAATATTCTTTCAGTTGGGTTGGAGGAATAATTCTACTCGTCAGGCAGTAGAATGCATTATTTTGTCTCAGAAGTTTTTATAAAAACCGAATCTTATGTGTGTGCAGCCCCTTATAGATTACAAGTGTATTGAGGAATGAGGAACGGGAGCTTCGAAAGATTACATCACTAGCCAAGGTCACATCGCCAGTAGGTAGTGGAGTCAGAATTGCAGCCTGGGTCTTGAGAGCCGAGTGCAGTCACAAAGCGTTGGAGCAAATACCACTTGCTCTGTGAGCACCATGGAGAGCCTCGTTCATACGTAGTTGGTGTTGTTTAAAGCACCAAGTGACTTGTGATCTGCTTTCTTCCTCTGTTCTTTGCGCCTTAATACAGAAAAGCTTGAGAGATTTGCATAAATCTATTTTGAGGAGCTGCTTCTGGTGAAGGAAAAGAGAAGTTAACGATTTCTACTTTTGTGTCTCCTAAGGAAGATCTAAAATCAAACTCAAACATGAGAAGAAAGGCACTATTCCCTCTAGGTCTGTAGGAGCAGGGGCTGGAGAGGCTCCAAGAAAAGCAGCAAACAACTTCTCCCGAGATCACCACCGTTTCTAGTCATTTCCTGCGCTTAGAGTCAAAGGCTGCTCCACCTGCCTCCAGCTAGTTAGAGCCCAAGGAAATGGGTCTGAGATTGGTTTGTAGGCTTTAATGAACCGAGAGAGAATTCCCACAGCCCAGAAGTGGAAATTCAGCTGCACGGCTGGAGAGGACCCTGGCGACTGACCGGTCTCTCCCTCGAACTCTGGGACCTGGGGTTCCTGTGAAACTGGCCTCCCCTCCCCCATTGCCTGTCCTTAGGAACCGAGAGCCCTGGCCTCAGTGCAGTAAGTCACCGCCTCTGCCCACACTTCCAGGCAGCAGAAATCTAGGCTTTCTGTCAGTAGACCTCAGGCCAGTCATGGTGTCGCTGCTTCTTAGCGAGATGACTTGGGCCAAATCACTCCGCCCTGTGGAGCCTGTGTCCTCACGTGAGAAATGAGGTTGAGTCATAGCACTCTAGGTTCTTGCAAGCAGCAAATGAAAAGCACTGCATTAGTGTGAACCCTGTGATTGTTTTTCATTATTAATTAGTGAGGAGCAGATTACTATAGGGGTTAAGACTGTAGTTTCTGGGTTCCAGTTACTACTCTGCCTCTTATTAGCTGTGTGGCCTTGGGCAAGTCACTTACCTTCTCTGAGCCTTGGTTCCCTTATTTTTCCAATGGGATAATAACATGATCTAGCTTACAAGGTTGTTCCCAGAATTAAATGAGATAATGGCTCAGGAATGCCTGGCACAGAGTAAGTTTTCAGAAAATGTTGTTATTATATATATTATATTTATATATATTATATACAGTACTATATCAATATTATGTAATTAATATTAAAATCCAGGTAAACTGGAAGGAGAAAAGACAGTGAGGAACTGTAAAAAGAAGGCGCAGTTGGCCATTGGCGTTTTGTCGGCTCCGTGTGTGGGTGTGTGTATTTAGGTCTGCATGGATGGGTGGGTGTGTCAGCAGCCGTGAACCTGCCTAATGAGTAAGTCTAGGTCTTTTTTTAGCACTGGCTGGTGGTGGCCCAGCTCCCTCTCTTCTCCATCCCCCCACTTCCTGCATCCTTGGACAGGCTGGGATTTGAGCTAGTGCCTTTCCTACACTGGCCCGTGTGTGCTCCTTTCTGTACCGTCAGTCCTTCTCGCTGCCCATCCTCCCCCTCATCCCCCAGCAGCAGAGACCCTGGGAATACTGCCTGAGGGCCTGCTCTCATGGCCCAGGTGTGGCTGCTGCCATAGGGTGGGTGTCCTCAGCACACACACGCCATGCTCACTTGCAGTCGCACCCAGCGGGGTGTAGGGTGACTGTCTTTGTTTTGGCCAGTGGAAGCGCCCACCCCAGAGACCTCCTGCTGGGCCCTGACCGCCCCTCTCCCTCTGCGCAGTGTCCACGGGCTCGGTGACGCAGGTGTCGTCGGTGAGCACGGACTCAGCCGGCTCCTCGTACTCCATCAGCGGCATCCTGGGCATCACGTCCCCCAGCGCCGACACCAACAAGCGCAAGAGAGATGAAGGTAAGAGATGCCTGCGCAACCGTGTCCGGAATGGACCGATGGGGTCGGGGGCTCAGTCAGGGGTGGAAACGAAGATGCCTACTGGGCACCCCCTTACCTGCAGAGCACAGGAGTCCCCAGGCCCAGTCCCTTCTGTGGACACGGGGAAGGGCTGAGCCATCTGCGAGGGGCAGACAGGGAGCTGGCTGGGGCTATGGATTTCTCGCCGGCCTCTCCCCATCCTCACCTCTTGGGTGGAGCAAGGCAGGTCTGGGAGAGCCCTGGTGGCCTGAGTACTGTGGCCTTTGAGAAGACCTCACGTGTGCAGATAGGATGCCTGAGGTCAGGGTGTGGAGGGTATGAGCACCACACTGTGTCCCCTTTGTGGGCAGGCCCTGGGGGAGAGAGAGGGGCTGGGTGTCCTGAAATGAGAGGGTGCACAGGGTGTGGAGGGGTCGGGGCGAGTTCTCTGAGGGGCTCTGCACACCTCTTGGGCAGTTGTGATGGTGGGAGGCTGAAGAAGTTAATACATGATCGTCTCATCTCTGCCCTTGGGCCTGGAAGGAAGGCTGGCAGGGCCTCCCTAGGATTACAAAGATGACAATCTTCCCGGTTGGTTTTTCTCAACTTGGGCTGCCTGGGCCTCCAGAGCTGGCCGCCTCTGTCCTGGACATGGCCCACCTTAACCCTGGATCTTCTTTCCCTGGACGGGCTGCCAGCGCTGGCTGACATTAATGGGTTTGAGAGAAGAAACGACCCCCTGGGAGTCTGTAAAACCTTAGTCAGGAAAGGAAAAAACAGCTGTGATCTAGGGCCTGAGAGCCGCGTGACAGAAATCTTGATTCAATTATTCCTTCCTCGACACACTTCGCTTTCTCGGCTCCTCGTCAGGGATGTGTGTTCTTGTGAGCACATGCCTAAGTACTTTAGATCTGTGACTAGGAGATTGAGTCAGCCCGGCGGTGGGTTGGCCCGTGGTCTGCGTGTTCCAAGCACTGCAGGGCCTGTGGCCTCGTGTGGAGCTGGGGGCGTGGGAATGATCCATGGCTCCTGGAACCTGCCTCATCTCTCTCCCCTGCTCCTGCCGCTCAGAGCAGATGTCAGAATTCTGGAACTCCGCGGGTTGCTGTGCTGTGTTACTGCAGGAGGCAGTGGGCCTACACCTCTGTTGGTTTATGGAGTGATGGTGTCATTTTTTCTCCCACTGTCACCTGGACTCGAAGCAGATGTGCCCCAGCTGGGGACTGGCCGTGTCTGATCATGGTGGAGGGCGTGTTGTGTGAGGTTCCCTTGGAGACCGAGGGATCCAGGCAGAGAGTTTTGGAGAAAGAAAAAAGCTGGTTTGATGTTTACCACCAAACAGGCAGGTCCTGATTTGGGGGATTGTCGTCCTGTTGGGGGAGGCTGTGCTGGCTTTCAGTCTCTGATCAGCGGTCACTGGTTAGCTTCTCAGGCTGCTTTACAAGGTGTAGAGTGGTCAGAATGTGGGTGTCGTCCATCTAGACTGCGCTGTGCTGGTCAGCTCATTCCTGAGGACTGTGGCCCGTTTCGGGTATTGACCTTTAAGAGGGACGGCGACAAACTGGGAGTGTCCAGATGGGTGTAACCTGGACACAGAAGGATCTGGAGAATATCTCAAGGCTCTAGGGATGTTTTGGCACAAAGAAGAGAAGAATGAGGAGTGGATTTCTGCCTTCAAATATTTAGAGGGCTGACAGGGAAGGCAAGAGGAATGAGAGTTTGCTGTGTGGCCTTCAAGGCCAGAGTGTGGCAGATGCAGAGGAGATTTCAGCTGAGTGTAAAAAAGAACTTTGTAAATATGAGAGTGGTCTAGGGCAAAAAGGAGCTGCCTTGGGAGGTAGTGAGTGACCCGTCACTAGAGGTATATAAGTAGAGCTGAGGTGGCTACTTGCTGGGCTGCTGTATAAGAGTGTCAAGAATCAGATGCAGGATTGGATGATCTTTGAGATCCTTCTAGTTTTGAAATTTATGATTGAGCCCTGATCCCCAAAAAGACTTGGGAGGTGCTCCAGTCTGTGGTCTGGGGGCTAAGGGCGAATGCTTTGACGGGCCTGGAAGCTTACAGGATTGGGAAGAGTGGGATACCCAAGCAGCAACTAGAGGCCCCCCTCCTCCCTGCCCCACATCACGGAGAGTGTACACGGTTGAGCAGAGAGGTGGGCACAAGGGCCCTTGCTCACGTCAGCAAACTGTCGGGAGGAGTACTGCGTGCTGCCCCGCTGCCCTTTCTCATCCTCCCTCTGTGTCTCCCCGGATCCTTGCATTAGCTTCAGGGGAAGTCGAGGAGGCAGAGATTGCCACCTCCATTTTTTTTTTTTTTTTGTGAGGAAGATCAGCCCTGAGCTAACATCCATGCCAATCTTCTTCTTTTTGCTGAGGAAGACTGGCCCTGAGCTAACATCCTTGCCCATCTTCCTCCACTTTATATGGGACGCCGCCACAGCATGGCCTGACAAGCAGTGCGTGGGTGCGCGCCTGGGATCTGAACCCGGGCCATCAGCAGCGGAGCGCGCGCACTTAACAGCTACGCCACGGGGCCGGCCCCGACACCTCCATTTTATAGGGGAGGAAACCGAGGTCCCAGGGGTTTCCTCCTGGGTGTGGTGTGGCCTGGGGGGTCGGGAGGGCCTGAGATCCCCTGAGGCCTCAGTTCCCTGGCATTGTCCTGACACTGGCTGCCCCTCAGCCCCTCCAGAGAGACACTTTGCAGGTGGAGCGGTCTGGGGCTGGGCAGGGCCCAGGGACAGTGTGAGGAGGAGTTTCCAGCAGAAGGGCATGTTTGGCTGGTCGCGTGCTGCTGGGATGTGGTGGGAAAGTGAGAGCCAGCCACTGGGGAGACAGGGAATTGCCGGGCACGCTGGAAGGCCAGCCCACTGAGGCCTCAGACCATGGCCCTGTTTTCCTCAGGAGCCCTCGGCAGCCTGAGGGAAGGGCCATGGGGCAAGAGAGGCATAGAGAGCTGAGAGGAGGAGAGCTCATGAGGGGACTGTGCTCTGCACAGTGGAGTCGCTTGCTCAGCTCTGGTTCATGGTCGTCTCCAACTTGGACTTGGGTTTCGCCCTGTGGGCATTTCCCAGTGCCACTCCTGGTCAGGCCTCAGGGCGGGGGTGGGTGGTCACAGGGTCCAGTCACAGGGGCCCTGCCCTCCAGAGCTTGCAGGCTGGTCCGCAAGACTGGCAAGCCCGAGGTCCCTCCGATGGGCAGTGTGTGAGGTGATGCTGTGACGGGGGATGACACCAGACAGGGGCAGCAGGGCGGGGAGGGGCCGATTTTGATCAAAAGGATCTGGAAAGTCTCCTCATAGGAAGTGGCACTTTATTAAGGGAAAAATATTTTACACTGCTTCTGTTTTTAAATTTAAATTAATTAAAATCAAATAAAATAAAAAAATTGAGTTCTTCAGTTGCACTGGCCGTGTCTCAAGTGCTCTGTAGCCACGTGTGGCCGGTGGCTGCTGTGTTGGGTCACAGGCTTGAAAAGGGCTTGGCTCATAGCAGGTGCTCAGTAGATGCTCCTGGGGCACGGGACCAGCACGTGCCTGCAGAGGGGTCACGATTAGTGAGGAGGGTGAGTGGGGCTCTCAACCAGGAGCGCTTCTGTTGGGTATTTTGGGGCTTCCACAGAAAGCTCTATTTGAGTAAGAAATTCTGTGGCAAAAACAAATGGGTTAGAACACTGTTAGACCAGTGGACTGCCAAGGGCCTTTCAGTCTAGAAATTCTAAGTCTCCCCAGGATGTTTGCCTCCACGACCAGCCTTGGGGGATGTGGCTGCTGCATCCAAATCTCAGCTGAACTGTTCTGCGGCTGAGGCAGCAGGTCAGGTCCCTGGAGCCTCTGAGGGCAGAGGTTGGGCTGGTTCAGGGAAGCTACAGGGAGGCACATATGGCTCAGTGCAGGGAACAGCTTTCAGACAACACCCAGGCTGGGCCGGGGAGGGAAGCATTATCGTGGAAAGGTAGTGAGCTCCCTGTCCTTGGAGGTATGAGCAGGGGTTGGACAAAGGAGGGGCAGAAGAGCCAAGGAAGGCATTGTGGTTTGGACTCTGTGACTTTTGAGGCCTGTTACAGTCTGGATGGCAAGTGTTTCTGCGACTGCCCTGGGTCTGAAAGTGGGTCCACCTACTTGTCTTCCCCTCCTGCTGCCTGACTCTGAGCCTGACAGCCAGGTGGCCTTGACTGGGCAGGGGCCCATCACGTAGGGGCGTGTCTGTCCCCAGTCAGGCCCGGCACAGGGCTGGGGCACAAGGATGCTCAGGGGGCTCGTGGATGCTGCTGCGAGTCGGGCCGGGCTGCTGCCCAGGCCTGAGATGCAGCTTTGTCTGCTGGATGGGCCGACCTCAGAGCTTTCATGGAGAAGCCTGTGGGGTTGGCCTCAGGAATCCCGCTGGGCTGGGGGGACAGAGCCTGAGGCGGTGCCTCCCTCCCCGGAAGGCCTGAAGGCTGGACTTGGCAGAGCCGGCAGAGCTGTGAATAGCGGCCATGAGTGAAAGGGCAGCCCCAGACCCTCTGTTCCTTCCTAGGCCTTTGATCTTTGGTGGGGCCTCCTTCTGCCTGTCTCCAGGGCCCCCATTCAGGTCCCCTCGACCTCCCCCTCCCCTGATTCCCCCAGAGTCTGAAAGGCCCTGAACACACTGAGGTCAGCCGAGTGCGAATCCCTTTCACCAGCCCAGAGAGCCGCCCAATCCAGTACCAGTGTGGACTGTGGGGGCCAGAGCTCCTTTTTAGGCAATGGAGGCTACGTGGCAGGTGGAATGTCCGGCCTTCTGGGCCCTGGACTGCCCTCTGCCTGAAGTGGGCATAGGAAAGGCAGCCAAGACCCGGAGGTGGCCTGTCCTTTTCAGGAGATGCCAGGTCCAGCAAGACCCCCATGGGGAGGTTTGGGGGCATTTAGCAGGGGCTCCTGTCGTGACTATGTCCACCCCTCTTCTGGGGGTGTCTGTCTCCTCTCTGTCTTTGTGTTTCTCCCCATGTCTTTTGTTTGGGGGTACATCTCATCCAGTGTTATCTGCCTCTGTTTGTGTCCTGTTTATTGAGACTTCCTCTGCGGCGGCTTCTGTCTCCTGGTCGAGCTCTCACTCTCTTTCTTTTTCTCACACACACACTCTCACACACACACACACACTCACTCTCTCTCACACACACGTACACAATTTTCTCTCCTCTCTCACACACACACACTCACTCTCTCTCACACACACACTCTCACACACACACATACACACTCTCTCACACACACACTCTCTCTCTCTCACACACGTACACAATTTTCTCTCCTCTCTCTCTCTCTCACACACACACACTCACTCTCTCTTTCTTCTTGTGTTTGCTCTTGCTCCCTCTTACCAACTTCCCTCTCCCCCCGTCTCCCAGGCTGGGAGCCCCAGCTCACCCCTGCTCTGCAGACCTCCACGGGAGCCATCTTGCGGAAGGAAGGGGTTTCGGAACTCACAGACCATGTAGACCCCAGGGCCCTCCTGACTGTGGGCAGGCCCTAGCCTTCCTTTCTCAGGCTTCTCTTCCTTTGCTGGACACTCAGACCCTGTCTGCTGCTCCTGGGCTCTGGACAGAAGGCAGAAGCCTGGAGAAGAAGGTGCAGAGACTGCTCTCAGATTTCCCAGAAGGGAATGAGATGTGTGGAACAGCCCAGGATTCCTGAGTCAGGAGTTGTAGGCAGCCCTTGTGGCACCAAGATTCCACAGACCTGTGATTCTGGAGAGCTCAGAATAAGGTGTGGAGGTATTGGAGGAAGGACACAGGCCCATAGGCTGGGGTTTGAGGACTTCCTGTGGTGAAATCTTTGGCAAAGTTACTTAATCTCTCTGAGCCCCCATTTTGTCATGGAAAACAGAGGTGGCACAGCCTTGTGGCTTGTGGTTATTGTGAGGGTAAAATGAACACCCACCAAGGGGGTTAGGCCCAGAGCCTGGTGGTAGTCAGTGCTTAAAAATGGCCACTGAGGGGGACTGGGGCTTGAGGGTGTGAGGCCAGTCACAGGCCGAGGGCAAGCAGGCTCTAGCCACAGTTCTGTTTGGCAGCTGAAACTAGCCGATCTGCCCACCACCGACTTCCTGTTTGTAACAGTCTGCTACTGTGGGCATCGGGACTGAACAACAGTGTCCCCAGGTGTCAGCTGCAAAGCGAAGGGCCACTTGCTTTCCTTTGCTGCCTTTTCTTTCAGGACCCTGGTCTCCCAGCTCTCTCGGTGGAAGAATAAAAGGGTCAAGCCTTGGTTTTCCATGAGAAGAGACCCTGGCTGCACAGGTGGTGGAGGCCTCCAGGAGGCAGGGCAGGGGGCAGGCAGCTTGGCCTGGGAGGGCTAGTGGGTGGGGTGACCAGTTTGGACCTCAAGACTCCCCCAGCAGAGCTGGAAGCTCCCCGAGGGCATCCAGGACATGTCACCCCAGTCAGTATTCAGATGGGAAAACAGGCTTAGAGAAGAGAAGGGGTCTGATAGGTCACATAGTGAAGACCCAACAAACCTAGAGAGAGAGCGTGGGCTCCTCCGAGTGTCCTGGGAATCCGCCTGCCATCTGATGGGACAAATCTCAGTTTCTTCTCCCTCCGCTTTTCCCCCATTCTCCTAGGTCCATCTGCGGCCCCCAATGTTGAAAGCCACCAGTACCCCAGCCCGACCTCGTCAGTCTCTCATCCTAGGGGGGCAGCTGACCCACTAATCCTCCAGGGCTAACCTAGCTCTTGACACAGAGCCCGGGCCTCCCGTTTCTCCTTGCCGTCCCTCTGTGCTCCCAGTCCCTGTGCATTCTCTGAGCTTTCCTCTCTCTCGGCCATTATCTATGCAGGGCCTTCGGCCTGGAAAGCATCCTTGAGGCTGGTCTGTTGGCCTGGCCTGGCTTCCAGAGCCAGGCCGCTCCCTGGGGGTATTTTCCATGTTGAGCCATCGGTCCTTCACAGCTGCCGGAGGCCCTCGGGCCCATCGGGGCCAGCATGGAGCTTTGGAGACCAGAGACGCTCCGCAGAGAGGGAAGGAAGTGACCACCACTTTGTCTTGGTCTCTCCTGGGGCTCTACAGGGCAGGCCCCACCTCGGTCCTCCGTGAGGTGTCCCCTGGATGTACCCTCAGGCTGGCCATGCAGGGGCCCTTCCTTGAGTTCTCTCTCTGTCTGGGCAGGGACCAGGAGGGCATCGCTTGGGACCCAGGTGGCAATTGCCAGCCTGGTAGTCGTGCCTTCATTGGCTTGTCCTGTATTAAAGTGATTTTGAGTTAGTTACCAACATTTAAAAATCAGGAGATTTCACATATGGCTGTCTGGCTTTTCTTGGTAAAGTTAAAATCTGATCTGGCCACAGCAGTTGGGCTTCTGGGCCTGCGGTCCTCAGACTGCTTCCTGCCTACTCACTCCGGCATTTGCGCTCTATTTTCCCAACCTGGGCACCTCTGGGCTTCTGGAGTCCTAGTATGGACTCTGAAGAACGAGTGTGGTTGAGTCCAGTCTGTGGCAGCCTGCGGGAGGCAGGGCCTGGAGGGGCGTGTGTGTGTGGGTGGTTAGGGAAGTGGGCAGTCAGGCTCTCAGGCCAGAGGTGGGTGGGGAAGGGAGGTGGTAGGGCAGGGCCAAGGAGCCACAGCCCTTGGCAGCCCAGAAGAGCAGTGAGCTTGAGGTCATTCAGGCCACACCCACCAGATAGGGCAGTCCAGGCACAGAGGGCACAGGCTTTGCCCAGGGCCTGCAGGGGACATTAGTGGCAGAGATGGTGAGGACCGGGGTTTCCATCTCCCAGCCTGGCCTGCCACTCTCCCCTGTCCTTCCAGCCTTGTGGTCCCTGACCCCTCAGCTGGGCCCCAGGCAGACAATCACCAGAGGCTTCCTTGGTAAAGCAGGGTACCTGAGGCCAGGTGGTCAATCCCAGGGGCTCTTGGACCTTTCCCTGGTGCCTCGGGCCTGTCCCCAGGGCGGGGGGTCAAGTTTCGGTTCCTCCCGCCCCTGGGGCTCGAGTTTCACTTTGATTCACTGCGTGAGAGCCAGCGTGAGACCCAACGCCACTGAACGCCCCTCCACCCCACCCCCGCCTCTGTGCGCACCTGCTTTGCCCAGGCCCCTCCCCCCCAGCTCCTTTTCCCATGGGGCTGCGCGCTGCTGTCTCGAGCCCTGGGGACGGAAACGGCAGGGGGCGCAGTGTGAGGATCTCAGTTCAGGGAGCTGGTTCTGGGGTCAGCCAGAACAAGAGTTGTGGGGTCAGCTGAGGGACAGCAGAGGGGGATGGAGTGCCACCCTCGGTGGGCAGGCCCCCAGCCCTGGAACTCAAGGTGGAATGGACTGGCTCTCTTCCCCACCCCGACGCCCTGCTGCCCTGTGGGTGGAGAATCCCACATCCTTTCTCTCTGGCTTTGGAATACGGTTTAATCCTTGGCTGCAGAGTCTGTGGTTCACAGACTTCGCAGCCTCCAAACTGCTAGAGGCTTATGGGGCTGGGGAGGGAGCCCGGAGAGGGGGAACCCCGGGGCTCTTGGTGCCAGTCCTGACTGCAGACTTGCTGGTGACCTCGGGGAAATCCCTTCTCTCTGGGCCTCAGTTTCCTCATCTATATTATGGGATCAAGGGATTCCTAAGGTTCTTTCTGACACCAAGATTCTGAGCTTCTCCTGGTCCCATCTCAAGTCTTCTTGGCATTATTTTAAGCCAGTGGTTCTCAAACTTTTGGTCTTGGGACCCCTTTAAACTCTTAAAAATTATGAGGTACCCTAAGGAGCTTTTTAGTTTATGTGGGTTAATTAACATGGATACAATTTAAAATATTTAATTTATTAAAAATAACAGTAATAAATAACATAAATAATATTTTTGAAATATTGAGTGGCATTGCTTTATGATTTTGCAAATCTCTTTAGTGTCTGGCTTAATAGAAGACAGCTGGATTCTCATATCAGGTTCTGTATCCAATCTGCTGTGATTTCACACATCCTGGAGCCTCTGGAACACTCTACTGTACACTTGTGACAGAGTGAGAGTGAGGGGGGCCAACGGCATCTTGCTATTATTATGAAAATAGTTCTGACCTCACAGACCCCCAGAAAGGGTCTTAGAGGCCCCCCCAGGGGTCCCTGGACTAGACTTTGAGACCTCTCTGCTTCAGGCTGCTGCCAACTCTGAGCTTGTTTATTACTCATACGGATAGGGAGAGCAGTTAGGTTGTTTTAGTTAAAAGAAAGGTGCTATCAGTTTCTCCTGTTCCTAGCTCCTGAAGGCATGGGAGCAACGGCAGGTCTCTGAGCTCGGGAGGGAGTGACAAGACACGCTGGGCTTTGGAAATCCTCCTCTAGCAGACTGGGGTATGCAGTGCTTCTTGCTCCTGTTCCAAGCTTGAGCTCCCAGAGAAAGGCACAGCCATTGAGGCTCCTTTCATTTCCAGCAGAGTGTCTGTAGAGTCTGAGGTCTCATCCCCCTCTGGCAGGCTTCCTTCGGGGCCAATAGCAGCGACTTAGTGCTCCCTAAGAGCCTGGGGAGTGGGCATTTGGGGACCCAACCACATCTCCCCATCCTAGCTCAGCTCTGCACTAGCCTGCAGACCCCTGAGACCCCACCCATGGCTTGGTTTTGTTGGGAAAAAAACCCAGCAAATGATATTGATTAGGAATGAAAGAAAATAAAATAAGATGAAGAAGAAGCAGGTTTGGTATTTATCTCGACTCTTGGCGTTTGAGGAAAAGCAGGTCTGAAAGGCAATTGAGACAGGGGAGATTTTTTTCTGATTCCATAGGGGCTTTTGGGTGTTTCCAGAATGCCAGTGGTTGATCATTCATGTGTGTGTGTGTGTCTAATTTCACTTTGAAATTTCCAGGTTTCGTTTTCGTCGGTAAATTGATCATTTGCATTAGTCCTTCCTGGGACTAACGGACTAAAATGGAAGAGAGGGAGAAAAAGAGAATGTCCTAAGGCAATGTGAGAAGAATTGAGAAAGGGAGGATAAAAGGTGCTAGAGAAGATGTGTGTGAGACAGAGATTGCTTGTAGTGAGATGAACTGAGCCTCGAGAGGAAACAGAGAGAAGGCGTGGCCCCTTGACAGACTATAAAAGGAGGATAAGTGACGGGGGTCAGACACTTCCCAGCACCAGCCACCAGGTGGCACCATTGACCTAAGACAGCTTAGTTGCCATCCAGGCTAGGGACAAGAAGGGTGACAGGGAAAGGTGTACTGGCCATCTGTGAGCTTGGTGTGCTTGTGACCCGGTGGGGCTGCAGGGCCCAGGCGGGCTGACCATTTGCCTGAGTCTGGCTTCTCTGCCAGCATTTAGTTGGGGCAGGGGGAGGCTGGACTGTCGCCGCTGGGGATCAGTCTGGTCCTTCCTCGCCTCCATGGCGCAGATGTCTTGATACAAACCTTTCTGGGAGTCGAGTCCTTGGTTCTATTCTAAGCCTTTACTTGCTGTGTGACCTTGGGCAAGTCACTTCTCTCTGCCTTGTTTTCCTCATGTTGAAACATGGAGATTTGGACAGACGGTTTTTAAGGGTCCGTGGCCTCTGCTATTCTTTCTGTCAGCTGTGTGACCTGGGTGACTCACTTTCCATCTATGAGGATTATAGTAACATCACCCTCACAGACTTTTCTATAAACTGGCAGATTGGGAAATCCTTTGACATCTTTTTGGGTGCTGTAGAAGAGGGAGGGCTTGCTATTTATTATTTTCCCTGGAATTTAAGTTAGCTAGAAGTAGGCATTCCACCACCCTCACAGCCTAGAAAGTTGGTGCTTGTGACCACAAATAGAAGCCTTATGGCAGATGTTTGCTCCAGGTCACTCCATCTCTGTCCTAAGCATCTCTCGAATCTGCTCATTTCTCTCCATCCCCACTGCTACTGCCATGGTCCAAGCACTGTCTTCTCTCATCTAGACTACTGCTGTGGCCTCCCAGCGGGTCCCCACCTCCAGTGTCCCTGACTTCTCCAAACAGTCTGCCTTCCACAGAGCAGCCCCAGAGGCACTTCTGAAATACAGCTCTCATCACTGACTCGCCTGAAGGGTTTTCACCCTTCAAATCCGCCTGTTGTTCTCAGAAGCCAGCCAAACTTCTTTTTTTTTTTTTCTTCCTAAAGGCTCTTTATTTATTGCAGTAACATTGGTTTATAACATTGTAAAAATTTCAGGTGTACATCATTGTACTTCTATTTCTGCATGGACTACATCATGTTCACCACCAAAATACTAATTACAACCCATCACCACACACATGTACCCAATTATCCCTTTCACCCTCCTCCCTCCCCCCTTCCCCTCTGGTAACCACCAATCCAATCTCTGTCCCTATGTGTTTGTTTATTGTTGTTATTATCTACTACTTAATGAAGGAAATCATACGGTATTTGACCTTCTCCCTCTGACTTATTTCACTTTGCATTATACCCTCAATGTCCATCCATGTTGTCACAAATGGCTGGATTTCGTCGTTTCTTATGGCTGAGTAGTATTCCATTGTGTATATATACCACAGCTTCTTTATCCATTCGTCCCTTGATGGGCACTTAGGTTGCTTCCAAGTCTTGGCTATCGTGAATAAGGCTGCAATGAACACAGGGGTGCATGTACCTTTGCAAATTGGTGTTTTCAAGTTCTTTGGATAAACAGCCAAACTTCTTAACAAGGCTGCGAGGCCTTCTGTGGTCAGGCCCCCACCTGGTTCGTGAGCCTCCTCTCCACCCTCCTCTTTCACGCTCAGTCCAGTCATACCCACCTCTTTCTACCCCTTGAGCACACGTTCTTTCCTGCGTGCAGCCTGAGGACTACATGCACAGGCTGCAGAGGCAGGGGCTGGCTCCACCAGCGCCTACTCATGTGACTTTGGGCAAGTTACTTGACCTCTCTGAGGCTCAGTTTCTCTCTCTGTAAAACGAGGGCACTGTTGTGTCTGTGATTGGGTTGTTCTGTGGATTGAATGAGGTGATGCATGTGAGGTGCCCAGGATGACCCCTGATGCCTGAGACATGCGCAGTCAAGGGGGCCTTCTACTATCAGGCTGTTTCCATTGCCTGGAAAACCGTCCTCCCCAGCCCACCATTTACCCAGCTGACATTCCAAGACTTTAGGATCCAGCCTGAATGTCACTTCCTACGTGAAGGCTTCCTTGATGCTCATTCCTAACTGTTGGCTCCACAGGCCTCACCTGCAGCACACAGCACCTGCCTGTTGATAAAAAGATCACATCTGTCACTTGTCTGTCTTCCCTGTGGGACCGTGAGCCCAAGAGGGCAGGAACAGTGTCTGCAGTGGGCACCACTGTGCCCTAGTGCCCAGCACAGGTCTGGTTCACGGTAGCAAGTGTGTACTGACTAGGGACTCTGGATGCCATGGAAGCCTGGAGCCGTCTGGTTGGTGGTACAGGCTGCTGGTTGGAACCCAGAGCCTGGTCCATCAGATACCCTCCCACCCCTGCCTGACCCCAAAGCCTCCGTCCTCCGGCCGCTGTGGTCTGGCCCCATAGAGAGGATCTCGTGACGACCATTCTAGAGGGGAGGAGCTCTCCTGTGGTCTGAACACACACACGCATGCGCACATGTGTGGATGCACACGCTGGTGCCTGCGAGTTCGTTCTGCCTGCCTCAGCTGAGCCTGCGTTCTGGGGTGTACAGACCATTGCCCCACATAGGAGCTGCAGCTACACTGGCTAGGACGTAGTGAGCGTTTACTCTGCATACTTTAAATTATTAACACATTTAAATCTCACCACCACTGTACCAGGTCAATACTCTTATCATCCCCATTTTATAGAGATTCAGAGAGATCAAAGAAATTGCCCAAGGTCACACACCTCCATAGTGGTAGTGTAAGGACTAGCCCCCAGGCAGTGGACTCCAGCGTAGCCTCACCTGCCACCCTGGTCTGTCTCTCACAGAGGGTCACAACAAAATGGCACCAGTGGGAATGTCCTTGGCTCTCTCCAGCATGGGGCTTCAATTCCTCAGTTCTGCCTGGTCTCCATCACCCTGGCAGGCTGAGCTGAGGGGGACCTTGAGGTACCCCATTTCTAAGGTTCCCCCAACACTGCTGTGCACACTTCCCTGTCACACCTTCAGGCTGCTCAGCTTCAAGTGCAGTTGCTGATCACATGTGCCCTTTAAACCACGCGGACTGGAGTTCGAGCCCAGCCCCCCTTCCGTTTACTAGCATGCGAGCTTTGACAAGGGCCTTAACTTCTCTGAGCTTCACTTTCCTCATTTGTCAAAGGGGATAATAATTCCTAATTTTCCTGGTAACTAAAAAATGTTGCCCCCTAATATTTTTATTAAAGTACCAGCCGTTATTATTTCTATCATCATAGCAGAGTTTTTACTCTGAATTCAGATTCTTCGAGAAGACTTTGCTGAGAATTTTGTAAATTCCTAGCTCTTATTTTCTCTTTCTTAATGATTATTTTATTTATATTGCTAAGTCTAATGATAGGATTATTCAGGCTAGGGTCAGAAGAAAAAGAATGATGTACCCACCAGAATGTACACTGGTGGAATTTTAGCTCCATGTCTCAGAAGCTAACAATTCAAGTTGTAGATGAGGGCTGCTTGCAGAGGCAAGGCGCGCCTGACACAGGCTGGAGGGGCTGGGAGCCTGGCCCCAGGTCAGCCACTATCTTGCCGTGTGCCCCCTACGTCTTCGATTTGGATGCCATGAGCCCAGACAGCCCTTCCAGCTCCTGATCCTCCCTGCCCCCTCCTCCCTCCTCCCTGCTGCTCCCCTTCCCTCCTCCATCTTCGCTCTCTTCGTTTCCTTTCTGTTTGAGACACAAACGCCATCCAGCACTTTTGAATGGTACTTTTGTTCCACTAACATCTCTTTTCTGAAAAGGACGATTGGTCAGGTTTGTATCTTTTAAACGCTGGCACATTTTATCAGTTAAGAACCTGTGTACTTCTCTCCCGAGACAGAGCCTTAAGGGGGCAGACAGAAGCAGCAAAGGGGGAGGTTTACAGGAGACAATGGAGGAAAACCAACCAAGTCTCTTTGGGGGTAAATGCCTTCTTTCCTGGGAGCCCCCTTCCTGCTCTTGCCCCGAACCTAAGCATCTTCCAGCCTGACTCCAGTAATGACTGTGCCCCCTGAGCTCCCCGCAGAATGGGGAGGGGCAAGAGCAGAGCCTGGGCCCCAGTCATCCTTGTCTCAAGGCCTCTTTGAGGCAGGGCTTGGACCCCAGGACGCAGAGTCACAGGGCCCTGTGACAGGGTTTGAGTGCTGTGATCTTGGGCAACCCATTCTGGGCCTGTTTTCTTAGTGGCAAAAGAGAGCAGAATGCCTTCCTCAAAGTCTTGTTCAAGCTCAGTGAGAAGCAATGCATGAGAAAGTGCTTTCAAACTGTAAAGCTCTGTGCAGGTATGAGAGTGTCCTTACAGTTCTTTTCATGTGCCTGCTCTGTGACCTTGGACAAATTCCTTCACTTCTCAGTTAAGGGTCAGTTTTTCCATCTGTAAAATGGGGACAATAATCCTTAGGTCATACAGTTACTGTGAGAATTCCATAACAGTTGTAACCCCCTGGCGCAGTTGTTGGCGGTGGCAGGTGCCCAGGTCTAGGCAGTGCCTTGTCCCTTTTCCTTTCCTGTGTCTTCACAGTCCCTCCCTCCGTGAGCACAGCGCACAATAATTAAGCCACAGGCCTCTCAAGTCTGGCTGCCCAGTCGGCCACTCCTTGGTTGGGAGATGTGGGGCAGCTTCCCTAACTTGTGCCTCAATTGTCTTGCCTGTAAAAGAAAGATAATAATAATACCTGCTTCAGAGGGTTGTTGAGCAGATTGGACCGTGCCCACGAATGACTGGGCGCAGAGTCAGTGCCAGGTGAATGTTAGGGATTCTGCCAGACCTTGCGCCCTCCGCACACCCAGACACAGGACCCAGCCGCCGTCTCCTCCGAGCCCCCTTGGCCGGTGAAGAGCGCCAGGCCTGAGTGGAGCGGGAAGGACTTGCTCAAGGTCGCACCAGGAGGTAGACGCCAAGATCTCTGAGGAATTTCCAGGGATTGCGAATCAAGCCCCGCTATGAGGCCGGGGCGCTGGGGAGAGGCCAGACCCTCCTCCTCGGCCCCGCCCTCCGGGGCGCCCCCTCGGCCCGGAACGGAGCGCACACGCCTTCCAGGAGGGCATCAGGGTGTTCCCGAGCGCTGTGGAAGGAGAAAGAAATCCAGCCGCGTCGGAACATGGCGCAAAGGGAAGGCAGCGCGGCGCCCGCGGGAAGGAGGCGGCCCGCCGCCTGGCCTCCGCCAAGTATTTGCAATTTAATTGACAGTTGGCGGCAGGAAGCCAATCAGTATAAGTCGACTGACGTTCCGAGATAAAACGCATCGCGGCGGGCGCTCCCCGCCGGCGGCCTCGGCTGGGCGCGGGCGCACACGGCGTGGCGGCCGGCGGCCCGGCCCGCAGGTACCGGCGCGGCGCGTCTCGGCCCGCTGGTGGCCGCGCGGCCCACGGCGGCCGGGAGAGGCCGTAATGAATGACTTTATTTGCCGGGGCCCTGCTGAGAACAATCGAGTTTGTTATGGTAACAACGGATGCCAGCTTCCGGGCCCCGGGGAGCGCGGGCGCGGCGGCAGCCGGGAGCGGGGCAGCGGAGCCGATGATGCGCGAGGCGAGGGGCGCGGGCGGCGCGGGACGGGCCCGCCCGCGTCAGGAGCCCGAGGGACGCTGTGCGCCCTCGCGCCTGCCGAGGGGAGGCCGGGCTCCAGGCCGCCTAGAACCGAGGTGCTGGGGTGGTGATGCACGCGCTCTCCCCCGGACCATAGTGCGGAATTGGGATGGAGGTTCATTAAATCCCTTGCTTGCTTGTGGACAGGCCAGTCCTCGTGGGTGTCCCTGCGGCCTCTCCTTTACTCTGCGCCCGGGCCCGGGGGGAGTTGGGTCTTGTTGAGTGATGCCCTGACGTCAGCTTTTTGTCTCTTGCACCAGCAGAAAAGTAGAAAAAGGCAGAAAGACATTCCTACTTCACGTGCAGTGGCTTGACAAATTCAGGGCCGGATTTCAGCACACCACATGTGCTGGCGTGTCTCTCTGCCCCCCACCCTGGAGAGATGGCCTGCCTGCCTGCCTTCCTTCCGTATCTATCCCCAGTCTGCATCCCCATGCTTTGTGGCACGGCACCTCCCACAGGAAGCCCTCCTTGATCCCACAGAGAAGGCTGCCAGTGACATGGCTGCCTTTGAGCCCCCCCAGCCTTCTACTGCCTCCCGCATCAGACCATGAGTTCCAAGGGCAGGAGCCACCTCTGATCCATCCCAGTGGCTCCCTCAGGCCCAGCATTGGTCCTGGCACAGAGCAGGGACGTGGGAGGAGTGGATAAGGGAGGGGATTTTTCTCTTGTTTGCAACCTCCTGCTTTCCCTCTGGTTAGAGACACTTTCCCTCTTTTTTCTTTTCCAGTTCTGTTTTCAGGCGTGCCATCATTCATTCATTCACTCAACAAATATTTACTGAGAACCAACCACATGTCAGGTACTCCAATCGAACAGGCTCCTGCCCTCAGGAAGCTTACTGGCCATGGGAGATGATAATGCAATGCATGTGATAAATACATGTCAGGTACCTACTGGGTGCCGAGTAATGGGAGTAATGGCCAAAACTCCTCGAGTTGGCAAAGGCTTAGGACGGGCTTGCTAAGGGCTTTTCTCTCTGTTGTTGTATTCAGTGGTCCCTGGTGCCACCCTGTGACAATCACCCCCATTCACAGAAGTACAAACTAATGCTTAGTGTGTTTAAGAAGCAGCCTGATGTTGTGAAAGGAGTCTAGACTGGGAATCTAACACGATTTTGCTTCGTGAGCTCTGCCCATTTTCTTCCCCTTTCTGGGCCTCAGTATCCCCATCTGTAAAATGGGGGAGTTGGAATTGATGGACTCTGAGGGCCGGTTGAGTGTGAGTGGTCCACAGGGGAGATGGAGCCAGGACCCAGTTCTCTGCTCCCGGCTTAGTGCTCCCTGGTCTTGCAGTGTGACCAGTGGGGGAGAAATGCTCTCCTTCCTCAGCTTTCTGAGGCTGAAGCACTCACTATATGACAGGCGCTGTGCTCACAGCAGCCTCAAGAAGCATAGGTAATATTACTCTTTCCCTTTGGCAGATGGAAAGATAGGAGGTTAAACACCAGTCCAGGGTCACACAGCTTGTAAGTCTCAGGGCTGGGATTCAAACCCAAGCAATCTGGTTTCAGAGCTGTGCACAGAGCGATTATGCTCTGTTAGTGCAGAGGTAGCTCGTAAACCCCGCGCCCCTGCCTGCTCTTACTCCTCAGCCAGTCTCACGCCCGCCTCCCTGCTCTACAGCTCCGAGGCTCATTCTGCATGTTTGCAGGACAGCAGGAGCACCGACTTGTCAAGGTATCTCTTCTTCCTCTGGCCTTTTGCCTTTCACCGTGATACAGCCGGCTGAGAGGAGACCCCGGCTGGAAGGAGAGACTGCTGCAGAACCTGGGCCCCCTCTCGGCTCCGTCCCCGCTGGAACATTGCATTTGGGAAATGGGTTTCTAAAAGGGGAATCCAAGTGTTGTCTTGTAGGAACAAGCTCTCACTCTTCATGCCCGAGGAAGTACATTTATTTTAGAGTTAATTTTGGCACCTGTCTTCCTGTTCCTCAAAAGGGGTCTGGAGAACTCTTTGTCTTCCCAAAGATGTTCCCTTTTCAGGAAGACAGATTAGGAAGATAGTCTCTAATATGGGACAGTCCTAACTGGCAGAGCCAGAGGGGCCTTGGACATCATAGGAAGTAAATTAAAATCCTGTCAACTCAATGTCCCCTCTTTAAAACAAATATTTTGTAATACTTCCTTTGCTATCCTAAAATGAAATTTCGAGAAAATAGAACCTATCTACATGCATAATTTAAAAAATCAATCCAATGCCCCAATTGTAACATAAAAGGGAAAGAAAAATAAAATCATGATAAAATGACGTATTTTATTGTGTAAAAGCTCAGGCCTGACTACATCAGGAGACGCGAGAAGGGAGTCAGTTGCTTGCGCTTATGCGGAGAACCACCCTGACTACATCAGGAGACGCGAGAAGGGAGTCAGTTGCTTGCGCTTATGCGGAGAACCACCCTGACTACATCAGGAGACGCGAGAAGGGAGTCAGTTGCTTGCGCTTATGCGGAGAACCACCCTGAACTCAGCAACTCACACGTGGACCGCTGTGGTTTTGAAATACAGATACTTCTGGTGGTGGTGCCATCAGCTAACTGATTTTCTGAACTTGTGAACATGTCTCGACAAAATTCCAACCAAAGCAAAACATACTCTTCCGTCAGTTTACATGATGGTTGTATTCCTGGAAAAGTCAGTGCAAATTAAAACACCAAGTTGTGTATATAAGTAAAGCAGAGTCAAGTTCATGGCTTAAATATTTATAAAGAGAGTTTTCACCAAACGGAATGTATGATGGGTCATTCCACCGATGTGTGGGATGCAGGGCAGTCCTTCACGGTGCTAGGCTGGGCAGGATAGCACCCCTGGCTCCACCCACTAAATGCCTAACTCCTCCCCCATAATGATAACTCACAGATTCCCAAATCTCCTCTGATCTGATTGCTCTTGTTGAGATCCACTGGAAAAAATGAGTTTCTCTCTGAGGTCTTTTCCTTTGGGAAGTTCTGTGACTCTGTTAAAGAGCAAAATCTGCGTGTATTGTGCACCTATTGTGTGTAAAGCCTGGCGCTGGGAGACAGAGAGGCATGGCCTGGTTTCTGTCAGCTCTGGAAGCTAATGGGCCCTACGCCGTGGGTCCCGAGCTCCCAGGGGCCTCAGTGGGTGAGCACAGCCCTAGCCACATCTCATCTCTGTCTGGAATACTCTCTCCCTCCCTCCTCATGCCCCCAACTCCACCTCCTCCCTCCGGGAAGCCTTCCCTGAACCCCGCCAGCACCAGGCAGGCTCTCTGTCTCCGGGCCCCGCTGCCCGCTGTCTGGGCTCTCTCGGGGGCCTTCCCACCTTGCTGCGTGGCTCCAGCTCCAGGCTTTGTCTTCCTGCCAGTGACGGGGCTCTGGGCTTTCCTGCAGGCCTCTCCTGAGGGGTGAGACTGGGTTCCCTTACGCAGCCACATTTGGGGTCAGAGCACCAGCAAAAGATGAATGAATGCTTGAGCCGAGGGCTGCAGCTCAGCCCGCTGCCCCTCTCTCTACACATCTTGTTCTTTTAATTAAGCAAATGGCTTTCCTTTTCTTGTCCCACACCTTGTCCTCACCGGCTGACAGGAGATGCTTGCTGTGCAGACAGCACTGTCTCATTTGGGGTCCACTGGCCTGCTGCTCTGACCCAGCGCTGTAGGCCGGGCAGGATTGATTGGCCCCACTGCACACATGAGACGAGCCGTGTAAGGTCACACAACTGGCAAGTGGCAGAGCCAGAGCTGGCACTGGTGCACTTCTGTCTTTGTCATGGACAAAGATGGGGCCTCTCCCCTGGGGTCACACGCCCGTTCACTGGCTCCTGACTCTGTGTTGGGCACTGTGGCCCCAGTGGTGGGCAAGGCCTGGTGGCCCCCTTTGTTCCGGTAGGGAGTTCTAAGTCTCCCAAGCCCCAGGCCAGGCGTGAAGGGAGCATCAGATGCCCCCTGGAGGGAGTGACCACTCTTTCCTAACACTCTTTTCACCAAGGAGCGGCTGTCTCCTTTGTACCTGTTTTTTTTTTTTTTGCACTTTCCTTGAAATATCCACTTTTATCCATTCATTCCACAAGTATTTATCCATTCATTCCACAAGTGCCTGCTGTGTGCCAGGGGCACAGCAATGAACAAGACAGACAAAAATCTCTGCCCTGGGCCAGCTGGGTGGCATAGTGGTGAAGTTCGTGCACTTCACTTCTGCAGCTGGGGTTCACAGGTTCAGATCCCAGGCATGGACCCATGCACTGCTTATCAAGCCATGCTGTGGCAGCGTCCCACATAAAGTAGAGGAGGATGGGCACAGCTGTTAGCTCAGGGCCAATTTCCTCAGGAAAAAGGGGAGGATTGGCAATGGATGTTAACTCAGGGCCAATCTTCCTCACCCAAAAAGAAAAGAAAAAAAAAGTCTCTGCCTCATGAGTGACGTTCTAATGAGGGAAGAGAGAATAAATAAGGAAGATAAATAGCATATTAAGTGCTCCGGAGGGTAACGAAGCTGGGTGAGGAGACAGGGAATGAAGCAAGCGCAGGGTGGGGTCTATGCCGGTTTTTGGAGGGGGGTCATGATGATAAGATGACCTGAGCAGAGACTCCAAGAGAGGGAGGAGTGAGCCAAACAGATATCTGGGGAGGAATGTTCCAGAGAGAGAACAGCTCACGCAAAGGCTGAGGGTGTGCTTGGCCTGACTGAGGGGCAGCAAGGAGGCCGGTGCGGCCAGAGCAGAAGTGAGAGGAGAGTGGGGAGGGTGGTCTGGAGGGAGGGGTTGCAGGGCAGGTACCCAGATACAGTGGGGCCTTGTACGCCATGATCCATTGTGGATTTTGCTCAGAGTGAGACAGGGCGTCGGTGGACGGCTGCCCAGAACGTCTAACAGGGAACTCCAGGGGCGTGTCCTGTCCCCAGCTCCAGTGAGTCACTAGCTCCACAGACTTTCCCTCCCATCATCTCCCAAACCTGCCCCTGCCCCTGGGTAGCCGTTCCCGCCATCAGCTCTCTCCTGGGCGAGGCCTCCATCTGGCCCGGTGCCTCCATGTCATCTCCCTCCAGGGTGGTCCCTACACTGTGGCCAGATCAGACCATGTGAGCCCCTCCACCCACAACCCTGCTGTGTCTGGAGCGAATTGTAAATGCTCAGTCTGATCAGAACAGGGCCCAACTGTTTGAAACACAGATTAGGGGCTCTGGGATGTGAGGATTGGGGATACTGGAAGGTAGACTGTCAGTTTGTGGGTAAGGGAGGCAGCATGCTGCAGTGGGAGTCCCAGAAGCCCTCCCCCCAACAAGCTCCTAATCTCAGCCTGTCTCTGGCCTCAGCAATGGCTCCCCCCAGAGGCGCCTGCTTTATTTATTGCTTCTCCCCGGCTCCCGCGGGCAAAGGAAAGTCCATTAGTGTGTTTGCAGACTCTGCCAGCTCTAAGCAGATGCAAGGCTTATTTGCAAACTGTCATTGCCCTGGCCTCCTCCAGAGACCCGCATGCTGGGCTCAGCCTTGTGGTTCCAAGAGCCACCTCCCCCAGGCAGACAGCCGGGCCGGGCCCCTACCCCATGATTTCCCAAAGCACAGCGTCTTGGACACACTTGGGAAAATTAAATGAAGTGCCACGAAGGAACCAGAACGGTGCCGTGTTGGGCCATGTCGACAGTGGAGAATGAAGTTTTCTCTGTGGATGGGAGCTCATTGGCTTGGCATCAATGAGGGAGGCGTTGAGAGAGAGTGCAGAGATTCCTAGGCTGAGGGCGTGGGATCCAGGTTCGAGTCCCAGTAGGGCTGCTGAGTGTCTTGGTGACTTTGGACAACTGTTTACTGCCCTCTGGGCCTCAGTTTCTAAGCCGTACAAGAAGCCGCAGGCGATCTTAGAATCCATCCAAAGCTCTAAAATTCTCTGAATTGAATTTTGAGGATGTGCCCTTCATCCAAGTAGTCGGGGACGGAATGATGTGTCCAAAGCAGCTCTGAAATTCTGAAACTGCCTGGAGGTCGGCCTCAGAGGGTAGGAGGCACTTGGAGCTGAGACTCCAGGCCTCTCAGTCTCACCTGGCCTGATAACTGCTGTGGGACCTTGGGCAAGCTGCTTCCCCTCTCTGAGCCCATGTTCTCATCTGTAAAATGGGAATGATGATCTCTTGCCCACCTCCTGAGTCTATTGTGAGAATCAGATAAGCTGATGAATGTGCAAGGTCGGCATCACTGTATACCTGAGGAGTGGCAATTGTTATCATTATTGTTGTTGTCGTTGTTATTACCATTTCACATGTGCCTCACCCTGTCTAGGCATACATGCCTGCCAGTATAATACAGAATTTGCCCCTACTGAGTATAGAGCCCAAACAAAACAATTTAGCTACGTAAAGGGAATGCTGGTCCTCCCATGCAGAATGCAGAGGCCTTCTTGTAATTTGTGCTTGCTCAATTCCGTGCTGTTGTAAATCCACCATTGCTGTGTGAGTGTTTGGTGGAAAAACACACCACAGATATACACAAAAGCCTCTCCAGTTCTTTTCAGCTGGGACAGGAGATGACACACGTTGGCAGACAGAGGCTGATCTCTGTGTATCCAAGAGGAGTCGAGCCAGTCCGAGTATATCTAACAGGTCAAGATCTGAAATGAAGAAGCAATAAGCCAGTGAAATGGTACTATCACCGAAACATGATTGATCAATTGAATTCTATCAGAGACAGTGGACAGTGAGATTAACTCAGGCCTGATAGGTTCAATGAGTTAAAGCATGATGTTCATTTCAGCTTCATTTCACCAGTCTTTGCTTGTGAAATTGGTCAATCAATAGAGGTTGAAGATCATATATATATATATATTGGGGCCCATCTTATGGGGAATATCATCTCAGTAGCTGGCTCCTGGCTGGCGCTGCTGCCCTGGGTAATGGAGACGGAACAGGGACTCCATCAGCCCCGTCAAAATGGCCTGATATCTCCTCCAAATGAAAAGTATTTTTGGATCTCTGATGATTTATCTTTTTTTCCTCCCTCTCACTTTGATCTATGACAAAACCCATACCCATCTTGGAGAAATATAGTGATTTCTCCTGAAAACATTTGTGCAATGATCAGGTAGATACACTTCAAAATATGAACCTTCTTTTTAGTTATATTGTCCTTGGAAAAAAATAAAGACAGTAATCTAAAAACTCAAATGGGGGTAATGCAAAGATATCAGAGTAAATATGATTTTTAGACCCTTTTGTTTATTTATTTCTGTGCAGTGGGGGATGGGGGACAGACCTCTGTGTGTGTGAAAGCCGAAAAAGAGACGCATGTACGAGGAGTCCTCCCAGGTGTAATTAAAATGAAGCCTTTAGCATTCTTTGATCTCATTTGAAAGCACAATTCACAGAAACAAATCACCCTTTTGCTCCTAGTAATATTTCCTGTGCTTTGGAATATTTTTGCTGTGGTGGTGAACATCCTTCCTAATTAGTGTGCGTATCTCTCTGTACGGTGGAGTAATTAGATACCACTGTACGAGGTAATGGGCTTGGACAGTATGGATTAGAGAGAACAGCCTTGTCCTGTGGCAGTGCGCAAGGTATTACTTCCTTTCCGCCTGTTCTTTGAGGTCATCTTGATTCATTTAAGCACAAAGAAGTCCCATCTCTTCATACTAATACCATGAGACCTTCGATAATGTATTTGCACTGTTTGTATATTGGTGTGTATATTAGGCTCTGGATAGTGGGTAATGGTGCTGAGCAGCTAGACAGAGAGGAAAAGGGCCTTGCACACTTTGCTCCCCTCCCTCTCCTCCAATTCCTGCATTCGAATCCTACTGTATTATAGCCATTCCCCAGGCCCCATGCTTTCTCAGTGCCTCCAGGCCTTTGCATATGCTGTTCCCTCTGGTTGGAATGCACTTCCTCTTCCTTGCCCCTTTCTTTGGCTAACTCCTTCCTATTCATCTTTAAGACTTGGGCTTCATCTTTTCCAGGAGGCTTGTCTGGATGACCCTTACCCTAGTCTGGATTAAGCGGAGTGGTTTAGTATAGGGTTAGGAGCAGACTCTGGAGCCAGACTTCCTGAGTTGGGATCCCAGCTCCTCTATCTCTTAGCTGTGTGACCTTGGGCAAATTACTTAACCTCCCTGTGCCTCAGTTTCCTCATCTGCAAAATGGAAGGGGGCAATAACAGCATTGGGTTGGTGTGAGGATTAACTAGATAAGGTGCTTTGAATCGTGCCTGGCCAGGAGTAAGCTCTGTTTAAGGTTGACTACTACCCTCTGGCTCCTGGGGCTGTCTCTGCTTCTCAGGCTCCCAGCACTTACCTTATTACCTATATTGGAATTATCCACTTGTCTGTGTCCTCCACTGAGGGCAGAGTCTGGAACGTAAACCCCTCTCTAGCTCAGGCGCCAAGCGCAGGGTGGGACAACCTGTGGGAGTTTGTTGTATGTTGCTTGGGAATGAATGGATGCACACGGCTTGGAACAGGAATCAGGGGCCTTAGCTCACCTTGGACCTGCCTTCTGGCCCCGACAAATCCCTTTGCCATCCCTGAGTCTGGACTCATCGGTCCCTCGGGTCTGTCCCTCGCTGACAGCCTGTGACTCATTGGGTAACACACAGCACAATCAGATTCACTCTGGGCAAACCTGAACGTATTTGGCAATTTTACAATTTCGTGTCTTCTTTCTCTGAGAAGAAAGATTGAGTGAAACTAATGGCTGAATAATGGTCGTTCCAATGGAATTTTCTTCCATGCCACTTTGATTTTTCTCAGTCTGTGGCCCCGGTTTAGGATGGGATATATAGAATCACCCGGAACATCGACTTTGGTTCTGGGCTGTCGCGGGACACTTCCTGCCCTGACGCCCTGGTCCCCAGCGCAGGGCCCGGCTCACGGTGGGTGCTCTGGAAGTGTTGCTGACTGCATCTTGTCTGTACCTGGAATTCTACCCCTCATGCCTGCACCTTTCCCCTTCCCTCTTCTGAGGTCTGGCTCGATGGCCTCCCCTCCCAGGCCCCGTTCCTGCTGTTAGTCATCGCGGTGTCGCTCTGAGCATCCAGACACCACCGTGCAGAGAAGAGAAGCTCCATCAGTTGTCTTGGTGTGTGTCACCAGGAAGCTTAGAGCTCAGCTGAGTTGGTAGTTTATCATCCTCTTATTTAAAATGTTATGAACTGCCTCAAATCTTTCTTAGAAGCAGGTAGAACATAAGCCCTTAGTCATTCACTCTTTCCTCCTCCCGGATCACTGATGTGATAGAGGTCACTCCCCAAGGTTTTCCCTCGAATTCTCTGATGAGGCCAGAGACTGTCCCATTGCTGAGTTCCCCTGAACCATCCAGGCCTGCAACCTTTCAAGTCTTCTGAGGTCACTCATTCAGTCAACAAACATTGATTAGCATTTCCTGTGCTTGAGGTGAGTCAGATGTGGGCTCCATGCTCAGCGAGCTCATGCTCTTAGCAGGGAAGGAAAGAAATGATAATCCTAGAAACAGCTCCTGTTTATCGAGCACTTACTGTGTACCAGGTGCCATGCTGAGCATTTTACACGTATCCTCGTTCAATTCTTGTGTCAACCCCAGGTATCCTTATTGTCCCATTTTATAGATGAGAATGTTGAAGATTAGAGAGGTTAAAGAAGTTTCTCAAATGTTGTAGGCTTGGAAGAGACGGAGTGAGGATTTGACCCTGGACCTGTCTGCGTTCAGAGCCCCCAGGCTTCCCCAGTGTGCCGTGCCACGTCCCGCACAGGGCTCCGCTTCACTCTAAGACATTAAGGGGTTTGCCAGTGACCTGCCGTGTGTTTGCTGTGTGACCTTAACAAGTTACTTTCTATCTCTGCCACTGTCCTCAGCTGTAACATGGGGGTTCCAGGGGCACCTACCTCACAGGATGGGTGTGAGGAGTAGAATCCAGGCCATGGTGGCGGCCTGTGCGGCTTGCTGTGGAGACCCAGAAGAAAGGACAATTAATTCAGCCTTTGGACTTGGAGGCGGGCTGCAGAGAGGAGGTGGTTTTTAGGCTGAGCCTGGATGGGCAGGGGCGAAGGGCGAGCCAGCAGAGGGAACAGAATGAACGGTGGCATCGGGGAGCGACGGTGAAGGGGCACTTGAAGAATGAGGAGTGGCCTGTGGGGATGGCATTGTGGGGTGACTGGGGGGGACTCTGACTGGAGGGGCAAATCACTGTCTTGGAGAAGCCTTGGGAGGGTTTTCCTGGTGAAAATGATGACGATGACAGCAGCTAACATTGTTTGCACACTAACCTCGTGCCAGGCACAGCACTGAGCACGTCACGGGGGTTATCTCCTGTAATCCTTACAAAAGCCCAGAGACTGTCCTCATACTGTTGTGCCCAGTTCACAGATGAGGGCGTGTAAGGCGTCAGTCTCAGTACTCACTTGAGGAGTAAAGGGAAGCAGAGAGCACCGTCTGCAGATCAGAGAGCTGGGTACAGATCCCGGCTGCGTGACCTCGGTTACTCAACCTCCCCGAGCCTCAGTTTTCTCTTCTGTAAAATGGGAGAAGAGTACATACCTCACACAGGTGTTCTGAGGGTCAGTGAAATTTAAAGATGCAAAAATAGCCTGGCTCAGTGCTCCGTCCAGGGTGAGGGTGGGACTTGGGGAAGCCTGTGACCTCCTCATCTCGGTCAGCACTCCCTCATTCTTTGCTAGAACAGATGATGCTCTCTCTGTTGTATGCAGGGCATTTTGCTAATGTAGCCCCTGCTTTTATAACCTATGGTCATGCCCAGTCCCTGCTTTGGGGAAATTCTGGAGCCACTGCTCCCCTCAGTAAGCTTCCGTTGCTTCTGAAACAATTCTTAAAGTTGCCGATGAGCATGGTCTGAGTTTGGTTCATCTCTGCTTTATAGATTGCTTTCAGAATTAGCCATTGCAGCTATCTGCGAAGACCAGCCAAAACTCCCTGGCTCACTTGACCCAGCTAGAAATGCCCCAGGTCACACCAGCTCAATCTTCCCAGCCACCCTGGCTCTAGACTCCTGCGGCAGGTGGCGTGCCAAGACCTGGCTCTGTCCCCCGTCTTCACTGGCGGAGGCAGGTCTGGCAGCCCGGTGGGTACCAGAGTTCTGGGGTAAGAAGCAGTGAACCGTCAGCTACCATGGAACCCTGCAGGCCAGATCGGGAGAGACCTCGGACCCTGGGGTGAGGGTGGGGGATGTTGTAGTGCATAAAAGCAGTAATGGTGGGATCTGGGGGTTACTTGCATAATTTCAAAAAGATTAAGGGTAAATATATTCCAGTGAAGAAAAAAGAGATTTCCTCCTGCCTCTGACTTCCTCCCAGAATCCCCCAACAGCTCCCCCCCTTGTCACATGTCCATTCCTAAACCAAGTATTGGTAAAGAGAATGGGATCCCCTATAGGCTTGGCCAATCCTTTAGGGGTGGAATGAATAGGGGGGCGTCCCCTATGAAGACTGTACAAACAACCAAAATGGGAACATATGTTACTGGTCATTTAATACTATTGAGTAGACAAAATCTAGGTGGATTTTGGAGGAGAAAATGGTTAGAAATCATGGAGTCAGCCTCCTTAGTTTATTGATGGGTCCGCTGAGGCCCAGAGAGGGGGAGGAACTTGCCTGGGCTCACACAGCAAGTAGGGCAGAGCTGGGGCTAGAACCCAGGTCTGCTGGCTCCCAACCCTTTTCCCACTGGGCCCTGCCACTGCCCTGCCATGCTGAGGAGCAACTGTGAGGATGAAGGAGGCTCTGTAAAGGCCCAGACTTTGGCTGGGCTCTGTAGAGAAACGGGACCCGAGAAAGGCCGGAGGCTGACCCAGTGGCTCAGTCTCCTTTCCTGGGCCTCCAGCGAGGGTTGCATCCCAGAGGCCAGGATACCAGAAGGGATTATGGGGACTCCTTGTGGCTTTTTCCTCCCACTGAGCATCAGCAGACATAAAGTACGTGATGATTTTTAAAGAAATAAACCAGAACCTCCAAGAAAAATGCAAGCCCCCCGAATCTGCTGGGCTCTGAAGGAAATGCAATGGGTTTATGATCTTTTACGACACACAAGAGACAGCTTTCTCTTGACAGATGGGAATCTGAGGCTATTTTGCTTCCTCCGCCTTCGTGTGACCAGACCTGATTGTGTAAAGCTTTTAGCTTCAAAGCCAGGTTGTGAATAACATTGGTTTAACCTGAAATTTAAAGCCAGCATTTCTTTGCTCCCCGAGACGGGGCTTCCTGCCCCTTGCTCCCCTGAAGCTAGCTTCCAGAATGTTAATTCTACCAGCCATGGTTGACTGAGCCCAGCACTGGGTCTGTTACATATTATTTGATTTGGAGGAGAAAAAAAAGATTTAAAGATCCCATGCCCCCGTATACCTTTGTGCTTTTCCCGTGTCTGTCCATATATTTAAGCATACCATTCGCACTGCGAGTTCAGAGCTTTCTCCCTGGAATAAAATGGGTCTGAGCATTTCCGTAGCCTGTCTCCAAGACCACATTTCCCATGAAGCCAGACGGCATCAGATGAGAAAGGCTGCGGAAGCTTTCCCCGGAGGCCTGGAGGTTCGGACCTGTCCCCGTACAGGCGATGGTTTGCTGGTATTTCTTTTTGCAGCTGTCCCTCAGCATATAGTCAGTTTCTTTGGCCCGTACTCACTGTGCGCCCACTGTGTGCGGCGCCCAGAGACAGGTCGGCCGCGTCCCTGCCCTCTGAGGGCCATGCGCCTTCTTAGAGTGCTTCACTTGGTTGACACTTGCACCTTTACTGGTCTGATTGGTTGGTTGTCAGTTGACGTTTACCTCTTCCTCTGGACATGACTCCATGAGGACAGGGCTGGGCCAGCTTCTGCCATCACGGTGTGCCTAGTGTTAGCACAGCACCTGCTCACTAAGGTTGATTGAGGGAAGGATGAATGAATGATGGATGAATGAATGAATGAATGAGGTCGGATGGAGGGATTCTGACGTTTGCAGACCAGACCTGCAGAGTGAAGGTGGCTGTCACAGGTATTACTAATTCGTTCATTTATTCCACAAGTACTCCCTGTAGAGGAGACAGAGATGAATTAACTGCGGTTCTCCCCCCAAGGTGCCTAACAGTGCAGTGTGAGAGCGAAGGGTCCAGGAGGTTTCTCTCTTAAGATAAGAGAGAAAGTGGTCAGATGGAGAAGCGACTGGGACGTGAAGGAAGGCATCCTGGAGGAGGCGGCATGCGTGTTTGCAGGCTATGTCTGTCCTGGCAACAGTGCACATGTCAATGAGGAATCGTTCACCTTCCATATGGGCACAGCGGGTCACCTGTGGTGGACAGGCTAACTCCACGCGTCACCTTCAAATTCCCACAAATGCAAAATTCATGTTGCCAGCCCCAAATCCTTCCAAAAGATGAAGCTTGGGAGCAGGGTTTAGAACGCATGGCCTGATCTCAAGGAACTAGCGATTTAGGCCCTGGGACTGAGAAATGTGGAGGACGATTGTCTCCCCAGCCCCCTCCCATGGCTCTCCACTGCTCCCCCAGCAAGGCTCAGATGCTCTCCGTGGCCTCCTGTGGCCCCCGTGGCCGCCTGGCCCCACCCATGCCTGCCTTCCCAGCATCCCCTGGGGTCTCTCCCCCTCACTTCCTCTGTTCCTTTCATCTTCTCCTCTCAGGGCCTGTGTCCAGCAGGCTCCCCTGCCAGGCATACCCTCTCCACCCCCACCTTCTGTGCCCTGCTGACCCTCTCCTCTCCTCTTAGTTCAAGCCTGACTCCTCCCCCTGAGGCCACACCCAGTGCCATTATACATGGTCACATGTATGTGTTTCTAGACACTTCTTCTACTTAGCGGTCATCACAGTTTGTACTCCTATGTTTGTTCGCGTGAGTACTTAACGAAAGTGGGCTGCCCTTTCTAGAGTGGAAAGAGGGGCTGTCTTGGTCATCACTGTATCTTCTGTTTTTGTTTTTTTAATATTACCTGGTACAGAGTGAACGCTTAATCAATATTTGTTAAATGGATGAATAAATGATTGTATGTTTAGGAGTGTCCAAAGCTTTCTTCAGGAAATGACAGACGTTAGGCATCTGTAGAGATTGACAGGGCAGACTTCCCCCGTCCCCAGTAGAGAAAGCAAGTGAGGTGCTGGCTGGGGCGAGAGCAGAGGGGATCACTGGTCAGGGTCAGTGCCTGGAGAGGCGGCTCTTCCCAGCTCTCAGTCCTGCACTCAGAGTGTCTGGGTCACCACGACGGCCTGGACACTCACAGGCTCAGCCCGTGGGGGCTGTGGCTGGCTTGCAGAAAGCTGGAGCGGGACACAGCAAGTTTTCTTCCTAGAAGACTCATAGGTCCCCACGAGGCTGCCTGTGCTCAGAGTATGTGTGGTGGCCTCGGGGGGACAGGCCTTCAAGGACTCCTGGTGCGTGCACTTGAGTCGGCCATGTGCCCTGGGCTTTTACTCTGAGGTGGGCCCTACTCGGTGACCAGACAGTGACCTTGCTCGCAGGAGCCCTTAGCAGAGCCACCCTCTCTAAGCTTCCTCAGTGGAGGCGAAGCTCTGCCCTTCCAGAGCTTTGAGCCATGGAGAGACCCCAGCCCATGAATCCCGTCGCAGAGGGATGGAGCCTGAGGACATCTGTGGGAGGGCAGCCTGGCTGGCAGGGGGAGGCCTCCTCAAGGGGCAGAGTTGGGGCTTGTCTCATGGGGCAGCCCGAGTGGGAGGGAAGAGGTGGGCACTGCTCCACTCGGGGCAAGGTGAGGCGAGGCCTTGGTGGAAGTCATCAGGAGCTGGCCGACAGGAAGGAGCCTTCATTAGGAGTTTGGGCCTGGCTGCAGGATGGGGCTGGGGAGTATAAGTGAAGTTGGTGGACAGAGAGAAGTCTCTTAAGAGTGGCTGTGGTTTCTGTGACAGGCGAGCACTGGGCACCCAGGCCCAGGTCACGCTTTGGCAGAAGTGACTGGGGCCAGGATGACTGGCCAGAGCAATAGCTGAGGAGGAACAAGCTGAACTGTCTTCCCTCGTGTGTGTGTGTGTGTGTGTGTGTGTGTGTGTGTGTGTGTGTGTGTACATAGCACCTTTGATAATAGGGTCATGTGGTGGCTGCCAACCAGTGGGAGAACACTGTAGGGCAAACACAGACTGGGCATCAAGGCTTGGTGCCTTTGTAGGAATGGTCCTCATGGGGATGGGCCATGATGGAAGAAGGGACTCTGAGGATGACGTCCCATGGACAGGAGCAGGGACCTGTCTCGTGGAAGGCCAGTGTCACAGGCTGCTGGAGGAGGGTCCCAAGGTCTAGGCTGGGGGACCTTGGTCAGAGAGACCACCTCCACGTTGGCCCGCATGTTGGGGTATCTAGCCATTCAGGCTGTAGCCTCGCCTGCGGTTCCTCTTGGGTCAAAATTGATCTGGGATCCATCTTCTCAGGGGCTCATGAGCTGCCTCTGAAGGCCCTTCCTGTAGAGGATACTGGCGTGCTCTCAGCTGTCAGCCTCCACGGGGCCTCTGAACAGCCAGCACTCGTGTGAACACCCAAGGCTGGTGTCTCTCTTCAGATGTTGGACCCTGCGTGCACTTGCCCCCAGATAGGGCAGTTGGGGAAACACCAACTTTTGGCAGCATCTCAGTGACACGATATCCCACTGCTTCAAGCTCCTTGGCTTGGCCGCGTTCCTCACGCGGGTAGGATTTTGACATGATGGATGAAGTTGAGGCAGCAGTGGGGTGTGGGGGTGGGAGAGGATTGGGCCAGGCCGTGTGTAAGGGCACCTGTCAGCAAGAGATCTGACGCATGCTGGTCCCCCTGGGGCTTCCCAACGGCAAAGACAGAGGCCTCGCCTCTGGGCCTGGGTTTCAGGGGGTCTCTGGTCAGCCCTGCATGAGCAACTCGGTCCTAGAGGGCCCTGGGGAACGATGGCCCTTGAGGCCATCTCCTCGCTGGAAACTTTTGCCTCCTTGCTTTCTCTCATTTTGAACGGTACAAGCCCAAGGCTCACAAAAGGTATTTCATCCCATTTGCTTTGTTTTGATAATTCATAATATTTTGTTTGAAATGTGAGCGTCATCACCAGAGACTGTTACAGTGTGAATAGCTAATAATACAGAACACAGAGAGAACTGAACCCTGTACTCTCTTGGTAATTAACATTTTTGAATAAGCAATACATTTAAAGTTCTGAAACAAACAAAACAGCAGAAGTGCTGTGAAGAGTCTCCCTCCCCTTTGTCTCCTCCCACTCGGCCTCCACCTCCCTGGGTGGGGAACTGCTCTAAATGCTCCTCTTATTCCCTTCCAGAGTTCCTTTGGTGATGTCTGTGTGTGTGTGTGTGTCTGTGTGTGTGTGTGTCTGTGTGTGTGTGTGTGTATGTATACAAAATGCATATAGAGTCTTATTTTCTTCCTTTTTTACACAAGAAGTTGTGTATGGTACATGCTGTGCTGTACCTTGTTTACTTATTTTTCATTTACCAATGTCTCTTGAAGATCTTTCCATACCAATTCACAGAGGAAGTCCTCTTCCCTTTTCCTTGGTGTGAGCAAACCATCCCTTATTAATCAGCCCTTGCAAATAAACTCCTGGGTTGTTTCCAGTCTTTGGTGCTAGAACTTGGTGCACATATCACTTCCCGTGTGTGTAAGTGTAGCTGTGAGATAAGTTCCCAGAGGTGCAGTGGCTCTGTCAGAGGGACTGCGCATTTGTGGTCCTGCTGTGGTTTTGTCTGATTGTCCCTGTGGGTGTGAGCAGGAGACTCCCCACAGAACTGTGAGAGCATCTGTCTCCTGCAGGCTTCCCAACACCGTGCTTTACTGACTGGTCATGGGACATGGTGGCATGTGTCCCTGTGAAGGGCATCAGCTCTGGGACAGAACTGTGCCTCCACGGGGGTCTTCAGTTGAGGCAGGCAGTGGCATCTGGTGATTAAGCCTCCGAATCAACCTGAGCTCCAATCCTCAGGCAGATCATTGATCTCTCTAGGCCTTAATTTTCTCATCTGCAGAATGGAGAGATAATGTCGTCTACATGGGGGGCACTGTGAGGACTAGCGAGATGGTGCGTGCACAAAGGGCCACACCTGTAGCTGTGGGAGGCTGGCTCTGCACTAACCAGCAGGGCCATCTTGGCCAGGGCTCCCTGGTCTGAGCCCCTGGCTGTTTCCGCTCTTGTCAGGGAAGGATGGGCTCGGGGGTCTCTGAGGCCCTCTTCCCAGTCTAGGGTCTGACGTGTCATTCCTCAGCAGCTTGTGTAACCCACACTTGCCCTTCCTCTCTTGTGCTCATCAAAGGTCTTCAGGAGTCCCCGGTGCCCAACGGTCACTCCCTGCCGGGCCGAGACTTCCTCCGGAAGCAGATGCGGGGAGACCTGTTCACGCAGCAGCAGCTGGAGGTGCTGGACCGCGTGTTCGAGAGGCAGCACTACGCGGACATCTTCACCACCGCGGAGCCCATCAAGCCCGAGCAGGTACGCCCACGACCCACTGCCACCACTCCTGCCCACACGCCGGCCCGGGTTGCCCTCCCGAGGGCGTCCAGCGTGGTGTGGGTGCGAGTGCCAGCCTCTCCTCAGAGCCGGGCTTCTTGTTGTTCTCGGCCAAACACGGCCGCTCACAGCGTCCCACGCGGTCAGGAGGACTTGTCTGGGGCTCCGGCGACCTCTTGCCCTGGTGCCTCTGTCTCTCTGGCCAGCTGGGGGGAGTGGGTGTGACTCGTCTGGCTGCTCTGCCGTTGCTAACTGCTGTCCTTTCCCAGGGCTCTTTGCACAGGGGGTGTAATGATCTTCTGGGTCACAGGAGGTGGTCTTGGGTCGTTATCCTGTCAGTCAGGATGAGGGTGGAAATGTGTAAGCACCCTATGGCCATAAACCACGTCATGATGGTCCTGGCGTGTCCCCACTGCCAGCCCTCTCCTCAGGTTGCCCTGTCAGGCTTTCAGATGCTGAATCCAAGAGTCTGGAAATGACGAAGTGACCCACTGGACAAGCTCCCAGCTGAGTCATTTGCAAGAGAGGGAGAGGGGCAGGAGGAGGACCCCTTGCTGAGCAGCCCCCTGCTCTGCCTGTGGCTGCAGAGATGGGACCAGAAAGTCTTTGCCCAGTCAGAGGCTCTTCAGGCCTGGATAAGGCCCTTGAAGTACCAGATTCAATTCAGGAGACTCTTTCCTGAGCCCCAGTCTGTGCCAGGCCCTGGGCTGGTCACCTGGCAGGCATGGGCGGCTCAGACATGGTTCCTGCCTCCGAGAGCTCCCAGCTGATGGCGAGTCAGAGAGGCCTTTGAGCAATGACTTTCCCTAGCATGTTGCTAGCTGGTTCTGGGGGCAAGGACTGGCCTTGCTGAGCTTCCTCTACATCCTAGTTAGGTGATGCTTCTAAAGTTTACCCAAAGAACCGTTCAAAACCATGTAGGCTGCATGCACAAGCTCCCATGGAGAGGAGAGGTGCCGGAGGGGACTTTGGGTGTGAGGAGTGAGCAAGGCCTTGGGGGTCACCATCCACCATCACCATCCTGTGACGGTCGCACTTTCTCTGAGCAGTTCCTGTGAGGGCTCTCACAGACCATCTAGCCACTTTGCTTTCAGATGGGGAAACTGAGGCCCAGAGAGGTAAAGAGACTTGCCTAAGGCCATGCAGCAAGTCATGTATTCACTTAACAAACATTGATGAGTGTCTGCTATGTGCAAGGCCCGGGGCCAGGCACTAGGGGTACATCAGTGAACAGCACAGGCTTGGCCCTGCCCTCAGGGAGCCTGCAGAGGTGTGGGAGAGTCACATAAATGAGAATTATCCAAGGAGTTGTGGAGTAGAGATGTGCTGGGTGCTGAGGAGGAGCTGAGGGTCTCTGAAAGCGTGAAGCAGAGGCTGAGCCAGCCTCCTGGGGAAATGCATTTATGCTGAGCCCTGAAGGGGTTGGCAGAACTGGGAGCAGGGAGCTGGGGGTGGGGAAATGTGCCTGGCAGAGGAAACAGCAAGTGCAAAGTCCTTGAGGTAAGAGCGAGCATGGCGCGCGCGAGGAATGGAAAGAGACCTGGTGTGGCTGGACTTCAGGGAGCGGGCTGGTGGGAGGCTGGGAGGTGATGCTGGAGAGATGGGCCTGGTCCTGTAGACTGTGGGCAGGATTTTGGTCTTTCTCCTGCTGGAGGAGTGAGGTCTCTTCGGGGAGTAGTCTATGTGCTGATGCTGCACGCTCTAGATCCTGGGCTTCAGGGAGAAGAGTCTGTTTCCATCACAAACAGCCTTTCCCACTGCTAAGACCCCTGCTGAGAGGGGCCCAAAGCCACATTCCATCTGACTCCAGAGGAGAAAGAAAAGTGACTCAGTCAGGAAAACCTCCCTGGATGGGGCCTACCTTTCTCTCCAGAATCTGGGAGAAAATTTGTCTTCTAACTATTGACAAGATCATGTAATTTTAGAGCTAGCAGGGACTGCGGAGGCAGCCTTTCAACCCTCTCATTTTTAAGAGGCCCAGAGAGGGGACAGGTTTGTCTGAGGTCACTCAACAAATGAGTGGCGGAGAGGGAGAGCCCGGCCTCTGCACCCAGCCTTGCGTCCGCCACACACAGCCTCTGGCATTTGTGTTAAGCCCGTAATTACTTAATACAGACGTTCGATGTTGGAAACTGTGTTTCACGTACTTCTCTCGGAAATGCAGAATCTGAATCACAGTTCATTTAGCTTAGAGTGCCCCAGGAAGACTGGGCAGAGACTGGGCATCCTCACTGGGAGAAGTCCAGAAGCCATCCGTGTATTCACTCACTTGCTCACACACTCCTGTGCTCATTTATCCAACATATTTCTTGCATGCTGGCTGTGAGCCTGGCCCAGTGCCAGGCACGCAGGGGCGGGAGGGCTGAAGCGGGCGTCAGCTCTCTCAAAGTCTCAGGGCCGTGTGATGTGGATTCAGAACCTGCAGGATACGGGAGAAGGTTCTGTGGGCCCTGATGAGTGGAGACGTTGCCTCGGCTGGGAGCATCGAGGAGGAGGTAACAGAGGAGGTGACGTTGGGGACAGATTTGATAGGGCCACGCAGAGATGGGGCCTGACGGGGAGGAGACCTGACTTACAAACTCTGGAAGGGCTCCGTGCCTAGCAGTCTCGCTGTGCAGTGTCCTTCAGAGTGATGCGGACACAGCCGCCAGCCCGTCTCAGACTGTGCAGGCTCTGCGGTGGGGCCTGCGGGTGCACCTCGTGGTGGGATAATGACTGACTCAGGGCTTTCTGGTTAATGTGCTTCACCTCACCGTAACGTGCTGTAATGAGGAGAGATGGAGGGTGAGGCTGGGGCTGCCGCACACACAGGCACTGGGCTATGAATGACAGACCCTCGCTCCCGATCCCCAGTCACTTTGGACAAATGGCTGTCCTAGTCGGGGGCTGTAGGCTGGGAAGGCATGTGCGTCAAGGGTATAGGTTCCTCGAGCCCCCTCGTGTTTGCTCTCCGCCTGGCCTCGTGAGCCCCAGAGCCCCATGACGGTGGTGCCAGGAAGGGGCCTGGAGCAGATCTGCGTCTCCATCTGTGGTCCAGTGGCCTCGGTGGGGGCCGTGCTATCCGTGTCACTGAGTGGCCTGCTGGGGAAGAAAGAGCGTTTGCTGGCCTTGGAGTTGCGGGTTTTGACTTGAGTCCCGGCTCTGCCCTGTTGGGCAGGTCGCTTTTTCCCTGGACCTCAGCTTCTGTGTCTGTGGCAGTAGTAATTGTGATTTTGACAACACTGCCACTGATAGCACAGCAGCAGCCTACCAATAAGAACAGAGGGCTTCCTCGCCTATGCATGAAACTGGACCGTTTTCGGAGATCTTTCATCCCTTCTCTCATTGGGCTCTCGGTGTAAGTGCCTGCTAAGCAGATGGGCAAGATTTGTGAGCCCCATTTTACAGATTGGAGCATTCTTTTCCAGACTGTTCACCCCATTTTCAGGCCCAGGGGGCTTCTGGGACTTGTCAAGGCTGCAGAACTGGATTTGAGGTCAGCATCTTCTGTCTCCATCTTGTGTGAGATGGTCACATGGGCCTCTGTGTCCAGGGAGGATTCTAGGAGCCCGTTTTCTGACTGGCTGTTTCTGGAACTGGCCTTCTGCAGCCAGAGTCCTCCTGTCGTTCTGGAACCGCAGAGTCTTGCTGTAGGCCTGGAGTGGTCAAGTCCTCCCACACTGCCCTGCCCACCGCCCACGGGGAGGATAGTCCTCTCCAGGGCCAGGCGTGGTCCTGCCAGTCCCCTCTGCGAACTCAGAGCCTGCCCCCACTTTGCCGATTTTCCCGCCAAGATCTGCCCTGGGGAGGTGGGCCCAGGCTTCTCGCTTTTGTACGGAAACTTAGTAAACCTTTGGCTCTGGGTGGAAGGGGTTAATGTATACACACTCCTGGGGCAATGAAACATTTCCTTTTCAAAATGGTTATTGAAAAAGCAATTCTGTTTTCCCTACATGTGGAGTGAGTAAAAATCACCTTGAAGGAGAAGAGAAAAAAAAAAGAAACAACTGCCGGTGGTGCGTGCGTGTGTGTTTCAACAGTGATTCTGTTTCAGTAAAACTCGCGCTGACGCCGTCGTGGGCGCGCTGCCGGCGGAGCGGGGCCTCCGCCACCCGGCACGGCCTGCCGTATTTACTCTCGGCAGACTATTAACCAACACCAGGCTATTAATCTGGCTTTTGAGCCTTCACTAAAGCCCATAAAAGCTCACAGTTGTCAAATGGAGTTCATTTTAATTTCCTTTCAATCACAGTAAATTATTCAGGTGATAAATCAGCTGGAGCAGCCTCCTGGCTGTAATAGAAACCCTAATTCCTGGCTAATTATCCAGCCCATTGCTGCCAACAGATCAATACGGGTGCAAAATGGAATGGGCCCAGGGCCCTCCCTCCCATTGGGCCAGAGACAGAAAGACAGCTGGGGAAGGGGGATGTGCTCCTGACCTCCCGGCAAGTTCAAAGGTCACAGGGGGTTAAACCAGGAGAAGGCCTGTCCCTTGTCTAACAGAGGGAGCCACCAGGAGGGCCTCCTGCTCTCAGAAGCTGCTCTGCCCTCTGAACAGTGCCATTTCTCCAGGCTGGTGGGCCTGGGCTGAGCATTGCCTACTCTGGGAAGGGGCCGAGGTATGTTTCGGGGCATGATTAAGCTTGGTCGTCAGGGGTGGCCTGAACACCTACCTGAGTCAGAAAAAGAGCTGGGACTGTAGGGGAAAAGATGAGATGCCAGATGTGCTTCCTTTCTTCAGGGAACTCATTCTCCTCTGTAGTGGGTCTGTGCCCACCAGGAGGAGGGGAGTCAGGGAGAGGAGCGGGTGAGGAGACAGGTGTACCAGGCTGAGAAAGGGGGAAGGCTTCCTGGAGGAGGTGTCATCCATGCTGTGCCTCGAGGGATGGGCAGAATCCAGATGTGTGGAGATTGTAGCGAGTTGGCAGGAGAGGGCGTTCTAGGCAGAAGGAACAGCGTGGGGGAAGGCATGAAGGAATGCAAGGATGGCAGGGAACTACAAGCTGGTCTGGGGGGTTGGAAGATAGGGTGAGTGAAAAGGAGTCAAGGGCGATGGGGCTGGAGAAGCAGGAGGGGCCCCAAACCCCAGGGGCTGGAACGTGGAGCTTTGCTGTGGGGGCAGCGTGCCGAAGAGCCCTGAGTCTGGGGCCTGGACGACTTTGCTCACCTGGAAGCAACCTTCACTGGGGCCTCCTGCCTCTCGTCCTGTCCCTGCTGCTTCTGTTGGACCTCTCTTCCTGAAGCCCATCCCCACGAAGGGCAGTGGGAAACCATGAGGGGCTCTTACGTGGCCCCTCAACCCCAGCCCTTCTTCCCCATCAGACCCTTCACTTCCCCTGTGTTCCTCTGCTTGCCCACAAGATGCTCTGGCTGACCTCTCTCTGCTCCGCGTGTGCTGGGCTCCTCTTCTGTCCGAGGGGACCGAGGGGGCCGTGGACCGTGGGCTGGTGTGTGCATGTGTGTGCATGTGCATGAGTGTGGGAACACCAGGGACGGCTCTGAGCGTGCAGGGGGCAGGTACTGCAGCTATTATTACTTTCTTAATGTTGTGCTCACTTTAAGCTCCTGCTTGGGGGTTCCCTGCATGGAACATTCAGTCTGTTTCTAAATCTACCAGTCCAGGCCCAGTGGGACTCCTGCCTGCCCTGGGCGGCCCTCACTGACCCCCTTCTTCCCGCGCTGACTTGCATCTTGTCTGAGCTCATGAATGCATCGTGTTCTAATCATTACCGGAACGACTGCGCATTCATTGCTTACTGTGTGCCTGGCTCTGTTCCGAGGAGCACCTTCCGTCTCATTACAAAGTCACGACACTCCTGTCGTCTCCCCTGTGCACACAGGACGTCTGGGGCTTGGTGAGAGTGGGGCGGTGACTTAGCCAAGCGTACGCAGTAAGTGCAGAGCCAAGATGGGAAGCCAGGGCCCTGGCTCCAGAGCCAGGCTGGTAGCCCCTGGGTTACTCCCAGTTGCAGCACGATCAGGCTGCCCCTCGACTCTCACAGGTGGGCAGTTTCCTGGAGACACAACCTGGGGGTTCAATCTACTCACCCCGGGAGCCAAGCATGAATTAGGAAGTGCTGGGGCTGCCGCACATGCCAGTGTGGTCTCTGGAGGTGTGAACAGAAGTCTGGGGCGGTGACGGGCCCATTCTACTCTGGGCTGGTTCTGCTCCTCTCACCCTGCCCCACCCCTCAAGGGGCTGTTCCTTGTGGGGCCAGGATCCTCCACTGCATACAGAGAGAGTTTGTGTAGAAGAGGCGATTGAAAATTCTTTGCTAGGAGGGATGACTGGAGACATTGGGGCTGTTTAATCTGAAAAAGGGAAGACTTAGGGATATGAGCAGGGAAGGAGACACGCTAAGAGAACTTTCTGGTGGCCCAGGCTTTCTAACCACGGAGTGGGCCTCCTTGTGAAGTAGTGAGCTTCCTGACACTGGAGACAGGTAAGTAGAACCTATCCTTTTCTCATTTATGCTGTATTAGAAGTTTAAGAATCCACTGAGGGCTTGATTGGCTAAATGTCAAGGCCCTCCCACCCTGAGAGAATGGTTCTTAGGTAAGAAGAGTGAGAAGAGGGGAAAGGGGAGCAGAGGCAGTATATGGAGACGACATTTTACGCTGCACTGTGGCAGGGGCATTGAAGGGCAGTTCCCCCCCGGGGATCCTCACTGGAGTGGGCAGGGAGGGTCAGCCTGGGTCACAGGGGCCATGGTCCTGAGCGGCAATGGGCTGGAGCCTGCAAGGTCTTGGGAGGCCAATGATGACTCCAGCTCCTCTAGCACACGGAGCAGACTGGGGTTTCTGGTGAAGATGCCAGGGCCAGAAGTCTGGATTCCAGTGGCTGCTGCCAGCCTTGCCACCCACACACAACGCCCAACTCCTCTGCTCAGGAACACAGGGCCAGGCCTCCAGGGGGAGGTGGAGAGGAGGATTAAAGAGACCCGTGTCCTGCCAACAGGCGCCACAGCTGCAGGGGTGCTGGCAGAGTGTGATGCATAACTGAAGACAAAGGAGTCACTAATTCAAAGCCCCAAGCACCTCGTACCCAGGACTAGCTCACAATGAGCCCGTGAGGTCAAGTACACCGGCAGGGTCATCTTCACGGGGCAGATGAGATTAAGTGACACACCCCAAATGGTGTAGCTAGTAGGACTGCCACATTCCTGCTCCCGGCGTTGCTGGGTGTAGACAGTCCTCTGGAGCGGTGCCTTTCCTCGGCAGGTGCAGACAGTCCGTGATTGATTGCTTGGTTTCATTCAGCAGATATTGATTGACACCTCCTCTGTTTCGGGTACTGTGCAAAGTGCTGGGGACACAGCAGCAACAAAGACAGACATGGTCCCCAGAATTTACTCTAGAGCAAAGGAGACAGGCTTGAACAAAATTGTCATACTAGTCAAAACGGTGTGTCATTACCAGTTGTCACAGAGCGTGATGGGTGCCACAGAGAGAAAGACCAGGGTGTACTGAGAATAGAGCGGGAGCTCATCTAGGTGGGGTCAGGGGCTGTCTCTCTCAGGATGGCACCTTTGAGCTCAAGGTGATTAAGGGTGGTGGGAACAGTGTCCCGGGCAGAGGGAACAGCCTGCCTGAGGCTTGAAAGACTTTGGTCCAGTAACCAAAAGATGTCCCATGGGGCTGGTGCGCTTGAGAGACGGAAAGCGGTGCGTAGTGCAGTTAGTGAGGTGGTGGGGGCCGGGTGTGAGGGATCTTGTGGACCTTTTGTCTTGAGAGCAAGGAGAAGCCTTTGCAAGATTTTAAACCAGGGACTATCAGGATCCAATCCACTGCAGATTAGAAGATAATTCTGGCTGCCATGAGGAGACTTGGCGGGTTGGGGACCAGGAGGCTATTGCCGATGGTGTCATTGTACCCTGGGGTGGTTGCCTGCCCTGTCTGGGGCCAGCCTCTCTAGTCCGTGGCGTGGACCAGGAATTGTGGCCCCATGATGCACTGCTTCTCCCCTCTTCCCTCCCTTCCCCTACCTCCTCCACCTACCCCCAACCCCCTACCTCTCCAGCAAGGCTCCCAGGTTACTAGAGTTGAGCTCAGATTTGATTCTGAGCTTCCTGATGGTCAAAGCAAAATGGGAAACACAGCCAGTTGTGTCCTTCTTCATTGTCCACCAGGGAAAAATGGGCCAATTCCCCAAAGGTAGCCATGTTTTTTCTGATGCTTGGAGTGGAAAGGAAGTTGTCACATGGGCTCCGGGGGGTGGGGGGGGCAGGCTGTGGAGGCAATGGGCACAGTTTTGAACAGCACCCACCGAGGTTTTCCAGGGCTCTATCTTATGGCTGAACGTACTGACCACATGCTAATCGGTGCACTTCTGCGGGGGCACGGCTGCTGTGACCACGTGGCTCAAGAATGCAGCCTTTCTAATAGCCCAACTTAAACTAAGACAAGTCCCAGACACTGTGGAGCAGCCATCCCTGGATTTTCCAACTTGATGCTCCAGGAAGATCTGCTACTACCTGGGGCCTTTGTGACCTCCTGCCACCCAAGGGTACCCCTGGGAAAATGTCCTTCCCAGCTGGAGAAGGTTCGATCTAGAGGAATGTACCTCGCCAGTAACTCAACTCCACCAACTCAACTCTTGATGAGAAGGAGAATTTAGTAGTTTGCATTTGACTTCTCTGATGAGGGCTTGGTGTGTGGGAACTTGGGGGGTGTTGAAAGAGGGTACAGTCATATGTTTTAGAGATTAAAGAAGCAGATGGCTTATGTACCCAGCTGCCGATGGAGAAGATGGAACTGAGAGAGGGCATGGCTGGGCCTTCCCATGGGAAGCAGGCACGGTCTGACCTGGTTGTTACCTGGAAGCCTGACGTGCCAGAGGAAGACTTCTGACACCAAGGCACAGTGACACTGCCCCCTGGTGAACCAGCCCAGTCAATGTCCTGGGCTCTGACCAGTCAGATGAGTGACTCCTCCCATGGGAGGAGCTACAAGAGGGTGGAAAGAGTGGTAGTGGCAAGGAAGGGGGCAGAGTTCTCTTCCCAGCTTGAGGAGAGGCGGGTAGAAACCCCTTCGTGAACACTGAGATGCTTAAGCAAGATTTAACTTCATCTTGCCTTCAGAGTGAGGTAGTGACGAGAATTATGCTGGAATTCTTGCTCCCTAGATCTCTAGAGGTACTGGGTGCTTCTAGACCAGCCATCCTTTCCCTTATCCTTCTACTGTCACCATCTCAAAGTGACCCAAGGGTGAAAGTTACATGACTGTGTGCGGCCTCAGCCTTCTTCACTTGCTCTGCTGCCTGGAGTCTTGCCTGGGGATGCCCATTTCTTCCTAAACAGCTTTAGAATATTTTCGAAACAGCTGAGTATTCTTTGTCTTCCTGTGGATCAAGCAGAAGGGTGGCTTCTCAAGAAAGATTATTGTGCCTGTTTTACAAGCCTGGGGAATGTTTGAGGGAACACTGAGCAAGTTGCCATAGTGTAAAACCAGGGGATGGAGCCCTGAGCTTTGTGACGGCTCTTGGGCCAGTCAGTTTTCTCTGGGTCGCGGTTTCTGCATTTGGGATGGGGGATTAGACTGGGTCATCCTTGAGATCCATTCCAGCTCTAACATTCTGTGAGAGATAAAACAAATTGGGAATCCATCTCTTATTTTTATTTTGACCTGTTTACAGTTTTTTCTCCTGTCTGTTCCACTCTTTTAGATGACAGGCAAATTCTGTGTATGTGAGGTTTAGATTACAAGTGAATTGTCAAAGAGCTGCCTGAGCCTTGCTGGGATGTTCTTTCATTCATTTATTCATCCAAGAAATTTTCACAGATATGCCATGTCAGTGACATTGACCGCCCGGGCTGGGCCGTGCTGCATAAAGTAACAGCGATGGGTACAGCCAAAGGTACTGTGTGAAAATTGGCTTTTGAGTAGAGATATTTCCCCCTAAACAAGGCTAATCAATATTTGCAATAAAAAAAGACAAAAGAAAAGGTGATTCCAATCCTACAGCTTGTTTGGTTTGAGAGTGCACTGGAAGTTTGGCTTAAGGAATTTCACTATTCACAAAGCTCTTTAAAAACCCAAACCTTTATTATTTTGTAAAGTAAAAAAAAAAAAAGAACATAGCTTTCTGCTTCTGATAACAAGGTCTGAGCTATTGTAGACTCCCCTCCCATCTCAAACAAATAGAAATACTGGATCAAATATAAGAATCAATTATTTTTGATAAAAGTCTGAGGCTGAATTAAAGAGAGGAAATCCTCAGGAGCTGGAAATTAAGAGGGAGCTCAGAGCCAGAACTTTAAGTGCACGACCTACTGTCCCAGGGGCCCAGGGTACTGGTCCTGGATACAGTTCCTAGTGAACAGGTGCTGGGGTTTTGATGCTGGTGTTGAGACAGAAGATTTGGCCTTAGACTTATGTGATACGGGAGCTGGAACTGAAACTCCTGAAAAAACTTGAAACCTGGAAGGATTTCACTTTCCATGACATGAGCCCTGGGCAAATTTGACCTACAGGCTGAGGGAAGCAGTAAGGAAACTTGATTCTGCATGGGACTCGGAAGAGAACAAAAGTTTCCCGCTGGAAGTTGAAATCCCAAGCCTGTGCCACCTATAGGTCTGGTATCTCACTTTATATTATTTACAAGAAACCCAAGAAGAGAAATTAATATAAAAACTGGGCTCATATCAGTGAAATCCTTCAGATGCCTAGAAGAAGTACATGAAAAACTCTCATCTGGATCCTCCCTTAATCTAGTGTGTACAGCATGCGTACAGAGTAAATGATAACCACTGAACATGAGCTCACAATTAACTAATGGCAAAGCATGCAAGGAGATGAGGGCAAATCAGGAGACATAACCAGGAAAATCAGTACTCCAAGAACCTAAAATAACAGACACTCTGAAAGAGACTATAAAATAACTACAGAGATGAAAACAGCTCTAGAAATGTTGCAAAAGAATAAAACACTGGGAAAACACCACGAAATCTAATTAGCAGATTAGAAAAAGAATGAAATAAATTTCCTAGAAATAAAAATTTTAGTTATCAAAATTAAAATTTCACTTCATGGGTTAAGTACCAGATAAGACACAGCTGAATAGAAAATTAGTGACTTGGAAGATAGAGCTAAGGAAATTTCCAGGAATGCAGCATAGAAAGCTAAAGAGTTGGGAAACATGAAAGAGAGGGTAAGAGATGGAACAAAATTTCATGAGAGGGTCTAACATACATCTAATAGTTGCTCTGGAAAAATAAATAGAAAAAAATGGAGGCGAGGCAATATTTGAAGAAATAAAGGCTAAGGAATATATAAAACAGAACTATTGCAAGACATGTATCATTACCTTGAAGAAGCATACTAAATCCCAAGCAAGGTAAATAAAAATAAATGCATGTCTAGGCAAACTGTAGTGAAATTGAAGAATATCAGAGATGAAGAGAAAATTATAAAAGCAACCAGAGAGGAAGTATAACTTTTAGATTGGCAGGAAACTTTTTAAAACATCAACAGAAGTCAGAAGACAATAGAAAATATCTTCAAGTGTTAAGAGAGAACTATTGACCTGTACTCAGATAAATGATCATTTAATAGTGAAGGCAAATAAAGACATTTTCAGACAAAGACAGAAAGGGTTTATCACTCCCGGACTCGTGCTGAACTGCTAACTAATGCATTCCAATAAGAAGGATCTGAGAGATTTCTAGTTTCAGCTCTGATATATGAAGAGCTTGGAAGCCATCACTCCCATATTTACAACAAGAAGTAAAGCTGAGCAAACTGAAAATCAACAACTTTTCTTGATGGGGAATTGAGGTTGCAGGGCAAGCGGCTACTGCAAAATCTGGAAAGACAGGAGAATGCAGAGAGTTACAGCTGAGCTCTGACAGATTAACATAAAACCTCATATGAAAGGCCCGTGTACCTCAGTTCCTATTACCCAATACATCACATCCAGCTTTCAACAAAAAGTTAGGCAAGAAAAAACACAGTCTGGAGAGACAAAGCAGCATCAGAACTAGCTTCAGATATGACACAGATGTTAGAACTATCAGATTGGGAATTTAAAATAACTGCGATTGGTATGTTAAGGGCTCTAATGGAGAAAGTAGACAGCATGAAAGAACAGATGGGTAATGTTAGCAGAGAGATGGAAACTCTAAGAAAGAATCAAAAGGAAATGCTAGAGATCTGAAGTACGGTAACAGAAATCAAGAATGATGGCTTCATCAGTAGATTGAACATAGCCAAGTAAAGAAGCAGTGAGCTGGAAGATATGTTGATAGAAATTTCCCAAACTGAAATGCAAAGAGAAAAAAAAGAATGAAAAAACAAAAGCCCCAGAACAGGACATCTGAGAACTGTGGGATAATTTTAAGAGGATTCATGCCGTCAAGTGGGTTCCGCCTGCTAGCGCCCCTATGGACAGCAGAGTGGAGCCCTGCCTGCTCTTTGTGTGCCATCCTCTCACCTTCTGGCGCTCTATCAGACAGTGCTCAGCTGCTATTCCCTGGGTTTTCATGGCCAGTTTTTTCAGAAGTGGGTGGCCAGGCCCTTCTTCCTACTCTAGAAGCTTCACTGAAATCTGTCCACATGGGTGACACTGCTGGTATTTGAAATCTTGGTGGCATAGCTTTCAACATCACAGCAACACGCAGCCGCCACGGTGTGACAACCGACAGATGAGTGGTGTGGTTCCCTGACCGAGAGACGATGCCATGGTGGTGACAGCACCAAATCTTAACCACTAGATCACCAGTTTAATAGGAGTGACATATGCATAATTGGAATACCAGAAGAAGAAGAAATATTTGAAGTAGCAATAGCTGAGAACTTTCCAAAATTAATGACTGATACCAAATCACAGATGCAGGAAACTCAGAGAATATCAAGAAACTTTGATATCTACACCTGTGAGTATCATATTCAAACATTAGAAAACCAAAGACAGAGAAAAATCTTGAAAAAAGCCAGAGGGAAAAAGGCACTTTAGTTATAGAGGAACAAGGATAAGAATTACATTAGATTTTATATCAGAAACCAGGCAAACAAGAAGAGAGTGGAGTGAAATACTTAAAGCATCGGAAGAAAACATCCACCAACCTGGAATTCTGTATCTTGGGAAATTATCCTCTAAAAGTGAAGGAGAAATAAAGACTTGCTCAGTCAAACAAAAATGGCGTGAATTTGTGACCAGCAGACCTGTTTTACAAGAAATGTTAAAAAAATAGTTCTTCAGGGAGAAGGAAAATAATATAGATCAGAAACTCAGATCTACAAAAAAAAGGAGGACAGTCAGAGAAGGAATAAATGAAGGTAAACAAATTATTTTATTATCCTTATTCTTAATTGATCTGAAAGGTAACTGTTGTTTAAAGTAATAATGGTAACAATGAGGGGATGATTATAATACATGAATAAGTGAGATGAAGTGAGATGGCACAGCAGTGTCACAGGGGCAGGAAGGGAGACTTGGGAATACTCTGTTAGAAGGTACCTGCTCTACAACTGAAGAGGTTTAGTGTTATTGAAGGTGAACTTAGATTTGTTATAAATGTATATTGAAAACTATAGGGCAACCACTAAGACTCTTTTTTTTTTACTTAAAAAAGAATTTAATTGTGGTAAAAAACATGTAATTTAAAAATGACCCCCTTAACGATATTTAAGTGTACAGTTCACTAGTGCTCAGCAGATAAAATGGAATTATATGACATATTTAATTAAACCCAGAGAAGAAAGAAAAAGAGGGAGGAGAAAAGAAATAAAGAACAAGTTCAATGAACGGAAAATAGTTATACACATAGTAGATATTAACCCAACTACATCAATAATTGCTTTAGATGTGAATGCTCTGAGTATACTCATTAAAAGACAAACATTGTCAGAGTGTGTTAAAAAAATACACAAGACTCAACTATATGTTGCCTACAAGAAGGAAATGAAATACAGAAGGAAGGAATGGACTTGAAGAAGCAATGGTAACCAAATAATTAATGAGCAGAGGATAATCTAAATAACTATTGACTATAAAAATAATGGCTAGTTTGGGGTGTTTAAAAACAAAGTAGAGAAAAAAACAATAATAATACCTAAAATTGGGAGTGGGCTGATCTGAGTTAAAAATTCTAAGATCCTTGTATTACTCAGGAGGAAGATAGATATATTGATAAACTTTCGATTGGGTTTTGTCGGGGATGCAGGTGAGCAAATTCAGGGTAATCATCATAGGCATAGTAGTAGAATGTATAACTTCCAAACCAAAAGAGGCAAAAGAGATCTACAGAACACTCAGTGAGTCCAACTGAAGATAGAGGAGGAAAAAGCATGGTAAATTAAAAATACAAAATTAGATGATGGATCGTAGAAACAAATAAAAATATTTTAATAGTTGTATTAAATATAAATAGATTAAATTTGCCACACAATACAGAGGACATGAAAAATAACCAAAACCCAGAAATATGCTGTTTATGGGAATTAACCTAAAACAGAGTGGTACTGAAAGGTTGCAAGTAAGAAGATAGGAAAATATAGACCAGGCAAATACTAATCAAATAAAATGTGATAGTAATATCACTGTCAGATGAAATAAACTTTAAGACCCAAAGTATCCTCAAAGACAAAGAGGATCATTGCTTAATGATAACAAGAACAATATATGCACTTGGCAACAGTCTCAAAATATTTATAGCAAAAACTGTCAATGAACAAATGAAAAACATCCCATTATATATTTTGAACACTTTAACATACTGCTCTTACTAGTGGATAGATCAAGCTGACAAATAATTGGCAAGGATATTTGTAAGATTTGCACCACATAACTAACGAGCTTGATCAAATAGACATAGAGGCCAACAATTAGAGGGTACACATGCTTTTCAAATGCACATGGAAGAAACACTTACAAAGACCAACTTATGTACTAGTTATGAAAGCAGATCTCAGCAACACCAAAAATCCACATCATAGACCATGTTGTTTGATCACAGTGCACTAAAATTAAGAAGTAATAGTCCAAAGCAAAATATGGTGTCCAATTTTCTGCGTGTTTGGAAGTTAAAAAACAAAATCGGGCCGGCCCGGTGGCGCAAGCAGTTGAGTGCGCGCGCTCCGCTGCGGCGGCCCGGGGTTTGCTGGTTCAGATCCCCGGCGCGCACCAACGCACTGCTTGGCAAGCCATGCTGTGGCGGCGTCCCATATAAAGTGGAGGAAGATGGGCACAGATGTTAGCCCAGGGCCATCTTCCTCAGCAAAAAAAGAGGAGGATTGGCGGATGTTAGCACAGGGCTGATCTCCTCACAAAAAAAAAAAAACAAAAACAAAAACAAAAACAAACAAAATCAACCTTCTGAAAAAATTCATGTGTCAAAAAAGAAATCCTAATGGGAATTACAAAATGTTAGAACTGAACAACCAAAAAACTCCCAAAACACCACCACCACCACCACTAATCAAAACTTGTGCAGTGAAGCTAAAGTGGTACATAGAGGGAAATGCATAGCTTTAAATGTATTTATTTAAAAAAGAAGATAAAAGAGTAACTTGTTAAGCATTCAACTCAAGAAGTTAGAAGAAGAGCAGCAGAGTGAGTTCCAATGAGGCAGAGCAGAGGTGACACATACGTGTCGCAGAAAATTCAAACAACGCAGGGGCCAGCTGGGTGGCGTAGTGATTAAGTTCACGTGCTCCTCTTCGGCGGCCCAGAGTTCACAGATTTGGATCCCCGGCTCAGAACTATGCACTGCTCATAAGCCATGCTGTGTTGGCGTCCCACATACAAAGTAGAGGAAGATGGGCACGGATGTTAGCTCAGGGCCACTCTTCCTCAGCAAAAAGAGGAAGGTTGGCAATGGATGTTAGCTCAGGGCTGATCTTCCTCACCAAAAAAAACACCCCAAAACGAACAATACAGAATCATACTAGATAAAAATGAAAGACCTTCTTCCTACTCCTTGCCTAATCTGTGTCTCCTTAGAGAACCAGTGTCAACTAATGATGGAAGGATTTCTAGACTTGTATGTTCTAAAAATAGCAGTGGGTGAATAGTTATAGCTACAGCAGTAAGTGGACAGGCCTCGGTATAAGAATGGATCAGTGGGTTCATAAATAATAATAACTTCACGGTTATAAAAGTAACATTTCAGCAAACTGAAGCAAGAGGACATAAAGATTCACAGAAGCACTGGTAAGGAGGATCCAGAAGTTTTACTTGTCTGTGAACTCAATCATATGGCTGCCACTGAAAGTAAATTCTGTACTGCTCTCTTCTGTGTTGGTCAGGCCACACCTGTGGTCAGGATGTTGACTAACTGGAACGTGACAGAGGAGGGAACCAGTTTGGAGAAGGGACTCGACTTAGAGCTAACATTCACTAAGCACTTAGTATGTGCCAGGGCCTGTGCTGAGCTCTTATCTGGCTCCTTACTCATCCCCTCCATGCTCTGTGAAGGAGGTGGTGTCAACTTATTTCCATTTTATGGTTGAGAAAACTGAGAGGACCCATAGGTAGAAGCATTTGGAGCCAGATCTTGAAGCCAGGCTGCCAGAGTCCAGAGCCTGTACCTTGAACCACCATTTATTCTGCCCCCCACTTACACCACCTTGCTTCCCTCGCCCGGAACCTGTCTTGTGAGGCACCTGTGGAGGGGCTGGAACTGGCTGGCCTGGAGAAGAGAAAACTCACTGGATACACATGAATGTAATGGATCTCAGAGGGGCTCCGTGGAGGAGGAGCTGATTTATTTGTGGCTCCAATGGGCAGACCCAGGACTTAGGTGGAAATGAGAGAGGCAGATTTCAACTCAGTTGAAGGAAACCTTCCAAACAGGCAGAACTACCCCAAATGTGGATTGGCTATGGGAGTGTCTGTCCTGGGCAGTGTCACCAGTTGGGAGGAAGACTGAGGAAAGTCTTCAAGCATCAGAGGCGGGGTGGTTGGAACAGGCTGACCACCAGGGTCCCTTCCAGCTCTGAGCTTTGGCATTCTGGGACAGATGGGGTTGCCTTTCTTTTCTTCTATTTTGGAGAAAAGATGGATTTGTTGATCCTTTCCTGATGTCTTGGCTGTGAAACAAAACTGGATGAATTTATTAAAGACCATCATGTGGTCCAGCTCAGCATCAGTGCTTTTAAGAGGATCTGGACAATTCTAGGGTCAGAGCAAGGGAACTGGCAACGTTATGATCATTTCGGGCCACCAAGAGGGCAGATAACTTTATCCACCTGGTGTAAATTCTGGGGGTTCCTGGCAAGAGCTAGTTCATCAGGATGAGGGTGTGAAAGGAAGATGATGAGAGGCTGTGCTCAGAGGGAGCTTAGGGGTTTGAGGTCTTGGAGGGGGACCAGTTTTAAATGACAGGATAGGGTCCCACCTGTGGCCATCCACGGGGCTGGGGCAGGGGAATGGAGATCAAGACCAATGGAGTCAAAGAGGTGTGCTCAGCGAGGTCAAGGGCAGATGAAGATCTCCAGGAAGGGGCCTCTGCTCAGGAGGGATGTAGGCAGTTCACTAACAGTATGGAGGGCCTGGCTTGGGCTGACTCAAGGGGTTCCGAGGAGGAGACGTTGTGGCAGGATGGTGTGGTGGAGCAGTGGCCTGGAATTGGCGCTGGCGGGCAGTGAGTACGCAGACCCCTCTGCCTTGCCCAGAAAGTCTTGGGGAGAGGAGGGAGGTGTGCTTTCCGTTGGAACGGACATCGGGGACCAACATCTGGAGGAGTGCTGGAGGCAGTGCAGCGTCCTGGTTAAGAGCTCAGGCTTCCGAAGCAGCTGCTGTTATGTCACAACCTGTTATGTTACCTTTGAGCCTCTTGGTAGAGTATGGGAATAAGTGATTGCCGGCTCCCCTCCAGAGGCTGCGTGACTCTTCCTTTATTCTTGACTTTGAGCACGCTGGTCACCACCACTTCCCAAACAAACATTAGCTTTCCTTCCTTTGTGTGCAAAATTATTATTTGAAACCTACTTGGCTTTACCACTGCTTTAACCTCAGTTTTCTCATATGTAAAATGGGATAATAACAGTTGTTGTGTCACTTTGGTTGTACAGATTAAATGAGAAGAACAAAAAAAGGGCTTAGCGGAGGATCTAGCCCATAATAGACACTCGATAAATGTTACTTCTATTATTATTGTTATTATCATCAAGGAGCATTTTGCTCCCAACAGCAGAGGTTCCATAGGGCAGAGAGACGGGGTCAGGGTGGGAAAGGTTCCGGCTGGTTAGGCAGGAGGGGAGTGCGAGAGGAGGCGGAGAGGCTGGAACTGTTTGTGGGAGGGGTGAGAGACCAGAGGCGCCACTGGAACGGCAGTGGCGGCACATTCGCTGTGGGGTTGCTGGGACTCCCCCTCAGGCTTTCTGTTTGCACTGTTTGCCTGGCTGCAGATTACACAGGCAAATGGGCGCGGGCTTCGAGGGGAAAATCTCGTTAAAGCAATCAAAATAACAATTTGTATCATTTTTAGAACTTCTGCCTGAGGAGCTAAGAAATATTCGTAATAAATTATTAACTCTGGGTTATATTATAAGAATTTCCCCTTACAAACAAGAAAAACAAGAAAATTGATATTTCCCTTTTGGTGCAACGGAGGACAGTGATCTGGCCAAGCTGCTCTACCTCACTGAGCCTCAGTTTCCCCATCCACAAGAGGAAGAGGGGAGGCTAGTGTGCCCCACGCAGAGTTGGTGTCAGGACAGGACAGGAAGCTCGTGTGTAAGCTCTGCACACATGAGAACGCTCAGTAGATGTTATTTATCCTCATTATTTACATCCTCAGAGAATGCCTGAATGACACAAGGCTCATACTCCCTCAGAGCTTCTAGTCTGGGGGGCTGTGCAGGAAGTGGGCGGGGAGGAGGGTGAGGAGGAGAGGGCAGGTGGAGAAGAGGAGGAGAGACCTGTGCATGTGCAGTCTGGGGAGGGGGAGGAGTTCCAGGTGCCGAGGCTCAAGAGTAGGGTCGATGAGTCTGGAAAGCCTGCTTAAAATATGTATATACACAACAAATATAATACAATGCAATTAAACATATTATAATGTAATAATATAATATCTGGACAGCGCATGCAGTTAAATATTTGTATGGTCTCATTTAATCGTCCTAACAAACCCTTCCAGGTTGGTGTTTCTTTTCCTCATTGAAGAGATGAGGAAACTGAGGGCAGATACTTGATACACAGCAAGGCTTAAACGTTTACGTTGCATTTGCCTGGCAAGGCACATGCGGTAGGTTTGGCTGCACAGCGTGATTTGGGTCGTCTTTTAAACCTCAGTGCTCCTTGCTCTTGGGTGCTGGAGAGTGAGGATGGGTGGGGGGCTGATGCGGCTGCATCCATGTGGAGCTGCTGGGAAGGAGCGTTGCTTTCCTCTGGGACATTCTTAGGAACAGGTGTAGTAGTTTATATGGATTGTTCTCCAATTCATTTAGGAACAGAGTCTGGGTGTCAAATTATCGCCCGTGGAATAAATCTGGAGATGCTGTCTGTGCCCTGGGGGCAGCACTACAGCTTCTCTTGCTGCTAACCTTTCTCTGGGCATCGGAGCCCATTTAGGATGTACATTTGGGCACTATTTCCCTCCTGTTTTGGCCCTGGGCATGGCTGACTCCTCATTTATACCTTGTGGTTTGGGAGTTAGGAGCTAAGAGGCAGAAAGTGGGCCATGGGGCTTTCAAATGCTGTTGGGGACCTACCTATGGTAAACGAGTTGCCTCAGCTATCTCCTGGGGCTGCCTCACAGCTCACCGGTGACTTCCTAATATCCTCAAATGGGCTTTAACCACAGAGGCCCCGTGAGTTCCTGACTTATCTCCTGCACTTGGCTTTCTCTTCCATTTCTCCCGAGTCAGAAAAGCGCCCGTGTGCTGGGGGGCAAAACAACTCAGAAATAGTCGTGCACGGCCTTGAAGGATGGACCCCTCATTGCCTTGGAGAAGTTTAGCTACAGGAAAATCTGATGGGAGCACCTGAGACTGGCCGTTAGAGCTCGTAATAGGGCAGATTTGGGGTCATAGTCTGGTGAGTGTGGGCCAGGTTCTGGCTGGTTCTGGGGAAGTTTATTTTCCCAGATTTGCAAACTGAGGTAGCTAGGGATTTCTCTAGATCTCTGACTGGTTCCCAGTAACAGCTGCCTGATTTATAAAGCTGCCGTCTGGGCCCCGGGAGACACGTGCAGGAATGCTCAGAGCAGCCCGGCTGGGCCTTGCAGTTCCTGATGCTCAGGGGAAGCTGGGTAGCGGCTCCTGGGAGCCTCAGGGCTGGAGGACTCGCCTCCTGATGGAGCAGCACAGTTGCCTGCACTCTCTTCTTTTAATTTGCTCCTTTTTTGGGTGATGTGTGTGTTGCCTCCTGGTGGAGAGAACTCACAGTCGGGTGCTTTCCAGACTGTGACCCTGCTGTTTTACAGGAATAGAGCGTACGTGGTGCCAAGCGCTGGTCTGAGCACTTTGCATGTATTAACTCATTTAATCCCTTCAAAGGCTGTGTGAGGTGGAGACTTTATTACCTTAACTTTACAGATGAGGAAGCCGAGGGACAAAATGGCTACGTAGCTTTCCCAGGGCCAGGCAGCTGGTGAGTGGTGGAGCTGGGAGCTGAAGACCGACTCCTCTGCCCCATTCACGGAGGGGCCTCAACAGCTGGACCAGCTAATCCAACTTGCCACAAAGAATGGCCGTGGGCCAAATATTCTAAAGTCAAAGCTGCTATCTTTAGGCCTTGTTTCCCATGTTTGGACAGATTTATAAATAGCCACCCTTTTTAACAAGCTCCCTGATTTGGTTGTCTTGGCATAGATTTCATCTTGGGAGGTAGTGGAAGTAGCATTGATCAAAGCTAGTCGTCCAAAGGGAGTTTTATTTCCCTTGTTTGTTAACGCCAGAGATGGGAGTGTGGCGGCACCTGCCCCAGGTATCTTCTGGAACATAACCCCTGTGACAGTGCGAAATGGAGAACTCCAGGGTCTCCATCATCTAGATATCTGGGTGTTGGCGTGGATCCAAAACAATTTTCTAAGGAGATTCCTGTCCCTGCTGGCGGGTAGTTGCTCCACTCTCCTCTGCAAGGCTTCAGGCCTGGGTCTCTATTGGCCCCTCAGTTTTCAGAAGAGGATGTCAGTGCCGGTCCCAGCTGGCTCTGCATGTAACTGTGGGCACAGAATAGCTTCCCTCCTGCCACGTGTTAGGAATCAAAATGTTTCCCATTGTTACTAGTTTGGCTCAGAGAAGCGGTGTTTAGGGAGGATTGCTTGGAGAACGTATCATCTCTGAAGCTTCCATTTATTCTAAAATTATTCCCAGATCAAGCCATTCAATTGGGCAACTGAACCACCCGTGTGGTCCCCTTAGAGTTACATTTACCGAGTTGTGCTTTGGGGGTGTTGCCTGAACCTGCGTGAGGGACACCCTAAGAAACAACCTGGGGAAACCCTGGGTCTGGAGGACGTTCGTGATTTCTCAGCTTGCTCTTCAGGGAGGACCCGGGGAGAAGCCTGCCTGGTCTGAGTCAGTAGGAGAACCTGTGAGCAGTGGACAGTTTGCATCTCATGAACCCTGTGAAGTAACTCACCAGGTTTCTCTTCTCCAGCTGGCAGCAAGGAGGGCCAGGTGTGGCCCCTCCTGTGGCAGGTTCATAAGCCTCTAGCCTCAGTCTTGGCTTTGAGGGAATGGAGAGTGTGATGTTTGAGAGCATGGGCTCTGGAGTCAGACTGCCTGGGCTCAGTCCCAACTCCATCGCCTACCAACTGCGTGGTCTTGGGCGAGTTACTTGGCTTTGCTAAGCCTCAGTTTCTTCATCTACAAAGTGGGGGCAATGACTGCTTGCCTGACAGGGCTGTGTGAGGTGCAAGCGAGGGTGCCTGTGCAGTGCAGAGCTGTGCCCAGCGTCTCGTACGTGGTCACCGTTGGCTCCAGTCGACTGTTGTTGGTCCCATTCTGTGCTCTCCCCTTGCTTTCCTTCCTGCCCTCCCCACCTCCTTGTATTTTTTGCATCGTTGTGAGCTGCCTTAAATCTTTTCTGGAAAATGATGAGCTGTGAAAGAATGAGTGAATGCATAAATAAAGTTCATATAATAATTGCTTATAGGCACAGTTGTTCGGGGACTTGTTTACTCTTCTCAAAGTCTTCCACGTATCTTTTCTGATTTTATTCTGAAAATTCTCTTGCAATATTATTTTACTGTGAATCCTTATGCAGAGATCTCTAGGTCTTCTTTTTGGATATTAAATAGCTTGCAAAGATGTGGCTTTTGTGTGCATGTGTGAATGTTTGAATCCACAAATCCTCAGCAGTGTCTTCAGTAGCGTTGAAGTAAGTGAGTAAGATCAGCTTTTTTTACCATGAGGTTCTGATTTTCAAAAGAACTGTTGGGTGGTAAAACTCTAGGCTCACGTTCTGGAGGCCAGGCGTCACCACTTGAAATGAGGGATAGGAAAGGATGGGAAATGGATTGGAGCTGCCGCCTGTGGGAGGCTAGGAGCCAGGCAGCCAGAAACTGGGGAGGGTCTGGGGACCTCAGACTCACCACCTCTGTTGGAGTCACCTCCTTGGACTGTACCCACCTTAAGGCAATGTCCCTAGGGAGGTATATTCAGTTGTCCTGCAGGAAGACCAGAGACCCACATGGCAAGATGACCCTGCTCAGGTCACAGGGAATGGGGAGAAAAGAGTAGGAAGTTGTTGAGGCAGGGCATGGTGGGCCTAAGATGGAGAAGGCTAGATGGATTTGGCAGGGCTGAGATGGGGCATTCACTGGAGGAGGGTAAGCCCGAGGACAGAGAAGGCCCTGGGGGGGGGGGGACTCGAGGGCCGGGTGCAGAGGAGGGGCTGGGAGACAAGGGTCAGTGGGTGTTCCACTCCTTGGCATGGGGCCTGTGCACTTGCAGTGCCCCCGCCCAGGGGAGAGTCAGCTGTGCTGAAGGTAGCTGACTGGCCAGTAGGCCCTGCGTGTCATTGGCTGTGGCCTTTCATGGCAACCGGTGCTCCTGTGCCTGTGCACTTTGGGGGAAAAGCCAGCCTCCACTACTGCTGGTAGCTTCTCTGGTAAAGCTCTGCCTCCCACAGCAGCATTTATAGCTGCCTGGTCCAGGTTACAATTTTACTAATTGTGTGATCTTGGGAACTCGCTTCATCTCTCTGTGCCTCGATTTCTGCATCTACAAAAAGGAAGAATGGTAATGACAATACCTCTCTGATGGAGCTGGAGCGAAGGTCAACATAAAAGGCGTGAGCAGCGAGGCACAGCCCCTGCAGCAGAGCAGGGACTTAGTCACCACATCCATCCCAGCTCATCCTCAAGGCACTCCCAGCACACGGGTGGGCTTCTGTCCTTGTGAGGAGCTGAGAGTTCCCTGACTGCTGTTGTGTCTGTGACCTTATTTGATCCCTATTAACGCTTTTGGGATCCGAAGAGCAGACAGAGCTCTTACTCCCATTTTGCCAATGAAGCAGTCGAGAGCCAGAGGGACAAGCTCGTCCCCCCGCTCCCGCCTGCGAGTGGCGCCCTTGCTGAGACCCGCGCTCTGATGTGGACTCACTTCCTTTCCTGCGGTGCCCCCTTGAGCCGGTCTTTTCCCCTCCCCAGGCCTCAACTTCCCATCTGAGAACTGAGGAAGGGGGAAACCCCAACCCCCTTCCAGCTCAGATGCTGCCAGGGGCTGCGGGTCTGACGTGGGAGGCCTCAGTCCCTCCCCTGAGCCGAGGTGGGGCCGAGCTCTGGACACACAGGTGGGCACGTGAATTCACACATCCAGCCGCCCCCTGCCAAGCACGATGCCCGGGAGACTCGTGCCAGACCCACTGGGCGATGCTGAGGTGTGCAGGGCACCCCTCGAGATAGACGGGGTCCTGATGGGGCCATGGCCCAGCCATGTCCTGTTCAAGTCCAGGCAGACATGCTCATTGCCGCTTACCTGAGCAGCACTCATTTTATTTTTATATTCAAAAAATTTTAGGGCCGGCCCCGTGGCTTGGTGGTTAAGTGCGCGCGCTCCGCTGCTGGCGGCCCGGGGTTCGGATCCCGGGCGCGCACCGACGCACTGCTTCTCCGGACATGCTGAGGTCGCGTCCCACGTACAGCAACTAGAAGGCTGTGCAACTATGACATACAACTATCTACTGGGGCTTTGGAGGGAAAAAAATTTTTAATAGGTAGTACATGGAAAGTGATAAAAATTTCAGACAATACTAAATATATACAGTGAAAAGTAAGTCTCCTCCCCACTCCTTTCTCCCTCCCACCCAGTTCCCCTCCTGGGAGGCAACCACTCTTACCAGTTTATTCCATGTTCTTTAGAGATTTACATATGATACTTTGGTGAGGGTAAGGTATATTGTGTGTATTTCAATACATACATCGGTAAGTCCCTTCCTTTTGAACACAAATGGTAGCATACTGTATGCAGTGTTCTATTTTTGCTTTTCTCCATTAACAAATATTTCTTGGAGATTGTTCCATATCAATAGAGTGGTGCTTCATCCTTCTTAACAGCTACATAATATTCCATTACGTGGGGAATCATGAGTTATTTAACAAGTCTCCTGTTGGTTGCTTCTGGTCTTTTTCAAAGAAGGCTGCAGAGAGCATCCTTGTCCATATTTATTTGTGCACACCTAGGGCTGTACCTCCAGGGTGAGCTCCCAGAAGTGGAACGGCTGGCTCAGTGCCTATGCATTGTGAGCTCTGAAGATAGAGCCCTGCTTCCCCAGAGGGTCAGCCCCAAAGGGAGGAGACCTTTCCCCAGGCTGCCGTGGTGTAGTGTCAACCTCTCAACTCATCGTGGGTCTGAGAGATGAAAAATGATACAGTGTGGTTTTAATTTGCTTTTCTCTTATGAGTGAAGTATGGCTTCTTTTCTTTTTTTTTTTTACATATACATTTTATTTTGGAATACTAATTTTTAATTTACAGAAAAGTTGTGAAGATACTACAGAGTTCCCACACACCCGTCACCCAGTTTCCCCTGTTGTTAATGTCTTATACGACCATGGTCCGTCTGTCAAAACTAAGAAACCAGCATTGGTATGATACTCATAACTAAACTGCAGACTGTATTGGGCTTTTGAGCAGAGTTTTCACGTTTGGGTGAGGGTAAGGTAAAAGTGTCAGCTGGGGTAGCGTTGCAGGCGTCAGAGCCCCCGAGCGGTCATGGGTGCCTGAGTCACCTCATTCGCAGCACAGCACAGCCCTGGCCCAGGCTTCCCAGCTGGAAAGGTGGACTCCATGGAGAAATGATGGTGTTTCTCTTCGTTTCTTTGGGAGAGGAATGCAGTTATTAAATCACTGGATCGGCCCTTTATTGCCCTTCCATCAGCATTTCCGTGGCTTTTGGTATTCCAGAAGAGGGAATAGCATGTGCCAAGGCATAGAGGTATGAAACCTCATCAACTGTAGAAATCTCAGTGACACAGTAATGCTTCTCTTCTAGTAAAATTAGCACATTACAGATAAGGCTTAAACTAACAACTCCCATCTCTGTCCCTCTTCTCCCTCCCAGAGGCAGCACTGGGATTGGTTTGGTGTGTATCCTGCCAGAACGTTTTCTGGAAAGCATGAACTTTTCAGGGTGCCGCCAGGGGTAGGGGTGGCTGGAGATGACACTGGGCAGGTGTTGGGGACCCTCCCCTTCTTTCCTTGCTCACACTCATGCGGAACGTTAATGTTCATCCGTCCTCGCAGACAGCGCTCTCTACTATCCAGGAGCTTCACAGCACGACCTCACCTGAGCCACAGCAGCTCCAGGGGGCGGGTGGGGACCCTCTGATCATGCTCCTGGACAGACAGAGGAAGCTGAGGCCTGGAGGGTGGAGTAGATTGTCCCAAACCACACAGCCGGTTAGAGGCAGAGTCGTATGGGACTCACTTCTGTTGCTTCCTGAGGAAGAAGAGCAGTTGTACCAACAATAGTGATGGCACAGTTTGATCAAGCGCGAGTTCCGGCCACGGTATCTCATCTAACCCTTGGAACGACTCTGTTGGCTACGGACTGTTGTTAGGCTCGCTCCATGGCGAGGGCGTTGCGGGGAGGATGAGGCCGGTAGGCTGACACGGGTGGAGCTGGGATGCTAACCCGTTGTGTCTGCCTCCCGTCCTGTAGGCCTCGCCCCTCTGCTTGCCGCCCTTCTCCCATCTGTTCCTTTCTCTTGCCCCACGGCTGCCTGGAGATGTGGTTTAGAGTTTACTGGGCATTTTCACTCTGTCACTCACAGATGGGCGGGACCAGCGCTTCTGTGCCAGTTCCTGCCTTAACCCCCTGCCCCCAGAGCCCTGCTGGGTACCAGGTCTTGCTCCAGGTACAGCAGGGAACAGAGCTGACCAAAATCGCTGCCCTCAGGGAGTTTCCACTCTCCTGGAACAAAGCCGGTTCTGACCTCAAGGCTGGGGGCTTCTCCAGGTCCGAAGTCCACTCTCCCTGTGCTGGGCTCTGAGCATCCGGGCCTCTTGCTGTTTACGGAGACAGTGGCTCGTTCTGGTGTCCGCTCTGACGTCCTGATGTTTCCCCCTCAAGACCTGCCCGCCTCCTCCAGTCACCCAGGGGTGTCGCTGCGGGCTCAGGGCAGGTCCCCGGGCTGCTCCTGAGGATGGTGTGCCGGCGTGATTTACCGCGCCTCACTGCGCCACATGTCTTTAAAATTACAGTGCCCATTTCCTGCTGAAATAATTTCCACCAAGAGTGGCTCCTATTACTGCAGGAGGCATGCAGACGTCATGATTTATTATTATTTATGGTCCCAAGGCCTTGTTTATGCAAGACGGGTTAGGTGCGTGCGATAGAAATGCCATTATGCAAATGACATTGAATGTCCTTACTGCGCCTAAATAATTTTTGTGTTGGACGATTAAACCTCATCTGTTATTGATATGGGCTGCAGTCGGGCTATTACAGAGTCCCAACAGTACTTACTCCCAGTAATGGGAAAATTGAGAGAGAGAGACCAACACAATTGCCTCAGAGTGGGCCGTGATGGTCCGGAAGGAGTGAACATCTCGGAGGCCCGCGAGGAGGGAGCCGGCGGACTCCTCCGGATAAATAAGGAAGGCAGCGCCTGGCGGTAAATTACGCCTTGGGTTTGAGTGGGTGCCTTGGAGGATTTGCAGCCTTCCAGTAGCGTGATTTAGCTCTTTGATTTAGCCAGGGGACAGCCCCACCCCGAGTTCCCTGGCAGCGGGTGCTGAGGGAGCTGCTGGGGTGGAGGGGAGGGTAGGGGGGAGGATGTAGGGGAGGCTACAGGGGAGGAGGGTGGCCGCTGCTGGGGCTGGGCATCCAGCCTGCTGTGCCAATACCACGGCCGCCTGGACCCGGCCCCTGCGCACAACCGCCTGCCTGGCCACTCTCTCTCTCTTGCACTCTCTCTTTTTTGACACAGCTGTGAAGTCCCATTTTGATCAGTGTTGATAGCTTATGAATTCCAAAATTGACAAAATTTACAGAAAAATGAGGATAATCCATCTTCCTTAGCGGCCTGTCAGGAGTTGGCCATACTTCATAATCTCCAATTACAGATGCTATTTTCTGACATTTACATGCAGATATTAGAACCAAATGAAAATGAGAAACAAAGAGAGAATGGAAATGCAGCTATTTATATGTATAAAAGACAAACAGGTAAATTCGAGACTTTTAGATTGCATTTGGGGTCCCTTTAGGAGGCTGGAAAGAGACAGCCTTGAGCACGTGGGGTTTCAGAATAAAATGGTAAGACACGTGGCCTCACCAGGCCTGCCTATTTGGGTTAAAAATTGGTCAACTCTGCTGGAACAGCTGGGGACACTTGATTTGGGTGGGGGCACATAGGGCATCCCCCAGGATTTTAAGAGGTCTCAGAGGATCACCCAGAGCTCATGCTAAGCCATCAAGTCCACATATATTTCACAAATGAGTGAGTTTAGAACCTTCAACATTTGTTTGAAAAAAAAAAAGTGTGTGTGTTGGGGAGGCAGGAAACGCCACTGGAGTCAGCTCGCTCTCCAAGGCAGATCTCAAAAAGTTGGCACATTCTGGTGACCGATGCATCAACTGCCCCTGTGTAGGGGATGCAGGAAGGTACCACTGCTTGTCAGGAGGGCTCTGGCCAGGTGTACAGGGTGCTGCACCAATAAACTTTTAAAACAGGATAGAAATGATAAAATTAATGGGCAGAGAAGGAGTTCTGATATAGGGATCATCCGCTTCCTTCTCGAGGCTAATCTGGCTGAGAGAGGAGGGTTTGGGAGGAGGCTTTGTAATGAAAATGTTCTTCCCATAAAATTGAAGGGAGAACAGCCTTGTTGCCCTCGCAGCTGTATGTGGCACTGGCTTCTGGAAAGCCGGGGATATTAATTAGCACTGCTTTGGATTAAACTCTCCCAACCATGTCGGACGGTACGATTTTTTCTCTTTTTGAGCTTGACACGAGTGGCAAGGAGAAGTCTGCCTGGGTTTTCCCAGCTTCCTGTTATTACTGAACTTTCCTTTTATTTGGGGATCAGACCTGTTCCTCTCCTGGGAATGACAATGAGATATTTCAGGGGTTTCCTGGGAATGACAATGAGATATTTCAGGGGTTTCTTGGGCAGCTGTGCAGGGAGACTGTGTTTTGGAGCAGGCAGAGGAGGTGGGAGATGGTCCAGTGGGGAGATGTGAACATCTCTGCCTTTGGCTTGAAAGCTTTTGTTTATTTGTGTGAAGCCTCTTTGTAGCCAGCAGTTTTATATTATATGAGGTTTGATCTGTGGGAGAAAGGTGAGGGAAATAAAACCAGGAGGCTAAATTTAACGTATGTGTGTATGTGAGAGAGAAAAAGGAATTGTTAAAAGTCAGATTCAAACCAAGCCTTAAGAAGTGTGTTTGTTTATAGGTCCAGTCTCAAGGCCAATGGTTTGCTTGTTTAAGTAAATTATGGGTATTAGCACAAAGAATGATTATTATGCTTTGTTTCCAGGCATAAAGTTAAATATTCATACCTGTTAATATGGAATTAACACATAACTGCAAAACGTAAATGTATTTTCAAGAATTGAAAGCAAAGGCTCTTATGTAAAGTTAACCTTCCTAAAAAGGTGTAACAGAAACACCGTTGTTACTGTGCTAGGTTTTTCTCTGTTATTTACATTTGCTAAAATTTGGGCTTACACATAATAGCTACAATCTAAGCCGAAAATCTCCTTCCTTTAGTTTCTGCTCTTTCTAAAAGCCAGAATGCTTCCCTCCTAAAGAACACAGCGCTTGAACCCAGCAAACAGTCAGATGCCTGATTCTTCCCTAACAGTGCCAACAGTGTCACACGTTTCTGTTTATTTCTCTGTGATTTCCCACTAATGTTAAGGGGAATTGCAAGGTTGACAAGAATCTGAGCCCGGCTGTCCTCTGAGTTCATCGTGTAGGCTGTCCTCTGAGTCTGGCGGGGAGAATAGAGGAGAAAGCTACCGACATCTGCAGCTGAACCCATCTGGAAGCATGTCCCCCAGGAGGTCATTCTTGATCCGGGGCCTGAAGGGGTGGGGAGACGAGGACTGGAGGACAGGGAGGGAGAGGGCACTCAGGGTGGAGCATTGGCCTTGTCGCAGGTGTAGGGGCGGGAGCAGGTAGGTGTCTGGAGAGGTCCCCCGGCGGGGGAAGAGGCACTTGGCCTCGCTGTTAGCCTTCCTCTCTGGGCCCCAGCGCCTCATTGCGGTGAGAAACAGAGACTTTGGGATCAGGCAGAACCTAACACCCTCTCAGCAGCCTACTCAGCTCCTCTCCCCTCAGCTGTCTCATCCTGACTGGGATGGGGTTAACGAGGTGCAGAGACGGGGTGTAAGTGGTGCTCAGATCTCGGACTTGGGGTCGCCCTGCTGGGGTCTTTCTTTGGGCCCCTTGTGCCTGTGAAGGGGGGTAATAATACTTGCCCCGTAGGGTTGTTGTAAGGATTAAATAAATTAATGCCTTTTAACGCCTAGAATAGTCGCTGGTGTGTAGTAAGCATCCAGGAAATGTAGTTATTTTGACTGTTACTCTGTGCGTAAGGGGTGAGGTGAGGGCTGGCAGAGGCTTCTGACTTGCAAACCACGGCGGGTGGGCGTGGGAGGCCCAGCCCCTCAGCCTGCGTGTCCTGGTGCTTCCCTGCTCCGTTTCTGTTTGGCCCTCGCAAACCTTGGTGACAAAGAGGACACTCCCTCCCAAGGCTGCTGCTTGCCTTTGCAGAATATCACCTGTTAGAAAGTTCTTTCTGATGGGGAGCAGAAGGGGCAGAGAGGTGGCCTTGGCCTGAGGAGTGTGTGTGTGTGTGTGTGTGTGTGTGCACATGTGTGTCATCACTCAGCCGCAGCAGGCGGGGGTGGTGATGGGGGGAGGGGCATCTGGGCCTCCCACCCTATTGATCTTGCAGTATGGAGGGAAGCCTTTTCATTTCCTTTTTTTTTTTTTGGTAAGGAAGATTGGCCCTGAGCTAACATCTGTGCCAGTCTTCCTCTGTTTTGTATGTGGGTTGCTGCCACAGCGTGGCTTGATGAGTGGTGTAGGTCTACGCCCGGGATCCAAAGCCATGAACCCAGGCTGCTGAAGTGGAGCGTGTGAACTTCACCACTATGCCACCAGGCCGGCCACATAAAGAAATTCTCATTTCTTTATGGCCCCAGGATAACCTCTGTCCTTCCATAGGTGGGAAGTCAGTCCAACAGAAAGTGGACTATGCGCATCTTGGGATGTCACCTCCACTCCCACACCAGATGCTTTAGGGTGGGGGCTTTCCTTTGCACACCCCCGTTCAAGCCCCTTGGTGGCCAAGAGGCCTGCAGTCCTTTGGGGGTAATGGGCCTCCCTGCCCTTCTCGCTTCCTAGCCCTGTAGCAGGATGGGACAGCCAGGCCCCACCATGGACCATGGGAAGAAGCCGGTGGAATTTGGCTGCCCTGAGATGAGTCTTTGTTTTGGAACTCTCCCTGATCTTCTCCACATCAGGATCTGGAGCTGCGCATCACGCAGGCAGGCAGTGCGTGAGCAGACCCTGCGGCTCCCCAGACAGGGCCTCCTCCTCCCCTCCACTGCATCTTCTTACCATTCAGGAGGCCTGGGCTACTGGGTCCTGGCCCTCGTCCTCCAGAGGTGGAGCTTTGTGCTCAGAGCCTTGCCATGTCTCCTCGTCTATTTGGGGACGAGAGTGGGCCGCTCTGAGCCCGGGGCTGCCTCCTCTCCCTGCTTTGCTTGCAGATTTCTCAAGGTTCAGGGTGCGCTCCCGATCCCTTTGCTTCCTCCCTCTCTCCCTCGCTCGGCTTCGCTCAGGATAGGTCCTGCCCAGGCCGAGGGTGGGACCCAGCTTCAAATCGGGCGGGGATGCTGCCCATAGGAGCCCCCCATCTCAAAGGGAGAGCAGACACGGTGCAAAGTGACTGGAAGAAAGTAGGGACAAATGGAACCAATGGGACAAGTGTTCTAAATGCAGTGCGTGGAAAATGCCGTGGGAGTCGGAGAAGGAGGAGAGTTATTCCAGCCAAAGAGGCTTGAGGAAAGCATCCAGGAGGAGACGGCATCTGAACCAGGCCTTAGAGGAGAAGGGTTTCCACTAGGGTGCGCGTGGGAGAACGGCGTGAGCACAGGCCTCGAGTGGAGTGAGCTGGGTGCCCCGGGTCAGTGTGTGTGGTGTGCTTGGGGCAGAGGGCAGGGTTTTGGAAGTAGGGTGGATCTGAGTTGAAGGTGGGAAAGTAGGCTGGGATCTGGATTGGGGCCTGCGTGGTTCGGATTGACATTACCTGGAGGCAGTGGGGAGCCAGGAGGGTTTATGAGCACAGAGCACTCTGGTTAGGGGTGGGAGAAATTAAAGCTTTGAAAAATCAGACACAAGGTCACTTTCCATTTCCAGTGAACTTGTAGTGAGCTCTGCCTTGACTGTGAGAACAGCATGAGTCAGCCAGCTGATGAGGCCCCGAGAAAAGCAGAAGCGAGCTGCTCATGCCCCAGCCAGAGAGAACCTGTCGGGAAGGAGGAGTGGAGGGCCTGGGGCCCTGCAGTGGATCCACTGGTGCCTGTGGCCCGTGAGGACACTTGTTGGAACTGGAACCCCAGAGGGCACACCCAAGACCAGTGTGGGGAGACCTCAAAGGGCGCATTTCGCACTTTCTCATGGTCAGATCTGTGTGGCCATGGAGTGGCTGCCTCAGGAAGTAGTGAGCTCCCCGTCACTGGTGGGTTTCAAGCATCAGATAAAAATCAGCCTCCGTAACCTCCAAGCTCTTTGGGCCCTGAGATTTGAGGCTCACTAAGATCCTTCAAGTGGCCATGGGGAAAAAACTGGGCCTCTTGATTAGTCATTGCTGGAAAAGTTTCTCCCAGACAGAAACCACAGTATCTGATTTCAGTCTCTGCCCTGGGGCTTCCCCTGCCATTCCACACCACCTGGGGGTGGTCTGCGGGTGTGCTGGAGGGGGGCCTGGTGGGCCGTGAACAGAATGGGGAGAGATGAGTCAGTTAAACTTTGCAAATCTCTTCTTGGAATCTTCCCTGCGATTCCACTGCACAGCATTTTGACCCAGGCATGGGCACGGTTCTGGAGAGCCAAATGCATAAAGAGCATGTCTCTTTCAGGCCTGGGGGACTTTCTGATGAATAAAAGTACCTCGAGATCGCTTGTCATCTCAGTGACCCTGGGAAGCACCTCTGGTGCTGTTGGCAGAGCCAGGCCGTGGTACCTGTCCCAGTTCATTTGGTTCTACAGGCATTTATGTCACATCCATTCAGAGCTGGGCACTGGGCCGGGAGCTGCTGTCACAAAGATGAGGGAGACACAGCCCCATCCTCATGAAGTTCACACTGTAGTTGGAGGATGAGGGCCCTAAACAATTAGATGTATGATGCAGAGTGATAGGTGCAGTGGTAGAGATATGCCCACTTAGATGTTCTAGGATCACAGAGGAGGGGAAATCAGGGAAGGCTTCCTGGAGGAGGGAGGCCATCCAGAATCCTTGGCAGTTCGTCCCCCTAGTTAATGTTAACAGTAGTACTTTGTAGGTTATGGAGTACTTTTGCAAGTAACGTTCATAGTCCCTCCATTGAGCAAGCATTTTTTTTTTCTGAGTTTAATTCATCTTCATTAGGTTTAGTGGGGATGGAACGCTAAAACTTTGTTTTTTACTCTTTTTTTTTAATGAACTTTTTCTTTGGGGTAATTGTAGATTCACATGCAGTTGTACGAAATAATACAGAGGGATCCCATATACTCTTATCCAGTTTCCCCCAATGAATAACATCTTGCAAAACTGTAGTGCAGTAGCCCACTGGGCTGTTGACCTTGATGGACCCGAGATACAGAACAGTTCCCTCGCCACAAGGATTCCACCCCTTGCCCTTGCCAGCATTTTTAAAGTATTTATTTACATATCTGGCCCTGGGGACTCAAAAGATGAGAAGAAAAAGGCCTGTCCTCAGGGACTTGACCTTCTCATCACCCCCTTTGTGCCTTCTCACGACCTTGGGAGGTAGGTCACATGGCCCCAGGTTACAGACGAGAAAAGGAGCCGAGAACGTGAGTGCCTGGCCTAGAACATGAGCACGAGCTTGGCCATATCAGACTTGAACCCTGTCCTCCAGGCCCCGGGGGCAAGTGGGCTTCCTCAGCCACTTCCTCCGCTGACGGCTGCAGGCCTCTGGGTTCAGGGTCCTGGGTAGAATGGGCAGCACCTTTACACCCCCAGAGAGGGCAGCCTAAGCCTACCTCGGTCACGTCAGGGAGAAACCCATTCCACACAGCGAGGACCCCGCCCGGCTGGGGCACAGACCCTGGGGAGGCCTCAGGGCCGGAAGGGCCCTGCCTGGTCCATCTCCTTCGTTTGACAGATGGAGTCGTGGAGGCCGAAGGTGCGGGGTCTGGCCCAGGTCACACGGGGGTCCAAGGCAGAGCCAGGTCTCTAGGTTCCCTGCCAGTCGCTTTCATCCATTGTCATCAGGACAGAACTGTTCCTTCTCACATGCTCTGCAGGTGCGGTTTCTGTGGACCCAGCTTTCAAAATGTGGCACCCTCTTCCTCTGTGCTCGCAGATCCAGACTTCTCTCTCTGGCTGGAGTCGAGTTCTGTCTGTGGCCAGGGCGCTTCATGGAGGAGGACATCCCACTGTCCCTCCCTAAGTGTCTGAGCTTTACCCTCAGGGATGGTGCTGATGTCTTCTCACATTTAACTCTGCTTCTGGGGTAACGGGTGGCACTGAGCTTGGAGTTGGCGCTCGGGCTCCCCACTCTGCGCTTCGTCTCTGTCTGCCCCACCCCCGGATTCCCGAGAACATAATGGACACACAAAGGCTTCACAAACTGGAGAGTGCCAGGCAGACGGGAGGCTTTGTGTTTCTTGTCTGGACCTGTGGAGTCCCTAAGACGGAAGGAAGACAGCCTGCAAGAGAGCAAACTCCTGGCTGTGCTCGGCCTCTTGGGGCTGTCATGATTCCACAGGCGTTTGTATTTGTCGGGCAACTGATGGGGGTTGGCCAGTGGTGCCATGAGTCAAATACGTGCTGTTTGGGTTTTTTGACTTCAATTATGGAGAAATTCGCAAGTAGACGGAATAGTCTAAACCTCTAAGCACCCGTCCCCCAGATTCAGCTGTTATCGACTCACGGCTGGTCTTGTTCCATTGATGACCCTGCTTCCCCCGTATTCTGCTTTACTTTTTAACAGCTTTATCGAAGTATAATTTTTATACCATGAAGTTCACTCATTTGAAGTATATGAGTCAGAGTTGTGCCACCAGCTCCGCAGTCCAGGTTTAGGACAGTTCTGTCACTCCAGAAAGATCCCTCCTGAGGGTTTGTAGTTAATCCCTCGCCCACCCCGGCTCCAGCCACCCCCGCTCTGCTGTCTGTGGCTGTAGATTTGCCAGTTCTGGACATTCCACTGGTATCTGGCTTCTTTCATTAGCGTGCTTTGGAGTTTCAACCACGTTGTAACATGCATCATAGCTTGTTCCTTTTCACGGTTGGGTAGTATTCCGTTGCAGAGAGATACCACATTCTGTCCACGGCCCTTCTGTTAGAAGCCAACTCCAAACGTCGTGTCACTTCGTCTGTAAATATTTTAGAAGGACTCTTTAAAAGACGAGGCTTTAGAAAGCATAACGATGATAGCTTTTTCATACCTAAAAGTTAGCAAATCCTATAATGTCATCAATACTCATCGATGTTGGCATTTCCCATTGTGTCACTGCATGTCATAATTTGTTTTTCAGTTGTAGTTTTTAGTTTGTTGGAATCAGGGTCCACATTGCTATCGATTGCTGTGTCTCTAAGCCTCCCCACCCTATAGGATCCCCCCCCCATCTCTCTTTTCCTGCCTTCAAATTTATCTGTTGAAGAGGGAATCCATACTTTGTCATGTGGTCATTACAGAGGCAAACAGCGTCAGCAGTGGCAGGGGACTTAGAGATCAAGAACAAGTCCTCAGACAGACGGGGAAGCAGAGGCCAGCGAAGGGACAGACCTGCCCCCAGGCCCTCGTCCCACCGCGGCTGCCTCAGGCACCCACCCCTCTGCCTCCTCACTCTCAGGGCATAGGGCCAGGCCCGGGGACACGCCTCCCTGACTCAAGCTTGCGTCCTCCTCTGGGTAGGCGTGCAGGTGGGCAGGTGTCTGGTCCTTCAGGATGGGAGTGGATGGCCTGGCTCTGGCCAGCTCCTGAGGGCCACCTGAGGCCCGGTGGAGAGCCTGGAGGAGCCCAGCAGGTGCCCAAGGTGGCCATCTGAGGTAGCAGCCCTGCGGCCTCAGGCCCTGCATGGCCCTCCGTCCTGCTGCCCTGCTTCTCACGCTCTGTTTCTTTTCTCCTCCATGCTGTGGCAGTGGTGCCCCGTGCTGACGAGACAGTACTCGGTGCAGCCCCAGGCAGTCCTTTTCCAGGTAATTTCCTAGGGACCCAAATGACCCCTGGCACACACTTTCCTGGGGCACGCGCCTCCCGGGGGCCCTCCGAGGACTCCCTAACCCTTCGTGTTGCTTGGTCTCCCAGGTGCTCTCCCTCTCCTTAGTTTCCGATCCTCGCAGTCGCCCCGGCAGGCAGACAGGCCAGGCTCATACGTCGTTTTATAATGAGGAAAATGAGGCTCAGAGAGCTGGCCTGGCTCGCCTGAGGTCACACGGCTGAGAAAGAGGCAGAGCTGGGACAAGACCCCGGGTTAGCACTCCTGGGTCCCTGTTCTTTCTATCACGGGGTCAAAGGCTCTCAATGATGCAGATAAAACGAGCTAAGGAAGTCCACTCCCCGCCCTGTACCTCCGTCTTTCCTGGTTGGGAAGGATGAGCCTGAGTGTCCTTCTAGCTCAGACATTTGAGAGTGCAAGGCTTCCCATCGTCTGCAGCCTGGTGTCTGTGAGGAGGCTGTGCACATCTGGTCCAGACCCTGCGGCCCTCAGGCCCTGCGGCAGCAGGCAGAGAAGATTCATTCCGGGTGGTGCACTGGGGCGGGCGGGCGGGAACTGATGCTGGGCTTATTTCTGTTCCTGGGTCAGAGTCAAGGACGGCACCAAGGGCCCTGTGGGGAAGGGCGCAGAAGCCAAAATGACATCCTAAGAAAGAACTCCAAGAGCCCGGAGAAGTAGGAATGTGGAACACAGCCATTGCCGGTGACTGTCAATGGCTGGGGGGTGGGGCTGTGTTCCCAAGTGCGTAAGTGAGCAGCACACTTACACACATGGGGCGGTGCGCGTACTCAGGGTCTCTGCATCCCACTGTTTAGCCCTTGTCTTCCCAAGTAACTCTGAGAAGTGGAAGTAGATTGCCACTGTTACCAGGAAAAGAGGTACCAATAATGCCTTCTCTCTCCTCTTCTCTTTCTTTCTCCTGATCTTCCTTCCCATCTTTCTTTTTCTGCCATTCTTCCTACCTCTCCCAGCCTCCACTTTCACAAAGGACTTGAGGTGTCCTGCAAAATAAACAATTACATGTATCTAAGTTAGTTAATTTAAGGCTGTAAAAAGGTTCAGAAATTATGGAGAGGAAAGAGGAAGATCATTGCACCAGGTGCCGGCAATGATGTGGTTGTGGCGATTGAGTACTGAATTTGACTGAGCTTCCTGGCAGCCAAGGCAAAGAGGGATGTGTAGTGGTTTCCAATGTTCCTGTTGTTCAATTAGAGGTGATTAACCATTCATCAGGAGAAAAAACGTTTTCCTGGTAATGAATTATAGGAGGGATTGACATGGGATTTGAATATTCTAATAAGCATGTCTCCAGAGGTTAAAAAAAAGTTCTTTGTATGGCTGTTTTTTTTAATTGCCTCTCACCAATGTTGAATGCCTGATATTCCATCACAGACCAGTGAAGGCACTTCCCTGGGGCTTTAACTAGTGGTAGACAAGGACGCTATTTTCTGGTCACCTGATCTGATGAGGGGTAGAGGTGGGAGGTTAGTGTACACTTGGGGCTCTTGTTCAGACACTCCCCAGTTAATTTTGATTGTTGAGGCTAATGTCGTGCTGCCAGACCATACGTTCACTCACTCAACAAGCACTCAGAGGCTCTAGGGGTGTTCCTTGTTCCGTGCCCTCAAGCCAGCCTAGAGGGAGAGAGACAAAGAGCTGTTATACGCGGTCGGAAGTATGATAGTGGAGGTCTGTGCAGAATGCCACCGAGTATGGAAGCACGGACCCAGGAGTCGTGATTTCTGTGTAGGAGTGTGGGGCCCAGGAACGGCTTCAGCGAGGAGGTGACATCTGAGCTGGGTCTTGTGGACAGTGTAGGAGCTCTGTAAGTGGCTGAGTGAGATGGGCCCTGCAGGCAGAGGCAGGACAGTGCCTGGGGTGGCTGAGGAGCAGCGGGTGTAGGGAGGCTGCAGGGAGCCCGGGAGACTGGGGAGAAAGCAGCTGTCTTTACAAATCACAGGCAGCTCAGAGGGACCGACGGTGACGAGGACTTAGGGAGCCATTACACCCCCAAACTAGAAGACAGCGTCGCCCGGCTCGTGCAGGAGAGTGAGAGCTGTTGACTCCACTGAGGAAGGGACACTGGGCTTGGGGCCAGCCCTGAGAGGTGGGGACTGTGCGAGGCACGGATGGCAAGGGCAGCGAGGGCTGGCTTCCGAGTCCCGCTGGTCCCGGGCCCCAGCTCTTTCGGGAAGTTTGCCGTCCCTCCTGGTGGCCGGTGGTGGTGGGTGACTGGATTGTTGGACCTCCCACCCCATGCGTAACACGAGTTGAAGATTTCGTGTCTTGAAAAGATGATCCAAACTCAACTGTTGAAGTGACTGAACAAACTTTGATACTGAATTTATTGACTAGAACGAGAATCAAATAGCAGACAGGCCCTTCCATTTGGACATCAAAGAAGTTAAGAGGCAGGAGTCCCTGTTGGTCACCCTCTTGCAATTTTCTCAAGCCTGGGGTGGCTCTGCTTTCTTGGGGGAGATAGAGGCTTTCCCCTGCAGACACAGCTGCCCGGCCTGGAGTCTGGGAAGGGTGCAGGCCCAGCAGTGGGGTGGGGAGGGCGCAGGGGTGCCGACTCTCAGCTGAGATGCTGCCTGGTCTCTGGGATAGGGGTCACTCATGCATTTGTTCATCCACGTGCTCACTGTGCAGACCCTTCACAGTCGAATCCCAGCCCGTCTACCTCTCCGTCCTTACCTCTTCTCCTTTCACTTCCTCCCACTGGTGGCATGTGCCTTGTTTCAGGACCACTCCTGTCCTCTTACCGCCGAGCCTTCCCTCAGCTCTTCTCAGCCGCGGGGGCAGGGCTCGCTCAGGCCCAGGTTAAACATAGCCTGCCCCCAGAAACCTTTCCCGACCATTTCCCACCCTTGTCCCTCTGGGTGGAGCTTCTGGGGCCACATGTCTCTTCCCTTGGGGTTTGTGGATGACGGTCAGAGAGCATGCGTGGTCTTCACATGCCATCCGCACACAAGAGAGGCTCGGTCAGGCTGCTCGTCCGCTGTGCTCAGGCCTCCCAGGGCACTCGGGACACAGAGAGACGGGGGCACCGTCCCACCCCCGGGGCCTTGGAATCTCCAGGAGACACCGTCCAGGAAGAGACCGTATCAGAGGCGCTCTCACTCCCATCTTTGCACACGGCCGTGCACTGACAGAGCTGCTTCCCACGAGCTTTACTCCCTAATTCGCTCTTGGCTACTTAGGAGGCTAATGCCTCCACCAAGATCCAGTCTACGGAGGATGGAGTCTGGGCAGCGGCCTTCTCCCAGCAGCTCCCTGCTGCGTGAAGACTGCTGGTCACAACCTGTAGCAAGACATGTATTTTCTTCCCCACCTAGTGCACACATATCCACTCATGTGTGACACAGAGATTCACACAACAGGTCTTGCTCTTTCTATGTGTGAGGCCCTTCAATATTTTCTGTTCTAGTCCGTTCCTGTTTCATTTTGTAAAATGTTGGTACTGGCAAATTGATCTCTTACCTGTTAAAGGGTCAGGACACACTGTGGTATGAAAATCACTAGGGCAAATGGCAAGACTTGAGAGTCAGATGGATGCAGGTTTGAATCCTGGCTCTTGTACCTAGAAGCTGTGTGACCTTAGGCCAGCCACTTCCCCTCCATGATAGAAGTCTCAGAGTCTTCATCTGTAAAATGGGGATAATGCAGAATCTACTTCATGGGGTGGTTGTGAGGATTAAATGGGATAATACAGGTACAGCTCCTGGCACAGAGTAAGTGATGGATAAATGTGAGCTTTTGACATGGTCGTGAAGATTACAGTTCTTATTGCTCTGACCCCACTTGTCAGGGCCAGCAGGGCAAAGGAGGGACTCCTGCCTCCTGGGGAATGGTAGTCAGGGAGGACTTCCTGGAGAAGGAGGCATTGGAGCAGGGAGACCCACTACTGTCCTCACAGTGACCGAGAACCTTGTGTGAGCATCCCAGGGCCTCTCGTTCCCTTTTCCGTGAAGGGCACACTTGTTCCCGAGGATTTTTGGCCAGACCTAGAGCTGACCACATTAGATGCTTTTGCCTTTCACATCTCGGTCTCTAATCCACTGGGAATTGATTTTTGTGTCTGGTGTAAAGTAAAGATCCAATTTCTTTCCCCCTTGTTTCTGAATGGATAACTGGTTCCCTCTGCTCTGTTTATTAGAGTCCATCCTCCCCGCTGATTTGTGCATCACCTCGCTCATATGTCAAGGTTCCATGAATGCCCGGATCAGCTTCTGGACTTGGTCTATTCATCTGTCCCTGTGCCAGGCCCACACTGGCTTAGTCACTGTGACTCCTGATGTTGGGGAGGCGTCCCCGTCTTGTCCTTCTCCCTCAGAAGCACGTGGGCTGCTTCGGGCCTGTGCTCCTCTCTGCGTGTCTCAGCGTCAGCCTCTGCTGGAGACGATTGCAGAGCCCCGGGAGCTCCCGACAAGCTGTCCTCAGTGAGGATCCGTCTCAGGGGCCTGGGCCTGCCGTGCCGCCCGGACTCACTGTTGCTGTCCACCCCACTGGCATCTGAGCTGCCCAGGAAGTTCTGTCTAATTCACATGCAGAGAAAAGCATCAGGGATGTGCCTGAGCCTGGGTCCCTGCCACCTGCCACTTGCCCAGTGGCTCCTCCAGTGTCCCTCCCAGTGGCTTGGTCCTCGTCACCCTACCCAGGGGTTCTGCAACTCCTTTGAGTCTTCTGCCCTGTCTGCCAAGGATGTACCCCTGGACAGATAGTGACGTGTCCTCTACTGGCAAAGCCAGGGGCTGGAGGGAACTCCCCACACCAGCGCTTGGCATGACAGCCAGATTCTTTGGCTTAGGGGTTTGTATATATTTTCTTTACCCGAAAATAGGCCTGGAGGTTGGGTGGGAGGTAGAGGCCTGTCCGTCAGGGTTATATTTTAGTTGTTCTTGAATGGGAAGACCCAGGCGGGCATCTTGGCAGCCTTCTCTGGAGACCATGCTGACAGTGGCTGTGACGCCAAGGGATTGACTCATCACCAGCTCTGATGTCATGAAATGGCTAAAGAAAGGAGCGTGACTCAGGGCCCGAGGCACAGGTTGACGTGGACTTGGTAAATCAGATGTGTGCACCCACAGTTTTCAGCATACGGGTGTTCACATGCTTCCAGAATTCAAAACTCTTCCACACTGTGGCTCCTTTGGTTTGGTGTCTTGGATTTTGGGTGAGAGTTGATGGTGAACCGTCCCCTGTTGGCCATGGGCAAAGACCTCCTTCCCTTGGGCCTCAGCTGACTCACCTGTGAAGTGAGGGTTTGGACAGGATGATGACCCAAATTCCCTCTAACCCTTGTTTCTGCGATTCTACGTCTGTGGTTTAAGAACACAGAAATCAGAAACCTATCTTTCCATGCTCTAGGCTGCCAGACTTATTTCCGCCTTGCTTTTGGTTACTGATGTCCCCTCCTGCGCCGAGAGGATGGTTGTGTCTGCTGGCTGGGACTGGCGAGAGGAACCTGCAGGCCACTAAGAGAGCAAGGTTGAATTCTTGTGAAGCTGCACTGAATCCTGTCCACCTCTTCACCTGGGGAGACTTGTCGATTCTGGATACCTGCCTTGTTCTGTCACACTGAGTCTGCCCCCCCCACCCCAGGGGATTCACGAGCCCCCTGTGGGCCTTGGAGCTGGCATGGGCTGGCCCAGCTGGGGGGCTGAGCCCAGAATGTGCAGTGGCCTTTGGCTGGGGTGCATTGCAGTCTCGATGCTGAGACGTCTCCGTTTTGTTTCCTCTTTCAGACCACTGAGTATTCAGCCATGGCCTCGCTGGCTGGAGGGCTGGACGACATGAAGGCCAACCTGACCAGCCCCACCCCCGCCGACATCGGGAGCAGTGTGCCAGGGCCGCAGTCCTACCCCATTGTGACAGGTGAGGTCATTGCACCTGGGGCGCGGGGGATGAGTGGCGGAGAGAGAAAAAGAGAGAGGGAGAGAGAGAGAATGCGTGCCTGGTGGGAAGAATGGCTTCTTGCTACTTTGGGACCTGACCGGCCCTTCTTGTTTAATGAGGTTGTGAGGTCCTGGGACAGGTCAGGCAGGAGACCGCTGGGGCCAGGACTTGTGGCTGTGGTGAGACATGGCTGTTTATTGCTCTGATAAAGCCGGAGGAGAACAAATGCCAAATGGATTGTGGCTGGGAGGGGTGGCAGGAGGCCTCACGTCAGGGGGCCAGGGTGATGTCGGCGCCCCCGGTGAGTGGTGCTGAGTGTTCAGAGGTCTGAGATTCATCTCTCTCGTGAGAAAGGCAGCCCTGGTTGGCGCTGGCCTCGAGGACGAGTGGGACTCCTGGCAGATTGTTGCTGGCGTCTCAGATTTCCAGGCAGAGGCTGAGTCAAGAAGGGCAGGAGGTCCAGGCTGGAAGGTGCTTGGTGTATGCAAAGCCACTGCCTTTCAGGAAGGCCCAGGGCCAGCCTTTTAGCTCAGTGTAAAGATGAAGGTTTGGGCCTTGGAGGCACACTGCTGGGTTTGACCTTGCCATTGACTAGCTATGAGATCTTGGGTAGATTATATGGGAATTCTGGGCTGTGGTTTTTCCATCTGTGAAATGGGGATCGAGGCAGAACCTGCCCCACAGGGGAGTTGTGAGGACTGGTGTGTCAGTACATGTAAGGCGCTTGGGCTCTTGTCTGGCGCACAGCAGGTCCCAATACACGTCACCATTATTGTTCCTCTTGGAGCCGTCTCATGGTGGCTGGTCGCCATTGGGCTTGATGCTGCAGAAGGGGCTGGACTGGGAGGGCCGGGACAGGCCGACACCCCTCCCTGCTCCAGCAGCACTGAGGTAATAGAGGGACAGACTCTGGGAGGTTGTCCAACCTGGCAGGCAGGAGGCAGTCTCAGACACGTACAGACAGACAGTGGGGGGTTGGGAGCGGCCCTTGGCCACAGCCTTGGGGTCCAGCCTGAGGGAGCAGGATGTCCCTGCAGGCTGGGAGGCAGGACACAGTAAGCAGTGACAGAGACAAGGCGTCTTAGAAATGCAGGTAGGCTGTGGCCGCATCCAGGAAGCTGGGAGCTGGACTCAGGTTAGAATTTTAGGGGAGGGGCTGCAGGAGACAAGGTCTTAGCCCAGCGTCACGTAGGCCCCAAGGCAGGGAGGGCCAACTCTGAGACCTGGGCTGACAGGTGGGCACTGGGGCTCATGGGGCTCAGGCAGAAGCAGCCAAGGCCACTTTGCAGATCTGGGCACCACTTGGGGGTGAGTCAAGTGGCAAGAGTGACTTGGTCCCCTGTCTACCTGAGATGGGGGACGAGCCCAGAGGGCAGCTGAGCCGGCGGTGGGGAGGCGTCAGCAATGGGGCAGGGATGGGAGGCAGGGAACCTCAGTCAGAGCGAGCCTTTACATAGGAGTCCTGTGTGGTCCTCTTCCCTGGGGTTATAAGGGTCCATGACAAGACCTCTCAGGGCACCCTCATGTTATAGATGCAGAAACCTTGTCTCAGGGAGGAGAGGGACTTGCCCCGTACAAGGGGTAGGGGGAGAGTTGGAGCCGGCCCTCAGACCCTGGATCCTGGTCCTTATTCTTTTCGAGGAATTACAAATAGTTAGGGGTGGGGGAGGGGGTGGGGGGCGGAGTGGCAAGAAGCCTGGACTAGCTAATAATAATAGTACCTGTCGCTCTGTCCAGTAGTCATTGAGTACCAGGCACTCTGCTAGCAGAGGAACTCTGGGAGGTGGGTGCTATTATTGTCACATCCATTTCACAAACAAACTGAGGCTTGGAGCAATTAACTAGCTTGCCTGCGGTCACGGCTGGAGAGCAGTGGAGTTAACACTGACACCAGGGCCTGTACAGTCGGCTACTCTGCCACAGGGTCATCTGGGGCTGATCCCTGCGCTGCTGTCACTTCCTCGCTCTCTGACTTTGCACGCGTCTCTGAGCCTTGGTTTCTCCATCTGTAAAATGGTCCTGGTCTCTCAGGGCCCTTGTGAGGATCAGATGAGATCCTGAGGGGACTGCTCTGCAGGGGGAGGGTCTGCTCTCGGGACCTGCGCTCAGGGGAAGCTCGGGTTTAGGCAAATCACAAGAAGACATTGTATTCTAGCATTTGTGCACCAGCAGATTTAGATGGAAAAGAAGCCAGTCAACGTTGAGGCTGTGGTCGCACCTCTGGGGCTCTTGTCTGCTGAAGTGGTAAACTGTGGTCTGCTGGCCAGGATTATGCTTAATTTTGAAATATTAAAAGTATTCTATTATGAATATATAAATATTGTAAATATATAATATTTATATAATTTGCATAATATTTATGTAATATAATATTAGAGTACTATAAATATAATCATTAGCTCTGTTGTAAGTAAATGATAGCTAGCTAGAAAACATAATAGGAGAAAACATTAACAATAGCGCCAAAAAAAGAAAAGATAGAATGCTGAGGAATTGACTTAACTATAAAACTCCGGTAAGGGACGTAGAAGAATAAATGGAGATATACGGCTTGTTCTTGGATAGAAAGACTCAATATCATAAAGATGTCAATTCCCCCTAAGTAGTCTATTAATTCAAACCAAGTCCAATCAAAATATCAACAGATTTTTTTTTTTGGAATTTGTCAAAATGGTAGTAAATGCTGGATAAATGAACACTCAAAGATAGAAAAATTCTGAAATAGACAAATGAGTAAAACATATTTAAAAACATGATGATAGAGCTACAACAATTAAAACTATTTGTTACTGATACTGAAGTAAACAGGCAAATGATTTCTCTTTTCTCTGTTGTTTTGAAACAGAGAATGCAAATATAAATATTTGCATTTATAAATACCCACATATTTTTGGATCTATTTCTGGACTCTCTATGCTGTTCCTTCAAATACTGTAAAAAATAAAATCATAATAAAACTAGGAAAAAAACCAGAAATTTTTTATAATCTTAGAGTGGGGAAGACCTTTTAAAATCTGTTCCAAACACAAAAGACAAAAAAAAAATATATAAATGACTATTAAAAATGTAAATCTTTTGTATGTATGTAGAAATATCCAAAAGACAAAGGACAAAGTTAGAAAAAAAAAGTGGAACACAAATGACAAAAAGTCAATTTCCTTAATATATAAAGAGCTTTTAGAAATGAATAAGAAAAAAAATCAGTAGAAAAACAGGCAAAGGGTATGAATAGATAATTCACTGGAAAAAATGCAGATGTCCAGCAGCATGTAAAAAGATATGCACTTGACTCATAATGTTAAAGCTGCAAATTAAAACAATCATGAGACATTTAAAAAAACCCCACTAGCTTATCAAAGATTGAACTGTTTCTTGAGGTCCAGTGTTGGAGAGGGTATGAGAAACAGATATTTTCATATATTATCATAGGTGTATAAATCACTGCAGTCTTTTTTGGAGGGAAATTTGTCAATATCTATTAAAATTTTAAATGCACATCCCTACCCACTAACCCAGAACTTTTTCATGCCTTTTAGGACTTTATCTCACAGATACATTCACATAGATGCACAGTGATACCTATATCTGTGTCATAATTAGAGAATTATTTATAATGGTAAACAAATGGAAATAACACAGTGTTTATCCATGGGAGCTGGTTAAATAAATTATGGCTCTTTCACACAATAAAATATTATGCAACCGTTAAAAAGAATTCCGTAGAGCTATCTGTGCTGACATGAATAAATGTTCAAGATGTACTCTTAAGGAAATAAGGAAAATAATGTGTTAAGTATGATCCCATTAGTGTGAAAAAACATAAAGGACACAGACACAGAGGCACAGACACACCCAGGCAGGTCAGAGGCTTGTATGTGGGGATTGGAGATCCCCGGCCCCTTGCCCTGCTTTCTGGGGCCTTGTGGGATATGCTAGAACTGGGAGTTTCTGCCCACTCCCACCCGCATCCCCTGGGGATAGCAAATATTTACAGTGCCCCTTACACTCCTGAAATTAAGTTCCTAAAGAATATAGCCTATCTTCACATCTAATTTCAAATAAAATCAGAATAATGCCCTCGCTATGAGATAAAGGAGAAACGAAAGTGAAATTGTTTATAAGTAAATACTATGTACTTTGTTGAGTAAATACTCTGGTGTCTATAGCTCGAGACATAATGAAGTAGTCCGGGGCCTGCGCCACGCACAGAGTCAGCGAGAGTGCAGCAGCCCTGAGCACAGGCTCGTACGGGAGTGTGGACGTGGGATGCAGACTGTGTGGCGAGGAGCTCTTGGCAAAGTCCCAAGTAAAACAAACTAGGAGCTTTACACAGTAGTTGCATTCCTAGGAAATTCAGTGTCTATTATTAAGACCATGGAAATTGCCAGTTCACATTTATATGTAAATGAAGTTCAGTTCTAGATCCAAATAATTATAAACAGATTTTTCACCTACACGAATGTTTGGCAGGACATGACAATATGCAGGATGAAGGAAAATTCTTCATTGTGTGGGGCTGTTCCACTGCAAGCCAATCATGCCCCTCAATCATACAAAAGCCCCCACAGATTTTCAAAACACCCTCTAGGGGGCAGTTGCCAACCCCACTGAGAACTGTTAGAACACCTTGAAGGAATGCCCCCTGGAGTGTTAGGGTGGGCCTCCACATCCTCACGAGGTATTAACTTATTTCCACCTGTGCTAGTGCACCTGCTGACAGTTCTGAACTCTTCAGGGGCGAGCTCGAGTCTTCCAGCCCCACCCCCTCCAGCTCCCTCCCCACACAGCCCAGAGGAGTAGGTGCTCAGACGCACTGTGAGTCCAGCCCAGGGCTCCAGCGAGGCTGTGCTGGCCCGGGGTCTGGGGAGGGGCAGGTGGGCTCTGTACTGCTCCATCCCGGCCCTCACACTCCAGGCTGCCCAGCAAAGATCTCATTAGAGAACAAGTCGATTTCTTGCCATCGTTTATACGCCATGTTGCATATTAAGTTCAACCCCTGCTCTACCAGCCGGGGCCCCAGTTCAGAAATTGCTTACCACTTGCAAACCAGTGACATGGCCAGCCTGTTCCTGCATCGTCAGCAGTTTGGGCCCGTCCTGATTGGGACTAATTATCTGCAGGTGTGTCCTTGGGCCACAGGCCTGCCGGCGGGGCAGCCACTGTGCCTACCTGCCAGGGAGGACAGCAGGGGGTGTTGCCAGGCTCCCTGCCTCTGCTCACCTCCCTCCTGGTGATGGGCCCGGCTGTCCTGCCCTCAACTGTGCCCACCTGACCTTTGCCTGGGAGAGCAAAGGAGCGGGGCCAGCCTGTGTCCTTGCTGGCCCCTTCTCCTGAGGACTGTCTCTTTGCATCAGCAGGGCGGAATGGAGGGAGGAGACCGAGGGAGGCTTCTTCTGGTCAAATAAGTTTGGGAAACACTGGCCTGATGGGTGACCAGGTCCTAGGTCACCTGAGGCTCCTCCTGGGCACTGTCCCCTCTAAGTAACAGAGACCATACAGGGGGCAGCGGATGAGCACCCACAAAGACAGACAGAATGGCTGCCAAGTGCCCCAGACCACCAGCTCTGATGTGCTATATTGCCCAGGTTCGATGTTTGAGGCCTTAGTAACCCTAAAACTGGCAGCCGAAGAAAGTCCACCCTTTTCTGCCTGTCTCATCTCAGCAATAGCTGAGGGCTGGAGGAAAGAGCACTAGACCAGGAGTCAGAAGAATGGGTTTAAGCCTGGACTTTGCCACCTAACTTGTCCTGTCCTTTAGCAAGTAGGTTGTCCTCTCTCAGCCTATATTTTCCCATCTATGAAATGCGGATGGCAATTTGTGCCCCACCGGTCTCCTTTGACTGTTGCAAGGATATAATGAGACAGTTGGGGGAGAGAGTTTGAGAGCCACCAAGGGGCCATCTCAGTGTGTGTGGGTGGTTGTAGGAAAGGAGACTTGGAGGTTCTGGGGTCCAGTGTTGGCTCCTCCCAGCCTTCTTCAGGGCAGGCATCATGACTGCAGATGGGCAGGGTGGGACAGTCATGGAGTCCACCTGCTCACTTCAGAGCTGAGGACACCCAGGGCAAGAGAGGGGTGGTGACCTGCTCAAGACCACATCCAGTGAGTTAGACCTGGAACAGGGGCTCACTCAGGGCCCTGGCCTCCACGCCTGCTGCCATTATGTGGTGGGATGGACTAAAAAAATCCAAGTTTAAATTTCCAGAAGGCATTTCTTCTGGTGTGTAATTGAGAATGTCAGCAGGAAAGTCAGACTGCCTGGGCTTGAAGGCCAACTTATCCTACTCTAGCTGGTGACCTTGGGCAACTTACTGTAACTGAGCAAAAAGGGGCTCGTTTTGCTCACTGCAGTCTGGTGCCAATCAATTGCAAATGAGTCGGTGGTTGAGAAAGGAAAGTTTGTACGATTGGCTAGCATAATTGGAAGATGGCAGACTAGTGTCCTAAAGAGCCATCTTAAAATTATACAGAATCTTGAGGCAGTTATACAGGGGAAATGGGCAGGGAAGGAGGGGGTTTAGGGATGTTGACAGTCTGGTGTGACAAACTTCAAGGTGCCTCATTATCTCTTTCTTCTGTCATTTGTGATGGGTACCAATGTAGAGTTTTTCTTTCTGGAGGTCGTCATGTTCCTTGGGAACTCAGAGAACAAAGTTATCATCTTATCACAGCTGGGAAATATATGTAAGCAAGAGTCATAGAACTAGCAGATCACGTATTTTGCAAAAGGGAAAGGTGCTTAATCATCGAGGCTACATGCAGGCCAGAAGGCATTCATAGAGACTAGTGAGTCAGGGTGATAGTTACAATATTGCTTCTTTCCCTAAGATGGCTTTCCTCATGCTAACTTAAGATCTAGCTGTTACAATTTCCCCACTGTCAGTTGTAACTTCATAATCATATGAATGTACTTGGGAATAAGGCCGTTGACATCTTCTGGCTACTTCCTGCTGATGAGGGGTGCCACAAGGGGGAAAGCATATGGAAGCTTAAAACTGACAGTGTGGATCTAAGCCAGGCTTTTAAATTGTCTCACTCTTTCTTGGAACTGAGGGTTAGTTCTGACCTTCATTAAGGCTATTCGGTCTCCTGATTGTTTTGACGGGGACCAACAATATCGTCGGAGACACCAGCAACAACAGTTTCTACATTTCCAACAAAAGAAGAAAAGGAAAACCGTGGCACATACTAGGACAATGGTTCCAGTGGGGGTAGATAGTGAAGTTGAGAGAGAAGAAAAAAAGAAGATCATGCCACCTACGGATCCTGTACATGTATGTTCATATTTGTTGACCAACTGGACAATTCTCTTTCCTCTGTTGTCTACTGTGATCTGTACTTTATGATATACTTGACTAGTTTGGTTTAGGGTCTGCATTAATTCTTCATTGAGGAAAGCTAATTCCTCTTCTAGCCAAGCAGTTTCTAGGACCTGTACTGCAGAGTCGGGTCTAAGTTCTAGTTCCCATGTTAAATAGGATTTTATATCAGTGTTGTCCAATTTTAGTTTGCAGGGCTTCAGGAAAAAGGGTGGTTTTAGTTTTTAATGATTCCAAATGAAAAGGACAGGAAAAATTGAAAACGTTAATTTGGAGATCTGTACCAGATATTTGAGGAAACTAGAAGAATTCAGGATCCAGTCCAGTTTACAGATAGAAAACAAAAACCTCAAAGACAATTAACAGAACCAGAATCCAGTATCCACAATGTGCATTATAGTCTCTATTGAAACATAATTTTTCTCTCTAAAATCACCCTAATTTTTACCACAGATAACTAAATTAAGACTCAGTAGTTTGCAAAATAAGTCTAGTTTCAATAAACTTGGCCCAATTATTTACATAAGTACAGCAAGAATAGCAATTGATCATATAGGCTCTTTTAAATCTGCTTTGCTGGAACTTTTTATAAGGACTCTCAGATTGAACTTTGAAGGCTCTGGAGGCCAGGAAAGCCAAGCCAAGGACTTGTCATCAGACTCTGCCTGCAATACCTACAGATTTGGGTTAATTCCTCCCTTCTCGAGGTCCCCAAAATATCCTGGGGTTCTCTGCACCTGCCAGAGGAGTGACCTTCCTTCCTCACCTGGAAAGATTGCTGGGAACCCTGTAAGCAAGGTACCAGGCCAATATTTCCAAATGGCTTTATTTCATAAAGTTCAGTGTTTGTTTCTTAAAGCTGTATGGTCATATCTGAGTTTATGTATGTTTCTCTCAAATATGACTTTCCAGTCAAAGCCTTGGTAATATAACCAGTGTTTCCAATTGTGTCTTGTTATGAGGAGAACAGATTCTTATTGAACTTATGCAAATAACTATATTGCCATGAATATAAGAATACTCACTCATCAAATGTTTTTGAATTCTGGAGGGATCAGATAGGGAGAAAAAGATAAATGCTTCAATTCTGTTTACAAATTGTTATAAGTCATAGTTCTTTACAAGAAAAGAGAAAAAATTTTCCTTAAACCTGGAAAAACAAAATGTATAAAAAATCAGCAATATTTCAAACAAAAATCATAAAAATCATAATCATCCTTATCAGTTTATTTAGTCCCATGGTATCAACACTTGATCTTCTGTTAGCAGTTTCATGAAGCCATCCACTACAGTTCTGTATTTTTTTTTACCCAGCTCAGTTTTATAATCTGAAAGCTTATCAGAGACCTGCATTCCAGAGCAAGTGTCAGAATCCTTTCCATGAATCTCTATGAAGATGAAACACATCTGCAAAAACATCAGAGTAAAACAACAAACTTCTGCAAATGACAAAACATAAAAAAATGGCAATTGATAAAGACTGTGACATATAACACTTTGAAATAATGACTAGAATTATGACTGACAACTAGGACAGATCAGAATTTTTGGAATGTTTTATAATTTTTAAAACACATATTAATAACATTTACCCACACAATATAACCTAGGAAGGCTCATTATCATTTATTTGATAATGTTTCCCATGTAATTTAACATACCAAATAAGTCTAATTAGTTTAATATTTTCCTCTTTATAGGAAGAGAGAACAAATTCTTTAAGAAGTCCCAGGGCTGATTGGAAGTTTTCAAGTCTCATTTTTAAGTTAAAAGAAAGACTTTGATTTTGGGAGAATTTTGTCAAAAATTGCAAAAGTCTTTAAAACACTTGGTCAAATAGGAAATAATGCCTAGTTATCTATTTAATCAAGGTGACAACAGAAACAGTCAAAGCCAAACAAGAGTTAAAACAGTCGGAAAAAACCTTAATAGAGAGACCTCAGTCCTTTTGAACATAGGAAGTTATTTTAACACAACAGATTTTCTGTCTTTTAGGTAAACTTACTCAAAGGTAAAGAAAAACTTTTTATAACCTTTTAATCAAGAGCAGACCAAAATTTTAAGAAAATTACCTTTATAAGAGAGAAAGCCAAATTCTAATTTTCTACCTGCTTACTTGACCATGCACAAAACTCTTCAGAGTTTTACTTCCACAAACCTTCTGTCACTTACATTTTACATTCATAATTTGTCCCATGCCTTCTTTCCTTTTTTTCTTTCCTAGTACTTTAGGACAAATTTATCTTTCTTAACAAAACAAACAAAAATATCTCTATTCTTTATATCTTCTTTACTCAAAACATACTTTTTACTTTCCTTGTATACAGACTTTCCAGAAATGTGTGTTTTCTCATAGGAAATTTCTCAGCATGTACAAAACATGTTTATCAATAAACTCAAGCATCTTTTAGTTTCTTTGAGATAAGAAACCAAAGGCAGACAAATCTATGCTTAGTAATCAATTTTTAATGTTTTATCTTGAGTGGAAATGACCCAGATAGTAAATAAATTTTTATCATTTAACTTAATTTAGCAAAACTCTGAAGTTTTAAGTTACCAAAAAGATTTTGGAAGCTGTTTTTCAAACGTATATACCATAAAACATAATTATTGTTAAAAAGTTCCCCCCAAAACTTTCATCCTTTTCACATCTATTTAGTTTACCTGTTTACAATAATTATATTTAGATTGTCTACAAAAACTTCGTGAGACATCAGAAAGAATTAGCTATTATTTTAAATTATTTTTTGTTGACAAATTTTGTAACAGATAGCGTTTGCATCATATCCAATGTTGATAACTCTGAAAACATATTTATTTTAACCAAACTAACAAACTTAAATAAGCTTTTATTTACCAAAGATCATTTTATATCATGTTAACTTGAAAGACATGTGGGCTAGTTTCTATTACATTTATAAATAACTCATAAAAGTGTTTACTACAAGCCAATTAAATAGAACTCCTTTAGAAACTGTACCATCTAGAGGCAAACAAATACACATAGAGACAGATAAACACAAACAGAGATCTGCAAAATTTTAGCCAGGTCTCAGGTACAAAATTCAAAATAATAGTTACATCCAAACTATTTTTCTAGTAGGTGGATCTGCTCAGATGGCCAAAAATATTTACTAAACATTCTTTTCTTTTTGCTGTAAGGCCTTTTTATAGCTGTTTTTGAAATAACTTTGTCTTTTAGAAGTTTCTGTATATTAATCAAAGATTGCATCCCATTGCGAGATGTTTTGAATCCTCTCTTTTAAGGGTGTCCCCTTAAGGTGGCCTCGTCTGAAACAGAGGTTCCCCAGAATGACCATTATAATTCCAAATTATCTCAAAAGTTCACATACTTTCACTTGCTTTAATTTTAGATCAGGAATTTCAGGGGTGTAGAAGTGGGGAAGCTCAGCGAGAGAGGAGATTTGGTTTCGTTTTGCTAGCAGGGCTGCTGACATCCTCCAGTCTGGCATGTTTAATTATTTAATTATTTTCTTTTAAAGAGGCAGTAAAGTATTCCTGATTTCATGTATAAGCCTTAAAAGGTTAAAATGGGCTTCCCATTGGTTGTTTAATTTTATAGCCAGCTTTTTCTAATTGCATATGCAAATACACCAGTTTGGATAAACTGAAATTGTCCCATTTTGGCCACTTTCTCTCTGGAGTCTATGGAGTATTGTGGCCACGTGGTGTTACAAAAGAAAACTATCTTCTTCTTGGACATGGGCTCATAGCTGAAGTCAGCCCATTTAGCCAAGAGGTGGCCCAGAGGGCTTTTCTTGGAGACAGGTGGAGTTCCCCCCATTCTGATACACAGAGATGGACAGACACATGAATCCAGACATAGAAAAAAACAGACACCAGTAAACCAATTCCCAGATTTAGGGTAGAAAGTCCTACAACTGTTCACACTCTGAATGCATGCCCAGATGGCCCCCCCACCAACAGAAAGGACCCCAGATGGCCCCTCTGTGAACAGAAGGGACCCCAGATGGTCCTGCCATAATGGAAGGACCCCAGAAGGAGGAGAAGGGAGTTCACAGGCATCCCCGAGGCCACTTACCCTATTCCAGATTGAGCCCGTCGACTCACTAGAAGCAAAAACAAACAAACAAACAAACAAATCTAGAGACTGTTTCATTTCTTCAGCCACTAGGAAGTGCTGAAGGCAGTCAACAATCAGAACAACTCAGGGGATAGTCCCTGGGAGAAAGAACATCCTGGCAGCCGCTGGGAGAGTCCTGAGATTTCTCCTGGAGTCAACTAGCCACAGGCAGAGGCATGTCCCATCTGGGTCACCAGAAATTTGTAACTGAGCCAAAAAGGGCTTGTTCTGCTCACTGCAATCTGGTGCCAATCAATTGCAAACGAGTTGGTGGTTGAGGAAGGAAAGTTTATATGATTAGCTAGCATAATTGGAAGATGGCGAACTAGTGTCCTAAAGAACTATCTTAAAATTGTAGGCAGTTATATAGGGGAAATGGGCAGGGAAGGAGGGGTTTTGGGGATGGATAGCATCCAGTGTGATGAACTTCAAGGCGCCACATTCTCTCTTTCTTCTGTCATCCATGAAGGTACCAACGCAGAGTTTTTCTTTCTGGAGGTCGTCATGTTCCTGGGGGACTCAGAGAATAAAGCTATCGTCTTATTACAGCTGGGAGATATACATAAGCAAGAATCATAGAACTAGCAGATCATGTATTTTGCAAAAGGGAAGGGTGCTTAATCATCTAGGCTATGTGCAGGCCAGAAGGCATTCATAGAGACTAGTGAGTCAGGGTCATAGTAACAATATTGCTTCCTTTCCTTAAGATGGCTTCCCTCATGCTAACTTAAGATATAGCTGTTATATTACTAGCCTCAATGCCCAAGTCCCCATCTGTGAAATGGGGTCCATGATAGAACTCCCTCAGAGGCCTCCTGCGAGGATGACATGCGTGGTCCGTGAGGGTCTTAGCACAGAGGTCAGCACGTGGTAAACACTCAGCAAATGGTAGCTGTTAGTTTGCTTCTGGGCTCTTGTACCAAAAGTCTGGAGAGGTGCCCAGCTGCTCTGAACGGCCGTTGGTCCGTCTTCTATGGGAGCATCTCCTTTGACCTGTTTTTTATGAGCCTTTTTGAGGCTCAATCAGACCCAGCTAAATACCCGTTCCCTCAGAGTGAAATCATGATGAATAATAAAAACAAAAATACGAAAAATGCCTTATGTATCCAGGCTGCCAAAAGGTGCTGGGAAATGGTAATGAAGCTACAATACAGCGTAGTACCCCATGAGTAAGTGCTCAGCCGTGGAGCTTTCCTAGGAAGCCCGTGGAAGATGCTGGGGTGTCAAAGTTGTGTGCATTAGAAAAGGAGCATAGTATCAATAGTTACTGTTTATTGGACTGTCATCCTGTGCCCGGCTGGGAGTACGATGGTGGCCCTGGTGGACAGTCCCTGCTCTCACTGGGCTTACCTGCTGGAGAGAGACAGACAATGCATAGCAAATACAGAAAAAGTGCCCAATGTAATTTCAGAATGGCACATGCGCTGGAGAAAACAAACTGAGGAGAGAGTAAAGCCGGGGGCTGAGGGTCAGGAGGGCAGGGGTGGGTTACAAAGCAGAGCCTCTCTAAAAAGGTGGCATTTGATCTGAGGTCCCAACCATGAGAAGCCTTGAGAGATTTGGAGAAAAGATGTTCCCAATGGAAGATACAGCCTCGGAAAATGCCTTTTAAATGTATAAATGAATGAGTGAATGAGATGCCGAGAGGGCGGGACCATTTCTCAGTTCTCTCTGCCACCAGTTGGGCCTAGCCCATAAACAGGCCTCAGGGACTCTCAAAGTTGGTGGAAACGTCGAGGTTGGGTAGCCTGACCCTTCACCCAGCCCTGGGATCTATTCGACATCAGGGCTTGGCCACCTCTGGTGATGGGGGATTTCACTACCTCGAAGGCAAATAATCTTCAAACAGGACTTACTGGAAGCTGCTTTCCACTGAGGTGATTTCCTTTCCCACTGGGAAGCCAGAGCTGAGGTGTCTGCAGAGTCCGCCCGCTTCCACGCTGTGAGCTCAGACCCAGGCACCGTCCAGCACACCCCACCGCTGGTGTCGTGTCCTCACGGTCCAGCCCAAAGGTTCTTTGGTCTGCATGGTGTTTTTTAAACTTAAAAAAAATCGGACCTAACATTTTAAAGATCAGAGGAGAACAACCCAAATGTCCCTCAGTGGGGCCTGGTTAGGTAAGAACAGCTCACCCATACGGCAGAGTGCTGTGCAGCTGGAGGAAAGAGTGAGGCGGCTCTTCGTGTCCTGACGGGGAAGGATCTTTGAGACACGTTATTCATGAAAAAAGCCAGAAGAGTGAGTGCAGAATGCTGCCTTTTGTGTAAAGGAGGGAGGGGCAATGGGGATGCATATGTGTCTCTGTGCACACAGGCATCAGGAAGCTCTGGAAGGAGACTCAGGAACTTCATGACCAGGTCTCGGCAGAGACTGTGAAATGGGTGTAGGAAGAGGACTTTTTACTGAATATCATTTACATTTAACTTTTTGAGCCTTGTCAATATATCACTATCAAAAAGTTAAATTTAAAAGTGCTTTAAGAATCAAGAGATTTAACATAAAGACTAAAATGTCTAACTGCCCTTGAAAAGCTGCAGACTGTCCACCTTGGGTCCACGTTCCCGTGTGGCCACACTCAGGTGGCTCTGAGAAGTGGCTGTTCCTCTGGATGAGCCGCACTCACCGTTTGTCCCCGACTCCACTGGCCAGCTCCGTGCGCTTGCCTTGCCTGCTGGCCCCTGTGGGCTTGTGTGTGACCTGTCCCAGCCTCGTCCTGCCTGTGTCCTCCTGTTCCTACTCCTACCCGACAGAACCCCCTGCCAGCCAGGGAGGGCTGACCGCAGGCTGTCCAGCTGGCCTTGCCTGTCCCTGGCCGCAGGCCTTTGCTCACGCTGTCCTGCCTGCCTGGAGTGGCTTTCCCCAAATACCAGCTCAGTGTGTGGGCCGTCGAGTGGGGAGGGCCGCGAGCGCGGAGTGCGGAGTTCTCCAGAATGTGCAGCAACATGGCGTTTCATCCCAGCGCGGTGACGCCACACTCTCTCCACCTGAATGTGGGGGCCCAGCTTCAGGGGACCACAGCCCGGAGGGAAAACTCAGTATCCAAGATTGGAACTTTCCCAGAAATGCAGAAAGATTCCAGGTGAATGTGGTTGGGGTTTAAAGTGTTTGTTTTTGGGTTGTTAACTAGACTCACCGTTATAGATTCTAGAGAAACCTAGAATTTTGGAATCTTAGTGTTTGGATGGATACTCAGAGGTTCAGAGAAGCCAGAGGTCTGATCATTTTAAAGCCAAAATGGATTTCAAGCATCCCCGTAATTAAAATGTGGAAAGGAATATATGACTTGCTTTCAGGTTAGCACAGTGCTCCCAAGAACTGTTTGATGAATAAATGAATAATATTTGTGAAAAGTGCAGTGTCAATTAAAAAAAATAATTTCAGCAGAGAGTACGCTGGTTGTTTCTGACCTTGTATTTTGTAGGATAAAAATAAACCAAGCTGGATGCCGTCCTGGAGACTCGTAGATTTTCACACTTGCGGGAAGCTGGGAGGCCGACCTTTCCCAAGAGCCTTCCACCTGGTCTCTGGGCACCCAGCTCCCCAGCCCCCCTGCGGTGACCCCTCCTCCTACAATAGCCTTGCGTTAGCTTGTTCTTTGGGCAGAGATCTCTGCTGCCTTGCCATTACCTGGAGGAGAAAACGCACCAAACTGTAGTGCCTGGCAATTTGCAGAGCTGCTGCCATCCATCCTTCATTTGTTCATTCACTCACTCACTCCTCTCCATCAACACCCAGCTCCTCCTTCACGTCGCCTTAGCCTCGCCTGGATCTTGAGGGCTGTAAAGTCCCTGCCCTCAGCACACTCATAGTCTGAGGGAGGAGGCAGATGTGGGTGCACGGACAAGGCAAAACCAAACTAGAAAAAGAGAGGGAAATACTGTGGGAGAAGCCAAGTGCGTTGAGGGCAGGGAGGAGGCAACGATGGCTCCTCTGTGGCTGTAGGTTCAAAGTGGTTTGTGGAGGAGGCCGTGTCTAGGCTGCTCTGCAGCAGCTGTGCTCTCCTGGCTTCTCTGCTCTGAAGCTTGGTCTAGTCTCTTGCAAACCCCTGTTTACAATTCCTTTTAATCACACAGTCATACATGCTGGTTGTAAAATAAAGTCAAATGGTATGGAAGTGTGTGTAGCAACATGGGACCATGTCCCCCCACCCCGTCCTGCTGATGTCAGAGTGAAGGGTTGGTACTTGTCCTTCCAGAACCTGTTCTGTGCATAGAAAACTTCTATCAGGTAATATGTATATAATTTATTTCTTACAAATGTGTTTTTACTCTTCATACTGTTGTCCAATTTTAAAAAATGTTTGTTTCATGTTTAATGGACACCCAACGTGTCGGTAGATCCAGAGCTTCCATCCTCTCTAATGCTCTGGATGAACCATCGTGAACTTTTCCCAAGTAAGACGGCTGACTCAGTCCACATCCTCAGGGCCAAGGGGTGAATCCCTCTCAGTGTTTGACACCCAGGGGCTGCAGACAGGAGAGGACTGGGTCCAGGAAGAGGAGAGGGCAGGGAACCTTGTTATCCACGGCGGGCGGCCGAGAGCTGTTGGCTTAGAGATGGCTGACTGGGGCCTGACTCCCATCTCCCTGCCGTGTGCTTAGGGCTGCGGGGGAGGAGGTGTGGCTGCTGGGAGGCATCAGGGGACCACAGGGAGGCAAGCTTTAGTTGAGCGCCAAGCAGACCTTTTTAGCAGTTGCGCTCTCTGAAGCCACACAGGCTGCCTCAGGAAATGATAACAGTGACAGCTAATGTTTACTGAGCATTTGTTGTGTTTCGTGCTTTGGTTCATTTCTTCCCTTACTCTATGAAACCCAGGTGCTATTTTTGTCCCAACGAACAGTTAAAGGAGTTCACCCAGCAGTAAGGAGCAGAGCTGGTTTTCTCCTAACTCCTGTACTGTGCTGCTTCTGTTGGTAGTAAGCTCCCCATCATCAGAGGTATCCAAGCAGAGCTTTCTCACATTCATCTGCAGCACAGCTAGACTAGGGGTCACTGGGGTCTGCAGAAGCTGATCAAACTGCAGAATCTCTCGTACAGACTCTGGAGCCAGACTGCCTATCTTTAGATCCCAGCTCTGCCACGTATGAATCAGTGACCTCAGTTGCTCGTTTGTGTGTGTGTGTGTATGTGTGTGTGCACGAGTGCACACGTGCCTCAGTTTCCTCGTCTTCTAATGGGGATAGAACCTTGTTATGTGCATTAAATGAATTGATGTTTCAAAAGCACTAAACCCTCCCTGGGACACAGTAAGTGCTATAGATGTGTTGTTTGCAAATCTGGAGCTCAGGGAAGCAGCCTGAGCCAGAGAGGAGTTAGGGGTCCTCCACAGCGAGGGATGGGGGAAGAGCTTGCCAGGCGTGGGATCTGTCCAGCGTGGAGTGGGCCTGCTGGCTCCCTGTTCTAGATGTTCCATTGGCCTTCTGTGTTAGTTTCCAGTTGCTGCTGTAACAAATTACCACAAGCTTCATGGCTTAAACAACACACATTTATTATCTTACAGTTCTGAGGTCAGAAGTCCTAAATTCAAGGTGTTGGCAGGGCCGTGTTCCTTCTGGAGGCTTTAGGGGAGAATCCACTTCCTTGCCTTTTCCAGCTTTTTCTAGAAGCTGCCCACATTCCTTGGCTTGTGGCCCCTTCCTCCATCTTCAAAGCCAGCAGGGTAGCATCTTTTCTCCTCTTTGACCTCTGCTTCTGTTGTCACGTCTTCTCTCTCTGACTCTGACCCTCCTGCCTCCCTCTTATAAGACCCTTCATGATTACGTTGGGCCCACCTGGATAATCCAGGATCATCTCCACTTCTCAAAACCCTTGATTTAATCACAACTGCAAGTCCCTTTTGCTTTGTAAGGTAACATATTCACAGGTTCTGGGGATTAGGACGTAGACATCTTTGAGGGGGCATTATTCTGTCCCCCCAGTGCCCAATATCTTTATATCTCCTTGAGGATTCCGTATCCCCTTGTACCCTGGGATGACCCACCAGCTGGAGGTGGTCGGGCACCTCTTTTGCTCTTTTTCTGCCTGACCTCTCCCCCCCACCTCTGGGAGCACTGGCCGGTCCTCACTCTGTCTCCTCATCTGCCCCAGTGTTGTGACAGTTGTGCCCTCCCAGGTCCCCAGGGTCAAGAGACTGGCATACTGGTGCAGGTGGGCCCTTAGATCATTGGTGCAGCTCCCTCACTGAGCAGATGGGGACAGCAGCCCTGAGGACTCAGGTTCTCCCCAAGGAGACAGCTCTTGACTCCTATTCCAGTGCTTCTCCTCCCGCCCCCCAGACTCAGCCTTCCAGAATGGGACTTTTCCCTCTCCTCTCCTCATTCCTCAGCCTGACTGGCCCACTGCTGTCTCCCTACCTCATCTATGAAGCTGCCCAATGGACCCCTTTATCCGGGCCTGTCTTCTTACCGCCTTCCAGCTCAGCTATGCCTGTCCGGACGCCCAGCCTCCGCTCCTGCTGGCTCCTCCGCTTAGGGTGCTCCTGTCATTGCCCAGGGGTGGCGCAGTCTGCTGGGAAGCAGGAGCGTTGGGCTGACTTGGAGTCGGGATCACAGGTCTTCATCCCAGCTCTGCCGTAACTCCCTGGTGACTTTGGGAACACCCTGCCCCTCTCTGAGCCTCAGTTTTCACACCTGCCCAATGGGAATTATAGTCCTGGCTCAGCTCTCCTTGCAGGACTGTGGTGAAGTGCACATGAGCTGTAAGCTGTAAAGGGCTGTGCCCTTTCTTGTGACCTTGACTGTGCCAAGTGTTCAGGTCCTCTGTCCTCAGCAGGAGGGAGAATACGAGCTGGTACAGGGCTTTGCCTGTGAAAGGCTCTCATGACACCTGCTGAGGGACTGAGGAACCCGGAGGCCTGCCAGTCTCTGCCCATGTGACTTCAGGGCATATCTCCAGGGAGCAGTCCCCAGGTGCCGCCTCCTCCAGGAAGCCCTCCCACTACCCTACAGTCAGAGAAACGTCCCCCTCTCTGGGCCATGGATCAGCCTGTTTGTTAACCCATTGTGCCTGGATTTATGATTCTTTGTGTCCAGCATAACTTTCTCCTTAGACTATGAGGTTCTGAGTTATCTCTGCCTTCCCCAGCCCAGCGTAGCATGGAGCTTGGAACATAGGAGGTCCTTGGGAAGTGTTTGTTGGACGGAAAGATGGATGGATGGTGGATGGATGAACAAATGAACTGTCTACTATGATTGGTTGTTACTAATTGCCCCAAACCCTGCCCTCCTAGGTTATTGTCAAGGTTATTGACGTGATTCACACACTCACATACACATCTTTGAAGAGCATAAGGGACATTTATTTATGTTTTTTTTTTTTAAATTTTTGCTTCCCTTTTTTTTCTTTGAGGAAGATTGGCCCTGAGCTAACATCTGTTGCTCATCTTCCTCCTTTTTTCCATTTTTCTCCTCAAAGCCCCAGCAGATAGTTGTATGTCATAGTTGTACCTCCTTCTAGTTGCTCTATGTGGGACACCGCCTCAGCATGGCTTGATGAGCGGTACGTAGGTCCACTCCCAGGATCTGACCCTGTGAACCCCAGGCCACGGAAGCAGAGCACGTGAACTTAACTGCTACGCCACAGGGCTGGCCCCAAGGGCCATTTAAATGCAAGATATTATCACAATTTTTCTCTCCAAATGCATTAGCTTCTGCTGGTCTGTGGCCTTTTTTCCCCCTCCAATGTTCAAAGCCCAGAAGAAACCTCTCTCTGATTTATCTCTTTTAGCTTTTCTTCTATAAACTCTTGGGAAGGCTGGTTTTGGCACGAATCCTTAGGGGTGCCTGCTGCCGTCAGGACGTGCCCATCGGACGTGTTTGCCTTTCCAGATCCACCAGTTCCTTTTGTAAGCCTCTGTTCGCCCAGGTCCAGGATGGTGTCACAGGCCCACCTCGAGGACAGGGTGGTCGGCAGTCTGTTTGAGGGGTTGGCATCTACGGTGGGGGCTAGGGTAAGCCCCTCCCCCAGCTGCTCTCCATCCTGAACAGGATCCAGTAAGCCCAGAGTCACCAAAGGGTGTGATAACTAGCACTTGCCCACTCACTGGGCACCAGGCATCTTCTAAGCTCTTTACATATGTTAACGTGTCTCATCTGCATAACAACCCTATGAGGGACTTAGTCTTGTTCTCCCCATTTTACTGATGCAAAAACTGAGGCACAGAGAAGCACAGAAACTTACTCAAGGTCACATAGCTCCTCAGTGCTGATGCCAGGTTTCAGACACAGGCAGTCACATTCCAGAGGCCATACACTTGACCACTGTGCCACGCTGCTTCTCACCAACCTGGTGTGTCGATGGCAGGCAGGAAATCTGACCAGAGAAGGTCTGAGTCGGGCAGAGCCTGATCTGGAGGAGAACAGTCCACAAACAAGGCCCATGGGTAGATCAGTGCCACATGTGGGGGCCGTGTCTGACGTGGCTTGTATTAATCTTGGGAGGCACCTGCTTGAAGGGCATTGGGCTGGCTCCAACATGCTCCAACAGCTGGCACCCTGTAAGGCAGCCTCAGCAGCCTCACCAGCCCTCAGCACACAGCAGGCCCTCAGCGCACAGTGGGCCCTCAGCGAAGGTTTGTTGAGTGGATGGGCAGACAACAGCAGGCATTATTGTTCCATCTTTCTTGGGAAACTTGCGCTATGTACCTTCTGGCATGTTCCTACCTGGGCTGGGCCACCTGGAGACTCCCTGGCAACCCCTGAGCCCTCAGCCCCTGCAATACCCCCTCCCCAGGCTGTTCCTTGTCAAGTGTGGGGGAACTGGCACTGCCAGCATCTCCCTGCCTAGGCCAGAGCTCTCTTGTTTGTTTTCAGGAAAGAAAGCAAAAGAGAAATAACTGTCACTGCGTTTCTTAGGCACACTTCCTCCTCCTTCCCTGGTCAAGCTCCCTGGGAAGGCTCGTGCCCTAGGAGTGCTGGTTCTTCAGGAACAAGTCAGTGAAAGTCCCGGCTCTTCACACCTCAACCCGCTGTCTTCCCGTTTCTCATCCTTTATTGCCCTGCCGCCTGAGAGGAGAAAAGATGTCAGGCAGTAGTCCAGGTGGGGAGCCTGGCCGGGGCTCGGGCAGGCCGGCAGGGACCCACCACGGGGCGGCGGGGAGGACGCTGGGCAGGAGCGCGGGCTCTGCCGGGCCGTCCTGGTCCTCACCCCGAGAGTGAGAGCAGGCGGGGGCGGGAGGACCCACTCATCAGCTCGGCGTGTCTCCCCCTCTCTCGGATCCCTTGTCCGTTAAGGTCCAGGTGGCTGGATTTGGGGACAGTGCCCAGAGGGTCCAGTGGTGGGGCAGGGGGTGCCAAGGGTGCACTCAGGGCTCTGGGCAGTGACTCTTGGCCAGCCGGCCTGGCATTTACGGTGTCTTTCACACCCACACTGTCAGTTCTGGATGGCTGCTCAAAAGGTGTTGCCCAAAGAAGGCCACGGCTCCTCCAGCAGCCACCTGTGCCGGGGCGGGGGTGGCTTACCTGTGGGGGTACCTGCAGGTTTATTATTAGTTTAAACCCCTCTCGTACTGATGAGGCTGATGAGGTAAGACTCCCACAGAACCCAGGGTAGCCTCCCTGTCCGCCTCCTCTGGTCCACAGCCCACGTCAGTTGGCTCCCACCCCAGGCTCCCAGGGCCTGGGCTGAGGGCTGGCCTCTGGGCTGCCTGGAGCATGCCCAGCCACCGCCCAGTTTCTCTGCGGGCTGAGCACACCTCCGGCAGGGACCGGCCTGCCCATGGTACCCCCGGAGGAATCCCTTCTTTGACCTTTGTAATTATTCCTGTTCAATCTTCCTTCGTGTTTTTTCCTCCCCCCGTCTGAGGTGCTCAGCTCCTGCGCTCTCTCCAGTGTATTAAGGATGTGAGTGAAATTGATGACTGGGATGTCTCAGGTCTTTATGATGATGAATGACTTTCACTGCCAAAGCTTTTATTGTCTGTGATTTGGGAAGAAGGGGGAACTGATATATCAAGGCTGCCTGTCACACCATTTAATACAGTTGTAAATCCTGACGTCACAACTGGTGGTCAGGAGCTAGAGAATTCCACTGGCTGCCGCTTGCCCAGTCCTTATGCATGTTTTTCCCTCTTGCCTTTCTTTGCTTGACTGTCACATTGCGTTTTGGGAGGGGGGATGGGAACAGCTGGATGGTGACTTTAAAAATCCCAGGGGCCTCCTGGGCCAGAGAGGAAAGGGGGAGCCCTTCCCACTCTGCAGGAAGCAGCGGATGGGGGGCCTTTGATTCTAAGATGAGCAAGGAAGTCCTCCAGAGAAACAAAACCCTAAAAGTATGCTAATACCTTCTTGCATGGGCAGCACCCTTTACAGTTTACTGAATGGTTTCACATCTGCTGTTGTTCAGATCTTCCCTCCGTCCTTGGGAGGGTGGCAGGGAGAGACTTGATCACCGCTTTACAGAAGAGGAAACTGAGGCTCAGCAAGTGAGTGACTTGGCCGAGGTCGTGCCACAGCAGGCAGATGCAGAGGGTGGCTCCCTGGGGGAAGTGCCAGAGCATCGCCCTGAGGGATTCTGGGTGGAGTCAGACAGCCCTGGGTTCCAGTCCTAGACGTACCGCCATCTCGCTGCTGACCTGGGGAGGTCACTTCAGTTTTCTGACCCTCAATTTCCTCACCTGGAAATGAGAGTAACACTCTCCTCCCAGGGTTGTTATGAGGATTAGATGAGAGAATGCATGTAAGATTCTTAGCAAGGTTCCTGCCCATCAAAGGTGCTCAATAAATGGTGTTAAAAGGTGGAACTCCAGTGAGAGAAGCATGTGGTAGATGTCACAGGAGCCACCTATGAGGAGGGGCACCTATGCCTTCCCAAGGTCATGTGGGGAGGCCGCCAAGGAAGGCTTCCTGCAGGAGGCGACATTTGAGCTGATTGGAATGAGGAAGAATTAGGCAGACTTCGAGCGTCAGTGAGGAAGAGCGTACCAGGCAGAGGGAACAGCATGATAAAGGCGAAAGCAGCCCAGGGTGAGTGAGGAAGGGCAGACAGCTGCAGGAGTGGTGAGATGTGCTGCTGGAGATGAGGGAGGGTCAGACGAGGAGGCTCCTGAGGACCCGGGATCGTAGTCTCCAGATGCTGGGGAGCCTCCAGGGGCTTTAAACAGGGAGTGGCATCTTCAAAGAAGTCTCTCTGGGGTCTTGACAGAGGGTGGACAGAATGAGGATGAAACTCAGCGAGAAGACTGAACCCCTTGAAGGTGGTTGTAAAAGTCCAGGAGAGAAAGGATAAGGACCTGACCCAGGCAGCAGAGAGGAGGATGGAGGAACATTTTGGGGTAGAACTGGCAGTGGTCAAATGTCAGGGATATAGGTGAGAGGCAGAAGTCAAGGGGGCTCCCCTGGCTGGAGTTTGGGGGGTTAGGGGGTTGATGGAGCCCCAGCCGAGACAAAGATAACAGGAAGAGGAGCTGGTTTGGATACTTGGACATTGTGGTGTCCCAGGGACCCCTGGGGGAAATGCCCAGAGGCGGTAGGGAGGGGTCAGGGCTGGGGTTACAGATTTGGAAGTCATGGCATGGAGGAGATGGGTCACCCAGTGAAGATGTACGGACGAGAAGGGCGGAGAGGAGCAGAGATCTAGGAAGGGACTCTGGGGAATAAGGGTGGCTGGAGAGAGGAAGCCATGGAGAAGTCTGGGAAGAGGTGAGTGGCGAGGACACAGCAGACCACGAAGGCCTTCCATCTGGGAGCCTGTAGCAGTCACAGCTCCTAGTTGAGAACAACAGAATTCTCTCTGGCTGCTTAAGCAGAAAAGGATTTTCTAAAGGATATTACGACACTCAAGAGGACCACAGAACCAGGCTTGGAGGCTTCACAGCCAGAATCCACAGCTGAACCACGCCTGTACCATGCGTGAACCAAGCCTGAACCACACCTGAACCACACCCAAACCACGCCTGAACCATGCGTGAACCACGCCTGAACCACATCTGAACACTTGAACCACGCCTGAACTACACCTGAACCACACTTGAACCACTCCTGAATTACACCTGAACCACATCCGAAACACACCTGAACCACATCTGCGCCACACCATGGGACTGTTCCTGTTCAGATGCCGTACCTTGGCCTATGGACACAGAGCCCTCAGCTGATGCTCCTGGGCTGAACACCAGATGTCACCACTAGCTCCTCTGCCTCAGCAGATGGACTCCACAGGCACCTGCTTCTTTGTGTCCTAGCTTCTGAATTAACGACTCACACGTGTCTGCTTGGTGACGCCAGTAGAGTGCCCATCCCTAGCTGCAAGGGAGGCTGGGAGATCAAGCTTCTGACTTCTGCCTTGAGGAACCTAAACTCTTAAGGTGGAAAATTCCCAAAACAAAAGAAGGCTGTTCAATGGTGTCAGGTGGTCAAAAATGTGTGAAGAGGGGCCGGCCCGGTGGCGCAAGCGGTTAAGTGCGCGCGCTCCGCTGTGGCGGCCCGGGGTTCACTGGTTCGGATCCCGGGCGCGCACCGACGCGCTGCTTGGCAAGCCATGCTGTGGCGGCGTCCCATATAAAGTGGAGGAAGATGGGCACAGATGTTAGCCCAGGGCCGTCTTCCTCAGCAAAAAAAGAGGAGGATTGGCGGATGTTAGCACAGGGCTGATCTCCTCACAAAAAAAAAAAAAATGTGTGAAGAATTAGGGAGCAAGCAAAGAGATCCAAGATAACAAGGCCTAAGAAGCATCCCTCAGCTTTGGCAGTTAGGAGGGCCTTGTTCTTGGGGTCATGTATCAACTGTAGTCGACCCCTTCCTGCAGGATTTGAGGCAGCATTCATTCAAACCCAAGACATCTGCACGTAGGCCAGAAACCACAAAAGGAAAGGGGAACGATGGTCCTGGATTCCAGGAAAGGCCTACTGAGGGGAGGCGGCTGCGCTTGCAGCCTGTGGTCTTGCACTGTTTTCTCAGGATCTGAGGGACTTTGGTGAGTGGCTGGCCTGGGAAAGAGAAGGGACAGGGAAGAAGCTGGGACCCAGGGGCACAGTCCCACCCAGGGGTCCGGGGGTCCTGGGAGGCATTTCCTTTGCTAGAACTTGGGGAGCTTCTGAGCTGGGCTGGTGGCTTTTCTCCAGCAGGGAGGATTCAGACTGCCACCTGTTGGGCTCAGGAGAAAGCCTCCTGTTCCTACGGGCACAAAATCCCCACACCTGACACAGGCCGGGCCTGGAGGAGCGGCTGGGGAAGATTTCCTGAGGAAGGAATGGAAGAACAGTTATCGAGTGTTTGGCCTCAGCTCTGTGCCAAGCATTGTGCCGGCCCCACAGGGAACAGAGGAACGGGACCGTCCCTGCCCTGGAGGGTCCAGTCTAGCATCTTCTAGGCCAGCCATCCCAGCAGCCTGACGAGGCTGGACGTGGAGCTGGGCACCGGCTCTGAGGGCACTGAGCAGGGAGCGTGTCACTTCGGAGGGCAGGGCGGGGGCCATCGGGGAGGGTTTCCACACGAGGTGAGAGGTGACGTTGGGGAGTTTACTGGGTGCTGCGCGCACGGCAGCCACGTTGCGGTAGGCTTGGAGGCAAGTGCAGGAAAGAGGCGTTTAGGCCGGAGTCGGGGTGGCGGCTGGAGCCTACACTGCTCCGGCGGGGAGGAGGGCCCGGGGGGTTGCCCTTGATCCAGTGGTGCCACTCAGGGTGGGGGCTGAGGAGCGCAGGGTCCGTCAGCCAGAGGGGCTGGCGCAGTGGAGGAGGCTGGGGCCTGGGGGCGTCTGCGACCTGCTGATGCCCCCCGGCCCCTACCCCCCAGGGGTGTGCGGGGGAGAGGTTGGGCCTGGGGGTGCAGGGTGTCAGGCCTGGCCCTCTCGCCCAGGGGCGCTACGGAGCCCGCTGGGCGCCCTCATTATGCGCTCCCTGGCGGGAGGGGCGCGAGCAGCGACCGAGACGCCGGCCGCCTCCTGCTGGTGTGCGGAGCGCTGGGCAAGCCGCATGAGATCCCATCTCGCGCGTAATGTGCATCCGAGGACAAAATTAGATTGAGAAGTAAATGGAGCCGAAAATTTCCCCAGCATTGCCCGTCAGGAAGCTGTCTGATTGCGTGTTTTAATTCTCCGAGTCCTCCTGCCCGGCGAGGGTCACTTTGGGGGGCCGGCTGGAGCAGGAGGAGCTGTGACGGAGGGGAGTGCTGGGGACCTGGGGCCCGGCCGGGGGAGGGGAGAGGCCTTTCCTGCGTGGTGGCTGGGAGTCCAGGCTCCACGTGGCTCCTTCCCCCGGGGTGACCTGGTTCAGACCTCAAACAACCCTGTGAAGAGGGTGTTATTGTCCCCATTTTGTAGACAGGGACACTAAGGGGCAGAAGTTACATAACCTGCTGAGACCACACAAATAGTGCACAGTTGGCCGAGGTGACAAGCAGTGGCCAGTCAGACTTTAAAACTCAAGCTGATGCCACATGGGGCTGCACATGTGAATGTTTCCATCTTTTCACCAGAAGGCTCTGCCTTCTTCCTCCTTCTCTTCCTCATTCCCTCCCTCTCTTTTTCCTCCATTTCCACGCCCAGGAACCCTGGGGGGCAGGGCAAGGGGTGCATCCCCATTTTGAAGATTTGGCAAGCAAGGCTCAGCGAGGGCCAGTCATTTGTTGGAAGCACAGAGGGAGGAAGCCAGTGGCAAATTCTGTGAAGTCTGATTCCTGTGTGTGGTCTTCTACCTGGCCCGGACAAGCAGGGTCAATAAATACAAGGATGTGACAAAATCTCCCTCCTCCCGCCGCCCCCCGCCCCCCACGTACACCGCAAGTTTAGAAACGGAAATGCCAGGTGTCTCTGGTCTGGAACTCGGCCTGTTCCATCAGTGCCTGCCCCTCCGGCCCCGGCCCAGTCTCGGCACCTGCTCCCCCAGGAGGGCTCAGCCCGGCTCCCGCTCCCTTTATGTAAACCAATCAGAAGGAGGTTCAGTGGTTGAGGGAGTGGGAGTCCCAGAGACCCCCGAAGGACCCCAGGAGGCCCAGAGGGACACGGCTGGAGCCCCCCTGGAACCCAATCCACTGGCTGAACTTGAGTGTCCTTCAGGCTCTGGTGCTCCCCGACTCCAAAGTGGCTTTCGAGCCAGTGTGAAGGAGCCACTTTCGAGCCACCTTTACACTGGCTCTCACAGAACACACGTGTCCTCTGCTCAGCCTGGCTCTCAGTTGCCACCTCTGGGACCCCGGCCCTCGCATCTTACACCCCAGCCAGCCACCCACCTCCCCCAACATCTGCTGTGCCTGAGGAAGCTCTGGCCCAGTCCCGAGCACACTGTCCCTCAAGGCTTGTCCGCTGGTGTGACAGGACCCACCGGTACCGCCTGATCTTTGCTGCGTGTGGGACCCTGGGCAGGACATGTCACCTCTCTGAGCCTCAGCTCCCCCAGCTGTGGGCACTGAGATGGTGCGCAACCAGCAAGTTGAACCCAGGCCTGCCTGGCTCGCGCACTTGTCCCCACATGGGCCCCAGCTCAGTAGGCCCCCACCCTGTGTTGCATGAAGCACCATCACTTCTGTGATCCCATTTAGGGCTCCCGACGGCCCCTGATGGAGGTAGGGCAGGGGCGATCCCAGAACTGGTAATGGCTTACCAGCAAGAGCCCCAGCGACGCTGGCCTCTCAGGAATCCGGGCCCCTGACTCGGCCTCCCTGGGAGCAGAGGGCAGGGAGGGATGGGCTGGCGCTTCAGCAGCTTGCAGCACCAGCCCGCAGCTCTACTGAATGCGTGTTCTCTGCAGCACATTAATTTTCTGTGCACCCTGGGGGGTGCCTCTGTGGGGGGGACTTGGTTTCCCTGGTGAGCAGCCCGCCTCCCTGGCCTGGCTGTCATGTGGGCCCCTCAGCCGTGACCAAGCCCGGCCTGGCTGTTTGGTTAGGGGAAACAATCGAGGGGCAGGGGTGTCGTCCAGCTGGGCTTTCTTGGTTCCAGGCCTGGCTCTCTGTGACATTTACCATCTTGCCGCCCTCCGGACCAGAAGTGGACAGGCCTGCTTTAGGATTTGTGATGGGCCTCAGTGTCTTTACAGGAGATCAGAAGCCTATCTGAGGCTTTTCTGGCTTAGAGGTTGACCTATTGACTATTTCTTAAGAAAAATTGGCTGTCAGCCAGATGTGGGCAGGGAGCCCGATAATGTGCTTTCCTCCTGTCTCTAGCTCTGTTTGGTCTCCTCCCAGTGGGGTGGCCTAGGACTGGGACTCGGGTTCACAGAGGAGAATGTTCAAGAGAGGGGAGGGGGCCTGCCTGAAGGCCCCTCAGTGGGCCTTCACACCTGGTCCTCCAGCCTGGACCTTACCCTGGAGCGTGAAAGGTCGAGTAGGTCCCTCCCACCACCTTGATGTCATTTCGGAGCCATCCTAGATTCGCCGCAGGAAGGGCCCTGCTCAGTGGACTTTGGTGGTTACAGGCACAGGCTGCCTGAGTTTCTCATCCTGCCCCCACCGTCCCCCGCTTGGCCCACTCTCTGCCTGGGCAACCGTGGGCAAGTTGCTTACCCTTTCTTGGCGCCAGTGGCCTCCTCTGAATGCTGAAAGTACTGACAGGCACGGCTAACATTGAGGAGCACTTCTGTGGGCCAGGTACCTTTCTAAGAGCTGTGTATGGACTAACTCTTCACTCCTTCCAGACAGTCTCAGGAGGTGGTGGTGTCATCAGCCCCATTTTACAGATGAGGAAACTGAGGTTGCAGAACAACCAGTAGGAGCAGAGCTGAAATCTGAATCCAGAAGGCAGCTCCCGGAGCCTGTGCTCAGCCTCTGAACAACAGCAACAGTAACAATTTCGACCTCATGGGACTGTTCCGTTGTTAGAGGAGAGTGTGCACAAAGCTCTTAGAAGAGGCCTGGCAGGTAGACGGAGCTCCAGAGCCAGCTGCTGTCACCCATTCATCGGGTGGGACTCAGCCACTGTGGGCCCGCTCCGCGGGCGGATGAGCGGTTCTCAGGCCGTCTGCCTTCATGTAAAGGCCGCTTCCTTCCTCCCCTATCAGCTTCCACATTTCCATCTTCAGACGTTTATGTGGGGGCGGGGGGGCAGGGAGGGAGGCTCGAGGCCAGGCCCAGTGCCACTCAGTCATCACGATCACCCCCCCGGAGCAGACTGTTGGGGTGCCCTCCCCCCTCCTTCTCAGGTCACTCAGCAGGTAAGAGGCAGCGCTGGGCTCGGGGCCCTGGCGGGTGGGCTCCGGCTCCGGCACTCTCTCGGCTGACGGCGGTCTTTGCTGTGTCAGCAGTGGGAGCCCCGGCAGGTTTCTGACAGAGGCCTGATGCGGGCAGGGCCACACCTTCAAAGACTGAGCTGGCTGTGCTTTCGGGCGCTGTAGAGCACAGTGGCATCCCGAGTGTGCGCTCTGTGCTGGCCCTGTGCCAGGGTCTCCACGTGGAATTGTTCATTTAATCCACACAACAGCTGTGTGAGACGGATGGGGTTGTCTTCACTGACGGATGAGAAAACTGAGACAGAGAGGCTAGGCAACTCGCTCCAGATCACACAGCCACAAGAGTGGAGCTGGGTCTGGACCTAGACTGCCAGCCTGTGGCCCTCGTCCCAAACTGCCATGTCACCCTGCCCCCCTTTACAAAGATTTAAGGTCCCCCAATCTGGAATGTCGCCTCAGGGGAACTCGATGCTTTCTGTGTGTTCCTTGCATTTTCTGTTTAGCAATCGTCTGGTTTATATAGACTCCAGCTCTTGGGGAGGAAGACTCCACCATTGGGTGTGGAACATGTGTTCTGCATTAGCAACCTGGGGCGGGCAGGTGTGATGAGAATACTGTCAGCCCTGAGTCGACGGGACCGGGTCACCTCCAGGTTTCCATCCAGCCATGGGACTCCATGATTCTGAAACATCGTGAGGCGAAGATACATTTCTGATATTCTCCAGCCAGCTTGAGTGCGCGCGTACTGTACCCAGGAGTGGAGGCGTGGTGGATCTCCATCAGCTATCTCATCTCCTGGGGATCTTTTCCATGGTCATGTACTGTCCCAGGGCTCTCCAGGGACCCATCCTGGACTGAGATGGACAATTGGGCTTTTCTCCATCTGCTACTCATGAGTATATAGGTCCCAAGCTAACTTTCAAAACACTGGTTGGTCATATCAGTTTCTGGGGAGGGAGATGCACTTAATGATGCTGGAGTGACAGTTCACCCTCCTGCAGTGACAGCACCCAGGTTCACCTCTGTGAACCGGCATCACTGAACCCCGCCTGACACAGTGACACAGTCTCTGGAGGCCTGTAAGCAGGCAGCTTGCCCTTCCACTTGGCACCCTGGACTGCTGAGGTTTGGACTGCTTATGTCTGATTATATTGTTCTGTCTCCATCCTTGCTGCTCACCTGTCACTTCTCCTAATGTCAGTGTGCCTGGCTCTAGAAGCCTCTCTCCCCCTTCTTATTTTGCTGTTTTCAACCTGCTGGGGGCTGGGAAGCCATGCTACTGAGCTCATGGGAACTGTGTGCAAGTGAGGGTTGGGCCTGCCAGAGCCGGTGCTCAGAGGGACTAGGGACAGGCTTCGTGCCCGCCTTTCGGCCACCCACAGTCCGTGAGTCAGGGGTGAGGTTGCTTCATGGCGCATTTCAGATCGGCGGGACGTCGCCGTACTTACTGTCCCTGAGAGGGCTGGATGCTGGTGGGCGGAGGCCTGGTGGGACCCGGTGACTGCTGGGAATATGTGACTTGGCCAAGGTGCTCCTGGCATCCCCATGCTGCCCCTGAAAGCAAGACGCTGCCGTGACAGCTCTGGCAGAGAGCTGCGGAGCAGGGAGCAGTAGGCAGGGGGAGCCGTGCCCTTGGTGCATCTCGGTTCCTTGTCATCTTCCCTTTGAGCCCGTGACTGGGCCCCTTGGGGCACAGACGGTGTCTGGTTCTTCAAAGTTAACTTTATATCAAAAAGTTAATTTTGAATAAGAAGTAATATATGCATATGGTTAAACATTCAAACCATACAGAAAAATACAAAATGAAAAATGAATCTCCTTCCCCCTCCTCAGCCCTCCTATCCATAATCCCTCACCCAAAGGTGGCAGTGTCCTGTGTAACACTGTCAGGAACATTGTCCTGCATCCATCAGCGTGTAGATTTTATCTACTTTTTACCAGCACAGGTGGAACCGCACATACACAGTGTTCTTCTGCACTTTGTTTTATTCACTCCGTAATGGATCTTGGAGCTCTTTCCACAATCATTGTTTTTAAAAACTGTGTAATATTCCATCATAGGGAAGTATCATAGTTTATGTAACCCACCCAGTGTGATAGACCCTGGGGTTGTCCCCCTCCCTCCCTCCCTTTCTTCCTCCCTCCCTTCCTCCCCATTAAATGTAAATCTTGGTGTACTTTTCTGTGTGTTTCCATAGGTAAAGTCCTAGAAGTGGAATTGCTGGTCAAAGGGGAGGTGTGTCTTGTACTCTGCAATTCACCTACTGAAGCAGAGTGATGTGGGGAGGGGCGGGGGTTCAGGTACAGACCCTGGTGTCAGATGGTCTCTGTTTGCATCCAGCTCCACCTCTCTCTAGCTGGATATCTTATCTGCAAATTTGGGATTTTAAGGGTTTATATCTCCCAGGATGCCTGTGATACTTAAATGAGATAATACGTACCAAGCACTCAGAATGGTGCCTGGCACATGGGAAGAGCTGAATAAATGATAATTGTTATTGTTGTGGTTATTATTATTATTACTATCGTTATCTCCTGGGTCCTCTGGAGCACTCCAGAAGGTGCTTAGAAGGTAATAGGTATCAGATAATGCATGAATGAATGAGTGAAAGAATGAATGAATGGAGACATGAGCTAGCCCACAGTCGCCCCCACCGTCTCCTGCTCTAACTGCCGGCTTCCGTGGGTCCCTGGAGCAGTGCACGTTCTGGCAGGGAGGCCACGAGCTCCCAGTGGCGGTGCTCTGCAGCCTGGCTCATTAGAACCCTGCCTCTGTCAGTTTTTTACGTTGGATCAACAGTTGCTAGTTCGAGGAAGATCATGTCATAAATGTACGTGGAAATATTGACTGAGCCCCAGTGTCTGCTCCAAAATGCCAGGAAGATGAAATTCAAACACTCTCTGAAAATTGAAACAGTGTCGGAGTCCGGATGTTCCCGGTGATGCCAGGGAAGTAGACGAGGTCAGTTCGAATGAAGGAATGGGGAGGGTGGATGATCGCAAAGTAAACAGCTCCCTGATTAATGGATTCTCCGAGTTGTCTTCCCCGCTCTACAAAGCCAGATTAGATCTTTAGCCAGGACAATTAGAGGAAGGCCAGTCAGCATTAGATAAAAGTGGGGATTAAGTAATTTTAGGATAACAAATTTAGGGTTATTCTTTCTAAGTAAATACCACCACCTAAACTAATGGCTAACAAGCCTGTCATTGGGAGCCGGCCAGGTCTGCTTTACTGCCTGGATGGGTTCCTCAGCAATTAGCATAGCACGTCCATTGTCTGCAGGAGTGGGCTGTCTCCTCCCTGCCAGCCTTTGCCCTCTAGGTGACATAGTCCCCTCTGCACCGCCTGGCTCAGCACACCCTTTACTGCAGCAGGTCGCACAAAGGGAGACTTCAGAGTGGCCCCTGTTCAAACTGCCACACGTTTCAAACGCCAGCTGGAACAAATGAATCTGGTGGTGTCCGCACGATGTGTGCACATACCCTGGGGTTTGTGTAGCAGGATTAATCCCCTCCTCATGTCTCGGCGGCGTGGGGCTGTTTCTCTCCCTCCTAAGCTGGCAGTTGTTGACTGTCACCTGCTTTGGTGTTGGTTGAAAATCTTCAGCTCACGTCACTCAGACAGGGTGGACTTCTTCCTACAACAAATGTCAAAGTATAATTTTTAAAAAGTTAAGAACATAACTCATGTACAAATATAGAAGGAACACACGTGAAGATTTTATTCAACTCGTAAGGTAATGAGGGAACATATAAAAAGATAGTGGTGCCAAAAGCATTTGAGGAAGATGGGTTTATATCGTCCGTCGGGAAAGGCATTTTTAAAAAAAGTTGGAATAAAATTGCTAGATTAGATGCAAAATTGGTTAATGTCCTACAGGGCAATAAACCCAAAGCTTTGGGGTTATCTTTTTCACTTGATAGAAATCTACATGTGAACGTGTAACTTCCCGTGTTGGAATCTAATCAAAGAGTAAACAGTCGTCACACAGGGACCTTCTCTTAGGGCTGTGATGCTTGGGTGTACCTGTTAAAGAGTGAAAGGCTGTGCCCCCCACCTTTATGACCTTTGTAAAAATTGTTTAAATAATGTTTCTTAACACGCAAAGAGGTTTCTCATGGTTCTGTGACTCTGAGGAAGGGTTCTCTGGGAAAATGTAGAAGTGTCTGCAAGTTCTGGTTAAATGATTGAACCCAGACAGAATCAGGAACATTGGCTTTGGAGCCCTCACTGAGTTCCTACGTGATTCCAGATTGTTCTCCAGGGTGAGCAGAGTGGTTCCATGGCCGGACGCTGGGGAGCTGGGAGAGCAACCTCGACTGGCCCCGGCCGGCCGTCTAGAACAGACAGCGGGGAGGGCCGGGCAGGGGCGGGGAGGAGGCTGCCAGGAAACAGGAGAAAGGGAAGAACAGTCTGACCTGGGCAGGTCAGGGCCAAGGACAGGGCACTGAGGGGATGGAGCGTAGGGAGGGGCTTGGGCTCTCACTGGGCGTGAGGGACAAGGGGTGTGGCTGGGAGGCGGGCTGTCCCCCCACAGAAGCAAGAAAGAAGGCAAGAGGTTCCGGCGGCCCCGGGGGCTGGCTGTGCTCGTGCCCCAGTTTCCCAGAGTCGCCTCTGCAGTGCTTTTACTCCAGGCTCGGCCTGCTCCCCGCTGCAGGGTGGTTAACCTCTTTGGCAGCTACCTGGATGCCCAGGCAGGGCTCATGTCCCTAAAAGGCTTGGCAGCTGGTGAAGCTGATGTGGAGGGTGGTGGGTGGTTCATACAGGACTTGAGGGCTTTGAGGATGGGTAAAGGTGGGAAATCAGTAGTCTGAGGGCTACACACAGCCTTGGGACAAGTTTGGTTTGGCCCTTGGTGTGTATTTTAAAAACTGGATTAGTGCCAACATTCACGTAGACAGGAGATTCCCAAACTAAATGAAGCCAGAGTTCCAGCTTCTTTTGGAAATTAGTTGGAGCTGAGTTGGGGCTGCTCTCCGGGGCCAGGTGCCTGGTCACCCGCATGGACATTTGGTGAGAGGGCCGTGGCAATATGTGCAGGTCAACAGCCCATCTCCTGTAAGTTCCTGTCCTGGAGACAGGAAAACGAGACTGACCCTTCCCCCCATCACTAGGATTCAATCCAGGGGCTCCAGGGAGTCTCATGCCTCTAATTTATGGGATATTGGAGCAGAAAAAACCCTCAGAGCCTATCTGTTCCCACTGCTTGAGTGTTCAGATGGGGAAACCTGGGCCCAGAGAGGAGGTGGGACTTACCTGAAGTCACACAGCAAGTCATGGTAGCCCCTGCCTGGAGTGTGCAGGCTTCCTGGGTATTGAGTCCCCAGTGGATATGATCACCAGTTTGTGAAGGACTTTGCCTTTCCCACCCAGCTCCACCATGTTCCCTGACCGCTTGGACCTCGTGTGTGGCGGTCCGCCTTCTCCAGGCAGAACCTCCAGCCCAGGGCTGGCAAGGCTGGTAGACCCCCTCAGCTGTCGAGCCATCGCCAGCATCTGACCCCACCTCCCATCTTGTTCACAGCAATCCACGGCCTCTCCGTGTCTGTCTTTCTTCTTTCTCTCGCTCACACACAGTCAGGTAGATGGAGGGGGGCTGGGTTGGTGCCCTGTGGTATTCAAAGTGAAGGCTTTGCACACTGTCAGGGTAATGAATTCTGTAAGGGTTTGAAGCGAGGGGCTGGGAGGATCTCTGTGTCATGTGTCTGGGAGTGACAACCCCCAGTGGTTAATTACTGCCACAAGATGAGAACCGAGCTGGTAGCAAAATGAAATAAGTTCATTATGAGCTAAATTTGAAGTTAATTGGATTCACATTTCCCCCATTAGTGTACATAGAGAGAACCTACCTAGAAATGGGCTGTATAAAGAAGAAAAAGTTGAATCCAAGCAAAAACAGATAAATCAGGCCTAGTTATTTTGTGGAGTTCATGGTGAAGGGCTTTCTGAGATGCTGGTGAGACAGGAATCAAAGTTCCTTTCAGAAGGGAGAACCAGTGTCGTTTGATGCGTTTCGTCTGGGCAGACATTTTCTTTTTTTTTTTTAAATTTACTTATTTATTTATTTTTTTTCCCCCCAAAGCCCCAGTAGATAGTTGTGTGTCATGGTTGCACATCCTTCTAGTTGCTGTATGTGGGACACGGTCTCAGCATGGCCAGAGAAGCGGTTCCTCGGTGCGCGCCCGGGATCTGGGCCCGGGATCCGAACCCAGGCCGCCAGCAGCGGAGCGCGTGTACTTAACCGCTAAGCCATGGGGCCGGCCCAAGGGCAGACATTTTCTGAGCTCTTCCTTTGCTCCGGGCCGGGGCCAGAGAGGGGGGCTGCGAGCACCTCTTGCTGTCGGGGACCTGAAGTCCAGAGGCGGGAAAACGACAGATGCGCAGTGTGCTGGGGGAACGTGGAGGGGCCGGGCCCCGGGACGCCTGGGGTTGGATAGGGTTCCGTTTCTTACCGGCTGTGAGACCTTGGGCAGATGCCTAATCGCTCTGTGGTTTAGTTTCCACATCTGTGAAATGGAGGTAGTAAGAGGACTTACCTCACAGAGGTTTCGGGGATTAAATGAGTCAATATCTGTAAAGCTCAGTGAACAGTATTTGAAAGTCTGCCTAGTGTTAGAATGGTGCCTGGCACACAGGAAGAGCTACAAAAATGTTGGCTTTCTGGATCATCAGCTGTGCGACCTTGGATCCGCTAACTGCTGGGAGCCTTCATGTCCTTGTCTGTGAAATGGGGCTGATAACAGCACCCACCTTCTGGTGTTGTTGTGAGTGCTGACTGAGATAAGGCACAGAAGGTGCCTGCCCGCAGGTCTGGCTCACAGGAACCTCTGAGGAAGCTGTGGCTGTGTTGGTTGACAGTCACCAAATGGTTCAGATTCAAGGCGAGGGGACATAGACCCCCCCTCCTCCATGAGGAAGGTAGCAAAGAATTTGCAGACAAATTTTAATATTGTCACAGCGAGCACCATTGCTCCACTCCCAATAAATACCCTCTTTTTCCAACTCTGAAAGGAAGACGGAGGCTCAGATGATTGTATTACTTGTCAGAGGTCGCCCAGCTGTAAGTGGTGGTGCTAAGATCTGAACCCAGGCCTGTGTGACTCCAAATCCCCCCACTCTAGTCTCAGGGGTCTAGATTTGGCTCTAGAGGCAACTGGGGGGCCTGTGTGAAAGGCGGTGCAGATGAAGGTGGCTTCATGCCCCCTCAAGCCTGACACCCTCAGCGCTGGCTGGAACATCTCCTCCCTGGGGATGGGGGTGCCCTATGGAGGCCACTTCCTCCACCAGTGTCAGCCACGGCTTGCCTTAGCCAGCCCTGCCCTCCCCCCATGTGCACCCTGAGAGATTACACCTTCCCCTGACTTGTTTGTCTTTTGAGCATCCCAAACTCATGCCTCTCCAGGACCAATAGTCTACTTTTGTCCCTTCTGCACCATTGTCCCTCCCAGGCTTTCCATTAGTCATTTAGAATGTGAACTTTAACTTCCCTAAGGGCTTTGACCCGGGATTGAGGATGGCAACCTCTTGCAGGGACTTGGGGAGGCCGGCGTTTAGCTCTTGGGCTTCACTGGTGCCAGGCTGAGGCCCACCAGCCCCTCGTTCTTTTTACAGCTGCACAGCACGCCATGGTGTGCACGCCCCGCAGTTTATTCACCCAGGTCCCTATGTTTGGGCCTTGAGATGGTGTCCAGTATTTCGTAGTTACAGGTAATGCTGCAGTGACTACCCTGTGTGTGTGCGTTTGTGTATTGTGAAGGTGTGTGCATGTTCTGGTTAATCTCTACAGTGGGATTTCTTGTTGGAAGGGTAAGTGTTGTTACATATTGCCAAATCCCCCTCCATATGGCGGTGTACTCTTTTGCATTTCCAGTATTATGAGTGAACTAGAATGTCTTTTCAGTTTGGTTAAGTACTACTATATACATATATATATATATATATATATATATGTATTTTTTTTTGGTGAGTTTTATGTTGATGAATTTTGCCCATTTTTCTGTGGGATTTTTGGTCTTTTCCCTTCAGTTCTTACAAGTTCTTGATATATAGGGATAGTAGCCATTTATCTATGGTAGATGCTGCAAATAATTTCTTCCAGTCTGCCATGTATTATTTGATTTTGCTTATGTCGTTTTTACCAGGCAAGAAGTTTTTTTGGTCTGGTTATTAAGTAATTGAATTTATCAATCTTTTCTTTCATGGTATATTTTTTCCATAAAAATAAATTAATTTCATTTAAGAAACAGTTTAATTTTATGTCCTTCCTGAGCCAGCCCTGATGGCCTAGTTTGGTGCTTTCACTGCTTCGGAAGCCTGGGTTTGTTTCCTGGTCACGGAACCACACTGTCCGTCTGTCAGTTGCCATGCTGTGGTGGCGGCTCACAAAGAAGAACTAGAAGGACTTACAACTAGGATGTACAACCATGCACTGGGGCTCTGGGGAGGAAAAAAAAAAAGAGGAAGATTGGCAACAGATGGTAGCTCAGGGCGAGTATTTCCCTGCAAAAAAAAAAAAAATTTATGTCCTTCCTACATTTTTGGTATCAAATGGCTTTTTCTTTTCCAAGATGATGGTGATAATAGATGGTAATAATAAAAAATAACAGCATTATTGAGATATAATTCACATACCAGACAGTTCACCCATCTAAGGTGTACAATTCAGTGGTTTTTAGTATATTCACAGAATCATGCATCCATCACCACGCACAATTTTAGAACATTTCATCACCCCCAAAAGACCCCATACCCATTAGTCCTTTCCCCTCCATACCCCACCCCCTGCGCTAGGCAACCACTAATCTACTTTTTGTCTCTAAAGATTTGCTTATTCTAGACATTTTATATAAACAGAGTCATATGAGATGTACTATTTTGTGACTGGCTTCTTTCTCAGCATATTGATTTCAAGTTCATCCATGTTGTAGCACGTATCAATACTGCATTCCTTTTTATTGCCAAATATTCCATTGTATGGACGTACCACATTTTCTTTATCCATTCCTCAGTTGATGGATATTTGAGTTGTTTCCACTTTTTGGCTATTATGAATAATACTGCTTTGAACATCCATGTATATATTTTTGTGTGGATATAAGTTTTCATATCTCTTCGGTATATACCTAGGAGTGAAATTGCTGGGTCACATGGTAACTCTATATTTAACGTTTTGAGGAACTTCCAGACTTTTCCAAAGTTGCTGCACCGTTTTTATATCCTCACCAGCAGTATATGAGTGTTCCAATTTTCCACATCTTTGTCAACGCTTGTCATAATCTGTCTTTTTGATTATAGCCACCTTAGTGAGTATGAAGTGGTGTCTCATTGTGGTTTTGATTTCCATTTCTCCGATAGCCTATGATGTTGAACATCTTTTCATGTGTTTATTGGCTATTTGTATATCTTCTTTAGACAAATGTCTATTCAGATCCTTTTCTCATTTTTAAATTGTGTTATTTTTGTTTTTATTATTGAGCTGTTAGTGTGCTTTACATATTCTAGATACAGTTATCAGATATATGAGTTGCAAATATTTTTTCCTGTTCTGTGGGTCATGTTTTCACTTTCTTGATGATCCATTGAAGCACAGAAGTTTTTGATTTTGATGAAGTCTGATTTATCTAATTTTTCTTTTGTTGTTTGTGTCATATATAAGAAATTATTGCCTAATCCAAGATCATAAAGATTTATGCCTATGTTTTCTTCTGTGAGTTTTATAGGTTTAGCTCTTACATTTAGGTCTTTGATCTACTTTGAGTTAATTTTTGTATGTGATGTGTGCATCTGGTTTTGAGTCATAGTTAGAAAGCCTCACCCTGCACTGAATTAGAGAAGAATTCACCTGTGTTTTCTTCTAGTACTTACATAGTTTTATTTTTTACATTTAGATCTCAGATTCATTTCAAGTTTATTCTTGTACATGGTGTGAAGAATCTATTTTTTCTTTTTTTCCCCAAATGGCTCTCTAGTTGTCCCAATACCGTTTAATAAAAAGTCCATATTTGCCCCAGTGATTTGAGATCCTACCTTCATAATATGCTCGATTTCCATATATAGTTGGATCTATTCTTGACTTTCTATTCTATTCCATTGATTTTCTTTCTATTCATGTGCCAGTATCATACTTTTAATTATAAAGACTTTTTGAATGTTTTAACATCTGGGAGGGCTAGTCACCTTGAGGGAGACATTCTGAGTACTCCTTCAAGAATAGCATTTAACTGGAAGTCATGACTCATGAGTTGAAGTCTGTGTTCTAACACTTACTCTGTGACCTCAGGTCAATCAGAACTCATCTCTGAGCCTCAGTTTTCTCATCTGTAAAACAGAAGTAGGTCGCTTCCTCTCAGGGTTCAGAAGAGTGAGTTATTTTAAACCAAGCCTATCACTTCTGGAGAAGTGGTCTTTTTCTTGATAAAAGTTCCGTTTGGACTCTTTGGTAATAGTGAGCAAGGCCAAGTCTGGATTATTCTCTCTGGAAAGAGGAGGCCACACATGAGTTGGCCAAGAGGTACTTATGTGCCATTAATAGGAATTATCTTAGGAACTCAAATCAATTCATTTTATGTAGTTATTTGCAAATTTATTATATGCCATCAATAACATATGGTGTCAGTGCAAATGATATAAATCATTTCTTCCTTGGCAAAATGATATAAATACGTGCTTTGAAGTCATATTGAATTCAGAAGCATTAATTCTGGTGTCCCATCCAGTCCAGAGCCTGAGTTAGACTAGAAGGGGCAGTAGCGTCTCCTTAGCTGCTTTGTGTTGTCTGGTTGTTAAACACCCCCAGCCCCGGTGACATGCCTGAAACGTGTGACAGAAGGGACTGAGAAAGTGAGAGTGCCTGTATGCTCCAAGGTCATAGAATCCCCAGCTCAGAGTGGGGGGAGTCCTCACAGGCCATCAGAGCAAATGTGAGGCTTGAATTCACTCTGTGGGTTTCCCGCCAGGTGGTGGCCAGCCTCGGCTCAGGTTTAGGTAGGTGTTCTGAGAAAGTCCCAGGCAGCATGTTCTTAAGCAGAGAATAATGATGAAAATAAGAACAGCTAACATTTATGAAGTCTGTGTCAGTCAGCTGTTGCCACAATACTGCTGCTTGGCAAACCACCCCAATGCTCAGGGCTTACAGCAACAATCTTTTCTCCTTGCTCGTGCCCCTGGGGGTGGCTGGGGGTTGGCTGATCTGGGCTGGGCTGGGCTCCACTTATAGGTTGGGTCCATCTCTGCTCCACGTGTCTCCCTTGCTCCTCGTAGCAGGCTGGCCAGGGCCTGGTCTCATGGTGATGGCAGAAGTGCAGAGGGGCACACCCAGCCACCTGAGCATATAACAAGCTTCTGCCAAGATCCTGTTGGCCAAAGCAAGGTGCCCGACTGAGCCCAGACTGAAGGGGCAGAGAAGCACACTCTGCCTCCAGTAGGAGGAACTGTGAACGGTTCCTTTTTAGTTTTTCATGAAACTCAATTTATGTGGTTTAAAAAACAGTTTTATATTATGTTTTTCCTACATTTTTGGTGTCAAATTACCATTTCCTTTTCAAGATGATGGCTCTAAGGGTGGGGTTGAGGGTGGGGCCGACAAATCTGTCTTCCACAAGTGCTCGCCTGGGCTGGCCCTGCGCCCCGGTTTATGTGCGTCTGCTCACTGGCTCCTCACGGTGCCCCGTGAAGGAGGCCTGGCATCGTGGTCACAGAGGTGGCACATCGTGGGGGTGGAGCGTTCAGACTTGCCAGCCAGACTGACTGGGTTTGAAACTTGGCTTACTTACTAGCTGTGTGACTGTGAGCAAGTCACTTAAACTTTCTGTGCCTCAGTTTCCCCCTCAGCAAAATAGGGATATAGTAGCTCTCTAATTGGGTTATTGTGGTTGTATCTGGCTCGTAGTTTCCTCCCTGTAAGTGTTAGCTATTGTTTGTTCCAGATAAGTGTTGGCTGTTATCTTCACTTTACAGATGAGGAAACTGAGGCTCAGAATGATTAAGGAGCTCTCTCAAGGCCACACAGCTAGTAAGTGGTAAAGCAAGGATTCGAGCCTGGGCAGACTGGACACTTCATTGCCGTGCTCTGCCGCCTTCCTTTCCACACTGAGCCACATCGGCCTCCCTGTGACTTCCCCACATGCTCTCGTAAAGCTTACTGGGCATTCTGTAAGCTGTGGGATTAAGTGGAATAATGTTTGTGAACGGCCTGCCCCAGTGCCTGGCACAGGGTGGGGAGGGCTCAGGAGGCTGAGATGACGCGGGCGCTGTCGGTTTCTCCCTCCATTGTCCATCACAAGTGATAACTCAGACTCTTTGCTTTTGGGGCCAATCCAAGGAAGGTAAATGCAGCCACAGGCTGTAGCCCCTGGTTCTAGGGACGTTCGCTGGGAGAAATTGGAGCCATGGACAATGCAAAAGAGTTCCCCAGGAACAGGGAGCTCAGAGGCAGCCATTTGTCATATATGGGCCATTTGTCAGATGCTCACTGTGCTACTGCCATCCTGGTGGGCTGGGAGCAGGGACTGGGGGTGGAATGAGCCCATGTGATGGCCACGTCCTGAACCCTTGCTGGAGCTGACACAAGGCCCCACTGGGGCTGGAAGCTTGGAGAGCTGCCTACTGTTGTCCTAAGGAGGACACATTAGCCCTCCAGGCGGCAGCTCGCATTACAGGATTGACTGTGGAGGTTCCAGAGCTGCGGGCGCAGTTGAACTTTAAGTGGAAGTCTCCTCACAGCTGAATTATCCTCTGTGTGCACACACGCAGTATGAGCTTCCGGGGCTCTTGGAGGTCGATGAGCTAAGAGCTCTTTTTTAAATTTGGGAAGGACCAAGGCTCAGAGTCGGGGGCTTGCCCAGAGTCCCACAGCAGTTCAGTAGCAAAACTGGGGCTCGAATCAGTAAAAGGGCTGGAGGGCCTTCTGGTCCTGGCTCTCCCATGAATAGTTACCCAGCACCAGCTCCAGGCCGGGCACGGTGCAGCCGGCCGGGGGAGCGCGTAGGCTGGAAGACAAACGTCGGCGAGTTCTCTCTCTTTCCTGCTTTAATCTGCTCCGCCCTGGCAATCGCTGACCTGAGTAATGAGAGCTCCTGGCTCTCAGCCCTCCTTTGCTTGTCTTCTCCTTCTGCTCCTCCCACCACACGCCCACCCCTCCCCACCAAGGAAGCTCAGGCCGGGGCCCAGCACCGGGGTTCGCATCTCAGCCTGTTTCATACTCGCTGTGTGACCTCAGGCCAGTTCCTTGACCTCTTCATGCCTCAGTCCCCTCTTATAAAGTGGGCACGATCGTTGTTGGAACCTCGTAGAGTTGTTAGGATGATAAATGAGTTAATGATGTAAAAGAGTAAGAGTGTCTGGCACAAAGTGAGTGCTGTCTTATCGTCACTACCACCATCACCTCCAGCTCGTCTGCTCCACTGGCACGATGCTCCCTTTGCACTGGGACGGGCGGGGAGCAGGGGGACCTTTAGAAGAGGGGACCCACAGAGACTTGAAGGGCCCAGGAAAGGCTTCACAGAAGAGCAGTTCTGGAGGGTGGCATTTGAAGACTGGATGGAATGTTTAATTGATAGGAACGGGAGAAGGGCAATTAGAAGGGGACAGCATGGGCAAAGACATGGGGTCAGGAATGTTCTGGGCAGGTTGGGGAATGGCCCAGGAAGTCGTAGTTGATGAGCCTGGAGGGTCGCAGCTGGGGGCACAGGTTGAGGAGGGCCTTGGAAGCCAAACCGAAAGCTCTGAACTTAATTGACTGGGCAGCGGGGAGCTACTAGATCTAGAAAGGCATTGATTCTAGACATCCCTTACCTGGCTGTCTCACCAAAATTTTTCATTGGTTCTAGTAGACGAGATGATTTTCTGGGCTGAAGATAACCCAGCTAAAGATGATTTTGGTGTTTCCCCCCAGTGGTTGCCCCTGTTATGTCTCTTGTCTTCTTGTACTGGCTAAAGCTTTCAGAACAATTTTCAGTGATAATAGGTTTCCTTAACATGTTCCTGACTTTAATAAGAATGCCCCAAGTATTTCACCAATTAGGGATGATGTTGACTCTAGATTTAAGGTCAATATCAGATCAAAGAAGTATCCTTCAATTCTTATTTATAAGAGGTATTGTAAGGAATTAGTATTGAATTTTAGCCAATACCTTCTCCATAGCTTTGATAAAATCATATGGTTTTTCTCCTTTGATCCATTAATATGATTTCCCAACCAATGCTTTACTATCGACTCATCCTTGCAGACCTGGAATGAACCTTATTCTATCGTGGTATGCTGTTCTTGCTAATATTACTTCATCAGTCAGATAGTAGATTTTTTGCATATATGTTAATAAATTGTGAAACTAGCCTTTACTTTTAATTTTTGTGCACCTTTGTTAAGTTTTTATATCAAGATTATGCTAGCTTGGCAAAATGAATTGGGAAGATTTTCTTAGTTTTATATATCCTGGGAAAGTTTAATAACACAATATGTGTCCCTTGAAGGTTTAAAAGAACTTGCCAAAAACCCAAACAAAGAACTTGCCCGAGAAGCTCAGTGGACAAGGCAGCTTCTTTTAAAAAACAACTTTTTCTATTTTTTCTTAGGTGATTGAGCCATTCATGCTTTCTACCTCTTCTTGAGTTAACTTTGGTAATTCATGTTTTCCTAGGAAATTGTCCCTTTTGTTGAGATTCCCACATTTATTAGTGTAGCGTGCCATGCGTTTTCTTCTGTTGTTACCATCACCTCTCCCGTGTCTCTGCTTGTGTCTCCTCCTTGTTCCTTGTCCTGAGATGTGTGGTTTCTTGTTTGCTCTTGCTCTGGGTTCGTCTGCCCTATTGGTCTTTTCAAATAACGGTTCTTGTTGTATTTATTGTTGTGTCTGCTTTTCTGTTTCCTAATTCATTATTTTCTGCCTTTTCTTTATCGAGTCCTTCCTCTGCCTTTCCCTAGGCTGACTTGATTGCTTGTTTACCTGGCATCTTGAGTTGAGTGCTTTGGTGAGGCACTGCACTTCTGCTCTAGGGGTCACAGTTTCACAGCGTGTGGAACAGTGGCAGGAACAGTTGGGGTTCAGACATGGCCAACAGAGCAGCTCCCCACAGAAGAAAGAACCCAATCCCGGGAGCAGGAGAGCTGGATTCCAGTCCCAGCCTTGCCTCAAATCAGCTCAGTGTCCTTGGGCTCGTCCCTTCCTTCTCAGGACCCTCTTGTCCATCTCAGGCAGCCAGGTGGGATGTAGACCTCCTGAGGCTGGGCCCCCACGAGCTCCCCTGCACTGGGCAGCCTCTTACCAGGACAACACCTGTCTTTCGGGAGGCCAATTTGACCTCCCCAGTGTGGTCCTGGCTCCCACCCCAACACATACATCCACAAAACTGTGCAGTTGAATTTCCTTCTACCTGATGGAGCCAATAAGCCATGTGACAGTGTGGCCTGAAGGTGAGGCTCAGTCTGGGCGTCCCAGCTGAGACACGTGGAGCCTCTGGACTCGTGGGCAGACGCACAGCCAGGTGTATGCTCAGACAGTGGAGTGGAGTGGCTAAACACGTGGACTTTGACACTGGATTGCTTGGGTTTGAATCATAGCCGTTACTGTGCAGCCATGGACAAATTACTTGACCTTCCTGTGTCTCATTATCCTGTGAAATGGGGACCTAATAGGGTTGTTGAGGGTTAAATGAGTTAATAACTTAAAATACTGAGAACAGAGCCTGGGGTTTTGTAATTTCCGTGTTAGCGTTTGTGGTTGTTGTTGTCATCATCAGGGTGTGAGCCTGGGGGCAGGGCCCGGGCAGGAGCTGCTCCCCTGGTTGGTGGGGGAGCCAGCTGGTCAGAACATCCTGGCCCTGCTGCCCTCTCTGCGTGCCTCACAGTCTGGCCCCCGGCATTTCCGTCTTGTCCTGACCAGTCTGACACTTGCGCCCACTGAGATGTGTGGTTTGCTTCCTCAGACGTCTGTCCAGCAGCCCTCGGGTCACCAGATCTCTGTAATGAGTGTGGAGAAGCCTGCTCCCCCACCCCCATCATGATGTGTTTAAGGTAGAGGAGGGGCCTGGGCTGGTGTTAGGAAATGTGGGCTGATGTACCTGCTCTGCCACCTGCTCCCTGTGGAACCTGAGCCAGTTGCTCCCCCCTCACCATAGGTCTCAGTTTTTCCATCTACAAAATGGCTACAAGGGTCTTTCAAGAAGAGCTCCAAGAGCCCCTCCTGCACGGATCCTTGGCTGCAGGTGGAGGGGCTGTTAGGGACTCCAGGCAGCTCCTGCTTCTCTAGCAGGGCCCCTTCTTTCATTCACTTGACAACTATTGCGAGGCCTCTGCCGTTCCCACCTTGGGGTGCAAAGACTTGATCCTGGAGCCTATCCTCCGTGGAGAGAGGAGCTGCTGCAGAGGGGTGCTGGAGCTGGGTGGAAGGAGGGTGAGAGGGGAGGCATAAGAGGACGAGGGTGGGGGGACCTCCTTACATCACCTTGTAAGTGTGGTCAGTTCCGTCAACTCCACTTTGCTGTTTAAGCTCAGCTCTCGTGGGGAGTCACGTGCAGTTCACGTAGGGGATCAAGGACTCCCAGAGGAAACTCCTAGGGCGTTCACTGCCCTGTAGCAATGCCTCGTGTGAGGGGACACAAACTGCCCTTGTGAAAGCCAGGGAGGGAGTGAGCAGAGGGAGGGAGGGAGCCTGCTGTCTGGCGGCTGCCTGGTGTTCTGTAAGGTTCTGGGAAGTAAGCAGAACCTTGTGAAAGGAGGCAGCCTCTGGATGCTGGCTGGACAGTCTTTGGTGACTGGTACTAGGAGAGCTGTTCATTCATCCGGGAACATTCATGGGCTCACACCCTGTGCTGGCTTGGACTCTGTGGGGGGTGTTGGTCAGAGGGGGTCTGTCTCCTTGGACTAGTGGAGCTGGAGCTCAGAGTCGTCCACCTGTGTGCCGCCTGCACTGCCCTGCTGCCCTGGGGAGGCTCCGGGGCCCAGCCCGGCTCTGGGTAGTCAGGAGCTGCTCCCCCACGCTCCGGACCTCTTCTGGCCTCTCCAGTCCTGTGTCCACATCCAGAAGAGGTTGAGGTTCCGCCCTCCATCCCTCGTCCCAAAGCTGCCTCATTTCCCACCCACTTCCCAGGATGGCCGACAGCGGGTACGTTGCTTTCTTTCAGGAGCAACTGCCAGTTCCACCCACGGGGGTGGGGTCTCATCCTGAGGCGTGACCGATAATCCCAGAGCAGTCCGATCTCCTGTGGCCTGGGCTGTTGGTCTTGTCTGTGAGCTCCCTGGCACACACATACGAGGGGCAGAGTTTGAAGGGGCTGTAGCCCCACTCGGTCCCTGAGAGGTGGACAGCCTCGGTCGCACCTCCCTTACGGAGTTCCGCCACCTTGGGGTTTTCTTCCACGTGGCCTGGGGCCCAGCACATTGGGTGCCCCACTTGCTCACGCCGTTATTCACCAGGAGCCTACTGGGCGCCAAGCCTTGTGTCGGAGGCAGGTTTTCGGGGTGATGAGTGAGGTGTCACCCCTGCCCTCCAGGAGCTGGGAGCCTGCAAACAGGTGGACACACACCCGCGGGAGTGTCTGCCCCTGAGGGCCGAGGCCTCGCCTCAGTGTCCCAGCGCCCGGAGCAGTGTCTGCTATCAGAAGGTGCTTCCTGCACCTCCACCGAATGAACGACTGGCTCTAGGCCAAAGGAGGAACTCAGAGGGACCAGACACGGAGCTGTAGGGCTCTGAGGCGGGTGTACCCCTGCCCACTGTGGGGGGCTGTCGGGAAGAGGAGGACGGGGCTCTGAGCTGGTCTTGGAAGGCGGGCGGTGCCGGGCCTGTGCAGCTGGCGAGGGAGCTCCGTGCAGAGGGCGCGGCAGAAGCAAAGGAGTGGAGGGGAGAAGTGCACGTCCTCCTTGGGCAGGAGGGAGCCGGGGAGCTGGCTGGAGCTCCAGTCTCCCAGGGACACTGCTGAGCTGCCCCGGCTCCTGCTGAGTGGAGCCAGGGTGGCAGGAGGGGTGTGTGTGTCTATGTGTGTGTGTGTGTGTATGTGTGAGCGACGGCGGGACCTGGGGGCACGCTGGCGTTTGGCGACCAGACGTGACAAATGTGCAGATGTCCCGGGAGCTGTGGACATGAGCGGCCGGCTGCAGAGATGCTCACCCCGTGATTTGTTGCTTTGATTCCTCAGGCCGCGACTTGGCAAGCACGACCCTCCCTGGGTACCCTCCGCACGTTCCCCCCGCTGGACAGGGCAGCTACTCCGCGCCGACGCTGACAGGGATGGTGCCTGGTGAGTGTGCACGTCTCCACAGCAGGCAGTGGACGGGGTTCCGGGGGGGCACCCCACAAACAGCCGGGTGACCTCTGCTTCTGAGAAGTGGACTGAATAATCAGGCAGAGGTCTGCGCTTGCCTCCTCTGCTGGGCCTGCGGTGGGCCCGACAGCCAGCGGCAGCACTGGAGGACATCAGAGGGAGGGGGCGCTTGGCTGTCACTCAGACTGCCCCTCGCTGGTCACATGGGAAGTCTGAACACAGAGGGGTGCAGGACCTGGCCAAGGGTCGCCCAGCCAGTAGGAAGTGGGGGGCCCTCTGCCATCCTCTCTCCCATCCTCCCCCCTCCCCCATCTACCCAGTTTGTGTGACATGAACAAAGGAAGCCCCCCACCACCAGGTGCTCCTGGTGGCCTTACTCCTTGGGGTTGAGGACACTGTGCTCAGGACGGACAGGATGTTGGCTGGTGGATTTGTCACTAGATTCTAAACTGAACACCCTGAGGCCATTGAAACCTGATCCCCTCAGCCCAGCTGTCAGTTTCCTTCAAGACATTTGGAAAGGAGGCCACTATGTCTCCTTCCATTGCGGGGTGGTGTGGGACAAGCCGACACGTCATCACAGTGCTGGCTGTCCCTGTACTCAGGGCGTGAGCAGAGCAGGGATACTCAAAGCATCGTTTTTGGAAAGATGTCAAAAAAAAATCAGGGGGGAAATCAGTTGGATGCTGTTACACTGCTTTGTGGGTTCGTGTTGTCTCTTGTTTTGGGTCATTTACAGGGGTCACACCACTCATTCAGTGCTGGGGGCTCTGTGGGCCCACTCCTCTCTGACACACACTGTTGACTCTCTCGGGCGTTTGAAAAAGCCAGGGTGGTTATTTCACCCCCTCCTTACCCAGCTGGCCTTCTCTCTGGGGCCTCAAAGCAGCTCTGAGAAGTAGGCGGGTAGATCATTCACCCACTTTCTTGGTGAGGAAATTGAGCCCAGAGAGGGGCTGGTGTGTGCCTAAGTCACCCAGCAAGTAGGAGGCAGAGCCGCAACTAGAGCCGTGACCCCGCATGGACCTCCCTTAGACCCTGGCAAGAGGGGCCTGCTCTGCAGCCGCTCCCTAGAGGGTCCTGCTCTGGCCCTGCAGGGGCGATGTCCCCCTGACCCGCAGACAGGGGAATCTGCAGGACCAAGGGGACCTGCCCACCTGGGCCCCACACCCCTCCTTCTAGCCCACCCTGGATCCCTGCCCAAGCAGCCCCAAGCCTCTTCCAGCTGCTTCCCCAGCCCACGTCCCAGGGACTGGCTCTCTGTGGTGGGTGGACAGAGCTTGGATGGTGGGGGGTCTCGCAGGACGAGGAATGGAGCTGGGGGGAAGGGGAGCAGGCACATCAGAGCCCAGGTGGGCTTTCCCCATGCAGCCAGGCCTAGCGCAGACGCCAAGGAGTGCCAGGATTCTAGCTGTGCTCCTGGCCTCCCAGGTGATTACGAAGATGTATTTAACAAGGTAGGAGGACAGAGCATATTTCATTTAACGGTTTGTTAGCTTGATTTATGACTTTTAAATATGAGACATATGGGACATGGCCTCCGTGTGTGCTCTTGGCCTGGGCCTTGCCAATGCCAGGAAGGCCTGCCAGGTCCACACCTGCAAAGCCTTTGCCTTTTCTGCTGCAGGGCTGGCCCAGGGCAGAGCAGAGGGAAATAGTGTGCACAGGGCAAACAGGGTGGTGGGACGCTCGCCCTGCCCCCGCCCCCCATCTCCCAACGTTACAATTAGGGCAGCCTCCGGAGAGGAGCCCATGCCACATCCAGTAGCGGCCCTTGCATTGACGCAGCACTGTATAGAATGCAGAGCACTGTCCCAGGAGCCCTCTGATGTCACAGCCCTGGGAGCTGGGCGGGGCCCAGAGTGTAAGGAGTGTAATCCCCGTTTTCTGAAAGAGGAAAGCATCTAGGGCACAGCCTGCAGGTAGGTGGACGTGAACCTGTGTCTCTTCCCTCTGATTCAGCTCTCCTTCTCTGACTGGCTGCCTGTGTGTGCTCTGAGGCTCTCCACGTGAGCTTCTCAGTGATGGCAGAGGGAGAGGCGGCCGCCCCAGACCCTGTCCCCAGGGCATGTTGGCAGGGGAGGCTAAGGCCACCCAGCTGGCCCTGCTGGCTCCCCACTGCAAACCCCGAAGAGGCCGAGTTCAGAGAAGCAGCTGAACTTTCCCGAGTTTATCCAAACAGAGCCTGCCCTCCAGCCTCCATGATTCCTCCAGCCCTAATTACCAGGCTCAGGATACAAATGGCCACGGGCCTGGCAGAGCCCCCAGCGGGAACCGATGGCGGCTCCTCGCCCATTAATGGTGGCAGCAGGAATCACAGGCCTGAGCAAGGGCACAGCCTAACCACACCTGCTGGCAGCAGCTGGACGGGGGGCCCACAGGGGGGGCCTCCGGAGCATGGTCCCCTGAGACTCTGCCCCTGGCGTAGGGGGAGGGTGCACAGTGTGGAGGGAGGGACAGGAGCGTTTCAGCAGGGGAGCCCCATGTCCTCCTCCCTCTCTCTTTCCTCCACCCCTTCCTTCTGGGTGCCTCTCGCTCTCTCTCCCCTTCTTTCTTGTTTTCTGGCTGTCTCTTCTCGAACACCCAGCACTCACTCGGTGCCAGACCCAGTGTCATGGCTGGGAGTCCGAGTGCGGCAGGCACGGCCCTCAGTCCCTGTTCAGTGTCACACCTTTGGGACTCTGTTTCCAGTGTGATTTCCAAATCTGCCTCCTGGACGGCTTCACGGGGCAGTGCTGGCCCGCACTCCTGATCTTTGCTGGGACTGTCCCCCGGGTTGGCCCACAGCAAAGACGGCCCACCTTTCAGCTGAGCAGAGCCTGGGCCTGCCATTCAGGCATCGCCACGGTCTGGCCTCATCTCCCAGCCCGTCCCCCACGCTGACCACTCGCTGGTTCCCAGCACGCCTCCCACTCTCACCCATCAGCATCCCTGCTTAGTCTGTGCCCTCAGCTTAGACCACTTCCTGCCTCGGGCTGTTGGGATCAGTTCACCCTTCAGGGCTGAGCGCGAACGTCAGCTGCCCCATGAAGCCTTCTGGTGCGCCCTCCTTGGGAGACAGTGGCTTTGTTATGCCACGTGGCCCAGTGTGTTTGTGGCCCGGTTAGCTATGCCCCTGGGTGGGGAGCTCACTGAGAGCCAGGCCCTCTGCTTTCCTTGTCTTCTGCACCCCACACAGTCCCCAGCACATAGTAGGCCCTTTTGTGCGTGTGTTGGCTAAGGGAGGGAGGCAGGGAAAGTTCACGTTGACCCTCCTGTGAGTTTCCTGTGGCTGCTGGAACAAACATCCAGGGGTCGGCTGGGCTGTGCTCCCCCTGGAGGCCCAGGGGGAAGGACCCCTCCTTTCCTGTCCACCCGTGGCTCTTGCATCCTTTGGCTTGTGGCTACGTCACTGCATCTGCGAGTCCCTCGCTGCTCCGCCTTCTCCTCACTCTGTGCATGTGTGTGAAGTCTCCCTCTGCCTCTCCCTCCTAAGGATACATGTGACCGCATTTAGGGCCCCCAGATAACCCAGGGTAGTCTTCCCATTTCAAGATCCTTAACTTATTCACATCTACAAAGAACCCCCTCCACCCTTTTTAGGTATAGGTATAGACTGTATAGGTAACATTCATGGGTTCCAGGGATTAGGACACGGACAGACCACAGCCTGTTTGAGAATTTTAACTTCGTATTTGTTCAGATTTCAGATTCATAACCTCTTGGGCTTCTGAATCCAGAGGCATTCATTCCACTGTGGTGGAGCTGAGGTGATACCATGTCATTGACCCCAAGGGCACGTGGGCGGGTTTGGGAAAACCAACTCGGCGAGGCTTCAGGGGACCTGTGGATCCTGCGTCTGTCTCTGAGGCTGGTCCATGGTGATGGCCTCTGTCACTGTATGGAACAGTCCTCTCTCCTGCCTGGCAGTGAGTCCAGAGGAAACAAGAATCTTCTGAGTTGTTCTCCCTCTAGGTTCCGGGAAACTGGCTGCCGCCTCTTCCCTGTGTGAGGGAAGGCTTCCAGATATCAGGTTTGCCTTCAGGATGTGTTGAGGAGGAATGGCCTCCCGGGTCCGCAAAGGCAGTTGAGCTTTCAGGCCTGAAAAAATAGGCATTACATTTTTCCGTATTAAATGCCAGCTTGGACTCTTGCTTATTTCGAATCCTAATTCTGCCATCAGGGTGTCGTCTGCCCTTTCTGGCTCCACCGTATCCCCATGTCTGCCAAACGGGCGTTCTTGGTCTTCTCTGGTGTGTGCAGATTCCGTTTCTGCGGCCCTGCAAACCCTGCAGAGCCCTTTGCTGGGGAATTACATTGAATAAAGCAGACACGGCATGTCACAGCAGCTCAGAATGGAGAGGGTTTGCAGATCTTATTTTCATCAAGTCCCAGCAAATGCCAGAAGTTTTGCGCCAGAGATTCCATAGTGTCTTGATTGGTGTAACTAGTTGATTCCTGCCTGGAGATATTTGCACAACCTAACAGATATTGACATGGTATTTGAAACTCTTAAAAATTCTCGGCTGGGGGAAGAGAAGGGGCATTCGCTGCCCTTTGGCTTCAGTGAGTCTAAGTCTAAGCGAGGGAACCATCTTTGAGATGAACCAGTCAAGGAATGCCGGCCCCACGCACCCCGCCCCTCACTGGCCCCATGTGCCCCAGCCCCCACACACCCCTTATTTGTCTCCTCTTTGGGGCTTTAGGCCAGAGTGCAAGAAATCCTGACCGTGTGTCGAGTTCTTCCTCCCGGGGCTGCAGCAGACAAGAGACCGTCTGAAGGGAGGTCGGTCAGAGCAATGTGCGTGAAGGAGGCTGGCGGGTTCCTCTGGTCCAGGGCCCTGTACTTGCTGTGGATTGGGGTACATCATTTCCAGATGCCTTTCAGTTAAGTTGCTCAGTTAGCTGATGGCTTTTATCTTCTTGAAGAAGTAGGGGTGAGGGGGCGGGGGGAGTGGGAGCCTGAGGCCCGTGAGGAGGTCTGGAAGAGATGGCAGGCTCAGGGCCCACTGGACTCTAGGAGGAACGAGAGGCATGTATGGTCCCCTCTGCCCGAAGGGCTCAGCCCCTCTCTGCTGCTCCCACCGGCGACGGGCCCAGCCTGCTCCCCCAACCCCTGTGGGTGTCACCTCCTCAGAGGGGCCTTCCCCACACTCACCTGTGTGTTAATATCCTGCTGCTGTGATGAGTCACCACAAACTAGTGACTCAGAACAACAGGAATGTCTTATCATACAGCTCTGGAGGCCACAAGTCCAAAACGGGTCTCCCTGGTAAAGTCCAGGTGTTGGCAGGGCTGCTCCTTCTGGAGGCTCAAGGGGAGAATTGCTTCTTGCTGTTGCAGCCTGTAGACACTGCCCACGTTCCTTGCTTCGTGGCCCAGTTCCTCCATCTTCAAAGCTGGCGACGTTGGGCTGAGTCTTTATCATGCCGCCATCTTTCAGGTTCTCTCTCCTGTCTCCTGCTTCCACTTATCAAGACCCTTGCGATTTTACTGGACTTGCCTGGGTAATCCAGGATAATCTCCTTATCTTCAGGTCAGCTAATTAGCAGCCTTAATTCCCTTTTGCCGTATAACTGGCCGAGCTCACGGGTTCCAGGGATTAGGATGTGGACATCTTTGGTGGGGGCCGTTATTCTGCCTACCACTCTATCTGAACCAGGACCCCCGTCCCTCCTCTCTCAGAGCATCCTGTTCTTTTCATTCATGATACTAAGCACAATGGAAGGAATTGAATCTGTGGTTTACTCTGTCGTCTGCCATCCCTCAGGTTTGTGGGGTACACAGGGTTGTATGTACACAAGGCTACATCCATTTTGTCACCACCATGTCCCAGTGCCTGGCAGAGTGCCTGGCCCATAGCAGCACTTGGGAAATAGTAGTTGAGATAAAAAGGGAGGCTTTGGGCTTGGCTGCCAGTGACAGCTCGGCCCAGGGCCGGAGCAGGGCAGCCCAGGATGCTGGGCAGTGCCTGGTGAGGCAGGTGGCCGGTAGTCCAGGGCATGGCCTCTGGAGCCGGACTGCCTGGTGCTGAATTCTGTTTCTCACCAGCTGTGTGACTTGGGGCAAATTATATAACTTCTCTGGGCCCTAGTTTCCTTCTCATCTATAAAATGGGGATGATGATGATAATGAGTGAGCATGAAATGATGGAATATATGTAAAAACTCTTAGAACTTTACCTGGCAATGTTAAGTGCCATATAAGTGTTAATGACGATGATGACTGTCATTTATACAAGGGTCTGAACTGGGTGTGGTGGGGAGGAGAGGTGGTGGGGAGGAGAGGCACCTGGCAGGCATGCCTAAACCTGGCCTGGCCTAGCTGGCCTCAGATCAGGAGCCCTCCAGCAAAACCCTTACCCCATGAGCCCATGGTCAGTGGGAACCAATCAGAGAAGAATCCAGTCACCAACAAGAGCATTCCAGGCAGGAGTGGGGACAGGCTCTGAGTGCTGCGGCCTGGAGGAAACGGAGAGGCACCTGGGCTTGGTCCACTGGAGAAATGTGTCCTGGCGGTGGGGGGACCTTAAGCTGGGCTGAGACGAGTGTCCTTGGCCATTTGAAGAGGAGGTGGGGTAGGGGCTGAGCCCAGCAGCTGGTGTGGGTTCACGTGGGTGGGAACATGGCCCGGCCTGCCCAGGGGGGTTAGTGGGGTTGGCAGGGTGGGGAGCTGGTTGAGGAGGAGGTTGGTGGCCAGCAAGGTTAGGATTTGGACTTGTCAACGTTTGGAGGCCAAGCAGACCAAGCTCCGAGACCTCTCTGAGCCTGCCCTGCCTGCTGTTTCTGAGGATCACTGGACAGGATGGTTGTGCAGCTACTGAGACAGCAGCCAGGTGAGGGAGGAAGCCTACTGAGGTCTCAGGGGGATGAGGGGGGTTTCTTTTGTCTGTCCGCAGTAAGCCCCTCCCTGACTCTGAGCCTCGCCTGCTCCGTGGAAGGCCTGCAGGCTTAAGGGGCGGGGGGCCCAGCACCAGGTGGAGAGGCAAAGCCTGGATTCTGGCCGAGTTCAGCAGGGGACTCACCGTGTGAATGACATGCCATTTCCACTCTCTGCGCCCGTTCCGCGTGTGGACCGGGGTAAAATGTACTCCGTTAGGTCCCATAGGCCTGGCCGGGACCAGTGAGTGGAGCGGAGGGACGGCTTCTTCAGCTTTCTATAAAGACCGTTCCCTGTAATTAGCACTGAAGATGGGGGACGGGCAGGCTGGGAGGGGCCGCAGAAGCCAGCGAGGACTTGGTGGAGGGGCCGGAGCGTCTGCCGGGAGACTGGACCGCGCTCCCCGAGTGCCTCCCTGGCCCAGCATCAGGCTCAGGGAGCGTTTGCTCGGTGAGTGGATGGCCTTTGCCTCAGCTCTTACTCCCCCTTACCAGGCCTCTTGGGGGTCCTGTGGCCTGCACACTTTCCAGGCTCCCTTCACACCTTTCCGACCTGCCCTGGGTTCACACCTGTTGCTCGTTCTCTGCTGCCCTCTAGTGGCGTCCAGTCACTCTGCCACATCAGGGGTGTCGACTTCACCCCGGGGAATGGCCAGTACAGCCAAGATGAGATGGGAGGTGGCCATTCTTGTGTTCGTTCATTCCTTCTTCAAACATTTCCTGGGACACACTGGGTGCCAGTTCTGGGCTAGATGTGGTGTGCTAACACAGCCCCGGCCCTCAGGGAGCTCACAGTCTAGTTGGAGAGACAGACATAAAAAATCCTCCCTGTGTGCTATGTTGAGAGCTAAAATTAGGAAGGTACAAGCTGCTGAGGAAATGCAGAGGAGGGGGCTGCTAGGCTGCTGGGGCAATGGGGTGGGTGGGAGAAATCAGAGAAGGCTTCCCAGAGGAGGTCATTTGAGCTGGACCTTGAAGGGGGCGTTTGCCAGTCCCAGAAGTTGGAGCAGCATTGTTGGGTGAGGGGCTAGTGCGGAAGAAGACCCAAGGAAGGAGAGCACGGGCCTCAGGGAGGAGCTAGGTGTGACCGAAGCCTTGGGTGCTGTCAGGGAGGAGCAAGCTGGGCCGAATGAAGAAGGGCCTCCGCAACACCCAAGCCTCGACCCCTGGAAACCTCTGGGGCATGAGGTGGTGCCAGCAGCAGCCTTGACAGGTGGCTGGCTCTGCCCGGGCGGACCTGGACTTGAGTCTGTGCCCCCGCAGAGCAGAGAGCGAGGGGTCTGGAGTGGTCTGATCTGGAGTCTGTGACGAGCTCCCGGGAGCTCTGCTGGGACTGGGGAGAACCTGACACCCGGCGGGGCCGTATGGGCACTCTGCTGCATTGGGGAAGGAAAGAATTGCAACGCGAAGACTCAGAGTGGACAGTACGCTGGAGGCATGGAGGTCCTGCTGGAACTTAGGAGACCTGGGCTCAGATTCCAGCTGCTGGACACTCGCACTGTGACCCTGGGACGTGGCCTCGGGACTTTCTGCTCGCTCCTAAACCAGGAGGAGGGCGGGGAGATTGCATTAGACGCTCCCTGGGGGGCTTGCTGGTCCTGCCATTCCAGGGCTTCTCTGCCTGTGACGTCCCCGCCGGCTGATGTCACCTCCTGGCTGGACTGCATGGCTCCCGAGGCCTGCCCTCTCTGTTCTAAGTGGGCAGCAGATGCTTCTGAGTTCCCTTCAGGCCTGGGGCTGTGACAGGGTAAGGCAGTGGCCCTGGGCTGTCACGTGTCATTTGGTAAAAACTTCCAAGGGGTAGGGCTGAAGGAAGGGGCCTCAGGGTGCATCCTGTACACCCGTCACCAAGTCTCCACACGGAAGGTCCCTAAGACTGCTGTGGCAGCAAAGACTGGCCTTCAGGACTCCACACCTGGGGTGGGTTCTTACGGACTTTGGAATCTGGAACCTTAGGGCAAGAGAGGCAGCAAAGAGTACCGTGATTTGTTCCATAATCCGAGCAGAGTGTCCCTTTGGGGAGCGTGGAGGTGGGAGCAGGTGCATCACAGGCTTTTCTCACACACGTCAGGCCCCCATCACCAGGCCAGGTGAGAAGCAGAGTCCGAGCAGAAGAGCGCCCTGCCTGAAGCCAGGGGCCCACAGAGGCCCAGGGAGTGTCCAGCACTGGGGGAGCGCGGAACGGGAATCGGGACAGCGGCACCTCCCCTGGGCGGGTTCGTTTCCCCAGTCTCCGCTCCTGGCGGCTGTTGGCGGACCCAGTCTTGAGTACAGGGAGCACGTGTCTGGGCTCCTGGCTTCAGTTTCTTCCTGATGTGCCTCTACCAGTGGTGTTACTTGAAACAAACAAACAAAAGACTGGATTGTGATGCCTTTTTAGGAGATTGGGGGGAATACAGTCAGGGTTTTCTTTAGAAGAAATGGAAGTATTTGGAGGGCATCTGAGCATTGGGTAGGGTGACATGGGGGCAGCTTGGCCTGGTGGCCTTTCAGGCCCTCCGAGCCCTAAGAGGTTGGGCTCCCGGGTTAATGCAGAGAGGAGTGTGCAGGTGCACGGCTCAGGGCACAGGTGCCCTGAGGAGAATGGGTGGCCTCGCTGAGCCTTGGGCCTTCATCCTCCTAAGTCCTGATGGTGAGTCAGGTTCCAGGAGATAAGCCCTCAGGATTGGACAAGGGCTGCAGCCCAGGTGTGCACATGCCTAGCAGAGCAGCGACAGAGGGGCTGTCCTCAGCACCTGGCCACACAGTAGGAGGCAGAGTAGCCTGACTGAGCCCCCAGGATTTTACCCCATTCTGCCTCATTGCCTCCAAGGACCGCTTCTCACCAGGTCACTAAGAGGGCTGGGTGGCAGTTCTCTCTGATGACGTGGTTGAGTCCTGGTCAGGGGCAAACGAGGATAAGGTGCTTTGGGCCTGGCTCACCTGGGTGGGTGGGAGGGAGAGGCTGAGCCCTGGGAGGAGCCCAGGCCAGGTAGCCCCTCCAGGAAGGGCTCCCCACCCAGGAGCCAGGCCCCCACAGTATCCAGGGCTCAGACCAGCCCCCTAGCTACTGGATAGCCCATCTGAGGCTCAGGGCCCAGCTCACCCCCTCCGGCCATCTTTCCTTTGACTTTTTATGACATTATCTGTGAGTGTGTCTTAGCCCTGCCAGACTTGAGCTCCTGAAGAGGAGGTTGAGCTCCTGGCCGGGACTTCCCACAGGACAGTGAAGCGCGTGCAGGGTCCAGGAGGGGTCCTGGGCTAAAGGCCTAAGAGTTTTTCAGGCATCTACAACAATTTGAGGCCTGACCAAAACTCCTTTTCCCTCTCAAATTCAAAAAGGAAGCTGGAAAACTGGCATTAATAAATGTTAAGTTAAATGTCTACAAGTTGTAACATTATGTTAACTTCATTAACTATTAAATTTACTGCTCATAAAAATTTCATTACATTTGAAAATAGTTTTTAGATTAGATTTTCTCAGTTTGCAAGAATTCCCTAGTCTGTGTCTTGATTGCTGAGAAATCACAGCCAGTCATACATTAAATAAATTACTTGTGGCAAATAATCTCAAAAGCAAAATTATAAAAATAAGCCTTTCATATTTTTAGAGCAAAAAGTATCATTATTGTGGTACTTTTAATGTGTGATGTGCTGTCGGGTGGGGCTGAGAGGGGCCTCCATAGGAAGACGCCCAGGGGGCTGGGAGGGAGGGGCTGGGGAGAGACCCTGATTTCCTGTTGAACCGAATGGAACATAAAAAATTACCGCGGGGCCTTGAGCTGATCAGGTTGCAGTAGCCAGCCAGCTGTCTGTCCATCCATCTGACCGTCCATCCACCCATCCGTTCCTCCATGCATGCATCCATAATTTCCTCTTACCTTTCTTTCTCTCTCCCTCCTTCCCTCCCTCCCTCCCTCCCAACGTTTACTGACGATCTACATGTCCCAGGCGTCAGCCTGGGGATATAAGGTGAAAGCCGTGGCCCTTGTCCATGGAAGCTCTCAGCCTCTAGTGCAGACAGACAAGTCACTAGGGGCTTGAGGGTCAGATGTGGTAACAGGGAAGCTCAGGGACTCTGGGAGCACAGAGAAGGGGAGTCCAGCCTAGACTTGGGGAGTGAGCATAGAGGGCTCCAGAATTTCTCTGTAGGAGGGCTGGGGGGGCATGTCTGAAGTGGCTTTTGCAGAGTTTTGCTAAAATTGAGAAATGTTGTCCACGTCAAAGGATGAGGAGGTCAGGGGCATAGCTCAAGCCTCCTGAGTCCCCCATAGGGCTGCCCCTGGGTTAGGGGGACCCAGGAGGAGGTAAGTCCCCGCTTATGTCAGCCAGGGGGAGGTGGAGTGAGGAGGGGAGAACAGACGGGGGCGGGGCAGTGGTACAAAAGTTCTGAGACGCACTGTGCTTTTGTACACACTGGAGTCCTTCCACAAACCAGAGCGAATCTGCTGGGGTCGCCTGTATCCTCCCTCTGATGTGCTGGAATCTGCAGCCCCGTCCCTAGGACCTCATAGGCCGTCAGCCCTCAGTTGGCCCGCCCACCACCTCTAAACCTGTGGTCACTCCACCTGGGACACATCTGGCCATGCCCGGAGCCTTCAGGAGCAGGGAGGGCCAGTGGGCCTTGGCTCCTGCTTCCCAAAAGGAGAACCCTTTCTAATGAAGCCAAATTGCCTGTGCCCATAAGCTAATTCCACCAACAAGCCTCCCCCCAACCTGCGTGGCGCTCTACAGTCTATTAAGGGAACCACACCTGTTATCCCCACTTGAAATCTGAAAGCCCCTTGTGAGGTTGGAGTGTTTACCCCCATTTCAGAGGCATGCTAGCTGAGTTCAGAGAGGTGCCATGCCTTGGGGGTACACAATCAGTCAGGGGGACAGCTGGGCCTGAAACTCGTGTCTCTAGTTCACCCAGCCCCAGTGCCCAGGGAGAGTGAGCGGGAATGGGTGCTGGGCCCAGGGGAAGGTCTTGGTTTCCTTGGGGCTCTCTCAGGGCTGTGGATGGCATCCCTCACCCAGAGATCTCTTATGGCCCAGGAGAAGCCCTTCCCGGGTGGTTCACCAGGGAGCCACACTTCAGATTCCAGTGTATTCCCTTCTACTCTTCATCGGCACCTGTCCCTGCTTGACCCATCCTCCTTGGCCCAAATCAAATGCTCTCTCTTGCAGGAAGCTATCCACCCCCCCTGCCCCCCGGGGCTCATCTCTCCCTTGAGCGCCCCCCAGGGCGCGCCCATGGTCTGCCTCGGTCAGAGCTGTAGTGATCAGACGCTCCCATCTCCTGCTTCCTCCTCTGGGCATCCTCCACCCGCCCAGTCCCTGCCGACAGTAGGCACGGGATGCCGATGGGTGGGATTTATTTGAATCTGAGCATGCCCCTTCCTGTCTTGTCCGGTCCAGAGTCAGGGCTTAGGGTCCAAGTGTGTAATTAAACAGGACTTCGGCTCAGACTTCCATGGCCCGCTCGCTCTTCCCATATCTGCTCTGCTCCTCGCTGGAAGACAATGGCCCTTGTTACCCTCTGGTTGAGTTATTTCTTTTTTTCACTTTTCCCTCCTTCTCCTCTCGGGGGACTCGCCTCTCGCCCTCATCCCTCATGTTTTCCCTTTCACTTGACTGTCACTCTCATTGTCCTCCTGGGGCTGGGAACGTGGGGTGACAGGCAAGGGGAGCCCAGTCGGGCCGGGGAGGCTAGAAATATAGTCGTTAATGGGACCCGCGAAGCCCAGATGTCCTCCCCGAATGCGGGTAATTTGTTTTTAATGAAAAACCAAGCGGTGACCCTGAACAAATGAATTTTCTTTATAAGGAGTCTATGTGCAGCAGCACAAATAAAGGGCCCGATGAGGGGGACTTAGAGCCAGGGTTGAAAGAAAGCAGGAAAGAAGGAGGGAAGGAGTGGAAAAGAGAGCAAGAGAGACAAGAGGGGGAAAGGACGTTTTAAACGACAATTGTGTTATCACGTCCTTTGTCTAAAGAGCAGTCCCAGGTCACACGTGCCTCGGCATTGTCCTGCCAGAGCGGGATGCGTGACAGTTGTGGCCATTTCAAGGTCTTGTTTGCAACAATGCGAAGAATATGAACCACCATCTGGTCAGATCTTTACAATGTACAAGCCTCTTTCGTGCGTAGTCTTGGCGGATCCTCACCGCAGCGGGAGGAGGGCACCGTTTTCAGCCCCATTTCACAGAGATGAAGACTGAGGCTGAGGAAGAGTGGTTTGCGTGAAGTCACACAGCTAGTCAGTGGTCGAGTCCAGGTGACAAGGGAAGGACTTGCCAATTTGGAGTTTGACTCAGAAACACTGGGCCAAAATCTAGAAATTGCTTTCTCTGTGCGTCACGGGAGAAAGTGCAGCACGAGCAGGTCTGAGGTAAGGGGAGGTGCCGGGTCTGTGCGAGCACTCTCGGGTTGAAGTGCCACGGCCCTGGGACTTTGCTCAGGGCTCTGTGGACATGCACACTTGCTGAGGGCACTTCGGGTGGTGGATTCCGGGAAAGAGAACTCCCCAGGAAGGAGCCAGAAACACTTGGAAAAATGGCTGCAAGGGAATTGGAATCTGGAGGCCAGCCACGTACGACCTACCGCCACCCAGGGTCTTTAGGGGGTGCAGAGCAGGTGACCAGGGCAGTAGCAAAGGCACTGACTCGGCGGAGGCCCTGCTGGGGGCCCTGCCCTGGCTTGTGAGGAGTCTGCCCAGAGGAGAGGCCTCGAGGGCGGCGGCACAGGTCTGGGGTGGGGCGTCTGTGTGGTGTGGGGAGGGGTCTGCTCCCTCCCGCACCTCACAGAGGGCTCGCAGAGGGCTCACAGAGGGCTCTGCTGGCCCTGGTGCCTTCTGCAGCTACCTCTCCCTTCATCGTGGATGCACGGGGCCGGACTCCACCTCAGAAATCAGCCCGGAGTGTGCAGATGAGGTCAAGGGAGGGGCTTGCTCAAGGCCACAGGGTTCCTCAGAGGAAGAGCCAGGCTGGCCCTCTTGCCGTGGCAGCAGCCTGCCTTGTCGTCCCCGCTGGGCTCTCGGGAAATACCAACGTCCCCTTCAGTTCTGCACCCAAGCAATGAGAAAGAAGCACTTTGTCTCCGACCTCGCGCAGGCCTGGTGTTCCTGGGCAGGTCCCCGGGAGACCTGGCTTCTAGAACAACTCAAAGCAGGACTCCTCCCCGACCCCCGTCGTGTTCTTCCTGAGCCCAGATCCTTCCCCCAGGCCCTGCGACCCCACCAGCTGCAAGGGCACCTCCTGGGCTGCAGGAAGGGTGCGTCCCGGCCATCAGAGGGTCTGCCTGGACCCTGCAGGCCACGCCAGGGCCCCGGGCCCTCCCGCTCTCCGCTTTCCCCCAGAGCTAGGCAGCTAGACCAAAAGAAATGATTGTTGTCTTTTCCCGGGTTCTGTTTCCCTCTGGGAAACCGAAGTTGTGACCCAATTAGAAAATCAGACAAATAGAAAACTCTGGCCACGACCCCAGCTGAGGTTATAAAGTCTCAGCTCGCATTTGGGTCTCTGCCTCCCCGGCTCCTCTGCGAGCAGGGCGGCTCAGGCTGCCTCGGCCACCTGGAGCGGACCTTCCTCAGGGCCGCACTCCCACGTAATTGATGGTTTATTCTCCACTGACTTCCAAAATGGATTTGAGGCAGCCTCTTGACCTTTCAATAACGTCAGCCTGAACCTGCAATCCCCATCCTAACACAGGAGGACCGTGGGTCGCAGGTAGAGGCCCAGGGGTGAACCTGCAGGCCCCCGCCCACGAGACGACTGGTTTTAACAGGGTCCCACCGTCCAGCCTGTGCTCTGAGCCCCGCCACGCTTCGCTGCTGGGGGCAGAGGACTCGCTTTCTTGGAAACAGTTTCTGACTGGATGCATTCCAGAGCATGCTTCCAAAAACATAGTTTTAATCAAAAAGAAGATCACCAGAAAAAGTGGGACAAATTGTGATTTTGACAGTGGACAATTTAAATGCCAGGAGGGGTTGCCAGTTGGCAAATGAACTCCTCTGGTGAGGTCTTGGATTAATTACCCCCCTGGTGAGCTAACTTGGTGGGATCCCCTCCCTTCCCTCTTTCCCTCCCCAGCCCTCTCCCTACCCTCCCTGGGTCCCTCCTGTCTCTCCTTCCTCCCTTCCTATGTCCTTCGCTCTCTCCCTCCCTCCCTCACTCTCTCATTCATTCATTCTTCAGACAATCCTTGAGTTCCTCCTGGGTGCTGAGCCCAGTTCAGAGAGTAGACACAGAAATCATTGAATTTCTCAAGAGCCAGGAGCACCTCTGAGGAGAATCACCCATATTACCTGCTCAGAATGGAAAGAAACCAGCTTGATTGTGGCGGTTTTGTGGAATTGCTCGGCCCAGGGACTAGGCGGGGACTGCTGGGGACAGGAGGGTGAGGTGTGGAGGATGGATGCAGGAGCAGAGGGCTCGGTGGCTGATGGGAAGGGAGGCCCTGGGCCTGGGCCAGATCCCCTGGGCCTCCCTGGGAGGGCTCCCAGGGAAGCCTGGCACCTGGAAATCTCGGTCCCTGAAGCAGGTGCCAGGTCCGTGTGTACAAACGGGGACTCAGCATTTAGGAGAGGGGAGGAGCAGGGAGCTGTCCTGAATGGCTGCCTGCTTTGGAAATTTCTATGCATTTGTAATAACAAAATTACCATAATTTGCTCGTTAACGCAGCTAGATCAGTCAAGCATTGTTCCATCTCGGGCGGGGAGGCCGAGGCGCCTCTCTCTGCACACTCTCCACACCCAGCCAGCCTGCCAGCCCGTGAGAGTTCTGGAAATTAGCATGCAAATGGTCCTAATTCGGTGGGCGAGCTGTCAGGCAGCGCCTCTCCAGCCTCGTCTCTGTGAAGGCCCCTGACAGCCCAGCTCCAGCGCCGGCCCACCCTCCTCGCTCCAGCCGGGAGGGGCTCCGAGGGGCACCTCCAGACTGACAGCTTGGCGGCCTCCCTCCCTCCGTCAGCGTCAGCGCCATCAGGCCTGGCGGCAGGCTCCCCAGGGAGCGGGCAGGGCCTGCCACCGTACAGGCCGACAGAGGAGAGGCAGGCAGGCGGCTGGGCTGGCTGGGAGGCTGGCTGATGCTCAGGTCCACCAGCCTTGGCGGGACTGGGGCAGTGAGGCAGAGTGAGGGTGGAGTGTGGCCCCCTGACTCAGGGCCCTGTTGGGGCACAGGGACCCAACCCTCTTGGCTGGTGGGTTCTGAGAGTGGCCCCCTGGGGACCCTGGGGCACCTTCTCGCACCTGCACATCCACAGGGAACAAGTTCAGGTCCTGCCTTGCCCTCCCTTCTGTATCTTCCAGGCCTGCCTTACAGTCCTGCTCGGCCTCCCTTGTCCCTGGACATCCCCGTCCAGACCTCTGCGTGGAATCTCTCCAGCCATAATGGAGAGCTGGGGGAGGCTGAGAAGCGTGTGGTGTGGTGTGGACAGGACGCTGGGGACCAGGACTCAGCACCCTGGGGCCTCCGTCCTGCCTCCAGGTTTACTAGCCTGTGGGGAGTCACCTGCCCTCTTGGGACCTCAGCCCCAACACCTTGATGGTGGAGACGACTCTCGTGGTCTTCCTCCCGGCGGTTGTGAGGAGGAGAGGAGAAGGCCCTACGAGTGGCAGGAGCTGACATTATCGAGAACTGTGTGCTGGCCGCTTCCTGCCCTCTGGCCCTCCACAGTAGCCCCTCCCGGGCGGTGTTGGTGTTAGCCCATTTCATAGAGCAGAAAGCTAAGGCCTCGGCTCCTGCGGAGTAACCTGCCCAGGTGGCAGGGCAGGACGGAGTCCGGTCTTGCTTGCTCCAGAGCCCTTTTAACAAGAGAAAATACAGGGCCCTGAGAGCCAGATCGTGCTTCTGCTTCTGCTGTGAAAGGCGTGATGACACCACCTCGTGCCTCTTCCTCAGTGCTAAATAAATGTGGGTTGGAAGAAGAGAACCCTGGTGGGCCCAGGCGTGACTGTCTTTGGGGGTCCACTGCATCCATCCTTATGTTCCCCTCCTGATCTGTGACAACAGAGTGAAGAAGCTACTGCGGGAGAGAGAGAGGAGGCCACAGGGCTTATCTTGAAGTTTCCCCAGGCTGTCGCTCAGGCCCTTGCCCCTTCCCGCCCGTGAGCGGATGCAGCCCATGCCAGGACTGAGGGTTTGGCGAGTAGAGAGCAGGCTGGATCTCAGTCCCCACATGCCCAGTCAGCTGGTTGCTCTTGTGCAGTGAACAATCTACTCATCCCTACTTGGCTGCCCTGACCCCTTTTCCTGTTTTATGGGAATCTTATTGGGCCTTTTCAGCCTTCAGATAAATAGAGAAGTGAGAGAGACCTTGAGAAATTCAAAACCCCAGCTGGCTCCTGGCTGTCTGGGGACAGAAGGGGGCTCATGAGCCTGAGTCCCTGCTGTGCCCCAGCACCACCCACTGCCCAGCACAGACCCTGGCACCGAGCAGATGCTCAGTGAAGATCTGAGAAGCCACACTGAGTAACGTGTGGAAACAGACACACAAACACGTGCGGGGGTGAGCTCGGAGCCGTCAGCCGCCTACCCACACCACACAGCCGGGCCAGGGGTGGCTTTTCCTGTCCACCTGCTCTTTCGGTGGCTTATTTGGGGACCATGACATGAGCGTGATGGAACTTGAGGGCTCCAGGTACCAGGCTCTCCAATAGCTTGGTTGGATGTTCAGAACATCTCCTGGAGAGACAAGTCCTGCCAACCGCGGGACCCCAGGAACTACTAGGACAGCCCAGAGGCACATTCCTTCCAGCCCAGAGGGCGTGCTGGGGACTTCTGAAGTCCCCTGGATGAGGGGGACGGATGCCTGCACACAGCACTTCTGCTCCCGGAGGAGTTGCCCAGGCTCCCCCTAGTGGAGAGTTGGGGCGCATCGCCTCCCGCGTTCCTGGCGTGTGGCGGACAGGACCGCAGGCCTCCCGCAGCCATGCCCCTGCTCCATTTTTCCCCGGGCCTGGTACATCCATGGTCTCGTGGAGTTCTCACCACATCCCCGTGGGGCCCCTTGGTTACTGCTTTTGTTATAGGCTCAGGGAGAAGAAGGAGCCGGCCCAAGGTGGTGCAGAGCCAGGACTAGAATCCAGGGGACTGCCCCTTCCATCCAACAGCCACATCTGGCCTTGGTCTGCTGACCATCTGCTTGCGTGGCCACACAGCGTGGCTTCCTAGCCTCGGGGCATGAGGCTCCCAGTGGCCACGGGTGCCCATTCTGTGGGCAGGTCAGTCTTTCAATAAATATTTGCAATAGCCTCCGTACTATCTCCCCACTGCCACTTTTACCCCCTTAGTCCATTCTCAACATAGTGGCCAGAGTGAGCCTTTTACAATCTGAGTCAGGTCATGCCCCTCCTTTGCTCACTCAGAGTAGAGGCCAAAGTCCTTACAAGATCTCCCCGTCCCCACTTCCCTCCTTGACCTCATCTTCTACCTCCCCCCTCACTTCCCCTCTCTAGACCTCCTTGCTGCTCCCCAACACACCACCCACACTCCTGCCTCAGGGCCTTTGCACTGGCTATTCCCTCTGCCTGCAGTGGTCTTCCCACAGATATTCATGTGGCTACCTCTCCCTTCCTTTGGCTCTTTATTCACAAGTGACCTTTTTGATGAAGCTATCACTGGCCATTCTATCTAGAATTTCACTGCTTTATGTTTTCTCCTTAACACATGCTGTGTGCTTTATTTTTATTCATTTGTCTTGTTTGTTGTCTGTCTGTATCAGTAGGATCCAAGCTCATGAGGGCAGGGACTGTTGTCTGTCCACAGCCGTGTCCTCAGGGTCTAGAACAGTGCCTGGTACCTGGTAGGCACTCAGGCATATCTGGGGAATAAACGGATGGATGGATGCAGTCTTGACCGTCTGCTGTGCGCCTGGCATCAAGGTGGACACACACCGAGTCTCCCCAGCACACCTGCGGACTCCCCCACCCAGCCCTGCCTTTGCTCCCTTAGGAGGCTTCTCCACTCTTCCTTCCTTGGCCCCCAGAGACACTCCCCACTCCCACCCCTGGTCTTTGCCCCCAAAGCCGCCTGTCAGCCAGGTCTGTGGGCTGGTCACAGAGGACAGGATGAACGTGTGGGCTGGATTGAGGAAAGAAGAGCTCTCCATCAGCACAGCCGATTTCAGGGCTGACCTGCTCACTGCAGGCCTGGGGAAACTGAGGCCTGGACCTGGGAAAGGCCTTGCTGCCGTGAGTCTGTGGTAGAGAAGGGGCTGCGTGGGGCTCCTGCCTCCTGGTCCAGGCTTGTGGACGCTTGTGAGGACGGCCCGAGGGGCGGGCCTGCCTCAGCTCCCTCCACAGCGCGTGTGGGCCGTGTCGCGCTCCTGAGCGAGGGTGGCGGCTGCCCTCCGCCGGCCCGGAGTCCGCCCGCAGCAGCCCGCCCGGCTCGGCGGTCAGCCAGCGGCAGTTTGCCTTCTCGGAGGCTGGCTGCCCTGGGGCCCGATCCACGGGCCTGGGGCCTAGCCGCCAGAGTGCCCCTGAGGACGCCGCGAAACCCCGTCACGTGGGCCGTGCTCCTCCAGCTTGCCTGCGCGGCCCGCCGGAGATCCTCCTCCAGAGCGGGTGCTGCCGGCCTGCGTGGGGTCCGGGCCACCGCGTGTCTGACACGCTCCCCGGGGCGCGGGTGCCGCCGCCCTTGAGGAGCGTCCGCTGGTTCTCACACGCACGCGCACGAGTCCCCTCAGAAGTTTGGACGAACGCTGACACCTGGCCCCACCCCGGGGATCCCGATTTCACTAGCATGGGGTGTGGCCTGGGCGTCGGGGTTTTTAAAGCTCCCCGCATGACTCCAAGGGGCAGCAAGGCTGGAACCGCCGGCCTGGGTCCCTGCGCTTTGTTCTGCCCCTGAGCAGCCCCGCTGCGGGGGAGCCGCACAGCTCACGGGGAAAGGGGCGTGTTGACGCCGGAGGAGGGGGCAGCCTGGGGCCGCATCCCACTCCCCGCAGCCCTGGGGGAGGGCAGCCCCGGGGCGGAATGGGGCTGCAGGTACTGAGGGAGGGGGCTGCTGAGTCTGAGGCCCGCAGTGCGGGGCGGAGAGCCCAGGGAGCCCTTCCAGGCAGAGGAGTGACCAGGAGAGCTGACGCGGCTGGGTGGCCCCTCAGAGCCCCGATCTTCGGCTTTGCTCTTGACCCCGACTCTGATAGAGAAACAACCCGCTTCCCCGCATCGGCCCAGCCCACCTCCCTACCTTGTCTTCACGCTGCCCGACAGCCACCCGGGATCCGCATAATTTATGTGTGTGTTGTCCCCTCCCGCGGACTGCGGGCTCTCAGTGGGCAGGGACCGTGTCTGATTCATCTGCACCTCCCCAGGCCCAGGCCCTGCGCGCTGGGGCAGGAAAGGCGTGCGGAATTGAGTGTGTCCTCCGGGGGGCCCTGGGGCTCAGGGCCTCTGTGCTGCTGAGCTCCTGGTGCACGGCAGAGCCCGCGCCTCGTGGTGGTAATTGTGGAGGTAAATCTTGTCTGGTCTCCTCACAAACACTTGGTGAGGCATTCCATAAATATGTCAGCAACAGCATTAAAATTTGATGGCAGGCAGCACGGGTCGGGACTAGCACTGTGACTTCCCAGCAAGGTATGACACCATCACCTCCCTCTCATTAGTCAGTGGCAGGACGCTCAGGCCTCCGCTCCCAGCAGGCCCAGCCAGGGGGAGGCGGTTTCTTCAGAGGAGGACCCCTGGCTGCTGGAGGGACAGGCCAAGGTCTAGGCCACCAAAAAGCTGGCATTGGGCTGAGAGGAGGAGGCCCTGAGGCTCTGGGAACCTGCCAGAAGGGGACTGGGGCCGTTTTCTGAGTCTGGGTGCCCGTGAAAGGGGCTGGGGACTTGTTTCAGCTTACAGGCAGCCTGATGGAAATTGTCTATTTGCCCACAAAAGGCCTCAGAGAACATTTAAAGGGCGTGGGGTTGGACTCATCATTTCAGCGAGCAAAGGGGCATTTGGGCAGGAATCAGAGGAGAATAATATTCCTTAACGGCAGAAAGATTGGAAACCAATCTTGTCTACCTCCCACCCCACCATTGTCCATTTGGGGAAACTGAGGCTAAGTGAGCCTGAAAGGGATATGCTCAAGGTCACACTGTGGTAGAGACAGAACAAGATCAGGGGCCCTGACTCCTAGTTCGAGGCTTTCCCTACAATAAAAATTTTGGGGCACTTGTTGAAATACAACAAAACCATCTGGTCTCCAACCCCGTCTCGCTGGGGCCCAGCACGGCCGTCCAGCTGCGAAGCACGTGGCTCTCTGGGAAATGGAAACAAGGCCCATTCTGCATGTTCGCCCTCCCCCTCGCCCTCTCTCTCGGTTTTTCTCTTCTCTCTGCTTTTCTGAAGGCCTCTCGGGTGGGCCTGCACTGGCGGGAGGAGGTTTTCCAGGGACAGATCGATGCTGTGCGCTGGCGGTCCAGGCTGACAGGCCTGACCTTCACAAGTTTACCGGGTTCTCCTCCCCGTTGGGAGCTCAGGAAGGCTAGCTCTGGAGACAGGGAGATTGAGAAGCCTGGCCTTCAGGGGGCTTGGCCGGGGGTGGGTGCCACGAGGACAGAGGAAGGGAGCACCTTAGCTGAGAGCCCTTGGAGGTCAGTTATCTAAATCTCTCCTGTACGCACCACTTTCGAGAGAAAACTGGGGCTGGGCGAGGAGAAGGCACTTGACCAAGGTCACTCAGAGAGGCTTTGACAGAGCCCTGGGATCCAGTGTGTGCGTGTGCATGCCCACACGCACCCATATAGACACATGTGTATATATATGTATATGTATGCGTTAGACATATCATTATATATGTATATACGCAGGTATGTGTGTGATATGTATATTGTGTACATACATGTATGTTATATATGTAATATGGTGTATAATGTAGTAATGCAATATACATACTATTGTGTATAGTCCACATGTATTTGAAAGGCTGACTGTGCCTGTGTGGGGTGCTGGAGTCACGGTCACTCTAGGCATGGACAGCAGCGCACCGGCTACCCACTGACCCCGAGCCGCGGCACATCGTGCAGTTCCACAAACCACGGGAGGAGCTGGAGAACTCTCACGGTCCTTTTCACATCTTTCCTTCCTCCTCCTCCTCTGCGAAGATGTTCTCTCAAAGCCCAGTTTGAATCCTTCAGAAACAGAACTTGGCTGCGAAGTCACTTTGAAAGACTTTCTGTATGTTAATTACAGCTGGCCAAGGTCTCGGGCAGAGGTGGGAGCCCACCATCTGCAGATGGGGTCGGCCCCCAGCGCGCTCTGCAAATCCCCATCATCTGGCAGGTGTCGTTTTGGGTTAATTAAGAGCTACACTGAGCCCGTTTACCTGTCACTTCTGAGAATTTTAGGAAACTTCGACTTTCTTGCCATCGCTGAGCTTTCGGTGAAGGGGAAATTGAAAACATCTCTGATTCTGACCATCCTCCTGGCCCTGGAATCTCCATGGCGGCTGCACCAAGTGCATTTTCTAGGGGCCTCTTTTAAACTTTTTATTTCAATCTGTCCTTTCTACTTACCTCGTTGGTTTTTACAGCCTGCTCTTCTGTATTTGAAGACAGTGCTGTTTGTGGGAAACCCACCATTTATTCTAAATTTCTTAAGCCTCTGCTTTTTTTCTGAGTCTTTGAGGAAAGACATAGGTTCCTCAGCTTTGCTCTGTTTAGTGGCTTTGGAAGGGCTCTGGGTTTGCGGGTCAGGGGCCTCTCAGCAATCGGGGTTTGGGTCGTCGGTGCTAATTTGGAGCTCCACTTTCATGGGGGATGGCTCTGCCAGATCCCAGGTAACAGGGTCCCAGTCGATCAAAGGCCCCCTTCTCCAGCATGAGAGAACTTTCTTCTCTGGGTGTTGATATGTTCTGTATCTTGGTGGAAGTTTAGGTTACACAGTGTATACATTTGTCAAAAGGCAGCAATAGTACATTTAAGATTTGTGCATTTCACTATGTGTATGCTTTACATCAAAAGATAAAACTTGTACACAAATAATGAATTTCAGTTAATGATGTGCATGCTAAAGTACTTAGGGGAAAATATATTGATGTTTGCAATTTACTTTGAGATGCATAAAAAATAAGATGAATGAAAGGATAGAGGGATGGAGAGATATACCATAAGCGAGTATAAGAACATATTAGTGGGAGAATCAGGCAGTGGGTACACAAGTGTTCACTATAAAATTCTTTCCACTTTGCTGTGTGTATGAAAATTTGCAGACATACCAGGGGTGGGGAGGAGTGTGCAGGGAGGACTTCCCCACCTGCTGGCCCAGCCCAGTGAAGTGGTCCTTGGGATGGTGAGAGCCCTGGGGCCTGGGAATACGGCGGGGTGTTACGGGGTGTTACCCTACTCTGTCCCTCCCTGGTTGTGTGGCCCTGGGGGAGGGGAGGGTGAGGGAAATTGTCTCTCGAGTTCGTCCCAGTCCTAATAATCTGGGCCTATGAGTGACAGCAGAAGTTGGTGAGGTTCAATGTAAGATAAATTTGTGGTGTGGAGGCTGGTGGTGTGGAGGCTGACTTTACCTCCTGTCAGTTCCGGGAAGGAGCATGTTGCTTGGGGCTGGGTGGGAATGCAGGGGTGGTTGCCAGTCCCTCGGATGTCCCGTGAGAAGCCAAGTCCCTTGAGTCCTGAGCCGCAGCATCCTTGGCTCTAAGATCTTCCACGGGCTGTTGTGAGATGGAGCACCATGCCCTCGGGAGGCTTAGTAACTGCCCGTGTTCTCTCTCCTTCGAGTCTCGCCCTCATTTTTTTTCTCCAAGAGCCCCAATACAGATAGTTCCCCAGCAGCCCTGTCCCTCTGCCTTCCTGGCCTCTGAGGGACTCCACGAGCCTGGCCTCTGCCAAATCCCTTCTGTGTTCTGAGCCTCAGTTTCCCCATCTGGAAAACCTGAATGTGTTGAGTGTGGGGCTCTCTGGGCCCCCTGCCCCTTCCTGTTTTGACAGTCCTGCAGCTGTGTGTTTCCTTCTGTCCCTAGCTTTCCTCCTCACACCTCCCCAGGATCCGGGGCCGTGGGGTGGGAGCGGGGGCTGTGGTTGGAGGTGTGGGCTGGGGCAGGAACGCCTGGGTTTGTTTTCTCCCCCATCCATGAAGAGAGGCACCAAATCCTCACCAGGACTGTTAAGCCGTTTCATCTTCTCCACAAGCTTCAGAAGTAGGGCCTTTCCTTCCCTTCATTTTACAGATGAGGGCACTGAGGCTTGAGAGGTACATTCACATGCCCACAGCCACCGGCTGCAAGGGGCAGAGCCTGGCCTGAGCTTGGGTCTGTCTGACTCCCAGGACCATTTTCCGTCGTCTCCTCCAGGGTGGGCAGCTCTGGGCAGGACTGGAGGCTGGAGCACACCTGTGGGTGTGACCCTGGCTGTGATCCTGAAAGGGGCCAGCCCTCTGTTCTCAGCAACTGGAGAGGGGGAATCAGGGCCGTGTGCCTGGAGTCCCATTCTGCAGCCTCTGCCTGCCTGCCCCACCCCGCCTTTACACGGTGCAAAGAGTACCAGCAACAGCTGGCCGGCACCTCCCAGCACCGTGGAATCAAGACAGGCCTGACTCAGACCCTCGTTCCACGCCTTGTGGAAAAGTCTCACGTCCTGCCCAGGGTTTCTGCCGCGGTTCCAGGGGAGGCTGTCTTTCGCCCGCTCCGCTCTGGCTCAGGCTTCCTGGCGGCACCGAATTCTCGCGCTCTGTGATCTACACTGCTCTTTTCTCGGACCACATTCTTCATCTCAAGCCCACTGGCCCCCCACAGGGCACTCAGCCCCTTCCTTTGATTTGCACGTGGGGAGGAAACACCAACCCAGTCGTACAAGGCGTTTGGGTGTGTAGCAGCTTTTCTGACTCTCTGGAGATGTGGTGGGTGGGGGAGGGAGCCCCCAGAAAGGATGACTTAAAATGCGAATCTAGACGCCTGCTTCCTCAGTGCGCTTCAGCCCTTCCCTCCCACGGGGGGGCACGCGCATCTCCCTCTGTCTGTCCCTTTGTCGCTCTCAATAGCAAACCTCCCACAGATCACGTTCTTCCCTTGCCGTATGACCTACCCCTGAACCCAGTTCTGGCCTTCCCTTTGCGTGTCCAAGGACTCAGTGGACTGGGGGCCTGACCCAGTTTTCAGAGGAGGCTTTTCCCATCCTTTCCCCGACCTCCCCAGTCTCCCTGGCCTGGGAGAGGGGAGTTTCATTCTTCCAGTGCCATTACCTCATTCACCTCTCACCTGTCCCGTGATTGTAGGTGTTCTTGTTAGACCCGTATTCAAGATGACGAGACTCTGGCCAGAGAGGTTCAATCACTTTCCCAAGGCCACACAGCCAGTAAGTGGAGGGTTGACCACAGAGCGTGCTTTGTCCCAGCCCTGCCACAGGAATGCCCAGCCCACCCCATGGGCATGCCCTCCCTGCCCCCTGCCCCCAGCACCGTATGCAGTGCTGACTGGGAGCAGTCTCACAGGGTCCAGTCCTGTTTCCCCTGGGACTGCTCACTCCTCGGGGGCTGGGGATGGAGGAGATCATGACACGTGTTTTGTTGTTGAGAGTTCTTAGGGGCTTTTGTGTGGTGACTCCAGACAGCCCAGGAGCTGTCTCTGAGGAGGGCCCACGTGCTGCATGCCCCCGGATGGAGGTCTCACTGTCCACTGAGTGACAGCCACCTGGCCTGAGGGGGCACTCTAGTCAGACCTCAGAGAGGCTTTTCTGTTAATGCCTAAAGGAAAGGTTTCCTGATTTAAGGGGCTGGTATTTTTGAGAGATGCCGAAAGCATGGATCAGTTAGTGGAAAGAGGCGAGGGGTCTGTGGCGTCCTTGGTGCTGGGCAGTCACAAGGGAAGGTGGTTATTGTGTGATCTTTGTCTTGGGCCATCTGGCTGCACCTCTGGGGGCCCCAGCAATGAGCCAGCAGTGGACTGTCACTTTCTGCCCTGAGACTAGCGTCCTGCACTTGAGGAGCATCATGTCGTGTCTAGATGGTGCAGCTCTGTCGTCTACTGGGCTCCCCTTCCCACTCGCTTAGACTGTGGCAGCAGCCCCCTGGCTGGTCTCCCTGATCTCAGGCTCGCCTCCTCCACCCTGTCCTCCAGATTCTGGCCCTCCCTAGTCTGACGGCTTCCCTGGGGCCCAACCCTAACGGGAATAAAGCATAAGGTTCCTGCCCCACTGTGCTCTGCTCTGCGGCTCACCCTTGCTAGGGCCTCACGAAGACCTGGCCATGGAGGGTCATAGCCTGACCAGTCCCACCCTGGACCTTTGCTTGTGTCTGAGGTGCCCTGCCTCCCTCTGCTCATCAAAATCCTATCCATCCTGGCTCACATGCTTTTCCACCCCAGAAAGTGTCCCCATGCTCTCCCCAGACATTCTCTGGGCTGGGCAAGATTCACTTTCCTAAGCTGCTGTCGTGAGGTTTGAAGGAAGGAAGGTGAATGCTCCTCGAGCGCCACGATGGTGGTGAATTCAGCAGGGGAAACGGAGCAGGAGGTTGGAGCCTCCAGACTCCAAGAAAGCCAGCATCAGGGGGCACCCACAGAGCCCCAAGGGGGCCTCCCTCCCTACGAGGAGCACCGCGGCCCCTGAGGAGCAAGACTCAGGCTCAGCAGACAGGAGGGGCCTTTAGACGTCACTTGGTGGGATCTGCCCTTTACAGGTGGGAGATGGAGGCCCGGGGGGAGGGCAGTGTCACCAGGGCGCAGGGCCCTGGGCTGCACGACAGGAGGCTGGTCTTGGAGTTGCCTCCTGGCCTGGCCAAGTCCCCTACCTTCCTGAGGGTCCATTTCCTGACATATAAAATCTGGACAGTTGTCCCCATCTTGTGAGCTTCACAGAGTCATCAGGAGGGTTAGATGAGATTCTGGATGCCCGAGAGGCCTTGGTGACCGCTATCGGGTCATTGTCACTGTGGCCGATATTTGCTGAGCATTCGCTGTGTGCTGGGCACTCTGTGGACTATTTGTTCAGTCTGTACAGTGACCACATGTGGTGGGATCTAGTGATTGCCTGTACCTAACTGAGACGAAACTGAGGCACAGAGAGGTTGAGTGACCTGCCAAAGGTCACAGAGCTCGGAAGAGGCAGACCCAGAATCTGAACCCAGGCAGTCTGGCTCCAGAGCCCTTGCTCCCGGCCTTTGTGCCAGGCTGACTGAGGACCGCGGGGTTCAGTGGCAGCACGCGGGCTTGGACCTGGTCAGTCTGCTCTTCCCGGCCATCTTTGTGGCCAGGCTGGGCCAGGTCTGCAGCCAGACAGCTTCCTTGGCGATTGAGGACTTAACCTCTCCACCTCTCATGGGGTGAGGGCTCCTTGCACTCAGCGAGATTCCTGTGTGGCGCTTTGGATGCCATCCCAGAGTCCCCAGCAGGTGGCTGGCCCAGCCTCGAGGTCAGCCTCATGCCCGGAGATGGTCAAGCTCCCCTTTCCCAGAGTGCACACTCTCACCGGGCGTCTCCCAAGATAGGGTTTGCGCTGAGGGTGCCCGCCACACCATCTAGGACACCAGGCAGGTGGGCCCTGGGGTCATTTCTTCCCCCGAGGAGCAGGAGGGGAGGATGGGGGGAACCTGGGCAATGCATCAGAGAAATGGTTTGAATCCTGGCATACAGTGGGTGCTTACTACACGCCTGTCAGGCAATGTGTGTGTGTATGTGTGTGTGTGTGGGGGGCATGCTCTGTGTATGGGGACCAATGACAGAAGCAGTGGGAGCCATCAGCCCTGTCCCCGGTTGACTGAGGAGTGCCCATTCTTTCATTCGTTTCTTCATTCAACAAATAGTTTTCAATGCTGGCTGGATGCCAGGCCCTGGGCTAGACGTTGGGACAGAGACGTGAACTCAGCAGACAAAATCCATGTCCCCATAGAGCTTACGCCCAGTGGAGGAGGCAGAATTAACAAGATCAGCACAATAAACAGGATGTGTTGGATTGTGATCAGTTCTGTGGAGAAAAGTACAGCAGAAAAGAGGACGGGGTGGAGGGAGTTTCCGCTTTAAATGTGGTGGTCCGGAGATGACGCTGGAGCGAAGCCGAGAGGGAGGTGGTGAGGGCCGTGTGGCCACCCAGGCCAGTGTCACAGGTGGAGGCAGGCGAGCTGGGGATTCATGGAGCACCAACGGGCTCTGTGGCTGGGGCACTGCACTGGGGCAGGGGGAGTGCCGTGCAGGTGCAGAGACGGGTCAGACGGGGACCTGAAGGGCAGACAGTCCCACGTCACAGGAGACTCCAGGGCAGATCGGGCGAGTCCCGTGCTATGGGACACTGCGGGGACAATGCACTGAGGAGGGGCAGGAGAAGGGGCTGTTCAGGGGAAGAGGTATCCAAGGGGGCTTCTAGAAGGCCAGGCATGGTGGGCAAAACTGACTTAGGTACGCCCCCTAAAGGAGTTGGAGCTGTTTATGGCCCTTCGCCAATTTGGGGATCAGATGGGGGGTGGGTGCAGGATGGATGACACGGACACAATGGACTAATTAACTCCAGCTGAGTGGACCCTAGACTTGCGCTTTGGGGGAGAGCTCAAGGAGGCTTCCTGGTAGAGGTGGCCCTGGAGCTGGGCCTGGCAGACAGGTGCGGAGCTGCTAGATGGAGATCCAGAGACAGCCTTTGCCAGCACAGCCCGATGGCCTGGGCCAGGCGCAGTGCTGTCAGGAAGTGCCTCTGATGGGGCAGCTCCGTGGGCACCAGGAGCCCGGTAGGGAGGGTGGCCGTACCCCTTCTCCAGGCTGCTGTGTCTCTCCACTCCCCTACCCTGCCCCTGAGGAGGAGGAGGAGGAGGCAGAGGAGGCGGAGGCTGGGCTGCTGCAGCCCAGCACTGTCACCGTGCTCTCCCTCTGTCCGCCGGAACCTGACACCCTGACCACTGAGGCATAAAAAACAGAGAATTGGAAGGCTCAGCCTGTCAGGCTGGGAGTGCCCCCTAGAGAGGCCTGAGGAGGAGCGCACGTGTGTGTGTGTGTGTGTGTGTGTGCTCGCTCTGCCTGCGGTTGCCTGTGGAAGTGGGGAAGAGGCTGCTGGCCCCTTGGCCCTGCTTTATTGTTCCTGCCGCACCTGCTGGAGCCCCGGGGGCCCCCATTTGGGCTGAGGCCACTGGGGAAAGAGCAGTGCTGGGTCCTGACATGTGGCCGGTCCTTTCTGGAGGCTCCTGCCCTTTGGCATCCTTGAGAAGAATCCATGGAAGCATGTTTGGGCCCAGGGTGGTCTCGGGGAGCTGTGTAACTCCCGTCACCACTGCCGGGGAGGGGCCCACATGCTCTGTGACCAGTGGCTTAAAGAGCCACTCAGCAGCCAGTTACGGATGCAGCCTGTGCTGGGCACAGGGGGGCCTGCAATGAGTCAGACCCAAACCCTGCCCTCGGGGAATCCCGGGGGGCAGACGGGCGGTGTCCTGCTGCAGAGGCAAGGCGGGAGGTTGGAGGCCAGGGTTCTGAACTCCTCTCCTGTGCCTGCCTGGTGGGAAAGAGGCTCTCCTGGGCTGGAAGTGAGAGCGCAGGGAAGTGCCGACGCCAGTATCACGGCCCTATGAGCAGCTGGGCGAGGGCGCCCCATCCTCAGTCCCACCAGCCCCACACACCCCATGCTGCCCCACCCGGCACAGCTTGGGGTTCCTGCCTGAGCACGCCCGGAGCACTAACGGCTGCCCCTTCCCCAACACCCAGAAGACCCAACCCTGTCCCTCTCCGTGCCCCCAGCCCTTTGGCCTGTCCCTTCATCACAACAAAGTGCCGTCTGCCTCCTCCTGGCAGAGGGCCAGAGTGTATGTCTCATCTTCCCCATCTGCCCGAGGCCCTGGGAGCTGCCCCCTCTGGATTCACAGCACAGAGGACCAGACTGGATTCGAGGTCACCTTGTGCTTCTCAGTCCAGAGCCGCTCAGGACACACGTGGGAAGTGGAACTAAATCCACGCTGGGGTCCTGGAGTGGCCTCAGTTGGGGCTGAGAACCAAGCAGTCTGTGGCTTTTGCCTTGGGTGGGTGTATCCGGGCCATTTTGTGAGAGGCCCTGGGCATCAGTCTTCTTACCTGTAAAGCGGGCCAGTCACCTCAGGGAATGCCTGGCACGTGGTCGTTTCCCAGTGCACAGGTGAGAGGCTGGTCTTCACTCCCACTGATAAGACAAAGTTAGGGGGAAATACAGACAATGCCAGTGACAGCTGTCCACTGATAAGGGAGTGGGCCGCACCTGCCTTTACTGGTTACAGGAAGTGCCTGCAGTTTATGTAAGAGGCAAATACCACTGGCATTTTCCGAACCTGACCTGACATTTGGTTCCTGTTTCTCTCCCCGCCCCCCACATGCAGGGAGTGAGTTTTCTGGGAGCCCCTACAGCCACCCTCAGTACCCCTCGTACAACGACTCCTGGAGGTTCCCCAACCCGGGGCTGCTCGGTGAGTACTGGTGGAGGCCTGCGGGGCCCTGGGCCATTGGCTGCCCCCTCGGGCCCCCTCACTGGGCCAGGTTCCTTCGACATCCTGAGGTCTGGTCACTGTGGTGGGGTGGGCAGCTTGCCCCAGACACTTGTGATATGGCAGTTGTGATGGGGTCCCCGGACAGTCACACCACTCCAGGCCTGCTCGTGCCCTCATCCCTCCCCCAGATGCATTGGTGGATAAGGGGAAATGGCACAGAAGGGCAATGGAGGAAGAAAGGGCATTGAGGGAGAAAGAGGAAGGTAGGGAAAGTGCCCGCCCAAGAGTAACTTGTGTTTCTTAAGAATCAGTAAATATTCCCATGAGAAATCTCTAAATAAAAGGCAGAAAGGAGGCCAACTCAGATTGATTGGTAGTGACCACAGTCTTGATAAGGACTCTGAGATTGATTATTGATGTCTGCCATGGACATCCTCAGAGCCAGCTCCATTGGAAATTCATTGCCCTGTGGCTGGAGGCCTGCCAAGGCATGCCATTCCGAGGTCAGCTGATGCCTAGCCTATGCCCAGGCCTCAGACTGGCAGATTGTCCATGGCTGGGGCCAGCCTGATCTGTGAACATCATCTAGATATTTGGGCCACCCCAAAGACCCAGCAGGGCTAACTCAGCCCTCAAAAAGCCAAGGAGAGCCTTTTGTTTTGTTGAAATACACTTACATGAAACCAGCTCCTGAGTGCCAGCTGGAGCTGAAGGTTCTGGAGCATGAAGCAGGGGCCCAGGGCTCACAGATGTCACTCCCCACCTGGGGGTGGAGCCAGCCAATCAGCCTGCAGGTAGCAACAGTGGTCGCTCCCTGGCCGTCAGCTGGGGAATTCCCACAAAGATCAGCCATGGAAGGGCCTCTGAGACCATCCAGGTTTGTCTGTCCAGCTGGACAAGGCCTGCTTAAGTAAGAACCTGTTAATTCCCTGGATCCTGAATTATTCTAGGACCAAGAAAAAAAGACTTCATCAGAAAAGCAAGAACCTGATGTCTTCAAATGCAAGTTGCCAGGCCATGGGTCTGTGCAGGAGGCTGTGAAGTCACAGTCTTGACCCCTTCCCAAACCTGCTTTGGTGATTAGGGCAGACATGTGACATGGACACCGCCCCCTCCTGGCTACCACCCTTCCATGCACGCAGGCCTCGGGGTGCCCAAACCATTTTGGTGTGTCATGCAAAACTTGTGGGTAAAATACGCAACAATGCCAATTTGTGCTGCAGGTCCCTGTGCCTGGAGATGTCAAGGTTTATAGAAGACTAGGCTCTTACTATCTGTGGCCTCCCGGAGGGGCTGAATCTGTGTATTGATTGCAGACTTCTTTTTTGTTCTGGTAAAAATTACTTCTAAGCACTGAGCCAGGTCCCTACTTACCTAGCGCTTTTCCTTAAACAACCACCGGAGAGGCCCTGGGCTCTGAGTTGGCCCAGCTCTCAGCCTCAGGAGGCAAAGGCTGGCCATGGTCTCCCTGAACCAGAGTCTTTCAGCAGGGCTGGGGGTGGGGAATGGGTCTGAAGGCCTGAGCCTGGGAGTCCCTCCCTGCAGATCTGCCTGAGACTGAGCCCTGGTCCCAGACCTTCTGCGAGGCTCACAGGGGCCATGGCACAAAGGAGGCCTGGGCCAGGCTGTGGGAGGGGTTCCTTATGATGGGGCTGCGACCCCAAGGAGGCACTGTTGACCTAGGATGTCCATGTATGGCTGTGCATTGCCCAAGGGGACAACGGGGGGCTGAAATCCAGCCCATGCCTGGCACAAAACCTGAGCCCTGGCCCAGGCTACAGCTGCCTGGAGGGGGCACCTTTTCCTAATTTTCGCAAGGTGTCCAAGAGACTCATTTGCCTGGGAGTTCAGGAGGCAGAGAAGTGGAGAAGGAGCCACTCAGGCAAGTGTGGCAAAGGGGTGGAGTAGGAGGCGGGTGGTCTGTGGGGCCACAGATGGGGGACCTCGAGTGCCAGACTGGGAAGTCTGGACCTGACTGTGTGGGCAGCCAGGAGCCCAAGGGGATGGCGAGGGGAGGGTGGGACTAGACTGCGTCTGCGGCCACTGCTGCTCAGCCTCAGTGAAGTGCCTTCACGTCTCCAAGTGTTAGACGTGGGCTGCGTGCCTGCTGTGGAGAAGGTGCAGACTGTGTCCTGGGAGCTCATAGGCTGGGGCAGGGGGCCTCGGGCAAGTGTGTGTGTGCTGGGAGGTGCGCAGTGTCCTGAGGGGGGCCGGAGCCAGTGTGGACAGGAGGAAGAGGAATCAAAACCCTGCTCATTTAAGTAAGCACTTGCTAATCTCTGGCAAGGCGCCGGGCAAAACCCTTCGTGTGCGTTATCTCGTTTTATCCCCTCAGCTAGGGGCACATCCTCTTGTCTCTCTTATACAGAAGAGAGACTCAGAAAGGTTAATTAATTTACCTGAGGTCACGCAGCACGCAGGTGGCAGAATGAGGACTCAAACTCCGGTCACCCTGCCAGAGCCTGCATTCATAACCAGTGTGTCGTGTGGTGCTCTCACCCTCCCTGACAGATTGATTCACAGTCTGAATAGTACAGCCAGGCCTCATGCCTCCATAGGAACAGCCTGGAGAGTCCTAAACACTCAGACCATGTATGTGAGGAGAACAGCTCTGGTCTGTCTTTGAAAGCCAGGTTATTGTATATATCTGTCAGGATTACAGTTGCAACAACAGAATCCAGTCTGGCGGGTTTAAGCAGAAGACAAATTTATTAAGGTATTTTGGGGCTCCCAGAGTCTCCTGGAGGACCAAAGAGACAGACGCGGGACACGGCCAGGGGTGACACCAGCACACCCCCAGGGCCGCTCTAGCGTAAACAGTCCTGTCGCTGCCAGTCAGCACGCCCAGCAGCTCGCTTTCTGCTGCTGCTTCAGCCAGGGAGCCACCCAGAGCCGGATGCTCTGCCACCACTCCCAGCAGATGGAGGCCCTCGGCCCCCTCCCTCAAGTTGCTGCCTTCCCAGCTGAGGTCATAGGCAAGAGGGTCTAATCGGCAGAGCCCAGGTGACACACCTGTGCCCTGGCCACAAGGGAAGCTGGGAGAATGAGTTCTGGCTCCTAGCTCAGAGAGGCGAGCCTTACACCACAGGAAACTGCAAACACAGGGAAAGTTTGAACGCTGTTGGGCAGCTAGAGACATGAGAAATGGCCCCTGGACTGCCCAAGTCTAGAACCAAGGAGTCATAGTCAGGTCATCAAGCAGTCTGGGCCTCAGCTGCCTCAGGAATAAAAGGAGGGGAATCGCCACAGGCAGCTTCATTCAAGCAGGAGCTGAACACGATGCTCTCTTGAGGTCCGTGGCCTCGAATAAGCAGTGATCCACTCTCCTGAAGAGGTGGGAGATGCCAGGCTCAATCTGCCACAGTCTTGCAGATAAGTCCTGCGGATCTGCCTCAGATGGAGCAGGCCCATCCACATCTAGCAGCCTACTCCCCGCCAGTGTCCTCAGGGCTTTAGTGAAAGGAATCCCACTGGGCAGGAGAGGTAGGCTGATGGTCTCTGCTCTCTGGGGAGTGCACCGGGCTGTGTGAACCTGCTCTGAGGCTCCTGGTGCTCCCGCTGGGGCAGTGGGCACTGTGGCGACAGGTGAGCCCCTCCACGCACCGCCGCACGGGTGCTCGTGCCCTCACCCTCTCGCACACACACACTGCCCACACCTCGGCCGGTCCGGGTATGCCTCCCCCACAGAAACATGGCCAGAGTGCGGATGGGTAGTGCCAACTCTGGAGAGCGTCCTTCCCCGCTGAGCCTCCTCTGGGGAGCCACCCACGGGGTGTCCAGAGCGGCCCAGCTGGGGTGCCGAGGCCCAGCATCCAGTCGGGGCCCAGGCTGGTGATGGCCATGGACGTGGGCGGGGCAGGCAGGGCCGGCGGTGGAAGGAAGGCCTCCGAGGTCAATTAGGATTCACTCTAAAGGGATTAGAGAGCGTGTAGGAGCCCGGAACGACTGTGTCAAGAAGTAAATGGCTGATAATGTGAATTAGAGAGGAAAAATGACAGAAGCAAGGACAAGTGTATTCTAGATGGAGGTCTAATGGGCCCCAGGAAGACAGAGTAGGTGATGTTTTCATTTCTCACCGTAAATGCAAGTGTCTTGGATCTCGCCGTGGAGTTCTCGCGCCAGGGCCGCTGGGCAGCCTGGCCCAGTGATGAGGCTTTGAGAGGGAGTGAGTCAGAGCCGAAGGCGAGAGGCAGCCGGCGGGGGACTCGGAGGAACGGGCCGGGTTCCCCCGAGGAGTCGTACTTTCATTTCCTGTCCCTTGAGGCCTGCATGGGGGCAGCCCCTGTGGTCTGCCTGCTCCTGTGCCATGGCCAGGCCTGTGGGGATGGCCCCCACCACATATGTCCCTCTCACCTGGGGCCGGGGCCCGTCTGAAGGCAGGACGCAGGGCTGACACTGCAGATGCTCCCTGGGTGACTGACCGTCCTGATGCTGTCCCCATCCCGCAGAAGAGAGCAGAGGGAGCCGATGGGCGTTTCTGAGTCAGGGCTCTGACCCGGGGAGGTGACAGAGGAGGCAGCATCTCTGGAATACTTAGGAATTGGTGTCCATGCTTCTGGAAAAGCACAGTGAGGCACTGCCCACTCCTCCAGTGCCATTGCTGCCTGAGCCTCACTGACCTCCTGGAGGGCCGGCAAGGGGGAGTGTAGCCGCTAGTCAGGGCTGAGTTTGGAAGGGATCCTGCCCTCCTGATGACACACTGGCTGTGTGACCTCGGGCAAGCTACTTACTCTCTCTGTGCCTTGGTTTCCTCATCTGCTAAATGGGGACAATACTAGTTCCCACCTGAGAGAATTGTTGTAGAAATTAAAAGAATTAATGGATACAAAGGGCTTAGAAAAGTGTCCATTTCCGAAGCACTTTCACATCTGTATCTTATGGTGCCCTCAAATAGCTGCACTGTGACCCCCTTTTACAGATGAGAAAACTGAGGCTCAGCAGAGCGAAGGCACTTGTTAAAGGTCACAGAGCCTGACTGCAGGCTCAGGGCCCTGGTGCCCGGTTATGCTTTCTAGGAGAATTGCCAGGATTAGTTTGGATTTGGGAGAGATTCCAGATTAAATAAGTCCCCTCCCCTGGAGAATTAGGAAGCTTACTGTCCCCCCGCCCCAGCAGACATGTGGTCTGCAAGGGCTGGCCGGGCCCCAGCTGCTGTCCACTTGGACAAACACTGCCCTCCAGCATTGGGTGTGCGGCCGTGAGCTGCGCTGTGGTGGGAGAGTCCTGCGCCAGGGGCCGGCAGCCTGAACTCCAGGCAGGCTCTGCACTGAGAGGCTCTGTGGCTTTGGGCACGTGACTTTGGTTTGTTGAGCCTCAGTTTCCCCACCTGCAAAAGGAGGAGATGGCTTAGCATCTCTAACCTCTGTGGTTCTGAGAATCTCCTGTCTCCCTGAGTCCCCCACACCCTCTCATCCCTGGGAGGAGTTGAGCACAGAGTAGGCTCCTGGAGCCCTCATCAAAGCGTGTAGTCAAGGAAAGCAGCCCAGAGACAGTGGGGGGACCTAGCGTCGGTGCACGGGCCCTCCCATGGGCTCTGTCCAGGGGGCACAGGAGGCAGGGCCGCACCCTGCCCTTCTCCCACGTACTCACGGACCCCCGTCTCCCCATGTCTGAATTTGACTGTCCTCCAAACTCAGCCCAACCCACTTCCTCCAGGAAGGCTGCCCCTTCTTCCAGAGCAATCTCGCATTTCCCGGAGCTCTTTTCTCAGAGCTCCGATCCCCTTCCTGACCCTGAACGCTGGCCTGTGTCAGGCTGGTGTTGGTGCATTACTGCCCAGCGCTGCACCCAGCAGGGTCAGAACATGAATGAATGAATGGGCAGGAGTCTTCACCACTGTTCGTTCACTCAGTGCTGTTGTTTATTTGCTCAACAAACCCGGCTGAGCTCGTGCCATGTGCCGGGCTCCAGACTGGGGACTGGGGCGGAACACCAAGAAGACCTGGCCCCTGCCCTTGTAGGGCTCTCGTCCAGGGGTGGGGGAAGAAGCACAGCAGGATGCGATGGGAGCGCGTGGTCCTGCCTGCAGAGGAGTGTGAGCCCAGGGCAGGGGGCTTCCCAGAGGAGGAGATGGGCACTGGACTCAAAGGAGGCAGAACAGTTTAGCAGACAGGAAAGGGGGTGAAGGCGCGGCCAAGGTGTTCCAGGCAGGGAGCGGGGCACGGGAAAAGGCACCGAGGCGTGAGCATATGGCACACGGGCCCACTCCACCGGCCCGGAGGTTGAAATGAGATGACACGCGGAAAGGACATGGCAGTGTGGGGAGAGGACGTGCTCAGCCCGTGGCGGTTGCCCTCAGCATCGTGGCGTATTGAGGCGGCTGCACACAGCTGGATTTCGCTGTAGGTGGGGCGGGAGTGTGACGGGAGGGTGGTGGTTTGGGAGGTAAATCCAGAGAGGTCGGCAGGGCTCCGTCATAAAGCACCCCCAGGCCAGACTAAGCAGTGACGACTTTTCATCCTCTAGGTCAGAAGTTGGCAAACTTTTTCTGTAAAGGGCCTGGTAGTCAATATTGTAGGCTTTGCAGGCCGTGTGGTCTCTGTTGCAATATCAGGTATGCCGTAACAGCGTGAAGGCAGCTGCAGACAGCACAGAAACGAGTGGGTGAGGTGGGTTCCAGCTCAACTTCCTTTACTGAAACACGCGGCAGGGAGGGTCTGGCCCACCCAGCCCCAGGTGCCAGGAGGCCTTGAACTCTTGTGAGCAGCTAGCCCTGATCAGGCTTGCGGTTTGGGGAACAGACTGGGGCAGAGGTCCTGGTGAGAGAGGACGGTGGCCTGGGCTGGGGGAGGGGGCGGAGGGGGAATGGTGGGGGACACTGGTGGAAAGGGGGCCCCAGCTCTGGGGCTTCGGGCACAGGTGGCCCTCCAACCTCCACACCGTCTTCTGTCTCCTGCAGGTTCCCCGTACTATTACAGCGCCGCGGCCCGGGGGGCTGCCCCGCCTGCAGCCGCCACTGCCTATGACCGCCACTGACCCTCGGAGCTGGGCGGCGCCACGCACTTAAGACATGTCACTGAGGGTGATAGCCTCCCACCCCCTCTGGAGACAGCCAGAGGGGCCCAATGAGGCTGTCCCCCAGCAACCCCCCACTCGCCTGAAACTCCTTCCCCCTTTTCCTGCCAGGACTCTGGGGTTCTATGGGGGAGCTGTAGGACTTCTAGACACCTGTCCATTTCTGAGTCAATCAATGAGCTTCTCCCAACGGCAACTGGGTGTCCACAAAGCAACAGACTGTTCTGCAGACAACTGCAGCCCCAGCTCAGCCTGCCAGTCCCCCAGCTGTCTGACCATCCGTCTGTCTTCCTGCCCCAGGCCTGGGAAGGAGAGCTTGCTTTTGCTGCTTTGGCAGCACCATGTAAATACCTGCTTGCTTTTCTATGGGCCCAAGGGTCCAGCTGAGCAGACTGCCCACCGTGATGCACCCTGCGCTCCCAATGCTCACAGGACATCTCAGACCTGTGTGCAGAGCGCCCCTCAGTCCTGGGTGCCACCTCTTTAATGTCTCGAGTAGGAGTCTCATTGGGCTGATGATGCTCCAAGGCCCCCCAAGACCCCTCCCCAAGAGAAACACACTTTGGGAAGACACCCTGGCTTCCTGCCTCCGCTTCCCTGGGCCCAATGCAGTGCGAGCAGCGCTTTTCCACGTCCAAGGACTCAAAGAACTGTTGGGGAGATTCCTCAGCCATGGTCCTCAAGTAAGGTGTCGTCCAAGATGCTGACTGCGTTGCAGACTCTGGACGTTAGGGCTAGACGGGACCCAGGAGACCATGGTCCGGGTAGGCCTGAGGCTCTCTTGACCCCCAGCCCCTGGAACCGCTGGCCTGAACTGGGCTGTTTGCTGAGGTGTACCCAGGCTCAGTTCACATTGAACACCCACCGTGGACACTTCTCCACCCTCCAGGACGCCAGCAAGTGGATTCTGGGCAAGCTTGTCCCTGCCATGTAGACCATGGCTAATGGAAAGGACTTTCCCTGCACCAAGGACAGCAAACAGCTACAGCAGTCCGCCCGGACTTCCCGAGCAGCCCCTCGCGTCCTCGTGGAGCTTAGCATGTTGCTGGGAGCAGAGAGTCGGGGTCGGGGCGGATTCCGGACCTCGTGTGGTGGGTATCCACCTGTGGATGCAAGGGGGCCATGATGCTCAGGGCCATGGCCAAGGGGCCCATGGGAGGGGAAGCTTGGAGGGGGAGCTTGGAGAACTCGCTGTGGGCTGGAGTGGTCAGAAAAAGCCACCTGCGGGGATACTGGGGACAGAGGAAGGCCTTCTGGGAGAGGGGCAGGATGGGCAGTGAGGATCTGGTGTGTGAACTGGCGGGGGGAGTTTGAGATGGGGGTGCCAGGGGCCACCATCTCTTTGCCTGGGGCCTCAACTCCTCACAGAGTCTCTCTTGCCAACTTGGAACAGCCACGTGGAGCCCCCGTCCAAGTCTGGGCTGAACTGTAGCGATGACAGTGGACTTGGCCATTTCATGTAATGGTGTCCCCAGTGTCTGCATGTCACCAAGTCGGCAAAGAACTAGGGCAGAGAGAGCCCCCATTTGAGGTTATTGGGCCCGAGAGGTCTTGTCCTGGCTGTACCTCTGCCTTACTGTGGGACCTCAGACAAGACCCTTCACCTCTCTGAGCCTCAGCTGCCTTGGTCCAGCAGGTCACCTGCAGGGTCACCCAACAGCTCTCCCCTTCCCCTCCTCTCTCCCAGGATGTGGGGCTGTGATAGGTCGTCTGGGACAGGCCCTCCACTGCTGAGCGAGCATATAGAGGTGGGCTCCTGATCCTGCTAATATTCAGACCAAGTGGAAAACAAGAACACCCAGAGGGGTGGGAACTAGCCTGGAGGAAGACCTAGTCCAGCTCCCTCAGGGGAAACTGAGGCCCAGCATGGGGAAGCCCTGGACCATTCAGGGAGACAGAGCAGACCTCTTCTGGCCACCACTGAGTGTTTTCCCCCCAACACCCTACAAGGTGGTGGGACAGAAGAGGAAACTGAGGCTCAGCAAGGTGGAGTCCCCAGGCAGTGACTGGCAGAGGTGGGGCTGGGATGCAACCCCCTGACCCCTGGCAGCTGGTGATCCTCCCATCCCTGGAGAGGGAAGTTGACGGTGAGGGCAGTGGGAGACGGTTCTGGGCCCACTGCCCCAGATGGGGTGTCCTGGGCTGTTAGAACCGCTGAGGGCGCCCAGTCACCCAGGGCAGAGGTGGAGACAGTCAGCGCACCCACCCCCATGGAGCCTGCTGGGCAAAGATGGGAAGTGGCTGGGGCCAGAGCCCACCTCTGGGAGCCCAGAGGAACTGGCTCCGGCCTCCACCTGCCAGGCCGGGTAGGAGAAGGTGTGACACCTGGCACCCCCCACCCCGCAGTCCCTCCCCCTGCAGGAAGTACTGGGGTCGCAGGTCTGCTGCTCAGGGCTCTTGGCCTCTTGCACCCACATCCTTGGGTCCTGCTGGGACCTGGTCAGCCTTCCCTGGACCAGCTGCCTGCGGCCACACCGTTCTCCCTCGGCAAAGCCTGCCCAGCCCCAGGTACCACTCTGCCCCTCCTGTTCTTCTTGCTGTCCCCGGCCAGGCTCCCTCCACGCCTCTCCTCTCCCTGAGGCTCTGCTGGTCCTCAGGTTGCATTTGTATTGATTAGACACCCACTCGATTCCTGGGCTGCCAGGAAGAAGCACAAGAGCACACAGATGCACACACGTGTTCTCACACATGGACCTGCTCTCGCCAACTGCATCCCCCGCTGCCCGGCGGGGCGGCCTGGGAGCTTGGAGAGGAAGGTCCAGAGGACACCAGCCGTTGAGTAGGTGCTGGAGAATTCTGAGCGGAAAACAAGGCCAGGGCTTTCACCAGCATCGGGGTGGGAGGCCCGGGGTGTTCCTCATGGGCCTTCAGCCCCGGGTTCCAGCTCTGACTTTTTGAAAAGGACATTGTGGATTTTGTGGACAATTTTCATACCATTAGTCTAGCTCCAACCTGAAAAATCTGATGACATGTCAAATCTGACACCCTTCCTGAGGCGCCTTAGTCAGGCTTTGCCCTTTTATAACAGACCTTTGTACGGGGCTCTGCAGTCCCCCGACATCCACTGGGGCAAAGGTCACAGGGCCCATCCTACAGATGGGAAGATTGAGATCGGGGCTCACAGGACAAGGTAGAGGTGAAGTGAACTCTCAGATCTCCAGGCCCTGTTCTCTCTCCACGGGATCAGCCCCTGTCCTGGAAGTGTACGGCTTAGGACACCCTCCAGTCCCCTAGCAGCGCCCAGACCCGTAATGAGGAAGGAAGGAGCAGCAGCTGGAGCTGGCCTAACAGAGGGGCCTCAGGGGTGGTGGCTTTGCTGGTCCAACCTGGTCCCCAGTAACACCAGAATCTGCAGGGCCTTTGGCGACTTCACGGCAGCGCTTCTGAGGTGTCATGCAGACTCCTTCCCCGCTGTGCCCTGAGGCTCAGAGGGCTCGGAGCCTGTCCAAGGCCACACCACAGCCCTGACAGGGCCTGGGCGCGGGCCCAGTTCTGACTGCAGGGCCCAGGGATCCAGTGTCATAAGATGCCCGCTCGCTCTTCTGTATCCTTCCTGCTGTGGCTCAGACTCCAGGCCTGGCTGTGACAATACGCAGGCGTCCCCGAGTAGGGCCATCAGGGTCCACAGGCCTGGGGAACACAGATGACAATCCCAGGCTGGGCAGGTGGAGCAGCTGTGCCCCTCGGGCAGGGTGGCAGCATGAGTGGCGGGACCCAAGACACGCGGAGAGTGCTTGCCCCGTCCAACGGCGCTCCAGTGAAAGCTTTTAACATGCTCTTCAGCCCAAAAATATGTCTGTGGCCAGATTCCACGCACTGGCCACCAGCTTCGGAGCCAGTCTTCCCAGTGACCCCCTTCTTCTTCACCTCCTTGCCCTTCATTGCAGATTTGGGGGAGATGGGAGCCCAGAGAGATGAGAGAGGCGCTTCAGGCTGTCCGGCCTGTCGTGTCAGGAACAGGCTCCCGGCCCTGCCCCTCCCTCCTCCCAGGCTCTTGCAGGCTGGGCTTTGAAGGAGGCGGGGAGAACGTTGGGGGAGGGAGTGGGGGGACTGTTGGCTTTGAGGGGAGGTCCATGCTGCTGGGCCTCTCACATGAGCGGGGAAGAGCCCCAGGTGTGGCCACAGGGCACTGAGGGGTGAAATCCCTTTATGAGAAGTCATGTCCCAGAGCAACTGCCCTGCCTTTGACAGCTCCTGGCACCAGTAGCCTCCTTCTGGATGACATTTCAGTTAGAATTTAGCTCCAGGCCATAGGGAGTAAATCTTAAAAACAAACCAAGCACTCCTGACCAATACCTGGAAACAAGATATGTCTGAGACACAGCTGCACCGAGAGTAGAGAAAACTGCAGGCCCCTGGACGGGCCAGGCCCAGGCTGGAGTGGGTGGATCCCACAGTTCTCTGGACTGGACCAGCTCCCGGGGGCCCTGCTAAGAGGCCGGCTCTGCAGCCTTGGCCTTGTCACCCATCTAGGAGCCTGCCTCTGGTGGTTTCCAGGCACGCACGCCAGTGCTCCTGGAGAATTTATTCCTTTAGTTCTTGTGGCCTGAGAGAGGTCCAAGGCAAATGCAGTTCTTAAAAGGGAACAAAATACATTATTGGCAAGTTGGACAGTCAGGCCACGACTCCTGGCCCACCTCCTGGAGCCCCTTCTGCGCCTGGTCCCCTAACGTCCCGCACCTCACAATTCCCTCCTGCGTATGCGTGATGGAGCCACAGTGTTGATCCTCCCTTCCCCACTGTCAGCGCACGGCTGCGCCTCCAGCGTGGAGGCCGGTCCCCAGGGGCCACTGCCGGGTCTGGAAGCGAGTCCCTTGCCGCCCGCTCCCCTGACGAGGGGCAGCTTTTCTCACACGGCTGCTTGCTGGGAGCAGGCAGACCCCAGTCTTTCTTTCATTCACTGTAATTTTATGGCACTGGGGTTCCATTCCTGGATCCTACCCCCCGGATCTCAGGGGACCTCAGGGTCACATCTCTGCCATTCTAGAGTTTCACCCCGTGTTCCCAGGGGTCCTGTTGAGCTGTCTCCACGTTGAGGGTAAAGGTAACCACCGTTCGGTAGGTTTGGAGAGTCTTCTTCCCACGTCTCAGACGCCCGAGCAGCACATGGAGAAAACGCAGCTGTTCGTCTGTTTCTTGAGGGAATCGCACATTCGACAGTGGACTTGGTCAGTAGTGTGATTGGCCTGTGGGCGGGAGAAAGAGGGCCGGGTGCTCCCTTTCAGCTCTGGGCAGCTCTGGGCATGGCACAGGGACGGAAGCATGTAGACCAGCAGGTAGAGGGACAACCCGGGAGTAGGGCGCCCCCACCCCGACTCTGAGGCCCGGCTGTAGAGGCCAAGCTGTGGCCTCCCCCACCCCAACCCCAGACCCACCCAATCCTGTGACTCTGGCTGCGGGGCCACCCTCGTCCCCAAAATTGCCACGCTTGTGGCCACGTCCCTCATCTTCTCCAAAAGCGCCATTAAGAACAAGTGATTTTGGATGATGGATTTTTGATTTACAAACGGTGCATTTCCCTTGGAGTGGAACAGAAAGGAAACCATTTAATGGCTCCCTTATTTTCAAGCATGAATACATTTTAATGAAACTATTTTATTGTATTTGAGGAAATGGAGAGTTGAATATTCCAGCCAATCAATAGCCAATTAATTGCTATACAGCTAAAAAGAAAATAAATAAGTCCTGAGTCTATTTGAAATGCCCTGCAAAGCTCCGAGCCTCCAAATCTGGCCTTCCCCTCCCTACGTGCACACGTGAGTGTGTACATGCACACACATGCACACACGCACACTCCTGCACCTCAGACATACTTGAAACTCAGAGAAAGCGCTGAGTCTCCTCATGCCGATTCTTGCCTGCTCTCCTGGCCTGTGGTCGGAGAAGGTGAGCAGACCTGGCAGCAGCCTGTGCTGGGCTCAGGAAGAGGCAGGCCGGTGCCTGGCCCCCAGCGGCTGGCACAATGTGGGGTAGTGGGCAGTGAGGGCCCCACTTCTCGGCCCCAGCGGCTGGGCCTCCAAGCTCGGGCCCAGGGTGGAAATCTGACTCGGGTTTGCCCCGACTCTCGCTGGAAGATGCTGCCCTGGTTTTTCACCCTCTAGTGGCCTTTGGACATTGAGTGTTTGTAGAAATGCAGATTACATTGCAAATGGAACTCTTTGCCAGGAAGACACATGGATTTTGCTTTCCGTTCTTTGAGACGGTTGACTTTGTCTTAGGGACTGACCTTCCAGCATCAAAGAAATACATATCTACTGTATTCGCCAAAGTTTCTGATGCCTGCATAGACGCTTACTTGTAAAAAAAAAAGTACAAAAAAAACAACAACAAAAAAAACAACCACAATTGAATTGCCTTTGAAAGTGGGAGATGATCTGTCTCCAACAGGTTGAAAAAAAAAATGCTTCTTAAAAGTGTATGTTTTGTATTCTTTTTTTCTAGTAGGAAATAACTGACTTGAAATATTGGTGATTTTTTTCTTAGTGACGTGTGTTGCTTTTGTGTGTAATAATATTTGAATGTAATTACAGCAGTGCCAATTTGCCAAAGATGTTGGACATATTTTTCTTTTGTTGGGAGGAGGGCAGGGGCTGGGGGTGGGACAGGGGAGAAAACGGGTGGGATTTTGGTTTAATTTTTAACTTTTTTTTTCTTGTCAAACCTGGAATTTGTGGCTTTATTCTAAGTTAAATGGTTGACTGCAACAATTTTATTTTAGATTAGTCGGAGGAACTTGCAATAAGATTGGCGTAGTTTCAATATCTGTGTCTTTTCATGAGTGACTGTTACCTGTGAAGAATTGATTTTATGTAACCTTTATGTGAGATAATTATTTGTAAATATTTGCCATAATTTTATTGGTTCCTAAAAATAAAAGTAATTTTTTAAGTTCAGAAAAATAACTTGATCTCGTTTGTTTTTATAACTTCATAGATGGTCTTTGACAACTTTGACAAAGCCACATGGGGTTGTGGGGAATTTTATTGGCTCTTTTGATGAAATCGGGGTCAGAACGAGTCTGTGCAGCTAGAATGAGGTGCTGCAGCATTAGACTGTGGCCTGGGTCGGGGGGGGGCGCGGGGGACAGGATCCCTGCTCTCGAGAAATTCCAGGCCCACCGCCAGCCAGCTTGGCAGGGTGGAGCAATGGTGAGCCCCTGCTCCTGGCTCGGGTACTCACTGCCTGGGGAACTTTGGCCAAATTCTGTAACCTCAACTTCCTTAAGGCTCCAAAATGGTCAGTAACACCACCTCGTTCATTCATTCAACAAATAGTGGTTGAACGTCTACTCTGTCCCCAGTGCTGGGGACACAGCCATGCACAGTGCTAACAAGGACCCTACCAACAGGAAGCTCACCACTTGGGCGTCCTGTGAGGACTAAGTTCACATATGTTGAATGTGTGCTCAGTAATGGTGTGTGCATACCCACGTGCTGTTAAGCTCTATCCAGGCTGGATCTGAAAGCTGCTTGGAATCTAAAATATCTGGGTGCTCCCACATGCCTCTAACATGCAGACAGAGCTCAGGAGACCCCGTCTTTGGGCTCCAAAACCATAGGCCATATCTGGCCAGAGCCCAGAGCCCAGCAATCCAGTCCTTCTGTGGGAGATGCCCTGTCCCTAGGCCTTCAGAGCTGAGCACTCGGGCTGCACTGGAGCCCTGAAGTAGCTCTCCATCAGGGCCAGGGCAGCTGCAGACCCGAGCCCTGCCCCTGCTGGGCGGTGTCAGTCTGAAGGGCAGGCAGGGACCGCAGCGGCCCTTGGCACAGTGTGTGCGACGCAGTAATTGCCAGAGATGGAGTGGGTAAGTGACCGCGTGGGCTGCGGCTCATTCATATTTAATAAAGCCGGCTGCACGGCCTCCATTCATTTCGGCAATGGATGGTGACTGAAGGTGATCCCTGAGGGAGAAGATGCTGCTGCACGGAGCACTGGCCCAGCTCCTTTCTTCCCCACGCACGACTCAGAGGCACAAACTTCAGAGAGAAAAGCCAGCATTTGGGAACTGAAGGTTGGACCCCAAACCTCCGGGAACTGGTGAGGCAGAGCAGGCGCTTCCTCCACTGCCTCCGCAGCCCTGGTCCCTGGTTCTCCGGGGACAGAGGCCCCCTCCTGCCCTCCTCCGTGTGGGGCACCACTGTCTGCAGGAACCGGGGCAGGTGCAGCCCCACTTGACAGCGGAATGGAGGCCATGGGCAAGGCCTCCCGTAAGGAGGGCACACGCCAACCCTGAACACACTCGGGCTGCCTGCCCGGCACCTGTGCCCTCAGCCACCGTCGCAGAGAGGCAGAGAGGGTGCCTGAGGTCTGCTGTGTAAGGCTGAAGCCTTCAGCCCTTTTGTTCCTCAAACTCCCCTGGAGCCAGGCCCCCTGCTAGTGCTGGGTGCAGAGGACCTGTGGGGGATAGGCTGCACCGGGGCTGTGAAATAGGCAGAGGGAGGTCTCGGCTCCAGCCCTGGATGGCCAGTTTGCTGATGTAAGCAGTCTCTTAATTCTGGAAGCCTTGGTTCCTTCATCTGTACAATGGGTATAAACCATATAACATTTACTTTGAAGATGTTGTGAGGAATAAATGTTATGCATTGTGTGAAAGTTTTTCCAAATGACACGTGAGTTTTGCCAAGATATTTTCTCTGCTGTAAGGAAGTCAAAATTCTACATCCAAAGGTGAAAATCTAATTGGAACCTCCTCCAAGCCAGGCTCAGCGCTCGGTGCCGGAGTTGCTATAGATGGAATGTTCGTGGCCCCCTAAAAGTCATGTATTGAAACTTAATCCCCAACACAATGGTATTAGGAGGTGGGACCTTTGGGAGATGCTTCGGTCATGAGGGTGGAGCCCTCACGATGGGATTAGTGCCCTTCTAAGAAGAGGCCCCAGAGAGCTCCCTCATCCCCTCCCCCATGTGAGGACATAGGAAGCAGGCCCTCACCAGACACTGTATCTGCTGGTGCCCCCATCTTGGACTTCCCAGCCTCCAGAACTGTGAGAAATAAATGTTTGTTGTTTAAGCCATCTTGTCTGTGGTATTTTTGTTATAGTAGCTTGGACCAATCAAGACAAGGGTGGAATGCAGAAATGAACCAAACGAGGAGCCTGCTGTCTGAGGCAGGTGATGTGCATATTGTAATTCCAGGCAACACATGCCCAGTGGTACCTATGAGGAGGGCAGACGAGGAGGTGTGGGCTCAGAGCAGGGATTCCATTTAGTTGGGGGAGGGGTGATCAGGGAAGGCTTCCTGGAAGAAGTGGCTTTTGAGCCAGCCCATGAAGAGTGAGCAGGATTCCAATAGGAAATTTTAGAGAAAGTAGGAGGCAAGGCATTCCAAGCAGAGGAAACAGAGTGCTCAAAGCCCCAGGGTGAGGAAAGGGGTGTGTTGGGAAGAGACACGAGACTCTTGCCTCCGAGTTAAGCAGGCACTGTGGCCCTCTCCCCAAGCCTACCTTCTGATTCTCTGTGGGTGTCACTGGGTCAAAAGTGAGGGCTAGCCTGGGCTCACGTCATTTCCTAGCAGATGGGGTTGCTCAAGGAGGAAGGGGCAGTGGCGTGTGCAAGCAGAGACTAAAGACCCTCCTTGGAGGCTGCAGAGGGTGTGGGAGAAGATGGATTTCCAGCCCCACAGGTCCAGCAGCCTCTGAACCTCCTGGCCAGCTGTGTGGGGATGGGGTAAGGGGGCTCTTCTGGCCGTCTTAGCGCTGCTGTGGCCTTCCCCTTGCATGCCCCAACAGTTGTCTCTAGGAGAGACACATGGTCTGCACAGCCCAAGGGGAAGGGGGTGGCCATCGCTGGGAGCAAGTCCAGAGGAATCCACAGGAGACACAGCATGGTGAGTTTGGACCACTGGGAGCGTTAGCACCCCAGGTGCTCATTTCTTTTGCTAATCTTTACGTCCTGATTTTTCTTCAATGAACATGCAGTATACACAATTTTAAAATAATTTAAAAAATGAATGTTGCTGTCTTGACTTGGTCCCACCGGCAGGCTGCGATGGGAGCCTTTGCAGTCCCCGCTCAGCCAGCTCTGAGGGCATCTACCAGAGAACCGCCTAGACTAGTTTGCTCGGGCTTCGTAACACATACCACAGAACGGGGCTTAAACAACAGAAATTTATTTTCTCTCAATTCTGGGAGCTAGAAGTCCAAGATCAAGGTGCTGGCAGAGTTGGTTTCTTCCGAGGCCTCTCTCCTTGGCGTGTAGGTGGCAGTTTTCTCCCTGTGTCCTCACACGGACTCCCTCTGGGAGTGTCTGTGTCCTGATCTCTTTTCACAAGAACACCAGTCATAGTGGATTCGGGCCCACCCTAATGATCTTGTTTTACCTTCATCACCTCTTTCAAGGCCCTCTCTCCAAACACAGTCACATCCTGAGGGGCTGGGGGTTAGGACTTCAACATACGAATTTTGAGGGGACACAATTCAGTCCACAACATCACTGAGAATAAAAAGACCCCCAGACCCGAGCCCAGCCTGGAGCAACTCCGCCTCGGCCTGCCCGGGGCCGTCTGCCTGTCTGTCCGATCCCCACACAAACCAGACGCTCTGTCCCCAGATCTCAGCTCCCCAGCACAGCTCCCAGGAAGAGCTTTACCTCACGTCTTCCCGTCAAATAAACCCTTGGTGGTTAAACAGTTACTTTAAAAATTTTTTAAATAAAACTAGTGGGGTTATAGATGCGTACATCTCAAACCTCCATATGGAATGTGACTTCGTGAGCTTAAAAAGATAGAAATGTCTCAAAGGAAAAGATAGAAATATTTTACTACTTAATTTTTTTTACATGCGGAAAAAGATTTAACAAAAAACAAAAGACAAGAAAAGACAAATAACTTGGAAAAATAAACCTACAAAATGTGAAGAGGTGCAGTGCACTTCATATATGAAAATTGTGTATGCAATTACACGAAGAAGGGCACCCTCCCCAAAGAGAGAAACAGGTAGAGGACGTGCACAGATCATTCACAAGTGAAGACACACTAAACATTTGTAAATGTCCAACCTGAGATTAAAAACAACATGATTCAACTTCACAAAGACCTTTTTTTTAAAATACCCAGTTGTGGTGGAGGGTGCGAGGAAATAGACCCTCTTCTCTGCGGCCGCTGAGCTGTCTGACCACGTGAGGCCAGAGCTGCTGTTACCCTCGGCCTGGGCACCACCCCAGGGACACCTGGAGGGGCAGGTGTGGGAAAGGAGCGCGGGGATCCCGCACCGGGGCCCACTCACTCCCAGGTCTGTGGTTTGTGCACGAGGCTGGCTGCCTGCAGTCACGGGAGGACGTTTACAGCCCAGGTCAACTGGGGAACCTGGCGTTTCAAGCCCAGAAGTGTCATCTGGAAGGGCACACCAGCAGCAGAGGTTCCCACATTACCCACAAACATGTAAATACCGCGACGGCTCGTAATGTAACCAGGAACATCACTTCCTGTTGTTTCCCCTTCAGTGATATTTTCTGCTTGGCTGAGTTTGCCTAGCACGCTGGAAAGGCCAACTCGTCAGTTCTTGTTGTTAATCAAGAGCAGTAATTGTCCCAGTTCAAAGCGTCCTGCCTTAGACTCTGCTGAACAGGACAAGTCCCAAAAATGCTAAGTCGTCGTTTCCATAAATGGGCCTTTTTAATAGGTAAGGCCCCTGAAGAGGGTTTGGAAAGAAAAACTTTCTGTGAAGGGGACTAAAACATAGTGTATACTTTCTAGAGCGTGGCAGACGCACTCCTGAAAGTCCTAGACGTTCGTAAAGTGTGGGCTATGTGGGCGCAGACTAATTTCCTCATTTCCTCTGAACTTGTGTATTGGTTAAGACGATGCCAGCTGATGCAACCAACATACCCCATAACTTCGCTGTCTTAACACAATAGAAGTCTGCTTTTCACTCACGTGACTGTTAAAAGTGGGCATTCCTGGTAGGCAGGCCGCCTTCTACACTGTGACTCAGGGACCCAGGCTCCTTTTATCCTTCAGCTCTGCCGTTATCACCATGTGGCCTCCAAGGTTATCTTGTTCGTCTGCATCAAGCCTGCGAAGAAGGAAAGAGCGTGGAGGATCATCCTTGGGAGGTTTCCACGGGCAGGGCTGGAAGTCACACACGTCATTTCCACTCACGGTCTATTGTCTGGAACCGGGTCCTGTGGCCTCACCCAACAGCAAGGGAGGCTGAGAAATGTAGTCCAGCTATGTGCTGAAGAACAAGAGGAAATGAGTCTGTAGACAGCTAGCCAGGCTGTATCTTCATGACATCTGTGGATCTCAGAGACTTTTAACCTCAGCTCCACTCAGTTCTCTCCTATCAACTCTGGGGCTGTGAAGGACGAATGGCCTGAAGCACAAGAATGGCGTGAGCGTGTCCTGCCCACCTCCCTGCTCTCACCTTTGCCCTACCCTCGGCTGAACTCAAGCGGACACCATGCTTGGAGAACAAGTGTATTTCTGGACTGGAAGAACCAAAGGAGTCCCATGGCTTGTCATCAGCAGCCCTGCTCCTGGTCCACTCTGACCTTCTGCCCTGCTTCTAAATGCAGGACTCTTTGGGTTGAGTTGTGAGCAATAATACCTATTAGCACTTACTGAGCACTAACTGTCTCCCAGGCACTGATGCCTAGTGTGCCTAGTGGAATTTTTCCTGTTGCCCCAGAATTACACAGCCAAGGCCCAAAATTGGAGCCAAAATTTCACAGAGTTGGGTCCAGTCACCTCCTGCAGTGCTGAGAGGTGACAATTCAGAGAATGGGCCTGACTGCCCAGTCAACACCCCCCATTCACCCCTCCACCACAAATACAAGAACACCAAGAGAGGTGCGCCCTCAGCCTGGGGAGAACGCAGGGTCAGGAGTCCTGTGGCCAAAGCTGCTGCCTTGGGGAAGCCAGGGGAAGGCGGCTTTAGGAGAGTCCCTTGGAAGCTTGGAGGTAGCTTCCAGAAGGGGAGATGGAATTTCCCTCCCTGTATGGGTATCTGCTTGGGCAGCAGATTTGGTGACCTGACCTTGTGTTTATGAAGCAAGGCAAAGGAGAATGGGCAAAGACATGGGTGAGCCCTGTGGGTTTGGGGCACCACTGATGATCACCACCTTTGAACTGCCCTGCTGGAACCCGCCCCAAAGAGCCTCTCCCCAGTGAGGGCACATCTGAAAGCTGGAAGCTGTGGGGTAGACAGCCTTTGGTGGGGGCTGAGAGAAAGAGCAGATGAAGCAGAGACAGATCTCCTTCATCCGGGAGATGTGCAGGAGTCAGGACAGGAGGCTTATGGGCTTACCACACGATGGTAAAAGGGAAGAGATTCTGCACATGTAATTAAAGTTCCTAATCAGTTGACTCTAAGTTAATCAAAAGGCAGATTATGCTGGTGGGCCTGAACTAAGTAGGTGATTTCTTTAAAAGAGAATCTCGGGGTCAGAGAAGCAGATGCCCTACTTTTGACCTTGAAGAAGCAGAGTGTCATGTTGTAGAAAGTGCCATGTGGCAGAGAATGGCGGGCAGCATCTAGAAGCTGAGGACATCAGTTCTATAACCACAAGGAACCAAATTCCTACAACAACCAGTGAACTAGGAAGAGGACCCCGAGGCTTAAACGAGATTGCAGACCCAGCCAGTGACTTGATTCCAGTCCTGTGAGGCCCCAAGGGCAGGACCAGGCAAGTCATGCCCGAACTCCTGACCCATAAAGACTGTGAGGTAAGAGATTTGTGTTGTTTTAAGCCACCAAATTTGTGGTGATTTGTTATGTAGAAATAGAAAATGAAAAAATAAATAAATAAAAATAAACAAACAAACAAACAAACAAAAAAAGAAAATGAATACAATTTCTCTCTGGGCTGCTGGAGTCACGGGAAGGTACAGCGCTCAAGGGGTGGGGGAAGAACACCAACTTTGAGTTACACCTGAGGCTGAAGTTTCAAAAAGAACAGGACTGAGTGTTAAATTCCAGAATGAAACTATTCTAATACCTGAAAGTTACTAGAAAGTTCTAGAACCTAACCAAGATGTCAATAAAGGTCCTGCCACCCTACCAGAAATGGGGGAGGGGATATTTCTACACAGCACAGCTGGAAGAGCTGGGGGAAAATTAAATCAAGTCATGTTTATACCTCAAAGAGTTGCGACTTCTTAATAAATTGATTTCACACATGTCATCTCATTTAACCCTTACGCTAACCTCCTGAGGTAAGTACGATTATTAGTATCCTCACTCTCACAGATGAGCAAACTAAGCCCGGGAGCTCAGGGATCTCAGCCCAGCCCACACAGCTGGGAACAGCGGGGCTGAGATGAAAGCCAAGCTGTGTGACCCCAGAGCAGAGTCCCTGAGTGTCACCGCCCTCTGCTGGGTGCCCGGCGCCCGAGTGCGCAGTGCCCCGCCCAGCAGCAGGCAGCAAAGTCCTGATGGACATGTCCAGGGGCTTTTCTTACTCCTCCTGAGAAAAGCGCTCACTGGGTGATGCCTTTGGGGCCAGTTCCCAAGGCCCTTCTCCCATCATACCTCACCATGACCCTCCTTGATGTGGCTGAAAGTTGAATCCAGGAAAACCTAAAATTCCAGGAAAAATCGTGAGTCAACTGGGGTTACTGGGAACAGTGGTCAGGATCTGCATTTTAAGATGAATTGCCAGTTATTTTCTCTTTCCTTCAGCCAGTAAATGCTCCTTGACCTCTGCTCCATGCCAAGGCCTGGGCTGGGTGCTGGCTGGAGGGACAGAGGTGAATCGAGCATGGTCCCTGCCCTCGGGAGTGCCCCATCTGGTGGGGGAGGGAAGGTTGAGGTTGAGGACAATAGTTACAGAGCGAGTGAGCAGGTCAGGAGGTGCTGTGGACAGGCAGGGCAGATGGGCAGGCAGGGGAGTGACAACGGTCATCAGCGCCTTCACTGAGCAGTCAGGATGTGCCAACCCACAGGTGCACTCGTCACAGCCCCGTGAGGAGCATCCATGCTCTCCCCAGATGAAGAAACGGGTTCAGAGACGCTGGCGTGTGTCTGTCGTTTTTCTCCTTTTCCGCAGAGAGGTTATGCTGTGGGGGAGGTGGGCACCCTGTCACTGAGATGCCCAGGGGGAGCTGGGTGTCCATTTACAACACTGGAAAGTCTCGTCCGATGGTGACTGGACTGGGTGCCTCTAGGTGCAGAGCGGTATTTCATTCATTTCACCCGAGTTTTCAAAAAAGATAAACATACATGTGGTTAAAAATTCAAAGAGAACAAGAAAGTAGGTAGTGGGTCTCATGCCCACCCCACCCCGAGGCTCCCTGTCCTTTCAATGACCAGAGCCTGTGCAGTCGTGCAGGGCAATTCACGCATATACTGCATAAGTACATGTGTATGGAGAGACGTGGTGTGTATGTGTGTATACACACGTTTCTCTTTATTTAAAATTTTTTCACCAGAGAATCTCATTTTTAATAAAATTTCCTTTGGAAATAGTCCAATGTTTCCTTGGCAAAGCTAGGAAGAACAGGAAATTTTCTTCAAACCCTTGTTAAGTATTTAGTTTACTACCTATAGTAGTTAGAATTAGATCGGCTATGAGTGACTGAAAAATCCAGAATAACAGTGGCTTAAACGAGACAGAAGATGACCCTCCCTCACACGTGGAGTCTGGAAGTCGGTGATCCGGGGCTGGTATGGCAACTTGTTGCTGGGGGCCTCCAGGGGCCAGACACCTGCAGTCGTCCTTGGCCTTCCCAAGGCTGTGTCCCTCAGCTCTGAGGTCCAAGACAGCAGCATCAGGACAGAGGAGACAAAGAAAAGGGGACCAGCTGTCTCTTGAGGAAGGTTCCAGAAGCTGGCATCTGATGCTTCTTTTTATCTCCCATTGGCCAGAACAGAAGCACATGGCTGCATCTAGCTACGAAGGAGAAATGTGATCCTTATTCTGAGAGGCCCTATTTGTCCAGCCGCAAATTCTGTTACTATGGGAAAAGGAGAGAGTGGGTATTGGGACATGAGCAGCAGTTTCCGCCACTGCCATGTCTCCATTGGCTATAGCACACTGCCTGGTTCTGAGTAGAGGCTCTTTCTTTTATTTATTCAGCTAAGCACTATTGAATAATGTTTGTTGAATTCAACTGAAGGGAGATGGGAGACAGACGTGTGAGGATGGCAGAGGACCCAGACCTTCTGCTTCAAAACTCAAGAAGGAGCAGCTGAGACCACCCCCCCAATCACAGGAAGAACTGTCATCTTCCTGCCTGGTTCCTCTCACTCCCGTGTCAGAAGGTCCTCACCTGAGGCTCAGTCTCTCCACCTGCACAGTGGGGAGAGGACGTAAGGTTGATGTGCATGCTCTCCAGTCCTTCCATCTCAAAGCTCAGTGAATCTGTGGTTCTCAGTGAGTCAAAGGCAAGAGACAAGCACCGACCATGAGGACTGAGAGTCGAAGACGAGAGACCAGACACCGAGCGCCCCTTGGGTCTGGCCTTCCCTGTGCAGATCTTCATCCCTCAACAGGCCCTCTGAAGCCTCCAGGCACTTGATCCTGCTTAGCCAATGAGCTGGATTTCCAACACTGGCACCCACCGACGGACTGGAAAGAAAGTGGAGAATGAAATTGCAGAACTCTGGCCACGACAAGGCACCTGTCACTAGAAATTACTCCGAAGCCAAGAAGTGTCAGGCTGCTAATGGCAGCAGACTGCCTGTCAACAGAAGGTGTCTGGGGGGAACTATCAAAAATGGTGACTTGGGGTCCGTGAGAGCCAAACCACGGGGAAGAGGGAGTAAAGCTTCTGCAAAGAGAAGCCTGCTTGCCTGATCCAGGGGGCTTTCTTTTCTTTTCTTTTTGGAGGCAGAGTGATGTTTGGATGAGAATGAACCAAAGGATGTCATTATTTAGTCTTCAAATGCTTTGGGGACATTCCACAGCAAACCCACAAAAGTCTTGGGACATTTCCTCATGATTAACAAACAGGCTTGGGGAAAGAAAAACCAGATGTCAGGATAAATAGGCGCTTCGCCGAATGGACTATAGTAACATTATCTAATTCTCTAGGGACTGGGATTAACTGGTTTTAGTTAATATTTGATAGTTGTTGCGGGGGTTCCTTGTGAGGAAGAAGTTAAGCCATTCGGAACTAAAGCATTGGAAGAGCTCCAGGCTACTTAGAGGTTTGAAGTGAAATGAATCAGGTGAGCTTCAGTGAGGAAAAGGACTGGCTACGGATTTGGGGGAGTAGAAGACACAGCCCCAGGAGCTACATGGAGATTAAGCTGCCTGGGGTCTCCTCAGAAGTTGGACCAATGCTTAATCCAGGAGTTTTTTAAATGGAGAATATGCCTCTGAGATGTTTGTGCAATCACAGCCCTGGGTGTGTGGACATAGACGCAGCAGCTCTAACATGTGGAGGAATGGGGCCAGCAGAGCGCTCTGTCCGTGGTCCTGACACGTCCTTCGGTCCTAGGCCAGCCAATAGTTGCTTCTCCTTTTGCCAGGACACTAGGGTTTCTATTCAACTTCCCCAGCAATTCTGCACCTGGCGAGGGTTTTAATTTTCTATCTTGGTGAAAAATGTGTGGTTTATACACTGTCACAGAACAAATAGAACTGGGATTTATGTTTCTTAACTTACATGGTTTGTTTGAGATTTTTCCATGTCTTTGACAGTCCTATCACATTTCTGACAGTTACAATTTTTTTTCCTTTCTGGGAGTTAGGGAGAGGCAGGAACAGGCTTTTTCCCTTTCTCCACTAAGCTTTACTTGGGAGTATTTGTGTACAATTTATGCACGTGTGTCCCTTGTTGAGAGAATATTTGCATGTTTGTGCTCAGTGTGGGGTTGTTTGTGTGGTGTGTGGGGCTCCAGTGTGTACATGTTCATGTTAAATGTAGTCATATGTGTTTGAGTGTGTTTTTGTGAGATGGTGTGTGTATGTGTATCTAAAATGGAAACAATTAGCCAATTAAATGTCATTCCCACTCGGATGTCGTTAATGACCAAACCTTTCTCCCACAATGTCCTGCCCTGATGTGTCCTGGGCCTGCCAGCAGTAGGGAGGAGTTGAATTTTTCTCCAGGTCCCAAATTTCATGTGGTTTTAATTAATTTCACATGTGTGTTTGCAAGTGTGGAGCTTTAATTAAATAGGTGAAGAAAATGCTCACTCTAGATTCTTAATCGAGGTGTACTCCTTCACTTTGCGCTGCAGAGTTTTCCTCAGGAAGTACTGTTAAACGTGACATCAATCCCAATAGTTTAACTAATTCCTTTTTCATTATTAAAGCAGATTTACAACTTTGGAGTCAGGGCACTGGTGAGGTGTTTTTTTTCTTTTTCCCCTCTAGAAGATTCATCTGTATCCTAGAATCAGCTGGTAGCTCAATGTAAATTCAGTGTAGAATTTAGTCAGTTATTAAGTGGATTTAAGTGGCTGAACCCTGGTGTAATCTGACCAGCAATGCATGAAGGAAAGAGTTGGAGGTGTAAAAAATGTCAAATAGCTTTCTCAGATGCATTAAACTATTAATAAAGATAAAACGATCTTTATGTTTGGGGTTTAGAACATCTCTTTTATGATGTCGAGAAGCCACTTTGATTCACGACTCGTTGGCTTCAAGGTCTGGTGTCGTTATTCAGAAGGTGTCAGGAGGAAAAGGGAGACAAGCTCCTCAGCAGGGGAAAGTGGGGAAAAAAGAAAGGGAGTTTAGGACTGCCAGGGCCCTGCTGGGCTGGGCAGGGGGATGTGACAGTGAGAGGAGGATGTAAAAGGCAGCTGATGATGCCGTCCACGCCCTGTGGTGCCCTCTGTAGGGGATCTCCACCGGGTCCTGAGACGTTTTCTTGTGGCCCCTCTGAGGTGGTCCTGGCATCCCGGCAGAGGGGCCACCTGAGGCAACATTGGGGGTGTGTGGGGTATTCTCCACTTGTCCCGTGCCCCTGGCAGGTCATCCCTTTTCTCAGACCTGCTCTGTATCTCAGGACACGACACTCAGGCGCCGGCCCTCTGGGAGGCACCAGCGGAAGACTGGAGGGAGAGAAGAGGAGGTCAGAGGGTTGATCGCCCCTCCCTCCTTGCGTCACCCCAGTTCTGCAGTGACTGCCTTCCAGAGTTTCATCTTCCTACAGCCCCTCTTGCACAGCTCTCTCTCCAGGTTCTGGCAACAGCATTCCCTCTCCCTTGCTCTGCAGGCCCAGATGTAACACTCCCCACTGATGCTTCACGGTCCTGTGTTGGTCTCCCTAGCCCTGCTCCCTCCTCTGCATATAGTTTCCTCACTATGAGGAACTATGTGAGTGGGTCAACCATTTTCTCCTGGGACCCTGACGGATCAGCGGAGACTTCCCAGTGAGAACCCCACTCTGACCCTTCTGGAGCTGTGTGTATGTGGGGGACGCGCAGACTCGGCGGGATGGGAGAGAGGGGAGCCAGGAGGAAGGAGCCCTGGCACCATGCCATTGTTATGTGAGGAATTTTGCGTGGCAGCCTCTCCATTCAGGGCTCCTCAGGCACATCACCACTTGTGCTCCATGTACTCCTTCAACAACACTGGTTGGGCAGCCTCCAGGGGCCAGGCTCTGTACTAGGCAGGCCCTGCACTCGTGGAGTTTACAGTCCAGGGAGGGATGCAAACAAACAGACACGTGGCCCAGAGAAGGCCAGACCTTGCTCAGGTCACACAGGGAGACAGTGGCCTGGCTGTCATAATCAGAGCTGGGGGGAATAGGCTGGGTGTGGAAGCCAACTCACTCCAGGAGGATGACCCCTCTGGGAGGTGTCTCAGGGGTGGGCTCTGAGGCCTTGGCCACCCACATGTTTCCTTGCAGGGCTGGGTCATCTTTGGACCAGAGGGACCCACCTTGGCAGGACCTGGACCCTCACCTGGGTGCACCTGGGGCACCTCCGCCCAGCGCCAGGGGATCCTCACAGGTGACTGGCACTTCCCACTGAAATCATGTGAATATTAAGCTAATCAAAGCCTTGCCTGGGAAGGGACGGGGCTGGGAAGGTGGCCCTAACGAGCAGTGTGTCACTCCCTCCACCCTGCCCGTCTTGCGCTGTCCCATTTGTCTGGCTGTAATCTACATTTCAAATGATTACATGGGAAGCTGAAGTGGTAGTGACAAGGATAAACGAAGCTTGTTAAACTAATAGCTGCACTAATGCCCAAATATGTGAACTTCCCGACGTAGGCCGCATCCCAGCCTGGCGGAGCTGTCAGCCCCGCTCCCCCGGGCTCCGCCGCCAGCCGCGGCCACATGATGAATGGCCCTGTCGACCAAACTCATCCGGGGCCCAATTAAACAGGCAGAAATGAACTGGAGCCGTCAGGCAGCGGGGGAGGGGGGAGGCAGGGAGGGGGGAAGCTGAGCCAGGCGCGGGGAGGGGGATAGTTAAACCTTATACAGAGAGGAGAAACAGTGGGGGGAGTGGGCCCGGGACGAGGGGGTGGGAGAGAGAGAGCAGCAGGGAGAAGAGAGGGCCAGAGAGCCGAGAAAGAGAGAGAGGCCACAGAGAGATGAGATGCCGGGGGAGGGGGAGGAGAGACAGGCAGAGACACACAGGGATAGAGCGAGATAGAGGCACCAAGAGACTCAGAGGGCAGAAACAGACACACAGAGACACATAGAGAGAGGCAGAGAGCTGGGGAGATAGGCAGAGACACACGTGGAGACAGAGACAGAGAGACACTGGGACAGCGGCACAGCGGGAGGCAGAGTCATACGTGGGGGAGGGGCCGGAGAGGAAAAGACGGCGAGAAGGGGAAATATGTCCCAGCAAGTCAAGGCAGCTCGGCAGCGGCGGGGAAGTCGTTCTGTCAGAAAATGGTCATTTAATGGTTTGCCGAGCCCGCGACAGATATGTCATCTGAGGCGGCTCGGCGGCAGTCCCAGGGCGTTTCATTTATTAATTACCAGCTTCCAGCCGGCTCCCTCCGTCCCCTGCTTCGTGCACATCACCAGCTCGGTCCCCTGGCTGCAGGCCCGGCAGGTGCCTCACCTCATTTTCCGGAGGAGGCAGCGGAGGCCAGAGCCTCGCGCCGAGCAGGCTCAGGATCCGGGGCTCGGCCACCCCACCCGTCATCGGCCTTCCCAACCCTGCCTGCCCCCAGCCTCCCCACCCCTGCCAGGCTGGACCTCCAGGACGAGGGAGGGGAACCCAGTCCCAGAGGGCCAGCCCTTGTCCCCCCTCAACCTGAAGGAAAGAGGGGGTCCTGGAAGGTTCTTCAGTATACATGACACTTTCTATTTCAGAAATGTAATCCTGTATTGTTTGCATAGTTTTGTGTCTTTTTTTCCTTTTCTTTAAACTCATTTTTACACTCCTTTTCTTTAAACTCATTTTCCTTTTCTTTAAACTCATTTTCACTTTTGATCCCTTCTCTTCCCCTCTCTGCAGTTCCTAAGCCTTTTAAACGGCCTTGACTCTAAGTTTCTTTAAATCCAGACCCAGGGAGCTCATCTCCATTTTTAAGTAGAGGTGAGCGCTGATATCCTCTTGGGTGGCCCCTTACTGGTGAGATATGTTTCACCAGGAACGTTTAGTGAAACAGGGACGTGCACTCATGTATTGTGTTGGTAGAAGCCCTGTGCTCCCTAGGCAGCCTGCACACCTGTACACCTGCTGGGCCTCCCCACCCACCTCCACCCACCTTCCAAGCCGGCCTGGAGCTGCCACTGAGGAATGGAAACTGCAGGGCATCTCCCTGCCCCTGGAGAGTCAGGGGCCTCAAGACCACGTGATCAGGAGCCCTCCCAAAGGAAGAAAGGTGGTGAAATCCCTGTTCTCCACAGATGCCTCTTCAGAGGTGGTGGCTCTGGCTGGAGTTGGACTCTTCCTCTCAGAGGCCCAGGGTAGGGAAGACATTGCTGAGGCCTCCAGGGGGCCAGCTTGAATCTGGGGGGTTGGTCTGAACCTCCCACCTGCACTACTATCCCTCGAATCTCCAGATGGCTCTCCACAAGTTTCACATTCCCCAGGTCTACAAATGAGCTTACGTCCTTCTCCAAAGCCACCTCCCTGGGGTCCCATGCCAGCCCACGGCGTCTCCGGCCTCTGTCCTCTCGCTTGGGTGCCATCCTCCATCTACTGGGTGACCGAACGCCACTGAGTCAGCCTTTTGGTCTTTCCATCTGTCTATCCCCCCCATCAATTCCACATCCATCACCTCTCTCGGGCTTAGGCACCAGCGTGGCCCCGCTGTCCTCCACACCACAGCCTGAGGCCTTTCTAAAGGACAGACTTTCTCCCTAGGCTAATGTCTTTCAAGGCATTCCCTTGCCCTCAGGGCAGAGTTCAGACTCCTTTTCAGTCTTTGAGGCCCTGCCTTCTTTGGACACTCATCTCCTGCTCCGGCCACCTGCTCCAGCCATGCCGAGCTTTTCCTTCCCCGTATCTCTGACTAGGATACTCTTCTCTGCCACTGGGACCTGTAGGGAGATGTCAGAGGCAAATTGGACTCTTGAGGGGTGCAAGGACGGAAGTGAGCCCCGTGTCAAGGGAAGTGTGAGGCAGCGGCTGGAGGAGCACTCTCCTGGTTGTTGGGAAGGAGCCTCCAGCACAGGACAGGAGTCTTGGCTCAGGGACCTCTCCAGACCTTCTAGCCTAGGGTCTCTGTGCCTCTGTGAATCTGCTTCTTAGGAATCACAGCTGGCAAATGCCCTCTGTGCAGGCCCCTGTCAGTGAGGCCAGGGCCAGGCACTTCAGGAATACTGAACTTGAATTCACCCTTAATCCCACACAAGACACATTCTCCAAACTTTTCAGTCCTCAGAGAGAAGCTGGTAGGGGCAGAACTCACCTGCTCCCTGTGGGGGCGTCCTGTTGTTGTGGGGCAATGGGTCTCCCCTGCACTGTGATTTAGCTAAGAGAGACCTGATATTACAGGAGGGGGCTGTGATCCATGAGATCTGCCAGCAGACATTGCCCCTCCCATTGTAAAGATGAGTAAACTGAGGTTTGGACAGAGAAAAGGACTTGTCTAAGATCACAGAGTGAGCTGGGGGCAGGCCCAGAGCCAGAGCCCCCATCACCTGACCTTCCTCCAAGGCTCTTCCCTCAAAATAACCCTTGGAGGATTCCCCCATCAAAGCCCTTGGAGGAGCAACCAGACCCCTAATGGAAGCAGAACTCCACAGCTGCAATTAATCTTGTCGTATGAAAATCATTGACCATGGCTGTCTTCAAAAGCTCATTAAAAATATATATAATTATAATTGTTATAATTATTATTATTATTATGTCTTTTCTTAACTGAGCCAGCCTCCCAGATTTCCAGGATGAATGCAAACACTCTCCCGTGGTTCATTTGTCCTATAGTGGACAGCCTGAGAAAAGGACCATAATGGCTCTGGGTTATTTTTGTCAGCTCAGCTTTGCTTCTGCTGGGGCTCTGCTCTCCTCCACCGGGTTAATTTGGCTGGGGCTGCCAGTCAGGCTCAAGACAGGCCTGGCCAACCATAGTACCTCTTCCCTCTGCCAACAGTGATTGGTCCAAGAGATGGGCATGTGATTCATCAGGGCCAATCAGAGTGCTTGGTCCAAGAGATGGGCATGTGATTCATCAGGGCCAATCGGAGTACTTCCCTGGGATTTATATACTGACACACAGAAACTCCCTCTTTCAGCTGCATCGTAAGCTAGAGCTTTCAACAGCTCTTTTCTTCACCTGCATAGAGGAAGCCAACTGCAGTGGGAGATAATGAGGCCGGTAAATAGACAGAAGCAAACCCAAGAGGTGGAGAGAGAAAGAAAATCCTGATGACTTGGTTTAAGCCCTAGATTCAGCCATGCCTGAAGCCAGTGCCATCCCCTGGAGGTACCCAGTTCCATGGCTCAATTAATTCTCTTCAGTCTCCATTTTAGATTAAATTGAGATTCTTTTCCTTGCACCTTAAAGAGTCCTAAAGCTAATACAAGGCCCTTTCTCACGTCAGCCTGTTTCATACAAGAGTTGGCATACACACAGCCCTCTGCTCTGAGCCACTTTGGGGACAGTGCTCACACATACATTTCCTTGCCACTGGGGAAGAAGATCCCAGCTGCAAGACCCTGTGTCCTCCACCCGCTGCCTCTCCTGCTCAAGACCTTAGTATTTCTCCTTATGGGCAGAAGAGAGCTGACCACTGGAAGGTCTGGGCTCAGGGAGGCCAGAGGCTCTGAGACCCTTCTGGGTTACATATGAGGCTGTCTCTAGGGGAGATGAAGGAGCCTTTCTTACTCACATGCTCTGGTCACGTCTCTCTCTTGCCCTTCAGTGACTCCAGAAGGGGAAGTCCAGACCCCTTAGCCTGGCGTCTCTCCACCTTGCCCTGGATTCCTCTTCCTCTACTCCTTCCTGCCTCTGGGTCTTTGCCTGCACTGTTCCTCCTCCTCCCTCTGGACGATCCACCTGTGAAAGTCCTTCATGTCCTTCTGGGTCCAGCCCAAGCCCCACCTCCCGCAGACAGCCTTTGCCATTCCTCTAGTAATGATGAAACTTGTTCTGGGACCTCCTCTGTCATGTTGTGTGCCCCTCTTTTGTGGCCCATCATATTGTCTCTCTTGAATTAAATGTATTGTTTCTTCTGCCTGACTTATTCCCTCCCCACTCCCCCCATCTGAAGACTGGATGACTCTTAATTCATCCTCCAGGTCTCAACTCAAAGGTCACTTGCTCAGAGAAGCCTTCCTTGGCTGCTTCCCCCTGACAAAGTCTGTTCTCCTTGTTTTCCTGGGCTCACAACACTCTAAATTCTTCTTCAATAGTGCTTATCACAGTTTGTAATAGAATATTTATTACTGTAATGATTTGATTAATGCCTGTGTCCCCCTATTAGAACATATGCTCCTATGAGAGCTGAGACTGTTTTGTAGCTAGAATGGGACCTGGAACATCAATCAACATTAGTGGAATTAGTATTAGCAGAATAAATGACTGAATAGGTGAATGAATGAATGAATGTCTCCCTTAGCCCCTTACTAACTGGGAGCTCGCTGGGGTTAGGGACTATGTCAGTAATCTTTACATCCCTCATAGTTCCTAGCATGTGGTCAACAGTAAGTGGTCAGTGAACATGAACCATCAGCAGGTGCATAGTTTATGGGAGTTCCTGGACTCTGCCCACGGCTATAACATGAGCCAGGAACCATGGGCCTCAATCCAAGCTGGGCCAAGAACTGAAAAATTTTAATAACCATGGAGAACATTCCCTAATCCAGGCCCACTAGGGCTGCAGAAATGACTGAAATAGCCCCTCTGCCCTTGGGGAGCCCATAGTACAGCTGTCCTGAGTGAGTTGTTCTGACCCATCACCTCTCCAATGGGGTATGACAGTGTTCTCAAGTTTTATTGCTACAAGATAGGCTTACTTAACTCCTCAGCAAACAGCATTACACAAGCCCCATGCACACGCATGCAAATCCAGAGTAGACAATAACCCCAGGCGCCTTGGAGTGTTTGATGGGATGGCCACAGGAAAGCAAGCCAGGAGCCAGCTTTAAAAACAATATTTATTTATTACAATTGGCAGAGCAATGGAGAAAATTGCCACTTAGATAGGATTTTACATTTTGCAAAGTGTTTTGTAATCAGCACGATTTCTCCCAACAATTCTCGAGGACAAGTTGTTTTTGTCATTCCCATCTGCAGGCAAGGAGAAGGTGGAGGAAAGCGGAGGGAAAGGCCGAGCTTCTACTTTTTCAGGCACAAGCTGAAAGGAGAACTTTGGCTTAGTTGAATGCAAGCAAGCACTTTTTCTGAATGTCTGCTATGTGCTGGGCACTGGGGATCTGATTGTACGCAAGACCTGCATCAGATTCTGCACTATGGCTCATCACTGGTTTCTCTGGGGGTATGTGTCCTTTGTCTCACCCAGAGTAGAAAACAATGTATTCTCTTACATTGCCTTCACCTATCATTTTGCTTAGCCACCTCTCTTTTAAAACTTTATGCAAGTTGTATCAGTCAGGATAGGCCAGAAAATGCTGCTGTAACAAGCAATCCCCAAATCTCAGGGCCTTAAAACAACAAAATTTTATTTCTACCTCAAGCCATATGTCCATTGTGGGTCATCAGGGCAGGGACGGGGGGAGAGCTCTGCTCACTGCAGACATTCAGAGACTCGGGCAGATGGAGTAGCTTTCATATCAAACAATGTTGGTTAATGTGCTAGAGGAAAAAGAGAGTTCAATGCCCTGGTGCAGAAGTGACATATATCATTTCAACACTCACTTATTGGCTGAAACCAGTCACACAGCCCCACCTAACCGCGAGGTAACAAGGAAGTGCAATGCTACCTTGGGTCCAGAAGGTGGGAGGACTGGAAATACTTGGCAAACAGCACTAATAACTACTATACATAAATTTCATCCCATGCCAAGAAGAAAAAGTAAAGCCAAATTCTTGAGTTTGTTCTTAAGTCTGAAAAAATACCAACCCTGTGGGTAGAAGGGATTTTTGCAATTGATTATTTGTGCTTTTTTATGAAGGCAAAAAACCCTGAGACTTGTGCAAAGACTGGATTTTACCAAAATCAAGAGTTTCTTGTGATGCATTAAAGGGAAAAAGTCTAGCTACTGCAATAAGACAAGAAAAAGAAATAAAAGGCATACAGATTGCAAAGTAAGAAGTAAATTTGTTTCTATTTGCAGATGACATGACTGTGAACATAGGAGAGCCTAAGGAATCTACAAAGAAACAAAACAGACTACTAGAACTAATAAATGAATTTTGGATATCACAACATATAAATCAATTGCATTTCTATACCTGAGGAGTGAACAATTAGAAAATGGTATTAAAAATAAATACTATTTATAATAGCACTCAAAAGTATCAAACACTTAGGGATAAATTTGATAAAAGATGTAAAGTTCTTCTACACTGAAACTATAAAACAATGCCAAAAGGAATTAAAAAGACCTAAATAAATTGAATAAATTAAAAATTGAATGAAAAAATCATGGATTGGAATACAATATTATTATAATGTAAATTTTCCTCAAATTGATCTAAAGATCCATTGTAATCCCAATCAAGATGATTGTAAAATTTGTTTGGAAAGGCAAAGGACCAATAATAGCCAAAAAAATCTTGAAAATGAATTACAAAATAAGAAGACTTAACCTACCAGATTTTAAGATTTACTATAAAACTATAAAAATCAAAACACTGTGGTTTTGGTGAAAGGATAGACAGATAAATCCATGGAACAGAATAGAAGGTCCAGAGATAGGTCCACACGTATACTGTCACTTGATTTTTAACAAAGATGCCAGAGCAATTAAATGGGGAACAGAAAATGTCTTTGACAAATGGCACTGGAGCAAATGGATATTTACATGACAAACAGAGAGCATTGACCCCATGTCACACCATACACAAAAATAAATTAAAGATGGATTGTAGACCTAAAGGTAAAAGTGAAAACAAGAAAATACAGGAGAATATCTTTGTGACCTAAAGATTTTTTAGGAAGAACACAGAAAATACGAATCATAAAAGAAAAACATTGGAAAATGGATTTGATGGAAATTAAAACTTCTGCTCATCAAAAAAATGCCATCAAGAAAATAAATAGGTAAGCCATAGAGTGAGAGAAGATAGTCACAACATATTTATTTGACCAAAGACTTGTACCCAGAACATATAAACTTCTACAACTCAATAAATAAAGATAAGCAGCACAATTTTTAAAAAATAATCAAAAGACTTGAATGGACACTTCACAAAGGAAGATATACAAATGATTAATAAGTACATGAAGTCTTTTAATACCATCAGCCATCAGGAAAATGCAAATCAAAACCACAATGAGATATTGCTACACACCATCCAGAGGGCTAAAATGATAAAGGCTGACAACACCAGACGTTGGAGAGGCTATAGAACAACCGCAACTTGTATGTATTGCTATTTGAAACCACTTTTGAAACTGTTTTGCAATTTCTTGAAAAGCTAAGCATATCTACCCAATGATCCAGCAATTTCACTTCTAGGTATTCACCCAGGAGAAATCAAAACATATGTTTACAAAAAGGCTGGTACAAGAATTGTCAAAGAAATTTTATCCGTAGTAGTTAAAAACTGGAAACAACCTAAATGTCTATCAATAGGAGAATGAATAATCTATGGTAGCGTCATCCAGTGAAATACTACTCAGTAATACAGAGGAACAAATTATAGACACATGCAACAAACATGGATGAATCTCAAAAATATTATGATGAATGAAAGAAGCCAGACACAAAAAGTGTATAATATAGATTCCACTTATTCTAGAATAGGCAAAACTGACCTGTGGTAGTAGAACTCAGATTAGTGGTTGTTTTGGGGATGAGAGTGGAGGTTGCCTGAAAATGTTCTGTCTTAATTTGCATTCATGAAAACTGATGGCATGGTACACTTAAGATCTAAGCAGGTCACTCTATGCAAATTATACTTTATAGGTCAACCCATATCTGCAAGAGAAGCTGAGAAATGTTGTCCTCCCTTTGCTCCAGATAAAATCATTGTTCTGTCACTAAGCAAAACGTGAGAATGGAAATTGGGCAGGCGACAATACACACACACGTGCACGCTCACAGATGTGCACAGACACACACACATGTGCCAGATTTGTTCTCAGAGCATCATACCTTAGCTCATTTAATCCTCACAATGACCATCATTCTCCCCACTTTGCAAATGACAGGTCTCTGCTGCAGACAGTATTGAAACTCAGTGCCATGACATATCAAAACTGGTTGAAGGAGTTGGAGGTGTTTAGTCTGGAGAATATAAAATTGAGAAAACCCAAGAGCTGACTACAAATTTCTGAATACCACAGGGAAAGAGGATCAGAGTTCTTCTGAGTGGCCCCAAAGGATGAGGCTAAGATCAATGGAAAGAAGATACGAAGTGTCAGGGTCCAGTTCCATGAAAGGAAATAAGTTCTCCTGAGCACAGCCACCCCCTCCTCAGAGCCTCTCCAGAGTCCAGTGAAGGAGATATGGCTGATCACATCCCCATTCCACAGACTGGGAGACTGAGGCCGGGAGAGGTCCCATAACTCATCATACACTCAGTGACATAGCCAGGGCGAGAGCCCAATGCTCTTCCTTGTTCACTCTGTCCCCAGTGAATGGTGTCTGGGAGGCAGTACAGCTCAGTGGGTAAGTGTGGAGACCTGAGTCACGCAGACCTGGGTTAGTGTCTCCACCACTAGTGAGCTGGGTGACTTTGGGTTAGTGAACCTTTCTGGGCCTCAGTTTACTCATCTGTAAAATGGGAATGATGATCATAATAGCTATCTCATCAGACTGATGTGAGCACTAACTGCAACAATGCATGTGACACAGCCAGGCATCTGGCACATGGTAAATGCCCAGGAAATAGTAGTTATTGCTGCCCACCCTGGAGATCCGATGGGTGGCATGGTACCCAGCACCGATGGCTTGACACAGCCTTAAGTTCACGTCTGACAAGATGGAAAACATCTGGATCTTGTGCGATACTTGCCACACTGAGGAGGACTGGAGGTCTAATTAAAATTGCTACTCTGTTTGCATTATCAAATGTCAGGGTTTTTTTCTTCCCACAGAGCAAAGATTTTTCTTATCAAAAATCTATTCACTAAAATGCTAATGATCATCAGTGATTAGAAACTGCTGCTCAAATTTTGAAAGTTCCCAGTGGGCCTCTCAGACATGGCTTGTAACTTGTCAGTTGAAGAAATGTTCTCAACAAATCAAACTTTGCTGTGTATGTTAAAAAAAAAAAAAAAAAAATTTCATTTCCTTAACGCTTCACTGTGCGGGTCCAGGAGGGACTTTTGAGTTAAGTGACAGAGACCACATTATTAGTTGTGGAGTCAGTTCTAATAGGAGTCTCTCAAGACAAGATATTCTCAGATAGGCCCCCAAACTGCTAGCGCAAGTCTGTCAAGCTTGTCTTCATTTCAATAAGCATTTAGTTTGCCAAAGAGAAGCACAGCGAGCAATTCGCTTTCGTCACCTTCTGTTTGTCCTTCTTCTCTTTCTTCTTCCTCTGCCTTCCTCTTCACGAGGCTGTGCACTTCCACAGGCGGCCAACGAGCCCAGCTCAGCTGTCCTCCCTGCTCAGACCTGGTACCTGGGGTCTCCCGGGCTGGCTCTCCACCGCCGCAGCAGAACAAGACGGGTGACCCTGTGGTGGGCCAGTTCTTCCTGGACTCTTCCTGGGCTCTCGGCTGCCCTGCCACCCGTGGGCACTGTCAGAAACTGGAGGCCTCACCTCTCACAGTACCCTGCACACTGCTCACCCCCCGACCTCTCGGCCTCTCTAGGTTCTGGGCAGTTTCCAGGGTGTCCACGACTTGACTGTGGCGGAACAGTCACTCTGGACACAAGTAGAGGTTTGGTGCCTGTTTACCCAGCAAGAACGAGCCGGCCCAGCTAGAGGGCGTGAAGTCAGGGGCACACGGTACTGAGCGGTGTTTAGAAGACAGACTCGAGTCAGACAGGCTCGGGTGTAGTCCTGGCTCCACCACTTTGCTCATTCACCCAACAAACATGTATTGAGCCCCATTCCAGGCCAGGCACTATGTGGGAGCTGGTGATAGAGAGATGAACCACAGACATTGTCCTGCGCTCTCGAACTTACGATTTGGTGGAGATAATAAGCGATTAGGCAAATCAATAAATTAAAAACTCTGATTAGTGTTTCAAAGGAAATAAACAGAGTGCTATATGATAAATGGATATTAGAGTCTGGTCCCTGGCCCATAGCATCACCTGGGAAAGTGTTAGAAATGCAGATTGTCAGGCACCCCGAGACGTACAGAACCTCTAGGGTGGGGGCCCAGCAGTCTGTGTCTTAAGCCCCATGTGACTCCAGTACATGCTCAAGTTTGAGGACCTGGATATAGAATGACGGGGTGTGGGGGCCTCTTGACTGGGGGTGGTCAAGAAAGCTGACCTGAGGAGGTGATGCTCAAGGCTGAGGCCTCAGGAGCGAGGAGGACCCACGGGAGGAGCCAGAGGAAAAGCATCCTTGGCTGTATAGATTTGGGCCTCAGTTTCCTTTTCTGTGAATTGGGAGTGGCAATCATCCTACCATCATAGAGTTGTGATGACGATTCAGGGAGTAAAGAGCTTAGCACAGACTTTGCCAAAATGTAAACTCACCATCAATGATTGTTTTTATTGTTTAGAGTGTGACACAACCCGGGCCCAGCTCTTGGGCCTCCAATACTAAGAAGGCGGCACAGAGGCTTCTTGGAAGCCCCTAGGCCATCCCAGGTGCCATCCCCTCAGGGTCTGCCCTGTGGTGTCAGCTGAGTCGGGACCCCAGGTGGGAGAAACAAAGGTTCCGGGGGTCTGCATTCCAGGGGGTGATGGGTCAGCTTCTGCCTAGCACCCCCATCACCTTTTTCTATTTGCAAGAGCTCCAGAGCAGCAGGGTTGTGCGCCTTTGAGCAGCACAGATCCCAGCAGACTTTCCCAACAAGATGAGGTGGGACGCTTGGTTGAAAATCAGAGAAGTCTCGTCGCCCAGCCAGCCAGCAGCTGTACCATGATTCTCTGCTGAGCTCCTACTAGGTGCAGAGTCGCTGACCTCCGGGGACTTGGGACCTAGTAGGGGGTTACAAGACATGAAAGCAGCTGCTTGAAATACCAGGTAGAAAATGCTATTAGGAGGTGTTTGGTATTCAGGGGACAGGGAGACTGATTCCTGCTGGGGAGCGGGGGACACCTTCCTGGATGTACCTTCCCTTGGGGACATCCATCATTTCTTGCAGGAGCTCCCAAGTCTAAACAGCTTGTTATTCCCTCCTGCACCACTTTGCTCTTGGGACTGTAAATCAGAAATTCCAGTTCATAGAAATCCTCAATTCTTGAGCAGAGGAGAGAGAGACTCCCAGCTGGTTTAATCTCCCTGAAGCCCTGGCGAAGGGGAAGAAGCCGTTGGAGAGCCGCCCCCACCGAGTTTCAGAACTGGGAGGTCTTTAGGGAATATCAGACCAATTCTCCCACTGTAGAGAATGAGGAACCACGGCCAGAGAAGGAAGGGATGTTGCCAAGGCTACACACTGAGTCATGGGCCGCGCTGGGCCTGGGCTCCCTGCCCTGTGCCCCGCACTCCTGTTGGGGTAAGAGCTGGGGAGGGAGGAGGTTTGCCTGCACACGCTGGTCTGGACTTGCTACCAGGAGCTCCTGGGACCCCTGTGCCAGGTCTTTTCCCTCATCAATTACCGTCAATTTCTTGTTCCTGCATCCCCAACCTATGCCCACCCACCGGAACTGCCTCCTGCCCCAGGGGACCCAGACAAAAGCCCAGAAGTTGAAGCAGGGGCCGTGTCTCGTCCATACCGTTCCTCCTGTGTCTGCCCTGTTTCTTCGTCTCTGATCAGTTCCTTCCCCCTGCCCCGGGCTGAGGCCCCAAGGGGCTGGGGCCCTTTTGTGGGGTCAGTGCAGTTTCTGCTGCCAGCTTCTCTGCTCCCTCAAGATGCCCGAGCTTGTCTGACCCGAGTTCCTGTCAGGTCTCCCCAACCCACAGCCCCTGCTCACAGGCGGGTCCCTGGCCCGACGAACGGGTGACGCCCACTGCCCAGCTTCTCATCCTCTCCTGGCTGCACCAGAAAGACGAAACCTTATAGAGCAGCAAGAAAAACTACCCAAGTCAGAATTGCTTTAAAAGTCAGGCAAATTAATAAAGCTAGAAAAGAAAAACAGAAAAATGTAGGTTTGACTAATGACAATTATACTACTTAGAGTCAATGAAGTGAACTTGGGTTAATTGGTCAGCCAGGTAACAACAGTTATTTGCATCATTATCCTGTGTGAGGGCAGCTTTGTTGTGAGTTTCATTTGATGACACCACCCAGCTCTGGGCAAGTGCCCTGGGCCTTCACATTTGCCACTCACATGGCTTGATCATGTGCTCCCAATTTTAAGTAGGGAGAAGACATATTAGTTTAAAAACTTTTTACCATATTCAGATGTTGTGAGAGTTGTTGTGTTCATAAAACTGACATGTTAAAGGGTCACAGAGGCCATCTACATCAAGCCCAAGCCCAAGGGGGGCACCCCACCTGTACCTCTCTGGGAGAGGTCATCCAGTCTGTTCTTGACGATTTCTGGCGACGGGGAGCTTACTCCCTACAGGGAACTCAGTTTAGTCTTTGAGCAACACTAGTTGAGGGAACTTCTTTCGTAGGTGGAATCCAAATCTGCCTCTTTGTGGCTTACACCACTGGTCCTGGTCCTGTTCATCTAGAAGTTAGTGAAAAGCCTTCCCGTCATCGTCCTCCACATGATGGTCCCTACAGTAGTTTAAGACATTGAGATTGCTAGACCCTAAGAGGCAGTATGGTGTTGTGGTTAACAGCCTAACTATTTGGGTTCAAGTGCTGGTTCCACCACCTGTTGGTTACCTTATGTTGGGAGAGTTATGTAATCTCTGTAGACCTCAGCTACCTCAGCTGTGAAATGGGAATGATGGTGTCTATCGCATGGGCCAGTGAGAGGATTAATGAGCTAAAACTCGGTGGGCATTTGGGACGGTGCCTGGCACATCCTAAGCTCTACAGACAGTAGGTGTTAGCTACACTATTTTCTTAGTCTCATAGACCAAATACTCTCCATTTGCTCACCACTTTTCCCTAAAGATTACTTAAGACTCCTTCACATGGAAAAAATGTGGGAGTCCTACGAGTTTCTCAGATCAGGTACAAGAAAGAAAAGGATTGTTATGAAAAATAAATGAGTTATTTCAAGTGAAGTGCAGAGAGCAGTTGCTTAGCACACAGCCTCAGTAAATGATTGCAAGTATGGTTATTGGTGCTTCTTCAACTCTTCTAAAACAGAGATGAGAGATTATTGGATGATACATGTCTCGAATGTCACTGACTTTTGAATAACTTAGATGAGTATCTAAGTGAAATGTCTTAAATAAAGATTAGGCACGTGTGCAGAAAACCGCTCTAATTACTCAGCTCGTGCAGACACGTTCCCGTCTGCAGAGACTCACAGAGTCTCAGTGACTGTTTCCCCCCAGGTGTCGCGCTTCACGGTGGCGGATGGGAGCTGATTCTCGGAATAGAAATGCTGTTTCCATGGGGCGCAGTGGCAGCGGCAGAGGCATCAGGTCGGTGTTTGAAACGCACAGTCTTGCAGAGCAGGCCCGAGGCTGCTCGGAGCACAAGGAGGCTCAGCCCCGAGACTCCGGGGTGGGGCAGGAAAGCCTTCCACCAGTGGGAGTTCCAGGAGCACCAGGGACTCCAGGGTCACCAGCAAAGCCAAAGCTGTAGACACAGCTGTTCTGGCACAGCGGCTTCTGCTGCGCAAATCAACCATGCCGTCTAGGAAACTCCGAAAGAAGTAAACACCTCGCTCTATTCTCTTTCGGCCCCCACCTTCTTTCCCGGCTGTCTGAGTGTGACTGTGTTTCATGTAGACCTTGGCGCTCATTCTCTTCTTAGACTCACAACACCCGTCTGGGGTTGGTAGTTTATTCCCATTTCACAGATAAGGAGATTGAGACCCTGTGTGTGGATACTGTTCACGCTGTCAGCTCTCACCTCCCCACACCCCGTGAAGATGGGCACAGCCACACAAGCTTTGGCTGATGACGCAAGCCTGGAAGTGAGGTGGCTCATTGGAAGAATTAGTGAGTGAGTCAGCACGTTCTCTCCACGTTGCCTTCCTCACTGCAGAAGCAGTCATGGAAAGAAGCGGCCATAAGCGTGGGTTCTGGAGTTACCATGATGAATAGAGCCTCCAGAAAACCTTTAATGAACATGTAGCATGACCAAGAGATAAACCTCTGTCATTTAAAGACACTTAGATTTCAGAGCTGTTTGTTACTGCAGCATAACCTAGACTATTCTGACCGATACAGAAACGTTAAATAACGTGCTGAAAGGGACGCTGTGGAGTTGGAATTGGAAGCCAGGTTTGTCTGGTTTCAAAGCTCGTGCTCCAACCACATCATGACACTGCCCCTTTCTTCCTGCCTCCCTGTTCCCCACCTCACTGCCTTCCCCATCCCAGCCTGCAGACTGGGTAACTGTGCTCCAGGAAGGAAACTGTCCCACTCCACTCTGCCTAGCAGGAAGTCCTTCCCTGCCCCCGGGAAATTCTCCTGGGCTCCCCATGGTTTGTTTCTTTTTACAAAGATAGCCTGCACCCCGAGGGCAGAGAGGAAGTGAGTGGAGTCCCCTCTCACATGGTTCCCTGACCATCCTCTTGGGTCTGTTGCCCTCCCTCCCCTCCTGAGACCCTTCTCCCTAAAACCCCAACCTCATTGGGTTCCTCACTTTATGAAAACCATTTCCTGTCTCCCGACTGCCCTCAGGAGAGAGGCCTGGCACTCAAGGCCCACCATGAAACAGTTCCTGTTTCCTTTCCAGGTTTTACTCCTATCTTTCCTCTGCATGAGACCCCTGCTGAGACCCATAAGAAACCTCTTATTATCCAGACATCCCAGACACAAGCATGTAGGAATCCCCTCCTCCCTGACCCTTCCCATCTTCTTCTGCCAATCACAACAGGCACACACACACATACACACATGTGCAGACATGATGTGCACACACACACACGTACATGCAGACGTGCACACACACATTAGTTGCCCCCTCCTTTCCATCCCCCAGCCCCTGGGACCCTGCTCCATCACAGCATGAGTCACGCTGCATCCTCCTTGTCTGCGCCTGCTCTGTCTCCCCCCAGACGCTCAGGGCAGGACTACACCTGACTCCTTTCTGCATCAAGCCCCAGAGAGGGGGCTGCTGACGAAGGATGCTAACTGGCAGCGACCCAAGGCCTGAGCCTCCACAGCGACCAAAAAGCGCATCTCACAACGTCCCCTCCACCTCCCTGGAACGAGATGCAGCTGAGACAAACAAAAACAAACAAAACGTGCTCCTTTCTCCAAGCCCCAGACTGCTCGTCCCCTGGCGCTGCGCTTTCAAACATCATCTGCTTTCCCGCTCCGAGGTCTATCTATCATCTTCGCCAGAATCCGTCCCCGCGGGCCGTGCGACGGGAACAGTCAACACTGAACACAATCAGCGCCTGTTCGGCCGCGGAGGCGCGGGCGGGGGCGGCGGGAGGCTGGCAGGGCTGAGCACAGACGCCTGCAGGCAGTTCCCCAGGAGACCCTCCTCTGCTCCCCTGCCGGCTCTCCTTTTATCGAGGAGGTGGGGCCGGACAAACGCAAACCTGGGCCCACGTGAGTGCTCACCTCTCCCACCCTGGCCGCACGCCCCCGCCTCACTCAAGTGCTCTTACCTTCGTAGACGTGCGGCCCGTGGTGGAAAACCCTAAGGTGAAGAAGCCCGGCGGAGCCGCGGGCGGCCCGACGTGTGTATAAGGGGAGAGGAGGAGAAGGAAGAGCGCGCAGGGATCTGTAGTCACTGTAAATGGCGTCGGTGTTTGGGATCGCCTTACTTTCAAGTTTTTGGTTTCAAACCTTTACTTTTGGGCCAGGGGAGGAATGACAAGGTGAGTACCAGCAGTCCTGTTCTAGATGCCTCTATGGTGATGTCCGTGCCCAAAGAAATCATATCCCGTCCTTTACGGTCAGGGGCACTCCAGGTTAAGTGTGGTGAGACAGGTGAGAAGGAAGGACCAGGAGGAACAGTGTCTGCTTCCTGGAGTTCCCCTCCGCCTGCTCTTTGCCTGTCCCAGGTGGACATGGGTCCACCTGCTTAGGTGTTACTCCCAAGCCATTGAGCTGTGGCGACGAGAGCAGCCGCTGCATGTCCTCTTTGACCTTCTGTAAACGCCCCCAGCGTGGAACTGAGACACCTTCTCAAAGCTGCTCCTCACAGGGGCCTGATTTGGGAGGACAGAGAAAGAGCCAGGCGATGACCAAGCAGGTACCTTCCCAGCCCACTGCAAACCCCCAGGTTCAGTCACTCTGCTCCAGGCGCCACCATGCCTCCCGGGCCTTTGGGAGAGGCTGGTTTCCTCACATTGCCCAGGAACAGGCTGATGGATGGAGCCGAGTTCACTTTTCCTCCTGAACGCAGAGACAAGTGCTTACAAATTGAATGAAATTGATGCAACATCTGCACGTGAAGTTATTCAATTTTCAGCAGCCTCGTTCTGAGCCTTTAGCATGCTCCTCACAGTTTTAGGGCAAATAATATTTGTTTTCTCCCTGCACAAATATACAAACGTTTCCAGCACTCTGAAGGCCCCTCTTTTGGCTTTTGCACCAAATTCCATTTCTGTGCGCATTTGCTGAGGCTTTATTGGTCCTGATTCCTGGCAGTTGGCTAACGTTCCTTGAGTGCTCACTGTGTGCCAGCACTGTTACATGTATGATCTCATTTAATCCCCTGAGAACTCTCTGAGGGCGATATTACCCCCTCTGCCCAGATGAGAAGACTGAGAAGGGAAATGCTTTGCCCAAGGACACATAGCCAGTCAATGTGGACCTTTCTCCAAAGCCATGCCCTCTCTTAAGGCCTCTCTTAAACCCAGGAGACTGCACGGCCATGGAAGGGTGTTAGCCAGCTCCAACTGGGCTGATGGTGCGTCATCAGAGCCCAGCTCAGGCCCTGACAGAAAATGTTTACAAATGAATGACTGAATGGATGGATGCATGAACACTTGAGTCAGTCGCTGCCACTTAGGACAAGGTTCACATCTCCTCCCTTCCATGCTCCATCGTTCTGCTTCCCTGACCTGCTCTGGGAGCCCTGGACCAAGACTTCCTCCCAAGTCACACACACCCCCACCCCCCACCACGGCCACATGTGGTGACACAGAACACAGGACGTGAACGTCAGCAGCCCATGAGGAGGAAACCTCTGAAGAGCCATCTTGACTCCTTGGAGAGCTCATTTCTGCGTGTGCTGAATGCAGCACCCAGGACAACCACGCCCGTCCAGCAGGCGTGGCAGCGCTCCGCAGCCCTGGCCAGCTCCCAGCTGTGACCTTGACCATCCTCACAGTAGCCTCAGCTGGAGTGCTAGGAAGGATTCCTGTTTGAGCAAAGAAGGGGCCAGACTCAATGAGGGCGGTCACAGCAGAACTTGGGCCAGGTTTCCAGATGCCCAGCCCAGTGCTCATTCCTCTGCCCCACGATTTCTAGCATCTTCTTTTCTGACTACCAAAGTCGTGGAGATCCGCTTATCCTAGGCCCTGGTTTGCAAGTAGGTTTTGTTTTGAGTTAACAGGAGAGAGTCTCTGATGGATTAGTAATATCTGCCATGAGCAAAGGTGAGAGTGACATCAGAGGTGAAGGGTAGCTGTGGATCCTTCCCCACACACTAACCCATATGCCTTCTTCCTCTTCAGAACAGAACCGTTTGGAAATTTCTTCCTTCTTCTTGTCTCCAGCTCAATAAAATTTTCTGACCTAATGGCCAAAACTTGGGAAATTTCACCTTTAATGCTACCTGGGAAGGAAGAGTTTGATAAACAATTTAACACAGGCCTCAAGATTGCAAGGGGAGCGTTTAATTTGCTCAGGGGACCCGCTGTCCTCAAGGCCTCCGGCCCATTAGCTTTTGTCCAGCTAATGACAGGTGAGTTTTCTATATTCATTAAAGCAGACCTGGGGTTTGGCTTGAGGGGCAGTGAAGTGGAGAGGACATAGCACTGCACTCGGGAGGAACGTTCTTGATCACTCGCTGTACGTTTTGAAATATAAAATGGTGCTTTCTAAAATGCTTTTAAGTCAGACTTCTCTCTAATATCGGCAGGTGTACCTTCCAATGGAAACCAGGGGTGCCCCCAAAAGGAGGTTTTCAGGTCAACTCAAGCCGGCTCAGCTCAGCTGCGGTCTCTTCACCAGCCACTCCCTGTCTGCTCCCGGGAGGTGCCGGCAGACAGAGAGTGAGAGGCCCAGCTTGCCCTTGAGGCTCACAATCTGAGGGGCCGCTGCAGGGGAGGGACAAGCTCCCTCCTGTCACCTTTACGGACTCCCTGAGCCTCTCCTGCCCTAGCTGCAGGATTCAACTCGTCTCAGCCCAGCCAGCATTCACAGCGTGCTGCTGGGGCCCAGGAGCCTTGAAAAGGCCAGATCTCACCACACCGCCCTTGGTCTTCCCTGCATCTTCCTTCACCTACCCCATGAGTGATGGAGTCTGGGTTGCTCCCTGACCCTGCTGGGGGTAACTCCCCAAGTGCCACAGAGTAAGGTCAAAAGGCTCTTGAAGCTGCTACTAGTCAGATGGCATCTTCGTGTCAATTAGGAAAGAGAACTGGAGCGGCAGGAGACAGTCAAAGGGGTGATTGGAGAGTTTTGTGAAGTGATTGTTTCCTAGGGTGTGGTCAGGGGTCAGAGAAACCAGCAAGGGAGGGCGCAACAGCCTAGCAACAGAGGGGAGCCATTACCACCCGCAGGCCTGAAGGAACATCAGAGAAAGCAGTTCTGAAAACCCGCCTGAGCCGCATCTACAGTAAGGGGCACACAACATGAGGGGGAGCTTGACAGAGGGTCACAGCCATGGCCAAGCCGACACGGGGGAGCTGAGGAATAAATACCCCGCCCCGCTAGCTGCCAGCCCGCCGGCTCCTCTGCTGCCTCCCATTGGCTGAGCAGGAAGCCTGGTCGAGGCAGGCCCTGGAGGTCAGCCTTCCAGGGCACAGGGACAGGGAGAAGGGTACAGAGACGAACCGGGGGCAAACAGAGTTGGCCACACAGTACCCCTTCCTCCAGACATTTGCTGCCCTCTGCCCAGGTGTCGTGGTAAACATTCTAATCTGTGACTGCGATATGAATGTGGCCCCAGGGTTGGTCTGTACAACCATCCGTGTTAGTCCTGCTGTAACCAGACCTGCTCCCAGGTCTCATCTTTCCCTCACAGCCCACACACAGCTCCCCAAGCACCCTGAACAGAAGTCCTGACGCCTCAGCGTTTGCCCACATGGCTCCCTCCTCTGCAGTTTCCTCCCCATCTTCAGATGCGTCCAATCTAGAAAGCATAGGAAAAATGTTGCCTCCTCCTTGAAGCCTGCCTGGTTCCACTGACTGGAAGGCATGTCTGCTTCCTCAGGGACCCTCACAGAACCTCCCCTGTACTTCTCCCTCAGTGGGTTAATACCATGATGATTCCTGAGCAGGCCTCCCTGCTCTGTCTCCATCTTCCTCTGTCTCTGTCTCGCTCACGTACGCACAGACACACACGCACGCACACACCAGGCTCTGATTTGGAAGTAGATGGTGGGGCTTGTTCATCCCTGAATTCACCCATGTCCCCTAAAACAGCCACCTCTCCCTGATGAAAGCATCACAGAGGCGGGTGGCCGTGGGCCGCGGTGGGGCAGTGCAGGGAGCCCACAGGCGTGAAAGCCCAACAGGTGGGTGCGTTCTTGCTCCGCCCACGGCCAGCCTTTAGTTTTAGGCAAATCACTTCATGTTTCTGAGCCTCAGTCTCCCCATCCTAACCATAATAATCCCTGCCTTGGGGCTGGTGTGAGAATTCAGTGAGACCGGGTACGTGGCACTCACTAAATGATGGCTTCCCTTTCTGCCCCCTGATAGACCGGTTGTTCCTCAAGGGCACATCATGTCCATCTTGACGCCGCCCCAGCTCTTAGAGTGGGCCTGGCTCCGGGGTGGGGTGCAATAGCATGCTGGTTAGGAGTGCAACCTCTGGGGAATCCCTGATCCCCACCTGTGTGACCTTGGGCAAGTTACTTGGCCTCTCTGTGCTCTGTTTCCTCATCGTTAAAACAAACACTAGTAATAGTAGTGGTGTTCCTAGCTGATATCCACGCAGGGCTTACTGTGTACCAGACACTGTCCATCACCTCCAGGAGGAAGCCGTACAAGTCAGCACACGATGTGTCCCTCTCTCTCCCTCTGTCGAGAGACCAGCAGTGTTCCACACGATGGTTGTTCTGTCAGTCTGGCCCCAAGGTGACAAGGACAAGGGCACAGCCCAGCGCCCTTGCTGATCCAGGAGGGACACGCAATGTGGTTGAGGCCCCTTCAGGCCACTGAGATCCAGGAGGTGCTCCTTACCACAGCATAACTTGGCTGATCCTGACTGACACCGTGGGCCTGCCCTTGTCCACAGTTCCTAGTGAGGAAGCTGCTCTCTGTGTCGTGGAGGAGCCTGAATGGCACACAGGCTGGTCCGTGTCACTGGCAGGGAACAAGCCCTGATCAGATGCTGGCTACTACAGACACAGACGCAGGCCCAGACACAAACGTGGATGGGACTCGGGCCGGGAAGTCTTCCCAGGGCGCGGCTCGTGCGGCCCCGGGCCTCACAGCCTGCAGGGAGGGCCCAGGTCTCCACGAGCACACTTCTGCTGCCCCCAACGGGCCACAGCTGGGAAACCAGCAAGCTCAGCAAATGCCAGCCCTGCCCTTGGGCCCTCCCGCCCGTCAGGCCGTCGACCTTGACTCACTAGCGATTGCTCCTGGCTGCGTGTGAGCTGGCAGCCATGGATTTTCTTTCCTTCTGGGTTAGATTTCTGGCTATCAGTGGGTGAGTGTCTGTCACCTCCAGCTCGCCTGTGTCTGGCGGGTCCTGGAAGAGCTGGGAGGCTGAGGGGGGCTGTGACAGCCAAGGGGGCACCTCCCCAGGCCCATATTCTCTGGTTACCTGCATGATGTCTGTGATTGACAAAGGGCAACGTTATAGAGCATTACATTTGTACAATGCTCCCCAGTTTAGGATGGAAACATTTTCCTTTTCTTTACGTACTCAACACTCACTGGCCACTGGCACGATACTCAGCTGATATTGCTGCCCCCACCAACTCACAATTTTAGTAACAACAACAGCAATAATAATAGCTGGGCTTTTGAACATTTCCTCTGTGCCAGGCTGATGCTAAGCACTTTACACCCATTATCCCATTTCATCTCCTAACAAGTGCATGAAGGAGGGGTTAGGGGTCATCCTCATCATTTTACAGATGAAGAAACTGAGGCACAGAGAGGGTGTAACAGGACTGGAGACATAGCCAGAAAGTGGTGGAGCCAGGATTCAAAGCCAGGGCGGTGTGGCTCCAGACCCCCAGTGCCCTGACAGTAGTGGCTGCAGAGGGCTGTGAGGCTGAGAGGAGGGAGCTGGGGTCTCATGTACCCCTCACAACAGCCTTATAAGGCGGGTCTTATTGTCCCATGTTGCAGATAGACTTGCTGTGGACCAGAGATGTAAGGAATGTGCACAAGGTCACACAGCAAACAAGTGGGGGAAGAAGAGTCATACTCCACCAGCACACACGGCGCCAAAGCCTCCTCTGTACAGGAAGTCATCAGCCATGAAAGGTGGAGACAGGCCTGTAATGCAAAAGGGCACCACAGACCAATAATACATTTAATGGGGACATAAACAAAGTTTGGGGGGAACGCAGAGGAGGGGGAATCAAGAAAGGCTTCCCAGAGGAGGTGGCATTTGAGTAAAGAGAGGAGAAAAGAAAAATCCCAGAAGAATGGTGTAGAGGCTATGTGCCATCACACTGGGGGCCACGCCACCAAGGTGTGGTGATCACGGTAGCCTGGGACACATTGCCTGCGCCTCTTGAAGGCTGCCAAGGGAAGAGCCCCTTGCTGAATTTCTCCTTTCCTCAGTCAGGACACTCAGACCACTCCAGTGGGAGGGGAAGTTTTGGTCACTCTGATCCCCATTCCCCGATCGTTCAGAGGACAGCCAGGCTAGGGGTGATGGCAGGAGTGGCCTGCGAGCTCTCAGGGGACACCCCATAGGGACCTGGGTGAATCTTCCGGCGATATCCGATTTCCTCGCTGCCGCCAGGCCTGTCTTCTTGCAGCTGCAGCTCCAGCTTTGTTTATTCCATGCCCGCCCATCCCCATCCGGAAGGAAACTGGGCGAGAGTAAAGGGGAGTAAAATCCTAGCAACTCTGCAGTCTGGAGCAGTCACTAAACGCTGTCTTTGCCCGTCAGACTGGTATTTAGAGGGAGGAGGGGTCTGGGTGGGCAGAGGGCGTCGTTAACAACTGCCTCAGTATGGCAGCGGGAGACAGGAATAATGGACTCGGAGAGTGTCTTCCTGATTGTGCTGAGTGATGAAAACAACGGGTCCCACGTGGAGGAAACAGGCACAGAACCCTCCGCGGATCCTGCAGCAGCAGCAGAAACTGCCTCGCTCCTCTTCTACAGGACTGAATTAATTCTGGGACAGTGTGAGGCTTGTACTCCCATTTCGATTACAGACAGACCTAGTTTTGCAGAACTCATTAACTAGCAGGTCTGTGGGGACCTGGGCCTCCGAGCCTTGCTGGACAGGCGCCGGGAGCCGGCTTCCGAGGAATCCAGGCGCCGGGAGAGTGGACAAGGCCGGTGCTGCAGGTTGGGCCTCGGAGGGGAGCTCTCCGCGAGTCTGAAGGAGCTCAGCGTGTGGAGGAGGCAGCAGGCCCTGAACAGCCTGCTTCTCACTAGCACCCTGGACGTGACAACCAGACTCAGTGCCGGGGTAGCTGGACAATGGATGATTCGAGCTGAGAATTTCCCGTGAATGGTCATCCTCCCAGGAGCAGCGCATCTTGTCAGCATGCGGGAGCAGGGCGCTGGAACCCCGAATGGAGACATGTGGACATGCTCAAACGCTGCCTAGTCCTCCAGCTTCAGCTCCAGGGCCCCCTCCTCCAGGAAACCTTCCGAGACATCCCAGCTGGTCAGGGTCCCCTCTCTCCTCTGTTTCCATCCCTATCCCAGGACAGTCAGCCCTTCACACTCTGTGTGGCAGATGTTTCCACCCATTACATGTGTCCCCTGCTGAGCTGTAAGCTCCCCAGCCAGGATCCTTTGATTCGTTGTGTTCCCAGCCTCACCACACAGCATGTTCCATGTTTACTTGTTGAATACTTGAATGAAAAGTGGCTATAGGCAAAAAGAAAAAATGCAACATTTCATGTAAACCTTCCCAACAGCTCACTACTAGGAGATGAATGGAGATAACCTGTTGAGTGGCAGTACACCTACACTGGGCTGGGCTAGAACCAGGTAGAGGTGGGCTCCCAAGGTAGTAGCAGAGCGTAACAGTTAACCCAGACTCTGGAGCCAGACTGTTTCATTTATTTCCTAACTATGAACTTACAGCTCTCTGACTGTGGCCAAGTTATCTATCTTCTCCGTTTCTTAGTTGCCCATCTGTAAAATGGGGGTGATAAAATAGTGCTTACCTCATATGATTGTTATTTGTAAAGTATTTAAGGGGGTGCTTAGTAAAGAGTGATGAGCCATCACCCCCACTCTTCTCTGACCTACTCAAGGCCTGGCTCTTCTGAGTCTCATCCTCCTCCCCCCAACACACACACCTCTACTGTCACCTCGGCAACCAAGCTGTGCTGGGTCAGTGGGGACCCCTAGTGGCCAAGACTTGGAACTGCCCGACCACTGCTGTTTCACCACTTCCTTCGTTGTTCAACCCCACCTAAGAACATTGACTATCTCAAGCACCCCCTTCTCCTTGCCCCTTACTGTTCACAACTCAGTTTATGCCACCTCAGATGCCCTCTTATGCATGAACACACATCCTTTCTAACTTCTGTCCAGTTGCCTTTAATTAAACATCTTCCTTTGTCTCTATTACCTTTTGTTCTCTGCATCTGACCCCATCTTGTTCTGCTTGAGAGCCCCCAGTGTGTTTTGGCTGATGAGCTTAACAGTAATGTTATGCTGCTCTGTCCAGTATGGTAGCCACCAGCTACAAGTGGCTATTTACATTTAAATTTAAATTCATTACAATTAAAATTTCAGTTCCTCTGTTGCACTACCCACATTTCAAGTGTTTATTTATTTTTTTAAACAATCTTCAAGGACTTTTTTTTGGGGGGGAAGATTGGCCCTGTGCTAACACCTGTTGCCAATCTCCCTCTTTTTCTTTTTTCCCCCAGAGCCCCAGTACCTAGTTGTGTATCATAGTTGTAGAGTTGTAGGTCTTCCATGTGTGACGCCGCCTCAGCACGGCTTGATGAGTGGTGAGTAGCTCCACGCCCAGGATGGAGCTGGTGAACCTCGGGCCGCCAAAGTAGAACCATGAACTTAACTGCCACACCACCAGGCCAGCCCCCTGAAGTGTTTCATAGCTACATGTGGCTAGTGGTTACTGTACTGAATATAGAACATTTCCATCATTTGCAGAAAGTTCTGTTATACAGCACTGCTCTACATTTCTCTAAATGAGAGAAACATAATTTCAACTTCTGAAAGGAACAGACATCATGAAGAAGCAGTTGTTTCCTTATCTGTATATATATGTTAGATATAGATATCTATTTATCTATCTATATCTGTATATACTTTGTATGACAATATTGGAATAATTTTATATCTATAATTATATATAATTTCATTATATATAAGATTTATACTTTTATAATTTATGTATCTACTTACAAATAAATTATTATTTGTATAAAAATATAATTTATATACATTTAAATATAAAATATATAGTATATTTAAATTATATTATATATAATTATATGCATAAAATAATTATGTAAAATCATCTATTAAATATATATTTATATAATATTATTTTTATATATTTTTATATTTAATGTAATATAATTTTATATATATAGAGAGAGTTTTCATGCATTGTAACCTTGAATCCCTGTAAAGGTATTTGGTATCTGAAGCCCTTTGGAACTTCATGAAGGTATCTGACTATCATCTATCATCTAATTCAACCTGGTTTTTCTCAAACATCAAAATTCAAGATAAACAACCACCTGTTTCTCGAACAGGTCCGTGGACTTGGAATTTTGTTTACTCACAGTAGAGCAGCTACATGGTTAGTTCTGTGGCAGTCCAGCCACGGAAGAGCTGTGACGTTGAACGTGTTCCTTACCCTCCGGGGCCTCCCATCTTATAAGGCAGGATTGCAGAGGATTGTTAAGAGTCTCCTTTTAGCTCTAAAAGTTTTGCTTCTAGATTTGCTTTTCCATCACATGAATGTAAAGAAGCTTGTATTAAATTACCATTAGGGTTGACAAAGGGTTTATGCATAGCCTGTGTGGGCTGGCTGGGAGCCAAAAGACTGTCTAACATCTGTTCCTACAGGAAGCTGCACTCTGGGGTCCAGACACTGGCCGAGTCTCCGAGGGGTGGTCAGTACCCAGAGCCCAGCTCTAGCCAGCCCCGGGACCCTAGGAGAGCTGACGATAACGATGAAAGGCTCGGCCTGGCAGGGAAGAGGGAGCCGGTAATACCTCCCATTATTCCTTCTTCCAACGCCATCACAGAACGACTTTTAAGATTGTCTGATTAATTCTAGAGAGAACAGGCGCCAAGCAGACATTGTCAAAGACACTGGTTCCTGTGCTTGTTAAGCTGTTCCTGGCATGTCACTATTGATCACACTGATGATGGTAGGAACCGCCCTTCCTCTGCAGTTCAAGCCCTTAAGAGGCTGGCTGCGGGTGCCCATACCATAGGCAACAGCCCAGGACAAGGAAGCTCTTCCTGCCGGAGCAGTCCATCGCTTCCTCTCCACCTTTTTCTTGGAAAGACAGCTGGGAAGGGGACAGCTACAGTGTGTGAGGGCTCGAGCCTTCCCCTGCTCCCAGCCGACTGGACCAGGGCAGACGTGTATGTAAGCTGACCTCAGCAGATTCTCTCCCCTGAGACTTTGGAATCAGGACACTCTGACCCCAGTCATCTGGCCACAGGGAATGGAGTAGGAAGGCCTTCTGGGCTTAAGGGCTGAAGGTACCGTTTTGTGGAGGCCTTGATAGGTCACGTGTGAGCAAATGAATGAGCAGAAAAGCCGGTCTGCAGAGCCAGTGGGCTGAAATGGAAGTCCAAGAGATGCAAATTAAGAAACCACGCTTTCTGTGGTCGGGGGGCGAGGGGGGTGAAGGGGGCTAAGGGGGGTGGCAGAGTGGCTAAAGTAGACGCCGGAGGTCTTTCCGGGCCTGTGAGACCCACGTGTACTCTTTGTAGCTTGGCGTTCCGAGAGTCTCCAGTGTCTTCCTAACGCCCTCTCTACTGCGCTCCAAGTGGGTTTCTGTGTCTTGCCTCGAAATGACTCCAGAGCAGGCTCTCAGTCAGTCCCAAAGCAGAGCTCTGACAAAGTGATGGATTGTGCTTGTCTTTGCCAGCCTGCTCCCAGGATTAATTTCTGTAAACACCGTATGAGGGCCCGAGGGACCCAAAGGAGGAAACTGGATGTGCAGGGACTCAGCAGTTGGTTATCAACATTTCCTGAGTATCTCTGGTGTGCCAAGTCCTATATAAAGGACAGAGGGGTGTTCTGTCCCTTCCATCCCCACATCCTCACCAGCTATCAGGGCTCTGCTCAGTGCCACCACTTCCTTGCAGCCTTCCCAGCTCTATGCGCACACACATACTCCAGCCAGAGGCAGGCCCACCCTCTCCCAGACCCCCGTGGAACAGTCTCTGCACCTTTATCTGGGCATCCCTGCTTTCTGCCTGTATTACAGTTCTCCGCACCCGGGCCAGTCCCTTCCTAGTAATGAGGCCCCAGGGGGTGGAAGCTGGCTCCCGCTCGCCTTGCCCCCCTGCCCGGCGCCGCAGTACGCAGCGGGTAACTGGTGTGGCTTGGATTACTTGACAACATTTAGAGCATAGTTTTGGTCTTCAACATGTCTAACCTCTCATGGGTGCTCACTCAAAGCTGTGGAGTCAAGAACCAGGTCTCCAGATGCTCTGGACTGTGACTAGGCACACACAACCCCTGACTTCACAGAAGAGGACTTTGCGGCCAGGAGAAGCAGCGGACAGACACACCTCGGCTCTGCCTTCCCAGTCCGGCCAACCTCACTTCTCCAGAAAGCCACCAGTTGTAGTCAACATTGCCCCACACACCCCTAGCTCTTTGAGATGTTATTCTGAGCAATGGTGGCCAAGGGGCCCCCAAATAAAGAAACAGGGAGACGCCCAGTTAGCTCTGGCCGGCGGGTGTCTATGGAGACGGCCTGAGGGAGGTTCCGGCCAGTTTCACTGGTCTGACTGATTTGCTCACTGAGTGATCGACAGGACATAATTACCTATAAGTTTGGACCTCGAGTGTGAGGATTCAGGTATCTGTCCACATGCATTTTCTCACAGTGGGAAGCAGCTAAGGAGTGGTTCAGCAGGACCTCCGTGAGGATGGGTTCTCCTTCTGCCCTGTAAGTCCCAGGGTCCTCATTAAGAACAATGAGCAAATGCTTATCACCAGACAATTGTGAAAAACTTTGTCATAACAGGGGCCAGACCAACTTCTGATGCCCATGACATAGGTTACATGTAAACTAAATTCCATATCACTAATACACTAATGCTAGGTAAATTTTGGTTCCTAGATCAAAATTTCTAGATCAGGGATGGTGAATATGTCTCATCTCACCTACCACAGGTCATTGTTCGGTGGCAGTTGCTTAGAGTCTGTGTTGAGAAGGAGTCTGAGGCTCAGAGTAAAGTGTTGACAGATGACTTGGATTTCAGAGTGAAAACTGGGACACTGAGGAAGCTCACTCCGGGCAAAGGGGCCAGGATGGGCACAGGCTCAGCCTCATGGTCCATGCGTGGGAACATCCGCACCAAGCACCCTGGGAGCACTTGGCTCCTGATCCAAAAGTGACCACGAGCCTGGGTGCTGGGGTGCAGTGCCACGAAGAACAGCTGGGAAATTTGGGGAGAGAGCCTTTGGACACGAGAGGCATGCTGTGAGGGCAATGGCGGCCCAGAGGCCCGTCAGCTCTGGCGGCAGGGGACCCTGAGGAGGGAAGGCGGCCGTGCAGTTCTGCAAGGTCACCGTGACCCCCCTGCTGCAGTGGCTTCTCTCCTCAGCCAGGGGACGAGCCCGTGCCTGCCTCATCAAGACACTCAATGTTCATTAGGGCTGCGATTCCCAGCCTGGCAGGTGCTGCCAACGTGGAGGTCCCCTAAGCCTTCCCCACGTCTGCCCATCCGTCCATCCCAGAGGCTGTCTAGTCTCCAGACCAAAAGAAGCCCTGGGACACACACTGTGTCCTATCCCCAGAAGGCTCCCACCGTGGGGGGTAAATCTCGCCTTTGGCCTGCAGCCCCATTGGATTCTCCTCCTCTCCCACCACTCCCTCACCTGCAGGTGGGCGTGTGACTCCAGGATTTGAATAAAATAAAAAATGACAGTGTGGGGCCATGCTCAGGGCCGAGCTACAAAGGATTCACGCAATTATCTTTGTCAGAATTCATTTTGTCAATGCCCCTCTCCTCTTTAGGCTGCAGGCTACTAATATCTTTGGAAAGTTTGAGGAGACTGAGAACAAAACAAAGGAAGTACCAGGAGCATCTCCAGATCAGAACAAACTGGGCCCAAGGCAGGGCAAGGGCAAGGTGTGTGAACCCAGAGGGGTGAGGGCAGAGGGGCCCCTGTGCCGCAGAAAGTCCCAGAATCACAGTGGGAAGGGACCTTAGAGGCAACGTGTTTCCCCCGTCAATATCAAGCTCCACTCCTCAGCCCCCCAGTTCAGGGACAGGGGCCATCATAGTTCAGGCCTCTATGGCATTCTAGGGGGCGTGGACAGCCCTACAACTGTCCCTGAGCGTCTGTCTTGGAACAGTCCAGCTGTGAGTCTGGGACAGCCACGCATAGGTTACCCAAACCATTCCTCCATAACCCTCACATGCGTGTGCAGGAACACACAACATACTGCCCCACCGAGAGGGACTCTGTGTGCTAATGACCCCAAGCTGGTCACTCCAGCTGTGCTTCGGCCCTGCCCTCCAGACCTAGGTGTCCCAGGCAGCTGGCATCGGCTGCTTGAAGGCTGACAGACTCAACACGTATAGAGCTGAGCACCTGGTCTTCACCCCCCTGCCCCCCACCGCCTCCATACCTAGGCTGTCTCGTCTCAGGTCATTGCAACTCCGTTCTCTGAGCTTCTCACACTGAAATCCTCAGAATCATCCCTGCTGCCTCTATTTCTCTCAAACCCCACATCAAATCTGTCAGCAAATCACATCAGCTCTGCTTTCATAATCTGTGCAGAGTCTGACCACCTCTCACACGGCCACCACCACCCCCATCCAAGCCACCTCTGTCTCTCATCTGGATAGTGTGCTCCCTGCTCCTCCCCCTGCTGCCTCACTCACCTACAGTTTCCTCTCCACATAGCAGCCTTTAAATCCTTTTGTCCTGTAAAAGCATAAGTCCAGTTATGTCACTCCTCTTCTCAAAACCCTCCAGTGTCTCCCTGTGCCACTTGGAGTGACAGCGGGGGGTCTCACCTTGGTCTACAAGGCTTGGCCCCCAGATTCCCCTGGGAATAAGGGCTCATCCCCCCGGATGCTGGGAGCCACACCAGCCCACAGCCACCGCCCCCTCAGGGACTGCCTCAGCTGAAGAAAGTCCCCTCACCTTGGGTCACACCCCCTTCCCAGGGTGGCCTGCACCCAATGCCTGATCAACACAGGGGTGTAAGGTCCAGCTGTCTCCCCCAACTCAGGAGACCTTTGAAAGGTTAGCCCATCTTCAGACTCCCTGCAGGGTCATCTGTGGCCTCCACTGAGACCGTATCCCTGCTCAGCTCCTCCCTCTGCCTTATCCTGCTTCCTCCCTTCCCCTCCCCTCCCCTCCCCTCCCCTCCCTTCCCTTCCACGGGTCTTGACCCCAGAGCAACCCCTAATAAACCTTCTGCCACCTAATCTCCAACTCAGAGTCTGCTTCTTGGGAAACCCAACTTGTGACAAAGACCCTATGAGAGCTGTCCCCCTTTTCCCTCTCTGGCCTCAGCTCCCACCCCCTCCCCTTACTCCCTCTGCTCCAGCCACAGGAGCATCCTTGCTGTTCCTTGAGCAGAACAGCCATGCTCCTGCCTCAGGGCCTCTGCCCTTGCTCTTCCCTCAGCCTGGGAGGCTCTGCCCCCATGTATCCACAGGGCTCACTCCTCTTCTCCTTCATGTCTTTACTCCATATGGCCTTCCCAGAGACGCCTTCCCTGGCCATCCCACCTACAATTGCAATAGCCCGAACACTTATTATCTCCTTTGCTTATTTGATTTTCTCCTCAGCCCTTATTACCATCTCCTGTACCACATACTGTCTCCCTCCACCTAGAGTGTTAAGTTCCATGGGGGCAGAAATCCAGTCTGTTTTGTTCAGTGTGGTGGCCCCAGTGCCTAGAACAGTGCCTGGCACACAATAATTTGTGTTGAGTGAATGAATGAATGGGTGAATTGGTTAAATTCAGTGTTGTGAAATCTATCCAGCCATTCATCCATCCATCAATCCATCCATGCATTCTGTAAGCACTCACTGGGTATCTTCTCTGGACACACTGGCTGAGTATTGTAGGAAACTCACCAACACCACAATCCTCTCTGCCAACGGTCTCCTGGTCTAGGAACAGGGACAACACCAGGCTGAGAGGACTCCAAGGAACAGACATTCTGTTCCTGCCAGTGGGAATGGATCACGGGGGGCTTCCCAGGAGAAGGACATGGCACTGCCCCTGGAAGGACATGGACAACTTGGAGAAAGGGAAATGGAGAGAGGACACCCAGGCCGAGGGGAGGAAAGCATCAAAGGTGTGGGTCTGGGTATGGGGGAGGGGCTGCTCAAAGGGGAGAGAGATCTGGGAACAGTGGGAGAGATTCTGGGAAAGTCAGTGGGGCCAGCAGGTGAAGATATTGGACTTCTGCCTGTGGAGAATGGGGGAACTCCTGAAGGCATCTGGGCAGGGGACAGACGTGGTCACCAATGCTCCTTTCACAAGCTGACAGGGCAGTCATCTGAAGATGGAGGAGAGGACCCAGAAGGACCATCAAAGCTGGGCTGCATGCTGTGTGAAGGGAGCACTAATCTAGGTGTCCAGAGAGCTGGGCTCCAGTCCCAATGTCACCGCTAATTACACAGGTGATGTTTAGTAATACCAAACCACATTTCCTCCCTCTTGGCCCAATGGAACCTGTCATCAAATCCCAGAGTCACTGAGCTGCCAGGAACCTCAGAGGTCATCCAGTCCAGGTTTCCAAACTCCAGGCTGGGAAATCAATTTACTGATCTGAGAGTGTTTTAAAAATGAAATAGAAGAGAAGGCACTGTGTCAGAGTGCATAGCTTGTAGTAAAGGTAAAATTGCTTTGCAAAACTTTTGTTTCAAGAGCATGTGTGTGTGTGTTGGTTCAAAACATAAATCCTTTTCGGTGAGTCACAGTAGTAAATGTCTGAAAGCCACTGAGGGGGTCCCTCCTCCGCACCGTGTGAATGGCCTTGACAGCATCTCAGCACCACGCACGGCCGCACTTTCTCACCTCTGGGAACAGGACGCTGACTGCTCTGTGCCTCGGAAGCACTTCCTCATGCTGAGCTCAAGTTTGCCTCTTTTTCTTCTGCCCAGTGGTCTTCCCTAGCTCTCTGACCACCCTCCCCCAGATAAGCCCAACCTCACCTCAGATAATAGCCTCACGAGAGTTGAAGACAGCTCTGTAGGCCTCTTGGCCATGTTCTCTTGAGGCTTTAGGCCCATCTATTTCTCTTACGTGCCCAGCACCCCTTCTCTGGGAAGTGAGACCCAGGTCTTCATCCGAGGCCACCACCTCTGCCCAACTCACAGTCTACATGGTTTGAGTGACCTGACCCAGCTCCTGGCTCCAGGGATGGCCAGTGTGAGTACTACTCGCCCTTCGTCACAAAGAACGGCTCCAGGGTGGGCACGCGGTCTAAGCGGAGACAATCAGAGACAACCAGGGCCTTTTGCTGAAACTACTAGATAAGATGGTATGGTGCTATGATGATGGACTACAAGCCCAGAACTGCCATGACCATCTTTGCAGAAACCTGGGGAAAATCTGCCATTGAGGGAAGCCAACACGGAGGAAAGTGAAGGGAGTGGAGAGAGAGCCAGAGAGAATAACAGCTGCTGTTATGGGCTGAACTGTGTCCCCCGCCAAACTGCGTTCAAGTCCTACCCTTCGGTACCTCAGAATGTGACTCATTTGGAAATAGAGGCTCTACAGAGATAAAGTTAAAATGAGGTCATTAGATTGGGCCCTAATCCAATATGACTGATGTCCTTATGAAAAGGGGAAATTTGGTCACAGAGACACAGACACAGGGAGAATGCCATGTGAAGATGGGGGACTGGAGGGATGCATCTACAAGCCAAGGAATGTCAAAGATTTCCAGCAAACTACCAGAAGCTAGGAAGAGAAACGGAAGGATTCTCCTACAGGTTTCAAGGCTCTGCTGACACCTTGACTTCAGACTTTAAGCCTCTAGAACTGTGAGACGGTAAATTTCCCTCCCCTGGGTACATCCAGTGGGGATGTCTTTCTTAATTCCTTGCCTTGTAACAAACTAAGTTTGTTAAAAATGACCCACAGGGTCTCTGGATGGTCTTTGTGACCAAAAGGCAGAGAGTGGCTAGCAAGGAGCAGCAGGAAGATTGAAGGGAGTTTTCTGAAAAATTCATCAGGGAGATTCTCCCTCCTGAGTTGAAGCAGAGAGAATTAGAAGAGAGAGGAATGAAGACAAACACCAAGAAATTCACATGGAACGTTATGGAACTGGGCATCAATAAAGGTTTGGGGGTTGACTGGAAGAGATATAAGGGAGGGAGGAGGAGGAAGAGGAGGAATGAAGAGGTGGAGGAAGAGGGAGGAGGAGGAGGGAGGGGGAGCAGGGAGGGGGAGGAGGGTGGGGGAGGAGGTGGAGGGAGGAAGGAGAAGGAGGAGGAGGAGGGAGGGGAGGAGGGAGGAGGAGGAGGAGGAGGAGGATGCCTCTCCAATGTCTCCCTTTCCCACATGCCTCTCCAGGTCCTCCCAACCATTTGTCTCTAAGCATCTCTCCAATCTGGCCCTTTATCTCCTACAAGAAACCCCAAGGCTGACAAAGTCTTGCAAATAGGTAGTTCACGTGCTCAAAAGGGAAGGAGCCTTCCTGAGGAGCAGTAGAACTTTCCAGTCTGGAGCACCATGGGTGGAGAGAACAGAAGATCACGTTCTAGAAAACCCAGAGAGCCAGAGGAGAGGCACAGGGAACTCACCATCAACTCTGACCCGGCATCTAGGAGGCAGCCAGCAGGGGGTGAAAGACAAAGTTTCAGGCCCAAAAAAAGTGCTATGAATGAAAAATGGATGATAAACTTGAATAAGTCAGGATCTGATGCTGCCAAATTGCAAGACATTGGAGAAGGATTGAGAGCTTTTCAGAGGCCTCTGATGGGAGACGGTTTGGTGATGCTCATTGGTCTTAACGTTGACGACAGATGCGATGGACACAGACCAACGCAAGAAGGAGGCAGGAAGCTGAAGAGAGGCCTGGAGCCAGAGGAGGTGGGACCGTCAACATGGCAGAGGCGCCCGGAGGAAAGCAAGGGCCCGTCCAGCTGCCTCTCGGGGCACATCCCGGCTCCCTGAGCAGTGCAGGGGGCCAGGAGGCCGACAAATGCTTCTAACGAACGACTCTCTCAGCTGATGACCCTCATTAAACAGACCTTCAACAAGCAGTTCAGTCTGAACTTCCAGTACTTCACAGATTTCAAACCCAGAACAATTACTCCTGATGTAAAGGGCCAACAAGCAGTTTCCTGGGCTGAACTCCAGGGAAACGGGGACACTTCCAAAGGGTTGCTAGGATTAAAACTCCTTCAAAGGCCAAATAAACACTGACTTATCTCTTTTTAAAGAACTTTTTTGTAAGGCAAAGGTCAGCTTTGCAAAGAAAGGCAAGATGAAAATTAATCTAACTTTCTGCGACCTCCTCGGCTGGGTTTGAATTACATTTCCACACGGGCTGTGAAGATCCTTCACGTCTCTCGCTCCATTAGTTGGTGTACTTAGCAAAGGTCGGGGAACGAGCAGACGGACTTTCCAGTCCAGAACATGATCCTGCCGCACGGCCCCTTCCTGCCTTCCTGGGGTGTCTCTGTTGGAGGTCACCCGTGCGGTGTGAGCCTTCTCTGCAGTCCCTCATCCTGAAGTCTTCTGAGAGCCAAGGACATCACCATTGTCACCACAGCTCTGAGATGGCACAGGTCTCACGTGATTCCCTGTGCTCTGGGGCTGGAGAGAATTAAACAGAAGCCCTGAAGTTTCTTATGCTCCCAAGGGGAAATTCATGTGTACCTTTCAGGGCACCGCCTTATTGCAAGCAAATCTGCCAACTAAAAGTCAAAAGATGAAGGAGGAGGGGGAGGAGGAGGAGGAGGGGGAGGAGGGGGGGAGGAGGAGGAGGAGGAGGGGGAGGCGGGAGGGGGAAGAGGAGGAGGAGATGGTAAGGGAAGCCAGTAAGAAAGCTTCAAATCCCCCAAAATGAGCCTACTCCATGGGGGGTTCACATTCCTGTGGGTCCCTGAGCTTCTCTGTCTACTTTGTCCCTTCCTTTCCCTTCAGAGTGGGGTCAGAACTTACCCCTTTCAGAAGATGCGTGAGCCAAAAGGGAGGGCAAAGCTTGTGTTGATAATAATGACGTCCGCTCCTGTACCTTCTTCAGGAGCGGAACCTCCCTGCTCTGGGAGCATTCAGACATGAACTGGGTCTGACCTTGACCCCAGGGAGTTTAAAATTGAAGAGAGACAGATGTGTAAATCGCTGACTGGCCCACACGGGCCTCCTGAGGGAATATGCCCCGTGTTTACTGTGGTCGGGTGAGAATGTTCACCCTGTTTATGAGAGGAAATTCAACTTGTTCTCACTCTCTCTCCTCCTTTCTCTGTCACTTACTGTATCAGAAGTCACCTAACCTTCCGTGGGGTTATGTCTTCCTGAGTCCCTTCCCCACTGCTAGTTTGGAAGTTGTACATTCTATGCCTCGTCTCTGAGTGTGGACCCCCTAAACATTGAAGCGCATATGAACTTCATACTTTTCTAACAGCCTACAGGAATTGGTAACTCGATCCTCTTCCCTTCACACTCCCCACCCTCCAGACTTCATCTAGAATCATGGCTTGCTTTCTAACACATAAAACGCCTTGCAGCTGTTTCTCAGTTGATAGTTGTGGGGAGTAAGGAGGGTGTGGTGGGAACTGAGAAGACTGTGGGGGAGACAACCAGGGCAGCTGTGGGTCCAAGGGCCCTGGATGGCCGCCCGAGGGGGCTGTGGCCAGGGCGGTGCTGGGTGAGTGAGCAGAAGAACCAGGCCTTGCCAACCAGCCCCTCACTCTTCCTGAGAGAGGAACCTCAGGCCACCTGCTCCCTGAGCCCTGGCCACCAACAGCCCAGTGACTGAGTGAGGGGGAGCTTCCCCTTGGAGGTCACCTCCCCACCACACCCCAGGGGCCCAAGCACATAGTGAGGAGGGGCTCCCACACTGTTCTTTGGGGTGAAAACTAGCACCCTCAAGCACCCCAGGCTGGGATAGCATGACTGGTCCCTATTACACCCACTCAAAGGTTCCCAGTTCTCTCTTTTCCCTTCCATTCTTTGCCTTTGCATTTTACTGCGCCAAGAACCACGCCCGTGGCAAACCCTCCCAAGGAAAGAGATGAGAGGTGACATCAGAAAAAATTCAGAACCAGAGCCTGCACCCTTGGCAGGTGCTCGCATCCCAGAAAGCCCTTCAGAGGATCTACCCAAGGCTCCCCCACCTTCCCAGCTTGTCTACTTACATTTGTTATTCTTCTGGAACTAGCTATCAAAATGAATAGACATTTTTGATTCCCTACCCAGGACCCATAGTGATCTTTTTAAATGTAAGTTGGATCATATCCTTTCCCTCTATAAAGCCCTTTGATGGCTTCCCACCCCCCTTAAAATAAAATCCAAATTCCTCACCATGCCCCCCAGGGTGCTGTGTGGTCTGGCAGCTTCTCCCCCCTGATGAGGTGCTGTTCCTCCCTTTCTGGCCCCACTCCAGCCCTGCCCGGTAGCCTCCCCGGTTTCCTCCCTGGTCCTTGGAATGGCCAGTCTCATCCCAGCTCACGCCCTTTGCACGAGCTGGCCCCTCAGCCTAGAACACCCTTTCTCCTCTTGCCCCTGCTCACTCTTGGCTCACTTCTTCTCATCCTCCAAATGTCAACCTAAATGTCACCTCCTCAGAGACGCCTTCTCCAAGCACCCATTGAAATCAAGTACCACCACCTATAGATTTTCTCCTCACAGCACCGTCTTCCCTTCTCTTCCCATCTCCCTACAGCACTGCCCTCAGTGCATCATTACTTGTTCATTTGCTTGTTTTCTTGTTTATTGTCACTCTTGCCCCACAAAGCTGTGAGTTCTAGAACATTGCCAGTACATAAAGGCTACTCAATAATTATCTGTTAAATGAATGACTTGATTTATTAAATAAGCATGTGTTGAGCATTCCAAGGCTGTGGTGGAGATCAAGTGAGATAATGCTGTGCAAATATGAACGGTGATCACCATCAGCATCATCACTATTTCTATCCCCAACAAACCTGCAGACGACAGCAGGAACCACCCACCAGCCAGGTCTGCCAGGCTGGTTATTTCCAGCATAATCTGAACAACAGCAACCATTGAAAAGGTCAAGTCTTCACCACACTTTGCACAACAAGGATCATTTACAGCCCGATGCTTTGGATTAATCTCTTGACTTAGGTTTGATCTGTTTATGTCAAGCAAGCAAATATATATTGATATTCGCAAAAAGCTTCATGCATGTGGTGCCCACTAAAATATGGCTGCATTTTCCATAGTAATTGCCTCTAGAAGCTCATTCCCAGCTGCGCTGGCTCATTTAGCTAATCTGCGGTAAGTATGGTATTGATCCAAGCAGCCAGGGAGGAGCACATTAGCTGGTCCCACAGAAGGGTGATTACTTTGGCTGCATGGTCACTTCACAGACTTAACTGAAGTCTAAAAGCCACAGTGAGGTGGTCTGGAAGTCAGCCGTCTCCTCCCCTACCCCTCCCACCACCACCCTCAGCACAGTCACGCAGGCAGTGGGCTTGAGCTGGCCACAGGAGAGTGGCAGTGTCTCAGGGAGCCCATGTCATTCCCATGAAAGGGCTCCTATTATGCATTCATAACTGACAATGCTTTATAAACATGATAATACTCAATGCTCGCTAAGATGCATTAAAATTGGTATTCTTATATGCTGTTTATGGAAATGAAAATAAGCATAATCATCTGAAAGGCCAGTTTGGCAGAATACATCACAATGTCCATATTCTTCGACCCTGTAATTCCACTTCTCTGAATTTATTCTTAGTAAACAGTCATGGATGTGCAGTGTTGCTTATAATAATTATAAATGTCCAAAAATAGGGGATTGGGTAACTGAATAAGCTATTGTATATCTTTTAAAAAAATACTATTCAGCCATGGAAAAGTATTTGTGGTTTATTAAGTGGAGGTGGGGGGAAGGAGCTTTCCAAACAGTGTGGACGATTTGAACAGCATCATCCCAAAGCGTTTAACACTAAGTTTGCAGATATACACAGAGAAAAACCACTCAACAGATGAAGGCAGAAATGGGCATCCAGGGGAATGTGGTGTTATTCTCTATTCTGTCTGTGTTTGAAATATTTCACAATAAAAAAAATGATGAAAGAAAAAAGGTTGAAAAGATGTACACCAAAATAATGGCAATGGATGTCAGATTCCAGGTTATCTTTTCTTTTCTCCTGAGAGATTGTCTATATTTTCCAAATTTTCTAAAATGAACTTGAATTCTTTTTAGGATCCTAAGAGAAGAACAATAAAACTTCCTTTACAAAGAAAGCAACATTCACACACAGTGCCCAGCTGGTGAGCACCTGCCGTGTGCGGGGCCTGAGAAGGTGCGAGGGAGGCGAGAGCCAGATGGGGAAAGAGAACAGACGTTCAGGCGGGAGGAATGGCTCAGATAGAGGCACTGAGGTGGGAAAACACACCGTATGGAAAAGGGGGGGAGTCCTCTGCTTGGCTGGTTAGGACCTGTGAAAGGTGCGGTGGGAAATCAGACTAGAAGGGTCAAGAGGACCCAGAATCAGACAACTGGGAGCCTTAATAAAAGGGGGTGGGGAGGGACGTATAAAGGGGGTACGGGGCCACGACGGGCATGGTGTGTCGGAAAGCTCTCTGTTAGCACGGTCCCTGCAGGCTGGAGCGCAGGGTGGTTGGATGGGCGGCACTACAGGCATGGTGTCCAGTGGAGAGGCTGTTACTTGACCAGGCGAGAGATCAGTGGGCCACGCCCAGGGCCATGGCAGTGGGGCCATCCAAGAAACATCCCCCAAGACCCAGCATAGGCTCCCTGGGGCGGTGGTTAGGAGCTCAAGCTGAGGCGCTAGACTATGTGGGTTGACCCAGGCTTCACCACTCACTAGTCACGTGACGGTGGGCAAGTTACACCCTCTCTGTGCCTCGGTGTCTTCATCTGCGTAGGGGATGATAACAGCACTGTATCACAGGGCTCTTTCGAGGACGAGTCAAAGACGTGAAGCACCTGGCACAGGGTCTCTCACAGAGTAACAGTTCGGGCTAGCTGGCTTTACTCCGTCTGACCCCAAGTCCACTCCTGTGGCTGCAGGGCCACCTGTACCGCAGGGGCACAAGCCAAGGCACAGTGCCTTGTCTCTCCGACCCTCCCCCAAAAGCTGTCAAAGAGTTAAAATGTTGACAAAGTCAGGATCCAGGGGAGACTAGAAGGGTGGTGCAGACAGTGTCAGTGACCCAGTCCCTCGTCCCAGCTTTACCATTAACTCCTAGATCAGAAGTCGGAGGAAGATCACTGTCCTGGGACAAAATTCCTGGGTCTTGACTGATGGTGCACCTGGGCAGCGCCTCCTCTCCTGGGCCCATTGGTTCTGACTCCACCTCCAGCCTGTGGCCAGGAGGTCAATGGGTGCAGATTCCTTCCTCGAAACTGACCTTTCACAGGGCCTGTCCTGGGGCCGAGGTCCGTCCTCTCATAAGGAAAGAAACGAACATGCCAGTTACCCGCCACATGCACCTTGCACCCGCCAGTCCCGCCGCAAACTTGCAGTGACTTCTTTAAAGGTGAGGGCTGCCTCTGGTCTGAGCAGCAGGAGAGGCTGGTGGGAGGAGCTGGGTCCCAGCGTCCCACCTCCTCTCCTATTTCCAGATGCACACAAGCAATAAACAGGCTCATTCCAAGACAAAGGAAATGCACAATCAATCCACGCCTTTAGGGCTGGGCTACAATTTGAGGAGAGAAGAGAGGATAAATAAAAAGGCCTATTTTCAAGAGAGCCGTTAAAGCCCAGAGAGAGGCCATAACCATGTCGGCACCAGTTCTGCTTAAATTCATCCCTGGTCTCTCAAAATTGCCCTGAGATAATCAAAAGAAAGTGAAGAGGAACAACACAGACCCCAGTTCAGGAGAAGACGTGGTAATTAGCACCTGATGCCTGGCCCCCCGCTGTCAGGCAGAGCGGCTGGTCACCAGGGGGCCTCCTGCTGTCTTCTCAGGGCAGGAGACAACGGCTCTTCCTCTCTCACCCTGAAGTTGGAAAGCACAGAGCTGACAACTCCATGACTGTGTTTCTAAAATCATCTCTCAAAGAGATAAATGACTTCCTCCAGCCGGCGTTGTCCGACCTGGGTCTGGGAATAGATAAATCCATTTACTGGGGAGCTGGATCTCCATTTTTCTCCTGGAACCATCTATAATCCCATCACTTTCAATGCTGGAGACACGCCGTGTGATGAATGTGCCCCAGTCATGGGGCGAGAGGTGAAATCCTCACTGGGAGAATGGAGCGGCTGATGTGAGGCCAAGCCCGTGTGACAACCTGCTCAAGGGGCACGCTGGGTTCAAGAAGCCACCACAAAGATGGGTCCTCTGAAGGAACTGCACTTGGTTCCAAGTGGGGATTCTTTCCCCTCCACTCCAGGCCCGTCTCCTGGGCCTGGACAAACTGAGGGCTGCCTCAAAGAGTGGCAGGGCCCCTTCTCCATCCTCTGCAGCAGGAGACAAGGGCTGGCCCCTGCCAGAGAGTCCAAACCCTTGGCCCCTGCAAGAAACAAGTGGGCCTGGAGAAAGCGTCTCTATTGCTGGCAACTCCTCCTGGTGACTTTAACAAAATAAGACCATGAAAGTTATCCTCTTCCGTCTCCTCATCACCCATCCAGGCACGTGGATTAGGGTCACCCAAACCCCACAAGCCTCTGTTTCCTCATCTGTGAAGAGAGGATCTTAATTTCCATCCTGCAGGGACTCAGAGAAGCCAAGTATAGGCACTGGTAAGATGGAAGGATTATTCTGTCCTAACCAATCAGATCGCAGCGAAGCACCTGGTCCAGTGTGTCTCAGCCCCCGCCACACATCAGCATCAATGGGGAGCTGTAAAATAAATAATAAAGAAAACATCATGCCCAGGCTGCAGCCTGGACCAATTACATCCCATCTCTGCCAGTGGAGCTGGCGTTGGCATTTCTCAATGTGCAGCCAGGGCCGAGAAGCTCGCCCAGTTCACTGCCTCGCCCGTTCCTTTCCCAGACCCCGGGTCAGCTCCTTGTCAGGCTCTAAGTGGTTAACACGTGGTTGGCTCAGTGACTCAGGGGCAGCCCTGCAATGGCCTTCCAAAGGAGAGGCAAAGGAATGAAGACACACTGGTGATGACACATCAGTAGGGACACTGGCTCGAAGCACAGACCATGATGACACGGAGCAGGTGTGGACCCAGCCCATACGAGTGCCAGCACTGTGCTGAGTGCCTGCACAGACTGTGTCTCCTAATCCTCATCAGGACCCTTGAGGTGGCACTGCGAGGAACGCAATTCTACCGACGAGAGCGCTGAGAGGGCAGTAGCCATCCAGGGTCACATGGGGCAGGAGAGGATTTCGCCTCCAGACCCGTGACTGGGGCACATTTACCACCTGACCTTTCTGAGCGTCAGTTTTGGTCTTGAGTAAAGAGGGAGCCCAGAGGAACCACGGCCCCAAAGGCAGTACCCGCCCCCGCTGTGAGCAGCTCTAGTGTAGCATGAAGAGCGTGCTTGGCCGCCAGCAGGTGTGGATTCACACCCACGCGGTTAACCAGGCCTAGGCCCTGGCTTTCAGCAGATGGTAGCAGAATAAGGCAGGCTCACAGAATGGTGACCCGAATGGCAAGGGGCCTGACTGCAGAGACCAAGATCTTAACAATTGAAATACATGGGCCTGACCCAGATGAAGCTGTAGAGGGTCTTCCCCATCTGTCCTCCGCGAACGCCCCACTGAAAGTTGCAAGTGGGTGTATACATGTATGTACATGGGTGATCTGCCCTCACCCATCAGCTACTGACAGAGCTCGGAATCTCAGGATGCTGGATTCTAAGTACAGTGCTCCTTTTCTTAAATCAGGGGCACTGCAGGAGCCTTGGCCAAGGGCAGGTCCTCCCTGGGTAGACAAGCCTTCTGGTCCAGTTTCGTCCTGGACTCTTGGCCTTAGCTCAGTCTCATGGCTGCATGTTGGATGCGGGAGCTGGGTGCTCAACATCCTTTCCACTCCCTTTCAGTTGGAGCCAATAAGCTCCAAAACTACATTTCCCAGATGCCTTTGCAGCTAAGGCCCAGGTGGGATGTAGGTTCAGCCAATCAGATGCACCTGAGGAGGTGCATATGGCAGGTGAAGGTGAGGCAGGGGCTGCACTTCTGCTGCTCTGCCCCTGCAGCCTGTGCAGCAGTATTTGCAAGAGTCCCCGTATGTCAAGAAGCAGAGCCTGGGCATCATTACTTTGCCGCTGTGGATCTAGCTGGGGGCTGCTCCCACATTCCCCCACTCTCCTGACTGTGGCAGAGGTGGGGACTCCTCTGACAGCCAGTTCTGCAGTGTTGTTCCAAGAGTCATTTCTGGAGAACTGGCCAAGGGTCTACTTCTCTCACCCTTCAAGTGATACTGGAAGCACCTAGTTTCCTGTCTTAAATCCCTTTCTTCTTAAACAGCAAAGTTACTTCTATTATCTGTGAGTAAATGGACCCTGATTCATACAGGCACATTCCCACCAACTTACCCGGCCTCAAGAGTGGGACCCACATAAATAAGGGGGAGACAGCACTGCATCGCACCAGGGCCAGAGAGGGAGACCTCTGCCTCCAGCCTGCAGGGGGCACTTGGGAGAAACCTTTGCCTAATCTGAGCCTCAGTCTCCACATCTATAAAGCAGCCCACACCTATCGGGCTTTCAGCAAACACTCACTGGCCCTTCAGAAGCTTAGTCTAGCCAAGGAGAAGGGCTATTAATAGGGAAATTGAGGCTGTACAGTGCCTTGGTTGTCTTGACAGATGACTCTGCAGGGCAGTGGGACACAGAGGAGGGACAGTTTCTGGGGGCGGGAGCATCCACAGAGGGAGTCAGCATTGATAGGCTGGAGACAGGGAAAGCTGAGCTATAGATGGAAGAACCATTTGAGCAGAGACTCAAATGTGTGAAAGGGTCTTCGGAGTTTGGGAAACAGTAAATTGTAGCACAGAACTGGGGAGAGCTGGATGCAGAATAGTCCTCAGGGGAGCAGAGCCAGATCCTCTGGGGCCACGGTGGCACCAGGTCACCCTCCACACCTGCCGCCACCCCAGCTCCTGCCTCGTCATAACCTACTGAGTGTTTCGACATCCATAGCCGGCCCGTGAGGCTGGAGGCAGGTCCCATGTGGCCCATTTCTTAGATGAGGAAGCTGAGGCTCAGAGGCAGGGAGCTGAGCCAAGGTCACACCGGGAGCTCAGTGGGAGGACGGATGAGGACCAGCTCTCTCCTGGGCTCCCATCCAGCTCTGCTCCACCGCGCCCCCTGTCGGTCCTGCAGGGGCCGGAGCTGGACCTGCTGAGGGAACAACGGCCAGCTGTTGCTTTCACCTGGGTGGCAGAGACCTGACGTGAGGGTGAAGAAGGGCCCTGGGCTTGTGCAGAGAAAGCCAGGCCATAAAGACAGAAGGGCCCGGAGCGAGGGCAGCACGGAGCTCAGCCTGCCCTCCAACCCCAAATCCTGCCAGTTCTCATGGTTTTAAGAAAAAAGACACAGGACCTGAGCCCAGTCTGATCCCAGCTCTGCCACTGACGCTGGGGAAGGCTCATCGGTAAAACAGGGATAAGAAACCTTGCTTCGGTTACCCCCAGGACTTTTGGAGAAACAAACGTGATAAGGGATGTGACCCCTGGTCATCCGTAAGACCCAGCTGCCTGGGGTCTGCACTTGACGAGTGGGGGTGTGGGCGGACTCTGCCACACTCACCCCAGGGTGGGCATTTTTCTCTCTTGCCCCTGGTTTCCTGTCTGTAATTGGTCCTCTTCCCCTTCTGCCCAGCCTGTTTGGCATCTCCCTGAGGTCTCCTCCCTGTCCTTGCCTTTGTCCTGAGGGGCAGAGGCGGGGCGGGGGGGCAGACACGGGAAGAAAGGCGCTCAGCAGCGAATCTCATTTCTGCTCTCTGGGCAGCGGAGCCCGAAGCCCCCACGAGCTGGGTTTGGCCGTGACCCTGCCCCGCCGAGGTGCTCGCCCTTTTGTTTTGGGCATCTTAAGGCTGTGCAGCCGCTGCTGCCATCCCACCGACAGCCCTGTGAGGAGTTCCATCCCATTAACTCCTCCGGATCACCATGGCAACACAGGCTCCCCACTCTCCCAAAGATGGGAGATAGGAGTGCTGCAGACACCAGGGCAGCCTGCACCCCCTCCCCAGACACACGGAGGGCCAGAGGCCGGGACGCCTTTCCAGTTGGGACAGCCACATTGCCTGAGCTCTTACTGTGCGCCCAGCACCTGCCTCCAGAAACGCCCCAACCTGAGGCACCCACAGCCACTGAGCGTGTTAGCATGTGGCTTTCAGCTCATTCTAGGTTAAGTCTCCACGACTATGTACCTGCCTTTTTCCCCGCAGCACTGAAATCCGAGCTGGCTAGGAGCAGAGTGGAGCTGACATAGTAACAGTCCGAAGCAGTTGTACACGTCCATTTTCTCATGGACTCCCCAGAGTGAACCTCTGGGGTATATCTGGTGGTTCCTCCCACTTTATAGAAGAAATTGAAGCTCAGAGAGGTTAAGTAACACATCCAAGGTCACACTGCCATTAACTGGGAGACGTATTTGAATTCAGTGCTGTTTTTTACTTGGTATATGTGATACGTATGTAGTTTTTAATACATGCCACGCACTGTTCTGTGCTTTCTGCATATTAACTCTTTTAATCCTCAAAACAACCCTATGGAGCAGGTCCTACCAAGAGCTCCACCTTACAGATGAGGATACCAGGGTGCAGAGAGGTTAGGTAATTTGCTCAGAGTCACACAGAAAGAGGCAGAGCCTAGATTCAAGCCCGGGCAGTCTGGCTGCTGCATTTGTGTCCGTAATCACCATACTGTGCTTGGTTCTGTTCCAGGGCTCCCCACTCCCAGCTGCACCCCACCCCACTCGGGAATCAAGACACTGACCCCCTGGCCACCGCCAGGAGCCACGCCTGCCTTCTCTCACTGGACTGGCTGGCCTCTCAACCCCAGCAATTGGCTAGTTTTGAGGACTTTTATCTCCCCAACCATCCTGCAGCTTTCTTTCCCAATTTCCCTCACTCTCAAAGTAATCTCATGTTTCCACTCATTGCATTGGGCTTTAAAAGGCTCCCATTTGGAACAACAGCCGGGAATTGTCTTTCTTGAGAGAGAAGAGCCTTCCAGTGCCCTCACAGGGAAAGTCCCCCTTGTCCTCCCACGATCAGCCTGTCTCCAAAGACCATTAACACAATCACTTAACAAGAGGCCGGCTCTAATAAAAAGGAAGAAAGAGGAGGAGCATTGTTAGTGGTTTGAATGGGAGAAGAAATCATAAAATCCATCAAACCTGTATTTGTCTCATTAAAAGTGTTTCTAATTTATAATGTCCTGGAATGCAGATGCTGCCCAGCTGTGCGGGCCTGGTAGTGCTGCCTGGTTCCCCCCACCCCCAACTCCTGGGCCCCCTCTCCCACCTCACTGGGACTGCCATCAATTTCTGCTCATCAGCGGCACTTACAGTAAATGGATTCATTTGTGGCAATGGGAGCTGAGAGACAAAGGTGACAATATAATTAAGGTTTTTAATTCTATGCCTGAACAGTTAAGTCCAGAACTCATGATAATTAGCCGGCTGTAATGAAAGATCTTTAATCGTTATTTTCCCTTTGTTTCCTATAATTGTTCATTTTGGCCAACTACATTTGTCCTTTCATTTGAATCTGGCTGCACAGTTTTATGTCACTTCCATTATTCCTCTAAACTCTAAAGAAAATATGTTGAGGAGCTGGTCATTTACAAAGTCACGGCGAAATGGCACGGGGATCTCATCTGTGCACAACTGCTGACTGGGGGCCGTGGCTACTTTCTGGAGGAAAGGAAAACTGGGCTCGAGAAATTCACAGGCCTGGGGATGTGTCTACACACTTGCAGGAGAATGAAAAACATTGTTTTGAATGAAAAACATTGTCTACACACTTGCAGGAGAATGGGCCCTTTACAGCTGAATTAGCCCCATGAGTCGGTTTGCAAACTGTCTGGTTCATGGAAGGACGATTGTTATCACACAAGTTCTTGAGTCTCAAATGCATGTATTGTTTTTTCACATTTTAGCATTCCTGTTATCAGGATGACCACTGATGTGCATATTTAATGTTGTGTCTACCTTTTGTACTTCCTGAAAGTTATAAGTGAATGGACACTGTTCTTACAGTTGATGGTGCCTTAGAGTTGAGAAAACATGGTGAAAGCATCATCCATACAACAAACATTTATCAAGGACCTAATACATTCCAGGCAAGCTTCTGGGAACACCGTGATGAGTAGAAACTGACCAGTCCCTGCTCTCACGGTCTCCACAATCTGGAGGCTCATCCTCAACTCAGCCCCCCGTCCAACCACAGCAGGCCAGCTGGACAGGACATTTTTCACTTGCGGTGGACTGTTTTGACCCTATTCCAACTATGGGTCCAGGAAGCCAGATTTCTGGTAGGTAAATGCCTCTCAGAAACCAGGACATCAAAGCCACAGGCTGGGGGCTTACAGCAAAGGAACAGAGAAGCCCAGGAATTTGAATTCTGTTTCACAGCTGCCCAGAAGAACCCTGCTGGGAAAATTGGGTGGCAGGATAGTGATAGGAAAGGAAAACTGACCTCAGATGGGATATAAGAAATGCATTGGGATGTGGGGGGCACCTGGGCAGAAGGCCTGTGTGGCCTGTGACACACTCGGTGTCCTTTCTCTCCTCCCCCACTCTTGACCTGAGCCTTGAGAGTTGCTTGCCCAAGGCCACATGGTGAGCTGATATATTTCTGGAGAAGACTGGGCTAACCTGTGCCTCCTCTGATGCACTGCCCTTCAGCTCCAGGTTCTGAACATTGCCTGATCTCAAACTCCCTTTAGTTACCAGTTACGGTGAACAGGAAAATTAAGCCACCCCAATAAAAATCTTCTTGGTCTTCCCCAATCCATTCTACAATGAAAGTCAGAGTGATTGTTTTAAAAACACGCGGCCCTTCCCTGTAAAAGTGGCTTCCCAGTGTCCTTTGGAAAAAAGTCGAAATTCTGAAAAAACAGCTGAAGGAACCCTGAGCTGCCTGCCCTCCTCTTGGGCCTTCCCGGAGCCTGGCAGCTCCGCCTGGACGCCTGGACGCCTGGACGCCTGGCCTACAGCTCCTGTCCGCTCCGGGGCTTCTCTCCCCGTTCGCTCTGCCCGGGACGGCTCCAACCTCCACCGCCCTTTGCTTGCTGAAGGGAATCTTGCTCTCAAGCCCAGCTCGAATGTCGCCTTCCCTGGAGCTCCATCTACGCTATGCCCCATCATTTTGTTTCCTGTCACCCCATAACAACGCATAATTACAGTTAGCTGAGGGTTCCTTTTCTTCCCGTTTCCGCCCACAGACCGGGAGGCCCCTGAGGACAAGGGCCGAAGCTGCGTCCTCAGGACCCAGAACAGCGCCCGGTACCGGAAGTGCGGATACATTTTATTAAACGAAAGAAGAACCAAACCAGACTCACTAAGCTAACCCTCGGAGGCCTCTGCCTAGAGGAACACGGGCCCAGGGCAATGGAGGCCCCGGAGAGGGAGGTCCGGCGCTGCGCCCGGGAAGCAGCAGGGGAAGGGCCGCTGTGCGGGCCTCGCGGGCGGCAGGGAGGACCTGGGCGGGGCTTCCTCGGCCGCGGCGGGGCAGGCCAATCAGCTCAGTTCGGGGGCGGGCTCTTCCGCGGTGCGCCTCCTCATTGGCCACCCACCGCCCGAGGAAGTCCCACCTCCGTGGCTCTGGAACCGGTTCTGCCCGCTTCGACCGTTCCCTGAGTTCCCACTTCGTCCTGCCGGGAGCCCGGCGAACCACCGCGGCGCAAACATGGGCACCTGTGCGGCTGAGGCAACTTTCCCGATAACCCTTGCTTCCTGCTCTGGCCCCTTATGCACGGGAAGATTCCCTCCTGGCTGAAGAGCATGTTCATGCATTAATTCAGTCAACAAACACTGAACACCTACTGTGTACCAGACTCTGTACTAGGCGCTGGGGGCACAACCAGTGAACCCGTGCCCAGTCAGGTGCCCTTTGTCCCAAATTAGTGGCTGAGTGACCACACACACACACACACACACACACACACACACACAAGCATTTCCTCACAGCCCCATACCCAAGGTTAACCCTCAACTCTTCTTTCTGTCCCTTCTCTCTTTGGACCATCTCAGACACTCTGGGCTTAGGGCTGCTGACCCCCAAGTGTGGGGGGTTCTTGTTTGCTCAGATGTCCCTCCTGATTTCCGGTCCAGTTGGATACTTTTTCCACAGTTCCGCTCAAACACAACACGTGTCATTCATTCACTTATTTATTCAAAAAATATTTAGTGATCACCTACTGTGTGCCAGACTCTGTAGTGGGCTGGGGATAGTGCTGCCAACGAGGCAGATGGAATCCCTGCTCTCCTATACGCTAGCTGGGCAAACATGGAAAACAAATATGTGACGGTGAGTATTTCCGTAAAGTAATCGCTGTTGTGAAGGAAAGAAAGTGGAGCCCCACAGAGGACGCGATGGCTGAGCAGATGGTTCTGGCCAGAGAAACATCAGTTCTCCCCAAACAGGTTCCGCTTTCTGTCAGTGGCATCTCTGGCCTCTCAGTTTTCTTGACCAGAAAATCCCGAGTCCCTGGCTTGTTCCCAGTCCAGCCCTGTTGACCCTACTCCCATGTCCCTCTTGCACTAGGCCCCTCCTTGCTCTCATTCAGGTCTTTATTACCTCATGTCATCCCTCTCTTCCTCTCCTCCACCCTTGTCCCCTTCTAAGCCAACTTCACCCATCGCTGCCAGACTAGCCTTCCAGAAACGTAGTTCAGACCACGTCACTCTCCTGCTTAAAGACCTGCAGTGGTTACCAAGTAGTCTCAGGATAAATCCATCATTCGTAGCTTGATAATCAGTGTCCTCCACAATCTTACTCTAACCGACCACCCCAATCTTAGTTCTCATGACAATATTTTGCACCCCCAAGATGCCAACCAAGCAGCATCTTCACAGCATTTTACTGCCCTGTGCTTCTGCACCTGCTGTTCCCCTTATCTGGAAGGCCCTCCCCACCCTTTGTGTCTAAGTGCCCTGCCAGCCCCTCCATCACTCTTCACACACTGTCACTGTGGTCCTATTTCCTTCTCTGGAGGCCCACGGTGCTTTACCTCTCCCTCTCATGGCCCCAGGCAGATGATGGGCTGCTTCAGGACAAGAGCTCCGTCTGACTCCCACGGCCTCTGCAGTGGTGGGATGGAGGGAATGACCATGTGAGTGTCAGGAGCAGACTTCAAATCCCAGCTCTACCACGTGTGAGCTGTGTGACCTTGGACTAGTTACTCGTCCTGGGCCTCGGTTTCTACATCTGTGAAATGGGGATTGACTGGGTTGAGATCTAAAACAGTGCTTGACTTGTCCAGTTAACTATCGTTGTGGGTGTAACTAATTGTGGGTGGATGGGTCAAATTCCGCCGAGGCAGGTTCCAGTTCAGGTCTCAGGGTGGACCATCCCCGGGTCATTGCCTCCTCCCCTAGGTTTCCCCTCCTGGCTGACAGGACCCAGGAAGAGACCAGAGCGGGCTGGATACCTCCCTGCCTCAAAGAGACTGGGGAGATGTGGTCCCCCTGCACACGTTAGCCCTGCCTCTGTCCTGTGATTGAGCCCTGTCACTCCATCCTCGGGGTCACCCAAGGGCACTGGGCCGCTGAGAGTCAGGCATCTTCCTCAGCTTTCGGTGCCCAGCAAGCCGCCATCACGCTCTTCTCACTCTTCTGGGGCTCACACACACCCGGGCCAACTGTGCAGGGCGAGGGCCTGGGCTCCCCCTTCCCCAGGATGGATGGAGTCCATTCACTGGACGCTGAGAGGCCAGAGCTCACAGTCACCTTGAGCAAGGCCGCCCTCTCCTGAGCAGAGAATCCCTCACCAGAGACGGCAGGAGTGCTCTTTGTGCACCCGCCATCCTCTGTGTGCTGGCCTGCCACAAGGTGACTTCAAGGTCCCCTGTGATCCCTGCAGAGGAACCCAGGCCTCTCTCCTGCCTCCAGAGGAAATTCCAGCATGTCTCCTCACCTTCCTGTGCCTCCGCTTTCCCCTTCTGCAAAATGTGAGTGCACACCAGCCCTGCCTCCCGCCCCTGCACTGTTGCTGCGGAAGGGCTAGGAACAGGGCCATAGGGGGATGGAGGAGACCTGTCCCCTCAGAGACCACCCATCTCGGAGGAGTGAGATGTCAGACCCTGCTCCATCCCCAGCACCAGCCCCCACCCCGTGGTCCTGCTGTGGGAGACAGAGAGGGAGGAACGTCAGGAGGACAGCCGGCCCTGCAGCATCTTCCTTCCTCAGAAGGCCCGGCCACCCTGGCCTGTCTGCCTCTGGGCACTCAGCCAGGCAAACAACGCCCCTTTGCAACCTCTTCACGGCTTACTGAGCACCTACTCTGTCTTGGCCCCAACAGGAAGACACGATGACAAAGGTCCTGGGAGTGACCTGTAACTATGCCAGACATTGTCCAGGTGGAGCTCATTTAAGCCTCAGAACTGCTGTAACAGCCACATCATTGGCGCTTCCTCTTTACAGATAAGAAAACTGAGGCTCAGAGAGGTGACACTTCCCCAAGGTCACACAGCTTCTAAGTGGATTGAAACCCAGGTCAATCTGGGTTCAGGGATGATCTCCGCTGCCTTGGGCTTCCCCCTGCCCTCAGGGCGCTCACTCCCGAAGTCACCTTGGATAGACTCAGGCAGAAAGTACCAGGAACCCCAGAGAAGAGCTGTTCCTCTGCTCAGACAAGAGGGTCTGAAAGGCAGGTGCTGTTGTGGGTCTCAAATGTATCGCTCCATGACACGCCCTGGTGGTCTAGTGGTTAGGATTCAGCGTTCTCAAATGCATCGCTTTTGCCCCCTCGCCGGAGCTCACTTACGACGCACAGAATAAGCCTACACCTGGCCCTGGCAGAGGGAGCGATGGGGGAGGGATGAAGTCAGCCCCGTTCTACCCCTCCCATCCCCCGCCCCAGCCACTGCCCGAACCCCACTGCCACCCATTCTCTCCTCGCCGGCCTCCGGACCTCCAGCCTCTCTCTAGACCCAGCTTCCTAAAACCTCCTGGGTCACGACGCTTCCTTAGAGAAAGTCCGGGGTCCTCAGCCTGGCACTCGAGGTCCTGACACCCCCTGTCACTCCCTGCCCTGAACTTGACCCTCCAGCAGCTTCACCTCATGGGAGTCCCACTCAGCCCGTGCTGTTTCCTCCCTCCAGGCTTTGCCGATGCTGTCCCCTCCACCTCGCATGCCGTCCTCTCCTCACTGTCGTCTCGCCTGGCCACCCAGCCCTAGTCTGGGTCGATGGCCCTCCGCAGGCACCCGGGGCACTCCTGCCACTGCACTGACCACGCTGCTTTATTGCCATCTGCCTACCACACTCCACCTGCTTTCACAGAGGCAGAGACTGGCTTGGCCCGCACTGTAGCCCCAGTGCCAGGACAGGGCCTGACCTGGGTCGGGACACACTTGGGACGGGAATAAATGAATGAAGGCGATGAGGAGCTGGCCAGTCCACAGGCAGTTGAACCCCACCTGGCTGGGCTTTCCAGTCCTTCAAGAAACTTCTCGTGAACTCCTTCTCCTTCTCCGTACCAGGCCCTGGGCTCGACGTGAAGGCACTAAGTCAGGTAAGAGAACGATCCTGCCTCAGGGTTGCTCACAGGCTTCCAAGGAGCCCATTGGGTACAGTGGTTCAGAGCACAGGCTCAAATCCCATCCCGGCCACTCACAGGCTGTGTGACCCTGCATGAGTTTCCTATCCTCTTGGTGCCTCAGTTTCTTTATCTGTCAAATAGGGATGATAGCAGCTACCTCAGAGGCTGATTTGGAGAATAAATGAAGTAATATGGGAAAGTGGTTAGAATAGTGCCTGGCACGGTACAAATGTGCAAATAATGTTAGCTCTCTCAGCTCTCTGCTGGTCCCTGTCCTCAGAGCAGCCTCCCTCAGGCGGATGCCCACACCCTTGTGCTCCTGGTCCCTCAGGGAACCAGTGAGGCAGAGCCACGAGAGCACAGGCTGCGGAATCACCCACCAACTAGCTGTGTGACTCTGAGAAAGATACATGTGAAATGGACCATTTCCCCCAGAATCCAGCCGAGCCTCCGTTTTCCCTTAGGACGAGGAGAGAGGAGAAGAATGACGGCTCTGCCTGCTTCACAGAGCATTGTGAGCATAGAGCAGGATAGTGGATGTGAAAGTCCTTTGTGGGCTGCAGAGGGATTCCTCTCATCAGAGCCCACATCCGGGGGGCCAGCTGGCGGGCTGGACCAGGCTTGTGTGTTCGTGAGGACATACGCGCCACGTCAGAATCCAGGGACGGAAGCCACGAGCAGAGGGAGGGAGGAGCAGAGGGTGATAGACGCCTGACACCTTTATAAGCAGGGCCTCAGTGAGCTTCGGGGGCACCCTGGGGAGGCCCCATCCCTGCCCCCCAGCGCCTGCCGAGATCACCACGACAGCTGGTGCCACTCCTGAGGACTCACCCTGGCTGCAAGGCCGTTCCGGTGCCCTTGAATCTATTAAACAGAGCAAAGTGATTAATTATTTTACTGTCTTTATGGCATCAACTTTAACTTGCTTCACATCCAGATTTCCAATTACATAAGCCAGAGTCTTAAACTCAGGAGGACTTGTATTATTGAATTATTTATAATCAGAGATTTTCAGAGCAGAAAAAGCTCTGCGAGGCAAGAGCTATACAACCAAAGCTAATGATTCGGAGACCAGAAGACAACCCCTCCATGACTGGACGGGTGTGGGAGGCAGGCGGGGAAGAACAGAGACGGTGAGTCTGAATCAAAGACGGCATACCATTTTCCCCTGAAGAACACAGACCCGCAAGGGGAAGGCAGATCAAACGGGGTGGGAGTCAGGGGGACACGCCCATGCACAAAGAAATCAAATTTAGCTAAGAGAGCTAGTCTTTTTTTTTCTTTAAAATATTTATGAATTTTTTTATTGTAATATAATTAACATATAACATTATATTAGTTTCAGGTGTACAACATAATGATTCCATACTTGTATATATTGTGTAAAGATCAGCACAGTAAGTCTGGTTAACATCCATCACCATACATAGTTACAAACTTTTTTTCTTGAGATGAGAACTTTTAAGATCTACTCTCTTGGCAACTTTTAAATATGCAGTACGATATTATTAACTATAGTTGCCATACTGTACATTACATTCCCAGGACTTATTTATTTTATAACTGAAATTTTGTACCTTTTGACTCCCTTCACCCATTTCCCCCACCCCTGCCTCTGCCAACCACCAATCTGTTCTCTGTACCTGCGAGTTCATTTTTTTTCACATTCCACATATAAGTGAGATCATACGGTATTTGTCTTTCTCTATCTGACTTATTTCACTTAGTATAATGCCCTCCAGGTCCATCCATGCTGTTGCAAATGGCAAAATTTCCTCTTCTTTATAGCTGAATAATATTCCATTATATATGTATATATATATACACACACCATATTTTCAGGGGAGCTGTTCTTTAAAGAAAATGATGTAACCTGGGTTACCCCAACCACACCAACTATGGGTTTAGAATGGAGCCACATCATTACTGATAACCAACGCTTCACTGATTCATTGTGCCCCCTCCACCTGATAATTCCAGATTTCTAGTTACTTCCTGCATCTCCTTAATTAGTTCTGAAAAACTCATGCATTCTTGCCAGCAAGTCCTAACAGCTGCTGCTTCGTCTCCTCCTTCAGCTCCTGCCAAGTCACGGGAGGACACCTCACCACTGCCTCAGGGCCACCTTTCAGCCACCCTCCACTGGGCAGCGCCATCTCCGCCACGGATGTGCCGGCAACCTCGGTGGTCCACAGCCAATCTGTGTCCCCATGGGGACTGCCTCTTCCCCACTTTGGTGTTGCAAGGAGGCTCGTGTTCCAATGGTTTGCAGAGGTTTAGAACAGGCCTTTCTGTGTTTACACTGCAACTCCCTCCTCACAGGCCCAGACGGGAGTCCATGATGGACGCGGAGCAGGAGAAAAGTTCTCAGACAAGTGCTGCTCCGTGCAGATGACTCCGGCTTGTTGCCAAGCTGAGCCTGTTGGCCCGTCTCTCCTCGGTGCCGCAGGCAGATTCCTGGAGGACCCTCCAATCCGTCCCCCAGATCAAGCCAGGTCCCTGGTACGGGAACACAGAGGGGACAGGAGCAGGGAGGTGAGTCCTGTTTGCTGTGCTCCAGTTACATGCCAGGCGTTGGACCAGGCGTGTCCTCACAGAAACCCACCGGATAAATGCCGTTAGCCCCATTTCACAGACAATGAAACTGCAGCTCAGAGAGGTTAGGTAACTTGTCCAAGCTGGTACCTTGTGCTTATACAGCCGGTAGGTGGTCCCCACCTCTAGCAGGATTCATCCCAGGTCTGTTGGATGCCAGGAGTCAAAGCTATGACTCTCGCTCCTGCTACTTGTTTAAGAACATAAAGCGTGACAATCCATTACCAAGCCTTTGTTTAGAAAAAACTGTTCCCAACGTAGAAGAAATAAATGTTTTGTTTGTTTGTTTTCTGCAAAGGAAGCAGAGGGAAGGACTGTCATCAACAAACATGGGCACAGTTTGCTCCCTCCTGGAGTGCATGTTTGCGGAAGTAAAGCAGTAGTCTTAAAAAGATGACCCTAGGAAAGGCATCATGCCTGCTTTTCAACGCCTTTTTTTTCAGTGGTAGAGACTGGCCAGCTGTTCATGAAACTTCTCTCCACCTCTGCTGAGCACTGAGCCCCACCACATTTCCCAGACTTCCTTGCATTGGCCACGTCCTCGGTTCTGGCCAATGGAATGAGAGCAGAATCACGTGCTCTAGTCACAGCTCTGGCCCATAAAAGCCTCCCCCCATGACCCTCCATGCTCATTCCCTCTTCATCAGTCTGATGCAAATGAGTGTCATGACCTTGGAAACCACAGGTTGAAGGTGGCAGGTCCAGAAGGTGAGGGAGCCTGGTTCCCTGAACTAGTGGTATAGAAGGAGGACCACCCACCCATCCAGCAGTGCCAGAGTCAGCAAAATCAAGAACAAACATGGACACTCAGTCAAATGTGAATTTCAAATAAGCAAAGAGTAATTTTTTAGTACATGCGTTGGGGACATACTGGGGACAGAGGCAACCCCAGTCACCTTTCTGGATCAGCCTGGGCCCTCGGGATCACTGGGCTGAGAGTTATCATTTGAGACCTACTTACACTAAAAAATTATTTGTTGTTTATCTGAAATTCAAATTTAACTAGGTGTCCTATACTTTACCTGGCAACCCTACACCTATCACAGCACCTGTCTGGTACTTTACAGGAGTGAGACATAGATGACTGCTGTGTTTGAGCCGTTATCTATTTGGAGGCTTGTTTGTTATAGCAGCTAGCATTACCTTAGCTAATACACCATCATTCTCTTGAGGCACCAGATATTAGACAATCCAGGCAGATGGGCTCAGTGTGGACTGATCACATTTATGCAGGTGGACGTCTTGTCACCACTCCTTGTACCTGGACTGCTGTAGCTCTTGGTAAAGCCTGTGGGACTTTCCCCCTCTCCCTTCCATGAACACGTGTGGAGCACCAGGGAGGAAGAGAGAACAGGCTCAGTTCTGGCCCCACCCTCCAGCCCAGGAGCTCTCCACTTGGGGTCACCAATAATTCCAGGAGGTTCATGAACAGGTGCAAACCAAGGCTCAGAGAGCCCAGAGACTAAGTAGTTTGGGGATGAAAGGGGTGTGGGAGGGCTTTGTGGAAACAGTAGAAACACTGAGCCCCTCCTGGGAACATGACAATAGCCACCAGCTTTGGCACTCACAGAACAAGTGCCTTGGTGGATAAATGACTGGCCAGTCCATACTGGGACTGTCTGGATCAGGAGGATCAGCTCAGAGAGTCAGGAATATGGAATCTTGAAGTCGGGTCCTGAGGCCCATGGTGGGAACTCCCAGGGGCTTATTTCCAAAGTGGCCCAGAGAGAAGAAGCAAGATTTTGGAGCTACATAGACATAGCTCAAGTCCTGGCTTTGCTGTTTTTGAACTATGTGACCTTAGGCAGCTTATCTTACCTCTCTGAGCCTCAGTTTCCATCTCTATAAAATGGGATAACATGAAACAAGTATAAAATTACCCAAGATAAGGTACCCAAAGCATTTAGCTCCTAGTTGGTGCTAGTGAATGATGCTTCCTCCCCTGAGGGTCTGGCAGCTGGAGGGAAGAGGTGAGGGGGAGCTTACCTCTTTAACACTCCCCAGTTTCCATTAATATGCATGTCCCCCACCCCACCATGACCCATGAGACCATGGCGCCAGAGACCACTGCCACCAGGGTTGGGTTGAAGGACACATGTTTTTGATGCCTCCATCTTTTCTTCCAGTCAAGGACCACAGAGTTCCCATAACCAGAGAAACAGGGTTCCAAATAGAAGCTGGGCTCCAGGCCACTGCCTACACCAGCCTCTCTCATAATATTGCTAAATCTCTGCCCCTTATTAGCAGAATGGACTTTAAGTGGGCTAGCCTGGGAACCCAATCTCTACTTCCAGCCTTGTTCCTCCAGAGCTGAGCCTCACTCCTTCAGAACAGACCCCCTTGTGGACCTCGCGCTCCAGGGATGACAGGTGAGGCCTGAGCTCCAGCACCCAGATGCTCATTTCCAGCACGCCCATCACTCACCTGCTCCTGGAAACGCTCCCGTCCGCTCCTCTGGAGCCATTACCGTTCGTCATGTTTATCTGCATTTAGGTGCGGTGGGGATTCGCACACTTTCATCTGTCTTTGCTCATGAAGCAATGGCCCAAAAAATGGTAATGATGCCTCTGATGCCGCGGCATCACTGCATCCTTTACGTGCAGGGTTGCCAGATTTAGCAAATAACATCAGAGGACACCCAGTTAAGTTTAAATTACAGATAAACAATGAATGATTTTTTAGTATAAGTATGTCTCATGCTTGTTTGGGACTGACTTATACTAAAAAAAAATCATTCATTGTTTAAGACGGTGTCCTGGACTTGATCTGACAACTCTCTCACCTGTCCTCCTGGTGCATCTGGGTGGTGTCCAGCTAGAGGGTTCTCACAGTCAGGCAAGCACTTGGTGTACTGGGGCATCCCTCTTCTTGGCCAGATTCCCACCTGTCCTTCTCGGACATCTGTGCCCACCCCACCCTTCCTCAACCAGACTCTTGCTTTTCCCTAAACACACTCCCTCTCCCACCTCCAGGCCTTTGCCCACAGCATTTCCTCTTCCTGGGCACTCCGTCCCTCTGTCTCTGTTCATTTCTACCGTCCTGTTCTTTCAAAGCCCAGTTCCCAGGCCACGTTCTCCAAGACACACCATGCTTCCCAGCCAACTGAGTCCTCCCTCCTCTGCCTTTCTGCAGCCGGGGGTCTGCTGCTCTCTCAGGACAATGAGCACTTTGACTGGAGCAGCTGCTCTGTGCCAAGCTCTGTGCTGGGCTCTGCAGCTGACAGAGATGCACAGGTCACAGACCTTGCCCTCAAGCAGCACACGGTCTAGCGGGGAAGACAGATATGGGTGCAAAGAGCAAAAAAAAGGAACATTCTAGCTGCACGGCCAGCGCCAAGTGCAAACGAAGTACTGTGAGAGCAAGGAGGAGGCAAAGCTCCATTTCATCCGGGGGCATTCTGGAAGGCTTCCTGAAGGAGGTGGACTGGGGCCATGGTAGGACAAGTAGGAGCTTCGACAGGGGAAAGGAGCTCCAGGCAGGAGAATAAATCAGCAGAAGAGTGTGGCTGGAAGGGGAAGCCTCACCTGGGGAAGAGCAGGAAGAGTGTGCAGCTGAAGTGTGAGTGTGGTGCGGGTGCGGGTGATGTGAATGTGTAGCCGAAACCGGGAAGGCAAGGAGGGGCACGGTGGTTTGCCCAGTGGCAGGCTGGGGCTCTGGACAGGCTCCGAGCCGTCAGAACAGCAGTGGCTATTGACCGCGCACTTGCTGAGTCACAGACAATGTGCAGGGCACTTGACATGTACGTGACCTCCTTGTGTACTTCTCCCTGTAACTCTACAGGGGAGATTTTGTTCTCATCTTATAAACAAGAAGAATGAGGCTCAGAGAAGTCAAGGGCCTTGTCCAGGGTCACACAGCCCAAGAATGTTGGAGCTTGAACTGCCTTCTGTTTGACTCCCAAATCTGTGTTCTGCCTACACCATTCTGCCATCCCAAGGGCGATAGGGAGCCACTGAAGACTTTGGGCAGAGGCTTGTGTTGGGCGTGGAGAGCTGGTTTGGAAGGGGAGTGCCTGCAGCTGGGTGGACCAGCTGAGGCTGACATCACACCTTAGATGAAGATGCTAAGTCCCAACTAGGGCTGGGCAGGGAGATGGAAACAGGGCTTAGTCAGGCCGCCTGGCAGGGTGGAGCCCAACACCTGAACACGGCATTCCTTTGCTTCCCCTCAGGAGCGCCTGTGGGCTCTGGGCTCTGTTCCCGGCACAGAGTCAGCCTGGCCTGTCTCCCCTCAGCTTCAGCTGTGCCCTCGGGGTTAGTCCAGGGGCCTGCCATCTGCAGGATGAGGTCAGCATTGATGGGGAGGGACCCGGCCCAACCTCTGCCCTGTGGGATGACCAACCATCCCAGTTTTACCAGGACAGGGGAGGAAGGGCATGTTCCCAGGATGTGGAACTTTGAATGCTAAAACCAACCAAGTCGAGTTGGTCACTCTACTGCCCAGTGAAAACACATGTGCGGGACCCAGAAGGTCCCGACTGCCAAACACCCATGACCCCCAGGTGTCCCAGACAGGGTTCTCTGGCATTTCTGGCCGTGCCTGGAAGGTGGGGTCTGTTTTTATTGTGTCTAGATTCAAAGCAGCTGAGCTAGATTCTCACCAGTGAGGCCAAGACTGTGTGCATTTCTGTGTGTGTCTGTGGAAATGTGCACAAGAGCTTGTGTTGGGATGAGATGGGAAGGTCTTCAAATGTTTATGTTAAAATAAACATCCTTTGTGTTCTGAGAAAATAAAGATCTGCACAAAGATTGCGTCCAAGGAAACGTGTCCCCGCATTATTTTCTGAGAGCAAAAAAAATAAACCAAGCTGAACATCCAACGACAGGGTAAAGGTTTGATTAGGAAGCTTGTACACAGTGAAATATGGTGCAGTCATTAAAAATGATATAAAAGAACATACAATGACAGTGGTCAATATTCATGACGTATAAAGGAAGTTAATAAAATGGTATACAGTCATACGTCACTTAACGACGGGGATACGTTCTGAGAAATGCGTCGTTAGGCGATTCCATCATTGTGTGAACATCACAGAGTGACTTACACAAACCTAGAGGGTACAGCCATCCACACACCTAGGCCATCTGGTACTAATCTCATGGGACCACTGTCGTATATGCAGTCCATTGTTGACCAGTACATCGTTACACGGTGTGTGACTGTGTACAACATTCTCTATTTTTAACACCCCTGTGATAGGATGTGGATTTGAGCTACTAATTGGTGTGCTCTTGTTGTCTCCCCTCACCCCTTTCCCCATGACCATCACCCCCATGACAGCGTGTCATGCCCCACTCCACTCCCATCATTACCCCAGAGGGTAGTTGTCGGAATAGGACCAGAGAGCAAGAATCCCAGGTTCTGAGGTTTTAAGCTCTGGAGCCATGGCCCAGGTGTAGGGGAGACAAGTAGGAGGTGGGCGTGATACAGCAGAATCAGGTGCCCCTGCCACCCAGACTAGAGGAAAGTCACCCAGGCCTGCGGCGGTGGGGCAGGGGGGCTGGTCTGCAGATGAGGCTGTAGATCAGCTGCTGGTGTGTGAGAGCATTGAACCCTGCCACCCACCTCCTTTGGCCAAATCTCAGGGGAGGGGAGAAGATGCTAGAAGCCCCTGGATAAGTGTGGAGACCCCAGGGTGGGAGCCTCTGTGCCTACACTCAGTGCTGCTGAAGAGGCAGCCGCTAGGATACAAAACAGGCGATTTGCACATCCAGACGTGAGGGGGCCAGTGCCGCTGCCCCTCCCAACCCGCAGCCCTGGACTGTATGCAGGGCATTCAGAAAATTCTCATGATTCCCAATGGGGCGCTGAGTTGGCTGGAAGAGAAGGTCATGGGCCAGTCAGAGTTTCCTGGCCAGGACAGCCCTCAGGGGCAGGGGCAGCCACACTCAGTGGGTTTCCAGCCCACAGTGGCCCACACACCTGGACCAGAGGAACGAGGGGCATCTGCACCAGGGAGATCAGGCAGAGTAATAGCACCCTCCCCACCACTGAGTCAGCCAGAGGGTGGGCCAGAGAAAAAACCCTGATGGGGGAACAGTCCTGAGTGTGACAGAACTCTGAACCTTGAAGTCACTGAGAAGTCCCTGCATGATAATGATTTCAGGAAGAAATCACTAAATTGATTTTTCTGCATCAGGCAGAACAGAGGCACAAGAGAGAAGAAAAGGCTATTTATAGGAAAAATAAAGTTACATCTGGGTGCATCTACCTGGAGCTATGAAATTCCTTGCCACAGGGCACGCATACACACTCACATCAGACTGGAAGACCTGGCTGTAAATGCTAAATGTGGTTAATAACACCTGGGGGTGGCAAGACTGCTAATTATTTTGGTGTTCTTCTGTGGCTTTTCTGAGTTACCGGGACCCCTCGGTAGCTCCTTGGAGTCTCCAGGGTATGACATCAGGACAGACCAGCCTGATTGTCCAATCCCAGCCCCAGGAGCAGATGTGGTCACCCCCAAGGCCAACTCCCAGGGGTGAGCTTTCTGGAAGTGTTGTCTAGGCTTAACTTCTCTCTGAGAAGCACCATCTTTCCCACCACTCACCTAGCACCATAACAGCCTATATCCTAGAATAAGCAATGGGAAGTATTAGCAGGAGAAGCCAGAGGAATAAACCTACAAACATGACCTTCATCCCCAGTTCAGAGATGTCTGTGCTCCAGGGTCTTGGCCAGTGACCTCATGTGGCCTAATGTGACCACATGTGACCTCGTTCCATCACGGTCAGAGGGGTCCAGAGCCACCAGGACCATTCCCCAAGCCTAGCCTTAGAAGAGAAGACAAATACCAACAGACCATTTTATTCTCCCTCGGTCTCTAAGGAACATCATGAAGTGTTCTGAAGAGAATGCAAAATAGTGACAGTACCACGGTCTTACATTGGGAACTTGGACTCCCAGCTCTCTGCTAGTTACTCTGTGCCTTTGACCATTTCATCCTCACAGCAACGCATGAATAGGTTCTCTTCTTATCACTAAGTGCCTGCAGATCCTGGTTTCCCAAGGCAGTCCTGGTTTATGCCTGTTGTCCCGATGTAGTGTCCCCGTCTGGATGACCTCAACAGTCACTCTAATTATTATCCCCTTTTATAGATGATGTGGAGGCTCAGAGAAGTTAGGTAACTTTTCCCAGGTCACACAGCTAGAATGTGGTGGGGCCGAGAGTTGGACCCAGTCTGTCTGACTGGAGGGTGCAGGTTATCAGTGAGTGATAGAGAAGGGCACAGTCAGGAGACAGGCAGGGAAAGGACCACCAGCCAGATGGGGGAGGCAGGGGTGAGCTCACTCCCCTTTCAGCTTTATTTTTCCAATATTTCAAAATAAACATGTATCCCTTTTAGAAATTTCTCTATAAAAATAAAAACCAGTACGGTTTGTGATGGGGATGCTCTGGTGACAAGAAGAGCGCTCATTCGAGGGAAACTGCCTCCCACAGCCCAGCTCAGGGAGCATCTGGCTGGATGCCCCAGAGCCCTGTGCATCTGGGCAGACCCTCCTGCACCTGCTGTTGGGGGCGGGGTGGGCAGAGATGCATCTGAATGGGCCCTGTGGGAGCGTCCTGCAGCCCAGCTTCTGGTCCCCTCCACTCTCCCTCTGTAGGCCACGTCTCCTCATCTGTGAAATGGACATGATAATCCAGGTCCTATCTGCCTCCCAGAGTTCTGCAAAGGGGACCTGAGGGGAGAAGCTGAGTTCAGGGATATTTTCTAGAAGCCCAGGCCCCAGGGGCCAACCTGGCTGTCAGCATCCTCTACCCAGTGGACATTGCCCACGCCCTGTAATGTGGTCGTGGGGCCCATGTGCCCAGAGCAGGCTCAGCTCACAGCTGTGAGGTGAGCAGACAGCAGGGCCCATTCGGCTTGGGTTGGCACGTTCTCTTTTTAGTAGGAAGATTCCCACTCCATTCTTCATTTTTCATCTCCCTCATAGGACCTTCAAGTAGATTTAAATGTAGTCCTCGCCTGGGAGGAAAGGAAAACCATGCACTCAGCTCCAGGTATACTGATCATGTTTCAGGCCAGAAACCCCAGCATCCAATGTGGAAAGGGGGAATGGAGCCGAAAGGAAGCCATTGACGAGGGACCCCGGGGTGCAAGGAACCAGGCCCAGCTGAGCCGACCCTGCACACACACAGGCAGCCAAACCTCCTCGGGGAGACAGACCCTGCTCCCCTCCACCCTCCCAACAGGAGTCAGCCTGGCAACTTCCTGAGGGCCCCTTGCTCTGAAATGATGGAGAGACGGAGGGGCCTCTGGGCCTCTGGGCCTCTGCCGGGGAAGACCCCACGGGACTTCTTGTCCCACAATTTCTGTGAACAGCAGGCAAGGCTGGGCGATGGATGGAGCACTGGGTTAGGAAAGCAAAGGCCCAACTCTGGAACATAGAAGATGCATGACTTAACCTCTGAGCCTCAGTTTCCTCATCCATGAAACGGGACTGTTAAAACATGCTCTGCCTACAACCCAGGATGGTGAAGGCTCTCTAGTCCACCACCAGGTAGGGAAACTCAGGCCCACGGGAAGGGGTTGAGGGTTTCACCTACTCACTAGCTCAGCGCCTTCTCCATTATCTCTTCTCCTCTTTTCATTCCCTCAAAAGAGATGCTCTGTTACTTTGTCCCCAGTACACTCTTCCTGTCATATCTAGCATTTGATTCAAATTAATTCAGACAGAAGATCTTTGGAGCCATTTTTTGTTCCCCAAGTGGGATGCCCAATTCCTGCCCTCCCCACTCACAGATCCCGTACAGCCACTCAAGCGCCAGTCCACCCTGGATCTCCCCTTCTCTCCCATGGGCGATCTGAGGTCAGACTGCAAAAATTCTGGGGCCACTGCAAGGGCGTGGCCCAGAAGAAGTACAGCACTTTTCCCAACTCAGCTTCTCAAAGGTGCACCCTCTTCCCCCTCAAAGAAGCCAGAAGAACAAGATGTCTCCAAGGGGATGCCATTACAGACAACTCTTTTTTTTTTTTTTTTAATAATTTCATTTATTTATTTTTTTTCCCCCAAAGCCCCAGTAGATAGTTGTATGTCATAGCTGCACATCCTTCTAGTTGCTGTATGTGGGACACGGCCTCAGCATGGCCCGAGAAGCGGTGCGTCGGTGCGCGCCTGGGATCCGAACCCGGGCCGCCAGCCGTGGAGCGCATGCACTTAACCGCTAAGCCACGGGCCCGGCCCATAGACAACTCTTAACAGCGACAAGAGCAGGGCAGTGACCTTCATAGGAATCTCTCGTAGTAACGTTTCAGCCCTGGCCTGCGATAGGCTCCACTGACTCCTAGACATAAATTACTTGTTCATTATCAAGCCCCGACATGGGGAAGGATGTTGGCAGCTTGATCGTGTCTGGGTCCTGCAGTGGCGTTGGCAGCCTGGGCCGCCGTTGTCCATGGACCTGTTTTACATGGGCCGGCGCCGCTGCCTTCATCGCCAGCCGGGCTCAGGCCTGGAGCCACCCGCCAGCTTGGGGCCTCGTGCAGGCTGCCCAAGGGTCTGGGCTGGTTGGCAGGGAGGATACACAAGTCCTCATGACAAGGCATCCGGGGTAAACAGAGATGGAAATTCAGCACCAGTGTCCAGCCGCACAGAGCCTGACTTTACTCTGAGAGCTACCATGTACTGAGCCCTTGCTGTAAGCCAGGTGCTGTGCTAAGTATATTTATATTAGTGGAGAGCCTTTGGTGGCAAGTGACAGAAACCCAGCTCCAACCAGCTTAATCCAAAAGGGAAATGTTATGGTCATACACTCAGACAGTGAGGCCACCAGAAGGACAAGGATGGCACTGGACTAAGAGATTATGGAGCCAGGGACTCGAGTGCAGTCAGGGCTCTCTCTCCACTTCTCTGCTTCTCTGCAGGTTCTTCCGATGGGCCAGCTGACCCCCAAGGCCAGAACCCTGTCTGCAGGCAACTTCAAGCTTACATCTATTTCTTTACCATGAAGAGAAAAGGGGCCTACTTTCTCCAGCTAGGATACAAAATCCCAAGGACGGACTCTGATTAGCTCCACCTGGTCGCATGCTCCAGCCAGAGAGGTGCAGTCCTGTGACCCGCAGCCCTGAGAACAGCAGGGAGCATTTCTCAGGCAGGAGGATGCTCGACTGGGCACAAATACCATAAAGGTTCTTCAAACGCTGCATACATTATCTCATTATTCCTCCTGATCACCCATTGAAAAAGGCACTATTATAATCCCCACTTCACAGGTCTGGAACCTGAGACCCAGGAAGGTCAAATGATTCGCTAGAAAGTGGCAGAGCCAGGGATCAGATCCAGGTCAGCTGGACCCCACAGCCCATGCTCTTCACCTCTACTCATGAAACATGAACCCGGAAAGTTGAAAGAGATGCTGTGAAACCTTCTCAGTCATAGAAGGATCTGAGGCCATTTGGCTCATAGACTAGGAGACATGGTGGGGATGGAGTGGGCGTGGAGGGAGTGTGACCAGAGCCCTCTCAGTCCACAGGCCTGGTCTGTGGCCTCTGGACCAGGTCTGCTCTATTTGTCCTGAAGGGATTTCTGGGGCAGAGATCAGCCCAGAAGAGAGGAAGGAGGTGAGAGCCCAAGTGAGCTCGTGGGCTTGATTCTGCGGGCCTCTCTGAGCCTGACGGGGATCTGGTCTGTGACGAGCAGTACTTCTCCCCGCCAAGCTCCCTCTGCCCGTGGGAGGCTCCATGCATGGAGTAAGAGGTCCTCCTGAGAGGTGGCGTGAGATGGAAACTGGCCCTGTCCGTATCTGGCCACATGGGCCAGGGGGAGAAATGCTCCCAACCACCCCCACCCCCACTCACAAGGTGTCACGATAGTCCCAGCTGCCTCCAGCCAACAAGAAGCTGAAAGAGCAGCCAGAGCCCCTGTGGCACTTTGACCTCGAGTTTTGCCTCTCCCCACCACCCCTCCCGCACCAGGTCTCCTCCTCTGTCAGCTGCTTCCTGGAGCTAGCACTTTACACAATCCCGGGGGAGACCAGACAGGACTGACACCCCCATTTTATTGAGGAGCAAATTTAGGCCCAGAGAAGGTGTGACTTTCCCAAAGACACACAGCTAGTGAGTGATTTTAATATTCTTGTTATCATGATCAAAGACTTCTTTTGCCCAGCCAAAATGACAATAGTTTATTAAAACACATGGAAGTATTCATTCAATATCTGTGTGAGCATAACTGTGCAGAGCATCTTATAAAGCAAGAGAGAAGGACTGTGGCTTATATCCCGGGGCGGAGGGTGGGGGTGGGTTATGTCTGGGGTGCACAGGGAAGTCCAGGTAAGAACCACAGTTACTGAGGAGGCTATAGCTCGGCTCCCCTTTGTGTTGACTCTGAAGGAAAATGATGGCCTGAACCTGCCAGTGTCTGGGCCAGGAGGGCCTTCAAACCCCTGAGGCAGCCCTGTCACTGTGCTGGTTGGGACACTGAGGCCCAGGGGAGGGGCTTTCCCAGGAGGCTTTGCCTACTTGAGTGTGGTGCTCCTCAGCTCTTTCTGGGGACATCCCTCTGAGTTCAGAGAACGTGCTCCTTCTCTGATGCCTTCCCTGATCTCCCTGCCAGAATGGACGGTGCCCTCCTCAGAGTTCGCCCATAACCTCGCCCACTGGTCTCCTCACAGCTCGTGCACTGTATTCAACGCCTGACGTTGCAGGCCCGCCCTGCCAGCCCGAGAGCCCCTGGCGTGCATGACCTAAGTCTCATCTGCTTCTCCTCCACCCCCACCCCTAGTGGAGACAGCAGTTAATAAGAACTGAGGAACTGAAGCACCTCTGAGCTGAGCTGCCCACACTAGGGGGCCCTCCCAGCTCTAGGAAGATGACCCTCTGGAGTGAGGAACCCCCTGAATCCTGGCTTCACAGCAGAACTGATGCAGAGAAGCCCACTGATGACTGGAAGGGACAGGGGTCCAGGAGCACTGCGTCCAGGGCCGTGCCGGCCGTCATTCTGTAAGGTGGACGCTTCCACCCGGCAACCAGCGAGGGGCGGCGAGGCCCAGGGCCTGCCTGATCCTGCCGCATCTCATTCCCTGAGTGGATCAAGCTGTAAGCCTCATCTACAGGACCACAGCTAACTCCTGGGGGCTAAGCCCAGTGCCCAGCACACAGGGGGTGCTCCTCCAAGTCTGCTGAATGAATAAAGAAACGCACCAAAGGACAATGGAATCCGTGAGGGAGGAAACCCGACATTGTGACCACCTCGTGACAAGCGGGGTGCTCCTCGTAGGTTACCTCGCTTGACCCCCAGCCATCATGCCCCAAAAGAGATGGTCTGCCGAACCTCAAAGAGGAGCTCCACAGCCAACGACAGATGCGGCTGTCTGGTCCCAGACCCTCTTTGCTCAGAGTCTACACGGAAAGTACCCTGAGGCAGGATGTGAATCTCTCATCCACCCTTGTCTCCCAGTGCCCAGCACAGGGCCTGGCTCAGAGGACATGCCCAGCTGGCCCGTGACATTGTGGCTGTAGCTGTATTGGTGTCCCCTGGTCAGCGGCTGGGGGAGACTGAAGCAGGCAAGTCCCAGGCGGGGTCCCGGAGCCAGAAGGCCTCACAAGGAAGAGAAGGCCTCATGGGCTGCTCTTGTCTCCCCCATGTTGCCCTCCTGGGAGAGCCACCCACCCTGCGCTGCTGGCAGAGAACTTCAGCAGACAGAGTCCCCGGGCCAAGCAAATCCCGAGGTCCCCAAACTTTCCACTTCCATAAAGTGCTCTGATCTTGTCAAATTGCTACCAGAGGAGTCATAGCTGAGTGAACACTCGCCAGGTTCCCGCGGCTCTCCCGAGAGCTGTCACCGTCCTCATCCATCATAATTGAAGCAGTCCACCTGCTCCGGGCCCATCTTTCAACTGCAATGATGGCTGAGATGCGATAGATGTGTCTTGTCATCACCTTGACTTTTTTTTGGAGAATGCAAAGGTCAGAAGGGATCCTGGGGTGGGTGAAGCCCTGATCTCAGGGTGGAGGGCTGACTGCCTTGGCCATTGAGCGCCAGTCCTCACCATGGCCATCTGCTGCAGCCCTCCAGCTGCCTTTCTCCATCAGGTCCAGAGGAGAGCTGGAGGCTCTCTTCACCCCAGGACCCCTGGTCCCTGCATCTGCCTGCCGTCTCTGGTCCTGTAGAAAGACAGACTCAGAGGGGCAATGGGGTTTGGGGGGCACTGGTTTTCATGGCACCCAGACTTGGGATGACCCTAAGATACAAACTTCTACATGTGCCACCTCTCAGCCCATGCCCTTGGCCACTGGCCATGGACCTGTTTGTCTGGGAAGAGAAATGGTTATCACTGGTTATCTGCCCTCCAGTCCATTAATTAACACGGTGGGTATAACAGGGGCAGAGAGACGGACATCAGAGTGCCCTGCCTCTAGGACTCCAGCCCCAGCCCGGCCACTGGAGCATCTTCCTAAGCAGAGCTGCGCCTGTTCACAGTCCTCCCACTCAGAGGCCTCCCAGGGCTCCCTCTGCATGCAGAATACAGAGCAAACCCCTTGGCCTGGCACTCAAGGCTCTCAGCAGTGTGGAATCATAGAAGCAGGCAGTTTGAGGGACAGTAGGGGCCCCTAAAAGAATCAGTGCCCATTTAGTTTAAGGAAGAAATTCATTTTTTCACAGTCAGAGATGCTCTAAGATACAAAGGAATGTCAAGGGAAGAATGAGCTCCCTGTCTCCAGACGCATTCAAGTGTAGTCAGAATGTCTCCTGGAAGGCTCCTGCTGGGGCTCTAGGATGGGTTCAACATGGGGAGGGCATATGGACGGGGTGGCTCTTTATGTCCCTCCAGCCCTGAGTTCTCTGACACTCGCTCCGTCGTGACTACCTCCAGGCCTTTGCTCGTGCAGTTTCTTCAGTCTGGCGTGCCCTTCCCCTTCTCAGCTGTGCTTTGATTGAACAACACATTTGCTGAGCACCTACTCTGTGCTGGGGACACAGAGACTACTCAAACATTGTCCCCGCCCCCAACGCCCCACCTGCTGCCCCCCTCCTCCCACCTGCGGGGCTGCTGAGCACTGCCAGCCAGCATCACATACTGGGCAGATCAGACCAGGGGGTTGCTTGTTTGCCCTGTCCCCTCCCATTCGGAATAACTGGCTCCTCTTCTGCCGTCACTCAGGCTGTGAGCGGGCACGGGGTTCCGTCCGCCCCTCTTGCCCAGAGCCCCTGGATGGGGTAGGGAGGGGCACGCAGAGGCAGCAGGCAGCAGCTCATGTGGGCTCTGCAGGGGGAACCAAAGAGCCCTCAGAGTCTCAGGGTCACACTGGGGCACTTCCAGACCTCAGAATATTCAGGAGCCAGGCCCCTGGTCTCAGTCAATGGTTCAGTGACTCAGGCAAATCCCAGTTTATTCTCCTCAGATCTGGGTCAGAGCACATTGCCTGATCTGGACAGGCCAGCCCCTAATGGGCAGAGGAATTGGGGCCTTGTGCCTCACATCTACATGTGACACTCCATCTACACTGTGCATGTGACTCTAACTTTAAAGCCCTAATCATCCTGGAAATTTCCAGGATTTCCCTCAACAACGGGATTTTGTGTGTGTGTGTGGTGAGGCAGATTGTCCCTGAGCTAACATCTGTGCCAATCTTCCTCTATTTTGTATGTGGGATGCTGCCACAACGTGGCTTGATGAGTGGTGTATGGGTTCGTGCCAGGGATCCGAACCTGTGAACCTCAGGCTGCTGGAGTGGAGCACACGAACTTAACTGCTACGCCACCAGGCCGGCCCCAACAATGGGATTTTTACCTGAGCAAATTTCTTCTCCTCATTGGTGTCACATTCTACCTACTCCTGTCACCCAGGAAGGGTTCTGGAGCCCCAAGAGATGCCCACAGGCTGGGCAAGCGGAGGCTCAGAGGGGGAGGGCTGGGACTAGCAGCCCCCTTCCCTCCTCCCAGTCTCAGGGAGACTTGCTCACAGCACAGCCCAGGAGAGCACTCCTGCCCTGGGAGATCCGGCAGCGACCTGTGGACCTGCCCCTTTTGGGGAGAGGTGGGGAAGTCGCAGTCACCAGCTGCTGTGCCCACGAGGTGGAAGTTCAGGCTCCCTGGCATGGAAGGTTTTTCAGCTGGTGCCCCTTGCAGAGGACATCCCAAGTCTGAGCAGAGATGCCCAAAGCAAAGCTGGAGACAAAAGAAGATGGGTGTATGAGAGTGTGGGTCTGGATGGGAATTTTTAAAGTGCCAGCTCTATACCCTACTGTCTCCCCATTGACACGATCAACAGACACTGGTGTTCAGAGAATCTGTTAGACAACAGATTCAGTGGAATCTGTAATTCTTCTTAAGACTGATTACCCCTCACTTCCAAATCCCTACCGTGAAAGGTGAATCTTGATGTTTACTCCCATCTCCTCCGCTGAAACTAACAGCAAGAAAAGGGCAGTCCCCCAGCTGCATGACCTTGGGCTGGTCCTAACCCTCTCTGATAGCACATGCTGTAGTGGAGAGTACAGGGCTCCAGGATTGGAAGGGGGGCCCAATGTCCAGCTTGACCACTACTGGCTGGCTGGCTCTCGTGTCTGCTGGCTCTGTTTCCTTACCTATGAGATAGAAAAATCGTGCCAACCTCACAGGATTGTGCCGATAATGAATAAAGTTTGTAATGAGTCTGGAACACAGCAGGCATTTGTCAACAACAGCACAGAAAGAGACTTTGTAAATTACAAAGTGCTGGCATGGGCCTCAGTTTCCCAATCTGCAAAACAGGGGGATCATCCCTGCCCTCCGTACCCAACAGTAATGCGAGGATTGAATGAGATGATTCTTGTAAAGCATTTCTCACAGTGCCTGATTCATATAAGTACTTAACACCTTTCAGGTTTTATTATTATCCCCATTTTTTAAATAGGGACATTGAAGTTACGTCCCCTGTCTGGGGTCCCAAAGCTGGGAAGTGGAGGAGCTAGAACATGAGCAAGGTCTGACTCCAAGCCCACCCTCCAGGCTCCACTGATGCTCCCAGGGCACGAGATCTTTCTGGGGTTAGTCCCTGCGTCGAATCGGTGGTGGGATGGGAGAGGACTGAGACATTCCTGTTATGAAAAGTCCTCTTCCCAGGCGCACAGGCATTGTGAACCTTCATCCCGGTGCCAGGGCAGTGTCCATGGCCTCCAAACAGACAGAGGGGGCTCTCTGCAAACACAGTTACCCCTTTGGATTATGATGCAGACCAGGGTCTCCTCAACTCTGTTCCATGGGGTTCCCCAACCCCTCACCCATCCTCACCCCTGCCTCTGCTCCCTCTTACCCTTCGCCCCTGCCCAGGGGTCAGAAGTAGGTCCCACGGCTCCCAGGTCCTCAAGCCTCACAATTTCTCATCTGGATATTGCAGTAGCTTCCTGCCTGCCTCCTGCCTTCCCTCCCGCCCATGGTCCCCACACAGCCTGCCATCTTCCCAAAGTTCCAGAATGCAGTGACCTTGTCACCTCCTTGCTGAGAGCCTTCCATGTGGGCTGTGCTCCTCCTTGGGTCTGAGGCCCCGCGTGTCTGGCTCCCATCTGCTTTCCCCACTTCATCTTGCCCCTCCACCACACACCTACCTTCCCGTCCCCGGGCCTTTACCCTGCGGCTCCCTCCGCCTGTCACCCTCCTCCCCAACTGTTCCAATCCCCTTCCTCCTTGAAGCCTCGCATCCCCCAGTGCAGGGGAGAGGGATGTTTCATTGCCCTCTCCTAGCACATTCGTGGGGCGTTCTGGCAGCCCTGACTTCCTCCAGCCTGGTGCCTTAGCCAGTGTCCCCACATCTGTCTCCCTCGCTCGTCAGCCTGCCAACCCACCGCGGACAGGCTGTGGTGTGGCCACTCCTACTTCCCCAGCACCTAGCACTAAGGGCAGTCAAAGGGTAGTCAGTATTTTAGAAACAATTTCATGATAGTAATTCTGCCTTAATTTTGCGTAGTACTATACTTTCAAAAGCACATTCCTATCAATTACCTCATTTTACCCATAAATTTCTCCTTCTGTGATGGCAGACCAGATATTATGCCCATTTGATAGATGAAGAAACTGAAGTTCAGTGAGGTTGAATGCCCCTTGCCCCCACGATCACCTGGCCAGTCAGTAGCAGGGCGTGACCAGGCCCCATGTGCTCTGAATCCCATTCCAATGGTACTTTCCGCCACACCAAGATTACCCAGGCATGGTGAGAATCTTTGAGAAACACCATGGCATGAGAAAGTTGCCTGATGACTGACGCCTGGAAAATGCTATTCTGTTTTTTTTTTTAAAGAGAAATAAGGAAGATGGCCCAAACCAGAGACCAATGACCCTGGCGTTGACCCAGGCAAGACTGACTGGTTGTGAGCAGCCAGAAGAGGCAGACATCAGGAGGAGGTGGCAGGGCCTGTGTGAGATCTCAGCATCCATATTTGCCAAAGTCAAATGCTCGTTAGACAATTACAATCAACCACAAAAATCTGTGATCAGGAGGCGGCATTGGATGTATTTCCTGGTCAGTTACCTTTGGTCTCTGCAAGTTCCCTGGGTTCTTCCCTCCCCGCCTGCTAAGTGTTCAGCGCCTGTCTGAGCCAACTTCTTTTAGCCACTTCTGTACGTGTGTGCATGCGAGCACACTCATGTGCGTATGTGTAAAATCCCCTAAATTACCCAGTACCAGCCGCCCCATCCTGGGGCTCAGGTCTTGTTTCTTAATGATGATTGATGGCTTTGAAGATGCAGCAGATCAATAGGGTCTGAATTCCTAAACTCTTGACAAGAACTGGAGAAAACACACATCTCAATGCCGGCCTCACAAAAGCAGGGAGGGAGGGCCCCTGTCCCTCACCCTCCTGCTAAATTCCTCCATAATCAGATCCACCAGAAGTGGGGCCTCACGGGTCACTCAGAGACATGGTTCACATACTTGGTCTGCAGCGTGGCAGCAGTGTCTGCATTCACTCCACACAGTTAGCCACCTTATCTGTAAAGGATTGTACTTGGTGTTAGGGGCGCAGGAGGGGGTGAGAAGGCGGGGAGGAGACGGTGAAGGCCTGGCCCCTGTTCTAAGGGACTCGGCACAGTGAGGGAGGTAATACCAGCAGGCACGCCCCGATGCAGGGTAACTCAGACGCTGATCACTGAGCACTGCTGTGTGCCGGGCATCCCGCCCAGCTTGCTCCTGCATCCTCTCATTTGGTCCTCACGACAACCCTAAGAGGAACTTACTGCTATCACCCACCCCATTTTTACAGAAGGATGGTAAGCCCAGGCGAGGTCATTTGGCCAAGGTCACAGAGCTAGTGAGTGGTGGAGGCAGGACTGGGGGCTAGAGTCCTCCCCCTGGCACAGATAGTTTCGCAGGAGGGAGAGATGACCCGGGCATGGAGGATAAGGGTTGCAATCAGGGAAGATGGGGCTTGTGGCCCAGGTCTGCAGGACAAGCTGGCTTTGGGGGAAAAAAGGAGAGCACTGAAGGCAGACCCCATAACTGGAGCAAGGGCATAGGAGGCAGGCACGAGTGGGTCAGAGAGACAGGGAGAGAAGCTGGGTTTGCACAGAGCAGAGGCCCCAAGGAGAGGGACCAGCGCCACATGACGCTGGCAAGGCGGTTCAGGGTCAAAGGAGGCAAGACCAGGAAGGGGGTCTTTCCCTGAGGGGAGAATGAATAGGGAGCCACAGAAGGTAAGGGTTCCGTGCAGGGGAGGGTCACTACCCGGGCTGTGCGTTCAGAAGAGCAACCTGAAGGATGCCTGCACAGCAAGACAGAGCGGGGAGCAGAGCTGGCGAGGAGAGAAGAGCGACCCGCGCGTGGGTCGCGGGGTCCAGCCCCGGCGTGGGCGAGGCGGGGCGCGGCGGGTCCCCAGCACAGGCTCCGGGGCGGGCAGGTAGCAGGGCCCCGCGGGGCGGCGGGCGGGGGCTCCCCTCGACAGGTAAGTGATTGGATTAAGAGGCCTGTCTGACAGGGTGTCCGCTCAGCCGCGGAGGCTAATCAACTTCCCCATCCTGTCTGCTAATAAATCCTGCTCCGGGGACCACTCCGCCTGATGATCTCTCCTCGGGGACGCGCCGCCTGCTCCCGCAGCCCGCTCCGCAGTCCATTAAGGAGCCGCGCGCGCCTGTCAGCCCGCGGCCCGGGGAGTCTCGGGAGGTGCCCATCACCAGGTGCGCCCGCTCCGGGCCGCGCGCCGCGACACCGGCCATTGTTCTGCCGCCGCGGGCTGACAGCCCGGCCGCCGGGCCCTCCGGACCGGGCGCGCCCACCCCCAGCCGCGGGGCTCCGCTCCCTCCTCCGAGGGCCCGCCCCGCCCGGGCCGCGCAGGCTCCGGCAGGGCTCCGCGTGCATACATTAGGAAGCGGCGACTGTCGCATCTCTAATATCTGTGGAGAAGATGTATAAATAAATTAAAGCTTGAATTATTTTCTTGGATTTGCTGCAGCTCGGGAGAGCTCAGGGAAGGCTGTCGGGGAAGGCCTGACCCCAGACGCTGCTCGGGTTTGCTTAGCTGCAGCGATTTCTTGTTTCCTTTCTTCCCGCCGCCTCCAAAGGCACCAAGGGGGCAGAGAATTTCCTTTGTTGCTCAAGATAAAAAGTGGAGGCTTTTGACGTGCAGACCCAGCTGCTTCCAAAATAGGCTGAGTCCCCACCCCCAGCACACACACCTACCATTGGCTTTCTTTTCTGTGAACAGTGTCTGCGGGCAGAGTTCAAGCCCACATTTTCATCAGATCTGGAAGAACCTCCAAGGGCGTTATTAAATATGTGAAATGCGCCAGAAATATTCAAGCAATCCCCATCTGGCCCTGGGAAGGAGGAAGAAAGGACTGGGAAAGTAATAAAGTGTGTTTATTTTTTAATCTAGATGACATGTTTTACATCATTAAAAAGGATGATTATTTTTAAAATTCAGCCTGCACGCTTCAGTGGTTTGGGAGGTCTGCTGCCACAGAACCCATCAGAACCTCCCTCCACAGCGGGCCTGGGCCCATCCTCAAGGCCAAGTCCCATTCTTAAACGTTCAAAACCACCAAGGCAACTGTGAGTCCTTTAAAAAGCCCTCATCTCTGAGTTACCTTTCCCGGGAGGAGGGGGTTTCTGCTCTCAAGGCTTGGGGGATCCTAAACTCAGGCAGAATGTCAAAGGCTTGCGGGAGTTGGGCAGGGTTCAAAATGCCCAAGCCTTGGCCAAACCACCAAAATCTTTGAAACAAAACATCAGTTGTCCCATTGTGGAAAGCCTGCTGATTGCTCCTCAGAGTAAGTCTCACTTCTGTGCTACAACTGGTCCAGGGTCACTCCCTAGTGAGGGAAGCAGCTGGGAATTCTGCCCCATCATCTGAGGCCAAGCCAGACCTCTTTCCAGGAAACCCAACAGCCAGCTCCTGAAACTATTCCTCGCCCTCAGCCCGTGGTTCTCCTGGTCTGCTTTGGACACACGCCCAGAGGTCAGTGTATTAAAGGTCTGCTTAAAAGCGTTCATCCCTTTCACTCAGCAGATGGATTTCTAGGAATGTCTAGGAATACAAGCAAGTCATTGAAAAAATTATGGGAAGATTAGTGTTAATGATGTTCATCACGGCATAACCAGGAGCTCGGAGAACAGGCAGTGGACTGGGGTGGTGCTGAATCGTCCTCTTGGGCCACGTGGTCTGGGCAGCTGCCAGCACCGTGGGAGCTCCCTGGCTGCCCGGGGCCTGGCCTGAGAGCAGAAGCAAGAGGAGTGGGAAGCACATGTACAAGGCTGGTTTTCATTTGAGGAAAAGTTGGACTCTGGGCACAGGTCCACCACAGACTTACTATGTGCCCTGTGTCAGTGTGGCCAGATAACGTTGGCGCCATTCACAGGGGTGTCTGCTTCCATATTTCCATAATATTTGCTCTTGCCTCACTCACATGGCACTGTAGGCAATAAGGTTAGTTCAGCAGAAGCAGAGAGCAATTAAAAGGAACAAGGGAAAAAGGTATAAGATAAAAGGATTCGGAACAATGCATCATTTGTCAGAGTCATTTTTTTCTACCCCAAAAGACATTAAAAACTTTCTGGGCTAGGGGAGAGAAAAGAGTCACAGATTAAATGCTGGATGGGTACTTGAGAAGGGCCTGGAACCTTGCCCTTCCCCAGGCTGAGCCTGGGGTTACAGGTTTAACAGAAATCTCAGGTGGATTTGGAGAGATCTGAAAGGGGAGGAGACCTGGGCCTCTTCCCCAGGGGAGGCCAGGGAGGCACAAGCCTGGGAGAGTTGTGGGAGTGTGGGCAGGAGCGACAGAGTAGAAATGGCTGTGTGTGGTGTGCCTGAGCAGAAAGGGCCCTGGGGAGCCTTGTGGAGCCTCCTGCCGCGGGAGGGAGCGGCTGGATTTTCCCGAGTCAATTGGTGGCCTCTAACGTAGCTTAGATGGCACCACCTCTGGAGAGGTCTGCCTCGGGTGGGACAGATGGTGGAGCTGCAGCCTGTGGGCATCAGCCCCGAGGACTGGCAGGACTGTGTGTCTCAAGGGCTGACAGCCACTGTGCGTGTCTCCCGGAAGGCAGACAGCTCCCAGCTCATTTTGCCAAGGCACTTAGTGAGCTCCCTCTCAAAATTTAGACACAATCTGGCTGATGAAGAGTGGAAGAGAGACCACAAAGTAATGAGATCACTTGGAATTCACTGAGATTACTTTCTCACCATGCAGCTGAATGACAGCTCAGAAGAGAAAGCAAGCCCTGAGGAGAAAGATAAGTCTCCTTTCCAGCAAACCCGTGTGTGGGGCCTGAGGTCGGGTGAGAGGATGATGAGGTCCCGCTGAGCACCACGTTCTGTGGGTCTGCCTCTTCTCAGGCGTCCAGGCAGCCAAGAGGCAGAAGAGGCCAGGGGTGGACAGATGGAGAGGGCAGGCTGACCTAGATTGGAAGAGCCCTTGGAGACTATTGTGTCCAACCCCCTGGCGGGACAGGTGGGGAAACTAAGACAGAGAGGAGCAAGGAGGTGCTTAGCGTCCTCGGTAAGCTCACAGCAGAGCCAGGTTTGGGACCCAGCTCTTTCTAACCCCAGGCATTGCAAGGGGCAACAAGACCAACAGAGCAGAGCGGGCTGGATGGATGGACACTGCAGAGCCGTCCCTGGGGGTGTAGCTGGGTGGGTGGACAGTCTCTCAGTCCAGGTACCTCTCGGAGTGCAGCCCCTGACAGGGGGTCTCCCCGAGCTCGTGCGCACACTGAGCCAGCTGTCTCCAGCCATGGTGTCCTGTTAATGATTGCACTAACTGTCCCCACACCCATCAGCACTAATGTCCCGCTCAGCCTTCCAGACCTGATTTATCAGAATGGAGGGCACGCTCTTAAGGGGTCACAGCCCACCGCAGATCTCGGCGTCTTCAGCAGTAAGTGGCGGAACATATTTTCTCTGCTAACACCACCGTATGTTACAGGATAGATTATTTTAAGAATCAAGACTAAATTGAAACAAGGCAGGCTTGATTCTTTTCCCCTAGAACCGTAGGAAAGTGTCATCTATCAGCGAGCGTGACACAGTGCATAAGTACTGGAGAGTGACTGCAGGGCCGGGCGGAGGGCTCGGTCCCAGCACTTATTGCCTGAGTGACCCTGGGCGAGTCATGTGCCCTCACTGAACCTCAGCTTCCTCGTCAGTAAAGTGGGGGTCACTGCCTCCTGTCCTGGTACATCAGATGCTCTTACAAATATCCCAGGGAAACACAACTGGACATTTACCAGGAAAGGCACACACACATGCGTGGCCTGTAAACACAGAAGAAACGTTCAAAATCCCTAATCATCTTAGAAATACAGACCAAACCAGCTGGAGGACATTTTTGATTATCAAATTGACAAAGATTAAAAGGTGATAAAAGCCAACATCTGAATGTGGGGAGATACAGGCACTTTCAAAGGCTGTTGCTGAGAATATAAATCAGAACGACCTTTGTGGAGGGCAAATTTGGCCGTTAAAATGAGCTCACCCTCTGACACTGCAACTCCAGACTCAGGAATTTGTCCCAAGGATAATTAAGAGGATAATTAACTGCACGGACCAAGATGTAAGAATTTTAGGAATTTTATTCCAGAATCTGCTCATAACAGTAAAAAAATAAATAAAATGGAAACAATCTAAATATCTGATCATTAGGGACTGGTTAAAGGATTATACCACCATCTGATGGAATATTATATATCCAATTTAACATTTAATTGTCCAAAACCATTAGTGACACAAAATTATTCATTGTTAAGTTTTTTAAAAAGCAGCTACAAGACAGGATGCAGAGTGGAGAAAGAAAATACTAGAAGGAAATACACCAAAATATTGACAATGGGGAATCACTGGGCAATGGGCTCGTAAGTGATTTTTATTTTCTTCTTTTTGCTTGTTTGTAACTTCTACATGTTCTAAAGTGGCCATTATACTCTTAAGTTTAAAATAATGAAGGTTATTTATGGTACTAATGACTATTCTTCCTCTGTCTCCCGGGGTGGAGGGAGGATCAAGAAGGAGACTTGACCACGGAGAGGGCTATGATTCCACCATCCTCCCTGAGGCCCCCGCCCGGGTCGGAGTTGACCCGGCCCCTCTCAGTGACCCTGTTGGCTTGTCTGTGCCTCCCTCCCAGTCCTGACCGCGCAGCCTTCTCTTACTTTATCTACGTACCCCTCTCTCCCTGTGGCCTGAGAGGTCACTGACGCAGGACTGCCGTGTCTTGCCATCGTCACCTGGTCAGGGGTGTCCTAGAATCGCTACCCAGGGAACGCCTGTTGAATGAAATTAAATGGCCGGCAGCTGGAGCTCCATCGCTGTGGACGCACCACCCGCCTGCTGGGCGCCTTCCAGAGGGGTGTTGCCCTTGTCTGCACCGAGGCCAGCAAATCCCCCACCGTTCTCCCCGGGAGGCGGCCTGCAGCTTGTGATGCTGCGGAACCTTCCTCCCGGCCCCTCCTCTGTGGGCGGTGGGCGTAGAAGGCCGTCTCAGACCTGACTGCCTGGGAACCTCGCAACAAGTCAGGGGCTGGGCTGGGCCGGGGGCTCTCGGCCCACTTTACAGATAAGGAAACAGCGGCTATGAGAATTGGGGTGAGTTGCCCACAGAACTGCTTAGAAGAGGAGCCTGTGCTTGCACCCCGAGTCCAGTGCTCTGACCCCGTGCTCCGACCGTGCTTTTTAGCTCCGGGCAGCAGAAACCTGGACCCAAATGGATATTCTGAAGCCTCCAGACAGGGGCAGATTTGGATCCCAGCACCACCTTCACTAGCTGTGTAGCCGTGGGCAGGTCACTTCCCTTCTCAATGGTCTCCTCCGTAAGGTAGTCCCAATGACCTCTGTCTCAGAGCCGCCTGAGGGTTACATGGGGTGGGGGGAGCTCCTCGCACAGGATCTGGCTCAATGTACACAAGCTCCCTCCCTGGTCAGACAAAACTTCGAAAAGGGCTGCCTCCAGACATGGCTGCCCGCCTGGGCCTTCTTCTGGGCTTCTCCATGGGAATGGCCTTGCCTCCCATGTTCCCTGACATCAGCCGGAGCCGCCCAGGAGGCTGATGGCAGATAATGCCTCCTCCTTTACCCGTCACTCAAAGAAGGGCCCCAGGTTCCTTCTCCAGCTTCTTTATTGGGCAGAGGTGGAGGGCGGGATAACGGGAATAAGAGAAAGGAGACTGACAGAATGTCGACTGTGCCCCTGACTCACTGGGGACACATCACTTCTGAGGTGGGATGAATAACGGCCTCCAAATGTCAGATCCTAACCCTGGCATTAGGCTGTAAGTCCTACCTCACATGGCAAAATAGACGTTGCAGATGTGATTAAGTTAAGGGTCTTGAGATGGAGAGATGATCCTCGATTATCTGGGTGAGCCCTAAATGCAGTCACAAGTGTCCTTACAAGAGAGAGGTAGAGGGAGGTTTGACAGAGGCCGAAGAGAAGCCAACGTGAGCACAGAGGCAGAGACTGGAGTGATGCAGCCGTGAGCCAAGGAACGCCGGCAGCCACCCGAACCCGGAAGCGGTGAAGAATGGATTCTCCCTTAGAGCCCCCAGAGGGAGCGCGGCCCTGCCGACACCGTGATTTCAGCCCAGTGAAACTGATTTTGGACTTCTGCCTCAAGAACTGTGAGAGGATAGAATTTTGTTTTAAGCCACCAAGTTTGTGGTAATTTGTCAGAGCAGCCTTGAGAAACTAATACACCTACCCTCTGTGAGCCGCAGGAAAATTCTGTGACCACATGATTGTGACCCGTGAGGGCCAAACGAAACTTCCTGTTACATGATGAAGAAAGGGACTCACTTCCGGGTTGTTGTCCACTGTCACTTGACGTCACGTCACCCTCTTCAGTAACGGAGGGCCTGGACAGGATTGTGCACAACCACGTGCCCTCGAGATGGGCCGGAAGGCTCAGCAGCGCTCGCCGAGCCCACGACCCCAGGGCCGGCGAGCTTCTCTGTGCTCTGTCGCACAGGGTGCTACGTTTGTTTCTGTTTGAGAAAAAGCGTTCTGAGTGTCAAAAAAAAAGGAAAAGTTTTAGCACAGTCTCAAAGAATGGAATTTTAGGAAATGAGACAGCAGCAGAATGAATCGTAAAAACCACTGGTCTAGTCCAATTCTCCCTGTACAGACCGAAAAACCAGCGCCCAGAGAGGGGCAGACTTGCCCAGGGTCACGCAGCCAGCCAGCAGCCGGGCTAGGGCTACAGTTCAGGCCTTCCATCCTCCCATCCACACACTCCCACACACACACACACACACTCCCACACACACACTCACACACTGTTAAAGTCCCAGCACTCCTTGTTTGCCAACTTTCATCCTCAGGAAGTCACCATTGTATTGGTTACTTGGGGCTGCTATACCAAATTACCACAAACTGGGCAGCTTAAAACAACAAAAATTCCTTCTCTCACAGTTCTGGAGGCTAGAAGTCCCAAACTGAGGTGTGGGCAGGGCCCTGCTCTCTCTGAAGGCTCTGGAAGAGAATCCTTTCTTACCTCTTCCTAGCTGCTAGTGGATGCTGGCAATCCTTGGCATTCCTTGGCTTGTAACTGCCTCACTCCAGTCTCTGCCTCTGTCATCACAGCCTTCTCCCCTGTGTGTCTCTGTGTCTCTGTTTTCTCTTCTCACAGGGATGCCAGTCATTGGATTAGGGGCCACTAGTATGATGCCATCTTAACCTGATGACATCTGCAAAGACCCTCTGTCACATTCACAGGTTCCAGGTGGATGTGATTTTGGAGGGACACTATTCAACCCAGGAGAACCATCTATTTGGGCTCTTCATCCACAAATGAATATCAGGGGCTTGAGAGCCCAGCAATAGCCAAATAATTAACCAACTGAAGCACTTTCTCTGTACCTCTCTTTCTGCTCTGCGTAGTGGTAACACGTGCCTGGTTCTGCCCTTTCCACCCTGTGCGTTCGCTCCTCAAGGGCAAAAACGAGTTTGCCGCCCCCTCTCCCAGCCCTGGCACAAAGGAGGGACTTGGGACCATTTGCTGAACAAATGAATGAAAGAAGACATTTGGAAGCACGGCCCAAAGAATGAGACTTCCAGAACTGAAACAGCAGCCGCTTCTCACCTCTTGTGCCTTGCTGGCTTCACGGTGGGCAGCAGACTTGCTGCGAGTCCAGCGAGTTTCCAGGGCTCCTGCCTGGAGGAGTAGGATTAGGACTGGCATGAGGCAACTGGCAGGCAGGGGGCATGGTGGTCTTAGTGATGCAGCCCCTGAGGGTGCTTGGCTCCACACACCCAGCAAACAGAGACTCCCAGAATCAGAGCATTTCTGGTTGCGAGGACTGAGAAAACATCTGGTCCGTCTCCTCTTTGTACAGATGGAGAAACTGAGGCCCAGACGGGAGGGGCCTTGCCCAAGCTCACACAGAGAGTTGGGATCCAGAACTCCAGACTGCACTCCCTGGGCCAATTCTAGTGCTGCCTGCATCATCAGTCTCCCTGGGACCCTCCTTGACAAAGCATCAAAGAGTTTATCAATCCTACAGAAAGCTTTTAAAGGGGCCCCTCCCTGATTTAATTCTACATACACAATGAATATCCTCTTTGACCTAGTGATGCCACTTCCAGAAGTGGACCCCAGATCTGCACAAGGATGTTCATTGTGGTGGTGTTTATAAGAGAGGAAAATTGGAAACAACATAAATTTCAACAGTAGGGGGCTAGTTTAGTAAATGATGGCATATCTGTTTTATGGAATATTGTGCAATCATTAAAAACAAATTTTAAGAAGAATACTTATAAAGAAAATGTTCTTGATAGAAAACTAGGGAAATAATACTTATGGAATGTTCCTAATATTACAAAATTGTATGTATACACACACACACAATCTCCTTATACCTAGGCAAGGGGGTCCCTGCCTTGGCCCCACAATTTAGGGTGCTCTACATTTCATAAACACACCCACCAATAGTTATTCTAGAAGACATGGGCACTTCTGTGACTTGGGGTCTGATGCTCAGTGCTGCACAGCATGACCTAAACATCCACTCACAGCTTACATAGTTCAAGCCCCGGGACGTGTGTCTCCATCTCCTGCCCTCTGTCTTTGAAACAAAGGGACCGAACCCAACGGCCCAACACTATGCGGGCTGTGCTGCTGCCGACGTGGGAAACGGACGCTGCTTCAGAGTGCAGGCAACTCCTGAGCAGTGGACGTGCCTAAGTAAGAGGAAAGACAAATTAACTTGTCACATCCTGCCTCTCGGCTAGCATGAAATGCAGTCTTTTCTTGCATAACAAAGTATCATCTCCCAGTAGTGCCAAGTGTCCATTTCCTTGTTTCTCTTCATGTTCTAATTCCTGGTTCCAGAGGTAGTCACTAATTAACACGATATTTGCAACAGCTGCACATAACAGCTGAGGAATATTTTGTAATAGCAAATAATTCATTTTACTCTTAAAGTTGTATATATGTAGGTCTAGACATAATGTGCATGAAGCCAATTCTTTACATTGACAGCTAGACGGACCTATTAAAATAGCATAGCTTTACTGTTTTTAATATTTAGTTTAATTTAATCAAATGCTTAAAATTAAATTAAAAATTTCAGCTTTGTTGGAATAATTTTGACCTAAATTTTTAATATTTACTAATTATAATTTGAATTTTGCCTTTTCATCTTAATAATTTTGAATATTTTAGAAGTAAAACAACTTTTTTAGGAAAATGATTTAAACATTAAATATTCAAGCATGTAGTATGTGGAGCTGCAGTGGTATTCTTGTTGTGGGCTCCTCAAATGTATGCGCTAGGCCTGTGTTTAGAAAAAGATCCTGAGAGAAAATACACCAGAATTTTAAAAGAGGTTGACTCTAGATTGTAGGATTGCCATGATTTTTATTTTATTCTTTTATTTTTCTTTGTATTTTTCCAGATTTTCTACAATGAAAAAAATACTACTTATCTACTCGGGAAAAACACAGTAGGTGTACATTTTCAAGTGCTGCGTCTTTCCCGGGGCAGCTCTCCAGACCCACTCCAACTTGGAACGACTTTTCACCCTCAGCCGGGATCCTGGCACGGGTGTCTGATTCTGTCCCTCTGCTCCCACAATCACCCAGACCCCACCCCGCCACCCACCCCATGAGAGGGCCGAAACGCCCCACAACCTGACTTTCTGGAAGCCTCCCCTGGAAGATGACCAAGCACACTGGGGGCGGGGGGAGGTCCTGTTATGGTTCTACGATAGTTCTTGAGCCCAGCAGATGGAATTTCCCCATAGGGGGAACCGACAAGGAAGGAAAAACCTGCGTTTCTTTGGAGAACACCGCAGTGGGAACAGGGAGGAGGAGAAGGCAGGATGCTCTCTCTGGTTCCCACCCAACCCCAGTGGAGCTCTCTGACATCTGCAGCTCCCCACTCCTCCCCCAAACACCTCCCCATCCTCCCTGTCAGGCAGTGAGTGAGGGACGCATTTCCCTGTGGGACCATCCAACCGGTAGGAAGCACTTCCTGGAAGTGGGGGAGGAAGGCTTTGCCACCCGGTGACCTACAGGGTCCCTGAAGGGCAAAGCCAGGAGGGCCGCAAGCTGAGTCAGCCCCTCTTTTTACACGTGAGGCTCAGAGTTCCACTGACCACTGGCCCTGGGTCACAGAGCAGTCATGTCCCAGTGGGAACGCGAGAACTTGCTCTTCTGGCACACCGCACAGCCTGAGACTTTCCTCACGCCTGACAAACCAGGATGGTTGCTCACTCTGCCACCAAGCTCAGGGATCCTCCCTGCCCCTGCCCTCTCTGCCTCCACCATCTCCAGGGCCTGCCTCTCAACAGGCCCCAGGCCTGGCAATGTTCCCAGGGCTGAGTCCCTGTCTGAACCAGCGGCCCCTCCACTCTTCTGTGCCGGGGAAGCTGCCCAGGTCCCTCCTTCCCTGAGTGTCTGCCGCCAGTGGGCGCCAGATCCAGGTGTTCGTTGGACCTGGTGGGCTGTTCCCACAGCCAATGGCACATCTGGTTGGATTCTGGAAGCTTCATTGAAGTTATGTACCAGGCTATGGCTCCTCAATTCCAGTTTCATGCTGCTACATGGATTTGACAAGAAGCTCAATGTCTTGGGGTTCTGGGAAGTTGCTAATATTAGCACATTTGGACACAGGTGGGATGGCTCCTTCTCCGCGAGAAGCTCCCAGCCCCCCAGCTGAGGTTGCAGGAATCCAGACAAGCCCCAAGCTTATTCAGAAGACCAGGCTGCCATCGGGCAGTACTTCTCGAGGTACCCCAACCTGGGGCTCTTATTACAATGCAGATTCCTGGGCCCTGGCCCAAACTTGACAAATCAGCCTCCGGGATGGAGCCCAGACGTCTGCTTCTGAAATAACTCCCCCGGTGGTTCTGATACCTGCTAAAGGTTATGCCCCACAGCTGAAGATGCTTCGTGAGACCTGCCTCATGTCGCCTCACTCCAGACCCTCCTGCTGCTTGGGCCCCCATTCAGGTGGGTCCAGATTCCCAGTGCCCCAACCACTGGGACACTTGACCCCAGCTTGTCATTGCTGGGCTTGTCATTGCTGTCCCACGGTTGGATGGGAGGCATTAAATAGCTCCGTTCCCACTCAGGGGGCGAGGCTGCAGCCCCTGGGAAGCCTGCAGTCACAGCTCAGATACTCAGGGGAGCAGCTACCCAGAGCCGAGTGCCACTTTACTTACAACGTGCAGGCATCTGTGGTGCCCTCTCTTGCCAGCTTCACTGTGAACTGGGCTCCCCACTCCCTGCCCCAGCCACCCCTGCCTCTGCCTACCACGCTCTCCCCTCTCCTCACCTGGGAGCCTCCCAGGCCCCTCGAGGCCATCGTGGACTCCCTTATAGTCCTGGTAAATTTTACGTGAGTAATTAACACATGGATATACGTCAGCCCACCCCGACCATGACTCCATACATACAGGGATGGGGGCTGGGTTTTGCTCTGAACTGTGTCCTCAGTGCTCAGGACAGAGCTTGGCACATTGTAGGAACCTAATAGATAACTGAATAAACAGATATATGAATAATTTGCCACATGACCCTATGAAGCAAGAACTATTGTTACTGCACTTTTACAGCTAAGGAGCTGAGGCAGAGAGTCTAAGGAACTGGCTAACACTGCCCAGCCACTAACTGACAGAACAGAACTGGAGCCCACTCTGCTGGCCCCAGGCCCCGAAGCTCTTATCCGCTGTGCTCCCCTACCTTTGGAAGGGTTCAGGAATGGGCAGACCCGGGGCTGGTTTGGCAACTGGTTTGCCGTCTGTCCTGAGAAGGGGCACTGTTCTCTCTCTCCTGTTCTTGCTCCTAGATTTCTGTTTCTGCTTCTCTTTCTTTCTTCTCTCCCCTCTCTCCCTTCTCAGACCTCCCCTGCCCACTGGGTTTGCAGCCTGATCGAGTCACAAAGACCTGGTGAGCTGTTAATGGGGAACTTCACAAAATAAAGGCAGAGTCGTGCTGGAGACAGAAAAGGCCCAGCATCCCGCCCAGTGAGTCACTCCTCCTGGTGAGTCGGGCAACAGAGGCAAATAAATACTAAAAAGAATTTGTGCTTTTTTCATTTAGTCTGTCTTCAGTATGAAAGGAAAATAAATTTAAAAAATTTTTAAAAATCTCCTGAAGATGAAGAAAAAGAATCTTTGGAAAACTTGGAGAAACAGATATAATGATAATTGGAACCTGGCTTCCACCTTTTACAGCAAATCCTGATGAGATGCATCCTGAAGTGTAAACAGATTTGAACAATAAACTTATTGAACCATATACAATTATTTCTGGAGAGAAATGGATGAGCGGTTGGTTAGACAAATGGAGGAGGTGTGAATGATTCTTAACACTCTGATCTGGCAAAATGGTCCTTGGAAATTAATGGAACAAAAAATTATACTGGGGAAGAGCAGCATCATCAGGAGAAAGCACTAAACACAGGCACCATGAAATGAAAACGCTTTCTTATGAATAAGAGAATTAATGAAATGAATTTAAGAAAAGGTCAAGTTGTTGGGGAGAATATCAGATGGGCTGCAGCTCCACAAAGCTCCTGAATTTACGGTGGCATTTGAAGCACAGGACTTTGGAAGTTCAAAGAAATCATCCGTTCCATGCTCTTTTTCTATAGATGGGGAACCTCATGTCCAGAGAGGGTGAGTGACTTGCCCAAGGCCACACAGCAAGGTGGGTACCACTCCTTATGCTGCATCAATGCTACATGTGGATCAAGGAAAGTTGTGCTTCCATTTACTGTGAGCTACCTTGAGTGACAGATGCTACCCTTTAGAGAGTGTGGCAGGCAGGGGACAGGCCTAGAGGAGCTGGCTCAAGAGTGCCATGCAGAGAACACACTTTCTAGAGTTGGGGAGACCTGGGTTCAGATCCTGACCCTGCCACTTACCAGCTGTGACCTTGAAAGTCACTTCACCTTTCTGATCCTCAGTTGCCTCGTCAGTAAAATGTGGCCGACATCGCCGACTCTGCAGAATGAAGCGAGACATCCAGGAAAGGCACCTAGTGCCTGGGAGGAGCTCAGTAAACAGCACTAATGTTCTAGGCACGACCAGACTCATTGTCTCAAAATTCTAAAGTTACCCAAAAAGAATAAAAAACTGTTAATGGCAATAAAAGGAAAGCAAAACGTCATGCCAGAATTAGGGGTTTGACAGAAAGAAATTAGGAATGGAGAGCGGTCCCAAAGCCTGTTATCTTTATCTCTCCTCAGAGAGGTCAAATGGCCCAAGATTGCAGCAAAAATACATTCAGACAGTGGGTGCTGCCCAGGGAAGTGCTAGCATCCTTTCCCAGCCTGGTTCTCAGGGTCCTCCTGAAGCTTAGGACTGGCCTTCCCCAGGTCATGCCCAGGAGGCCTGCCCCACAGAACACTGCCCTATAACCGGTGGTGCCCACTCTGCAGGGGAGTGGGGTTCCTTGTCAGCCCTCCATCACTTGTCTAGGCATGGTTCAGGGAAAAAGGGCAAGGGCCCTGGTGAGGAGGCTCCACCCCAGGCGGCACCATCCTCCTAGGGCTGTCTCAGGAGCAGTCCTGTGCGAGCTGTCTGGTGAGGGCATAAGATTCTGTGGTGGTCAAGTTTGACCCCATGGGGCTCCTGGGGTCTGCAGAGCCTCTGAGCAATCCCACTTGCAAGGGAAATGAGGAGAGTGGCCTGGTTAAGAACTAATTCCTGTTCTATTCCTATGAGAAGCCAAAGTGTGTTTAGCTGGAATTACTTTCACAAAATAATACTATGAAGAGCTTAATAGTTTATTGCCCAGCAGAATTCTATGCTTAGAGCTCTGCACAGACATGACCTAGGAACTCCTAACTGGCAGATCAGACAGGCTCAGGCTCTCCAAGCTGAGACCATATGGCCACAGCTCTCTAGATCCTTCACAGTAAGCTGCCTGTTTGGACAGAATTAACTAAACAGCAATGATATCCTAGTTCAAATTCTGCCACGTTCACAGAGCCGTCCGGATTCCCCCGTCAGAATCAACTTCCTCCTCTGGCTCCTGTGACCCCACGTTGACCACTGGCTTTCTTGAATTTGAGACAAGACTACATGTCAGGTGGCAGCAGCTGAGGTGAGGGACCACCTTTTCCTTCATCCTCAATGCCTTTAGGAGCATCTGGCTGGGTGCCTGCCACACGGCCTGGGCTCAGAAGCATTCTTAGAATTAAATTAAATGAAATAATTATGGAAAATGTGCTGTTGTTACATGGCATCAACTCGGTTTGAACTCCCGGCCGCCCTATGAATGTCTACAATGCCCTGTCCTCAATAGCCCTACTCAGCTGCTGCAGACTCACGCCTGTGGCCTCCATTATGGAGTCAATCCATCTCATATTTGGTCTTTCTCTCTTCCTGCTGCCTTCTACTTTTCCCAGCATTATTATCTTTTCCAAAGAATCCTGCCTTCTCATGATGTGCCCAAAGCAGGACAGCCTTGGTTTTATCATCTTTGCCTCCAGTGATAGTTCAGGCTTAATTTGCCCTAGGACCCACTTGTTCATCTTTCTGGCAGTCCAGGTGTCCGTAGAGCTCTTCTCCAACACCGTATTTCAGATGAATCCATTTTTTTCCTGTCAGGCTTCTTCACTGTCCAGATTTTGCACTCATATATAGTAATTGGGAATACGAGGGCATGGATAATCTTGGCCTTGGTCTCCAATGACTCTTCCTTACACTTAATGATCTTTCCTAATTCTTTCATTGCTGTCCTTCCAAGTCTCAGTCTTCTCTTGATTTCTTGCCTGCAGTCTCCTTTTGAATTGATGACTGAACCAATTTAAACAAAATCTTTAACAATCTCAATGTCTTCATCATCTGCGTTAAAGTTGTGTGGTTCTTCTGTGGTCATGACTTTTGTCTTCCCGATGTTCGGTGCAGTCCTGCTTTGGCACTGTCTTCTTTCGCTTTCATCAGAAGTCGCGTCAAGTTCCTGCTGCTTTCTGCTGGGAGGATGGTGTCATCTGCATCTCTTCTATAGTTGACATTTCTCCCACCACTTTTCACTCCTGCTTCATCTGAGTCTAGCCCAGTTTTCCGTATCATATGTTCTGCATACAGATTAAACAGATGGGGGATAAAATGCACCCTTGTCTGAGTCCTTTACCTACAGGAAACCACTCTGGAAAATGTGGAGGTGGGCCAAATGGACTCAAAGGACAAATTTTCCAACTGTGGTTTTATTATTTCTATATCCCTTATTTTCTGTAGGGAAATCCAAGGTAGTCTACACCAAGAGACTTCTAGTAAAGGGTAATGGACTGTGTTCAGCCATGGGCTTGGCAGTGATTGGAGAGCTGGCATCCCAGCCCAGGGAGTTGCCCAAGGGAGGGGAAAGAGGCTGTTCTCTGGCGATGGGTGGACCCTGGGTCAAACTCCAGCTCTGCTGCTTACTCCCTTGGGCGTCACTTTCCCCATCTGTAGCAAGAAGATAGCAGCATTTACCTTGCAGAATGGTCGTGAGATTTAAAAGTGATAATGTGCAAAGCACCTGCTCCTAATATCCCTGTAAGTATAATAGTTCCATTCTTCTTTCATGTTTTAAAAAGACATGGTGGGACAGAAAAGGACCCAGGCTTTAGAGTGTGGCTGACCTGGACTAGGTTTGAAAGCTCCCTTCTCCACATGCCCTTGTGTGGCTTTGAGCAAATTATTTGATATGTGCAAGTCTCTGTTTTCTCATCTGTACAATGAGAATAACAGTACCAACTTTATTGGGTTTGAGGGAAGACTAAATGAGATTAGTAAAATACTGATAATATTGCCTGGCACTTGTTCAATTCTAAACAAGTGGGCACTATTATTGTGCTCTTCCTTAGGCTGGTGTGAGGCATCTACCAGGCCCACAGCCAGGGTCGGGCTTTGTGATGGGCTCGATGGATTTGGGGGTCCTGGCTGAGAGGGCCTGCCAAGCCCAAGGGGCAGAGGAGCTGGCTAATGGCAGAAAGCCTCCGATCCGGCCAGCACCACAGACAGCTCTGCAGGCAGCTACGGCTGGACTATGGAGATGCCCCAGAGGTTCACAGCCCGTGGGGGTATACAGACATTCCCGGGGATACTCAGCACAGATAACTTTAAAGGAATTGATTCCCTGATTCTCAACTTCCATGTGAATTGCTTCCTAAAACTGATTTGCCTGTGCTGAAAGCATTATGCTGGTTTTCCACTCCCCTTTTCCCTTCTATAGTCCCCCTTCTTCCAAAAAACTCCTGTACCATGTCACCCTGACTCTTACTATGGTGCATTGTGCTGTTGAGCCAAAACAAAATAAGGGCCAATTCAAGAAATAGTGTTCTCAATGTCACCTTCAATCAAGACACTATAAGCACCACTCCCCAAATCCAGGACCACCGCATACAGTTGTGCGGGTTGTTCACTGCGTAATTCCAGGAGTTGCCATCTACATCATAGTCTACATGAATGGCTCTCCCTGGAGTTTTGTAGTGCACAGACTGCATGGTGTATGAGGTGCAGCTCACTAAGAGTAACATTTCAATAAAATTTAGCTTTTTAATAATTATTTATCAAAATTTGTGGTACATTCATGTTATTTTTATCAAGTTTGTATTACTAGTAGTTGAAATGATAACTCAATCCAGAAGAATTTTTTTTTAATTCTTAGAGGCTTATGGTCACAAGAAATTAAAAAATTCAATTTATATGCATCTTTTTGTTGCAGAGAAGTATGATAGGAAAATCAATAAAAGACTTTCAAGCATAAAAACACATTATATTAGAATAAAATTCTGTGGGGGAAGTGGATTGGAAATACAATTTCCTACTGTTAAATAAGAGCTCATGGGGCCGGCCCGGTGGCGCAAGCGGTTGGGTGCGCGCGCTCCGCTGCGGTGGCCCGGGGTTCGCTGGTTCGGATCCCGGGCGCGCACCGACGCACTGCTTGGCAAGCCATGCTGTGGCGGCGTCCCATATAAAGTGGAGGAAGATGGGCACAGATGTTAGCCCAGGGCCGTCTTCCTCAGCAAAAAAAGAGGAGGATTGGCGGATGTTAGCACAGGGCTGATCTCCTCACAAAAAAAAAAAAAAAAAAAAAAAAAAAAAAAAAAAAAAAAAAAAAAAAAAAAAAAAATAAGAGCTCATTTGTGTATTTTTTTAAAAGGATGGTGGTGGGTATCAAATTGCTATGATTTTGTGTTTTATTGGACACATTTAAAATGGCAATGGGAGAGTTTTATCTTACAATGTCTATATTCATAATATACGAGATATTACATCCTTTGTAATTATTTAAAATTGTTTATTTAAAATTGTTTAAGATATTCTAGATGTCAACTTTAAAATGTTCAAGAAGGGACATAGATTTTCGAAATTATTTTAGGGAGCATTGAGCAAAAATGGTTAACTCTGCTGATGTCAACCCCGTGTTAGACATCAGCCTGCCCCAGCAAGTGGATGCATCCTCTCTCCAGCAGAATACATATTTGTATTCAATATGTATTCAAATATGTATACAAATACATATTTGTATCCAGCAGAATACAAATGCTCCCTTTTGGGAGCATTTGTTCTTTGCTTCTCTTTAGGCCAAGCTCAGTCTCAGGGGTAGGGAAGTTGGTCTGTGGAAGGATGGTCTTTGGCTGCCAGACCAGGTTTGACTGGCTGCCTGCTGTCATTCCTCTACTTGTCACAGAACTTGGATTTCCTTCTGTGTGACCTTGAGCAAGTGCTCACCTCCCTCTGGGCCCCAGCAACCTGGCTGTCGGCAAGATGAAGGGGTCAGTCCGGCCTCTTCCGACACCTCAGGACTCAGGTGGTGGTTGGGACTCTGGCTTCTCCTCCATCAAGGCTACCTCACTGTGTGCCTCACACTGTACTGGCACACAGTAGGCCTATGGTAAATATGTCTGCCCATGTGACAACCCTAAGTATAGCGCGATCTGCCTTTTCCCAATAGACAGTTCCAGAACAAAGCTTTTGACCAACTTGCATGTGTAAACTTTTAGGAATATAGATGAGATAATCAAAGGTATACTTATTTAATAAATTTAAAAATTTAGTTGCACAAATATTTACAGTAACTTATATAAAACATTAATATATAAATGTAGTAATTATAAGTTAATATTTTAATTGACAATTAACATATTAATATAAAGTTTTATACAAATTACAAGTATATTTAGAAACACTGCTTTCTTTCCATGTTCACATTTAATTTCTGCAACAACTGCCTTCATTCTCTTCACATACATCTTTGATGTTGGTATCCTTGTCACCACTAGAGCCACCTCTCGAGTGGTGGAACACAGCATTCCAGAGTGCATCTAAGTCATTTAAGAGCCAGGACGTTTTGCATCTGTGGATGATGCTGTCACTGGAAATTATGTCCCAGCCCCAAGTACCCATTCTCTATTCATGAGCTCTGCAAAGTAACCACTTAGTGCGTTGTTTTTAAAAAGGATCTTTAAAAAGCTTGTTTACAACATCCAACACTGGCAATTATATGGAAAAATGACTAAATCTGTGCTTAGTGTTTTTGTCTCCATTTTTGCCTCTGTAAGTGACCTTCATAAGCATTTGAAGCATAGTGTTGATTGAAGTTATTGGGGGCTAATGACCCACAAATAGTGCTTTGTGGGTCAAAATTAAGTGATTGAGAGTGAACCCTATAACATGAGAGACTTAGTAGGGACTTGAAGATAAATTTCTCTCTTCTGAGAGATAATGCGTAAGTGGCTGGCAGATGAACAATTAGATGTCAGAGTCTTTGGCTAAATTCAAGACTCTCCCTCCCAGGTTGGTGCTTCACAGGGGCTGCCATCCAGGTCCCAAGTGTCCTTCATTAGAATCTCCTCTGACTGTCCCACCAGCATGATGGGTTCCAGTTTGGGCAGAGGGAGGCTGGTGGCAGGGCTGTAATCCCGACTCAGACCCGAGCCAGAAGAGGGAAGCCATGTTCACCACATATGGTACAAACAGTGCCCTGGAGCCTTCTCCTCTGCCGTCCTGATGAGTCTCCCAGCCAGGCTGTAAGGTGGGTGTTCAGCCACATTTAGCCATGAGGAATGTGAAGCTCTAGGCATTTTTCAACTGCATCTATAGAGACATAGACACTTGGCCAATAATCAGTCTCCCAAGTGGTTACAAACTTATGCCCAGTGGCTCAGAGCTGGCTTTGGAGTTAGACACCCCGGGTTTAAATCCTTGTTCTTCCACTTGGAAGACAGAGGACCAGTAGTGAGTCACTTAATCTTTCTGGGCTTTACTTTTCTTGCCTGTAAAATGGGGGTGATAATGTCTACCTCATAGCGCTGTCATGAGGATTAAAATAATAGTACTTAGCCCAGACCCAGTGCATCGTCAGCTCTGCCTTTAAGAACCTGGAACTGCCGACTCCGAGGGCAGAGAACACCATATAGAAAGAGAGCCAGCTGTTCCTTGGGAGGACACAGCTTTCCCTGGACAGCATGTGGCCACGCTGTTTATCTTTGCACATGTGAAATGCAAGAAAGAAGACAGTTAACTGGCCACCCACCCAGACGCGGTACCAGGGATTCTTGTAGGGGTCTTGGTGTGTGACAAGCATCTTAAAAATCATGTTTGTGGCCTGTTTCTCTTATTACAAAAATGATACAATTCATTATACAGAGGAGCAAAAGGAAAATAACAATCAACTCTAATTCCCAGGGACAACATCGGTGCTTATTTTGGTAGGCATCCTCCCACTTCATTTTGGTTGGTTGGTTTTTGTTTGTTTGCTTGCTTTTCCCCTTTTAATTGCAAACATAGGGTCCTACTCTCCATATGATTTTGTACCCTGCTTTTCTCACTTAACACCTGTGCACATCTTTCCGTAGCATTAACTATTATTTCATATCATTTTAATGATTACCTAATGCTCCACTGGGCTGAATGTGCCATGCTTTTTTTTAAAGCAGTCCCTCTTTTTAGAGGCTTTTGAGTTGTTTCTAATTTTCCCCATTACAAACAAGGCCTGTTAGAATTTTATGGTGTATAAAGCACTTGCTCTCCTCACTTTAGACAGTCTCATTAACTTAGAAGGAGGGCAGTGCGATCATCACTCCCTCCATTTGACAGATGAGAAAATGGAGGCTCATGAAGAAAAAATGGTTTGCCCAAGGTCACCCAGTAACCGGTGGAGCAGCTCCCGACCTGGGTCTTCTGGAGAAGGATGCTCATGCCTCTTCCTCCCCAAGAGCATCTGGGCTTAGAGCAACCACTGAACCCAAGCAGAAGCCCTGAGCTCCCAACCCAAAATAGCTCCTCACCTGCTCTCTAGCCCATCACCCAGTTTCATTTTGATCACTGCAGTCATTGCTACCTATTGCTTTCCTGTTATTTCCTTGTCTTTTCCATAGCTTAGTGACTCTCAGTGGGGCAGAACCAGCCCCCGGGACTGGAGAGCAAGGCATGGGTTGTCTTGCATCATTACACCATTCGAATTTTAACTAGACATCCGTGTAAGACCAAAACCACTTATGATTGTCTGAATCCAGACTCAAACTCCTTCTTACACACAAGCACAAAGGGTAGTATGCCTGGTTTAATTTACATTGACTTTTCCAGGAAAGTCAGGTAACTTTCCAGGTAACCACCATGGAAACCAAGAGATTATTTCACTTTCTTCAATTTGGAGTTTTCTCGTTTCAGAAAATGGCATCATCAATGGCAGCACCGGTCACGGCATTTGAGCCGCTGTTACTACCCTTGTATCAGTGTGCATTTGTAGCTGTCATATTCAAAGTCACACTCAAAGCGATTCTAAGTATATTTACCAATATCTTTTTTTAGCCCTTGTTTCAAAGTGTCAAAGATAAAAAGAAACTTTATCAACGTTCAGTTGGACATTATCACTTTTTTCTCAAATTCAAACATTCATTCTAAGTGAGTGAAAGGATCTGAGTGCTTCATTGTGTTTTCTGGTGTACTTATGACCAAACATTTGAATATTAAAATGTGTATTATTTTATTAAAATTAGGTTCCTTTTATTTCTCCATTGTATTACAGTTAAAATGCTCTATTCATTTTTTAAAATTATGTGAATAGGTAGAATGCATTATCAGTGAATTTAATTTCAGGATGATAAAGGAGCCATTCAAAAAATTTGAATTACAAAGGGGTCTTCAGTCTGATTATGTGTAACAAACACTGGTGAGGTCCTCTCCCCTCTAGAAGATCGGCCCCATGAAGGCAGGGGTGGGACCAATCCTTACTGCAGCCCCGGCACCCAGAACAGACTCAATAGAGACCAGTCGAATGAAGGAATCATAGAGGCCTGCTCGGCATCGGGGTGCGGGAGAGATTTATGGCAGAGTTCAGCCTTCGACAAGTTGATTAGGTAACACTTCTGAAATTCCTTTTCTCCAAGTACCAATTGGGGTAGGAACCCTGATCTGCCTGGTTGTGGAGAAGATTCAAGGAGATCATGGATCTGAAGACCCTGCACAGTGGCTGGCACAGGGGAGGGCTGAGTAATCAATTGTGGTTGTTGTTATGGTTGTGAGATTTCTCAAGCGGTAAACCGTAACTCTCTATTTGCAGCAACTCGGCCCCCTTCTCTGCTCAAAACCTGATAATTTTTATTAATACATTTTCTTAAGACTTCCTATTCCCATTTATTTCCTCCCACCTCCCCCACCCCAGGCCTGGGCTTCCTTCAATAATCTCACTCTAGCTGGAAATTGGGGCTGTCAGGACGCCCTTCCTCTTCCCTCCCCAGTTCTCACCTTGGTCCTGTCTTTGCCAGATGCAAAGGTCCTCACGGCTCCAAGCAGAAACCACAGACCAGGAGGGGGCCTCAAGGGCCAGACTCCCTGTGGGCACCGTGGCAGGGCAGGCCCGTGCCCCAGACTTCAGCTGCCACTCGGGGAGTGGACCGGGCCCCTCTGCCAATTCTCCACGATGAAAGGCCGCTGCCCCCAGGGAGCTGTCTCCAGCCTTCCACAGTGGCTCGGAGCAGGTTTATCACACTCGCTGAGAGAAGACATAATCAATTCCCCAGCTGGCACTTTGCGCTGAATACCCACTTTTTCAGCTTGATAGCAGGACTAAATTAGTTATTTAGCAACTAGGCCCTAATTTAGAGCGAGCGAGAGCCTTGACAAGGATCATTGTTCAAGGCCATCCCGCCTTTGCCTTCATATAGAGGCCCACAAATCCCCAGAAGGTGATAAATAGACAATTAGAAAATAGATATATTTGGTTAGATCTACAAGGCTCCCTGGCGCTGTCAGGTTCACAATGAAGGGGCCGGGGTAAATTGGTGACCAGTGAACACCAGCTGCACAGCCATCCGTCCTGCAGACACTCAGCCATATGTGGCCATTTACAGGCCGTCCTGAAGAATAGATCGGACCAATGAGACCAGAGGGAACGCAAAATACTTGACAAAGTTGGCTGCTCTTCATTTAACAAGAATAAAATATCTAATGGGGTGTAATGGAGGCCATCAATCACCTACTGCCAAACCAGGCCGTGATACCACACTTTTAACTATTAATGCAACTTTTTCCCTCTAATAAGTGGACAGGCACATCCACTTTGTACCCAGGGTGGATGTTCGGGGAGTGAAGATGAATGGGAGATGCTGGAGAGCTGTGGCAAAGGGTGAATTCCAGCTTAAAAACAGAAAGGGATGGTGGGAATGTAAAATGGTGCAGCCACTGTGGAAAACAGTATGGCCGTTCCCCAAAAAGTTAAACACAGAATTACCACATGATCCAGCAATTCCACTCCTAGGTGTATACCCCAAAGAATTGAAAGCAGTGACTCAAACAGATACGTGTACACCGATGCCCATAGCAGCATTATTTACAATAGTCAAAAGGCAGAAGCAACCCAAGTGTCCCTCAATGGATGAATAGATAACCAAAATGTGGTATATCCACACAATGGAATATTATTCAGCCTTAGAATGGAAGGAAATCCTGACACATGCTACAGCATGGATGAACCTTGAAAACATTGTGCTAAGTGAAATAAGCCAGACACAAAAGGACAAACATTGTATGTTTCCTCTTATATAAGGTTCCTAGAGTAGTCAAATTCATAGAGACAGAAAGTAGAATGGTGGTTGCCAGGGGCTGGGGGCAGGAGGAAATGGGGAGTTATTGTTTCTGTGTGGGATGATGAAAAAGTTCTGGAATTAGATAAAGGTGATGGTTGCACAACATTGTGAGTGTAATTAATGCCACAGAATTGTACCCTTAAAAATGATTAAAATGGTAAGTTTTGTTATATATATTTTACCATAATTAAAAAAATTTTTTTAATAAGAAAGGGAGAGCAGATAAATCATTCCAATTTGCCTTAAGAACAGAAAAATTTTGTAAATTCAGTTAATCAAGGAGTATTTAACAAAAAAGTCACCCCAGAAGATTGATCTTCCCTTGACCAAGTCATGGTTTCTTGGGGTCTGTTTCCTTGTCAATAGATGATGGATAACAACCCCCGACCCCTCTACCTCCCAGAGCTATTGTGAGGCCCAAATGAGATGAATGGGACATCAGCGTCCTTTGTAAACTATTAATCACTGTTGTCTAATTTGTCAGTCCATACCTGCTTCCAGCACAGCTGATAAATATTTCAGGAAACCTACTAAAGGTACCTCATCCATATGGACGGAGCCATCAATCTGAAAGACCCCATGGATGGGCAAGTCAGATTCCCACAGATGGAGATCAGACCCTATCCTCAACCCACCATCCACTTGGGGAGGCTCCGCCTTGGACACTGCTGGTTTCATGCATTATTCAGTCACCAGAGTTACCCTACGATGGCCCTGATGGTGTCCTTCACACAGTCTGAGAGTGTCTCCAGGTGGGGCATACAAGGAACAAGAAGCGGAATGACTTTGAAGACACATGCAGAGTGCTGACGAGCCAGGTGCTGTGGCAGCGTGTGGCTGAGTGCTCTTTGCGAAGAAGGCAGGAGAGGGGCTGAAGACGCTGCAGAATGATGGCCATCAGGTTTCATAGTAATGCCGGTGGTTTGGGCTTTTCATAGTTTTTTTACACCCCCCCACCCCATCCCCTAACCCCTGCCGAATGCATATTTTGGGTTTATTGAAAAGATACCTTCTATTTCAGTTTTTAAAGCATATTTATGCCTCAACTCCTTTGATCCTCAAAAACATCTTGTACACAAATAGATTGAATGTGCCCTTCTCCTAAATCTGGCTTACTCTCTGCTTGTGTCCTAGTTTACCAAGTTCGAATTCAACTCAGCCCCTCTGCTCACTGTTTTATATACACTCATGTACCCAAATACTTTACATCCCCTTTCTTTTTCCATCTGACTTATGTTCAATAGTTAATTCACTTAGCAAATTATACTAGTTAAGATTTGCAAGAAGCAGACAATCAACTCAAATGAGCTTAAACAAGAAAGAGGAAGTTATTGTAAGAATTAAACAGAATCTCACGAAATCCAAGAACAGGAATGTGGCCGGGTCCCCAGTGCAAAGCCTAGACGCTTCGTCTTGGTCAGCACACTCTTTGTCTCCCTTCTTGGGCTGGGTCTCTATGGTTTCTTCTCTCTCTTTCTGTCTGTCTGCCGAGATCAGTCTTCTCCAGTTCTCCGGTTCAAAGAGGAGGAGATATGGTGGGCAACAGTTACTGAGCTCCACCTCTCACGTTTTTAACCACTGGGAAGAAAGAAATTTGGCCTTTCTTCTACCTCAAATTTTAAAAGTCCCAGGAGGGGGCTTAGTGGTCCAGGGACCCATTCCTGGACCAATAACCAGTGCGAACCACCATATGGATAGAATGGGGGGGAGGGAGGAAGAAGATTGTTGGGGATTAGTGCTGGGAAACAAAATTCAAGGTGTCCGTTACACAAATGCCTCCATAGTCCACCATGTGCGAGGCATCCATTCATTCAAAATATGCGTTGAGCACCTACCACACGCAGCCATGGTGGGAGGCACAGAGACACAGCAGTGAATAAGACACTGTCGTGCTCTCAGGGAGCTCACAGTCTATCTGGCAAGATATATCATACAGAATCATACCCAATAGCTTATTGCAACAGGCTGTTATAAAGGAGGAGGACAGGATATGTTTACACAGGATACATACCAAAGTAAGCCAGGAAATACACATGCATCTCTTCTGGCCTCGTTTGGATGGATGAGATGTCTTCCCTGAGGGAGTGAGATGGAAGCTATGAGTAGCTTCAACGAAGCCGCTTCTTTGATGAAGAGTTCCGTAGAACACTGCACGCACAGCGTCTGAACAAGTTTCTGGTTTATAAAGGTTCTGCGGTCAAACACATTTTGGAAATGCTGAGTTGGACAGTTAAACCGTTCTCTTTACTACAGAACTTACCACAGATTTTTTTATGCCAAGGTGTCCTGAGAATCTCCAAAGATTCTCTTTTCCAATCAGGACAAACCTTTATAAGTAACATCTTAAAATGTAAGCAAAAGTGCTCTGTCAGAAAACTCTATCAATTTATGGAGGGTAAGAAACCTGCCCAAGGACACGCAGCTCCTTAATGACAGAATCTGGACTCTGTTGACCTTTCCACTGGCCTTTCCTCTCCCCCATCTTCCTTGCATGATAGAAGTTGCAGATGTAAGATAACCGCTTTTCCAGCCTCTTTTATAGCTATGGATGGCCATGTAACCCGTTTCTGCTAAGGAGATGTTAGGAGAATTCTGCTTGAAGCCTTGTGAAAAAGACTTTGCTCCTGATATAAAGACAGACTCAATAGGATAAGTTCTCTCACTGCCCTTCCTTCCTACTTTTGGACTCTGTTGACAGAAGACATGGTGTGACCATGAGGGGATACATCACCAACACCGTGAGTGTAGTAAAGCATAAAGCAGGTGGGAATAGCCGTAGCTCTTGATTATGTTGTCAAGTTGCTGGACCAACTCTGTGACCATCTACGTCTGGACTTCTTGTTGTGAATACCCACTCTAACGAGGGAAAGTGTTGTGTTACTTGCAGCCAAAAAAATCCTTACTAATTCAATTCTCAACCCTGGTCATCATCCATCTGGGACTTTTTAAATACAGAATGTCTCCCTGTTAAACTTTCCTGGTAGAAAGCCTCCGAGAATAGGAATACCCAAATTTCATAGAACATATATGTCTTTCAATATAATATTGCAGCCAATATTCATAAAGGAAAAACATTTTAATTCATTAAAAATTTATCTCAAAAACTCGTTGTGACATTAACAATGTATGAGAAAAGTCTCAAGCTTTTTCCAACTATAATTAGTAGATCATCAGAATCTCATACAAAATTTTGAAAAGCAAATCAGGAGACGACGAAAAGGAGGGGTCTTGGGCGGAGCTGGCCTAGAAGAAGCCTCGCCACTGTGCACAGACAGCTGTTAGCAACCCTGTTTATCATTTGATGACGGGAAGGGATGCTGTAAGCCTTTTTACATCCCAATATGATAATTTGTAACTTAAATTTATAAAGGCATTTGACCGTGTTTTGGTACAATTTGGTTGAAGGGTTCAGATTGCATATAACACATTGAATTTTTTTCCCATTCAAATTATGGAAAATTGGCACCCAGTTAGCATTTGTGTGCAAAATGTCTGATTTTCAGGAACGGATTACTGAAAGTACAGATGCCTGTAATTTTATGTGGCAGGAAAACTGAATTTGAATTGTTTTAGGAATGCCTTCACTGAACTACAAATCAACACTCCTCTTGTATGAAGAATCAATATGCTAATTGGTTGTATTAAGAGTTTCTGCATCTTCTGCAGAACAGCGATTACTCATTCGTTCCCCAAAAAGTTCTACACCACTGAGCCATAGGCCTGGCTGTGCATCAAACCCACCTGAGGAGCTTTTAAAAAATATAGATGCACATGTCCCACCCTAGACAGGTTAAACAGAATCTCTAGAGGCAGGGTTCATGCACCAGTATTTTTTAAAGTCCCCAGATAATTTTCAGGGTACTTAAGTTCTAAACTTAAGTTTAGAACTGCACTAAACAACAAATTCCTCCAAGAACTTAGAAATAGGAACAACAAGACAAGAAGATTTATAAAACCCACTAGTTTCCTTTTTATCTTGGCTACCAGGAAGCTCAACCAAACTTAACTATAGTAACTCTCTTGTCCCTGGTTCTTACTTCATTTAACTGTCTCCTTTCTCCAGATGTCCAGATGCTGCTTCTTTTATCTCAATTCACTTGTATTACAATAAAATCCCAAACTTTCTATGTCCTATTATCAGACCTTCCACCCACTCTGACCAACCATTTTGGCATACATGACCACACATGAACACACACACACACACACACACACACCAGGGTTTAGCCTACTCCAAGAAGCCACAATCTTGCTTTCGACTTAATCTTTTTTTTCCCCTCCGGAAGTTTGATTGCCTTGAACATGTTCTACAACTGACTAATCCAATTTTCTATGAATCAGGGCTATCAAATATTAATATCAACCTACTTTCTGTGGCTAAAAAAAATATTTGACTTTGGGAACAAAACAAATGGCCTCATTTATGCCTGAGTTCATCAACCAGTTAAAATTTTTTGTGTTGTTCTTTCCATCAGCTCTGACAAAGTGATATGGAATTAGATGCGTTGCAAACTGTTACTTCGCTCTAATGTGTGAGCCGCGCTTCACTAGAGGGAATAAAATAATCCACTGTCATTTCTGTTTTTATCATATTCATTTTTGGCAGAGAATTTATTCACTCTTCACCATATAGTTATTTATGTGTTACAATCCCGCATTTCTGCATTCCCCAGAGAACACACCATTAAAACTCTTAATGTGACACCTCATATTTTTAGTAGACTAGAAAATAGTTACAATTTTAATTTAAATTGAAATGACTATGTAATAGCTGGACAAATCAGTTTGAGATCCCCAGAGCTCTTAATTGTAATTCTCCATTGTTTTCTATGCATAAATTTCTTTTCCAAAGTGCTCATTCTGAAATACTCACTCATTTTTTTTAGTTGTCCCATGCTCATTCCAAACTCACTTATTTAATAATTTTCTATGGTTAACAACTTCATGATTAAACTTTAATGTTAAATATAAATGGTTGAAATAATCAGCTTATTAGAGTGTTTAGAAAAGAAAGACACTAGACATTTAAGCAATGATGAATTTAAGTATCCAGTGTAAGAATAGGAGAGACATTCAGTCTGGCAAAGAACAAGGCAGAGACCTAGATTTTGATAGTTTAAAATCATGTAGTTTTATACATATTAAGATACAGATACATATACATCAGAGATCTAATGTGTCTAGGAGACTCCCATGGTAGACGCACATGTTGGAGCCTGCTTGAAGCGATGGGCAGAGGAGCCTTAACATGACGGGATTCAGGCCACGGCAGCTCACTTCACAAATGAGGAACACGAAGTTCGGGAAAGGGAATGATTTTTTCCAAATCAAATGATTTGTTAGCCAAGACTAGGCTAAGAGAAAATCAGAAGTGAACTAAAAGAAGGGGAAAGAATTCTACTGAAGATGGTCAGACAGCCTCTTTTCCAGGATCCCTGCGTCCACTGACACAAGTCAGGCCAAGCAACAAATGATATCACCGCCTCCCATTACCTGCCAAGCTGAGGATGTGTTCCACAGCATCTGATTCTCAGTTTAAAAACAAGGACAAAAGACAACACCTCAGCTACTGTCAGATCAGATTTTATTTTAACCAGGTCTGGCAACGTTAAGAAGTTGAAAATGTCTCCAATAGAAAACTGGCGTCACACCTCTCAAACAAGCCTTGAAGGGTCTGCTCAGCATCTCTGAAAACTATTGGAAGCAAGAATATCTATTCTTCCCCTTCATGCCACACCCCAAAACCCCCAGGACACACACACACACACACACACACAAAGGGCATCACGAAGGCTGACTACTGAGCGATCTCTCTACTTAATGAAGAAGATTTGAACCACCTAGAAAAGAGCCTTAGATAGATTCTGGCAGATCTGGGCCCAATACTGACCTGCCACTAACTGGCCACATGACTGTGGTCAAGTCCATTCACCACATGGGGCCTCAATTTCTTGGTCTATAAAATGAGAAGATAGACCTGAGAGCCCACCCTTCCAGCTCCAATATTCTATGGTTTCTAACTCCATCCCTGAACTCTATCCTTGTGCCCTTTACTTGACATTTATTGGCCAGACTCTGGGCTTGGCACTGGGAATATCAAAGTGAAGAAGATTCCTGGAGGGCTCAGAGTCTCCTGGAGAGAGAGGAACAATATAGAAAATGGGAGTTCAGCAAGAGAGGGCTTAGGATAAATATGAAGTTTCTGGCATGGGCGTTTAAGTGAGTGGTCATGCCATTGTCCACAATGGATAAAGTGACCATATAATGTATCACTCAAACCAGGACGTTTTTTAGAGTAGAAGGAGGGATTATTAATAATTATGCTGGGATAATAGGATTAAACTGAGATTATCTCAGGCAACCTGAGGTATACTGTCACCCTAAAGACGAGAACTATAGGAGGAAATAGAGTCTGGGGGGGAATAATAAGTTTGGGTCTAGAAATGTTGCCCCTTAGGTGCCTATGGAACATCCAAATGGAGCTGCACTGTGGAAAGGTGGACACAGGGGCTTGGAGCTGAGCAGAGGTCTGGGCCAGACCTCTGATACTGATTTGGGAGCCATCATGAGCCGCAGGACAGATGAGAACATCTAGAGAAGTGTAAAGAGTAGGAGGAGAAGGGGGCCAAAGCCAGGAGCCTGGAGGGAACGTCGAAGGGGCAGACAGAGGAAGAGGCTGAAAAGGAGACCGAGCAGGAGCAGTGGGAAAACCTGAAGAGGAGAAAATGAAAAGCAGAGTGAGTTCCAGTGGAGGAAGTGGTGAACGGTGTCAGGGCCGGGAAGAGAGAATGTCGTCACTGATCCAGCAACGAGCAAGTCACTGGTGCCCTCGGACACTCTACCTCTGTGCTCTGCAGCCACTTTCTAAAATCCTCTTTAGACCAAAAGATTTCTCACCTTCCCTTTAAACATTGTCCCCTCTGCATGGAGTCTGGTTATGGATCTGAAAACGGAGGTGATATCTGAAGACTGTAGTACCATGTAAAAGATTGAATAGCATCATGGACCTGAAAAGCACTTTGCAAACTAGAAATACCATTCTGAAGTTCTCTCTCTCTCTCTTCTCATCTTCATTCTCCTTCCATCTCCATCTTCACAGGTCTTATCTCTCTAGCCTCCACCCAATCATTCCTGCAGCCAAATCCACGAGCATACGGTCTGGACTTCTTGCCTCCACTTCTCAGCAGTTCTGGTGTTCCTGAGGTCAAGCTTCTGCCTACCACACTCTTGAAGCTCCCCCTGGTTCCTGCTGACAGAGCCAACGTCCTCTCCCACTCTTCAGCTTCCCCGTCCTCTCTGCATCATCCAGTTCCGCTGTTTACCCCTCCTTCAAAGGTCTCATCTCTTGGCTTTGTGATTTCTTGTTTCCTCTCCCATCTCTCAACTCCTTCACCTGTTCTTCAGAGACACGATTGACAATGGCCGGGTTCGGGTGCAGTTTGCCTGGGGCTTAGATCTAGTCATATAACCCTGGGGCCAGGAGAGATATTCGGCCATTGGAAAGGGCCCATTTTCCCCTTCCTAAACCCAGGCTCTAGACTTGAGCTTTCTATCAAGAAACCCCTGGGACTCCCACTCTGCACATAAAATTCAGATCCTAGATCCTCATGTCAGGAACCTCATAAAAATTATTGCCTCTCAGGGTTACAAGGGACCCTCCATTCATTTAGTTCAAACATCACCTAATCCTTGTGACCCTCCTCAGTAGTCCCAGTTGAGGGACACTCCTGCTTCTGCTTGAGCACGCCAGGGATGGAAACTGACCACGTCCTGGGCAAGCGTCTTTCCTTCCCAGACAGCTAAGAAGAAAGTCCTACCTCATATCAAACCAAAGCCGACTTCTTATCATACCCATGCATTTGGTCTCCTTTATACCCAATGGGTCCTCCTAGGAAAGCTGAAATCCCTCTTCCACATGTCTTCAGATCTCTGAAGATGCCTGACACATCTCCACCACAGTCTTGTCTCCGTAACCTGGCCACCTCCCTTCCTTCTGCCATTCCTCACATCACACAGCTTCACATCCCCTCACGACCCTGATCCATTTACCTGAGTATAACCATTTCCAATAGCGGAGTGTGTGTGTGTGCGCGCGCGCGCGTATTAGGGAACAAAGGGAATTTCTTTTAGTTTTCCTTTAAGTAGTTCATTTTTGCAAACATCAGGGAACAATTTCCAAGAGGCAGCATGACATATGATGACATAGAAACAAGGTTATCCAGAGCCCAGCACATCAGACAGTCTGGAAAACCCTTAAGTGAAGAATGCTTGTCTCCATGAAACCTTGATAATTTAAAAGGGACAATGACTATCTGAAACAGTCAAGGTCTCCGTTAAATCCAGCAAAGCTAGGCGACTGGAAGGGGGGGCTTCTCATGCAAGGGGACCCTTTGGTCTTTAGCGACATTATTATCTGTGGGTTATTATCATTACTACAAATACTAATACACTTTTATTAAGCACTGGCAATGACCCAGGGCAAGTGAGTTTAAGTTCATATTATATCCATTTTCATTATCGAGAGAAAAGAGGAGAATGAACAAAGGCCTATAATGTGAAATTCTAAAGTAGGAAAAATGAAAAAAAGTTAATTAAAAAAAAAACCCCACAGAGGAAAGAGAAAGGCTCCAACTGTTTGTGGTCAGGAGCCATGATGCATGGTGGGTCTTGTCACCCTGGACTTGTCCCCTGTGATTTCTTCCCCTCTCTCTCTCTCTAAAAAAAGATCCTCCTTGCAGCTAAGGACACAGCAGGGATGGGGGCGGGGTGGGAACAAGGGCAGTAGACTGTTATCTCAAGGGCCCCTCTTGGCTGTGAAATTCTACAAATCAATGTTTACTAATTCTAATATCTAGCCCAAAACAGAATCAAATTTAACAGTAAAAATACTTTGAAATGTAAAAATAAAATTAAAAATTAAATCCTGAGAGACATGCCCTTCCCGAAAGACCTTTTTTACATCTCCAACGCTAAAACATCAAAGTGCACCGTCTCACCTCTGAGCACAGCCTGGCCTTCTCTACGGTTTATGCCTCTCAGGACAAATGTAAGAAATTTCCCATTAACCATCAAACTTCTTTGAAAGTCTCCTATGGAATTACATCTTTCTGCTCTATAACTCTGTGCTTAGTAATTAAAGATATTTTCTATGCAGGTTATTTCTCTCCATTGAGCCAATGCCTGAGGCTTTTCAGAGTGTGTAACCGGACTGGGAATTCAGAACACCAAGCAGGTCAGCAGAACAGACATGTAAATACAGAGGAAGTGTGTTGTCCAGGCCAGCGTGTCCTTTGGAAGGAGTGCTCTGTTTTGAGTGTGTACTTATGTCACATGGTGAGGTGTTTGTAGCTATCCTGTTGGAGCTACTATCTTGGCTGAAACTTTAATCCATCATTCCAAGTGACATGTCAAACCTTGATATCATTTGTGGTGTCAGCTAGGAGGGAGCCTAAAAGAGTTTGCATGTGTATGTGTCGTGTTTATAGAAGCAAACCTGGGGACGGGCAGTGACGTACCCAAGGTCATACAGCAGAACCAGGTCGGGAGTCCAACAGCCTGAATCCCAGAATCCAGTGTCCTTCCTACTACAGTGCACAGTCTCATAGACAGTGGCACCCAATGCCACTTCTGGTCTTAAGAGAAGGAATACGAGCTCATACCCCAGACCCTTCTCCTCACGTGCTGTGAGAAACAGGTGCCTCTTGGAAAGTTGGCTTAGAGTGAGGATTATGTGGAAAGGAGACTCTAAAAAACCCCATGTGTGAACTTCTATACATCTTGCTGCTTCCCAGTGTATTTCTCGTTGAGGCCCGAAGCACCTGGATGGCAGAATCATACATATATTCTTTCCCACATCCCACCTAGTGCCAACTATGAAGTTCAAATTCAATAAATATGACTGAGTAACTCAACTCAGTGGAATTAAAAGTAAGTCAAGAATGAATAAATATTCAACAAATGGCACTGGGTCAACTGGCTAATCATTTGGGTGGTGTTACTTTGGTCGTGGAAGGACTGAGGGTTGGTGCACAGATCAGATTTGTGTTTTGAGCAGATGGCTCTGCAGAGAGATCAGTTAGGAGAATGCTGTGGAGCTCGTCTTCTGGGGTTTACTTTGGGCAGACCCTGTGCTGTGAGCTGCATGTACTTACAACTACCCTCTGAGGAGGGCATGTTTTTTTCCTGTTTTACAGCCAAGAACCTGAAGCTTTCAGAGGCCAACCAATTGCTCAAAGTCTCCCTGCTAGGAAGTAACAACTTTTACAATAGTTTCCATTTCAAATATCTTAAATTTTTAAAAATCTGCCAACAGCCCCAAGTTCTCTTCCACTTAATGACATACTCCCGTCAGTGTGGGTGTTATTGTTAGCACTTCCTTACTTTCTGGCACTACAAGATGTTCCAGACTCATCTTGCATATTTCCTGCCCCAGTCCTAGAATCAGCCATTTCTTCAAGGAGCCCTGTTCCTTTTACTGGAGAAGGGTGTCAGAAACCAAGATTTGGGCACCAGGTCTGCTTGTTGCTACTGGGGTGTCTTTTAGACCTTCCAGGCTGACTGAACAAAGAAATATATGTGTGAATACTAACTTGTGTATATATACATACCTGTAAATATTTCTATATGTAACCATCTGTGTCTATATTAAGGTAAACATGAGTTCTTACTGATGTCTCCTACCCTAACCCATTATCATATGGATCATTCTAGTCTCCTTCCCTTGCTTATTTGTAAATCCCCACTGCAACAGTGAGAAATCTGGCTTCCACCATCCACCAGCCATTTGCTTCAATCCCAGTGTACAAGTCAGAATTGCTAACCTGTACTCCCGTGGGAAACAACTTTATCATCTAGAGGACAGTGCTTATGTGTGGTTCCTTTTGCCTTGAATCTTGCACACTCTTCTCAGTGCCAAAGTTACTTAGGTCAGCACATTTTCCCCCTACTCCCTTCAGTGAGGTTGTTTCATACATTTGTAATACAGTGAGATTCTCTTTTCAGAGTATACATTTCTTCCTGGGATATCCCAACTTTACGATTTTTAAAAAATTCTTGTACAGTAATACTACAGACTGAATGTTTGCGTCTACCCCCGGGTCCCCAATTCATATGTTGAAACCTAATCCCAAGTTGGTGGTATTTGGAGTGGGCCTGTAGGAGGTGATTAGGTCAGGAAGATGCAGCCCTCATGAACAGGATTAGTGCCCTTGTGAAAGAGACCCCAGAGAGCTCCCCTGCTCCTTCCACCACGTGAGGTCACAGCAAGAAGATGACCATCTCTGGACCAGGAAGCAGGCATCTGTCAGCACCTTGATCTTTGACTTCCTAGACTCCAGAACTGTGAGAATTAATTTTTATTTAAGCCCCCCAGTCTATGGTACTTTGCTATAGCAGCCTTAACAGATTAAGACAACTAAAGTTTACTCTGTGCTATAAAGTTCTATAGGTTTTGACAAATGCATAATACTATGTACCCACCATTATAATATCATATGGAATGGTTTTACCACCTTAAATTTCCCTGTGATTCACTTATTCAACACTCCTTCATATCCCATTGGCAACCACTGATCTTTTTAATGTCTGTATAGATTTTTCCTTTTCCAAGATGTCATATAGTTGTAATCATACAGTAGATAGTCTCTTCAGATCAGCTTCTTTCACTTAGCATATGCATTTAATGTTCCTCCATGTGTTTTCATGGTTTGACAGCTCATTTTTTTATTGCTGAATAATATTCCATTGTATGGATGCAGCACAATTTGTTTATCCATTCACGTATTGAAGGACAATTTTGTTGCCTCCAATTTCTGGCAATTGTGAATAAAGCTGATGTAAACATTCATATGTCGGTTTTTGTGTGAACCTAAGTTTTCAAATCAATTGGGTAAAGACCTAGGGTGCAATTACTGGATTATATAGTGAGATTATGTTTAGCTTTGTAAAAAACTGTCAAACTCTCTTCCAAAGTGGATGTACCATTTTCCTTTTCTGTCAGCAATGAATGAAATTTCCTGTTGCTCCACATCCTTGTCAGCGTTTGGTATTATCAGTTTCTTGGATTTTAGCCATTCTAATAGATGTGCAGTGGTATCTCATTTAATTTGAAATTCTCCAATGACAAATGATGCTAAGTATCTTGTCATACATTTATTTGCCATCTGTATATTTTCTTTGGTAGATCATCTGTTCAGATCTTTTGCCCGTTTTTAAAATTGTGTTATTTTTTTTCTTATGGTTGAGTTTTAAGAATTCTTTTACATTTTGGATATAAGTCATTTATCAGATATGTGTTTAGCAAATATTTTCTCCCATTCTATGGGTTGTCTTTTTACTTTTTTGATGGCATCTTTTGAAGCATGAGAATTTTTAATTTGGGTGAAGTCCAGTGTATTTATTTTTCCTCTTGTTGCTTGTGTTTTTAATGTCGTATCTAAGTAAACATTGCCTGATCGAGGCTCACATTTACTCCTGCACTTTTTTCTGAGAATTTTTATCATTTAGCTTTTACATTTAGGTCTCTGATCCATTTTAAGTTAATTTTTATATGGTGTGAGGTAGGAGTCCAACTTCATTTTCGCATGTGTTTATCCAGTTAGCTGAATATCATTTGTTGAAAAGACTGTTCTTTCCCCATTGAATTGTAATGGCATCTTTGTTAAAAATCAGTTGACGGTTGTGATAGGCAGAAGAATGCCCGCCCACCAAAGACATTGCATCCTAATTCCTGGGATCTATGAATATGATATGTTACTTGTCAAAGGAAAATTAAGCTTGAAGATGGAATTAAAGTTGCCAAACAGGTGACCCTAAGAGAGGGAAATAATCCTGCATTATCTGGGTGGGCCCAATGTAATCATTAGGGTCTTTAGAAGTGGAAGAGGGAGGGAGAAGTGTTCAGAGTCAGAGGAAAATGTGACTGTGGAAGAAGTCAGAGTGATGTGATGTGAGAAGGACTCAACTTGCCTTTGTTTGAAGATGGAGGAAGAGGGCCGTGAGCTGAGAAATGCTGGCAGCCTCTAGATATTGGAAAAGGCAAGGAAATGGATCCTACCCTAGAGCCTACAGAAAGGCTTTTAAATATATAATTCTGTAGGCCTATATTACATAATAATCATAATCATAAAAATAAGCTCTTTAAAATTCATGAAATCACTGTGGAACCCAGGAGCTGAAAGTCTTTCAATTCTTTTTTCCTTAGGAGACTTAATTATTCTCCTTATTCAGAGGAAGACACTTCAAACTTGTTACTTTTACTAAGAAAAATCGCAATTGTAGTAAATTACATTGTAATGAGGTCTGAATTAATGATGTTTCCCTACATCTTAACCAGTTTGTGTAAAATTGCTGCTATAGAAATGCAATCTTTTCATAAGTATATAATATAGTCATGCTATATAGACAATATTATTACAGACAATAATAATATAGTCTTGCTTTCCTATATGGGCCAATTTCAGGAGAGAGATACGACTCTATCTGCAGTAGAGGAAAGAACACGGACTTTGGAGCCTGCCATGCCTGGTTCAAATCCAATGCACTGATAAATTTTATGACCTTGAGAGAGTTATTACTTCGCCTCTCTGAGCCTCAGCTTTCTCCTCTGTAAAAAGGAACCACCAACCTTGCAGAGTTAGTGTAAAGACTGAATGAAAGAATATGTATAATACATGTTGTGATGATTTGAATACATTTATCCAAATGGGGGATCAGCAAACTTTTTCAGTAAATACTTTATGATAGTAAATACTTTGTGCTTTGCAGGCCATGCATCCTCTATCAAAACTACTCAACTCTGCACTGTAGCACAAAAGCAGCCATAGACAATATAAGCTTAGCTGTGTTCCAATAGAACTTTACCCAAAAAGGCTACAGGATGGCCCGCAGGCCATAGTTTGCTGACCCCTGGCATAAATCATCGAGGGTAGTGTCTGGCTCAACACATGATAGCCACTATGATCATTACTTTATTTCTCCCTGTCACAGCCAACAAACATAATCTTTTATTGTTCCTGTGACTCATTCACCATTCTGTCATTCCCAACTTCCAAAATATTCAAAACTTCCTAAAATACTGCTGCCAGAGCTTCTGGGGTCACTCTACTCCCAACATCCGAACAATTGATCATTATCTTCCACATTGTTTCCGGACCACAGATGCTAAGGTAGACAGGAGCTTTAAGACTATTGGTTCAGTTCAATACCTATATCCCTTCTATGACTTGTCCCACAAATGGTTCTCCAATGTGTCTGAACACCTCCAATGACAGGGAAACCACTAGATTTCTAAGCCCTCTTTCTCTCGTCAGGCAGCTTGGAGTTTTTCTGAAAGCTCTCTATTGTGGGCTTGAGTTCAATATGGTTCAACTTCATCAGTATGTACTGAGTCCCTGCTGTGTTCCAGACACATGGTGGGACAAAGATGAGGAAGAGATGAGCTCAACCTCCAACTTCTTACCGGACTTCCTTTGCCTGCTGCTGTCACCAAAGCAAGTCCCATTCTCTCCCCTTGTGACAGACCTTCAGGTATTTGAGGAAAATGCCCTAAGTGTTCTCTAGGTTCCAGACTCCCAATTCCTTCAACCGTTCTTCACAGGCTCCCTCTTCATTCCATCACACTGCCTTCCTCTGGGCGTAAAATCACACGCCCTACGAAGAAACCCGGGAGTGGCTGGACGACGGAGAGAGGAACTGACTTACAACTGTGCAGATTTAGCTTAAATCTAAACCGTATTTGCCTCTTATGAACTAATGCAGACTCATTTACTTAACTCACACTTATATCCCTTTAATTTTCCACATTTCTTTAGAATTAGAGCTAAGTGATAAATTTTAGATGATATAGCAACCATTCACATTTTATTTTCCTTAAAAAAGTGCAAGATTTAGCCTAAATAGCAGTCAGGGTACCTATTTTCACTTGATCCAGTCTGATGGGTAATAGAACTAATAATAGCATTTTTAGGCTGAATTGATCCCCAAAAAAGATTTTTAAAATTTTTTAGAATTTTAAAGTGAATATACTAAAAATTCCAATTTAAAGATTGCAGTTGTCAGACTAGATGTTTAAAATAGAGAATAGTGTCACGTATAGTAAGGCTAAGCAGTGTTTTATAAATATGTTTACGTGTGATGGATCCCACAGTAAAATGTGCTTCTTACTGTGGTTCATGGTCAAAAGTTTTTGAAAATCACTCTTCCAGACCACTGTCATCTGCCACAGGGATAAGAGGGATTCTTCTCCTATGTTTTATAAAAATAGATAAATTAAACTTTAGAAAATTAAAAACTTCTGTTCTTAAAAAGACACCATCAAGAAAGTAAAAGAGACAACCTACAGAATGAGAGAAAATATTTGCAAATCGTATATTTGATAAGTGACTTGTATCTAGAACCATAGAATTCTTACAACTCAACAGTAAAAAGACAAACAATCGAATTAAAAATGGGCAAAGGATCTGAATAGACATTTCTCCAAAAAAGATGTACAAATGGCCAATAAGCACATGAAAAGTTGCTCAACATCATTAGTCATTAAGGAAAAGCAAATCAAAACCACTTACATGGCTAACATAAAAATGACAGATAATAACAAATGTTAGGGAGAATGTGGAAAAATTAGAACCCTTATACATCGCTAGTGGGATCATAAAATGGTAAGCAGTTTGTCGGTTCCTGAAAATGTTAAATGACTCAGCAATTCTACTCCTGGGTATATCCATGAGAGAACTGAAAACATAAGTCTACACAAAAATTTGTACACATTGTTCATAGCAGTATTAGTCATAACAGTCAAGAAGTGGAAACAACCCAAACGCCCATCAACTGATAAATGGATAAATAAACCGTGATTTATCCAGACAATGGAATATTATTCAGCTGTAAAATGGAATGAAGTACTGACATGTGCTACAATATGATAAATCTTTTTTTTTTTTTTTGCAGGGGAAGATTCACCCTAAGCTATCATCTGTTGCCAATCTTCCTCCTTTTTTCTTCTCTCCCCACCTCCCAAAGCCCCAGTGCATAGTAGCATATAGTTTTAAGTTCTTCTGGTTCTTCTGTGTGAGCCGCCACCACAACACGGCTACTGACAGATGAGTGGTGTTGTTCTGTGCCTGGGAACCAAACCCGGTCCACCAAAGTGGAGCGCATGGAACTCTAGGCCATTGGGGCAGGCTCAACATGATAAATCTTGAAAATATTATGCTAAAGGAAAGAAGCCAGACCCAAAAGGCTACATATTGTATCATTCCAGTTATATGAAATGTCCAGAATAGTCAAATCCATAGAAACAGAAAGTAGATTATTGGTTGCCAGAGGTTGTGAGGTGGGAGAATTGGGAGTGACCACTGATGAGTACAGGGTTTCTCTTTGAGGTGATGAAAATGTTCTAAATTTAGATTGTGGTGATGGTTGCACAACTGTAAGTATACTAAAACCCACTTAATTGTACACTTTAAAGGAGTGAATTTTATGGTATGTGAATTATATTTCAATAGAGCTGTTATAGCAAGCCTTGTGGTCTAGTGGTTAAGATTCACTGCTCTCACCCCTGCAGCCTGGGTTCATTTCTGACTCAGGGAACCACACCAACCCATCTGTCGGTTGTCATACTGTGGTGGCTGCATGTTGCTGTGATGCTGAAAGCTATGCCACCAGGATTTCAAATACCAGCAGGGTCACCCATGGTGGACAGGTTTCAGCAAAGCTTCCAGAGTAAGACAGATTAGGAAGAAGGACATGGCCACCCACTGCCGAAAAATATTGGCCATGAAAGCCCTGTGAATAGCAGTGGAGCATTGTCTGATTTAGCACTGAAATGTGGGAGGATCATGCAAAAAAGATCGGGCAGGGTTCCGCTCTGCTGTACACACAGTTGCTAGGAGTCAGAATCCACTCGTCGGCACTAACGACAATATGGCACCTAGCGTTTACTGAATATTTGCTGTGAGCCAAACGGTGCTAACACTCTCTAGTCATTTTCTTATTTAAACTCTTAACAGCCTTTGAAGCAGATACTGTTATTCCCATCTCACACATGAGGAAACTGAGGTTTAGAGAGGCTGAGCAACCTGTCCAAGTCCACAGTTGCTGGAGACAGCTGACCCCCAGAGCCCCCAGCATCTTACAGCTAGAGACTTGGGAATGTGCAGAGGATGTCCTGGTTTGCAGTGGAATTGAAATGATCAGGGCTTTAGAGGCCCTCCCATCCCCACTCACTGGATGCTACCTCCAGCATCCCTGCTCCAGGGAGTGGCCTCCACCTCTCCCTCTATGTTAAAGAAGAGTGGTGTCTGTGGCCACAAAGGTCAGAAGCCAAAGGACAGAGCCTTTCTTCTCTGACGGCCAGAACCTTGGCAGAGAAAGGCACTTCTATGCCTGAGAATCAGAGGCTGGGGAAAGCTGAGTAGTGAGGAGCTTCTGGAAGGGCGGAAAGAGTACTAAGTTACAGAAGCCTTGGCTTCCGGGTCCTGCTCTACTTCCAACTGGCTGTGTGGTCTTGGGCAAGTCCCTTCTCTTGTCTGGGCCTCAGTTTCCTTCCTGTACAATGGGAGGATTCTTCTGGATGATCTCGCAGTCTCTCTTTCCTTCCCCCAGCCTGCCCTTATCCCCCCTTCTACCACCCTCTGCCCAACAGGCTCTGACCTTCCAGAAGCAGCCTTGAACTGAGGTTTGAAGGTCCTGGGAGGGAGTCACAACCCATCTCTGAGTTTCCTCCTGAGCTCTGGGCCCTGGGCACTAGGTCCTGACAGGGTATCTGGCTTGTCGGGTTGGAACCATCAGAGGGGAGAAAGGCCCTGAGCATCTGAGAAAGCCCTCAGGGGGACCTGCATTGTGATGGCCTCATCGACTCTATGACATCATCCTCTCTCCCACCCTCTACTCCTCCCCAGTCAACCACTCTGCAAATAACCATCATTCTCAATCCCAACAGCCTGAGAAAGTCTTTTCTCCAGTACCCGCTGCTGATCTTCTGCCTCAGCCAACAAGAAGCACCATGAAATGGGAATTCACTGAGAAAAACTACGACAGCTTCCTGCTGCAGAAACTGAATGAACAGAGGAAACGCAAAGAGTACTGGGACATGGCCCTGACTGTGGACCACCATGTCTTTTATGCACATCGCAACATGCTGGCTGCTGTCTCTCCAGTAGTAAAGAGCCTCATCTCTAGTGATGATGTGAAAGCCACCGATGAGCTCTTTATCACCCTTGACCCCAACTATCTGAGTCCGGCCACCATGGACCAGCTCCTGGACTACTTCTACAGCGGCAAGGTGGTGATCTCGGAGCAGAATGTCGAGGAGCTCCTTCGTGGGGCCCAGTATTTCAACACCCCACGCCTTCGAAACCACTGCAATGACTTCCTGATTAAGTCCATTAGCCCTGTCAACTGCTTGCGCCACCTTGTCTTGGCTGAGATGTTTGGGCTCAAAGAGGTATCAGACTTGGCCTACTCTGGCATTCGTGACAACTTCCACTACTGGGCCAGTCCTGAGGGCTCCATGCCTGAGGGCTTCATGTGCTGTCCACCTGCCATCTTTGGCCGCCTGCTTCAAGATGAACACTTGCATGTGCTCAATGAGGACCAGGCTCTCAGGGCACTCATAAATTGGGTCTACTTCTGGAAGGATGAGCGGGAGAAGTATTTCATGAAGTTTTTCTCTTACATCAATCTCAATGCCGTCTCCAATGACACACTGATCTTTGCCAGCAACAAGATGAGGGGCATGGAGAGCAGCTCAGCCCACGCAACCCTGATTGAGAGTGTCCTTGTGGAACGAAAGCAGGAGAGGCCATCCAGCCTGCTGAGCTACCAGCGGAAAGGGGCCCTGCTTGATTCGGTGGTCATCCTAGGTGGCCAAAAGGCCCATGGCAAGTTCAACGATGGAGTGTTTGCCTATATCATCCAGGAGAACCTGTGGTTGAAGCTCTCGGAGATGCCCTATCAGGCAGCAGCACTTAGTGCCACCTCTGCTGGTCGCTACATCTATGTCTCTGGTGGCACCACTGACCAGATTTCAGGGCTGAAGACCGCTTGGCGGTATGACATGGATGACAACTCCTGGACCAAGTTGCCTGACCTGCCAATTGGGCTTGTCTTCCACACCATGGTGACCTGTGGGGGGACAGTGTACTCAGTGGGTGGGAGCATTGCCCCAAGACAGTATGTCTCTAACATCTATTGTTATGATGAGTGCAAGGAGGCCTGGTGCCTGGCAGGCAGGATGAGCATCCCTATGGATGCCACAGCTGTGATCACCAAGGGTGACCAGAACCTGTACATCGTCACTGGGCGGTGCTTGGTAAAGTGCAACATCATCCGAGTCGGGGTGGTGGACTGCTTTGACACCAACACTGGGGAGGTGGTCCAGAGTATCACCTTCCCCATTGAGTTCAACCACCGGCCTCTGCTCGCTTTTTATCATGACAACATCCTCTGTGTGCAAAGCCACTGGCAGAGCATGGAAATCAACCTGCAGAAGATCAAGGCCAACAGGACGACCATCTCACTTCCTCTCTTGCCCAACAACTGTCCCTTGGATGAGTCCCATGCTATATGCTCCATTGGAGATGGCAGGGTGTTTGTATGCGGGGGTGTCACCACAGCCAGCGGTGTTCAGAAAAAGGACTGCAACATCAGTCCAAATGCCTACTTGCTGGACCAAAAGACAGGCCAGTGGAAGACCCTGGCCCCCCCACCGGAGGCACTGGACTGTCCCACCTGCTGTCTAGTCAAGCTACCTTGCAAGGTTCTTCAAAGGAATTAAACCACTTTTTAGTTGGAAGAATAAGTAAATGCATTATTATTCACAATTCAAAGAGAGAGAGAGGGAGGAAGATGACCTGTGGGTTCCGAATTAGTGTTTCAGGCTGTGTTTGGCCCTGAAAGTAGAGATCCCAGGCTAGGGCTGCTCCCAGTGGGTGGAAGCTCAAGGCTACTCTGTCACTGGGGGGATCCAAGCTGAGGCTGGAATGGAGTCCCTGGTGGGTGGGACTGAGCATCTCCCCAGCACTGGCCAAGGTGGTGTCTGGAAACTCCCATTCTGTCCCCTATAGTCACCTCGCAGGCATCTGCTAGACTGACAGGTAAAGCAGTTGCTTAGAGCTGTGAAGCCTCAGGCTCCTCCAACAGTCACTAACCTCGAGTCTGCCCAGGAGGGCGGGGAGGGCCAATCCCTGGTCTGGCAGAGGAGCCTCCTGGGCTGGGAAGGGAGAAGGTGGTGTGGGCCAGGCTCAGGGATGGGGCAGAGGGAACGGGGTGGGGGCAGGGTTACTTGGCTGTTGTATTCGACTGTGCAGCTGTGTGTGTTTGTGACTCATTTGTGGGGAACTTGGGGGGTTACTCACAATTGTTTCCAGAGAGCAAGGTTCATTGAGAACTTTCTCCTGGAATACGAGGTCTGAGGGACTGGGGGTGGAAGAGAGGTCAGTCAAGGGAGAAAAAAGAAACCTATTTCTCTATTGGAGAGAAGCTTGGGGATGAGGCCAGATGACAGGATAAGAGAGACGGGGGGTGTAGTAGTTAGGGGTATGGATGCTGGGGACAGATAGCCTGGTTCAAATACCAGTTCCATCACTTCCTGGGTCATCCTGGGTGAGTTACTCACCATCTCTGTGCCTTAGTTTCCTTATCTGTAAAAGGGAGACAATAAGAGTGCCGACCTCATAGGGTGGTGGGAAGTTTAAATGAGTCAATACATGCAAAATGCCAAGAACAGTCCCTGGCATATATTAAAGTGCTACAGGAGTACTTTTTTAGAAGGAAAGAAAGAGGGGTGAGGCAAGGGTCCGGGCTCTTGGGCCCTTATGTTAAGTGAGGTCCCATCAGATGCTCTTTGAGATTCCCGCTCTCGAAGCCTTGGTGAGCTTTCCTCAATTCCAGCTCCCTGTTTCCCTTTCAGTCATGTGTGTACTCACACGTAACCCTCAGCAATTTAGAAGAAACTGACCATGTTCTGGAACAGCATATAGAATCCTTATTCATCCGTTCTCTCATTCAACATGAATTCACTTTCTCCTCCGCTTCACACACACACACCATCGCTGAGGCCTCTGCGTGCAGGTCCCTGTTCCAGGTGCTGGGGCCATAGGCATGACAGGGACAATCCATGGCCCTGGGAGGGAGTGTCTATGCCAGTGCCCTGCAACAGGAATATCGTGCCAGCCACATGTGTAATTTAAATTTCCTAGTAGTCATCTTAAAAAGGTATAAGGAAACAGGTGAAATTAATTTTAATAATATATTTTATTTAACCCAATTTTTCAAAATATTGTTTAAACAAGTAATCAATGTAAACATTTATTAATGCGATATTTAACATTCTTTTTTCATGCTAAGTCTTCGGAATCCAGTGTATACTTTACACTTATAGCACAGCTCAGTTTGGACTAACCACGTGCACGGGGCCCCCGGAGGATAGGGGCTCTTATTAGACAACGCAGGACACTACATGTCCTCCTGGTTCATATCTGCTCCATCCCCTTCCTTTTCCCCCTCAGTCCTGCTCACCTGCTCAGCCTCGTCTTCCTGACCTCTCTGTTGCCTGGCCTCTCTCTGCAAAGCCTGCCCCTCTGCCCAGGTCTTACTTTCCTCCTTCCAGGCCAGGACCTTAGACTTCACAGCTGACCCTCTGTCCCCTGGAACTTCTCCCACATTCCTCACTTCTCCAGCCCTGGGCAGCCCCCTCCTCTGCTCACCTCACTGCCATCTGCCGGCTGGAAGAGCAGGGTCTTCCAGATCCATGCAGCTAAGCCCAGCTGCCCCTTCCCCACCCCACCAGGCTCAGCTGACCACTGAGTCACCTCTTACTGACCCCAGATGCCATTCCCCACAGCTGGCTCTCCACCCTCTCTGGTGTCCTGGGGCCCCACTCTTCCCCTGTCTTCTTTCTCAGCCCTTTACCTCTCATTCTGGCACCAGGACTCCAGAGAAGTAGAGTCAGCTGATCTGAGCTCCAGAAACAATCCATGTCCACCAAAAATCTCTCCAGAGGGGCTGGCCCAGAGGTATAGTGGTTAAGTTCATGCACTCTGCTTCTGGTGGCCTGGGATTCGCAGGTTCAAATCCCGGGCGCGGACTGACGCAGCGCTCATTAAGCCACACTGTGGCGGCATCCCCTATACAAAATAGAGGAAGATGGGCACAGATGTTCGCTCAGAGCTAATCTTTCTCAGCGAAAAGAGGAGGATTGGCAATGGGTGTTAGCTCAGAGCCCGTCTTCCTCACACACACACACACACACACACACACACACACACACACAAGTCTCTCGAGAGCTGCTGCTGTTGAGCACCTCAGAGGAAGAGGTGTCCGTCGCGATTCAAAGCTGAAGCCTCCGTGTGTCTTCATTCTGTCCCCTCACAACTTCTCCGGCTCCTCAGTTCCCTCTCTCTCCACATCCCCTTGCTCATTTCTTCCCTTCATCCCACAAATATTCTCAAGTTTCTCCTGTCCTGAAAGCAAATCCTCCTCTGCTCTGAGGTCTGCCTCTTGCTGTCTGCCCGTCTCTTTCCTCAGTTGAGCTTCCTAAGTGTTGTCTCTGCTCTCTGGCCCCAGATCAACCCATGTTCCAGGCCACCAGAGTGTCTCCTGACAACTCTGTCCTCTCTGTCCTCTTCTCAGCATACTGGGATCATAATTTGATATATTAGCTGATGTGATCCTCCTTCCTTCTTCCTTCCTAAGCTCTTCCCATGTGAAAATTAGACCATGAGGCTGAAGGATTCAGGGCTTGTCACCTCGAGGAGGCTGGCTCAGCTGAATGGAGGAGTCGGAGTCAAATTCTTGGCATTGCTGCCAGGGAAGCTTGATTAATTCATAGCAGAGATTATGGTCTTGAAAGACAAGGCTTTGAACTACAGCTCAGATCTTCACGCTGGGTACCTGAAGGTCTTCCAAGGGAAGTTCAGACATGCACGGTTTTAAGGAAATCAGTTTCCAGATCCTCACATTTTTTCCTAAAATTGAACTACCTGAACATACACCTAGAGATTTCCTTCTAGTTCTTTTTTCCCAGCTTCCCTTTCAAAATTATCTTTCAAACACTTTACACACACACACAGAGCAACCTTTACCCATCCCCAGTCTTCCTAGGGTGCATTGCCCCAGGATGCCACATAAGAGTGTAAACGTGTCAGTGAGGCGCCAGTGAAGCCTCCTTTCATCAAGACATCAGTATCCAAAGAAGAGTTTGTTGTATGTTTATGTCTTATCTTTGCAGTGTTTCTGTTAAGGTGTGAAGTCTGGTGTTAAAAACTAGGGTATTTTGGTCCAAGTTGGGCTGTTCAGAAATGTTAAATAGCATGACGGAATGATGACATATTTTTAAAAGCTTTATTGATATATAATTCACATACCTTACAATTCACCCCTTTGAAGTGTATAATTCAATGGCTTTTAGTATATTCACAGAGTTGTGCAATCATTACCACAATCAATTTTAGAACATTTTCTTTACCCCTGAAAGAAACCTTGTACCCCTTAGCTGTCACCCTCTAACCCCCTCATCTTCCCAGCCCTACACAGCCGCTCATCTGCTCTCTGTCTTTCTGGATTAGCTTATTCTAGACACTTCATATAAATGTAATCATATAACATGAGTCCTTTTATCTGGCTTCCTTCACTCAGCATAACACTTTCAAGGTTCATCTGTGTCGTAGCATGTGCCAATACTTCATTCCTTTTTATGGCTGAATAATATTCCATAGTGTGGATGTATCACCTTTTATTTATCAGTTTATCAATTGATTGATGGGCATTTGGGTTGTTTCCACTTCTTGGCTATTATGAATAATGCTCTATGAACACTCATATACAAGTTATTGTGTTCGCATATGTTTTCATTTCTCTTGGGTATATACCTAGGAGTAGAATTGTTGGCTCAAATGGTAACTCTATGTTTAGCCATTTGAGGAACTGCCGGACTGTTTCCCAAAGCAGCTGCATCATTTTACATTCCCACCTGCAATGTAGGAGAGTTCCAATTTCTGTGCATCCTCACCAACACTTCTTACTGTCTTTCCAAATACAGTCATCCCAGTGGGAGGAAGTGGCATCTCATTGTGGTTTTGGTTTGCATTTCCCTGATGGCTAATGATGTCAAGCATCTTTTCATGAGCTTATTTTTGATGACATTTGTTTAATAACCTAGCCTCTTCCATGCTCAACTGTTATCAGAGAAAGTATTACTCCTGAGGAAGAGCGCTGTGAGGACAAAACCAAGAGAGCCTGGCTCAGAAACATTGACAGTCATAGTGCATTATTTCATTCAGGCCACGGAATCATGACAAGCCTCTCTGCCTTCCTACCTCTCCATCTATCTTAGAATTAGAATGTTTGAGTTTTGTTACAAGTATGTTAGAAATATCCCCTACCAAGAGTGTCCTCTCTGCATTTTCACCGCTCTCGTAATGAGAAAGAGCTCCCCTTCTCCCGTGTCCAGGTGCCTATTGTGTACCATTTAAAGGAAGACGTAAAAAGTTCCACATTTACTTCCAAAAGGGCAGTGTTACATCTTTGAACAAAAGTAAATGTATCACATGTAGGTTAGAAAGCTTATTCAGCCTCGTAAGAAACATTTTAAACTTTCTGTATTATGAATATAACACATAAAAAGTGACCATACTTAATTGTATAGCTTAATGAATTATTGTAAATGTTCTAAATATCCACATAATCTCTATGGAGTTCAAGAAATAGAACATTGCCAACACCTCCATGGTCTCCTGTGTGGCCCCTTCATGATTATAATCCCTTCTCTCCTCTCTGAACTTTATGATAATGTGTTCCTGGCTTTTTAATATAGTTTTACCATCTGAGTTGGCATTTCTAATACAGAGATTAGTTCATCCTGTTTTTGAACTTTACATAAGAGAATTGTACAGTATGAATTATTTTGTATCTGGCTTCTTTCACTCAAAATTTTGTTTTCACAATTTTTCCCTGCTGTTGTATGTAGGCATAGTTCCTTCCGTTCCTCTTCTGTATAGTGTTCCGTCATAGGAATGTATCATTTTATTTATGCAGTCTCCTGTTGAAGGACACCTGGGTTGTTTCCAGTTTGGGCAACGACAGACAATGCTATCCTTGTGAATATCTTGGTGCACATGCACTCAAGTTTGTCTAGGGCATATACCTAGGAGTGGAATTGCTGTCTTCATTGCTAGATAATGCCAGACTATTTTGCAAAGTGATTGTGCCAATTCCCATTGCCATCAGCAATATACGAGAAGTCCCGTTGCTCTGCATGCTTGCCAATACATGGTATTATCCGACGTCATAATCATAGCCAATGGGACGTGAAGCAGTATCTCAATGTGGTTTTAATCTGCATTCTCTTGATTGATAATTAGTCAAGCATCTTTTCATGTTTATAGGCCTTTTGGATTTCTTTTTTTTTGAAATATTTGCTTCTTTTTCTATTTGGTTGACTATCCTCTCTTATTGATGAGTTGGAATTCTTTTTTTTTTTTTTTCTGTGAGGAAGATCAACCCTGAGCTAACATCCATGCCAATCCTCCTCTTTTTGCTGAGGAAGACTGGCTCTGAGCTAACATCTATTGCCAATCCTCCTCCTTTTTTTCCCCAAAGTCCCAGTAGATAGCTGTATGTCATAGTTGCACATCCTTCTAGTTGCTGTATGTGGGACGCCGCCTCAGCGTGGCAGGAGAAGTGGTGCATCGGTGTGCGCCTGGGATCCGAACCCAGGCCGCCAGTAGCGGAGCACGCACACTTAACCACTAAGCCACAGGGCCGGCCCCCTGGAATTCTTAATATATTTTGGATGTGAGCCTTTATCAGTTACACACGTGGAAAGTATCTTCTCCCACTCTGTGGCTTTCCTTTTCACTCTTAATGCTATATTTTAATTTGATTAGTCTGATTTGTCTTCATTTTTGGTTACTGCTCATCGATAGTTGAAGAAATCTTCTCTACCCAGAGGTCACGAATTTCCCATATGCATATTTAATTGTCCCAGCACCAATTTTCTCACTTTTCTGCAGTGTCACCTTTGTTGTAAATCACATGTCCGTACACAGCTGGATGTGTTCATGAGCTCTCTTATTCCATTGGTCTATTTGTCTGAACTATGCCAACACCACGGGCTGCGTTACTATAGCTTTATGATCTCCTATACAGTTTAGAATTAGTTTGTCAAGATCCACAAAAAGCCTGTTGGGATTTTGGTTGTGATTACACTGAATTTATGGACAATTTAGGGAAATTTCATTGATTTACAATATCAATTTTTAAAATTCGTGGACACGGTATATCTCTCCATTTGCGGAGTCTTCTTTAATTTCTCTTAAAGTTTTATACTTTATTCTGTAGAGGACTCACACAACTTTTGTGAGATTTATTCCTAGGTACTTGACATTTTAGAATTGTGTGTGTGTGTATATATATGTAGTACATATTTGTACATATACATATATATGTTGTATTTTTCAAAAAATTCATTTCCTCTTTTTGTACTTAGTCTATAGAAATATAGTTGATTTCTGTATATTGAATTTGTATTTAGAAAATTGTAGGGGATTTTTAGACATTCTGGATGTGAGCCCATTATCAGTTGTACATGTGGTAAATATCTCCACTTAATATGAATCATAGCTCTATATGTAAACTGTAAAACTACAAAACTTTAGAAGAAAACATTGAGAAAATCTGAGGTTAAGCAAAGATTTCTTAGATATAACACAAAAAGCATGATCCATTAAAAAACTGATCAATTGGACCTCATGAAGACATTTTCCTCTGGGAAAGACACTGTTAAGAGGATGAAAGGACAAGCCACAAATTGAAGAAAATATTTGCGAATCACCTATCTGGCAAAGGACTTGTATCCAGAATATGTAAAGAACCTTTTAATAATTTATTTGTAGATAGTTCCATAGTTTCCATATACACAATTATATCAGGTACAGACAATGACTTTTTTTCTTTACAGAGGTTTCCTCTTTTCCAAGTTTGCTAGGAGTTTTTATTGTGATAGATATGGAATGTTCTGCGTCTATTGAAACGAGCATGTTTTCTCCTTTAATCTATTAATAGGACAAGCCCCTTTTATTAATTTGTCAATGTAAACCCTCCATCCATTCCTGGGATAAACTAACTTGGTTATGATATATTATATATTTTTTTATTTTAAATACTATATATTTTTTATAATTATTAGACTGAGTAATTATATAATTCCTTTCAAATATTACTGGATTCCCTTTGCTATATATTCACACAGTTTTTTATTTGTAAATTTATCATATGGAGCTATTATAAATGGTATTTTTAAAATTTTAGTTTCTAATCATACATTGCTAGTACTGTAGATAGAAATATGATAGTTTTTTGTGTGTTGACCATGTACCTTGCCACTTTGCTAAACTCACTTATTAATTTGAGGAGTTTTTTGTGTAGATTCCTTGAACTTTTCTGTGTAGACAATCCTGTCATCTGCAAATAGGGACAGTTTCATTTCTTCCTCTATTGCTCTTCTTTTCCAGTTTCTTAAGGTGGAAACTTACTTACTTGAGACCTTTCTTCTTTTATAAATTAAGCATTTAATACTATAAATTTTACTCTAAAAGTGGCTTTAACGACATCCCACACATTTTATATTTGTATTTTCATTCATTCAGTTCAAAATATTTTCTAACTTCTCTTGAGACTTCCTCTTTGACTCACGGATTATTTAGAAGTGTTTCGTTTAATTTCTATAGGTTTGGAATTTTCCTCATATCTTTCTATTGGTGATATCTACTTTAATTCTGTTGTGGACAGAGAGCATACATTGTACTTGTTTCCAATTCTTTTAAATTTAATTTGTTAAGGTTTGTCTTATGACCCAGGACATGGTCTATCTTGGTGATTGTCCCATGTGCACTGGAAAATAACATACATTTGGCAATTGTTGGATAGAGTGTCCTATAAATGCCAGTTAGGTCCAGTTGGTTGATGGTGCTCTTCATTCCTTCTATATCCTTGTTGATTTTCTTTCAACGAGCTCTATAGAGTCTGTGAGAGGAGTGTTGAAGTCCCCAAGGATAATTGTGAATTTGTGTGTTTCTCCTTTCAGTTCTTGCTTCACGAATTTTAAGGTCATTTCTGTTGCTTACATACTCATTTAGGATTGTAATTTTCTTGGTAAATTGGCCCTTTTATCATTGTGTAATACACATCTTTATCCCTTGTAATTTTCCTTGCTTTGAGTCTACTCTGTCTGAGTGCACGATGTGTCTTTTTTCATCCTTTTACTTTGAACCTATCTGTATCATTATATTTGAAGTGAGTTTCTTGTAGACAATATAATTGGTTCACGTCTTGATATTCATTCCAACAACCTCTGATATTTTTTATTAGTGTCTTTTAAACAGTTACATTTAATGCAATTACTGATAATGCTTGGATTTAGGTCTACCATTTTATTATTTGTTTTCCATTTTTCCCATCTTTTTCATTCCTCTGTCTTCTTTTCTGCCTTCTTTCGGGTTATTTGAATATTTTTTAGTGTTCCATTATAATTTATTGTATTTTGACTATATCTCTTTGTATAAAGTCTTTAGTGGTTGTTCTCGGGATTACAATATACACACTGAACTTCGTAGTCTGTTTAAAATTAATAGTTTACTACTTCGAGTGGAATATAAAATCCTTACTGCCATCTCAGTCCCTTTACCCTCCCCTTCATATGATAGTTGGCTTATATATTACATCCACACACGGGAAATCCCAGCAGACACTGTTACATTTTTTTGCCTTCAAACATCGAGCATATTTTAAAGAACTCAAGAGAAAAAGAATAGTCCATTATAAGTGCCCAGATATTTGTCATTTCTGTTGCTCCTCTTTCTTTCCTGATGTTCCAGGTGTCCATTTGCTGTCATTTCCCTTCTCTGAAAAACTTCCTTTAGCAACTGTCTTAGAGCATGTCGGCTGGCCCTGAGTTCTCTTACTTTTCCTTCTTCTGAGAGTGTCTTTATTTCATCTTCATTACTGGAGGTTATTTTCATGGGATATAAAATTATGGCTCCATAGTTTTTTTCAGCACCTTAAAAATGTTGTGCCGGGCCGGCCTGGTGGCGTAGTGGTTAAGTTCGTGCCCTCTGCTTTGGTGGCCCGGGGTTTGCGGGTTTGGACCCTGGGCGCGGACCTACACGTTGCTTATCAAGCTACGCTGCGGCAGGCATCCCACATATAAAATAGAGGAAGATAGGTGCAGATGTTAGCTCAGGGCCAATCTTCCTCACAAAAAAAAAAAAAGAAAAGAAAAAATGTGGTACCACCTCCGTCCGACCTTCATGGTTTCTGATGAGAATTCAACATTCACTCAAATTGTTGTTTCTCTGTCAGTAACAAGTTATTTTTGTCTGGCCACTTTGAAGATTTTTTTATTTTCTTTAATCTTCAGCAGTTTTGTTACAATGTGTGTGGGTATACATTTCTTTGCCTTTATCTTGTTTGGGGCTCACTGAGATTTTGGAATCTGTAGATTTATGTCTTTTGGCAAATTGGGGAAGTTTTCACCTGTTTTTACCTCAAATGTTTTTCAAGCTCTGCAGTCTTTCTCCTCTCTTTCTGGAAGTCCGATGGCACACATGCTGGACTTTTTTTATTGTTCCACAGGCCCCTGGGGCTCTTTCAGTTTTTTTTCCTTCCTGTTGTTCAGACTAATCTCTACTAATCAATCTGTATGTCCACGGACTTTTACCTCTGTCATCTCCATCTGCTTTGGGGTCTATACAGTGAGTTTTAATTTCTGGGTTTTTTTATTTTCCAGTTCTAACATTTCCATTTTGTTATTCTTTATATTTTCCACTTTCTTACTGAAACTTTCTAGTTTTCCATTTGTTCCAAAGGTGTTTACAATTATTTATTAGAACATTTAAAAAATATCTGCTTTAAAGTCTTTGTCAGATAATTCCAATATCTAAGTCATCTTGGTATTGACATTTGTTGATTGTCTTTTTACTTGTCGAGATTTTCCTAGTGCTTTGTATGCCAAGTAATTCTAGATTGAATCTTACACATTTTGAATATTATGCTATGAGACTCTGGCTCTTAATGAAATCCTGTGAAGAATGTTGATATTTTTGTATCAGTATGCAATTGAACTGAACAGGTTCAGACCATGAGTTCCAACCAACCTTTTCTGGGCTGTGGTTGAATTTCATTTCAACTTTCAGACCTTGCAATGGTATTTGGATCTGACCACGTTTGTGCCACCCAGTGGCCAGTCTGGGACCTGGATGATGGTAAATCCAGTTCTTCAAGTCTTTTATATGCTGAGTAAGACCAGATCAACCTAAGTATAGCTCAGGGCTGAGCCCAGGAGAGTGTGAACAATTTCATGGGGTCTCTTTCCCAAGCTCCTCCCTCTCTATGATCTCCCTGGGGATCATATTATTCAGTTCCCTGGGGCTCCTCTTTTTGGTTCTTCGGGCAGAAAGCTAGAGCTCTACTTAGCCCACTCTGCCATGCATTTCATAGCCGTGCCCGTGTCTGAGGCCAAGTGGCAGAAGGAACAGAGGATAAAAAATAGTGAACTCATTGCCAGTTCAGTACTTCATATTTTGGTCTTCTTCCCCAATTCTCCTGCCACCATTTACTTTTCAGAGTCCTTCAATAGCTTCTGCTCCATGCATTCCAGCTAGGTCTAATAGCTGCATTCAGTGGGAAAGACCAAGAGGAATGTGCTTACTCCATCTTACTCCCACTCTGCATTTTTTTCAACTATATACACAAAGGACTTTGTCTGTAATTTTCCTTTCTCTTACTGTCTTTGTTGGGTTGTGTACAAAGATTATGCTTCCCATAAAATGAGTTGAGAACTATATCCTCCTTTTTAAAATTCTCTGGAGCAATTTGTAAAGACTTGAATTTTCACTAATGAAGCCAATGGAGTTTTCTTCGTGAGATAGTTTCTAATTTATTAAAGTGTTTTTAATAGTTATAAGAATATTCAGTTCTATTTCTCCTTGTGTTATTTTTAAGTTGTATTTTTCTAGGAATTTCTCTATTTCATTTAAATTTTCCAAGTTATGAACATATAAATGTTTGTATATCCTCTTATGACCTTTATAATGTCTTTAGAATCTTCAGTGATCCCATTTTTATTCCCACTTTTGAATTTTTAAAAACTTTTATCAGTCTCACATCAGTATGTCTTTATGACTTTGGATAGGCAATGGTTTCTTAGATATTACTCCAAAAACATAAAAATAACCATCATCAAAATTAAACTTTCGTGGCTTAGAGGACACATCAAGAAAGTGAAAAGACACAAATGGAGAAAATATTTGAAAAGCACATTTCTAACAAGGAACTTGTAGTAGAATATACAAAGAACTGTTACAACTGAACAATAAAAGGCAAAATACTCAGCTAAAAGAGGGCAAAGGATCTGAATAGACATTACTTAAAGAAGATACACACATGGCCAATGAGCACATGAAAAGATGCTCAACATCATTAGCCATCAGTGAAATGCAAATCAAAAACACAATGAGGTGCCACTTCACACCCACCAGGATGGCTATAACAAAAAAGAGAGCTAATAAGAAGTGTTGGTGAGGATGTGGGAAAACTGGAACCCGCAAATGATGTTGGTGGGAATGTAAAATGGTGCAACCACTTTGGAAAACAGTCTAGTAGTTTCTTGAATGATTAAACATGGAGTTACCATATGACCCAGTAATACATATACTGGGAATATATACCCATTAATTTCATTCCTAGGTATGTATACTCAAGAAATGAAATGATATGTGCCCACAAAAACTTGTACATGAATGTTCACGGCAGTATTATACATAATTGTCAAAAAGTGGAAACAACCCAAATGTCTATCAACTGATTAGATACATAAAAGTAGTATATCCATACAATGGAATATTATTCAGACACAAAAAGCAATAAAGTACTGACACATGCTATAATATGGATGAACCTTGAAAATATGCTAAGTGAAAGAAGCCAGTCCCAAAGGACCACATACTATATAATTCCATTTTTAGGAAATGTCCATAATAGGCAAATCTATAGAGAAAGTAGAAAATTAGTGGTTGCCTGGAGCTGGAGGAGTTGAAAGGACCGAGGAATGGTGATTAAATGTGCAAAGTTTCTTTTGGGGGTAAAGATGAAAATGTTCTAAAACTGATAGTGGAGATGGATGCACAACTCTGTGACTATACTAAAAGCCATTGAACTGTACACTTTAAATGGGTGAATTGTATAGTATGTGAATTGCATCTCAATAACATTGTTAAAAAGATACCATGCCTGTGTCATGGTCATTCTTTCTTTCTTGGATTACTCACTCTGGAGGATGACGACTTCTGTGTCTTGAGTAACCTTTTGGAGAGTCCCATGTGGCAAGGAGCTGAGGTCTCCTGTCAGCAGCCATGTGAGTGACCTTGAAAGTGGGTCACGCTGCCCCTGTCAAGCTTTCAGTGGCTGCAGCCCCTGCCAGTAGCTTGACTGCAGCCTCATGAGAGCTCCTGGGTCAGAACCACCCAGTGAAGCCCTCCCAGATTGCCGACCCTCAGAAACTGTGTGAAATAATAAATATTTGTTATTTTTATTTTATTTTGAGGAGGAATTTATTTGAGGTGAGGAAGATTGTCCCTGAGCTAACATCTGTTGCCAATCTTCCTCTTTTTTTTTTTTTGTGAGGAAGATCAGCCCTATGCTAACATCTGCCAATCCTCTTTTTTTTTTTTTTCTTGAGGAAGACTGGCCCTGGGCTAACCTCCACGCCCATCTTCCTCCACTTTATATGAGACGCTGCCACAGCATGGCTTGCCAAGCGGTGCATCAGTGCACGCCCAGGATCCAAACCAGCAAACCCCAGACCACCACAGCAGAGCACACGCACTTAACCGCTTGCACCACCAGGCCGGCCCCCGAATCTTCCTCTTTTTGCTTGAGGAAGATTGTCCCTGAGTTAACATCTGTGCCAATCCTCCTTTACTTTTGCATATGGGACACCACCACAGCATGGCTGGATCAGCAGTGTGTAGGTCCTCGCCTGGGATCCGAACCTGTGAACCCCAGGCCGCTGAAACGGAGTGCACCACCTCAACCACTATGCCACCAGGCTAGCCCCAATGTTTGTTATTTTAAGGTGCTATGTTCTACAATAATTTATTACACAGCAATAGATGATACAAGCCCATCTATCTCTTTAAGACAGGAATTTCCAATAAAATTTTATTTATTTATTTATTTATTTTTGTGAGGAGATCAGCCCTGTGCTAACATCCACCAATCCTCCTCTTTTTTTTTGCTGAAGAAGACTGGCCCTGGGCTAACATCCGTGCCCATCTTCCTCTACTTTATATGGGACGCCACCACAGCATGGGTTGCCAAGCAGTGCATCGGTGCGCGCCTGGGATCCGAACCGGCAAACCCCAGGCCACCGCAGCGGAGCGTGTGCACTTAACTGCTTGCGCCACCGGGCTGGCCTCTAAAATTTTACTTTTTATATTTAATATTTATAAAATTTTCTGGTATATTTTGTTGCTTTAATTAAATGTATACTACTAATACTTATAATGATGTCAGTCCAAAACAAAATTTTAACATTCAGAGCCTTATGGTCATGGGATATTTTTAAAAAGTCCATTATATTTATAGTACATATTTTTGTTACAAAGAAGTCTGTTAAGTTGATGAATGAAAGTCTTTGAATCACAAAAAAATTCTAACACGATAGAACTTAGAAACAAGTGCTGGAATGGTAGTACGTGTTCAGGGAGCAAAAGCAAGAATCTGAAATTTCTTAATGAAAAGCTTTGTCATGTATTTTTTTAATGGATAATGGTGAGAATCAAATCACTATGGTATCTAGATGCCATCGGATACATTTAAAAGAGCAACAGAACAACTTTATTTGAAAGAATCTATATTTACAGTATATTAGAAAGTACATCCCTTGCAACTAATTGTTGTTATGAAAAAATTTAGATGTCAATTTAAAATGCACAAGATGTATGTAGATTTTTAAAAATTCTTTTAGGGAAGGTATTTTTATCTTCCTTGGAGTTCATGGTGTTCTTGAATCTGTACCTTGATTTCTTTCAATTATGGGAAATTCTTAGCCATTTTCTCTTCTAACCTTGCTCCATTCTCTCTCTTCTCTCCTTCTGGCTAAAATTACATCTTTACAAAACTTATTCCTCATATTTCATGTTTTTCTATGCTCTTTTCTGTGTTTTTCATCCTTTTGATTCTGTGTTTCAGCCTCAATATTTTTCTGCTTTATCCTCTGGTTCACTAATTCTCTTTTCAGCTATGTCTAACCCACTATTAAACTTATCCATTGAATTCTTAATATCAGATACTCTAAATTTGAGTTCTCAGATCTTCAAACTGCTGAAATTCCCAATATTTTCTTTTAATTCCTTGAACTCATTAATCATAGCTATTTTAATGTCTAGGTCTGATAACTCCATTATCTGAATCCCTGGGATTTCTGTTGTATGTCTGTCCCTGAAAATGTCTCTGAGCATGTTTCGTCTTTACACATGTAGTTATTTTTGGATGAAATTTTTCTATCGGAGAATTTACTTTTGCTTTTGGTGGGCAGCTCTAGGCTAAGGGCCCCAGAAAGCCTGGATCACTTTAATTCAACCAAGGATTTATATGACTCAAAGCTGGGCTTTAGTCTACTTTCCCCTTTATTCCTAGTGTGTAGCCCACAGGGTCCCCACAAAAAACCTGGTACATTTATCAGGACCCCTCCTTGGTAGGCCCTCAACTGTTTGATCTCCCCAGCCTTGTTCACTGAAGCTCTACTCAGCTTCTCAGCCTCTGCTTCCAGAACTAACAATCTCCTTGAGAGGAAACATGGCTCCAAATGTCAGGCTCACTTTTCTTTGCTTCCCTCCTCTCCTAGAACTGGGGCCCACAATTACTGACTGGTTTGGTAGTCCTCTGATGCCTTCAAAGAGATTGTTTAAAAGTTTTTTCCCAGTTCTTCTAATTATTTTGAGCAGAAGAGTTGACCCTAAACACTTTGCCCATCATTGCTGGAATTAGAACTTCCTCTCTCCTCAACTTCAGACTTGGATTTCCAGTATCCTGTTGAATGTCTCCTGAATATCCTACATGTCCCTCGTGCTCAATATGTCCACACTGAACTCTACATTTATCTCATCTCCTGCCCCCTCCCACTCAACTGGCTTTTGTTGTTGTGCCTATTTCTGTTCATATAGTTCCAAACTTTAAATATTATCTGTGAATCTCCTCTCTCTCTGCCTCTTAAATGCCTTCACTTACCAAGTAGTGTGTAGCCCTGGTGGTCCAGTGGTTAAGATTCTTTCTTCTCACTATGGCAGCCTGGGTTTGTTTCCTGTTCAGGAAACCACACCACTCGTCTGTCGGTTGTCGTACTGTGGTGGCTGTGTGTTGCTGTGATGCTGAAAGCCATGCCACCAGGATTTCAAATACCAGCAGAGTCACCCATGGTAGATGGGTTTCAGTGGAGCTTCCAGACTAAGACAGACCAGGAAGAAGGACCTGGCCGCCCGCTTCTGAAAAAAATTGGCCATGAAAACTCTATGAATAGCAGTGGAGCATTGCCTGTCAAGTGCTGGAAGGTGAGAGGATGGCGCAAAAAGACCAGGCAGGGTTCCGCTCTGCTGTACACAGGGTCTCTAAGAGTTGGAATCCACTCAACAGCACAAACAAAAAAAACGCTGTTATAAAAAGTGTAAAACTCTTTGACAGCTCCTTCGCCAAAACAGATTAGTGGAGGATTCAAGTTCCTTCCAGTTCTCTCATCACTTATATCCGGCTAAACTCTCACTCCTCATCTGCTGTTTCCCCCTTGCACCACCTTCTGACCCCACCTAAGCATAGCATGCCATTGTATAATCCCATGCCTTTGCACAAACTATTCTCACTGTCAACAATTCATATTCCCTGTTCTCTTGCTGTTGAACTCTTATATATCCTTCAAGACCAAATACTGTTTCCTCCAAGAAATCATGCCTTACTCCTCCAGACAAAGTTCATCATCCCCTCTACGCTGTAAACACTGGTTTAGGCATTTGACCCTGCTAATAGACTCTGAACTCCTTGAGTTTATGAGACAGTATCATCTTGAGCCCCAGGACCTAATGATGTAAGCCCTTAGTAAATGCTTACTGAATAAATGAATGACAAAACACTCCCTCACTACTGACTAGAAATAGTGTTATTTTTTTCTCCAACTAGTTTAATTGGTAAAATCCATACAAATATAACTTGAGTGCTGGCCTTTAGAGATCAATAAAATGAAACAGAAAATACAAATCTGGGGCCAACATTGAGACTTAAGGAAAATTACCATAAAATAACATTTCATGGGCGTTTATAGTTCAGATACTTATCATTGTTGACCGAACATACTTACTGAAGTCTATACTCTTTTATTCAACATACTAAATGTGTTGTTTAACTCTGGTAACCACAGCTGTGACTTAGTTAACGATCTCAATAAATCCTACTTAAATCAGAGACAGGAAAAAATTATGCAAATGAATTCTTATCTGTTTTTCTGCCCAAGGCATATTTGATAACAGATAAAACATACTCCAAATAGTCTCTACTTAATACTTAGGAAGCCATTTGAGGTTTTATTTGGATCAAAATCAAATACAAAGAGGAGGAGAAGATTGCTATATTCACAAATGGTTTTATTTCAGAAAGAAATTACACATTAAAAGGAGACATAGTTAAGAGCGTACATTCACATATGGAACTGAATCTAGGAAAGGCAACAGTTATTAATATACAAAGCCATATGATTAAAAAAGATGATAACAGATAATGACAGATGGGCTTGCCTTAGATTCACCCACAAAATGATATCTTTTGTTTGAAAACAAAAAGATATTGGTCTTTAAGATAGCTCTTTAGAAATGAGTTTGTAGTTCCAATGGACCAATCACCCCAGTCTCCACATAGGCTGTATCACACCCATACTCATACCGCAGGATGGAAGCCAGCAATCAGTTATACCTTGCAGCTGGACAGGATGTCTTCCACTAATCTCTTGTAAACCCAGGCATCACCCTTGAGCCGCTGCCTCCTGATACCCACCACGTCGGGTTTTTGAAGTTGGCACACTTCTAGTTCAAACTGCATTGTCACTTTGCCAAAATCTGACTGTGTTTGACACTTCAGTGTATAGCTGTAAAAAACAAGTTAAGGAGCCAGTTAGGAGGAGAACCATGAATATTCTGAATAACAAGAGATTTCTAAGCCTCTAGGAGGCCAGTGGAGAAAATGAACCATTATTTCATATTAAGCAGTATGTATATTACTGCTTACAGTTTCCAAATGACCTAGCTATGCTTTAGTGATGGAGTATGACTGGTGTTTTCCCAGAAGCTGAACTAGGATCTTAAGAAAGAATCACGATGAAAAGATTTTACCAGAATTCTCCCTTGCTCCAAAGAAAAGCCCTTCTTTCATAGCTACACATGCCATTTATGCTCAAGAAATCTTCTGGCATCCTTTATGCAATTCTTTCAACAATGCAATCTGTGAACATCAGGCCATTTCCACAATGTTCACAACAGAGGAAAGCACAGGGAAGATTAAGAATATTTTTTTTGTGTGCATCTCATTAGAAACTTTTGTCTTTCATATAAATAAAGCTGAAGCCACCAACCTGTCAGATGGACACGTGTTTTTGAGGTTTTTCTAATAGTAATAAGAGGTTATGATCGTTACAACACTTTATAGCACAGTTAAAAAGAAAGCCCAAGGAGATAGTACATTCCCATGGCTGAAACACATAGCATATATAATCAGAACTGCCATGTTAACCACTCTGATAATGGAAAGGCCCAGTCTAAACGAAGAACACATCTTAAGAAATAGGTATGTTCTTGAAAAGTTGCATAAATTGAATTCACGTAAATCACTTTTTAATTTACATTATATTGTAGTTTGTCTTACAAATCTTTGATAAACAATAAACACAACAATAAACAATACAACTGATTTTAAATTTCAGTTCCTAAATATTTAGGTACACATGATTAGGCTCTGTTCCACAGAATTGTAGAGAAATTACTTGTATCTGTTATGTATCATGAGGTTTCACAAAATATCATTCTTTTTCTCACTAACTTAGTTATGTGTTTTAGGGCTTGATCTCTTAAAAATAAGCAGTGTATATCAGAAATGCTAAAAGGAGTATCCTGTAGTCAAGTTTCCTGATGGGAAGATGAAGTATGGAGCAATTTAACCATATGGAAGATAAAAAGTAAGGAGAAAGATAATAATGGAATATAATATATATAAGATTAGTAACATCACACCACCGAAAAACTTCGCTTTTATTATTCTGCTTTGTCACCAAAAGGTAGAAACAGACAAGGTAACAAAAAAAAAAAAAAAAAAAAAGGATCAAGGCAGAGACCCTCTGGTTGATCAGGAAGTTCGTTAGATTAGGAAGAACAGGTGGGAGTGAGTTCAATGTGTTCTAATAATGTCTAAGGAAGAAAGCCAGGGTTCACATAAGGAAGGCTTGCCAACATTTACAGACAGTGAGAAGTAAAATTACTTTTGCAAAAGATTGTTTCTTCAAATCTTACTCTATATTGACTATTCTATTTAAATGTTTTTGGCAAATCTATTAATGGCTCTTCTTAGCTGCTTTAATAATGAAATTTTAAAAAGACCTAACTGAGTGGAAATGCTTACAAACATGAACATCTGAGGTAACCAGCAGAGGTCTGGCTCTTCAGATCATGAGATCATAACCAAAGAGGCTTCAATGGCAGTTCACTGCCCAGTGGGGAACACGTCCCTAAAGTACTGAAAACCCAGTTCTGTAAAATAGCAAGTCATAAAGAAAAGAAGTCTATAGAAATCCTTGATTTGTCAGAGGTGTCTCATAACTCTAGATTACATTTTATAAATACTATTGTAAAGCAGAACATCAAAGGAAAACAGACGATGTAAAAAAAACTGGAAGAAGTTCCGATTTTCCTGTTTTGAAAAGTCTAACTCTGAAAGTGGTGACAACACAGGCACTTCAAAAAACTTCTACAGTTCGTATAAAATAGAAGAGAATAAATTATGGACAATGAGACTACTATAAAAGCTTTTGGAATGAGGTGGAAGAAATATCTTTTTTAAAAAGGGGAGAGGGGAATCAACCCATGTTCTCTCAAAGCTCAAAAGGTATCACGTAATAACTGCAACAGCCTGGTAAGTGTGCTGCTTACCCCTTTTGTACGAAGTCAACATGCTTCTTTGGAAGAACAGACATTATCTCATTCAAGAGTTGATCTGGATTCACTAATCTGCTTGTAGTCACATTATAGTGCAGCTTAAAAAAGAAAAAGAAGGGGTGAGAAATAAATCTTTACATCAACACAGAGACCATCCTACCTGATTCAGAGACCCCAAACTCCTCAATATGGTACCATCTCAAGCGAAAATATTTCAAGAAAAATACTGAAAGAATTGACAACTAACCTTGGTGAGTTGGATTAAGATGGCACTGAGAAAGCTTGGAGAAATCATGTTTATTAGAAGCAACATCCACTTCATCCTTTTTATACGTTCACCTTCCTCTCCCACCAATCTTTTTATGGAAATAAATGAATATTAAACACCATCTACCTGTTTGAGCTTTACCTGCGTCTCCCTTCCTACACTGTCACAGTCCTCAAATGTAAACTGGGAAGATGAAACAAATGTCCTAGAAAATTTGGTTTGTATATAGTTCGATATGTTTCCTTAATTTTTTCTCTATTATTTTAAGAATATTATAGCATTCCAGGAACTGATTCTATGACAATTCTATGAGAACATGAATATAACAAGTATTCCTTTAAAAAAGTAATGTCTTTTTTTTATTTTTTTTTATTTTATTTTACTTTATTTTTTTTAATTTTTTGTTTATTGCAGTAACATTGGTTTATAACATTGTAAAAATTTCAGGTGTACATCATTATACTTCTATTTCTGCATAGATTACATCATGTTCACCACCAAAATACTAATTACAACCCATCACCACACACGTGTACCGAATTATCCCTTTCACCCTCCTCCCTCCCCGCTTCCCCTCTGGTGTGATGTCAAGTTATTTTTTTCTCATTGACTGAGACCACAATTCTCAGAAACAATTCCATTTCTAATTGGTATCCACCCATCATTCATTCAACATCTATTTATTGAATGTGTACGAGGTGCCAGGCAGTTTTTGTCCTGGAGACAGACAAAACTCTCTATCTTCCTAGTGGTAGGAAGGTAGGAAAAAAATCATACTGTCAAAAAAAATCATACTTTCTATGTTTTTCAGATTTGAGTTCTTGTTACAAATAACAAAACGCTAAGATTGGAAAAGACCCAACTACCTTAGTTTTTAAATTAAGAACCTATGGCCCAAGGAAGAGATATATATTTCTTAAGGTGAGGTTTCCCAGAGTGTAATATAAACTGTCACTCGAGATACACGACATAACTCTGGGTGGAACATAAATATAAAAATTAAAATATTTATCTATGTATTTGCTCCAATCTGATTTAGAGAAATAAAATTAGCAAAAACTAATGATATATAGTTTCCTTTTAAATAAATGCAAGTTTTAAAAAAGTTAGTCATCTTGACTGTGGTGATGATTTTATAGGTGTCTATATAATGCCAAAGTATATGAACTGTATATTTTTAATATGTGCAGTTTATTGTATGTCAATTATACCTCTATACCTCGAGGCTGATATGAAAGTGAGTGTTAAGTGACTGGAGTGTGGGGACCCCAGCTTCAAGTCATAAAAGGAGTAAGTGGCACAGCTGTGACAGGACTCTGTCTCTTGGGTCCCAGTCCAGGGGTCTGTCAACAAACTAAATTGGCTTTGTCAAAATAATAATAAAATGAACACTTTCAAACCACAATTTTAATGATTCCTTTTGTAAAATAAAGAATTAATCCTAATTTATCTATTTAAATTTCAGATTTTTATAGATTGCTTCCTAACAGAGGGCTTAACTACATATGATTTGCTATCTTATAAAACTAAGATGTTCTTTGTACCATCCTTTTAACTTTTTTGGAAGTTTACGATTTTTTAATTTAATAAGTGGGTTGAAAAAGTGAAGCTAATTTCCTATAGCAGGTCCTGTGGTTCTGTAAAAACTTAAAGCATTAAAAAGGGTTAAAGATCCAAAGTTAGATGAAGTTTCAGATCTTGGGTTTGTACTAAATAGGACTGTGGTTCTGCTACACTGGGGTTAAAATGCTCAACATTAATAATAAGAATGATACCTGACACTGGAACACCCTATATTAATAAGCATTTCATATGCAATGTAGCATCTTATACAGACAGTCTTGTTTATACATCCCAGCTCTGTGAAGTTGCTGAGTAGACATTATACCCAGTTTTCACAAATAAAGAAACAGGAAGTCAGGGATAAAATGACATATCCAAGCTACACAGTAGGAAGCTGAGGCTAGAATCCAGGTCTTCTCATCCCAATCTTGTGGTTTTTCTCCTACATCCCGGAAGTACTGGGGGATACCTAGAAAGCCAGCTAACATCACAGCAGTTCCTAATGAAAAATGCATTCAGGTTCCAAACAATTTACATAGGTGAACAACTTTAGAATATTATCCATCAGTATTTGATAACAGTATATGATATATCAATAATGTATATAATCGGACAAGTTTCCTTAATTTTTCTTTATTTAATGTTTTTTAGGGAAATGGCACTATAGTTTTCTTAATCCCAATGTCAGAGTTTGGAATACTTCACAACTGTCTCCAACTAGAGAAATCTTAGAATAAAAGTATAAAATATGCCTAATAAACAGCCCTATTCACCATAAAACCCCTCAGTGTGTTATATAAAGTTCAACAGGGCAACAGACACTAATGGGTAAGTCCTATCTTCTTTAAAACAGGACATAATGGGATCTCAGAATATTCTCCCCCGAAGCATCTTTCTGCCCAACAGCTCAGCAATTTCCTTTCCCCAAACCTGCCTAGATTTGATCAAAATGAGTGTCTCAGTGAAAAACTAAACACAGACCCAGTCCCCAATCACGGGGAGCACTACCATCTTTTCCTCCCTCCTCTAGGCCCCACACGTTTTGGAACGTGTTTTATTACAGCACTGAACCCCCGGTAACAGAGCAACATCCCTGCCTATTTTCACTGCCACTCTGTGAGTTCCTCAAGGACACGGGCTGTGTCTTACTCACTCCTTTACCTCTTACCTCCCCCAAGCAAAATTGCCATTCATTAGATGTTTCAATGAATGGGCAGAGAGAATCCAAGAGAGTAAAAGGTATTTTATATCTACTAATCATTTCTTTTTCCTTTCCTTTCCCCCCCAAATACATTGCCCACCCCACTGACACGTTAAACCTTTTGAAGCATAATAAGTCTATCAGATAAGGTCCAAGATCCTTAGCCAGGCCTGTGAGGACCTCTCAGCCTACTGCCCAGTCTGCTGCTCCTGTTTTCTTCACAAACACCACACTCAAAGTTCAAATGAACTTCCCATGCATTCGAATATTTTGTGAGGGCCCACAAAGGTATCCATGTGTCGGGGACTCTTCTATGCACCAGAGATACGACAACTGAGCTCAAGTCCCCATCCCTAAGGCAGCTCTCAGTTCCTCATATATGCCCCATGCTTCCCATCTCCATTGCCTCGTGATTAATCCCTCCACCCGAACTCGAATGTCTGAAGTATAGTTATTTGTTCCTTGAAAAGGAGCGACTGTATCTAACTTACCTCTGCATTCTCAAAGCCTACTGCATAGCAACATGCATAGCAACATGCATATTTCAGGTGCTCAAAAAACATCTATTAACTAAATGAATGAATAAGTAAATAAAAAATACTAATCAATTCATTCATTCGTACTTTTCTTTAAAGAAACGTAGCCCAGTTAGCAGCCAGCTTCTGAAATCCATATTAGAGAATTCCAGTTCACTTACCTTCAGTCGTCTTGGCCCGTCTTTGGCCGAGCCCCTCCTTTTGCTCCTGGTGAGCACCGTGATCACCTTATCCAACCCCCTCTCAAGGCTCCCAAACACTCTGGTTCCTTTTCTTTTTGGAGTTTCCTCTACATGTGCTTGGTTGAGATCCATTTCCACTGAGCGACACCTTAAAAAACAGAAACACCCACGAGTAGAGCTGGGTCTCCTGCCTGCTGGGGCCCCCACAGGCTGTGCATTAGCTGAGCCTCACTCAGGTATGCCAGGGCCAGACGACCTCACTCCTCCTGAGGAGCACGAAGGCCATCTCCCACTGGAAAGTAGCCGTCACCCTTCCCCCTGCCAACTGCCACTTGGCAAAGCTACTTTTCCCCTCCTTTTTTTTAAAATGTCAAATATACAGAAAAGTTGAACAAACAATGCAATGAAAATCCAAATATCCTCTTAGATTCAACAGTTGTTACTATTTTGCCACACTTGCTTTCTCCACATATATAGACAGGATAATAAATACAGTAAATACATAGATATCTTTGCTGAGCCATCTGAAAGTAATCCCTTGAAGATATCATGATACTTCACTCTGAAACTCTTCAGCGTACATCACCAATGAATAAGGGCATTTTCCTACAGAACCACAATACCATTAAGACATCAAGAAAATTAATAATAATGCCATAGTATCATCTCATATCTAGATCCCATTCTAATTCCTGAACTGTCCTGACAATAGATCCTGCTTAAAAAAATAGCTATAAAAGACAATGAAGGCTCATCTATGCAGCAGAACTGTTTATGCAAGAGGAATGGGCTTTCTTTAAAACACCCTTTAGTATCTTTACTATCTGAGCGATGCTGTTAGTGAATGTCTATACTCTACTGGCAGAAGTGAAGGGAAAGATGGGCCTTAGAGAGGGAACCATGTGGCTGTGGCCAGGGCCACTGTCTTCCCAGCCTGCTATATTTAACTTAAGGTGCCAGTCCTACTGCTGATGAGTTTCACAATTCTACCCCATAAGGAAGGCAGTGGCATCAGCTCCAGTAATGGCCACAGACTATCCTCATACAGACAGACATTCTCGTACAGTCTCCAACGTAATCTACATGATAGTTTATCTTAATCAGGTTTATCAGATATGAAAGAAGGAAAAGTGGTTACATACGCTAAAGATCAAAGAGTCTGAAAAACAGAACACTTACCGCCTCTCAGGGCTAATGACACCTGTCATTAACATCTCTGTTCCCGCTGCTGAATTTACTGGCATTTTAATTGGAGTTTCCTTCAGGCACTGGTTTCTAGCTATTAGAAAAAAAGCAACCACAAACCAAATGTAGCCGACACACTATGGTTTCAAAATTTCTATCAATAACGCAGACATCACCTCGTTCATTGACTCAGAAATACCGTAATCACCTGGCCAGTGATGCTAAGGCTCTAGTTCTTTAAAGAAATGTTTCTGTGTGATTTATAATGAAGATAAAATCATTTTGCTTTGCACATGTGGCTCTTCTTTTTCTTCACTGCAAAACTGAAGCCATGCTTATGATTTTATTATAAATATCATATGACAAATCTAAATAGATCATATAAATACAGATTTCGTGATTACTGATTCTCTTTTCTATAACTAAGTCAGTCTGTATTTATACAAGGACCCAATTTATGCCTTTAATTGATACAGCATTGAGAGGTGTTAATTCAGTTCATAGCCCGATTCAGCTCCTGTTAGGCTAAGAGAACAATCCCCTGTGAAAGCCTGACAACAGTTTCTAAAGAGGCTTGAGCTTTGGCTATTGTTCTATTCCCTACTCCAGAGTTGTGTGTTTTTCTAGGAGGGTGTTTGTATCCCAGACGGTTTGTGACAAATTTGCAATAACAAATCTGGTTACCACTGATTAGTTAACTTTTTGCTCATGATCTAAAAGTTGTAATAATATTCACTTTCTAATAAATATATGATATCAAGTTTTTAAAAAGGGATGGAGGGTCTTGTTTTGTTTACGAGTACTCAGCACTGTTCCCTCTGGTTCCACAAGAACTAGAGAATGAGATCAATCGACAGCATCTGTGAAAGCAGCTTTCACCTTTGCGTGCTAACAGGAGCTACTACCACAATTACCCTCCAGCAAAGTGTCACTGACTGGACGTACAGGACGCAGAAAATGAAATTAATGCTTATGTCAAAATGACTCAGTAAAAGTAAAATGCAGAGAGAACACTAATGGGAGCTCTCAACTGGGGCTTCAGCCACTTGCGTCTCTTATGTTTAAAGAAAAACAGCCAATCATAGCTTTTGACCAACACAATCTTTCTCACAGGGACAAGATATGTAAACTGATGACACCTTAAGATTATAAATTCTAAAACTATCCAGATTTCAAAACCTTCAGAATTAGATAAAAAGTAAAATTTACCAATAACAGAAGGGACTATAAGCATCAAAGGCTTAAAAACAACAGCCCTCAATGAGCTAAGGTCCATCTTATCTCCCCACCCAACCTCCTGACTCACACAGGACGTTGTGGCGATATTAAGATAAATAACAGGAGAGAAAGAGACACCCCCCTCGTTAGGAAAAGATGCAATAGCAGCCACCACTGAGGTCCTACTGCATGCAGATGTTACCTGACTGAACCCTCATAACCACCACAGGCAGCCACACACAAACACATGTCACACCAAAGTAGTCTCACAACTTAGGGGAAAGTGTTGTTTGAGCTGATGAACTGGACAACGCCATTAACATAACAATAGAACTTCCAGCAAAAATTCTGAAAAGGTTTTTCAGAATATCTTTATGTATAAGAAGCAGACCTCTGGATCCAATGCCTATCAGCCCCATTAGCAAACTGGGAGCGCGATGGCAGGATGTGGATTAGCAGCAGTTCACACAGCAATGTTTCAGGGCTTGGGTTCATTAGGGTCTTAACATAAAACAAGAGTAGGTCACAAATGGTGGAAAAAAGGCTTTTAATAAAGTTTAGGGGTCATTTAAAAAATTGATAGAATCTAGATCACAGTAAATAAAATCCCTTCAGGCTCTCTCTAATGTATCCATTCCTTCGTTCAACAAATATGGCCCGCACCGTATACCAGGCATGGGGCACCTACTATGTATCAGACAACAGACGTGGCCCCTACTATGTACTAAGTGATGCTGCAATAAATGTGGCAGACAGAGTCTCTACTCTCCTGACGCTTCCTGTCTTACCCTGGTGAGACCCAGGACTGGAAAACTGGGTTCACTTCTGGGCACTGTGTTTTAAGAGGCACACGGACAAAACAGAATGTGTCCAGATGAGGCCAGCAAACAAAACACTGAAGGGTCATAAAGGAATCAGCTTAAATCATTGGTGGTGAGTAACCTGAAGAGGAAACCAAGGGAAACGAGAGAGTTGTAATATCTGGATAAAGATACACATATCTGGAAGGGCATCACAGCTTTATCCTGTCTGCTGGAGTATGGGCAATAATACAACAGGCAGAGAAGGATCAGCTACCAGAACTGGAGATCCAGAGTGTGAAGGGCTCAGCAGAGACTTCCACTTCAGTCCTTATAAGTGAGGGCAAAGGGGCAAGTCCAAACCTGGACACATGACCTTGGGCAAATCACTTGTTTGAGTCTCAGGTTCTTCAGCTGTGACAAGGCAGGTGGATTAAAGGAGCTCTAACTTGCCTGTCAGCTTTGATCTTCTATGATGCTATGATTCAACTTGACATATGTGAAAAAGAGAAAAACTTCATATCATTTAAGAAAAATTAGAAGTTGACTAATATGCTTCCATTTCAACTAATTTAAATAACATATGATAAAAAAACAGCTTGGCTTCTAGAAATTCTTGAGAGCAATGCTAGTCATTTCTGACCTGCTGTATGTTTATTTAGCATGGTGAGAAGAATGGAATTTGAAAGTATTTTACCACTGCTTAATCCACATAGCAAATACCTTTTGAGGGTGTAGAGAAACGATTTGGTGTAGCGAGGATTTCTCTTTTATGCTGGTTCTTATTAACTGGAGTCTTTGGCTCACGAAATACAAAGCACTCTTCATTCTTTACAGCAGCCTTAGGAGTATATACATTCTCTTTGTTCTTTAATTTATTGGCAGATGCTCTGCATAATACTGGAGTTAATGATTTAGATTCCAGACCATTTGATTCTGTCCAATGCTTGGCAAACTGGAAAAAAAAGTTACTGGATAAAGCACGCTGAAGAAGAAAAGTCAATTTCTTTACAACATGCCTTAATCATTTGCAAATTACCTTGTACCATTTTTATTAAAATGAAATATTATCAAAAGGATATTATTGGCAATACCAGGAAATTTGAAAATGTATATTCAGTGCTCTTTAGTACATGAAGATCACTTTAGTCTGTTCTATTGACAGGTAATTTTCAACATGTTTCAGGCCAAGTGTTCAATCAAACTTACCTAGATCCTAGGTAATATTGAGAATGGCCAGAAATAAATCCCTAAGAATTGCTTCCCATACTTAGATTGCCATGGTTTGTCTCTTACATGTACCAAAAAATAAAAGTTTAGTCAATGATTAGGGCAGAAAAACCATGTTAAAATACTCTAAACAGAAATGTTGGATAGAAAATATTTTTTAATCCTTTTGAATTTATGGTTAAGCTCGCAAAAAAGTAAGGAAAATCCTCAGAGGCCAAACTAAAAACAGGAGATGTAACTGAATCCAGAGACGCCCCCAAGGCTGAAACTGTCCACCACCCTAAGGGCCTCCACCTACCATCTCGGATAATCCACAGCAGGGGTTCTCATAGCCACGGAAGCCTTAGACCCATGCAAGGTGCTAAGTCAGGTCCAAAGCTCCCCGTAAAGCCAGGAGGGGCTAAAGCTAAAATGAAAGGGGGAATTAAATATAAATCTGCCCTGCAAAGGAGTCGGCAAGAAAATGTGTCTGCCTTGGCCTTGGCCCTGGAGGAGGAAAAAAGAGTCTCCTTTAATAATTTGTAAATAACCACAGCACAGTCTTCACAAAGGTTTGGGCCCAAATTCATACTACCTGCGCGGTTCCAGAACTCTCAAGCCAAAAATTTAACTTAAAGTCGTCTTAAATTGGTTATGTCTCAGGAGTGTGGTAGAAGCAAACATAATTCCTATTTGAAAAAACAGTTTCAATCCAACACAACCCAAGCCTTCAACCTCAATCCAAGCCTTAAAGAATTCCCACAAAGTACCAAGAAAAATGAGCCTATAAAAAAATTCCAAAAGACACAAACATCATGAATGAAAGTCAGCAGAAAAAAATAAACAGAATCAAATCCATAAGATATCAGATATTAAAATTACCAAATACAGAACATAAATATGTTCAGATGTTTACAATAATAAAATAAATTGGAAACCTGAGGAAAGAAAAAGCGACTACCAAAAATGTTAAAGTAGTTTTGAAAAAGAATAAAAATCTCTAGAAACAAAAAATGTAATGATAAAAATGAAAAACTCAATAGACATGTCAAAAAACAGATTAGATGGAAATAAAAAGAGAATTTATGAATGAGAAATAAATCTGAAGAAATCATCTAGAACGTAGTCCAGAGAGAAAAAGATATGGGATATATGAAAGAGAGTTTAAGACAAATGGAAAATGAAGTGAGATGGTCTACCATAGGTCTATTCTAAGTTACAGAGATAGATAATAGAGATAATGAAAAAGCAGCAATTGTTCAAGGAATTTTCCAAAACTGATTAAAGATACAAATCCTCATATACAGGAAGCATAGTGAATCATAAGATCAACTGTACGTAATCCAGGAGGGGTGATCAGAGATTAGTGTTCCAAGGACTTCATATGTTTGGAAGGAAAATAAAGACAGATTAACTTTATATTTGGTTAAGTTAAATAGCATGTTAAAAATTTAGAGTAAATATTAAAAGAATAGAAATGAAATAGAAACACATGGAATGAAGACAGAAATTAACAAAAAACAAGAAATATGGGAAAAATTACAGAAAAAGTGGGACAAATAGAAAACACAAAATAAGATGGCAGATACATGATAAATACATTAGTAATCAAAATAAATGTAAGTTTTTTAAGCTCTCAACTCAAAAGACAAAGATTTTCAGTTTGCATACCAAATCTAACTCTATGGTGTTTTAAAGAGCTATACCTAAAATATAAGGGCATGAAACATTGAAAACGAAAAGATGAAAAAATATATACCGTACAAATAACAACCAAAAGGAATCAATATAGCTATCTTACCATCAGAGAAACAAATAGAGTTCAAAGAGAAAAACATTACTAGTAATAAAGAGAATCACTATAAATGATAAAAGGTTCAATTCACCAGAAAAAAAATTCTGAACTTATATGCTAATTATATAGCTTCAAACATATATATAAAGCAAAAATAGACAGACTACAAAGAGAAAATGATAAACTATAATCACATTACAAGATTTTTGACAGATCTCATTCTCAAGCAGACAAATTTATGGATCAAGCAGACAAAAAAATCAGTATGGACACAGAAGATTTAACAGTAGAATTTACTAAGACTGATCTAACAGACAAATAAGGGCAGAAAATAACAAAATAGAAACAAGGATATAATAGATAGAACCAACAAAGCCAGAAGTTGGTTCTTTGAAAAGACTAATAAAACTGACAAAACTCTGGCACGACTGATCCAAAAAATGAGAGAACTGCAAATAAACAAACACACTTTAGAAATGAAAAAGGGGACATAAACCGATACTACAGATAGTAACAAGATCATAATATCCTCCCGTTGACTTTATGCCAATGTATTTTAAAACTTGGATGAAATGGACACTAGAAAAACAAAACTCACCAAACTGACAAGAAAAAATAGAAATGTTATATAGTCCCATAAACACAAAAGAAATTGAATCAGTAGTTAACTAGCTTCTCATAAAAACATTCCAGGCCCAGATAGCTATAAGTTCTATCATACATTCAAGAAAAATATAATTCCTAGCTCCTAAAAACCACTCCAGAGAATAAAAAAGCAACACACCCCAATTCATTTTAGAAGACTAACATAGTCTTAAGACCCAAATCAGATAAGATTAATATAAGATGGGATGGATGCAAGGAAAGAAGAAAGAATAGTTCTATATTGTTTGAATTTTTTACAAGATGAATGTATCCATGTATTACTTATGTAATAATAAAATTAACATTTTCCAAAGAAAAAAGAGTCATATAAGAAAGAAAATTATAAGCCAATCTCATTTAACAACATAGAAGCAAAAATCCTAAAGAAAATATTAGCAAACTAAACCCAGCAACGTATAAAAAAGATAGTAATACATCATGACCCAACCTGGCTTGTCTAAAGAATGTGAGATGGGTTTAACATCAAACCTATTAATATAACATATAATATACTACATTAACAAATGGAAGATGATTATCTCAATAGATAAATCTTATCTAATCCTTTTTCTGAAACAGAGACTCATGATATTTAAACAAATCTTAGCAAACTGGGACTAGACGGAAAAAAAAAAGTCTTAGCCTGAAATACATGGGGTAGGGGGTGCAGCGGGGGAAGAGGGAGAGGAAGGAGGATGAGGGAGAGGAGAAGGGAGAAGGTGAAGGAAGAGGGAGAGAGAGAACAAACATCATATTTAATGACAAAATATTAGAAGCATTGTTTTATAATTGGGAAGAACACAGAATGCCTGCTATACTGCCTGGACTACTAAGTGAAGTAATAAAAGAAAAAGATATTAAAAAGTTATTAAAAGGCATAAGAATTAGAAAGGAAGAAAGCAAAATTGTCATCGATAGATGATATAATTTTCTATATAGAACACTCAAAAGAAAATACAAATTGTGAGAATTAAAAAGAGTTTAGGAAAGTTGTTGAATATAAGATCAACACACAAAATCTATTTCATATCTATACACCAGTACCAGTCAGTTAGAAAATGTGATTTTAAAAAACCTACCATTCCCAGTAGCAATAAAAAAATAAAAGTACCTAGGAATAAGTCTAGTAAAAGATATGTAAGGTTTTTGGGAGTAATTTATAAAACTTTATTGAAAGTAATTAACTAAAACCTAATAAATAGAGAGGTATACTGTGTTTATGGATGGGGGATCTGAGGGTCTAGATTTCAATTTTTCCCAAACAATCTTAAATTCAATGCAATTTCAATTTTTGAGTGCATGTGAAATTTGTCAAAATGATTCTAAAATGTATATGGAAATGCAAAGCGGCAAGAAAAGCCAAGACATTCCTAAAGAAGAATGAGATGACAGGAAACTGGCCAACCAGATAGAAGAACAATTATAAAATTAAAGTAATTAAGATATATGGTATTGGTGCAAATAAACCAATGAAACAAAATACAGCCCAGAAACAGACATACTCTTGACAACATGAGATGTGATAGAAGTACCACTGCAGATCAGTGGGGAAAGAATAGAATTTTCAATGGTGCTGGCACAACTGATTATATGAGGGAAAAACTGGTTCCCTCCCTCATACCATACAGGAGAATTAATTCCCGATAGATTGAAGACTTAACGTGAAAGGAAAAGTTTAAAACTTTTAGAAGCAATATATATGAATGCATTTATGGCTTTTGGCTAAGGAAAGCTTTCTTTAAAAAGACACAAAAATTACAAACCATAAAGGAAAATACTGACAACTTCTAATTCATTAATGACATTTGTCATCAAAGTAAAAAGACAAGTGACAAACTCAGATAACATACTTGCAACACATAACCAACAAAGGATTAGAATTAAGGTTAAATTAAGAACTTTTCTGATAAAACCGGAAGAGAAACAATCCAATAGAAAAACATGCAAGCACATGAAAAACCATTTCACAGAACAGAAAACACCATTGGACAATTAATACATAAAAAGATGCCTAAGTAATCAGAAAAGTATAAATTAAAGCCACAGTGAGCTATCACTTTACACTCACCAGATTAGAAAATATTAAATAGCTAAAAATATCAAGTATTGATAAGTATGTGGAGCAGTGGGAACACTCTTATACTGCTGGTTGAAGTATAATTAACACAACCATTTTGGGGAAAAAATTGGCATTATCTGGTAAGGTTGAAGATACTCATTCCGCTCCTAAGTATATACCGTGTAGAACTCTCACACACATGTACCAGGGGCCTTGCTGTGCACAAGAGTTAACACAGTGGTCCTGGCTGGAGTCTGGGAACTCAGCTCTTAAAACGTTACCAATGAAGATAAGTCTGTTCGTATGTCTGGGGCACTGAAACCTGCTACACCAGGTTGTACGGATGGCACAGTGTGATTTTATGGTGAACACCTGCTTTCCTTCTGAAGTCTAGAATTTCTACGATTGTAACTGATCACATGGGCAGAGTGCCTGTGTAACCAGCCCCCAATAAAAACTCTGGACTCTGAGTCTCTTGTGAGCTCCCCTGAACAGAGACAGGCACACCTGCTGCTGTACTTCACACGGAAGGAAGGAGTGCACACTGCTGGTGCCCTCGGAGAGAGCGGAGGAAAAATAGTAACTATACATTCAAGACGCTCAACAAACTCCAAGGAGAAAAAGATGATCAAAAGGAGAGGAAAACAGATCAGCTGCTGCTCTGAGTTGGGGGGAAGGGGGAGCTGACTACAAAGGGGCATGAGGGAATTTTGGGGGCGCCGCAGGACTGTTCTTGATTTTGGTGGTGGTTACACGGCTATGCAGTTGCCAAAACACATAGAGTTGTACACTAAATTGGTGAATTTAACTATTTAGCCACATGTAAATTATACCTCATTTTAAAAAAAAAAAAGAAAAGAAAAGAAAAAAGGGGTGGTAAAGTGCTCCAAACTAGAATCTTGGCTTTCTTCAACTTGGAAATAATTGGTCTCCCTTTCATTCATATTCCAACAATCTCTCATTAATGTTTCTAATGGCTTAGGAATGCATTAAATTTGCAAGAACATACTAGATCTCATGTTACAGCCTAGATGTTTTTGTAATCGAAACAACATATCCTGCTTTACATAGCAATAAAAATAACCAACCTGTGGTGTTTGGGGAGTAGTCACACCTGTTGATGAATTGTCTTCACACCATTCCTGGTCTATTAATCCAGCCACATCATTTTCATCACCTGTGGTGACATCTTCTAGACTCAGATTCTTTGACTATTCAAACACAGAAGAACTTAGACACACCACTACCATGATTCAGTTTTTAAAATAGTGTATTCCTGGCACAGGGCAAGGCCCTGGAAGCAGAAACAAACGAGAGATCGTATACTGAAGGAGCTCACTATTCAGTACAGAAAACGGAAGTCAAAAAATTTCATTCAGATTATTAGATATGAGAATCTCTGACTCTCAAACAATATGTCTTGGAACATTCTTATGTTACATGGCATACTACATAGCTTATCATTGTCCAATAATTGCTATAATAGCAGACAAATAACTCCCCTGAGTATCTACAAATAAAAAGCTGTGACTAAGTAGAAGATGGAAGGGAAACAACTTGAAAACACAGGTTTCTTAGTTGTAAGAACAGAGTAGTTAGCAGCAGGAATAAATTAGCCTTAGGAAAGATCTGCTGGGGACAGAGTATTTGAGGTCCTGTGCTAACAATACCACCAGAGTCATTTATTTTCCCTCATTCGTCCCCCTGTATAAACTAAGGGTATACCAAATATACCCTAAATTCTAAGACTGTGGGGTGTAATTGGATTTTTTATTTCTCCCTCCTTCCCTTTTCCCCCAACATCTAGTTAACCTGGCCAGGCAACTTTAATTTCTTAACCACATCCTTTCTCCTCCAGTCCCATTGCCACTGTTCTAATTCAAGGACAAATCTTCTCAGACCTGAACTGTTCAAACAGACAATATAGTCTCTGCCACCAGTCCTTCCACCCTCTCACCCGGGGATGACAGAGTTCTCTAGGATTGTCAGTTACCACCAGCTAGAACTAGCTACATGGAGTGCTAGGCTGAGAAAAATGCTAAAGCTAGGTCTAGGCTCAGTGGGGAAAGTACAGTGTTGTATGAATGATGGCTGTCACAGCTACTACAGAAGAGAGTAACAGCACACCCTTCCCTGACTGACGATTCCATATACCACTGGATGAATTTTTCAAAATTAGTCATGTCAGTGACTTGTCATATCTTGCTCAAAAATCCATGGTTCCCATCACTTACGGCATAAAGTCCAACCCCTCCGATGTGGTATTTTAAGGCTCTCTATGATCTAACTCTCACTATCCTTCCAGCTCACTCTCTCTCTCTTCCTCTCACTTTTTCTCTCTCTTCCTCTCACTTTTCCCTACTTGAACTCCTCATTTTAAGCAAACAAGTCTAGGCACAGTCAACAGAACACAATGAGCACATTCAGGTGCCTGAGCTTTTGCTAATTCCATTTATCTTGCCCTGAATACTGTGCCCCTTCTTTTGCATTTTTCTCAAGTTGACTCTGGGTCCATTTGGATCACCCAGTGGTCACTCCCATCCTCTAAAGCCCCTACAGCACACCTCTAGCCCCTCATCTGGCACTAATCCATATGATGTGGTGTTGTCTCTGTGTATGTCCTGCCTCACCAAGTACCACACTTCATAGAGATTTGTTTCCCAAGAGCCTACGATGGGCCCTGAAAATGCTATTGATGTTGATGATGTAGTCTCTTGTGATTCTTGAACCAGACTGTATTATTGTTTCACTTAAAGTGCCATCAATTGATTAACAGTTCAAGATTGCTTACTTTCTTATAAACAACACCCCAGAGAAAAAGGGTGATTCTATCAAGGGGAGATAGAGACTCTCTGGCTTGCTTCAGATCTCAATGACTTGCATAAAGACCAGACAAGAACCCAAAATTTGATTTCTACTTCATGCTTGCCATTCAAATGTCTCTCTATCTGCTATAAAAACTGATTTAATAATATGAATGCCCAAACAATTAAATTATTAGGTAAATGCTCATTAGATGGAAGATAAGACTAAATATCTTCCCAGATCTTTTCCACTTGTATACTCTATAAATCATATAAGCAGAGGAATTGAGACCAGGCCGATCCAGACATAAGAAAATCCAATGGCTTAGGAAAATGTCTCAGACCTCTTAACTGAGGTATCATAAATTTAAAAATTTAGCTGAAATGGTTATTTTAAGTACAGAGGTATCTAATGCCTTTCCGAAATTACCTTGATCAAAAGCAAAGTTCGTGCTTTTGTGTCCTCCTGGACCCAAAGGTGTTAACTTGAGTCTGAGAGTTTAAAGGGTTTGGTGATGCAGGCAGGATGGCTGATGGGCTGATTCACAAAGTCCACGGATATAAGATCCGCCTGGGGATAGGGTATTCACCAGCCCAACAAACTCTCTAAGAACAGTCTAGAAAACCATCCCAGGAATACGATTATCTCACTTCACAGGTTTCTTTATACAGTAGCCACCTGCACTAACAATTTCTAGTTCTTAGTTTGGTCAAAAGATCAACTAGGGAGGGAAGAAGGGAGACAAGTTAGTGCAGCAGAGACACAAGACCCACTACACCTGCAGCACATGATTGACAAAGGCCAAAAAGAGAGATCTAAATGAGTGTCAAAGGAACTCGAGGGGATGGGGGAGCAGGGAATTTAACAAAAGAACATGAAAGAGGTGGCATTTCAACATTTGTTTTACAGAGTTTTGAAACCTAAAGAAAAAGAAAAAAAAATCACCTTGCCCACATAATCATTTGGGTTATACTGGATTCCATGAAGAGGGCCAACTACCTCTCTCTGAGAATAACAAAAGTAGAGTTTCCTAGTGCTAAAATCATTAAACTGCAATTTGAATTAATCTGAGGGAAGATTATATTACAAAGTTCTGCACCCATCTGCCAAAGTATTCGGAAGGCAGAATTTTACACCAGGGAGATACAAAGAATCACACAGAAAACAGAGACTAACGTGAGCACTTAGGAACGACACAGTGCTTCCCAATATGTAAAGCTTCTCCACCATTCTAAATGTTCACGACCAAGGAAAATGAGACAAAGACAACAAAATTGAAAAAAATAATTTGGTTACAACTAACTCATACAAGAAAGGTGAGTTGCTCAATACAAACGAAACCCAAACCCTTAAAACAATGAGTATCAAAACATTCACTGAAATATTTCATGTCATATGAAGTATAATATGTCCTGTATTCACAGGTCTTACTCCCAACAATCTCTTAAGTTGTCATCTACATTTCAATAATACTGTGTCCTTTAAAAGCACTTACATGTGCATAAATTATATAAATAAGCATACTAAAAAAAGACTAGAAAGACACAGGAAAATATAAACTATATATTATTGATAGGTAGTAAGTTTATAGCTAAATACTATTTTCCTTTAGCTTATCTGTGGCTTAAAATTTTTCTACAACAATCAGGAATTACTTTTGTGAAAAAAAGGTAAAAATTTCAGAGTTCAAGTTCAGAATTTCCCATTTTCCTCATCAAAAATATTTAAATCATAAACTGACTTGCCTCTGGCTCCTCAACACCAGCAAAGTTAACTTTTCCAGTGGTGTATCCACTCATGACCAGGGCACAGGGCAAGAGCAGTGGGTGTCCACACAGAAGATTCTAACATTTACCTTGATGTTTGTGAAGGGGGTAGCGCTGACTTGTCCACAGGAAAAAGAAGGAAGCCTTAGACGAACTGGTTTTCCCCGAGCCTTCTTGGCTTGAAGCAGAAGATAGGTAGCTGTGAGGTGATCATATTGCCACTGGAAGAAAAGAAAATCAAGTTGTTTAGAAGACCAAAGCTGTTTTTTGAAATAATATTCTATTTTAAATTAGTTTTTTCCTCAATGTAATAGACATTCAGAATTTAAATTTTTTTTAGCTTTACAAGGCATATAATGAAAAACAGCAATCCCCTACACCACATCCCCCCTCACACACAATTTCCACTCCCCAGAAGGAATCACTTTTAAACACTTTTAGCTATTTTTTCTATATTTCTAAATTAATTGCTTATATAGCTTTAATTTTTTTTCAGCTGCAGATATTAACTGTAGATTTCCTACTATGGAAAAGAAGAATTTAGCTCCACTACAACTCCTGCCTCCCCACACATCTCCTCCCTGCATCCTCCTAGATAATTTTATCACAATTTTTACTTAGATCAATATTTATATTATGATTAGGTAAATAGTAGTCACAACTAAGTAAGGTAATGTTCAAAATACTTAATTGGTACCCTGACACCAACCAGAGCAGAGGCCAAGAGGTGAGTAGGATCCTGGGGGACCCCTGCCACGCCAATCGTTAACCTTGTAATTGCCGGATGTGAGGCGGGACTCGGGGGAGGTGCCTAGGGGCCCTCCAGGAGGTAAAGGGCAACAGGGAGGGCACTAGAGGTAGTAATCGTTTACCAATCAGTATAGAAATATTCTAGCATCTTAACAAGCAGCATGGCCACACTGGCTGAAAATCAGCCCTGCAGCTAAACTTCACAGGGTGCTAATCTCTTCACTTTCTTCCTTTGAAACTCTGTTTCACTTGAAATTAAAAAGAGGCAGTTCTTCATCTTACTAATTCAGCTCCACACTCTCCAACACTCTTCACCTCCTCTCAACAGGTTCACACACATCACACACCAGCAACCTGTCTCCTCCTCTCTCTGCCTTCTGGAGGCTGCACCTGATGCCTGCATTCCACGCTTCACTCTGGACTAGCTTCTTTCTCAGCCTGTCAGTCTCGGCTGTCCGTCTCGGCATTCCCTTCCCCTCTATCCCACAACGTGTCCCCAGGTTCCTAGATCCTAACTACGCCTCTTGCCTGGTTTTTCTTTCTTGTTTTGGTGCGACACATCCTCCAGTAACTCCCCGAGGGTGGCTGACTGAGATCATTCATTTCTGAGATCTTGCATGTCTGATAAGCGGCTGCATTCTGTTCTACACTTGATTCTGGTCTGGCTGAGTACTGAATTCTAGGTTGATAATCATTTCCACAGTTTCAAAGACATTGTTCCGTGGTCTTCTTGCTTCTAGTAGAGCTACTGAAAACTCTAAAGTTTTTCTGATTTCCAAGCCTTTGTGTTTATGATCTTTTGGTTTTGTCTCTAGAAACTTTCTGGATCTGCTTTTTCCTCAGTTCTCCAAAATTTCACTAAAACAGGCCTTTGTGTGGATCTATTTTCATTCATTTTGCCAAGCCCTGGTTAAGCCTCTTCATTCTTAGAAACTAAGTTCTAGAATATTTCTTCTTGTATTATTTCTTGGATGGTTTCTTCCCCTCTTTCTTCTCTATTTTATCTTCCTACAACTTCTGTTATTTGTATGTTGGACCTTTTTTACCCCTTCTCTTCTATTTGTGCCTCTCCTTGTCTTTAGATTCTACTTTTGAAAGATTTCACACTAACTTCATTTTCAAATATTTCTACTAAGCTTTTCATTTCTGTGTTCACATTTTAAATTTTCAAGAGCTATCTCTTGAAATGTTCCTTTCTAGTCATCTTATTCCTATTTCAAGAAGGAAATAGCTTCTCTTATCTCTGAGAACATTAATTACCGTTTCTTAGCCATTTCCTTCCACCCCCTGCTTAATCTTTTCTTCTGAATATCTTTACTTTTTCTTCCTTCTTCCCCCACTCCAGGCCATTTGTTTTCATCTCTGACTTTCGTGTTAGAGGCTTTCCTCAAATGCCTGGTGATCTGGGGCTGTCTATTTCTATTTAAAAGTGAAGAATTTCCCTACAGCTAATTCAAGGCTCCAAGCTAATGAGCTGGGGATGCTCATCACCATGGGGGCTTTTCTCTAAGGTGAGCAGACAGGATCCTGAACTCTCAACCATTGGTATAGCAGGTCTTCTCTCTTAGCTTTTCCCTAGAGATGAATCTTACAGTATTCTCCTCACTCCCACTGCAAATAAGGATAACATCCTTGTTCTAGCATTCTCAGAGTTGAACAGGGAAGGGGTTAGAGGCAGTGGTTCACTGTTCCATCTGGGGCCTGTGTGTGTCCATGCATCCGTTTCAGAATGGTTCATCACCCCACCTGAGCTGGTACCGGATTGCCTCTTGTTCAATGCCTCCAGTCTTCTGTGGTGGGGAGAGGTGGCTGTCGTGCAGCACAAGGGACCTAGCTTGGGTCTAACCCTTTCTAATGCAGACTTTCATCCATCTTCCTGGTTCCCACTCTGCTCACTTCCCTGATTGTGGAGGGTCCTAGTACCTCTGATTCTTGAGCCTCCTGGAGCTCCAGGGCTCTAATCAATTTGCTTACTGCCCTTTCCCACTGCAGACACTTAGCTTTCAGCTTTCTCCAAAATGCTGTGAGCTACCACTCATCTATTTTATACCTTCCACAATTTTATTGACATTCCTTTTGTCTACTCTTTTATTCTCTTCATCTTTGTGAATTTTTTGCCTTTTTATCCCCTTATTGTTATTTCAGGAAGTGTTAGATGTCAACACATCTGTTCGATTCACCCTGTTTAACTGAAAGTTTCTAAATAATGTACTCATAAGACTATGAGACTCTCTGCCCTACACAAGTGTCAGATTTTAATAATACTGACACCATAAAACTCCTAAAAGAAAACATAGGTAGTGGGGGCCAATCTGGTGGCACAAGTGGTTAAGTGCACGCGCTCCACTGCGGCAGCCCGGGGTTCGCCAGTTCGGATCCCAGGCGCGCACCGACGCATTGCTTGTCAAGCCATGCTGTGGTGGCGTCCTGTGTAGAGTAGAGGAAGATGGGCACAGATGTTAGCTCAGGGCCAATCTTCCTCAGCCAAAAAAAAAAAAAAAAACCATAGGTAGTATGTTCTTTGACATTGGTCTTAGCAGTATCTTTATGAATATGTCTCCTCAAGCAAGGAAAACAAAAGAAAAAATAAACAAATGGGACTATATCAGACTAAAAAGCTTCTGCATGGCAAAGGAAACCATCAACAAAACAAAAAGACTACCTACCTATTGGGAGAAGATATTTGCAAATCACGTATCTAATAAGTGGTTATTATTCTAAATATATAAAGAACTCATACAACTCCAGGAAAAAAAAAAACACACAATTGAAAAATGGGCAGAGGATCTGAACAGACATTTTTCCAAAGAGGATATACAGATGGCCAACAAGCACATGAAAAGATGTTCAGCATCACTAATTATTAGGGAAATGCAAATCAAAACCACAAAGAGATATCACCTCATGCCTGTCAGAATGGCTATTATTAAAAAGACAAGAAATAACAAGCATTGGAGAGAATGTGGAGAAAAGGGAACCCTCATACACTGATGGTAGGAATGCAAACTAGTGCAGCCACTATGGAAAACAGTATAGAAATTCCTCAAAAAATTAAAAATAGAACTACCATATGATCCAGCTATTCCACTTCTGGGTATTTACCCAAAGAACAGGAAAACTCTAATTCAAAAAGATATATGCACCTCTATGCTCACTGCAGCATTATTCACAATAGCCAAGACGTGGAAGCAACCTAAGTGCCCATCAGTGGATGAATGGACAAAGAAGATGTGGTCTATACTTGCAATGGAATACTGCTCAACCATAAAAGAAGGTGAAATCTTGCCATTTGCAACAACATGGATAGACCTTGAGAGTATTATGTTAAGCGAGATAAGTCAGATGGAGAAAGTCAAATACCATATGATTTCACTCATATGTGGAAGATAAACGAACAAACATAAATACAGAGAACAGATTCGTGGTTATCAGGGGGGAAGGAGAGAGGCAAAAGAGGTAAATGGACACATTTGTACAGTGACAGCAACTAGACTTTTGGTGGGGAACATGATGTAGTCTATACAGAAGCTGAAATAGAATCATGTGCACCTGAGATTTATACAATGGTATAAATCAATGTTACCTCAATTAAAAAATTAATGATATTTAATGCTATATATCTCCTCACAAAGTACGTGATCCAACTAACTCTGTTTTTATTAATAAATTTTATCAGTTAATAGTTTAGATGGCCACAATCATAGTATATGCTTTGAGGTTTACATAATGGACCTATCAGTCTAGTAGGAGATGGGTAAACTACTATGATAAATTGTCACAGAATGTTGCCTTTAATCCAGACAGTGTGGGAGGAAGGAAGGACAGAAAAGATTTCATGAAGAAGGTACTTGCGAACTGGGTGAAAACTATGTGGTTATAATCACTCTCCACTTCCTAACAATTACATCAAAGATTTTTCCCGCACCTCCCACATCTATGGTCTCATGTAGGATAGCCACCTTCCGGGAAGGAGAGGCCGTAAACTGATGAGAGACAACGGCTCAGCAACAAGGTGCCACTTGCTCATCAGCAATGGCACAACCCAGTCATTGTACACAACACCTGGACAGTGCTAAGAGTTCTAGATGAAGTTTTCTAAACACGCCTAGGAGTTTTACAGTCATCCCCTAAACCCTCTTTTTCCCAGGCCAAAAAGCATCCTTTTTATAACTTTTTTGCCACAGCCACTACAGACTATGCATTACATAAGATGCACAGGGGAGTTCTGTGATCAATAACAGATAAATCAACACATTAGTTACACTTTCAAGTGACGTCAATCCACAAGTCTGACACAACCAACGTCTCCCTTATCTGTAAGGCAGGTCCCTCTTTTGAAAGTCAAATGTCTGAAAGTAAAGCAACAGGCTTACCTGTTATAAAGAAAGTTTCATTTCTAGAAAACTAAAATATTTTTAAATGCCCAGTTATTGTTCAGGCAGTTAAACTGAACCAAACGTTAAAGAGCTACCCAGGCACCTGCACTGAGGAGGCGCAGCTCCTGGTACAGAGGGTTTGGGAAACTGAGGAGTGGCCCACTAGCCTTCCCTTGACCTTGCTCCCGCGGCCCTCCCTCAATCTTTAAACTTCCGCCACCAGAATACCCGGGTATTTGCATTGCAGGGGTGGGAAAGGGATCTGTCTTGGTCTGTATAGGTTCTCGTCTGCACATGTGACCCTCGGTGAGGTTCCCCTACCAGATGACGGGCGGCTCCCACAACCCGGAGCCGCTCACAGCGGGAAGAATAGGGGGAAAGTAAGAAAAGCAATGAGGTGGATGCTCTAGCACCACTGCTGGGAATCTCAGGAGGGCTACAATAGATAGCTCAAAAGCATGAGATGGGGAACTCTCCCTTCTGCATACAAAAACCAGTTTCAGAGTGCTCATGTATATAATATAAAGTGGGAGTTCTCTGAGTTCATTGTTTGGGAATAACACTTTCTCTCTCTTTGCACAAACATCAGCAGCACCATACCAGCATGGAGCACACTAAACTGATATCTCTCTGTCCTGTCTAACCAGCCCCAAAAGAAAGGCAGAGCTCCCCAGATGCCAGAAAAAATATGAGAGACACAGCTGATCCCAAACCTGCTTTTCCTGAGGCTCTTTAAACAGGCAAGTACCTAGGACCAACGTGAATCCTCTGAGACTGCCTAGACCAGGACTCCTCAACCTCAACACTACCGACACGGACCTGGACCATTCTTTGTTGCGAGGGGCTGTTCTGTGCGTTGCAGGATATTTAGCAGCATCCCTCGCCTCTGCCCACGAGATGCCACTAGCACAGACACACACCCCAGTTGTAACAACCAAAAATGTCCCCTGAGGGGCAAAATCACCCCCCGTTGAGAACCACTGACTTAGACCAACGCTTCTCAAGTTTGAATGTTCGTATGAATCTCTGAGGGATTTTATCGAGATGCAGATTCTGATTCAGGAGGGCTGAGATGGGGCCTGAGATTCTGCATTTCTAACAAGCACCACAGGATGCTGACACTGCTGGTCCTAGACCACACTTTGAATAGCAAGACTCTAGAGCAGCACTTCTCAGCTCCTGGCTGCACACTGCCACCATCTGGGAAGCTCTTATAAATTCTGATGCCCAGGCCATACCCCAGACCAATGAAATCATAGCCTCGGAGGGTGGGACCTAGGCATCAGGGTTAGTTTCAAGTTCCCAGGGGATTCCAGTGCTCAGCCAAGGCTGGCAAGAACATCCCCAAGACTGGAAAACAAGTATAAAGAGGCATTTAAGAGTGAGGGAGGAGTACAAAAGGAGAAAAACTATGAATTTCCTCACAGCATTCTTGATGTTGGCCATGCCTAGCCGTCAGAATAACTGAGATTTTCAGAGAGATGTAACACCAGAAAACAATTTCTATCGTGCTTCCTTATCTACTTTGTTATCTGTATCAGAAGTAAAGAAAATAATTCCTATTTCCATTTTACTTTTAAGTTTGAAAATTGTATGCAGAGACCACATAAAGGATACTATTTTAAAGACCTTATTTTCAATGATTCTTGAAATTCTGAGTATGCTACTTTTAAGATTCAGATTTTAAAAGTTTGTGGATCTCATACTAGATTTTTTATGGATAAAATGATATGACATATGGGATTTGCTTTGAAATACCCTAGCTGGAAAGGGCAGATGGGGAAGTGTGTTGGGATATAGATAAAACTGGCAAAATGTTAATAACCATTGAAACTGGATGATAAGTACATGGAAGATCATTGGTATTATACTATTCTCTCTACTTTCACAGGTGTTTAAAAATTTCTATAATAAAAATTTTAAAAGAAATTTTATGCATCTGAAATATAGTCTTCTATTAAAGATCATCCCAAAGAAAGTCACGAATTTTTTTTTTTTTTTTTTTGCTGAGGAAGATTAGCCCTGAGCTAACATCTGTGCCCATCTTCCTCTATTTTGCATGTCTGTATGTGGGTCGCTGCCACAGGATGGCTGACGCCCGGGATCCGAACCCGAGACCCCAGGCCACCAAAGCAGAGTGCAACGAACTTAACCACTACACCACGAGGCCAGCCCCAAGTCATGTAATTTTTTTCAGTTGCTTATATGGGAACTTCAAATTTTCATTGTAAAAGAGTAAGGAGCTGACATATCTTGCAGCAATTCCCAATTCTTGCCATTTCTTTTCATTCCATGAAAAAGTAAATCATCACTCTGTTTTCCAGACATATTCCAGAGCCTTTGCTTATTATGTCACTCAAACAATTCCTTTGTATCGCCTCTTCACTGAAAAGAACTGCGGCTTAGCAAAGCTTTGTTTAGTGAAAAAAAATTTGCTTAAGGCCTTTACCTTGCAAGTTAGAAAACAGAAAAAACAAACAGAAATCACAGGTGATGAGAGACACAGTACTGAACCAGGAGCAAACGTGGGTGCAGCCCCTGCCCATCAGGTGAGATTATTCTCAGAGACAGCCGGGAATGCCTCTATCTCTAGGAAAAAACACATTGCCATCTAGAGATTAAGCATCTGAAAGAGCTAAAACAACCCAACACCAGAAATCATGATAATGATTTCATGTATTTGGTTCATAAGCTTGGGGGTGACGTGATACAGGGCTGCTTTTAGGTAAGAAGAAAATGGCTCTGTGTTCACCTTATTCCTACAGCAGCATCCTAGTTTCATGTTCGAGCATTTGAAGTAGTCAAAACCAGAACTCTGCCAATTCTTGGGACTAGTTTGTTCTGTTTCTAAATTTTTTTTTCACTGTAATTTTCTTTAATCAATGTCATTTTTAAAAAGGTCATCTAGCAGACATCAGAAAAGAGTTAGTGGAAATCATACATAAATATAAAATAAGTGCAATATTTACACCCATAATAAAATCATAGTCTGAAAAATGCTATACCATTTTTAATGTACTGATAAAGAACCATAAAACAGACGATAATACTCTCAAATTCATGCTGTATTTCTTACCAATGAAATTAAATCCTCCATTGTTTGCCTGTTGTTTCTGTGACGTACAGCAAGCTCCGTCACACAATCTTCATCAAGGTGAATAAGCTATAAAAGACATTTTATAAACTTTACTAGCAAAAAATTACAAAATCTTCATTGTTTTGAAATTTTTAAATTATCATAATTACCTTGTAAAATCAAACACCAATATGTAAAAACAACATGAGTTTGTCAAACTCTGGGGTAAGAATAAACATTCTCCGTGATTGTTTAAGACATAAGCAGATGACAATCAGCAGTTCAAGAAGATGAGCTCTTCCCAGCCCTTCACATCCCCATCATCATCTGATCAAGTGCTAAAATTCTGCTGTGCAGCCAAGGGGCTCTATCCTCCCCTGTCACAAGACCCGCACTGGCGTTTTCATCAAAGAGCAGTCATCCAGGCACCTCAAGTCAGTGGCTCAGACTTGCAGCATATTGCCCTCAGGTTATGTCTGCGTTTAGCACAACCCGAGGAGCCCTCGTGATGGGGCCGTGGATGCTGCACAATCATCATCACGCTGAAGGTACTGCAAAGCAGTTTGAAAAAGAAGTGGGACGGCCTCTCTACAAACTTTACTTTGCTTAAGGATAGAAATTATCCAAGTATTCGGATGCCCGCATGATGGGACCTCACCAAAGATGGGGCCAGAAGAGGGTTCTCAGAACAAAGTAAGGATCACGGAGAATGAAAAGCAGGAAGGGCCTCACCTGGACCTGGACCAGGAGTTCGGAAAATCACACGGGAAGAGATCATAAGAAGTGTAATTTTAAAGTTATTTTTCCAACATAAGAATTCTCTTCACAATAGCCCCGATAAGTGACGTTTCAGTTTCTGCTGGAAGTCCTCTGCAGAACAGCTGGGAAGGTTAGCTTCTCCCTCCTGCCCCCCAAGGGCTGTCTCCCTGTGATCCCTACCCACCGTGAGTCGGCACAATCTGACAGCCAAGAGGCTTTGGAATTAGACGGACTGTGGTTTTAGTTGTGACATCACTGAACAACCGTGTGACCTCGAGCACTTTACTATACCTCTCTGAGCCTCCGTTTCATCGCCTGTGAAACAGAGATAGCACCTGGCCTGCAATAAATGTAACACACATGGAGCGCCCAGCATGACACCTACACAGAGTGGGCCCTCGAAAAGCGGTGAACTGTTTTCACCAACAGTCATAATTCCATTTCCTCTTTGGTATAACAGCCTTTCAGGAATCTGAATCTTCCTGTTATAGACAACCCGTCCTCTCAAGTTTTCCCTTTTCCAGTTCTTTGAACCACTGTCTTAATGATTAACCCCGCCGACCGCTTTGGCCCTTTCTTTAGTCACAGTCCGGGCTGTCACTGACCCTCAAGGTGAGGTGTTCAGAACCCAACGTAATATGCCAAGAGAGCTTTGCCCAGCACAAGGCAGAGCAATATGACGATCCTCCCTTGTTCCGGACACCACACTTGTAACAACGGGCTCAATCGTTCTGCCATCATGAAAACAGAGGAACAGAACAGACAGTGACCTGCACAGTTGGCTGGTACGAGCACAACCTCATGAGTTACGGAGAATGTGGAGACCACAAGGTTCATACTAACGGTACCGTGCAAGTCTCAAATGCTAAGAATACGTTTTCATCGTGTTGCTTTGACCTTGGCAGCTCCCAGAACTGTGGATTCCCGCTTCAGGAAGGGCTCAATCTGAGCAGCCCGGACACTTGACCACCCAGCTGGGCATCTCCTTGTTGACATCACTGCTCGAGCGAGAAGGGAAAGATTCCGGGGGTTTCCTCCAAGATCTTAAGTTACTCTCCTAAAAAAAAACCTTCCTTCTCTCCCATAGCCTCCTGCTCTGACCTTACCACAAGGTGTGTGTGGGAAAGGAGGGAAGGGTAGGAAGCAGGTGCTATTTTCTTTGCTGGGCTCTTGAACTAGAAAGAATGGAAAGAGGAGGTGGGGATGAGACACCCAAGTCTGAAAAATATGGCTTATCTCAAGCTGGGTTTTCCAAAGAGGCTCAATACTTTGAGTACTCTGAATTCTCAGCCACACAAGGTCAAGTTAAATTCAGTACAAAAATGCATACCAAAAGCTAACCAATGATTTTGGATTATCCGTGCCTACTGCATTTCCTGTTCAGTAGGGCAGAAGATAGAACTGAATATAACTTTCATTTGATACAATACTTGAGCACTAGAGCTATGTGTGAAAAGGATAGAAGATCGTGCACAGAGTTATCGAATAGCATCTATACTTTAAATATCCAAGTAAATCTGAATTACTTTTTATAGTTCACTCTTAATGAAACACGATACTGAGGGAGAAAAGCAAATACTTCGAAAAGCAACAATAATCCCGTACAGCTCTTCTGTGTATAACTCATGTGATCCCGGCACCAGCTCTGTGAGGCAGGCAAGACAGATGAATGACCTAACACATAAAGGCACTCTATAAACGGCAAAACACAACCCAAATATACCTAGGAGACCGACATTAGAACACCCAGATCAGAGCTGAGAAAATGAAGACTCAGAGACATTCATGCGATCTGCCCGAGTCTGGCATTTTTCATTCCTAGCCCAGGTTTCTTCTACCACAATGCCACCTCTCCATGACTCGGCTCCAAGCTATTCCCAAAGAGACCAGACCAACAATGCTTGTCACAAAGGCTACAGCTACGCAGGATACAGGCCCTGAGACTGAACTAGTTGACCCCTCAGATCCATTATATTCTGGAGCCCTTCTGTCTGGTTTCAAATCCTGCCTCTGCACTTACTATTGTTTGACCTCGGGCAAGTTACTTCATGGTTCTGTGTCTCAGGTGCTTCATCTGCAAAATGGGGACAATAAGAGTATCTACCTCAGAGGGTTGGCACGAGGACTAAATGAGTTAAAAACATAAAGCCCACAGAACAGCACTGACTCTTACAGGTACTATCTGAAGGGCTCTATCTGTATTACACTGCAGGATCATATACAGAGGGTCCTTACTATAACAGCACACTGTTCTATTATAGCAAGTATTCCATAAATATTAGCAATTATTATACAGAGATTTAAGGAAAATTATGTACCTCTTTGGAATACTATGCATTTTACTTTATACTGTAACTCAATTTAAAATCATTTTTGTCTTGTTGAAATCAGAGGCTTCCTTCATTTTGGCATCTGTCCCACTGCAGACAGTAGTGTCCCCTATCCTATTAAGAGCATGGCTGGGTGGACATGCAGAGCCCTCCCACACATGGAGAAATGGTGACCCCCAATGGTGGCACACGGGCATTTGCACCGCCCCTCTCTCCACCTCACGAGGGGCACATCACAGCTTCTCTGGCCCTGCTGCTACACTGCTCGGACACCTGCACCGGCCGCTGTTCCTAGGCTCTCAGTGTGGACAGTCGGTAGAATTAAGTTGCGGCTCTACTTGTATTTGCTCAACAGATATTACAGATGTCATGAAGGGCTGACACGACAACAGAAGGGAAATTTCAGGAGCCAGCAGTCACAGGAGAATCAGGAAGGATTTCAGCTCAGGCTATATGGCCAAACAGTGGGCAGACTAGGGAGAAGGGGCTAAATACAAGCATAGTCTATTTTTCCAAGACCAGCTGGCCACTAGGAAGAGTATTTATGTCTATTGGTGTGATTATCACAGAAAGAAAATACTGCCCAGCTGTACCAAGTCTACACTGTGGCATGTCCAAGACACACCTCCGAGCTATTCTGTTGACCCACGCACATACTCCACTCCACTGCAGAAGTTTTAGTGGATTATCAGAGAAAATCCCCAATTATCTGAAAAGGCTATTAAATACTTCTCCTTTAAAATATTAAAATACTTGTCTAACGACCTATCTGTGTGAGGCTGCATTTTCTTCATATGCTTCAATCAAAACAACATATCAAAACAGATTGAATGCAGAAGCAGATGAGTATCCAAGAGTCTTCTATTAAGCCAGACATTAAAGAAATTTGCAAAGATGTAAAACAATGCTACTCATCACCAAACATTTTTTAAATTGTTATTTTTCATAAAAATATTTATTTTTGATAAAATATAATGGGTTTACTACTGTTACCTTTAAGTGAATCCATAAATAAATATTAAGAGCATAGAAAGGTCCTCAGATGTAAAAGTTTGAGAACCACTATAACCTCGTAACTACTCTAGGAAGCAGACAGAACTAGTTTAACCTACTTTTTATAGATGAATAAATAGGTTTGGCAAAGTTAAGTAACTTGCCCATATTCCCAGAGCACTGTTCACAATCTTGATTACACATGAGAAACACCTGGGAGCTTTTAAAACTGTCCATTACTTGCTCTGGAATGGGGCGCAGGCAATTTTTTAAAGGTCCCAGTGATTCTCATGTGCATCCTGGGTTAAGAACCACTGTCCAAGAGATTAACAGGCAAATATATAATTAGGTTACAAGTCTCCCAAACACCAATCTGATGAATAAGTCTACAAAATACATTTTCTTTTATATTTAGACCACATCTTTGTAGGTTCTGAATCCACACAAAGATCACACAAAGTTTAAAAAAACATTCTACTGGATTTCATCTCACTTACAGGAGTCTTGCTTTGCCACTCAACAGGACAGTTGTAATCTTGCATGATCCAGGGATGGCTCAACAAATTTTTCACAGAAATCCGTTTCTTTGGGTCCACCTAGTGGCCATTGAGAAGTAACTAGAGATTAACATTTCAAATAGAGAACATAGAACTCCTTTCCTCCTGAGAACTCAAAATGCATCAGAACAGATGTTAAACTTTATCATCACAAAAATGCTGTCAAAGACCTTAAAATGGCCTTAGAATAAATTCTTTAGAAAAAGCAATAGAGGCAAGAAAACTAGAGCAACCAACACAGGCTTAGAAGAAAAATGTTTAACAAACATGAACTTCATTGGTATGGACATTATTCATGAAGTTCAGTCAATCCATTGTATGATGGAATAGTCTTTTGCTGGAAAACCTATTCACAGGAAATATTCACCAATTTAATATTCGAGCAGCTACAATGCAGGGCATTCATAGTGAATATGCAATCTCTACCTCTGATGAGCTTACAATCGCAGAGAACAAGTTGAAAAGCACACCCTTCTTTTCCATTTGTAATTTTCAAATGTGAGCAGAGGAAAATTAATCAACAGAGATTAAGTTTTTTTGGAGTTGAGAAGAAAGGCTGAGGTGTTTTCAATCTCATATGGAGATGTGGTGGTCTGGCCCTACTTAATCAAGGTGGGTGAGCCTGAGGTAAACTCTGAATTAAAAGTGGAGATGGCTTAATAGATGGGAAAACTGGGAGATATTCTGAATACATATTAATGAAAAAATATTGCACTAATAAGGTACTCATGTGTTCAAAGTGTTTCCTGTTAATCTCATTTTATCCTCGTCACACCCCACAACTGGAGGCCAGGCTCAGAATCCCCACTTTATGGATCAGGACTAGGTCAGGTGGCGTGCCTACTGATTGGCAGGGCAGACATCGAGACTTGAGCATTCCTGTCTTTCACCCTCAGAGGCCATTCACTAAATCGGCGGTTCTCAAAGCGTGTCCCAGCAGCATCAGTGTCGTCTGGGAGCTTGTCAGAAATGCAGATTCTTGGCCCCCCCCAGATCTACTGAATCAGAAACCCTCTGGGTGGTACCCAGCAGTCTGTGTTTTAACAAGCCCGTGTGGTGATTGTGAGACATGCTACAGTTGTGAACCACTGCACTAGATCACGGCGCCCTCTCAGCTGTACATCAGCTTATTCAAGCATTTATTCAGTATCTACCGTGTATCTAACGTACGAGAGTGAGAGCGAGAAATGGTTAGAGAAAACAGACAGTGCTCAAAAAAGGACGAAAAACCTCATCAGCAAAGACATATGGCAGAGGTCTAAAACAAACTCATTTGCGACATAATGAAGACAGCGTCTTGCAGAGGACGTCTGCACGGCAGACACAGTAAATGGAATTCCGAGGCTAATAGATAAACGGTCTGTCCTCCAAATGCAGCAGCACCACAGACGCCTTCAAGTTGGATCAAACAATTGCAATAGACTTCTATTTAAAAATAAATAACAAAGTTTACCTGTAGCATTTGTTGAAGAAGCAGAGTGCTACTGGGAGAGAGCCACTTAGGAACCTCATATTTCCCTCTCTAGAAAAAAGAAAAACATTTAAGAGATTTAGGTTCAACGAGCCTTGACACAAATTTCTAAGGTAACAAGATGCTGGAGGTTTACTTCCAAGCTTGAAGACTTCACCCAACTATAAGATTTGGTAAACACTATTAATAACATAAGAAATCCATTTCTTGCCTTAAAGAAGAAAATCCAGTAAATTAAATACTATTGTCACCTCTAAATTAGCCACATATCAGAGAAGGACTAGAGCACAGAGCATGTAACAGTGGGAAACGCACACGTGCTAGGGCTTTGGGGTCTGCACTATGAGTAAATGGACAGCAGGTACAGTGTCGTCCCTTTTTGTATCACGGAAGCAAAGTTTAGTTTATAATCTCAGAGCAATTATCAGTTGACAAAATGAAGCAGCAGAAAAGCACATTTGGTGGCAGCACACGGGCTGTGGTTAAAAACAGGTCACGTATCATCCACAAGGCAGAATTCACAATCATTGAGGGAAACTGAAGAGAGCCACCCTCTAAGGCAAGTGCCTCTTTGGGGAATGGAAGAGACTCAGGAGACACATGTTTACAACCCGGTACACTCAGAAATTACAGTCACCAAGTCATCAACCGAAAACAAGACCAGCGGCCCGTTAAACACTAATCCGTGACAGAATACCTCTGCATGACCCCCCACAATTCAGAGGAAAGGACCCCCACAATTCAGAGGAAAGGATACAATCATTTCCCCTAGCAGAGAACAAACTGTTTAATGATGTTAGGGTAACAGGGTAACTATTTATGAAAAATTAAAATTGAACTGTAATTCACAGTCTACATCAAAATTAATTCCACCCAGATTAAAGAGTTAAACGCAAATACAAAACTATGAAAGTCCTTAAAGAAAACATGGGTGGTTAGAATCTTTTCAGACAGGACAGCAAAACCAAAAACTGTAAAGACTAACAGATGACAAAAGAAAAAGTTGCATTTCTGTACAGCAAAACACTGCTAAGAAAGTAAATTAACAGCAAATTGAAGACAAAAACCTTTTCCACCTAAATGACAAAAGATGAATACGCCTCCTCACATAAAAAGCTCTCACAAAGTGTTAAGACTTCACCACCACCAAACCTGTTCTTCCCGCATTTCCCCATCTCAGCCGCACTACCAGCTGCTCAGGCCAAAACCTTGGAGTTGCCTTTAGCTCCTCCCTCTCACGCTTCACATCCCATCCATCAGCAAGACCTACTGGTTCTGGGTTCAAAGTATATCCAGAACCCCCTGTCACTCCCCCCAGCACATCACCAGCCTCTCTCATCTGGCATCCTGCAAGGGGCTCCTGACGTCCTCCAGGGTCCACACTGTCCCCCAGCCTGGTCTCCACTCACCACCACTGTTCTTTTAAAACACTGGGTCAGGTCACATCACTTCTCTACTCAGAACTCTCCAATGGCTCCCCATCTGGCTCAGAACGAAATCCGGGTTCCTTAATCTGGCTCTAAGGCCCTGCACGGTCTGTATCCCCACATCCACCCCATCCTTGCTACCTCTCAAGCTCACCTCCTAACTCCCCCTCATTCACCAAACTACGGTCACAGGTCAAACACATGCCCACCTCAGGGCCTTTGCACTCTTTGTTCCCTTTGCCTATGGCGCTTTCCCGCAATACCAGCAGAGCCTGCGCCTTATTCGTCCTCAGGTCTCCACTTAAACACACTGGTGCAGTGAGGCCTCCCCTCACCACCTCATCATTCTCCCCCTCCCTTTCATGCCTACTTTTCTTTACATTCCTTATCCCCACTTGTCATATTCCACATTTCTTTATTTTCTGCCTCATTACATTAGACTGTAAGCTCCCCAATCACGGCGATTTTGTCTGTGCTATTCACCTAGAACAGTGTCTGGCCCTAGCATAGAAAAGGCGCTCAATTAAGATTTGTTTAATAAGTGAAGGAATGGATAAAAAACATACATTCCAAAAGAAAATGGGCAAAGAACATTCACAGGTAATTCCTAAAACAAGAACTTTTAAATGGCCAATAAATATGAAAATATGTTCAACTAATCTAGCAATAAAAGTAATAAATTTAAACAAAAATATGATACCATCTGCTGTCTATCAAACTGACAAACTTAAAAAAACACAACCCAGTGTTAGTAAGAGTTCAGGGACAGGAGTGCTTATATACACACCTAGAGAGTGTAAACTTTTCTGAAGAGTAATATGGAAATATGTATTAAAAGCATTCAAAGTTGCATATCCTTGACCCGGCAAGTTCACTTCTAGCAATTTATCCTAAGCAAATAATTTGGCATAAAAAATTGATGAACAGTAACATTAATCACAGAATTGTTTATGATAACTTTGGGAACTAAGGAACATAGTCTGATGGCAAACTCCAGAGGGTTCCCACAACTAATGAAGACAAAATTAACTGAACAGGGATCCAGGGTTAGAAACATCAAATAGGTCCAGGGAGACAAGGGGAAGCACACACACAGAAGCCAAGAGTAAGTGAATGAGGCTGGAAGGGTGGAGGCAGGGAGGTGGGCAAGCCATTGAAGGGTACCACCACTGGGGTTCTCTGCTCTTACAAACCGTCTAGGACATAACTCTTACAGAAATCAGTCCAGCTTACAGGTGAGGGGAGAAACAGACAGGTATGGGTCACTCCCAGTCCTAGGACTACATGACAGGCTGGATTCTGATTACGTTAAAGAAATAATCAAAGTTCCAAAGTGTTATCAAGCAATGAATTTAAAAAGAAAAGGTGCTGACGTCTAAACAACTGAATCTCTGACTCAGCCTCCTTGATGAGGGCAGACAGGCTGACCTACAAAGCGTTTCCTAGGAAGGCCGAGAGCTTTCATGTTACAGGTGACACTCAATCTCGTTGACTTTTTCATCCTCCTTTATCTCGAGCACTCGCTATTACCCAGAGAGCCCACTCCCACGTACACCTTGCCAGGGCACCTCAACACTCGCCAGTGTCAGAAACTGACCAAGTTTGCTTCTGAATTATGATGATGAAGCCTCGAATTCCCTTCTCCTTACTGTCCCTCATCCACGGCCAACGGAACCCCAAGCTGAAGGCTCAGTGCTGCCTGGGCTCCAGGCCTTATCCCGAGGAAGGGGGGCTGTTTAGACGCTTCAGCCAGCTCCCTGGGACTCAGCAGTAAGTCACAGTTGCTGCGGGACTGGCCCGGCCTAGTTGGCCCCACTCTCCTATCTGAGCTCTTCCTTATTCCTGAGACCAAGGCCTCTCACGACGCAAATCCTGGGTACCTGACTGGCTCTCTTTCTTGGCAAACTGACCATCTGCCTGATCCTCAAACATTTCAGCTTCCTCTTGCCAGGGTCCCATAGGAAGTGGAGACCAGCCTGGGCTAAGGACTCTCCCACCTGCTTACACTGATCAAATGGGCGTGACCTCCTGCATCTCCAATCACAGCGTGCCCGTGGAGCGTCCTCTGTCATGCTTCACTCACTAGGCAGAACCCCACGTGCTCCAGTGGGTCCTCCCTCACGCTGAGTGTATGCGAGCCATTTGCTGCTTACTCTGAGTGTCGTCTGCATTGGGTTGAATAGTGTCCCTCCCAAATTCATGTCTACCCAGAACCTGTGGACGCATCCTTATTTGAAAATCAGGCCTTTTGCAGATGTCATCAAGTTAAGATGAGATCATACTGGGTTAGGATGGGCCCTAAATTCAATACGACTAGTGTTCTCACAAGAGAGAAATTTAGACACGAGGACACACACAGGGGAGAAGGCCACGTGAAGACAGAGGCAGAGACTGGAGCGACACAGCTACAATCCAAGGATTGCCAGCAAACACCAGAAGCCAGGAAGAGGGAAAGAAGGACCCTCCCCTAGAGCCTTCAGAGAGAGCAGGGCCCTGCTCTAGGGATCCAGATTTGGGACTTCTAGCCTCCAGAACTGCGAGGGAATAAATATATGCTGTTTTAAGCCGCCACCTTGTAGTATTTTGAGATAGTAACCGTAGGAAACTAATACACCCTCTATAAAGGTTTAACTTCCTCACATGACCTCTCTCCTATCAGCACCTGCCCACCCCCAGGATAAGTCTGGTTCCAGGTTCTAGTCCTTTCTGGTCTGCTCCAACACACAGATAACAGGCCCATAACCAGATCTATGATAATAGAAGAAATGTTACGCCTTTAAATCCAGAAACTACCATCTAAAACAAAAGTACTCTTAACTAAAAGTAGCAGAATTCTATAGAAACCAGATGTAAAAACAAATATTCAGACCAAAGCACTGCATAAGAAGCCTCCACCAAGACTGACTGCAAGTTCCTCTTTGCCTCTTTTTATCACCCTTTATCCTCCCACCTTGAGTTCATAAAGCATCTTTTAATAGATCCCCGTGCCGTGCTGTAAGCTAGCCCCACGCAGGCAACCCCGTCCAGACAGAGGCAGAGAGAACAAGTGAATGAGCAGTGTAGTGCCTGACACATGGGAGACACCAATGCACTAGAGTCGCACATTATGTCTGAATCCCAGTTCTGTCTCTCATTAGCACCTTGGACTTCTACAAGTTACTAGTCTCTCTGACCTGTCTCCTAAGAGAGTAGGCTCTGGAGACAAATTGCCCAGATTCAAATCCAGGATCTACCACCTACTAGCTGTGTAGATGAGCTATTTAACCTTGCTGTGCCTCAGTTTCCTCAATTGTAAAATGAAGAATAAGGGGCCAGCCCAGTGGCGCAAGCGGTTAAGTGCGCGCGCTCCGCTGCGGCGGCCTGGGGTTCGCAGGTTCGGATCCCGGGCGTGCACTGACGTACCGCTTGTCAAGTCATGCTGTGGTGGCATCATATAAAGTAGAGGAAGATGAGCATGGATGTTAGCCCAGGGCCAATCTTCCTCAGCAAAAAGAGGAGGATTGGCAGATGTTAGCTCAGGGCTGATCTTCCTCACAAAAAAAAAAAAAAGAAGAAGAATAGTACCTACTCCATAAATTGTTGCTGGATTCAATGATCTAACACATATAAAGCACCTAGCACAGGGCCAGGCACACAGTAAGAACTCAATGTACGTTAGTTTCTACTACTACTGCTGCCTCCAGTCCCACCACCGTTACTGCTACTACTATAGTTACTATCTGTAAAACAAGTAATGCCACTTACAGGTTTATATAAGGAATAGAAGAGAATGTATGTGAAAGCACTCAGCACAAAGCCTTGCACGTAAGAGACCATCTGAAATAAATAGGAGAGGGAGACAGGGATACTCAAGAAGGTAGTGGACCAAGATGGGCATGCTGGCCAATAGCCTGCATGCCAGAGTGCTAAATACTCAGCATTGTACGAAAGGCTGAGTCATTCTGAGGAACGCCACGTGCCCTCCCAGGCGGCTCTGCCCCCTTGCAGCTGCCTCAGGGTCTCAGGATTGCCTGGTAAGGAACACATCACCTAGTCAGGTCCTGCTCACATCACCCACCAGCTCTCCCTGTGTGGACAGAGGAGCTCTGCAGAGTACCATCCACGAACAAGTCATGAGACCTGTGACCCGTCACCACAACCTGACACTCTCAGCCTCATTCTCTGCACTGAAACACTGGCAGAAACAAAGTCCAGAGCTGAGTTCTGCTGCCGGGCCTGCTCCAACCTGTTATTTGTACGTGTAGTTTAAAACACCTGTACCTATATTTTATCCTGTGCAGTAGGCAGGGATTATTAACCACATTACACAGATGAGAAAACTCTGTCTCAGCCAGAGAAATCAAGTCCAATATTATATGGCACTGGTTCTCAGCCAGGGGTGAATTTGTCCCCAGGGGACATCTGGCAGTGTCTGGACACAATTTTGATCGTCATGACTTGGGGGCTACTACTGGCATCTAGTGGGTAAAAGCCAGAGATGCTGCTAAACACCCTACAATGCACAGAACAGCCCCCACAACAAAGAATCATCTAGTCCAAAATGTCAGTAGTGCCAAAGTTGAGACACATTGCTGTAGAGCAAAAAAGGGTAGATTTAGGACCAGGAGAGAGACACAGAACTTTTTCTGTTGTGTTGTGCTGGAAGGTCTAAGCAAGCCTAGAAGGAGACAGGCAGAAAGGCTCCTTATGTCAGTATTGAAGGTACACATCTAAGGATCAGACAGAAAAGACCTTGAGAGGAACAAATCTGCTGGGGAAGAGGCCTTGTGTCAACCAGGGCTGTACCCCTTAACCCTGGTTTCTCATCAGTCTTTGGAGCATTCTTGTTTATTTAAGGGATGATTACCTTGCAAAAAAGAGCAAAAAACAGATAATAGAGGGCGAAACAAAGTGGGAGGGGAAAGATTTGTGGGCTAATAAGCAAGATAATCCTGGGAATTCTAGTGGGCTTGAAATAGTTTGTTTTTCACATGGTGCTAAGAAAGGCAGGCGATCTCTCAACACATAATCATAGCACTGGAGTCAAGTCTATAATTGTGAAATATAACCTCATAGATAATTTGCTCATTTTCTTTAAAATTATAAATTATACTTGTTAGAAAGCAATTTTACTTTCAAGATACTCAACTTTCATTTACTAAATTATTTATACTTCCCTAATATTTATGGTACCCAGAACTGCAGTATAGTCATGCTTGTCGTTGAATGCAGTGATGGCTAATGAATATAGTTGACATTAATAAGATTAATACTCAATCTATTAGTAATCACGCTGGAAATTGCAGTAGAGCATTTTGGTTAAAATAGTTAACAAATGCAAAAGATAACAAAGTCTGCCTCTTAAACAAGAGTTACATACAGTGTGTCAAATATTGCTCGTTTTGCAATCAAACCAAGAACTGAGGGAAGTGTTATTCCCAAGTGAGGAATTTTAGAACATTCCAGGCAAAGATACATACTGCATGCACGTGATAGGACACCTTAATTAGATTCAACCAGCAGACGGTATTACACTGCGACTCGGAACAACAGTTCTGAGCCAAGATTACAATAAATTTCAAAATCTATAATGTGTGAAATTAAATTCCACAATAATGCATAAAAGTCCTAATTTGAATCAATTTTCAACTCACAAATACATGAAAAACTAAAAAATGAAATTCAGAGTAGGAGAAACAAAGAATATACAGTATTAGTAAATAATATTAATTAGGAAGACTAAATCTCTACTGAACAAGAATTAGACATTTTCTACCTATTCATTTCACTGTAGAAATATTTGATTTACCAAAAATATCAAAACTTGTATCTAACATCTACTATTAGAATAATACTAACACTTTTATATTATCTTAAGGTAATTCCCCTCTCCCAAAGGATTAATCCAAGATCCACTAGTGCCCTCAAACAAATAAATAAAAGTAGAGAACACTGAAGTTTGTATGTTGGTACATTCACCTTGTATTGGTAGAACAACACATTAATAATTAAGAGCATTAATTCCATGGCTGCCAAATGAACGTGAACTTGCATTAACAGCAAACAAAGGCAAATAAACAGCACAGAAGTTTAGGTCCAAATAGGTTAAAAAAAACAAACAAACAGTAAAGCTTACAGTTAAGTCAGTAAATGAGGAACACCATTGATATAATGTAGGTCAATTTCAGTAGGGTATTAGCAGTCACTTACTTTATCTTTGCGGATAAGACCACAAAATCCTGGATAAGTGTATCTGATACAGACTAAAAACCAATACCCAGAACACTCAGGGGTGGTCCTGTTCTATCCAGTTTTTTAATCAACAACTTGGATAAGATATTTAAGAAATGTGCAAAATGGCACAATGCTGGCAAGGAGAGCTGATGTTACATGAGATGAGAATCAAGATTCAAAATTTCAACAGATGAGAATGCTAGGCTAAAACAAAAACAAGGAAAACTGAACATGAATAAATAGAAGTCAGGGAACTTGTAGCTACACGGAGCTGGAACGGACCTAGGGAATCACTGATTACAGCAAGGCTCTAACACTACTGGTGAAGGAAAGGAGGACCAGTAAGTTGCCCTACCAGAGGCGACACCTAAGGCGAGTAGAAAAGGGGATGCATAATACCTCATATGAATTAGGAGAACTAACTCGTAGCCTTGGTAAATCTAACAAGTTGGGACATCTAGGAATATTCCCAAGTTAATGGACACAAAAAGAAGTTGGGATGGGGTTCACTTTCCCCTCTAGGAGTCTATGATTCTAGCATCTACAGAGTGGAAAAACAATATTTCACGGGAATGAGAATGGGCTCTGAGCTTGACTACCTGAGTTCAAATCCCAGCTCTGCCACTTACTAGCTGTAAGACTCTGGGTAAGTTATTTAAGGCCTCTGCACCTTAGTTTCATCACCTATAAGAGAGACAATCATAGCAACTACCTCATTTAGAGTAGAGAATGTTAATAAGGAAAGCTCACGAATGTTAAGTATTACTTTTTTTTTTTTTGTGAGGAGATCAGCCCTGTGCTAACATCCGCCAATCCTCCTCCTTTTTTGCTGAGGAAGACGGCCCTGGGCTAACATCTGTGCCCATCTTCCTCCACTTTATATGGGACGCCGCCACAGCATGGCTTGCCAAGCAGTGCGTCGGTGCGCGCCCGGGGTCCAAACCAGCGAACCCCGGGCCACCGCAGCGGAGCGCGCGCACTTAACCGCTTGCGCCACCGGGCCGGCCCCAAGTATTACTTTTGTTACAACAGAGTAAGAATAAACACGCCAGTAAACATTTATTTTTTACGCGTAACTATGTGCAAGGGTCAGGAAATTACGAAACATATATACCTCAGAATAGTCTATCTCCTTGGAGAAAAAAAAAGGGAGTGGAGAGAAAAAGCAAAAAAATTGAACAACAAAAAGACTGATGCAAATGCTCCAGGCAGAAGAAACTTCAGCACAACTCAAATAAATACAGAATCTATTTCTGCACACCTACAGACGGACTCAGACCTGGCCTGCAGAAGGCACCTCCCCCACTTTCCACATAAGTTTTAGCGGTTCAAAACTCACACAAAACTTTATCATTCTACTTTTTAAAAAATTATTACCAGCAAACCAAATTCAATACCATATTAAAAGAATTATACATCGTGACCAAGTGGGATTTATTCCTGGAATGCAAGGATTGTTCAACATACACGAATCAATAGATGTGATACACCACATTAAAAGAAAGAAGGAAAAAAAAAACGATCATGTCAATTGATGCAGAAAAAACATTTGACAAAATTCAACCCTTTCATGATAAAAGCACTAAACAAACTAGGAATAGGAGCAACCTACCAACATAATTTTTAAAAAGCCATATATGAAAAAGCCATAGCCAACATCATACTCAATGGTGAAAGACTGAAAGCTTTTCCTCTAAAATCAAGAACACGACAAGGATGCCCAATTTCACCATTTTTTTGAAATAGTAATGGAAGTCCTAGCCAGAGCAATTAGGCAAGAAAGAAAATCTTTACATCATTCAAAATTTAAGATGGACAAAAGAGCATAGAGTAACAAGTCTCACTTCCATCCTTCTCTCCCTATTTTCCTCCCCAGAAGAAAGAGCAACTACAAACTCCTTGTATTTCCTTCATATGTGACTAAATAATATAAATATACCTCCCTCTCCTTTATTTCTTACAAAAATGACAGTATACTATATGTACTGTTTTACACCTTGCTTTTTCCCTTAAGAATATGTCTTAGGTATCATTTCATATCAGTATTTAAAGAGCTTCTTCATTCGTTTTTATGGCTGTAGAGTATTCTATCATAAGGATGTAGAAGAGTGACATCAGCATCATGGTAGAGTGAGTTGCTCCCTTCATCTCTCCTGTCTAAGTTACAATCAGTAGGACATCCACAGACCAACAAAGGATCCTCTGCAGAGCACACCAGAACGCCTCAGAGATCCATGCATCTATACACCTGAAGGTGGGTGGACGGGACCTCACGGACGCGGTGGAAGCAGGGGAGTAGCGGCAGTAGCTATCGAGACTGGAGGCTCCAGGAATGGTGGCAGCACCTGTGACCAGAAGCTCCAGGAACTGTGCAGTGGCAGTGGCGCCTGCAACCTGAGACTCCAGGAAACGCTGCAGCACCCAAGACCAGAGAATCCATGAACCATGGTGGCAGCACCTGCGACAGGAAACTCCAGGAACTGTGGAAGCATGCACCAGCCCCTTCTCCCCCAGCAGGAACAGTGATGCCCACAGCACGAGGCTCCAGGAACTGCAGCAGCGCCCATGACCCAGGTACCCCTGCCCCTTGTGGTGGTGGTGCCCACAACCCCAGCCCACCCGGCAATGACAGTGACACCTGTGAATCCCATGCCGCTGGCAGTGGCAGTGCAAGCACCCCCAGAAAACCCAGAAGCAGCAGCAGAGGTGGTGAACGCAGCAGCAGCCCCCCAGCCACAGCAGCACCCAAGGCCACAGAGAGCCCAGTAACAGTGACAGTGAAGCCCACAACCCTGGTCTCCCCCAGCTGCAGTGGTGTCTGCAACTCTCGCCCCCACCTGCGGCAATGCACCTGAAGACCCAACAAACCCAGACATGGTGGAGGCACCCAGGACTCCAGCTCCCACTCCACCTCTCCCCCTCCCCCCACCATGGTGGGGGAACTCATGACCCAGGCAACCCCAGAAACAGTAGAGATACTCGCTAGCCCTGTGACCCTGGTGGCGACACCCACAACTGCAGCAACACCATAAGCAGCAAGGCACCAGCAGGCTCGAAGTCACAAGCAGCACGATGAGGACACTGAGGACATCTCGGGGAGAGGCAGTGGAGGGCGGAAAGCACTCGTTCTCAGAAAAAAACAGAAGCAGCTCCGAATCAAAGTAAATAAAGTCTTACCTCAACAACAAAGGTGTTTACTACTACAATAGTGTCAGCAGAGGAACAATTCATCAAGCACCATGAAAAATTACAGTAGCACAGTATCACAAAAAGAAAACGACAGTTCTCCAGAAACCAAACTTGAAGTCATGGAAGATTGTGATCTGACTGATGAAGAATTCAAAATAGCTGTAATGAAGAAACTCAGTGAGCTACAAGAAAACTCAGAACAATAGTTCAATGAGTCAGGAATAAAATTAAAGAGCAGAAGGAGTACTTCACCAGAGAGACTGAAACCCTAAAAAACAACAAAACAGAAATGCTGGAGCTGAAGAACTCAATCAATGAGATGAAGAATAAAGTAGAAAACATTGGAAATAGAGCAGACCACCTGGAAGAGAGAATTAGGGAGATACAAATCTAGAAATGATTCAGCTGGAAAACGAGAGAGAACTATGATTTTTAAAAAGTGGAAAAACCTATGAGAAATGTCCAATTCAATTAGGAAAAGCAACATAAGGATAATGGGTATCCCAGAAGGAGAACAGAGGTAGAAGTGAGCAGAGAGACTATTTAAATAAATAATAGCTGAGAATTCCAAAACCTGGGGAATGAACTGGATATACAACTACATGAAACTACTAGAGTATCTAATTATCTCAACACAAAAAGATCTCCAAGGCACATTATAATAAAACTGTCAGAAGTCAATGACAAAGAAAGCACATTAAGAGCAGCCAGAGAGAGGAAAAAAAACCTACCTACAAAGAAACCCCTATTAGGGTATCACCAGATTTCTCAGCAGAAACTCTGTAGGCCAGGAGAGAGTGGAATGATATAATCAAGATATTGAAAGATAAAAACTGTCAGCCAAGAATACTCTATCCAGCAGAGTTATCTTTCAAATATGAAGGAGAAATAAAGGCTTTCCCAGACAAACAAAAGCTGAGAGAGTTCACTGCCACTAGACCTCCTTACAAGAAATCTTGAAAAGAGCTCTCCTACTTGAAACAAAAAGGCAAAGGTATACAAGCTTTGAGCAAGGTGATAAATAGACAGACAGAATCAGAAAATTGCAACTCGATATCAGAATAGGTTAGTAAACACTTAATTATAACATAAAGGTTAAAGGGAAAGAAAGCATTAAAAATAACTATAACCACTTCAATTTGGTAATGAACTCACAATACAAAAAGGAATAATTTGTGACAACAAGACTACAGAAGGGGAAGAGGAAAAGGATGAAACCTGCATAGGCAAATGAAGATAAGATGTTATCAGCAGAAAAACGACTATCTCATCTATAACATCTTTTATACAAACCTCAGGGTAACTACAAAACAAAAATTCAGAGTAGATTCATAAAACATAAAAAAAGAGGCAACTGAGAAACACATCACAGAAAATCACCAAACTAAAATGGCAGGCAGAAACATAAAGACAAAGAAACAATGGAAATATAAAGCAACCAGAAAACAAAAGATAAATTGGCAGTATTAAGTCCTCATATATCAATAATCACCCTAAATGTAAATGGAATAAATTCACCAATCAAAAGACACAGAGTGACTGGATGAATTAAAAAACAAGACCCAACATATGCTGCCTCCAGGAGACCCATCTCAGCTCTGAAGACAAACATAAGCTCAGAGTGAAGGAATGGAAGATGATACTCCAAGCAAACGGAAATAGAAAGCGGGTGTAGCCATACTTATATCAGACAATATAGATTTCAAGCCAAAAAAGATAATAAGTGACAAAGATGGACATTATACAATGATAAAGGGGAGACTCTACCAAGAAGACACAATGTTTGTTAATATATATGCACCTAACATGGGAGCACCAAAGTATTTAAAGCAACCATTAACAGACCTAAAGGGAGAAACTGACAGCAACATAATAGCAGGCGACGTTAATACCTCACTTACGTCAATGGATAGATCATCCAGATAGAAAGTCAACAAGGAGACAGTGGCCTTAAATGAAACATTACACCAGATGGACTTAATAGATATATATAGAGCATTCCATCCAAAAGTAGCAGAATACACATTCTTTTCAAGTGCACATGGAACAATCTCAAAGATAGAGCATATGTTGGAAAACAAAACAAATCTCAATAAACTTAAGAAGATTGAAATCATATCAAGCATCTTTTCTGACCACAATGGTATGAAACTAGAAATCAACTACAAGAAAAACGCTGGAAAAGTCACAAATACGTGGAGACTAAACAATATGCTACTAAACAACTATTGGATCAATGAAGAAATCAAAGGAGAAATCAACAAATACCTGGGGACAAATGAAAATGAAAACACAATATACAAAATCTATGAGATGTAGCAAAAGCAGTACCAAGAAGGAAGTATATAGCAATACAAGCCTACCTCAAGAAACAAGAAAAACCTCAAATAAACAACCTAACACTACATCTAAAAGAACTAGAAAAAGAAGAACAAATGAAGCCCAAAGTCAGTAGAAGGAAGGAAATAAAAATCAGAGTGAAGATAAACAAAATAGAGACTAAAAAGACAATAGAAAAGATCACTAAAACTAAGAGCTGGTTCTTTGAAAAAATAAACAAAATGGAAAAACCTTTAGCTAGGCTCACTAAAACAAAGAAAGAGAAGGCTCAAACGAATAAAATCAGAAATGAAAGAGAAGAAATGACAATGGGTACCACAGAAATACAAAGGATTATAACAGAATATTACAAAAAACTATATGCCAACAATTTGGATAACCTAGAAGAAATGGAGAATTCTTAGAATTACACAACCTCTCAATATTGAATCAAGAAGAAACAGAGAATCTCAATAGACCAATTACTAGTAAAGAGATAGAAAGAGTAATCAAAAACCTCCCAAAAAACAAAAGTCCAGGACCAGGCAGCTTCTCCAAGGAAGTCTACCAAACATTCAAAGAAGATTCAATACCTATCTTTCTCAAACTCTTTCAAAAAACTGAAGAGGAAGAGATGCTTCCTAACTCATTTTACGAGGCCAACATTACCCTGATACCAAAACACACAAGGACAACACAGAGAAGGAAAATTACAGGCTAATATCACTGATGAACACAGATGCAAAAATCCTCAACAAAATATTAGCAAATAAAATACAACAATACATTAAGATGGTCATACACCATAATCAGGTGGGATTTATTCCAGGGATGCAAGGATGGTTCAACCCATAAACATCCACAAATCAATCAATGTGATACACCACATTAACAAAATGAAGAATGAAAATCACATGATCATCTCAGATACAGAGAAAGCATGTGAGAAGATTTAGCATTCTTTTATAACAAAAACTCTCAATAAGACAGGTATAGCAGGAAAGTACAACATAAAGGCCATATATGAAAAACCCACAGCTAACATCATATTCAATGGTGAAAAAGTGAAAGCTATTCCTCTACGAAGACAAACAAGACAAGGATGCCCACTCTCGCTACTCTTATTCAACATAGTATTGGAAGTCCTAGCCAGAGCAATTAGGCAAGAAAAAGAAATAAAAGGTATCCAAATTAGAAAGGAGGAAGTAAAACTGTCACTATGTGTAGACAACATCATTTTATATATAGCAAACCCTAAAGAATTCACAAAAAAATTAGAAATAATTAACAAATACAGTCAAGTTTCAGGGTACAAAATCAACACACAAAAATCAATTGTGCTTCTATACCCTAACAACGAACCAGCACAAAGAGAAATCAAGAATACCATCCCACTTTACAATCACAACAAAAAGAATAAAATATCTAGAAATAAATCTAGACAAGGAGGTTAAAGATCCATATATTGAAAACTATAAGACATTACTGAAGGAAGTCAAAGACGACACAAAGAAATGGAAAGATACTCCGTGTTCATAGATTGGAAGAATTAGCATAGTTAAAATGTCCATATTACCTATAGCAATCCACACATTCACTGCAATCCTTACCAGAATCTCAATAGCCTTTTTCACGGAAATAGAACAAAGAATCCTAAAATTTATATGGAACAACAAAAAACCCCGAATAATCAAAGCAATCCTGAGAAAAAAGAACAAAGCTGGAAGTATCACAGTCCCTGATTTCAAAATGTACTACAAAGCTATAGTAATCAAAACAGCATGGTCCTGGCAGAAAAACAGACACACAGATCAAGTGGAATTGAATTGAGAGCCCAGAAACAAACCCACACATTTACGGATAGCTAATTTTTGACAAAGGAGCCAAGAACATATCAAGGAGAAAGGAAAGTCTCTTCAATAAATCATGTTGGGAAAACTGGACAGCCACATGCAAAAGAATGAAAGTAGACCACTATCTCACACCATACACAAAAATTAACTCAAAATGGATTAAAGTCTTGAATGTAAGACCTGAAACCATAAACTCCCAGAAGAAAACATAGGCAGTAAGTATGTTCTTTGAAATCAGTCTTAGCAGTATCTTTTTGAATATGTCTCCTTGGGCAAGGGAAACAAAAGAAAAAATAAACAAATGGGACTACAACAAACTAAAAAGCTTCTGCATGGCAAAGGAAACCATCAACAAAACAAAAAAACAACCTACTGATTTGGAGAAGATATTTACAAATCAAATATCCAATAAGGGGTTAATATCCTAAATATATAAAGAACTCACACAACTCAACAACAAAAAACAAACAACCTGGTTAAAAACTGGACAGAACATATGAACAGACATTTTTCCAAAGAAGATATACAGGTGGTCAACATGAAAAGGCATGTGAAAAGAGGTTCAGCATCACTAATTATTAGGGAAATGCAAATCAAAACCACAATGAGATATCACCTCATGCCCATCAGAATGGCTGTTAACAAAAAGACAAGAAATAACAAGTATTGGAGAGGATGTGGAGAAAAGAGAACTCATGTACACTGCTGGTGGGATGTAAATTTTCCATAGTGCAACCACTATGGAAAACAGTATGGAGATTCCTCAAAAAATTAAAAATAGAACTATGTTCACTGCAGCATTATTCACAATAGCCAAGACTTGAAAACAACTTAAGTGCCCATCAACGGATGAATGGATAAAGAAAACATGGTGTATACATATACAATGAAATACTACTCAGTCATAAAAAAAAGATGAAATCTTGCCATTTGCAACAACATGGACAGACCTTGTGGGTATTATGCTAAACAAAATAAGTCAGATGGAGAAAAAGAAATACCATATGACTTCACTCATATGTAGAAGAAAACACATAGATACAGAGAACAGATTGGTGGTTACCAGAGGGGAGTGGGCTAAGGGGAGGGCAAAACGGGTAATGGGGCACATGTGTATGGTGACGGATGGTAACTAGACTTTTGGTGGTGAACACAATGCAGTCTATACAGAAGTCGAAATATAATGATGTACACCTGAAACGCATATGTTATAAACCAATGTTACCTCAATAAAAAAAAGATGTACTATAATTTAACAATAATATTTTCCAAAAGAAAAAGAAAGCACAAATAGGACACACGAAGAATTAAGAAACAAAAAGGTGATCAAGTAGTAAACAAAACTGTGTTTCTATGCTATAAGAATATGGACTCTTTGAAGGGACTGAAATTGCATACAACCCAAAAGAACACCCAAGGCCAGCTCTCCAATCCTGGCTCATTCATCATTATTAACACCACAGATATATTACCAAATCATCCCTTTTTAAAATGGAATAGACTTTATTCCATCAAATTATGGACCCTTTAGCCTTCCAAACATTCCATTTAAAAAGTACACCATAGGGCCAGCCCAGTGGTGTAGTGGTTAAGTTTGCACACTCTGCTTCAGCGGCCTGGGGTTTGCCAGTTTGGATCCTGGGTGCAGACCTATGCACCATTCATCAAGCCATGTTGAGGTGGTGTCCCACACTGAGCAACTAGAAGGATGTACAACTACGACATACAACTATCTACTGGGGCTTTATGGAGAAAAAAGGAAAAAAAGGAGGAAGATTGGCAACAGATGTTAGCTCAGGGTCAATCTTCCTCAAAAAGAAAGGGAAGGAAGGAAGGAGGAAGGGAGGGAGGGAGGGAGGGAGGAAGGAAGGAAGAGTAAAAAAAAGAAAAAAAAAAGTACACCAGGGAAAAACAATCACAATAGAATAGCCAGGAAAATTCTAGAGGAAAAATAGAATAAACGAGGACACTAATTCTACCAGACATTAAATAAATGGTATTATGAAGATAATAGTAATTAAAACAATTATGTATAAGACAAGAATAGATAAAAAGATAAATGTAATGAAATAAGGAGCCCAGAAAAAGAAATATGTAAATGTAGGAATTTAATATATAATAAAACCACCATTTCAAATGAATGGGAAAATGATGGATTATTAAATAAACAGTACTGGGACAACCAATTATTTATTTTTTAATAAATAACCAGTTATTTATTAAAAAGATGAAACTGGATCCCTAGAAACTATCACAGATCAGAGAAGGCTAAGGAGACGTGACAACTAAATATAATACAGTATCCTGGAAGAATTCTAGATAGAAAAAGGACATTAGAGAGAAACTAGTGACATCTAAAGTACAGAGTTTAGTTAATAGTAATGTACCAATGTTGGTTATTTAGTTGTGACAAACATACCCAGCAATGTGAGACGTTAATAACAGGGAAAATTGAGTGAGGGATAAATGAGAACTCTCTGTACTATCTTTGCAACTTTTCTGTAATCTAAAACTATTTTAAAACAAAAATTTTATTAATAAAGAAAAAAGTTGGGTCTCTGTCACTTGTTACACCAATATTAATTCTTGGTAAATCAAAGAATTAGTATTTAAAAAAAGTAAATGTACTAGGAAAAAACATGGGGAAAAGATTAAACCTATGGATTATAAACACAGGACCAAGTGCTAATTTCCTTGGGAAGCTCTACAGCGTGGCAATTAGGAATACAGGCTCTGGATCCAGACCACGGGAGTTCATATCCCAATTTTGCCAATAATTAGCTGGATAACGTTAGGCAAATTACTTTCTCTCTCTCCCTGTTTCACTTTCCTCATCTTTAAAAAGGGTGTGATAACAGTACCTACCTCACCGGACTATCGTGAGGACTAAATGAGCTCATCCAGGTAGGGTGCATACAGCAACGCCTGGCACATGGTAAACACGCAATAGATGGCAGCAATCATTATGACTCCTTACTGTAGAAGTGTTCTCATAATTCAATAAGAAAAAGATCAACAACATTAGAGAAAAACGAGCAAATGTCATAAAAAGGCAGTTCACAGAAAAAAAAATATATGTATAAACATTTAAAATACGTTCAAATTCTCTAATTATTAAAGACACATGAATAAAACACCAGATGCCATTTTCACCCATTCAACCGACCAAAACCTAAAATTTTGATAAATAACAATAGTGGAGAGAGTGTGGAGAAATAGGCACTCTCCTATACCACTGGTGGGAATATAAATTGGAAAAAAATGCTGGAGCACAATTTGACAACATCTGTTAATTTTTCAAACGTCATACCCTATGATCTAGCAATTCTACTACTCAGAACATATGTCCAAGGAGGTATGTATAGGGATGCTCACCAAGCATCACTTATATCAGCGAAAAAACTAGGAAATAACCTAAAATGTTCAACACGAGAATGGCCAGATAGACTATTTATAAAAATGAATGTGTCATACGTATCATGGCACATACCGTTGAGTAAAGAAAGAAAGATACAGAATGATAAGTATGATACCATTTATGGTAAGAAAAAAATACAAAAAACAGTCACGCACCACATAACGACATTTCGGTCAACAACGGACAGCACGTACGACGGTGGTCCCATAAGATTAATACCATACGGCCTAGGTGTGTAGTAGGCTATACCACTAGGCTTGTGTAAGCACAGTCTAGGATGTTTATATAACAACAAAATTGCCTAACGATGCATCTTTCAGAACATATCCCTATCGCTAAGTGACTCGGGACTCTACTACAAATAAAAGATCTGGTAGAACCAAAGCGATTAACAGTGGTTACCTATGTGAAGGCTGCAGGGTTGGGGACAGATATTGGAGGAGAGGTCAAGAGAACTTTAATTATCTGTAATGTTTTAATTCTTTATACAGAGAATGTTTTTATGCACTACTTGTGTAATTAAAAATTAATTTTTAAAAATGATACACAAACTTAGAATAAAGGAAATTTCACAATAAATACCACGCAGCCATTAAAAATTAATGAAAACCTATACATGCTATGTACTAATATGAAACAATCTTCAAAGTAAAGTACTAAATTTAAAAGGAAGAGGGGGCAAGGTTCCTTAACTGTGTGGATGATTTAATTCCAAAGGATATATTCACATAAAGGTGTGCATAAGTACAGGTAATTCCTGCAAATGTTCTGTGCTTTGCCTGAGCCCAGTTAAATGGATTTACAGATTATAGTATCTGGTTTAACTAAACTAAATCCTCACAAAATAGCCAAATGGTTTAAGAAGATTCTTGAAAAGAAACCACAGATTAAAGGTTAGACTATAAATACAAGCACAAGCAAGCAACAATAACAGAGCTGACACCTGTATTCTTAGTGTGAACCCATCAACCAAAACACAAGGTTAAAAAAAGACCTAATCCTGAGCCAGCCCTGATGGCCTAGTAGTTCAAGTTCGGCACGCTCCGCTTTGGCGGCCCAGGTTCGGCAGAACCACACCATTTGTCTGTCATTAGCCAAGCTGTGGCAGTGGCTCACATACAAGAACTAGAAGAATTTACAACTATACACAACTGTGTACTGGGGCTTTGGGGGGGAAAAGGAAAAACAATGGGAAAGACTGGCAACAGATGTCAGCTTGGGGCAAATCTTCCCCTGCAAAAAAAAAGACCTAATCAGATCTAACAAGTTGTCTCAAAACTTGAAATTATCAAGACTATTTGAAGTACAGATTTACGCACATTGTTAATGACCCTCAAATATAAGTATATATGGCTGTTGCCGTCATAAATTACAAGATTTTTAAAAACAGAATCTAGACTATGAAAACAAATCTCTACAATTTCTTTAGTGATGTTTCAAGTCAAGAGACCATACCAGAGTAAATTCCAGAGGAATCAAATAGTTAAACACACACAAAAAATGAAATCATAAAACTACTGGAAGAAAACATGGGTTTTTTTTTTTTTTTTTTTTTTTGTGAGGAGGATCAGCTCTGAGCTAACATCTGTGCCAATCCTCCTCTTTTTTTGCTGAGGAAGACCGGCTCTGAGCTAACGTCTATTGCCAATCCTCCTCCTTTTTTTCCCCAAAGCCCCAGTAGATAGTTGTATGTCATAGCTGCACATCCTTTTAGTTGCTGTATGTAGGACGCAGCCTCAGCACGGCTGGAGAAGCGGTGCGTCGGTGTGCGCCCGGGATCCAAACCCGGGTGGCCAGTAGCAGAGCGCGCGCACTTAACCACTAAGCCACGGGGCCGGCCCCGAAAACATGGGAATTTTTAAAAACAATATAAGTAAGAAAGCCTTTCCAAATATGACAATTAAAGACTGACAAATTTGACTAAATAAAAATAAAAAATTTCTGCATAGCAACAAAAAAATCTCAAAGATAAGGATCAAAAAAGTTGATACACTGTATTGATGCGGGTATGGAGAAAGAGGCATTTTCATGCTGCTGCTGGTAGTTGTATAAACTGATAGAACTTCACTGGGAAGCAATTTGGCAATATCTATCCAAATTACTAATTCACATACTCTTTGACCCCAGTAACTCTTCTAGGAATTTTCATACAGATATGTTTACAATGTACAAAATGACCACTTGGAAATTACTTATATGTCCAATAGCCTAGGACTGGTTCAATAAATTAAGGTATATACTGCAATTCCATGCAGTCATTAAAAAAATGAAGAGGTTCTGAGCTGAGTATGAAGTGGTATGATTTCCAAGACATACTGTTAAGGGAAGAAAACAAGATGCCAAACAGTGTTTGTGGGTATGCTACCATCTGTGTGAAAAAACACGGAAGGGAGTAGCAAAAAGAGATAAAATACACAATTCCTTATTATGTACAGACTAATCTGAAAAAATACATAAAAATCTGATATACACTTTGTCATTGGGTAAATAAACAACCTTATGCCAATAAATTTGAAAAAACAGACACAACAGACACATTCTGTATGTTCAAAACTGAACTCCTGATCATCCCTGCTCTACCAGGAGTCTTCTCCATCTCAGTTAACGGCGGCTCGACCTGTCTAGTTGCGCCGGTTACTCTGCTCACGCCATCCATCAATAAATCATGTTAACTGTACCTTCAAAAGACTACAGATCAGTCTGAACACATATCCTGACTATGGTGGTGGGTACATGGATCTATTAACGTGTTAAAATTCGTAGACCTATACACACAAAGTATACTTTATGCTATGTTAACGTAAAAATAATTTTTTTTTAAAAAAAGACACCCAGGGGGCCGGCCCAGTGGCATAGTGGTTGGGTTCACATGTTCCACTTTGGCGGCCCGGGGATCGCAGGTTCAGATCCCAGGCGCGGACCAATACACCACTTATCAAGCCATTCTGTGGTAGGCTTCCCACATATAAAGTGGAGGAAGATGGGCACGGATGTCGGTCCAGGGCGAATCTTCCTCAGCAAAAAGAGGAGGATTGGCAACAGATGTTAGCTCAGGACTAATCTTCCTCACACACAAAAAAAGAGACACCCAGAATCCAACCACTTCTCACCACCTCGGTGGCCACCATCTCTTATCTGAAAATTACTACGGTATCCTCCTAACCAGTCTCCCTGGTTCTCCTCTTTGCTCCCTACATTCTATCTCCACACAGCAGCCAGTGTGATCCTGGTAAAACCTAAACCTGACCATGTCACTCTCCTGCTCAAAACCCTCCCACGGCTCCCCATTTCACTTAGAGAAAAAGCCAAAGTCCTTACGAGAGCTTACGAAGCCCAGGCTGTTGGATCTCCTGCTCCCGGAGACTTCCTATCCTACGACTCTCCTCATTTTCCCCACCCCAGTCGTACTAGCCCTCTTGCCCTCCCTCGACTATACCAGGCATGCTTCTGCCTACTGGCCTTTGCTGTTTCCTCTGCCTGAAACATTCTCCTCCTTGATATCCACTTCACTAACACTCTCACCTCCTTCAAGCTTGCTCAGATCTCACCTCTGTGAAGTTTACTCTGACCGCTATATTTAATATTCATTAATGCAACCTACCCTCCTCTTCCTCCACACACCAATATGTTCTCCTGATTCCTCTTTACCCTGCTCAATTCTTTCTTTTTTCTAAAGCAAGTATTATCTTTTAATATAATTCACTTATTTACTGTGCTGATTGTCTTTTTCTATATCCCTACCACTAGAACATAAACTCCATGAGGGCAGGGATCTTCCATCTGTTTTACTCAATGATATATCCTAAGCATCTAAAAAAGCGCCTAGGGCCAGTCCCGTGGCTTAGCGGTTGGGTGCGCGCGCTCCGCTGCTGGCGGCCCGGGTTCGGATCCCGGGCGCGCACCGACACACCACTTCTCCGGCCATGCTGAGGCCGCGTCCCACATATAGCAACTAGAAGGATGTGCAACTATGACATACAACTATCTACTGGGGCTTTGGGGGCAAAATAAATAAATAAATATTTAAAAAAATAAATAAATAAAAAAGCACCTAGCACAAATTAGGTGTTCAATAAATACTGAACTGCTCACTAAGTTGAAAGAACACTGAATGAATGAATAAATGAACAAACGATCAAATAAACTAACAGAAGAATAAGCAAACAAACAAATGAACGGTTGCCTTTCTAATTAGAGAACATGTGAACAGAGACCTGAAGGAGAGGAGGGAACAAAGCATCTATCCGGGAGAAAACCATTTCAGGTGAAAGAAAGAGCAAGAACAAAGGCCCTGAGGCAGATGCACGCTTGGTATGATCAAGAAACCAGGGGGCAGAAAGAAACAACAAGGAGGACAAGTGAATGGAGCAAGTGAGGAGGGCAAATAGTAGTAGGTGATGAGGGCATCAAGGTAACGGGAGGCCAGTGCACACGGGTAAAGCCTACAGCCCACAGGGCCACCTCTGGTTTGCACCGAGTGAGATGGGAAAGAAGCCACTGGAGAGTTTCTAATAGAGTGATGTGATCTCACTTACATGCCATTTAAAAATCTTCCCATAAAGAAGACACTAGTGGAGATGGACTTACAAACACATTCCACAAAACACCCAAGGAACTAGTAATTGGTTCAAGAAAGGAAAAGTACATATTGATCTCCAAACAAATTTTAAGTCCTGGACAAAATATTGGCAAACCAAATTTAGAAATGTATGTAATAATAACAGCTAACATTTATTGAGCACTACTCAAAATGCTTTCCATGGATTAACTCATTAATCCTAACAACCCTATGTTGAAAATAATATCATTCCACACATTTGGAGAAACTGAGACACAGAGAGGCTAAGTAGTTTGCCAAAGTCCACAGATAGAAAGTGGAGATCCTGGATTTTAAAAATACCAATGAGACCCTGATTTAATGACCCTGGGAGTTGGACTCAGTATTTTTTTTTTAAATTTTTTGTTTATTGCAGTAACATTGGTTTATAACATTGTAAAAGTTTCAGGTGTACATCATTGTACTTCTATTTCTGCATAGATTACATCATGTTCACCACCAAAATACTAATTACAACCCATCACCACACACATGTACTGAATTATCCCTTTCACCCTCCTCCCTCCCCCTCTTCCCCTCTGGTAACCACCAATCCAATCTCTGTCCCTATGTGTTTGTTTATTGTTGTTATTATCTACTACTTGATGAAGGAAATCATACGGTATTTGACCTTCTCCCTCTGACTTATTTCACTTTGCATTATACCCTCAATGTCCATCCATGTTGTCACAAATGGCTGGATCCACCAGAAAACTTTTAGAAGTAATAAACGAATATGGTAAAGTTGCAGGATACAAAATCAACATACAAAAATCAGTTGCATTTCTGTACACTAACAACGAAGTAGCAGAAAGAGAAATTAAGAATACCATCCCATTTACAATTGCAACAAAAAGAATAAAATACCTAGGAATAAACTTAACCAAAGAGGTGAAAGATCTGTACACCGAAAACTATAAAACATTTCTGAAAGAAATTGAAGAAGACACAAAGAAATGGAAAGATATTCCGTGCTCTTGGACTGGAAGAATTAACATAGTTAAGATGTCCATACTTCCTAAAGCCATCTATAGATTCAGTGCAATCCCTATCAAAGGACTCAGTATTTTTTAAAGCGCCCAAGTGATGCTGATACAGCCAGGACTGTGAACCACTGCTCTAAGTCCACTAGCTACAGCTTCCCCGCCCCGAGAGCGATCACATGCACACAGCCAAGGCAGGAGACGTCTTAGTGAGGATTTAAATATGAAACAAGAAGCAGATGCAAGAAAACGTTGATTTGTAAGATCGTTGCCAACAGAGAAATTCTATGATTATGTGTCCCCACATTGTCCTTCTAGAATTCTAAAACTTATAAGATTTGGTGCTATACCACCCAGCAGATCCAGTTCTAATTCAACTTTGGAGAAATCTTTGTCAGTTTATTTCTTTGGCATGGAGTTCCCAAAAAAAGAGTGGGGTAAAATATGCTAGTAGCTTATAATATTAAAATTATTTTCAGAACAAGAAACACAGCTCTACTTTACAGAAAAGAGTAGCAAAAAGAGGGAATAATTCAAGAGGCCAACCTAATATTTTTAAAAGTATACCTGGAAAACTGTTACTGAGCCACCCAAAGACCAAGCCTCCCGCCCACTCCACTTCTGTAAACTGAAGCTGAAGATACAAAGCGATCCTAACACCCCTCTCCCCTGACCTGCTGTTGACACGGTGGGGTGGGCTCTGTGTAGTCAGGAACTGCGGCCACAGGCAGCAGGCAGAGCCAAGGCAACGACTGCTACCCTGCAAAGCGTGAGGGAGGCTTCTCGAGAAGGGATGGGAGGAAATACAGGCTGTCCTGGCTTCCCCAGCAGGCTCCAGGAGGCCAGCCTCCAGCCCACCGCCCCATGCATCTCCCCTTCCCAAGGAGAAGCCCACGAACACAGTTCCCCCAGCTGCGGCAACTGCTACTGCTAACAGCGCTTCTCCTCGACCCTGCAGAGTCAGAGCTCCTCAGCCTTCAGGGAGCTGGAACTACTACAATTCCATCTCTTCCCAAAACTACTCCTTGTAGTTTTGGCACTGATTTTAAAGGTTTTCCCAGGGTGGGATACAGGAAAAACTATTAAGTCAAATAAATTAAAAAAACTGAAGACTGAACTCGGTGCCCTTAGACTTGGTGTTCTATAGGGTATGCAATGAGCCAACCGGACAATCACTTTCACCTCTGTGCGCTGCTTTCCAGAAATGAGAGTTGATTTAGGTAGTCTCCCTACCTAAGGGGCGTGAGAGACCCAACGGCCCAGCCACATAAAACTTCCGACCATTTCTCCCCACGCTTCTCCCATCTTATGCCCTGGCTCATACTGTCTACTCTGCCAGGCATGCTCTCTCCCACATCCCTTTCTGAAGCACTTCTCCCCTTCTTTGAAAGCCCTGCTCAAACCTCACTGCCTCCAAGCTGTTCTCCCAAATCCCTCGCCCGCTCCTTGATGTACACCTCTGTCATAACACGGCATCCCTGACCTCTGCCCTTTTTAGATAGCCTTGCACCTGTCTCCAACAAGAACTCAGGCCATGGTGGACAATGGTCACGTTTCATAGATCCTCGTTCACGCCTTTCAGTATCTCATACAAAGAAGACCTTCAGGAAATGTTTGTTAGAACTAAATTCAAGCCGAACTCAGAGCAGGTGCTCTGCTGGTCTGACCCTGGTTTGCTACAGATGCAATATGGTGCTCTTTCTTCCTCCTTCCGTGTCTTCTTTTGAATGTTAACTCTTTAAAAAGAATTTTATTATTTTCCTTGCTATATCTGATTTTGGGGTTTTTTTATATGGAATATAATTCACATAACGTAAAGTTCACCCTTTTAAAGTGTATAATTCAGTAGTTTTTAGTATACTCACAAAGTTGTGCAATCATCACCACTATCTAATTCCAGAACGTTTTCATCACCCCAAGAAGAAACCCCATACTCACTAGCAGTCGCTCCCCCCGCTACTCCACCACCCTCCCCACCCCCACAACCACAAATCTACTTTCTGTCTCTGATACACATGATTTTAACAAAGCTTACAGTACTCCTAACCGTGGTTTTATTATACATCAAAGCCAAATTCTATCCTCCAGAAGAAACAGTTTCTCTTTTTTTACCATAACTCAATAGGAAAATATGATTTAACACAACAACTTACTGAGGTATAATTACACGATACAAAACAAAAACTCTTACCAGGAAAATCATCTCACACATTTACTTTCTCATTTGTTTTTGTTTTGTTAAGCTTTTTATTGAAGTATAACATACATATAGAAAAGTACACATATCATAAGGGTATACCTTGATAAGTTTTCAAAAACTGAACACAAGTCTAGCCAGCACCCAGATCAAGAAACAGAAGCCCCCAGACCCCTCTTCTAGTCACCCCTCCTTCTAAAGAGCAACCACTGTCTTGACTTCCAACAGCATACGTTACTTTTGCCTGTTTCTGTACTTTCATAAATAGAAGCACAGAGTGTACAGTATAGGAAACTTTTACATTGAAAACTCTAGACCTTGTAATACTTACCATAATCTTCTTGTACAAAACCATGACATTATCATCATCAAATGGTAGAAAGCCACACATAAGTACATATAAGAGTATGCCCATGCTCCAAACATCTGCCTGAGAGGGAGAAAAAAATAATTCAAAAAAATTTAGAACATATTTCAGAATGGCAATACATGTAACAGAATCACAGAATCTTCACAGAGCTGGAAAAGAGCTCAGAGATCATCCAGTTCAACCTGCTCATTCTACAGACAGGGAACCCAAAGCCCAGAAAGGAAGGCTGGCCCAAAGTCACCCAGTCAATGGCAGGCCACCCAGGTCACCTCCTGACTCGAGTTCCTGCACTCTCCTCTAACGCTGGACTCTAAGGCTTAATAGACAATAATTTCCTGAATTTAATCACAAGGAAGCATCAGACAAATTCAAATTGAGAAACTTTCTACAAAATAACTGGCTTCCTCAAAAATGTCAATGTCAAGGAAGATAAAGACAGCCTAAGGAACTCTTCCAGATTAAAGAAGACAAGAAACACGATAACTTAATGCAATGCATGATCCTGAACTGAATCCTAGACTGGAGGGAAAATATAGCCACAAAGGACATTATTGGTACAATTAGCACTATTTGAATATGAATTGTGGATTAGATAAATTGTATGAACGTTAAATTCCCTGATTTTGATAACTAAAGTGTGGTTATAAAAAAGAAGGTCCTTGTTTTTAGGAAATATATACATAGTATTTAATGACAAAGGACTATGATGTCTCCAACTTACTCTCAATTGGTTCAAAAAAATTAATATGGTCATATATATGAACATAGAGAAGGATAAAGCAAACAGGGATAAACATAAACAATTGTGAATTTGACTAAACATATACAGAAGGTCCTCACTCCATATTTGCAACAATTCTGTAAGTTTGAGATTACATCCAAATAAAAAGTCAACAAAAACAAGTTAGTTCCCATCTTCTCACGTTACAAATTAAATAAACTGGCATATCTCAAAGTTTCTCTCACGTAACACTAGTTCCAAAAGATGCTCCATATAAAAGTCGGTTCCGTAGACAAGTAACTCGAGACCAGCTGCTATCTGTGATGTTCCCGCCCAAAGGATCACATTGTATAAGAACATATTAAAGATTTGGACATGTCCTGAACTAAAGGAAACTGTTCAACCAGCATTTCCCGAGCTTTCAACGACTAAACCTTTTTTACCTTATGATGCCAATATCAGCACAATTAGTGCTCCAGAGAACGGAAGGGGCTGACTGGCTTGCGGTAGCTAGTGGTAAAGCAGGCAATGCCCGGGCCTGCTGAGCCTGGGCCTCCTACAGCGGACTGCTGGCCCTGGAGAGTTGGCTGTGGACAAAACGCAGGTTTTCTCGGTGCTAACCGGCATCTCTGAAAACTGAGCCTGCAACCCTGGCCTTGTGCTCTACCGGGCTGGACGAACAGTCTAAACTATGGCACTGTTCAACACCAGAGCAACCACAACAAGGACCCCGGAAATATATCCTTGCTTCATGAGTGGGCTATGCATTATATTTATTACAAGTTATTCATTTCATGTGTTACTTTACATACCTCACTCTGAACAGACTGAACTCTTCAACAAGATTATTTCTTACCTCATCGTTATATCCCCAATGCATAATGCCTGACTCAGTACAGGTCACCAATAAGTGTATATTGATCACATACTGAATTAATCAATGAATAATTACCTCTGAGCCCAGATACGATTTGCCTTGTATTAATTCGGGTGCTGCATAAGCAAGACTCCCACAACATGTCTGTAGGTGGTAATCCTTGTTATCCTGACAATAAGATAAAAATGAAACACTTAATTACAGCCTTAAGAGAATTAAAACCTTGATAAACATTCTTTCAGCACAAGCAAAGAGAAGCTAGATGAAGAATTACCCAAATAAGAGACTTTTGCAGCCAACCCAGTGCTCACTGCCTACATGCATGCACGTGCGTTTCCTCTTCTCTGGATTTCCAATGTGGCTACAACCCGGCACGAGCAAATCCTCTTCCCCTTAGCTCAGTCAGGTCAGGCTCATACTTCCCCAGACTTCCACTCCCATAATAATCAGCTTAGCACACATCCAAGCACGCATGTCTTCCCACCTCCAAGCACTCAAGGAAAAAGGATTATGTCTTTACTGCACCCTATCTCCAACACTGAATCTTTAGACACAGAAGAGCTTCTTTCCCCTTAGAGGGAAGAGAGCAACATGCTACACAGAACAGTGCCTTGGGAGTCTGTTTTCTAGACTCAGTTATCACAGGAGTCACAACGTGAGCTTCCAGTTCTGTTAAAATGAGAAACCTGCTCCACCTCCTCTGCTCTCCCACAGAAATATTGAGACATAATGAAAATGATGCTATTGCCCAACATGTGTACTAAGTTCCACAACTGGCAAATGACCTGCCAGATTGTGAGATTTCATTTACAACTGCAACAACATGCCCAGAAGTGAGCTCCTCAGCAGAAAACTGAGGCAATCCCCTCCTAGCCAACTCCAGCTTCCTTAGAGGGTGTCTGTGTGGGTCGAATCTGCGGCAGCCAGAAGGAAAGGCTGATGGAGTCTGTCAGACAGATTCTCCACTGCCTCCCGTAGAAAAGATGACTTAAACCACTTTATCTGCTCAGAGTATGTTTTATCTTTATACGCCTGCCAATCAAAAAAACGCCTTCTAGCATTTAGTTCCCAGACACAAGCTCCACTGACCATCTCTGAAGAGCCAAGGGGAGAGGAAAATCAGAAAGAATAAGACATTCAGCCAAAGGGGCAAAATCTGCTTCCCTTAGCACCTAGCTAATTCTGATTGGGGCGGGAAATAATCATGGGACTACACAGGACTGAGGCAGGTCTGCAGTTTCAACATTCTTAATGAGTGTAGACAGCTCATTTTAGAGACTGTGAGAACCATCATTTGAGAACTCAAGAGGAAGCCTCCAACAGGCAGCCACACAGGAGCTGTGCTGCAGACAGCCGAGTTGGAGAGTTCAAAGTCACCTCAAAGAGAAGATGTGCTGGAGAACACCAGTACTTAACTGTGGAGCACAAATTAGGGACATACATAACAGTATAAATTGAAAAATGCATATGTACTTTTTCCTCCTTCTTTCATAAGGAAAGGGGACTGTCTCTCAAAATGTAACTAGTTGTTAGTTATATAACCATCTGGATAACAAGGAATAGATTTGCACTAAATTCCCAAAATTCACACCTAAATGAACGAAGGCATCATCTAGTGGCAACATACTCAAACTGCAAACACACAGTCAATTCAGCATTCCTGCTGTGATGGTCTCAGGTCACCTCAGCACTGCACATTCCCTCACAGCATACCCAGGGGTCTTCAGCAGGACCAACCCTGGACCTAGAGTCGTGGTGCTCAACCTTGGCCACAGAGTAGAATCAACTAGAGAACTTAAAAAAGGGATGAAATTTAACATTCTTCTCAATGGATACAACCAGGCTCAATAAAGACTACACGGAAGTCCGTGCAAGATAACGCAATAAGAGGTGCATTTACAAAGGAAACAAGTGCACTTTTATTTCTGCACTTACCTTGGGTTTCGCACAGAGACCAAAGTCAATCAGCTTTAATTTATGATATTCATCAAACAACAAATTTTCCTGGGGAAAAAAGATATTTTCATAAGTGTATACTGCCTTCCTTATATTACATCCCACCTCTAGCCATTTCTAAAAACGATGTAAGGTTGTTTATATTAAATAGCCTGGGCACAACAGAGTGAAAATCATTTAAAAAGAATGAAATGATAAGAAGTGTAAAAGGGGAGAGAGGAGGAATGTTGATAACCATCCCGCTTCCCCTCAAGACATGTTAGCATAAACCATTTTCTCATTGGTGCTCTGAAGCTCAACTAAGCAAACACAGTGTGTGCCAAAGGCAAGTTTAAACCAAAAGAGTGAACTCAAATCAAAGGGTTGGGTATACACAGAGGGAAAAGGACAGTAACACTGCCCTATCTTGTCAGACCAATTCTAGGTGCCTGACCCTGGTACCAGTAACACTAAAATCCACGTTCACCATCATCCACATTAGTCAGAGCCTGCAGACGTAAGAGAATTCACATTTTATTCTGTCCTTGAAGAGTCTGTCAATCCATTGGACTGCTCCTTTCTGAGGTGTAATGGAATTAAAATGAAAGGAAAATGGAGTTAAGAAAAGAGTATTTTTTTTTAAATTTTTTATTGCAGTAACATTGGTTTATAACATTGTAAAAATTTCAGGTGTACCTCATTGTACTTCTATTTCTGCATAGATTACATCATGTTCACCACCAAAATACTAATGACAACCCATCACCACACACATGTACCCAATTATCCCTTTCACCCTCCTCCCTCCCCCCTTCCCCTCTGGTAACCACCAATCCAATCTCTGTCCCTATGTGTTTGTTTATTGTTGTTATTATCTACTACTTAATGAAGGAAACCATACGGTATTTGACCTTCTCCCTCTGACTTATTTCACTTTGCATTATACCCTCAATGTCCATCCACGTTGTCACAAATGGCTGGATTTCATCATTTCTTATGGCTGAGTAGTATTCCATTGTGTATATATACCACATCTTCTTTATCCATTCGTCCCTTGATGGGCACTTAGGTTGCTTCCAAGTCTTGGCTATTGTGAATAACGCTGCAATGAACACAGGGGTGCATGTACCTTTACAAATTGGTGTTTTCAAGTTCTTTGGATAAATACCCAACAGTGGAATAGCTGGATCATATGGTAGTTCTATCCTTGATTTTTTGAGGAATCTCCATACTGTTTTCCATAGTGGCTGCACCAGTTTGCACTCCCACCAGCAGTGTATGAGAGTTCCCTTCTCTCCACATCCTCTCCAACACATGTTGTTTCCTGTCTTGTTAATTATAGCCATCCTGACGGGCGTGAGGTGATATCTCATTGTAGTTTTGATTTGCATTTCCCTGATAGTTAATGATTTTGAACATCTTTTCATGTGTCTGTTGGCCATCTGTATATCTTCTTTGGAGAAATGTCTGTTCAGGTCTTTTGCCCATTTTTTAATTGGGTTGGTAGTTTTTTTGTTGGTGAGAAGCATGAGTTCTTTATATATTTTGGAGATTAAGCCCTTATCAGAAGTATGGTTTGCAAATATCTTCTCCCAAGTGTTAGGTTGTCTTTTCGTTTTGTTGATGGTTTCCCTTGCTGTGCAGAAGCTTTTTAGTTTGATGTAGTCCCATTTGTTTATTTTTTCTATTGTTTCTCTTGCCCGGTCAGACGTGGTGTTTGAAAAGATGTTTCTAAGACTGATGTCGAAGAGCGTACTGCCTATGTTTTCTTCTAAAAGTTTCACAGTTTCAGGTCTCACATTCAAGTCTTTAATCCATTTAGAGTTAATTTTCGTGTATGGTGTAAGGTAAGGGTCTACTTTCATTTTTTTGCATATGGCTATCCAGTTTTCCCAACACCATTTGTTGAAGAGACTTTCTTTTCCCCATTGTATGTTCTTGGCTCCTTTGTCAAAGATTAGCTGTCCACAGATGTGTGGGTTTATTTCTGGGCTTTCGATTCTATTCCATTGATCTGTGTGTCTGTTTTTGTGCCAGTACCATGCTGTTTTGGTTACTATAGCTTTGTAGTATATTTTGAAATCAGGGAGTGTGATACCTCCAGCTTTGTTCTTTTTTCTCAGGATTCCTTTAGCTATTCGGGGTCTTTTGTTGTTCCATATAAATTTTAGGATTCTTTGTTCTATTTCTGTGAAAAAATGTTGTTGGAACTTTGATAGGGATTGCATTGAATCTATAGATGGCTTAGGAAGTATGGACATCTTAACTATGTTAATTCTTCCAATCCAAGAGCACGGAATATCTTTCCATTTCTTTGTGTCTTCTTCGATTTCTTTCAGAAATGTTTTATAGTTTTCAGTGTACAGATCTTTCACCTCTTTGGTTAAGTTTATTCCTAGGTATTTTATTCTTTTTGTTGCAATTGTAAATGGCATGGTATTCTTAATTTCTCTTTCTGCTACTTCGTTGTTAGTGTACAGAAATGCAACTGATTTTTGTATGTTGATTTTGTATCCTGCAACTTTACCATATTGGTTTATTACTTCTAAAAGTTTTCTGGTGGATTCTTTAGGGTTTTCTATATATAAAATCATGTCACCTGCAAATAGTGACAGTTTCACTTCTTCCTTTCCAATTTGGATCCCTTTTATTTCTTTCTCTTGCCTGATTGCTCTGGCTAGGACTTCCAGTACTATGTTAAATAGGAGTGGTGACAGTGGGCATCCTTGTCTGGTTCTTAGAGGGATAGCTTTCAGTTTTTCACCATTGAGGATGATATTAGCTGTGGGTTTCTCATATATGGTCTTTATTATGTTGAGGTACTTTCCTTCTATACCCATTTTATTCAGAGTTTTTATCATAAATGGATGCTGGATCTTGTCAAATGCTTTCTCTGCATCTATTGAGATGATCATGTGATTTTTGTTCTTCATTTTATTAATGTGGTGTATTACGTTGATTGATTTGCGAATGTTAAACCATCCCTGCATCCCTGGAATAAATCCCACTTGATCATGGTGTATAATCTTTTTAACGTATTGTTGTATGCGATTTGCTAGTATTTTGTTGAGGATTTTCACATCGATGTTCATCAGTGATATTGGCCTGCAATTTTCTTTTTGTGTTGTCCTTGTCTGGTTTTGGTATCAGGGTAATGTCAGCTTCAGAGAATGAGTTAGGAGCTTCCCCCTCCTCAATTTTTTGGAAGAGTTTGAGAAGGATAGGTATTAAGTCTTCTTTGAATGTTTGGTACAATTCACCAGGGAAGCCATCTGGTCCTGGACTTTTATTTTTGGGGAGGTTTGTGATTACTGTTTCGATCTCCTTACTGGTGATTGGTCTATTCAAATTCTCTACTTCTTCTTGATCCAGTTTTGGAAGGCTGTATGATTCTAAGAATTTATCCATTTCTTCCAGATTGTCGAATTGGTTGGCATATAGCTTTTCATAGTATTCTCTTATAATCTTTTGTATTTCTGAGGTGTCTGTTGTAACCTCTCCTCTTTCATTTCTGATTTTACTTATTTGTGCCTTCTCTCTTTTTTTCTTGGTGAGTCTAGCTAAAGGTTTGTCAATTTTGTTGATCTTTTCAAAGAACCAGCTCTTGGTTTTATTAATTTTTTCTATTGTTTTTTTGGTCTCTATTTCATTTATTTCTGCTCTGATTTTTATTATTTCCCTTCTTCTACTGATTTTGGGCTTTGTTTGTTCTTCTTTTTCCAGTTACTTTAGGTGCATTGTTAGATTGTTTATTTGAGATTTTTCTTGTTTGTTGAGATAGGCCTGTATCGCTATAAACTTCCCTCTTAGAACCGCTTTTGCTGTATCCCATAAATTCTGGCATGTCGTATTTTCATTTTCATTTGTCTCCAGGTATTTTTTGATTTCTTCTTTGATTTCTTCATTAACCCAGTCATTGTTCAGTAGCATTTTGTTTAATCTCCACGTATTTGTGGCTATTCTGATTTTCTTCCTATAGTTGATTTCTAGTTTCATACCGTTGTGGTCAGAAAAGATGCTTGATATTATTTCAATCTTCTTAAATTTATGGAGACTTGTTTTGTGGCCTAATATGTGATCAATCCTGGAGAATGTTCCATGTGCATTTGAAAAGAACGTGTATTCTTTGGTTTTTGGATGGAACGCTCTCTATATATCTACTAGGTCCATCTGTTCTAGTGTGTCGTTTAAGGCCAATGTTTCCTTATTGATCTTCTGTTTGGATGATCTATCCGTTGGTGTAAGTGGAGTGTTAAAGTCCCCTACTATTATTGTGTTACTGTCTATTTCTGTTTTTATGTCTGTTAATAATTGCTTTATATATTTAGGTGCACCTACATTGGGTGCGTAGATATTTACAAGTGTTGTATCCTCTTGTTGGATTGTTCCCTTGATCATTATGTAATGCCCTTCTTTGTCTCTTCTTACAGTTTTTGTTTTAAAGTCTATTTTGTCTGATATGAGTACTGCTACCCCAGCTTTCTTTTCATTGCCATTTGCGTGGAGTATCTTTTTCCATCCCTTCACTTTCAGTTTGTGATTGTCTTTAGGTCTGAAGTGTGTCTCTTGTATGCAGCATATATATGGGTCTTGTTTTTTTATCCAGTCAGCCACCCTATGCCTTTTAATTGGAGCATTTAGTCCATTGACGTTTAAAGTAGCTATTGATAAGTATGTACTTACTGCCATTTTTTAACTTTTTTTTTTTCCTCAGTGTTTTAGTAGTCCTTCTCTGTTCCTTTCTTCTTCTATACAGAATTGATGGTCACTTTAGTTTGACCTCTGTATGAAAGCTGTACTCTTTAACTCCCCTCCTCCCTCCTTTTATGTTTTTGATATCATATCTAACCTCTTTTTTGTGCATTTGTATCCATTACATTCTAATCATGGAAATAGATAATTTTTCCTATTTGTGATCTTCTCTTTTCCCCTTAAATCAGTCCCTTTAACATTTCTTGTAGCACTGGTTTCTTGGTGACAAACTCCTTTAATTTTTGCTTATCTGGGAAAATTTTGATCTCTCCTTCCATTTTGAATGATCACCTTGCTGGGTAGAGTATTCTTGGCTGTAAGTTTTTTCCTTTTAGCACTTTAAATATATCGTGCCATTCTCTTCTAGCCTGTAAGGTTTCTGCTGAGAAGTCAGCTGATAGCCTTATGGGGTTTCCTTTGTATGTAACTTGACATTCTCTGGCAGCTTTTAGGATTCTCTCTTTGTCTTTAATTCTGGACATTTTGATTATGATGTGTCTTGGTGTGCGCCTCTTTGGGTTTATCTTGTTTGGGGCTCTCTGTGCTTCCTGTACCTGGATGTCTGTTTCCTTCCTTAGGTTAGGGAAGTTTTCATCTATTATTTCTTGAAATAGATTCTCTGCCCCCTTGTCTCTCTCTTCTCCTTCCAAGACACCTATAACACGGATGTTAGTGCGCTTGATGTTGTCCCAGAGGTCCCTTAGACTGTCCTCACTCTTTTTAATTCTTAAGAGTATTGAATGGAAACACTCAATGACAATATTCTTGAAGAAAATACTCAAAACTCTTCTTTCCTAGAGATCAAATCCTGAGGTTTATAGGCCACAGCTGATTACAAGGACACTTATAATATCACACATAATTGGTAGATGAATAGAATGCCAATAAGTTCATCCAGAGAAGCCCACCAGAAGTCAAAAGTAAAGGAGGAAAAAAAAAGTGATACATGATGAGTGGAACAAAGAAAAAGAAGCAAAGCCAAGACAGATTCTAAACAGAAAGAACATTTAGAAACTTAGTGAAAACAGGTAAATGAGGTTGAACTCTGGGGTGAGCATCTAACTGTGATGCAGTCACTTACTGGTTTGAGGTCCCTGTGAGCATAGCCCTGGCTGTGTACGTAAGCAACCGCAGCCACTATCTGCCGGAAGACGACTCGGGTCTCCTCCTCCGACAGGCGATCCTGGGAGATGATGTAGTCAAACAGCTCTCCTCCAGGGCAGTACTTCAACAGCAACACAGCCACACAGATAGTGTCACTACTTACAGAACTCACTTCCGAGGAGTGTAAAACAAAACATTATACTTAACTCAGCGATATTATTAATTCCACTTACAGGCAAGGGAACTGAGTGAGGCATGTTCAGAAATACACTCTCAGGATCCAATAAGGCAACAGTGATTCCGGGAAAGAGAACAACAGCTCTTGGTCTCAAGCAGTTTTATTACCAGTAGGTAGAAGTACAACCAACTACCACCGTGATTTTTAAGCTCATTCAGGATTTTATATTTTATAGCAAAGCACTAAAACCCCTTCTCATCCTAATGCACTCACATTTAGTGTAGTTACCTGACACAAAAAACCCAGCAGCATTATTGCTCCTTCATCCTGAAGACCAGTGATTTTCAGTCTGTACCAGAAGGAGCCCGGTTCTACAGAGGATCCTTGGAGGCTGCAGGAGAATGGAGGCCAGAGTGCGAAGCCCGAGGCTCTCCATCCCTTCTTCTCCAGAGCAGCTCCACCTTTCCGTAAACGGGGGTTTCCATTTAAGATTTCGTTTCATTTTAGCAATATCAATTATATTTATATGTGTATATGGCATTTGACCTCATAGTTCCACACTGAGGAACTGTTCCTACAGACACTCTCATATCAAAAGCAACGCACGTTCAAGGTCATTCACCGCAGCAGCATTGTTTGCCGGAGCAAAAAGACAGGAAACAACCCAAATGCTCACATATATAAATTATGACACAGCCGTAAAATGGAATTCTATGCAGCCATAAAAAAAGAGGAAGCTCTTTATGAACTGATATAAAACAATACCCAGTATTAAGTGAAAAAAGCAAGATGTAAAGGAGCATAGGTTGATACGGTGACTTGCAAAAGCATTAAGCTGAACAGAAGAGGCTAAAAACAAAAGAATACTGACTGTATGATTCTATTTACATCAAGTACAGTGGAACAGTTTACATCCACTGTAAACTGATATAGAACAGTTAAAACTAACCTATGGTGACAGAAATCAGACCAGGGCTGAGAAAGGCAGTGGGTGGGTGGTGTTACAGGGATTAACTTCAAAAGGTCAGGAGAAAACTTCCTGGGGTGCTGGAAATGTTTTACACCTCGACTGGGGTGGGAAGTACGTGGGTGCACACCTTTGTCAAACTGTATATACCCAATGTGTGCATTTTATCATATGTAAATTACACCTCAATCGTCAATTTTTTAAATGCTATCCAATAAGATTCACATAAAGAAAACAGGCTACTTTATATTTTCAAATAAAGAAATATAAAATAAAGAGAACAAAAACATCTAAAGTCTCTATGAATGCACCTAGATGGTCTCCAAGCTAAAATGTTAAGCGGGGAAAAAAAAAACCAAAGTATAGAATAATATTATAATATGTGACAATTTGTGTGACAGAAAACAACAAACTACACATACATATTTATATTATTTGTATATATAAAAAACACATACAGCAGCTGGCCCAGTGGCATAGTGGTTAAGTTTGCATGCTCTGCTTTGGCAGCCTGGGGTTTGTGGGTTCAGATCCCAGGCGTGGACTTATGCACTGCTTATCAAGCCATACTATGGCAGGCGTCCCACATATAAAGTAGAGGAACATGTTAGCCCTGGGCCAATCTTCCTTAGCAAAAAGAGGAGGACTGGCAACAGATGTTAGCTCAGGGCTAATCTTCTTCACACACACACAAAAAAAACCACATACATACATGCGTGTATGTAAACACATGCATATATACATATAAAATATATGCAGGTATTTGTAAATACATGGCACATCTATAGGAAACACAAGAGAAGTAAGTGACTGACTCAGGAGAAGGGAACTGGATGACTGGAATAACGGGAGAGAGAACATCACTTTTTATTTATTTATTTATTTATTTTATAATTTTATTTATTTATTTATTTTTCCCCCAAAGCCCCAGTAGATAGTTGTATGTCATAGCTGCACACCCTTCTAGTTGCTGTGAGAACATCACTTTTTAATACATACTCTTGTAATTTTTAAATTTTGTCCTAAGTTCATGGTTTTTTGTTGTTTTGTTTTAAGAATTTAATTTGGACAGAGACTAACCTAAAAAAAAGGTTTTAAAATCACCACTGTAGACCACGTGGGCGTATCTACAACATAATAAAGAGAAAATGGTTCTAGGTCCAAAACTTTCAGCATTATGAATTTTAAAATGTGCTAATCTGTGAAAATGATGTGCAGTTAGAAATTATTTGGTATATACACAATGGAACTCAGCCATGAGAAACAATGAAATCCAGCCATTTGTGACAACATGGAAAGACTTTGAGGGTATCATGCTAAGTGAAATGAGTCAGAGGAAGGTCAAATACCATATTATCTCACTCATAAGCAGAAGATAAAAACAACAACAAACAAACATATAGAGACAGAGATTGGATTGGTGGTTACTAGAGGGGAAGGAGGGAGGGAGGAAGGCGAAAGGGATGATTAGACACGTGTGTGGTGATGGATTGTAATCAGTCTTTGGGTGGTGAACATGACGTAATCTATGCAGAAACAGAAGTATAATGATGTACACTTGAAATTTATACAATGTTATAAACCAATGTTACTGCAATAAAAAAAAAAAATTATTTGGATGAGACCAAGGAAAACGAAACAAGAGATGAAGGATGCAAGTTCTAAAGACTTCACTTTCTAAGCCAAAAAGGGCAGGTTAAAACTTGAAAGAGTTTGGTTGGCATAACACATACACTGAAGGCTAACTATAGGCTGTGGGTGGAACTGAGTCCCCCAAAAAGATATGTTCCAGTCCTAACACCCAGTACCAGTGAACATGACTCTATTTGTAAATCAGGTCTTTGTAGATTAGTGTGGGCCCTAATCCAATGACTTGTGTCCTTATATGAAGAGGGAAATTTGGACAAAGACACAGACACACAGAGAAGAAAACATCATTTGAAGACAGAGGCAGAGACTGGAGTGGTGCGTCTATAAACGAAGGAACACCAAGGATTGCCAGAAACCCCCAGAAACTAGGAAAGGGGCATGAACAGATTCTGTAGAAGGAACCAACCTGCTCACACCTTGAATTCAGGCTCCTCCAGAATGGTGTGACAATAAATTTCTGTTGTTTTAAGCCACCAAGTTTGTGGCAATTTGTTATGACAGCCCTAGACTAATACCCCATCTAAAACCAAAATAGATTCTTCCCTCTAGGAACAAATTCTAACATATGTTATCCACTAAACTACACCACCCCATTAGGAGTGTATTAGAAAGAGAATGTTCACAGTGAATCTCCGGTTTATTATATATGTCTACTTGATCTAAATTGTTACAGACAGAACTCAAACAGGTAAGCTATTAAACATTTATTCTAATATTTCAGGTGAAACGTACTTCTCTCTTAACTGTTGATAAAGTGACTGCTATGTTTGTGTCCCCCCAAAATTTATATGTTAAAGTCCTAACCCCCAAAGATGACAGAATTAGGAGGTGGCGCCTTTGGGGAGTGATTAAGACATGAGGGCAGAAGGCTCGTAAATGGAATTAGTGCTCTTATAAAAGAGGCGCCAGAGAGATCTCTTGTCCCTTACACCACGTGAGGACACAGCCAGCTATGAACCAGGAAGAGGGCCCTCTCCTGACCATGCTGGTGACTTGATCTTGGACTTCCAGCCTCCAGAACTGTGAGAAATAAATTGCTGCTGTTCATAAGCTACCCAGTCTGTGGTGTTTGCTATAGCAGCCCAAGCAGACTAAGACAGTGACCAAATACTTTCAGGTCTCTGGAACATACTACTAACCTCAAGAACCATGAATATTTTGTCCGCTGTCTCTAGCACATGGTAGAGTTGACATATATGCTGATGTCTCAGGTTCTTCAATGCATCTATCTCCGTTTTGACGCGGGGCAAATCGCTCTGTGACAAAACATTACGTGGAGTGAGCAGTCAATCAATTTCGGAAATGTTCCAAGCACCAACATCAGCAGCTTCAATAGTGAGTAGAAAAGTGATCAACAGCCTCAAAACAAATTGTTCAACAATTCAAAAAAATATCATAACAAAACTTATTTTTATGTACATGAAAAAAGGCCTGAGGGTTTTATGAAAGACAAGTTTGACGTGGGTCAATAGTACAACATGCAGAAAAACTAAAAATCTCAGACTCCTGTAGAAGGTTAGCATTCCAAAAAAGGACAATGACAGGAACACTCCTCTGGGCACGCCTAGGCTACACTTTCTGTCTTAGCAGTGCTCCTAAGAAGTAAGCTGAACTAAAAATCAGTGAGTGTAGGTGAAAGGTCTGCCAGTATTCATTGTCTCAGTCTTCCAACTTTTCTAGGGGCTTGAAATTTTTTACATAAAAACTTGGAAAAAAATTAATTAAACAAAATAAAAAGTTGGTTGGTGGGAGGATAAGCCAAGATTAAAAAATTTTAAAGTCCATATTAAATACAGAAATCTAAATATCCATGAAGTAACAAGTAAAACTCGATCATAACAAGGGACTCACTCTAATAATCACTGGCTTAAGATCCAATTGTCTAGGACCATGCAACCAGATATCAGGTCTTGACCAAGAATCAATCGTAACTTTGACTATTCTGATGTGATAATCTTTTTAATTCTTTTTTGGGGGAGAGTGGGAATCTGATGACCACAACTCTGTAAGTTCAAAATATTATTAAAATCCTAGAAACTAAAGTAAGCATAGTAACATTAGAAAATAAAAAAACAAGTTCTGAAATAATGAATTAATGTCATAATACTGATGCGTTAGAATAAATTTTGAGTATCAGTGTGGTAACACATTTTGTAATTACAGTTCACATTTTGTTTGCTACTTAAGTGTTTGAAGTATTCAAGCGAATAAGTCATACTAAAGTTGTAACAAGTTTAAATTAATTAAGGAAATTAATCAAATTTGTAATCAAAGTTTAAATGCTCATGAGAAAATGGTTTTTAATGCCTTTTTATTAGTTAAATACAATATTGAGCACTGAAAAACAAAAATATTGAAAGAGAGCTTGAATTGTCAGTTGATTATTAAAAATAATTTCTAATATAGGGCACTGTGTGATTTAGGCATACATTTTTGAAGAAGGTCAAAGAATTGAGTGACATTTCTATAACAAACTCCTTACACTCCTTTTGACTTATTTATGTATGTAATCAGCACTTACATTCTTAAAAATAAAAAACAAGGTAACAATTGACATTAAACTCTGTCTCCTTCCAGCAACAAGGGAGACCAAAAGAGTCCAATGCGTCTAATTTAAAAAAGGATTTTCAGTAAATTATTTTTTATGTTTGATAATTATCAACATTATGAAATGTTTGTGTTGTTTTATTCAATGGTATACTACTAATAATTATAATGTTAATTCAATCCAGAAGGAAAAAAAATTTTTCTTCAGCACTTAAGAGATTTTTGGTTAGAGGAAAAGATCTTTTTAATTTTTTTCATTTATCTTTAAAAAAAGAAACAGCCACAGACACATACTGAGAGACTAGTGAATTCTCAGTGGGAAACCAGAACAAAGAAAAGCACAGACGCCAAACCACACGAGGGATGGTAGAAAGAACTAGGAAAAAAGAGAACTCAGGGTGACTTCGAACACTGGAAAGGGTATAAAAGGCCCAAAAAGACCATCAATGGAGACAAGTCTTCCCTAAAAAGAAAAAAGAAAAAACTGCATACATTACAGCTGAGGCCACAAATTGAAGGGGCTGCTATAGGAGATGAGGAGCAGCTCAACTCTGGAGGCATTCATGTAGAGGAAAAAAGAGGCTGATCAGGAAGAGGCTTTCATTCAACAACTTCTAAGGTCACCATGAATAAAATTCTGGGACATAAGATCGACCTACCTATCTAGCCTATAAAATAGAGTGACATTTAGTAAGTGTATCATGAGAGGATAAAGAAGGGAGATACTAATACCTAGAACACTTAGAAGACTATGAAACAACTGCAGAAAAAAGAGTCCTACAGACTTCAACTATGTGCCACTGCCCTGCATTAAAATCAAGGACAAAGTAACCCCTGCCCCCAGATTCCTTCTTAAAGCCATAAATCTATACATAACTGGCAATTAAAAAAAAAAGGCTATAGAAATACTATAATGAAAGAGCAGTAACTACAACACTAGAGCAAAGTTAGGTTTTAATTCACAATACTGATCTATAAATATTTAAAAAATAATTTTAAACTTACCCCTAGTGCATTTTTATCCATGATTTTTATAGCGACCATTTCTCCAGTGAGGATATGGCAGGCAAGTTTGACCTTTGCAAAACCACCTAAGTACAGGAAAATGTATTATGAAAAGATAAGTAAGACTAACCTAAGCATCATCATCCGAGTAAACTGAGGACTGAAACACAAATACCCTTCCACACACTTTTAAAAGGCTCCATCAATCCATGTTTTCCTAGAAGCTCTTTCTTCCCGTTGCTTGCAAAGTGTCAGCCATGACCCTAACTTCTCCTCATCCAATGTCTAGCTGAAGATATTTTTCTTTACCATGATAGCATATCTCTAATTTTGTAATGAAGAATTAGGAAAACAGAATTCACTCTAGAAATTTGCTTTATAATTAACATTGCTAGAACACAATATAAAGTTGCAGAGACAAAAAACAAATAATATGAAACTTCCATTCAGTTTTAAAACTGTGAAGATAAGCAATTATGTTTCAAAACTGAATCACAAGCTGAGTAAATATCTACACTTAGATCTCTAAAAGAAATCTCCAATTTACCATCACTAAAAAGAAGCTCCTGGTAGTCCCTCCCATGATCTTCTCCATCTCAGTAAGTGGAAACTTCATTTTCCCAGGTCCTCAGGCCAAAAACCCAGGAGTCACCCTTAGCCCTTCCCTTTTGTCTCACATCCCATATCCAACCCATCAACAAATCCCATTGGCTCTGTCTTCAAAATATATCATGGTTACCTTGGGGAAATGAGGCAGGTATTGATTGGAAATGTTCTACGTCCTGATTGGAGCAGGGAACATATGGATGTACATGTATGCAAAATTCCATCAAGATTAGCGCACTCTGAGCTTGTTCAAAGACATAATAGCTGAGAACTTCCCAAACTTGGGGAAGGAACTGGACTTACAAGTACATGAAGCCAATAGTATTCCTAATTACATCAATGCAAAAAGACCTTCTCCAAGGCATACAATAGTAAAACTGGCAAAAGTCAATGACAAAGAAAAAATATTAAGGGCAGCAAGGCAGAAGAAAATAAACTACAAAAGAACCTCTTTCAGGCTTTCAGCAGATTTCTCAGCAGAAGCCGTACAGGCTAGGAGAGAACGGAATAATATACTTAAAATACTGAAAGACAAAAACTTTACCCATCGATTCTCTATCCGGTGAAACTATCGTTCAGATAACGATGAAGAAGTAAAAGCTTTCCCAGATAAACAAAAGCTGAAGGAGTTCATCGCCACTAGACCTGCCTTACAAGAAACATTGAAAGGAGCCCTCCCATGTGAAAATAAAAAGCAAAGGTTTACAAAACCTTGAGCAAGGAGATAGACAGATAGAATCAGAAAATTGCAGCTCTATATCAGAATAGGTCAGTAAACAATTATAACATAAAAGACAAAGGGAAGGAAAGCAGAAAAAATACCTATAAACAATTCAATTTAGTCACAAACTCAAAACACAGAAAAGAACTATTTGTGACAACAATAACTCAGACAGGGGAAGAGGAAAGGGATGGAACCAGCTTAGGCTAATGGAGATAAGAGGCTATCAGAAAATCTCATCTACAAGATCTTTTATACAAACTCATGGTAACCACTAAACTATCTACTATCTCATCTATGAAGTCTTTTATACAAACTCATGGTAACCACTAAACAAAAAATCAGAGCAGAGCCACAAATTATAAATAAAGAGAAAACTGAGAAAACCATCACAAATAAACCACCAAATTGAAATGGCAGTCAGAAATACAGGGGAAGAGAAACAATGGAAATTTAGAACAACCAGAAAACAAGAGATAAAATGACAGTACTAAGCCTCATATGTCAATAATCACTCTAAATGCAAATGGATTGAAAGAAAGCAGGTGTTGCCATACTTAGATCAGACAAAGCAGACTTCAAGATAAAAAAGACAATGAGAGACAAAGAAGGGCAGTATATAATGGTAAAAGGGACATTCCACTAAGAGGACATAACACTTACGAATATATCTGCACCTAACACAAGAGCACCAAAGTTTATAAAGCAAGTATTAACTGACCTAAAGGGAGAAATTTGACAGCAACACAATAATAGCAGGGGACCTCAAAACCCCGCTTACAGCAATGGATAGATCATCCAGACAGAAAGTCAACAAGGAAACAGTAGCCTTAAATGAAACACTAGACAGAGGGACTTAATAGGTATATGTAGAACATTCCATCCAAAAACAGCAGAATACACATTCTTCTCAAATGCACATGGAACATTCTCAAAGATAGATCAGATGCTGGGAAACAAGGCAAGCCTCAATAAACCTAACAAGATTGAAATCATATCAAGGATCTTTTCCAACAACAATGTTATAAAAACTAGAAATGGACTACAAGAAAAAGTCTGGAAAAGTCACAAATATGTGGAGACTAAACAACATGCTACTGAACAACCACTGGATCAATGAAGAAAACAAAGGAGAAATCAAAAAATACCTGGAGACAAATGAGAATGAAAACACAACATACCAACTCTTATGGGATGCAGCAAAAGCAATCCTAAGAGGGAAATTTATAGCAATACAGGCCCATCTCAATAAAGAAGAAAAACCTCAAATAAGTAACCTTAAACTACACCTAACAGAACTAGAAAAAGAAGAACAAACAAAGACCAAAGTCAGCAGAAGGAGGGAAACAATAAAACTTAGAGCAGAAATAAATGAAATTGAAACCAAAAAAATAGTAGAAAGGATCAATGAAACAAAGAGTTGGTTCTTTGAGAAGATAAACAAAATTGACTAACCCTAAGCCAGACTCACTGAGAAAAAAAGAGAAAAGTCTCAAATAAATAAACTTAGAAATAAAAGAGGAGAAATTAAAAGATACCACAAAAATACAAAGGATTATAAGAGAATATGAAAAACTATATGCCAACCAATTAGCCAATCTAGAAGAAATGGATAAATTCTTAGACTCATACAACCTCCCAAAACTGAATCAAGAAGAAATAGAGAATCTGAATAGACCAATAACAAGTAAAGAGATTGAAACAGTAATCAAAACCCTCCCAAAAAACAAAAGTCCAAGACTAGATGGCTTCTCTGGAGAATTCTACCAAACATTCAAAGAAGAGTTAATACCTATCCTTCTCAAACTATTCCAAAAACTTGAAAAGGAAGAGATGCATCCTAACTCATTCTACGAGGCCAACATCACCCTGATACCAAAAACCACACAAGAACAACACAAAGAAGGAAAACTACAGGCCAATATCAATGACAAACATAGATGCAAAAATCCTCAACAAAACATTGGCAAACCAAATACAGCAATATATTAAAAGGATTATATACCATGATCAAGTGGGATTTATACCAGGGACACAGGGATGGTTCAATATCCACAAATCAGTGTGATACACTACATTAACTAAACAAGGAATAAAAACCACATGATCATCTCAACAGACACAGAGAATGCATTTGACAACATCCAACATCCACTTATGATAAAAACTCTCAATAAAATGGGTATAGAAGGAAAGTACCTCAACATAATAATAAAGGTCATATATGACAAACCCATAGCCAACATCATACTCAATGGGGAAAAAGTGAAAGCCATCCCTCTGAGAACAGGAACAAGACAAGTGTGTTCATTCTTGCCACTCTTATTCAACATAGTACTAGAGGTTTTGGCCAGAGCAATTAGGCAAGAAAAATAAATAAAAGTTACCCAAATTGGAAAGGAAGAAGCAAAACTTTCGCTATTTGAGGATGACATGATTCTATATATAGAAAACCCTAAAGAATCCACAAGAAAGCTATTAGACATAATCAGCAACTACAGCAAAGTTGCAGGGTACAAAATCAACCTAAAAAAATTAGTTGCATTTCTATACACTAATAATGAACTAACAGAAAGAGAAGTCAAGAATATAATCCCATTTACAACGGTAACAAAAAGAATAAAATATCTAGGAATAAATTTAACCAAGGAGGTGAAAGACCTATACACTGAAAACTATCAGACATTACTGAAAGAAACTGAAGAAGATATAAAGAAACGGAAAGATATTCCATGCACATGGATAGGAAGAATAAATATAGTTAAAATGTCCATACTACCTAAAGCAATCTACAGATTCAATGCAATCCCAATCAGAATCCCAATGACATTCTTCATGGAAATACAACAAAGAATCCTAAAAGTTATGGAACAAGAAAAAAACCCCAAATAGCCAAAGAAATCCTGAGAAGAAAAGAACAAAGTTGGAGGCATCAGAATTTCTGACTTCAAAATATACTACAAAGCTATAGCAATCAAAACAGCATGGTACTGGAACAAAAACAGACACACAGATCAATGGAACAAAACTGAAAGCCCAGAAATAAAACCACATGTCTACAGACAGCTAATCTTCGACAAGGGACCCAAGAACATAAAACAGAGAAAGGAAAGTCTCTTCAATAAATGGTGCTGGGAAAATTGGACAGCCACATGCAAAAGAATGAAAGTAGACCATTATCTTTCACCATACACAAAAATTAACTCAAAGTAGATTAAAGACTTGAAGGTAAGACTTGAAACTACAAAACTCCTAGAAGAAAACATAGGCAGTACACTCTTTGACATCGATCTTAGCAGCATCTTTTCGAATACCATGTCTACCCAGGCAAGGGAAACAAAAGAAAAAATAAACAAATGGGACTACATCAGACTAAAAGCTTCTGAAAGGCAAAGGAAACCATGAATAAAATGAAAAGACTACCTACCAACTGGGAGAAAATATTTGCAAATCATATATCCGACAGGCGTTAATTTCCAAAATACATAAAGAACTCATGCAACTCAACAACAAAAAACCAAACAACTCAATCAAAAAATGGGCAGAAGATATGAACAGACATTTTTTCAAAGAAGATATACAGATGGCCAAGAGGCACACGAAAATTATTCAACATCACTAATTATTAGGGAAATGCAAATGAAAACTACAATGAGATATCACCTCACACCTGTCAGAATGGCTATAATTAACAACACAAGAAATAATAAGTGTTGGAGAGGATGTGGAGAAAAGGGAACCCTCATGCACTGCTGGTGGGAATGCAAACTGGTGCAGCCACTATAGAAAATGGTATGGAGATTTCTCAAAAAATTAAAAATAGAAATACCAGGTGATCCAGCTATTCAACTACTGTATTTATCCAAAGAACATGAAATCAACAATACAAAAAGATCTATGCACCCCTATGTTCATTGCAGCATTATTCACAATAGCCAAGATGTGGAAGAAACCCAAGTACCCATCAACTGACGAATGGATAAAGGAGATTTGGTATATATATATATATACATACACACAATGGAATACTACTCAGCCATAAAAAAGACAATATCATCCCATTTGCAACAACATGGATGGATCTTGACGGTGTTATATAAGCAAAATAAGCCAGACAGAGAAAGACAAACACTGTATGATTTTACTCACGCGTGGAAGATAAACAAACACATGGATAAAGAGAAAGATCGGTGGTTACCAGAGGGAAAGGGGGTTGGGAGGTGGGTAAAAGGGGAAATGGGGCACATGTGTATGGTAACAGATAAAAACTAGACTATTGGTAGTGAGCACAATGCAGTCCATACAGAAGGTGATAAATAATAATATACAGCTGAAATTACACAATGTTATAAACCTATATGACCTCAATAAAATAAAAAAATTATTAAAATGATATATTTTATGTTATATATATTTTACCACAATAAAAAAAAGTACAGAGAAAAAAACAATTAGTGCACTCTATATATTTTACTATGGGATATACCTCAAATAAATTAAAACACACACATATGTAGTATATAGAATGCCACCCATTCACTACCTTCACTACTATCGCTCTCATCCAAGTCACCATCATCTCCAGCATCACTGCCCCGAATTATCGCAGTAACCTCCTCACATCTCTCTGCTTCTGCCCTTGCCCTCCTCCACCCAATCTTTTCACAACCAAGCAGCCAGAGTGACCCTTAAAAACAAAGGTCAGTTCACTCCTTGGCTCAAAACCCTCCAGCGACTTTTATTCTAAATAAAATGACCTACAAGTCCTCTCCTACTACTCTCCTTTCTCTTGCTCCACTGTTTCTTACTAAAGTAGGTTAAGAATTTTAAAACTACCTAGGTTAGACTAAAAAGCTCATGACTGCCCAAATACACTCTACTCTCCAAGAGCTGATCTACCCTCTGCCTCCAAGAAAAAAATAACAATTACCTGTTCCAATAGTTTCATATAATTCATAGTATTTGAGAAGTTCATCATAATCTTTCATAGTCTCCTGGAAGCTTACTCAAAATTACAAAAAGAACCTGTAAAATAGAAATAGTACATGATCTAAAAAGGAACAATTATGAGATTATCTCTTCCGTTCTTGTAACTGCAAATATAAGTCAGTCTTTGGCATATAAATGATACCAGAAAAACTGACTAGCCATATGAAAAATACCTGGATTATTATCTCACAGCATATATAAAAATCAATTCCAGATCAAGTAAAGACTTAAATATGAAAGATAAACCTTTAAAACTTTTCATTTTGTCATGATTTCAGAATAGAAGACCTTTTAAATAGATGTAGAAAATGCTAATCATTACAAATTAACACAATAAACATCAAAATTAAGAACTTCTGCATGTCCAAAGACATCATTTAAAAAAAAGAAAACCATTAATGTGAGAAGATATTTGCAACACATATAACAATGGATTTCTATCCAGAAAATATAAACTCCAACACAACAATATAGAAAAAGACAGCCCAACAGAAAAATAAGGCAATGATATAAAAAGGTATTTCAAAAAGAAATACAAATGGCCAATAAAAACATGAAAAAATGCTCAACTTCATTAGTCATCAGGGAAATGCAAATTAAGACTCCAATGACATACAATTTTAAGATACATATAATGAGATATATATTTTATTATTATGCTTCACAATCTACGTGTCATATATACTCTTAGTATGTATCAAATAATATATAAAAATAGGTTGTAAAAAAGTCCTAGGTAGATCTTATTTCATTTTTGCCTTCCTGAGTTTTTAAATTACATAGAATCACAAAAAACCAGGAAGATGAGTAAGGCCCTGTTGTGTGCACAAATACACAAGGTCACACTCATACCAGCTTTCTCTTACTCATGGAGGATACACTCTCAGTTGACTTTAACTAGAGATTAGCAGTGTATCTGGCAGAACTGCTAATGCAATCAGACCATTAACCTTGAATTTTCTTTTATTCATCCATTTTTTCATACAGATGTGTTTCCTGAGCACCTATGATGTGCCTGACCTACACTTGGCACTAAGGGTATAACAGAGAAGAAAAGAAATGTAGTCTCTGCCTCACGGATTTTACTTTCCAGTAGAGAAGAAAAAAAGGCAAATTGACAATAAATTAAATAATTACAATTTGTAATAAATACTGGGCAAGAAATAAGCAATAGCAGTTAGAACAGGTCGCTGAGAAGCTAATATTTAAGTCAAGATCTAATTCAAAGAATGAGAAGTGAGAAAAGATTGCCTGCGAGCAATCAGACTGGGATATTCCTAGCAAAACCTGAACAATGTTTCCAACAGGACCTGGACATGACCATGGAAACAATGTTTCTATATAGGCTGTTAAAATGATACTGATCCTGGGGCCTGCCCCAGGGTGGGAGTGCTCCACTGCTGGCAGCCCTGGGTTCGGATCCCGGGCACTCACCGAGGCACCGCTTGTCAGGCCATGCTGTGGTGGCATCCCATATAAAGTAGAGAAAGATGGGCACGGATGTTAGCCCAGGGCCAGTCTTTCTCAGCAAAAAGAGGAGGATTGGTATGGATGTTAGCTCATGGTTGATCTTCCTCACAAAAAAAAATATATACATATTAAAAAAATAAATAGATGCACCGCTTGTCGGGCCATGCTGAGGCCGCGTCCCACATACAGCAACTAGCAGGATGTGCAGCTATGACATACAACTATCTACTGGGGCTTTGGGGAGAAAAAGGGAAAAAAAAAAAAAGGAGGAGGATTGGCAATAGATGTTAGCTCAGGGCCAGTCTTCCTCAGCAAAAAGAGGAGGATTGGCTTGGCTGTTAGCTCAGGGCTGATCTTCCTCACAAAAAAAAAAAAAAAAAAAACTTTAAATAAATAAATAAAATGATACTGATCCTTTATTTGACTGAATGGGGCTTCTCACAAATGAGATCCTCAGCCTCACCTCACTCCTCCCACCTCCTGCTTCCTAAGATACCCAAATGCTGAAATGCCCCGCTCCTTGACAGTATCCATCCCAAAACTGGTCCCTGCTTCCCTAATCGCTTCTTAAAATCACCCAGCACAAAGCCAAATTCTACAAGCCCCCTTTTTGTGTGTGTGTGTGTGTGTGTGTGTGTGTGTGAGGAAGATTAGCCCTAAGATAATATCTGTTGCCAATCTTCCTCTTTTTGCTGAGGAAGATTGGCCCTGGCTAACATCTGTGCCCATCTTCCTCTACTTTATATGGGACGCCACCACAGCATGGCTTGACAAGCAGCGCGTCGTCGGTCCACACTCGGGATCCAAACCTGCGAACCCCAGGCCGCCACAGCGGAACGCGTGCACTTAACCGTTATGCCAGCCCCTCTATAAACTCCTTCTGACTCACTCTTACTGAGACGCCCCAAGGTCCTAGGGAGTATGGTTTCTCTTGAAGCAGCAAGCTAGACACACCTAATGCTTTTTACTACAGATGTGTTCTTAGTGGTCTTCGCTTGGTAGGCATTAACAGGAGTTGTTAGCCCAAAAAGAAAGAGAAGAGCTTTCCAGAAAGAGGGAATTTAGGTGCAAAGATCCCAGAGGAAGAGAAGGTTGACATGTACTGAACCAAAACTGCTTTTAGAGGTACCAACAAATGGAAATGCAGATTTAGAACGGGGACAACTGTCCAGCCATATGGAAAAAAAGAACATTGGATCTCTATCTCACAAAAGCAACAACAGTTAGTGTCAAGACTTGAAAGTAAAAGACTAATCTTTAAAATGTACACCACTAAGACCTCACTCATACCAGACTTACACCAGGAGTGTTGTGAGGAAGAGGCAGAGAGAGAACAGTTAGAAAAGCAAGAATTAGAAGAATACAGTTTCATGGAAGCCAAGAAGGAAGAAAAAAGGAAAACTAGTAAAAGAAAGTTTCTGGGAAGCAGATCTCTAAATAGATGTTCTAAAAGTACTCACACATAGGTCAAATCCTAGGACACGAGGTAAGTGCTGCAAAGTGGAGCTTTCTTTACAAGCAGACCTGGGGTGAAAGCTCTCAGAACCTATACAGAAATGATTGCTCTAAGGGGCTTTTCTTCCCAGTGGCTGGTATGGAAGGACAGGACTTGGGATCTCAGCCCGGGGAAGAGATGCCCCCACACTCCTCCATAGCCAAGCAGGAATAAGAGGGGTCCAGGGAAGTGGAAGTCACTGAGTCCAACACAAGAATCTCCCCTATAGTCCAGCACAGCACACCAGAGCTCTGGAGTTCACAAAGAGGTTTGAGGCCAAGATCCAGCCAGGGAGGAAATCCTCCTTTGCCTGGCCTGTCCCCTGTGCACAAATCTCCCTTGGTGACCTAGCAGTGGACTAGCTATGGTAGCACGGGGTTCAGGATCCCGGGACCCCATTCTCTCTAACACTTGAGTATATGCACAGCCAACTGGGACTAGGGATGCAAAGTTCCACCTGGAAAGGGCAAAGCTTGTCAATCTTGATCACTGCCTCTTGGCAGTGGAGACCTGGTGCCAGTGCTCATTTCTAGAGCCAGACAGTCTCCCTTCTCCTTCACCAACAGGCAGAGCCCCAGCAAGCCCAATGAGGGCTCTGGGATCAGCGGCAGGCCAGCACCATGCCCACTACCTTTAAGTTCTCTGTTCTTCATCCTGTCCTCATCCAGAGCAGAGTGATTCACATGTAACAAAGCCTTAATAATGGTCACGCCTTTGGAAGACAGAGAGTATGAGTTCAACCTCAGGAGTGTGGTGGGTTTATAAAGGAAATGACAGAGTAACAGGGGAGGCCCTGACTACAGTGAGGATGGGTCATCTTCTTAAATTGAGGTGGAGAAAAAAATTGAGTGAAATTATCAAAAGCCCAAGAGCCACAAAGGATATTTTTTTTTTGAGGAAGATCAGCCCTGAGCTAACATACGTTGCCAATCCTCCTCTTTTTTTGCTGAGGAAGATTGGCCCTGGGCTAACATCTATGCCCATCTTCCTCTACTTTATATGGGACACCACCACAGCATGGCTTCATAAGCAGTGCATAGGTCTGCACCCGGGATCCGAACCCGCAAACCCCAGGCCACCAAAGCGGAGCACACAAACTTAACCGCTATGCCACCAGGCCGGCCCCCACAAAGAAATATTTTTTAAAATATCCCTTTAAAATGCCTAAAGCACTCTGATTTCATCAATCATTTTACTGGAAAATAAAAGGTAAATTATTATCAGCAAGTAAAATGCCTTTAAAAATTTATCAGTGAACAGAACCCTAGAGCAGAAGCTGTGGAAGCAAAAATATCAAAACTCAAGAAAAAAATCAGCTTTAAAAAATGGTTTTAGTCTTAATATCAAAGCTGAAATAGCAAGAAAGATAAAGATCATGAGCAAAAGACACTCTGACCCAACAACATCAGCCATTTCCCAGGAAGAGACGGCATTGGACAAACTTCATAAACAGGTTGAACTTCTAATCTAGCTGAACCTGCGTGAATGGGGTAGGCACGTGGAGGAAGCAGTCAGGGCCTGTGCTGAGGGAAAGCTGGTAGTATAAAATGAAACAGCTCTGCTTTCACTGGAAAGGCAAAAGTTACTCCAGGCAAGGAGACACCACAGAGGACATATTTACTCTCACTTGGCCCCCGAGGCACAGGAGTAGAAATCTCCTTAACAGCAGCACTGAATCACAAATCTCTTACAAGGCATTTGTCAGCGGGGCACATGTGGGAATGAAGGGAAACCACACCCCAAAAGACAGGAATCACAGGACTAAGAAATTTCAAAGCAGGCCATAATGGCAGTAAAGGTACAGAGGTCAGCGTGGGGCTAGGAAATCTTTGGGATCTTGACGAGGAAGAAGAGAAAGGGCAGGAGGCTGGAAATGGGGGAATGTCGGGCTACAAATCTGTTTGGACATTCGCCTGCTATAAAAGTAGGCTATCAGGTTCATTAGAGAGCGAAGCCCCAACTAATGCAGTACTGGGGTATTCACAACACAGGGGCTGAAGAGGAAACACAAAGAGACATTTCCAAGTTTAAAAACCATGAGATGGAAACAGATAAAGGGAAAGAAGTAGGCCTCGGGAAATACAAGAATCCTAACTGCCACCACTGCACATGTCTAAATTCCACACAAAGGTCTAGGCTATTTCAAACTGCCACCCTCAGAAAGAGAGAGCAGTTTGTATAATGTTGGGATTCACTTCCCCAGATGAGGGACGTAAGAGTATTATAGTTAACTTCTTGATAGATTTCTCCCAAATGAGCTTTGAACTTCCAGGTCATGACCTCTGGTCAAATAGCAGAGCTCAACCCAAGCATCTTCTCTTTTTCTTTCTGCCATTTTCTCTATCAACTCCCTTCCCTCAAATTACACCACGTCTTGAGTACACCAATGTGGGCCTATATTATATCTATTGAATCCAGGGAACATAGAATTTGCTACTGTGTAAGAAAACTGGTGCTTACATTGCAAACTGCTATAATGATAGCAGATTTTACCTGGTTTTTGAATTATGTGAATGTGAAGCTGGTTCTAAATATTCTTAAGTGCCCTGTTTATCCTGCAGAGTTTGGAAATATAGAACACAGGAAAAGACCTGTGATTGGAATAACCCAACTTGTAGCTGCTAAAGGAGGTATGTGATCAGTCAACAGGGAAGGCAGCCTCTCACCTGTGGATAACCAAGGAAACTAGACCCCAATCAGACACCTGGATGTCCCTCTGAGTATAACTAAATAACAGAAATGGGAGCTATACAATTGGGGTCTTGAACTTCTCTGAGGAAACAAGGAAGTGCCTAGATAATAAGAGGAAGTTTATCATTAAATTTTATAGGATAGCAACAAATTGGGGACATTTTCTTACTAACAGTATTATTTGGCTATGCTATTACCTGCTATGTAATACATTTACCTTATCTAGTGAGCTTTGAAAGACACTGATGCTGAGGAAATTTCAAATGAGAAGCAGAATACAGAATGGCTTATAATGTGGCCTTGTAATACATTTAATTAACATCCTGTCCTGTTCCCTTGCAGAGGCTTCCGGAAGCACCAACAAAGAGGCATTCCTTCCTAAAGGCATTAAGGGACTGATAATCTGCCCATCTCCTTGGCCCACAGTAGACACACAGGAAGGGCAGATCCACTGATGAAGGGAGCCTGTGAAGGTGCAGTAAGGGCTTTTCTGATTTCTCCCACACAACGCGGGAAACAGAAACCAAAATATGAACAAAATGTTAGGAACGCTGGCCTCCAAGCAAATCTCCAGGTACCTCTGACACCGCCCACCCCAGCCTTCCCTGGTTCCACTACCAAAGGGACACCAAAGGTGAAGCTCGGGGACAATTACTCACCCTAGAGCTAGAGGCCTGATTCTCCCTGTTCCCGCAGGTTTCCTGGAGGGCGCTGCTCGTTTCACTGCTGCAGCATTCGATGCATGTTCCCGTTCAGGGTGAGCCCCTAAACCACTCTGGGAAGAAGGGACAGGAAGGATGTGGACTCTGAAAAGACAGTGATAACACGTCTCCTTTTCTAGAGGACTGCCCCGGTAAACTGCGTTGTAGGAAGAGAAATAACTTCCATCCCTTCTTGGAACTTCTTCTGCGGAGACAAGGTCATGGAGACGCCGAGAGGGAATCCACTTCTATCCCAGCCTCCGTGGTGTCAGTCGCTCTGCCAGCACTCCTCATCGATAACCCTGAGCTGGGTACCCTCATCACTCCCCCTTACAGAGGAGAGAACCGGGGGTAGCAAGGGAACGAGCTCATGCAGGGAAGGGCTCGAAGGTGGGGCTCGGGTGAAATTCTCAGGCCCCTGTGACCAGGAGCAAGGGGGCCCGCCCCACCAGCCCCCGCGCCGCCCGAACCCAGCCCTCACCTGCGGCGGGCCCGAGGGGCGGAGGGCGGCGGGGCGGGCAGGACTGAGGCGCCGGCCTGCTGTCCGGGGCGAAGCAGCGAGCGCGGACGGCACCCGATACGCTTGCGGACGGCACCCGATACGCTTTCCGACGGCCGGCTCCGGCTGCTTCCGCCCGCCAAGGAATCAAACCTCCCGGGCCGGAAGGGGCGGGGCCAGCGCGCCGAGGGGCGGGGCCGAGGGGCGGGTCGCGCCGTCACCTGGGAGCGGGAAGGGCCGGGTGACTGCGGGGCTGCAGAGGGGTGACATAAGGGCTTGGTCCTCGAACTTGGTACGCCTCCGTTGGAGGGCATGAACATATTTTCCAGGTGGCGTGGACATGCGAAGTTTCCACATAACTCAACTTTCTTACGTTCTGTTTCCTGAAATTGATCTGCAGAGAAGTTGCTAGTAGTCACGGTTCTCATGTTCGTCCTCCCCTTGCTCAGTGGCCCTTCTCCCACCCAACAAAAGACAGTATACCTCTCTCCTCCTTAAATCTTAGCAAAATGTGTTGCCACAAGAAATAAAAAACCCCAGAGGCCAAAATGATTGTCCATTAGGTAACTCAGGGTACCATACACAGGAACCCAGCATCCTTAATAGAAGTTTTTCTAATTTATTTTACTGTTTGGTCATTATTTATGTAATTTGCGTCAGCTGTATGAATTACAATTATAATGATGATTCGATCTGGAAGAAAAAATTTAAAAATTATAGTCACAGGAGAGAAAAAATATTAAATATAAATTTATATGTGTATATTTTATATATTTATTTTTGCTGAGGAAGAGTCACCCTGAACTAACATCTGTGCCAATCTTCCCCTGTTTTTTAGTATGTGGGCCACCAGCACAGCATGGCTGCTCACAGAGCATGCCCGGGAACCAGACCCAGGCCACCAAAGCGAAGCTTGCTGAACTTAACTACTAGGCCACTAAGGCTGGCCCTATATATGTATATTTTAAACAGACTTTATAATTTTAGGGCAGTTTTAGGTTCACAGTAAATTTAAGGGGAAGGTACAGAGATTTTCCCTAAACGCTCTGCCCCCACACTTGCCCAGACTCTCCCATTATCAATATCCTCCACCAGAGTGGTACATCTGTTGTAACTGATGAACCTACAGTGACACATTATCACCCAAAGACCGTAGCTTACATTAGGGTTCCCTCTTGGGGTCGTACATGTTATGGGTTTGGACAAATGTACAATGACATGTATCTACCATCATAGTATTGTACAGTGTACTTTCACTGCCTTAAAATCCCTCTGCTCCACCTGCCCGTGAAGCTGTATGGTGTTATATATGTATTTTTATTGCAATGAAGTATGCTAGGGTGCTGGATAAAAGATTTTCAAGCAAAAAAAAAAAAAACTTTAAATTAAGATAACATTCTGTGGAATGGAAATATGAGTAAGGAAATAAAAGGGAAAATGAGTGAATGTTAAAAAAGAAGTTGTGTATTTTTGTTTGTGTATTTTTTTAATGGATGATGGTCGTATTAAATCACGCTGGTATTTCCAATCCATTGGTTATCTTTAAAGGAGTTATGTTATAGCTTTACTTTTGTATACTTAAAATAACTCATCTTTTTAAAAAAATTTTACAATAATCCCAAAATTACAACCTTTGTGACTATTCAAAATTATGATGAGAAAATTTAGATGTCTACTTAAAGTTTTGCAAAGTTATCTTGAGTGTACATATTCGAAAGTGTTTGACTATTGCTGAATTAAGGAGAGTAATTATGCCCCAGGAGGAAACAGCCCAGTGCAAGGAGGCAGGGCCCTGAGCTCTGGGGCCTGACCTGAAGGAACAGCCTGTGGACCTGTTTCCTCAAATGGACAAGAAAGAGATTGGCTATGATGCTGCTGCTCCCTGTTTCGTGAGTCACTAACTGGGTGGGTCAGGCCATTTGGGATGTCCCGTCCCCACCAATAACACCACCATTAACAGCAATAATAGAACCCACTACTATATTTTGAACAATTAATGTGCACGTACATGCATCATCTCATAACCAATGTCTGCCCCTCTCACACAGGGTAATTTGTTGTATTTATTCTTTCATCAGTCACCTGTGTCCACCCCACACCAGACTCTGTTGAGGGCCAGAGAAAGGAAGAAAAGAGATGTGGTTTCTGCCCAAGGTCGTTCAGAGACAGAAGAGCCAGACTCACAGGCAACCAACTCTAATAAAGGACCAAACAGAAGTACTGAGTACAAGTCATGCAGCCATGCTGGTTAGAGCTCAAAGGGGGGAGCAATTATTTCTGACCAGGGGACTGAAGTAGTTTGTCCTGGAGTTAGGCCTTGAAAACAATAGGAAAATTGGATGAGAGTATTCCCCAGAGGAAGCTGTAAGTGCGGAAGCACGGAGGCAAGAAAGCACGAGTCTCCTCAGAGAGAGGCAGGTGGGTGGAGCACGGGAGACGGGTGTGGCAAGAAAGGAAAAGCGGGTAATTGGGGATCCCACCGTGAAGGGCCATGTGTGCCAGGCTGGAGTTGGGAGGGACGCTGACCGGGAAAGGGAGACGAGCAGACGTGCATTTCAGAGGAAGCCCCAGCAGCCACTCTGCCAGCACAGGTGGATCTGGGCCTGGCGAGGCAGGGCGAGAGCTGTGCTGCCCTGCGGCAGAAGGAGTGCTGAATGTCGCCACCACGTGTGGCTGCGGCTTCACCGGGGACGGGCAGCAAAGGCTGCGGTCCACTCAGAGCAATGGGCTTCCCTTCCAGGGCCGTCCAGCTTAGCCCACCTCAAACGACAAACCATGCCCTGATTCTCACATCCAACCCAAGAGAAAATGGGAAGCTACACAAAATTAAGTCTTTGGCCATAGTCCTGCTAGAAAAAGAGATAGGCTTAAAAACCTGTTAAAAATACTTCAAAAATTTGAATTTGAAAACTACTTTGGGAATTTGTTAAATTTCCTAATTTTGATAACTGAACTGTGGTTGTGTAAGAGAATGTCCTCATTCTTGGGAAAACACAGAGAGAGAGAGAGAGAGGAAGGAAGAAGAAGGATGTTGATGCTGATAGGACAAAATGTAGAAGTAGTGAATCTGGGCAAAGGCTATGTGGGAGATCCTTGTTCTGTTCTATTCTTGCAAATTTCCAGTAAGGTTGAAGTTATATCGAAATAAGAAGTGACAAAAAATATCAGGAATATGTTGCTTAATTCTGCTTATTCCTTAGCACCTACCACAGGATCTTCACATTACTATAAATAAATAATGACTTATCCCTTGAGTTTCCAGTCTCTGCTAGGGACATCATTTCTAATCCTGCAGAGTAGCTATTCCTAGTCCCATTTTACAGATGAGGAAACTGAGGCTCAAGAAGTTTAGGTATCTGGTAAGAAGCAGAGCCAGGGATCCAAAGTCTAGGCTTTTCCTGCTGTAGTTCTTACTTATTGTTTGCTGAATTCAATATGAGAGAAGTTTGAACACTTAAAATTTAAGATACAATACAAATATAAGAGACATTATGGGCCAGCCCCAGTGGCCTAGCGGTTAAGTTTGGTGTGCTGTGCTTCAGCAGCCCGGGTTTGGTTCCTCATTAGTGGCCATGCTGTGGCAGTGTCCCACACACAAAATAGAGGAAGATTGGCAGCAGATGTTAGCTCTGGGCGAATCTTCCTCAGCAAAAACAAACAAAAAAAAGGGGGCCAGCTCCATGGCATAGCGGTTAAGTGCACGTGCTCCACTGCTGGCGGCCCGAGTTCTGATCCCAGGCGTGCACCGATGCACCGATTGTCAGGCCATGCTGTGGTGGTGTCCCATACAAAGTGGAGGAAGATGGGCACAGATCTTAGCCCAGGGCCAGTCTTCCTCAGCAAAAAGAAGATTGGCATGGATGTTAGCTCAGGGCTGATCTTCCTCACAAAAAAAAAAAAGAGAGAGAGACAGACAGACTTTATGTATTAATGAGACTGATGATGACCACTCTAAGAGCACCCTCATCAATAGGCAAAAACTAAATATTATCCAGTGGAATACTATGCAACCCACTTCTCAAAAGAATTAGGTAGGTATACTGCCATTAGGAGTGCTAGAGAAAACCGCAACATACTGGGGACATACTTATATAAAAAATTACCCATTATTTATCCAAAATTCAAACTTAACTGGGCATCTTGTGTTTTTATCTGCTATATCTTGCAGCCCTAAAGGCCATGGAAGGACATCTGGTTTTTAAGTGAACAAAATGAGCTATGACATCAATAAAGAGCACAGCCCCACTTTTGTTTAGAAACAGGTGTAAGTACAGGAAAAAGTCTGGAAGGATATATCTTATGGTATTAACATTCCGTCTAGAAAATGGAATTAGGGGAAGGCATGGAAAGAAGACTGAGTTTTTACTTTCTATACTACTATATTGCATGTATTTTTAATTGAAATTTTTATTAAGATAATTATAGATTCACATGCAATAGTAAGAAATAATGCAGAGAGACTCTTTATATGCTTTGCTCAGTTTCCCTCTTCTTGTCAGTACACTCACACTGGACACTTCTCGGACACCAGCTGGGTGCCTACAATTCAATTCAGTTCTGACACTACCCACCTGGAGTGAGCATTAAACCCCACAAGTTCAGGGCTCAGTCCCACAGAACTGCCCCCCCCCCCGGTTCAGGTGCCAATCCAAGTGTGAGCCTCCTGTACTTCTGACCAACTGGCTATAAATCAAGGGTCCCGTGAGCCCCTCCTCAGGTTTGGTCATTTGCTAGAGCAGCTCACAGAACTCAGGGAAACAATTTACTTACTAGATTACTGATTTATTATGAAAGGGCACAACTCAGGAACAGCCAAATGGAAGAGATGCATGGGGCAAGGTACGCAGGAAGGGACACAGAGCTTCCGTGCACTCTCCAGGCCCACCACCCTCCCAGCACCTTGATATCTTCAGCAACCTGGAAGCTCTCCGAGCCCCTTCTGTTAGGGTTTTTATCAAGGCTTCATTATGTAGGCAGGATTGATGAAATCATTGGCCATTAGTGATTAACTCAACCTCTGGCCTCTCTCCAACTCTCTAATCAATTGGTTGGTTACCATGGCAACCAGCTCCCATCCTTAAGGGCTTTCCAGGAGCCTCCAGCAACTAGTCATCTCATTAGGACACAAAAAGACACTTATCACTAGTGTAATAAGCGTTATTGCACACTTAGGAGCTGTATGCCAGGAAAGTGAGGGTGGGGGAAGAGACCAAATATATACTTATTATGTCACACCCCAATGTAACATTTTACAAAACTATAGTATAATATCACAACCAGGATACTGACCTTGATGCAATAATCCACTAATCCTATTCAGATTTCCCCAGTTGACTTGTACTCATTTGTGTGTGTGTATTAAGTTCATACAATTTTATCATCAGATACTGAACAGTTCCAACATCACAGGGATCCCTTGTGTTGCCCTTTTATAACCACATCCACCTCCCTCTGGACCACGCCTCCACTCCCCCTAACCCCAGGTTTAAGCCCTGGGCAACCCCTAATCTATCCTCTATTTTTACAATTTTGTCGTTGCAGAAAAGTTATATAAATGGAATCTTACAATATGTAACCTTTGCAGGGCTGGCCTGGTGGTGTAGCACTTAAGTGCGTGTGCTCCGCTTCGGTGGCCCAAGTTTGAGGGTTCCCAGGTCCGGATCCCTGCTGCGCACTGATGGACCGCTTGTCAAGCCATGCTGTGGGCATCCCAGGTAAAGGGGAGGAAGATGGGCATGGATGTTAGCCCAGGGCCAACCTTCCTCAGCAAAAAGAGGAGGATTGGCATCAGATGTTAGCTCAGGGCTGATCTTCCTCAAAAAAATAAATAAATAAATAAAATAGCCAGTTATTTAAAAGAACAAAAACAAACCAATATGTAACCTTTGGGATTGGCTTTTTTCTCACTCAGTATAAATTCCTGAAAATTCATCTAAGTTGTTGGGTGTATCAATAGTGCATTCCTTTTTATTGCTGAGTAGCATTCCACGGTAAATATGTACCAATTTTTTTACCCACTCACCTGTTGAAGGACATCTGGGATGATTGCTGTTTTTGGCTATTACAAATAAAGCTGCTATGAACATTTGTGTGCGGGTTATTGCATGCACTTTAAAACCAATATTTGGATTAAAAGTAATAGACTATATAAAAATAGTCTATATAAAAATGTTAAAACATCAACAAAAAACAAATAAATTAAAAAGGAAACAACAAATTGGGAAATATTTATGACTTAAACATAGACAAACAAAATAAACTGGTAGCTGAGATTGCCTCTGGGGAGGAGAACTGGGTGGCTAGAGGAAAGGGGAGGAAAGAAGACTTCTTTTCAGCACTTCGGCTTTGTAGCTTTTGAATTTTATACCAAGATTGTCTATTACCTTTTCAAAACTGAATTTTTATTTATTTATTTATTTATTTTGTGAGGAAGATCAGCCCTGAGCTAACATCTCTTGCCAATCCTTCTCTTTTTGCTGGGGAAGACTGGGCCTGGGCTAATATCCGTGTCCATCTTCCTCTACGTTATATGGGACGCCACCACAGCATGGCTTGACAAGCAGTGTGTCAGTGCGCGCCCGGGATCCCAACCCCGGGCCACTGCAGCGGAGCGCGTGCACTTAACCTTATGCCACTGGGCCGGACCCTGAATTTTTTTTAAGTAATACATGCACTTTTAAACTTTTCCACCAGACATGGTCACTTCCAGTAAAAAAAAACTTTCTTTGAGAATGATTTTTGGATGAAACCAAAAAAACTGTATGTGGAGAGAGGTTTCAGGGCTATATATTCCTCTCCAAACGGTCTGCACTCCCAGAACGTGGGGACCCCGTCGGGAAGTGTTACTCTGATTGGAATTACTGAGAATGAACCAAAGTTTAGGAATCTTGCCCACACACGGAGATAATGTACTATTAAGTGTGTTGCCAATGAAATAAAGATGCTTCCATCAAATCTTAACCAGAAGAGCAGAAACCAGCCAAGTAAAAGTGTCACAATTATCAGAGAAATGATAATCCAGGAAACTGTAAACTGTGGATGACAAAAGTGGGGGAGGAAAAGGACCTGCCTGGAGCGCAGAGGAAAGAAGGTCAACTTTTAAGAAAAGAGCACTGTGTCCAGTGTTCCAGTCCCTGTGGGTGGAGGACTTGTCACCAGAGGAGAGACTGAGCGGACAGCAGGGAGAGTTCTCCAAGTCTGAGCCCTTTCAGAGCCAGAGGGAGGGGACTGTCGCACAGCAGTATCCCTGCACCTTGCCTCACTCGAGCCGGCACTCTCTAAGCAACCTTCTGGAAGTTCAGTGGCCAGTCCCCAAAGGTCTATCGTCCTCGTCCTCGTGTGAATTAATCCACAGGCTCTGGCTTTCCCTAGCAGTCTTCTGGGAGTTTAGTGACCTCTGCGAGCACCCTGAAACTGAGGTCTTCTGAGTCTGCGAAGCCTGAGCTGTAGTCCCCGGGAGAAGGCCTGCTTCACCTGTGATCACACAGCCTCATGCACACACCTCCAGCAGTCCGCTTAGCATCAAGGCGCATGGCCAGTGGGTCACACATTGCTCCCCCAGACCGGACTCTGTGACACTGGAGGCCAGAGACTGTGTCTGTGTGGCTGCTCCCAGCCTGGTACACAGTAGGAGCTCGATAAACTTTCTTTTTGAAATAAGATGTGTGAGAGTGTGTGTGTGTGTGTGTGCGTGTGTGTGTGTGTGTGTGTGGAAACTCAGCTTAACTTTGAATCTGAACTCCCATTCTGCCAAAGGAGCAGAAACTTAGTCTTTTGGAGTCCACCCTGCAATTTCTCCCCAGCTTTAAGGTGATAGAGGTGGGCATCTGGCCTTCAGTCGTCGGCCCATGCCGGCGGCCACTGCTGTTTCTCTCATTCCTGACAGCCAGGACCCTTCTGGCCTGGAGGCTCTCTCCCCCTCTGTGCCACATCTAGGACCGTGGGGATCAGGCTGCTCCTTCCTCGGGGTGAAGAAATCCCAAGCTTCAGCTGTGCCCCCTGAGGCTCTGTCCAGAAGGCAGGCCTTTCCCGCCACACAGCAAGTCCCACCCCCACGCCTCCCCTTTATCTTTTCTTTCTCCCAGCTGCAGGGAAACCTCTTCTGTGCTTGGGAGTGGGACTTTGTCTATTCCTAAGGACTTCTCTGTGTTTGGAAGAGCACACATTCTGGATACCAAAGCAAGAAAGACTCCTTTGATTTTCCTGTCGTCTCTATCACATCCCTTCCCTGGGGACATAGACGACAAAAAAGCAGCACCTTGAGTGAAGGAGGGTTGAGGCGGACGCGTTGAAGGGCGAGTGCTAAATTACATGGAGAAAGGAATATTGTGAAACAGCTCAAAAAATTTTATTCCACGACACATAAAGACGCCATTCGTTTTTAATGACGTGAATGAATGAGTCCACACCTGCCGAGGAAAAAAGCGACCTTGCATTGTCTCCCATCTCCAACTCAGCTGCAAGGCTGCATGTGCCCGAGAGCCATGGCCGTCAGAAGAGCTCATGTGGAGGGTCATCTACGATCACCGGAGCCACAGATCACCCTCCCTGGGTACAAACCAATCTTGAAACAGCTTTAACCCTCAGTTCAGAGGCTATCCATGCCAGCCAGGATTCCCAGAATCCCTGAAGCTGGGCTGGAGCAGGGGAGGCCCAACCTTCACTCTGAGGATTATTTCGAGGTTAAGGCGAGGCAGCAGGTCCAAGGCCAGAAGGGTTCAGGCCAGGACGTTGGGACCAGATGGGCTCCTGGTTAAGCACCTGTGGGCCTGGCTGCTCGGCCTCTGTTGTGCACTCAGGCCTCTTGCTTCCTGTGACAGCTATTGTGAACCCCTTCTTGCCATGAGTTTGCCACAGCAAAGCCTCCGTGGCTCTACCTACCCCACAGCAGGGCCCGCAGAGGACTCTGGGATGCGTGTAGAACTGAACTGAAGGACAAAGAGGGGGGCTCGGGCTGAGAAATGGCCGTGGCCGCAACAGGAAGGCTTACTGACAGTCCTCTAACACCTCCAACCCCACGGCTGTGATATCACCATGACCTTGAGAAGGGCACGCAGAGCTCTCAGGGGCTCCCAGTGAGTTCACACACCTTCCACCCTCAAGGCCGGAGGGGCTGCCCCAGGCCTGAACCTTCAGAATCCGAGCCTGGATACTAAGGCTCTCCACTGAGCAGAGGTACCAAGCACTTGCTGTGTGTAGAGACAGAGGAAAGTGATACCATTTGCTCATTAACCCACCCAAGAAAGATTTACTGGGCGCCTACAAGTCCCCACTCTCACAAAGCTGACCTTCCAGTGGGTGAGACAAAGAACAAACACGTAAACAAATAAGTGATTTCATTTCAGACCCTGACACTTTCCGACTAAGAAAACTAACCAGGCCCAGGGGATAGAAAGGGATGTGGGGAGAGTTGCTGTTTCAGATAAGGCAGTCTGGAAAGGCCCCTCTGAGGAGGTGACAAGGGAGTAGAGGCCTGAAGCATGAAAAATAGAGACCATGTTGAAGCCGGGTACTCGAGGGTTACTGTAAATATTCAATAAGAACATGATTACCCTTCAACCTTGTTCCCAACACACACACAGATGAAAAGAAGTTAATCTTGTTAATTTGCTGTTTTCTTTTTTAACCTGAGGGGTGCCTCAAGGGTCACAAGGATTTATGAGCTCATTTTCAGAAGGAAAAGAATGCCTTTAAGGAAGTTACAATCACCAGATAACCAGCCCCCAGATGCTGTTGATGCCCAGAAGTCTGATTGCCCAAGGGCTTATCTGGAGTGAAAGAAACACAGATTTACCTTTGTTTCTCCAAAACTCCTCCTCCCAAGCAGGGAGTCTCTATAAAGACTCCCTGCTTTCTTCTTTCCTTAAAGCAGATTTGAGAGAACCTGAGAAATCTTTTCCAAGGCAGATTTGAAATTGGTCTTGTTTTGGCCAATTCAAATAAAGCTTTCTCCATCTTCAAGCACAAGTGTTTCAGTGACTGGCTTATTGCACATCGGGCACATGAACTTGAGATTAAGAGGTGCACTATCAATGTGAAGATGGGAAAAGAACATTCCACAGAGAGGGAAGCACAGAGACAGGCTCTGAGCATGACCACGCTTGCCATGTTCAAAGAAGCCCGTGTGGCTGGAGCGAAGGAAGCAAGAGCAGAAGGGCTGGCAGTTAGGTGGAGGGGTGGGAGCCACCAGATTGTGATGGGCCCTGCAGCCCATGGAAGCTTCAGATTTCATTCCAAGTTGATGTAAATTCATACTTGGGGAGTGACATGACCAGACTTATATTTTTAAAAGACCAGAAGACAGCTGTGTGGAGAATCAACTGGAAGGGGGAAGACTTTAAGCAGTTAGACCAGTCACGAAAGCTATTGCTGTCCAAGTGCATGATGGTGGCTTGGATTTGGGTGACAGTAGCGGATTGTGAAAGTTGTTGGGATGCTGGATATATTTTGAAGGAAGAACCCACAGGATTTGCTGATGGATTGGGTCTTGGGGAGTGAGCAGAAGTGAAGAGTCAAGGATAACCCCAAGGTTTTTGAGCTGAGCAACTGGTTGTATGGTGATGCCGTGAACTGTGATGGTTGTATCTAGGGGTTGGGCTGGGAAGAGGTCCGACTCAAGAATTCTATTTGGGCCTTGTTAATTTTGCAATGGCAAGTAGGCAGCTAGACATGTGATTCTGGAACTCTGGAGATAGGTTGAGACTGGAGACAGACTGGGGAGTCATCCGTGTAGAGGTGGCATTTGAGCTCCAGGACTAGATGAGATGAAAAGGAAGACAGTAGAGGTGGAGAAGAGGTTTGTGCACTGAACGCTGGACATGCCACCATGATGTGGTCAGGAAGAGAAGGAGGGGCTGAGAAGGCACAAGGACAACCACATGGCGACTGGGAAGCCCGGGGAGGAAGTGCATCAAAAGCTCTAGTAGATTAAAGGTGAGATGAGAACTAGAACTAACCCCTGGCTAAGACAGGTGGAGACTGTGGTGACCCTTTGGTGAAGTGCTAGGCTGCTGCCTCACTGACGTGGACTGAGGAGAAAACGAAAGGCGAGAAAGTGAGTAAAGAGTGTGAGAGAACCCCAGCAGGAAAAATCTCTGCTGGGATTTCTTAAGAGACGTCTTAATGAGGATACTGTTTACTGAGGTGCGTGGCGTGGGGGTGCTAAAGGGGAAGTTGAGGCTCCCAGGGGACAGAATAGTGGGAAGTTGCTAAAACCCTGAGGCCTGAGGGGCAGGAGGAGAAAATTCTATGAGCTGAAGCTGGGTGGAAAGCCACGAAGAGGGCCACGTGGAACAGAAGTTGTAATTGAGGGAAGCAGCACTCAGAAACAGCAAAGCAGGGAAGAAGCACAAAGAATAAATCAGGCTGAATTCATGTGGAAGCCATTGGAGGCAGCAGGTGAGGCAGCCTGGTGATAGAATCCACAGAAGCCAGTGTCCCAGGGCAGGGATGGGTGGAGAAGGATGGGGGACGGAGGGGAGCTGGTGATGGAATCCATAGAAGCCTGTGTCCCAGGGCAGGGGTGGGTGGAGAATGGATGGGGGAACAAAAGCCAGCAGGCTGTAAGCTGGGGGAGAGAGAGGACAGAAGTGCCACTGACTCCAGTACAGACCACAAGGGAAGGTAGCGAGGCCCAGAAACGGTAAAGAGAACAGTGTAGACATCAAATCCCAGGCTCACCACTGTTTTACCATGGACCCAGCGATTTAATATTCCTGGGGGTTGTAAGAACTAAGTGAGGTCATGGATACAAGGTTCTTGGGCTCAACAAATTGTAGCTATTATTACGTGTTATAAATGTGCTATAAAGACACAGCATTCACTTGTTTTAAAAGTAGCTTTGAAGTATCATGTTTAAGAATCATGGAGGTTTAGGGGCTGGCCCCGTGGCTTAGCGGTTAAGTGCGTGCGCTCTGCTGCTGGCGGCCCGGGTTCGGATCTCGGGCGCACACAGACGCACTGCTTCTCCAGCCATGCTGAGGCCGTGTCCCACATACAGCAACTAGAAGGATGTGCAGCTATGACATACAACTATCTACTGGGGCTTTGGGGGAAAAATAAATAAATAAATAAAATTATTTAAAAAAAAAGAAGAATCATGGGGGTTTAATGTAGGTTCAAGGAGGAAGACATGTGCCACCTCCTGGATTGTCACATGTAAAGTGTTTCTCCTGTTTTACTGCTTGAACCTGTGGCTATGTGTGCTGTCACCACCTGGTGGCAGCATACCCCAGTCCTGGCTCCATTGTTGGGAGAGACTCCTTTTCAAAGGTTATGGACAGAAGACACCCAGACTTGTGTACCTCCTGATGAAGTGCACAGCACCACCTTTGACATAGCCTTGCCAAATTCAAACCTGAATCCAGTTAAGGCTTTGGATCCAACTACCAATTTACAGGAAATACAGGAAAGAAGGAGACACGTTAACCCCATGAGGGTGCGAGCAGCAAAACCAGAGTACAGAAATCTCTACAAGACAAACACTTTAGTTTCTTAAAAAAAAAAAAAGGCAAGGGAAAGAAAAAGCTGGAAGAGGAATCTTCAGATTAAAAGAGACTAAAGGCACAAATTAACATATCACAATGAAAAAGCATTCTGGGAAATGTGAATGCTGACTGGACATTGGATGATGTTAAGGAATCACTGTTAAATTTGGGGGAGGGGTGCTGTTGGTCTTGTGGTTTTATTTCTTCAGAGGCAGTACCTCAATATCTCTTTTAAAAGAGATGCATATTGAAATACAGGTGTAAGGACAGGACGTCTGAGGTTTCCTTCAACATAATCTGTGGGTGGAGGGGAGATGGATGAGGAGAAGGTGGAAACAACACTGGCCATGAGTTAATATTGGTTGAAGTTGAGTCATGGTGTTGGAAGTTCATTATACGCTTGCGTTATGGACCGCATGTTCGCGTCTCCCCAACATTCTTGTGCTGAAGCCCTAACCCCCACGTGACGGTATTAGGAGGTGGAACTGTGGGGAAGCAATTAGATTTAGGTGAGATCATGAGGGTGGAGCCCTGATGGGATCAGTGCCCTCTAAGAGCAGGAAGAGACACCAGAGCTTCCTCTCTCTGCCACGTGAGGACACGGAAAGAAGGCCTGCAAAGCAGGAAGAGGGCCTCCCCCAGAACTTGACCATGTTGGCACCCTGACCTCAGGCTTCTCGGCCTCCAGAACCATGAGAAATAAATGTCTGTTGTGTAAGCCACCCAGCCTACGGTATGTTGTTATAGCAACTCAAATATGGTGTTTGTGGTCAGCAGACCAGCAACATGAGTGTCACAGGGAAGCTGTCTAGAAATGCAGAGTCTCAGGCCCCACCCCGGACCTACCGAGTCAGAATCTGCAGTTTAACAAGCTCTGTAGTGAACCAGAGGAACTCTAAGGCTTGAGAAGCGCCACATTACATGACGCTTTCTGCTTTTGTGCATGTTTGCGATTTTCACAGTAAAAACTTAAAAACTAAGAGGTTGCAAAAATAAAATTGATAATGTGTAGGAAACATTACATAAAACATGCTCATTAAATATTGGTTGGGGTGAGTTGGATGCTGCCCAGATAGCAAATATTTCTAATTTTCTCATCAATAATAATTGTATCATAATTGCAGTGTATAATGAAAAGCACAGCACATATCAACATATTTAATCTTTGCAAAAAGCCTCTAAAGTAACCATTGTTACAGATTTCAGGGGTGAGCAAACTAAAGTTCAGAGAGACCAAATGACTCAGCCAAGATCCCATGGCTTTTAAGTGGAAAAAACAGAACTCTAAACCAGGACTTCCAACTCCAAAACCCATTCTCTTTCGACCACTACATCGTAAGTCTACGAACTGAAATGGGTGCCAGGCATTTGCGGTTTGTTTTTATGTAATTTGGGTTGGGTTTTAGTCTTTTATATGCCTATAAAAAAGTTCCTTCTTATAACATGGCTTGTTGGGCCACAGTTACTTTTACTCCCCACTTTGAGCTCTACTGACATTCTGCTGGGAAAATAATGCAGCTCTGGCTTTTAAATCTCACTTTATTCAAGAGGAAATTATCTCAAATCTTGCATTTATCTATTCACAGGATCTTGAAACTTTAGGACTAAAATGACTGAGTCACGAGAATGGCATCAGTGTTTCACGAATTTCTTTGTACGTTGAAATCAGTTGGTGAACTCTAAAAATTTCTAATGGCCAGGTCACATCCCAGACCAATTAAACTAGAATTTCTAAGACAGGGGCCCAGGCATGGGTTCCCCAGGCAATCCCAATGTGCAGTCTAGTCTGAGAACCAGTGATCTAGCTTTTCTCAATGGAAGCAGAGCTACCACCTGTCTTGACATGAGTACAGCCATGTTTGGCCACTCCATTGACCTACAGCCACTAGCACAAAAAGAAATACAAAAGCTGCTTTCTGTGTGGTGGGCACTGGCCCTTCTCCCATGGAGATAGTTGCAATGTGTAAAAATTTCAAGGCCCTTTGGGTGCCACAGCCTGGGACAGACTGGCCATCTGTGCCGGGCTGGGACGATAACCAGGGTAAACAATGCACGTACACAACTACTGGGCTGGGACAATAGCCAGAGGGCTCAGTACACGTACACCACTTATAACCATTTGTGCATGGGAACACAAAATGCTTGCTCTGTAAACTCTGTAACTGCTTATATAAACTCCTGGAAACCGAGGACTGGTGAGAGTTCCACCTGTGGAAGGGACACCTTGCCCAGGATGTGTGATCCCCGCCCAGCCATGTTGATTGACAGGACTCCCCCGGCAGTGGGGCGTGGATGTTGTGAGTAATTGATTTATTGTGAGTAATTGATTTATTGTAAAGTAATTGATCTGATGTGTTCTCTTTTCGGTCAACCTGGTGTTTCTCTTTCCGGTTGATTTGTGTCATTTCCCTTCAGTCGATCTGGTGTTTCCCTTTCCGATCGATCTGATGTTTTTCCCTCTTATTATATGACCTATTCGAATCTGCCGCTATCTCAGCTGATCTGGTGTTTCCCTTTCTGATCGAGCTGGTGTTTTTCCCTCTTATTATTTGACCTATTCGGATCCGTTTGCGGACTATTGTCTTTACTATCTTCTATATAATAAAATATACCTTCAGTCCATTTGTTTGGAGTGAAAAGTTTCTTTTACGTCTCCGATCGAATCCCCAAACCTCTCATAACACCACCTAAGGAACATTTTGGAAATTTGTGAGGCAATTTTGATTGTCAAAATATTAAGAACTACTAAAATAAAAAATAGTGATAACAGGATCTGCTGGGGGAGAGTGACGTCAGCATCATGGCGGAGTGAGCTTTCCCGTGAACTCTTCCCCCACAAGATACAACAAAAGCAACAGCCACAGACCAACAACGGAATCCCAGACAGTGAAAACCTAGAGCGGAGGGATCCACACTGCCGCACATCTGAGAGCGGAACGTGCTGGGCCCCCGGAGGAAGTGGGGAGAGGTAAGGAGAACTCCGCTCCCTCCCCATCAGATCAGCGATCCCGGTCCGCGCGGCTCCCAGAAAGGGGGGAGGGACGGCCCTCGGCGGGGAAACCGTGGCTCTTCGGACTCTCTCAGCCAGTGGGAAACTCCCGCACAGAGGACTCAGAGGAGCCACAGGGCTACCATCAACATCTGAGCACCCCAGAGAGCGGATAAAGAGGGGCAAACGAGAAGCCTCCCACGTCAGGGACCCAGAGGGCAAAAGAGAGAGCTCCCCCCTCCCCGCAACCCGGAGTCTGCAGCTCGACCAGACCAGACCTAGCGATCCGAGGCAGACCTGATCAAACTGGACTGGACCCGTGGATCGCAGCGGGGAAAAAAAAAAAACAAAACTGCGGATCACAGCAGAAAAACTGGGGCAGAGCGCAGGGGGCTTAGACTACACAGCCCTTTACCACCAGACAGTGGCGGCAGGTGGAAATTGCAACCAGAGACTTCCAGGATGAGGAAAAACAAAACCAACACAGGAACCACAATGCAAAAATATATGAAATCACCAGACCAGAAACAAAATGACAAGCACCCAGAAATCAACCCCGAAGACACAGAAATCCATAAACTAAATGACAGAGATTTCCAAATAGCTATCATAAAAACACTCAACGAAATACGAGACAACACAGACAAACAATTCAATGAGATTAGGAGTTTCTTCACAAAAGAGATTGAAATCATAAAGAAAAACCAATCAGTGCTGATGGAGATGAAGAACACAATGGAGGAGATAAAGGAGAATCTGGAATCTTTAAAGAACAGAGCTGACAATATGGAGGAAAGAATTAGTACTTTAGAGGATAGGAATACAGATATACTCCAGATGGAAGAAGAGAGAGAACTAAGACTAAAAAGAAATGAAGAAAGACTCCGAGAAATATCTGACTCTATTAGAAAATGTAACATAAGAATTATAGGTATTCCTGAGGGAGAGGAGAGGGAAAGAGGAACAGAGAGCCTATTCAAGGAAATAATAGCTGAAAATTTCCCAAATCTGGGGAAGGAGCAGGAAATACCAGTAAGCGAAGCCAACAGGACACCTATATATATTAACAGACAAAGGCCTTCACCACGACACCTAGTGGTAAGGCTAGCCAGAGACAACGAGAAAGAAACAATATTAAGGGCAGCTAGACAAAAACAAAAATAACGTACAAAGGAACTCCCATCAGGCTCTCAGCGGATTTCTCAACAGAAACTTTTCAGGCTAGAAGAGACTGGAATGATATATTCAAAATACTGAAAGACAAAAACTTTCAGCCAAGAATACTCTATCCAGCAAAAATATCCTTCAAATATGATGGAGAAATAGTAACTCTCCCAGATAAACAAAAGCTAAGGGAGTTCATGGCCACGAGACCCCCACTACAAGAAATACTCAAGAAGGCCCTCAGGCCTGAAAAAAAGAAGAGAAAGGGAACACAAAGCTTGGAGGAAGGAGAAAAGTAGGTAGACAAAATCAGAGAAATAGTAGTTCGTTACCGGAATAGGTTAGCAACCACTTAAATACTAAACTCAAAGATCAAAGGAAGAAGTTCACCAAAAATAAATTTAACCTCATCACTGTAAACACACAGCCACAACACAAGATAGAATAAGGTATAACAAGAGCAACTTAGAAGGGGAAGAGGAAAGTGACTGAATTGACTTAGTATAAGGAAATAGGAGGCTATCAGATCATGGACTATCTCATACACAAGATTTTTTGCCCAAACCTCAAGGTAACCACTAAACAAATAATCAAAGCAAAACCACATATGATAAACAAAGAGAAAACTAGAAGAGTCATAAGACAGAACAACCAAACGGAATTGGCAGTCCAAAACAAATGGGACAAGAAACAAAGGAAATGCAAAAGAACCAGAAAATAAGTGACAAAACAGCAACATTAAGCCCTCATATTTCAATAATTACCCTAAATGTAAATGGATTGAACTCTCCAATCAAAAGATACAGAGTGGCAGGATGGATTAAAAAGCAAGACCCAACAATATGCTGCCTTCAGGAAACACATCTTAGCACTAAAGACAAGCACAGGCTCAGAGTGAAAGGATGGAAGACAATACTCCAAGCTAATGGCAAACAAAAGAAAGCAGGTGTTGCCATACTCATATCAGACAAAGTAGACTTCAAGATAAAACAGGTTAAGAAAGACAAAGAAGGGAAATATATAATGATAAAAGGGACACTCCATCAAGAAGACATATCACTTATAAATATATATGCACCCAACATAGGAGCACCAATGTACATAAAGCAACTATTAACAAACCTAAAAGGAGAAATCAACAACAACACAATAATAGTAGGGGATCTTAATACCCCACTTACATCAATGGATAGATCATCCAGACAAAAAGTTAATAAAGAAATATTAGACTTAAATGAAAAACTGGACGAGATGGACCTAGTAGACATATACAGAGCACTCCATCCAAAAACAGCTGACTACACGTTCTTCTCAAGTGCGCATGGAACATTCTCTAGGATAGAACATATGTTGGGAAATAAAGCAAGCCTCAATAAATTTAAGAAGATTGAAATCATAACAAGCATCTTTTCAGACCATAAGGCTATGAAACTGGAAATGAACCATGAAAAAAAAACTGGGAAAGTGACAAAAATGTGGAGATTAAACAACATGCTACTGAACAACCAATGGATCATTGATGAAATTAAAGGAGAAATCAAAAACTATCTGGAAAGAAACGAAAATGATAACATGCCATATCAAACCATATGGGATGCAGCAAAAGCGGTCCTGAGAGGGAAACTCATAGCGATACAAGCCCACCTTAACAAACAAGAAAAAGCCCTAATAGGCAACCTTAAATTACACCTAACAGAACTAGAAAAAGAAGAACAAACAAAGCCCAAAGCCAGCAAAAGGAGAGAAATAATAAAAATCAGAGCAGAAATAAATGATATTGAGACCAAAAAAACAGTAGAAAGGATTAATGAAACAAAGAGCTGGTTCTTTGAGAAGATAAACAAAATAGACAAACCCTTAGCCAGGCTTACTAAGAAAAAAAGAGAAAAGGCTCAAGTAAATAAAATTAGAAATGAAAGAGGAGAAATTACAATGGATATCATGGAAATACAGAGGATTATAAGAGAATACTATGAGAAATTATATGCCAACAAATTGGACCATCTAGAAGAAATGGATAAATTCTTAGACTTATACAACCTCCCAAAATTGAACCAAGAAGAAATGGAGAATCTGAATAGACCAATAACAAGCAAAGAGATTGAAATAGTAATCAAAAACCTCCCAAAAACTAAAAGTCCAGGACCAGATGGCTTCTCCAGTGAATTTTACCAAACATTCAAAGAAGATTTAATACCCATCCTCCTCAAACTATTCCAAAAAATAGAGGAAGATGGAACACTTCCTAAATCATTCTATGAGGCCAACATCACCCTGATACCAAAACCAGACAAAGACAATACAAAGAAAGAAAATTACAGGCCAATATCGCTGATGAACATTGATGCAAAAATCCTCAACAAAATATTGGCAAACCGAATACAACAATACATTAAAAAGATCATACACCAAGATCAAGTGGGATTTATACCAGAGACGCAGGGATGGTTCAACATCCGCAAATCAATCAACGTGATACATCACATCAACAAAACAAAGAATAAAAACCACGTGATCATCTCAATAGACGCAGAGAAGGCATTTGACAAGATACAACATCCATTTATGATAAACACTCTCAATAAAATGGGAATAGAAGGAAAGTACCTCAACATAATAAAGGCCATATATGACAAACCCACAGCCAACATCATACTCAACGGGGAAAGACGGAAAGCCATTCCTCTGAGAACAGGAACGAGGCAGGGCTTCCCATTCTCACCACTCCTGTTCAACATAGTACTGGAGGTTTTGGCCTGAGCAATTAGGCAAGAAAAAGGAATAAAAGGAATCCAAATAGGTAACGAAGAAGTGAAACTCTCACTATTTGCAGATGACATGACTGTATATATAGAAAACCCTAAAGAATCTGTTGGAAAACTATTAGAAACAATCAACAACTACAGCAAAGATGCAGGGTACAGAATCAATCTACAAAAATCAGTTGCATTTCTATATGCTAATAATGAACTAACAGAAAGAGAGCTCAAAAAGATAATACCATTTACAATTGCATCAAAAAGAATAAAATACCTAGGAATAAATCTTACCAAGGAGGTGAAGGACCTATACAAGGAGAACTACAAGACATTATTGAGGGAAATCCATGACGACATAAAGAAATGGAAAGATATCCCATGCACGTGGATTGGAAGAATAAACATAATTAAAATGTCTATATTACCTAAAGCAATCTACAGATTCAATGCAATCCCAATCAGAATCCCAATGACATTCTTCACAGAAATAGAAAAAAGAATACTAAAATTTAATGGGGCAACAAAAGACCCCGAATAGCTAAAGAAATCCTAAAGAAAAAGAACAAAGCAGGAGGCATCACAATTCCTGACTTCAAAACATACTACAAAGCAATAGTAATCAAAACAGCATGGTACTGGTACAAAAACAGACACACAGATCAATGGAACAGAATTGAAAGCCCAGAAATAAAACCACACATATATGGACAGCTAATTTTCGACAAAGGTGCTAAGAACATGCAATGGAGAAAGGAAAGTCTCTTCAATAAATGGTGTTGGGAAAACTGGACAGCCACATGCAAAAGAATGAAAGTGGACCATGTGCTATCGCCATTCACAAAAATTAACTCAAAATGGATCAAAGACCTGAAGGTGAGACCTGAAACTATAAAACTCATAGAAGAAAATATAGGCAACACACTATTTGACATTGGTTTTAAAGGAATCTTTTCGGATGACATGCCTACCCAGACTAGGAAAACTAAAGAAAAAATAAACAAGTGGGACTTTATCAGATTAAAGAGCTTTTATAAGACAAATGAAACCAGAATCAAGATGAACAAACAACCAACCAGCTGGGAGAGAATATTTGCAAAACATACATCTGACAAGGGGTTGATCTCCATAATATATAAAGAACTCACACAATTGAACAACAAAAAAACAAACAACCCGATCAAAAAATGGGCAGAGGAAATGAACAGACACTTCTCCAAGGAAGATATACAGATGGCCAATAGGCACATGAAAAGATGCTCAACATCACTAATCATCAGGAAAATGCAAATCAAAACAACACTAAGATACCACCTCACGCCTGTTAGAATGGCTATAATCACCAAGACAAAAAACAACAAATGTTGGAGAGGATGTGGAGAAACAGGAACCCTCATACACAGCTGGTGGGAATGCAAATTGGTGCAGCCTCTATGGAAAACGGTATGGAGATTCCTCAAAGAATTAAAAATAGAGATGCCCTATGATCCAGCCATCCCACTACTGGGAATCTATCCAATGCACCTGAAATCAACAATCCAAAGAGGCTTATGCACCCCTATGTTCATTGCAGCATTATTCACCATAGCCAAGAAGTGGAAGCAACCTAAGTGTCCCTCGACTGACGATTGGATTAAGAAAATGTGGTATATATATACAATGGAATACTACTCAGCCATGAAAAAAGACAAAATCGTCCCATTTGCAACAACATGGATGGGCCTGGAGCGTATTATGTTAAGTGAAATAAGCCAGAAAGAGAAAGACAAACACTGTATGATCTCACTCATATGTGGAATATAAACCAACACATGGACAGAAAACTGGACTGTGGTTACCAGGGCAGTGGGGGTGGGGGGTGGGCACAAGGGGTGAAGGGAGTCATATATGTGGTGATGGACAAACAAAAATGTACAACCCAAAATTTCACAATGTTAGAAACCATTAAAACATCAATAAAAAAAAAATAGTGATAACACCAAGTTCTGGTGAGGATGGAGAGAACCAGGATCACTCATACATTGCTGGTGAGACTGTAAAATGACACAGCTGCTCTGAAAATAGTTGGGCAGTTCCTTTTAAAACCAAAAATGGACTTAACATGTGACCAAACAATTTCACACTTGAGGATTTATCCCAGGAAAATGACAATTTATTTTCACACAAAAACATCTCCATGACTATTCATAGCAGCTTTATTCACAATAGCAAAAACCTGGAAACTACCCAAGTGTCTTTCAATAGAAGAATGATTAAATAAACTGTGGTACATCCATACCATGTGTGATGGTTAATTTCATACATCAACTGGACTAGCCACAGGGTGCCCAGATTAAATGTTATTTCTCACTGCCTCTGGATGAGATTAGCGTTTGAATTGGTGGACTCAAAATAGATTACCCTTCCCAATGTGGGGAAGGCATCATACCCACCCGATGTGGGTGGGCGTCATCATCCAGTACTTTGAGGGCCTGAATAGAACAACAGGCAGAGGGAGGAAGAATTCACCCTTTTTTTCCTGCCTCACTGCTTGAGCTGCTGGGACATCTCATCTCATCTTCTGCCCCTAGACTGGGATTTACACCGTGGCCCCCTGGTTCTCAGGCTTTGGGACTCTGACTGAATTGCACACAGGCTTTCCTGGGTCTCCAGCTCGCAGCTAGCCAATTGTGAGACTCCTCAGCCACTATAATCACATGAGCCAATTCCTCATAACAAGTCTCTCTGTCTCTCTGTATATACGTATATATGTCTCTCTCTTTCTTTCTCACTCTCTCTATATATATTTCTCTATCTTTCTCTTTCTTTCCCTCTCAGGATCATCACGATTCGGTAGCTGTTGTGTGCTGTTCCCTGGCTCTGTAAAGGATCACGTCTAACGTGGTCCTCTTATTCCTGCCTCACCAATGTATTTTGAAAGTAGGGAGGAAAGGTAACTTGTCCTTCTTGTTCACAGCCTCTGCATCCGAAGAGCTGCACCTGAGGAGCCTCCTTCACAGCTAGACCTGACTTAGATGTTAAGATCTTAGACTTCAAACCAATGTCTTAGTGGAATGAGACTTTGGGGAAGGTGTGAGTGTATCTTACATGTGGGAGAGAAGTGACTGTGGTAGACTGTCTCCAAACACAGCTTTCATCAACTCCTTCCCTCCCTGGATACACATGCCATTCCTCTTTCAACAGGTAAAGTCTACTCCCCATCCCTTGAATCTGGGCTGGCCTTGGGACTTGCTTTGGCCAAAAGAATATGGCAGAAATGTCACTGGGTTGGTATTGGGCCTAGCCTTTCACAGAACTGGTTTGATTCACTCTTATAAGCTGGCCACCATATAAGAATGAGACTAACTTGAGACCACCATGCTGTGAGGAAGCCCAAGGTAGCCAGCTGGAGAAAAAGACCACGGAGGACCACGGAGGCACCTGCAGCTGCCCAGCTGCCAGCTGAATGCACCTGAGTGACACAGCCGTTGTCAGGTAGAACAGAAGCACCACCTAGCTGAGCGTGGACTTAACTCCTGACCCACAGATTCATGAGAACAATATATTGTTGTTTTAAGCCACTGAGTTTTGGGGTGGTTTGTTAGGCAGCAAGGAATAACTATTCTCTGTATGGCTCACAGCATTTTCCTGCAGGAAGCAAATGCTATTACCTCTGATAAGAAAGATTATAATTCCAACCTGGGATATTTCTTTTATTATAGATTCAGAGCAAGCTTCTCATTTTACAGAAGAAACTTTCCAACATGTATATAAAAACTTAAATGTCAAATTTCAACCACGTATTCTGCATCACCCCCAAAATTCTGACAAATAGACTGCAAAGCAAGGACTGAGTAAACTTTGCAACAAGACAGTCTTAAATAGCTGAGCCATTTCCAATTATCATGATGTACATGAAAACTGTAATTTAAAGGACCATGTGCCTCAGCTGGCTTCCAGGCCAAGATCGGACTCCATATCAACACATCCATTCCAGCTGAGGGAACTGGGTACACAAAAGGAATTCTAGAGAAAGACTTGCCAAGCCTATTTCCTCAGCCTTATTAAATTCCTTTGCCACTCCCACGGCTATACTTTGTACCAGACCACCCACATGGATACACACATCTCATTGCAAGCCTGCCTGGAGATGCAAGGCAAGCCATAGCCACATCAAATGCACTAAAACCTAAGTACTTCTGAGTCCTCTGCAAATCACAGATACCATTTAGGACCATGATAGCCTGAAAGAGAACCCCTATGTTTTCACTGCTCTGTAGTGGCTTTTGCCTAGAAAAAGTGGCATCCATAAGTAACTAAGGGATGCCCACAGCGAAGTATTCTCAGAGAACTGTATGGAGATGCAGGATAAATAACCCCAGGCTAACTGTGTGAACTGGGAGACCTCAGAGCCAACCCTGCCTGTAGGATTCCTTGCAGTCTTTACCATGCTTGCGATGGTGGTTTGCTGCCAGGAAGATCTTCCTTCCCCCACTCGCCTCCTCCATCATGTAGGGATGATGAAGAGCAGTCATCACTAGAGAGGCATATTCATAGTCCAGTGAATGCACAGGTATGAATATGTGGCTTCATCTATCCCGAGAGGGGAGAATACGATGAGGAAAGCAGCCCCTCCATAATAAAACACTGGAAAATATCATGCAGGCAAAACCCCAATCATTAAAAACATCTTTAATGTTTTACTCACCTGCACTAATACTGTAAGGCTTTTATAAATATTCTAAATATTTTATTGGACAAATAACTATGACTTCTTTTAAATAAATATTATTATTACTCATTCAAAAAGGCTTTTTAAAAAAACAAAACAAGACTCTTTATATTGGAAAATTTGAAACATACACAGAGTGGAGAGAATAGTATAATGAACCCATACACTCCTCAGCAGACTACAGCACTTCTGAACTCACACGCAGTCAGGTCTCATCTATCCCCCTGCCCACTACCCTCCTGCCCTCTATTATTTGGAAGCACATCCTGGTTATTATATCTTTTCATATAAATATTTCAGAATGTATCTCTTAAAAACAAGAATTATTGAGGTGACATCAGCATCATGGCAGAGTGAGCTTTCCCTGTAACCTCTCCCCAGATAAGATACAACAAAAACAACATTCACATGCCAACAAAGGACACTCACACAGAATACAAAAGGACATCTGAGAGTGGAGGTGCTGGAGCCCCCAAAGGAAGCAGGGAGAGGTAAGAAGAAATCCTCCCCCTCCTCATTCAGTCGGTGACTCCTGGCCCATGCGGCTCCCCGAGAGCGGGGAGGGGCGGCCCTCTAAGGGAAAACTGTCACTGTCCAAGTTCTCTCACAGCCTGTGGGAAATCGCCATATGAAGGAAATGGAATTGTAGCAGGGGTGCCATCAACATCTGAGCACCCAAGGAGAGCAGATAGCAAGGGAAGGACAAGAAGCCCCCCAGGATCGGGCAGGCAAAAGAGAGAGCCACTCCCCACCCCACACCCAGCACTTCAGCTCAGCTGGTGGACCAGAGCACCCACGGATGGCAGCAGGCTCAGAATACACAGCTCTTGACCCCCACCCAGTGGCGGCAGGTGGAAACTGTGACCAGATATTTTTAGGATGAGGAAAAACAAGCCAACATCAGCAGGCAGGATGCAAAAATATATTAAATCTCCAGACCAGAAGGCAAATGACAAGCACTCAGAAATCAACCCTGAAGGCACAGAAATTTATAACCTAAATGACAGAGAATTCAAAATAGCTATCATAATAAAGCTCAATGAATTACAAGAAAATATAGATAAACAATTCAATGATATCAGGAATTTCTTCACAAAAGAGATTGAAACTAGAAAGAAAAACCAAACAGTATTGTTGGAGATGAAAAACACAATAGGGGAGATCAGGAAAATCTGGAATCTTTAAAGAACAGAGCTGACAATATGGAGGAAAGAATTAGCAATATTGAGGATAGGAATGCAGAAATGCTCCAGATAGATGTGGAGAGAGAACTAAGGCTAAAAAGAAATGAAGAAGTTCTCCAAGAAATATCTGACTCAATTAGGAAATGCAACACAAGGATTATAGGTATTCCTGAGGGAGAAGATAGGGAAAAAGGAACAGACAGCTTGTCCAAGAAAATAATAGCTGAGAACTTCCCAAATCTGGGGAAGGAGCTGGAAATACCAATGAATGAAGCCAATAGATCACCACAATATATCAACAGGAAAAGACCCTCTCCAAGGCATATAGTAGTAAAGCTGGCAAAAGTCAATGACAAAGAAACAATATTAAGGGCAGATAGACAAAAAAATAAATAAATAAATAACGTACAAAAGAATTCCCATCAGGCTTTCAGCAGATTTCTCAACAGGAACTTTATAGGCTAGGAGAGACTGGAATAATATATTCAAAATTCTGAAAGACAAAAACTTTCAGCCAAGAATACTCTATCCAGTGAAAATATCTTTCAAATATAATGCAGAAATAATAACTTTCCCAGATAAACAAAAGCTAAGGGAGTTCATGGCCACAAGACCCCCACTACAAGAAATGCTCAAGAAGGCCCTCATGCCTGAAAAAAAAAAAAAGAGAAAGGGGATACAAAGCTTTGAGCAAGGAGAAAAATAGGTAGACAAAATTCAAAAAATAGCTGATCTCTATCAGAATATGTTAGCAAACATTTAATTACCAAAATCAAAGATTAAGGGAAGGAAAACACCAAAAATAAATATAACCTCATCACTTTAAACACACACTTACAACACAAGAGGGAATAAGTTGTGACAATAATAACTTAGAAGAGGAAGAGGAAAGGGATCGAATCGACTTAGTCTAAGGAAATAAGAAGTCATAAGATAATGGACTATCTCATCCATGAGATTTTTTAATACAAACCTCAAGGTAACCACCAAACAAATAATCAGAACAGAATCACAAACAATAAACAAAGAGAAACCTAAAAGAGTCATCACATAGATCTGCCAAACTGAATTGGTAGTCTGAAACCTATGGGATGAGAAACAAAGGAAATGCAAAAGAACCATAAAATGAGCAAAAAAATAGCAACATTAAGCCCTCAAATAAAAATAATCACTCTAAATATAAATGGATTGAACTCTCCAATCAAAAGACACAGAGTGGTGGGATGGATTAAAAAACCAGACCCAACAATATGCTGCCTCCAGGAAACACATCTCAGCTCTAAAGAAAAACACAGGCTCAGAGTGAAAGGATGGCAGACAATACTCCAAGCTAATGGCAAACAAAAGAAAGCAGGTGTTGCCATACTTATATCAGACAAAGTAGACTTCAAGACAAAATAGGTAATGAGAGACAAAGAGGGGCAATATGTAATGATACAAAGGACACTCCACCAAGAAGACATATCAGTTGTAAATATATATGCACCCAACATAGGAGCACCAATGTACATAAAGCAACTATTAACAAACCTAAAAGGAGATATTAACAACAACACAATAATAGTAGGGGATCTTAATACCCCACTTACATCAATGGATAGATCATCCAGACAAAATGTCAATAAGGAAATAGTGGACTTAAATGAAAATCTAGACAAGATGGACTTAATAGACGTATACAGAGCACTCCATCCAAAAAAAGCAGACTACACAATCTTCTCAAGCACGCATGGAACATTCTCAAGGATAAACCATATGTTAGGAAACAAGGCAAGCCTCTATAAATTTAAGAAGATTGAAATCATAACAAGGATCTTTTCCAACCATAATGCTATGAAACTGGAAATCAACTACAAGAAAATAACTGTAAAAGTGACAAAGATGTTGAGATTAAACAACATGCTGCTGAACAACCAAAGGATCATTGATGAAATTAAAGGAGAAATCAAAACATATCTGGAGACAAAGGAAAATGAAAATATACCATACCACCTCATACGGGATGCAGCAAAAGCAATCCTGAGAGGGAAACTCAGAGCAATAAAGGCCCACCTTAACAAACAAGAAAAATCCCAAATAAGCAACCTTAAACTACACCTAACAGAATTAGAAAAAGAAGAACAAAACCAAAGTCAGCAGAAGGAGAGAAATAATAAAATTTAGAGCAGAAATAAATGAAATTGAAACCAAAAAAACAGTAGAAAGTATCAATGAAACAAAGAGTTGCTTCTTTGAGAAAATAAGCAAAATTGACAAATGCTTATTCAGACACACTAAGAAAAAAAGAGAGAAGGCTGAAATAAATAAAGTTAGAAATGAAAGAGGAGAAATTACAATGGATACCACAGAAATACAAAGGATTATAAGAGAATACTATGAAAAATTATGTGCCAACAAATTGGACAATCTAGAAGAAATGGATAAATTCTTAGACTCATACCACCTCCCAAAACTGAACCAAGAAGAAACAGAGAATCTGAATAGACCAATCACAAGTAGAGATTGAAACTGTAATCAAAAACCTCCCAAAAAATAAAAGTCCAGGACCAGATGGTTTCTCCAGAGAATTTTACCAAACATTCAAAGAAGACTTAGTACCTATCCTTCTCAAACTATTCCAAAAATAGAGGAAGATGGAACAGTTCCTTAACACATACTATGAGGCCAACATCAACCTGATACCAAAGCCAGACAAGAACAATACAAAGAGGGAACACTACAGACCAATATCACCGATGAACATAGACGCAAAAATCCTCAACAAAATGTTGGCAAACTGAATACGGCCATATGTTTAAAGATCATACACCATGACCAAGTGGGATTTATACCAGGGACACAGGGATGCTTCAACATCTGCAAGTCAATCAACAGGATACACCACATTACCAAAATGAGGAATAAAAACACATGATCATCTCAATAGATGCAGAAAAGGTATTTGACAAGATCCAACATCCATTTATGATATAAACTCTCAACAAATTGGGTATAGAAGGAAAGTACCTCAACATAATAAAGGCCATATATGACAAACCCACAGCCAACATCATACTCAACAGGGAAAAACAGACTGCCATTCCTCTGAGAACAGGAACAAGACAAACGTGCCCACTCTCGCCACTCTTATTCAACATAGTACTAGAGGTTTTGGCCAGACCAATTAGGCAAGAAAAAGGAATCCAAATAGGCAACGAAGAAGTGAAACTCTCACTATGTGCAGATACATGATTTTACATATAGAAAACCCTAAAGAATCCATTGGAGAACTAGTAGAAATAATCAACAACTACAGAAAAGTTACAGGGTACAAAATCAACTTACAAAAATCAGTTGTATTTCCGTATGCTAATAACGAACTAACAGAAAGAGAACTCAAAAACATAACCCCATTTACAATCACAACAAAAAGAATAAAATATCTAGGAATAAATTTAACCAAGGAGGTGTAAGACCTATACAAAGAAAACTATAAGACGTTATTGAAAGAAATTGATGATGACATAAAGAAATGGAAAGATATCCCATGCACATGGATTGGAAGGATAAACGTATTTAAAATGTCCATATTACTTAAAGCACTCTACAGATTCAATGCAATCTCAAACAGAATCCCAATCACATTCTTCACAGAAATAGAACAAAGAGTACTAAAATTCATATGAGGCAACAAAAGACCCCAAATAGCTAAAGCAATCCTGAGAAAAAAGAACAAAGCTGGAGGCATCACAATCCTTGACTTCAAAATATCCTACAAAGCTATAGTAATCAAAACAGCATGGTACTGGTACAAAAACAGACACACAGATCAATGGAACAGAACTGAAAGCCCAGAAATAAAACCACACATGTACAGACAGCTAATCTTTGACAAAGAGGCTAAGAACATACAATGGAGAAAGGGAAGTCTCTTCAATAAATGGTGCTGGGAAAACTGGACAGCCCCACCTGCAAAAGAATGAAAGTAGATCAACATCTTTTTCTGTACACAAAAATTAACTCAAAATGGATCAAAGACTTGAAGGTGAGACCTGAAACTATAAAACTCCTAGATGAAAATATATGCAGTACACTATTTGAAATTGGTCATAAAGGAATATTTTTGGATTTCAAGTCTACTGGGACAAGGGAAACTAAAGAAAAAATAAACAAGTGGGACTTCATCAGATTAAAGAGCTTCTCCAAGGCAAATGAAACCAGGATCAAAATGAATAGACAATCCACCAGCTGTGAGAAAATATTTGCAAATCATGTATTTGACAAGGGGTTAATCTCCATAATATATAAAGAACTCACACACTGAACAACAAAAAAACAAAAAACCTGATCAAAAAATGGGCAGAGGATATGAACAGATACTTTCCCAAGGAAGATATACAGATGGCCATTAGGCATATGAAAAGATGTTCAACATCACTAATCATCACGGAAATGCAAATCAAAACTGCACTAAGATATTACCTTACACCTGTTACAATGGCTATAATCACCAAGACAAAAAACAACGAATGTCGGAGAGGTTGTGGAGAAATGGGAACACTCATTCACTGCTGGTAGGAATGCAAACTGGTGCAGCCTCTATGGAAAACAGTATGGAGATTCCTCAACAATTAAAAATAGAAATACCCTATGATCCAGCTATCCCACTACTGGGTATCTATCCAACAAACCTGAAATCAACAATCCAAAGAGGCTTATGCACTCAGGGCCAGTCTTCCTCAGCAAAAAGAAGAGGATCGGCATGGATGTTAGCTCAGGGCTGATAGTCCTCATAAATAAATAAATAAATAAACAAACAAAGAGGCTTATGCACCCCTATGTTCATCGCAGCATTATTCACTATAGCCAAGAGGTGGAAACAACCCATATGTCCCTCGACTGATGATTGGATAAAGAAGATGTGGTATATATATACCATGGAATACTACTCAGCCATAAAAACAGACAAAATCGTCCCATTTGCAACAACATGGATGCACCTGGAGGTATTATGTTAAGAAAAATAAGCCAGAGAGAGAAAGACAAACACCACATGATTTCACTCATATGTGGAATATAAACCAACACACAAACAGAGAGAACTGTATGGTGGTTATCAGGGGCAAGGGGGCTGAGGCGTAGGCACAAGGGGTGAAGGGAGGCATTTATATGGTGACTGACAAACAATAATGTACAACTAAAATTTCACAATGTTATAAACTATTAAGACATCAATAAAAAAATAAGAATTATTTTTAAAACATAACCACAATGCTGTTCTCACATGTAAAATAATTAATAAAACTTCTTGAATATAATCAAATATCCAGAGTGAGTATTTCCTCAATTGTCAAATGCTTTTCCAGTTTGTTCAAATCGGTATTCAAACAAGATCTATCCTTTCAATTGGTTGCAATGCTTCTTAAGTCTCTTTACTTATTTATTTATCTACATTTTTGTTATTATTATTATTTTTTTGGTGAGGAAGATTAGCCCTGAGCTAACATCCATTGCCAATCCTCCTCTTTTTGCTGAGGAAGATTGGCTCTGAGCTAACATCTGTGCTCATCTTCCTCTATTTTGTATGTGGCACGCCTGCCACAGCATGGCTTGATAAGCGGTGCGAAGGTCACGACCAGGATCCAAACCTGCGAACCCCCAGTCACTGATGCAGAGTGTGTGAACTCAACCACTACACCACCAGGCCGGCCCCTTAAGTCTCTTTAATCTACAGAATTTTTCTTACACTTTTATTCCTTGTGGATTTTTTAAAAAAGAAGCAGGATCATTTATCTATAGAATTTTGTAACCAAATAACATTTTGAAATTGGCTAGCTCTTAACTACAGGAGGTGTCCACTACAGAGTGTCACAGTGTCTCCTCTTCCCTACTTGTGACACAATGGTCTCCTCCATTGCTGTCACAAGGTGATTTTTTGGAGAAGAATCTGAGGTTTTACTAGTGGACAAAAAGAAGTCTTTATTTGGATGGATTAAGGAATTGGAGCTTGATGGTCCCAACCTCTGTCAGGTAAGTACTCCCTTCTTTCCTTCCTTCTTGCATTGCAGGTGTTACAAATGGCAAGGTCTTGTTCTTAGAATTCAGAGTCTGGGATCATAGTTCTACAACAGTTTACCACTAGCTGGCTGCATAGGATCTTGAACTTTCCTCCTGACTAATCCTTATATCCTCACATTTTCCCTAAACCAACCAACCAACATTTATTAAGGATACAGCAAGTATAAATCTCAATTTACAAATTTATATTTCAATAAATGAAACTTTGTTCCAAAGAAGACATGTAAATGGCTAACAGGTATATGAAAAGGTGCCCCAAATCGCTAATCATCAGGGAAATGCAAATCGAAACCCCAATGAGATGTCACCTCATACCTGTTAGAATGGCTATTATCAAAAAGTCAAGAAATAACAAGTGTTGGCGAGGATGTGGAGAAAAGAGAAAACTTGTCTACTGTTGGTGGGAATGTAAAATGGTACTGCCACTGTGGAAAACAGTACAGAAGTTCCTTAAAACATTAAAAATAAAACTACCATATGATCCAGTAATCTGGGTATATAGCCAAAGAATTGAAATTAGGATCTTGAAGAAATATCCACACTCCTATGTTCATTGTAGCATTATTCACAATAAGCAAGATATGGAGACAACCTAAATGCCCGTCGACAGATGAATGGATAAAGAAAATATGATATATATATATATATATATAATGGAATATTATTCAGCCATAAAAAAGAAGGAAATCCTGCCTTTTGTGGCAACATGGGTGAACCTAGTGGACATTATGCTAAGTGTAATAACCTAGACACAGAAAGACAAGTACTGTATGAGCTCCTTCATGTAGAAAGTTCAAACTCACTGAAGCAGAGAGTAAAATGGTGGTTGCCAGGAGCTGGAGGGTAGAGGAAATGGGGAGATGCTGGTGAAAGGGTAAAACCTTTCAGTTATAAGATGAATAAGCTCTGGGGATCTAATGTACAGCATGGTGACTATTGTTATTAACACTATACTGTATACTCGAAATTTGCTGGGTAGATCTTGTGTTCCTCCCCCCCAAAAAAAAAAAACTAACTATGTGAGGCGATGAATGTGTTAATTAGCTTGATTGTGGTAATCATTTTACAATGTATACATATATCAAACCATCACATTGCACATCTTAAATATATAGAATTTTTATCTGTCAATTATACCTCAGCAAAGCTGGGGAGGTGGGAATTAAACTTTATTTTTCCTGTACCTTAAGATCTGTTATTTCTATAGTATGGCAAAAGCCACTCTCAGTCATTTGGGAAGCCTGCCTCTTTCCTCAGCATGGCTTCTAAATGTTGCCGTCACTGAGATGTGCTTCTCTCCAGCTGGTCTTCAGTCCCCGTCCCATGCTTTGCTATCACATCTTCCTTTGATCCCAACCATGTGACTTTGAACCCAGCTCTCTCAGCTACTTCTGTGTCCCTCTTAGATGCCTGGGGATCAGTCAGTATCTCCAAGACCATGCAGAGTCACAGGGACTTCAAGCTGCCGTCTGACGCCCTGCCTGCCTTCTCAAACTCCTCCGTGCTACAGCACCACCGGGAGAGCTTGTTAAATCACCAAGTGCTGGGCTCCACTCCCGAAGCTTCTGATTCGCTGGGTCTGGAGTGAGGCTCAAGAATTTACATTTCAAGCGAGCTCCCAGGGGATGCTGATGCTACAGGTCTGGGGACCAGGCTTTCAAACAGGGGCCCGGACTTACCACGCAGCCACTTTTTCTAGGGCTCTAACCAGGAAGGGGGTCAACCCTCTATACTCAGATGACCCAAACAAATTGGAAGTTCTATTATTTACTACTATGTATTCCTTATCTCGCAGAGTTTCGTGCAGTGGGGAAGGGGGGAGACAGGAGTCACTCTGTGAAAGACCCACAAAATCTACACATTCCTCACTTCTCCAACTCTCCTCCTCCCCCATCCCGAGAATCTCTGTCTAGACCAGGGGTCAGCAAACCTTTTCTGTAAAAGGCCAGGTAGTAAATATTTTAGGCTTTGTGGGCTATACAGTTTCTGTTGCAACTACCCAATTCTGCCACTGGAGTGGAAAAGCAGCCATAAACAATATATGAATGAATGATTGTGTTTCAATAAATATTTATGGACCTTGAGAACGATTTTCATGTAATTCTTATTATTATTCTCATTTTGACTTTTTTCAATCATTTGACATTGTAAAGACCATTCTTAGCTCACAGGCTTTACAAGAACAGGCAGTGGACTGGATTTCGCCCACGGGAAGGATTTGGCCCACTGGCTGTAGTTTGCTGACCCTTGCCGTAGATCATAACTTCTGCACAACCTTTTCCAAATTTGAAATCTGGCTTCTGGGGGGCTGGAACTTGACAGTAAGTTACAAACACCTGGGATGTCTCCACATCAGCTTAAGACAAGAAAAAAAGATGACTTTTATGCCTCACTTTAACTGCTGGGTGAATGTGACTAGAACTATGAGGGCTAAATCCCCACTTAATCTCAGACATGATTATTATAGATGAGATGAGGTCACGAGAGAGTTATGAAGCCGGGAAAGAAAAGTAACTGATCGTGGACCACATTCTGCAGTTTGATACTTGATATTGATAAATAAATAAAAAATCTCCAGCCTCTCTAAACAACTTACCTATGTGAAACAGACACCTAATATTCTGTTCAAATTAGCTGGACGGTTTAGCAAAATATTGTAGCAGATGCTCAGTAATGAGTTAATGTCTTTCCTTTTAGAGAAGTGATTCTCAACCTCGCTGCATATTAGAATCACCTGGAAAACTTTTACAACTCCAAATGCCCAGGCTGCACCTCCACCAGTGAAATCAGAATCTCTGGGGTTGAGAACCCCCCAGGTGATTCTAATTGTATCCAAGGTTGAGAACCAGGACTGTAGTACAACATTCAGAATTTCTGCTCTTTGTCTGGGTGCACTGTGTCATGTCCAAGGTCCAATGACACAATTTGCAACACTTGCATCATCCTGTGTAGGCTAGCTCCTAAGCAGATTCAGATCCTTCGATTATAGACACCTGGTCTTTCTTCTGGCCTTGAACCTGTGTGCCAGGGCCAGGTGAATTCCAGGTGGGCTTCTGGAGTCCGTGTCTGTAGCATTGGCAACAAAGAATGCTTCAGGTACAAACCAACTTAAAAAATAGCAAAAGACATGAACAGATACTTCACAAAAGAAGATATGTGAATAAACACATGAAAAGGTCCTCAACATTTTTAGTCATCAGGGAAATGCATATTAAAGCCATGTGAGATACAATTTCCTACCCTCTGACAACACCAAAAGACTAGAAATACCTAATATTGGCAAGGATAGAGAGCTGATGAGAGCATAAAATGGCACAACTACTCAGATAAACTGGTTAGCAGTTTCTTACAAAGGTAAACGCTTGCTTATACAATGATCCAGCAATTCCACTCCTAGGAAATAAAAACAAATGTCCACTGAAACACTCAAGAATGTTCTTAGAGCCAGCCCTGATGGCCTAACGGTTAAAATTCAGTATGCTGTGCTTTGGTAGCCAGGGTTGGGATACCCGGGTGTGGAACCACACGACTTGCCTGTCAGTTGCCATGCTGTAGCGGTGGCTCACGTAGAAGAACCAGAGAACTTACAACTATACACAACTATGTACTGGGGCTTTGGGAGGGAAAAAGGAAGAAAAAGGGAGGAAGATTGGCAACAGATGTTAGCTTAGGATGGATCTTCTTCTGCAAAAAAAAAAAAAAAAGAATGTTCTTAGTAGCTTTATTCATAATAGTTCAAATCTGCAAACAACTCCAATGTCTGTCAACAGGGAATTGGGTAAACAAGTTGTCCTGTGTTCATACAGTGGAATACTACTCAGCAATAAGAAAGAATGAACAATTAATACACACAAAAATACAGGTGAATCTCAGAAACATTATGTTGAGTGAAAGAAGCATGACACAGAATACATACTGTGTGACTCCATTTATATCGGGTTCAAAGAAAGACACACTACTCTATGGTAACAGAAATCAAAGCAGTTGTTTTCTGGGTGATGGGGAGGAGGAACACGAGGATTGACTGGAAAGGGGCAGGGGAACGAGGGAACTTTCTGGAGTGATAGAAATATTCTAAAGCTTCATTGGACTGATGGTTACCCAGGTGGATACAATTGTCAAAACTCATAGAACTATACACTTAAGATCTATGCATTTTATGGTGTATAAGTTACACCTCAACTTAAAAATCATGTAAGAAGAAGGCTGGATGCCCTAAGACCACCCATCATTGATCACTCTCTCCAGGAGGCTTCTCGACCTTGGCTAAGGTGAGAATGGGCGCAGGCCCTGAAGGGCACTCTGACCAGTGCTGGTGTCCCAGAGCTTCCTCCCCATGAGGGCAAAGGCCCAGAGGTAGCAAAGTGAAGGAGAGTTTGGAGAACATCAAGCAGTGTGTTGTGTGGCACTGCAGCTCTGCTGGAGTGTGGAGTATGGGAAAGGGAGGCTGGGAAACAAATGGCAAGGAGAGCCTTGAATGCCAGGCAGAAGAGCTTGATCTTTACTGTAGGCAGTGGAGTCTGCTGTGCATTTGGAGCAGAGAGTGTTTCTCAGATAAATGTCTTTTTCTTGAGGGTTTCACTGATTCCCCTTTGATTCCTTCTTAATGCCTCTTGGAATTCAGAGGAATTCATGAAACCTATTAGCTGAAGTTCCTCCTCCTGGATTCTATCAAACTCATAACCCTAGTCCTCTGAAGATGAGCAGAAGCATGAAGGCTGCTGTTTGCTTTGGATTCAGACTTGTTTTATCCTTTTCTAATACCAGGGAGATGCTTTCATGGAAAGTTTCCAGAGGAGCTTACTTTCTGGCTCCATTTTCCTCATCTCCAATTCACGCCTCACACTCTGTAATTTTATTTCCTATTCCTCTGTTCTTAAACATTCTCACATACAACACCAATTCTATTAATTAGTACTCTGTATTAATTTATGTATTGCTGTGGAACAAATTACCACAAAACTTAGTTGCATTAAAACAATGATAATCACTTATTGTCTTTCACACTTTTTGTAGGTGAGGATATCAGACAGGGCACTATCAAAATGGCTTATTTCTGCTGCTTGATGTCTCGCTTATCAGCTGGAAGACTAGAAGACTGGAAGCTGGAATCATCTGAAGGCTCATTTACTCCCACCTAGTGATTGATTCTGGCTGTCAGCTGAGACCTTAGCTGGGATTGTTGGCTAGAACACCTACATGCGGCCTCTCCAGGTGGCTTAGGTTTCCTCACAATACAGTGGGGGGGTTACGAAGGCAAGCGGAGAGAGAAACGGAATCTGCACCTTTTTATACCTTAGTCTCATATTTCACATAGCATCACCATGCCATACTCCACTGGTAGGGCAGTCACAGCTCCACCCAGACTCAAGGGGTGGGAACACAGGCCGCAGCCCTCAGTGGGAGGAGTATAAGTCACATTTCAAGAAGAACAGGTGAAATGGGGTAAATATGTTGATGCAGCCATCTTGGGAAAACACAATCTACTACAGACTCTTTTAGTTTCCTGTTACAGAAAACCCAAGACCAACTGGTTTAAACAAAGAGGATATTTACTGACTCACATATGTGAAAACAGGGGTAGGGCCAAGTCCAAACTAGGCTTGAATAAACCTCAAGCTACGTCACCAGAACCCGGTTTCTCTTTCTTCATCTCTGGGCTCAGCTTCTTCTGTGCTGGTTTGAATCGCAGACAGATTCTCCCCTCATGGTGGCAATAAGCTGCCACAGCTTCATCCACATATCTTCTCTTGCTCAATTACTTCAGGAAAAGAGAAGTCTGCTTCTCTGATAGTTCACACAAATATCCTGGAGATTGAGTTTCTTTGGCTCCATCTGTCCTGACTTGGCTCTTGTGCCCAGCCCTGAACAATCTGCTGTCATTAAGGAAATGTTCTGTGTGAACTGGCTTAGGCATGAGTCACAGATCCACCTCGGGAGCTAGGGGCAAGGTCAGCATCACAAGTCACAAGTCTTCTGCAGCAGAGATTAATTCAGCGTTACCCCTGGAGTTTTCACAACTGTGAGTCAACAAATTTCCTCTTTGTTTAAACCAGTTGGTCTTGGGTTTTCTGTAACAGGAAACTGAAAGAGTCCATAGCAGATTGTACTTTCCAAAGATGACTGCACAAATACATCTATCCCATTGCACGTGCTCTTCCTGCAGTGTGACTGATACTCCTCCCACCGATGGGTGAGGTTTACATCAGGAGTTTGTATTTCTCACATCACAAAAAGTCTGGAGTCATGTAACTACTGGTGTCCACCCAGTGGTTCAATGATTTATGGCTGGCAGAGCTGTGATTCTCTTGATCTTTCCACTTTTTTCACAAGATGGATGCCCCAGTTCTAGTCCTCATGTCCGTGTAGACATTATGTTTCCTTAGTACCATACATCACATTACCGCTGCTTGTTGTAAAGTCATTAGGAAAATGAGCAGAGGTGAGGCAGACAAGGGAAAGAGGGTTACGAATAGGTTATGCAACCCACAGTCTGCCACATCAACCCCTGGACGTGGAAATGAGTTCACCTGAACCATACAGCTGAAAGTAAGGAGGGATGTCTCTTTCATAGCAAAATTGGAGTGCACTTACCATCAGAAGGCTAACGAGATGCTGGGTGGCAAACATAAGAAATGACCACTACCTCAATGTTATTTCTTTTAATTCTGCAAAAATTCTTTCTCTCTGTTGGAAGCTCAGAAGAAACCCTAGTAACCTCTTATTAGAAATTGCCAAATGTAGAAATTTAAGTAATTTTCTTATTGGATCTCTCTTTTGCATTTGACATTGTTTATTCCTTCCTTTTTGCAACTCATTACTTCTTCATCAAAACTTTGTTTCCCTAGTTTCTGTGGCACTGAGGTCTTTTGGTTGTCCTTGAACCTTTCTGACCATATGCTTTGTGCGCTTGAGAGGCCCCTCTCTCTCTTCCTGTCCCACCCCCACGGACCTGGCTGCAGCCAACCACCTGTCTCATTCTGTCTGTTCCCTTCTCTTCGTCATGTTTCTTAATTTGACTGCTCAGTTCAGGTATTTTCATTCTTATTTCTATAATAAGGAAATTTAAGGTTGTTAATCTTCTTGTAAAGTGGAGATTTGGCCCATTCCTATAAGCTTTGTTATGTAGCACTCTCCCTTTGGTAAATATCTAAATAGATTTTGCTTTCCTTGAATTTATTTTGTAATATGAGTAATGCATATCTGCTTTCTTTTTGTTTGCACTTGCCTGTAGTCTTTTCCTAAAGGTTGTGTTTAATGTTCTGCTCATTCGTATGTTGCACACACTTGACTTAAATATACACCCTTGACGACCATCTGGTACACATATGGGCCTTCTTGATTCACCATGTTTATTAGTTTAAATGTCAGTGGCTGCACACCCAGGGATGTCTGAACTTGTACCCACTACTGAAAGCACTTTGGATGCCCTTGATATACCGCATGGAAGAGATATTGAGAGGGCTGAACCAGGCAGGGTTACAAGCAACAGACCAGCTCTGGCTAATTTGAGAAAAAATGACATGGAATAGCTCACAGAAGAAAAGGAAGGATTGAAGAACCAAACCCCCCATCAGCCACAGGGAAACATTCAGATTCATTAAACATCGTGGAAAATGTCCTTCATTCCTTTGCCTGAGCCAGACACTGTTCTAGGCTCCAAGAAATCAGTGGGGAGCATGACGGATGTGACCCCAGCTTTCAAGACACGTATGTCTAGCATGGATCTGGACCCAGGGCTATTGCTCAACAGCCTCTTTTCCTGCCACTTTCCAACATACACCCTAAATCCTCCTGCCATGTACTTCCCTGGTGCGCCAGGTTCTTAACTGTTTCCGTAACTTTTACTATGTGACTCTTTCTGCCTGTGAGGTCCCCTCCCATATCTTTACTTGGTGGCCTTCTACTCAGTCTTCAAAAATCAAGCAAAATGTCACCACTATTGGGAGGTCAATAAATGACTCCAACATTTTCCTTGCTCAGTTCAGAACTATTTGAGATGTATGCAGAGGAATTGGCTGATTGAGATAAAAATGTCATTTTTGTTATTAATAAAGTATAGGTTGGAGAACAAGGCTTATGTTTGAGGCCAGATGACTTTGTTAATATTTGGCCCTAGAATTAGGCAGACATTTTTTAAATATTTAAAATTTTATTTTATCTATTAAAAGTATTATTTAAAAATTATACAAAATTATTTGTATATTATTTTATCTTAGTTATAGAAAAAAACACTTTTTACCAATAACAATATTTTAATAAATACGATGTGATTGAATATATTTCACAATTTAAAAAAAATTTTTTTAATAATTTCTGATATAGAAATTTGAACATCTGTTCTCATTTCAGCCTTTTTAGATGCTTTGTTTTGAGACTGTCATAGCTAAAAAAGATGCTTCACAGTGATATGTAGATCTAAGACTATATCAAAACCTAATTTCCTCTTTCAATTATATACTCCCATTACTTTTGTTGAAATTCAGCTGGTTAATTTCCATCTTCCTTTTTGTTAATCAATTTTTCTTGCAAACTATTTGGAAGATGTGTCATTACAGTAATTTTAACAAATGGGTTAAAAACAATCCACTGATGCTCTTTATCTGGAAGATTTTAAAACTGGTTAACTTTTTTTTTCATTTTCTGTGTGTATATATAAATTTTATAGGTGACTCACATTGGTTTTTACAATAAAATCATGTAATTATAGAAAATGCTGTTTCACAGTTCTATCTGCATTTACCTATTCATTTTTTTCCAGCTTTATTAAGGTATAATTGCTATATAATAAACTGCATATATTTACAGTGTACACTTTGATAGTTTTGACTTTCCTATATACCTGTGAAATCATCAACACAATCAAGGGAATGAACATATCTATCACTCCTAAAAGTGCCCCATACCCTTTTCTAATAGGGATAAGGAGTTTCCTTCCTCAACAACAATCCCTGTGATGCTTTGCCCTCATCCTCATACAGAGTCAGTAGCTCCTCTGGGCTCCCACTTTATCAACACCTCTGTAACAAGATGGAGAAAACATTATTCAGCAGAATTCCTGGAGGACCAGGAAAACATGTGTTGAGACTGCTTTCCATCAGGGAAGCTGCTGGGAATAGGGTGTTAGGAAAGTGGGCTTTTAGAGGGTGGTGGACTGTCAGAGATGGAGCCAGAGACAGTTGAAAGGTGCATCTTGTGTGATACCGTTCCACCTCCAGTTACTCTCTGAGAATAAGTGTGACTGGATTTTTACACTTGTGTGAAAATGGTGATGGGCCAGAGACCCAAGAACAGGTTTGATGAGAGGCTGTGCACCAGTGCTGAGAGAGCTTCTGTGAAAGGACTAAGAGAACCCACAAATTTAGATATCCAAAGATTTTTCCAAGGGCCATTGTGTTAACCAGGCTCCAAGATGGCCCCCAGAGATTCTCTTCTCCTGGTAATCACTCTCTCCCACAATGAATAGAGTGATCTATGTAGTCTATAGGATATTATGGTAATGATGGAGGGTGATTTCTGAAGTGAGGTCATAAAGACAGTGTGGCTTCTGCCTTGCTCTTTCTTGGATCACTCACTCTGGAGGAAGCCAGATGCCATGTTGTAAGGACACTCAAGCAGCACTATGGGGAGGTCCACATGGTGAGAAACTAAAATCTCATGAGCAGCTATGTGACTGAGTCCACCTTGGAAGTTACTGTGCAAAGGGCACGATCTGCTCACTGCAAGACAAAAACCAATCATCAAGAAGCAAGATGGTGGCAGAGAAAGGGCATTTATTAAGTGATAAGCGAGCAAACTGGAAGATGGGGGACTTGCGTCCTAAAGAACCATCTTAAGGGGGGCACAGAATCGTGAAGCAGTTATATAGGTCAGTGGGTTTTAGGGGAGGGGGTTAGGAACATTGACCCTCTGGTGTTACAGACTGGGAGTCGCCACACCTGATAGACCCTCTGTCTGGGGGTCATAACACTCCCAAGGAACTCAAAAGAACAAAGTTATCATCTTATTGCAGCTGGGAGGTACATACACAAGCAGGAGGCATAAAATCTACAGAGCAGGTAGATCTCCTGGAGGGTGCATATCCAGCTGGGTTAGTTAGTCAGAGGTCATTCAAAGTTACAATATGGCTGCTTTTCTACAGTATGGCTTCCCTTATGTCAACCTTGTGTTAACTGGTATCACTCCAGCCTCAGGCCAACATATTCACTGCAAGCTCACGGGAGACACTCTGCCACTGACCTTTTCTCATGCTTTGCAAGCTGTCTGGTTACTCAGCTGCGTCCCTGATGGACTCTGAGCTCCCTGAACCCTGATCCTTGGATTTGGTCATTTAACTCTGTCCTCAACACAGTGGGCAGACTAAAGTCTCAAAGAAAGTGCATTGGATGAATGACGGCTGCCCTCTAATCAAATGAATGAATGAATGAATGAATGAATGAATGAATGAGGGAGATATTTTCAGGGTCCTTTAAGTCAAAAGGCATAGACTTAGACTTCCTCTAAGGGTCTTCCTGAAAAACCAGACTAGGCCTCACAACAGCAACATCCAAGGGAGAGATTACTTTCACATAGACTAGGAAAGACTGCCAAACACCCAAAATAACAGGCAGGGGGAAGGAGTCTTCAAGTCTCACTGCAAGAAGAGATGTCACCTTGGGTAACTGTGGGTGGCAAAGCAGGATCAGAGCAAGGACAACAACTCCCCAATGAGCATCTCACTCTATAGGTTATGTTTTCCAAGAGTCTTGTGAGGCATTCAGAGATGGGATTATAGCTCCATCTTGTTGAAGAGAAAATTGAGAATCAGAGAAGGAAAGCATCTCACCTGAAGGAAGGCGAGAAGGAAGTAATCCTTGGATTGCAAACCAGATAGTTGTTACAAGACTCTCTGATGTCCTTCTCAAAAGATTCTTTTGTGTTCCTCCCTGGATTTGTCCCAAGACCGCACCCACCAAAGACTCCCAGGCAGAGGAAGGGAAGTGAAAAGAGTAGTTGCTTTCTTGCTGAGAACACTTTCAGTCTATTTGCAAAGAGATTCTAGCAAACTGGGCGTGAAGAGGAGGATGAAGGGAAGGATGGGCAGTGCTTATAAAAGGCAAGGGAAAGGACTGAAGAAGCTTCTGGACTGCAGAATTCTACTGAAGGACACTTGGGCCCCCACCTCCTCTCAGAAGCCAGCTAGGGATGACCCCCCAAGCCTGAAACTCCCACTCATTTTTGCTGAGCTCATTGGGAATGTTGGGGAGTGATGTTTGGGGGAGCAGAGTAGTGGGAGGGAGAAGGACATTGTCTGGATTTCACCAGTTTACATCCATTTGTGCCCCATCTCCATACTCCTAATATACCTTATACAGGCCCCTCTTATGGGTCCTATCAATCCGCCCCAGCCTAAATTATATGAACTCTTTTCTGTGATATTTGACAAAGAATGAAACATTTCTGCAGTTTCTCAGGAATCACCCTGTAAATGTTAATAATTGAGACAAGGATAAAAGAAGAGAACATTAAAGGTAAGTATTTACAAACACTCTGCCTGCTCCCTTTACCCTGTACCCAGGATCCATAACAGAAGCTGAGAGCCGGCCGGACTGCTTTTCAGGAGAACGAACGGGAGCAGGGAAGGGGCGGAGGGAAATTGGTCGAGGTTGGGGTGGGAAGAGATGGAGGCAATCAAAAGAGCTGTCACCCGGAGGAGTGGAACTCTGGGGACAGAATCTTGTGATGAGGATTTTCATGAAATAATGTATGTTTTGCAATATAATTCTCCTCTTGTTTTCAAGGGCATTTAGTAAAGACTTACACTGTTTTTCAATGCTTTTTTAGAGTCCCATTTGTGTTTCTCTTGGATGCATGACTGACCTAATTTTGTCCTCAAAGTGACAAGATACATTCCAGTTAAGTAACAATAATTTTAATGCTACTACTACTACGAATAGCAACTACTCTTTCTTGAGTGCCTATAATATGCCAGGTCCAGACACTTTTGTAATCTCCTTCACTGCATTTAATTTTTTTCTAATTGACGGCAAGTAATTTCATATGATTGTTGTTTTGTAGACTATTGCAGTTACAGTCTATTCCTGGAGTCATAAACTCATTTGTCTACAGGGATCCAGCTCTAGTGAAGCGAGTTGTGCTTAACAGTATAACATTCACATTGACCACGGGGTCAGGAGATACAAAGGAGGAACAGACTGGTCAATGGAGAGTCCCTGCCCCAGGGAGGAGGGACAGGGCTGGTGACAGCGAATTTTTGCCCTGAGGAAACATGACCTCGTTATTACTGGATCCTGTGTAATTTTTCCCAGAGAAGTCAGAAATGCCTTTTCATATATTCCTACTTTTTAAATTTTGTGTTCTCTTTGAAAAATCTTAAATATAAATGTTTAGGGTAACTAGCTTATGGCCTCTCTTTATTAAAATGGGCCAAAGAAGAAAAGATAAAATTAATGTTGTTTGGTCAGAAAAGCTTAAACCACTTGGCTCTTGAGAAAAAAAAAGGAGACCAGCTGAAGACGGTTTGCTGCAAGGTTTCGGCGGAAACCTGGGGTCTTTATCACCCAGTTTGCACACTTTTAGGTCTGTAGTTCTCTAACTCCACTGCTGGATTCCCCAAAAGGAAATTGGGCACTGGTTGGGGATGACACAGTGAAATCATAAAGAGAAGTGCTCAGATTTAAAAGATAGGCTGTGCTCCATCTAAGTGAGCCAACCAGCTCTGTTCTGGGCTTCCCCACATTTCCGGCTATAGCGATTTCTGGGACTGGTTCCCGCTGCGGGTCCAGAGGAGAAATCCATTTCTTATGATCCTTCCACCTGCCTAGTGCACTCTCGTTGAGTTCTGTGTTCTCAGGCCAGAGGGAGGGTGGGAGTAGACGAAAGGAATGAGATTTGGAAGGAGAGAGGGACGTTTAGATTCTCAGGCTCAAATAATGTCAGAGCAGGGAGGGACCATAGATAGTATTCTCTTTAATTTTTTTTTAAAGATTTGCCCTGAGCTAACATCTGTTGCTGATTTTCCTCTCTTTTCTTTTTTCACTCCCCAAAGCCCCAGTACATAGTTGTATATTCAGTTGTAAGTTCTTCCAATTCTTCTATGTGAGCCGCCACCACAGCATGGCTACTGACAGACGAGTGGTATGGCTCCATGCCCAGGAACCAAACCCGGGCTGCCAAAGCGGAGTGTGCTGAACTTTAACCACTAGGCCATCAGGGCTGGCTCAAGTCCAATTTTTAAAAATCCTTTATTTCTCTACATTACAAAATTAAGATATACTGTGCTAACGGATTGCTATAAATAGGAAGTAGACGTTCCTTCCTCTCCTGCCTTCATTTGCAGATGGAGAGACAAGCTCACAGAGGAACGTGACTATGCAACGTCATCTAGTTAGAGTGCAGGGGAAGTTTTCATGGAGACAGACACTGGGACTGAGCAGGACTGTTTCCCACAGAAAGGCAGGAGACTACAATGTTGAGGAGAAGCTTTAGTCCATTTGGTCTTTCTATATCTGAGAAGAGACTGGGAAGAAAAACAAAAAGACTAGGCCTGTCTTTTAAAAATATATATTGAGTGTTTATTATAGTACTGTGCTCAGAGCTTTGTATACTTTTTTACTTAAACCTTACCACCCCTATGGGAGGGAGGTATAGTTATTCTCACATTAGAAATGAGGAAACTGGGGAACCAGAGGGCTAATTCACTTGCCCGATGTCACACTGCTAGAAAAGTGGAGTCACCAAAATCCAGGTCTCTCTGACCCTCAAGTTTCAATCCCATATGTCACCTGTGTCAATTAAAAATGGTGCCTCTGCCTCTGGGCACATGAAGCCCTGCACCAGAGCTCCTGGACATAGGAGACATTCTGCTGTGCATTGGTTGTGTATTCTGCTCCAAGCTCACAGCCCTTAGCCACTACGCAATATAGTTTATCAAAAGAATGATGATATTTTTGTTGTAAGTCTGTACTAATTCTGCAAATTGTCTCTTTCCATTTTTATTCTGAAGTGAGAGAATGGGGAATAGAGACGTAGTACCTGCTGAGATACTGTGAGATGCAGATACAAGAAAAGGGAAGAGAGTCATGCTGCTCAGACACAATGGCACCGTATCTTGGTCAGCAATGAAGAGAACCCTGGAGATCTGGGTTCTGGGGCTATCTTCCACCATAAGCCAGCTATGCGACTTGGGTCTTGGTTTTCTCATCTGTAGAGTGGTACACAGAAGGGATTGGACCAAATGAATTCTGAGGTTCCTTCCAGCTCTGAGATCTATAGTTCCAAGAATGGATAGAGGTGCCCAGTGGGGGAAGGTTTAAAAATCAGCCGGAAACCTAACAAGCAAAAGAGAAGAGACTCTTATAAGAGTAGAAGACAGGCAGACTACAGAGATCATCTAGTCCAGTATCTGAAACATTGAAAAGTGGTATCTAGGCTCTGCTGAAATGAGGCTTTGCCCCCTTGAGATGGCATTCTTGGCCAGTTCTGATGGTTAGGATTCCTTGTAGTGATTCAAGCTTGCTTTCTTAGTCGTGGCTGTGCCGTGGGGACCACACAGCCCGTTCCAAATACACTTCCTCAAGATAGGTCTTCAAATATTGGAAAATAGTGAGTATGTCTCCCCAGCGTTATCTCTTCTCTGGGCTCAATGTCCTCTGGATTGCCCTTCATCCCTCAAAGGATGTGGCTTTAAGTCCCTTGACCCAGGTGCATTCATTCAATAAGTGTTAATCAAGCACATCACGTGTGCCAGGTTCTGTGGGAGTAACTGGGAATGCAGAAGGTGAATAAACACAGTACCAGCAGTCTAGGGGCTTATCATCTAATGGGAATGACAGACAAACAGAGAAGCTCATCACATTAACCCTAGTAGAAGGTGTGTAAATACAGCGGGAGTCCAAGAGGAGACAGTCAGTTCCACCCAGGAGGTCAGGAAGGCTTCGTGGAGGAGGTGAGGCTTCTGCTTCTGTAGATCCATGCATAAATCCCATTATCTTCCTCTTCATCCAAGGACTTTATCTCCTTCTGCCTTTCCTTGGCATTTCTCGAATACATCCTGTTGGAGTGTTATGTTTCTGGAAAATTTTTTTAAATATATTCCCTATATATATATAATATAATATAATATAGTATAATACAATATAATATAATATTACATATATTATATTTTGAATATAATATATTCAAAAATATATTCATCTGCCACCTCAGGAATGTTTTCATAAGCAGAAAATCTAGCAGCTTGTGACAAGAATGACTATTTCAGCCCATAAAGTCTGAAGCAAATTCACCAGCTCCCATTCTTCTTACAGTCCCTCCAACCTGGCCTCCTCCCTCTCATCATTCTGCTCTTTTTCTTCCTCTCTCTTTCAGTCTTTCTCTCACACTCCCTTTAAAGGCATTTTTACACCCTCAAAGTTATTCCTCACAACACAGCTTTTTATAAACTCAAAGGGGTTAAGTGACTCGGCAGAGGGCACCAGCTGGGAAGTGGTGGAAGCAGGATTTGAACCTAGCTCTTCTGACAAATATTCACGTTCAGTTACAGGAGAAGAGGTCACAGCGTGTCTACCTGACCCTTTGCAAATCCAAGAGTGCATATTTGAAAACAGAATCATCTCTGTGACACGCCAAAACTCAGGCCCAACTCTCCCGTCTAGTTGCCCACTATCCTTCCCAAATAAAATATCCTCTCCTAACTGCTTTTAACCTGTTTCTGCTACATGTACATATATCCAGCTATTCAATCATCACTTTCACATTAAAGAGTTGTCTTCTCATAATGTCCTGAGCAGGTAGATTTATTGAATTCCTTTATCTTATCTTGGAGGGATGTGGCATTATGTAAAAAACATGATTTTCCTAAACTTTAATAATTTGCATACCACTTTCATGATTTTTACCACATTTTTGTACCAGTTACACTACTTTTTAAAGACATTTTAGTCTTAATTCATTCACCTTTTTGACTTAAATTTTAAGGAAACTTTAGATCACTATATAATATCCTTATCCATAAAATCAAAGTTTGATGTGCTTTTTATGTTTCCTAAACATTAAAATAAGTGCATAATTATCAGTACCTTTAACGTTTGTCCTGCACTACTTAAAATAATCTCAGGAGCATGTCAGTGAAGCCAGGGCTGCTGCATGCAAAACTTGAAGGGCGCCATCCGCATCATGGTCATGTCAAAGCTGCTCAGGGCACAGCCTGTGGTTGTACATGTTAGCCCTGAGTAAACCTGGGGAACTCTAAGAAATAGTGGAAAATAGGAGTACTTAGTGGGAGCCTGTAAACCTGTGCCCTAGCCCTGGCACTGCCACTGATTTGCTGTGTAACCGCAGGCAGATCCTTCCACCTCTCTGGACCCCAGCTTACAGATCTGAAAAATGAGGGGGTTGGATTGGAAGAGCTATCACAGCCACTTTCAGTTGTTATAATCCTTCTTTTGAGTAGGATATCATCTGAGGCTTTCCCTAGCTTTTAATCCCAGAGGAAATGGTTGTTGTCATTGTAATTCAGCCAGATACAGTGGGTACTTACAGACTGAGGAAAAGAATTTTCTTTGCCCCTGTGCTCGGGAGATAAGATCAGGCAAGTCTTCCAAGATGGGGTCCATGTTGGGCAAAAGTGCAGCTCCAGGCAAAATTGTGGGTTTGATGTTACTATACAAAGTCAGATGTTATCACTGCGGTTATAAATATTGCTATTTGTGAGCTTTTTTCCCCCTCCTGTCTAGAGAGTAGGGGGGCTGAAGGCAGGGGCCGCAATGCCTATAGTGCCTTAATGCAGTAGGATCTCAGTAAATGTTTGAAAACGGGAAGGTGAAGGAGAGGAGGGAGAAAGGAGAAAAGGGAAGAAAAAAAGAAAAGGGAAGGAGAGGGGACCATGGGCTTACGCTTTTATTCCTTAGAATAAGCTAAATCATTTTGGTTCATTACGGGAGTGACACCTAGATGTGAAGGGGGAATATTTCACTATTTCTGCTCACTGTCTTAATTTTCAAGAATGCATTATTTTATATAGTAGAAATGGCATGTAGGTTGTTTTTCTAATCCTTTCACCACAGTTAAGACTATTTTGAGATTTCCCTCATGTATCTTTGATCTATTATTCATAAACACACCCTATTTAAATGATTTAAATGCAATGCTAATTGTTATATATTTCCATTAATTTATTCACTTATTCCAAAAATACTTTTGAGCCCCTACTATGTTTCAGGAAGCATGCTAGATATTATTGAAAATGTAATGATGAATAAGATATGGTTCATGACTTCAAAGTTTTTGTGGGCTATTTTGGGAGACAGACAGGTAAATCAGAATAGACCCTTGACATTTGTGAATTACTATTCATTGTTTCAGTTATCCAATTCACAAACAGTCTCAAAGATCCATGACATGAATTTAATTGTAAGGACAATAATTAGGGGCTGGCCCGGTGGCGCAAGCGGTTAAGTGCGCGCGCTCCACTGTGGCGGCCCGGGGTTCGCTGGTTCGGATCCCGGGCACGCACCGACGCACTGCTTGGCAAGCCATGCTGTGGCGGCGTCCCATATAAAGTGGAGGAAGATGGGCACAGATGTTAGCCCGGGGTCGTCTTCCTCAGCAAAAAAAAAGAGGAGGATTGGCGGATGTTAGCACAGGGCTGATCTCCTCACAAAAAAAAAAAAAAAAGGACAATAATTATACTGATGTTGTAGGCTGTTGAGAGGATTAACTGAGATAGTGCATTTTTAAACACCTAGTGTGAATTTGAATCAAGAGCACTGTAAGAATTTCGGACAGGAGGGGCTCACTTGGCTAGCCAAGCCAAACATGGGTGAGCAAACTGGGATGGGTTGGAAGGAGGAGGGAAATATGGGGAAAATATCCCATTATTCAAATTTGGGGGAAGGAAAACATTTCTTGTAACCAATAAAAATATAGTAGACCATGAAAAAATACATGAAATCAGCTGTATGTATGAATTGTAAAACATAAGTCACAGTCCAAGTTCTTGTGTGACACTATTTTTAAAAATCACAAACTATTTATCAAGATTGAAGAGAAGAAGCATGAGCATACTGGTGTAAATCCAGCAAAGATCACTCCCCCTGCTGTCTCCACCTGGATGACGTTCTGTTTCCCTGTCTGCAAAAATGTAGTTGTTCATATTAATAGTTGCACACCTTTGCCTCACTTAGAACACAAAATTATGACTTGTTTTTAGCTGTCAATCTTTGTTAACTCAGATGACATTATCTGAGATTGTCAAAAGAAAACCTTTTTTTCTTTTTTCATTTTTGCTCCCTGGCCTCCCTACAGTGGCCATGTTCTGAGCAGCCTCTGTGTTCTATCCGTTTGTCTCTCTCTTTCAGCTCTTACTGGTTTCTCCCGCCATTGCCTCTTTCTTGCCTCCTCAAAATTGTTTGGTGAGGTTGGTCAGGTGGAATTAGTGTCTCAGAGACTGGAGAAAACAACGGTGTCCTAGCTTCAGGACCTTGGACAGCAACACGAGTGCCCGCCCCATTTAAACACTCTGATCATGCTATGCCTATGCAGCCAATAACGAACAGTAATCCTAACTGTGTGTGTCAGGGACCTGCCATAAGACTCAATTTGAAAAGTGTTATTCTAGCAGAATAAACAAAGTGCTGTTGGAGAACCAAGGAGAGAAAGATTAAATCTTCCTAAAGAATCCAGGAAAGTTTCATGTGGAAGGTGACACGATACTGGGACTTCATAGAGTAATAGTCATAGTATCCAGCTGTTTGAGCTAAAAGCAATCTCAGTTGTCATTTTATACAATTTTAGTTTGAAAAAAAGTTTTGCTTAGTGTATCAGGATGAGGATTGTCTGCATACAACAGAAAACCTAAATAAATAACTTAAAAAACAAGGTAGAGGTTTTTTCTCTTACGTAAAAGAAGCCCAGAGACAGTCAATATAGAACTCATATGGAGACTTCACAGTCATTAGAGACACAAGATCCCTATGTCTTTCTCTTCCACTATCTTTAGTGGATTCAATTCTGAAGGGCAACTCATGGTCCAAGATGGCAGCCCAAACTTCAGCCATTATATCTATATTCTAGGCAGAAATAAGGAGAGGGCAGTAATGGTACCTCTATTACCTAAGTCAGCCTCCTTTAAGGAGATGTCCTGGGAGTCCCACTCTACAACTTCCATTCACATATCACTGGTCATCCCTAGCTCCAAGAGAGATTGGACAATGTAATATTTCAGCAGAACACATTACAGCTTGAACAAAATCATAATTTTGTCAGTAAGGAAGAAGAGGAGAATAAATATTATATAGGCAACCTGCAGTCTCTGCCACACTTAATAAGCTCTGTATGGGACCTTGTGGGTCATGCTCTCTGTACACAGAGCCTAGCACAGCAAATGAAAGCTTGCATGAGTAAACTGCATTTTAGGAAAATTGCGAGGTCTCTGATTCCTCATGAAGGGGTCTTCTCATTGAACTCTAATTCCAGAATTTCCACTCACTGCCTTGTTCGCCTCTGAAGCCACCTTGGGCAAGTTTGCCTTTTTCTTACATGGCAAACTTTCAGATATCTGGAGACACTTCTCGTGTCCTATCCTCTTCCCCCAGATCTTTGCTTCTCCAGGGCCATGGTCTCCATCCTATCAGCCATTTCTCATAAGACAGGACTCCTGGATTCTCCCCTTCAATTTGGTTTTATGGCAGAAGTTTCATCCCAGCCTGAAGGCAGGAATGAACGAATCCATTTCAACCATGGGCAGGGCCTAATTTCAGGTGCTGTCTGGGCTCCAAACTGACAAAAAATAAGACCTTATAAATTATTTTATTAAATTCTCCTGCAATTAAACCTCTTATAAAATACAACAGTGACCCCTTATCCACAGGGGATACATTCCAAGACCCTCAGTAGTTGCCTGAAACCATGGATAGTACCAAACCCTATATGTACTGTTTTTTCCTATACATACCTATGATAAAGTTTAATTTATAAATTAGGTACAGTAAGAGATTAACAACAATAACTAATAATAAAATATAACAATTAGAACAATATAGTGTAATAAAAGTTACTGTAGATCTTAGCAACCTCAGCATATGATTTTTTTTCTTTCCTTATTAAGTCGAGAACTTTCACCTTTTCACTTAAAGGAAGCACTTTATGGCTTCTCTTTGGCCTATCCAAATTGCCAGCATAACTACTCTTGCACTTTGGGGCCGTTATTAAATAAAATAAGGGTTACTTGAACACAAGTACTGCGATACTGAGACAGTTGACCTGATAACCGAGAGGGCTACTAAGTGACTGGGTGGGGCGGGGTGGTGTATACAGTGTGGATATTCTGGACAAAGGGATGATTCAAGTCCTGGGTGGGTTAGTGTGGGATTTCATCACAGCACCACAATTTAAAACAAATTATTTACTTCTGGAATTTTCCATTTAATATTTTCTGACCATAGTTGATTATGGGTAACTGAAACCATGGAAAGCAAAACTGCAGATAAGGGAGGACTACTGTAGGTGGGGAAAAAAAGAGAGACACGTGAAAAGTAAAACATCCCAAAAACTGTCACTTGATATTCACAAAATATTACCTCTCCTGTGTTTTATATCAATAGCCCCTGGTAGAGTGGAGGTTTAACCTTTTGGTTAAAGCTCCAAGCTGCCTCCCTGCTTCCCTTGGGAGTTGGAAATCCAGGTCCTGTGCCCCTATTTCTCTTCTCCTTAAAACCTTGGGTCTCTCTGATTGAACACTATTCACACACCTGTACCATGGGGCTCGTACTCTCTACCCTGCAGAGTCAGTGGGAGCTTTTCGAGATGATTCAGCCTCCAGCTAAGGCCTCAAATTTGCCTGATCTCCCACTAAGCACCCTACTCACCCTTGGGTCCAGCCTATCTTTCTGTATCTGGATTCCCCGATTAACTCTGCCTTCACGTGTTTTATGAATATATACACCCACTCACGGAACCACCACATAGATCAAGATATGGAATATCTATAGCTCCCCAGAAGGCTCCTTTGTACCTCCTTCCAGCCGATACCCGCCCCTCAACAACAGCCTCTATTCTGGTTAGTTTTGCCTGTTTTTGAACTTCAGATAAGTGGAATTATCCTGTATGTACTCTTTTGTGTCTGGCTTCTTCCCTTCACCATCATGTCAGAGAGATTCATCTACGTTTGTGTAGCAGCGTTTTGTTCTTTTCCATTGCTGTGTCCATTGTGGCAAATGATTCCAACATCATTTCAATTTGAGTCCAATGTGTGGCCAAGATTGAGAACCATGGCTCTGGTTCACAAGCAGGGTTGAAATCCCATCTTCAGAACTACTTGACTTGAATTTCTCCCTGAAATGTCCACCATCAGATGGTGTTTGGGCTCAACTAGTCATCTGGCCTCACTCAGTTACCATAGGCCTCACTTGGCATCAGATTAATTCACAAGGGTCCAAGATAAGAAACAGCATGCCAGCAGGACAGTAATCTGGTCCTTCTCTCCAGCAGGAGTTCTTGTAGTGATTCAGTGATGAGTCTTCTTTGGCCCCCCTGATGACAGCTCAGGTACAAGGAGACAAGATCACATGAGTGAATGTGGTGACAACCTTAGTTTAGAAATGCCGTGTCCCAAATAGGAGTCAATACCTTGCATCCCCTAGGCATAGCTTTCAGGTTCCCTGTGAGAGATGAGACTACTTACAAGAGTCACTGTGCGTAGGGAGGCCCAAAGCCATGGCTTCCCACCAGATACTTACATATCCTGGCCCAGGGGCACTTTACCAATCAAGGGTTATTTTTACCATAAGCAATGCTGCCTAATACCTAGCTGACATAGCACCTTTATATTAGACTTCCAGGGGGACAGAGCTGTAAAGTTAACCAAATTTGTCCTAAGAGAAGGAGAAATGAAAACTCTTTATTCATACTCCCTTCAGCTGACACGCTGACCTTTATAGAGTAGTTAGCTAACAAGATTAGGTCTGGATATGTCCATGTTCCTTGAGTGAAAAACAATATTTGGCACATGAAGATGCATAATAAATGCTTTTCAATGAGCAAATTAATGACAAATAGCAACATTATAGGGTTACATTCAACTAAAACAAAACAAAACTACTTGACTACTCTGTTACCTTGAGCAAGTCTTAATTTCTCTAAATCCCTGCTCCCACTTTTGTAAAATGGGAATAATGATAGTTCCCATCTCATTGGGACTGTTGTAAGGATTAAATGAGATAATGTATGTAAAAGACATTATGAAGAACTACACTTAAACTTTATTACTATAGATGGAGAGAGGGGGCCTAGACAGAGAAAGGGATTTGCACCAGGTCACATATGGTGGCAAAACCATCCAGGTCTCCTGACTCCTGGCCCAGTGGCCGTCGTCAATACCATGTGGCCTCTTCACACAAGTTGTCTTACCCAGTTAATGTTTAGGAAATAAGAAATCTAGACCAACCAGGGTTTTCATCCAGGAGAGAAAACCATTGGGAAGGTCCACTTGCCAACCGGTGGACCCCTCACCCATCCTTCACAGGACAGTCCATTCAGGTGCACTTCTCTTAGTAGTGAGGGTGAAATCAAGATTTTTCTCAAGGGCATAAGGAAAGGTGAAAAATATGTTCTCAGCTTGCTGCTGACTAGCAGACGAAGGGCAAACAGAACCTCTGAGCATTTACTCTTTGAAGGCTCTGGTTCCTTTCTCCTCTCCAACAGCCGCTGCAGGGAGGGGGATGTGAAAAGCAATATGATCAGAATGTAATGAAGGAACAAATCTCCCTCGGAGTCAGATACCATTGTTAAAAAAAAGGCACCATGGGCAGAAGCCTTAAAACCAGAGGCTTCCCCCAGTGTTCTTTGAATCCATTTTTAAAGCTGTTAAAAACACCCTTAGAATAAAACTGCCATCTTGTGAGGACAGGTTAGCCGTCTTTCCGCCACGGGTTAGCTCAGCTTCAGGGCTAGCTCAGCTTCAGGCTTCCTTGAGCCACACTCCCTCACCTCCAGCCTGTTCTTTACAACACATCATGGTGGGCTTGATTATAGTCTCTCTTTCCAACTTAGCAAAATTCAGTTACAGTTAAAATTTGAAGTGAACTGAGGAGAGACTACAGGGACAGTAGTTCACTTCACGATGCATTTTATTTTTGGATTTTCACATTCACTAATAGTTTCTAACGTGATTGGCCCATTTGTATTTATCAGTGTGAGTTTGGATCAGGTCAGTTTGTGAGTGGGGGGGTGCTCAGCCTATATATAGGATGAGAGCTCACTCTGCTATTGGGCTCATGGCTCAGACTTAGGGTTCACCCTGTACCTGAGATTAGGGCTCAGTCTGCGGTGGGCTATGAGTATGGTCTGTGACTAGGGTAGAGACCTGTCTGTGATTAGCATCAGGGCCCAGTCTGTGCTGGAGTCGTGTCTCAGCCTGTAGCAGATATCACCTTTATTTGTGGTGAGCACTAGGATTCCATCAGGGGCTGGGGAGAGGGCTCTATTCCACGAAAGAAGGCAGGAAGCATTGGTCAGGTGATCTAAGGCCTAAGATTCCATTGAGGGGCTGTTAGGACAGGGGACTGAGCAGATGGGGGACCAGAGAATCAAGGAGAGGGTCAAAACAGAGTTGGTGGGGGCCGGCCTGGCAGTGTGGTGGTTAAGTGCGCACGCTCCACTTTGGTGGCCTAGGGTTCGCGGATTCGGATCCCGGGTGCGCACCGACCCACTGCTTGTCAAGCCACACTGTGTGGTGTCCCATGTAAAGTGAAGGAGGATGGGCACAGATGTTAGCCCAGGGTCAATCTTCCTCTGCAAAAAGAGGACTAGCATCTGATGTTAGCTCAGGGCTGATCTTCCTCACACACACACAAAAATCAGAGTTGGCGACCCCCATCAATATGTCTTAAATTTAAAGGGCTGGAAATACCTAGTGTGAGTGAGGATGTGGCGCACCTGGAACTTTCTTCTATTGCTGGTAGGAGTATAAATTGCACATCTATGTTGGACAACTGCTTGGCAGTCTATACAAAGCTAAGTATATGTATACCCTATGGTTCAGCATTTCCACTCCTGGAAGGAACAAACAATGGCTACACACAGCATGGGTGAATCTCATGAAATACTGTTAAAAAAAGAAGTCAGACACCAAAGAGTAGATACTATATGATTCCACTTTGTGAAGTTCAAAAACAGGCAAAATTAATCTATGATGATAGAAGTTAGAGGGTGGTATGGACTTGAGGTGGCATGACGGGGCCTTCCAGAAAGATGGTATGGTCTATATTTTGAACTGGATGGTGGTTACACAGTGAACATATATAAAAATTCATTGAGATGAACATTTCATATTTGTATACTTTACCATGTGTAAGTTATATCTCAATAAGAAAAAAGGAAGTAGGTAAAACAATATAGAAGTGTGGTTGGCTAAAGACTGCTTGAGGAATTAATTTCACGGTCATGACTTTCTGCCATGACAATTGCAATGTTACTACCATGGCTTGTTCAGCTTGGGGCGGGGGGGGGGCACGGGGGTGTTGGGAGTGGGAGGGTGCAGCCTTGAAGCAACCACTTGGGCAATCATGAAATGTAAAAAGCCACAAACTAGGTGTCAGAAGTCCTGAGTCTGGATCTCAGTGCTCTGCTGAGCATCTAATCCATTGGGAAGAACTAGTGTGTTGTGATCAGTCATGAGGTGAGTTACAAATTATTCACTGGTAATTATAAATCACTGAAGCTTTTAATAATTTTATCCTAACTCATCTGAATTCATAATACATGCATTTGGTTAAAAACAAATTAAATCTTATAAAAGAGTATACAGTGAAAAGTCCATTGTCCTTCCATCCCTGACTCCAACACTAGTCCCCCATTCTCCCTCTTGAGAGGCAACCCCTGTCATCAGCTACTTAAATATCCTTCCAGAGATGGTCTATGCATATTCATGAATGATTTCCTTGAAGAAAATCAGAGCAGATTCAAGGTATGCCTATAATAATGTTGCTTGCATACTGAATGCTTTCTTTTATTTTCAAAATGGAATTAACATTTCATTATAAAAATAATACATGCTTAAAGGCCCCATGTTGCTTTGCTGCCAAATCTGTCATGCTGTGACATGTACCAAATCGTAGTAAGGATACTGGGGGACCTAGGAAACTTAGAAATGGTTACGGGTTACCAAAAAGATTTTGAGAGACTGTTTAAAATATTTACCTTTGGAGAGTGACATCAGCATCATGGCAGATTGAGCTCTTCCTTTAGTCTCTCCCCCCTAAGATACAATGAAAAGGACACACATAAACCAACAGAGGATACCCACACAGCACAATAGATGTCTGAGAGATCCACACAGTCATACATTTGAATGTGGGGGTGCTGGACCGCCTAGGAGGCAGTGAAAGGAGGTAAGGGTATCGCCTCTCCCTCCCATGTGGCAGCAACCTAGGGGCAGAACCTCATGGTGGCTGGCACATGACCCTGAGAGGAGAAGGGAGAGAAGGCAGCCCTCCACAGGAAGGCTTGCACTCTTGGAGTTACCTCCCAGTCTGTGGGAATGTGCCACACAGAGGCAGCTAAGAAATCATGGGGGCATCCACACCAAGCTGGACAGACAGTGAGTGCAGAGCCGGGACTCAAGGGATCATGCACATGAAAGAAAGCACCCCTCCCCCCACTCCTGGTGCACCAGTTCGGTCCAAGGGCCTTAGCGGTGGATCTCCAGGAGCACGTGCAAGCAGCAGTGGCAAGTGGGCAAACGCAGATAGGCCCTGTCAGCATAGCTTCCAAAGGACACACACAGCTGCCAGAGATTGCGGCAGGCTCAGAATACACACCTGCCCATGGCAGCAGGTGGAATCTGCAACCAGATACAATCACTATGTGAAGGCACAAATCCACACCATCAAATAGTATGAAGAAGTATATTAATACTCCAGACCAGAAGGAAAATGACAAGCACCCAGAAATCAATCCTAAAGGCACAGAAATTTACAAACTAAATGACAGAGAATTCAAAACAGCTATCATAAAAAAAAAACTCAACGAGTACAAGAAAACTCATAAAGACAGTTCAATGAAATCAAGAATAGAATTAATGAACAGAGGTAATTCTTCACAAAAGATATTGAAATTATAAAGAAAACACAATCAGAAATGTTGGAGATGAAATACACAATGAATGAGATACAGAAAAATCTGGTGTCCTTAAATAACAGAGCTGATATTATGGAGGACAGAATTGGCGATTTAGAGGACAGAAATATAGAAATGCTACAGATGGAGGAGGAGAGAGAACTAAGACTAAAAATAAATGAAGAAATTCTCCAAGAAACATCTGGCTCAATTAGGAAATGCAAAATAAGCATTATAGGTATTCCAGAGGGAGAAAGGAGCAGAGAGATTGTTCAAAGAAACAATAGCTGAGAACTTCCCAAATCTGGGGAAGGAGCTGGAATTACAAGTAAAAGAAGCCAATAGAACTCCTAATTACATCATTGTAAAAAGACCTTCTCCAAGGCATATATTAGTAAAACTGGCAAAAGTCAATGACAAAGAAAAAATATTAAGGGCAGCAATGCAGAAGATAATTACCTACAAAGGAACCCCTATCAGGCTTTCAGTAGATTTCTCAGCAGAAAACTTACAGGCTAGGACAGAGTAGAATGACATATTCAAAATTTTGAAAGACAAAAAGTTTCAGCCAATAATACTCTATCCAGTGAAAATATCCTTCAGATACGATGGAGAAATAAAATCTTTCCCAGATAAACAAAAGCTGAGGGAGTTCATTGCCACAAGACTCCTCTACAAGAAATGATCAAGAAGGCCCTCATACCTGAAAAAAATAAGAAACAGTTTACAAAGCCTTGAACAAGGAGATAAATAGGCAAACAAAATCAGAAAACTGCAGTTCTCTATCAGAACAGATTAACAAACAATCACAACATTAAAGATAAAGGGAAGGAAAACATCAAAAATAAATATGATCATTTCATTTTAACCACAAACTCAGAACACAAAATGGAATAAGTTTTGACAACAATAACTGAGTTGGGGAAGAGGAAAGGAAGGAACCTGTCTAGACTAAGGAAATAAGAGGCTATCAGAAAATGGACTATCTCATCTGCGAGATCTTTTATATAAACCTCACAGCAACTGCTAAACAAAAAACCAGAACAGAGACACAAATGATAAATAAGGAGAAAACCATCATAGAGAACCACCAAACTGAATTGGCAGTCTGAAATACATGGGACTAGAAACAAGGGAAATACAGAACAACTGGAAAACAAGCGATAAAATGGCAGCATTAAGCCCTCATATATCAATAATCACTCTAAATGTAACGTATTGAATTCTCAATCAAAAGACACAGATTGGCTGGATGGATTAAAAAACAGGACTCAACAACATGCTGCCTCCAGGAAACACATATGAGCTCTAAAGACAAACACAGGCTTAGAGTGAAGGGATGGAAGATGATACTCCAGGCTAATGGCAAACGAAAGCAGTTGTTGCCATACTTATATCAGAAAAAGTAGACTTCATATAAAAAAGGCAATGAGTGACAAAGAAGGGCAGTATATAATGATAAAAGGGATGCTCGACCAAGAGGATATAACACTTATAAATATATATGCACCTAACACAAGAGAACCAAAGTACATGAAGTGACTATTAACAGACATAAAAGGAGATGTTAACAGAAACACAGTAATAGTAGAGGACCTTAACACCCCACTTACATCAATGGATAGATCATCCACAAAGAAAGTCAACAAGCAAATAGAGGAATTAAACCAAAAATTAGACCAAGTGGACTTAATAGATATATGTAGAACACTCCATCCAAAAACAGCAGAACACACATTTTTCTCAAGTGCACATGGAATGTTCTCAAAGATAGACCATATGCTGGGGAAACAAGGCAAGCTTCAATAAATTTAAGAAGACTGAAATCATAGCAAGCATCTTTTCTGACCACAATGCTATGAAACTGGAAATCAAAAAAGCTAGGAAAATGACAAAGATGTGGAGACTAAACAACACGCTACTAAACCACCAATGGATCATTGATGAAATTAAAGGAGAAATCAAAAAATATCTGGAGACAAATGAAAATGAGAATACACCACACCAACTCATACAGGATGCAGCAAAAGCAGTCCTCAGAGGGAAATTCATAGCAATACAGGTGCACCTTAACAAATAAGAAAAATCTCAAATAAATAATCCTGAACTACACCTAACAGAATGAGAAAAAGATTAACAAACAGAGCCCAGAGCCAGCAGAAGAAAGGAAATAATAAAACTTAGAGTACAAATAAGTGAAATTGAAACAAACAAAAAAAACAGTGGAAAGGATCAACGAAACTGAGAGCTGGTTCTTTGAGAAGATAAACAAAATTGACAAACCCTTAGCCAGACTCACTAAGAAACAAAGAGAGAAGGCTCAAATAAATAAAATTAGAAATAAAAGAGGAGAAATTACAACTGATACCACAGAAATACAAAGGATTATAAAATAATACCATGAAAAACTATATGCTAACAAATTGGACAATCCAGAAGAAATAGATAAATTCTTAAGTTCATACAACCTTCCAAAACTGAATCAAGAAGAACTAGGGAATCTGAATAGATCAATCACAAGTAAAGAGGTTGAAACAGTAATCAAAAATCTCCCCAAAATATAAAAGCCCAAGACCAGATGGATTCTCTGGAGAATTCTACCAAACATTTAAAGAAGATATACTACCTGTCCTTCTCAAACTATTCCAAAACATTGAAGAATACAGAACATTTCCTAACACATTTTACGAGGCCAACATCATCCTGATACCAAAACCAGACGTGGACAACACAAAGAAGGAAAATTATAGGCTAATATCATTGATGAATGCAGATGCAAAAATCCTCAACAAAATATTGGCAAACTGAATAAAGTAATACATTAAAAGCATCACACACCATGATCAAGTGGGATTTATACCAGGGATGCAGGCACGGTTCAACAACCACAAATCAATCAATGTGATACACCACATCATCAAAATGAGGAATAAGAACCACCTGATCATCTCAATAGATGCAGAGAAGCATTTGAGAAGATCTAACATCCACTTATGATGAAAAACTCTCAATAAAATGGTATAGAAGGAAAGTACCTCAACATAATAAAGGCCGTATATGACAAACCCACAGCCAACATCATACTCAACAGGGAAAAACTAAAAGCCATCCATCTGAGAACAAGAACAAGACAAGGGTGCCCACTCTCACTACTCTTATCCAACATAGTACTGAAGGTTTGGGCCAGAGCAATTAGGCAAGAAAAAGAAATAAAACATATCCAAATTGGCAAGGAGGAAGTGAAACTCTGTTTCCAGATGACACAATTTTATATACAGAAAATCCTAAAGAATCGATTGGAAAACTATTAGAAATACTCAACAACTACAGCAAAGTTGCAGGGTACAAAATCAACTAAAAAATCAGTTGCATTTCTATACGCTAATAATGAACTAACAGAAAGAACTCAAGAATACAATTCCAATACAATCTCAACTAAAAGAATAAAATATCTAGGAATAAATTTAACCAAGGAGGTGAAAGACCTATACAATGAAAACTATGACATTATTGAAAGAAATCAATGATGACATAAATAAATGGAAAGATTTTCCATGCACATGGATTAGAAGAATAAACATAGTTAAAATGTCCATACTACCTAAAGCACTCTACAGATTCAATGCAATCCCAATTAGAATCCCAATGACGTTCTTCACAGAAATAGAACAAAGAGTACTAAAATTCATATGGGGCAACAGAAGATCCCGAATAGCTAAAGCAATCCTGAGAAAAAAGAAGAAAGCTGGAGGCATCACAATCCCTGACTTAAAATATACTACAAAGCTATAGTAAACAAAACAGCATGGTACTGCTACAAACACAGACATGCAGATCAATGGAACAGAACGGAAGCCCCAGAAATAAAACCACACATGTACAGACAGCTAATCTTTGACAAATAAGCCAAGAGCACACAATGGAGAAAGGAATGTCTCTTCAATAAATGGTGCTGGGAAAACTGGACAGCCACCTGCAAAAGAATGAAAGTAGATCATTATCTTTTTCTGTACACAAAAATTAACTCAAAATGGATCAAAGACTTGAAGGTAAGATGTGAAACCATAAAACTCCTAGAAGAGAGTATAGGCAATATACTCTTTGACATCAGTCTTAGAAGGATCTTTTCAAATATCATGTCTACTCAGGCAAGGGAAACAAAAGAAAAAATAAACAAATGGGACTTCATCAGACTAAAGAGCTTCTGCAAGGCAAAGAAAACTAGGAATAAAATGAAAAGACAACCTACCAACTGGGAGAAAATATTTGCAAATCATATATCCAACAAGGGGTTAATCTCCAAAATATATAAAGAACTCACACAACTGAACAACAAAAAAACAAACAACCTGATCAAAAAATGGGCACAGGATATGAACAGACATTTTTCCAAAGAAGGTATACAGATGGCAAACAGATACATGAAAAGATATTCAACATCACTAATCATCAGGGAAATTCAAATCAAAACTATAGTGAGATATCACTTTACACTCACTAGAACGGCTATAATCACCAAGACAAAACATAACAAATGTTGGAGAAGATGTGGAGAAAAGAGAACTCTCATGCACTGCTGGTGGGTATGCAAACTGGTGCAACCACTATGGAAAACAGTATGGAGACTTCTCAAAAAATAAAAAATAGAAATACCATATGACCCAACTAGCCCACTATTGAGTGTTTATCCGAAGAACTTGAAATCAACAATTCAAAGAGACTTATGCACCCCTATGTTCATTGCAGCATTATTCGCAATAGCCAAGATGTGAAAGCTACCCAAATGCCCATCAACGGATGACTGGATAAAGAAGATGTGGTATATATATATATATAACGGAATGCTACTCAGCCATAAAAAAAGACAAAATCGCCCCATTTGCAACAACATGGATGGAACTTGAGGGTATTATGTTAAGCAAAATAAGACAGACAGTGAAAGACAACTACTGTACGATTTCACTCATATGTAGAAGATAAACAAACATGTGGACAAGGAGAACAGATTATGGTTACCAGAGGGGAAGGGGATTAGGGGGTGGGCATAAGGGGTAAAGGGGTCTATTTATATGGTGACTAACAAATAGTAATGTACAATTGAAATTTCACAATGTTATAAACTATTATGACCTCAATATAATTAAAAAAAATACATGCTTATGTAAAAATTGTATAAAGTAAAAGTGAAAGCTCCCTCCACCCACTCTACCACCTCTCACTCCTCAGTTCCAGAGTTAACCACTGTGAGCAGTGTCCTCTGTGGCCTGTCTCACAACTTTATGCACGTGTAAACATACATAATTACTGTAAACAGTAGATTTGCGATCTGAGTTTTTCATAACAACATATCAGAAGCATCTTTCCAATCAATTACATATAGCTCTACCTACCCTGCTTAACGGCTGCATAGCATCAAACACTCTTCAGTGGGAGAGGAAGGGATGAAGCTATGGCAGGATTACACATAGGCGTGTATCTATCATATGCGTCTCAGAACAACACATGTTGAAAGTAGCTAATTTAGTGCATCTGGGTCTCAGTTTATAATCTGCAAAATGGAGATAATAATGAAAGTCCTGACTACCTCACAAGATTACATAGAGAGATTACTACCTCGCAAGGATTACATAGAGAGAAGGAGAACGGATGACAGAGCACTTGGAAAAGAGGAGCTGTGCAAATGTGAGACACTGTTGTTCCTGGAGGGGAGAAGGGGGGCAGGGTCTAGTTCCAGGGCCTACAGTCCTACAACCAGCACTAATAATAATTCCTTTTCCTGCCCTTCTTGGCCAAATGAACTGTTCATCTTTGCATAATAATTGTGAACATTTGTTGAGTTCTTCCTTTGCCAAGCATTCTTCTAAGATACATATACAACATCTTCATTGAATCCCTCCAACAACTCTGTGAGATAGCTACTCTTATTATCGTCATTGGACTGATGAGGCACTGAGGCTGACACAGTTGGCAAGCAGTGGTCTTACTTCTGAACTACACCAAGCTCTGTGCTATCCATTTTGGAGGCTTTTGCCATGCTTCAACTGTGCAGTTGGCCTGTGACTTAAACTGGTAGTTGGGGTATACGCACTGGAGAAAGAAGTGGCTCATCCCACTGGTACTAAAAACTAAAAAGCAGCCAGTGACAAAACCCCTGAGTCTCAAAGATAGTCACACAGGTAGTCATGCTGCTCCGAGATGCTTCCTGACTCCCCTCTGATAAATAAAGGCCAAGCTCCTCAGCCTGGTCTTCCAGGCCTTCCCGTCTGATCAAATAACCTTTCCAGGCCTTTGTCTTACACTACAAGACCTTCTAAAACCACTTTCTCCATCATTTCATACATGTCTGGGAGCCTCATATGGGTTGAATTGTGTCCCCTGAAAAAAAAAGGCATGTTGAAGTCCTAACACCCGATACTTCAGAACATGACCTGTTTGGAAATAGAGTCGTTGCAGATGTAATTAGTCACGATGAAGTCACACCGGAGTAGGGTGGGCCCCTACTCCAATATGACTGGTGTCCTTATAAGAAGATGGCCACGTGAAGAGACACATGTGACCACGAAGGCAGAGACTGGAGCTATGCAGCTGCAAGCCAAGGAAGGCCGATGATGCCGTAAACCACCAGGAGCCAGGAAGAGGCAAGGATTCCCCTACGGGCTCCAGGGGAGTGTGGTCCTGCCGACACCCTGATTTGGGACTTCTTGCCTCCAGAACTGTGAAACAATAAATTTCTGTTTTTTTTTTTTAATTTTATTTATTTATTTTTTTCCCCCCCAAAGCCCCAGTAGACAGTTGTATGTCATAGCTGCACATCCTTCTAGTTGCTGTATGTGGGACGCGGCCTCAGCATGGCCGCAGAAGCGGTGTGTTGGTGCGCGCCCGGGATCCGAACCCAGACTGCCAGCAGTGGAGCGTGCGCACTTAACCGCTAAGCCTCGGGGCCGGCCCACAAATTTCTGTTTTTTTAAGCCGCCTACTTTGTAGTACTTTGTTGCCACAGCCCCAGGAAACTAATACAGAGCCTCAGTCATTTAACTCCAACACTGCAGATCTGAGCCCAAGATGCATCAGGCCTTCCTTCTCCGGTCCCATTCCTGTTCTCTTAGCCGGCCGTAGCATCCTTGGCAGTTTGCTTGTACGACACTCAGACAGTCACACCCATGACATTCCTACCTCTTCTGGCAGGTAGCACACCAGTGGTCTGTTTACTTCCCTACATGCCCTGTGCTGGGCGGTCAGGTTCCCTGCCCCCTGCCTCTTCCTGGCTCAGGGCCAGCCCAGCCCCTCTGGGGAAACAGCAGATTGAAGCCCCCTTCTGGGTTGCCTAAGCAACACTGCTGTCTGAGTGCCCTGGAACCAGGCAGCTGTGGCTGCAGGGAAGGGAGAGACCAAGGGAAGGGGGGAGGAGGGAGTGTAGGGGAAAGACCCAAGGAGAAAAGTGGCTCTGGTACAAACCCAGAAGGTGAAATTAAAACCACAGCCTCGCCATAACCAGCATTATAAAGCACCATGCAAGACTCGAGATGGAGAGGAAAGACTTTACTCGGGGGATTCTACATGGAGCTCAGCCTTGTGGGTCTTTGAACCCAAACCCCATTCAAACCTGTGCTTTGAGGCCTTTTGACAGCATGAGAGATCCAAAGATAGCAAAATTCAGGCGAATGGGGACTGGCATTTTGCACGCCAAGGGCAAATCTTCTATGAATTGCCTTAAGGTGCACAGTAAATAAAGACAAAGGTGCCTGTGATTTGTAGTTCGCAATGAGCAGTGCCTGCTGTGTGCAGGGGAACATGCGGGTGCTGTGTGTGGGGTGGGAGTACAGGGAGGAACAAGATGTTATACTTGCCCTCAAGCAGCACACAGTCGTCCTTCAATCATTAGCGCAGGAGTGGACTTCTGTAATAGCATGCTGGAACACTCCAAGGTGATGCTTCCCAGTCCATGGGGTTGATTAGGGCTCCAGGGGGCATGGGACTCAGTCCTAATCAATCAGGTCATCACATTGCCCTGGCAACAGATCGGTGCAGAGGGGCACATACCCAATCTCAGCAATGAAGAGTATGGAGTCTTTTGCTAGGATTGCTGAGAGCAATACATGTTCTCTCTTCTGTGCCAGGAGCTGCCATCAGCATCTTGCCACCACATGGAATCTCATATGAAGCCAACGTAGTGGTGCGCACAGCTGAGAGATGGAGGAAGATTGGGAGCTGATGACATCATTTGAGCCCCCGAACTGAGCCATGTCAGATCCACCCCTGATTTTGGGTTATATGAGCCAATAAATTCTGTTTCTTAAAGTGGTTTATTTTACTTCCAATGCAAAATACTCAACGAAAGATGTATTAGAAATTCTTTCAAGTGATTAACCAGATTAACCAATGCTTTCCATTCCCTATGTAAAATATACTACCAATTTGTGCCTCTGCATACTGAACACTCACAGCCAATAGGCTGCTTTCTGGTACTTTGTCCCTTGACAAGTTTATGTTAGTTGTAGTTATGACTGCAGATGTCTTTAAGTAAACTGCAGAAACACAAGTACAAAAGGAAAGACAGTTCCTGGTTCTATGAAAACTAAGTTAAATGCTTTCAAAAGACTTGATAAAAAGTGAGTATTTCAAAATTGCTTTTGGGCTAGATATGGATATATATGTAGTTAAAAATGAAACAATAAAAACATGGATGGGTTTTACACTCAGCTTGGGAAGGGTCTTTAGGTTCTTTTTACCCTCTAAAGAAACCAGTGCTGGAAATAGTGGATGATGCACACTGGGTGAGAAGGAGACTATTCATTGTCTCGTAAGAAGCCTTGCAGCTTCCACCTGGGACATGTGGAACACTTGCTCTGGGGAAGCTGGGTGCTATGTAAGAAGTCTATCTATCCTGAGACTGCCATGCTGTTAGGAAGCCCAACTAGCCACGTTAAGAGAGAGAGAGAGATGCCCTGCAAACCCCAGCTATTCCAGCCATGCCAGCTTAGGTTCCAGAAAAGCGAGTGAGGAAGCCACCTTGGATATCTATCCCAGTGGAGCTTTCAGATGCCTCCAGCCCTAGCCACATCTGACTGCAACCTTACAAGAGATTCTGAGTGAGAACCACCCAGCTGAGCTCAGTTTACCCACAGAGCCACGAGAAATAATGAATTATTGTTTTTAGCCACTTAATATTAGGTCGGTTTGTTGTACAGCAACAGATAATCAGTGTTTTGTGGATGAAAGAAGAGAGTTACAAGAAAAGGGAGGTGGCCGCTAATGTCAAATATCATAAAAAGATCATAGAGGGTGAGAAAAAGCCGTTGTATTTAGTAATTAAGAAGTCACCACTGTCCTTGAAGCATTGCAGTTTTAATAGAATGGTGGCAGCAGAAGGCAAAATGGAAGAGTTTGTAGGGCAAGTGAGTGGTAGGAAATAGATACAATGGTGGATTGGTCTTTTTTCTTTCTTTCTTTTTTAATAATTTAACATTCACTGGTGATCCTCGCCTGAATCAATTATCTCATTGGAGATTGCAAAATCGTGATTTTCTAATTCTATCAGTCCTTCTACATTTATTAGCTGACATTCTTCTGTAAGGAAGTGTTTTCCCTCATCAATTGGAGACTAACCTAATCTCTTCCTAAAATGGCAGGTTAAATGCCTCAGTCTTTCTCTTTAATTATCAATTTCCTGACAAAGGAGTTAGTGTCATAATACTTCCATTGGTGGCAAATGAGTTTTTTTCTCCTTTCTCTGTTTCTTTCTCTCTCTGAGTATCATTATGGACTCGTATGTGGACTCATGTACCACATTTATTCAATGTGTTATGATCAATTACAGGCTAAATTAGTCTTTAAAGAAGGAATGGAGGATAGAGCTAGGGATATGATCAGAAAATTCCTGGAAGAATATAGTGGATAAAGAAACACACACACACACACACACACACACACACAAATTTATCCTTATCAGTAATCAAAAAAGGAAACCACAACTATATAAATGAGAAAGAAACTATAAGATATCCAATTGTCCTACTGAATGTATAACCCAGAGAAATTCTCACACAGCTCCATAAAGGACGCGTGTAAAGATATGCACAGCAGCTTTGTTTTTGGCTGTGGGGAGCTGGAGACAATTTGGGTGTCCGTAATTGAAGAAGTCCTTAGGCAAAATGTGGTGGGTGGAGTACCAAGCAGTAGTTAGAAACAATGGGCCAGATCTTTAAAACATTTTGCTGCAAGGAAGAAAAAAAATTAAAAAGGTATATCTTACAATACTATTTACACAAGATAAAAATATATGCATTTAAACCAGTAATACACACTTAAACTAAACGCTTACAAACAAAAGAATATACACTAGACACACTGGAATGATTTCCTATGGCGGGAAAAGGGAATGAGATTGGAGAATATGGATAAAAGAGAATAGTAAATAAAGAAATAAGAAATCCAGCCCTTTGTGACAACATGGATGGACATTGAGGGTATTATGCTAAGCAAAATAAGTCAGAGGGGGAGGTCAAATACCGTATGATCTCATTCATAAATAGAAGATAAAAACAACAACAAACAAACACATAGAGGCAGAGACTGGATTGGTAGTTACCAGAGGGGAGGTGGGGAGGGAGCAAGGCGAAAGAGATGGTTAGGCACATGTGTGTGGTGATGGATTGTTAATTAGTATTTGGGTGGTGAACATGATGTAATCAATGTAGAAATAGAAGTATAATGGTGTATGCCTGAAATTTATACAATGTTACAAACCAATGTTACTGCAATAAAAAAATAAATAAAAAAAAAAACCAATCCAGAGGCTTTGCAAGTGAGGAACAGGATCAAGTCAATCCCCTATATTTAAGCAGTAATGGAGAAATGATTAAATTGTTACAACTTTTCTGGGAAGTAAAACTTTTGAAAACATTGACCTAGCAATTCTAGTTTTAGGAATCTAGCCTATGGAAGTAGAAAGTCACACTTATTAGCATTACAACAGTGAGAAAAAGGGTCAGGGTGTGTCCTTTTGCCCTCGCCCACACCCTGTAATACCCATCCCTGGGTGTTTCAGGGCAACCTCAGAGGTGTTTCACAGGTGTTTGTGATCTGCTTGTGAACAAGTGTAGTCAGGAGGTATTGGTGGTTAAATTCATCATCTCCTGCTCCACCCCTTCCATTTGGCTTTGCTATTTCCACTGCCTTTGCTGGGCATGGTTACGACTGTCATTGAGTTCCACCTCTTCTGGAGGCCTGTAGCTGCTAAGGCTGCAGAGTATTCTTCCGTGGTGTAGCCGAGACTATCTTGCTCTTCTTTTGGTTTTACATACTATCAGAAGTCTATCATTGTGTCACAATTTTTCAGTAAATAACTCTTTCAGTATTTTTTTATGATGTCTCTCTTCTACCCACCCCACCCCCCAAGCCAAAACAATTGCAAACCAAGCTGGAAGACAAATGCAAGTAATAGATATGCTGGGCTTGAAAGTGAAATGGGAAATGCAAATCACAACCACAATGAGTTACCACTTTACACCCATTAGGATGGCTAACCTTAAAAAAAAGGAAAATAACAAGTGTTGATGGGGATGTGGAGAAATTGGAACCCTCGTGCATTGCTGGTGGGAATGTAAAATGGTACAGCCACTATGGAAAACAGTTTGGTGGTTCCTCAAAAAGTTAAGCGTAGAATTACCATATGATGCAGCAATTCCACTCCTATTCAAAAGAATTGAAAGCAGGGCTCAAATAGATACCTGTACACCAATGTTCATAGCAATATTATTCACAATAGCCAAAAGGTGGACAATAGCCAAAAGGTGGAAACAACATAAATGTTCATTGATGGGTGAATGATAGATAAGCAAAGTGTGGAATATACATACAGTGGAATATTATTCAGCTTTAAAATGGAATAAAATTGATGCAGGCTACAACACGGTCGAACGTGGAAAACATTCTGCTAAGTGAAATAAGCCAGACACAAAAGGACAACCATTGTATGATTTCATTTATATGATGTACCTAGAATAAGCAAATTCATAGAGACAGAAAGTAGAATAGAGGTACCAGGGGCTGGAGGGAAGAGAGAATGGAAAAGGTATTGTTTAATAGGTACAGAAATTCTGTTTAGGTTAATATAAAAAAATCTAGAAATGGATGGTGGTGATGGTTGAATAACATTGTGAATGTAGTTGCTATGGACTGAATTGTGACTCCCACAAAATTCATATGCTTAAGTCCTAACATCCAGTGTGGTAATATTTAGAGATGGGGCCTTTGGGAGATAATTAGGTTTTGAGGTCATGAGGGTGAGGCCCTCAAGATGAGATTAGTGTCCTTATAAGAACAGACACCAGAGAGTTGGTTCTCTCTCTTATAAGGATTAGTGTCCTTATAAGAACAGACACCAGAGAGTTGGTTCTCTCTCTCTTCCTACCACGTGAGGTCACAGCAAGAAACTGGCCATCTATAAGCCAGGAAGAGAGCTCTCACCAGAAACTGACCACGTTGGCACCTTGATCTTGGACTTCTAGTCTCCAGAACTGTGAGAAAATAAATTTCTGTTGTTTAAGCCACCAGCGTATGGTATTTTTTTTTTATGGAAGCCTGAGTTGTCAGTAATTAATACCACTGAATTGTATACTTGAAAATGGTTAAAATGATAAAATTATATTATGTATATTTTACCACAATTTAAAAAAATGGATGGGCCAGCCCAGTGGCGTAGCAGTTAAGTTCGCACACTCGGCTTCAGCAGCCCAGGTTCATCAGTTCGGATCCTGGGCGTGGACCTACTCACCGCTTATCGAGCCATGGTGAGGTGGCATCCAACACAGAGCAACTAGAAGGACGTACAACTATGACATACAACTATCTACTGGGGCTTTGGGGAGAAAAAAGGAAAAAAGGAGGAAGATTGGCAACAGATGTTAGCTCAGAGCCAATCTTTTGGCAACAGATGTTAGCTCAGAGCCAATCTTCCTCAAAAAAAAAAAAAAGGGAAACAAAAAGTGAAATGGGCCATCTGCTATCTTGCCTCTCCTTTGTAAATCTCTGGATGCCAATCTCTGAAGGACATTAGTAACTGTATAGTAGCGACTCTAGTCCACCTCCCTCAGCCCTTCTGCCTTATACGGATGAGGAGAGTGAGGGTCACAGAAATGAATGATTTAACCAGGATCATAGTTCTCTGTTCCTCCTCCTGTATTCCCTATCTTCAGGAATGGCACCACTATCACCCAGTTGCCCACACCAAAAAACTTTGTCATCCTTGATCCTCTCTTCCTCAACAGCTATGTCTTGGTGATTCTACCACCTTAATATCTCTCTCTTCCTACCATCTCTGCCTCAATTTGTGTCACTTTCATCCCTTGCCAAATAACTTTTTAGCCACTTTTATTGCTTCTCTTCTTGTTCCTCTCCAATTCATTTTCTACACAGCAGCCAGAGTCTTTCCAAAATCCAATCTGATCACGTCATTCTCTCACTAAACTCTTCAATAGCTCCCTTTAGTCACATGGGTTAAGTTTAAATGCCTCAACATGGCATGCAAGACTCTTCATGGTCTTCTGGTCTCCTCTCAACTCTCCACTCATCACCCAGGCTGCGCTCCAGCTCTTTTCAACTTGTGGTTTCCTAAACACATCATGTTCATTTGTCTTCCTGAAGGTTGATGGAGGATGGAAATTTTCGGAGATAAGGATGACAGCACACATGAACATGGTCCATTCTTTCCTTTGCACTCCTTAATTGGCAAGGTGAGGTGGCCTAGGGCCTGGCTGGCCCTCTCCCTGTATCTTCTTGGCCTCCAGGGCAGCCTCGGTGGGCTCCTTTGGTTACTGGATTAAACTACTTGCCTGCTCCTTTTCTTCTAGGGCTGTTGGGCGAGGCATTTGACCAAATTGGGGTTGTACAAACTTCAACTGGCTTTGAGCTTTGGGGTGAAAATAGGTCTGATTTTGTTCAAGGCCGCCAGAGCCCTGTCAAAGGAGAGAAGAATGTCATAGTTTATAGGCATAGTTCATAGGCATTCTACAGAGGGCATTGGGACTGAAGCCCCAGCTAGTAGTATGACATTATTTGCCTCCTTTGTGACCAGAAAATCAAGAATGGGATTCAGGAAATACTAGGTCCCTTGGCCAATAATCTTAGTGTCTTCCCAGTCCACTTTCCTCCAACCTGCTCCACTTGGTAAACTCCTACTCATTCTTTTGTGTGTGTGTGTGAGGAAGATCAGCCCTGAGCTAACATCCATGCTAATCCTCCTCTTTTTGCTGAGGAAGACCGGCTCTGAGCTAACATCTATTGCCAATCCTCCTCCTTTTTTCCCCCCAAAGCCCCAGTAGATAGTTGTATGTCATAGTTGCACATCCTTCTAGTTGCTGTATGTGGGACGCGGCCTCAGCATGGCCGGAGAAGCAGTGCGTGTGTGCGCGCCCGGGATCCGAACCCGGGTGCCAGTAGCAGGGCGCGCGCACTTAACCGCTAAGCCACAAAGCCGGCCCTCCTACTCATTCTGAAGTTCTTAACTTCCAAGAATATATCTCACCATCCTCCAAGGAGGTTGTCAACTCTTTGAAGGCCTGGACTCGACCTTCATCACTGTACCCCCAGTGCCTAACACTGTTGACGACCGTGTGAATGCAAGATCACGCACCTGGTAAGTGTCAGGTTGCCATCTGAAATGTCTGTTGCCAAAGATCCATTCCCACTTCTCTCTCACGGGGCCAGCCTACCACTGTGGCACTGGGCCTTGTCAACTTGCAGCTCTGTCTCTGCTCAGTCCCCAGTTGGTGGCTGCATATGGGGAACGGCTGAGGATAACACTTCATTGAAATGATCTAGTCAGCAGTTTAGCTGCGCCCTCACCCACCCGGCTGTACTTAGAGGCACTCCCGGCACACGGCTGAGTTCTTTTGTCCTCTACTGCTTTGATATGGGAGTCAGAGAAACATGAAAAGGAAATGGGTTCAGGGACCAGCATCACATCCAAGGAGAGGAGGGTGGCCAAGGGGGTCATGAATCTGCAGACTTCTCTCAGCAAAACTGTCAGCACAGCTCAAAAGCCTGTCCTCACCTCACAGCCTCTCCCTCTTCTGCGACTAGGCCCGGCGGGGTGGGATGGTTTGCTCTAAGTCTTTCCACAAGGGCGTTTAAAGTAAGAAAGAGCAAGACAGAGAAAGGGGCGAGGGGCCGGGGCTGAGGCAGCTGGCCTCTGCTCCGAGTTCAAGTCGGGTCTCCAGACTCAGAGAAGGCAGCGCATCTCCGTCTCTTGCCTTTCCGCCTCTGCTGTCCTCTCCGGGCCGCGGGGCGCGACTTCGCGCCGAGACGCAGCCTAAGAAGAGGAGAGGGAGTTTCTTCCGAGGCGCCGGGACGGGAAGAACTGCGAGGAGACAGCCAGGAGAGCGAGCGGCGAGGAGACCGCGGCTCCAGTGTGGGAGCGGAGGGAGGAGGCCGCGGCGACACGGCCGCGCAACGGGAGGCCGGCGGGCGGGCGGGCGGCAGCTACCCGGGCCGAGCGCCTGGCTACCCCGCGGGCGCGAACAGCGGCGCCGAGGCAGCCGCGAGCGCAGCCCCAGGCGCAGGCGGGCCCGGGTGGCGCGAGGCCTGGCCGGGAGGCCCCTGTCGCCCCCGGAGGCGGAGCCGGGCGGGGCTGCCCCCGAGCGGGGCTCTCGCGGCCGCCGGCCCTCAGCCTCCCCGCCCCGCGAGCGGCCCCGGCACAAGATGCCCCCCAGCGCCACCCGCCCTGCCCGGGAGCCCGGCGCCCATTGGCGGCGGCGGCGGCGGCGCGGCGTCCCCGCCCCTCCCCGGCCCCGCCCCCTCCGCCGCCGCCGCTTCCCGGCTCCGCCCCCCCCCCGGCCGGGAGCCCCCGCCGCCGCCGCCGCCGCCGCCGCCGCCGCCCCCGCCCCCGCCGCGGCCGGCCGCCTCGGCTCTCCGGGCCACGGGCCTCTCCGGGCGGGCGCCCAGGGTGGCGGCGCCTGCGGCCGAGCGCCGGGAGCAGGTACGGGGGCCGGCAGCGGGCCAGACGGGGAGGGGTGTGCGGTGGGCTCCGGGGTGGGGGCCGAGGGCGTGCGGTCCAGCCGCGCGGCCCCGCCGAGGCGGGGAGCGTGGTCGGGGTGAGCTTTGTCCGCCCGGAGCCCCTGGGAGCCCCGCGCCCCGCCGCGCCGAGCGGCTCTCAAAGCGTTTTCCCACCGGGGCAGCCCGGTCCCCTCGGGCGGCAGGGCAGGACCCCTCTAGGTCTCCGCCCGGCACAGGAGGAAACTGAGGCTTCCGGGGGCAGTGACTTGCCCGAGGTCACATACCGGTGAGAGTCGTCGCCTGGCTGGCACCCAGCGCCGCAGGGGCTGGGAGGAGGAAGAGCCCCCCGCGCCCGAGAACCGGGAGAGATTGATGGGGAGCAGGGGGCGCTAGGCCCTGGTCCCAGGCTCGCCCACCCAACGCTCTTTGGGCTGGCTTGGGAGAAGAGGTCTCTGCGGCGTGGGACGGAGGAGCAGGGACCGCTTGGGGCTTGGTGGTGCCCTGGGGAGCGGATTTGGGGAGCCGCAGGGGGAGAGACCCCCGTAAGGGGTGTGCTCTCGGGGAAGAGGGCTTTCTTGAGCGAGTGGGCCAGAGCTTCAGAAACTTCTCATCGCGGGGACCGTTTGGTCTCTGCCAGGCCACCTTCTCTCCCAGACTACACCAACCCCGCTGGGCTGACTAGGAGGGAGGCCTGCCTGCTTTTGCGGAGACGCCCGTAAGGTGTCTTTTTCACCAAAGGGCCGGAGTTTCGCTCATGCCCGGAACAGAAGTGCATATATGGCCCTGGTGAGGACATTTCTGCCACAGAAGGCCGAATGAGCTTTTTTTGTGTGTGAGGAAGATCAGCCCTGAGCTAACATCCATGCCAATCCTCCTCTTTTTGCTGAGGAAGACCAGCTCTGAGCTAACATCTATTGCCAATCCTCCTCCTTTTTTCTTCCCCTGCTCTCCCCAAAGCCCCAGTAGATAGTTGTATGTCGTAGTTGCACATCCTGCTAGTTGCTGTATGTGGGACGCCGCCTCAGCATGGCCGGACAAGCGGTGCATCAGCGCGCCTGGGATCTGAACTTGGGCCACCAGCGCGCCCACTTGACCGCTAAGCCACCGCGCTGCCTGGAATGAGCTTTTTCCAGGTGGTCTGGACCTGTCACCCTTGGAGAACCCCCAGAGAGAGGACAGCTGTCCCAGGCGAGGGGGGAAGGAAGCTGGGAGCATGGGGACAAGTCACCCGCCTGCCTGGCATGTAACGCAGGGCCGTGTACTGCAGGGGATTCCTGTTTTTCTTTGGGGTGGGCGATTGGGTGGGTTGTTTACTGAGGATACATCTTGGGAAGGGAAGGAAGAGAGGACTGGAGTTTTAGAGGAGAGGGAGAGGGCACATGTTATAGGCAATGAAGAGGGTCCTGTGTGTCATTGGCACCAGTGGGATCGGTGCTGTGGGGTCCCAGGTTATTGGTCCACAGACACAAAAGGATTTGAAAGTGGACGCACAGCGGAAGTTATAACAGGAGGACTTATTAGCAAAGCGAAAATACACCCCCAAGGGGGGGGCGGGCAGGCTCAAGGGGAGCAACTGCACCAAAGTTGTGGTGGTCAGTGGCTTTGGAAGGTCCGTCCCAGGGGCGGTTGAGGGTCTTGGAAGGTGGACCAACCGGGGCATTGTTTCTATCCCCACATCGGGAGGTGGAGATTTTTTCTTTAACATAGGCATCTCCGAAACTGTCATGGCGGTGACCCCCCCGGAATACAAATGAGGGTATAACAAGGGTTGGGGCTACTCTTGGTCAGGGTCGGGGGAGTGCTGCATATGGGAGGAGCTACTGCCCGGTGATTGGGACGCTGCACCTGGTGGAGTGACCTTGGTGGTCAGTGGGGGTGGGGGGGAGTGTTGCACATCCGAAGAGTCGCTGCCCGGCAATTAGGATGCTGCACGTGGTGGAGTGACCTTGCTCCCAGCTCATATCTAGCTTTCTGCGGATCTCATGTGGAGAGAGGCTAGTCAGTCTTGTGGGCGAAGGGAGATGAAAGGGCTGCTGAAGGGAGGGGGACAGTGTCTGGTCTAGAGAAAAAGATGGGAATGTTTCAAAGAGGGAGCCAAACTGATGAGTTTGAAGGAGTTGGTTAGGGGTAGACAGTATCTTACAAGGTTGAGTAATAGGTTTTGGTCTGCAGTCACTACGTTTTCTTTGAGCACGGACGGTGGTAGTACTTTTATATGAACATTTTAGCTTTTGCACTCCCCACCCCCACTGTGTCTCCTGTTGTAAGGCCGCAGGCCCGTAGTGTTGTCTTGGAAGTAAGACTTGACAGAGGAAAGGAAAAGACTAATTAGCCAATGCATTAATTAGGGCCCCTTGTCCTAGATGATTCCTTATTTAACTCAGCTGTTTTCTTGCTGCCCTCCTGCACCTCAGCTTTGCAGTTGTGGTGGCTGTTGGCAGAGTACTTGGGGAAGAACTGCCCCGATTCAGACAAGATGGGTTAGATTTTTCTAAACTAACACGTATTTGACAGATAGATATAAAAGCATGTAAATTTACCTGTCAAAGACTTATAATCAGGGAAATGCAAACTGAAACAACAACGAGATGCCGTTTCACACCCATCAGATTGGCAAAAATTCAATGCTGTGATAACCAAGTGTTAGTAAGGTTGTGGGGAAGTCAACTTTTGTATACTGCTAGTGGGAATGTGACTGGGTCCAGCCACACTGGAGAGCAGTGTAGTGATGTCTAGTTGAAGGAGGATAGACATACCTGTTTACCCAAAATGTCCATTTCTGGCATATACTCTAAGAAATCCTTGCATACTTGTCCAAGAAAATAGGTACAAGAACACTCACTGCAGCTTAAATGTCCACCAAACTGGAATACACGAATAGTTAGACAGTCCCACACGATTGAAGGTATAGCATTGTGACAAATAAACTATAGCCACATGCATTAAAGTGGTTGCATCTCATGAATATAATATGGGGTGGTGAAGCAAGAAACAGAAAAATTCTTAACAGAGTGTTTCCACTTGCATAAAATCTGAAAACATGCAAAAATTATATTGTTTGTGGCTGTGTGCGTACATAGTAATAGTATAACAACGTGCATGGTAATGATTAACACCAAGTTCAGGATAGTGATTATCTCTCGGAAGAGAAGATGAATGGGGTTGGATGAGGGTACACAGAGGGCTTTAGTTATATCTGTAATAGTCTGTTACTGAGAACATCTGAATCAGATCATCGCAGATTAAGATTTGCTTATATCGGGTGTAGGGTACAGAGATATTCATTATATTATTTTAAACATTTTTTCAGACGTTTGAAATATTTCTCACATGCAAAAAATTTTTTTGTTCATAGAGCACAGGGTTTTTGCCCTGTAATAATGAAGCTCTAGCTACAGGCCCCCGCCCAGCACAGCCTGTTAGGCTGCAGGCTAGTGATCCTTTTCTCACCCCTTTCTGACCCGCACAGCCTAGTTTTGCGGTGGCCAACTTTTATTTTGGAATTGCTGATAGGCATGGAGCATTTCCCAGTCTCTCTAAACATGCTAGTGACCTAGGTCTGCAGTTTGAGCTTTGTCAAAATATAAGTGCTCCAGGACATTCTGACTTATCAGATGTAGGGAGGGACCCAGAAATCTGGTTCTGAAAAGGTTCCCCAGTAGATTCTGATGTCCACTAAAGTTCAAGAACCACTGCCTTAGACTTCTGACTCTGGGCTGTCCTCCATTTCAGCTTTGCTGCCTTCTGTTGCCCGTCCTGCATGACTGGGACTAATGTGGACCCATGTGATACTTAGCTCTTTTGCAGGGCACAAAAGAACGGTAGGGTTGGAAGCCACTGAATGTTAAGCCCTTCGTAATCCAGGCTAGCTATTCCTCTTATTTTCATGCAGGTAGCTAAGGGGCCCACCTCCCGCGAGGGCTGTTTATCAGGTTTTACAAATTTAACCACGTTTGTCACTATATGTGGTTTCATATAACTATAGGATAGGAGCAAAAAGGGTCTAACAAAGAAGGAAAACCATTAAATTTGGAGAATGTAAACCCCCAAAGGTAAATGTATGTGATCATGCCTTCTTCTGCAGATGATAGTGATTGTTTTAGTGTTTAGCTTATGACATGCATTGCAAGTTCAGCTGTTGGAACCTGTAGTCTAAGATTACGGTCTTTAGGAAACAACTGATTGTCCCTTTAGATGTGAGAGTTTCCTTTTTCCCATATTTGCTAGTTTTCCGTCTCTGCTAGACCCCTTTTGCTCTGGTCCTATTATGCTTAGGGGTGAATTTCTCTTAACAAATATGAGGATTTCTGGTAATGAAATTTGTGAAATGCCTGTTTGTCTTTGGTGAGGTGATTCTTTCTGGAAACCTACTTTGGAGGTGCAGTGTTGCCCTGGGTACATTTTTGCAGGGCTGCTGTGTAGGGTTGTGTAGATTGGGCGCAGCACAAGGATGCCTGTGTTGGGCGGCAAGTGGGAGTGGAAATCCATTCTGTGCTCCACTTACCAGGATGAGCGCCTCATGTGGAACTGTGTCCCCTTGGAGAGGGGGCACCCCTTTCTCATTCTCACAGAGGTGCTTTATGAACCAGCATGGCCCTGCAGCTGGGGCCCTGTTGGTCCAGCCGTAACTAACGGTGCCGTCCATACTCATCACGGGCTCTGCAAAGAGGGCTGCACATGAGCTTTTACGGGAAGGGACCTACCGCTGGCTTTTCATCACCATGCTCAGTTGAATGGGGCTGCAGAAATATGTACAGAATGAACTGTTTAGAATATACTGTGGGAGATCAAGATTTGGCCATCCTAAAATATATCTCTTTACCTTGATTGTTTTCTCTGAGGGACATTTGACCTCCCCCACTAACTGCCTAAAGAATTTGACATGGTGGCTCCTTCCTGGAACAGATCTTCTATCATGATGGCTGTAAAGATAATGTAGGATAAATGTTACAATAGGAAAGGCACCAACAAGTCCATCTTATCGGAAGTTCTGTCTCTGGCCACATTCTCTGGATGGCCCTGCAAGGAGTTGCCAGATAAACATTTACATTTATAAGGGAAATCTCCATTTGTAAGGGTATCTCCCTCTCTGTTTTGGGAAGAGGGGGGATGGCCTCATTTCTAGAGGCTTATCAATGTGAAAGGTGAGGCCTTAAATCTGCATAATAACCTTACTCTTGTTTACTGTGCTTTAGTGGTAATCTCCTGTAACTGACTCCCCCCACCCCCAACATCCTCCTCTGTCATTGGCTGAACATGGTATTTAAGACGAGAATTTCTGCTATTGTGTTGAGAAACGCAGTGTCCCTGCTTTCTCCCATGTATACATGTTATTAAACTTGGTATTATTTTCTCCTGCTAACTTGTCTTGTTAATTATTTGGCCAGCCATAAGAACCTTAAGGAAAAGGGCAGAGGGGGATTCTCCCTCTTCCCCCACAGTTTTGGCGACCACAAAGGGACCCTAACTGGCTGGCTAGTTGCCTTCTCTGGCTGGAAGAAGTGCCTTCTCCCTGGACTACTGCAGATGATGAGATACGGGAACACCTGACGAAAGCCGGCAAAAGGTAAGACTTCTTACCACGTCAGCCTCCCGGAATCTCTATCTGCGGGGTCCGGTGGAAGCAAGTGGTGAGAATTTTTTTCTCTTTCTAAATTTAGATTGGCAGGAGAAAATATTTGGGAAACTAGTTTCTTGTGCTTTTAGTGACTCTTGGTTTAAATTTGGTAGCGTACTCTTGGTTTTGATCTTGATCCCTTTTCCTCCCAGAGTAGTCTCTGTCTTGTTCTGTGTCCGGAGAAAACTTGGCTTTGTGACCAGTGAGAGTATTCTCCTTGGTCTCCACCATATGGAAGGTGCGTTTACCGGAGTGCACCTTGGTGGCCAGTCGAGTACACTGGGGTTCCGAACTGTCTCTTTGTCCGGCTGTGCCAAGCTCTCAGGGGAGTTTGTCATAAAGGGCCCAGTCCATAAGGGCTTTTGTCGTCTTAACCTTCGTTGCTTGTTAGTGCTGGAAAAATCCCATTCCGGTATCGCCTGCCCGGTGTCACAGATTAGCGGGTCTGTGACTGGAGGCATCCCACCCTATTGTGGGAGACCAGAGACACCATCCTTACCGCCTGTGCAACGAAGGTCTTTACTTTCTCTGAATATCTTTGGGAGTGAATTCTGTGGATCATGGGGCCAACATCATCTGTGCCCTCACCAGGGACGCCTCTTGCGTCTATGGTAGATTTATTCTAAGCGTGGAAAGTTACCTCCGGGTCTTTCCTTAAAAAGGCTTATTGGTTCGAGTCACTATTGGAATAAATATACAAATGAAGATCCTACTCGTTAATGGCCAGACGACGGATCCATTGAATTGGAAAAACTTCTAAATTGGGGGAAAAAAAATTGTTTTGAGAGCTCTCACATAATTGTTTAATTGGTACCTAAGAAAAGGCCAGAAAAAAGGAAGGGAAAAATTTGACTAACCTTAAGACCTTGACTCAGGTTACAGTTGAATTGAGAACATGTAAAAGTGTAAGTGTTGATAAGATTATAAAGGTTGGAATGTTTGAGCTAATTTTATATAAAGAGGTTACATGAACTTTGCCTGAGTATGTTTTAAAATGTCTGACTGGGAATGCTTCTCTTGTCCAAAATTAGAAGACCAAGACCTATTGATAAAAATCTTAATGATAACTATGTTTAAAGGTATAAGAAGTGATGAAAATTGCATGAAATTTTGTAGGAAAAAACTGATGTTATTTCTATTACAGTACTAGTTAACAAAAATAGTAATTTAAATGATGGCTAATTTTATCTAATGTCTTATGAAGTCTTGTAGGCAATCTAAATAATTATTGGGAATAAGTAACTAAATAGTTGTGAAAAAGGTAAATGTTGGATGAACTTTAAACAATAATTATGTGTTATGGTGGTTACAGCTTCCAAACTCTTTTTGGTGACTTAAAACTTTAGAGTTTTGCTAAATTTTATGATAAAAATTCTCTGAGTATCATCATTTCCAAATAAGATATTAGACATTGATTGCTAAATGTACGTTTGTCTACATCTGGCTTTTCATTACAGGAAAACTAAAAGGTGTTTTGGGTCTATTGATAAACATGTGTTTTATTAAAAGATTGTACTATAAAGTAACATATTTCTAGAAGTTATGAAGTGTTTATAAATTTATCAAGCCATGAAATGCTACTGTAAAAAAGGTTTATAATTGTTTTTACTTACAAATTAAGGTTTCTAAAGGTTAAAATTTCTAATTAGTATATGTGATTGAAGCTACTAAATATTAAGAAAAATATGTCTGTGTACAAGGAAAGTAAGATGTATAAAGAAGGAACAAAGAATGGAAATATTTTGTTTGGTTAAGAAAGATAAATTTGTCCTCAAGTACTAGGAGGGAAAAGAAAGACATGGGACAAATTCTGAATGTAAAAAGAAAGTCATAGAAGGTTTGTGGAAGAGGAATTCCGGAAAAGGAGTTTTTGCATGGTCAAGTTGGCTAAGATTGAAATGAATTTAATTAAGTAAATGAGTTTTAATAGCAGAAGTAAGCTGGTGCAAAATTATAATTTGGTCTTATTTCTCTTAAAAGGATAATTTTCTTGAACTTGATAAAGAGATTATAAAAGATTTTTCTTTACCTTTGAGTAAGTCTACCTAAAAAAAAAAAAAAAAAAAACCTGTTAAAATAATTTCCTGTGTTCAAAAGACTGAAGTCTCTCTATTAAGGCTTTTTGGACTGTTAGTGCTCTGTTTGCATTGACTTGACTGTTTATATTTTTGACAAGCCTCCCCAAAATTCATATCTTAAATAAAGTCTTTTTTTTACTTTTTTTCTTTGAGAATTTTCAAAGGGCCCTGGAACTTCTCAAAGAAATTTGCTCTCTTCCTATGAAGAGAAAGATACTAAACTCATTAGGCTTATTCAATACGTTAAATTACATGGAAAGCATTGTCAGACAAGTGATGATAAGTCTGCTTAGGTGCTATTATGTGGGCAAATGTTATTGACATAGGTGTTTTAAAATTGTATAACATTACTGAAATGCTGATCTGTCCTGATTATCAGTCATAATTCTGGTTATTATTATTTTAAAGTGTTGTATGTCACAAAATTAACCAAATTTCTTTGTCAATTGCCATTTTGAGGTCTTGTTGTTTACAGACTTATTTCTTTGCTCTAATGCTTTTGCAAAATGTTTCAACTTCAGAAAAATTCATGGAAAGGACTCTGACATTTACACTGGAATACAGGTTTCTGACAAACTTTATGATCATAAAACTGAACTTGGTAAGAAATTACAAAAATCTGTTGGAGAGACTGATAACTTCATGAAGCTGCTAACAAAAAGATTGGGATCAACAATGGATTATACAGGACTGAATGAACTGATAAGGATGATTATAATTTTTATGATTTTTCATTTGAAGTATTGCTGAATTTTTAATGTTTTGTTTTTTCAGATTTAAGGAAAACTTTTTCTCTTTTCTCCTGAGCTAGCTATGACTTACAGCAATTTGGTAAATGATACCTTTGTAAGTAAAATTAAAATATTTATCTTTTTCTCTCTATCTGATCCCTCAAATTTGGAAACTCTTAATGAGTGAGTATTGTTGTTTTCATGGCAATATAGTTATTTGCATAAGTTCAATAAGAATCTGTTCTCCTTATAACAGGACACAATTGGAAACACTGCTTATATTACCAAGGCTGTGACTGGAACATCATATTTGCGATATAACCATACAGCTTTTGAGGAATGAAGATTGGACTTTATGGAATAAAGCCACGTGGAAATATTGGCCTGGTACCTTATGTTCCAAGCGGCACTTACCAGGATAAGTAAAGAATGTCACTTATCTGGCAGGCACAAGGAACCTCGAAATATTTTGGGGGAACCTCGGAAGAGAGGAATTCACCCAAATCTGTAGGTATTACAGGCGAAGTCTGCTGACAAAATCCTTGGCTTGGCTTTCCTGGCCTCGAGAGACCTTTAAAGTTCAATCCGAGATTCCTTATAAAAAGTTCCAGCAAAGCAGATTTAAAAGAGCTTATATGATTAATTGCTATTCTTGCTGTACTTATGTAAATAATTGGGCCAACTCTATTGGAACTAGACTTATTTTGCAAACTAGTTAGTTTTAATTTGGCTATCTTAATAAAAATGAGGGTGATTTTAGAGAGAAAAATTATATTTCAGTAAAAACTCTAGTATACATTTGCGGATATTAGATCCTAGTTTTGTTGTCTTTTGAGGTTTTTGTTTTATATCTGTTGACTGGACTGGATCCTGATTTCTTCTAGTCTCCTAAAATAATTGGCTACAGATCTCCAAACTAACGTTTTTGATTTTTTCCATCATTTTCATTTGGAATCACTGAGAACTGAACCTGCCCTTTTTCCTGAAGCCTTACAAACTGAAGCTGATAGACTTGATACAAACTTAAGAGATTACTCGATGACACCATCAGAGACATTTTAAACTGCAAAAGATACTTTGACGCTGACATCTAAAAATCTTCTTAACTGGCTGTCCTCTTATCTCAGAAACACGTTTCCAATTTGCTCCAACCATTAACCTTGTTTTTCTTTTGTTTCCATAGAAATGCTACTTATTAAATACTTGATTGCTTGCTGCCGCAATATAGGCGTAACCTTGAGAGCCCACCTGCATCACCATCTTCCAAAAGGAACTTAAGTGAACTGATCTATTATCAGGACTAAGAAATGTGTTCAGTGAGATGAAACAATCTACCAACTCAGCTTCTGGACTATGAAACTTCTTTAAGTTTCAAAAGGACCGTGAAACTTTTAGTTTCAAAGGCGGGACTGTGGGAGATCAAGATTTGGCCATCCTAAAATATATCTCTTTACCTTGATTGTTTTCTCTGAGGGACATTTGACCTCCCCCACTAACTGCCTAAAGAATTTGACATGGTGGCTCCTTCCTGGAACAGATCTTCTATCATGATGGCTATAAAGATAATGTAGGATAGAGGTTATAATAGGAAAGGCACCAAGCCCCTTTTATCAAAAACTTTGTCTCTCCCTGACCACATTATCTATAGATGACCCTGAAAAGAATTGTCCTCCTGCCCTCTGAAGTCCCAGGCCACTACCCACCCCCAACACGTTCTTCGCCTTTAGCTGCAATACCTAAGCAAGCAGCTTAGACAGAGGGGCGAGTTGCTCATTTCTGAGTTTCTCCCATGTATACATGTTATTAAACTTGGTATTATTTTCTCCTGCTAACCTGTCTTGTTAATTATTTGGCCAGCCAGAAGAACCTTAAGGAAAAGGGCAGAGGGAGATTCTCCCTCTTCCCCCGACACAAGCAATGGGGGCAGGCAGGGTAGGTATCCAGGTACTTGTTGGTAGGGAGAAGCCAGGCGGGATTAAAAATCATCTGGAGACAGTACCAGAACGGATAATGGGGCGTTGTTGGTGATGCTGACGAGAACGTGTTTAAGTGAATACATTTCAAGGTTTCATTTTTTATTATTTTGTGTGTGTGTGTGAGGAACATCAGCCCTGAGCTAACATCCGTGCTAACGCTCCTCTTTTTGCTGAGGAAGACCGGCTCTGAGCTAACACCTATTGCCAATCCTCCTCCTTTTTTTTTTTTTTTCCTCCTCCCTTTTTTTCCCCCAAAGCCCCAGTAGATAGTTGTATGTCATGGTTGCACATCCTTCTAGTTGCTGTATGTGGGACGCGGCCTCAGCATGGCTGGAGAAGCGGTGCGTTGGTGCACGCCCGGGATCCGAACCCGGGCTGACAGTAGCAGAGCACGCGCACTTAACTGCTAATCCACGGGGCCGGCCTATTTCAGAGTTTTAAATTCTAATACTTATACTTGAAGCTTTAAAAAGCACGAGACAGCTGGAACTTTTTCCCCCACTTTTTTAGTCTAAAATTGTAACTGAAAAGTGCTTTAGAAGAAGGTATGTAGAAATCTGGGCCCACTTTGCTTTATGTTTGTGTTGCCAGAATGATTGATGGCCCAAGAAAGCCAAATACATAACTTGCTTACTATCCAAGGGCTGCTCTTACTAATCCTATTTTTTTTTTTTTAAGTTTCTGAAAGTAAGCACTGACTGACGTTTTTGGGAAGCTGGTTTTCCCCTACCACCACCAGAAAAAAACAATAATCTGGGCATGTGTGCTTAATAAACTCTTATATCACTCACCCCTCCTATGTCATGATGTGCTTCCAAGCTCTGTTGGCAATCTTTTAGTAAACGCTTTTTTTCTTACTATGTTAACTATTAGTATATAACTCTTACTGGTGTCTCAAACAAACTTTTTTTTTTTAAGAAATGCACCAAACAGTTGACTGCAAAGGTTATCTGTAGGATGGTGGACTCTAGTCATCCTTACTCAAGGTGAGGGGAAAAGGGTCCTTTTTGTTGTCATTAGCACTGACGCCTGTGGCGAGTGAAGCAGCCAGGTAGGCGGTGTGTACTCCGTGGGAACCTGCAGCTCCTGTAAGCTGGCCCTTCCTCTAATTACTTGTTGGAGTCGGGTCAGGAGTTGGACCTTTAGTTTTACTGTCTAGCATGATTTTGTCCTGTTTGAGGAAATCTACCTTTTATATTGACAAAATTGTGTATATTTAAACTGTGCAACATGATGATTTTATATATGTATACATTGTGAAATGATTACCACAATCAGGTTAGTTAATACATCCATCACCAAACATAGTTACCTTTTTTTTGGTGAGAATGCTTAAGATCTACTCTCTCAGCAAATTTCAAGTATACGATACAGTATTATAAACTATAGTCACCATGCTGTACATTAGATCCTCAGAACTTACTCATCTTGTAACTGAAGGCTTATGCCCTTTGACCGGCATCTCCCCATTTCCTCTACTCCCTAGCCCCTGATAACCACCATTCTCCTGTTTCTGTTAGTTTGACTTTTTAAATTTAAAAAAAATTATTTTTTTAGATTCCACATACAAGTGAGGTCATATAGTATTTGTCTTTCTCTGGCTTATTTCACTTAGCTTTATGTCCTCCAGTTTCATCCATGTTGTCGCAAATAGCGGGATTTCCTTCTTTCTGGTGGCTGAATAATATTCCATTGTCTGTATATACATCTTCATTCATTCATCTGTCAGACACTTAGGGTGTTTCCCTGTCTTAGCTATTGTGATTAATGCTGCTGATACCGGCTCCAGATAAGGTTGGCATAAGGGAAGCCATAGTATAGGAAAGAAAAACTCTATTGTAACTTTTTTTTTTAAATTTTTATTTATTTATTTTTCCCCCAAAGCCCCAGTAGATAGTTGTATGTCACAGCTGCACATTCTTCTAGCCGCTGTATGTGCGACGCGGCCTCAGCATGGCTGGAGAAGCAGTGCGTCGGTGCACGCCCGGGATCCGAACCTGGGCCTCCAGTAGCGGAGCGCGTGCACTTAACCGCAAAGCCACGGGGCCGGCCCCTATAGATGGTTTTTTTTTTTTTTTTTTTTTTGAGGTAGGTCGGCCCTGAGCTAACATCTGCCAATCCTCCTCTTTTTGCTGAGGAAGACTGGCCCTGGGCTAACATCCATGCCCATCTTCCTCCACTTTATATGGGACACCACCACAGCATGGCTTGACAAGCGGTGTGTCGGTGTGCACCCGGGATCCGAACCGGCAAACCCCGGCCTCCGCAGCAGAGTGCGTGCACTTAACCACTTGAGCCACTGCGCTGGCCCTATTGTAACTTTGAATGACCTCTGACAAACTAACCCAGCTGGATATGTGCCCCCCAGGAGATCTAACTGCTCTGTAGATTTTACGACCCCTGCTTGTGCATGTACCTCCCAGCTATGATGAGATGATAACTTTGTTTTTCTGAGTTCCTTAGGAATGTGATGACCCCCGAACAGAGAGTCTACGCTGATAGCATCATCAATGAAAACTGAAAGATCTGGTGTGGTACTCCCAGTCTGTAACACCAGAAGGTCAACATTCCTAACCCCCTCCTCAATAACCCAATGGCCTATATAACTGCTGTAAGATTTTTGTGCCCCCTTAAGATGGTTCTTTTGGACATGAGTCGGCCATCTTCCCTCTTGCTAGCAAGCTGTAATAAAAAAGTCCTTTTTTACCTACCACCTTGCCTCTTGACTATTGGCATGTCTTGTGGCAAGCAGAAGGCCCTACGTTGGACGGTAACACTGCAATCAACAGGGGAGTCTGAGTATCTTGAGGAAATCTTCCTTAAATTTATTTTCACACAAGACTACTGGGTAGTCCATTACAAAGATATTGCCCAAATAATCATTTGAAAAGACTGTGCCAATTTGACAGCTAAATTTAATGAGATTTAAAAATACACAGCGATCCACTTTGTCTGCTTTTAATGAAAAGTAAGGTTGATCCCGACCTCCCACCTCCACTGTTTTAGGCAAGTATATTGATCAGCAGTGACTTACAGTTTAGCTTAATTGTAAACCGTTATTTGGCTACTTCATTTGCTTCCTTTATAATATATTTTTCCTTCAATGATTAACCTTTGTCTCTGCTTACTCACTGCTCTCTGGTGGCCACTAAAAGTAAGGGTACAACATTTACTGAATGCCTACTATGTGCCAGGCACAGTGAGGATTTCAGATGATTCAGATATGCAGCAGTTCAGAGATAGATTCTGACAGTGTGTTAGCAGAACAAATGCATTTTGGGGTCTGCTAACCCTTAGTAAGAGGGCAGAGAACATCAGAATCGCATTCCTAGTAGTGATATGATATAACCTTGGTAATTAAGGTTGCTAAAGCACAGATCTAATCAGATCAAAAATTTAAGTGGCTGCTTTCTAAGTAAAAGAAGTATTTTTTGGTTTAGCATTCAAGGCCAGGATAATTGGGTCTTCATTGTTCCCAATCTCTATGATTCTTCCTCGTGATTGTTATTCTCCAGGGAAATAGAAAGCCCTGTTGTCCATGTGTGTATCTTTTTTTCCTCTGTACTTTGATTGTTATTTCAGCTGTTGGAATGCCTATCCTCCTGTAGTTTTTCCAAATCCTACTTATTTCTTAATGTCTAGATAATACTGGTCACTTACTGTGTGCTCATTATGTGCAAGGCTCTGTTCTTTGTGCTCTACCTGGATTGATTCATTTAATTTTCAGTACAGTCCTCTATGGCTGATGCTGTTATCCTTATTGTGCAGATGAAGAAACTGGAGCACAGAGAGGTAAAATAACTCGCTAGAGTTATTAACTCTCTAGAGATGGTCCAGCTTTTTGAGTATTATCTGGGATGTGATAAGCCGTCTTGTTGTAGAGTCTGTGTTTTTAGCCATCATGCTTTACTGCATCTCACTAAATAGATAGCCTGAGCAAATTTAGCAGTTAGTTTTGGTAACAAAAGATTTGAACATAAGCAAATGTGATCACTGTGTTAGCCACTAAAGAGAATTTGCAGTCTTTAGTTTTACCTTTGCTCCTCCTGAGAAATATACTTTCTTTTTTTTTTTTTTAATTTTATTTTTCCCCAAAGCCCCAGTAGATAGTTGTATGTCATAGTTGCATATCCTTCTAGCCACTGTATGTGGGACGCGGCCTCAGCATGGCCAGAGAAGCAGTGCGTTGGTGCACACCTGGGATCTGAACCCGGCCTGCCAGTAGCAGAGTGCGCGCACTTAACTGCTGAGCCATGGGGCCGGCCCTATACTTTCTTTTTTTTGATTCTGAATTCTTGTGCTAGGATTATTTAATTGATTTTTTTTTTTTTTTTAGTCATTCATTACTTTTTCACATAAGGAGTAGGAGTACCTGCATTGGTGTGGGTTCACTTTAGATCAGGCATATTTAAATTGCCTCTTAGAAAATCTCCCATGTTCTATGATTCTGAACCTTAGGGTCTTAACTGAGTGCTTGTTTGGACACTTAAGCAGATACAAAACTTCTCAAGGAAAAATTTAGCCCTACTCAGAGGAACTTCTAAATCCCACCTTTGGATGTGAGTACCCCTCCCCCCCCAAAATCAGCACAGGACGGGATGTTAAACTTCTTTTTAGTCTTCTTAATTTTCATGATAAACTCTGATTTGTCACAAGCTAAAGCATAAACATATCCCTTTATTCAGTAGCATAGAATGGGAACATTTTTGGCACCAGTTGGAGAGCCTGGTGTAGGGTTGATGCCCTCTGAGACAGTGGATTATTTGAGAAAGAGAATGTAGCCTAGAGATTCCCAAATGAGGTCTTCAAAATTGGGTGGAATGCTTGTTAAAAATTCTCTATCTTTAGGTGGCCTACCTAAAGTTGGAATCTGAGATTAAGTAAATTTTCTCCTAAGCCATCATAGATGGTGTTTCTAATATTATTTCATCTGTGTTATGGGCTTAATAGGCATTGGTGGGCCATCCATTTAGAAAATCTTCTATGAGAAAATGGGCTTCAAAGGTCAAAAGTAGGTACAGTACTTGTAAATTTTTGGAACATGGCCTGTTTTTGAGTAGAACACTGCCAACTCAATCTTTTTCTCCTATTTTGCTTATAGATACCTAGAAAGGAAAAATGAATTCTGCACCTTTCAAAGTACTAAGCAATATATGGAATTAATTCATAGGAGGAAGATATTCTTTGTATTCAGGCAGGCTAAAAACTGAGTAATCCAGATAATTGAGGAGTTTCCACCTATTTACTGGTTTGAGTTTCTTTAAGAACCTTAGACTCAGAATGTATCTAGAGTTATAATATGTTTGGGGGCTCTAATGGAAGGCAGTATTCTTGACTTTCTTTGCTGTTTATCAATATGAGTGATGAACTCTTGTAATCTAATTGTCCAAAATATCTATTAAAAGCTATGCATATATTGTTGAAAACAGAAATATACCATTGTGTGTTTAAAAAAACAACAAATAGGGCAGGCCCGGTGGCTTAGTGGTTAAGTGCGCGCGCTCTGCTACTGGCGGCCCCGGTTCGGATCCTGGGCGCACACCGACGCACCGCTTCTCTGGCCATGCTGAGGCCGCGTCCCACATACAGCAACTAGAAGGATGTGCAACTATGACATACAACTATCTACTGGGGCTTTGGGGGGGGAAAAAAAAGGAGGAGGATTGGCAATAGATGTTAGCTCAGAGCCAGTCTTCCTCAGCAAAAAGAGGAGGATTGGCATGGATGTTAGCTCAGGGCTGATCTTCCTCACAAAAACAACAACACCAACAACAAATAAACCCAAAAAACCAACAAAGACAAGTCAAAAGATTTGCCTTCTTAAAATGAATTGGTGTGCAACTCATGAAATTGTTAATTTCTATGTTGAGATCAAAACCAAAGTCAGAATTTGACTCTAGAATGTTTAGATAACACTACATATTTTGAGGCTAACTTTTTGTAGAACAAAATCTTTTAAAAAAATGAAGTCTGTCTCAATTGACATGAGTGATTTTAACAAACAATTGTGTAGGGTGGGGGTAGAAATCAAACTAGTTTTACCATACCCAAATCTTTGTATAGCACATTTGAGATGTCAACACATTTCCTTTCGAAATAAAATTATTTGATAGAATACTTATATTATTTTTCCCAATACTACATAATTAAAAACCCAAGGCCCAAATTTATTTTAAGGCTTGATTAAAAGTCTTTGCTTCTATGGAAGAAAAGTTATCAAATTGAAAAGGGCTTCAGAAATTTTGATTCCGAGATTGCTTTAAGAAGGGAGAGAGGCAAGTCAAATTGAGTATGGACCCCACAGAATTGACCAGGCTACTTCCTGGGTTAGGAAAGCTCAGAGAGAGGGGCTGTGTTGCATTGGGCGGGGCCCTAGCCTGGGAGGAACTAGAAGTGAAACTGGAACTGCTTTAAAAAGGCAGATCGTAGTATTGGGCTGTGTCAGGCGGGATTGAGCAGGGAGACTGATTCCCAGGCACAAATGTGTGTGTAGTTCACCTGGCAAATTTCCTGAGAAAGTCAGCATGTTCACAGTCGACTCAGGACAGACCTGAGGCTCAACAGAGGAAAATGAGAGAAGAGCAAAGGGAGAGGTTGAGGCAGGGGCCTTAGGGTGCAGGTTATCAAAGAAAATTTCTGAGCCTTTGAGGGAGGCTGCAGGGAGTTAAAGGTGGAGTTCTGGGGACATTTTCCCCTCCCCACAAGCTGTATGGAGGTGGAGCCTGCAGCATGGAAGTTGAGGGTAGATGCAGTTGTTGAGGTAAAGGTACCCTTGTTAGAACAGAAAAGGTGTATCCCCTTTGGTTTGTTTTCTTTTATTTTATTTTTTTGTGAGGAGGACCAGCCCTGAGCTAACATCCAATGCCAATCCTCCCCTTTTTTCATGAGGAAGATCGGCCCTGCGCTAACATCCATGCCCATCTTCCTCCACTTTATATGGGGCGCCGCCACAGCATGGCTTGACAAGCAGTGTCTTGGTGCGCGCCCGGGATCCGAACTTGCAAACCCTCAGGCCACTGAAGCAGAGCTCCAGCACTTAACCGCTGCGCCACTGGGCCAGTCCCCCCTGCCCCTCCGCCTTGGTTTGTTTTAAAGTGGTAGATTCCCACTACAGTATTGTTGATACAAACAAAGGTTAGCTAGTCTTGTGTAATTTTATTATGCCTAGGATTAAAATTGAAATTCACTTATTTTAAAAGAAAAATGAAAACTTATGAAATAACACTGACACCTAAGAGCAATACATTTCCAGGGTGGTTTAATGGTAGTTATGTGCTGTCTGTCTGGAACAAAAGATGGCACTGCTAACATGCTCTGCCTAACTAGGACGTGCAGTGCTGATGTTTTTCCCAAAGGAGTGATAGACTCAAATTCAGAGATTAACAACCTCTGCTCTTTCTGTTGGCCTCCCCCCTTCCCATCCCCAGAAACCACTCATAGATACTCTTTGTGTGGGTGGGTGCAGGTTGGATTGGATAAATCTTTGTGTGGGTGGGTGCGGGATGGGGTGGATAAATGCAAACCCCATATTTGGATTGGGGTTAGATTTATGGCTCTGAGATAGATCAGCCCTTCCCACACTTTAATTTACTTAAGCGTCATCTGGTTCTTGTTGAAATGCCGAGTTCTAGCAAGGGCACAGATGATGGTAAGGTAGTTTTGAGTAGCCAGGAGGTGGAGTAGTGGCTCTCAAAGTTTAGCCTGCAGAACAGTCTCCTGGAGGGCTAGTTAAAAGGGTGTTTACTGGGCTCCGCCTCCAGAGCCTTTCATTCACCTCACTAGGGTGGGGTCTGATACTTTGCATTTTAAACAAATTCCTAGGAGATGCTAATATAGCTGGTGGGAGGGGCATATTTTGAGAGCCACTGAGATTATAAAAAACCCTGAGGAGAATCATGGCATCTTGAACATTCTTATATAACTGAACTAAAAATAATGGAGAAAAGTTTGCAGAAAGTAATAGTGTAATTAATACTCTTCATGTTAACCAAATACGTCAAAAACCAATTCTGCCAGCCCTGGTGGTCTAGTAGTTAAGATTCACTGCTCTCAACACCCAACACCCTGGGTTTGTTTCCTACTCAGGGAAGCACACCACCCATCTGGTTATCATACTGTTGTGGCTGCAAGTTGCTGTGATGCTGAAAACTATGCCACTGGGATTTCAGATACCAGCAGGGTCACCATCATGGACAGGTTTCAGCACAGCTTCCAGACGAAGATAAATTAGGAAGAAGGACCTGGCCACCCACTGCTGAAAAAAATTGGCCAAGAAAACCTTATGAATAGCAGCGGAGTGCTGTCCAATTTAGCACCAAATGGTGAGAGGATTATACAAAAAAGACCAGGAAGGGTTCTGCTCTGCTGTACACAGCGTGGCTAGGAGTCTGAATCCACTTGATGGCACTAACCACAATATGGCACCTAGGGTTTATTGAACATTTGCTATGAGCCAAACTGTGCTAACATTCTCTAGTCATTTTCTCATTTAAACTCTTAACAACCTTTGAAGCAGGTACTGTTGTTCCCATCTCACACATGAGGAAACTGAGGTTTAGAGAGTCTGAGCAACTTGTCCAAGTCCACACTTGATGGAGAGAGCTGACCCCCACAGGCTCCAATGTTTTACCACCAGAGACTTGGGAATGTGCAGAGGATGTCCCAGTTTGCCATGGAATTGAAATGATCGGGGCTTTTGAGGCCCTCCCATCCCCACTCACCGGATGCTACCTCCAGCATCCCTGCTCCAGGGAGTGGCCTCCACCTCTCCCTCTATGTTAAAGAGTGGTGTCTGTGGCCACAAAGGTCAGAAGCCAAAGGACAGAGCCTTTCTTCTCTGATGGCCAGAACCTTGGCAGAGAAAGGCACTTCTATGCCTGAGAATCAGAGGCTGGGGAAAGCTGAGTAGTGAGAAGCTTCTGGAAGGGTAGAAAGAGTACTAAGTTACAGAAAGGTACTTCCAATTGGCTGTGTGATCTTGCACAAGTCCCTTCTCTTTTCTGGGCCTCAGTTTCCCTCCTGTACAGTGGGAAGATTCTTCTGGATGATCTAATAATCTCTTTCCTTCCCCCAGCCTGCCCTTATCCCTCCTTACACCACGCCTTGGCCAACAGGCTCTGACATTCCAGAAGCAGCCTTGAACTGAGGTTTGAAGGTCCCAGGTAGGAGTCACAACCTGTTTCTGAGTTTCCTCCTGAGCTCTGGGCCCTGGGCACTAGGTCCTGACAGGGTATCTGGCCTTGACAGGTTGGAGCCATCAGAAGCAAGAAAGGCCTTGAGCCTCTGAGAAAGGCCTCAGGGGGGCCTGCATTGTGATGGCCCTGTGACGTCGTCCTCTCTCCCACCCTCTACTCCTTCCCAGTCAGCTGCTCTGCAGACAACCATCACTCTGAATCCCAGTGGCCTGAGAAAGTCTTCTCTCCAGTACCTTCTGCTGATCTTCTGTCTCAGCCAGCAAGAAGCACCATGGAATTGGAATTCACTGAGAACCGCTATGACGGTTGCCTGCTGCAGAAACTGAATGAACAGAGGAAACACAAAGAGTACTGGGACATGGCCCTGACTGTGGACCACCATGTCTTTTATGCACATTGCAATGTGCTGGCTGCTGTCTCTCCAGCAGTGAAGAGCCTCATCTCCAGAAAAGATGTGAAGACCACTGATGAGCTCTTTATCACCCTTGACTTCAACTATCTGAGTCCGGCCACCGTGGACCAGCTCCTGGACTACTTCTGCTGCGGCAAGGTGGTGATCTCGGAGCAGAAGGTGGAGGAGCTTCTTCGTTGGGTGTTTCAGCACCCCATGCCTTCAAATCCACTGCGATGACGTCCTGATTAAGTCCACCTGCCATGCCAGCTGCTTGTGCTACTTGTCTTGGCTGAGATGTTTGGGCTCAGAGAGGTATCAGACTTGGCCTACTCTGGCATCCGCGACAACTTCCACTATTGGACCAGTCCTGAGAGCTCCCTGCCTGAGGGCTTCCTGTGCTGTCCACCTGTCATCTTTGGCTGCCTGCTTCAAGATGAACACTTGCATGTGCTCAATGAGGACCAGGCTCTCAGGGCACTCATAAATTGGCTGTACTTCCGGAAGGATGAGCAGGAGAAGCATTTCAACAACTTTTTCTCTTAGGTCAATCTCAATGCCATCTCCAATAAGACACTCTCATTTGCCAGCAACAAGTTGAAAAACATGGAGAACAGCTCAGCCCACACAACCCTGATTGAGAGTGTCCTTGACGAGTGAAAGTAGGAGGGGCCATCCATCCTGTTGAGATAGCAGCGGAAGGGGGCCTTGCTTAATTCGGTGGTCATCTTAGGTGGCCAGAAGCCCCAGGGCAAGTTCAGCGATGGAGTGTTTGCCTATATCATTCAGGAGAACCTGTGGTTGAAGCTCTCAGAGATGCCCTATCAGGCAGCAGCACTTAGTGCCACCTCTGCTGGTTGCTACATCTACATCTCGGGTGGCACCATGGACCGGATTTCAGGGCTGAAGATGGCTTGGCGGTGTGACATGGATGACAACTCCTGGACCAAGTTCCCTGACCTGACAGTTGGACTTGTCTTCCACACCATGGTGACCTGTGGGGGGACAGTGTACTCTGTGGGCGGGAGCATTACCCCAAAAGAATATGTCTCTGACATCTGTCATTATGATGAGTGCAAGGAGGCCTGGTGCCTGGCAGAGAAGAGAGCATCCCTATGGATGGCACATCTGTGATCACCAGGGGTGACCAAATCTTGTACGTTGTTACTGGACAGTGCTTGGTGAAGGGCTACATCTCCTGGGTCAGGGTGGTTGATTGCTTGACACCAACACTGGGGAGATGGTCCAGAGTATCACTTTCCCCATTGAGTTCAACCACTGGCCCCTGCTCTCTTTCAATCATGACAACATCCTCTGCGTTCACAGCTACCGGCACAGTGTGGACATCAGACTGCAGAAGATAAAGGCCAACAAGACAGCCACATCAGTGCCTCTCTTGCCTAACAACTGCCCCCTGGATGAGTCCCATGCTATATGCTCCATTGGAGACAGCGGGGTGTTTATATGTGGGGGTGTCACCACAGCCAGCGATGTTCACAAAAGAGACTCCACCATCAATCCAAGCGCCTACTTGCTGGACCAAAAGACAGGCCAGTGGAAGACCCTGGCCCCCCCACTGGAGGCACTGGACTGTCCCCCCTGCTGTCTAGCCAAGCTACCTTGTAAGGTTCTTCAAAGGAATTAAAGCACTTTTTAAGTGGGAGAATAAGTAAGTGCATTATTCACAATTTAATGAGAGAGAGAAAGAGAGGAAGACGGCCTGTAGGTTTCTTATTAGTGCTTCAGTCTGCATTTGGCCCTGAAGGGGAGATCCTGGGCTAGGGCTGCTCCCAGGGGTGGAAACTTAGGGCTACTCTGTCACTGGGGGAATCCAAGCTGAGGCTGGAATGGAGTCCCTAGTGAGTGGGACTGAGCATCTCCCGGGCACTGGCCAAGGTGGTGTCTGGAAACTCCCATTCTGTCCCCTATAGTCACCTCGCAGGTGTCTGCTAGACTGACAGGTAAAGCAGTTGCTTAGAGCTGTGAAGCCTCAGGCTCCTCCAACAGTCACTAACCTTGAGTCTGCCCAGGAGGGCGGGGAGGGCCAATCCCCAGTCTAGGAGAGGAGCCTCCTGGGCTGGGAAGGGAGACGGTGGTGTGGGCCAGGCTCAGGGATGGGGGCAGAGGGAATGGGGGGGCAGGGTTACTTGGCTGTTGTATTTGACCGTGCAGCTGTGGTGTGTTTGTGACTCATTTGTGGGGAACTTGGGGGGTTACTCACAATTGTTTCCAGAGAGCAAAGTTCATTGAGAACTTTCTCCTGGAATACGAGGTCTGAGGGACTGGGGGTGGAAGAGAGGCCAGTCAAGGGAGAAAAAGAAACCTATTTCTCTATTGGAGAGAAGCTTGGAGATGAGGCGAGATGACAGGATAGGACAGACAGGGGGGTGTAGGAGTTAGGGGTATGGACGCTGGGGACAGATTGCCTGGTTCGAATAGCAGTTCCATCACTTCCTCGGTCATCCTGGGTGAGTTACTTACCATCTCTGTGCCTTAGTTTCCTTATCTGTAAAAGGGGTGCAATAAGAATGGCTACCTCATAGAGTGGTGGGAAGTTTAAATGAGTTAATACATGCAAAATGCCAAGGACAGTCCCTGCTGTGTGTGTGTGTGTGTGTGTGTATGTGTGTATATATATATATATACTTTTTTTTTTTTTTGCTGAGGAAGATTAGCCCTGAGTTAACATCTGTTGCCAATCTTCCTCATTTTTTGCTTGATGAAGATTAGCCCTCAGCTAAGACTTGTGCCAGTCTTCCTCTACTTGATATGTGGGTCACCGACACAGCGTGGCTGACGAGTAGTGTAGGTCCGCACCCAGGATCTGAACCCGTGAACCCTCCCTGCCAAAGTGGAACGTGCCAAGCTTAACCACTATGCCACGGGGCCGGCCCCAAATCCCTGGCATATATTAAAGTGCTACAGGAGTCCTTTTATAGGAGCAAAAAAAAGGGGTGAGGCAAGAGTCCTTATACTAAGTGAGGTCCCATCAAATGCTCTTTGAGACTCCTGCTCTCAAAGCCTTGGTGAGCTTTCCTCCGATTCCTGCTCCCTCTGTTTCCCTTTCAGTCATGTGTCTACTCACACATAGTCCTCAGCAGTTTAGAAGAAACTGACCACATCTTGAGATAGCATATAGAATCCTCATTCATCCATTCTCTCATTCATTCATGAATTCACTTTCTCCTCTACTTGTCAGTTCATATACACAAACCATCGCTGAGGCCTCTGTGTGCAGGTCCCTGTTCCAGGTGCTGGGGCCACAGGCATGACACGGACAATCCATATCCCTGGGAGGGAGTATCTATGCCAGTGCCCTGCAACGGGAGTATTATGCCAGCCACATGTGTAATTTAAATTTTCCTAGTAGCCACGTTAAAAGGGTAAAAAGAAACAGGTGAACTTAATTTTAATACTATATTTTGTTTAACTCAATATATCCAAAATATCACTTAAACAAGTAATCAATGTAAACATTTCTTAATGCGATATTTAACATTCTTTTTTTCATGCTAAGTCTTCGGGATCCAGTGTATACTTTACACTTACAGCACAGCTCAGTTTGGACTAACCACGTACACGAGGCCCCAGGAGGATAGGGGCTCTTATTAGACAACGCAGGACACTACATGTCCTCCTGGTTCAGATCTGCTCCATCCCCTTCCTTTTCCCCCTCAGTCCTGCTCACCTGCTCAGCCTCGTCTTCCTGACCTCTCTGTTGGCTGGCCTCTCTCTGCAAAGCCTGCCCCTCTGCCCAGGTCTTACTTTCCTCCTTCCAGGCCAGGACCTTGGACTTCACAGCTGACCCTCTGTCCCCTGGAACTTCTCCCACATTCCTCACTTCTCCAGCCCTGGGCAGCCCCCTCCTCTGCTCACCTCACTGCCATCCGCCCACTGGAAGAGCAGGGTCTTCCAGATCCATGCAGCTAAGCCCAGCTGCCCCTTCCCCACCCCACCAGGCTCAGCTGACCGCTGAGTCACCTCTTACTGACTCCGGAGGCCATTCCCCACAGCTGGCTCTCCACCCTCTCTGGTGTCCTGGGGCCCCACTCTTCCCCTGTCTTCTTTCTCAGCCCCTTACCTCTCATTCTGGCACCAGAACTCTGGAGAAATAGAGTCAGATAATCTGAGCTCCATAAGTAATCCCATGTCCACCAAAAATCTCTCGAGAGCTGCTGCTGTTGAGCTCCTCAGAGGAAGAGGTGTCCGTCCACGATTCAAAGCTGATGCCTCCCTGTGTCTTCCTTCTGTCCCCTCACAACTTCTCAGGCTCCTCAGTTCCCTGTCTCTCCACATCCTCTTGCTGATTTTTTCCCTTCATCCCACAAATATTCTCAAGTTTCTCCTGTCCTGAAAGCAAACCCTCCTCTGCTCTGAGGTCTGCCTGTTGCTGTCTGCCCGTCTCTTTCCTCAGTTGAGCTTCCTAAGTGTTGTCTCTGCTCTCTGGCTCCAGATCAACCTCTGTTCCCACCAGGCCACCAGAGTGTCTCCTGAGAGCTCTGTCCTCTTCTCTGCATTGTTTCTTTCTCTTGCAGTACTGGACAGTACTGGCCACTCCCACCTGCAACAGAATCGCTAGGGCGCTTGCTAAAATGGGAGATCTTTAGCATAGTGGGATCATAATTTCATATACTAGCCAATGTGATTCTCCTTCTTCCTTCCTAAGCTCTTCCCACATGAAAATTAGACCAGAGGCTGAAGGATTCAGGGCTTGTCACCTGGAGGAGGCTGGCTCAGCTGAATGGAGGAGTCAGAGTCAAATTCTTGGCATTGCTGCTAGGGAAGCTGGATCAATTCATAGCAGAGATTATGGTCTTGAAAGACAAGGGTTTTTTGTTTTTTTGTGTGTTTTTATTGATGTCTTAATAGTTTATAACATTGTGAAATTTTGGTTGTACATTTTTGTTTGTTGATCACCATATTCATGTCTCCCTTCACCCCCTGTGCCCACCCCCTACCCCCATTGCCCTTGGTAACCACAATACAGTTTTCTCTGTGCATGTGTTGGTTTATATTCCACATATGAGTCACATCATACGGTGTTTGTCTCTCTCTTTATGGCTTATTTCACTTATCCTCCAGGTGCATCCATATTGTTGCAAATGGGACGATTTTGTCTTTTTTTATGGCTGAGTAGTATTCCATGGTATATATATACCACATCTTCTTTATCCAGTCATCACTTGAGGGGCACTTGGGTTGCTTCCACTTCTTGGCTATAGTGAATAATGCTGCAATGAACATAGGATAAGGGTACATAAGCCTCTTTGGATTGTTGATTTCAGGTTCTTTGGATAGATTCCCAGTAGTGGGATAGCTGGATCATAGGGTATTTATTCTATTTTTAATTCTTTGAGGAATCTCCATACCGTTTTCCATAGAGGCTGCACCAGTTTGCATTCCCACCAGCTGTGTATGAGGGTTGCTGTTTCTTCACATCCTCTCCAACATTTGTTGTTTTTTGTCTTGGTGATTATAGCCATTCTAACGGGCGTGAGGTGATATCTTAGTGTTTTGGTTTGCATTTCCCTGATGATTAGTGATGTTGAACGTCTTTTTTTTTTTTTAATTAATTTATTTATTTCCCCCCAAAGCCCCAGCAGATAGTTGTAGGTCATAGCTGCACGTCCTTCTAGTTGCTGTATGTGGGACGCGGCCTCAGCATGGCTGGAGAAGTGGTGCGTTGGTGCGCGCCTGGGATCAAACCCGGGCCGCCAGCAGCGGAGCACGCTCACTTAACCGCTAAGCCACGGGGCCGGCCCTGAACATCTTTTAATGTGCCTATTGGTGATCTGTGTATCTTCTTTGGAGAAGTGTCTGTTCATTTCCCCTGCCCATTTTTTGATCGGGTTGTTTGTTTTTTTGTTGTTCAGTTGTGTGAGTTCATTATATATTATGGAGATTAACCCCTTGTCAGATATATGTTTTGCAAATATTTTCTCCCAGCTGGTGGATTGTCTATTCATTTTGATCCTGGTTTCATTTGTCTTGTAGAAGCTCTTTAATCTGATAAAGTCCCACTTGCTTATTTTTTCTTTAGTTTCCCTAGTCTGAGTAGGCATGGCATCTGAAAAGATTCCTTTATGACAGATGTCAAATAGTGTGTTGCCTATATTTTCTTCTATGAGTTTTATAGTTTCAGGTCTCCCCTTCAGGTCTTTGATCCATTTTGAGTTAATTTTTGTGAATGGCGATAGCAGATGGTCCACTTTCATTCTTTTGCACGTGGCTGTCCAGTTTTCCCAACACCATTTATTGAAGAGACTTTCCTTTCTCCATTGTATGTTCTTAGCTCCTTTGTCAAAAATTAGCTGTCTGTACATGTGTGGTTTTATTTCTGGGCTTTCAATTCTGTTGCATTGATCTGTGTGTCTGTTTTTGTACCAGTACCATGCTGTTTTGATTACTGTTGCTTTGTAGTATGTTTTGAAGTCAGGGATTGTGATGCCTCCAGCTTTGTTCTTTTTTCTTAGGATTGCTTTAGCTATTTGGGATCTTTTCTTGCCCCATATGAATTTTAGGATTCTTTTTTCTAGTTCCGTGAAGAATGTCATTGGGATTCTGATTGGGATTGCATTGAATCTGCAGATTGATTTAGGTAATATAGACATTTTAACTATGTTTATTCTTCCAATCCATGTGCATGGGATGTCTTTCCATTTCTTTATGTCATCATCGATTTCTTTCAATAATGTCTTGTAGATTTCATTGTATAGGTTTTTCACCACCTTGGTAAGATTTATTCCTAGATATTTTATTCTTTTTTGATGTAATTGTAAATAGTATTATCTTTTTGAGCTCTCTTTCTGTTAGTTCATTATTAGCATACAGAAATGCAACTGATTTTTGTAGATTGGTTTTGTACCCTGTGACTTTGCTGTAGTTGTTGATTATTTCCAATAGTTTTCCAATGGATTCTTTAGGGTTTTCTATATATAAAATCATGTAGTTTGAAAATAGTGAAAGTTTCACTTTTTCATTGCCTATTTGGATTCCTTTTATTCCTTTTTCTTGCCTAATTGCTCTGGCCAAAACCTTCAGTACTATGTTGAATAAGAGTGGTGAGAGTGGGCAGCCTTGTCTTGTTCCTGTTCTCAGAGGAATGGCTTTCAGCCTTTCCCCGTTGAGTATGATGTTGGCTGTGGGTTTGTCATAAATAGCCTTTATTATGTTGAGATACTCCTTCTATACCCCTTTTTGTTGAGAGTTTTTATCATAAATGGATGTTCGATCTTGTCAAATGACTTCTCTGCATCTATTGAGATGACCACGTGGTTTTTATTCTTCATTTTGTTGATATGGTTATCACGTTGATTGATTGGTGGATGTTGAAACATCCCTGCATCCCCGGTATTAACCCCACTTGATCATGGTGTATGATCTTTGTAATGTGTTGCTGTATTTGGTTTGCCAATATTTTGTTGAGGGTTTTTGCATCTATGTTCATCAGTGATATTGGCTTGTAATTATCCTTCTTTGTTTTGTCTTTGTCTGGCTTTGGTATCAGGGTGATGATTTAGGAAGTGTTCCATCTTCCTCTATTTTTTTGAATAGTTTGAGAAGGATGGGTGTTAAATCCTCTTTGAATGTTTGGTAAAATTCACTGGAGTAGCCATCTGGTCCTGGACTTTTAATTTTTGGGAGGTTTTTGATTACTATTTCAATCTCTACTTGTGATTGGTCTATTCAGATTCTCTGTTTCTTCTTGGTTCAGTTTTGGGTGGTTGTATGAGTCTAAGAATTTATCCATTTCTTCTAGATTGTCCAATTTGTTGGCATATAGTTTTTCGTACTATTCTCTTATAATTCTTTGTATTTCTGTGGTATCCATTGTAATTTCTCCTCTTTCATTTCTAATTTTATTTATTTGAGCCTTTTCTCTTTTTTTGTTAGTAAGTCTGGCTATGGGTTTGTTAATTTTGTTTATCTTCTCGAAGAACCAACTCTTTGTTTCATTAATCCTTTCTACTGGTTTTTGGTCTCAATTTCATTTATTTCTGCTCTGATTTTTAGTATTTCTCTCTTTCTGCTGACTTTTGGCTTTGTTCTTCTTTTTCTAGTTCTGTTAGGTGTAATTTAAGGTTGCTTATTTGGGCTTTTTCTTCTTTGTTAAGATGGGCTTGTATCACTATGAGTTTCCCTCTCAGGACCGCTTTTGCTGCATCTCATGTGATTTGGCATGGCATATTTTCATTTTCGTTTGTTTCCAGATATTTTTTTATTTCTCCTTTAATTTCATCAATGATCCATTGGTTGTTCAGTAGCATGTTATTTAATCTCCATGTCTTTGTCACTTTCCCAGGTTTTTTCCCGTAGTTGATTTCCAGTTTCATAGCATTATGGTTGGAAAAGATGCTTGTTATGATTTCAATCTTCTTAAATTTATTGAGGCTTGCTTTGTTTCCCAACATATGGTCTATCCTTGGGAATGTTCCATGCGCGCTTGAGAAGAATGTGTAGTCAGGTGTTTTTGGATGGAGTGCTCTGTATATGCCTACTAGGTCCATCTCATCCAGTTTTTCATTTAAGTCCACTGTTTCTTTATTGACTTTTGATCTAGATGATCCATCCATTGATGTAAGTGGGGTATTAAGATCCCCTACTATTATTGTGTTGTTAATATCCCCTTTTAGGTTTGTTAATAGTTGCTTTATATACTTTGGTGCTCCTATGTTGGGTGCAGATATATTTATGATTGATATGTCTTCTTGGTGGAGTGTCCCTTTTATCATTATATATTGCCCTTCTTTGTCTCTCTTAACCTGTTTTATCTTGAAGTCTACTTTGTCTGATATGAGTATGGCAACATCTGCTTTCTTTTGTTTGGTTGGCTTGGCGTATTGTCTTCCATCCTTTCACTCTGAGCCTGTGCTTGTCTTTAGAGCTGAGATGTGTTTCCTGGAGGCAGCATATTGTCGGGTCTTGCTTTTCAATCCATCCTGCCACTCTGTATCTTTTGATTGGAGAGTTCAGTCCATTTACATTTAGAGTAATTATTGATATATGAGGGCTTAATGTTGCTGTTTTGTCACTTATTTTCCAGTTCTTTTGCATTTTGTTTGTTTCTTGTCCCATGTGTTTCGGATTGCCAATTCAGTTTGGTTGTTCTGTCTTATGACTCTTTTGGTTTTCTCTTTATTTATCATATGTGATTTTGTTTTGATTATTTGTTTAGTGGTTACCTTGAGGTTTGTATAAAAAGTCTTGTGTATGAGATAGTCGGTTATCTGATGACCTCTTATTTCCTTATCCTAAGTCAATTCGACCTCTTTCCTCTTCCCCTTCTAAGTTATTTTTGTTACAACTTATTCTATCTTGTGTTATGGGTGTGTGTTTACAGTGATGAGATGATATTTATTTTTGGTGTTTTCCTTCCTTTAATCTTTGATTTTGGTATTTAAGTGGTTGCTAACCTATTCTGGTAAAGATCTAATATTTTTCTGATTTTGTCTACCTATTTTTCTCCTTGCTCCAAGCTGTGCATTCCTCTCTCTTCTTTTTTTCTCTTCTTGAGCATTTCTTGTAGTGTGCGTCTCGTGAACTCCCTTAGCTTTTGTTTATCTAGGAAAGTTGTTATTTCTCCATCACATTTGAAGGATATTTTTGTTGGATAGAGTATTCTTAGCTGAAAGTTTTTGTCTTTCAGTATTTTGAATATATCATTCCGGTCTCTCCTAGCCTGTAAAGTTTCTGTTGAGAAATCCTCTGAAAGCTTGATGGGAGTTCCTTTGTACATTATTTTTTGTTTTTGTGTAGCTGCCCTTAATATTGTTTCTTTGTCATTGACTTTAGCCAGCCTTACTACTATATGCTGTGGGGTGGGCCTTTGCCTGTTGACGTATTCAGGCGACCTCTTGGCTTCACTTACTGGTATTTCCTGCTCCTTCCCCAGATTTGGGAAGTTCTCAGCTATTATTTCCTTGAATAAGCTCTCTGTTCCTCTTTCCCTCTCTCCTCTCTCAGAAATACCTATAATTCTTATGTTACATTTTCTAATTGAGTTGGATATTTCTCTGGAGACTTTCTTCATTTCTTTTTAGTCTTAGGTCTCTCTCCTCCTCCATCTGGAGCATATGTGTATTCCTATCCTTTATAATGCTAATTCTTTCCTCCAAATTGTCAGCTCTATTCTTTAAAGATTCCAGATTCTCCTTTATCTCCTCCATTGTGTTCTTCATCTCCGTCAATACTGATTGGTTTTTCTTTATGATTTCAATCTCTTGTCAAGAAACTCCTTATCTTGTTGAATTGTTTGTCTGTGTTATCTTGTATTTCGTTGATCTTTTTTGTGATAGCTATTTTGAATTCTTTGTTGTTTAGGTTATGGATTTCTGTGCCTTCAGGGTTGATTGCTGGGTGCTTGTCATTTTCCCTCTGGTCTGGCGATTTAATCTACCTTTGCATTGTGGTTCCTGTATTTGCTTTGTTTTTCCTCATCCTGGAAATATCTGGTTGCAGTTTCCACCTGCCGCCACCATGTGGGGTTTAAGGGCTGTGTAATCAGAGCCCCCTGCCATCCGCCCCAGCCGCTCTGGTTGGCTGAGCTGCAGTTTCAGGCATGTGGGGGGTGTGGCTCTCTCTTTTGCCCACTGGGTCACTGGGGTGGGGGTCTTCTCACTCTCCCCTCATTATCCGCTCTCCTGGAGTGCTCAAATGTTGATGGCACCCCTGCAGCAGTTCTGAGTCCTCTGTATGGGGGTTTCCCACTGGCTGAGAGATCCTGAAGAGCTACAGTTTCCCCGCAGAGCACCGCCCCTCCCCGCCCCGGGAGCCGTGCGGACCCAAATCGCTGGTCTGATGGGGAGGGAGAGGATTTCTCCTTACGTTTCCCCACTTTCTCTGGGGGCCCCAGCACGTCCACTCTCAGATGTGCGGCAGTGTGGGTCTTTCCACTCTCCCTTTTTGCTGTGTGAGAGTCCCTTGTTGGTCTGTAACTGTCCCTTTTGTTGTACCTTATCGGGGGAAGAGTTTACGGGGAAGCTCACTCTGCCATGATGCTGACATCACTCCTCCGAAAGACAAAGTTTTGAACTACAGCTCAGATCTTCACACTGGGTACCTGAAGGTCTTCCAAGAAAGTTCAAACCTGCATGGTTTTAAGGGAATCAGTTTCCAGATCCTCACATTTTTCCTAAAATTGATCTACCTGAAAATACACCTAGAGATTTCATTCTAGTTGTCTTTTCCCACCTTCCCTTTCAAAATTATCTTTCAAAAACTTGACACACAAACACACACAGAGCAACCTTTACCCATCCCAAATCTTCCTAGGAGGCATTGCCCCAGGATGCCACGTAAGAGTGTAAACATGTCAGTGAGGCGCCAGTGAAGCCTCCTTTCATCAAGACACCAATATCCAAAGAAGAGTTTGTTGTATTTTTCTGTCTTATCTATGCAGTGTTTCTGTTAAGATGTGAAGTCTGGTGTTAAAAACTGGGGTATTTTGGTCCAAGTTGGGTTGTTCAGAAATGTTAAATAGCATGATGGAATGATGACATATTTTTAAAAGCTTTATTGATATATAATTCACATACCTTATAATTCACCCATTTAAAGTGTACTGTTTGGGCCGGCCCCGTGGCATAGGGGTTAAGTGCGTGCGCTCTACTGTTGGTGGCCTGGGTTCGGATCCCAGGTGCGCACCAATGCACTGCTTGTCAGGCCACGCTGTGGTGGCGTCCCATATAACGTGGGGGAAGATAGGTGCAGATGTTAGCCCAGGGCCAGTCTTCCTCAGCAAAAAGAGGAGCATTGGCATGGATGTTAGCTCAGGGCTGATCTTCCTCACAAAATAAATAAATAAATAAATAAACTGTACAATTTAATGGCTTTTAGTATATTCACAGAGTTATACAGTCATTACCACAATCAATTTTAGAACATTTTCTTTACCCCCAAAAGAAACTTTGTACCCCTTAGCTGTCACCCTCTAACCCCCTCATCTTCCCAGCCCTATGCAACAACTAATCTACTCTCTGTCTCTCTGGATTAGCCTATTCTAGACACTTCATATAAATGCAGTCATATAATATGTGTCCTTTTATTTGGCTTCCTTCACTTAGCATACTTTCAAGCTTCCTCCATGTTGTAACATGCACATAGATAAGGAGAACAGATTAGTGGTTACCAGAGGAGGAGAGGTGGGAGGGAGAGCAAAAGGGATGAAGGGGCACACATGTGTGGTGACAGATTAAAAACTAGACTATTGGTGATGAACATGATGCAGTCTATACAGAAACTGAAATATAATAATGCACAGCTGAAATTTACACAGTCTTATAAGCCAATATGACCTCGATAAAAAATAAATAAATAACAACATACGGGGTAAATCTGGAAAAGAGTTCCAAGATCTTTATGCATAAAATAATAAAATATTTTATATGATATTAAAGAGAAAAATATTCCCCTTTCATTGGTTGGAAAACTCAATATTACAGAGATGTTAGTCCTCCCCGAATTGATCTATAGATTCAATGTAATCACAATTGTTAAATCCCAAAAAGAATTATTGTAGAATTTAAGAAGCTGGTTCAATAACTTATATGGAAGAACAAAGGATTAAGAACAGCCATGATACATTTGAAGAAGTATTGTGTGGGGGAAAAGGGACTTGCCCTATAAGAAATCAAAACATAGTATAAAGCAATATTAGTTAAGGCAGTGTAGCATTGACACAGGAATAGACAAACCAGTGGAAAAGAATAGAGATACCAGATACAGACCCATTCATGTTTAGAGACTTGATATGTGACAGAGATGGTATTGCAGATTGGTGGAGAAAGGATGAGTTGTAAACGTAACTAGGACAGTTGGGAATACTTATGTGTGTCAGGAGAAATGTATAAAACATTTATAAGAACATTCAGTCGGGAAGCAACCCAATTATCCATCAAAGTAGAATGTATAACTGCTGCATTGATATAATGGAATTTATTGATACAAATTAAAGAACTTAGGTGCACTTATAAACATGAACAAATCTCACAAACATGATATTGAAGAAACAGGTCAAAAAGAACATCTACAAATGATTCAGTTTATACAGAGTTTACAAAGAGGAAAATCTAAACTACAGTGTTTAAGGATGCATCATAGGTGATAAAATTCAAGAAAAGCAAGGAAATGATTATAACTTCAATCAGGGGTGAGGTTATCTCTGGGAGGAGAGAGAGGACTAGGAGTGGGAAGGGACAGCCAGGGAGCTTCGAACATATTGGCAGTGTTCTGTTTCTTAAATTAGGTGGTGCTTACTTTGTTATTATTGAAATTTAAAGTATGTGTTTTATATACTTTTATATTCATTTATATATGTGTATGCTGTATTTCACATTCTAAATTATTTTAAAAACCAAAAGTTTTAAACATAATGCGATGTCACTTCTCACCTATCAGGTTGGCAAAGACCAGAAAGTCTCCAGACCAACATACTGTTGGCAGAGTGTGGGAAACAGACATCCTCACACACTGATGACAGAAATGTGTAAATGTGGCAATATCTATCAAAATTACAAACGTACAGAAAACGTATATTTTACCACATGTGCTAAATTATAAATGCGCAAGGGTATTTGTTGTAGTACTGATTATAATAGCCTAAGATTGGAAAATCTAAATATCCATCAATATGAGACTGGTAATTAAATCGTGGTACCTCCTTATAATGAATATATGCAGCCAATTAAAAGAATGCAGCAGTCCTATATATGTTTTTTCCAGGAAAACTCTCCAAGGTATATTGTTTAGTGACAAAAGGAAGATATTAAGACACTGTGTAATATCTCTGGAAGAAAAAAAAAACGTACAAGAAATTGCCTTGAGGGAGAATTACTGAGTGACTGCTGACAAAGTTAATTTTTATTATATGTTCTTCTGTACCTTTTAAATTTTGTTTCAAGTACAAGTAATACTCACTAATCATGGTGGTGATGATGATGATGTTATCCATGACAATAAAGAGACTCAGATGTACTGAGATTGAAATCCCGGCTCTGAGGTTCACAAGACGTGGTCTTGGGTAAACTGCTTACATTTAAAGTCTGTTCCCTCAAATAAAAAAATAGGGGGCTAATAATACAGTCTCCCAGGGAAGACTGGAAGTCGATACTCAGTACACATGGACTGCTGGGTTTAGTGACTTTATATAGTTTGTGTGAAGTGTCTGTCACGGTGACTGGCGCGTGGGGCAGCTCAATGAATGGAGCTAATTCTGCTGCTGGTTTTTGTTAGGCATCTGTCCTACCTCCCCATTCTGAACATCTAGGACTTCAAACTGGGGACATATTCTCTGTCCCTGAAGCCAGCCCTGGCTTCTCTGAGACCCTGGGACAAGCTCCGAGGAAGCCGGCCTCTGCTGTGGGCTCCTCTCCACCTCCAGTTGGCCGGGTCCCAGTCACTGCCTCTGACTGGGACAGGGGGGTGTGGTCCCTGCAGCCCCCAGGTATGCTGAGGGCCTGCACTCTGTGCACACTTGACATTCCAACCTTTAAATTGCTCCTGGGATCAGCAGGGTCCCTGTTGGCGTCCACGGCTGCTGCTTGAGGTCTCCCTTCACTGCTGGGGAAAGTGCACCCTTGGGATTTCCGGGCCTCAGACCAGGATGACATGTGCTCTACGTGAGGAGTCTGTGGCTGAGACACCCAGTCAGCCTGCACAGCTGGAGGAAGGACGTGAGAGAAACACCCACCAGAGGCTCAAGTTCCCAGGAGTTGGGAGGAGAAGGAAGAATGAGGGTCTCAGAGGTAACGGAAGTCGGGGAGGGGAGGGTCTGGGGTCTTTCCCTGGCATCCAGGGTCTGGCCCGGGGCGCTGTGAGGAGTTGAGAATCCTGTCTGGGATCAGGAGACGCAGAGGAGTGGCCACAAGCAGGACACGGGGGGAGAGCTGGGCTACGGCGAGGACAGAGGCGGAGGCCGCGCCTTCTGCAGAGCATTTCCCAAAGACGGACTTTCCTCCCCGCCCTGCCCCTGCTCCGGGACTCCTGCCCGCAGAGGTGCTGGAGCCGCGGGGAGCAGCGGGGAGGGAGCGGGGCCGTCCCCCACGCTCCCCGGGGCTCCCACTGACCAGGACTCCTGCCCTGCCCTTGCTGCTCCACCCTCACACAAAGCCCGGAGCCGGGGAGGGAGGTGGGCAGGATTCCCACCCCCTCCTGCAGACGCTCAGAAGAGAGGGCCTTCCTCGGGTCAGAGGGTGAGCAGACCCGCGAGCCGGGACCCAGACCCTCTTCGTCTGAGTCCCAGTCTGCGGCTACTCTTTCCTTTTTTCTCCCTTTCCTTTTAGAAACACTGAGATTTTCTCCCTTGAACACAAAGTAACTTGTGCCCATTGTATGGACAGAAAATTTGGTGATACTGAAGACGTTCAAAGAGGAAGCCCTCGCCCCTATTGATCTTGCTATAATTTTCTCACTTGTATCCACACACGTCATTTACCTGATTGAGACAGTAACAGTGTCTACAATTTTGTCTTCTCTCTTTTAATTTATCATTGTAATGTCATAATATTATAGTGTAAAAAATATAAACAGAAGTTTAATGTCTGCCTAATATTCCCTTATATGAAATGGCTCAATTGACTAAGGCATTTATTGGTGGACAGTTATTTTGTTTTTGTTGATTTTCACTCACAAATACTGCTGTGATGAACGCCATTGTTGCGAGATGCTGGCCCTCCGCTCTCATTGGTTCTTCAGAATTATCTCCCAGAGGTGGGATTGCTGGGGTGATGGGTGTGCAGGTTTTTCAGGTTTTTCCTTTTTCTAGGCACACGGCTCTCCAGAAAGGCCGTAGGAGAGGATGTGCGGCTCTTTTGACCACACTGGGTTGCCTCCCATTTCTCAGCTGCCTGCTGGCTCCCGAGACAGGTGGGGACGAGACCACAGCAAGGCCGGGTCCCTGGGACAAGCGGAGGCACCACACCTGCAGGATGCAGGCGCCAAGGTGGAAGCTTCCCTGCCCCCTTGCTCTCCTGCTGGCTGCCCCGCCCTCCCTCCTCCCGCTGTAGGTGTGGGAGCTCTTGGTTTTCTTCCGTCCTGAGTCCCCTCCAAAGCCCGACACAGCTCTACTTCTTGCTGACCATTTCTTGATGGGAAACCAAGCATTCAGATCTCCCCTTAACACACACACACACACACACACACACACTCCCCACACCCAAAGGAGTGCGGAGTCACCTTCACCAAGCACTGCTCCCTGCCTGCCTAGGACAGCACCCCGCAGTGCCCGACAGAGTTGGGATGCCCTGGGAAGCACCTGATTCAGCCTTCTCATGCTGCATGCGGGGAAGCTGAGGCCTAGGGAGGAGAAGGGACTTGCTCAAGCTACCCAGAATATCCATGTCACGGGCGGGGGCAGGTCCCACAGCTCTGGTCTCAGTGTGCAGGGTCTTCCTAGTTCAGTTCATTCCAATTGAACCAGCTTTCAATCAGCAGCTTTTCCACGACAGGCACTAAGACTTGCGTGGATGCAGCTCTAACACAGGTCAAATCCTGTACGTCACTCACGCCCACACACATTATCCACGGGCAGAAGCTTCTGTGTGCAAAGATTTGTCTGATGGGAGTGGACAGGATGGCTTCTCTAACAGAAACCGCTTCCCTTGGCCTCTGCAACCACAGCCTGTCCTTGTCACTGTTGAATCTTGTTTGTGGCACTGTACTGTTTGCTCTTGATTTTCTGGAGGGGCCGGGAGAGCCGGTGGGAGGAACGTGAGATAAGTTGGGGCAGAAGTTCACGGTGGGCGCCCAGAGTGGGCCTGTGCTGAGCACACATCCCTCATGCTGAGGGCGGGGGAAGGGCAGTAGGCTTGCCCAGGAAATACAGGGAGACCTCTGGCTGCATGAGGGGAGACCTCTCCGGGATTAGCCCTCTGCTGGGCACAGTTGTGCCCCTCCCTCTCCTCCCAGAAACATTAGGCAATGTCGGGACATTTTTAGTTGTCACAACTCAGGGAGCAGGTGCTACTGGCAACAGCCAAGCAGAGGCCAGGGGCGCTGTTGACATTCTACAAGGCACAGGACAGCCCCCCACGACAAAGAATTCTCCAGCCCAGAATGTCAATAGTGCTGAGGTGGGGAAACCCTGGGTCAACTCAGGGCGGGAGCTGCGCTGCCGGAGAGCACGTCTGACGTAAACTGGGACCAGGACCCAGGAGGGAGGGCGCTCCCGACAGCACGTCTGACGTAAACCCTGACCAGGACCCAGGAGAGAGCGCGCTGCCGGAGAGCACATCTGACGTAAACCCTGACCAGGCCCGAGGAGGGAGCGCGCTCCCACAGCACGTCTGACGTAAACCCAGACCAGGCCCGAGGAGGGAGCGCGCTCCCACAGCACGTCTGGGGTAAGCTCTCTGACCGTGACGGAGGCGGGCCCGCTGGACAACGAGACAGATTGGAGGATAGACAGAGCTGGCTTGGAGAGACAGAATCTTTCAAAAATCTGTGCACCAAGAGAGGGAGACAGCTGTTTGGTGGAAGGAACTCCAAACTGGGGCCTGCGACCCAGCCCCAGCGCTGTCATTCAACCCACGGAGCAAAATCTTGAGTTCCTCTGAGCTTCGGTTACTTCATCTGTAAAACTCGAGTGACAATATCTGCTCCATAGGGTGTTCCAAAGAATAGGGCACAGAGTAGATGCTCGTTAATACTAACCATTCGTCTTCCGTCATCCAGCCACTGCTACACACGCACCCACACACACACACACACACACACACACACACACACACCATTGCAATTAAGAAGAAGCTATCGAAATATTATTGGTGAGGATTCTGAATTCAGAGTCTGGGTAATTGCAGCTTAGAGACTAGAAATCCTCCACACAAAGGCATACGGGCCTTCCTATAAGCTAGCCGCCTGTGTGGAACACAAGTGTGGGGTTAGAGAGCCAGAATATTACACAAGAATATAATAGAAACATAAAAGGACAAAGAAAAAACATTTCCTAGTCACCCCTGGCTAAGAATTTCCCCGATATGCTAACGCAATGGGATTAGAAGTTGATGGCATAAACCCTCCTATCTGATGACTGCGGTCGGTGTGGTTGTTAATAACTGAGCTGACCGTCGGTGGCTGCGCAGTTGTCATCCCATTGTGTGGGCGCAATCACTCCAATCAATCCCTGTGTTGACTTCATCAAGTTTCTCCCCATGTGGGAACCACCCCATGTGTTGCTATCAGTCCGTATCTAAAATAGGCAAATCCCGACGCAGACAACAGTCAAGTCTGTGTCACTGATGGTGGACAGACTGAAGAAGCAATCCTCATTATGGATGAGCCTTCGCCCAGGCGTGTTTCTGTCTGGATGTGGATTAACTTTTATACCAGTTTCTTCCAAATGTAACCAAAGTTTGAAGAGGCCTGAGAATTTGATGGTTCTAAGAATTGGATCAGTTTGGGGGTTTTCTCCTCTGAGAATCTAGGAAAACTCAGATTAAATGAAATTGCTATACATTTACGTTAAAGGGAAATAATTCCAAGCATTTTCCAGCCATTAATCATAATGCAGAGGAAAGCCCTTCCTGACCGGGGATTAGCTCTGCTGGGTTCAAGTCCTGTCTCTGTCACCAGCTTACTCAGAAGACTCAGGTCACTTCCCTTCTCTAGGCCTCAGTTGCCTCTACGGGGATGAGAGGATGCAGCAACACTGGAGGATTCCTCACACACAGCTGGAATGTTTGAGGTCCTCAGCCAGTGCTGGCCCACTGTAAGCTCTGTTCCAGCTCTGACCTTCTCTCATCTAAGAGCTAAGGACTCCTCTGCTGTCTCTCTCAGTTATTTTTCTCTTACACACACATGCTCTGCTGTTATGCAGCAAGGACTTCACCACATACCGCACGCCTGAGACTCTTCTCGAGAAAACCTGATGTGCTGCTTTTGTGCTTTGCTGACGAAGAGGGGATGTCACATGAAAGAAGCCACTTGGACCTCCCCTGTGGTGGGGTTCATTCTCCTGAGCCTCTCAGCCCACCCAAAGCTGGAGAAAACGTTCTTTGTGCTCATGCTGCTGAGGTACCTGGGGATCCTGCTGGGCAACAGGGTCCTCATCCTGGTGACCACCCTTGACTCCCGCCTGCACACACCCATGTACTTCTTCCTGGGAAACCTCTCCTTCCTGGACATCTGCTACACAACCTCCTCAGTCCCCCTCATTCTCGACAGCTTCCTGACCCCCAGGAAAACCATCTCAGCCTGTGCCGTGCAGATGTTTCTCTCCTTTGCTATGAGAGCCACAGAGTGTGTGCTGCTGGGCATGATGGCATTTGATCACTACCTGGCCTTCTATAACCCCCTTAGGTACCCCGTGATCATGACCAAGGCTGCCTACGTGCCCATGGCTGCCAGCTCCTGGCTGTTGGTGGTGCTGCTTCTGTGGTACGCACATCCTTGACAATTCAGCTGCCCTTCTGTGGGGACAATGTCATCGACCGCTTCACCTGTGAGATCCTGGCTGTCCTGAAGTTGGCCTGTGCTGATCTCCATCAATGGGATCAATGTGGGGGTAATGAATGTGATCTTCCTGGGAGTCCCAGTCCTGTTCATTTTTGTCTCCTACGTGTTCATCATTGCTACCATCCTGAGGATCCCCTCAGCTGAGGGGAGGAAGAAGGTCGTCTTTTTTTTTTTTTTTTTTTTAAAGATTTTATTTATTTATGTTTTTCCCCCCAAAGCCCCAGTAGATAGTTGTATGTCACAGCTGCACGTCCTTCTAGTTGCTGCATGTGGGATGCGGCCTCAGCATGGCCGGAGAAGCGGTGCGTCGGTGCGCGCCTGGGATCCGAACCCGGGCCGCCAGCAGCGGAGCGCACGCACTTAACCGCTAAGCCACGGGGCCGGCCCAGGTCGTCTTTGACTGGTCTGCCCACGTCACAGTCATAGTCATCTTCTGTGGGACCATCCTCTTCATAATATGGGAAGCCCAAGTCTAAGGACTCCCCAGGGGCAGACCAAGAGGACCTTTCAGATAAGCTCATCCGCCTCCTCTATGGAGTGCTGACCCCCATGCTCAACCCCATCATCTACAACCTGAGGAACAAGGATGTGAAGGCTGCTGTGAGGAACCTGGTGGCTCAGAAATACTTCAGCCAGTGATGTAGGGGATCATCTGGTTCTCATTCCTGTGTAGGAAGGGACTTCTAATCATTACAGCTGCCATTCAAAAGCCAAGTCAAGTTAACTGGAATGGTCCTTAAGTCCATATTCAGGGAATGTTTAACTTTTCAGAGTGTGTCTCCTGAATTTTGGCTATATGTCTGGCAGCTGCAGCAGATGCCAGACAGTTAATACTCTAATTGAATGTATGAAGGCGTCCTGAACACATGCTAAAACCAAGGAGATGGCAACATTAGAGCAATCCCGGTGGCCCTGACTGTGTCTAAGCTGTGGAGTCAGTACAGGGAAGAGAGATGGCTCTCCCAGCAACTTTGCCACCCCTACTGGCGTCACCAGGAGAGTCAGGGAGACATGAGGAAGTGGAACTTGCATTTGGGGCTTTTGTTTATTAGATTCAGTTTGCCTGAAGTGCTAAGAAGAGACAAAGACGAATTCTCCACATAGAGAGCTTTTGGGTAGGAATAATCTATTTTGATAAACTGAATTTCTTTCTAGCTATGAGAAAACTGAGGGTATTTTTTCTTGGTGCACTGCATATTATGAAACATTGCTAGTAAATTAAATTCAAGAAGGTATACAGAACTTGAATTTTATATTTATCACTTATAGCAATTCCTAATAGAAAAACTGGTTATTCTGGTAGATAATAATTCACATTCTGGAAAAAAAAAATAGCTGATAGGTAGGGAGGGAGGGAGGGAGGGGGGTAGATGGTTAGATAGATGATAGAAAGAGAGAGAGAGAGCAGTTAAATATGTTTGAAGACTTTGTGGCTACAGTTCAACAGGTTTCTTTGCTCCAGGAATTCTTAGAGCCTTCAATATGCTAAAGTACACTGTGAATGTCCAAGAGATAGAAAGTCTGTAGTATTTCCTGAATCTCCATAGTGCAGCACCATAAAAACTGGAAAGCATGTTCTGACCTATGACCTTGGGCAGGTTGCTTAGCCTCTCTCAGCCTATTTCTTCATGTTTTAAAACCTAAGCACTTGATTTTACTTGAATTAGATAAGATACTAGAAATGAGTGCTTTGTAAATGGTAATTAGTAGTAGTAGTATGAATGCTGCACAGTGCTATGTGCCCTGTAGAACAGAGCAAGACATAGTTCCTGTCTAGAACAATAGACACAGAAGACAGATGAGTGATTCAGAGATGGCAGTGGATGCATAAAAGCCGTTTTATAGCAAGTTATATTAAATTTTGAGAATATTGGAAGACATTTAAAAAGAGAATTTAGAAAGTGAATCCAATTTTGAGAATAGATCTTGGAAATTTTTGTTTCAAGTGATATTTAAGTTTTCTTATATTTATTAAAAATGAATTGCAAAGGATAAGGACGCCCATTTTGTTAATAAAATTTCACTTTCTTAGGTTAATCAGTCATGTTCCTGATTTCTACTTTGCACTACTAGGGAAAGAATCTTGCTATTGCAAGTACACAAGTGACATCTAGCAGCCATTCAAGCAAACTTCAGACACTTGCCCAACTGTGCAAAGCGTTGTTAGAAGGGGCTTCAGAGGGCTTCTCATTCAGTCGTATCTACATACTGCATGGAGTTCCTCTCCAATATCCCTGACCCCAGTCATCCAGCATCTGCTTAGACACCTCCAGTGACAAAGAGTTCAGTACTTCTAGATTTGAGCCGTTTCATTCAGCCCTACTAGCAAATTCTTCCTTGCCTTGTGCTAAAATATACTCTCCAGTGGCTACTACCTTCCAGTCCTAATCCAGCTTTGTGCCTCTACATGAAATGCACTAGGCTGCTTCCTTCTGAGATATGAAGATAGTTCTGGTCTCTTCCAGCCTAGACAGCCCCAGTCCTTCCTCCTGTGCCCAAATCACTCAACATTACCCAACTAGCAGCTACTAAACTGTGTCGAGAGCATCATCTAGTTTATTCCAGCAATAAAATATGATATTTCTGAAAATACCTTGGGAACAATACTGATGCTGCTGAGGTAACTCTGTTTCCCTGGGGTGACTAACATCAGTCTGGTGTAGAGAAACACGTGAAGGAGGCCCCTTCTTGTTAGCTGTCCTCTACTCACTTCCTCTTCCTCTGAGTAATGGCAGCCATATCCTTCTATGTTACAAATTACATGATCCTAATGTAGCTGTTAAGTTAGAAATCATATGATTTGTTTTCTCTAGGAACAATGGCCACCTCTATCCCACCCTCCAACTTCACATTCCTTGCCTTTCAAAGTCAGTCACCTTTCTCCTGGCCCATGCTTTCAAAAAGAACAAGATGCATTAACAGCACCAAGAAGAGACAAGAAGACTGGAGAAAGTTTTCATTGACCCAGGTCATCAGTCTTTCTGAAAAATTATTGCTGTGGTACCATACAATATAGGTCCCCATTCCTAAAATCCCCCAAATGAAAATGATCAGAATGGATAAACTCTTTTGGGGGCCAGGAATACTCTCATTATACTTATTGAAACAAATATATTATTTCAACCTCACAGTTCTGGGTCAGTGATTTTTCAGGCTTCTATTCTCGTGACCAAATCCCCAATGAAATCTTTAAGCTGAAACTCCAAATATTAAGTGGATCTGCTTTTGTGGAAGCAGGGCAGGGGTGGGGGCAGAGTGGAGGTGGGAGACAGTGGAGGGAGTAGGGCTCTACCTGCTCAGCCTGCCCTTCATCTTCAACCCCTTGGGGATCCCAGGAGTTTCCCAATCCAGAGGCACCACCTAACTCAAATAGGATACAACTGTTGCCAAGAAAAGAAATTCTATAAGAATATTTTTGCTCTACTCTGAAAAAAGTGTGAGAATCTGGGGAAAAAATTACATTCTAAGAAAAAATAAACTACCCAATTAACCATTAAAGAGATAGACAACCTAAAAAAACCAATTACCTAAGAAGAAATTGAGAAATTGTCAGTTACCACCTTAAGATGTTCCAGGCCCAGAGTTTCTCTTGAGATGTTCCAGGCCCAGAGAAATGAATGTTATTAAATATTCAGAGAATGAAAGGTTTTAATACTGTTTAAATTATTTCAGAGCATACAGCAAGAAAGATATATTCCAAATTCCTTCAGCCAAGGCAGCATAACATTGATGCTGAAACAGGAAAAACAGGACAAAGAAGGTATAATGGAGAAAACCAGAGACCCACCTCATGTATGAATGTGTGTGTGTCTGTGTATATACATATATAATTCAGCAACACATTACAAGAATAATAAACCATATCCAAGTGGATTTATTTCAAAAATGTAAAGGTGGAGCAATTTGAGAATATCCACTGGAATAATTCACCTCATTCATAGATCAAGGGAGGAAAAGAGTGATCATTTCAATAGATTCCCCAAAGCTGTTTGAAAAAGTTAAAAATCAGTTTCTGAGTTTAACTTCTAATAAAATAGGAATGAGTGTGTTCTTTAACAAAATTAAATCTGTGTCTCTAATAAAGCAGTCTGGGGCCAGTTCCAGTGGCCTAGTGGTTAAGTTCAGTGCACTCCACTTCGGTGGCCGGGGTTGGTTCCCTGGCCTGGACCTACACCATTCTGTTAGCAGCCATGCTGTGCTGGCAGCCCACATACTAAAAAATTGAGGAAGATTGGCACATATGTTAGCTCAGGGTGAATCTTCCTCAGTGTGGGGGGAAAAAAGGTGGGGGGCCCAGCCCTGTGGCCTAGTGGTGAATTTTGGCACACTCTGCTCCAGTGGCCCAGGTTTGGTTCCCGGGCATGGACCTACACAACTCATTGGCGGCCATGCTGTGGCAGTGACCCACATACAAAATAGAGGAAGATTGGCACAGATGTTAGCTCAGGGCGAATCTTTCTCAGAAAAGAAAAAGTCTGCACCTATGCTGAATGATGAATGAGTAGATCAAACCCATTACAATACCAACCACTGAATTAGAGAACAGAAAGAAATATGAAGTGAAAATAGAAGAAAGTAGGGAATAATTTTATTATTGACAACTTATGTACTATTAATTTTATACCTGGACAAAACAGGAAAATCAATTGAAAAGCAACGTTTTTAAAAAAATAGAATTCAACAAAGAAGTTGGTTATGAAGTTAACATGCAAAAATCGGGCGTAGCAGTTAAGTGCATGCTCTCCCCTTCAGCAGCCTGGGGTTCGCAGGTTCGGATCCCAGGCGTGCACAGGAGCAACGCTTATCAAGCCTTGCTGTGGTGGCATCCTACATATAAAGTAGAGGAAGATGGGCTCAGATGTTAGCCCAGGGCCAATCTTCCTCAGCAAAAAGAGAGAATAGGCATCGGATGTTAGCTCAGGGCTAATCTTCCTCACAAAAAAAAAAAAAATCAAGTTTTTCATACAAATAGTAACCAGGAGAAAATATAATGGGAGAAAAAAGAATTTATATTAGCAATGAACTGGGGGGGAAGTATCTAAGAATAAAGTTAAGAATCCACAACACTTACATGAATAAAAGCGTAATACTCTATTGAGAGAACTCAAAGGAATATTTGAATAAATTGAAAGATATAACTTGGATAAGAAATCTCATTAGTGTAAACTTCTCTCAAGTCCCCTAAATTAACACAGAAATTCAATGTGATTCCAATCACTGACAAGCTAATTCTAATTCACATAGAAATAATATGTATTTTATATAATATAATACATATGGAAAAACGTGTCAGAACAGCCAGAAATTTTTGGAAAAAAACCAAGGGGGAACTAGTCCTACCACATGTCAAAATGTATAAAAGTACAGTAATTAAAAAATATATATAAACTTAGTACTGGCGGAGAAATAGATCATTGGAACAGAACCGAGTCTAGAAGTAGACCAAATACATACAGTCATTTAATATGTGATAAAGTCCATGTGCTAATTGTTAAGTCGTCTCTCAGCTTCAAAGCTATCCTCTGTACTCAGCTTGGTGGTGCTGGGCTGGGACTCCAAACCGCATTTCTGCTTTGCCTGCTGGCTCCCTGTTGGTGGTGCCCGTAGGGGGCGCTAGAGGGAGAAGGCCGGCGGAGAAAAGAGGGACTTGCTCCTCGGGTTTGCTCCCTGCGCCTGTCCGTGTTGCTCCACAAGCCGTTTGCCCCCGTCAGCAGCAAGCGGCGGTTGTTCCCGACAACAGTTGGTTCCAATATCCTGCTTCTTTCCACATCCTCAGAACCAGGCTCTGAGAAGCAGTTTGTTGTGCGTCTCAGTTTCATAAGGCCCCTCCCCAAACACCAGATAAATCCCAGAGGAATCAAAGATGAAAATATAAAAAATAAAATCTCAAAGGTTCTAGATGAGAGGAGGGGGTGAGGAAGATTCTGAAAAAAATGTCAGATTATTCTGCAGAATCCACGATGCCTGACGACCCAGCCCCACTCCAGCTACTCCGTTCTCCTAACACAGGCGGCCGCTGAGGCTCCGAGGGCGTGGGCGATGCCCCGGCTCAATTAGTGCCCCCAAGATGAAGCTGGCGCAGGAATCCTCCTCGGTGCCAGAGGAGATCCTGGAGACAAGCACGAGTCTTGGGGCAGGAAAGAGAGGAACACGGTGGCATCCACAGAGTCAGGTTGGACGGGCCACAGGGGCAGGGCTCTGGCTCCAGGTCAGGGTCGCTGGGGGAGCTGGGGGTCTCTCTGGCCTCTAGGCTGAGCGGATGCCTCTCTGCCCCTGAGCAGGGGTTGCCTCGGGTTTTACTAACCCTTGCGGCCTGGGGCCTATTAAAGGACTCACAGCTGGCCGGTGCCTCACACCCGATCCACGTGGGCGGACCACAGTCCCGCCCTCCTCCCGGGATGGCGCCTGCCCGAAGCGCGCCAGCGGCAGGGAGCCAGCGCCAGACGGCAAAGCAAACAGAACCCAGAGAAGCAAGTCTCCTAACGTAACTGAACCGCTAGAGGGACAAAAGGATGCCAGGAGCACTCCAGGAGATTCAGGTCCAGCACTAAGAGTCTCTGATACGAGGGCCGATTGAACACTCGTACGTGGTGACGTGAGCTAAGAAAAAACGTGATGTGACGCAACTCGAGGAGAACGCCAGGTCGGAGGGAGGTTGGGGGAGGTGGCGGGGACGTGAAGAAGACAGACGGGCCAGTGGTCAGGGAGGGAAATGCGGGGTTTGAGGGCAGTTCTGTCCCACCCCAAAGCCCACGCCCTTTTGGCCCTGGCTGCACGTAGCGAGGCCCCCAGTGGGGCCGGGGAGGAGGAAGAATGGACCCGGCATTCAAGGGGTTTCAGAAAAAACGGGGGGACAGAGCGAGCCGGTACACGTGAATCATCCTGTTCTTTCTCCCACGCCTTTCACTGCCCAACACTACTCCATTCGTCCTTTAACAAAACAAGCTCCTAAGCGGACTCTGGCCCTCAGGGGCAGGCCTCAGTGCTGTTTCTTTAGAAGTCGCCAAGCAAACGCCGATTCGGGAAACCCTACAGCAGCTTGGTGGAAGCACTAAGACTTTCAGCCCATACCCACCCTGAGTCCCTGAAGTCTGGCTGAAAGAAAACACAGCAGAGCGTTTAGACCCAGGGCCCCACCCGGGAGGCTCGGTGTGGCAAAGGCTTGTCTGCAGTCTCAGGCTCTCGCCACATCTAAGGGTTGAGCTCACTGTTACCAGTGTGAGACCCTGTGAAGAGACTGGGTTGCTGCCTCTTCCTGCCCCTGCCCTCAGCTGCACACTTACCCCACAGAAAGACAGTTCGGTAATGGCTTGCTGCCATTGTGGCTTTGCAACGTTATACACTTTTCAGACAGTGACTTCTTTTTTTTTCAGTATAACAATGTTTTCACCCAACGACATATGCTACAAGAAGTAATATTTTGACTTTAGGGTTTCAGGCAAAGACACATTCACCAACTTATTACTTGGCACAGCAGTTTCTAGTCAGAGGATATCCTATGGAACAAAGAGGAATTGTTTGCCACCTAGGGATGAACCCAAAGCACATTGCCAAGTGAGAGGAGTGAAGAGGCAGTGCACCTCCCCTGACTCTTTACTAGGCTGTGCACACGCACTAGTTTTTACAACTTTTGAAGCACTAATGTATTTACTTTTATTTTGCCCTCAAAGTATTTCCTGTGATATAACTTTATTTATAGTGCAGTTTGAATGCAAGTTTACCATAAACCCCCCAAATGTTAAAAAATTGTTGAATGGTGCAGAAAGAAGACTGCACCTTCCCAAGAACCCCTTCTCACAGCCCCACCCACCATCAAGTCTGTCTTCCTCCTTCGGGAAGCACTGTCAACTTCATTCCATTTTATATACAAACTCTATTTATTTACTTTCTAATTGCTGTTTGTTACATAAACTTGTTTTCATTGTTCAATTAATATATTTTTCTATCTGTGAGTACTGTTTAGGGTATCTTGGATCAGGATGAAAATCAATGGAAAATTTTTTTCTTCTAATGGTTTTTTCCTCTTAGCAGCAAGGTTTTTAGGAGAGAATTAACATCTTTAAGCAAAGGATAGGTGTATTTTTTTGGATTAACAGTGCTCTCTACAGAGTAAAAATGAAGTCACATTGCCTGATGGAGCTCGTGGCTACTATCTTGGGAATGAACTGAAGCAGCTGGAAAGTGTAAGTCCTTGCATTCATTGGACCTTCCCCATTCCTTGCTGTAGACAGAAAGACAGCATTCTCGACATGTTGAGTTTGTGATCCTAGGGACCAAGGTTTGGCCTCTTACCCCTAAGAGGAAATGACTAGAGACCCATTGACTAAGGCCCATGAAGACTCAAGTAAACATAAGGAAAAGGGTGTGTATCAGTAAGGATTAGGTTTAACTAAAAGGCAGACCCTCAAGGTAACACTGCTTACACAAGACAGTAGTTTATTTCTCTGTCTTGTGTAAAGGTCTGGAAGTTAAGTAATCCAGGGATGTTATAGGATCTCTATTCCTCTAAGTCTCCAGGGACTCAAACTCCTCTGGTTTACTACTTTCCATCCCAATGGTGTAGTCCTTATCCTCATAGTCCAAGAAGGCAGCTAGAGCTCCAGCTCTCACACCACATTACAAGCAATAGGATAGAAAGAGTGACAAAGAGGAAGGGGAGTGTGATGGTTAATTTTATGTGTCAACTTGACTGGCCTTGGGGTGCCCAGATTAAACATTATTTCTAGGTGTGTCTGTAAGGTTGTTTCTGAACAAGATTGGTATTTGACTCTGTGAACTCAGTAAATTGCCCTCCCCAAAGTGGGTGGGCATCATCTGATCTGTTGAGGGCCTGAATAGGGCAAAAGATGGAGGAAGGAGGAATTCGCTGGGTTGTCTCATCTCACCTCTCCTGCCTCAGACTGGGATTTACACTGTCAGCTCCCCTGGTCCTCAGGCCTTTGGACTCAGACGGGATTATATCACCGGCTTTCCTGGGTCTCCAGGATCTGCAGACAGCAGACTGTGGGACTTCCTAGCCTCCATAATTGTGTGAGCCAATTCCTCATAATAAATCTCCTTTTATATCTATATATCCTATTGGTTCTGTTTCTCTGGAGAATTCTAACTAATACAGGGAGCAAAGGGCATATGTCAGCTGTCTTTTAAGAAAGGTTTCTAGAAGCTGTCACGTGACAGTTCTGCTTGCAGCCCATTAGCTATAACTTAGTCGTGTGGCCGTAGTTAACTGCAGAAGATGCTGAGAAATACAGCCTTAATTCTGGGCAACCACGTGACCTAGTTAAAAATTGAGGATTCTTTGATTGTGGAAGAAAGGGCCACCAGATATTGGTGGACAATTAACAGTTTCTACCACAAAGTCCTCCATAATTCTAATTCTGCATTATATATTTTTTTAATTAATTAATTTATTTATTTTTTCCCCCAAAGCCCCAGTAGATAGTTGTATGTCATAGCTGCACATCCTTCCAGTTGCTGTATGTGGGACACGGCCTCAGCATGGCCAGACAAGTGGTGCGTCGGTGCGCGCCCAGGATCCGAACCTGGGCCACCAGCAGTGGAGCGCGCGCACTTAACCGCTAAGCCACGGGGCCGGCCCTGCATTGTATTGTTTTTAATATAAGAACTGCCACTTACTCCTAGGAAGCTCCATTGCTTGTAGAAACTTACTCAGCTACATTTGGAGAAAATAAAAGAGTCAACAAAATAGATTCTTAAAATTTTATCTCCAGGGGCCGGCCCCGTGGCTTAGCGGTTAAGTGCATGCGCTCCACTACTGGTGGCCATGGTTCGGATCCCAGGCGCGCACCGACACACCGCTTGTCCAGCCATGCTGAGGCAGCGTCCCACATACAGAAACTAGAAGGATGTGCAACTATGACATACAACTATCTACTGGGGCTTTGGGGAGAAAAAGGAGGAGGATTGGCAGCAGATGTTAGCTCAGGGCCAGTCTTCCTCACCAAAAAGAGGAGGATTGGCATGGATGTTAGCTCAGGGCTGATCTTCCTCATCTAAAAAAAAAAAAAAAAATCTCCCTATGTATCTGTTTCCCAGCCTGTCTCACAACAGCCAGGACAATCTTCTCAAACAACTGCTAGCTCATGATAAAATAGCTATCATAGGACTTTGAACTATGGGCAATAAACATCAAGTTTAGATAATGTGGCATTATGAATGTTTTGATAAAGTGATCAACACATTCTTCACCTTTAATTCTCACTCAGGTTCATTTCTGATGAAATGAGCCACATAATTGTAATTTGGATTATGGATGCTAGTTTGTTGTGTACATCTAAAATAATAATACGTTTGTATGTGGAATCAGATTCTTTGACTGGATCCAGATAAGTGAAATGTCTTTCGTCTTTTGGGACATGCTCCCAACAAGCATGACAGTAAAGCTTCACTTTTGTGTCTCTCAGAGAAGATGTATTTATAATAGTTACCACGATTCTCTATCCTGGCATCTAGGCTTCCTAAGGTCTCATTGTGTGTTGTACCACATCAAACACGCAGCCAGATGATCCATGTCTTACAACCAAGGCAGCACCCTGGCTTCCTCCCTCTTTCTGTAAGCTAGGGATCGACAGCCGTGACATACATACATACGTTCATGTTTCGATTTGGGTCCAAAAGCATCATCAGAAAATTCACATATTATTCATTCCCCATAGAAATTCCAATGAGGGAAATGGTGCAGGTACCAATGGAAGGACACTGGCTGCTGTGACACAAACAGGGACACGTGATGAACACTCTATAGCTGAAATGACAAGGATTCTCAGAGAGACCCACATACAACTAGGAATTGCCTTTCCTCATAACTCTGTTAGCCCTTTTCAAGGACAAACTGCCTTCTTTGCAGCCGATCAGCTTACCCAAGGACAAAGAGAGGTCACTGGCAGATTTGGCTTTTATAAAAACAAAATCTGCCTTCACCCTCATCCAAGGAGGCAATCTATGCAAAGTTGGTCCTCTCCATACACTGCTCTAACTAAATGTCTCTAAGTTATTCTTGGACTCTTTGATAATGGTGCCGGTGTAATAGCATAAAAACCACTTTGGAGCAGAATCAAGTCCCCCAGTAGTGAAACATTTGCATTCCTCCACTTCACCAACTCTTGTAAATAGTCCTCAAAGTGCACAACTGGATCTTCTGGCAGAAAATCCCAAGTCTCACGAGGCAACTGGGCCTGATGCTTTAATTAATTCCATTTCACCAAACTCAAGGATATGCAAGGGGGCTGCAGGAACCACCAAGAGGTATTCAAAGCTGGTTCACCATCCATTTGAAAGTATTGAGGATTAATAACATTCTGACCAATCCCACAGGTGTTAAATGTCTATAGTTGTGGCCCATAGGCCTTGCTAAAGGCTCCTGCTCTACCCAGATTTACAATCCAGATATAGTTGTAGTAGTCCATAACTCTAGATTTCCTCATTGGCCTCTCACAAATGTTTACCTCTGAGGGAATGCAGAGTTCCCACCAGAAGTCTCAGGTGACTTCACCTTCCTGGACCGTAACGGGGATACTTGGGGGCCAACTTCTGTTTCTGCAGGTTAACCACAGGCTTCAACATCTGAGTCACAAGGGCTTGGCGAGTGCTGAGCCCTCCAAACCCCTGTGTGGTTGGCCATGCCTTGGGATCTGACCGGTGGGACAGGCAGATACTGTCACAGCTGTAGGTGTAAGGGAACAGCTTGGCCCACATGCCTCTGGTCTGGATGACCACGAGCCTTCGGCAGCATTAATGTCCTTGCTGCTGTTTTTTATCAAAGCTATTGGTGCACCTTGCTTGTGGGTTTGTTTCTAACCATTCTCAACCAGATGGAATTTACATTTTTAATAGCCATAATTATCCTTGTTTAAATCATTTTAAGGCAGTAGCTTTATAGTTTTATGGGATGTTTTTAGTTTAACTGAGAGGAGTTCATGCTCCAGATTGTTTATTAAAAAAAAAAAAAAAAAATGACCACCAGGATTTCAGATACATAGTGAGAAAGCTACTTTACTTTATGACCAAATTTTTCAGACAATTTAAAGGAAAACTTTTAATTTTGTGGGTTAGTTACACTGGAAACTGAGGCTGAGGCAGTTATTAGGTCTCCAAGTTGTTTTGTTTTATTTGTTTGTTTGTTCTCATATTGAGATTTCCAGCCCGTAGGAGGAAGCTTGATATTTTAAAACTATTTTGCATCTTGCTAAAATCTTCAAAGTCAGAGAAAAGATTTTAATTGGGTAGTCTTGCTACACTGGAATTTGAGGCTAGAAGAGACGCCCGGGGCACGTGGACTGCACTGCTCTACAGGGTGGCCCAGGGACCCACTTCTTTCTTTTCGCTCCACTCTCCCTATGCTGTTGTCCTCATTCAAATGATCAAAGCTGGTTCATCACTTTATTTCAAACATTCCAGCCCAAAGAAAGGGGGAGAGAGAGGGCATGGACAGTTTTTCTGAAAGACTTGACCTGGAAGCCGAAAAATGTCATTTCCACTCAATCCCATTGGTCAGAATTTAGTCACATGGCCACACCCAGATGCAAAGGATGGTGGGAAATATAGTGTCTAGCTGGGAAGCCATGTGCTCAGTTAAAATTTAAGGGTTTCTATTAGTGAAAGGGTGAAATGAAAAATGGATATTGAAAGATTATCGGTCTCTGCCCCAGTGACATTTGTTACATGGATCATGGCTCCTGGCTGACTGGGTGATTGGGAATGCTTAGGGGAAGGAGTTTGATCACTTGGTGGGGGATGTATTGATTTCTAGAGGGTTAATTAGGTTTAGGGCTGATTAGGCTTGAGGAAAGGAAGACCATTAGTATGTCTGGATAGACAGTGATTGTATTTGATGAGGTTGATTGAATTAGTTGATTAAATAAGAATTTTGATAAGATATGTAACTCCTGGTTTTAACATCAATATACAAAGAAAGTGTTCAGCTATAAGTTTGGTCATTTTGAGAAGTAACCTTTTTGGTTTGCCAAATATTGAAACTTTAAAGTAAAAAATGGTTATACTTATTCAAAAAACATAAAAGTATTCAGTTCTCTCTCCTGCCTTTCCTTGTTTGTTATACATCAGTGTCGATATTCATTCCTTTTGAGGTACATTTGGTCTCTTAAAAAGCTAGCGACAAATAGCCTCAATGGCACCTCTGGGCAGACACCAAAGGACTAAATCTGATCCTAAGTAAAATCTAGTAGTTTGCCCATATTTTCACCAGTTAGGAATTATAGGAATTTAGACATAGAATTTGAAAATAGGGGCCGGCCCAGTGGTGTAGTGGTTAAGTGCGCGGGCTCCACTGCTGACAGCCCGGGTTCAGATCCTGGGCACGCACCAACACACCGCTTGTCAGGCCACGCTGTGGCGGCATCCCATATAAAGTGGAGGAAGATGGGCATGGATGTTAGCCCAGGGCCAGTCTTCCTCAACAAAAAAAAGAGGAGGATTGGCACGAATGTTAGCTCAGGGCTGATCTTCCTCACAAAAAAAAAAAGTCTCTTTTTAGCCATTTTTTGTTTTTAGTAGAGACCAAGATCCCATTCACTACAAAATGTTTTTGGAGGCATGAATGGTTGTGTTTGATCCAGGAATAATAAGTGATTGACTGTTACCTGGCCACAGGGTGGGGTGGGATTCCTGGCACTTTTTTTCCTTAGGCAAAGGAAAAAAACAACTGAGCAGAAATTTGTTCTTTCAACAGTTTTTTTTGTGGAAATGTAGATTAAAGAGACTAGGTTTTTTTTAAATCCTGTATTGCAATAATTGCATATATGGTTACACAAAGCTAGTGGGAATGCTGTTTTAAGTCAATGTAAGTTATCTGACCTAGATGTTGCCATTAGGGACATCAACTAGCAAGGTGTTGTCAGTTATTTATTTTTTTTGTGAGGAAGAGCAGCCCTGAGCTAACACCTGTGCCAATCCTCCTCTTTTTTTGCTGAGGAAGACTGGCCCTGGGCTAACATCCATGCCCATCTTCCTCCACTTTATATGGGACGCGGCCCCAGCATGGCTTGACAAGTGGTGCGTCAGTTCGCGCCCCGGATCCAAACCTGGGCTGCCAATATCGGAGTGCGCGCACTTAACCACTACGCCACGGGGCTGGCCCGAGTCTTCAGTTATTAACTTTTTTATCTTAATGAGTTCTGAGTTCAGATGTTTTCTTTTTAAATATAAATATTTGCTTTTGCTAAAGCTAATTTGAAATTCTTGAATTTGACTTGTGTATGCACAAAAATGATCAGTTTTGTTGGACGTAGCAGGGTAATCCACTGTTGGAATTTAAAAACAATTAATGTGTTCTAAGTCATTAGATTTCATTGTACAAATTTTTACAATATAAAATAACATTTAAAATTCTTTTTAAACAGAACTTTGATGCTAGGCATCCCAAAAGAAAAGCTTGTCTCATTTAAGAACTGCTCTAAACCAGCAATTCTCAAACCTTTTGTCCTGAAGATTAGCAAAAATTATAAGACTGATAATATCTGACACTGATGAGGATAGAGGGAAACAAACACTCTTCTATTCCATTGGTGCTAATGTAAACTGGGTCTGTTTTTTAATACAACACTATAACATTAAGTAGACATGCAGGACAAGGATACTGAATAAAGAAAAGAAAATTCAACCATCTTCCAAGAAAGAAAACTAAGAGGTCAAAAGTCCTGTTTCACAAGTGGGGTCCCCATGGTTTACTGTCAGGTTGCCAGATATAGCAAATAAAAATATAGAATTCCCAATTCAATTTGAATTTCAGATAAACAGTGAATACTTTTTGAGTATAATTATGTCTACATACTTTGGGATAAACTCATACTTTAAAAAGTATTCATCGTTTATCTGAAATTGAAAATTTACTGGGAATCCTATGTTTTACCTGGCAATCCTAATTTAATATAAAACAATCATATTAACAGAAGAAGAAAGTTTTACCTCAGATTGTTGCTGCCCTGAGTCTCCTCTTTTTTGTTGTCCCTCTCCCCAGGGAATGGTTATTGCCAATCTTTTGTCGCAGGAACTGCGACATAAGGTAATTCCTTTATCTTACCCTTATCCTTGGGTCTGTCTTACAATATCCTCCAATGCCCTCACTCATTTTCTCTTTCTTTGTTTTTCACTCATAAGCCTTTTCAATTTCACGTTGCAGTTAAACACTCCAGGTACATTCATGAGTCCATCTTACCTATCTCAAAACTAGGAACTGCTGAATTTCCCTGGGGACGGGTGTAAGAGGCCAAATCCAGGACACAGAGCACAAATAAATAAGAGGCTAAATCTTTGAGGGCACTCAGCTGCAAGGGAACAATTAGTTCACTGCTCTGGGTGCTTTTAGAGGTGAGCAAACAGCCCGGAACAGACAGGCGAGAAAAAGATTCTGTCAAGTACATGAAGTTTACCTGGAGCCTGATTAGTTCAAATCCTATTTATCCTGGTTTAGAACCACACCCTCTACTACCACCCAGATCCTTAGAGGCCTAAAATAGCCAGTTACATATATGAGAAAACATAATAAAATCAAGCATTAAAAATTATATAGAAATTTGGACACTGACTTGATATTTCATGATACTGAGGAATCATTGTTAAATGTTTTTGGGTCTGATATGGTATTATTGTTACTTTTTTTTTTCTTTTGGCTGAGGAAGATTAGCCCTGAGCTAACATCTGAGCCAATATTCCTCCACTTTGTATGTGGGTCACTGCCACAGCATGGCTGATGAGTGGTGTAGGTCTGTGCCTGGGATCCAAACCCTTGAACCCAGGCTGCCAACATGAACTGTGCAGAAATTAACCACTACGCCACTGGGCTGGCCCCTATTGTTACATTTTTAATAAGTCCTTATATTTTAAATACATCCTGGAATATTTACAGATTAAATGATATTTCTGGAATTAGCTTCCAAAGGTAGAAGGTTGAGGGAGTGGAAGTGTAGATGAGACAAACGAGTTTTTTGAAGCTGGATAATAGGTACCTGGAAGCACATTACACTATTCTCTGTGCTTTTATGTATGTTTGAAATTTGCCATAATAAGAATTTTAAAAATAAAAACTATCGTGTCCATATAATGGAATGTTATTCATCTTTTAAAAAGGAAGAAAATTCTGACACATGCTACAACCTGGATGACACTTGAAGACATTATGCTAAGTGAAATAAACCAGTCAAGAAAGGTCTAATACTATATGATTCCACTTAGATCAGGTACCTAGAGTAGTCAAATTCATAGAGACAGAAAGTAGAACAGTGGTTGCCAGGGGCTGGGGGGAGGGGGAATGGGGAGTTAGTGTTTAATTGGTATAGAGATTAGTTTGGGAAGATGAAAATAGTCCTGGAGATGGATGGTGGTGATGGTTGCACAACAATGTGAATGTGCTTAACGCTACTAAACCATACACTTTAAAATGGTAAATGTTATGTTATGTATATTACGTTACGTATACTTTACCACATAAAATGATCTCAATTTAGTTTTATAAATAAAAAATGCTACTTTCACAACAAACAGCACAAATAAAACTGGAAAATAGCAATAAAATCTGAATATAGAGGATTAAAAACTAACTTTTATTCTTGAAGAATAAACATATTCTTTTCGAGATGGAAAAAAAAATTCTATGCTCTTAGTCTCCCCTGATAGCACATTTAAGTTTCCTTTTAAATATATTCTATCTTTGATTTTACAAAATAAAAAGAAAAAATAATAAATAAAAAGTATCATAGAAAACACAGCAAGCATTGCCATCAGACAACTTGTACCCAAACAGTTAAGTGGGACAATTTCTGTGAGCCGGTGTCCTCACGTTCCCTGAGACCCAGATCACAAAAGGCCGTGACATACTGCAGAAATCCCTCTGGAGGGCCCTCCACAACACTCCCCAGCTGCCCTTCCACATCCATCTTGCACCCTAGGGGGCAGTACGTGTAATGCCAGTCCCTTTGGCCAAATCCCAGGAGCTTTTCCACATAGAACAAAAGTAAGTAAAGTGATAAAGCAGCAACTCTTTAGCAATTCTAAGAACATCCCACTATAATGCAGGCTCAAGGTGGCAATATTTTCACAAGATTAAATATCTCATGCTTGCATTCACTGTTTCTCATTTTCTGTTGCCTTGAAAGATAACTGACAATACTCAGTTACCTCTAAAATGTCAAACCCCATAGAAATAGTCTAACTCTTACAGTCTTCCCTATACACCCACCCCACCACATGTGTCTCTGACCCAAAGCAAGCACCATGGGCTAAGGGCTGAGGCCTCTGTGGGTCCTCTGACCTGGGGTCCTTGGACCTGCCAGGATGCCAACCTTCCAGGGACCTCATCCTCATATAATGACCTGGCCATGCTGAGGGCCAACCCCTCTGCACCCATATACCTAAGGCAAATGGCCTGAGTGACAAGTGAGACAGCAGTGAAGGCCGTGCCTCCATGGAGCTAGAGCCTGGAGGAGAAAGTGGACACTGAAGGAGCAATCACAAGTGTGATGAGTGCCATGAAGGAGAAGCAGAGGACACTTGGGAAACCCAGGATAGGCTGCCTAACCGAGCCTGGAGTGGCAGTGGACAGGGAAGGCTTCTCTGGCAAGAAACAGGGTGAGGGGATTGAAGTTACGGCTCACCCTGGAAAAGAGCCTTCCAGTGGGATGCCCTGACTCGGGAGGTACCCCAACAGTGGGTGGAGCAGGAGTGGAGGATGCTGGGGAGAACAGCCCCCAGCCTGGATGGCTTGGAAACAGGTAGAGTAGCAGAGTCACAAAGAGCACAGGCTCCGGAGACAAACAGTCCCGGGTACCGTTTCCAGTTTCATCACATAATAACTGCAGAAATGTAGGCAAGTTGCTTGATCTCAAAATTATGGACAATTTTAAACACATACAAAAGTAGAATTATTTAGTGAACAATCATGACCTATTCCTCACTCAGCTTCAACAATGACCAACTCATGACAAATCTTCTTTCATTTATATCCTTACCCAGCTTCTCTGACTCCATCATTTTGAGGCAAACCCCAGACACTGTATCATTACACCCATAAAAAAATAAATGTATATGTCTAAAAGATAATGACTTCTTTGAACATAATGCACAATACTATTACCTTGCATAAAATTTTATCAATAATTTCTTAATATTATTAAATATCTAGTCATTTCCAAATTTGAAGTTTCCAATGGTATCATGATATCCTAACCTTTTCTTTCTTTGCTTTTATTATTTTTTTTACAGTGTCTTTGAATAAGGATCTACATAAGGTCCTCACATTGTGTCTGTGCTTTGCCTCTTTAAGCCTCAATTTCCTCAACTGTCACTCCCTTATTACAGCCTTAACTTCAGAAGGGTGAGGCAGTGAAGATCATAACAGAAAAAAAGCAACTGTCTCAAGATGAGGCAAGTAGTCACTTGCTCGGAGTTTGGGAGGATTTACACAGTTCTTTTCCTTGGGTTCAAGTCACCTGTTGCCATCTCCACAGCGTCCACTGCTTCCTCTGTAGAGGATCCTCTGCACCCCTAATTCAGGTTGCCCCTCCTCTGTTCTGCAAAGGTCATGGAGACTTTTGTTCTCAACCCTTGCTGCTGCCCAGGCAGGTGCCCTCTCTCAGTGTGCCTGGGAGCCTCTTGTCTCCAGACTCTCTCCCTTCACCACTCGCAAGCCCTGTGGTCTCTTTAACCACAGTTCCCATTTCTTTTTCAGTGTTCTCAATACAAATGATGATTTTTTTTCAGAGTACAAAATAACACATGCCCATTGTAGGAATTTTAGACAAAACCAAAGCAGTGTAAGAAAGAATTCCATCCCCTATGGTTAACTGCCCCAGTTTGAAGTAATTTCCCTCTGTTTGGTCATTTTTATACATAGATATTTTTATGTGATTGAGATTATATTGTAGGTACACATTTATATCTTATTATTCACTTAATTTTATATCATAACCATCTCTACATGTGACTAAAAACCCTTTGTTGACATCTTTTTAATGTGTGAATAATTTTCCACTTTATTGATACACCACAATTATTGAGTATGCCATTTATTGGTGGACAATTAGTTTGTTTCCAATGTTTCTTGTAAATAATGATGAGATGAACATCTTTGTTGAGAAAACTTAATCCACTTCTTTATTTCCTTAGGTATGAGTTCTAGAAGGAGATTGCTGGTTCAGCAGGTATCTGGACCCTGATGCTCTCACCAGCAGGTGCTCAAGGAAAGCTCTTTCAAGTTGATACAATTGTCATCAAGAAATGAAGTAACTTCTATTAGTGAAATAAATTTAATAGAAAATTGTAATCTTTAACTTTTCAGAATATGCTTTGTATGTTTTGAAACTTATTGGTCTTATGCCTGACAGCTTCAGTAGATGTAGAAGTTACTAAATATTCCAGTTGAAATGCAGTGAAGATATTATGGGATCATGCTGAATTTCTAGGTGCCGTTAGAGTAAGATAAATGGCTCCTATTGTATCTAAGCTGCCCAGGTGGCAGAGGTCAGCAAGAATGGGTCTCATAGCAACGTTGCCAGCCCCAACCCACCCTCCCAGGTCCAGACTTGAATAACCACCTGCCTATTTAACATCTGTACTTGGATGTATAATAGAATTCTCAAATTCTCTAAGTCCAAAATACAACTCTCAGTTTCTCAATGCCCCTCTTCCAACTTGTTCCTTCCCCAGTTTTTCCCATATAAGTGCGGGCACCACCACCCACCTGGTTGCTCAGGCCAAAAACCTATGGCTCATCCTTGATTACTCTTCTCCTCACCCTGTACACCCAGTGCATCAGGGAGGCCTGTCTGCCTCCTTCACAATATGTCCAAATGGACCCATTCAGTGGGTGCACGTGCTTCCCTGCAGGCCATCCTTCATGATTCAGAGCATGTCTTTCCCCAGCCCCAAACCCTCCGATGGCGTCCTGTCACACTTGGGAGTAAAATTCCAATTCCCACACAATCTGTGTCCTGTCTACCTCTTCAACGTCATCTCCCACCACTTGCCCCTCCCTCCCTCCCCTCCAGCCACACTGATGTCCTTCCAAGCTCCTTTCTGCCACAAGACCTGGAGTGTGCTTCATCCAGATTGTCACACTGCACTCTCCTTCACATCACTTGGGTCTCTGCACGAAGGGCACCTTCTCACGTACCTAAGATGGACACCTTCCCATCGCTTTCCATCCCCCTACTGTTTGTTATTCCCCATAATGCTTATTACCACCTAATGAATAATCTCTTCATTTGTTTGTTTATTGACTATCTCCCCATTAGAATGTCCAGTCCATAGGAGACGGGCCTTCATCTGTTGTGTTTGTTGCTGACACATAGCACCCAGCACAGGGCACAGTATAGCACTTAACACATAGCAGTGTTCAATGAATATTTGTTGAATGGATGAATGAATGAGGGAGGAAGCTTTCACTATGAAGAACGCGCATCAGATTCCCTCTGGCTTATTACAAAGAAGGACAGAGAAAAGGTCATTCTCTGCAACTGGAACTGCCACTGACAGGGAGTGAACTATAAGGGCTTTGTAAAGTGTAAACCACTAGACAAATGGAGATTATCATCATTATGTTAATGTGGCATCGTGCTACTAGATGCTGCGTGCTCCATGAAGACAGACTGGACATAGTCCCTGCTCACACAAACACAGACATCAGCCAGCTGAGATGCTCACAGAAGGTTCTTGATCAAGAGAAACAGTGTAGTGTTAACTACACTAAACTTCTGAGAATATTGGAGACATTTAAAGAGAGTATTTAGGAAAGGGATCATTTCAATTTTAAGAATAGAACTTTGAAAATTAGTTTTGTTTTCAAATGCTAATAAAAATTAGTGTTTAGTTTAATATAGTCTCATTTGTATATTTTTTCTTTTGTTTCCCTTGCCTGAGGAGACGTGATATTCAAAAAGATACTGCTAAGACCAGTGTTAAAGAGCATATTGTCTACGTTTTCTTCTAGGAGTTTTATGGTTTTGGGTCTTACATTTAAGTCTTTAATCTATTTTGAGTTCATTTTTGTGTGTGGTGTAAGATAATGATGGCCTAAAACTTCTGCACAGCAAAGGAAACCATCAACAAAATGAAAAGACAACCTAGCAATTGAGAGAAGACATTTGCAAATCATATATCTGATAAGGGGTTAATATCAAAAATGTATAAAGAATTCATACAACTCAACAACAAAACAACAAACAGCCCAATTAAAAAATGGGCAGAGGATATGAACAGACATTTTTCCAAAGAAGATATACAGATGGCAAACAGGCAGATGAAAAGATGTTCAACGTCACTAATTATTAGGGAAATGCGAATCAAAACTACATCCATCAGAATGGCTATAATTAACAAGACAAGAAATAACAACTGTTGGAGAGGATGCGGAGAAAAGAGAATCCTCATACACTGCTGGTGGGAATGTAAACTGGTGCAGCCACTATGGAAAACAGTATGGAGATTCCTCAAAAAATTAAGAATAGAACTACCATATGATCCAGCTATTCCACTGCTGGGTATTTATCTAAAGAACCTAAAAACACGAATGCGTAAAGATATATGCACCCCTATGTTCATTACAGCATTATTTGCATTAGCCAAGACTTGGAAACAACCTAAATGCCCATCAGTGGATGAATGGATAAAGAAGATGTGGTATATGTACACAATGGAATACTACTCAGCCATAAGAAAGATGAAATCTTGCCATTTTTGACAACATGGATGGACCTTGAGGGCATTATGCTAAGCGAAATAAGTCAGATGGAGAAAGACAATTACCACATGATTTTACTTTCTGCCATATGTAGAAGATAAAAACAACAACAACAACAAACAAACACATAGACACAGAGAAGAGATTGGTGGTTACCAGAGGGGAAGGGGGAGAAGTGAGGGCAAAAGGGGTAAACGGGCACATTTGTACGGTGATGGATGGTAATTAGACTTTGGGTGGTGAACATGATGTTGAAATATAATGATGTATACCTGAAATTTATATAATGTTATAAACCAATATTACTTCAATAAAAAAATTAGTGTTTATCCAAAAGTAGCTATATATGGAAAAAATGAATACTTTGTCAATAGAATTTAATTTACTGTAAACCAAGTAGATCCCATTTCTGGTTTTTCTATTTGCACCATGAAATGCTCTAGCTCCTGTGAGGAGACAAGAGTGACATCTAGTGGCCATTCACATAAATTACAGCTCCTTGAAAGGTCAAGTCAGAGAGACAACCTGAGGGTCATGTCCTCCAGGGGTTACCGATTTCCAGATTTCACAGACGTATAAATCTTTTATAAAAGGAGACATATGGAGTTGTCAAGATTTTATTTTGTTGAGTTAGGATGTTAAACAACAATAACTACCACCTACTATCTAACAACAACAACAAAGCATTTTAACATTCCCCCAAATAGAAAGAACATAATCTCAGAATAAAGGAAATGTATTTCAAATTGCAAATATTTAGCTTTGTAAAAAATGTACCACATTGTCTTTTCTTTCCTCAATAGGGAAATGAGACCTGGCAAACTTGATGGACAGGTACCAGTGTGCAGACTGGTATTTGGGAACTGCTGCTCACTTGATGGATCCTTTCTGCAACATCCTCTGCTGACTACCCCAGCAGTGGAGAGGTGCTTCCCTCCGCCACCTCCCTCCAGCCCTGGGAGATAGGAGGGTTCTCTTTAACTCAGGGGGAAATTGGCAGCCTCCACTCACCGTCCTGGTTTTGGCCTGGGCCTCTCCAGGAAGAAGCCTAAATGCTTTTCTATTTTGATGTGTGAAAGCAGCTCTCAGGTCCCCAGTGCCCACTTCCCATAGTTTCTTCCTGAGGCTGAATCCCCCAGGTCCTTCAGCCAGTACTTACACTCTCAGCTGGCAGAGCAATAAATTCTGTGCCTCCCAGGGGTCTAGTTGCTACAAAGTTAAGATCACAGACATTTGTGAAAAGATCCTGTTAAGGATTAGAAGTCTGAAAACTTCTCTTCAGGCTAACCAACTCAGAGCAGTACAGAAGTTTACTTATTTATCAACCTTCTTGGGAGACAGGCAGCACACACCCAGGCAACCACAGTCTCTGATATTACAAATTATATCGTCCATACCTCTAGGTAAAATCTCCTCCCCCACACCTCCTGAGTCCCTGAATAATGCTGAGGTGGTCTTTCCACACTCTGTGATTGAGCTTTCTAAGTTTCTTGTTAGTGGCCTGTGCTTTCAATAGGAACAAAATGGGTCATTATGCTGTGTAATTTGTTTTAGCTGTGAGTCATAGAAAACCTCATATGAACCATGGTTTAAATAAGATAGTTTATTTCTCTTTGGGGTAAATGCCAGGAAGCAGGCAGTCTAGGGCTGGCGTGTTGCCCCCACAATATCAGGAACCCAGTCTCCGTCTATCTCGTTCCACCATGCCTGGCTTCCATTCCCAAGGTCACTTTCTGGTCCAGTGTAACTTCTGTAGCTCCAGCCATTACATCCACGTTCTGCCCAGATGGAAGGAGAGAAGGTGAAGAACAGTGCTCCCTCTCTATTTAAGGACCTTTCCCAGAAGTTGCACACCACTTCTGTTGGCCATTCCTAGCTCCAAGGGAGGCTGTGTTGTTGCTGTTCTTCTACTAATAAGGAAGAAAGGGGAAACTGAGGTTGGGAGAGAACTAGCTATGTTGACCACTAGCTTGTACTACATGAGCCCAAGGTCAGACATAAGGTCAAATGATCACTGATCCATTGTATAGGACTCCACATCTAAAATCTCCTAAAATAGGATCAATGACAATGACCATTGGGCAAAATTGAGACCAATGACAATGTATCCAGTGGAATCATGATCATTCAAGCAAACGGTTGTTTTAACTCAGATCTCTGGATTGGCGTTCCATGCAAGAATTCCTTCCCAGCATTTCTCAGAAACGTTATGTTTTTCCAAAGCATGAATCCTAATAAAAATAAGTTGAGAAATCTAGAAACCTGAGAAAAGTATTCTCCTATGAGAATTAAAACTTGATGATCAACATAGAGATGTCACTAGTTCAAAGGAATCCACTGATGTCAAATGGAAAGCAAGAGTAGAAAACGCTGAAGCACGCATCAGAAAATTAAGGTCGACAGTTCCTGAGTGGGGTGGAGCACGAAGGAGAGAAGTGTCATCACCATCTTGCCCGTAGCTGTTGCGTCGTTACGAGCAACAGTGTGCTGGAGTTGGCTCACAGGCTCGAGAGAGGGCAGCTGTGAGCATCTCTTTCCAGCTCTCAGTGACATCACATTGGTAGCTTGAAATTGACCATAGGAGAGTATTTATATCTTCCCTCAGAAACTGGCAAACACTACATATCAGGGCTTTTTTTTTTTCCCCTGGAGAGTCAGTTTACCAGCACACAGTGGTTATAAGTGTGTGTTTGTGGCCTGGTCTGCTTCTAATCGTTAGCCATTTTTACAAATAATAGAAATATAAGTCAGTTTATACACATAGGATACTTATACAAATCCTGTGACCAGTATTAGAAAAAAATAAATTTTGGAAGCAAAATATGTCCTTGTATTGGCAATTTCAACAAGTGATTCTTTTTTTTTTTTTTTTTGTGAGGAAGATCAGCCCTGAGCTAACATCCATGCTAATCCTCTTTTTTTGCTAAGACCGGCTCTGAGCTAACATCTATTGCCAATCCTCCTCCTTTTTTTCCCCCCAAAGCCCCAGTAGATAGTTGTATGTCATAGCTGCACATCCTTCTAGTTGCTGTATGTGGAACGGGGCCTCAGCATGGCCAGAGAAGCGGTGCGTCTGTGCGCCTGGGATCCGAACCTGGGCCGCCAGTAGCAGAGCGCGCGCACTTAACCGCTAAGCCACAGAGCCGGCCCTCAACAAGTGATTCTGTGTAGTGCTATTAACCTTGCTAGTGGGTCTGAACGTTAATGTTATTTGAAAACTTCCCAGTAATGATTGCTGGCATTTCCAAGTGTCTGTGTATTCGCCATAGGCTGAGTTCATTATAAATACTTAACAGAAGAGCTGCAAAAGAAGATGTGATTATTGTAGACAAGAACACTCTAACATGAAATTGGAAACTGCTCTAAAATCTGAGTCGGTAAGCGCAACATTGAATTCAACAGCAAAATCAAGAGGAGGGCAAGCAGACAAAAAGTGTTTATCGTTAAAAAAGGAAATGAGCTTCTCCAAAGCAGCATGCTCCCTAACGCCCAACTTGAAGAGGTTTGGGACGCACTCTTTTTTTTTTTTTTAAAGATTTTATTTATTTATTTTTCCCCCCAAAGCCCCAGTAGATAGTTGTGTGTCATAGCTGCACATCCTTCCAGTTGCTGTATGTGGGACATGGCCCCAGCATGGCCAGAGAAGTGGTGCGCACCCGGGATCCGAACCCGGGCCGCCAGCAGCAGCGCGCGTGCACTTAACCGCTAAGCCACGGGGCCGGCCCTGGGACGCAATCTTAATTCAACCAATATCAACACAAAATGAATGACAGATTTCTACGTCTGTAATATTTTTCACAAAGCAAAGATTGAAACTATTGGATGAAGCAATTAATTCTTTGTGTTTTTAAAGTTCATTTTAAAAATGATAACTTTTAAATATCAAATATTTGTGGTATTCTCTTTCAATTTTTATGTGATTTTATTTTGCATTAATGTTTCCTTTTTAAGGTTTTCTATATCTGGTGTCTATATCAGGTAGAGATCATTTTTACATGTTATTGAAATAATCTTGTCACAATATATTGGTTCATAATAATAAACTATAAAACCATATTTTTTACTAGAAAATGTCTGAAACTTAACATCATACTACCATAGAAAATTATTCACTGTTTATTACTATGGTTATTTATTATTTAAAAGCATGTAAATAAAATGTTATGAAAAATATGGAATAATGTATGATTTCAGGAATTCCTGAAAATTCCCAGAAATTCCTGAAAATTCCCAGAAATTCCAGTTTGTCCTTCCTGATAGATTGTTTCCCTATCTTGGTTATTGTGAATAATGCTGCAATGAACATGGGAGTACAGATATTTCTACGAGATCCTGATTTCAATTCCTTTGGATATACTCAGGAGTGCGTTTGCTAGATCATATGGTAGTTCAATTTTTAATTTTTTGAGGAACTGCCATACTGTTTTCCATTATGGCTGTACCAATTTACATTCTGACCAATAGTGTATAAGGGTTCCCCTGTTTCGACCTCCTTGCCGACATTTGTTATCTCTTGTCTTTTTGATAAAAGTTATCCTAACAGGAGTGAGGTGATATCTCATTGTGGTTTTGATTTGCATTTTCCTGAAAATTAGTGATATGGAGCATCTTTTCATATACCTATTGACCAATTGCATGTCTTCTTTGGGAAAATGTATATTCAGGTCCTCTGCCCATTTTTTAATTGGATTATTTATTTTTTGCTATTGAATTGTTATCATTCTTTATATGTTTTGGATATTAACCCCTCATCAGATACATGGTTTGAGAATATTTTTTCCATTCTGTTGGTTGCCTTTTCAATTTATTGATTATTTCCTTTGCTGTGTGGAAGCTCTTTAGTTTAATGTATCTCACTTGTTTCCTGCGCTTTTAGTGTCTTAACCAAGAAATCATCACCTAGATCAATGTCAAGGATTTTTGCCTTATGTTTTCTCCTAGAACTTTACAGTTTCAGGTCTTACAACTAAATCTTTGATCCATTTCAAATTAACTTTTGTAAGGTTGTAAGATAAGGGGGTTCAACTTCATTCTTTTGCAGGTGGATATCCAGTTTCCCAGCACCATTTATTGAAGAGACTGTCCTTTCCTTACTGTGTGTAATTGGAATCCATGTCAAAAATTAGTTGACCATACATGTGGGGGTTTATGTCTGGGGTCTCTATTCTGTTCCACTGACTGCTCTTTGTTCCTGTTTTTATGCCAGAACCATGCTGTTTTGGTTACTATAGCTTTGTAACATAGCTTGACATCAGGTACTGTGATGCATCCAGCTTTATTCTTCTTTCTCAGGATTCCTTTTGCTATTCAAGGTTTTTTGTGGTTCCAATAAATTTTAGAATAGTTTTTTTATTTCTGTGAAAAATGCCATTGCAATTTTGATTGAGATTAAATTGAATCTGTAGGTTGCTTTAGGTAATATGGACATTTTCACAATATTGATTCTTCCTTTCCAAGAACTTGGGATATCTTTGCATTTATTGGTGTTTTCTTAAACATGTTTCATTATTGTCTTACAGCTTTCCATGTACTAGTCTTTCACCCCCTTAGTTAAATTTATTCCTAAGTATTTTATTGTTTTCTATGCTATATAATAAATGGGATTGTTTTGGTAATTTCTCTTTCAGATAGTTTGTTGTTAGTGTACAGAAATACGATTGATTTCTCTATGTTGATTTGTAACCTGCAACTCTACTCAGTTCATTTATTAGTTCTAACTTTTTCTAGTGGAGTATTTAGGGTTTATATGTATACAACCATGTCATCTGTGATCAGAGATAATTTAACTTCTTCCTTTCTGATATGGACACCTTTTATTTATTTTTTCTTGTTTAATTGCTTTGGCTAACACTTCCAGTACTATATTGACTAGAAATGGTGAGAGTGGGCAATTCTGTTCTGTTCCTGATATGAGAGGAAAGGATCCTAACTTGTCACCAATGAGTATGATGTTAGCCATGGGCTTCTCCTATATGCCCTTTTTTATGCTTAGGAACATGCCTTTACACTGAATTTGTTAAGCATTTTTATCATGAAAAGATGTTGTATTTTGTCAAATGCTTTTTCTGCATCTATTGAGATGATAGTATGATTTTTATCTTTCATGCTATTAATGTAGTGTATCACATTTATTGATTTGCACATGTTGAACTATCCCTGCATCCCTGGGGTAAATCCCACTTGATCATGGTGAATGATCCTTTTAATTGAATTTTGTTTGCTAATATTTTGTTGAGGATTTTTGCATCTATGTTCATCAGGGATATTAACTTGTAGTTTTCTTTTCTTATAATGTCTTTATCTGGCTTTGGTATCAGGGTAATTCTGGCCACATCAAATGACTTTAGAAGTATTTTCTCCTCTTCAATTTTTTAGAATAGTTTGAGAAGGATTGGTGTTAATTCTTCTTTAAATGTTTGGAAGATTTCACCAGTGAAACCATCTGGCCCTGGGCTTTCCTGTGTTGGAGGTTTGTGATTACTGATTGACTGACCTTGTTATTGGTCTTTTTAGATTTTCTATTTCTTTATGATTAAGTCGTAGTAGGTCCCATGTTTCTAGGAATTTGTCCATTCCTCTAGGCTCTCCAGTTTGTTGACATATGATTGTTCATATGTCATGTTCATTCTGATTTTTTGTAGTAGTATGATTTGATTCTTTTCTCTTTATCATTTGTGTATCTATTACAAGTTTTGCTCTGTGGTTACCATAAGGCTTTCATCATACACCTTATAGTTTTAACCATCTATTTTAAGCTAACAACTTAACTTAAAATGCATATGTCATATGTCTCTCATAAGCCCTTTTATTTCTGTGGTATCAGTTGTAATGTCTCCTCTTTCATTTCTGATTTTATTTATTTGTGTCTTTTCTCTAGTTTTCTTTGTTAATCTAGCTAAATTTTTTCCAGTTTTGTTTATCTTTTCAAAGAATCAGCTCTTAGTTTCATTGATCTTTTTTATTGATTTTTCTACTTTCTACGTCATTTATTTCTGCTGTAAACATTGTTAGTTTCTTTCTTCTGCTAACTTTGGGCTTAGTTTATTCTACTGTTTCTAGGTCTTTGAGGTGTAAAGTTAGGTTGTTTATTTGAGAGCTCTCTTGTTTATTAATGGAGGTATTTATCACTATAAACTTCCCTCTTAGAAATGCTTTTGCAGCATCCCATAGGTTTTGAGATGTTGTGCTTCCATTTTCACTGGTTTCAAGATATTTGATTTCCTTTTGTATTTCTTCTTGCATCCATTGGTCATTTAGGAGCACATGTTTAATCTGCACATATTTGTGAATTTTCCAGCTTTCCTCTCATTATTTATTTCTAGTTTCATAGTGTGGTCAGAAAAGATACTTGGCATGATTTCAATATTCTTGAATTTGCTAAGACATGTTTTGTGACCATCCATGTAATCTATCCTATAGAATGTCTATGTGGGCTTAAAAAAAATGTGTATTCTGCTGCTGTTGGATGGAATGTTCTGTACATGTCTGTTAGGTCCATTTGATCTAAACTGTCATTCAAGCCCATTATTTATTTATTGAATTTCTGTCTGTATGATCTATCCATTGTTGAAGGTTGGGTATTAAAGGCCCTACAATTAGTCATTGCCATCTATTTCTGCCTTCAGATCTGTTATTGTTTAATATATTAAGGTGCTACAATATTGGGTGCATATATGTTTACAATTGATATATCCCCTGATAAACTGACACCTTTATCATTATATAATGAACTTTTTTGACTCTTGTTACAGTTTTTAACTTAAAGTCTATTTTGTCTAATATAAGTATAGCTACCCTACTCTCTTTTGGTTTCAGTTTACTTTGAATATCTTTTTCCATCCCGTCACTTTCAGCCTGTGAGTGTCCTTAAAGCTTAAGTGAGTCTCTTGTAGGCAACATATAGTTCAGTTTTGTTTTGTTTTTTTCATTCAGAGATTTTATGTCTTTTAATTCAAGACTTTAAATCATTTTCTTTTAGATAAATTATTTATAAGTAAGGACTTAATATCATCATTTTGTTAATTGCTTTCTGATTGTTTTGTAGTTCTTTAGTTCTTTTCTTCCTCTCTTGCTGTCTTTCTCTGGGAGTTGATGATTTTTTGTAGTAGTATGATTTGATTCTTTTCTCTTTATCATTTGTGTATCTATTACAAGTTTTGCTCTGTGGTTACCATAAGGCTTTCATCATACACCTTATAGTTTTAACCATCTATTTTAAGCTAACAACTTAACTTAAAATGCATAAGAAATTTCTACCCATTACTTGCCCCCCCCAAACAATTTATGTTGATGTCTCAATTTATATCTTTTTATATTGGGTATCCATTAACATATTGTAGCTATAGTTCTTTTCAACACTTTTGTCTCTTAACTTATGTGCTAGATTTCAGAATGAGACACCACCACTGCAGTATTAGAGTATTTTGAATTTGACTATATATTTGCTTAACCAGTGATTTGATTGTTTGATAATGTTTGATGTTACTAGTTAGATTTTGTTTCATCTTGAAGAGCTTCCTTTAGCATTTAGGGCAAGGATAAGTCTAGGAGTGATCAAGTCTCTCAGCTTTTGTTTGTCTGGGAAGCCTTTCTCTCTGCTTTATTTCTGAGTAAAGCTTTTCTGGGTAAAGAATTCTTAGTTGACAGTTTTTTCTTTGAGTACTTTGAATATATCACCCACTCTTTCCTGGCCTGCAAGGCTTCTGCTTAGACATATGCTCATGGCCTTAGCTGGATTCCCTTTTATGTGATGAGTCTTTTTCCTTTTGCCAATTTCAAAATTCTCTCTTTGCCTTTGATTTTTGAGAGCTTGATTACAATGTGTGTCAGTGATGATCTCTTTGGGTTGAATCTGTTTGGGGAGCTTTGAGCTTCCTGCACCTAGATGGCCATATCTCTCCCCAGATTTGGGAAGTAATCAGACATTATTTCTTTAGATAAGGTTTCTGTCCCTTTCTCCATCTTTTCTCCCTCTGGGATTCTCATAATACTGATATTGATTCTTTCACTGCTGTCCCACAGTTCATGGAGGATTTCATCACTCTTTTTCATTTAATGTCTTTATTCTCCTCTGACTAGATAATATCAAGAGATCTGTCTTCAAGCTCATGGACTCATTCTTCTGCATGATTAAGCCTGCTGTTGAAGCTATCTATTATGTTTTTCATTTCATTCACTGTATTCTTCAGCTCCAGAAATTCTGTTTGGTTCCCTTTTTATGATTTATATTTCTCTGTTGAGGTGCTCATTTTTTTCATGTATTGTTTTCCTGAATTCATTGATTTTTCAATCTATGTTCTCTTGAATCTCACTGAGCTTCCTTAAAGTAATTATTTTGAATTCTTTTTTAAGATAACTCACAGATCTCCATTTCTTTGGGATCAGTTACTGGAATATCAGTGTTTTCTTTTGGTGATGTCATGTTTCCATGCTTTTTCATGTTTCTTGGTTTTGAGTTGATGTCTGTGCATTTGAGAGCTCAGTCACCTCTTCCATTCTTTTTGGACTGGCTTTGGTGGAGAAAAACTTTCACCTGGAAGCAGCTTTAAGGGCTGGGTGGGATGCAGTATCTTTGGTTCCTGAGAAAGCACAGCGGTGTAGTCTCCATGTTTCTCTGTCAGTTGAGGTCAACATTGGCCTGACTGCATGAATTCTGTGGCCAAAAATGCAGACATCATGCAGGTGGCAGTGGCAGGTAGGGAACTTGGATCTTTGGATGCTAAGGCTGCTGGGATCTTCCTATTCTCTCTTCTTTTGCCCATGGGAGGAATTTATAGCCAAGGGGATCCTTCTCAGCACCTGTTCTGGTGTGCTGGCACTCAGAGCAGTATTAGAGCTGAGGTCTCAGGATAAGGTGCACATAGAACTACCACAGCACCTGCATCCTGGGGCACAGGTGCACTAGCTGTGGTGTTGCACTGGTGTCTAGGGTACAGATGTGTGCAGATATATCATGGAACCAGTACCTGGGGCTCCGAGGCTTACAACTGTGACTCCAGCTGGCAGGGGGTAATGCAGCAGAGGCATAGGATGACAAGATGCAGTGGTGGCTTGGGCAAAGGGGAAAGGGGCAGTGGCAGCACAGCGTGGGGATGATGGGTCAAAGTCTCAACTCTGGCCCCAGGGGGCAGTCAGAGGACAGCAGCAGCATGTCCCTGGTGGTGGTCTGTTAAAGCTGTGTGTCAGGACCTGGGGATCTGGGCTCAGAGTAATGGCATCATGGCCTCAGCAATGGTGGTTCAGAACCATGATCTTGGATCCGAGGGGCCGCCCTAGAAATGACAAGTCAGAGTCATTACTGGGACCTGGGGGTGGAGCTCAGGGTAGCAGCAGCCCAGTTTCAGCAATGATGGGTCAGAGTCTCCACCTGGCATGAGGGAGAGGCTCAAGGCAGTGGTAGGGCCGCTCACAATGATGATTCAAAGCTGTGACTTGGTATCCGATGTGAACTCAGGGCACCAGCAGCACAGCCCTGAT